>NW_024609880.1:24874779-27274779 GCF_016920785.2 Ixodes scapularis | reverse complement strand
TGTTTAAAATTTTTCTGTAATTTTTGTTGTTCTGTACGCGGGCCTGAACGAACCTGAAGCCGCTGCTTGCGCCGCTATCGAGGTGAGTACTACTCATGCCGCGTTGCTCTATCGCGACATAAACTCGTCCATTGGACACGCATGCGGTCTCGGGAGAGGTGCTTGGAATGTAAGGGCCCATGGCGTCAGTGTAGGAAGAGCAATGGCGTAGCAATCGCGACGCGAGAACCGACCGCAACTCAATCAGGCCGGTCGCGCTCGCTCTGCTAAAATGATAGAGTGGGCCTCTCCTGCACGGTTAGCGTGCTGAAAACGCAAGACGCCGCTTTGCTGTCACGATTCCTTTGCCCTATGACGTCTGTGAAGCCGGTCAAGCGTTCTGCCTACGCTACGCAGCGCTTCTCAGCAATCGCTCGCGCAGCATCGCAACCGTCCGTATTCGAGCGCCGGCGATTCATCTGGGCGGGGTTTATTTCACCGCGGGTTCATAAAGCGCTCGCATTCAAGCTGCGACGATGAGCCGCCGGGGCTCGCAGACTGCCAACAAGCGCAAGGTAGGTTTCCATACTGCGGTAGCGGTTTTCGAAAAGCGCTGCGTAGTGTACGCCGAGCACTGAAACGGCTTCGCAGGCATTCGAAGGGCGAACTTTTCGCGTCGACAAAACACCATCTTGCATCTTCAGCAGTCTAACAGTGCTCGAGAGTCCCACGCTCACATTTCAGCAGAGCGAGCGTGGTCGGCCAAGTTTCGGTGATGACCACTACAGTGGAGTTATGGTGCACCAGAATATGTTGTAGTTCTAGCGTTTTGTTCATAATATTTCGTCCTTTCAGGGTAATTATTTAGAAGCTTTTTTTTTTTTTTTGACGATATAGGTTCTTATTAATCCGCATGCCCAGGAGCATGTTTTTTTTTTCTAACAATATAAATTTTATTTCCAAACTTCATCACGGTCGTTGCTACACTCTCAAGAAAAAAGGGTGTATTCTTACACCCCTTGTCCCATATAATACACCCCAAAACTAAAATTCGACGTACAGCGCCCTATAGTCGAACAGACGGCCCCAAATTCTATAATGGGCTTGATAGCCGTGTGGTACAACTTATTAAAATAGCTAATGTACGTTTTACTGACTACAAAAAAATAATCCGAGTTTTCTTGGCCCTGCTGTAAATACTCGGTGTTTTCTTTATCTGGTCTTTGATACGTACTTTAGCAATTTAAAAAGTTATATCGCACCGTTATCAAACCCCTCGTAAAATTTGGGGCCGCCTGTTCGACTATAGGGCTCAGTACATCGAATTGAAGTTTTGGGGTGTATTATATGGGACAAAGGGTGTAATGATAACCCTTTTACACCCTTTTTTCTTGAGGGTGTAAACGCGCTAGTTTCTGTTGTTCATCACTAACTGTTGGGGCGAGATTATTTTTCATTTCAACCCTTCAATAGTGCCCAATCTTTTTATAACGCCTTTTGTTTCAGTTTTAGCTATATGGGATATGTTAACAGCCACGTGTTTTTGAAATTCAATATATTCTAGAATATAATCGGACCTTCATTATTTTCGCTGTTCTCACCCAATTATCAATGGAAAGAGGAGTAAGCAATGCTTCTTTGAACGGTAAAAATATTCAGAAAGACTCTCGCATACCTGTATGTAAGAAAAGAGCGAACGGTAAAACAAGTCTACTGCGCTGTCTCTTTACCCCGTGACAGGTGATACGTGTATATTATCATTTATATCCCAGAAGGTTGAAATGGATGTCCGACGGGAACTGTTCATTTCCAGATGTAAACCTTGGTTTGAGTTCTTGTGAGTGGACCTATTCAGATTTTTTAGTTACTCTCTGGATAACGAGCACGTCGTTGACTGCGTAGTTTTGAAATGTGTTGGCGTTAGCATGATGAGCGTGCGTGTATTTTGCAGCCTAAAATCATTGGCGCGACAGCAGCAGCAGCCGAAAACTGCGTGTAAGAAAAGAGCGATGTGTAATACATGTCTCCTCCGCTGACGACTTGCACTGACAGGTAGATGCGCGTTTGTGTGTTTAGTTAATATCTCTTATTGTACACGAAGAGGAATGTGACCTAGAATAACTTTTTGGCGGACACAAATATTAAAAATTATCAAATTGTTGTTTTATGATCTGGACATGACTTTTTGTTTAGTGACGCTAGATGCGTTTACTTTTTAGAGGATACCTCGCACAGAAGATGAAGATTCGAAGGCAAATTTGCAATCCTGAACATATCAGTGTTTATGCGCACCGGTTACTATACGGAAATAATGATGGTGGTCACGGGGCAAACATTCCCATATACGGGGAACGCCAGACGACGTGTATACGGTATATAGTTGCCCAAAAAAACATTTGTTTTTTCTAGAGAAGCGGACTATACACCTTAAACTATACCCGATTTCACCTCATGAGCCATAGTAAAAAAACGGCGCATAGCCGACCGTTAGTAATTTTTGCCTTTATGGTAATAATTAAGAAATATGTAGGTGTATGTTTGATTAGATATCCGTTATCTTATCAAAACATAGATGTTTAAAAAAAGCACTGTTCTTTTCCTCCGAGAACCCAATCTCATCAGAACTACCTCGCGCCGCGCATGAAATATGCCCAAAACTTGCTTTGCTTTTTTATCGAGGTGAAGACGGGTTTACGCGTTTCTTTCTCTTGAACAGAATAACGCGATACCCTCTGTACTCTCGCCACTCAGCCGTATCAGACTTGGGAGTCTGAATTTTGTTGTAATCAACGTCTTGGCTGAAAGGCTTCAAAAACGCTTTTGATTTGAGAAAGCTTGTTACATATTTTACTCGCAACTAATGATAGAATTGGACTGGACGGTCCTAGACGGCGAAAGAGTATTTAGAAGCCGAACTGGAGTCTGAACAAACTACCATGATAGCAAACGTTTATCCGGACGCTTACGTACGAGGAAATGGCTAGATAAAGCAGGCAAACCTCGTGGCATTGACAAAGACAACATATCGGAAACCGTCCATTCAGGGTTGACAGATCCTTGACGTCGGTTGCGATATGGGGAAGTTCACAAGAGATGTTCTACTGCCCGGGCATCATTGTTAGAGACTACGCATGATAAAACCCGACAAGCGCCTACAAGCACTTCCCCGACTTTCTGATAAATCAACCTCGTGAATCGCAGGGGCAATCGACGGAACGCTTCGACACATGTCGAAGCGAGGGCCATAGCAAGCAATAAAAATAGGCCCGTCAATTTTCCTGGCAGACTTGTTTCTGTGCAGCTCTAAAATCTTAATGCTATCATTTAGCGACAAAGTATACGTCTATCATAACTGACCGCAATGTGGCCAGACTGGGAGGAGCGCAATGAGAGACTGTTCTCGCGCCCCCAAAATAATGCACCCCTCCGTCTGTCCAACGTACACTTTCCCACAAGACAAGGGGATCAGGTACACCAGACCCTATGCACAGGCGCCATACCGGTTGTGCTGGTTGACCTCGAATTCTGTTCCCGGGCGTCCACCTCGAATGACAGCTGCACACAGATGCGACAGCTTGGATGGTGCCGAAAACATTACTGGTACGATATTCATACTAGCTACTTTCTTAAGTCTTTTCGTAAACGTGGCCATATGCCATCTATCACCGGTGATCGATGGTTTCCAGCAGAGAGGGCAGTAATGACATTACAGTAATGGAATTACAGTAATTAAATTACTTCTTGGACTAATGAGTAATGTAATGAATTACTTTCAGGCAGTAATTTCGAAAGGATTACTCATTACTTTTGAAATTATTTTTGTCCTAAATGATGCGGTTATTTGTCAATCTTTAAAGACAAGAGAAAACTTATTTTGCATGGGGAAATGTTACCAAAGAACATCAGACGAAATGAATGACGGTCACTTGAGCGCAAAGCCTTGTACGAAGAGTTGGACAGACGCACAAACGAGGGCTGGAAAGTCGAAGGAGAAAAGCTTACCTGTAGACATCGCTGGAAAGCATTTCTTAACACAGAGGTTCGGGCGAGTTGGTAGCTCATGATGTACAGGGGTGTGTATGTTGACACGAGTGATTGTTTTCCGGGTGCGCTCTTCCCCCTGTACAGCTGGAAAGCAACGGCTTACGAACTCCAGGCACGACAGATTCACGGCGTCGCGTCATTATTACGATACTATACTTCGTTCATCCCTAAGCTTACAGTGCGTTGGGCGCTGCAAGCTCACCAGAACCAATCAAACACCTTTCTTTAATCATGTGTCCCGTCCCTTTCTCTGCGCGTGGCTATGAACGAGAGCGTGGTCACGGGCGAACGATGGACGTGTGACTGCTCCAACGAACACGTAGCTTCCACCGTTCAGCCCTAGGCTGACAGTGCGTCAGTTTAGGGATGAACGGCTCATAGGCTATAAGGCGATGGTCACATAACCGGTGAGGTAAACATAATTTAAAACCTGAGAGGACAGGACAAACAGATCCCCAGCCTTGTTCATTCGTCAAGCAAGGTCAAACTGTACGCTTCAATCAATCAATCAATCATTTTTATTTGCGTCTGTACACTAATACAGGCACTGGAGGCATGAACAAAAAACCGACAGATGTCGGTTTGACGAGGGTCACGCCCCCTTTTTTAGCTAACGGCAAGGAATCAAGAGAAAACAAAAAGTCAAATACCTAAAAAACATATTCACTGTAGCAACAGTCAAAATACACGTTTAAAAGTGGACCATAGTCTACAGTGTCAAGGAGAAAATACACGCTATATTCTAAGATACAATTGTATGACATAAATATTCACAGAAACATCAGTTTTAAAGTATGCCATGTTAAATGTTCGATGATAATGTTATTTTCAATTAAATGCTTTAGTAAAAAAGGAAGACGATGTTTTAGCATTTGAGTTCCATAGGTAGTTGACTCGATGGTATCATCCATACTACTTCGTGACATACCTTACGTTATAAGGTCTAATATTAATTCTTAATTCCGATATGTTACTAATGTCAGGCGTCTCTTGTTTAATACTTGCTATATATCGAATAAGTAAAGTGTACTCTTACCGTTTGTTGAAGCATAGGACGTTCAATGATTTAAGCAATGGTTTCGTGTGGGTTAATTCTTGTACATCGATTATAGCTCGGGTTGCCTTCTTTTGAAGGATCGTTAATTTGTCCGAGTTAGTTTTAGTTGATGTGCCCCAGACCAAGTAAGAATAATTCATTGTGACATGAATAAATAATTGTATATGAGAAGCTCAATTTTGACTGGCAAATTTGAACGGAACTTGTTGAGAATGCCAACAACACTTGAATCTTGTTTTATTATACTTTGAATGGGGGTGTCCCATGACATGCTTTGATTAAACATTACACCTAAGGGTTTTACATTCGAGAACACCTCATTGATAGAGGGGCCGAGTTTTAGGCTCAAGTCAATATTTACCAATTTATTATGTGGCTTAAAAATAATCTCTTCTGTTTTAGATGTATTAATTAGTAGAGCGTTTGCTTCACTCCATTTATCTAAATATTCCAGTGTTTTGTTAGTGGTTTCTGCAAGTGTGTCGATATTGTTAGCTGAAAAAAGTAGTGTGGTGTCATCAGCATAAATGATGAAAGTGGTGTTTCGGCTAATCGTTACAATGTCCTTTATATAAATATTAAACAGAAGTGGGCATAATATACTTCCTTGAGGGACACCTGTTTTTAAAGCTTGAAAGTCTGAAGAATAGTTGTTTATATAAACAGATTGCTTACAAAATTCTAACTATGATGTTAACAAGTTTAGGATTAGTCCAGGGAAACCATAACACTGAAGCTTATTAATTAAGGTGCTATGATTTATGCGATCAAATGTTTTAGAGAAATCAACAAATACACCAAGAGTTAAAAGTTTTTGTTCGAATGATATTAAGATGAATTCGTTCTGATTTAGTAGCGCGAGTTCAGTTGATCTACCCTTCATGAAACCATATTGTGATGAGATTATGAGCGAGAAACGGTCACAAAAAGAAGCCATACAACGATGAATAATTTTCTCTAGTCACTTCGAAAAACACAGGAAGAATGAAAATTAATTTGCTGTTTGAATGGTCGTTTTTGTCTCCACCTTTGAAAATAACTATAACTTTCGCAATTTGCATTTTTTTGGGAAAGATTCCGGATGAAATCGAAATGTTGAAAATAGGGATAATCATGGGTGTTAGTATGTCCAGTACATATTTAACAGGCTTGAATCGAATGTTGTCAATATCAGTACATATGCTATTTCTAATTGTGTTAAACATATGAAAAAACCTCATGTTCATCAGTGGGGGCGAAGAAAGTGCTGCTCTCATTCGGTGTTTCTAAATAACTTGGTGCATCGCAGTTTTCTGTGCCCTGTACTAGGTCTACAAAATAATTGTTAAATGAGTCAGCTAGGGCCTTTTCTCATAAATCTGATTCCCTGACCTTTATCTCGGTGACATTGTTTAGCTGCGCTGACCGGTTCAATAATTTAACAATTGTTTTCCATGTCTGGTCTTGCCTGGACATTGAGTGGCCATCGAATAAGCATAGAAGATAGTTATCTTTCAACTTTCTCAGAAGCTTTGTCAGCCGATTTCTATAGACTTTAAAACAGCATAAATCATCAGGATTTGTGGTCTTTAAAAATCTTCCGTATAGCTTGTTCTTTTTCCTTATGATTTTTAAGCATTCTCTGGCTCTCCAAGGTTTTTGTCGGGAACTTTTTGGTCGAATTGGCTGGTATTTAAATGCTATGTTGTATATACGCGTAAATGTTGTTAAGAAGGTATTGCATACGTCATCAGGATTACACAAGTTATAAATTTCATCCCAGTTTGTGGTGTTTTCGAGGGCGGTTGCGTTTACATTTTGGAACGTTGGTAGATCTTCAGTTTTATTTTCTTTGTTCAGAGTGGCGTGGATTGTAAAAATGTACAGTGGCAGATGTTCGCGTAGATGTGCGTTGATAACTCCGCCAAACGTGTTGCGTGGATCAGTGTTAGTAACGAACAAATCTATTAGTGTTGATGAGGAGCTTGTTGTGCGAGTTGGTGAGGTAATAACATTCACACAACTAGATTCAAGTATAGATGAAAATGAGCACTGCGCACTCGAGGGACGTAGCATATGTATATTGAAGTCGCCGCCAAGAAAAAGAGCACATTAAACCGACATTTACGAGATCGAGAAACCTGTCTAGGTGTAAGAAGAAACCTTCGATATTGCCATTTGGGGGTCCATACATAACACTAAAAACCTTGTTCGCATTTCAACGATAATTCTTCTAGGTCATCAGAAAGAAATGAAAAACACGGTAAAATCTCACAGCAAAGGGTATTCTTAACATAAGCCAGCACTCCCCCGCCACGTTTGCTTTCACGGTTTAAAAAATATGTCTTGTAGTGATTAATTTTAAGTACCTCTAGTTCATTTTGGTACCAAGTTTCAGTTAGCATGATGATGCCAAACTGAAAACCGAACTCCTGTAAAAGTATATACAGTTCATCTTCCTTGTTCAGCGCGGAACGTAAATTCGAATGAAAAAAAGATAGTTTACTACCTTTAAAAGATATAAATTTGTGGTTATCTGATTTGGCATTAGTTCCGCTGAGAAAGCCATCATAAAAACAAAACAAAAAGGAAACAGCTTTGTAAGCCGGGTAAAATAAAAGTCAAACATGTCACACTAATTTAGCGAGGTCATCGGTGCTAGTGATAGAAACAATTTTGGAGCTTTCCGTTTTGCGCATATAAATTTTGCCTCCCCTGGCCCAAGCAAATTTCCATTTCAGCTCGTTTTTTCGCAACTGTCGTTCCCAGGAGCTTTTCTAGTTCGGGGCACAAATGATTATTCACGTAGATAGCGGTACGTGACGCATGACCGAGGTCAGCAGTTGTCATTCGTTTCTTCCGTGCTTTTTCGATGACCGCGTGTCATTTGGAGTGAAGAACGAACTGAGCAATGACGTTGGGACATGCTGATTGCACGCGGTGGCACATGTCAACGTCCCTTTCCGCTATCGTTTCCTCGATCAGCTCGCCGATCTTTTTCAAAACAGCGGCCACGTTTCCGCCTCGAACCTCGGGAACGTTTTTTCTCAGTATTTCGATTTCTGTAATATTGTTCACACAGAGTGAACATCTGGGCGTTTCGCTCAGCGTGTTTTTTGTGTTCTCGCATTCCAGTCGCAGCGCAGCGTTCTCAGTCTTCAAGCCGGTGTTTTCTCTTTTAACGCTGGTTACCTCTTTGCTCAGATCTTTAAAATCTTTGTTGAAGTTTTCAAGACTAGCTTTGATCTCTCTCAATTCTTTCCGTAAGTCCCTTTCAAAGGAGCTACGAAATTCGCGTAGATCTTGTTTAATTTCTTTTTTTAGATTGTCACAGAGTTTTGCAAAGTCAGCACTCATTTCAACGCTTCAAGCACGAAAACACGCTAAAGACGCTAAAGGAAGCGCCGTCAGCGGATCGCTCAAAGGTTAAACGTGTTAAGAAAGATATTGATTCCAACCTGTGAATGTTTGAAGGGTGTAAATTATGATGGGGGGTGGACGATTCGCTGCCGCCGCTGCCAAAGTGCGGCGGCGGCCTCCTTTGTGCCAAAGTACAAAGGAGGCCACCGCCGCAGCCTTCTTTGTGCTGTTCCTGGTGGTGGTGCTGTGTTGTCCCGTCCAATTCCGTCCAATGGCTGCGTTGCAGGATGTTGATTGCGCTTGGTGGATTCGGCACGTGGCAAATGGGTTCCGTGAATGACGATGTTCTAGTGCTTGTCGTCGATGAACTCTGTGAATGTTTGAAGGGTGTAAATTATGATTGGGGGGGGGGGGGGCGATTCGCTGCCGTCGCTGCCGTTGTGAACAACAAACGACCGGAATAAATAGTTAATTGCAAATTCCTTGTCAAGGCCTCAGAACGTTTGTTTGCGTCCGCGAGCAAAGCAGGTGCCGCCTGCGCTATGTCTTGCGGCCGTCCCTTTAGAGGTTTATCCGGAAATAAGCCTACGAGCAGATATCCGCGCCCCCGGTTTGTTGGAAAAGTACACACTTTAGGAAGCTCACGCCATTCTTCAACTAGCGACGCTTCTGCTTCGCAATTATCCAGGCGCTTTGTGTGACAATGCGCTAAAACTCTGGATATTCGGGAGTTTCGTAAAACAATCTTAACGAAAGGAATGACCAAGAATAGGTAAACTAGTGCTCTTGGGAGAATATAATTAGATTGCGTCCGAGCCTAAAGGGAAACGTTTCATGTGACGACTCCTTGTAAGAACGAGCTGCCATTTTCTGACTCAACTAACTGACACAGGCTACAACCTCTAAATCAGGAAGACGGAGGCACATCACCCTTTTAGTAAGAACCTTCACAGTTTTAAGCAGGAAAGCCGGTGAGTCGACTGTCTCTCTGAGTCTTATCTAAAGAAGCTATTCATCATGGTTAACACTTATGTCATGTGCGCCAGCAAAAGCACTGTTCGGTATGGTTCACTTTGAGGCGCACAAGGTTGTAGCGGTGTAAACAGGGAGATCTGAATCTGGGTACATATAGACTAACTCAGCTTTTGGACGTGACATCACTGTAGTGTTGCTGCTATCTGCACTGTGCATTAGCAGCGCCTCGCTTCTCCCGGATCTGGTTCCTGCACACGCGCTGTGTGTGCAAACGAGGAGTTGTTTTTTAAACATTATGGTGGTGTATCCGGTAAATTAAATCAGCACGAATTAGTTCCTCAATGTATTCAAAAGTAATGTCAGAGTAATTTCAAAGTCATTTCATTACTTTTGAAAAGTAATTGTAATGTAATCAGATTACATTTGCTCTGCGGTAATTTGTAATCTAATTTAATTACATTTTTGCAGTTTTCAGAAGAGTAATTAGTAACGTAATTTAATTACATTCTGAAAGTAATTTTGCCCTATCTGGTTTCCAAGCACCGTCATAAAATTAAATTGCGTGCTGAGAGTTATTTTCCGCAATCTTAAGACAGCCGAACAACTGTAGTTTCAATTGCAACGTAGGTTTAAGCCTTGTCACACGCTAGTAGGCTGTCAAAAATAGTCCTGGGAACGATGTTTGTACCTGTCTAATACGGCAAAATGCTTGCATGAATCCTCATAGGAAAGAACACACTATCTACATGATGTAAATGTATTTCTGGATATTTTTAGACCTCAAGAGTTCTGGGAACAGTTTAAATGATTCTATGGGTGTCCACAAGGTTGTCGGTAAGCATCACTATGTTTGCCAATGCTCTCCTGAACCGGCGTGCTCGTTTTGTTAACCAACCAACCCGGACAAAAATGCTAAATATGAAGGAACTGCAATCAAGGATATGACGAAACCAAGGTAGAACAAAAGGAAAACATTCTGCCGGGGTTGTGACGTGCACAATCAGTGCTTCAGCGATATAATCATTCCTTTTTTGAGAAGCAGATGTGTTACAGAGACGAACTTTATGACGAACTAAACTAGACAACATTCGTTAGATTAGGTTAACTTTCAGAAGTAATATCATTGGATCTGTGGTACATTTTGTATACTTTAAAAAAATTTTTTAATTTGCCGTTTGCTTTGACATAGCTCTAGCAATTTCAGCGTTTATAGGCACCACGTACGTATCTTAAATTTGAAGTAAGTTAATTTTTAAAATCTTTTTCTCGCATTATACAAACCTCTGTTTCTTTTGAAAAAAACAACTAATTGGCCACATTTTCATGTGTCATACCACTTCACACGCAAATAAGTATGGAAAATAAAAGCGGTTGCACAAATTTCTTGAAAATCGTCACTTTTCTTAGTGCCAATTTAATAACCGACAGCGAGAAGCCTTGAACCAGATTTTGTCGCGACTTGAGAGGCTTTGTAGGATAAATGATTCTATGCTCAAACCCGAGCATCATGCACGCGAGGGTATCTTTGGCAGGGTTGCAGTTACTCGTGCTCTTTTCGAAGGCACAGAACAACTAAACGCCTGCCAAAGGTACTATCGCGAGCATGCTGCATGTGTGGGAAGCTTGAGCGTGTTTTCTTTTGTTTTTTTTTGTCGATTTTGTGGGGCTCGGGCACAACCACCTTGACCGAAGTTTGCACAACAACTCTCGAAGGGAAGCCAGCAGTGGAGACCTTTTGATCTGCATCAAAAAATGTCGTCACACCAATGATGGCACGACCTAAACAAGGCGTCGCGGAGGATAGACACTGCAATGTCTCTTTTTACAATCTTGGAGTGAGCGCAATAAAAAAGGAGCCCCTCCTTAGACCTGGGCTCGTATGACAAACACACATGGGAAGGCTCACAGCAAGTATTGAGGGCTAAAATTTGTAAGAAACCCTCAGTCAGCGTCTCACACTTAAAGTTTAGACCAGGTGAACATTCCGGGTGAGCATACGCAACATCAAGGAAACCAAATTCACGTCCTTTGAGTTTTCATTGGATTTTATACAATTCGATAGTCATCAACATAACTAAGCGATTTGTCCATACTTTCATCCAACCTCTCAACAAATGTCCCATGGCACTTCGCTAATTAAATGTCACCGAGGGCAGGCGCGATGTTCAACCCAATACATACACCGCTCTTCTAGAAAAATGTATTGCCTTCAAAGGTATGAAAAATGCATCGCCGTGGTGATGGCTTTTAATGTAGGATTTGTCGTAATGAGCTTGATTGAAAGAACAAATAAAAGGTCCCGGTGTAAAAGAAAGGTACTGAAACAAGTAGTGTAGTTAGGCTGGTTGTTTGGTCATGTTCAAATAGTAATAAAATAACACCAAAAAAAACGGAGGACTAGTGGAAACAGAACACAGGCACAGCGCTGACTTACAACGGAAACCTTTATATATCCACAGTACAGCAAGTAAACATAAAAAGAACCGGATAGACACAAGAACAATCAGCCCCGATACCACCCCTCTCCTCCATTCTGGTGATCTGCACCTAGATAAACGCCCCTTACGATGAATTATGTCCCTGGTAGTTCAAGGCATTTTGTAGATTTTTTATTTAAACGGGGCCAGATTTCTGAGTCTACTCATTTATAATTTTCCCCATTCAAAGGGTCTTTATATAAAAGCTTAAATGTTTTATTACTCGGGTTGAGCTGATGAATAATTAAGCTATTATTATCTTTTCCAAAATATTTACACGAAGTAGTTTTATTTTTGACAGTCTTGCCTTCAGTAATAGTGCAAGGTGCCCCTTCCTGCGATCCAAAATCACTTCATGTTCCTTGAAGTTAAATGCGTGAAATGAAAAGTTCGCGCTGATAAATAGCATGTGAAGTATAAATGCGCGATTGTCCCTGTATCCTTGTATGCTCATTGACAGTGTGCGAGCAAAAGCGTTTGGGGTGCAGTAAAATCCTTCACAGCTTAATATCCTCATTTCGCCCTAATACAAAAGAGGTGCAGTAAAATCCCACTTAGGTTGAAACCTTCCGTTATTATAATTTTCTTGGAAATTCCTTTGAGACTATAAAAAATTGGTTGAGGTTAAGATATACAGAAGCCGCTTGTGGAGGTCGATACAAAACACTTACTATGAATTCACTGTAGTCTAGCTTGATCTTACATTAAACGTTTTCAATGTCTGGAACGGCATCCATGGCTGAGTAAATCGAGAAATGTTTAACTATTAGGGCCCAAGCTCCTTTCCCTATCTCTCTCTGTCCTTTCAGAAGATATGATGGTCAAGAGGTACTATAGCATCGTCAGGCACAATCGAAACCAGCCAAGTTTCGAGGATGGCCACCACAGGCCATTAATATCGTGATATTGTGTATCGTTGGGATATTGTGTATCATAATATTTCGTATTTGTAGTATTTTGTTGACAATACTTCGTAGATTCAGGTTAATTAGTAAAGAAATTCGTATTTTTTTGGCAGTTACGTTTCTGTTCATGCCCATTCCTTAGGGGAGGTATATTGGGATAGCAAAGTTGAACTCTGACTCATTCCATCCTGAGGGACTGCATATTGGAAGCAAAAAGTTAAACTGTTCGATACATTTCAACATTTCATCCGCACGTCACTTCGTTGGTAGTCTACTTATCGTACAATAAATGCACCTGGTCTCTCCTACTTTTTTTTCATTCGCACTCCCCCACATCTTCCCCTTGATGAATCTTAATGTTTTCGAAAAGTTTTAGTTAATGAAAATGCACGTTTCTTTCAATGCGGAGGGCAAATTCGTCTGCTTCTTGCGCAGGGGGTAGCGGTGACGTCAAAACGCCGAGCCCTGATTGGCTGATCACGACCCCCTATCTGAGCGTCGTCTGCTCCTTTGCAACGTCGTCTGCGTCTGTCTTACCTTTCCTGCGACTTTCGGAAGCGCAGGTCTTTACGAGCGAGCTCGACTTCGCAAAGGCGAAGTCGAGCGAGCAAGAAGCAGACGAACTTGCCCTCCGCATTCTTCAGCGTTTGGGCATGGTGGTTACGCTACAATGCGGTACGCTCAAAAACCCCTCGTGTTTGCTCTGCAGGCTTTGCTCGTTCGCATTTTCTGCGCGAAGGCACACTTGGGAAGTCCCATAGTTCTCCAGACGCAAAAAATGCCAGCTTCAACGACGATGCATGGTACAACTCCGCCAATGCCAGGCTTTCTGCTGAACCACCGGCCACCTAGCAGTCATCGTTCGAGCCAGCGTCATCTACTACATCACACGAGCTGCCTATACACAAACTCGCCTCTGTTACTCACGGCGCGGTGGTGGCGCGTCGGGCGCACTTCCGGTTTGGGGCTGTGGGCGGAAGGCGCCATGTTAGACGTGTATTCCTGCTTTGTTTTCAAAGGAACCAGACAAAAACCTGCCTTCTCGTGAAAACGCCGCGACTGGGGCTGTACCACAAGAGTCGAGAAAGGTTTTAAGTTCAGTTTTCATGTGCTGGGTTCGTCCGAGAACATGGAAAGTGCCGTGAAAAGGGAAAACAAGACGCCGCCGGGCCACGATTGCTGGGGCGGGAAGCACTTTGGGTCGAAGTCACAGATACATGTGGTCATCAGATTTATTTGTTTTGTCCCTACGTGAACGCCGGAAAACCGTCAAGTTGTACGAACCTCATGCGGACTACGTTCAGTGCGTTTTCAAGTTCAACCGGCCGCGTGATCGTTGAAACTGTCGTCTGCTCTTTCGAACGTTTCTACTTGTCGTCTGCTCTTTTAGGCGACACCGGCCTTTAGACCAAATGTTGGCCAGGTACTTGCGATAAGAAGTAAGTGCCGGCCTCAAAAGACTTAAGTTTGAAGATTGGTAAGCAGGCTCGATGTTAACAGTAGCTACAAGATGTTGATCATTGTTACCAGTGGCCATCACCGACTTGTTATGCCTGATTCACTTGGTCCGATTATGCTTCCGATGTTCAGTATCGACGTCAATCATCTCAGCTACGGTTCACGCTTTTTAAGCCTGAGGGACGTCGCGATTGAAAATTGCGAGCGAAATCTCATCATGCGAATCAAGCTTTAGCGTACATTCTGCGGCGTCAACGCGGAATGAATCGCCGCATGTCACATTATTGACGCGAAGTTTTCCGGTGTAACGAGCCTCGGTAATTTCGCTGAGGCCGCTCAAGTAGTCGAACATCGAAGGAAGACGTGGAATCAAGAATTCGAACGCGAAAAAGGACAGATTTGGGGTGGGGATTGTAAATCAAAGGAAAATAAAAGTTCCCCGTCTGCACCCGCGTGAGCATTGCAGACTTAAAGCCGATCGAGAAATAAATGAATCGGGCAATCGCCAAAAGTATTTTTGAGTGTAAGCCGATTTGGTAAGAAAAGGAAAATTATCTAGCTTGCCAGAGCCAGGGGAACGGGCCGGCATCAGCGGCATTTATTGTCCTAATGTTTATAGTAAGCGTTTTCTGTTTTTTTTTTTTTTTCTTCTTTTTTTTCTTCGTTTTTCGTTTTTCCTGTGGGTCCTTCCGGTCTCTGGGGCCTGGATCTGAATCTGGAAATATACTTGGAAAAGTGATTAGTTCCCCTCCCCCCCTTTGCGTTAGTAAAATTAATAAGTTTATGTATATGTCTACTTCTGTTTTCCCGTTTTCCCTCTCCCCTTTTTTTTCATCTTCTGGGTGTGTGCGCATGTGTAGGTATTTCTATCGATGCTTGTGTATCTATACATTGTGTTTTCGTATTTTCCTTGTTATGAAGAATTATTTATGGAGATTTGTTGTGGGTTAATGGTGTTTGTTTTCTTTGCTGTATTTTGTGGTGGTATGTAGTCTTGTGGCTCTTTTCGAGTTTTTGGTTGTCACTTTTACGTAGTTATTTTGGGGTGGTTTTGATGTTGGTTGTCTTTGGGTTTTATGTTAGAAAGGTCGTAGTTAGTTAGGGTGAGCTGTTTAGTTAATTGATTTTCTCTTTTTTTGTGTGTGTAGTATTTAAGGTTAGTACTTGTTGGATTTTTTATGGTTTAAAAGGTGTGAGGTGTGTTTTATTTGTATTCTAGTGGTTGAGGTTGCGGTTGGGGTTTAGTTTTAGGGTTATCTAATTACTAGTGTTGTGCGTCTGTTGCCTATTGTATTTAGCTAGACCGCTGGGTTGATATTTAGTTGGGTATAGAGTAGTTGTTTTTCCCTTTTCTTTTTTTTTTTCTCTCTCCCCTTTTTTTTCTTTTCTTTTTAGTTTTTGTTTTATCCCCTCTCCTTTTTCTCTCATTTTTCTTTTTCTATTTTTCCTGTCTTTTAGGGTTGGGCAAGTTTCCCTTTTACCTATTAATGCCTTTTTTTTTTTTTTTTTTTTTTGTGCCTCACTGCCCATCGGAGGTCTCTCATCACCCCTCCCCATCTCTATTACTCTTTGTTGTTTCTTTTGCTGCCTGGTCCTTAGTAGCGAGGGCGCCCCCCTCCTCCCGCCCCCGACCAGAAAGACAAACTTCTTTTTTTTTTCTTCTTTTTTTTCCCCTTTTCTTCCTTCCTTTTTTTCTCTTTTTTTTTTTTTTTCCTCTTTCTAGCCTGCTCTGAGGTTCTCGCGACCCGCCCCTAGAGGGAAACTCCAGGAGCGGGTGGGCGGCCCCTGTCTCCCGGGGCGAGAACTGGGACCCACCAGGGACCCCCAGGTTTTAAGTGGGTGCCCCCCGCCGTGACCTCCTCCTTTCTCTCTTTGTTTTCATTCCGTTTCGTTCTATTTTGTTTGGGGGAGGCCCCGGAGTCTCCCCCCTAATGGGTCCCTGTCTTTTTTTTTTTTTCCACATTTCTTTCTCTTTTTTTTTTCTTCCTATCCTGCTTAAAGGTACTCGCGACCCACCCCCAGAGGAACACTCCAAGGATGAGTGGGCGGCTCCTGGCTCCCGGGGAGAGCCGAGGAAGCCCAACCGGGGACACCCAGGTGTCAGGTGGATGCCCCCCGCCGTGACCTTGTTTTCTCGGTACTTGTTTGTTTCTGTTCTCTTTGTGGGGGAGGCCCCGGAGTCTCCCCCCTAATTTGTCCCTGTCTGTTTTAGTCGTTTCTTTTTCCTTTTTTTTTTTTTTTCCTTCTTCCAGACATTCTTTTTTTTTTTTTCTTTCCTTCTTCCCTCCCTTCTTTCCGTGGGGGAGAGTTGGTGGGGTGCGCCCCTCACTTATTTTAGGGCCTAATGCCTTCTAACGTTTCCGCCCTATCGGCCCGATGGGAGTCTCTATCTGGGCAGTTGGCTTTCCTTGTCTCTGGACCCTAATTTCCCCTTTCTTTTTTTTCTTTTTCTTTGCCTACTTGTCCCAACCCTGATTTCCGAGTTTTTAGATGCTGTTGCTTATGAGTAAGGGAGTGCCAATAAGATTGTCGGGTAGGTGTCCCAAATAGTCTATGCAAGTTATAAGTATGCTTTCTCAGTTATATTTGAATTGTATTTATATTGTTTGATTTACTTGATTTATAGTTTTGACGATTTCTTCTAAAATCTTGAATGCGTCTTGATGGCTTATTATTTGTGTTTTGTTTGAATCTGTGAGGCCTGTTGGGAAATATTTTAAGAATCTGTCTCTAAGGTTTTTTGAGATTGGGCAATTTTCTAGATAGTGGTTAAAGTTTTTAGCTGTATTGCCACATGCACAGTTTTCGTCTTGTGTTTTGTTAATTTTTTTAAAGTAGAATGGAAATTTGCCATGGTTTGTTAGTAGTTGTGTTTCGTAATGGCTAGCTGGGAAGTTAGTTGGAATGTTATGTGGTGAGGGTATCCATTTGTATAGTGGGGAATTTCTATCTTTTTCGTTCCATTGGGTGTTCCAAATCTCTATTAATTTGGAGTCAATTTCTTTTTTTATGTAATTTTTGGGAATTTTAATGTTGATTGGTGTCCCAGTTTTCCTTGCTTCGTTTGCTAATTTGTCTGCGATATCATTACCTGTTATATCAGTGTGACTTTTTATATGGTATAAGTTTATTTCGTGTAGTTCCTTGATGTGTTTTATTGCTTTTTTTATTTTATAGACTATTGGGTTAGTATTGTGTGCGTTCGCAATGGCCTGAAGGGATGATTGGCTGTCGGAGAATAGTGCGAATTTTGTTTTTCGGGGTAGGTCGTAATTTTTGTTAATGCTGCTTTTATTGCTATTAGTTCTGCTTCAAATATTGTTGAGTGGGGCGGTAGTTTGATTTTTTCTAAGTGTTGTATTTTTTCTCGTTCGTCTAATATTATGTATGCAGCTCCTATTGTTTTCCCCGATACTGACCCGTCTGTATAGATTTGTAGTGTTTGGGTTAACTCTATTTGTTTTATATTTTCGATCGGTTTAAAGGGGAAGGAGATGGTGTCTGCCGGATGAATTTTCCATATGTCTAATGAGTGTTGAATGGTTGTGTGTAGGTATTCTTTGTTATCGAAACTGTAGTTTTTTTTGTTTTGAAAAATTTCGAAGGTGGCTATTTCTTTCTTTAGTATTAAGTCTAGTGGTTTTAGATTTGTTAATATGTTTAAGCTTGAATTACTGACTGTTTTGTAAGCTTTTGATATTTTTAACATTGGGATTCTTTGTATTGACTTTAGTTTTCTAAGTAGGTGTGAATTGTTTCTCTCTTTCCAATAGAATGGTGCCGCATATGTGATTGATCTTTCAATAGATCTTACGTAGATTTCTCTAAATTGAGTTTGGTTAATTCCCCATTTGATTCCTGAGAAGGCGGCTAATCTTATGGTGTTTTGATATGTTTTTGCTTTGAGGTAGTTTAGATGAGGTATAAATGATAGGTTTCGGTCAATGATTATTCCTAGAATTTTTATTTCTTCGGTGTGTTTGAGGTTTTGCCCTCCAAGTTTGATTAGGGGTGGCCTTTTTTTATAGTTGTTTCCGATGGTTGTGTACAACGATTTGGTTTTATTGAATTTGACTCCATATGTTTTGCTCCAATTGTTTATTTTCTCTAATGCTGAATTGGCTCTTTGCTCTATCTGTGCCCTGGTTTTCCCGTTAATTACGAGTGTAATGTCGTCTGCAAATGCCTGTATATGTGTTCCTTCTGGGAAACTTTCTTCTAGTAGATTTGTTATAAAGACGTTCCAAATGAGAGGGCTTAATGGTGATCCTTGAGGGCTGCCTATTGGTGCTGTTATTTCTATATTACCTGATTGGAGGTTGTAAGTTATTTTTCTTTCTTCGAGTATTTCTTTTAGTAATATATAGAGATTTCGTGGGAGGGATTGATCTTTTAGTTTTTTTAATACGTGCGGGATCCAGACTGTATTGAAAGCGTTTGTTATATCTAATGATATGATTATACTTTTTTCATTGTTGCTTTTGTTGTTTTCGATTATTTCTTTTATCTTTAGTAGTGCTTTAGTGGCTGATGTTCTGTGTGTAAATCCGTATTGTTTGGGGTTGAGAAGTTTGTTGGTATAGAGGAAGTGGTATATTCTATTATTAAGTAGTTTTTCTAAGATTTTTCCGATTGTTGAGTTTATGCATATTGGGCGATATGTTGAAACTTCGTCTTCTGGTTTGGATTGTTTAGGAATTAAAATTGTTTTGCTTTCCTTCCAGTTTTTGGGATAGTATCCGTATTCGAGACATCCATTGAATATTTTAATTAGTAGTTGTGGGTGTGCAGCGAATAATGCTTTTACAATTGTGGGAGTTAAGTTATCTGGTCCGGGTGTTTTCTTAGTTGGGGTATTTTTAATGATGTGTTCTATTTCTGAGTGTGTAAAGGATTTGTCGTCTTCGGTTTGGGGGGCTTGTTCTGTATATATTTTAGTATCTCTTTGTTGTTTTGTATATTGTTCTGGTTGGTCTTTTGGAAAGTGGCTATTAATTATGGTTTCAATTGATTCCTTGAGGGTAGTTGATTTATTCCATCAGCTTTTTTTATAGGGGGGATTATTATAGGTCTCTTTATTTTGTTAAGTGCTATTTTATATGGAATGTCAAATAGATTCTTTTTGGTGGCTTCTGTGCAGAAGTTTTGCCAAGATTCTGTTTTCGCTTTCTTTATGTTGTTTTTGTATGTTTTCTGGGCTTCCACATATAATCTTTTGTAATTTTCTTTTAGTTGGTTTTGGACCCACACCGAAGCAGCCAACATCGCCTTCCAATGGTTTGTTTATGGGTGACGGCGAGCCTCCTGCCGAAACTCCATCGCGCATGCGCAACGCCGGTGGCGTCCGCTAGGGGCGCTCCGGTATGCTTGTAAACATAAGTTGGTGTATATTAGCCGCAACTTCGCACAAACCGCGGTTCGGGCTTGGTGGCTGCACTACAATGCCGTAAGCTCAGGACCTCCTCGTCTTTGCTTTGCAGGTGCGTAGTACTATCACCTCGTTTGCCAAAAATAATAACAATGTCTGTCTAGTGCATCTCCAAGTCCACGCTGCTGTTTCAATTTTTCGCCAGTGTTTTTTAGAGCGCAGCTCTTATGCGCCCATTCCCGGCTTGAGCAGCGTCGCCGTCGCCGTCGGCGTAACCGCGAGTAACCCTTGTAAGGATTACGAGGGCTACGAGGGTTACTCTCACGAGGGTGACCATCACGAGGGCTACGAGGGTTAGTTACCCTCAAAAGGGTTACCCTCACGAGGGTGACCATCATGAGGGCTACGAGGGTTACTGAACCTCGTAACCCTCACGAGGGTTACGAGGGTTAGTTACCCTCAAAAGGGTTACCCTCACGAGGGTTATGAGAGTTACCCTCGCCAGGGTTATGAGAGTTACCCTCACGTGGGTCACGAGAGTTACCCTCACGAGGTTCACGAGAGTTGCTCTCACAAGGGTTACTAGGGTTACCCTCACGAGGGTCACGATAATTACCCAGGTCACGTGACCCCCGGGGTCACGTGACCTGTGAATACACCTCCAGGTCACATGACCGACCAGTTGACGTCATCGACACTAATGACGTCATCAGTGACGTCACTAATGACGTCACCGGCATCCGCATCGTCATCATCATCACTGATGACGTCGTCAGTGACGTCACTGATGACGTCACCGGCATCCGCATCGTCATCGTCATCATCACTGATGACGATGTCATCGGAAACGTCACGTGACCCCCCGACGTCACGTGACAACCCAAGGTCACGTGACTCTCACAAGGTCACGTGACCCCCCCGCCGCCCGAGTTTTGCATATCACTTTGCGTACTTATGTGTCTTATAACCTATGGTGTGTTAAGAAATCATTTTTTTTTTTGGTATTGTGACTCCCCCTACTGTAATGCCCTTCGGGGCGATGTAGGAAGTAAATAAATACAATAATATCGAAACGTGAAAAAGTATGTGGTCTGATATCTTCGTCCTCACTAAAACATGGCTTTCCCCCCGTTTTGATGACTCAGGGGTATTCCAAGATACTCCTGGGTACAAGCTTTTTCGTAAAGATCGGACAGCCGGTCGAGGTGGGGGTGTGTTAATAGCAAGCAAAGAGAATTTCGCCTGACATCTTGTCAATGTACCGTCACCCTTAGGGATGCTTTGGAGACGCTGCAGCACTGCTACCTCCACAATCCTCGTCGGGGTGTGCTACCGTCCTCCCCCCAGCGACGCTTTATTTCCATCGTATGTCAATAAAGCCTCTCATTTCTAGCCAATAAATTTCCTCGACCCAAGCTTCTGCTCTTCGGCGACTTCAACTACCCTCAAATTCAGTGCTCAGAAATATCAGTGCAATCAGCCTCAAATCCAACCCAATGCGTTGAATTCGTTTACGTTTGCCATACTTTTAATCTCGCGCAGGTTGGGAATCAGCCAACAAGAACCGCAACTCGTACATCTAATGTTCTCGACTTTATCCTGACATCCGAACCTGACAGCTTAAAATCAGTTAGATTTCTTCGTTAAATCAGCGATCACAAACTAATTCATGCCACCTTCGCCTTCCCACTTCAAACCCGTATTGACAGTAAAAAATAATTAAACTCTTACCGCAAAGTTAATGCGATGCAAATAATACATAATTAAGTAATTTCCTTCCATCGTTTGAACATGAATCTGATGGACGCTCTGTTAAAGAAAACTGGGAATTATTCGCAAATAAAATACGCCAACTCATTGAACAATACATGCTATCCATAAATACAAAAAAGCAATTTATCTTCACCATTGTACAATGTCAAGCTAAAGCGCTTAAATGGTAAAAGAAGGCGAGCATTTCGAAAGACTCGGTTGTCTGGATCAGCGCGACTATGGGACACATATAATCATATTACATTATCACACATATTAGAGTGGGCACGGCGATCTCTCTTGGACAATGCATCCAAAGAATTCGTTCAATTTTATCGTCCAGGTTTCGCTGCTCGGCCCCCTCTTGGTGCCATCTTTCGTCGGAACGAAGACGGAAATGAACATCAGCTGCACGACTGACGATCTGCCGCTGGCGACAACAGTCTGGCATGCACCCTCACCGCGTGGAAATGACGCAGCCGCCAACGTTGCACACCTCCTGCCAGCAGTCTCCTATCTCCTACGGTGCTACTGTATTGCCTTTGTTTATTATCGTGTTGCTGTTGTTCTCTTTTTTTCTGTCATGTTTTTCTTGTATTTTTTCTCAAGCAATGCTCACCCTTGCCTTGGCCAACTTGTAGGTGGCTGGCAGTATTTTCAAATAAATAAATAAATAAAAACAAAGCATGAATATCAACATACAATCAAGGAAACCAAGCGAACTTTTTCTGTTGTATACAACTCCCGCCAATGCTCGAAGAACCCCCAGAAAATTTTGGAAAGCGCTAAATTCCCAGATGCCTGATGCAGCGGTAACCAAAATGGATGAGTCAGGTGCTTGTGTTGATAACAACCAGCGTTCCACCGTTCTGAACGAAGCATTCTGTTTCATATTGCAGCGCGCGCAGCTGGCCAAGTAGGCTGCACGCGCGTGGCCTAACAGGTATTGTGCCTGTCTCTTACACGAAAAGCCGGAGTTCGACTCCCGGGAGCGACGCACCTTTGGTGTATTCCTGCAATTTAGTGTTCTGGTGAATTCGAGAATCCTGTTCCATGTTCGAGGTCCGAATGCTTTACGCGTCAAGCCTTCTACGCCAATCATTCGAGACGCGGACGCGTGTACTTAGGGGCTTCGCGTGGCGAGCCAAAGTCAGATTCGCCTCAGCGTTCGGTCCTGCTGTTCCGCCACCTTCGACGCCTGCAACGCTTTGTTGTTATCCTTTTTTCTTCTTGTTTTGGGCAAAAGTACGCCTCATTAAACGTTTAGTTTCTTCAGCTATTCTTTGTTTCATTACCTCTTCATTCGTGACAATATTTACTAAAGAAAATCTTGACACACTCCCTTCCATCATCAGCGCTCAGTATCCAATGACGGATCCGATTACTTTCGCTCCCACTGGTATTGTTAACATAACAAAGAAACGTTCCTCCTCAATGGGTATTGACGAAATTAATTCCATGTTCTGAAAAACACTAAAAATATCTGCAGCGCTTTGCTCTCAAAGATATTCGTCCGGCCTAATTACACAGGATAGGAAAGTGGGGAAGGTCATTCCTATCTTCAAGAAGGGGACCGGTGCTTACGACATAACTACTGTCCCACTTCGCTTACTTGCGCATCATCCAAAACTATGGAACATATTATTTACTCTCACACTGCGCGTTTCCTTGAAACTAATAATTTTATTCATACATCGCTACATGGATTCCAAAAAAAGGATTCTCATGCGAAACTCAACATGCCATACTTGCCCATGACATGCACACGAACCTCAATAACAACATACAAACCAATCTCATTTTCTTACATCTTGCAAAAACATTTGACAAGGTTCCTCATCAACGCCTAATGCTCAAACTTTCCCAACTTAACTCAGACCCGCAGATACTGAAACAGATTGGTAATTTCCTGCAGGATCGGAAACAACTCGTAAACGTCAGTAACCACTAATCAAACTACGTATCTGTAACCTCCGGCGTCCCCAGAGCACCGTTTTGGGTTCCCTTCTGTTTCCTATTTACATTATTGAACTTCCCTTTTCGGTTTTCTGTAGCATCCGCCTATTTGCTGACGATAGTGTTGTATATCGTAACATTACTAATATAGGTTACCAGGTACCTCTTAAAAATTATCTTAATAGTGTTCAAAACTGGTGCGATCTGTGGGAAATTTCATTAAACATTAGTAGATGCACATTCATTTCCTTTCATCGGCGCTCTAGCCAACCGACCGGCAACTATTATATATATAAAACTGTAATTCTATCAGCACTAGGCTATAAAATCCTAGGCTAAAAACCTAGGTGTGCACATCGCTAGTAACATATCTTGGGAACTGCATGTTAAGCATGTCGTCTCTGAATCTAACAGATCACTCGGACAACTAAAACATCACCTCAAACTCCCACTATTAAACTTAACACTTGCCATTTATAAAGCACTAATTCACCCAAAGCTAAAGTACGCTGCCGCTATATGGGACCCATCCCAAAATCACTTCAGTCATCAAATGGAAGCAATTCAAACTCGTGCAGTCAGGTTCATTTTTTCTAGCTATTCATATGAAATAAGTGTCACCGGCCTAAATAAACGTGCTCAGCAAGGTCACTTCGCCTAAAATATTTTACGCTAACACTCTTTTAGAAATTATATTACGATTTCCAGCCAGGTTCACCGTACATCATGCCATCCACACGAACTCATCGTACCGATCGTCCACTCAACGTTATGCGCACCAAAACTAGGACAGTGACCTAGACTGCTTCAATTTTCCGACGCGCAGCGAAAGAATGAAATGACCGTCACGGCAGCATCGTTTCTATATCTTATCCTCTTCATTTCAAAGAGGAATTGAGCGAAGTCATTCTCACCGATTCCTCATAGTCGAAAAAGAGGAAATAAAGAAAACGAAAGTGTCTTTACGATGTTTTGCTTTTCACTGATTTCAGTTTACCCATGTGTACTATATTGTGTCATTTTATTTCTATTGTTCGTTTTTTTACTAATTATACAAACGCGAGTGGTTAAAACTTCTGTAATACCCTCATTGGGGGGCCTTGAAGGTCAATTGAAATAAATAAATAAAAAAATAAATTTCTAAGAACGTCTTGTTCTTAGTTGTAATTTTCAAAGTACATGATTATTGGCCGTGACTTGTTAGTAGACATTTTCTGAAGACGGTGAATCCTCTCCATGGCTGCAACTTCGAACCTCAATGTTGTTTCCGGAGTCGTTGAACTACTTTTTTCATTATATATTACTCTGACTTTCTCAGATTCTACTAATCTGTTGGTTTCTAAATTACTTCGTCTACTCCTGTTTCTCAGATCAGAAACTTTTGTTTCAAGCTTTACCGTGGTCAATTCTCAACGGGCTAATGCCCATTGTGCGTCGATAATTGTTGCAGTGAAAATATCAATTTTAGATATAGATGCTTCAGTAGCACCCAGTCTTTTATTAAGGCATTTGTTAGTTTCAGATAATTGTGATATGCAAGCAGTCATATGTTTCTAGAATTCAAATATATCCTACCATGTGATCGGATATGAATTCTTTTTGACATCCCAGCCCCTTATCAGTACACGTGAATCCCAACGGCAACGGCTGTAGCAACCATTGTTTGAGCGAAAAAAATAATCATCAGAAGTCTCGCATACCAGCATGTAAGCAAAGAGAGGTATCTGAAACATGTCTTCTTCACTGTCGCCTTGCTTCCTGACGGGTGATCCGCGCATTTATTATATTCTAACCCTGAAGGTTGATGTGGATGTCTGCTTCAATTTTCCGACGCGCAGCGATTCGGCGTAATAGGTTCTCTGTGCCGTCGCCACTGTTATTGCTGCCACGCTTTCAGTCTTGCGAGTATGGCGCAGACATTTATTGCCGCATTGGTTCATCGGCAACGCTTCAAAGCACTGAAGTTCATCGCCAACGCCGCATTTTAGTACCTCTCACCCGTGCGTGAAGACCGGTACGCACTCGCTAAAACGCGGGGAACGAAAGGGGAGAGCGGGAAAACGAAGAGACGGTAACGACGCTGTTTTAGGGCTAAGGAGCATGGACATTGGACCAATCAGCAATCCACCAGGATTGCTGAGTGGTCGATGAAACACTTGGTTAGAGTTCTCGTCACTGGACACTTTTGAATGACAGGCAGTTTGTTTACTGTGTGTTTTTAAAGGATGTTCGTTCAGCTTCGCAACCCTGCGCGTTCTTTTCAGCCGATAAGCTTTTGTCGGACAGCAGCAGCAGCAGCCAAAAGTACATGTAAGAAAAGAGTGATCTCTAAAAAATGTCTCCCCCGCTGTCGGTTTGACCGCTCATAGGTAGATGTGGGTTCATGCCGGAATACGATATATTTTATTCCACTCCATGAAGAATATGACATTGTGTGTGTTTTCGCTGACATAAAATACAAAACAGATTAAATTGCATTTGTTATATTTAGTGCATTTCTTCATTATCAGTGACACTGTTTTTCTTTTCTTCAAAGAGGATATCTAGAGCAGAAGTTGAAAATATAGAAACACATTTACAATCCGGAATGAGTGAGTCAGCATGCTTGCCGGGTATTATATGAGAACAAATTGATGTTGCTCGCGGGGCAGATTCCCCAGCTTTCAAGATATATCTCTTAATCAATCCAGGTCGCTGAACACAACGCAATACAGACGACGAATATTCGACATGGTTTCGCACGTGAAAACCTTGTTTTTCCAGCGAAGGGGCCGGCACACTTCCAGGTAGGCGTATCTTTATCGTCAGCAAGATAAAGTGACGCCATCCGTAATCTCAATACTTAGAACGTATCAGATAAGAGATAGTAAAATGTGTTGTAGTGGACGCCGTGGTACAAAGGTTCCAAAACCACTTTGCATCCGAGAAAGCTTGTCGCATATCTTTCTGGCAACTTGTGGGAGAAGTAAACTGGAGCGTCCTAAGCGGCGAAAGTGAACTTACAAGTTAGACTAGATTTTGGGCGAACTACCGTGATGGCGAATATTTATCCAGACGCTTACGTACAAGGCAATGACTGGATGAAAAAGGAGAACCTCGCCGCATTGACGAAGACTATCTTTCAAAAACCTGCTGCCCAGTGTGAACAGATCCTTGACGTTGGTTGCGGGACGGGGGACTTCACAAGGGATGTGCTACTGCCCAGTCATCATTCGTGCAGCAAGATTGTAGCTGTTGACGTATCATCAGCCATGGTAGACTACGCGAGAAGAAATCACGGACATTCGCAAATCAGCTACGAGGTCCTCGACGTAACCACGACGGACCTTTCCCTATTTCTGAACAAGCACGGAAAGTTTGACCGGATTTACTCCTTCTTCTGTTTGCACTGGATCAGAGACCAGGAGGCGGCTTTCAAACATATTGGTAGGCTTTTGAAACAGGATGGCGAATGTCTGCTTTTGTTCTCCGCTCCATTTTTCTTGTACCGGGTATGGCTCGAGATGGCCGGAATGGAACGCTGGAAGGGCATCCTTTGTGTGAGTATGAAATTATGCTTGAAAAAATATCAAAATCGCTAGCTATACATTGTCTACGGAAAATGCACATGCAGCTCCTTTTTGGATTGTGTGTACACCTTCTTTCAAACGTGACTAGTTAGCGCTTTGTATGTTTTTATTTCATTGTGAACCATCTTAAATCAAAGTATAAATGTTTAATGATATGCCCGTGAATGCAAATTAAGCTGAACATGTGTCTTTTTGTTTTTCGGAACAGGACCCCAAAGACTTCTTTGCCGATATCTGGCATCGCGATCCGTTGCCAAGCCTGAGCGACCTCGAGAATTCTTTGCGGAATCTGATTATCAACTCAGGAATGACAACCCTCGTCTGCGAGGTTTGCCCAAGTGAAGCTTACTTCGGCAGCGAAGCAGAAGTTCTCGGCAAGTTATATCTCGTTCTAATGGGAAAGCTTACAAAATGTACAGAGAGGACATTTATTGCTGTGCAGAGTTACGCCACTTCGTTATTTTAGATCATTAACTGTGTATCACTAGAAAACATGCCGATGTCCAGTACGCCAGATCTCAAGTGAAGTACGGCTCCATCGTAAACGAAAGCGTTTTTTTCGACCAACATGAATATTTGTGGCAATCACAAGTAGAAAAGCCTCTAAATTCTCGTAATTCAATATCCCTGCAATTCGAGAGTCTGAAGCGGTGAAACATAGCCTCGTTTTTAAAAGATATAATTGCGTGCGTTTGAGCGTTCCGATATTTCCCTAACATCGTAATTAAAAAAAAAAAAAGAAACGTCATTTTTTTATTTTACTCGATGCTGAAAGCTCACACAAATTTGAGTTTTGTAGCTAGGCAATTTTGTGATTTCTCACTATAGGAGAAGTGTATGTGATTTGATATAACTAGAAATTTAAGGTGACCTGCTTATGGAGTAACATTTTTTACAGAGCTGAAGCGCTGATCGATCGGGTGCGTGCGATTCTTCGATGCGTCTGTTTCATTAAAAAAGTTATGTAGCACACTGAGGCTAAGAGAATTCCCATTCGTCGTTTGGTACTTTGTTCTGCGTTTTCTTGTCGTTTTCTGTTAAGACGGCAATTTACAGTTGTGGCGAAACGGTCTTGATGAATGCTTGGATCGCCGGGCTTGTCCTTCGTTGCTTGAGAAAGCCTTTTGTGTAGTGCATTTTCTAGTCGATCTTCCTTTCACTAGGCGTGAATGGTGATATTGACAGCCGATAGCAACCTTATCTATACAATTGCACTTGTCTAATACTCTTCACTGCTCAGATGTCAGACACGGGTCTATCAGGCGTCTGGAATTCTCGGAACAAGTCTCTGGCAGAGGCAGTAACACCTGTGTCTGAGCGACTCAACTGGGGACTGCTCCTTGCATGATTATAAGTCGGGAATATACTGAAATTATTTCGAGAAGTTCGCGATATATTTATGCTCTGTCATGCGTAGGGTTTAACGTTTCAAAAAGACTGCGGGATCAAAATTAACCGTCGGGCTAGTTGGATATACATTGTTAAAATAAAAAAAAAAGCCCAAATGCCAAGGAAAAGAAGAGAGGACAGGACAGGGCGCTCTGCCACTCTTCCTTTCCTTGTTGTTTGCGTTTTATTTTTAACAAGACTACGGGATGTGGCGTCCCCTAAAGACGGGAGTGCAGTGTGTCACCCGGAACGTCGGAGGGGAATTGTGTTGACCTCAGCTTGCAACAAATTTTGCAGAAAAATGAGTTAGGCGTCTTTGATATTACCGCGCGCCATGCAAAGAAGCGTTTAAGCTCATATTGGCCGTGATAGTACAAAGTGTTTCTCCAAACGCAAGTCATATCATTCCTGGGAAAAGTACGCTTCTCAGTGAAAAAGGTAGACGCCGCATTGGCGTCTGCCCAATGGCTTATTCTGAAAAATGAATAACATTCGGTTTAAATAGGTGATTAACTAATTTCATGTAATTAACATTATAATTACAATATTTTCATAAATCTTTTTAATAACAAACTCTCTAGGTGTCAGCAAAAATAACACTAACTCACAGTTGTCTGTTTTAAATATTTCGTATCGTTGTAGTACATGGAGTTTTTGACATCTCTGACAGGGGAAACAATTAGAAATATGCCGATGATTGTGCATGTCAGACAGTCAGTTTACTGAAGGACAGCGAATAATGCCGGAATACAGTTAACCAGAGTGCATTCATTTTGTTCTGTGGAATACTGCTGGACTTCGAAATAGGGAATGAGACGTATTTCACACGAGGATACTGTTTCCTTTTTTTTGTGGCTCCTCGTCTCTTCTGCAATAATATACAATAGACATGTGCATGGAATCCCTAATTTTTTACAGCGCACCCAATATGACTTAGGTAAGTTTCATTTTGGTAAATATGGTATATGGTGATCGTCTGATAAAGCTTATTGTGACACTTTACAATGTCATCGCCTGCGTATTTAACTTGTATTAAAGCGAGTTTGAGGAGCAAAGAAACCCTGGCAAAGGAGTGCAGTAGTTATAAATAAAGGACTGAATATAGGAAGCAAAATTGGGATGAATGTTCCCTTCTCGGGTAAGGGTGCAGTATGTTTCACCGCTTCGAGTGCACAACCTAATAGCTAGATTATTATTACAATGGCTGCGATCTGGAAACTAGTTGATCGCAGTGCTTCCGATGACTTGTGATGGTAACAAAATGTAGAGTTTTAATTTGGAAAGAAAAAAAACACGCAGCCGAGACGGTCTCAAATTGTTCCAACTCAAAGGAGGGTAATGGGCAGCAAAAAAGTCGTCACTATCAAACACAACCATATAGAGTGCGGTTTGAATGATGAAATCAAGAACGAATATTTTTGCTGTATTAATAACGACCAAGTGTTTTACTACCGCTGTTTACTTTTCATGCAGCGTTGGTTGTTCCTGTCGTTACGGTGAAGGCGGGCACAACAGAGAAGGAGACGTCGATCATGAGAAGCGAACTGTCGTCAAGGCTGATGGAGAGCTTCAAGATTACGCCCACGGGTTGTAGCGTCTCCGTTAATCTCTTTCGTTTTCACACTCAGAAGGTAAACCGAGAGGCACATACAGACATGTAAAGCAACGTGAAGTATTATAAAGTACCTTTGGACACTTTAGAGGTCAATGTCAGGACAGGCGCTGTCACTGAGCGGCCCGTAAGGCTCAGCCCAACCAGTTAGTTATCTTCGCATCTAGAGCACGTTCTATAGCAAAGCCGAGAACATGGCTGTTAGTCTTTAGGCGCTACATGGCGTCTGTACTCACACGTATCTTTAGAACAAACTTTATTTCATGATGATTCCAATAGTAATATATGAAGTGTTGCCTTTGCTAGCAGAGGCACGCACTGATAACGCATGGCGTGTAGGATGTATACATACTATAGAAGCCTCGTAATGTTTAACGCGGCAATGATTGTGTCCAGTATGGAAAGGGAAAAAAACAGGACAGTTCTCGACCAGGGTTTAAGATTGCAAGTCAAGTCCACGTAATCCTCATTTCTTTTGACGGGCTTGTTCAACATCGTATGTGGACGTCACTGCGTGTGTACGAACAAACTAAAACATGATTGAAACTTAAAAAAACACTTTTTACATGCTTTGAGAGGGTTGCATGAACTTATTGAAACATTTTGCAAGGAAATCGACGATATTTGAGAGCCCCGGGTTCTCATTCCCTGATCCGGCCTTAGGGCCGCTTGCGCAAGTCTGAAGCCGCCTGGCTGCCGACCGGCAGCCATTCTGGTGGTCTACTCTCACCACTCCTCTGCCCATCTTCCTCCCGTACGAGGTGGACAAAGGGAAATTTCCTCTGGCGGGGTCGCCTCTCGGGGTGCGAGGCTGGAGCCGTCAGCGAGGGAGAGAGAGCACGTCCTCAGGACTTTCTCAGGGGACTGTTCGGCACGACTTGAAACTGTTGGTACATGCGGTCTCGCACTCTGCTGACCCACCTGCCATTAGGCGAAAGTACGACGGAGTAAGGACAATCTCCACCTTGACGTTAATAAAGTGACTCTGTCTGTATCTAACCGAAGTCAAGACACCCCCGAGTGTCCCCCTCTTCTGCGTGCCCGTTGATCACTCTCTCCGTGAGTTCCGGTTAGCGGGTGCAGCCAGGAATCGAACCCGCCATAGCGCCGACTCTGATTGTTTGCGGGGTGGTGGTTTCGCGGTGGTACTCCTCTGCACACGCCTCGCACCCCTTTGACGCATCCACAACCTCTAACCTTAAAAAAACGGTAACAGAACCAGAACTTTGCTTATTTCGTACGCTCATGTTCCCAACTTAAAAGGTGGTTAAGGACGCATTTTTGAAAGGGTAGGACTTTTACGCGTGCCGTGCTTGGAAGCTATTCTTATCGAATTGTCCTACAAAGCTGTCTTCTTTTTACTTTATTACAATAATGAAAAGCATTACACCGTATGTTCACGGCAGTTTACGTTCTGAAAGCTTCAGTCGAGCAGTAAATCGTTCCGGAACACAGAGAACACACATTCAACCACCAATACCACACAACTGCGTGACAGAAAAGAAAAGTATAATAACATGAAGAGTGTGGCATCGCCAAATAACGGGCGTACTAGCCGTCAATCTAGACATTAAAGGGACACTGACAACGTCAAAAGCTTTTTTTTTAATTTTTTTTGCCAGGCAATCTATTATGGTTGTCGGAAGACTACCCAATTAATATTTTGCGACAGGTTACGCATATCTTTAATAAGGCCAAAAAACGCAACTGCTCGAATCCGAAACCAAAACCTGCGAACGGAGGCCGGAGAACTGGAGAGGAGAGAGTGAGTGGCGGAAGTGACGTGGCTACACCCGACCGTGCCGCTTTGCTTTTTCCCCTCCGTTTTCTTTTTTTCTCTTTTTTTCTTTTTGCGCGGAGCAGAGGACGTGTGTGGCGGGGAACCGTTTGCCGTGCGATTCCTTTGCAGTTATTTTTGGTGACCTCGGGTGGTCGCCTCTCTCCTCTGACCTCGATTCAGCAGAGCGCCCCCTCCTTGCCGCCAGAGCTACTCGGGATCCTTTTTAGCCGATCACAACTGCTGGCTTCAGAGCGCTCTGACATTCTCAGACCACTCACGGAATTAATATTTCTTGACATTAATAATGCCTTAAAATCAACACGATATCTTACAGCGTAGGGTGGACGATTGAGCAAAATTTACGCCCGCAACCTGATGAAATAACTGTTGTGACGTAAATTGTTTTACGCATCGGCATGTAAAAAAAAATTCTGCGAAAATCAATTCTGCGAATTGATTTTCGCAGAACGGAACGAAAGCCACCCTTACAGAAATGTCATATCTGGACTTATATTAAAAAATACAGATATGGATATATAAGGAATTGGGCAGATATGGACAGATATGCACAATCAGGCCCTATCTGGATGGATATAGCCATATCTGCCCAATTCCTTATATACCCATATCTGCCCAATTCCTTATATATTCATATCTGCCCAATTCCTTATATACCATATATAGACTGCTTTATATGATCCCGTGTTTGGGTCTGGTAGATAGGACACCCACCCCATATAAAGCAATTTTCATGTGATGCTCCTTCTGGCATCATATACAAATTATTCCCATGGGACAGTTACCATAATTTCCAGGTCCAGACATGGGATCATATAACGCCTTTCTATGAGTATCCACAAAATATACATCGTACTGCTATCCCACACTGCCCCAAACGCGTGTTCACGTAGATATATCTACAGAATAGTCCACTGACCAATCTTTATTGGCCTGGTTCGGAATTTGTCATTCAACAAATATGTATGCTAAAAAGATAGAATGTAGGCGATCGCTAGTTAGAAAACATTGTAACATATCATTCGATATGTCGAAAGTCACAGGCCTTTGGCGGGATTGGTTGTCGAGAGAGGAGACCGAGAGTATGGTTTGCAAAAGAAGTTTTATACAAGAAAGCGTGAAAACTCCAAACAAGCACTTACCTGTTCAAGAAAAAATATTATAAGGAACAAAACTGTAATATCACACAGACAACCATTACAATAAACTAAAAATGTATCAGCACACAGACACCTATTAAAATAAAACAAACGGAAGGCAACATTTAAGCTGTAAACTATACGGAAGTTCCAAAGTCGTTGATTCTTACTGACAGAGTCATAGTCCTGATTCAACTCTCCGGTCGAGCACAGCAGTTTTGACAAGGGCTTGCTTGCTAGCCTCGTCGTTGAAGTCCTTCCTTGCACCGTGTGATGTTCAAAGCCCCCAGTCGCTCCTCGCTGGCCTTGTTTTTCCGTTCGGTCGTCAAATATTCCCGTGTGATTAACACATCACACACGCACACAGACACCGTTGTTCGCCGCGGAAGCTATACAAGATGAAAAGGTCGTTACTGCTCCTTGAACACGACGAGGTCACCACTGTTTCCCGGACTAGGAAATGACGAGGGCATCATATTTTTAACTAAAATCTCATAAAAATAAAAAATAAAATAATGAACACATAAGAAACAAAAACAAAACGACAAAATCATGAAAAAAAATGAAATAATGAACACAGAAGTAAAAAGAATAAAAACACGAAGGACTTACACAGACAGCTACATTTGTTCAGTGAACAACGACGTTTAATTCTGAGGAAAAATATTCTTGCTGCACTATAGATCACCAATATGTTGTGTAAACTAGGCCACCTTGAGCAAAGCAGGAATATTTGTGATCATAATCAAATGTCATTGCGAACTCAGAAAGTGTGGCTGCCTGCGTAAGTCCTTCGTATTACTATTCTTCTGAATTCCGTGTTCATTATTGTGGCTGTTTGGGACCAGGCGGAACTTTGCGGTGCTTTTTCCATTCTGACCTTACTTCCGACAGCTTCGTACCCACAGAAAAACCCACTAGCTTCTCTACATAATCCCACTCCTTCTGAAAAAAAAATTGTGTGTATGTTTATACAGTCGGAAGTTAGCTTGCCTCAGTGGGCGTCTGCTGTCTCAGCTGTAGAGTAATTTAGCCAGCACGGTACAACTGCTAGCCTGGGGTCTTTAACGCGCACCACGCAGTAGTGATACACAACCGCACGCCGGTACGATGTTCATCCAGATCAAAACGGGCAGGGGCAGGGATCCACTCCTTCTCCTTGCTTCCCTTGAGGCACTGACAAATAAAAATCAAAGGTTGGTCAATTATGCTAACGCAATATACTTCAAAGACGTAGCATGAGTGCTGGCAAGATATTTGCTGCCTTCAATGTAGATAAGCTTGTAAATTTACATGCTAAATAACAAGTAACTTAAAAGCTGAAATATATTTCGATGCAACTACAAAAAAAGAAGATAGCTCTGCAAATATAGCGCTATCTAGTACACAATAATTGAGTAGAATCGGATTACAGCGTCCCCCTTATAAAGACTCGAGCAAAACAAGTATAGACTCTGCCGTGCCACAACAACAGAAACATTGGTATTGTGATCTCGTGGAGATCAGAGTGCAGAAAAAAAGTGTTTCTGGCGGTGTGAAATTCGTTACACGTGCGTTGGATCATACCAAACACGTGTACAGCAAATGATCTTTAGAGCTCGACATTTCGCGAGGAATAAATGCCAGCGTCAAAAATTATTTCGCAAGCACAAATTTTTGCGATCGGAAGTAGTATGCTCTGCATTAAACATCATGGGGTAAATTCAACGCGGCACCAATTTTTGGCAATTTTTTTTCTGGGTACAAACTGCGAAAATGAAGGCGTCCGCAGACGACTGGGGCGGCGAAAGCTACGGACTTGCTCGATCAATCATTCGCTGTTTTTGTCGGGTCCAGCTCTCAGCACGCAAGTACGGAGAGTGGCGTCGGCGATGGAGGGGCACCGCGCTCTTCCAAACATTGTAGCTTACCAGTAAAATATACGGCGAAGGGAGGAAATCAGCCCCCCCCCCCCCCCCCCCACACACACACCTTTCAATCCGTCTCCCAAAGAGTTCCGCCGCGACTGATCGACCTTAAGCGAGTAGACGGCCTCTGCATCGGGGAAAAAAGAAAAACAGCCTGGCATAACACCATTCGCGCACAATTAGTAATACTGGTAAAAGTAAGCGATCTACAGACAATAACAAGCCTTTTGAACGCAGGAAATAATCTAGCCCAAACGAACAAAACACGAACTTACTTCGATCCCGTGCCATGATCTTGGCTGTTGAGCAGATTTGACGTAGTTCCACGTCCCACAGTCGCTTCCGTCTTTGTCGGACACGTTTGAAACTAAGGCAAACTCCACGCATCACCACTAATCGGGTAATTGGACCGTTAGCCGACCGTCAACGCAGGCATTCAAACGCACACGGCCGGCAAAATGTACGAAACATAGGCCGTTGCTTCGATAAGATTGTATTCGTATCTTCAAAACGTTTGAAATAAAACGATCAGCAAACCGCATTATAAAACTCATTAAATACGCACCAATAATAAATTATTGCGCACATCAATTTCGCTACAATATTATGAATAGGTCCTGAACATGTTGCAAAATAATAAATACGAAACAAAGCCTGCAATGGTGAAACCGTGAACAACAATTTAGCGGACATTTACCCTTCTAAAAAGAGAGGACATCCGGGCGGCGCGCGGTAGCGTAATGTGTTAACGCTCTGATTTGTTGAGCTTGTGGTCGCTGGTTCGAATCGCGGTAAGCGGTATTTGTTTTCTTACACTTTTTTTTTATTTTGAATGTTTTTTTTTTCACCTTTTTGTATTCGTTTTTATTCTTTTAAATATTTCTCTCGCTTTTTTGTATTCGTTTTTATTTCTTAATTTTTTATCACCTTTCTGTTTTATTTTGTTTTCTTTTGTATTATTTTGTATTATTTTGTTTTATTTTGTTTTATTTTGTATTTTTTGTATTATTTCGTATTATTCCGTATTATTTTAGATATTTTTTCTCACCTCTTTGTATTAGTTTTTATTTTAAATATTTTTCTCTCACCTTTTTGAATTCGTTTTTATTATTTTAAAAGTTTTCTCACCTCGTGTATTAGTTTTTATTATTTTAAATATTTTCTATGTTTATGCTGTCGTCGGCACCGTTCTTCAGGGTAACAATCACGCAGAAGGTGAAAATAAAAAGTGCGAGCCCACATTTGAATTGATGCAATTCAGAAACCCTGGCCCTCTTTTTTGCCGGGATGATTCGCTCTCTCCGTGCTAATAGGTGGGTCAGTGTAGTAGGCAAACAGCGCAAGTCCTTTCAACGAAGAAATAAAATTAATAATAATGGGTACATCTAGAGCAAAATGGGAAAATGTAAGTGGTAAAACTGCCGCAGTGATGAAGCCAAAGTTTGGCAGGGAAGCGGTCATCTTCACCCACTATTGAAACAAAAATACCGCCATTTTAAGGCAGTAATTTAGTTGAGCTCATAGCTCATAACCACATCTCTTAATTTTCTGACTTGCGGAAAGTAGTATTTAATTTTGTCCTGGTAGATCAGCGCTATCCCTCACGTGCCGCCAGGTCTTACTTATACAGGTTGCGCTCCGCCGATTTACTTATTGTATAGGCCTAAACACTTTTTTATTCCTGAAATTCAAGTACAGCGCGGATAATTAAACTAGCTTTCAGAAATGCTGTCGTTCGGCATTGTGACATTTAGTTTTCGTAGTGTCATTCACAAACCCAGCAGTGTGTACATCCACAACGCATTGGTGTTTCTCGCTTTTTTGAGTAAAGAAAATAAGTTTTTATATTCGCGTTCCTCTGGTACGGTACGTCATATAACATAAGCTATTAAAGAGACAGATATCGTTTGGCTATGTGAACATTTAAAATATTTCTCTTAGATGATCGTAACTACCACAGAAAACAGTCGATTCCTGCCTGCAATAGCATATTTTCACACTAGATTAAAATCACCAATAAAATGATCTCTCAGGAGATTAATGTATCTCTCGTAGCGTCATAAGCAATAAACACATCTCTTACTTTTCTAATTTCTGGAAAGTAATGTTTATTATTGTTTCCGTAGCTCAAAGCGCGTGCTCAATCATGCCACGTCTTTTTTCTTTTTTCATTCGAGGCTCCGCTATACCGTTCTTATTTTTTTATCAGAGCCAAACACGTGCGTATAACGCCAGACCTTAAGTATAGTACATCAAATTATACTCACTTCCTGAAAAAAGTATCGTTCGGCGTTGTAAATTTTAATTTTCGTGGCGTAAGGGGTCAGATTCTCAAATGCTGAACTGGAAATATTCCTCACGGCATTGTTTTTTTGTTGTTTTTTTCGCGTTTTCGCGATAAAACACGTCAGCCTCTTCAAATACGCCAGCGTCTGCAGTCATTTACGAAAGACTGATCAACGCAAACATTTCCACTCGCTACATATGAATTGCCGCAGTTCGTCAGAATCTCAATGACGTGACTGCATAGTTTTCTAAAGAAGGCAAAAAAAAAAATACAACGATGCCGGTTAGTAAACGGAAGTTCCCGGGGCTCGCCAGCCTGCAAACAGCAAAGCGCCGATGCCGGCCAGTCACTGAACTTCCATGTAAATACTGCCCATCAAAAACAGCAAAATACCGATGCCGGCCAGTTACTGGAACCTCCATGGAAAGACTACTCAGCAAAGACAGCAAACACCCGATGCCGGCCAGTTCTACGGCTGGACTGGCCAGCGAGCAAGACGAAACCCCGACGCCGGCCGGGGCCGGTAGCTCCCCGGTGCCCATTGCCGGGTGCTGCCACACTGTTACCATGTGCGGGCCGGCGTAGTCCCGATACCGGCCGACGCGGAGTGCTACCTGCATCTACATGTTGACTGGCACCATATAGTGCCATATACAGGAGTATCAGGCATCCTATACTGTTATATATGGCAGCCACTTGCACCATATATGGCTTTATCTGGCAATATATGTTGTCATATATGGTGTCACCTTACCATATCTGCCCTGATTTCAGCCCTTGTATGGCAATATATGACCGTATATGTCTACTTATATGCCCATATACGGCCCTATATCAAATATATCTGGGTCATATATGACATTTCTGTAAGGGCAACGCTTGGAAAGAGTTGTCAACTCATCGCGTTTTCGTCAGTGAACGCGCTGCGATAGCGGTCATGCGTACGACTGAGCAGGCAAATATAAAATAATTAATAAACCGCATTTTTCTCACGGCGATATATCGTGCAAGCATCGCCATGGGACACTAATCACAGTGCATTATATTCGGCTCTCCCTTTATTTTACAACACAAACCTTTGAACGCACTTTTACCAAACCTGAAAATTTTTTGAAGCGACCACAAAACCCGGTGAAACAGCGACGAGCTCTGCGAGCTGTTTCTTCGTTGGTTAGGCTTAGCGGATTCACTGCCGTGAGATGAACGATCTTGTGAAAGCACTGGGAATACTTCACACGTCGACTTTTCTTGTTACGGTCGCAAAGGAATGTCGTCCCGCCCGTCGTAATCCTCGCATCGTCGAATTCACAAGCACTTTGTAGAACCACATATCAATCGCCGTCATGCCGTACCCCGCACACCACCACAGACCACTGCCGGCCATCGTGAACAAAACCACGTGACGTGATCCCTGTCCAAGTACCACGTGACGCCTGCGCCGCCCCGCACTCCGACGGCTACAGACGGAGTGCCAGGGAGCGCTCTGAGAGGGAGAGGCGCCTTCGGAATGAACCACACGATCAGGCCACAGCACTCTCTTTCAACCACCCGATCTCGCGCGCTCTGGAAAGAGCGCTCGAGAGCGCGCGGGAAGAACCACGCGAATTCGCCATTTGTTCTGCTCGCTGCTCTGTACTTCAAGATGAGTTGTTTTGTGCATTCTAGATTTGGAGATGAGTCGCGAGTGCCCGTGGTGGATTTCTTTGATCGACTCCGGAAAGAAAGCCCCCAAGATGTTGCGTGAAAAGCTGCCTCACATGTTATGCGTCCGAAAATAGTGGCATTGCGCGGCAGAGTCTCCACGTGTCCGAATGATCAATTGGATCGGGGCCAATCGCTGGCTGCAGTTCCGGTAGAACATTTACGGGCACCTCGGAAAGCGGACTTTACTCGATTTATATGCTCCTTGAATTTTGTGGTACCATGAGTTCGCAAGTGTCCTAAAGAAACCCCATGACATTTAGTTCTGCAAAGTTTCGTAAACATTTTTTTTCAGTTATAATTGTAAAAAAACGAAATGCAAATAACGCAACACTTTTGAAAAAAAAAAAACAAAAAAAAAAAAACATACGCTTACGCTTGGGATCGTACCCGGTTCCGCCGCGTGTGAAGCGGACGTCTTTCCACTGAGCTACTGGGGAAACACTTTCGTTAGTAATAATTAGAGCCCTGCGCGGATAACAGTTTGAGTATCCGCATGCGATCCGCATCCGCAGACTTCGTATCCGCATCCGAACCACATCCGCAAAATGTGTAACCATGTCGATGCTCTTACTAACCAGAAGTGGTTACGATTACATTTAGACTAGCAAAATCGGCGGAAATCACGACGACCGCGTTCTTCCCCGCCGCACGCGGAATCGGAAACTTTCACCTGTGGCCCCTTAACTCTCCCCTGAAGTCTAAACGCCTGAGAAAAAAAAAAAATGTCATAAAATATATAAATAAAAAATTTCGGGAAGAGAGGAGGAGAACCAGTGCTAGGAAGACAAAATCCTTTCTGTGATGTTATCGAGCGTATGCGGCCGCCTCGAGTCTCATGATGTTTCGTATCAGCCAGCGGGCGGATGCGCCGCTAGGTCAGAGTCCAAGGCCTGAGCAGATCCACTAACGTCATGGCTAGAACTCTAAGCATACAAGAAAAAAACAGTCAATTTACGGGCTGCCTATGTGTGTGCGCCGCTGATTCCGAAACTTGCAAACCGTGGCGCCACAGGGTCGCGCTCGCTGTCGAAGCACTTCTTTTGTTTTTGGTATCATGACCACACCACTCTCTGCGGAGAGGGGGCGGTTTCTTCTACACTCTTGTGACTTGTTCGTTTGAGGTTTTCGTTGCCCAGAGAACGTTTTCCGCTCTTTTCCTGCCAAAGAACTAGCTTTGTCGGGACGATTGATGCCCTGAATTCTTTACTTTTTCTTTTTCTATAGATAGCATTTTTGACGAGATGAAATGCACTAACTGAAGCGGTCTTCAGTAAGAATCAGATCTTTCTCAGGACCCATATCGTTTCCTCGAAACGCGTTTTGTGGAAATACGTTGCGTGGACAACTTTTCACTGAAATACATTTCATGAACACACGGTTCGTCGACGCTGTACGTTTTGTGGGCACATGTCCCTGCGACGTTTTGTCGACAACGTATTTCTTCACTAAGCCGCCAAAAAGCTAGCGCGCGATTCACTAGGGCGTGCTTAACCAAACCATGTCCCCCTCCCTCTTGTAATGCAGGTGAGGCGCAAAACGTTAGTTACGAAAATAGCAGGGTTGTGTGCGATGAAACGTCCCAGGTTTTTGATGAAACGAACACGGGAAGCCTTTCAATCAGACGTCGCATGTTGACGAAACGATCTGTAGATGAAACGTCAGTCGACGGACTGAATGCCACCGGGCAAAAATTTAGACCCGGATCCGCGGATTTCCGCATCCGCAGCTCCTGACATCCACATCCGATCCGCAATCGGCCAAAATTTGTCTAATGTTTATCCGCATCCGCCAGTTTACTGCGGATATCTGCGGAGATCCGCGGATAATCCGCGGATATGCAGGGCTCTAGTAATATTACAGCCGGTCAACTGTAGATTAGAAAGTTTGCTGGCGACTTTCCTCCAGCGAAAGCCCTCCCAGGTCAAAGTCGGGCCGCACCACGCATTTGCCATGTTTGCACCTGCAAAGGCAGGTCATATTTGCCCTATTTGCCATATTCGCAACCGCAACGAGAGGAGACCCCACTTTGTTCTTGACCTGCAATGGCAGGTCAAGAACAAAGTGGAATCTCCTCCCACCCTTTTCCACTTAAGCGCAATGATTGGTGGAGAGGAGGTCGCCTCCTCTTGAACGTTCGCTCTTCTAAAGTGGAAAGAGGTGGTACGAGCTTCCACTTCATTCTTGACCTGTCACCGACTACAGTAAAGAAATCGCGGGCTTGCATGTTCAACTCGAGGTACGCACTTCGTGCTCGACGTCTGCACGAGCGATGTCTTTAGAAACGAGAAGAAGGCGCAGGTCGGCGACGTCTTCGTGCAGATCGGCTTGATAGGGATGAATACAAATTCTTTTGATCAGTCCGAAATTTCTCCTCGGAAGAAAAACAGAATTCGCCGGTACCGCGAACAACAGTTCTGAAGTAGAGGTTCCACGCCTGTCGTCCGCTGCGAGCCCCACCATACGCGAAATGACGCCATCTTGAGAATTATGCAATTAACGCACGGAATGCTTCTGGTTCTCTGTGCAACTCTTTTTTTTCTTAAATCAACGTATTTGCAGTTTCTTTAAAACCACAAAAAAAAAAAAAATGGGTTTCATGTTTTTCTTCTTTTTTTTTTAATCTCGAGTGTCTGTCTTCAATGACCAACGACTTTGTTTAAACTTGGTGGTTGTTTCTAAACCTTACAAAACGGCCCGTTACTACGGAAAAGGGAGTGAGAGGGACTCAAACCGGCCAGTTCTTGATCGGCGGGTTTCGGGCGAAAAGAAGCCGAACTTCGAGCCGCAAATTTTGTTCTGGGTCGTTCGACTCTCATATCTCACGTACAACTAAAAACCTCGGGGAACATAAATAGCCTTTCGACAAAAACCCCGAGACTGGGACAAAAAGGGACGGACAAACACAAAGTCTCAAAACCTTTTTGAGACTTTGTGTTTGTCCGTTCCTTTCTGTCCCAGTCTCAGGGTTTTTGTCGAAATGTTTAACCACCACCAGCTCGTTTGCGCCCTTACCTTTTGTTCATAAATAGCCTGGCAGTGTCCCTTTAAATATCCATCCAGGTGATTGTTCTAGCATCTTAATGGCTACGTTTACATGAATGCGATTGTAAGTCATCGAATCAAAAAGACACACATCTCACGCAGCCTCCCTTCCTAACTCTTCCCCTTCTATCCATCACTTACAAATCAACTGTCAAATCTCGATTCAAAACGCTACGGTTGCATTCGTGTAAATGCAGCCTGCGTGTATGCAGCCAGTGAATAATTCTTTGTTTTACGTGCTCTCGTATCTTTGTGCGTGTGTTTGCTTGTGACCCTGCACGTGCGTGTCCGTGTGCGTGACCGTGTGTGTTCATCCATGTGTTTCTGTGCGTACCTGTATACTTCTGTGCGTGCGCGTAACCGCGCACATGCGCGTGCGTTGGCGCACGGGAGCAACTGGCATGACCGATGTGACTGGGTACCTAGCAAAATTTTATATTTTGACCTTCATGCAAAGCAGAGTTAAGTTTATATGGAATTTGTTGTACAAGCATATTTTTTGTATCTTTAAAAGAGCGAACTGCGAGAATCACACTTTGAGAGTCAACAACCAGGTTCGTTGACCCGGGTTCCAGTTCTGAAGTTTTGCAGCGAGAAAAGCATTTCTTTATTAATGTGTTTTGTGAACATTTTCGCAACTGATCACCCGTGGCGATATTTTGTAAAGTTTGAATTGATCCTGTTACACTTATGTTGGGAATAATGCTAAAGCATTTATTCAACCAAATGCCCAAAAGCCCATTGAAGGGCTGCAGTTAATTATTTCACGTTGCAATTATTTAAGCGAGAAAGAGCAGTAAGAATTCACAAATATCACCGTTTATATTTTGAATTAATGCAATATTCTATATTAGTTCTTATGAGCATAAAAAACCCTTTCTTTAAAGAGACACTTAATAGACCAAATATTTTTAAGTTCCTAGATCGTAGACGTATTCCAAAAGAATAAAGTTTCAGTGAACAATGTTTTTAGCTCAAGACAGATCTTGAGTTAGGTGGACTATTCAGACCAACAACTGGTATATAAGCGTGCATATCCCTACCTCACTATAACCGCCATTTTGGAAAAGGAGTAGCCCAACTTATCGACAGTTAAGAGTCGCGAATACAATTATAGGTCTGTGGAGTTATCCAGTCAAGATCAAGCAGGGCCAGGCCAGAAACCGAAGGACGGCTCCAGGCAGGAACATCAGGAGACCGGGTGGTGTCTGACGATAAATCCTCGTTAATATTTATAGAAGTATTTTCATCGTCATAAAGCACACTCTCGCAGCGTCTTGCTGCTCCTTTCAAAGGGACACTTGCCCCCACCTACTCAGTGAGGAGTCCCTGCAATAATGCTCGCAGCCGTTGGTGGCAAAGCGTTCGTTCCCGGAGCCCGAGCCCCGCCCTGGTCTCTCGTTCTCTGGTACACACACCCATCTCGCATCAGCAGACGTCCCTGAACATGGCGCCTTGTCACTCTTGGACCGACACGGCCGCCATCAAGTCTGGATTGAAGAATGTACACCTTCCGAAGACGAGAGATATTTCGGCTCATCCTTGAAACGTCCTTCGCTGCAAGAGGCTTCACTCGGGGACTCTGTCAGCGGAAAGAGGCCGGCTTAATCTCTTGCCCAGATGTCGCGCCGTCAACACGGCGCCGGGCGATGTTGCGAGTGATTAGCGCCTCCGACGGCCGGTCGCCGACTGTCAATGGCATGAGACACCCCGTCCCGGAGGAAGGGAGGGGGCGAGAGGAAGGAACTCGACCTCCACAAAGGCCAGTCTCAACAACAGGGTGTTTCCCTTTTCCTTTTTAAAGCGTGAGGGCTACATGAACGAGATCTGCGTAGGTGAGTTATATGGTGAAATGGTGTATAATATGAAGGTCTAATCGGCCAGAACAAACAAATGTACAACTGAAATTGTTAATTCACTTTCCAATGAGTGGAAAAAAAGATATGGCTCCAAATAAGAACCTAATGAGAGCCAAAGAAAACCCAGAAATCGGGTATTTTTAGAAAGACTTTGAGCGAGTAGGAGGCCCAGTAATTTCAATAATTTGCTGACGTTACCACTCGTGCTACAGGCACTAGGCTGGAGTTGAAATAACGTGTGTGAGAATTAGGAGACGGAAAATCCGCGCGGGCACGGGGTCACAACGGTTGTCTTGCTTCTGCTTCTCAATGGGTTGAATTGTCGCTCCACCCTGCTGATCCCGTGCTTTAAACCGAAATTTAGATTTCAAGAAAACAATGCAGGAGATCGGACGCTACAATCCCTACAACGCTACTGGTAAGGCGATGTCTCGAATGAACGGCCGCATTTTTAGAAAAAAAGAGCTCGAGAATGAAGCAGGCCGACTGGGCGCGTGACGTAGAGATATCTCGTTTCCTCTTCTCTTCGCTTCGCCCCCTCAAGGCGGCGAGGCGGAGGAGACGCGAGGCCGTCCCTCTCTTTCTCGGAGAAACATGAGGTGTAAACATCAGTCAAATGCGCCTCCTTCTTTTTTTTTTTTCGAAAATACGGTCATCCGTTTGATATATCGTTGTATGAGTGACGTTTTGGTGTTTGTAGCATCCGGGTGCACGCTTTTGCCGCGTGTTTTGTGAAATCCAGATTTCGGCTCAGCATCCCTTTAAATATGTCTAAAATTGACAACTTTGGGGTTTTTGAGGGCACCCAGCAAGTTTCTTATTAGAAACATAAGTTTAATTTAACTATACAAAATGCCACCAACATCTCATTTAATTAGCCTACTTATTCCGCCGATTAGCCCCCTCATATTATGCCCCCTTGGCCGTATAACTCTCCTGCACAAACCATAGTAGTGTAGCTTTCACGGCTTTTTTACCAATCTTTAAACCCTAAAACAACAGCTAGTATAGGAAACTATGAGTTAGGCTATGTTCAAACATCATAGCTAATGACTTTAACACTAGCGGTTGATGAACAGTTTCCACTAGTTTTGTTATTACATTCAGCTCACAATATGTGCACTAATCTCTTATGTATTCCCTTTTTCCTCTGCTGCCATATCTGATACACCGCTTATGAGATCATAAAACGTGGACAAATGTTTTTTCAATAGACAACGTTTCGTGACATTCGGACTTTAAAAACTAATAATATTGCTCAATATCAAGATGTCATGTAATGTTTGTGCACCTATTTGAAAAAAAAAAACACCTCGACAGAGGCAAGCGAAAAAGGCTGTAATGCTCAGAATCACTTGGAATGCTTTTAGCAGTCCAGCAGAATGCGCGCTCCGGGATGTAACGATGTCACCTTGCTCTTTTAGGCTGCGTCCGTCCAAAGAGCTCCCTGTAAACTGCAATCCGCACAGTCAGTGGAAAGCAGCGCGGTCGCACGACGGCCGTACCATGATCAAGATCGTCGTGGAAGGCAACGGCGCATGCCCGTGGACCGAAGATCCACCACGAAGGACACAAAAAGCAGCTGCTGCTGTTCAACAGCGCAGTACAGCAGAATGCGCGCTTTGGGATGTAAAGCTGTCACCTTGCTCTTTTAGGTGAGAATATAATTTATTTTATACTGTAAGCAGTTGTTTACAATCTGCTGGACTGCCCTGTGTGTGACATGGCGAGTAAGAGCGATTGACCGACCATTCTGCAGGGAAGATAAAACCCCTAGCTTCCTCCTCTCCTGCGAGGGTAGAGGAGGACGGAAAGAAGGGACTAAGTGGGGAGAAACTGTCCCCGCATCGTCGGAGGAAACAAAGCTTCCGCGGCGCGTAGTTCGGGGAAGGGGAATGTTGATCCGTGAAGAATGGGCCTGTCAAAAAGTGACCTCGGACGGCGGATGATGGGTAGGTTTGAGGATTTGGCAAAATTACCTGCGACTTGAGGGGGCACAACGAGACCGGACACAGCGACACATTCTTGGAGCAAAAACGTTGAGGGAGACGTGAGTATAGAAATTTGGTTTTCTCGTGCGATCTTTGGTATTCTGAGTATAATTAGGAACATGCGTCCAACTTTTACCCAAAGAATAAAGCAGCTGACATGTTATAATTATAATGCAATTAAATGCAAGGTGCAAGCGAGCTGGACAGGAATGACGAAAATATTCGTCATTCTTGTCCAGCTCGCTTGCACCTTTGCATTTAATTGCATTATAATTATAACCTTAAATTTGCAAGCTTCACCCTTGTTGGTGTTAGACTGGTGGCAGCTGAGAAAACCCGTTTGCTCTACTGACGTTTAACCCCTGGTTAGCTCAGTTGTTAGAGCGCTCCACTTTAATGGAGAGGTTTCGGGTTCGATACCCGGACTAGGCGGATTTTTTCGGTCACTCACCAGTCACCTAGCTGTGTTTGGGGATTTATGTTTGTCCTCTGTCCGTCTTGTTCCCCTTCTCAAGGGATTTATTTTCGTCGTTGACATGTTAATATGTTTTTGCTGTTTACTATTGAAAAAACGGGAGATGTTTTGAGTGTATTTTTTTAGACATTTTGTAGCCTTGCAATACGCTTGAAGAATAAAATTTGAAATAAATCTAGAATCCTCGGAATATAACGGTAGTACTTTTACTTTCGAACAAGTTACAATTGTCACAAAATTGGTCGGTAAAATGATTGTTTTCTTTTTTGTTTTTGTTTTTCGTGCTTACGTATTAGAAAGATTATAACTTTAGCTTCAGCCTGTAATAATATATAAATCATCGGTGACGCTCTGCTTTCGAAATAAAAAAGTGGAAGCCGTTTACAAATCCCTGTAACGCCGAATTGGAGCGCAGCTCTTGAGGAGGAGGAGTGAAGGGTACTGAGGGGAGGGTAGACCCCTCCTCCTCCCCTCATTCTTTAATATGCTCCGGGGGGGCGGTCACGTGACCTCGGGGGGGGGGGGGGGGGGTGTCACGTGACTTCGGGGAGGGGGGTCACGTGACCTCGGGGGGTCACGTGACCTCAGAGGGGTCACGTGACCTGGGGGTTACGTGGGGGTCACCTTGGGGTCACGTGACCTTGAGATGACCTTGGGAGGGGTCACGTGACCTTGGGGGTCACGTGACCTTGGGGAGGAGACCACGTGACCTCGGGGGTCACGTGACCTCAGAGGGGTCACGTGACTTGGGGGTCACGTGACCTTCAAAGGGTCACGTGGGGTCTTGGGGTCACGTGACCTTGAGATGACCTTGGGAGGGGTCACGTGACCTCGAGGGGTCACGTGACCTTGGGAGTCACGTGGGGTCACGTGACCTTGAGATGACCTTGGGAGGGGTCACGTGACCTTGGGGGTCACGTGACCTTGGGATGACCTTGGTTACGCCGACGGCGACGGCGACGGCGACGGCGACGCCGCTCAAGCCGGGAACGGGCCCCTAAGAGCTGCGCTCTAAAACAATGATCACCGTTTTTTTTTTTTTCTGGTTACAGATTGGCGCTGTTACCATTCCCGAAACAACAGAATGCACGGAATGCTTTTGTTGCCCTTGCATTGTACTGCAAAGCCACATGAGGACTGGCCAGGGTCAAGAGCCGTCGCCTAAAAATCCCGGTCTGTGGAAGATGTACTACAGGCTCTACTGGGAGTGCCTTGCTAACCTAGAAGTGTGGCGTGACCCTACATACTTGGCAAGGAAGCGAGAAGGTGGGCATGGAGCCTTCACGAAACAAGAAATGATGCAGGCATGCGTTGTGAACCATGTCCGAGCTCTGTACCCGAATACTCTTGGTGTCTCCTACATGAGGCACAAATGGGATTAAACGTCAGTATTGAGGTATAAAACAACGCTTCTATTGTTTGTAATTGTTTTACAGATCTGAAGCCTGCAAACTATGGGAAACCTGCGTGTAGTTGTGGCAGAGAAGAAACCATGGCACGCGCCATACGCATGAACACTTACCACGACACCTAATGAAAGCATGCGCCATACACCAATTTAGCTGAATAAACGCCACGAAATTGATACCCATGATTAGCGGTGTTTAGGCATTTAAACAAAAGGTATATCTACTTCAGCACATAGCATACACGTGACGTCACGGTCGGAAAGAACGGGGCCCCGTTCAACGATGCTTGACTTGGCGCTGCGCATGTGCCCTTACCAACGCGTAGGAGGAACGGCTCGGCATGCGTTGCCGTTCAAGGTATTCTCAAGACAAGTACATAGCTTTCGACGTGGGAGTTTGAAACAAGGTATCGAGTTTACGACGATGACGTTCAACCAGTAAGTGCGAAATGTTTCAGCGTCGGTGTGATCGCGCTACGCAAGAGCTGCCGTGTCGGCAAAAAAAAAAAAAAAGCTTCGTTACGCGGTTGAAGCAGTAGAAACAAGTGGAATATCACATTTAGTGGACGAGCACTTCTAGGAGCCGCTACTGAAAGTACTTTCGGGTAGCGAAGTTGTTCCGAATTCGCGAAGTACTCATAAAGATCGCATGGATTACCATGCCGCGTGAGGCACAAGCCTCTGCTGCGTGCACACGAACGCTTGAATGCACGCCGAATCGATGGAGGACACGTACTCCCACCATAAATTTCAAGGGGAGCACACGGCAAATTATAGATGACAATACTTTACCTTTTCCCACCAAAATCCTGAGTCACTGAAGAAAAGAAAAAAAAAAGTCTTCTCGTGACAGTAAGGAGAAGGAGCACACGAAAATAATATGAACGGGCCTATGGCGATGTTGTGCCAGTATAAACTTCTTTGGTTCGTAAAACCAAACCGCGCTCATGACTATGAGGTAAGGAAAGCAAGAAAGACACCTTGGGCTCTCAAATATTCTTATTTACATTTTATTTCACCCTGCCGGATAATGATGTTGAGCAGGATCCCTGTAGCTGCAAAAACAATAAAGTCAGTGTATCAAATATTAGACAGTGTGTATGTAGCATGCCAGAAGTAGGGTACGTGCCTTCATATGCGCATTGCTTAGGGTGACGATATCTTATCATTTTGCTCTGAACGCTTCTGTTGTTTTTGTTTGTTTTATCCGGAGCGCGAGAGAGCGCGTGTCCTAGCACGACCTCCTCCCATTGACAGTGCTACGACAGCATGTTGTACCCGACTATTTTTGTATTTTTCTCGAGAGCGCGTGTTGTCGGTATAAGTGATAAAAAGAATTAAATTACCATAAAAGAAGGACATTGAGGCACCCTAGCCAGAATAATAAAAAAAAATGTATCCTATCGTTATAATATGGTGATGGTAGTTCATAATGTTAGAACAGTTTCTACAGTGCTTAAAGTTTCCGTAACGAGCACTAACAGTTCCTTCGATGAAGTCAAGATTGGCAGTTGTTCCTGACTTCTACCAACATATCAGACGGGAATTTTTTTTTTTTTTTCAGCCTGATGACAGTAAAGGAAACGGCCGAATAGCGCGCGCCACTAGGACATTGCGCGCCACAGTGACACTGGGTGTTTACCATGCGACGCTCGTAATTCGAATCGCGAGTTCATTCGCCGATTTGTTTAATGCCATTCGAATAAACTTCCCGTGTGGCAGGCGTATTAGACCTTCCCCTCAGTATTTACAACCCCCATTACAAATATGAAGGTTCCGGGAAACGTACTTTGTGTTCAGGAGCCATTTTCGCGGATGGGCTTGTCCGTTGCTTGACTGACCTTGGTTTCGTCCAAGGCTGCAGTTTCCAGAATCAGACGGCGGATCTCCTGAACGAAACTAATACCCCTGTCAGACGGCAGCTAAAATGGCATTTACGCCAAATGGCATTCAGTGTAAATGTCATTTAGGCACTGCCACACGGCAACTCGAATGGCATTCAAACGAAATGCCATTTCAGGTAAACTGAGTTTGTAATGCGTACTCTCGTCGGCAGCGCTCGACAAATGTGACGGGAGTTTTTTTTTAAAAAGAAGGCATTAATGCGGAAACAATTTTTATTTCGTTTTAATTACGAAAACAATTAGTTCAACGCATATTTTGCACACACTTTACGTTCCTAAATGTTTAACCTACTCACGGCTCCAGCGGCTCCAGCTATCTAGCAGGCCTAATTGCTCTGAACCCAGCGCCAAAGCCTTGTGCCAGCGCTGAACCGCTGTAACTGTCGTGAGCTCGCCTCGGTCGGCTGTTGGTTCGTTGGTTCCATTTCCAGTTACGCTCAACATTTGCGCGTTTTTACGATGTCGGAAGGAGCGCCTGCCGGCAAGAAAAGGCCACCTGTTAATTATACCACCCGCGAGACGTCGGCACAACTATGTGAGACGAGCACCTCGAATGCCTTCGGTAGCAGAAGCGGAACGGCGGGTTCTGCGCCGGCATTCGGGCGTTTTTAGAAGCCCTCGGTTTTCAAGACAGATGTCGCAGTCCATCACAACACCGAAACATCGAGGAACATGTTTGGGTAAGATATAACTTTGACGGTGGGCGTAACCAACGTGAGCACGCAAAACCACGACGCGCAAAACAATTAGCGGAGCGGACGGCCGCCTAGTGTTTGTTTTGCGTGTGTGGGTCGTCGTAGCACTGCGTACATTGAACGAGTTCACTGCACGACCGGCTTGGTCGTGGTTCATACTATTATAGCTGTCTCCGCCTAGCAGCGCTTTAAATTTCGCGTTTGTTGCGCAGGTCTGTTGTTCTAATAAACGTAGTGTAGGTATTCGCCACCGTGCCCTTTCCCGGCTTTTACATTCCCATTGACATGCTCCGAAAAGAAATAAAAAGAAATGCTGCATAAAGTCAGTCTCTGAATGTGTCTATTTCTAGCTTTCTTTGATGTTGGATAATCCCATTCTGTTTCAAAGCCAAATATGCTACGTGTGTTTACATGATACGTGTACAATTTTATTCCAAAACATCACAAAAATCGTTTGATAAGGTATTGCACATATACATTGAAAACAGTTGCTGCACAGTTGCTACTTAAGATATCTACATGTTCTAGAAAACATCTGCTGCTGGGGGCCACCATAGAAGTAGGCAAAGTGATCTGGCTAGATTATAGAAAAATCTATAAGTTCCTGGGATCACTGCCTCTAAATAACAAGTGCAGTTTCTTGCAGCCATGGCCACTTATGTGACATTCTCCTCACTTGTTTTCAGACGTGCAGTGCAAAAGTACTGCAGAAAGAGCAACCAGTGTGAGGTACCTTCGGAAAAGCCGCAATAAAATAATTTTGTGGGGCTGAAAAGGACAGTGCAATAGCCAGCATCAGGGCTGCCACTGGTAGTGACCCCAAGATACCAGTAACAATGTCAGTGATCATGCCACAAGTTCCAGAACAGGCCGACGAAGCAGGCCTTTTAATGCCATCTTCTCCCACTTGGCTCAGTACAGCTTCCAGCCCGGACGGAGAGGCATCGCAGGCCAGCACTATGGGACGTTACAGATCGTAGTGTCTTAGAACATCTGAGGATTCTAGCAGACCCATGGCACGCTTGTACGCCTCTCCTTCCGTCTTCGTCCAGGCCCACACCTTATCCTTATCCAGAAGGCGATAAAGGGTTCCAACAGATGGGCAGCCCCCTTCAAAAAACAACCATAGAGGTCCAGAGCTCCCAAGAATGACTTTAGTTCTGTCTTGTTCGTCAATTCTGAAGCTTTCTTGGTGGCCTTCACCTTTTCGGCCGAAGGACTCACGTCGTCCTTGTTAGTACGGTACCACAGCTACTATACTTCCTCGACTTGGAAAGCGCACTTGTTAACGTTCAGACACAGGCCGTTGTCCTGGATGTGCTGCAGCACCCTCGGCAGCCTATCGTCGTGTTCAGCTCCCGTTTGTCCTCCGATGAGAATGTCATCCGAAATAGCCTACACTCCTTCAAGGCTGTTCAAGAGTTTTTCCATATAAAGATGTGGGGTTCTGCCGGGCACTGTTAGTATATTATTAGTCGTATGAAGGGAAAAAGAAGCGCCTAAGGAAAGGAGTGGAATGACGTTTCAACCAAACGGTATTTTTCAGGTATACTAAAAGGGGAGACGACTGATCAATAGGGTCAGATCGGCTTTGAAGTGCAGGGACGAAGGATAGGCCCTTTGATAAGATAACGTGTTCAGGGGCAGTGAGGTATAAATCGTCACGTATGGCAACACCATCATTCTGTTGGACGGCAGCCTCATGATTTCGGGGCAAGAGAGTGTCTAGTTTCCTTGATTTACAGGCGAGACCATCGGCATAGAGGACCATCGGCATAGAGATACTTCAAGAATTTTGTCGACAAGTTTGCGTGAGTGAGAATGGAAAGATGAGTCAAGGGACTTGAGGAGTCTTTTAGCGACGGTGAGCTTTTGGCGTAACTGGGCACAGTGGTCATTATGATATCTCAGATCTGCCTTCACTAGGTGGAGAGCAGCATTATCTAATATTTGTGACACTTTTATGGGCCGGATGAATTATCATTGGCAGGTTGAGAGGAGGGCCGGTGTGTTCGCACGCAAGACATGTCGGAGTGCCGCACGGCGTGGTACCGGAGAGCAAGGTCTGACGCTTTGTGGACTGGTTGCTGCGTACTGGAAAGGATCGTAAGTTGGGCTGTCGATAGGAACTTAGGGTGGGTGCTTTAAAAATAACTTTAGAGTCTACGAGGTGGGAAGTGGTCTCCATGATTAGTTTGCCGAGCCTGGGTACGGAGGGATGGAACGTAAAGATGAGGGGGTTTCGGAGTGCTTGTTGTGTACTAGAAGGGTTTGTAAGTTGGCCTGACGACGGTAAGTTAGGGCGGGTGCTTTGGAAACTACTGTAGAGTCTACGAAGTGGGAAGTGGTTTCCATGATTAGTTTGCCGAGCCTGGGTATGGAGGGACGGAACGTAGAGATGAGGGGGTTTCGGAGTGGTTGCTGTGTACTAGAAGGGATTGTAAGTTGGGCTGACGACGGTAAGTTAGGGCGGGTGCTTTAGAAACTACTGTTGAGTCTACGAGGTGGGAAGTGGTCTCCACGATTAGTTTGCCGAGCCTGGGTATGGAGGGACGGAACATAGAGATGAGGGGGTTTCGGAGTGGTTGGTGCGTACTGGAAGGGATCGTAAGTTGGGCTGTCGATAGGAAGTTAGAGCGGATGCTTTAGAAATAACTGTAGAGACTACGAGGTTGGAAGTGGTTACCATTAGTTCGCCGAGCCTGGGTATGGAGGGGTGGAACGTAAAGATGAGGCGGTTTCAGAGTGGTTGCTGCGTACTGGAAGGGATTGTAAGTTGGGCTGTCGATATTAAGTTAGGGCGGGTGCTTTAGAAATAACTGTAGAGTCTACGAGGTGTGAAGTGGTTTTCATTAGTTTGCCGAGCCTGGGTATGGAGGGATGGAACGTAAAGATGAGGGGGTTTCGGAGTGGCTGCTGCGTACTGGAAGGGATCGTAAGTTGGGCTGTCGATAGGAAGTTAGGGCGGGTAATTTAGAAATAACTTTAGAGTCTACGAGGTGGAAAGTGGCATCCATGATTAGTTTGCTGAGCCTGAGTATGAACGGATGGAACGTGATGATGAGGGGGTTGCACGGTGGTTTAGATCTTGGTTGGGGAAATATGGCGTCGTGGCGCGAAATGTTAGAGACGCGACTGCTCGCATTGCGCAGAAGGCCGAGTGGGTAGCTACTTTCAATAAAGAAGGCGGTCATCGTCTTAAAGGGGCACTCAGGCGGATTCTGATATCGTCTATTTATTGTCATAACTCAATCTATGGACTCTAAGCATCCTAGCAAACCTGAAATTACAAACAAGGCTGGTCGATTTTCCTATTAAAAATCCAATTAAAGATTGTGGCATGCTCTGCTTTCTGCGCCCTGGCGCAGAACACCAGGGGGTGCCACCGGACGGGAAGGCAGCAGGGGGGGGGGGGGGGGGGGGCACATGACAGCCAATTACGAATGATGGCTTCCGGCAGACTAAATTTTCAAATACGTACGCCTTTGAAAAATCAATCCGCCGAGAAGCCGTCACTCGTGACTGGCTGTCGCGTGCCCTCCCCTGCTGCCTTCCCGCCCGTCCGGTGACACCCCCTGGTGTTCTGCGCCACGACACAGAAAAAGAGGCACATGGTTTATGACGAGTTCCCGGAATGGCGAGCGGTTCGGTAAAACCAGCTTGACTCGCCGTGGCTTGGCTTCTGCTGACTCGCCGATGTTCCCAGATGCACACGCACAACACTCACGACGCAAGATTCCGTTTCCTGTTAAGTGCAAGATATAGGCTTTCAATGCCGCTACCGAGCTTGCACCCTCATGTAGTGGGATCATCGTTCAGGGCAACATGCTCATGCTCATAGCTTCAGCTTCACTCGCACATGAAGTAAATAAAATCATAGCCCCTGTGTCCACTCTAATTCTCCAAGCCAGTAGTAGGACGAAATTTATCCATCACTACAAGAAGTTAGGAGTGATGCTGAGAAGTCTGGGAGGGTCGCCACATGTACGGGATTGACTGATCGACGTGCAGTTCGCTGAGAGATGATGTCCTGGGTTGGGCAAGGTTCGATCATGTTTGATGTTATCAGGAACACGTGGTTACACAGGATCCGTGGGGACATGGCAGTCTCATTGGTTGTGGCCATATGTGCCTGGAGCGTCACTGCTTTCCGAGTGCTAGCCAGTGCCCAAGTCTGGAACATGGTCACGACGCTGCCTCAGCATCCCAACATTAAGATACTGGAACTGGTAGCAGTGGTCTAGGAGAGCCAGAGAAATCACTGTAGTTGGATAGAAACATTGCAACAGATGCATCAGTCCTCTAGGCCTAAGATATCTTGCACCTTAGACATATTATTCTTAAAATTGGAGATTCAATGGGGAAGCAGAGCAGCCAAAATTGCACCACACAGCTGGCTTGGAACATTTCTTTGAAACTCCACAGAATGGCGAATATTCTATAGCTTCTAAACATAGTATTTACAGTGCTAGAAGCTGGCACTCTTGTCTCGTATTTAGAAACAGTTATTTAGTCCTTTTCACCTCATCAAGGATGCACTATTGGGAATATGATCAATCCAGTTGTTTTACTCACATTAAAGCGAGTTTACGAATAACTTTAGAATGTTGACAGGAGCTATATCAGTTAGTTTTGAGTGCCACTCAGTAAAAGGGAGACGTGATTTCTTTTTTTTTTTTTTAATTTGTGAGTTTGAAACAAGATTGCCTCAATTTTCTAAGGGCTAGAAAAACCATATAGGGATATTATTTCTACTAGTTCAAACATTTTTTTTTTTAATAAATCGCGCTTCGTTACAATGAACTTTTTTTTTTTTTTTTTGCAAAAAGGGTACTTACTATTTTTATTGTGCTTTGGTAGCCGCTGATGCTGAAACTTGATGTCACAGGTGGCATTCGTACAGCGATGCTCTATGACCTGAGGGAGTCCTGGGGCTGTTCGGTTATCCCGACTGTGTTTAACCGTTCAGCGGCCTCGGCGGCGCTCACGATCTCCGGCCAGTCGCGTCGGATAGATGCGATCACTTGGCAGTGGTTTGCCCCACGACAAGCAAGTTGGCGATGGTTCTGTCCTTCGCAGTAGAGTATGGCTTTGCAGCGCCGACTCGCTTTCTCACTGGGGTGGTTTGGTGCACACAAGTCACCTGGCCAACCAAGCACTCTATGTAACACCGACACACATTCACAAGATACCTGATCACGTCACCGGCATCAACCAAACGCCTGCTTGAAGACGTAGTACGTTAGTAGATACGGTAGCCTGTCTTCAAACCGAAGCTCGCGGAATGCGTCTCCGACAAAGATGACGGACGGCCTTCTCAACAGCCAGAGACGCTTGAACCCTTACCGCCGTGATAGTGACGGCAGAAGCGCAATGCGGCATCCACGATCCTTCGCAGACGTAGAAGTGAACACGGCAGTGGAAGATCGGGCGTGGGGGGCAACCAGAGCAAGCAAGCACTACCGAAATTAACGAAAGAATTCGGTGCTGACTGTGCGAGCAAGCTGTCAGCTGTAGTGGCAGAGGCGGTGCGCTGGAGGCTCGGCTTACGGATCGGCTTATGACCACGTTAGTGACGTTAGGTTGGCTAATGGATTTCGCCCCACTCTTCGCTTTATTTGTTCGTCAGAAACCGACTTTCTATCCCGCTTTTTTGTTATATTTTGCTATCCTAGCAGACAACACACACACGAAAAAAGTGTTTTGCCGTGTTAAAATTGTTTATTGACGAAAACATGATCTATGTGCACGAGACGAATTTGCGATCGCAATCGTAATAAACATCACTTAAATGTCAGTTTAGTTGTCGTCTGGCAGGTCCCATCCCGAATGTCATTTGAAAACCTGAATGTCATTTGGCGTAAATGCCATTTTAGCTGCCGTCTGAGAGGGCTATAAGATGAAGAGACTTTATTAAAAACCGTTACTATTGATACATTGCGCAATCTACAAGTGTTTATCTATATAGGAGACGAGGTGTTTTATTACGCGTGTTATTAAATTTTATTACCTGGGATAAAGTTATAAAAATGAGTAGTAATCAATATTTAAAATAGTTTCTAATAAATGACGACGTCTAAAATGATGTCTAAAAGAGATTTTACTATGCAACTTACTCTGTAGCTAATAAAATTATTCTAGTAATTTAATTTTACATTATTATGTTTGTTCAATGTCTTTAAATAATCTTTAGAAGAAATGTGTTAAATTGTTTACGATAAAAAAATAAACAACATTCATGAGTCTTGGGATACTTTAGATCTCCTTTGACGCTGTAGCCAGAGCTACCGCGTCAATGGAAAATGAGAAAATGAAGCGCTACCAGAAAACTGCAGATACATTTGCTCTGCGCTACAGTTGTAATATTAAACTCTACACGCAAAACGAGATACCGAGTGGCAATGTGCTCTGGTCCTTAAAAAGTGATACATACGAAAATAGATAATGTAATATTATAATGCAATTAAATGCAAAGGTGCAAACGAGCTGGAAAAGAATGCCGGAAATAATCCCTGGAGAAGGGGAACAAGAGGGACAAAGGAGAAACATAAATCTCCAAACACAGCTATACGTGGCTTGCACATGACGTCATTTCCGATGCCCTCCAGAGAAAAGGGGAAGAAGGAGCTTTCCTCTTATCAGGAACCTCCTTTGTGCGTCCCGGATTTGCACAGGCGTCGCTATTCTCCTCCCAGAAGATTATAGAAGATTAACCTGTCACTCAAACTTCTTACAAAAGCAGCTTCCGTCTCCTCCTTTTACTTGGTGTTCAAAAGTATACGATGTGACGTCAGTGAAAGGAGCCTATGGCTTACATTTATGATGGCTATTGAGTTACTTAGGTATTAAGTACAAAAATAATCTTATTATTTATTTGTGATATGGTATGATATAAAATGTGACAAATTATCTTATTTTGGTAATATTTGACGAATGCTCAATAAGATACTTCAACGTAAGATACCACTGGTTATTGCATGGTCCTACATTAACGTCTTCTTGGAGTATTTTTTCTTGCCACCCGGGCGATCAGGGTGACGGGAGTCCTCGACGATGTAGGTTGACGTGCATTGTCGTCCCACATGTTCGTTCCAATCCAGGACTGCCAGACGTTGTCTCAGGTTGTACGAGTTATCCAAGTAATGAACATGGCGTTGTTGAATGATTCAACATAGTAGGTGTCTTTTGCTTGATTGTAGTCTTTGGCATTCTTGAAAATTGTAGTCGAACACAAGAAAGAGGACACAAGCTTCTCCGCAACAGGATCCTTAATCAGCAGTGTGCTGGCAACATGTCCTGTCGCCTTGCAGGGAGAGTCCTCTACGCAGCTTCCATGACGCCCACAGAAGTGGTCGACGCAGTTCAACAGCGTCGTCCTCAATTTCGTTGCGCTGCCTCTACCTGCCGCCATCGCGAAGTAGGCATGCTTTCTGACTAATTTACACTTGTCAGAAAGTTCAACAAAGGGAGGACGTGGCGTCCTCCCTTTGTTTTTTTTTTTGGGGGGGGGGGGGATTAGACACGATTTTTTTTATGCCTTTCAAAGTTCCTTTGGCGGCGTGCCATCTGTCGTTGGAGGTTTTTGGTTCCGTTTTGCTCCCGTATAAGTTTGTTAACCATTGTGTTGCGGTCGTGTGAATGATCATTCGCAATGGTACTCCTTTCTTTGAAATATTCGTACAGTTGTCTAGTTCCAAGAGCTTCGTGCTTTTGCAACGAAGGCTCTTCCTTCTTCGTCACGTGAAGAATTCCTACTACTTTGTGCTGCTTCTGCCCCAAGGCAACAACGTCAGTATGGAAAGAGTTTTTTCGGCAGGCGTGCCTGGCGTCAGTTTCAATGCTCAGTGATGTCAGGGAGGAATCGCGCTGCTCTGTTGCCCTGGCTTCCTCTTGTTGCGCTGCTGCTAGGGAATTCATTTTTTTTTTAATCTCCACTGCCGCTCCAACGTGTGTGGCAATCTTTTCCAGTGAGCGGTGAGAATACCGACTTGCACCAAAGTTACAGAACTTCTCAAATTGAGTTCCCAACATGCCGCTGCACACAAACTCGACTGCAATAAAGCAGTCAACGACGCGGATCTCTCCAACACTTGTGCTCGTTTCAAAAACTAGAGTGTGCTTTAGACATTTGCACTCCACACGTGCTGCGAATACCCAAGGAGTCACGTTCACAACGCCGAGATCTTCTGGGCATCTCCGAGTGTGGTCTCAGACAGCATTGATGATCCTGGAGAGGGCTGCCTTGTCACACAGCACGAGGGATGCGTCTTCACTAGCTTTCTCTTCAATTACTAATGCGGCCTTAGTTCGCTGGTTCTCCCCTTGGACAATCATCCGCACTGCTCGTGCGATAACAGACGGTAATGAGTCACCCTTGTGCACGCACTTAGCCGTTTTCAACAAGTCCTCAAAGTCGCTCATTTCTTCTTCGTTGGAGAAATTTAAATTCAGTGTTCGACGGAAGCTTTTTCTAGAGGAGATGTATTCTTTTTCATTTCCGTCATTAAAACGTTTTTTTTTTAATGAACTGGGAGCTGGCCGATTCTTTATCCATCTCAGCCATACCTTTGGTCAGAAGGGCAGCTGTTAAAAAAAGGAAAAAATACATGTTTCAATTAAGCTTCTTTTTAAATTATATGTTGTAAGCATTATTACCGTATTATCATTAAAAAAGTCTAGGAAATGCACAGAAACGATGTATAGCTATGGGATGCAAATAATGAAGTTGGATAATAAATAGATGACGTCACACATACCGTGCGTGGTTGATGACGGGTGTCTTTTGTTTCCCCCTTTTTTCACCGCATTTCTCAGATGATCTTTCTAATAGTTCAAAGGGCAAAATACTGGCTACAATAAAAAGTTTACCGACGTTGTGGTGCACATGAAGTTTCCACCGGACTACCAGGTCGTGCTTGGCGAATTATCGCCAAAATTTGGGGACCATATACTAAGTATCAGTGCGTGGTGCATGACAGCTTTCAAACTGCTTTAGGGCACCAGCATTGCGAGCAGAAGAGATGAGGCACAACAGGTCGGCTGCCCACCACCACCCTTTTCTCGTTCAGCGGCACAAAGAGAGTCAGCCAAAGAGGGGTCCCTGCTGTTCAGACTAAGCCGGATAAAGAAGCGGCCCTAATATCCCCTTCGCTGAGTTCTAATAGCTAACCGCCCGGAGGAAAAGGAAAACGGGGGAGAGAAGGGCGGAGAGGAGGTTGGGCGAAAAAGTGGAAAGCGCGAACTGTACAGCGGCCTTTTTAATTAAGGGCGTGTCGCCGGACACTGCCTCTTTGAAATGTGCCGAATGCTCGAAACTTTACCACATCGGAAAGTGTTCCGGCGTTGCAAAAAAAGCTCACAAGGATATGTCGGCTGGGGCTCTGAGCGCCTGAATTTGTAACACTTGCAGAGTCAACCGACAGAGACTGTCGGGTGAAACTAGTGATACAGGTAGATAAACAAAACCAAGTATTGACGACACAATAACAAGACATTTTGGTGAATCAGCCGATCTCGTCTGACTAAGTGAATTATTTAGCACAAAATTTGTGAACAATGTGTCAGACCTGCGGTCTAACATTAACTATCAGCTGCAAACCGGAAGGTCACAGCATAAGGAAAATTTGGAATCTGGATATCTTCCTTTTATGACGGAAGCAGATTTACGCGAAATTATAAGCACTATGTCAATAAAAAAGCCGGCAGGAAAAGATAAGATTCGTTTAAGAGACATTCTATGCAATTTTTCGATAAAATGAAAGACAACGGTATATTCATTACGGGAGTTATCACGGATGGACTAAAAAGTGCTATAGTGAGGCCTTTGTATAAAAGTGGAAAAAAAGATGTAGGAAACTATGGACCGTTATTTGTTATGCCAGCGCTTTCTCATATTATGGAAAAATACATTGCCAATAAAATAACATCCTTTTGTAATTATTTTAGATTTAATTATTAAATCGCAGGACGGCTTTAGAAAAGAAAAAAAGTACAACGATGCTGCTCGAAGATTTCACTGATATTGCGAATGAAGCTCTAGATCAAAACAAAATTTGCTTAGCACTTTTTGTAGATTTATCAAAATATTTTGACACAATAGATTATCCGAAAATGCTGGAGCCGAAGGTAGAAAAATGCAGGTTCGGTTTTAGACGACCATAATTTCATTTTTTTAAATATTTTTTTTTAAATAGAACGCAACGTGTTAAAATAAAACAAAATATTAGCATGGAAGTACATATAAATTATGGAATACCTTAAGGGTCTTCATTGGCTCTCTTGCTATTTAATATTTTTGTAAACGACTTGGGAAACCTAAAATTTCAGTCAACGCTATTTCAGTATGCAGATGATACGGCTTTAATTTTTTGACATGAAAACAATGAAGTGGCAGTGACAATATTCCAAACCGACATTAATAGATTATCAAATCGGCTTACTGAAAATCATATATTTGCGAATTCAAAAAAGACAACATTATTCTATTCCTTCCTGGAAACAAAGGGGTGCAGGATACTAATAGAAATATGAGGTTAGCGCAAAATATCTTGGACTAAATTTCGATGAACTCATAACTTGATAATGTCGCATTTACAGCATTACAAAAAGATTAAGAACTGTCTCAGCATTTATATATCGCAGTGGTACTTCAGCATGTGCTCAAGTAAAGGAAAATATTTATTGTGCCTTCCCAGGCAGCACCGAGTTCTGGGCCAAAACTTGGCTTGCGTCTGGCAGTTTAGGGTATTAAAGAGCCCGAAGAAGCCAAAGTAGTGCCAAACCTGACCTCCCTTAGCAACAGTCTGGGTATCTTGGCCCTAATTCGCCAAACAAGTGCCAAACTTAGGCTTCGCTGCCGGGTAGTTCGGCTGTCGTCTGGCATCTTCGGGCCTAAATCGCCAAAAAAATGCAGATTTAGGCTTACTGCCCGGTAGTTCGGCAGATCTTTGGGATTTTTGGGCCAAAATCGCCAAACTAATGCCAAAGTTAGGCTTCACTTTTTGATAGTTCGGCTATCACCTGGCACATTCGGGCGAAAATTGCCACAGATGTGCCAGAGTTAGGCTTACTACCTTGTAGTTCGGCAGAGCTTCGGCATTTTTGTGCCAAAATCGCCGAACTAATGCCAAAGTTAGGCTTCACTTTTTGACAGTTCGGCTGTCACTTGGCACATTCGGGCCAAAATCGCCACAGATGTGCCAGAGTTAGGCGTACTACCTTGTAGTTCGGCAGAGCTTTGGCATTTTCGAGCCCAAATCGCCAAACTAGTGCAAAATTTAGGCTTTACTTTTTGACAGTTCGGCTGTCACCTGGCACATTCGGGCCAAAATTGCCACAAATATGCAAGAGTTAGGCTTACTACCTTGTAGTTCGGTTGAGATATGGCATCTCTGGGCCCAAGTCGCCAAACAAGCGCCCAAGTTAGGCTTCGCTTCCCGATAGTTTGGCTGTGATCTGGCAGCTGCGGGCCAAAGTTGCCAAACAAGATGCCAGAACTAGGTTTACTGCCTTGGAGTTCGGCTGATGAGGTATTTGATGTACGCGGGTGGTCTTCATCTTAATTAAATAGAAATCAAGTTTTATTCGGCTGGCAACTTTATCTTATTTTGGGTGTCTCTTGATTTCTGCAGTGCAAAGGTTGGCTGAACGTTTTGACGCGGCTGGAGCAGGCTTTGCAAGCGCAAATTGTGCCAGATGTTGCACTCGCGCGTAGGTACACAAGCCAATATCGGGACGCGCCGTGTGACTGGTTCGACATTATGCCGCGTTCACACCGGCGATGCGATCTAGTCGCGCGATAACTTTCATCGCAAAAGCGACCATCGCGCGCAAGAAGTGACGGGTTTTGAGCAGTCGCTTGCTGACCCGACTTTTTACGATGCACTAGTCGCGGAGAGGCCGAGCCAACCAACGGCGTTCGGAGCGAGAGTTTTTGAGAAGCGACTCGCCAACGAAGGCGTTGGACTCGCTCATCGCGCACGCAAAATTGACCAACTAATTACTTTTATTTATTTATTTTTTTGCGATGAAATTTAGTTGGACCGCGCGACTGCTTAAATCCCCGGTGTGAATCCGCCTTTACAGAAAGTGCTGCCATTGAGCTAACACTGCGCAAGACGGATGTACGCACGTTTCCACAAGAGATATCATTATTAGGCGCCGCATTGCAAAAGCGAGCGTGGCTCTGTGCGTGTCTTGCGTTGTGATTGAGCACTGTCAAATCCTAGCGATAACAAAGAGCGGAAACGACCGGGGCTCCTTGGCGCAGCTCCCGCATCACACCTGGGGAATGAAAATAAAATCCCGGAAATTGTACTCTTTTAGCGTGTTGATACTTTTTAAACATTAAAAGTGGAGACACAAAAGGGACGATACAGACAGGACAATCTGAACTTTAAAGGCCGCTGTACAAACGGGACGTTCTACAGAGAAGAACCTTCTTTCTCGAAGCTGGGGGACGGGGAGGGAAAGGGCCATCGTTGGGTGGAAAGAGCGTCTAGAGAATGGGATTAGCCTCGGGGCGAGCCATCCTCTCGAGAGGGAGTGGAGACGGAACAAAGCTGCCGTGGGGGTTCCGGCTAAAAGGTGGAAGAAAGTTAAGCTTGTCAAACGGCGACCTCGGATCCGAGGACGGGCACGTTAGAGAATTTGAAAAAAGCTGCTTGATTAGCCGGACGACCCAGTGCGATATACTGACTCGGATGAAGAAAACTCGTTTTGCTCGAAAACTCTAAAAGCATTCTGGACGTGAACTCTTGCCACAAATAAAAATAACTCATGAATGAAAAACTACGAAGGCAACTAAGCTTTCTCCTATGATGGGAGAATGCGTGAGCATTACAGGCAGAGTTATGTTGGTGCAACTTGCAATAAAGAAAGGAAAAAAAAGTTATGTTGGCGCAACGGACAGCGCGCTAGTTTCACGATCAAGAGGGCCTAGCTTCGAAACCGGGCTGGTTTTTTTTTCTCGTGTTTTTGTTTTTTTTTATTTCGTTTATTTTTTTTTTGTTCACGTGACAAAAAAATCACATGAACAGAATTTTTTTTTTTGGCCACGTCACCAGAAATTTTTTTCTTATTTCTCCTTTCCTTCAGTCTTTCTTTCTTTTTTTTCCTTTTTTTCGGTTTACGCCTCCTAGCGCAAAACTCTTTGCACCTATTTCGCGTTAAATTGGCGTTAGCCAAATCATTTTATTTATGGCAGGGAATTCTGCCGTACGTACCTTATGTTACTATTACCAACCCTGGCTTGCAATTTCTGCTATCCAAAGGACTGGACTATGCCCTTGCTCCGCGGTACGTCCCAAAACGTGACTTCATAATTGAAATTGAAGGGAAACTCAGACATGTGCACGATGTCACAGGGGTAAATCTCGCGAGAAGCAGCGTTGTCAGTGTTTTGAACAATGCGAAACCGGCCGGGTCAAATTTACATCAACAAGAACGCATTGCTCTTAATGAGTTGAAGTCAGACAGCTCCATCATGATTTTAAAGGCCGACAAGGGAAAAGGAACCATTGTGCTTGATAGGGATGACTACATGAAGAAGATAAATCTTCAACTTTGAAACTCTAACCAAGCTTTATTAAAAAGCAAAAATCCCGACGTTTCGGGACCAACTCGATCCCTTGATCACGGTTGACTTGTTTTGTCCCCCGGAATGGCCTGCCCACGAACCCGAACACCCCCGGGTGTTTTCCGGATTATCCCTTTTAACCCCGAAACGTAGCTGCTGGGAAGGGTCCCCGTCGACCGGTTTATGTTGCCACGTGTGCATTGAATATGCCACGACTCCAACAGAAGGCGCCTCCGCCAGTTTTTCTCCGTTCCGAGGATGGAGCTGTTGTCAAGGTCGATGGAGTGGTTCGTCTTCTCGACGTGTTCGGCCAGCGCGCTTCCCTCCACATTTTTCTTCGCGATGTCGTAGCGGTGGCGCCGCAGGCGCTCTGGATAGTTTTTCGTTTCCCCAACGTACGACGCGGGGCAGTCACCGCAGGAAATTTTATAAACCAGTCCCTGTGCCCTCTCCCTCGGGGGGCGATCCTTTGGCAGGGGGAGAAGGCCGCTGATGGTCGAGACTGGCTTGTGTGATACCGCTATGCCGTACTGTCGCAGTACTCGGGCGAGAACCTCGCTTGTGCCCTTGATGTAGGGTACACACACGCGGGTAGAGGGAGGGGGGGGGGGGGGCCGTCTTGGGTTGAAGGGGTGCGTCGAATTTTTTTGATCGTGCTTTTTACAAATCTAGCTGGGTAGCCATTCTTCCGCAGGTCTTGTTTGATCGTTTCGATCTCTTTTCGAAGGGTCTCCTCTGATGTGCAGACCGTGATCGCCCGTCTGACGAGTGCCGAAGACACGGAAGACTTATGTGTCCTAGGGTGGCTTGAGGAAAAGTCCAGGTATCGGCCTGTGTGTGTCGGCTTCCTATACACACGGAAGTCCAGGCGGCCGGACTTTCTCACTGCACAGACGTCTAGGAAAGGGAGACAACCATCTGATTTGTGCTCAATCGTGAATTGAATCGCTGGCTCGATGGAATTTAGATGTGTGTGGAGACGGTCGATCTCACTGGTCTTTACAACACAAAAGCAGTCATCGACATACCGCAGGAAACACACGGGTCCTGGGGAGAAAGTGTCCAGGGCTTTTCTCTCGATCGCCTCCATTACGAGGTTTGCCACAGTGACGGAGACCGCAGCACCCATATCCGTACCACTGGGTTGTCTGTAGAAGCGGCCAGCAAAAGAAGAATAAGAGCTGGATAGGCAGAATTCCAGTAGACGGCAAATCTCGTCCACCTCAAGACACGTTCTTTCGGAGAGTCTCGTGTCAGACGAGGGGGCCTCCCGCGTTACAGACACTGCGAGAGGCACAGGCACACTTGTGAAAAGCGACACGACGTCGAAGGAGACAAGGCTCTCGTCGTCCCGCAGTTCGAGGCCCGATGTGAGCTCGATGAAGTGTCCAGAATTTTGGACGTACGTGTCGGTCTTCCCGGGTAAAGGCGACAGCAGTCGGTGGAGATGGTTGGACAACGCACGTAACGGAGACGTGGTGAAATCCACTATGGGGTCGGAGGGGGACATCTGGCTTGTGCACCTTCGGCAGGCCATGAAAGGCCGGCGCTGAACCGTTCCGGCAAATGAGACCCAAGTAAAGGCCTCGGGACTCGGGATACCCATCAAAATCGTAGAGAGCATTTTGTTTAGACTTGCCTGAATCTTGGCACTCGGGTCCTTTGGCAGAATCATGTATGCGTCGGTGTTGAGAAGCTGAAGCGCCTTCTCATCGTAGTCCGCGCGGTCAAGTAGCACGGTTGCGTTCCCCTTGTCGGCAGGGAGGACGACGATGCTCTTGTCTTCTCTCAAGTTCTGAATGGCTGCTTTCTCTTCCGGCGTGTAATTTTACTGCTCCCGTCGGTGCGCCTTGGACAGCACGCCGATGGCCTTGAGGCGAGCTTCTTCACGGACGCAGGGGTCTAACTCACGCAGGCCATATTCGACAGCAGCTGCCATCGAAGCAATTGGCGGCGTTGTTGTGGTTAGGTTGAACTTCTTTCCCTTTGCCAGAACACGCGTCTCGGTCTCAGAGAGTACTCTCGGAGACAGATTCTTCACGAACCTCTTGTTGGTCTCTTGGGAGACGGCAGGACGCAATTGGAGAGATACGAGCTTCTTCTGGTGGCCCGAACTCCTTCTCTCAGCGGCTGACGTGGCAGCAGATCTGGCAAAGTCGTCGATGGCAGGAAAATGCTCCGGAGCACGGTATTCCAGTTGTCTCCGCAAAAATAAGAGATCCAAGTCCCTCTTCCTGAGAGTTTCCCGGCATTCTTGAATCCTGGAGTCGAGCAGACGACGTTCGGCCTGTTCGACGATCCTGTGACCCTCGGTGGTATGGACCAGGTGTTTCAGGCGGAGACTCTTCGGGATTAGCCGTAGTTCCTTGCAAGTCTTGTTGAACGTGAGGTGGGTTTTGACGGTAGAGATGGAGTTGTAGAGGTGAACATATCGCTTGGCAAGCCGCACCACAACAGGACCATAGTGATTGCAAAGAGACTTAAATGTAAACATTTTCGACGGACATCCGTCTGGTTAGGAATGATTAATAAATCTTCGACATTGAAACTCTAACCAAGCTTTATTAAAAAGCAAAAATCCCGACGTTTCGGGACCAACTCCGTCCCTTGATCACGGGTGACTGTTTTTGTCCCGCGGAAAGGCCTGCCCACAAACCCGAACACCCCCGGGTGTTTTCCGGATTATCCCTCTTAACCCCGAAACGTAGCTGCTGGGAAGGGTCCCCGTCGACCGGTTTATGTTGCCACGTGTGCATTGAATATGCCACGACTCCAACAGAAAGCGCCTCCGCCAGTTTTTTTCCGTTCCGAGGATGGAGCTGTTGTCAAGGTCGATGGAGTGGTTCGTCTTCTCGACGTGTTCGGCCAGCGCGCTTCCCTCCACATTTTTCTTCGCGATGTCGTAGCGGTGGCGCCGCAGGCGCTCTGGATTGTTTTTCGTTTCCCCAACGTACGACGCGGGGCAGTCACCGCATGGAATTTTATAAACCAGTCCCTGTGCCCTCTCCCTCGGAAGGCGACCCTTTGGCAGGGGGAGAAGGCCGCCGATGGCCGAGACTGGCTTGTGTGATACCGCTATGCCGTACTGTCGCAGTTCTCGGGCGAGAACCTCGCTTGTGCCCTTGATGTAGAGTACACACACGCGGGTGGACGGAGGGGGGGGGGGGGGGGGGGCGGGGGGGCGTCTTGGGTTGAAGGGGTGCGTCGAATTTTTTTTATCGTGCTTTTTACAAATCTCGCTGTGTAGCCATTCTTCCGCAGGTCTTGTTTGATCGGTTTGATCTCTTTTCGAAGGGTCTCTTGTGGTGTGCAGACCGTGATCGCCCGTCTGACGAGTGCCGAAGCCACGAAAGACTTATGTGTCCTAGGGTGGCTTGAGGAAAAGTCCAGGTATCGGCCTGTGTGTGTCGGCTTCCTATACACACGGAAGTCCAGGCGGCCGGACTTTCTCACTGCACAGACGTCTAGGAAAGGGAGACAACCATCTGATTCGTGCTCAATCGTGAATTCAATCGCTGGCTCGATGGAGTTTAGATGTGTGTGGAGACGGTCGATCTCACTGGTCTTTACAACACAAAAGCAGTCATCGACATTTGTAAAAAGCACGATCAAAAAAATTCGACGCACCCCTTCAACCCAAGACTCCCCCCTCCCTCCACCCGCGTGTGTGTACCCTACATCAAGGGCACAAGCGAGGTTCTCGCCCGAGTACTGCGACAGTACGGCATAGCGGTATCACACAAGCCAGTCTCGGCCATCGGCGGCCTTCTCCCCCTGCCAAAGGGTCGCCCCCCGGGGGAGAGGGCATAGGGACTGGTTTATAAAATTTCCTGCGGTGACTGCCCCGCGTCGTACGTTGGGGAAACGAAAAACTATCCAGAGCGCCTGCGGCGCCACCGCTACGACATCGCGAAGAAAAATGTGGAGGGAAGCGCGCTGGCCGAAGACGTCGAGAAGACGAACCACTCCATCGACCTTGACAACAGCTCCATCCTCGAAACGGAGAAAAACTATCGGAGGCGTCTTCTGTTGGAGTCGTGGCATATTCAATGCACACGTGGCAACGTAAACCGGTCGACGGGGACCCTTCCCAGCAGCTACGTTTCGGGGTTAAGAGGGATAATCCGGAAAACACCCGGGGGTGTTCGGGTTCGTGGGCAGGCCGTTCCGCGGGACAAAAACAGTCACCCGTGATCAAGGGACCGAGTTGGTCCCGAAACGTCGGGATTTTTGTTTTTAATAAAGCTTGGTTAGAGTTTCAAAGTTGAAGATTTATTAATCATTCCTAACCAGACGGATGTCCGTCGAAAATGTTTACATGAAGAAGATGTATGAAGTTATAAATGACAGTCGCTATTTCGTGAGGCTATCAAGAGATCCCGCAGCTAAGTTCGAAAGAGAGTTAGTTGACCACCTTCGAGAGCTGAAAAAGGAGGGACGCATCCGTGACGACCTATACCGTCGTCTCTTCTCCTTTGACGCCGCGACACCCAAGATGTATGGACTCCCCAAAATTCACAAACCGGGTTGCCCCCTACGCCCGATTGTATATGTTATTGGTTCATCCACTTACAGCCTTTCCAAATATCTGGTTATGATTATGAGCCCTCTTACGGGAAACAATGAGTTTAGCGTCCGGAATTCCCGTGACTTTGTTGAACTTATACGCGCTCAGACCCTGCTACCGCACGAGGCAATGGTATCCATTGATGTACTTTCATTATTTACCAATGTCCCCAACGCCCTGGCGGTTGATATCGCCCGTGACCGGTTGTTGGCAGACCAGTCGTTGTCCACTCGCGCAACCCTCCTTGTTGATGACGTTATACTCCTTTTGCGTTTTTCTCTCAACCAGTGTAATTTTAGATTTAATGGGGACATATATCATCAGGTCAGCGGATGCCCTATGGGGAGTCCAGTTCTCTCAACCAGTCTCGAATCTCGTCATGGAATATGTTGAGGAAAAAGTAATGTCTGGCATTGATTTCCCCGTGAAGTTCTACCGTCGCTATGTCGATAACACTTTTGTAATAGTTGACAGAGAGAAGGTAACCAATTTTCACCGCAATTTGAATAGTGTCCACCCCTCAATTCAGTTCACCTGCGAACATGAAACCGATAGTACCTTGCCGTTTTTATATGTACGTGTCCATAGAACTAGTGAATCTTTCTTTAAGATGCAGACATTCGTATATGGTAAACCATGTGACAGACAAAACTTTCTTGACTCCCACTCTCATCTCTACTCAACACAAAAGCTCAGTTGTAAGATCGTTGCCTTCATCGTTCCGAAACAGTCCCATCTAACTCAACACTTAGCGATCAAGAACTTAGCCATGTGCGGGAGGCTTTGAAGAAACGTAACTACCCCGACCGGTTTATCAATCGCGTTAAGAAACAAATGTCCCGTCGGCGCCCGGATCGAGCCGAACGAACACGTGGCGTCGTGTGCATCCCGTACGTTAAGGGGGGTTCGGAGGCTTTGGGACGCGCCCTAAGGCCGTTGGGGGTACGAACTGTATACAAACCCTACAGAACAATTGCCAATGTTATCTCCAAGCCGAAAGACCCGACCCCGCTAAAGGCAGAAACGGTCGTGATCTACCAGGTGCAGTGCAAGGAATGTGACGCTTCCTAGATTGCAGAGACGGAACGAAAAAGAAAAACAAGACTAAAAGAACACGCACTGGATGTCGCCAATTCCACGAACGCCACCTGCTTCAAGTCCGAACTCGTCGACCATGCATGGACGTCAGGACACCAATTTGACTTTGACAAGGCGAGGGATAAAAGGTGGGGACCGAGGAAGCTGCTGGAATCTTGGTTCATCCAGAACGACAAACGCGGAAGTGATTCATCGCTGGTAAGCAAGAACCGTGGCCCCCTGCCGGACGTGTACTCAAACTTTATGCCTAAAAAGCCGAACTTTTTTGTGCGACTCTCACTCGCTCTGCGCTCTACTGAAGATACCTCCCGCATGGGAGGCGAAACGTTTAATTAAATTGTTATTTTTGTTATGTCAAGCCGTTTTTATTATTACATTTATCATGTCTTCGCCCGGCTTCTAAAGTATTTTTGCGCTCCTAATTTCACCGGCACGACAGCCATGGGAGGCCACTGCGAGCGAGCGGGGGCAGAAGTAATTGAGGCCTATCGGATGGCGACAAGCGCGAAAAACATAACCACCCCGTCCATTTCGCTCTCAAGAAAGGAGATTATCTTTTTGAGGCCCTCAATGGAAGCCGAACGCTGACAGACTAGGCAAGGCGACAAGGTCACCGGCAAAAAAATTGGCTTGCTCTTTATGTTTATACAGCCTTGATGGAGATGCGCCTCAACGGGTAATCGGTCTCTTAGCTGTAGATGAGAAATTTGGCCAGTGCGGAACAACCGCTAACCTGGGTTTTTTAACGTGCATCACGCAGTAATGATCACACGAACGCGTGCCGGTACGAAACTCATCCAGATCGAAACGGGCGGGGGCGGCGGGGATCGAACCCAGGAGGTTCCCAGCGCAAGCTTTCGCTCCACGCTCCGAGCTGAGACGCGTTAGCCCACTCGGCCACTTCCTCCCCTAGGTCACCGGCAGAAGCGGCCTTTCCTTTTATGCGTTGTTGATTCCCCTTCGACCTCGCCTTCTGCAAATCCTCCCCACCTGCTTTTTGTGTCTTCGTGTGGCTGTCAGCGAGCGCGACAGCCGCCTTAAGCAAATCAAAAGGGTGAAGCGAAACGCGTGACCCAGCGTGACCTCTCTAGGTAGGACGCGTAGGACAAAAACGTTTGGACGAAAATTTTTCACGTGACTTTCTCTGTCACGCTGATGGGATCTCTGGGGTTGTCGTTTTCGCCGTTTGCCTAGTTACAGAAATAAGCGGGCCACGTAGGTCCGGTTTTCGAACTGCTCTTCAGTGTTATGTTGCTTTCGTGCGTTGCAGACGCGGCTGTGTTTTTTCGTCGTAAACAGTCGGAATACGTCCATGCCAATTTTTCGGTAACAGCCATTTTTTGCACCGGAGTTCGTGGAATACTTGTGATGTGTTTGTTGGTCACGCTTCGACAAAAACTGCTTTTCGCCGACGACGAGACGTCAGTCCTCGAATCCTCGAATGTGTTTGTGAGGTGCCTGAGTTGGATTATGCATCTATCAAGGATTACATGATATCGCTCTTTTATTAGTAAGTGCACTGCAAGCATGATTCTGATAGTCGTCCTGCTTTCCTCTCAATCTCCGCGGTTTTTGTGTGATGAGTTTTGCTTGGCATGACGACAGTGTTAATTGTATTTTATTATTTGCTTCTCGTTTTACAGAGAAGTGTGACCTTTGTAAATATGTTGAGAATACACTGTGTGCAATGATAGTTGTTTAATAAACTTCTGGGAGCTATCGAAAAAAATTTGTTTGTCCGTATAAGTGATTGGATATGCCACAAATGACATGCAGCGTACACATGCTTGCACGACGTTCGGCCAATGCGAAGCAGACACATCGTAGAGTTTTCGCACAATATTGCGCGAACGCTAGGCCGGGGCGAAACAGCTGTACGGCAATACCTGCCGGGTATCAAACGGTGGTGCAAAACTGGACAGTTGAGCGATATTGGAACCGACTTTCGGCCGTTACTGGCACGATACTGCAAAGTATTGCCGTGCTGCTTGGGAACGGAGGTGATGACATCTTACCATCGTGTTTCCAACGCTTATTTAATTTATTTCTCTTCTGGGACGCGTGAAAGAGCACTTCTGTGACACACCAGAGATATTCGAAACTTGGGCTGGCCTCTCGGCTTTCTTTGCGGCACTTATTTGGCACTTGAGTGGGTAGCCAGAAAAAAACCCGAACTTCGGCATGCCCCGAATCGACAAATTAAGATTTACTGCGGCAGTTATGGCTCAAGTCTGGCACTTACTTTGGCACAACTGTGGCGGTCCAGAGAAAAGCCAAACTCGGCGAGGCCGAAATACCGAAATTAGGCGTTGCTTTGGTAGTTATGGCTCAAGGAGGGCACACTTCGGCACTCCTGTGGCGTACCAGAGAAACGCCAAATTTTGGCGTGTCCGAAATACCCAAATTAAGCGTTGCTCTGGCGGTTATGGCTGAATTATGGCACCAACTTTGGCGCTCCTCTGGCGGACCAGAGAAACGCCAAACCTTGGCACGTCCCAAATACCGAAATTAGGCGTTGCTCTGGCAGCTACGGCTGAAGTATGGCACCAACTTTGGCGCTCCTCTGGCGGACCAGAGAAACGCCAAACCTTGGCATGCCCCGCATTCCCAGATTAGGATTTACTATGGCAGTTATGGCTCAAGTATGGCACCAACTTTGGCACTCCTCTGGCGTACCAGAGAAAAGCCAAACTTTGGCCTGCCCTAGGATCGCCCAACTAAGGCTATAGTTAGGCACCGTACTTTGGCACCGATGAGTGCCATGGTGCAAAAACCTAACTGCGCCAAAGTTGGGCCCTTATGTTTGCCAGACCTTTGCCCAAGTCGGGCATTCCTCTGGCGTGCTACCTGGGTTAGGAGGGTCTATACTGAGATATGGCATTTTGATTTATGGATCCAGCTCAAATAACAGATTACGAACCGTAGATAAACTAATATATAGGATAGTAAATAACATTGCATACGGTACACAGGTTCAACACTTAAACCTCATCAACAAACATGAAGCGTTTAATATAATGCCGTAGAGTACTTTTTAAATATATAGATATAATAAAAAAATTACTTCTCTAGAACAGAATACAAACATCCGGTACAAAGAAGGCCTCTCAGAAATATAGACAGATTATTTGCCAAGAATAAACAGGCATTACGGCAAAAGAATGATAAGCTTTTATGTCCCTTATATATTCAATAAGATACTAGAATAACTCATTAGTTGAGACTGCTTAAAAGAAGTTAAAAACAAATTTAGAACATGATGTTTGCAAAATCAGATGGAAACATTTTTATATACATAGATGTTCTCTTTATAAATTACCTCACCTTATCTGTGTAGTGTAAATCTGTAGTATTGCGAGGCAGAATTGTTTTGTTCTAAATGCTTACGGTTAAAAGTTGTTGTTTTATTGTTCGGTTCTTATAAAAAGAAAACGTTCCCCTTTTTTCGGTGGGCGTGATATTTTGTTAGTCAACTATTTGGTTCTGATAATGATAAAGCAAGACATCATTTTTTTCTTTCTTCATTTTTATGTATATTTCCAAAGGAGTGAACTTGTCATTGATGTATTGTGGTTGTTTTGTATGTGTTTTGTATGTTTTTAAGGCAAATGGCAGCGTTGTATAAATAACTATTCGCGGCTGCGGGGCCACGTCGTAGAAGCCTCTAGGTCTAGGCTTAGACGGACCCGACTTTTTGTATTGTAAAAAAAGACCAATAAAAATTATTATTATTATTATTATTATTATTATTATTATTGCATTTGTTCTTGTTTTTGTTGTTGTTTTTCTTTTTGCTTTCGTTGTTGTTGTTGTTTGTTTTTGTTTTTGTCGTTGCTGTTGTTGCTGTTGTTGTTGTTATTATCCACAAGACAAGCAAAAGTGCGACCAGGAAGTTAAGGCGCTGCTGAACGTTTTTGCTGACGGAGAATCTAAATTTCATTCTTAGGTGACATGGCACTAAGTCATGTGACTTTATTAATTTAGCGGGAGAACTGAATTGCTGTTGAGGTCACGTGATGTCAATTCTTCTGCAAAATTAAGCAGGGAATTGAATTGCTGTTGAGGTCACGTGACGTCAATTTTCCTCTAAATCTAGCGGAGAAGCATAATTTGTTTATAGGTGACGTGAGATCATGTCATGTGATGTCCTTTTCCCCGCTAAATATAGCAAGGAATTGAATTCGTGTTGAGCTCGCGTGACGTCAATTTTCCCGCTAAATTTAGCGCGGTTACGCCGGCGCCGACCGCTACGCCGCTAAACCCGGACAAGGGCGTCTAAGACCTGTGCTCTACGTCAGTGCAAAATCAATGTAAATATTTGAGTTATTCTGATAAATTCATCAAAACTAACATTAATTGTGGATAAAGCATATTGTGCTACAAAATTCGCGAAATCTGACAATCGGCATATTTATTTATTTATTTATTTATTTATTTATTTTACCCTCAGGGCACATGATATTACAGAGGGGAGTGGGAACAATAGTAAACATAATAAACAATTGGAACAAAATATACAATACTTAAAGAGCAGGGAACAAGAAATTGGCAATAGATGTACAAAAAAGTGCGTAGTCATTAATTGATATGAGCGATGCAGGTAAGCTATTCCAGTCTTTGGAATTCCTGGGAATAAAAGAGTCATAATAAACGTTAGAGTGGCAAAATGGGACACCGACTTTGTGACGATGATCAAGGCGTGCTGAAACAAAGTAGGGGGGGGATGATTAGTTGGGATTTAAGCTGAGGAATATGGTGATAGATTTTATGAAAAAGACAAATACGAAAGACTGTGCGACGATGTGCGAGGCTTGGGAGTAACAAATTTTCTTTCATTGATGTAACGCTTGCGGTGCGGTTATAATTAGCCATTATGAAACGTGCAGCTCTGTTCTGAATACCTTCAAGTGAATCAACGAGGTAATGAGTAGAGGGATCCCAGATGGAAGCTGCATACTCTAGCTTGGACCTAACTAGTGTTTTATAGAGAAATAGTTTTAATGATGATGGGGCGAGATAAAAGTTACGTTTGAGAAAACCAAGCATTCGATTGGCGCTGTTAGTCACATAGTTAATATGAAGTTTCCAGGAAAGGTCAGCACTTAAAATCACACCCAGATACTTGTATGAGTTTACAAGTTCTAGGGGTGTGTTATTAATACTATAAGCAAAATTGAAGTTGGCTTTATGTGTTATGCGCATTATTTTACATTTATTAATATTGAGCTCCATTGACCAGAGTTCACACCAGTGTAGTATGGAATCTAGGTCATGTTGCAGTTTTTGTGAGTCAGAGTCATTAGATATTACTTGATAAATAGCACAATCGTCAGCAAAAAGTTTAATTGAAGTAGAAACCACCGCATGCAAGTCATTAATATATATTAAAAAGAGTAGAAGTCCAAGAACGGACCCCTGAGGTACTCCGGAAGAAACTGGTGCAGAGGAGGAGTTAGTACCATTACACGTTACAAATTGTGACCGATTCGTTAGAAACGATACTAGCCAGTTAAACACGTTAGAGTCGATGTTAAGTTTACTTAAAGGGGTCATGAAACGCTTTTCCAACTTTTGCCTGTTTAGCTTTCCTCCTCAACTCATAAATCGCGCATTCCACCAAACAGTTCAAGAAGACGAAAAGAGGGGAGGCTCCTCTTGCTCGGAATCCGGTTTATGTGCCGGGACAGAGCCATTGTCCCCCTAGAAGATTAGCCCGTCGCTCAAAATTCAGACAAAAGTTGCCTTCCCCAACCCGTTCACCCCGGAGCTGACAGTGCTGTGGAAGCTACGTGCTCGTTAAGCCAGCCACACTTGCCACATGCTCACGCTCCTCCGCGCATACTCACGCGCAGAGATTGAGAGCAGGTGATAAAGGGAGGCGGCTGATTGGTTCGGCAAGCGCGTAGCTTCCACCACAATGTCAGCTTAGGGGTGAAGGGACTAAGTGAGGTCCGGTTTTGTGTGACGTCAGTTTGGACCCGACGACGCGCTTTTGGGACCGCGGATGTATCACAGCGAAAAGGCAGAGAGCTTACGAAGGGGAGGAGGAAGGAAATAGTCCGCTGTGTTTTCAAATTTGCGAACTGAAAGTCAGGCTTTTGTCTTTCTACCTTTTTCTTTTGGCCCACTGAACGATGTGCTATTAGTAATATCCCTATCGAAAATGATTTATCTCAACCCAAAATCCGTTTCATGGGCCCTTTAACTTAAGCAGTAAAAGTCGGTGCGATACCTTGTCAAGCGCTTTGGCAAAGTCTAGAAATATGCAGCCCACCTGAGATCCCTGATCAAGTGCCGAATGAAAGTCGCTGGTGATAGACAAAAGTTGCGTTTCACATGATAAATATTTTCTAAAGCCATGTTGAGCTGGTGAAACCGAACCTGCCGTCAATCCCGCCAAATCAAGCGCCACCCCCCCCCCCCCCCCCTTTTCTGGGCCCCCTCTAAGAAAAGAAAGAAAAGAGACGGTTATAGTTCTTTTTTTTTTTATTACAACACTTCCAAATAAATGTATTTCTTGTTATTTTTACGCTCCGTCGTTTTACCCACTTGCATATCTTATCACTGCAGCACGTTTCGTTGGCGTTGGAAGACCTGTAAATCAGTAGTTAGTTTGAGTACTGCCTATACGAGTGAAGCTCTGTCCTTTCGCGTTAGCGTTGCGTGTTCTGCACCGCGCGTACGTGGAGCCGGAAATTGCGGTCTTGGATCGGCGCAGAGCGAAGACGCCCATGCGCAGCGTGGAGCATGCAACTTTGAGGCAAATGTACAGTGCTTGCGTGACTTTCTATACGTAATAGGAAAATTCTCTAGTAAGGTACACTCCTATAACGACTGCAGGACTACATTTGGATAGTGAAGCTTGTTGTTTCTATCAGAAATGGCTGTTCGCGAGCCATATCATCGCAGGCATTTCCGCCGTGCCCGCTTCAGCAGGAGAACCGGGAGACCCTCACGAGCGCTTCCCGTTTCCGCCCCGAGAGGGCGAACAAAGAGCTGGAGACGCGATTGCGCAGCAAGGATTGTGAAGAAGTAAGAAACTCGATGGGTCATAGTCATGTCGAAGAGTACAAGAAAACTCCTTCCGCTATGACTACGCCGGGATAATAATTCTTATAATGATAATATTTATTAATAATAACAATAATAATAATATTGCTGTGTTTTATTTACCGTCAAACGTGCATGACGGAGGGAGGCGGAAGAAAAAAAACTGCATGATACAGAAGTTTGTTCTTCCTTCTTTGTCTATGTTATATATGAAATAACGCACCCGAATAATCGAATAAAAGGATGAGATTAATCGGGTTTAAAGTTTGAATCGTTGCCCACCGTAATAGTGAGTAGAGGTAATAAAAAATAGTAAAGAAAATGCCCATTCAGCTAAAATAAAGTCGAGTGTTTCAATGATAACTCAAGATTACTAAAATAATAAAAATAATGTCAGTTAACCATCGTCAATGGTGCGACTATAGTAACTCCAGGTGATTGAAAAAGTGATCAAAATAACATTTGTTCTTTAAATAATCGAAATATGTAAACAGTTACTTCAAGTTACCGATATTGTAAACGAAACACGATCATTGAAGACGAATATTGTATGTATGAATTGCGGAATTATTTGACTTACCACGGGATCATATTGGGTATCGCTGGGATTACAATGGATGGCGATGGCTTGAATTACGTGGCAGTTTGATTAAGTCGAGTGGCGCTTGATTGTAAATCTCTTGAAAACCTGAAAAAGCGATGTCAATTTTCCGAAGCCGCTCCTAAGTTGTTGCGTTGAAGAAGGAAGAGCAATGCCACGACGTCAGTACCTATAGCCGCCTGACGGGTGTGTCGTCGGTATAAAACGCGCTCGAAATTGGGACAATCAATTTAATAGCTGCAGATGTTGGTGCTGGGGGACAAGCGTGTTTTAATGCAGAGTGAGGGTAGGATTTAGTAGCTTGAAATCGCTCAGTGTAAATATTGTCGGCGAAATCTTACGTCAGCAGGACTTAGTATGAAGGGTAGGTTATAGATGCCATCCCTAAAATAGTATTCCTAATACCTTCAGCAAATGGGAATTTAGGTGAAGGGCAACAACCGCCAGATTCATTTTTCCTAAGTATGTTGTCAGCTTTGGTGTGTTCAATACGAATCACCATAAGTGTTTGATTATTTTTTTTTAATCAGAGAGGCATTTCGTGGTAACGGTCGTCACAACTTTCCTGTCACGAGGAACAAGAGCAGGCGAGCCGAGTGAAGCCTTCACGCTGAACTCTTTCCTTTGTCAAACTTTCTGTCATCCTTCAACCAAGAAACAAACGCCTGGACTTAATTGTGCCGTCGCATTGCATCCTACAAAATTCGATGATGTCCAAGGCATTTTAGAAAACTTTGTTATATCAATTGATTATCTGGACTGATAGACATATTCAAAATGTCTTTCGTCACTTTGAAATTTGAGATGTTTTTAGGGGAAATTACATCACAGCTTCCATGATTGTTGAAAAGTGACGTTCGATATTAGATTGAATGATATATACCAGAGCATTCCGTTCCTGCCACAATTTTGTGGAGAAAGTGTAAATTACAAAATATTGTTATTTAATGGAAATGCGCTTATCCAGGACGAAATGCAAGTTCAGCCCTTGAGAACTAGCCTCAAGGACCGAAGACCTACCTCTCGCACTTTGCAGCAAAGAAAGGTTATGTGTTGCTCACTTTAACAGATTGTGCACTCAGTGCATAAAATATGCCTGCTCCCATCGCTCCCAACACAACTACATCTTAATGCAAGTCAAATGTTTATCACCTGGGACAAAGATTCATCTAGCGACCACCCGGCCCTGGAGGTTACTGTCGAACTACTGAAACATCGCCTGGCTCTTGTCAAATTCATTAAGTACGGTCTTAAATTGCGATATAAATTGTTGATTTCAAATGTGTTAGCACTAAGCACGTACCCCCCCCCCCCCCCCCCGGTAAACATTTCCTTGGTACAATTCGGTTCCACATTACATCTCCTCGGTTGGCTTTTTCTCTTTTGTTCGAAGGCCGGGACACGTTTTGACGAAAGCAGTCGTCGTCTCGCCTTATGCGAGGTATAGATTGGGCTGTTAATATCCTGTTTGTTTTTCGTTGCTACCATTGATTAGATCAAAAAGCTGTTTTACAAGGACAGACATGACACGTTCACATTGTTATATCCTGATTTGGTGTGGCTTTTGCAGAAAATTGCTTGTTCCCGCAGCGCTCTTCTTGAAACTCCATAGTCCCGACTTTTTGTTCACTTCACCATGCTGACGTTTTTTTTTTTGTATTATATCTTCAATTTTCAAAGGTCGGCTTCCGTCGCTTCTCACTTATTTGCCTTTCCAGGGCAAAAGTTTACAGTTCGTTTCATTTGACAATTTTTCAGAAAATATCTATCGTGCTAGTTAATCACTAACTATCACGATGGATACAAGAGCGCCGCAGAGTCCGCTGATTTCATTTGGGCATATTCAGATTGCTTCGTAACCTGTGACTAGCTGGTGTTCAAAAACTATTAAAATGCAAATGAAGGACGTTTACAATTTTCTGAAATGCCGAGTTAGAGTTCAGCTCTTGAGAAGTAGAGGGAAAGTACCGAGAGAAGGTTACGCCTTTCCTCCCACTCCCCTTCTCTTCTCTTGCTCCCCTCCCATTCAGCGGAGAAGTTTCGCTAAATATCGCGAAACTTCCCCGACTAAACTTAGCGGGGATATTTATCCAATATTTCTAGCGCGACATTTTTTTCGTTAAATTCAGCGGGAATCCTTTTTGCTACATTTAGCAGACAAAAACTATGAAAATAATCTTTGGGAAGAGGAATTAGTGGGACAAAGGACACACACAAGTATCTAAACATAGCCGGGTGACGGGTGCGTGACCTAAAAATCCGTCAGGTTCTGGTATTGAATTAGGTACCTCTCTATCTCCAGTAGAGCACTCTGCCAAATGGAGCTAACCAGGAGTTGGACGTCTGTAGAGCAAACGCGGTTTATCAGCTGTCACCAGTCTAACACCAACAAGGGTGTACGGACTGCTTTTGGTTATGGGGATAATGCAATTGATGCAAATGTTCAAGCGAGCTGGACAAGAATTACAAAAATAAACTCTTGAGAAAGGGAATTAGGAGGCGAAAAGACAAACCGAAATCGTCAAACACAGCTAGGTGACTGGTTCTTGGCCGAAAAAATTCCCCACCTGGTCCTTGCATTCAACCAGGGACCTCTCTATTTGCAATGAAGCGCTCTACCAACTGAGCTAACCAGAAGTCTGACGTCAGCAGAGCATACGGGTTTTATCAGCTGCCAGTAGTCTAGCACCAATGCAGGTTGTTCCTCCTTTGTCGTCCCCCAGGAAAAATGTTCATGGCGTTACCGCTCTGCTAATTTCGCTGCCCTTCAACGGACCACGCGAACCAATGACGTGAGATCACGTGATGCGCGATACGCGGGCCAAAACATCTGTTTGGTCCACCGTGTGGATACATTTCTACTGGTTCTCGGGAGACGTTGACCCAGTAGATACATCAACTTTTTCATTAGCGAGACTTCGTGAGAACCGAAGAAACTCTGCGATCCCCACTGCAGTTCGGCGTTTCTTACGTCGGCTGCATAAGGATAGAGACATATATCCAGGCTTTTTCGCTAGCCAAATAATTTTTTTATTTATTCTGCTTAATGTGCCCACAAACAACTCGAGGCCTTATCAGTCAATAAGATAACAGATAAAGACAAACAAAAAAGCAAGACGCGGTTAGAAAAGATAAAAGGAAATAAAACTACGGAGAACCGTGCATGAGAACAACAGAGGACAGATGTATGTCAGACGGAAAACAATGCTCGTCTAAAATCTAAAAAGGGGTGAAAACAATCCGAAATAATTCCTATCGTGATTATAAAGGAGCTGAAGGCGTGTCATCAGGGACTGGACGCAAAGTTTCTGAGGCTAGATAAAAAGAATGAAAATCTGATACGCTTCTGAGGAACATTGAAAGACATCGCACTTAAAAGAAAAGGCGAATCAATTGTGAATCAACTGTAGCGTTTACTATCTTATACAAAAAGTTATGTCTCGAGCTAGCCTTCTCTTGTGCAAGGGTACCAGATCAAGCAGATTAAGTAAGTATTCATGATCAAAATAAATGCGCATCCTAACCCATCGATCGTAAACAATACGCACGAGACGACGCTGCACTTTTTCGAAACTACATGATTGAGTGAATTCAATGGTGTTCCATGCCACTAAGCAGAACTGAAGTCTGAGACAAAACAAGGGCACGAAATAGATGAATCATGCTAGCGTAAGTAAAAAAATTCCGCGTAATTCGGGAAACAACGCCTAGCACCTGATAAGAATCATCCAGAACTCTCGAAACATGCTAAGCAAACGAAAGGCGGGAATTAAACAGCACTGCCAGGTCACGAATTATGTCTGACCTTGCGATAGCTGAGCCTAACATGGTATACGAGTATTCAATAGAGCTTCGTCTTACGCGTAAAAGAAACAACCTTGGCATTACTGGGGTTAAGTACCAAATTGCTTTTTAAGCACCAGTTTAGAACTGCCTGAACATCGTCTTGCATCATTAGGTAGTCAGTAGTCGAATGAATTTCGTGATAAATCTTGACATCGTCTGCAATTGCAGCACCTTTGAATGCTGCACACTGCCTACCAAATCATTGACAAAATTTTCAATGCAACGACCCCAGATTGGAGTTTTGAGACACGCCAGTATGTAAAGCATATGAGGCAGAAAAACACCCTTCATACAGCACTCCGTTAGGTTTCCGCCACGATAACTAGACAACCAACTGCAAAACGAGCTAGACATACCGAACACGGGAACATTTGGCGAATAACAACTTACGATCTACGAGATCAAAAGCTTTAGAGCAATCGAAATAAATAACATCTGAAAGCAAAGTGCGTGACGTCATTGCAAACGAAATGAAGATCATCGTTCCCCCTGAGGGTATCATCCGTGCAAATAGGCTCGGTCGTGTTTTTAACCCCAGTAAATGTCGGCCAGTTTTAGTGAAATTGTCATTATTCCAAACGAAAGACCATGTTTTTTCCTCCAGAGGCAAACTGCGCGGAAGTGCCTCTTCCGTCGCAGAGGATTTTTCCCCTGCCACTCGTCTTGCTAGAAGAAAGCTGCTCGAATTTGCTAAGGCTCATACACAATCTCTTAGTCTACGCTATAGCCAACCGGCAACGGCCAGGCGGCGCCAGCAGCGTGAGAGCGCACGGTTATACCCTGTGTCGTTGTAACTTGGCAAAGGGTAAACGATAAGCCCCACATTGCGTGCCAAAGGCTTCGAAATGCGCGACGTACACGAGCGCAACGCACACATATTGGAGCGTGACGCAGCGAAAAGCCCGATACTTCTCCGGATTTGAGGCGCGCTCCGATGATAGGCAGTCACGTTCCGATTGGCCCGCCAGGGCCGTAGCCTCCGCTCTACTGGCACGTTACGCGATCACGGCTTCCTGGGATACCCAGTATTTCTTGCTTCAGACACTAGACTAAGCGGCGCCACCAGAGTAAAAGCTCACGTTTGAATAATGCAGCCGCCACTCCCAGGGGTACCCAATATTTCTTGTTTCAGTCACTAGATGGCGCCAAACCAAACAGCATTGCAGGTTGCCTATAACAAAATGTTTTTTGATGACAAATGTTTTTCTTACTGCGCGGCCAGCGATGCCGTTTGTGAGGTCCGCGATTTTATCATGCCGAGCGCGAGTTCCATTCGTGTTAATGCTGACCCTGTGGTTGATTTGTCAACGTCATCGCAATAACATAACCTGATACGGAACAATCCTAGTCCTTATCTTTCAGTGCTTTTCACCAACATTCGAAGTGTTCTTCGCAATCGTGATGACTTGTCTTCAGCCATCGATTTTTCACTCGCCGAAATCGTTGTACTCACTGAAACTTGGCTATCTAGTGTTGTACGTGACAGCGAAATTATTTGTTGCGAGAAGCGTTACTCTTTTTATCGATGCGATAGGCTATCTAGGCGTGGTGGTGGTGTCATAATCACGGTAAATGATAGCATTGAGTCTTGTCTTATCAACATTGTTACATCTCTTGAGTTTATTGGCGTGCGCTTGCGTTTTAGCCATAAACAGATTATTTTGTGCTCGTGCTACCATCCTCCCAATGCCACAGCAAACTTTTTTATAGATTTACACGATGCTCTGAATACAATTCGTACAAGGTTTCCTGCCTTGCCTTTGTTTCTCTCGGGCGATTTTAATCTCCCCGGCATTGACTGGTCTGGTCTATATCCTACCATATCTTCAAATTCTGCTGCGTGTTCCGAGTTTTTAAGTCTCTGCTCCAATTTTTCGTTAACGCAGATAGTTACTAGGCCGACTCGTGTTACGGCAACTTCTGAGAACGTGCTGGACCTTATGCTTTCTACCGCGCCTGATCTTGCATCCTCTCTTACGTATTTACCTGCCATCAGCGATCACCGTTTACTTCACTTTCACCTAAGCGCCCCTGTATCTGCCTTCGCAAAAGCGAAGAATAACTCTTTTCTTGATTATGGCAAAGCTGATTTTGAGGGTATAAACCGCGAGTTAGCGCAATTTCATGACTTTTTCCTATTCAATTTTTCCGAACGCTCTGTCGAGGTTAATTGGACAATGTTAAAAAATAAAGTCAATTCCCTTATCAATTCTTTCGTCCCACGTCGCTTTCTTACTAATAGCTCCACGTCCCCATGGTTTAATAATGCCTTGAGAAGACTTTCATATAAAAAGAAACGCCTGTTCCGCACTACTAAGCGTGCAGACACTGTTGAGCTGGGCGGTTTACCACAACGCAGAAAATGTATACAAAAATCCAGTTAAGAACGCTAAACAAACTTTCTTCAGCCAAACCTTGCCCCGCCTGTTATCAACTAGTGTGAAAATGTTTGGAGTGTTATTAATAGCAAGAAAAACAAGGCTATTTTGCTTTATGACTCTGATGGCATTGTTATGTCTGACGATGACTCTGCGAAAACACTCAATGAGGTGTTTGTTCAATCGTTTTCTAGGTATGTAAACTGTTCTATTGTTACTTACCCTAATCATGATTTCTTTCCTATGGGCCCGCTTGTGTTTGATTTTGATGGCATTGTTAAGCTGATTGACAACCTCAAAGTGTCTTCATCATGTGGTATTGATAATATTAACACTAAGTTTCTAAAGCATACTAAAATTTACAGTGCAATTTTTCTTACTAAGATTTTTGAGCAATCTATTCTTACTGGTGTTCTTCCTGAAGATTGGAAAACTGGCAAGATGGTTCCACTTCATAAATCCGGCGACAAACACTGCCCTGACAATTATAGACCCATTTCCATAACCAGTACTCCTTGTAAAATCTTAGAGCATATTATTAGTCACATCTTGTAAAATATCTCGAATCCAACTCTTTTTTCTCGTCCTCACAGCATGGCTTCCGTAAATTTCTTTCTTGCGAAACACAACTTCTCGTCTTTACTAACGATTTATTTTCATTACTTGATCATGGATCCCAGGTTGACTGTATTTTTCTTGATTTCTGCAAAGCATTTGATAAAGTTTCTCACCAACTACTACTCTTCAAGCTTAGCAAACTCAACCTCAACCCTCAGATACTAACTTGGATTGAGTGTTTTCTTACAAATCGTTCTCAGTTTGTTCATGTAAATAACTCTAATTCTTTAGTGTCTTCTGTTACTTCTGGCGTCCCTCAAGGCTCCGTTCTCGGTCCTTTGTTATTCCTCATATACATCAATGACTTGCCGTTGTGTGTCTCATCATCGCTTAGTTTATTCGCGTATGACTGCGTTATTTATCGTAAGATTACTAATGATTCTGACTCTCTCCTTCTTCAAAATGACTTAAATGCTGTTCTTAATTGGTGCAAGCTGTGGTCCATGACACTTAATACTAAAAAATGTAAAACAATGAAAGTGTCTCGCCGTAACACTACGCCTTTTATCTATAATCTTGATAACGTTTCTTCAGAATGTGTGACTTCATATAAATACCTCGGTGTGCATATTACTTCTAACCTCTCCTGGCATATTCATATTAACCACATCATTGCTAATGCCAATTCTATGTTAGGCTACCTAAAACGCAACTTTTCTCTAGCGCCAGTTTCTCTCAAACTAATATTATTGAAATCTTTGGTTCGCTCACAATAAGAGTATGCAGCTTCAATCTGGTATCCTGGTCAGACGACGCTCACTTCTCATCTCGAGTCAGTTCAGAACCGCGGCGCTCGTTTCATACTTAACAATTATCACCGTACAGCTAGTGTATCATCCATGAAATCTCTTCTCTCCTTGCCACTGCTTTCTTTGCGCCATAAGTGTTCTCGTCTATGTCTTTTCTATAAAATATATAATTCTAACCCCATTCTTAAAGAAAAGCTCTTCCTCGTCCCACCTTGCGTTTCTCCACGCATTGATCATCAGTACAAAGTCGGCATTCCTCATTCTCGAACCTCAGCCTATCACGATTCTTTCATTCCTAGGACATGGAACCACCTTCCGGCGCCATTACTATTATTACCCTCGTTAGATGTGTTTAAAAGTGCTGTTACTAATTATTTTTGCGAAAGTGACCCGTGACCTATTCCATGTCTTCTATTACTGTTTGTTGTTGTTTTTTTCACTCACTCCCCTCTGTAACGCCCCCAGGGCCTTGAGGGTATGTAAATAAATAAAAATAAATAAAAATCAACTTGTCCACGGGACGGAAACTGAGGTAGAGTGTGTTACGAAAATGATACAAGGTTTGTTTCCACTGAACGCCTTTGACAAACACCATGTTACTTGAGACAAGGAGACGATTTAAAATGCAAACAAATATGCTTATACACTGCCCTTTCAAATACCTTCGAAAACAAATAATGCAGAGAAATTGGTCTATAGTTATTAAAACAGTAAGTGTGACCAAATGTATGTATGGGTACAATCACTGCATTCTTCCATCCTTGAGGAAATGCATTGGCCTCTAAGGAGATATTAAAACATGTAGCAACACAGGGACAAAAATATATTTTCATGCCTTTACAATGAAAGCCAGAATTCCGTCCTCACCGCATGACTTTTTTTTTTTTTTGGAGCGAGCTTATTTATTGCGGAGAGCACATCTTCAAGCGAAAGGTTCGGAACTGCCAAGCTACGGGTAGATTTAAGAGGCCATAACAGTGCACGAAGTTATCAAGTTACCGGCAGAGGAGAAGTAGTGGAAATAAGATCACAAACGGCAATACGGCGTGATCGGACGGCTCAGGTGTCTGTCTAGAGTCGTTTTGCAATGCAGTAGTTTTCGTTCGACTAGACGTCCTCATATACCTCGCGTAATTCCACAGAGCATTAGGATCTCGTTTTAAATTGCGTTCAACTGAATTTCGCCAGTTCTCCCAATCACGCCGCATTAAATTTTTGGCCGCTGAACGATACTCTTTAAACAGACCCTGCCATTTTTTTATGTCGGTGTTCTCGTACTTTTTATGATACCTTGCTTTTTTACGCAACGAATCACGTACCTTTCTGCAGAACCAAAAATAATCGTTGCTAGTTCAACCTCTTCTGCATGGAATGAAATTATTCATGGCTGCAGTTACGATGTCTGTTTGACCTTTAACTGCGCTATTCATCTTAGAACAGAGTGAAATAACGATCAAGTCTACATTGCGGAGATGATTGTAAAGACGAAGGTAATCCCCAGGAGCGTAGTTATAGCCGAAAGACTGATTACTCGCCGACGTCCGAGGAGGAAGTACGATAGAAAGGGTGAATGGTGGATGCCACTTATCGATAGAAACAAGAGGACAACCTGCAGCTTCGAAAGTGATTGCTGTGATGCACAAGTCAAGTGCTTTTCCAGCCCCCTTTGTTGTAGTATTAAGCTCATAAAGCCCATTGAAGTTTATAAGCTCCATCGTTTCTTCGGCCCTAGCACGAGGCCCACTTGATGCAGCACGACTTGTGTTTGAGTTCCAATCAACACCAGACACGTTAAGGTCACCAACGGTCATCACATCATCGGTTGAAAAATCTACAGCGCCGTAAATGTAGTTCAAAGTGCCTATAAATGATTGTGTTTCAGAACGAGGTGGAAAGTATTAATTTCCAATTTTAAGTTAGACTGGCCCGGAAAATTGATTTGCACCCAAGAAAATGTATTTCCTTTTTGCAGATCAAACCTGCGAAAACATGATAACGAGTTATGCACCGCGATAAGTAGCCCTCTTCCCAGTGTGGCCCGCGAACCTGTTGAATCCCTATCACATCCGTAAACGCAATATTCGTCAGTAAAATATTCGTTGCTAGAGATTGCTTGTGTAAGCGAAGTTTCCGTGATACAGATTACATAAAAATCGGATGTCGTGAGAGCTTCAAAGAAAGCATCAGGTTTGGTTCGTAACCCACGAGCGTTTTGGTAGTATACACGGATGTTATCCTTCACGAGTCTTCCTTAGCTGTTGGTCGCTCTGAATCCGGGTCACGCAAGGGCTACTGAAAATGGCCTAAAGAGAAATTATCCGGCCACACGCTAGAGGCATCAATTTTGATCAGGCAATCAACAGTAGTACTCACATGATACGAACTGTATGCATCGTGCCTACTGCGAAGTTCGATTCGCCGAAATGTCCCAGTTTGGAGCACTAAAGACAGGAAGTTGTTCACATCCTCGCACGTCGTGTCCGGGCTCAGCCTTGTCACGAAAAGTGCCCACTTAACAGGTGGCCGCGCAATCGAGGAGAGTGAGGCATTTGTGCAAGCACCAACTTTTGGGAGCGGACGTCGCTCCTTTCTCGTTACGAGCTGAAATAAGTCGTCAGTCACTGAGCCTGTGACAAATGATGGATCCTCGACAAACTGCTGGCGTGCTCAGGGACAGAGCCAGGGGCACATGCCTTAGATGGTGGAGTGATGTTCCGCTTAGCGGTCTTTTCCTTCGCACGACCAGCGTCGTTGTCAAGGTGGCGACTGCTTTAGGTACTATCCTGACTACTCATGGCTTCGGCCTAACTCTTGTGGGCAGTAGCCGCTGCACGATCGGTAATCTTGGCAGCAGCACGGACGAGCTGCGTCCAAAGTGATTTGGCTTGTTGAAGCTCTCTTCTTATCATGGAGTTTTCCTCGCGATTTATCTTTACTATGCCTACAAGCAAGTCTACTTTCAAAGACAAAACGAGCATTTCGGGGAAGCTCCTCAGTACCATTGATTCGTTGTTGGAACCCTTTTCCTCGCCATCCTTCACAGCCTTTTTGGGGCGTGTTCGTCGTGGTGGCATTCAGCTTCGCTTCATCCGGGTCACGTCGTTTTGAACACGAGTTGCACTTGTAGGTGCTCACGTCTTCGGCCATGAAAAGGTACTAGTCGTCCTCACGAACGTTAATACATTTACAATGATATCGACGCAGGCATGCACCGCAGTTAAGATACTGTTGGTTCCAATAAAATGGATCAGAGTACAACGGACAGACATCCTTCTTGGCAGCCATCTTGGCACCTTTGTGCGGAGCGCTGTCAGATATGTCATTCCCTTGTGGCGTCATTCCTCACAGTTTTCATGAATGACACCAATCAACACCGGGGCCCGTCGCCCCTGAGAAGCACGAAGCGCAGCGGGCCCATTGTGAAAGTTGGGTGTTTTAAAAGGATTGACGACGTCGGTAGACTGACTTCCCCGAAGGTTCATAAAAATATTTTTCCAGTTGTCGCATCGAGAGCTTCCTATTTGCGGCCGTCGACGCCAGAGGAACGAGGGAAAAATAACGAAGCCCGACAGATACGCCACTGACTGGGAAAGCAGACAGATTGGTGGAAGAAAAGCTGCGGGACTTTTTCCCTCTTGGGAAATCTTTGCCTGTCGGCAATCTGCGGTCTTTGAGGAGCGCCCTCTATGCGCTGGGCTGGCAGGAGGCTGCGCTTACAAAGGACGCCAAAACAACCTGATGGATTTTTTGTAAATTGAGCATCACCTTCTTGCTTGGACCAGCCCTTCCTTAATTATGAGTAATGATGTCCTTCTTCATGAGTCGCCTGCCGAAGATTAAGGCGGTGTTGGCGTTCTAGAAATAAGAAAAGTACGGCAATAAAAAAGAAGAAACATTAATATTTTGTTTGTTTTTGTATGGAGTCGGTTTTGTGTTTCAAGGATATACCAGTAAAACAGTTTTAAAATGATTAGTACATTAATCGATTAAACAGAAGCTTAATCGTTAAATCACCCAGCTTTAAGTATTTTTGAAACAATTCAGGGGATATAATTACAATTACAATTTGCATTTTCTTTTTAGATCACTTTGCGCTTGCGTTGACACGGCTGACGGTATTATAGTCTGAGTTGACTTCTCGCAAATATAATTACTTCAAGCTACTAATAACACAGTTTTCGATAACAGATGTTCTACTCTTCATTACTACGAGAAATTATTGGAAAAATAGCGTGTTAAATGTTCTTTCACATGATTATTCTTTTCGTTATACAGCTATTTTGGCGCACGCAAATTGATAAAAGCAAAATATTTATTTCTCAATTGATTTCTTCTAATTATATTGGAAAAATCTGACAACCATATATGTTTAACTTATATCTCAATTACCCCTTTAAGAATTGTGTGTACTATGAAAAAATGTTGTCAAATCGGGTAATCACCGTGATAAAGCAAACTACACCAGCGTGACATAAAATTATCAAGAATTTGTGCCCCTGAACACGCACTATTGATGTCTCTCGCATGGGAACCTAAACATCCGTGGACTATGGGTACCCAATGGACTTTACGTTAACTAAACCAACCTAGTGGTTATTTTGTTATCTTCACCGATGTATTGCCCCAGATGAAAATGTCAGGACGATAAAAAATACCCTAAAAATAATGGTTTAATCGGCGTTCTTGTGCCAAACAAAGTAAGGATAAACGTCGAGAAAGCAGCAGGGAGCGTCGACGGTGGCAGCTAAGAGCGGCGGTGCGTCGGCGTGACAGCTAGTTATCGGGGGGGGGGGGGGGGGGGAGTGTGGATCAGGTAATAAATCTGCAATACTACGTTTGGCTCCTTATCTACCACGCTCGCCATCTCGAACTTTTGACCTGGACTTTTCGGGAGTTAGTTAAGGCGAAATTGACTAGACAAAGTCATTCTGGCCTCCTTATCTTTTACACTCCCCCGGGGTAAGTTTATTCCCGGTCACGCACGCAGTAATATCAGTCGCGACAACTGAGTTTAGATAAGCATTAATGACATTTCGATCACATTGAGTTACTTGTGACCCACTTGAGATAGTAGTGGTCTACTTACATATTCTTACTCTTCTTATTACTTTGTGTTGTTACACAACCAAGCGATTTATTAGAGCGCAGCTCTTAGGGGCCCGTTTCCGGCTTGAGCGGCGTCGGCGTCGCCGTCGGCGTAACCGCGAGGTCACGTGACCCCCCCCCCCCGAGGTCACGTGACCCACCCAGGTCACGTGACCCCCCGAGGTCACGTGACCCCCCGAGGTCACGTGACCCCCCAGGTCACGTGATCCCCCAGGTCACGTGATCCCCCAGGTCACGTGACCCCCTTAGGTCAATGTCACAGAATTCAATAACTATTTTTGCCCTTCAATGGTTATGGTGTTGTCCGTTCCCGCGTTTGTGAGTGGGGTGCGCGAGCGCCGAGGACAGAAGCGCGAGCTTAGCCCGCGCGCGCGAGGGTTTTGTGGAACACACCGCGGAGCAAGGTTGCGACGGTGTGGATGGTCGGCGCTGAGCAGATCCGCGTCGGTATGGTTCTTCGAACACCGAGAAGGTATTCGACGGAGAGGGGTGTGAGTGCTTGTGAGTGAGTGTTGTGCGTCACTACAACACCCAAGCCACCATGGCTTCTCGACCCCGACTGGCGGAGCGACGAACCGGACCTCCACCTGCACCTTGGAACGCTGACTCGGCTCTCCCCTCCAAAACTGTATGACAACCTCGATTTGACTTTTGATATTTTTTTTTCTTTCCTTCTTTCGACTGTGTGTACGTCCTGTGCGCCTTTCCCTTACTTTTGAATTATTTCATATAAAATGCTGTTCGAAACGTCGGCATGCTTTGCTCTCAATTCCTCCCGCCTCTCAGGATGTCTATCGCCAAGGTGTGGTCCTAACACCTGGACAGCGGTCCAAGTCAAATTCCAAATTTGTTTGTATAAATGGGATCTTTAACATCCGAACCTGTGACAAACTGGCGTCCGCGACAGGACCTGCTGTCCACTGTGACGATCTATCCTGAGAGGAGGAGGGTGAGCGAGTGAGTTTGCCACGCCGTAGGGAGCGCGTTGTGAGGCTGACGCCATTGCGGGAGCACACAACCCGGCTTACCGATCGGGAGCAGAGGAGAGGTTCTAGAGTCAGACTATCCAGCAGAGGGTCCGCGCGACTGCAGCCATGGAGCTCCACGAGCTAATAGCCTGCGGAAAAGAACTCGGGCTCAAGGGTTCGGCCCTGAAGGAATGGGTGGACCAAGAGAGAGAGAATACGAGAGCCACGAGAGCGCAAGAGCAAGAGAGGAGTGTCGAAGCGGAGCACCGAACCCTAGAGCTGAGGATCAGGCTGCAAGAATTACAGAACGCGTCGCCGATCCCTGTTACCAGTAGCTCCGCCGAAAACGGGACCGGGACAACGCTATGGAAGAGTCCTTAGCGTTGGCTGCCCACCTTCGACGAGAAGAAAGACGACCTTGATGCCAACCTGATGCGCTTTGAGAGACTGGCGAGCGGGCAGATGTGGCCCCGCGAACACTGGGCCACTGCGCTTAGCGTATGCTTGGCAGGGGAGGCACTTGGAGTCTTTTCTAGGCTAACCCCGGAAGATTCTGTCGAATACGATAACGTAAAGAAAGCGCTCCTGCAGAGGTTTCGGTTAACTGCGGATGGCTTCCGAGACAAGTTTAGAAGTGCTAAGCAGGAAAAAGGGGAAGCCGGTACACAATATGCGGCGAGGTTGTCTAGCCTGTTCGACCGTTGGGTCGACCTGTCCGGGACGGCGAAGGATTTTGCCGCCTTACGGAATTTGCTGCTCACGGAGCAGTTCGTTCGGAGCGTTCCGTCAAAAATGTCGTTTTTCTTAAGAGAAAGGAAGAGCAAACAGCTAGGCGAGATGGCTGACCTCGCAGACCGCTATCTGGAGGCCCAAGAACAGCAGCCGGCCAGGAGAGAGGAGGCTACACCAGACTCTACGGCAAGTGGATCTCGACCGACATCGAGCGGTCAGCAGTACAAGGCCAGTAAACTTCTTAAGAAATGTTTTCTTTGCGGCAGAAGTGGACACCTAGCGGCACAGTGCAAAAGCGGTCAGAAACCAAGCAGCCAAGCTGGAACCTGCCGAAATTGCGGAAAGTTCGGTCACACGTCCAGTCAATGTTGGAAACGGGACGGAGGATCTCAAGTTTCCTGTGCTTAAGCAAGCAGGGAGGATGTGGACGCAGTATCTCGTCGTGTGAAAGGTGGCTATGTCGAGCTAAGGGACGGCACCAAGGTGCCAGTGGTAAACGCAGTGTCCGGGACTTCTCGCCTGATGGGGGGCATGCCTGTAGTTGCCGGAAAACTCCACGGACAAGCTGTCACTGTGTTGCGTGACACAGGCTGCAACACTGTCGTAGTGCGCCGAAGCCTCGTACCAGACGACAAACTTACCGGAACGTCGAGTCTCGTGTACTTGGTGGACGGGACTGGGAGGGTCTTGCCTGAGGCCAGGGTGCATGTTGAGACTCCTTTCTACAGTGGGAACGTCGTGGCTAAATGTATGGAGAACCCTTTATATGACCTGATTTTGGGTAACCTTCCCAACGTGCGCGCTCCCAGCGAACCGGAAGCTGGCTGGAATAGACCGGAGAAAACTGAAGTGGGTTTGCCTCACGATGAGAAGCAAGATGTGGAGATTCGTGCCACCGCAGCCATGGAAACAAGGTCCCAGAGACAGGCGGCAAAGAACGCCACCCCGCTGAGAGTGCCCATAATTGAAGGTGCACCTGCGAAGCCCGAGGAACTTGCGACACTACAAAAAGAAGACAGCAGTCTAAAGGGGCTCTTCGACCGTGTCGGAAAGATAGCCAACTGCAGAAACTCGGAGGACACAGAAGTGTTTGCCATGCACCGGGGACTGTTGCACCGAGTTCTTCGGACATCAGAGCGGGAATTCTACCAGTTGGTGCTCCCTAGGAACTTACGGGACGGAGTGCTTCGTATGGCTCATGACGGCATTTTGGCTGTACACCAAGGGGCAGAGAAAATCGCACTCCGTATCGTCAGCGAGTTTTACTGGCCCGGACTCCAGGCGGACGTCAAACGATGTGTCAGATTCTGTGACAAGCGCCAAGAAAACGAGCAGTTATTTCTTGCATCTGCATCGGCACATCAGTGGAGAGAGGAGAGTGCGACGGAATCGGCTCGTCTTCAGGCGGAGTGCAATCGCCTGGAAGAGATGATGGCACTTCTGGAAGCTGAGGAGGACTTACAAAAAAGTGCTGATAAGGCATTTGAGGATTTCACAACACAAAGTGAAAGCTCCCAAAGGAGGGAAGCTTTGGAGCCGACAAGTGTCAACGGTTTCAGTTCATTGGTAAAGATTGGTGGCCAGATGAGAGGCGCGGATGCGTCCTTTGGAGATTCAGAGCTCTATCCCAGGTCGACAACGGAAGCTGAAGCTTCAGGCCTGACGAACCCAGGGGACACTGAGGTGCACCCCGTGGTTTTATGTAGAGGTCCTAAGAAAAGTACAACGAGTGCTAAGAGAGGGAAGCATGAATCTATGGAAGAAAAAATAAAACGCGAGCTTCGTTTGAAATGCAAGTCAAACACTCAAAGAATGTTGCTAAGGCAGCGCAAAGGAAAGGTCATCAGGCGACGAGACCGCTCGCCAGTCAGAGACCGCCATGCAGTGGAAAGTTTATCCAAAAGACAGAGCACGTGCTATGCTAACGTGAAAATCTGGATCATTTGGAATGGGAGAGATCATGCGAAGTTTGCCTTTAATTCTGAGATCTGGTTGAGAGTCACAGTAAGCTGGGAACACAGAAGGCCAAGGCTTGGAGGTTAGATGAGTAATCAGTGAATTGCATATCTCATCGAGAGATTAAGACTGGGTTCTCTCGTAACCGATTGTTCTAATTACTCGGAAAATAATTGTTGTTTTTGCTTTCGTAAGTTCGTGAATTTTTGTTACGGTACTGCAAAACTGAGTGTTATCGTTGCTTGTCAAACTTTCGGATTGCTGATGTGTTACGCAAAGACATTGGAAAAGCGAATCGAAGTTTCTCGATAGCTGGGTCACGAAGTAATTTTTGATACGTTCGAATCTGTGTGTGCACCTAAGTGAAGTGTCTTCTGTGTGGTCTAGAATTAGTGTGTACCGAGAAAGCTGTAGAGTGAGTTAGTTCTTTAGCAGAGTTCAAATTCTTTCTCTTTATGTGGACTATGAATATATTTTGAATGTTTGGGGTGAATTACTGTTACTGATTGCATTGTTTCAGGACGTGCTTGAGGAATAGCAGTGGTAAAACGTGAAGAGGTATTGCGCATTGAATTTTGTGATTTTTTTTAAAATATTCCTGCGTGAATATTTTTTGAAATAAGGGGTAGCGTCACAGAATTCAATAACTATTTTTGCCCTTCAATGGTTATGGTGTTGTCCGTTCCCGTGTTTGTGAGTGGGGTGCGCGAGCGCCGAGGACAGGAGCGCGAGCTTAGCCCGCGCGCGCGAGAGTTTTGTGGAACACACCGCGGAGCAAGGTTGCGACGGTGTGGATGGTCGGCGCTGAGCAGATCCGCGTCGGTATGGTTGTTCGAACACCGAGAAGGTATTCGACGGAGAGGAGTGTGACTGCTTGTGAGTGAGTGTTGTGCGTCACTACAACACCCAAGCCACCATGGCTTCTCGACCCCGACTGGCGGCGCAACGAACCGGACCTCCACCTGCACCTTGGAACGCTGACTCCGCTGTCCCCTCCAAAACTGAATGACAACCTCGATGTGACTTTTGATTTTTTCTTCTTTCCTTATTTCGACTGTGTGTACGTCCTGTGCGCCTTTCCCTTACTTTTGAATTATTTCATATAACATGCTGTTCGAAACGTCGGCATGCTTTGCTCTCAATTCCTCCCGCCTCTCAGGATGTCTATCGCCAAGGTGTGGTCCTAACACCTGGACAGCGGTCCGAGTCAAATTCCAAATTTGTTTGTTTAAATGGGATCTTTAACATCCGAACCTGTGACAGTCACGTGACCCCCTTGAGGTCACGTGACCCAGCCAGGTCACGTGACCCCCTGAGGTCACGTGACCCCCTGAGGTCACGTGACCCCCTTGAGGTCACGTGACCCCCTCAGGTCACGTGTCCCCCCTCAGGTCACCTGTCCCCCTCAGGTCACGTGATTCGCATCAGATCACTTGACCCCCTGAGGCCACGTGACCCCACTGAGGCCATGTGACCCCCCTGAGGTCACGTGACCGCCTTGGGGACACGTGACCCCCCGAGTTCACGTGACCCCCCTGAAGTCACGCGACCCCCGATGTCACGTGACCCCCCTGACGTCACACGAGCCCCCTTAGGTCACGCGACCTCAAGGAGTCACCTATCCCTCAGTACGCATCCATCTTCCTCCTCAAGAGCTGCGCTCTAACCGGCGTCTCAAGGAATTGTAAACGGCTTTCATTTTTTAGAGCGCAGCTCTTAGGGGCCCGTTCCCGGCTTGAGCGGCGTCGGCGTCGGCGTCGCCGTCGGCGTCGGCGTAACCAAGGTCACCCCAAGGTCACGTGACCCCCAAGGTCATCCAAAAGTCACCCCAAGGTCACGTGACCCCCCCCCCCCGAAGTCACGTGACACCCCCCGAGGTCACGCGACACCCCAGAGTCACGTGACCCCCCGCCGGTCGCGTGACCTCCCCGATGACGTCATGGTCACTGATGACGTCACCGGCGTCCGCATCGTCATCATCATCACTGATGACGTCACCGGCATCCGCATCGTCATCGTCAGCATCCCTGATGACATCATCAGTGACGTCACTGATGACGTCCCCGGCATCCGAATCATCATCGCCATCATCACTGATGACGTCATCAGTGACGTCACTGATGACGTCATCGGCATCCGCATCGTCATAGTCATAATCACGGATGACGTCATCAGTGACGTCACTGATGACGTCACTGACATCAGCATCGTTATCGTCATCATCGCTGATGACGTCATCAGTGACGTCGTTGATGACGTCATCGGAATCCGCATCGTCATCGTCACTGATGACGTCATCAGTGACGTCACTGATGGCATCATCGGCATCGTCACGTGACCCCCAAAGGTCACGTGACCCCCCAAGGTCACTTGACCCCAACCCAGTACCCTTCCCTCCTTTTCCTGAAGAGCTGCGCTCTAATTCGGTGTTACAGGGAGTTGTAAACGGCTTTCACGTTTTTTAGTTCAGTCACTGTTATGATTATTCTTTGAATACTTCGAATTAATATCGACCCAATGGAGTTTGATTAGGCCTAGTTTGCCTTGTGAACATTATTATAACTACATTTAGCTAATAATCAACTCACGGATTTGTTGTAAGCTCAAATCCAATTATGATTACTTTTTTTTGTTCGAGTTACTACTGACCTCTTGGACTTTAATTGACCTCATTATCAATCTTGAATACTTGGAGCTAATATTGGTATTGGTATTTATTGCATGCCCAAAACACCGTGAAGGTTTTAATATTGGTGCACAAAAAAGTCGCAATGAGTTCAACATGCTAAGACGTGAAATACAGGAGTGACATATCAGTCATAATAAAACAAATTACAGACACAACTCGGTATTCAAAGTAAAATAAATTATGGAAAAGAAATCACGCTGCACAAGGCTTTTACAAAAAGGTTGAATTCCATGCATTAGTGACCCTTCAATCTGCTTGTCAAGATAGGACATATCGCAGAGTCGCGTGTGTTTAGCTGGCACACGTAAGCTTGTACTACTCAAAAAGGCAGGTACACTGAAACCACCCTGTATGAGTTTCTGTAGAAACACCACATCTCGGCAATGCCTATGGTTAATTAGGGTTCTGAGGTTTAAAACTTTAACAAGAAAATTATACTCGAAATGGAGTCTCCTGTTAAGATACCTATCGTAGACTATGCGTATCAGAAGCCTTAGTACCATTTCAATACGTCTGCAATCGCTATCTGATAGAAAGTTCCACACAACAGACGCAAATACAAGTCGTGGCCTAACCAAAGCACAATATAAGCGTAATATAGTATCAGGTGCCTGGGAAGTGTCGAGTCAAACGTGTGGGCACCCGGAGCTGGCTTATAAATGACAAAGTGTATCTATAACGTCATCTCAAGACATTATAATCCGGAATAAATATAGAATTGCCTTGATAGTGTTGATAAATCTGAGGTGTGTCTTGCGTGCAACAGATCCTACACCACGAAAGAAATATGCAGCCAAGCAATATAAAATATAACGTACGCATAATGAATGCACAGCAAACGGATATACTACCCGTGCCTATAAGAAAGTTCAAGAAAAGTTTTTTTTCTCAGTGTATTGCGAAGTGCAGTTTAATAGTTTCAAGAGATTTTGTAACGTAAAAAGAGAAAAACGCAACGGTAATCAGCGAGCAGCTGTCGAAGGCAAGGACCTGAATGTTTTTGTTTATTTATTTATTTATTTATTTATTTATTTATTTATTTATACATACTGCTGCCCTGTGGGCCGTGGCAGGGAAGAACAACATATAACAAAACGATACATCTCATACCTTCAAACGGAGTAGTTTTGTGAATATTTGGATCTGCGCTACATGAGCGTTTCTTACCTTCTGCACGAGCGCAATGGCGACTTTAGCGTGGGCTGCAAACAAAAATGAGAGCGACCATCAGTTCTGTGTCAAACTTGACAAATCCGAGACTGAAAGGTTCGACCAGAAAGCAGACAGTTGTGAGATGTGTTCTGGGCTCGTGCGTGTGCTTTAAGGATGGCGGAGAATGGCTGGAAGACAGAGAAGCGAGGAGGGTGGCACTATTTCTCTCAGCATTTCAGTGATGTTCGGCAATTCTTTTCGTTTCACTAAAAACACCTTGCACGATTCACAACTTTTCTCTTTTTTTTTTCTTTTTTGCCAGAAGCCCCCTGAATCAATTTAAATATCTGTTTTAAATTTCTTGAGTTTGACGCAGTGTTCGCAATTGCTCTATATCTCTTTCTCTCTCTCTCTCTGGTTAAAAATCAATGTTGAATTAGTTATTGCGCTTGTGCAGGCACAAACAAGTCTTCGTGTAGCGCAATTACAAATGATCACATGCCATAATGACACATGTAGATCATTACTTTAGACGGCTCCGCCCAGATGACCACGCTGCCTTTCCCGCACAACTCAAGTGAGCTAGGAATGTTTTGAGTGCTCCTTAGAATAATTGACAAAATTTTCTTTTTTACGTGTAATGAGAACTTCAGTTCCCCATGAAGTCGCAAGGCCAGACACCAAAAGGTCGAAACTGCGTCTTTTTTCATAACCCTTCACCCCCATCTCAATCGGGTGCCACAAAATTTCACAAGACTGATCTAAAAGCCCTGAACGCTGGGCTTACACTCCTGCAAGAATACACTGCTTGAATGAAAAACCCTCCGTCGGTCATCCCAAAACACGGCGCCACGGAGGCTTGTGATTTGGGAATGCAACCGGTGTCTTACGTTTCTTCAATCACCGACGTTCCTACAGCATCATACGTTTCCTTGAATCACACCAAAACACGATTCGACAGGCGCTTAGTGGAAAAACAAAAAATCTTCGCGAAACACCATTAAATTTCTCCGTTTGGCTATGGGCAGCGCTTAAGCGCCGCCTCGAGTTCTACATGCACCCAGTCAGCGCGTCGGGTTTTCTCATAGGATTTCAATCAGCCCTCGTTAGAGCCCCAACGAAACTCGGCCGGCCGGGGTTTCATCTTTTGCGGATAATTAGCCCGATGTCCTTACGCGTGAGCTGGCGTCCTCGTCCCAATTAAAAACAATTAAATTACGAGTATCTGCAGCGTCGAGACTGAACGCTCCAGACCTTGCAAGTGACGAGGTGCAAGTGCGCTGGCCAGTTCTGTAGCGTCAGGGGCGCTGAATGCTCGCCTTCACGATACTACAGCGTTATGAGATCTGCTCTGAACGACCTTCTAGATTCGTTGAGGACGGAAATAATTGTTACGTTGTCGTCGCTGTTAACTTAGTTAACTCGGAGTGATCCGTCAAGAAAGATTTATTTCCCTGCCGGCTGGCCTAATTTAAAGTGCATGAATAGACCATCGCCTTTTTTGCCTTATGCAAAGTGAAGCCTCAGAAAGAATGAGACGTGGGAAGACAAACATTATGGGTAAAAAAACAAAAAAACATGAAGTTTTAAGAATAAGCTAAGCGAAATGTTCTTACGAATATAACAGTGATACACGCACAAATCTGCGCACTATGCTACGTAAAAGTCATTTTTATCTGGCCACACTGACTTAAAAATACGTACCTATGCGTGAGTACGATTTTCATTAGCAGTGCTGTTAGAGCTAGGGGATCCCGTGCGTTCTCGAGCCTTTGGCGCGGATGAGAATTATGCAAGCGAGCTCTTCATTTCTTTTGAAACGTCACAATGTTTTTTCCAGAATATAGTTAGATTACAGAAATTTCATATTGATTTGAACATTGTATTAGGTTTATTCATTTATTTGCTGAGTTCACCCATGAAGTGCTAAAACTCGTGGTTAGTTGTAAGCTTTACAGCCTATAATTACATGCCAGGTTTCTGAAGACGTCATTTCGGACCCCCATTTCTTGTTTTTTTATAAAAATAATCTTTATTTTGTTCTGCCCACAAACAGCACATAGCCTAGATTGTGGTACACAGTTCGTCATTGGAAATTAAATGCAGAGAGCCACATAGATTCAACATTATACACCAATGATTGACTCCAGTGTACGTCGAAAAGTTGTCACGTCACTAAAAATGCCTATAGCAGATTGGTCAAGCCTGTTAAATTCTAACTGCATTTTTGTGAAGGGAGACGTATCGTATAAAGTTCGGGGGTAGAAGGGGCTCTGAAACCGACTAGGAGTGCAAGGGAACATGAAAACAAACAGTACTTAACAAAAGCGATGAATCAACACTTCCGTCCACAACCTTATGGAAAAACATAAAATCATGTAAACGCCTTCTATCGAGCAAGGTGCGCAACCCCAGTTTCTTAAGTAGTACATTATAGTTGTAGTAACACTTGCGCCCAAAATGCCTGTCATAGATTATGCCTATGAAGCGTCTTTGAACACACTCAATAGAGCATGATGCAGTACGGTTGATACAATTCCAAACAATTGAAGCAAACTCCAGCTTTGTACTCACTAAGCGGCAAAACAGACACACGAGACAATCAGGTCAAGAAAATTGCCTCGTAAAAGAAAATATCACCCCAAGATTCCTATGAGAAGCATTACGTATAGCTGAAACATGATTATTAAAATTTAAAGATGAATGAACAAACATTCCAAGATCATGAATGACGGACACTCGGGAGATGGCACTGCTGTCTATTGTGTAAGGGAACACAAGTGACTGGACGCTTTCTAGACAGTGACATTATTTTTGTCTTTTGCTCATTAAGCAAAAGATGATTCATAAAACACCACCTTGGAATTGCCAACGCCTCATCCTGAAGAAGTTTGCATTCCGAGAACGAACGAACACAGCGAAATTCAGTTTAGGCAGACAGTAATGTTCATACGTAACTGTTTTCATTGTGCGCACTACCTTGTTCACATTGTAGAAAAATATTCACCATGCGGAAACTCGTCCATCGTCGTGGCAAACATACGCCACGTGATATATCATATTAAAGGACTCTGACAATAAAGTAATTTAATCTAATAACATCGAAGTCGTTTCAGCGAGAGTATATCGAACACTTCGATGCGCACAACCTATCTGGCACTAGTAAGAAAAAAAAGAAAGCGCTGCATTTGAACTAGTGTTGTTACATGACAAAATAAGAACATTGTGGAAGTTGCATACATGATTTCAAGAAGGTTTGCAAATAAATTGGCTTACTCGGTCATGCAGTATGCTTCAAAAGGCCTTTCCCGGAGCTCAAACGTTTTCCAGTACAAAGTGTTTTAATGAATCAGCAAATCAATGCATGCCAATGGGCATCTATACAGTCGCAATTTGAACCTAGTTCGGCTAATATTGGATGTTCCATCTGAAGGCCAATAAAAAAAGAACTTCGCCGATTTTTCGAGCTACCTAATCCCAAGGCATCACCTTGAATGAGGATGGCTTTCTGAATCCGAAATCCTATTTCGTTCCTCCAGATTAATTCTATTTAGTAAAAAAAGTTATATTCCGTTCGCGACCGCAAGTGAAACGTTGTTCGGCCCAGATTTTTCCTAGTTTTCGCTTTCCCGTCATCCAAACGTAGCGTCACCGGCTCGAATCGTGTCGCCCGGTCGGCAATCCGGTACGCTCGCGCCCTCCGTTCATGCGTCCAAAACCGAGAAAACAGGGTCGCCCGTTCTACCGGTAGTTGATAATATTCTCTCGTTTCCCAAAGTATGCTTTTGACCTATAGAGGAAAAAAAAGGAAAGCAATTGGAATTTTGAGAAAACCATTTTTGCAACTCGGTGCGTTCAAGCCGCTGCTCGCAAGTGTCGTGAAATCGCTAGTAAATCCGTTCCTCTTATATCAGAAGCTGGTAGTTACGCTAGCGAAAAGAAACGTGGAAGAGTCATGCAATACATTTTTTTTACGAATTACACGAACACCACAGAGAATGCTTGGAATGTGAGTACAGGTGCCACACATACTGGTTTTACCTGAAGAAATGTCTAACTTCTTTAGTTTCTTTAGACAACTTACTGCTGCCGATGCCAGCAGGTGTGACTACTCTTCCAGGATGTATATGTTCGTTGGTGCTTAAGGTATTTAGTAAAATATCTATAGACCCTTCTAGAAAAGCGCTTGTGGTCTGTGCCATTTTCAGCGTTCGTGCGTGTGGCTCGTACTTTGCTCGCCTTCCAAAGCGGCGAACATGCACGTTCTGGGCTGTGACCTAAGTATGGAGGCTGTAATTCTCATAAGCATTTAAATGTATAAAATGGAATTAGTTGCTTTCGTTTAGGCAAGATGGCAGGTTACTCTTCATGAAGATTGCGCTAAAATGAAAATTAAAATAACTCCGCCCCCCTCAAGACAAACATCAAGTTGTAATTAAAGTTGTATACAACATACACAAATACACGTTTCATATTCATATAAAGAATATTTGCTTGAAGATAGAGCAGTGCCTAAAGTACAGAAATTTGTCATGAAATTTGTAATTTAAATATGTGAAGAAAACACACCCAAAATCAATTCATACCAATCTCTGTTTTTTTTTTTGTTTTTTTTTACTGCCAGAGTAAGCAGCAATGCGATTAAAACCTATAAACGAGTGCACATTCTAAGAGGGCAATTCTATGTAAGAATCTTTTTTTAATAATGTTTTGGTCTTAAACAGCCTCCATCATTTGCAAATGTGCATGCAACTTCTCAACTACATTAACATTTTCATGGTCTTATAAACTTTTCAGCCCTATATAACGTTTCTGCGCAGTATAATAAAATCAAGGCATTTTAATCACCGCTTCTGCGAAAAGATATTGCACGTCAACCATTCGACAAATCAGGCAATGGTTGACGTGCAATACCATATATTCCACGTCAACCATTCATATAATATTGTCATATATATAATTCCCCTCCAATAGTTTCCAATAATATACTATCATATATTATTGGAGCTCGACACCTGCTCTCTAAACCTCTGTATTACCGAACACGAATAGCAATGTGTCGAACGTGATGCCTAAACTTAGATTTGAACTTTTTTTAGGCGTTTCACTTTTCGTCTTCAACAGATCAGTCGCGTGAGTGGTACCAAAACGAATGCAGTGTAAAAAAAAAAAAAAAAAGCACTCAAGTAATTGTGGATAACAAGCGTGATTGCGCCAAATGTCCACTATGGACTAGAATACGCACCAACCATCTCGATATGATTAGCGCCTTTTTTTGGACGGATGTCGTCGTGGTAACAGCCGGCTTGAGACTGCACTTGACACTCTTGAAGTTGTTCCAGCTGTAGAGGGATACTCAACTTGCAGCGGGCGGCTATAAAGTATTCCGAGCACACAGCCGGGATCACACTGCTTATACATAATACAAAAAACTGTTCGTATACAGATTCGCACACGGCTCACTGTAAGCTCTGTGCTTAGAATGCCACATGGCAATGAGCTGAATGAGAAAACTTGGCGCGCGGCATTCGAACAACGGATGTTGCGGTGACTTGTGTTTGTACTGACTGTTTTTGTATGATATATGAGTAATGTGACCCCGGCTTAAGTGAGAATGTTTTCTGTGACTCTAGTTCTTTCGAAACAGAGCTCGCGCAAAAGAACTTTGACGTGGCTGGCCTCCATTGCTACCACAGAGCGTATATTGTTCTCTCACAAAAACAGGGGCAAAAAAAAAAATCAGGCACTAGTTCTACAATTTACCGCGGAACACAAATTACTACACATTGCGAAAAAACATTCAACCTTAAACCTGAAAAAAAAAAAAAAATGTGGATCGATGGCGTCCGGAAAGCCGCTTTGCGACTGCCCGGGTCGCTCGTCGGCCTACGCGGCGGTTACGTACACGGGGAGAGGAAACTAGGAATATTTTATTGTCCACAGTAGACAGTCACCCCCTGGAACCCTTGCAGCCGGCGTAACTCGATAATTTAATTATATCACGGAAAATATTTATTTTTATCAAATATCTGGGCTATGAGGTGACAAAGGGTTATGATCGGGTCAGTCAATTTTTGGCAAAATCGACAGCGCGACGAGTATAAAAAATATCGACAGAGTTGCCATTTAATCTTCCCTGAAACAGCGGTATTACATTAATTCAAATATTGTATTGGGGCCATCATTTATACCGGCCCCCCATAACTAGCTTCTCTCCTCTCTGACCACTTAGCACTACCTCCGAAGCTGGATTGTGTTTATCGCGTTTCAATTTTTGGTAACGAAATGTCGAGTTTGTTTGTTGTTCGCAATATAACGAGTGACGTATTTGAGTTACTTTCAATGGAGTAACCAGTAAAAGTATATGATATTATTTTTCGGAGGCACGTGCGAAAAAGGAAATGTGTTCTCACGCCAGCTCTTGGTGTATTTGGGTCAAGACTCAGAAGTAAGACAAAAGAGGACGGCAGCGCCGCACGTGCTGCTAAACAAACGAAGCCATCCGTGCTATCAAGCAAAAGCAGCGAGTGTCATTCAGTTGATCTGCCAGTTATTTATACCTTTTCTTTTCACCGCGTGTAGTTTTTGTAGAGACTTATATTTTTATCAGCTCAGTTACTAAAACTTTCAAAGTATCCAGAAATGTAGTGCGCTTTCCACGTTGTTCAACGCGTTTCTCCGTGAGACTCCTTAACAAGTAACACAGTTCATTATCGTTCGAGGAAGTAATGGGTAAGCGTAATCCATTTATTTTTCGTGTGCGTGTCTTCTCTGAAATCATACATCTTTTTCCTTTTTTTTTGTACATTCGATTATTCAGACAGGCTCTATAAACTTCCTTTGGCCATTTTGCGGTGGAGGAACTTGCTCTCTCTGAATACATGACCCTATTCGTAGGGGCTCCCTTTCCGAGAAAACGATGCGCAGTGATATTGCCGCGTGCATGCCGAATGATGTGAGCCCCCACAATCTCGGAAACCTAATAATTTCCAGGAAACTGTTCTTACGCCATGCGATATTCGCCTGTCTTCTTGCATAAAGGCTTAGAGCTCAGACGAACTGAATGAAGCCTTTCCTAAGACTGTTGGCATATTTTTAGCCTGAATGCAATCATTGAAGTGCCACGTCTTATCCGGAAAACGTCTTCCTTTTTATTTGTTTGCCCGCTGCCTTTGCTTAGTAAACGGAAGTGGTATATTAGTCAAATATATTATCCATTTGATTCTTGCTATCATCATTTGCTTCTCCACTGGACAGTGCATTTGGTCAACAAGGGACTTGGAACGTTCAAAGTTGACGGGGACGTTTGTTCATGAGAATCCACCCAACAAAGGTATCGCGGAGGACGTTTACGCAATCCCTCTTAAATCTCATGTCGCCACATTGACGTTTTTGAGGCATTCGCAGCATATACAGTTATCAAGGCGGAGGACAGGGTGCCTGCAGCGTGTGGGGCAGCGCGAATAATCATATTTTTTTTTTTTATAGAAGGGACAAAGAGCGATCTTAAATATTAAAAGACTGGAAGCGCAAAATAGGTAATAAACGTTGCCACGGACATGATTAAGATCAGTAATTTGGCAAGGGAATACGACCGGTGGCAAATGAACTGCACACACGTTTGTTCTACTGCAATCACGCGGTCTAGAACTATTTGCGTAAAAGCAACCAGGATGTGGCCGAAATGATGGCAGCGGTGTTTCGGCGCCCACAAATAATCTTTTAAAAAGACTGATAAAGTATTGTGCTCGTTGTTTTTTAATACTATTCTATCCTTTACCTACTTCACCCGATTTTTGCGATACGCGCGCTTATGTGGACGTCGTCCTAGAGGTCGTCCTACAGGTCGTCCTTGATACCGTCCGACAGGTCGTCCTAGACGTTGTTCTTGAGGTCGTCCTAGAGCTTGTTCTACATGTCGTATTTTACGCCATCTTGTAGGACGTCGTCCTTGAGGTCCTCTTTGAGACCGCCTTAGAGGTTGCCCTTTTTGGACCAGGCATATAGGCATACCTTGCGCTCACGTGATCACACTCCTGCCCACAGTTACATGCAGAAAGTTGGGTCAGGTGATGAAAGGGAGGCACCTCATTGATCCTGCAAGTGCGTGTTTCCTTTTCCCCTCTTAGCTTAGTGGTAAGCCAAGTATACTTCCTCTTCCCTAAATATCGAGCCACCAGAGGGAAGGAAGCTAAATATACCGCTGTGCATGTGTCTCACACCAAGCTTATACTAAACGTAAACGCTCACTCGCGACATTGGGCCATTCATTTATATTACTAAAGTTTAAAATGACTGGCGTTTTTTTTTTTTCCCCTGTAGTAAACAATATGCTTAGGGTGACGAGACGTCCCGTTTTGGCCGGGGCAGTCCCGTTTTTGAGGTCCGCTTCTGCCGTGCCGTTTTTTTTTTGTCCCAATAATGGATCATGTCCCGTTTTCGCAGCAGTGCGTAGTTTCGGAGTTGGCAATAAGCGAGTTGAAGCAAGCCGAAAATATGAGTACTCGTTACAAATATATTTTACTAAAAAAAACCGTAGGTATTTTAAAATCTTTACTCAGAGAGTAAAAATTAGAACTGTTCTTGCCCATAAACACCTTTTTTCTCGCAAAAACGCGTGCGTAGAATTTTTTTTTTTTTTTGTTACCGGGTATAGCACACATATCGGATCACGGTTGACAATACTACACTATTTCTCAAAAATGGCGAAGAAACGCACGTGTGAGTTCACCGGTGGACCCTTGTCATTAAAAACATTAAAAGAAACTAGAAGATTGGAAATCTTCAGGTATTACAATCTGTGAGAGATGGGTGCAAGTCTTTAAAGTGGTGAAAACAGAAAATGTATGTTGCGCCGAGATTTCTCGGGTCGTGGAACTGGCTCTGTGCTTCCTTGGAACCACGGCTCCAGTGGAGCGCGTCTTTTCAATTTTGAACTATCTAGAAATCTCGCCTTCTTGTCCCAGCCGTGCGAGCAATGCTACGTGTGAGGTTGAAATTCCAATATAAGTGCGCAGACTTTAAAACCGAGTCTTGCAGGATAAAGTCCTGCGAAGGAAACCTTAATCGTCGACAAAATACGCTTACACTATCGAAGGACACGAAGCAGGACCTACCAATTGAGTGCATGCAACTGAACTCTCGGTGTGACCGTTTTCTAGGGCTTAGTAGAATACGGCAATGTTTTGAAATAAGAGAAGTTACTTAATTAATTTTTTTTTCATTAGTCTTAATTTTTAGTACCCCTCCTTTCCCCGCCGCCTCCGCTGGGACGTCCCGTTTTCTACCTTGAGGAATATGGTCACTCCACATATGGTGGGTTTTATTGTTTTCATATTCGCCACTTTGGTCTGAGTGAAATTTGGGTTCTATTTCTAGCAATGACTGCTGCGTGCCGCTTTTGCCCGCCTGAAACACGGATGCCTGACGCCCTTCTGCAATGTTCTTCGCTCTCCTTATCTCCCCTGCCTGACGTTACTTGGCCGAATCGCAGACTGACGATATACTTTTAATCCCCTTTCTAAAGTTTGTATTTATTTGAGCGGCCGCTAAACTGCCATGAAAACATGTAATCACTGTTTAGAGAAGCACATATTAGTGGTCGTAATGCACAGAACAAGAGGCCCTTTAATGCAGATGCAATCTAGTTCCAAGAGCATGAATTTCTACACTGCCACACCCGTGGTTGCAATGTGTTCTTACGGAATTGTATGGTTTTAGCTTCGTTAACAGAAGCGGCCTTTTCTAAATTTGTATCCTGTGCTTCCAATTGCGTTTCAAATTCCCTGAAGCTTCTGTATTACGGCACTCTATGCAGCCATCGGCACGAAAAGGAATGCGTGCACGACTACCCTCTATTCATGCGTCCATTCGTCCTCATACTTCGGCAGGCAGTGACTTTCGCCACTTAGGGTACAACATTTGAGCCTTCTAATATTTAAACCCTCTAAAACCTTGGGTACATAATTTTAAACCATCTCACCGAATGCATACGAAAAGAGGAATAACCGTCTGGTACGATAAACTCAGTGTTTATCGTGCTCTGGTGAAAAGAGACCACAAAAGGATTAACTATATTGCACTCGTCGAATTTTGAAAAAAAAAGAAAGTTTAACTAGAGGACCTCAAACGTACTGGCGGTATGCTAAAAGCCACATGCGCGACAAGTCACAAAACGTATACTTACGTCAATCACCTGGCTGTATGTCCTCGCCAGTTGACATAGCTAATCTTTTCTGTGATTACTTTAGTGACTGCTATCTTGGTTTGAGAACTACCGGTGCATCAGACAACATGAACAGGCACTTTTTATCTGCTTTTACTGTCGACGTTTTAGAAGTTTTTGAGGCGATAAAAAATATATATATATAAGTTCTCTACGGAATTAGACGGTATTAAGGCACGGTCAGATATATTTCTTCCCCTTTTGAAAGTTATATTTAACCTATCTTGCATGAAGGGTACTTTCCCTTATTTTGTGGAAGTCTTCTATAGTTGTGTCCATATTTAAGGCTGGTGATCCGTCATTGAGTGGGCACAGGGGAGCGGCGGCTATACAGTCGCTTCAAAATCCCTTCTGCTTCATTCTGCAGATTTTAGCCTTCCTTGGGACATGGCTACCTCCTTTTCGCCAGCCAGCCACCATCTCTGCACCGTCATCATGCACTGTATTCCTGGCGGCTATCGGTGACGACATCGCGCCCGTGTTCGATGCCACAGTTGCGTCCCTCCCCTTCACCAAGCCAGCATCATCGTCAACGACAACAGGATTCTCTGCGAATTTAAGCGCCTGGTCACCGCAGGACGCTTTCAGTGGGCACAGAGGAGTGACTGCTATGCGGTCCCTTTAAATCTCTTCTGCTTCATTCTGCAGGATCGTAAATACCCATCCTTACACGTTAAACGATCTTGTAGTGGTTTTGTGCTGCTCCTCCAGTGCCCGCTGGTTCTTTTTAGAGTTGCTTATGCGTGTTTTCACGTCCTTAAGTTACTTTTGTTTATCTGGGGACGTTGAATCAAACCCCGGCCCTATCACTAACGCTGATATTCTTGCTGCCATTGCTGAACAGTCTGCTAAGAGCGATGCGCGTCATACCAAAACGGTTGACATGCTAAATCAGGCCAAAAATAACCAGCATCAACTAGAACTATAAGTGTTAGACATCAATTTATGACTTGCAGCAGCCGAATCACTTGTAAAATCACTAGATGTCCCAAAGCATCCTGCTGAACTGTTTAATGTTGTTACTGAGGCCGTCCGAGGCAAAACTATTGTTCTGAACTCAAGACTTCATGAGCTTGAAGATAGGTCACGTCGCGACAACTTACTTTTCTTCGGTATTGCTCACATCCTTTCCGAAAACTGGTCGCAGTCAGAGACTCATTACCGCGACCATCTTTCCACGATATTAGGACTAGACTTACCTGGCGAGGCGATATCCCGTGCTCACAGATTAGGCTCATACACAACTAATAACTGCCGGACAATAATTGTTAAATTTTCTTCCTCTAAATTCAAGGCGAATGTATTTTCTCAGCGTTTTAAGTTGAAAGGAAGCGGAATTTAAGTCAGTGAGGATTTCTGCCCGGCTACGCGACAGTTACGTAAAAAGTTAATCGATTTCGGTAAAGGCACTAGTCAGAGGTTCTCGCTCAGACTAAACAGGCTGCATGTTAACCAAAAGGTGTATACTTACTGCCCTGTAACAGATTATGTTTGTGAAGTGACTCATAGTCATGCTCGTGAAACTAACAACACTACCTCTCTCCCCTCGAGCTCCAATAATAAAGTTTCTGCGCCGCAACCGGGCACCAATAATGCAGTTTTCGCACCTGTCCCAAGCAATGAAAATTCACACGCGCCATCAACATAACTATCTAAAGTCCCGGCGACTAACACCATCTCAATATTGTATTCTAACGTGCGGAGCGTGTGCGACAAACGCGGTGCCTTGTCATCTCTTATCGACACGTGTACAGCTGAAATTGTTATCCTTACCGAAACATGGCTTTCTAGTAAAATTGCTGACAGTGAAGTTTTTGAGTGTGAAGGTATGTACAAATTTTATCGTTTCAATCGTGACTCGCGCTCACATGGTGGTGTTCTTAACCCTGTTCGTGATTCTATAATATCGAGCGTTGTTCCCCTTAACATATTTTTAGAGTTTGTGTGTGCCCGTGTCCATGTCAAGAACGAGGATTTTATTTTTTGGACCTGCTATTGACCCCCTGCTTCGTCTAGTACATTTTGCTCTGAGCTTCACGATATTTTAAATAGACTGGTAGTACGGTTTCCTCCTTTGTCTTTGCTTCTACTGGGTGATTTTAATTTTCCCACAATTAACTGGAAAAGCGACACTCCCACATTAAATTATCACTCATCACAGGCTTTTTCGTTTCTAAACCTTTGTCTTGACTTTAATTTAAAGCAAATTTACAAGAGCCTACACGATGTTCATCTCATTCTTCCAGTGTATTAGACCTCATTCTCACTGCAACCCCTGAGCTTGTGTCTCTATTAACGTATTTACCAGGTTTAAGTGACGATTGTGTTATTTAGTTTGACCTGCAGGCATCTGCTTCCTGATGTAAAGCATTTAAGATTATTCGCGACTACAAAAATGCCGATTTTGTTTCAATTAATAATGAATTATACACGTTTCTTACCAATTACATCTCACATTTTCATACACGAACGGTTGAAGAAAATTTGCCTCTCTTCAAACGAAAAGTGAGTAACCTAACAGACCAGTACATCCCTCTCAAGCGTATCCGCTCTAATTCATATGCACATTGGTTTAAAGCACGCCTTAAGCGCCAGCGAGATAAAAAGAAACGGTTATTTCGGCGCGCAAAATTAACAAAATGTGCTGAGCGCTGGCGCGCTTACGAAGCTGCTGATACAGAGTATGAACAAGCAGTCGCACAATCAGAGCAGGAGTTTTATCAGTGTACACTTTTTTTTCTTTCAAAAAATAACCGACAAAAGTTTTAGAGCAGGGTCAGCGGTAGTAGATACAGTGCGGTTGAGCTTTGTGATGGCAATAATGTTCCTGTAGATCTAAACGATTGTTGCAATGTCCTGAACGATGTGTTTGCTTCTTATTTTTCCCACACGACTTCTACTTGTTATCCAATTGTTTTCAGCGCTAATTTTAGTCTTATGTTTCCTATTAGGATTGATTCATTTGGTGTCGACTGTTTAATCCAGAAGGTTAAACTTTTTGCGTGTGCTGCGATTGACGGAATTAATTCAAAGTTCCTGAAGAGCACCGCCACCTATTCATTTTTGATTCTTTCTGAAATGTTTTCACAGTCTTTGCAGTGTTGCACGTTGCCCAACGATCGGAAGGTAGGGAAGGTGGTTTCTTTGCATAAATCAGGTACTGCTGACTCCCCATTTAACTACGTGTAAATTACCTGAACATATCCATTACTCTCACCTTGTTGCCTTTCTCGAGTCCAATTCTTGTTTTACCAATTGTCAACACGGTTTCCGAATTTTTTTTTTATTTTTTACACAGCTCGTATCATTTACTAATGAATGACCTGTTAGTTGCTATTGATGCCGGGCTGATAGTTGACTGCATGTTTTTAGATTTCGCTAAGGCTTTGGATCCTGTCTTCCACGACCTACTTCTCTTGAAACTGAGTAAACTTAATATTAATCCTAACATCTTGGGCTGGATGAATTTTTTTTTTATCTAACCGCTCCCAATATGTTTCTGTCAATGGGCATAACACTTCTTCTACTCCTGTAACGTCCGGGATACCACAAGGATTTGTCCTGGGGCCTCTCTTGTTTCTAGTCTACATTAACGACCTCCCATCGCAAATTGTGTCCTCTATTAAATTGTTCCCGAATGACTCCGTACTGTATCGCGTAATTACTAATGCCCAAGAGTTTGCTATACTACAGTCAGACCTCGACGTAGTTTCTTCCAGGTGCGCTGAATTAGTAATGAAGCTTAACGTTACTAAATGTAAAAGCATGCGTGTTTCCCGACTCTCTAAAAACATTGACCCTGCCATAAACATCCTTAATAATATACCATTAGATGCTGTTGCTCCATACAAGTATCTTGGTATTCACGTAACTCAACCTTTCCTGGAACATGCACGTCGACTATATCTTTAATAATGCTAAGCGTATGCTTGGGGCTTTGCGCCGGCACTTCCGTTCCGCTAATCTTCCGGTCAAACTGCAATTATATAAAACCTTATTCCGGCCAAAACTCGAATACGCCTGTTTCGTTTGTGAACCGGGACACGCAACATTACCACACATTCTCGAATCAGTCCAGAGCCGAGCAGCCCGTCTTATGCTTTCTAGTTATTCTCGTACTGATAGTGTTTCATCAATGAAGACAACTTTGGACTTACCTGACCTCGCTTTACGCCGTACATACTTTCGTCTTTCTCTTTTTCATAAAATCTTATATACTAACCCAATTGTAAAAGATAAACTACATTTTCATGCGTCAAACGTGTCACCTTGCAACGATCACCAGTGTAAGGTTTGGCACGCCGACATTTCATACGAACATATATTTTGACCCTTATTCCAAGAACATCTAACGAATGGAACCAATACCTGCCTCCAAAGTGTCCATCCAGGACGCCACATACTTCAAGAAGTTTGCCGACGACTTCTTCTGTATCACCCACTCCTCTCTGCAGAGCCTCCGGGCCTCGAGAGTAGAGTATGAAAATAAATAAATAAATAAATAAATTAGTTAGCTACTATCGTCCCGTTTCGGTATTGTGTGGTTTCGCGAAAGTTATCGGAATGGTTATGCATAACCGGATCTCAAATTACCTCAGTCAAAAGTAGTCTTTTTCAGTATGGTTTTTGAAGGTGAAAGTCCGTTGAAACAAATTTTTGCTCTTTTCTAGAATTCTCTGTGCGGATAATCACAAACAAAGGCCAAATTGATGCCATATAATTCGACACGTCGAAGGCCTTTGACCGTGTAGATCATACTTTACTCCTTTGCAAACTTTCTTTTTATGGCTTGTGCCCAAAGCTTTGTGAAGGGTTCAGGAGCTACTAGAGTTTACGCAGTAATACTGTTCGTATTGGCAACTCTTTTTCAAAGTGTTTTACATCGACTTCTGGTGTACCCCAAGGTTCGAACCTGGTACCACTGTTACTTATTTTGTTTGTAAACGATATAGTATCATGCGTCAGGCACTGGAACGTCCTTCTTTTTGCTGACGAAATAAATCTCTTCTTAAATATTAAAGACTATACTAATTGCACTGTATTGGGAACTGATATTGGTGCAATTTCAGAGTGGTGTAGAAAAAACACTTTGTCTTTGAATCCAAAAAAAAAAACTAAATTGATTTTTTTTTTTAATCGAGAATGCGGGACGTTTTTTTTTCCCTTATGTGCTTGATGAAAATGTAGATCGTGCATCTCTGGTAAGAGACCTTGGCGTGTATATTGATAGTACTCTATCATTCACTGCGCACGTCTCTAAGGTCGTTGGATCAGCGGTAAGAAAGTTGGGAATGATCACTCGGTTATCAAGTTTTTTCGCTTCACTATTATCTGTAGTGCTCCTGTTGTGTAGCCTTGTACGCTCAGGGCTTCAAATTTGGTGCAATGTGTTGAAATTCACTATCTTTAACACAAGTTGAAATGATTGAGCGTGCACAAAAGAAATTTATGCGAATTATTTATGGCCTATAGGTTGTTCAGAAACTGGTTTTTGTAACGATTTGTTGCCGTCTTTTTTTGGCCTTGAAAAGCTATCAACGAGGAGGGCTGTTAGAGACATTCATTTTAACCATTAGGTAGTGCATGGTACTCATAAAATAAAAAGATGTACATATAAATATAGACTTTTAGCTGCCCTTCAGAGCTTGTCGCCATTTGTTAACATTTTACCCTACTAGACTTTGTGAATCATCGCCATTATGTCGTATGCAGTCTGTCTTTAATATTATACGCGATTGTGATGTAGACATTTTTCTTGATTTTGTTAGTTTCAAGTAGGCCGTGCAAAAGTGTATTTTATCCAACCAAGAGTCAGTGTAAGGTTGTATTTATGTCCTTTCAAATGTCTGTGTAATTTTTCGGATGTTTGTATTTTAAATAGTGTCTGTCTGTGAACACGAAATGACAATGCACCACGCAAAAGGCGTTACAGCTTTTTGGGAGCACTAAAAAAAAGAAAAAGAAGGAAACGTTTTTAATACTATTATTGTTATTATTATTACAGATTTTCTCATTAAATCGCCTATTACTTCCCCGGGTGTCTACACAGCTTTTTGGACATAGTATTCGGCTTTTTGTTTGGCAACGAACGCAGCGCTTCCATTTATTGGGAAATTTTCGCACTGTTCCGGTTCGCGTGAACTTCCAGTTCTAATGTTTTACGCGTCATTCTTTCCCAATAAGAGTGAATCTATCTACTGCTAAATTACCCAAGCATCAAAAAGAATGCTGGGAACGTAAGTACACGCACCGGACCCGATCGACTTATCCGCATTAATTATTCGAAGGAAACAACCGAATTGAAATGATCATAAACACGCCTGAAAGTACCACTTGTTTTGGACTGTTATCTGAGAACAGTTACTGCTGCAGCAGGCAGTATGCGCAGCGCGTGTAAATGCACCAGCTCCTTGAGCCTGGGTAATTTAGAAAAAAAAGGTTTATTGCGCATGAGAGCGCCATTTGCGACGTGCGCATTTGATAGCGTTGCTGTGGTCGGCCTCCCCCGATTGGCCGAACGCCGACTATGACGTCGGCAAAGGTTTTCTGGTCAACGGTTATTACAATAATGTAAGAACTTCCATTTCGACAATTTTGGCAGTGCTGGCTTCAGAGCGCAATAATTTCAAGATCCCACAATTCTCATTAGAAACATTATCGGACATGTTGTTCTCAATGTAATTACGCCAGGAAAGGAAACCATAGGAGGGCGCCACCAAAGCATCTCGCCGCTAATAATGGATCAATTCCAGAAGTAAGCGAGTTGATTTAATTTTGTCAACACTGCAAACCCCGCAGTCTGGTTCAGAATCGGAAGTGTTTAAGCACCACTTCCTCACTTGCCCCACCACATTTCAACTTACGGGAGAAAAAGCGAATGTACTGCCTCGCGAGGGCGGAAGAACAAGCTGGCATATCTGGAAAAAATAATCTACCGTTAGGAAAACCGTTCATACCAAAACGTTTAATAGCCTTATTGCTTATATGTCAATCTGCTCGAATGACACCTATCTGTGTTTAATACGTGTGCATCATTATACGGTATCCAACAAAGTGAGACTGCCGTAACTGCTTGTTGGTAGCTGAGGTAGCCATTATGGTTCGTGTCCCCGGAATATTATGGAACCGGTGTCAACACGATCATCTTAGTTTGCAGCACTCGCTCGCGGAGCAAATAAGTGGACCTATTGGCAGCGTGATCACCTCGCCGGTGTGTCCAGTGATGGAGTAAGTCCGAGAAAAAAAGAAAACAGTGCTTACTCTAGGGATACGGTCACGCGTGGTATGTACTCTGCTGAACGAATTCGGTTGCACTCTGTTTTAATATATCCATGTTTCTTTGAGCGTTTTATTGACCCTGCGCTATTTTCGGTACGACTGGTTAGTTCCCTAATACAGCGAGTGCCACAATGCTGATGTTTTTTTTTTCATTGCCGTTTGTCTCTAAAAGTAGGAAGAAAAAGAAAACACTTAGGCATGCTGCTTTACGGGAACGTTCAACCCTTACTGATTTCGCAAAACCTTTCTCCTTGATAATGCCCGTATTCACAGACTTTAAATCCCTCCGCGTTAGAGCTTTTTCGAACGGTTCAAGGTAATAGTTATGCTGTTAGGTACTCATTCATGAGAGAAGAGCGCCTTGCCGAGACGTATTTCAAGCGCCAACCGGTTTTGTCTTTAACACGTGTTTGTGACTATTCCACGCACGCATTCCCACGCAATGAACATCAGTGCTGTATAACCGTTGCGCCAGTTTGGCGGTTTAATTATCTACCATTATTCAGGTGACTTCAGCAACTTCTTAGTACACATATCCCAAAGAATCATTGCAGGTACGTCTAGACACGGCATTTAATACACACAGGCAGAAAGCTGCTACGTGCATTGGACGAAACAAAAAATCGGATTCCTAGTGTCACAAGCAGCAGCTTGCCATTTTGAGCGCAAATAAACACTCCCCATTTTAACCAAGCCCTTGTAGATAGCCGGGCAGTAATGTTTATATTTTTACCTTACGTAACGGATTCCAGCGCCGGGCGCAAAGTGGATGAGAGCGCTGCGTCAGCGTTCGTGGAGGGGTCGTGTTTAATTAGCGAGAACGCACGGCAGAAAACCGTTCTACAAAGCGTCCTTGGCGCCTCGAAGTGCAAAACAAAAAGCATGCCAACCAACGGGACGCAAAAAAAAAAAAAAAACTCGCAGGGGAAGCACAATCGGGAAGCTGACAAGCACTGCCTTCACTGGTTGAGGTCGTGGGGAGACATGCACAAGGGCGCATTTTGTGGCAAAACAAATGTGAGAGGCGCGAAAAGAGCAGACAAACTTGCATGGTGAGTAGTCCCCAGCCGGACACTGAGGCAGCTATCGCACTGTTTTCCGATAAGTGACGCAAAAAAAAAAAAAAAAAATCTAGCGTACTTGTTAGCTACTAGGGTGACTAAAGGTTTCGCTTGAACGTTTAATTACAGAAGATGGAATAGAAAGCTGGAGAAGCAGGAAACTAGATCAATCTTTTAACGCTTTTCCCGCGCACGTCAGGAATCCGATGCCATTGTTAGGCAGCTCCTTGATTCCTATTGAAACAGACAAAAATTGGATTCTTGACTGAAGTCGAGCGAACGTGTCCCTGAAGTTTTTTTCATAGGCGGTTGTTTTCTCTCCTCAAACTATTGACACCATTCACACACTCTTGTTCGTAACGTTGCCTGTCTTCTAAATTGTGCTTGCAAATTTTATGAAAAATGCAGCTGGTTTCATGTTTCCTTCGCCAAAACTTCGATTTTTGGCAAACTATGGCATAAGGGGCACAACTTGGAACCTAATTCATAGCTATTTATTTGGACGATCACAATATGTAGAAGTCAATGAATACAATTCGGAACTAATGAAAATAAATTATTGTGTGCCTCAGCGGAAAATTTTAGGATTATTACTTTTTCTGTTGTACATAAATGATATAGTAATCATTCCGCGAACTCCAGATATTATACTTCATGTAGACGTCATTATTTGTGTTTTTGTTTTTTACTGATAAGGACCTGAGTGTGATAGAAGGTTTATCAAACATTTGGTTTCGCGAACTTGCGGTGTGGCTAGAGTCTAGTCAAATAGAATTGAATACTAACAAAACAAAATATTTTATTTTCAAGCCTGCCTAAGCGGCAAAAAAATGTTAGGCGAGTATTTACACAATAATGTAGGCAAATACTCCGAATACACGGTTCTTCCCATCCACTCGATGTCCAGAAAATATCGTTTGAAAAGTGGGGCAGCACCAGCACAGTGCCACTAGAGTACTGACAGCGTCGGCTGATCATCCGCTGGGAATCGCGTGCCAATAGAGTACCGTCAGTGTCGTCCGAGTACCCGCCAGATACCACCCGTGTATCCATAGAGCACTTAGAGAGTCAGCTGAGTCTCCGCCGGGCATTGCGTATGTCACTCGAGTAATGGCAGTGTCATCTGAGCACCCGCCATATCTTGCACATATATCTACAGAGTACTTAAAGCGTCAACGCTATAGTCCGTTGCCACTCAAGGTAGGGCGAGGGTAAGACGAGCTGGGGACGAGGAAGCAGCCAGAACGCTAAAGATCTTTTGCGTTTTATCTGCTTCCTCCTCCATCTTTAGCGTTCCGGCTGCTTCCTCTTCCCCCGCCGTCTTACTCTCGCCCTACCTTCTTGAGTTGAAACAGACTAGAGCTACTGCTTAATTTATGTACTACCGAAAAATCTTTTTATTTGCTCACGCAACCATTATGCTTCGGGCCCTTTTGGAACCCCTATTATACACACATGTAAATAGATTAAGCATACCACGAGCATCAGCTGAACATATTTATTGAGCGCATACGCACACAGGGCACATGCAAACACCTACCCAGCGGCACACTATCCCGATCACTACTTCTGAGAAAGAGAGAGAGAAGACTTGCGAAACAGGAAATACTAAGGTGGGAGTTACAGCCAAGCGCCAAACGGTCACCGTTAGTTGTTTTTTTTTTTTTTTTGGGGGGGGGGGGGGGGGGGAGGATAACAGCTGATAGAAGAGAATATCGTAAAGGAGGGGAGTGTTGTGTTTCGCCAAAACCGACAAGCGAGACAAAAGGAGCCACAAACCGCGGCTGAAGGGAGGCGGCAGAACCGAGGAAGGAAAGAAACCTTTGTAGAATTCCGGCGAGCATACGATCGTTGAGGCGTCGCAACAAACACGGCGCACAGAACAAACACACACAAAGCACCAGCACAGTGTCCAGGGTTGGGCGCGTCGATAACGTCCGAGCAAGCAATGTCCGAGTTGTGCAAGTTGTCCAAGCATTATCACAAAGTACACCAGCGTGGTATACCAAACGCAAAGGTAGAAATTAAGTGTATGCCATTTACTAAGATGCCAGGTGCTCGGCGTGTCTTGGGTTTTCGAGTTTCCGTATTTATAATTCAGATACTTAGGTAGGGCAGGATTATTCCTGGCCCATTAATCGCGTTATGTGCAGAAATTTATCGCGGAGGCAAGGTCCTCCGCGATTGGAAAAAGAAAAGAATTCCTTTCTGTTTGGTATCCATTCAGGCTGCGATGGGCGTCTGGTAATCCTAGAACGCCAGTGTGCGCCTCGAAGCTATGCGTCGTAGAAAAAGCAAACGCGCCGAACGGAAAGCGCTTGGCACCAAGCGCCGATCCTAACGCATCGAGGACCAAAGGACAAAGAACGACCGTTGGTCAGCGCACGAGCACAGCTTGGCACATCGTGTAAACAGCACGTGATCAGGAGAGGAGAAGCGGGTAATTTCGCCCATCCTACACCGTCTCCGCCCCACTTTTTTTCCAAGCTTGCTTTGCAAGGTGCCAAGAAGTCTGGTCGCGTGAGGCTGCGTCTATAGCTTCGGAATTCCTTGAACTAAAAAGGGTAAGTTCACTCTCCCTCTTATTATGCCGTCTCTCTTGCTCGGGTTGTCCCCACCCTCCCCCTCTCCCTTTCCAAGTTGTATTTTTTTTTTTTTTCGGGAGGAAGGACAAATAAACAATCCTGTCAAACGTGTAGACGTTCACCGCTTTGCGTACATTATATTATACCAGAATTGCCTCGGTACAATATAACAGATATTCTGTGAACATCGGGAGTGTCAAAATGGTACCGGCTTTCTTTCAATATCATTTTCGAATCTGCCAAAAATGCCTAATATTGCGCAGTTCTTGCCGGTTCAGAAACGATATTCAGGGGAAAACACGGTTCGTGTACCATATATATTATGGTTGCGTCGCCGCAATATAACGGATATTCCGTCGACATCGGCAGAATCAAAATGGTACCTGCCCCATTTTCCTGACAGAAAGAAAAATCGGCAATACTGGCACGACTTTTTCGACCCGAGGCGAATATGGCCCCAATATTGTGTGCTGCCTGGGTGTGCATAAGCAACTCTGTAGTAACTTCTCGGTACAATTTAGAAACTCAGAATTAGGTAGAGTGTCCTCCCTAAAATTGTAGGTGTCTGGTTTGAAAAAACCTTAAGCTGGACAGATCACATCAATCATATTCGCATAGAATATCCAGATCTATTGGGATCTTGTATAAACTTAAAGATCTCCTTCCCTGTTGACTTCAATGCCAACTCTATTACTCTTTTATACCATCTCATTTACAGTATTGCTTACTAGTTTGGGGAACCACAACGAAAACCAATCTAGGCAGACTGTACGGCCTACAAAAAAAAGCTGTTCGTTCCATCGAAAACCTTCATCACTATACCGCTCACTCAGTCCAATATTTCGCAAAATATTGAATTTTAGATATCCATCAACTCTTTATTTTAAACTAGCGATGATAATGTACAGCGCTTACAGCAGTGACCAAAATGAATTTTGTGAGATCTACCACTCTAAAGCAACACATTAAAGTATAAGAAATGAAATATACAAAAAGCCCAAAAATACGAACAAATTAGGTCTCCCAAGCTTTAGCGTATAAAATACCACAGCCTCGGAACGATCATCCAAGTGTTTTGAATTAATGAGGAATGCTACGTTCCTTATTGGCTTCAAAAGTAATATGAAACGTTATATCTTACAATGGGCGTTTTTGTTTAGCATTAGAAATTGCATTGCGTATAATCAGCTATGACCACCGTTATTTGTTATTATTCGCGTGTAAACTCCTAGCTCCTGCCAAGTTGTACTTTGCTCCTGGTGTAGTTTAATTAATTCGCTATCCTGTACAAGGATTGTTTCGTGCCTACTTCGCACAGTGAAACATTGTTTGATAAGATTTATTGTCGTTTGTAATGGCGTTCATATCTAGTCTATTCTGATTCCCGGCAGAGCAATGTACACGGTGGTGGGGTCTCGTCAGGTAAAGCTGTTTACCGTTTGCCCCTCCACCTTAGACTCAAGGAGTCCAAATAAAGATTAGAATTATTATTAATATTATTATCCAACGCTACTCCTGAGCTACAGACAAATATATCACCGCCATAACAACTAAAACGGCTGCGCATGCGTGAAATTCCTTATATAAGGCTTGGGATATTCCTCAAAATATATGCTGACGCCCTACCCACGTTTTATTATACACTTGATCAGCAATTTCTTATGAGAAAGGTACTGGAAAACCTTGAATGACATAATCAAACACACGATTGATTGGTTGAGTGACTGATGTTGAAGCAGCTGTTGTGTTAACGACCAGCAAGATGCTCGAACCCGCCATTTCCTTATTTAGGTTACGTGCAGCCTATCCGTTGGAATATTTTTATAGAGTGACCATTTTACTCGTTTAATAATAAGTTGCCCAGCTTTGTTTGGATCATAAAAAATGACCGCTCGTAATTAGCTACTGGCTCCGAGAACATCGAACCAGAGCAACCAAAGAAGGAAGCCTCGTGAATGGTCAATCGTGGAAAGGAGTTCCATCTAGAAATATTACCAGTTCTAGGACACTCGTAACGGCGTTATATGTGAAGAGTCGCATTGGGTTTTCAATATTTTAATAGACGTTTTTTGTTTTTCTTTACTGGGCTGTTTTTTTACACCGCCGTGATTGTTTCTTTGCGTGGGCGTTTAGCAGACGCGAAATTAGGTACAGACTTTGATTTGAGAAACAAGAAGAGCGTGAGCATTGGTTGAAAGGAGGTAAGTCTTCAAAACAATTTACTACGTTGAAACTTTTATTTGAGCAATATCTTGATTTTGACGCGATACTGAACTAGTAATATAAGAGTCGTAAATATTTCATTTCACTTTCATTTATTGTATATTAATAAAAACAAACCACACGATACCTGTGCACGGCACAGCATTTGAAAGACGACAAAAAAGCGCACGTTTTATTTAATGCTAAATGCACTTTAATAAAGGCTAAGTTTGGGGATTTCTGTGGCGTCAACGCAGCCGCACCTCGCCGTCATCAGCTAAATCTAGCGGGATAACATGCTACTAAATTTAGCCAGACACTACTCTAACGTGTAGTCACGAGGCTCGTTCCACCATGAATCACGTATTGACGCGATTGGCGTCACCAAGGGTCTGGTGACAAAGTAACGTTAGTCAGGCTACGCCAAGCAGTGTTTCTAATTTAACGGGTTTTTCGCTCTGTAGAATGGTTTCCTAAGTTGTATAACAAAACAAATTGCCGTTTGCGGTTGGCGTGATATTTCGGGGTTTCTCAGTCAAGGTAATGCTTCTCTTTTCTTTTTTTTTTTCTGGCGGCGAATATTTCTTACTTTACATTCATCAGTTGTAAAATCGTGATTTTAGTTGTAAGTTAGGGTGTTCAGATCGTGATATTTGTTTGAAGTCTTTCGGACAGTGCACGGCGCCGGCAACTTTCCAGCGTGTCATGGACACCGCTGTGGCAGGCCTTAATTGGCTGACCGCACTCGTTCACCCTGACGACGTCATGGTAATCTCAACCAACTACAACGAGCACTTGCGACGCGTTCGGGCCGTTCTTCAAGCAATTAGGACCAAGAGACTCACCCTCAAGCCGACGAAGTGCCTGTTCACCTACGGTGAACTGAAGTTCTTAGGTCAAGTTTTAAGGAATAAAAGTGTTCATTCTTTCCTTCATAAGACCCCCGCCGTCGCGGCAGCATTTCCGCCGTCCACCGCCAAGAAGGCCGTCCGAAGATTCCTGGGACTTTCGCGCGACACACAGGCGGTTCGTTCGGGATTTCGCCTAGCTTTCTGCGCCACTCACGCACCTCAAGAAAGATGCCGTGAAGTTTGAGTGGGGAAAAGAACAACAACAGACATTCGACGAGGTGAAGTAACGACTCCAGTCCCCACCCATCCTTGGCCACTTCGACCAGCCAGTCGAAACAGAAGTTCACACGGACAGCCGCAATATAAAACTCGGCGCGCTAATAGTCTGACAGGAAAAGGATAGAGGGAGCATAATAGCCTACTCTAGCCGGACGTTGTCGAACGCGGAACGAAGTTACTCAACGACCGAGACGGAATGCCTTACCGTTTTCTGGGCCATCACAAATTCCGCTCATACCTATACAGTAGACCTTGTCGAGTGGTCAAAGACCACCACTCGCTACGCAGGTTAGCGAGCCCGAATAACCCAACGAGACGTCTCGCTCGATAGAGCCTACGACTGCAAGAATACCAGGGACCGTGGTCTACAAGTCAGGCCAAAAACACAGCGACGCCAACTTCCTGTCCAGAGCCCCCATTGAGTGAGCTATAGGCAGTTCATCAGACGACGTCGACGACGGTCACTTTATCGGCGCAGTAAGCGTTAACGGTATAGCAGCACTCCAGCTGGACGAGCGTGAGCTGAGTGCACTGATCGACCACTTGGAGTGGCGAGGGGGTACGATTCCCCGAGTTTTCTCAGGTGCCTTGCCAAGATTCGCCATCGGGAAAGGTATTTTATAAAAAAGAGAACTTTAGGGACAACAACTTGACGTGGCTCCTCGTAATTTCTGCTAGTATTGGAAAAGAGATCTTCCGAGCCTTCCGCGACCACCCGACATCGTGTCACCTTGGCTACAGCAGGACTCTCTCAAAGATCCGAGGGAAGTACAACTTTCCCAAGCTCTCAAAGACTGTCGACCTCTACACACAATCGTGCCACGAGTGCCAACGACGGAAAAAACCGCCGACGAAGCCTGCAGGCCTCCTTCAACTGATCACCCCCCGGACTGCACCGTTCCAGCTGATTGGAATGGATCTACTTGGACCTTTCCCGCCGTCGTTTTAGGAAAACCGTTGGATGATAGTGGCAACTTATGATCTCACCCTGTATGCCAAGACCAAAGCACTTTCGTCGTCGACCGCTGTTGAAATAGTCAAATTCTTGGTTGAGTCTATCGTCTTCCGACACGGCGCTCCCCAAGTCCTGATTACAAACCGAGGCTCCTCGCTCATGGCGCAGCTGACACAACATATACTCCGCCTGAGCAACACTGACCACCGTCGAACAACGGCATACAACCTGCTGACCAATGGACTCTCTGAGCGACTAAACAAGACCATTGCCGACGTAATCTCAATTTACGTGGACTTGGAACACTAGACGGGGGATCAAGTGTTTCCCTACGTCACGTTTGCGTACAACACGGTGGTTCATGAAACCACTGGGATTACACTTTTTCAGCCGGTGGACGGCATAAAGGTGACGACGATGCTCGGCGCCATGCTGCCCCACGATCCGGCGGACGACGGCACCGACGACAACGAGCTGGTCACCCAACGGGCAAAAGAGGTATGCCAGCTAGCCTGCCTTCGAATAAAGGACCAACAACCTGTCGATGCTAGCAAGTACAACCTTCGTCGACGCGACGGGGAGTTTCAGCCCGGAGACAGGGTGTGTGTGTGGGCGTCCATTCACCGCCGCGGCCTCAGCGAGGAACTGTTAGATTACTACTTTAGACCCTACAAAGACATTCGCTGCCGTGGGGACTTCAAGTACCATCTGCTCTTCGAAGGAACCCAGCCTCTAGGACACCGCCAGCCACGACCCAATATGTTCCACGCAGTTCAGCTCAAGCCATTCTACGAGCGTTACGACTGGGACGCTGCAGGTTTATTTTGTCTCATTGCGTTTTTCTTTTTTTAATATTTGTTTTATTTTCGCGTTTTATCTGAACGATGCGCTTTCAAAGGTGTGCGTGTATGGGGGGGGGGGGGGGGGGGGGAGTGTAATGCCACGCGCTGTACCCAGCAAGCAGGGCCCGGTCACGGTATTCTAGAAGGTTCGCGTTTATTCTTCTGGAAGGCGGGGGGGGGGGGGGGTAACTTTTATCATTTTGCCTAGTTTCTTGTTCTGGAAAGTGGTCGAACCTTCTGGGCCGAGTTTTCCCGATGTCGACGCACACTAGATAGGGAGCTTTCTGCGGCCTTGTCGAGTCAGTCTCGCTCTCGCTTCCTGTTAAGCCGCCAAATCGCCACCCGTTTTTCTGCTGTCTGGACTCTCGTTCCTTTTCTTGTTTCGCACAAGTTCGCCGATTAAGCCTTTCCTTTGAGTTCATAATGTATCGTCTCCTCACCTAACCCTATGACCATATAGTCATATATAGATATATATTACCATAACTGGCCATATGTGGCGTCCACTTGTCATGAATGCCCGTATATCCGCCTTCATTTGGAAATATGCTGCCTTCTACCCTTTCTTATATGAATATATATGGCGGTATATGAAATATATCTGGCCCATATATTACATTTTTCCAAAGGTGAATTCAAGAGTTCCGGAGCTCAAGTTTTATGTGGAACTGACAAAATGGGGGTTCTTGGAGTTTCTATATTTACACGTGCACGTCGATCGGTGGTCTGATGGTGAAATGACGTTGCATTCATTTAGCGAAGATAAGTTTTTACAGCGTAGCTGTTAAGAGCTAGTTTCCCCAGGATCGCGTCCCCCGCAAAGAAATGAAGACAGCGAACTCCGGAGACCTACCGCCATCTATGAGCGACGATGGCAAGCCACTTATCTGGTTGCCGCCGTCGCTCATAGATGGCGGCAACCTTTCCACTCTGGCTTGCCGACTTGCGACCGGCCATTGCTTTGCATTGTACAACTGCGCTGGTCTTCCTTCTTCACCAGAGTGGAAAGGCTCAAGGTTTTTTGATTAACAAATGATTTTAATGTCGTGATGTCTTTTCCCGCTAAATTTAGAGGGAAACTCATTTGGAACATAGGTGACGTTATGTCAATGCTTCAGCAGAATTTAGCGAGGAACCTAAATTTGTCTATAGTTTTCATGACGTCAGGTGACGTGCCATCAAATTTCCTGGAAAATTTAGCGGGGAAACTGAATTGGTACATAGACTCCGTGACGTAAATTTCTTCGCTAAATTTCGCGGGAGCCTGAATTTGTGTGTAGGTCCCGTGACGTCCAGTCACGTGACATCAATTGCAGCCAAATTGAGGGTGGAACTTTAATTGTTGCTTAGGTCACGGGGCGTCAATTTTTCCGCTGATTTTGGCGGGGAAACTCAATTGGTGCATCGGTCACGGGACGTTACCTTTTGAGATGAATTTAGCGGGTAACCATCACTTTTCTAGGTCTCGTAACGTCAGGTCATGTGAAATCAATTTTTCTGCAAAATTTAGCAGGAAACTGAATTTGTGCAAACTCACGTGTCGTCAATGCTCCTGATAAATTAAGCGGCGAAACCGAATCTGTCTTAGGTCCAGTGACGTCAGGTCACGTGACAAATGTTCCCGCCAAATTTAGGGGGGAAACTGAATTGGTGCATAGGTAACGTGATGTCAATTTTTCTGGTAAAGTCAGCGGGGAAACTGAGGGTGTTTACTCCAACGGCGTCATGAAATCGGGGAACGGGCCGCTAACAGGTGTCAATGTTAAAAGTCAATGCTGGGAATATGCAAACGAAAATGCAAACTTGTGTTAAGTAGTAATATTTTTTATGCCATATCGGTTCAAACGGGAGTTGTGAGCTCACCCATCGTGTGACTCGCGCAGTAAAGAAACAATGCAGGAGGCTAAGAAATTGCTGTGTATAAACACATTTCATAGCAAGACAACTAGTATTGCAGTTCAAGTTGAAAAGTAAAGATAATAAAGAACCTAGGAGAAGGGTAGCCGTGATCCCATATTTCCCATCAGATTTAGCAGAATCTAAAAGACGACGGCATAAATTTAGGAATTGCTGTGGAATGAAATACTGACTTTAAACTCTACCGCCTTACACCCTTTCGGTACCGCAATAATCTTTGTCAGAAGGCTGATAGGAAAAGCTCGGTCCCTGTAAACAATATATAGTTTATGAGATACAGCTTGCATATGACATTAAGCACGTGGGGCAATACTCGAGATGCTAAATGATAAGCTCTTAGAACAGATACTAAATAAAAAGGGCAACGCGACTAACTCAGAATTAGCAGAAACTGCGTAACCGAATAAAAAGGAATAAAATTCATGAGAAATTAGTTCCCTGGCCTCAATACAACTTGGCAGCACATCTAAAAAGTTCCTTATAATTAATTTTTTGCGGCTTTTTTTTATTAATTTGTAGTTGGAAGGTCACTTTGACTTCCTCCGACCTTTTGGTTTGGTTTGTAGCCTGTTCTGAAATTACTTCGTGCCAGCTTTCTCATGCCCGGGGGGGGGGGGGAGTCTTGTTATTTTCATTTTAGTGTATGCAGTGCAGAAATAAGGTCAGACTTGAAGGCAGTTCTTAAAGGTGATAGGTCAACTAGGGGTTTTCTTGCAGGTGTGTTCCAGTTTTGCCGTCTGTTCTCCAAACCTTTTTGTTTTAGGTTTTTGTTATTTATTGAGAAAGAACGCGTCTCAATATCATAGTCATTGTAAGAGAGGGTTGAACTGTTCATGCATATATGTCTACCAATATTAAGACCTTGCTCTTAAACGGTAATTTAGTTATTGTGTCTGCACAGGGTGTACCAGTAAAGAGGTCGATGACATCAGCATCGGGATTTTATATGGAGCGAGAGAAAATAATCAAATTAGCTGCGTTTAAGATGTTCTTTCACTGTTGCCTCTTACTTCGACTGGAAAGTTTCTTGAGAGTTTCGCAACCCAGTTTCAGGTACTACATTGTGATTAACTAACACCTTTAAGCAAAACCGTGATGGGTCCCTGGGATTGCCAATTTTGTGCCAAGTTAGACGTTTCTCTTGTGTGTTGCCTGAGGAGTGCATGGAGTGCGAATAGGCGGGCGGAAGGCAGCCCCCAACAGTGCGGCTTGATTCTTTCTTGCATTGCACTCCATAGTCTTGTATAAAACTGATAATAACCCCCTCCTCCCCGAAAAAAAAAATCATCTTGTTTGATTTTTATACTTAGGTAAACAAATTGGTCGTCCGCCAAAAAAGAAGTCTGGATATCACCTATAAGTCAATCATAAATAAATGATTTCATATTTTGTAGATATTTCAGAAAGAATGATTTAAATCCCTTGCGACACTTGCAGATACTATTGCAGTGTTTTTAGATATATTGAACTTCGCTGCCACGGAAAAATAATGTGATAAAACCATAATCGATACTGCTTTCTAAAAATTTTAAAATGGGAAAGCTACGACAAAAGAGTAACGAAAAAAAAAAGTTTGTTTGACTAGACGTTTCCGGTTTACTTGCAGGAAGTAAGAAAAAAAAACTGTCGGGATAAATTCGAGATAGGTAAAATATGAAATGCATTAAAAGGTGGGTATAGCAGATTGAAAGAAAAAGTTGATAAACTAACTGGCAGGAGCACGTAAAGCCATCAACAACTATAACAACAAGTTTGCTAGAGGACCATGTCTGCGTTATGGCGAATTCCACAGGGCGTTTTGGAGCGCGCCGGGACCACTTGACCAGATCCGGAATGGAGCACACGATCCGAACGGGGTCGCGCCGCCTACCGATCCCCAGTGAAATATGACCGCTGCTCCGGGATCGGCGGATGCCTTCCCGTCGTTCAACTGCCCGGGAATCCCCTTTCCGCGGCCTTCGCGGTCGTTTCGAAGACGTTTTCGGAATCCCGGCGCTAACACGTGTTCGACGCAAGAGCGTCAGGAATGTCTCAGGAGCTTCCAGCAAAGATTGCCGGAATGTCCGTAGCGCGGCAAATACATTCTCTTCTCCTTCCTGGTACACGAACCAGCTGTCGAGCCATGGGCTAAGCAAGCGGCCATTACAAATTCTTCTGAGGCGAGATCAGGCGAGATGCCCCGCGAGAAAGGGGGATCCGGACATTTCGCTGTAGGACGTTTCCGTGTAGGGCGTTTCGGTGCGGTCTTTTCGGTGCACGGACTTTTCGGAGCATGGACATTTCGGTGCACGGACATTTCGGTGCACGGACCTTTCGGTGCACGGGAAATAAAAATCACGGATTTTTGGTTTTTGCTTTTGTTTTCTCTAAACGTAATAAGCACGATTTTACCTAGAAATGCATTTTTTCGCACTTCATAAATTTGTAGACTTGGCCATCCATTTATGGTCACTTGCTCATATGCGACCTAAGTGACTTTGTTAGTCGCAGCACCGTCTTGCGGGAGGACTGGGTACGTTGGACATTATGTTTAATTTGCCGGTGTCTCTTTTCCAACGTACGCACTAGACGCATCCATGTGTTTACGCATTGGATCGGTACAGCCGTTCTCGTCGCCTTCTGCAAAGGTGTGGGCTTTATTATTGGTAATCTGTGTAGGAAAGGCACCAAGAGCAAGAAGCGTAAAGGAGCGGTGCAACGATATTCATATGGAATGTTTTTTTTTTCTTCTCTTTACACGAGTTTACTGGCGTTAGTGGGACCCGAGGATACTCGCACGCAACGCCACTGGCCAGGGAACTGCTCTGTTGCGGCGTAATTTCAAGGACAAAAGCGATCATTTTCATTCAATCTCTCCTTTGCAAAATCTGATAACGTAACGTGGAGATCGCAGTACACCCCAATGACGACATTTGAATGCGGTTCAAAGATTGGACCCGAGCATTGCGTGGGCACTCGATTTGGGCTCGTGAAAATTGCTAGCTCGAGAAGCATGCGGGTAGTGGCCCGTGTCTAATCACTGCAACGACGACAATAGCCGAGCCATAACAATATCTGGAACCCAGCGCGTGTCCTGTGCTTTGCCAACCCTAGCGCGTGGCTGTGATCAACAATGGCGGCATATAATCGGCTCGAGATCACGTGGCCGCTTTTTCTGGCTGCGAGTGGAGGGGGTGAACGCTGGTCGTTCTTCTTTACTTTTTTTCTGGGACTTCTATTGCGTGGGGGAAAAAACGAACGCGTGTTTCATAGGTCATTAACGTCAGGGGTCCGTTCTAAGTGTTACTTGCGCAAAGTGCAAAAATTGTTGCATCGCCCCTTTAAGATTGTTGAAAATTACCCGAGACATGTGATGCAGCTGTGCGTACGTTGGAAAAGAGACACCGACAAACGAACCATAGCGTCCAACGTCTCCAAACCTCACGCAAGATGGTACTGCGCCAAACAAAGTCACTTAGGTGGTATATCAGTAAGTGGCCGTAAATGAATGACTAAGTCTAAAAATTTATGAAGTGCGAAAAAAATTAATTTTTAGCTAAAATAGTGCTTATTACGTTTAGAGAAAACAAAGAAAGAACACACAAAAAACTCGTGATTTGGACTTTCCGTGCACCGAACAGTCCGTGCACCGATAAGTCCCACACCGAAAAGTCCGTGCACCGAAAGGTCTGTGCAGCAAAAAGTCCGTGCACCGAAAAGTCCGTACACCGAAAAGTCCTAGACCCCGAGAAAGGAAGTCACGTGTGTGCGCCGAGGGCTGGCCCGGCTGGCTTCCGGTTGAATCCGCCGAAATCGTCGGAGTGACTTTTTCTCGGATCCAAATCGAGATCTGGAGAGGGAGCTAATCCAAAACGACCACTTGAACACGCCCGTCTCGATCCCGATCACCCAGTGAAATAGGCTCATTCCAGAAAAGTCGATCCCGGCGCGTTCCAAAACGAGCAGTGGAATTTGCTATTAGATTGCATGCTAAATGGATCTGTCCCATTTGCCTTCTTTGAGAAAGCGTTTTAGAGCTCTTGTGTCAACTAGCATTTGTTTCCAATCACCCACGTTCCGTCATATCCTTGGACAGGCCTACGGCTCGCTCAAAACTCACGCGCTCGCGCACACAATTACAAGCCGGAACACTCGCTTAATTAAAGTCGTCTGAAAAGAGCCTGGCCCTTCGCGGATTAAAAAAAGACAAAAAAGAAACAATCTAGAATAAAAACTTCGCAAACACATATTCACGGTACACAGACCTAACAAGAACGCGGGCGCCCTAGGAACAAATTTGTTTGTACATGTTGTTCCGAACGCAATTAGGACGATGATAATTTCTTTTGAAATAAGACATTTCACGAACTACACTGAAACATTCTAAAAAAAAATAGCTTCAGCTTTTTTGTTTTTGTTTACCGCGCTCCAATTTTAATAGGGTTGAGTTTTGGGAACGAATTTCAGCAAAGACAAGTTTGTAATATTTACGTTCAGAATTACAAAAAAAAAAAAGAAAAAAAAAAAAACGGAAACGAACCGACGAAAATAATATCCGGAAAAGGGGTGCCAGGGGGACAAAAGAAAAATACGAATTGGAGATTTGTGCTTGTCCTTTGTCTCATTGTTCTCGTTCTGATGTATTATTATCGTCATTCTGGTGTAGCTCGCTTGTACATTTGAATTAATTGCTTTATGATAGGAAACGAACCGTCCAGTTGATGCTGCTACTCGCGGATGGTGCCACACACGCTCGATTCTGCTGGTTTTGTTTTCGGGCGATCATCTGATAAAAGCTTTCACGGTTTTGTTTTCTAATTTTTCCTCTGTCAGTAGCAACATAGAAAAAACCGCCTGTTAACGTTTTCCTCCCTGTGCATAGGAATAACAAAAACTTCTTCGGCTTGAATTTCCTTTTTTCAGAAACCTATTTTTATGAAATTGGCGTTTATTTGCTACAGCTGCCTGAAAAAAAAAGTGTTATTGTGGATCGTTCAATGACTGCTTTATGCGAATCTTTTTACACCCGAATATAAAAAAAGAAAACGGGCGAGTATGTTGTTTTTGATTTCAAACTCCCCTGATATCTTGATCTGTCTCTATGCTGGAAAAAGTGATGGAGAAACTTCATCGTGACGTCGACGGTGGGAGGTGCCTAATTTCTATCGGCGGCGAACTCCACTGGCAGGGAACTTTACCGCGGCGCGTTGATGACGTCGACGAAGAGTGGCGATTGAGTTGAAACTTCATCGGGGATTCGTACCCAAAAAATGTCCCTACAGGGACATTCGCAACGACGCTTCAGAGTGTCTTGTAAAGCTAACATTTTTAACTTCTGAAAGTGTAGAATTTAGTACAATTTAAATACGTTTACCTCTGTCAAGTTTAGATCGCACCAATCATGTCTTTTTACAAAAGTGACATAATTTAGATTATCGCAACGCGTGAGCTGCATCGCGATCGCGATGAATCGCTATGGCCGACGGTGTACTGTCGAGCGTAAAGTGCTCGTGTGTCTGTACGGAGTTTTGCCTTACTTTTGGTATTTTTGCTGTCCAGTCGGGCTTTTTCAAAGGTTGTCACGTCGCGATCGCCACACGGCATTCCGGTACCGTGAACCAAGTGTCGTCACTGAACTCGAGGAGTAGGACAGAATGCTGGCCCCAATGAGAAGGTTCCTCGCAAGGACTAGGGAAAAGATGCATGATTTTGAGGGCGGACGCACTTCGTCCGTCGCCACACGACATCTGGCCTGCAGTGTCGGTAAGTGCTGGGAATCAGAGTTAGCGGTTTTAGTGTAGCGTTCCCGTGCGCAGGGGAATTACTACTGGAGCTTGCGCTGTAACTTTGAAGCATGCTTTTCACGGCGCGCCTCAAGCCTTGCCAGTCGTACCGCGTCCACCGCAGAACACTGCAACGGTTGTCTGAAACAATCTACTGGTAATGAACAGACACCATCTTGCTTTTGGTCTTATTGACTTTGCACGAGTGTGCTGCCTCATAATGTTTCTTCGAAAGCTCGGATGGTAACGCTCAACCTCACGGGTCATTTTCTCGAGACCTGTTCACGAGGCACTCCGATACCTGAATGCTAAGGGGCAACTGGTAGTACATTACATCAACGCATAACCATAAAAGCTGCCGATTTGTTGTGAGTTAACTTGTGTTTAATTTGATTATGCAGGACTCATCTGCTCTCGTCAAAGGTGGTAGCGAGGGCCCAGCTCAGATGGCAGCTCCACCACCACCAAATAGTAGGTACAAAAACAGTCTGAATTCTTCTCCACGATACATGGTTTGCGCATATGTCACGTAATTGACATGTATTAAACATGAGCGCCATCGGTAGTCTCATCCTGGTGGCTAGCGATAATCCGTGGTTGCAGCTTTGCTACACTAATCATAGTCAACTGTGCTAGCTCCAGTGGTGTTGAGGAAAGAACCCGAGCGCGTCCGTTTCGTTGGTGGCCGTTTTATTCTCTCGTGCCCCGATCGTGCCGTTCGTGGTCTCGTGTATTGTCCTGTCGTCTCATTCTTCTTCTGGTAGTTGAATTCCCGTAATCTACAACAACTTCCCGCGGCGGCCGAAGAAAAGAGAGACAAGACAATACACGAGGGGTCAGTGTCAGTAATGTGAAAACAAAATCACACACAAAAAAGGGGCGGGATCAAAAGAAGCCGTTAACACACAAGCAGAACGAAAAGAAACGTTATCGCAAGCCATTAAAATAGAGTTCCGTCTCGTTTGTTTTGGAACACAACTTGCTGTTATGTCGAATCAGCGGGCTTCGATTCTTCTCTTGGCGAGTTCGGTTCAAGGAGGTAAAGTCCTTGAATGGGACGGTGTATTTCTTGCCCGTTCGCAAGGTGCAGTGTGCATGCTCTTGGTATTCCATCTATCCCCAAGACGGCGTCTGTTACACGCCCGAGTTTCCATGTAAGGGGCGGCGAGTTGTCCTCTACGAGGACAACATCTCCTGGATTGACCCGTGGTAATAACCGCGGCTGGCTCTTATGTGCGGAGTCCAGAAGCAGTAGGTACTCGTGTTTCCAGCGTTTCCAGAATTGCATTATTATTCGCTGGCGATACAGAGCACGACGCCTTAGTTCAGCGGCAGTCGATGTTGGTGGTCCGATTTCTGCTCCATGCGGTATACGTAGGAGTCGCTTGGCTACGAGAAAATGTGATGGTGTCAAGGGCTCTAGTTCTTCCGGATCATTACTGATGTGGGTAAGTGGACGGCAGTTTACGGTGGCTTCTACTTCATGAAGTACGGTGGTAAGTTCTTCAAAGGCTAAGCTGCTGCGTCCAAGAGTTCTCTTCAGCACGTTTTTTACGGTCCGAATTAGCCTTTCCCACCATCCGCCCCACCAGGGTGCTCGCTCCACATTGAATCGCCACTGAATACGGAGTCCGCTGGAGTAGTCCTGTACGCCATCTGTGTGAAGCGTCTTTAAGACTCTGGCTGCGTGATGGAAAGTTTGCGCATTGTCCGAGTAAACAGCAGGTGGTACTCCGCGTCGAGACACGAAGCGACGTGAGGCGAGAGGAAGTCTATCTGCGGACATGTTAGAGGCAAGTTCTAGGTGTACGGCGCGTGTTACAGCACAAGAAAAAATAACAATGTAAGCCTTTTCTGACGGTGCGACACGCACGTACAGAGGTCCACAGAAGTCGATACCGACGACATTCAAAGGGCTCGTTTCTGTTATGCGTTCTTGTGGTAGGGAAGCCATAGGTGCTTCCTCTGGTTGGAGTCGCCTACGTCGACATGGGAGACAGGTGTGCTGCACTCTCTTCACTGTCTGGCGCCCCTTTAAAATCCAGTACCTCTGTTGTAGCTCCATGAGTGTGTCTTGAACTCCTCCGTGAAGTAGTCGGACATGTGTGGCCAGTACAAGAAGCTCTGTGAATCTGTGGTTACTCGGGAGTAAAATCGGGTGTTTAACCTCCTCCGGAACGTCCAGTTGCTGCAAGCGACCTCCAACACGTATCAGTTCATGGTCGTCGAGGAATGGATGGAGGCTTGCAATACTAGAAGTGAAAGGCAGCCTTCCTCTCGACAGTAGTGCTGCAACTTCGACTGGAAATTCCATTGTTTGTACCGTTCGTGTCCAGTAGACCTCCGCTTGAATGAAGTTGCGGCACTACTGTGCCGCAACTTCCCGTAATCCCGTAATCTACAACAAGTGGCCCAAAATGACAGCTTTTGTGCCCATCTCAGCAATTGCATACAACTGGGAACACGACCTGCACTGTGCATATGTATGAAGAAGGTCGAAGAAGCTGTCATAAACATATTTTGCCTGGTAGGTAGCTCCCACGGTGGCTGTAGGTCCAACCGTAGTGATGTTTCTCGCAAGGTGGCACATCAGCAAGACTGACAATAATTTAAGTGTGCACACGGTGCAGAGGCAACCTACACATGATTACTCGAGTTTTTTGTCGAACAAGACAGCATATCCAGTGGATGAAACTAAGTGTCAGTTTGCAAAAAGACTGTCTCCGGTCCTGTTTTCCAACGGAGATCTGCTTCCACCAAATATTCCCGGAAACACCACAGCTACCCACCACTCCGAAATCGACAAGGGAATGACACTAAGATAAAACTGGCTTCCAGTTCCAAAACAGGTGTCTGCTATTTATATAGAAGGTCCGCTTCTAAAAATGTTTGGTGCAAAAGGCTCTGGGAGTAGGACACACCTAGCTGGGCATTGCCTGTCAAACTCTGCAAAATCCTTGGCGTGCAGTTTTGCATATCTATGTTAATTTCTTGCACTCAGGTATGCAAGTCCTCCTTTGTCTAGAGTTCACAATCTGTTACAGTTCAGTGGAGAGTAAATAACAGATGGTTCTTGCCACCACACAGGGCATTATATTTTGTGTACTGTACTGTACGCAGTACGCACTGCAAGTGGCAATATGCGCTAGTGCACGCACTAGCGCATGTTGCCACTTGCGTCTCCAAGCACGCGCGCCCGTGGCCAAATGGTTATCGTGCTTGGCTCTCACGCAAAAGGCAGAGGTTCGATTTCCCGCACCTCCACCAAAATGTCGCGAATGCCAGATAATTAGGTTACGAATGAACAGAAACTAAGCCTTTAATTTGGCGAACATGTGTCGAAAACAAAGCTACAAAGGTAGCTTCACAGGCATCGAAGGTCGCCGGAGTACCGCAATCGAGCACAAGAGCGAGAGTCTCTTTGTGTTGGCACGCGGAGCCCCTCATGTACACTCTTGGGCTTCTGGAACAATTGGCATAGAATGTTGGGCGCGTAGAACAATCAGACTTTGAGCAAGCAACAGTGTTGTTGGGTTTACCAGAACGCGACATTTGCGGAAATAACAAAAAGCTGCATGTGTGGCCAGGCATCGTACTTCGCTGTTTTCCATTCGGCCACGGGCGGGCTTGTCACCTGTCACCGCGCTGTCACCTGCACACTACAGTTTCTGACATTAATGCTTTATAACCTTTTCACTTGGTCAAAACACATCAAGACTAGATAGATGCTTTTTATGCTAATGCAGCCTCTGTTTAAAACTAGTAGCAGTTAGGCTTTTATAACATCCCATAAAACCTACAATTTAAACATAATAATAATATTTGCAAAAAGAAAAGATTGTGGAGGTATTTATACTTGGCTTGCAGAGTACCGAAAATCATGTCTTGCAGAGTAAAGAGCTGATTTTCTTGAATCTCAGGCAATCACACTTATGTATCATCATATGTCCATGCAAAGTTTGGCAAGTGTAAAGTGAAAGCGGGCACAGTGCTGAACGATTTTCCGATGGTGGGGTTGTAGACATTTGGATGACTTACACACATGCAATCACTGGAGTAAGCTTGAATGGGTGCATAAAACGAACTCGCACGACACTCATCGCGTTGTATAAAGCGCCCGCTTTCTACCGAGAGCTCTCGCGCAAGCACATTGAGAAAATGTTCTATTCAGACTGTATTAGAATACAGTGTATTGATAGGTAGGAGTATTTACCAAGCGCACCGTTGAATTTGCATGGCTGAACTTCTTGGTTGTCGTCTATCCGTCATTCCTTCGCGTGAAGCCCACCCACCTTGAGCCCCGGGTGATCGATTATCGCCTCTGTAACATCAAACAGAACGCGACTCACAGCGCACCCATGCACGGTGATGTCTTCGCCGCACCAAAATGTGCCTCCAGCAGCGCAGAAACTGAGAGCACTTGCTGCTCGGCTGTCAGCACATGGGGTCCTCGCGACGCCGCCTAAGCTTTCGCGGCAACTGTCAAAGCCAGCGAGTGTTGGACAGTATTCCCCGATTACGCCCTAACGATCCTTGAACCGAACATAAAAATACGTAGCGGTGGTTTGTGAAAGCTTGCTTTGGCTCGCCCCGTCCGCGAGCGTGAACGTCGCCTTCTTCATTTGACTTTGGCAACTTCGGCTGCCTGACAACTACAAAGTTCTCTCCATCGCCAAGCTGAATCGTGACTACATTTGGCGTCAACGGAAACTCTTTTCACCAGCATAACTCGAACCTCATCGAAGGGAAAAACGCAATCGCAGTGAGACATCACGTGACCAAAAGGGCAGCCAATCAGCGACCGACTGATTTTACTTTATCGTTGTGTTTGCGATATAGCATAGACAGACTGAACTTTTTTACCGCTGGTCTCAAGTTCAGCGGCGACGCTCGAGATTGGCCCGGAGAAGAGCGGCGTTGCCGACGTCGCACAGACTCGCTTAGCTTGCAATCAAAACACACCCGGGGAGTGCTCCTCAACCAAGCGGCCTCCCTGGGAACGCAGTGTGTTTACCTCCATCGGCGCCCTCCAAATTATACGGGGTCTGCTCTTATTCTGCAGCGAAACCTTTCCTGCGCATCAACGGCGTTCCGAAAGTTCGCGTTTTATATGAGATTTTCTGATCGCAATTTATAGAATTTGGATGTTATGAACGAGTAACGTACCCGCATCGATATTTCCGGAAGATCGGGAACGAAAAATGGACCCCGATTTATGTTTTCAGTCAAGCGTACTTTACATTAGTGATGTGTGCGCATGCTTCGAATATAGATTATCACCACGCAAAAAAAAAAAATGATCCACTGGCAACGCATTATACTCGGATATGCATCCCCTGTACTAGATGAGTCCTACAACATGTGTTTATACGAGTATTATAGATGTTTAGATAATTCTTTCAGTATCCCAAGTCATACTCTGAAGGAACCCGTTCGACAGCACGCGGAAATGGAAATTGGCCTCTTAAATGACGTACCGAGTCTGCAGCGTCCTTAATCGCCTCACTGAGTAGCACTTGTTGTGCTGGAAGACTCCGAAATAAAAAAAAAAGTTTTTTTTTTAACATATAGAGTTGTGTATTTTATCGCAACCCAGTGCTTGAGTCATAGTTTCGTGTTCATAATGCGTGTACAGTCCTAACATCTTTTTCCCACGTACGAACTATAAAAGAAGCCCCGGTAAGCTTTAAATAATTGCTCAAGGAGCGCGGAACGAAGCTTCAAATTACACATTTCCAGGGATGCCGTAAAAATCTTTAATTTATATTAATTTATTTACCATAACGCGCTCTGTAGAACTGTCTGAGGGAAGAACAACGAAACATGAAATACACCTTGAATACAAAACACACAAAAATAAAAAAGATGTTTTACAAATTAATATATAAAGAGCGAGAAATAAAGCAAAACCGGCATCGTAATTTACTATATAGAGTTCAAATAAGTACATATCTTTTCCCAAATACTCTTAAATTGTTTAACACTAAGAAAGTTTCACCACACTCTTGGGTAGTACTGCTTCGTGGGACATAAGGGCAACCTGACTATCTGCTGACGATGGTGCATAGGAAAACTTTATTGAGGGGTAATAAAAGCTGACTTTTTGAACGCGGAGTATGCTAGTATGATCGGCGAAGAGGTATCAATCGCAATATTTTGAGTCTGTCACGTAGAAATGGGAGGTCAAAATTTAACTTAAGAGTTATCTCACTAAACGCAAAAAAAAAGGCTCGAGGTACGCCTAAGCACTCCTTAAGAGTCGTGCATGCTTGTGTCGGCCGATCGCGCGATCTCCCAGCTCTCTTTGCCGATTTGACCTTCGACGCTTCGCATGACCGGCGCGCTTGCGGCCCGAAAAGGCAGCACCATGGGGTGGCAGTCGTAGAAACTGACGCGCAGCGGCCAACAAAAGCCTCGACGACGCGCGTCAGCCAATGGGACCGAAGCCGAAATCCATCAGCTTTACTCCGCTCTTTCGGGATCAAAAGCTAGGTGCCGTTGACTAGGCATTTCACGTGGTTTCATAGCTGGAAGCTGGCTTCACTTCGAGAAAGGATTTAAGGTACCATTTGGCGCTGCTTCAAAGCTGATGACGTCGGATCGCTGCACGGGACAGTTAATGCTCTCGCATTAATAATCTCTAAATATAAAACGAATGTTTTTTGTTTACACAGGTTCGATTTTTTTTTAATAGTGCAATCTTGCCAGGAACAGCAAATTAGGACCGTGCATTCAACTCTCGAACGAATGAAGGTACTGTAAATCGACAAACGGAAATAAAAAAAGTGCCAAATCAAACTTTTGTTTAAAAATAGCTAAGGTACAATCTTTTTTTTTTTTTTTTGCTAATGATGTAAGCAATAGGAGGGTTATAATCCAGATCTTCTGTTAGTATACGCCGAGGTATTAATAATAGCTTAGATTTTCGGGATTGAAGCCGTTTATTCTGTAAACGGGTATTCACTTAGGCTAGTTGGTCGTACATTTCAGGATTAAAATCACTAAACAAAAAACGAGGACCAGTAAATGAAGACCCACACTCAGAAGAGCGCACTTGTAACTGCAGTTTAATCTGACTTAAACCAAAGAAGAAACATTTATGCCTTATCAGCAATTATCCACGTCATGCAAAAACACAATGTCCAATAATCTACATATAATCTTTCTAGATTGTGCTAAAAAAAGACCGTAGATACGCCACCTCCGAATCGTACAATGCTATCGATGGGGCACTAATGCACGCGCCGTTTATTCTGTATTCACAGGTAGTTGTCGTATTCTTCGTAAAAAAATGTTGGAGGCTTGATCTGAATTGTTGATGCTCTTATGCCAATTATCACGTGCGGTAATAAATAATTTAAGTCATGCTGCAGCGTCAAGCTCTCATCTTTGTTAACTATGCCCCTATAAATAACACAGTTACCAGCAAAAAGGGTGTTTCGAAAAGATAAAATATTTAAGTATAATTGAAATAAATTAACAAAAGCGGACAAGGACTGGCACCTGAGAAACTCGTGGTTTTACAGGGATTTCACAAGATGAGGCATTAAGTACTGAGATTGATTGAGCTCTGTATCAATGAAATGCCTTGATAGATATAGAAAGAGGCTAATGAATGTTAAGATTTTCAATCTTTTTAATAAGCACTTGGGCCGGACTCGGTCAAACGCCCTCGAAAAATTGACAACGATGGCATCGGCTGCTGAGCGAGAATGGGTGTTCTCGAATACATCATGAAATTGTGTGTGTCAAAAATTAAATGTCAAAGCGCCTCTCCGTCCGGCGCCAAGAAGAGAGACTGGTGGACTCTATTAATCGGGGTTCTTGAGTGTCGACTGGAAGTGAGAAACCAGTTGTTTCTTGGAGGACCTTTTTTTGCTAAAAACTCTGTTGGTTAAGGACGAAAAAGTTTATATCTGAGGAATATTTTAGGACGAGACTGTAGTTAACTTAATCAAGATACACACAGGGTATGCTGGAGAGCGAAATTAGACGATAAATATTAGTGCACAGAATATCTGCAGACTTAAAAACAGAAATTATCTTTGCGCGTGACCTCTCCATAGGTAGTATTCTCTGGTCCAGGCTTTGTTGGAATTTTAGTTGGAGCAGAAGAGGCTTGGTGGCCTTAAATTGAAAATTGCAATCGATTACAATTATAAATTACTCAACCTCAAATGTAATAAACTACTCTTTTTTACCAGATCCGTGAAAGGCAGTTTATTTATTGCTTTAGTCGTTACGCTATCAGTTTCTTTCACGTTACTTGGTCGAATATACTTCTCAATAAATATATATAAAAATTTAGTTTTTTTATATTTTTATATGGCGATATAGCTTTAATATCCCACAAAGTTACGTACTTCTGACCTTTGTAATATTATGAAATGAGAGCGATATATTTCCTGAGATTGGTCATTGGAAAAAAAAAGCAATATAAGTTGTGCTCCCAGACTGCGCGCGTTGCCTGCTGTCGTACTATGGTTATGTGCTCGTGAGACGACGAAATAATATTAAAGGTAGAAAGTTGAGAGAGCAGGTTTTGATAGAACATTGGTTAAGCTGGTGCGTAACCAACGCTCTACTCTCGTGCTCATGACGTCAGCGAACTGTCGGCAAAGATGTTTTGGAACGGCGTTTAATTGAGAAATTGTTTCGTCAAAACTTCGACGTTTTATCGACAATTCATTTTATCGAGAGTTGCCCGGGCTTGTTTTATCGGTACATCTTGCGAAGTTTTCTCAACAGCTTTTTCCTGTGTACATCGCCTCGGAGACCGGCATCCTAATAATAGCTAAGCTTGCCGATCCCTTGGAGGTTCTGACAATGCTTGCCGCAATCCCCAGCCTGAGGTTCGAATTCTATTTTTGCTAGCCGAGAAGAGGGAAGTGCAGGTGAGCGCGTACCGTAACTACGGCACAGCCGACAATTACAACGAAGGTAAATAATGCCTGTTTACCATGACTCGGGAGCTTTACATCGCTGCACACTCAAGCACATGCCAGTTTCTTTCTAAAAAGCCCTCTACAGCTTGGTTGCAATAGAACCAGTTATGACAATGCAAACGAAAAGAAACGAATGCGAACCATATTAAAAAAAAAAAAAAAACACCAAGAAAGCAACGGGCACGTGAAAAGGCGAAACTGTTTCCGGATGGCGGTGAAGATGGCGCGCTTCGTGCGCCGCCGATTGAAAAGGGGAATTTCCTTACGTGCTTCGGTGTTCCTGGTGGCTGAACGGCAATCCCATATGCACTTAGACTATCGAAGGCGTGAAGTTCCATCTCGGTCTGATTTCTTGCCAGCGTTCCAACGTCCGGTGCAACTGTGCCGTGCCTCCTGAGCTGAACTGACTGAACGCGGCTTCCAACCTTGACCAGGTCTCCGAGAAGCCCGCTCACTTCCGATTAGTTCTCGTCTAAATTCTTCGTTTTTCCTGCATTTCACCATCTCAGCACGCTGTCATCGTACACCGTTTCTTCTCAATATGAACTGCAGCGTACTTTCTCTACAATCCATCCCAGTCAATCGAGCGCTGGGAACGTACCTATCACGTGAATACATACTCGGGTCTCGTTGCAGTCCTCCAAAAGGTCACATGTCACTCACAAGGTATAACGACTGGCTCTGATGGCTCGTAGGCGATCGCCGTTATTCGTACAAGTACAAAACGTCCCTTTGTCACCCTATAGAATAAAGTTTGAACAAAACTTAAGTATATGGAGTATATACAGTGAATACGGAACCCATAAAAGCAAAGATACATGACAAGAAAACAAAATGAACGAAGCGAAGCCGAAAGCTAACATTTAAATACCTACACAGTAGTGATGGGACTGAGCAGACATGTTCAGTGGAAAGAAAAGTAAACGAAGCACAAAATTAAATGTGGAGTAGATTAAAGCAAAGTAATTCAACTTTAGCCGTGTACAGGCAACAAAAACAGTACATCAAAAACAACAGGTGTTTTAGAATTCACGCTGAAGCTCTTTACTGCTTTGTGCTTGAAATTGTGGGCTCTGTCGCCTTTCGCCGCCCGCCGTTGTGGCAGACCCGGCTACGCCGTTTGTTCCTTTGAATAGTAGTAACTTTAGCCAGTTTCAAATCAGTCGGGAAAATTCCGCTCTCTAACATGCTATTCGCGAGGTGTGATAGCATAGAGATAATAATTCTAGCTACATGCCTGAGTGGTTGAGCCTTCAAGTCGTCGTCAAACGCTGCTACGTTTTTCTTTATTTTATTAATGAGCGTTTCTATTTCATCCATTGTTGTCGGGAAGAACATTATTTAAATTGCTTTCTTCGTCGCTGTCATCACGTGAACGTCTGCGTTTGTATTGCCTTGTGATACCGTACGTCCGCAGATATTTATAAAATGCTTGTTCATTTCGTTTACCATTTTAACGCCCTTCACCTCGTTCCCGTTGATTAGGATTTCTTTCACCGCGGTTTTTTGTTCTTTCAGGTTTGCTACGCTATTAAAACTTTCCATACTTTTCTTTGGTGATTGTGAAGAGACGAAAACAATTTTTTTTGTAATATTTGCGTTTGGCCGCCTTCAAATCCGAGTTTACTTTATGCGTAATTTTTTTTTAAAACACTTTTAGTGCATTCAGGTCGCGCGAACGCAAGACTGCGGAATATATTTTATTATTTTTATTTATTTTCTTTACTAAACTTGCGGTTATTCAGGGTTTCCTAATTTTATTACTTTTCTGTTTTGATTGTTTTAAGAGAAAGGATCCGTTATAAGCAGCTTTATACTTCCGACAAAAGATATTGAATGGTGAACTAGATACATATAAGCGTGGTAGGGCTCGATCTGTTACCGCCAAGGGCTTAGTAAGACAACGATTTTCGTCTGTATTTATTCAGTCGAATATAGCCTTTACAGAGTTAGGTCAAAATACCGTCGCATTTCGCCGCAGTTCGCAGTGAATCACCCAAGACCCTGACCATTTTTTCCTTCGATACAGCAGCGGGATACTGAGTGTGAAGAAAACATAGAGGGGAAGTGTGAAAAACGCGAATAAAGAATGATTATGGGCTTCATGATTTCCGCCATCAAGTGCGCAGAAACATACGACATAGTCACCGAGGCATGTCCATGGGGCCTGTGATATAGCACCTCTTTAAGTGACTCTATTCTTATTTTTTGTGAGAGATATTCTCCAACACATGTTCCTTACGTTCGTGACGTAATAAAAAACTCCTTCATTGATTCGCGCGTTTACATTTTTTTAATAATCTCTGTGTCGTTTACTGCTAGTCCTTCAAATGTAAGTTCTATTAAAGCACGTCCTTAAAACTCCATACGCAATCTTCTCTTGACACCTCCTAGGATTCAGCGTTGCCATGGTTTATGGACTGGTATAAAAACGAACTTCATTCTCCGTTACTTCTATAACGCGCTGCCACATTTTCCTGAACTTTTCTTACTCATTTTTTTTTTCGGTCAAGGAAGATGGACCATTTTTCCATTAATTTCGGAGAAAACCTTTTCTTTCGTAGAGCATGCCGCGAAAAAAAAAAAAGAAACGCAAAAAGGATTTTATTAAGAGCTATTGAAATTGAAGGGAACCGACTAGAATATGCGGCGCTCACTTCGTTAAACGCAGCTTGCCTTTATTGTACAGAGCGTGAGGCAGACAGCATTATATCGCGATCGCTTGGTTTGCCTATCTTTCGCTTACAGCTGAAGCGTTTTTCTATCATGGCAGCGCATCCTGGTTTGCATAAGTGAGGCCTTAATTTAAAAGGTAATCTTTGTAGTTTGGCTCTGCACCCTTAAACAAATGTTAGGAAAACATATCGAAACTGCAATAGTCACTATAGTTTTATGGTTGTTACTACCTTTTTGTTAGCTGTCCAGCCACCTGCATAACGAAACAGTCAGTAAATGAACTTTTTTACGAGCCAAAAAATATGGGATTGTAGTCATTACTATATTTATGGGCAACTTTTTGTGGCCATACAGCAAAAGCTATGTGCGCATGGGTTTAGAGGACTTTCAACGCCAATCAAAGTTGTGCAGCAGAACTCTTCACACCTAAAGTCTAACAGAACATTGTTTACGAGTAGAGTATTGTTGGGGACCTACATGGACAAGGGAAAACACGGACATGAAAGTGCAGAGAAGGTATAGTTGCGTCGACTGTAGCAAATAATTTCAGCGTGAATGTTTTAATTTTTCTAAGACATTCATGCCTCGAACCATTCAAAATCAAATTTCACAAAAATACACTACTGAAGAAGAAAAGCAAAATTTTAGCACAATTATTCATTGTTGTGGTCATCAACGAGAAAAGGTGTGCCTTCAAGATGGCGGGTATAAAAGGCAGAAGAGCATTCAACGAAGTAAGCGACTGGTGTGACGTGCTTTCATGCTAGTTTTTCTTTGTGTGCCCCGTGTTTGAGTATGAACCCTGGATGGTGATGCGTACAGCCTATTGGAGGTGCTGAGCTTTTTGACTGCAATAAGAATTAAAATATTTATTGTTATGATTGTGATACCAAATTTGGAGGCAGTGTCCGAATTGCGATAACTGGATACATTGTATGTAATGTGGTCGTTCTCCGCTCCAACCTGGAATTTGTCTTTGTTAGTGGGCAGCTCAGTCAACAAAATATACCATTTTTTGCATGTCACCAGCCGCCGAACGAAACATCGATTTTTGTGACCAAGTACATAATGTTCCTAATAGCGTACGTAGTTCTGACATTCCTATTTTCTCTGTTATTTTTGCTGGGTGACTTTAATCTCGCTAAAATAATTGGCCCACGACAAATCACAAACTCCGTGCAACCTCAGTTGAAAGATATTTTGCGAGCCAATGCTAAAACTTTAACTGCACTCAGCTTGTCACTGAACCCACCAGTACTGGCCCTACGTCGGCAAATGTGCTAGCCATATTTTTCGCATTTGCGCGCACTGGTGTGTATCCCGAGAAACGTTTTCCACTAATCACATTGCTATCAAAGATGCAAGGCACATTTCGTTTCTACAGTAGGCTTCCCTCGAGTCTAGCTTGTGTCCCGTCACAGTTTTGGAACAGTATAAAACATAGAAAAATACCATATGTTGTCGATTCAAGGGATCACGTCATTCGCAGTGAAGAATATTGTTCTGATACGATACGACGTTTTTTCGATCATTTCTCAGGTACTTGTGTACACGCAGTGCCACATTTAGGTAACCGAGATTTATTTATTTACATTGCACCTACATCGCCCTTCGGGAATTATTGTTATGTACTGTAATAATGTTGAGAAAACATTCTTACAAGTAGAAAAAGAAAACGTCGTTATCATCAATGGATCCAATATATATCGGGAGGTCGTTTCACTCTCTCGCGTTTTTGACAAATAATGAATTAGCAAAAATGGCATTCCTGTAACTGGGAACAGCTACCTTTTTTTAGAATGATCACAACGGGAAGAGATGTAGTATGGCGCCATGAGATAGGTGGCGCTATCAATTCCTGTTTTGCTGCGAAAGACACGCCAGAAGAATTTTAGCCTTAGTTTTTTTTTGCTACTAGGTTTGAGTGTTTCCTATCCCAGCATAGCTTTCATGTCTTTAACACTAGCTTAAGGGTGATAGTTGTTCAGTACAAAATGCGAGGCCTGATTTTTATCTTTTTTTCTAGATTATTGATAAGGAAGTCGTGATAAGGGTCCTACATAACGCACACATAATCAAGGATAGTTCTTATCAAACCTAAAGAACGTCTCTTTTAATGAACCCTGTTGTTACTGATTTTATGGAAATTATAATGAAAAATAGTGAGTAATTAAATTAAAGTTTTTCTCTTGTTGTGGCGTTAATGTAATTACCCCAAAGTTTTGGGAAAAAATCATTGAAGTGTATTCATCTGTCTTTTCATCACACATATTCACACAAGTTTACTCAGTGCAACACAGTGCCATTGGGTTGGAAAGAGGGGAAGGTAATTCCTTTTCTCAAGCCATTTCAGTATGGTTTTCAGCGATAATATTCCAGTCAAACACTGCTCTCCTATATTCATTACGTAGCGTCAGTCCTTCACCATAGATCGTTTTTCGACTGCATCTTTTTCGACTTTGCAAAAGCGTTTGACAATGTACATCAATAATCCCTCCTCCCTAACAGCACCTTAAATATTGAGCCTAACGAAATCAAATAGATTAAATACTTTTCAATTAACCTCACCAAGTTTGTAACCACGAATGCCTGTGCCTCCTCTCATTGTCCTGTGAAGTCTGGCGTCCCTCAGGGTTCTGGTTTAGGCCTTTTGCTTTTTTAATATATATTTATTACCTTCCCCTTGGCATTCAGTCCACTAGAAAGCTATATAGCAACGACTGTGTCCTTTGCCGTGACATAATCAATCAACGTGATCACTCTCTTCCCGAATCTGATCTCAACAGTATATCTATATGGAGAAATAAATGGTTAATGACTTCTGACATTAGCAAATGTAGGAGCTCGAAAATTGCCGCCTTACTTATTCCTCCAAACCCTTTGTTTATAAAGTTCCCGGTGCCCCACTAGAGCATGGCATATCACACAAATACCTCGGAGTTCACGGGACTAATAACTTTTTAATGTGTAACCACGACACCTACGTCATAAGTAACGCTAAACGCACCCTCGGCAGCCTACGTTGCCATTTTCGTAAAGCCACTTTCTCTCAAGTTGATTTTGTAACCCACACGTATTCGCCGGAAGATCCAATTTCCGTTCGCCATATGAGACCTGGTTCAACGTGTTCTTATCGATGCTATGAAAATTGTTTAGCATTGTTCGGCGCGTTCTATCCGCTCTAGCTATTTACGTCTCACTAGCGTTTGACTAATGAAATCTATTCTTCCGCTCCATTAACTACAATTTCGAAGAAAAATCTCGCATCCCTCACGTTTGCATAACATTTTCTTTTATAATTCATCACTGTTGCACGAACTTCTTTTACAACATTCATACCTATCATCCCGCATTGATCGCAAGTTTAACGTTGCAATTCCTCATTGCAGAACAAATAAATTTAGTGAATCATTCCTGCCCAAATCCAGCTCAGAGTGGCACCGCCTTTCCCACTCAATCGCCTTCATTGAAGACGTCTTATTCTTCAACATGATGGTCAGCTTAAACTTGTGTCGGGAGTAAGAATTAAAGGCAGAGAAGAAACCAGCTGACTATCAAATAGCTTTAGTGAGGAAACGTTTTTATTTTTATCTTTTACGCATCCTTTTCCTGTTCAGAAGTATCAATACACAAATACATCGATTTACACACAACAAACGTAGTCTGTACAAACACAAAAAAAATTAAATTCTGATCATTATTCTAGAACACCTTCGACTTAGAAAACTGCTAACCACACCGCACTTTTGATATTACCCGCCGAAAACCAAGCTATTAGTCAAATGACATTGGCACACCGCGGCTATTTTTTTTTTTGTATGGATGGAGATAGACGGGGGGCAAACACACTTATCCGCGTGGTCTTTTATGGCCAGTGCCTCGGACATCTTTCGAACAAAACGGTTCTTCTTTGTTGCAAGTATCGCGATGTCTTGGAACGTTGTAGTGCATTTGCAAGTTCTGCAATGGGATGACAAATGGCCTCCTGACGTGCCTTCTAAGACGCCGCGTGCTCCCTGGTTCTGCACTGGATGCATCTGCGTGTTTGTCTGTTAAAATACTTTCTGTAGGACAGCGTAATTTTATGGACAACCCCCTTCATATATGGAGCATATTTTGTTGGGTGGGCGATGCCACACTGTCACAGACATTTTGTTTTGTTATCCTTTCTGCACATGGCATATAATTTATTTGGTGCAGATGCATCGACTGGAACATTCTGCTTTTGGGGATCTTCTTTAGCTCGTGTGAAATACCATGCATGTAAAGAATTATCGCATTTTTGTCAATGTCCTTCTTTTTGTTCAATTTTTGTCTTCTTGCTCTTGAATTTTGTGCAGATCGATTCATAAACGGCTCCCAGGCGACCCATTGGGTGGTCAGATTCCCTTAGACAAGAAATTTGTCTTTCAATACTTGGTCCATTTCGATCATAGCATGATTTGCTTAGGGCGGAGAGTACCGCCGTTTTGGTAACACTCCTTGCAGTAGATATTGAATAGCCCGATTCAAAAGAATGAAATATTTTTTCCGACCTGCGTTCATACTGTCACGGATGGGCAATAACTAGACCAACGTAAACTGAAATTAAAGGTTTATCGGCGCAGTTGGGCCAAACAATACAATGAACGGGCGTCGAGACAGCAGGAGAGCGGGCGGCGATTCGGCGTAACAGCAAGCGAGGGCGAGAATGACTCAACATGGTCACGGGCAGTCCTGACTAAGTCAGCGTCAGCATCGCGAAAATTCGACCCAGGAGGTTCAAGCATTGAGGGCTGGGGGTTAGAATGAACAGGTACTTTCGACAATATTATGTATCCCAGGCAAGGACTCAAGCTCGGCGTAGACAAGCGTCCGGACGTTACTTTAATGGCGCCTAGGATGCCCGTCTCGAGGCCCAGAAACCCGTGCACCAGGCCCGTGCTCTTGAAAGCGCGGGAGTCCGCTCACGTCCTGTCCTGGCCCCCGGCCGGTACATTACACTTCCCCCTCACTTAGTTGCGACTCCTAATCTTTCCGGTGGTCTTCGCACATGGTTGCTGGTGCGTTGGTGTGTTTCACTACGCGCGGGCTCCGGCCTCGGAGGCGTACGTGGTGTCTCTGGGTTTGGGGGTGCGGATGACGGCTCGTCGGGCTCCAGGATCAAGTCCCACACTGGAGCGGGTGTACTGCTGTTTCTGTACTGCGAGGTGCAATTCCTTGGACGAATATGATCCATGTGCCGTCTTTCGTGGCCCTCCTCGGTGTCGATCATCCACGACCGGGGACCTAGACGGCGTGTAATAACGCCAGCTGTCCAAGTCCTTCCGCTTGGAAAGTTCCTGATCCACACGGCCTGACCAACCGAAAAGTCCTGCGAGTGTGTCGAATCTGAGGTTATCAACGTGGTTGGAGGGTCATGAGTAGGCCGCTGCAGCAGTCTCTGTAGCGGTGATGGCAACTCTCGACTAAGAAACATCCACGCCGGCGTCTTGCCCGTTGCAGTGTGTACCGTGGTATGCTGCTTGTATAAAAACCGTGCCAGTGTATGTTTCACCGTGTCTTTTTCTCCCTTCGCCAGAGCCTTCTTTAATTGCTGTACCATTCTTTCGGCTTGGCCGTTCGTTGCCGGGTGATAAGGTGCGCTTGTTACCGCTGTGATTCCATTGGAGTGGTAAAAGCTTTTTATCTCTTGCGATATGAAAGCGGTTCCGTTATCCGACATTACTTTACGTGGTATGCCGAACGTTGCAAAAATGTTGCGTAATTCACAAATCGCAGTTGATGACGTCATGTTTCCAACTGCACGAACCTCTAACCATTTAGAGTATGCATCTACCACGACAAGATAGAGACTTGTCCATCTACAGGCCCTGCAAAATCCAAATGGATGGTGTCCCAAGGTACTGTAGGTCTGTCCCAGGTGGGACTGGTGGCTTTTGGTGGTGCTTTCTGGTGTAGCTGGCACTTCTCACATTGAGCTACACATAATTCGATCTCTTTGTCTATACCGGGCCACCACACGTAGCTTCGGGCGTAGGCCTTCATGGCTACGATGCCTCGGTGTCCTGCATGTAGAAGTCTCATAGCCTCGGGTCTCATTGACGCTGGGATTACCACGCGCGCACCCCAGGTGAGACAACCACGATGGATGGACAACTCAGTTGCCTGACCTTGAACGCGTTGAACCGATCGCCCACCAGTCTCTTTACCTCGCCATTCTTGACTGCTCTAAAGACCTCAGCCAGAGTGGAATCAATTGCCGTTTCGTCTTCCAGTTCTTTTGCAGTCATGGGAGGCTTCGTCAGTGCCTTCAACATCAGGACATCGCGGGGGGATCCTGTTCGTCCTGCGTTTCCGGCACCGGTAGTCGGCTCAGAGCGTCAGCATTTTGATTGTGTTTTCCCGCTGTGTAGATTAGGTCATAGTTATAGGCCGCGAGCCTGATACACCAGCGTGTCATGCGTGGTGAAAGCGCATTCGGTACTGGTGATTTCGGGCCCATGATGCCCAACAATGGTTGATGGTCCGTCGTTATTTTCACGGGACGTCCCGCGACGTAGCGATGAAAACGGTCCATTGCGAAAATGATAGCCAGCCCTTCACGGTCCAATTGCGAGTAGTTTTTTTCAGCCTTGCCGAGCGTTCTTGATGCGAACACGATCGGAGCCTCATTTCCGTCTGCATCTAACTGTGCTAATACTGCGCCGACGCCGTAGGGGGAAGCGTCACATGACACGATCAAGGTTTTGTTCTCGTAGTAGTGCGCGAGGACCAGCTGCAGAAAGGCTCGTCGATGATTTTCTTTCCATTCCCAAGGTCTGTCTTTCTCTAGCAGTGCGTAGAGATATTTTGCTATTGTTGCCCGATTTGCCAAAAATCGGTCGTAATAAGGTAGAAGTCCGAGAAACGACTGTAGCGTTGTTCGACAGGTCGGCTCTTGCATCTCGTGGATAGCTTTGAGTTTTTCCTCAGTCGGGTGTATTCCGGCAGCATCGATGGTGTGTCCGAGGTATTGTACTTGTTCCACTGCGAAGCGGCACTTAGATCTTTTTAGTCGTAGACCAGCTTGAGCAAGTCTCGCCAATACTGTGTCCATTCTAGTCATGTGCTCGGCATTGTTGGCCCCACTGATAATCACATCATCGAGGTATATCCCTATACCCGGGATTCCTGCTAAAACAGTTTCCATGAATCGCTGAAAAATTGCTGGAGCAGCTGCGATGCCAAATGGCATCCTCTTGACTCGATAGAGGCCTTTTATAGTGCTGATGGTCAACACGTCAGCCGTCTCAGTTGTCAGTTGTAGCTGTTGATACGCTTGGGTGAGGTCTAGCGTCGAAAATACCAAACCTCCTTGCAAATTTGCCAGGATTTCTGGAACCGTCGGTATGGGGTACACTGCGAGCTTTGCTTCCTCGTTTACCGTGCTTCGGTAATCTCCGCATAGCCGGATGGTGCCATCTTTCTTTCGTACTACAACCTCCGGTGTGGCCCACTCGGAGTGTTGCGTCGCTTCCAAAATTCCTTGATTCTCGAGACTCCGCAGCTCGGCCTCCACCGCGGTGCGCAGTGCAAACGGCACAGGTCGTGCTTTGAGGAAGTGGCGAGTCGCGCCTTCTTTTAATTCCAGTTTTACTAGTGGCCCTTTGTGTCCCGAGATCTTGGCGTCAAAAACATCCTCATGTGTCTTCAAGACTTCGGCGACGCTGCCATGGTTGCCGAGGTGATGGATTCCACTCACCCGGATCTTTAGGTCTCGAAACCAGTTCCGTCCTAGAAGGCTGCATCCTGAGCCTTTTGTCACGATTAAAGGCAAGATGTAATCCTTCGATTTATGTCGGACGTGTACACTTGCCGTCCCAAGCACTTGTAAGCCCTCTCCTGACCATGTATGGAGGGCCAGGCCCTCCTGGTTTAGCTTAGGGGCCTTCTTCGGCCAGAGGTGGCGATATGTAGCTTCGCTGATGATTGAGCAAGCAGCTCCGGAGTCGACTTCGGATTTGAGCTCTTTATTTTCAATCCTCAGTGTCACCATTAACTTTGGCAGCGTCTTCGATGCTCTAACCATATTCAGCTCGTGCAGCCTCCATGGCGTATCCGGATGATCATCGTCAAATTCGGGTAGCTCATCTGGCTGATCGAGGCTGTGTGTCGTCCGCGATAGGTGCTGCGTTCTTGACTTTTTGAAACAGGCCTTTTCGATATGTCCCTTCTTGTGGCAGAAGCTGCACCGTGCGTTTCGGGACCGGCAGGAGTAAGCCGAATGTTGTTCTTGGCATCGGTAGCATGTCTGTAGATCCTTCTGTCTGCTGCCACTCGTACTCAACTGCCCAGGTGGTAGCTGTTCTTTCTTAAAGGGACCATGAAATGACCTTTTCTACTTTTGCCCGATAACCTTTACATTAAACCGTCAATGCTCACTGAATGCCGAACAGGCGTCCGTTTTCGCATCGGTTCATTAACTTTTACACAAAAAATTAATGAAATATCGACTTTTTCTTTCTCTCCCACTGACCGCAAAACAAGTCGTGACGTACACTGCTTCCGGAACCGGAAGTTCTCCCGGCAGTAGGAGAATGGGAGCGTTAGCAGCGGCGAGTTGGCGGTGTGCCGGTAGGTTTTAGGTTTACTGCGCTGATGGCGCTGATGTCATCGATGTTTTTCTGAATCGGCGCCTCTCATCGCTGCGATAGCCATGAATACATCGCAACTGAGCGAGATGCAATTAGATATGTTGCGCTATAGCGACAGCATGGGACTAGTCCTATACGCCGGTATGCCTGTTGAGAAGTGCGGCGAGTCTTTCGACGACGACTCCAGTTCTTCATCGGAATCGGACGACGAGGAGTGGGGCGGCTTCAAAGTACGGAATGGTAGGTTAAGTTTCGGCCGTATATTCAGATGCACGGAAGTAACAAAGATATAAAATGATATATTTCTTTGAAGGTGCACTTGCAAGTGGTGCATATTAGCGCCGACCGCTCGAGAGTGCTTCTGCTGCCGGGAGTGCGCCGCCCCCGTCCCAATTCAAAACAACGGCTGCATCAACCATGCATATTTTCGCATTCTATGTCTGGACCCCGTTGTGCTACGGTTAATGTAAGTACTGGGAGCTGCAAGAGCAAGGGTTCCAAATGAACCGTGGAGCGAGCAAGTACGTAAGCTCTCAAACTTTGATTCGGCTGTGGTGCAGCAGTGCGACGGCCCGGCACCAACATTGTTGATTCATTTCGTGCGAAATGCAAGCGGTGCTTCGCCGACTATATGTATTATATTTGTTCTTTGCAGTCGGCTATGTTTTGTTGCCTACCGGCAGTTCGCCAGGTGGTTGTGGCAGAGGCTGGGCTGGCATAACAGGCGAGTTCTACCTGCGTGTGTTGTGGCACGGATTGGAGAATTCGTGTCCGAGCAGTACACAAGATTTTTGGAGGCTCATTAAACGCCTAACCTGGTTTGGGGGATTTTTTCAATCATTTTACTCTTACCAGCTCACTTGTGTTTTTATGCCATGCCATTCTGTGTCTGTACCTTGTTGTGCTATGGGTAATGTAAGTACTGGGAGCTGCAAGAGCAAGGGTTCCAAATGAACCGTGGAGCGGACAATTACACAAGATCTCAAACTTTGATTCGGCTGTGCTGCAGCAGTGCGACGGCCCGGCACCAACATTGTTGATTCATTTTGTGCGAAATGCAAGCGGTGCTTCGCCGACTATATGTATTATATTTGTTCTTTGCAGTCGGCTATGTTTTGTTGCCTACCGGCAGTTCGCCAGGTGGTTGTGGCAGAGGCTGGGCTGGCATGACAGGCGAGTTCTACCTGCGTGTGTTGTGGCACGGATTGGAGAATTCGTGTCCGAGCAGTACACAAGATTTTTGGAGGCTCAGTAAACGCCTAACCTGGTTTGGGGATTTTTTCAATCATTTTACTCTTACCAGCTCACTTGTGTTTTTATGCCATGCCATTCTGTGTCTGTACCTTGTTGTGCTATGGGTAATGTAAGTACTGGGAGCTGCAAGAGCAAGGGTTCCAAATGAACCGTGGAGCGGACAATTACACAAGATCTCAAACTTTGATTCGGCTGTGCTGCAGCAGTGCGACGGCCCGGCACAAACATTGTTGATTCATTTTGTGCGAAATGCAAGCGGTGCTTCGCCGACTATATGTATTATATTTGTTCTTGGCAGTCGGCTATGTTTTGTTGCCTACCGGCAGTTCGCCAGGTGGTTGTGGCAGAGGCTGGGCTGGCATGACAGGCGAGTTCTACCTGCGTGTGTTGTGGCACGGATTGGAGAATTCGTGTCCGAGCAGTACACAAGATTTTTGGAGGCTCAGTAAACGCCTAACCTGGTTTGGGGGATTTTTTTCAATCATTTTACTCTTACCAGCTCACTTGTGTTTTTATGCCATGCCATTCTGTGTCTGTACCTTGTTGTGCTATGGGTAATGTAAGTACTGGGAGCTGCAAGAGCAAGGGTTCCAAATGAACCGTGGAGCGGACAATTACACAAGATCTCAAACTTTGATTCGGCTGTGCTGCAGCAGTGCGACGGCCCGGCACCAACATTGTTGATTCATTTTGTGCGAAATGCAAGCGGTGCTTCGCCGACTATATGTATTATATTTGTTCTTTGCAGTCGGCTATGTTTTGTTGCCTACCGGCAGTTCGCCAGGTGGTTGTGGCAGAGGCTGGGCTCGCATGACAGGCGAGTTCTACCTGCGTGTGTTGTGGCACGGATTAGAGAATTCGTGTCCGAGCAGTACACAAGATTTTTGGAGGCTCAGTAAACGCCTAACCTGGTTTGGGGGATTTTTTCAATCATTTTACTCTTACCAGCTCACTTGTATCTTTTTGCCGTGCCTAATGAACCTGCCATAATAACAGCACAGATTTATTCGTAACATACTTTCAGAAATGCTTGTCCGTCAACTTTCTTGCGGGGCGCTTGAACAGCCAATTGCTGTGGTCCGCGGAGCAATCTTAGCAAATGACAAGGCCAGAAATATGTTTAGACGCAAAAAGAGAGGCTTGAAAGCGACACTGCACAGTTTTTGTCTTGAACGTACACCATTAAGAACCTTTGGATCACCCGAGACCCAATTCATCTGGTACAAATAATAAAACAATGGAAAGCTTTGGTCCAACAGTTCCACTACTCGAAATTTAAAGCAAACACTTATGACAAAAATTCGTGCAGGTAGAGAGTTTTCCTATTCTAACATGCGACAAAATTTTGGCACATTCTCACTACAAATGAACAGAAAACCGTGGACTCCGTTAGAATTGAAGAAACCATGAGTCGCAAGCAGAAAATGGCCACTGATTTTAATCTGTTTTCACATCTTGGCCCGCGACAGACTTCTTTCGATAATTCAACCAGATTAGTCAAGAGTTCGTAAAATTTGAAGCCGAAATCATTGTGTGATCCTGATAACATTCGCCACGCCTTCCTTCGTCGTCACGCTGAATCACTTGCTACGTTCCTTGTTGTCATTTTTCATTCCTTGTTTTTATGTGTTGTTTCCTTAGGTTGGCATATTGCACATGGTGTACCTGCCTTTAAAAGGGGACATTGTTCACTGTTAACTAATCACCATCCCATAAAACTTACCAGCACATAACGTAAGCTCTTAGAACATATAATTTCTAATTACATGACTGAATTTTTAGGTAAGCATGACATCATCTCGCCTTTCAGCATGGCTTATGTAGAGGCCTTTCCACTACCACAGAACTTATTTCTACTAATTCTTTCGCTTCAATAGTCGACAAACCCGGCCGAGTCGACGTAATTTTTCTTGACTTGAGCAAAGCATTTGATAGGGTTTCTCATTCCGGTATTTTATTCAAACATAACAAACTTGTCATGTCAAACTTCTAGCTTATACCACACTAATAAGGTCTCGGTTGGAGTACGCTTGCACTAGATGGGATCCTTTACGAAAAAACATATTAACAGGCTTGAGCAGGTCCAGAGACTAGCAGTTCGTTTTACATATAATTGTTATCGCCGGCATGACTCTACTACTAAATAATTAGAACCAATATCATTCCTCTAGAACAGTGGTTCTCAACGATCAATGTTTTGCGGACCCCTTTTGGATCGGCGGAGAGGACGGAGGACCCCGTTCATGATGATGAGTGAGGAAAAGCTTGGGTTAAATATAATACTGATTAAATAAATGGATATAACTAAAGGCTAGTGTTAAGCAGACCTCTCTTATTGACAAACACACGTAAAAGTTCGCCCGAAAACTGAAACATTTCTTCTCAATCTGAGAAAAGACAACTTTTATTGTTGGGCTTGACTGATGAGGCCGGGCTTCGCGGACCCCTAGAATGCCTTCGCGGACCCCTTGGGGTCCGCGGACCCCCATTTGAGAACCACTGCTCTAGAAGATCGCATGAAGGTAGCTAGATTAAAATTCAATTTTCAGTTTTGGCATCACAAACTTCGCCTCGAGTCATCATCCTACGTTCAGCCATCTACTAAACAGACAAGACATGACCACACACAAAAAATAACTCCCATATTCGTTCGCACAAATGCTTTTAAATACTCTTTTTTCCCCAGAAGTGTAACAGATCGGATTTCCTTGCCTCCCCATGTTTTTACTTTGGAGAATGTTCTATGATCAATTGAACAGCTTATTAAAGTGTACCCTGTGTTTTATGTAGTTTATGTGTTTTCAATCGCCCTTCCTTTTCGTTTTATGTATAAATTCTAAGTACCGTGTGAAGAAAAACAGCATCCATTTCTGCTTGGGCCCATCACTGGCCTGCGGTATATTATAAATAAATTTAAAAAAATGTTTTAAGTAGAAGACAGCTGAAGAGAGCCACATGATATTGGTAGTTCAGATCGTAATGATAAGTTAGACAATCTGCGGCTTCGCCTTGGCAAAGCGGCTGACTCTGGAGTCAATTAACTCTTTTTTTGATGGCCGTTCCGATTGGTCGCTCATATTTGGCTTTGGAGGTGTTCTTGTGGCCTGGAACTTCTTCAGAAAGGTTGAAGAGCCGCACATTCCAACAGCCACAGCCATCAGCTCCTGGACATAGCCTGAAAGAAATGAGACCAGAAGTCATCAAGAGACAGACCAGGTTTTACTTTAGAAAGCATAAAAGAGTGAACTGGTGAACCGTCGGAGTCTAGTAAAAAAATAAAAATGGCTATCTGCGTCTCCAAACACATACTTTTAGACCCTCATTAGAAAGTTTTGCGATTTATCTGCCGCACGATTTGATGTGGAAGGGCCATAAAAAACGCAACTCTTCGTCGAGGGGGGTGGGGAGCTGCAGTGCTGTCAGCACTAGCGCGAGCACCCATAGTGCACAATGTGAAAACTGGCTTTCCATAGCTTGCATACTATGGCGACTAATGACTAACGCACTGTGCTGTCTGCCGGCCAGCTAGAGCCATTGCAATGATCACTAGCTGTTTCAGTCCGCTGCCCCGATGGTATCGCTCTCTCCAGATTCTTGGCCTGTTCAAAGTTTATTTAGCATGCAAGAGTTTCGTAAATATTTATCTATACTTTGTTTCACTTTAGACGTTGCAACCCGATGGGGCTAATTAGGCAGCGCCAAATGAACTTTGATTATGGCCTCGAATAACACCACTCGATTTGATATCTGTGTCAAACACTGACAATACTCGTAAGTCTCGCAAATTTCTCATGTTCGTGATATGTTCAGGCAGGTTAGCTCTGTTGTGCCATGCTTTGGTGCACTGCAGTGAAGCAAAAACCGCGAAGCAGGCATCGCAATTTTGCGTCTTGCCTTGTCGCAGGTACCTAATATTATTCTGTTCTAATATCACGTTGGTTTACCTTTGACTGTGTACCTAAAGAACCATTCACGGCAGTTTAGACTGTCCTTCATCAGTCAGCATGATGTTGTGCCTGGTGTTTCTATTTTGAAGTAGACATCTAGTTTTGTTTTTAGAGCGAATCAAACCTGCCATACAATTGATGTCAATAAAAATTTGCACGGAGGTCGGAAGACAAAATAGACAGCGTCTCCTAGTTAGACAGGTCAACGCAAGAATCTTCAGATATGCAGTGGTAGGAATGCAAATGAGGTGTGTGCCTATAAGCTCCAAAAATTATTTTTGCAGCTCCGAAATTCACTTTTGGATGCTCCGAAAGGTGCTTCAAAATGACTGAAGCCAATCACATCACCAACATTGCCTGAAAGGGTGATGTAATATATGTGCATAGTTACCATATGTTATCTCTGTCTTCACTGGACACACGACATGGTGCCCCTTCCTTGCCTTCGGTGACTTCACTTTCCACTGATGTTCTCCATCTTTCGTCATCGCTTGTTGACGTTCCGCATTCTCATTAAAGTGCAGTGCTGCCAGGCGGGTCCTAAATGGTGTGCAAAGGCCAGGTATTACGACAAACCACAGCATTCCATTTGTTTGGCATGGCTTTGAGTTTATTGTGCCGCTTCCCCCTCCCGTCCTTCTTTTTTCCCAACACTAAAGCAACCAACGTATGCAATAAAAAGATTTCTGGGATAGTCTCTTTATGATTTTTAGATGCAGCCTCAGCATTCAAAAACCTAGAAAGTATGGCTCTGTGTGCCTTCTTTTCTCATTTAAAAGTGCTGTCCAGCTTTCACGGAGGGAGAAGCCTATACAAATGGCCAATTGAAAGGACTGCCCGTTGGGTAATCCCAAATTGGCTGAGCAATTTTTTGATCTGCAGGCTGCTTCAGTTGTTGGGACTTTGATAGCCTTATCCCTAAACTCACAAAAAGAGTCTCTGAGCTGGATGTCAGGGGGTCGAGTTCCTTGTGGGGGCAAATAGAGATTTCTTTCCGAAGCATCAAGAGTCAGCTGTCAAATTTGTTGTTTGGTGCTTATACAGCAGTCAGTTAGTCTGCAAGAGGTTTTATGAACATTCTTACTTGCTGTAGATGAGAAATTTAGCCAGTGTAGTATGTGCACATTAAAGACCGCTAATCTGGGCTCAGTAGTGACACAGGACCGCATGCTGGTACGACGCTCATTCAGATTGAAGTGTGCTGGGATGAGGATTGAACCCACGGCTCCCGAGTTTTGCAGCACGAGCTTATGCTTTACTTCAATCACTGCCGCATCAAGAGGGACTGATGTGCTTTCACCTTGATTGCAACATCATTGGATACTTATGATCACATCATGTAAGTCACTGTTCTGTCAATTACGGCGTGATATAGCAGCCTTGAGTTAGTGTATAGCTGGGTCACATATTCACATTACCCTGGATACGCAGACAAAAATGTCATGGTGAATTCCACTGTAGATCTGGAGCGCTTTCCAAAATCCGTGAGGGAGGCAAAATTCCGCTCCGTGGGACCCGCTCCGAATCGACGAAGGGAAGATAAACTTGCATTTTTGGAGCGACCTCCCCCACACCCCTCCCCACCCCTTCTCCCTCCGCCGTACAAAATGGCCGCTGCTCGAACTTGACCAGCCCACCAACACCTCAGCCGGCTGATCTTTCCGACGACCAGTGACGACTGTCACTGCTTAGCTGCAGAAGTAACACGCAACACAGGCCGGGCGAAATTATACGTACCACGGCACCCATGTCACAAATAACGAAGACGTCCGCGTTCGGCACCGTCGCATACCTTTCGGCCGCCTCGAAGCGGCGGGGCACTGACAGCGATTGCCAGCAGTGGAGTTCAGATTTGTAGTACGACTTTAATAAACCCAGAGGTAACACACCATCACTTGCGCGGTCGTTGCCTAACTACTTCTTGCTTTATTTCACGGGAAAACGCCGACGGAATGCAGTGTAAAAAGGTAAACAATCACTGGCTGCAGAATGAATAGGCCTAACCTTGCGTCTGCCTCCGGCTTTTCTGTCATTCTTTTTCTCGTTCTTTCTCTCACGATCACAGATGTCAGCGCTTACGATTTGCCACACTCCACATTCCCGGCTTTTTATCCCTGATCTATGCGAGGTAGAAGCGTTCGAGCCGTCACAATCCAGAGTAAACAACCCACGCACCCGAACAGAACCAACTCCACGACCCGGCCACCCGGCCGTGGCCCTACCGGCCCGCCAATCTCTCCAACCTTGCCGCGCGTGCGCACCGCCGATTTAGGCGGAAATCACGTGGGCCGCTCTATCAACTTCCGGAGAGATCTGTGAAATCCCGCAGAGCAAGTTCGGCGGAGTTTGGGGCGCTCCGTGGAGCGGGCGCTGCCAGAATCTACGAGTGGAAGATGACCAACCTGAGCCAGATCTGCGAGCGGAATATGCGCGCTCCAAATGGGAGCGCTTTTGGAGCGCTCGAGATCTGCGAGCGGAATTCACCATCAGACTTTAGTATTGTAAGATACATTATGTTGATCAAAAACTTTGGCCATGTCACGTATGTTTGTGTATATGTGTGTGTATGTATATATATATATATATATATATATATACCAACCTGGCAAGCATGCCCTCTGATGAGAATGCTGTCGACTTAGGAGCGAACCCATTCAAGACGTTGTGAAATGACTCCAGAGAAAATGTCTGGGTGTCGGGCGACAACTGGCGCAAGTCCTTCAAGAGGCGTTTCGAGGTCACGATGGCGGCAAACTTGTCGTGAGCAGGCATCCCTAAAAAGAGGGTAAAGTCCAAATGAGATGTGCCCATGATATACTTCAACTACAAAAAAAGTTGCACCACTGAAGGTGTCCGCATCTCACAAGCACTTTCGCCACCAAAGTAAGTTACAGTTTAAGAAGATAGAGTGATGGAAAGGGAGACGGGAGGAGGAAGCAGACAGAATGCTTGACAGAGGTTTCTATCTCTCCTCTCCAGCCTTCTGTTTGCTTTGTCCTTTCCAGCCTTACCTTTCCTCGCCCTACCGTCTTTACCTGCAGCCTACTATAGGTAGAAAAAGAGGTATGGCTGCTCACAGTGCTTGTACTGCCGAGACAGCTGTCTGACACTGTCCGTTTAAAGTAAGATTTAGGAAATTTAGATATGTCATATGAACAAAGATTGTCACATAGCTTTTTTAAAGTGCTCTGGTGTACCACAATAACGCATGCCAGCATATACCTTAAAGGGATACTTTAACGAAATTTGAAATGTGCCCGTCGTGTTCAAAAACGGGTTGAATATGATCCACAATATCCGTAAATGACAATCGCACGTTTGTATTTTGAGCCTGGTGGCTGTATTTTTTTCTCATAAACGGCCCACTCTGGCAAGCGCTCGGAGAAAGCCCAGTGGAGACCACGTGACATCCAACGCAATCGTGACGTAGGTCGTCTCGGGACGAGCAAAGCTACGGCGAGGCTGACGTCGAGAGGATGGCCTAGTCGTTCCAGCCACCGAAGGGCTGCTTTTGTACGAATTTCGAGTGACGGGTTAATCTTCTATAATCTTGTAGGGGGACAATAGCAACTTGTGCGACGCACAAAAGACATTCTCGGGAAGAGAGGAGTTCCTCCTTCCCCCTTTCTCTCGTCGTGGCCGGAGGCAAGACACTCACCATCACTATAGTCGGTTACAAGTCAAGAAGGTAGCAGCAAATGCCCCTCAAAGGGAATCTTGTATTCCTCCGCCACCAATCGCGCCCCGTTGTTTCCGTGACGTCACGACCTGCCCGAACCAATCTTGTTCTGGCAAATGAATATTTTCAACATGGCTGCTGGGCAGATTTTCTACGACTCGAGTATCTTGCAGTAATTATTCTGTTTTTTAATGCGGTTTTTCACTTACCCGAGCATACGTCGCTAAGTCGTAACCGCGTCCACTTTTATTCGCAATAGGTTCTGCGCGACAGCTTGAGAATCTAGCGATAGCATTGCCATAGAAAATTTCGATGCAGGAGTAAGGCCTAGCATCGTACATACGTCGAACGCCGTCTGCTTCTCTGCCTCAGGTTGCGCCTCAACATCGTGAAGGCATCGGCTTTTCTTCGCAGTGGTTTCCGTGGAGCGACGTTAAATTGCAGCGGTCACCAAACTCTTCTTTATAAGTACAGTGGGCTGTGCGGAGGGGCATAAGTGAACCGCAAACACAGTAGGTGTCTTTACCCAATTTCGACCGTATCTTTGCTGGCGTTAATAAATGCTCTGTCTACTGAAATGACGCCTTCGAAGCAGTATGCATTCATCTGTGAAACGTGGCATCCTTTTCGAGTTTCCGCATTGCAATCAGCTGCACGGTAATCTATGACTGCGATAGTACCCGCGGGTGCACCCTCGTTCGCAATAATGAGCTGTTACATACAGGTGGCACACAAATGATAAAGCCAGTGATGCGTATGTTACAAACATTTAATTGATATTGTTTTGGACGTTAAGAAGCTGATGTCTTCTTTTGGAGCAAATACCAGAGAATTTGAGGGAAGCAGATTCGGTTCTCTCGAATGCTTCCGAACATTCTGCTTGCTCTCGAGGCGGTGACAGTCGTATGTTTATGCTTCGAAACCCGGGTACGTGACGTGTGTACCTCCACTCGCGTCGCATCGCGGCCTGAGGTATTACCGGTAAACACGCACCAATTTTTCCAATTTACTTTAGAAGTAAAATGTGTCCACAATATTGGATCGCAGCATTGGTTTGATAATTTGTAAAAGATGAAAAGTATGTCAATGAAAATTGATTGTAAGGGCAGCTTCCCGCTTCATAAATTGTGGCTTTGTTATATGCGAAATATTTGTTTAAATCAAGAATTGAAAACATACCGAATACTCGTGATGTCCTGATCTTGGTCCGAATGCAAGTGGCAGAATGATTTGTCTTTATAACAATAAAATCAACAATGTTTGAATCAAGCAACAGCTCAAACCGCCTTAATTACATTTCTGATCTATGTTAGCAGTTAGAGTTAGCTGCCCGCAGTGCTGATGCACGTTATTGTTATTCTCAGAGCGGCCTCAATCGTGTGGATGGCCACTGACGTCCAGTTTATGCTTCGAAACAGGTCACTGGCAGTTAGAGTTAGCTGCCCGCAGCGCTGATGCACATTATTGTTATTCTCAAAGTGGCCTCGGTCGTGTGGATGGCCACTGACGTCCAGTTTATGTTTCGAAACAGGTCATTGGCAGTTAGAGTTAGTTGCCCGCAGCGCTGATGCACGTTATTGTTATTCTCAGAGTGGCCTCGGTCATGTGAATGGCCACCGACGTGCAGTTTATGCTTCGAAAAAGGTCATTGGCATTAAGAGTTAGCTGCCCGCAGTCCTGACACACATTATTGTTGTTTTCAGAGGGGCCCTGGTCATGTGAATGACCATAGGCGTTCCCTTTAGACTTTGAAACAGAGTACTGGTACTGCGATTTCGCTCTCCGCTGTGCTAACACACGGCTTTGTAATTCCCAGAAGCCTCAGTCATGTAAATGGCCACAGACGTCCCATTTATGCTTTAAAGCAGAGCACTGGCAGTGATATGTTGTGTCGTTTTTCTTAGACAAAAAAGAGCTTATTTGCAATCAAAATTCCATTTGCTGCGTGGCAAAGATGTTTAGACAGCAGGAAGGGTCAATATGGCATCTGATGTCTTTGCCATAGATGGGCTGCAAACTTTTGTTTTCGTTAAGTTGAAATCTATACTGGTGATTCATGGCACAGTGCAATGTATTGACCAGCTTAGACATTATCGCAACAAAAATAAAAAGTTTGTCTGGTAGCTGCATATCGAAATGCTATACGGCAACGAGCAGAGAAGCATGACAACATGAGACACGGGAGGTTAGTGGTGATCAAGAACAACAATCCGATCTTAAAGCAAATGAGTGGTCCTTAAAAGGACCGTTTTGTGTTCTGAGATGTTCCACGCTTTCTCCATAATGGTGGCCTTAAGCTTCGTCAAGGGGCTCGACACCAGACAGGTCACTCGGACGGGATGTCCTCTCCATTGAGCTGGATGACGATGGGCTGGATGTGGGCACTTCTGGCACCGCCTCGTCGGAATGTTGCCTCAATGTCAATAACGTGCCTGACAGCGTTAATCCAGTTGTCAGTGGTGACCTTGTCAACTTCTTCGTTGAGGAGTCTCCCCACGTTGACAATCTTGAACGTCGTGTTTCAAGCAGCAGCGCCGTTCTTGATCTGCGCCCATATCAGTTCAATGGGGTTGAACTCGCAGTGATACGGTGGCAGCCTGACCACAGTGCAGCCAGCTGTCTCGGCAGCAGTGTCCCTACGATACTTTAGGTGCTCTGGCTTCACCAAGGCCACAATGTCAAGCAGCTGCTTCTTCACCATCTTGGGGTCCCATGAAATTTTCTTAGACGTGAGCCACTGTCGGATGTCATCCTTCCGGGAACTCGTCGTCGGCACTGCTTCCAACCGCCGTGAATAGTAAGAAGCGTTGTCCATGACGATAACGCTTCCTGTCGGCAGTTTGTCGAGGACACCGTCGAACCACTTCTCGAAGCGGGCGCCATCCATTTCCTCGTGGTAATCACCGGTCTTTTGTCCACGGAACACGTCCAGGCAGCCGTCAACGAAGCCTTCATCGCTGCCGATGTGGGTGACAATAAGACGCTGGCCCTTCCCCGATGGCTGCTTGAGGCCAGTCGAGAGACCACGCGTGAAGGCGTCATGAGACGAGGCCACTGTCGTGTCTACCCACACCCTTGAGACAGTGTGCCCTACCGTCACCCACGTCTCGTCCAAGTAGAAGATCTTCCGACCATCTTGTCGGTGACGTGCGATCTCATGCAGGTACTTCTGCTGCCAGGCAACTATGTCCTCTCGTTCAATCAACCAGGAGTTTCGTTCCCTCTTGTCATGCTCGAATCCGATGTCGTGGAGAAGGCGACGCACAGTCCAAGCCTTCAACGAGGGAAGTTCAGTGCTCGCGCAGAATTCGGCCGTTATTTTCTTGACCGTGGGGACCTCGTTTCGTCGAAAGAAACGGTGGACGCACGATCTCAGCACGCACAACGTGAACTCGCCGTACCTGACTTTGCGCCGCCTCTTGCCTTCACTTGCTGGGCGCTTCTGCGAAGGTGTCACAACTTGTCCCTCGGTTTCTTTCGCCTGCTTCCTAATCTCAAGGACGGTGCGTACACCAACGCCAAGCAGTTTGCTGACTCTGATGCAGAACTCCTCCACAGTGAGGCCGGGCTGGCCGGACTTGACGGGCGGTTCGTGTTGCACCTGAACGTACGCGTTCATTATCAGCTGCCGTGCAACTCGGTTGAGGACAACGCTGCTCTTATGCTTCTTGTAGAGGCACCTTGGCGTAGGCGGCGAGGCTGCACCAGACTCTCTTGAAGAAGAAGAATCGGAGGAATCGCATTCCGCTGTCTCCACGTTGGGATTCATAACGGAAAAGGATGACTTCGGCATTGTCGAAACGCGAATCGCAGGAACTTTCAAAACCCGAAACGCAGGATTTTTTTAACAAACGCAGAAAATACACGGAATGTACCTAATTCGAGTAGGAAGGTTATCAAGCTAAAACCAACAACCATACATGCATTACTTATAAAAGTTACAATTTTCGTTGCACTGAAGCCGTCTTTTTACGTCAACCTTCTGGAGCGAGTAATTTGCCTCGGCTAGGTGGCGCAAGCTGCTGCCTGCTACAAGGTCTGTCTGTAGTCAATATCCATCCATTGAAGCAGAAGGGGCGTTTTCAGCGAACTATTTTCTCGACTGCGGAGGCGTCTAAAGCGGGCGCATCACGCTTAGTGGGGAGGGGCTTCTACTACCTTCTAAACTTGTAACCGACTATAGCTGTCAAGGTTCCTAGACGGGCATTACAAGCGAGGCGTTAGCGACATCCACCAGGTGCTCTTTTCGTATCGTTTAATTCGTTTTAAAATTCCTTTTCGAGACTTTTTCAACAAGATATTGGTATGTTCGATATGATACTGCTGTGCCGAAATTTGGTTGTAGTATCCCTTTTTTTTCTTTTCTTTCTTTCTTTTTTCTCACCTGGAGGAAGCCACTCTACGTTATCCAGGGGTCCGTGGAGGCACGTAGTGTACAGACCGCCATGGCCATTGTGGATATCAGCGACGTGGCGTGCTATGCTTGCCCACGCTTCCACGAGCAGGTCCCCATTGCCCCTGCTTGCTGCGGCGCACCAATGCATATGGTTTGCAGCTGCCTGGACCCAGTCATGAAGTGCGCTGAACCCCGGGGTCTTGCTTGCCGCTGTGATAGCCTTCTTTATACCTGGAGTGAAATACACAACTCAATGATGTGATAGGTCTAGGTCGTTTTGGAGCAGCAAAAAGAACTTTTAGTGCATGATTGCACACTTCATTTTCATTTATAACGCTGCAAATATTACTAAGATTCATGTGTTGACATATCCAACTAGGCAGTGTCTACTTTGCCTTCTCACTAATGTGCAACCTTTTGTTATCATTGATTGCACAGCAGGATGATTTCCTCAAACACAAAACTAGCTGCTTAGTTGCGTATAGAAGCACCAGACGGAGTAACAAGGTGACTGATGACGGACAGCACAAACTGCGGTGAATGGTTATTTTAGGTACGGAATCCAAGTGAAATAATGTTAGAAGTTCTAGAGGTTGTGATAAAACTAAAATTTTTAATTCAGAAAAAAAAAACTAATTTGATTGTGAAATTACAATTTATTTTATATCTAGAACTAAAATTATTTAATGGGCTGATTAATTAAACATAGCAAACAAAAAACAAAAGTCCCTGTCTTCTTCGTACCATGCTCTTGTGCTACTTTTCGTTTATTATATCTAGAACTTCATAACAATTGGCTTGTAAACAATTCATACACCTCCATAAAACAGTTCTGCCTAACTCGTTGTGGTTCTTCCCAAGCTTTCATTCATTACTCCTGCTAATTTAGTTATAACTTGCTCATTCCTATGTAAAACGTATGACTAAACCAAAAAGTTGGCATAAAATACACCTAACCCTGTTGGAAAATCTCGATGATGGAAAGATGACGGAAAAGGCTCATACAAGCGTAACCGTAATATGGGACATCCTATACAAGCGAAAAAGGCGGCTCCAGTATAGTGGAATAAGGTGGAATGATACAGGTGGGCGGAACCATACAAGCGTGTCGTATTATGGGACATCCTATACCAGCGTAGTGGATATAGGCGGAACCACGTAGGCGGACGGAACCATACATGCATAACGTAATATGGGACATCCTATACCAGCAAAAAGGCGATACCAGCATGGTGGAGCCATATGGCTCCAGCGTGTTGGTTTCGCCTTTTCACTGTTGTACGGGGCGATTTAGTTTCAAGCTTTACATATATGTTTAGAAAGGTCGTGAAAGCTATATTAATGCGGTTTGTGCAGGCGAGTTATACGGCCAGGCGTACGTAGTATAGGGACCTAGTCGTAACGATCAGTCAGATAATTAAATACAATTTGTTAATCAACTTTTTAATTAGTGAAAATGAAAATATGGTTTCAATTAGAAACTTGCTGAGTCATTGAAAACCACAAAATCAAGTTTTTTTAGAAGGATATAATTCAGGGGTAGCGTTTTATGCATTCTGTAAAAAGCTTTATTTGGACGAGTTTCTAGGTTTCAGTTTCTTATCAGAGCTCATCTCTGTGCCCACGGTCCTGTTCCCCAGGGGCATAGACACGCAACACACATGCGCCTTGCTTCCCTTCATCCTACAAGGGAGGCGAGGGGGCGGCTTCGCACTGCGGTCACCGGGCAGCTGGACCGCAGGTGCAAAGATGCGCTCTGGTAAGAAACCGAAGTCTGGAAATGCGTCCAAATTGACCATTTTTTTATAACGCCATATAATGCTACTCGTCTATCTTTACAAAGAAAATTGATTTAGTGTGTTTTGATGATGCTTAGCAGGTTTCTAATTGGAACCATGGGTCTATTTTCACTGATTAAAAATTTCACGAACTTACTATACTTAGAGAGAGGCTGAAGCAGTTTTGTATTTGAGAAAACACTTTTAAATCTTCTTCATTCGACCTCGAGAATCTCAAATATCAAAATTATTTGCTAATTTAATTAATCAAGGCTGCATAGTCATTTTTAAAGCGCTGTGAAAGCACCTCCCTAGAGAGCGACGTCACAACAGCAGCTTTCAAAATCTTTGTTCACGCATCTTCAGCGCCTATCAAAGCTATGCACGCACGTGTTATTTTTTAAAAGGGCAGAAAAATGTGTCACGACTGGTGCCAGTGCCGGAGAATATACCTAGAAAACTTGCGATTGGACGCGCGGCCCTTAAGCGACACACGCTTGGCGGCCGAAAGGTCTTCTTACGATGTCACTGTTGGTGGGATGTTTTTTGTGTTTTCTCACGTTTAGTTATATCTTTGAGGAAAACGAACGGGATATTCAGATTCGCGGGATAAAACTACGCTAGAATGAACCTCCATCTAGTTTTCTGAAAGAAGTCTGGCATATCTCTGTAATAAGCCGACGGATCATTACAAATTAGCCTTTTATGCTATGCCGCCCTGGCCATATAACTCATGTGCACAGACCGCGTAAATGTAGCTTTTACGGCTTTTTTTAAAAAAAATCTGTAAAACATAGAAAAAAAACTCTGTAGAATGTCCCCCAATACGATACGATTGTATGGTTCCTTCCCCGCTTGCATTGTTCAAGAAAGACTTGTGGACATCCAGCGTTTCATTGGAATGCTGGATGTCAGCGAGTCTCTACATCAATGAGTGGTTTCAAACAAGCATGGTGTTTGCACACCAGTAAGCTCTTATCCGAGGCTCACCAGGACCACTAAGAGCAGAGGCGAAATGTCGTGACCTGGTAAATTTGGTTGCAGGTATTTATTTTTACAAGAACTGCATGCAGCAAAGCTTAACTTTGCTTAAAAGAAGATTATTAAAAATTCAATACTGAACAATGGTGTCCCTTGAGCTGTCAGACCAAACTCCCACTCTTGCCACTCAGGAGTTCCTAACTTGTGCGTAGAGGATCAGCACAACCCAGATTTGTGCTGTGAGCGCACCTGCAATATAAAAGTTGAATAAACATGAGATGAAATATGAGACGTTTACAATTCTCTGTAACGTGAAATTAGAGCACAGATCTTGAAGAGGAGGATGGGAAGGTATGCCCCTCCTCCCCCTCCCCTCCTCCTCTTCTGCTCCCTCCCATTTAGCAGGAAACTTCCCTGAATTTAGCGGGAAAATTTCCCCACTAAATTTAGCTGGTTAAGTTTCCCACTAAATTTAGCGCAGAAATTGATGTCACATGACCTCAACACAAATGCAGTTTTTCCGCTAAAAGTAGCGGGGAAAATGACATCGCATGACCGTGTCACGTCATCCATAAAAAAATTCAGTTTCTCAGCTAGACTTAGCGGAAATATTAACGTCACATGACCACAACGTTAATTCAATTTCCTGCCAAGTTTAGTTGGGTGGTTACGCCGACAGCGACGCCGCGAAACGCGGAAACGGGTGCTAAGAGCTGCGCTAAAAACTAAATGCATCAGGTGAAATAAAGTGAACATTAGAGATACTGTAAGAAAAAGAAGAGAATCTAAGATACCGTTCTCAGATCCTTCCTTTTGTCCGTTCTCAAATGTTTTGATTTCAAGAAATGTTTATCTCTTTATTCATACCCAGGGAACCCCTCCCAGTTTCAGCATGAATGCAATAAATCAATGCAGACTAGACCTTGTAAACTATAATCCACATGAAAATTAATGTTTGCCACATAGTCATGTATGAGTCAGTGGCTCAGATCTCTAAATACATTTGTATTGAGGAACATTCTTGAATAAAACTTCTGGGCTTCGAATTCAACAGTTTGTACTTCCATAAGAAACACTGTATGGCACTGATTTTTTTTTTTTTGTGACACATAAGAAACAGCACAGCACTCATCCTCGCATACCTAACAAGAATTTGTATTTTTTTTTTTAGCATGGCATGTGCTATTCTAATGCCCATACAGCATCCTTTAACAAAATTTCCTTTGTAGAGCTTTTTATTGGTTCTTATTTAGCTCGCACGACAGATTTGGTACCTTGAATTCTCACTCGGCATCAACAGTTTTATATATTAATGTAATAGCGAAAGACAAGATGTATGGACTTGAGTACGGCTCAGCAAGCACAGATGTTGAGAAAAGTACTGAAGAAAACTCAAATGTGAAAATAAAAATAAGCTGGAATGTGGAATTATGGACATGGACATGAATACTGTTAGCAGATTCAATATGAAGAATATGTGTTAGACGCACGCTCAAAGAAACCTGTTGCATCTATATTCATTCAAATTACTTTGCAGAACCCAGCGCTGCAGTCTCAGGTGGGAGTTCGCTGAATGAGTCTACTGAAAATGAGTGTAGACGGAAAAAGCAGTTTGATCTGCAATAATGAACATTACATAAGTGACATGTCATTATTACTGTTACAGTGCCGAATGTTCCAAACTGTCAGTCGCATCATTCTGTGAGTTCCCTCCGTACATTACAGGGTTTGGCTCTCTCGAATGCTTTGCGAGAAAAATGATGAACTGGAAATATCTAGAGTAGTTCTAGAAAAACTATTTCCAGAATCTTATCTCAGCATCGCAAAGAATATAAAAAGTTTCTAAAGACAAGGTTAGTGCAGGAGTTGAATAAACTAAATACTTTGTTTTTCGAAACCATCTTGCCGTAGTAAACGTATGAAGTTCCCCTAGGTAGAGCTAGTCATTACGGATGATTGTGCCCATTGCGTACCATAAAAATTTAATTTGCGACCTACAATATTTACAAACTCAATTAACTCTGAATAAGTGGACCACTTGGCATTAAAGATTGGCCTCACCATGCCTGTCTGCCAACATCTACATAATAATTTCCATGAACCTATGTATTTCAAGAAAATATTTGGTGCGAGCTGCTTAAAACACAATAGCACTTTTTAGCAAGTGCTGATTGTTGGGCAAGTTGGTACGGTACGTTAGAAAACATGATTGTGCTTTGAAGACGGGGACATAGGAAGGACAGACACCACAGAGTGCTAACTTTCAACTGATTTAATTCAAGAACCTCGGCGTAGAAACACACTGCGTCACCGCACCACATCTCAACCAATCCGTGGCAGGGCCACGGATTGGTTGAGATGTGGTGCGGTGACACAGTCCATTTCTACGCTGAGGTTCTTGAATTAAATCACTTGAAAGTTAGCGCTCTGTTGTGTCTGTCCTTCCTATGTCCCCGTCTTCCAAGCGCAATCATATTTTCTACCGCACTTTTTAACACTTATAGAAAGCCTGTAGTGGGCCACAACTTAAGCAGTTTTCACTTCATTATAAAGAGCAATTACACATATGTGAACCATGAATATAGGCCTGCACTGAATTTTTTTCTTAAGCTGAACGTGCTATGCTCTGTTTACTATATAAATCTTTGCAGAGCTGACAATGTGCAAGTTCCTGTTTTTTTATATTTCACATGTCCCGACTGGTGAGTGTGGTAGGGACATAAGATTGATGACACCAACGAAACACAATGATTATTTTAAGAATTTGTTTGGGTATAGCACGAGCAAGGCGATCTGCGGGAAGTTATTTCTGTGACACCGTCGAACCTACATCCGCGGGCTTTAAGTTCACATGTTAATCATGTCTGCAGACTCCTTTTTGTAATTGGAATTTCATCCAACCCAAGATTTGAATATGTTTTTTTGCATTTTAGGCTTAGTAGTGCTTTTGCTGTTCTATTAATAGGTAAGAAAAATGCTTATTTCAAGTGGCATACCTAACACCTGGTGGCACGAGGACTCCCGTGTCGTGACGCAGACCGAAAGTCACAGCCAGGGAGATACTGCGATGCTCTTGTTGCTGGGATTACGTCCCCCATGGTCCTGCCCAGACCACAGAAAAAGATTGAGTCCAAGCTTGTGGCCACTAGGATCTCCAGATCTTGAGGCACCCAAGTAGCTGAAAATAAAAACAAATCACAATCAAGTACTTGGCAGAGCTACATTAGAATGGCTAGCATATTCTTTCGTGATCAGCACATAGATCCTCTTATTTTAGTCATAGTCACCCCCCAGGACAAAGCTACGTAGGCGTTAAAATGATGGGTACCGAATTTAGGTGAATGATCAAATGCATTCATTTAACCCCCTTTCGCCCCAACCTGAGACTTCTGTCAAATATTCACATTCAACTGTAAAGACTACAAATAAAACTACTACTGCAATGCAAAGCCGTATAGTGGGAGAGTTTAGCCAGCGGGTGTGGCAACGAAGGCGCCGGAGAGGAGGAAAGGGAGGAGAACGCCGAAGGAGGGAGAGAGAAGGCAGCAGAGAAAGAAAGAGGAGACGACCACCATTTTGACGCAAAGCTGTCTGCACGGAGCACTGTTGAGGCTACGTGTCGTCTGCTACGGGCTTATTTATTTTTTTTGCCTAAATAAAAGTGCATTCAAACATGGAGGAACTTCTTTCTTTAGGTTCTTAAGCCACCGAGGAATAACACTATATCATTTTATTGCCAGAGCCTGCCAAATAAAAGGAAAGAACCGAAATTTGAATATCGATCCCATGCCGGGCGAATGAATGAAAATGGCGGCCCTCCCCGTTCAGCTGGGAGCAGCCTAGAGTTCACGCGCATGCGCTCACGCCTCTTGCTCTGTGCCACGGGCTGATCAGCTCACTCGGAAGGGAGACGTTACGGCAGCGAAATCATAGACTGCCAGACTCTCCCCATATATGGCTCTGCTGCAATGGAAAGATTTTCCTACCCTCGTGCTCAGCGAGTGTCGACTGTGGATACAACTCCGGTTCATACACTCGCTGAACATGAGGGTAGAGTGTACCAGCAGAGGGCAGGTGTCTCTATACAAAGAGTTTAGTTGGCACACCAAGAGGCTAACGAATAAGAATGGGTACCACTCTGAGCAAAATGCCAAAAAAGCGTGGATCTCGGCTTGACACTAACAGCGGCACACAGTATCTATTTTACTGACAAAGGGGTACTAAATCATTATTTTCAGCTTCCTAACTAAACTAAATATTCTTCCCGGCTTGCTTTTTAGGAAAATCTCCAAATTTACAAGAACTACTAAGACAAGACAGCGTCTAAAAAAAAAAAAAAAAGCAATGGCAAAACCAGCAATCGAATTCGCCTGCTCTCCAGTAGCACGACATCTATGGCAGGCAGACCTGCAGAATGAGCAAGCAGTTTAAGAAACAGAGTATGTCCTATGTATAATTTTTTTTATGCTGCAAAGCAAGCGCTGGAAGGAGGTTTCACGACCTTAACGAAATTTCTTGCAATCAGTTGAGAACAAATTAGAGCAGTGAACTTGTCCTTGCTTCTGGCATAACGTTTTAGTGTTGCCCATGGAAACTCACATAAATTTGAAAATAAAAACAAAAAAGACTAACCTTCATAAAAAAATCTGTAACTTTGGCAAAGAAAAGTTACCTTGGAAAAAATATGTACAATACAGTTGTACAGAGTGCATTTGTGTGCTTAACCAATTTTGAGGCAAATCGGCGACAATGAAAAGAAGACGTTTGAGTACAATTAAGCGAAAGACAGAAAGGATGCATACCTACAACAAAAACATTTAGAACGACCACGGGCAGGAAACTCTGGTGAGGCTCTCGGAGTGACTCCCTCATATGGGCCTGCGCAGACCACAGAACAAGATCGGTCAAAGCTTGCAGCCATAAGGTGCTTCATACCATGAAGTTACAGAAGCGGGTGCAATTGGAAGCAAAGTGCATTTCATTTCTCTGAAAAACGAAGAGTTTAATAGGTAGCTTGCATTCATAAGGTGATACAGTCATGAATGCACAGACTTTTCAATGCAGCGCTATATCACCAACTTGTTAACCATGCCGGGCAACACTAAAACTGAGAGCATTATTTTAAACTATCTCAGCTTAAAGTTAACCACGACAGAAGCTTCAAGCCATCCTTGCAAATTCAGTGCACAAAGCAAGCCATGTGACCTTCTAGTTGGACGCCATGGTACGTCGAGCTTATAATCATGCGTCATGCTGTTTTTGCTGCAAAGGCTTGTAGTTTTAAAAGTGGTCCAGGTTAAAGAGACTAAAAGTATAGACGTTTACGAGTGGGGCCCTCACCTAGTCTGCAGCTACATTGCGAAATAGGACGTTCCAACCGGGATGTTTGCTGCCTGTAACCACACGACCAGCTTGTGCCCAGCGATTGTTCGAGCTGAATACATGTCCTCGACAGTGCCATTATTTGACAAGCATTTCTATGACTGTTAAACATGACTGACTTACAGAGAGACTCCACCTCAACGACTAATGACTTGGGATACCTAACTGAATACTGATATATCAACTAAATGCAAAACAATTACCTGGCAAGCATTAAATTTTTCAAGAGGCTGGGTCGACTCCGCATTAAGTTGAAGGAGTCGATGCGTAATAGGACAATACAAACAAAAATATGCCTTAGAATTCCTTTTGCACCCCCAAAATGATGTGTTTTTGAAGGTAAGGTACACAATGTTCTTGATTTAGAAAGTGCCTCAGCTGTACAAATGCATATGCAATAAGGGCACTTGCCAAGCCTATTCTACTCAGCTCTGTGCAGGTTAAGCTAAGTTAGAGTATAGAAGTACATGCTCACTGACACCAACAGAAAGGCAGGGAGAAGTCTCCGTTGTTCGACCTCCAGCCCGTCTGCTACCTTCGATGACGTTTCAGCGCCTCATGAGCCTGGAGCGAGCACATCTGTCTAAAGCGGGGTGAAAAGCACAAGCATGTGCTGGAGGACGCCCAGCCATTCTCTTTTTGTCATCGGCTATACTACATATTTTTAGTAAGACATATTTTTAAGCGAGGAAAAGTACTGCAAATATGCAGTCCACCTTAAAGATAACAACAGTTGCCATTCACCATTTTCCAAATAAGTGCTCCCACGTACCGGAACACCTACACATGTGGTGCGTGAGTAGGTTCAGGACTGAGAGGCTAGAAAACGAAGCGCTCGCAAGGCTTGTCTGGCCCTTCCAACCATGCGGGTACATTCGTTGCAAGTTCCCGATTTGTAGACAAAATGATTTAGAATGAGCAAATCTTGTCTACGCCCGAGGTAGAACATTGAATTGCGATTCCCCCATATTGTGCGAACCATCCTTCAAACTGCGGTACCACCTGCAAATAAACTATGTTGTGCTGCGGCACGCGTCCATGCTGCCTGCTTCAGAGGAAAACCACTGCTCGTGTTGAAGACGACATCCCACAGTGGACAGGTAACAATTTTTAACGAACAAAAACAAAATTGATATCATTCAATAGACACAGATAGGCTCACAAAGTGTCGGCACCATGATTGTTGTTGTCGGTTTTACTCTTGCATACAAACAAAGGTGACTTCCTCTCTCCTCCGATGGACAGTAAAACCCCCTTATCTCGGTAGCCCCTATTTCTTCTCGAATCGGTCACAGAGGACATAATCGCAGCCACTGAATTCCGCAAAATTAAAGGCCGCGAAAATTAAAGGTTCGCCAACATTAAGGGGTTTACTGTTCTTCTGAGTGTCACATGATGTTAACATTTCAAGGAGGCTGAAGGTATTGGTTTAAGAAAAAATTTACCTATGAAAAAAATGCCCTTCTCCAGGTTAGGCACGCGAGGTTCTTTTGCACTACGTATAAGGTGGCAAGTTTATTTCGGCAGAGCTTTTGGTAAAACGGAGTCACAAAAGTAGCTATACTTGGCGTCAACTATTTTGTGCTGCATTATAAAGCCAGAGTAGATTCCACAGTGCGTGCTTCAGCAGAGCACTGTTTGTTGCGAGAGCATATGTGGTTTAGTGTTGCATCCCATTTGCATAATCTAGAGAAACTAGCGCTGACAGAGTTGGAGCACTCCAAATATTAACAGCCGACTGTAGAAGCATTGAGAGATGCACACATGCGAACTGTGCATTTCTTAAAGGTGGGTTCGAGCAAAGGTAAAAACAATATCTATACTTACGGCGGCCATACTTGCCTTTCCCAAGCACGACCACTTTTCCCTCGGTAGCACCATCCAGTAAGAAGCACCAGCAACACGCCCATGAGACGCCGCCGCCTCCTGGATTGAATGACGACCCGCCTGAGGTCTTGGAAGGAGATCCGGAACACTGCTTTAGGCCAGATGTTGTATCTGGTGGGGCAGAGACTAAAAGCAAAAATTAACAAATTTATCTGAAGCGCTACATTCCTATAGGACAGCAGTATTTTTTTAGGCCAGTGATTCGCTTTAATTAAACACAAATGGTTGGTTTATATGATGAACCATCAGCCCCTATTTTTCTTAAGTGTAACGCAGTGTCTAACGTTACGTCCGACGGAACCCGAAATAAAAATTAAAGTTACGCCCAACATAACTGTCAAGCATTCGAGTTACGTCCGACGTAACCCAAAATAAAAATTAAAGTTACCGTATTTACTCGAAAATAGGTCGAACTCTATTTGTTGGACCCACCGAGAATAAAAAAAACAATTCAAATATAGGTCGACTTTTTTTTATTTTTAAGAACAGGGGAAATTTTGGGCAAAAGAAAGAAACCTTTATTTACATCACTTCACAGCTTGGTAGACATCCTCGCAAATCCGCCACAATACTTCACTGACACCGTTGTAAAATGACGACAAGAAACGAAAGAAGGTGCGAAGCAACGAAAGACAAACTACAAAGACGCAAACAAAGCCGCCGTGTCGCCATGAGCAACACGCGAGCCGAGCCGCCTCAAGCAACTAACAAAAGTAACATCTTTTTTTTTTTTTTCTTTTTTTGTGCGCGTTTGCGAGGATGGAGGACAAAGTGCATGGCGCATCGCGTTCCTCTCCTTCCCCATTGCCCAGCAAGGGGAACGCTAGAGGTGCGATGGCGAAATCTAATGCCCCAAGAGGTGCGCGCGATAGCGGCACCAGCCACCGCTGTTGTTTTCGGTTGTTTAACAAAAGCTTTTGGAAACAAGAAGCGGCGCAGCTCTACGGCAACGCCGGCTCGGTGACTCGATAGCTTCATGCCTCCGGTACGGTCGCAAAATTTGGTCGCGAATGTAGGTCGAAATTCTTTAGTCACAATTTCCGGGAAAAAAAAAAAAAAAGAAAAGGTCGACATATATTTGAATAAACACGGTAGTCAGCTGCGCGACGAGACACACATTATGAAAGCGATTGGTGCGAGCGATCAAGGCGATGAGCGACGTTTTCTAGAAGCCCAGGAACCGAGCGGCGCAAGCAGCGAGAGTGAGAAATCTTCGTCGCTCGGCGCCGGCACTCGTACCTTCTCGTCGTCGCTCGTCTCGTTGATCGCTATATTGCTTACATGCTGTTCAGAAAGGTGCTCTAAGTGGTTACCATTGCATTGGGGCCAGCCTCGCATCCAACCGTAACCAGTCTTGACTTTTTTTTAAGCCGCCCAGGTAGAAGTTAACATCGTACATACATCGTTTTCAAGCATGGCTCCTCGTTCATTGCTCGATTTACTTTTTCGTAAATGACAAACCGCAATGAAGCACAATTATTCTAGTTCAAAATTGTCACGAACACTTGGCACGCATGCTTACACTGTAGCGCACCTAACGTAATTTAAAAGTAGAACGAAAACGGGGCGAGATTCGCTTACCGCTTCACGGAAACAGAGTCCTTCGGATCCTAGGCCTAACGGCCGAAATCGGAAGTCGCCTGCGGTCCGGCGATCGGACGAGTTGAGCCGGCCGCGCTGTGCTGACCCCGGCTGACCACGCCTGGTTGAACCATGAGAGGCGTCGTCGAGTTGAGAGCCAGAGACGCAGTAGAAACGGACCGTAAAACATCTGTCCCGCAAAACGCAGGAGCCAGCGCCAAAACCGCTACGTCTGGCTGCGTCGCCATGTCCGCGACGACCGGAAGCGTGTAAACCGGGACTGGCCGGGAAGTTAGAAAAGGCGCGGCAGCGGAAGCCACTGGGCGGAAGCTTTACGTTTCGGTTTCGCTTTTCTCCGACATCGGCCACGGTCGCGGGCTGGTATGTTTGCGGCTGGTTGCGACGACGCGAGGGGCCACGAAAAGACGCCGAGTTGGCCGAGTACGAGTCACGGCCCACGATACGAGCAACGGGCCATTTGCCCCTGTCGACCGGCGATGCGGTATCCGCGGCTTAGTGTCACGATCGGTTTGTTGCCGTGCACGTTGACTCAAAGCTCGAAGTTATGCAGTTCCGTCAGTTCCGTTCCGGCACCACCCGCACCACGTTTTCCGGTGCATCGCACGTGGAGGCCTTTCGACGCATTCAGTGAACGTAAAGATCGCGCCCGCTGTCTTCGGTGCTGTGGAAGAAGTTGGGAGACGGAAGAAGCATCAAAACCAAGGCGTTTAGGACTCCAGTCCGGGCCGCCGGTCCACTCTGAACGAGAGGCGACGTGTGTGTGCACGCTTTGAGGAAGCCTCCACGTTTCGCCGCGCCAGACCTCGCCGATCGCGACCAGACCCCGAGTCCGAGAAGCTCTTGCGCAGCCAGGAACGGCAGCGAGGTAGGAGCTGCTCGTTCTGCGCAACCATGCAGTGCTCTACAGTGCTCGGAGCTCTCGGTGTCATGCGTGCTTGCACCGAAGCCTTTGTGACCCCTTCGGACGCTCAAGTCGTACTTCGCAAAGGTTTGGACGGGGCCGCCCTCACCGAGCAGCTCCACTAAATTCCGCTTACTTATGATCGCAATAAAAGCTTGCGTTTGTTCTCGGGAAAAAAATTGCGGGACCGCTCTCCGCGCCGCCGACGAGGTTGGCCGCCACCATGTTCTCAGCTGTTCACTCGCTCCCGCAGCGAGCGCCTTCCGATAATCCTCCCCGTTCCAAAATGCGATGCGATCTTCGTTTACATGGGCTGAATGAATGCGCACTCGCCATCTCGATCCACCTCTGTCTAGCGACTTTAATGCGATGCGCTTTGCGCATTATGCCGTTTCATGACCGCACATTGAATGCGGCAACTGGATTCAATGCGACTAAGTCGCATTCATGTAAACGCGGCTTATGGTATTTTTCGACATGTATGATCTATGTAACGATACCGGTGGTAAACGATGGACGTTTTTGTTGGAAGATGGCGGTCGTCTTTCTGCATGTATGGTTTAGTTATACCGGTGGTCTTGTGGTATAGGCGTTTCTTTGGAAAGATGGCGGTCGCCTACGTCATCGGACGCAAAATCATACCAGCCATACCGAGTCATATCGGCGAGCAAACCGGCTGCCAGTATAGACAGACCCGGAGCCATAGCGGTGCCGGTATCTCCAGTTATGGAGAACGCAAAACCAAACTAGCTGCATGTATAATAACAATAAATTATGGTGGTGTCATACCAGGACTGTACAAGCAGCAGGTTTGTTTCTTGTACGTTTTTCCAATAGGGAAAGAAGAGTCCATATAAAATTTTTCTGCAATAGAGAGCTATACTTGACAAGTCTAGAATTGGAAGAAAGGTACCGCCAGGATATCACAGTCAGTCGATCATATATAGAAGTCGCAGTTTTATTAAAAAAACGGTCACGTCTCGCTTTGGAGGAATGCTTTGCCCTTAGCAGAAAGGTGCGCTGCAGCTAAGCAACACAAGCAAAATAACGATGTCAACTCCGTGGTTGCCGCTTCACAGCAGTACACCAATTTTTGGTGAGAATGCACTCAACGAAGCTAACTAACCTGCCAGAACAGAACACAAACATAAGAATTATTGAGGAACTTCAGTACTGCGAGGGCTTGATGCAAAATCGGATCAAATAGTGTGTTTTTCACGTGATAATCTAAAGTTCTAAAAACTCACATTCTTATAGCAGCAATGGGCCAATTTGCAAGGCCTCATATATTATATTTTCAGCATCACTTTTTGAAGTCAAGTTTGGCCGCAACGTTGGCACGAATTCCTTACATTTTGGTAAAATGCAGCAAGATGTAGCAGGTTACGCACTTTGGCGCAGTTTGGCCCAAATAGCGCAGCAATCACATCACTGTTCACTACAAAATGGTGCTTATTGATGGGGGCCAACTGATCCCCTTCAAACAATAGCAAAAACGTGAGCACAACCAAGACTACATCGAAGTGCGACCCTATGGTTCAATGGGACTTGTAGCCAGGGGGGCTATGTTGCGCTTTTTGCACTCCCAGGAGACCAGGGAGAGGGAAGTGACGTCAACAACACAGCGAATGCAGATTGGATGTTGATTTTGTTTTCTTCTGTCAACATCCAATCTGCATTTGCTCTAGTCGTTGACGTCACTTCCCTCTTCCAAGTCTCCTGGGAGTGTAAAAAGCGCAACATAGCCCCCCAGCAACCACGCTTGGGGATATAAAACTCGTACAACTTTTGCTCATGCAGCTTCTTGTCGTATTTGAAACAAGTGTTTCAATCGCTCAGTAAGCAGGCAGTATTCCGAAATGTGCCCGTTCTTTCTTTATCAACCACCGTCGGCTGGCATGTCCAAACAAGCTGCAGTGACAACAAACTCCTAGTCATCGCTGATTCCGACTTTCCGTCAGATAAGGTGCTTTCGGGGTTTCCTTTGATTATGCTAAGAAGAAAATGAATATTAAACTTACTTTTCGATACGTGCCACACATCAAAGTAGTGAAGAACTTCAGGCTCCACCTCCCTCATGTGCTTCGCTATTGAGCGGTGTCGGTCAGTTGTCAAAGAGCGCACCTTGATGTCCTTGGTCTTCAGGAATTCCAGACAGCGAATAAGTCCCTGCTTCTCCATCTGGACACTGGCCCGTACTTCCTCACACTGCATAAGGTACACAAATGCCCGAATTCTACCCTGAATCATGTCTTCTCAAACTAGATACCCAAAAACTTAATGGTTCCACAAACTTCCACGTTTTCTTGTCATGCCGTTTAAAATATGAGACTGTAGTGCAGAAAAGGAAAAACTTTTAGTCGAAGTGACAAACCTGTATCTGTTACTTCGGCTAAAAGTTTTTCCTTTTCTGTAGCATATAGTATCAGGTGTTGCTACATGATTAGCTACCACCAGCTTGCCTGTACACTCAGTCTTTACATTTTCTTGGTTGTTCCAGCCTCCAAGTATAGCTTTTCTTCCAATCTAGCAGTTATTTCAGTAGATCTGAACCAGACGTAAATACAGAGCCATGAAGTGCTCCCTAGTTTGGGCACTATTTACCAAGTTCGCAGGTTTTTGCATCACTTTATTCTATCACTTCTGAGACTGTGGAGTGGGTTCCTTGGCTGTTAGCTACATATGCTTAGCGCCTTATAATTCTGACAGGGGAAACAGCCCTATTGGAAAAACGTACAAGAAACAAACCTGCTGCTTGTACAGTCCTGGTATGACACCACCATAATTTATTGTTATTATACATGCAGCTAGTTTGGTTTTGCGTTCTCCATAACTGGAGATACCGGCACCGCTCTGGCTCCGGGTCTGTCTATACTGGCAGCCGGTTTGCTCGCCGATATGACTCGGTATGGCTGGTATGATTTTGCGTCCGATGACGTAGGCGACCGCCATCTTTCCAACGAAACGCCTCTACCACAAGACCACCGGTATAACTAAACCATACATGCAGAAAGACGACCGCCATCTTCCAACAAAAACGTCCATCGTTTACCACCGGTATCGTTACATACATCATACATGTCGAAAAATACCATAAGCCGCGTTTACATGAATGCGACTTAGTCGCATTGAATCCAGTTGCCGCATTCAATATGCGGTCATGTAAACGGCATAATACGCAAAGCGCATGGCATTAAAGTCGCTAGACAGAGGTGGATCGAGATGGCGAGTGCGCATTCATTCAGCCCATGTAAACGAAGATCGCATCGCATTTTGGAACGGGGAGGATTATCGGAAGGCGCTCGCTGCGGGAGCGAGTGAACAGCTGAGAACATGGTGGCGGCCAACCTCGTCGGCGGCGCGGAGAGCGGTCCCGCAATTTTTTTCCCGAGAACAAACGCAAGCTTTTATTGCGATCATAAGTAAGCGGAATTTAGCGGAGCTGCTCGGTGAGGGCGGCCCCGTCCAAACCTTTGCGAAGTACGACTTGCGCGTCCGAAGGGGTCACAAAGGCTTCGGAGCAAGCACGCATGACAACGAGAGCTCCGAGCACTGTAGAGCACTGCATGGTTGCGCAGAACGAGCAGCTCCTACCTCGCTGCCGTTCCTGGCTGCGCAAGAGCCTCTCGGACTCGGGGTCTGGTCGCGATCGGCGAATTCTGGCGCGGCGAAACGTGGAGGCTTCCTCAAAGCGTGCACACACACGTCGCCTCTCGTTCAGAGTGGACCGGCGGCCCGGACTGGAGTCCTAAACGCCTTGGTTTTGATGCTTCTTCCGTCTCCCAACTTCTTCCACAGCACCGAAGACAGCGGGCGCGATCTTTACGTTCACTGAATGCGTCGAAAGGCCTCCACGTGCGATGCACCGGAAAACGTGGTGCGGCTGGTGCCGGAACGGAACTGACGGAACTGCATAACTTCGAGCTTTGAGTCAACGTGCACGGCAACAAACCGATCGTGACACTAAGCCGCGGATACCGCATCGCCGGTCGACAGGGGCAAATGGCCCGTTGCTCGTATCGTGGGCCGTGACTCGTACTCGGCCAACTCGGCGTCTTTTCGTGGCCCCTCGCGTCGTCGCAACCAGCCGCAAACATACCAGCCCGCGACCGTGGCCGATGTCGGAGAAAAGCGAAACCGAAACGTAAAGCTTCCGCCCAGTGGCTTCCGCTGCCGCGCCTTTTCTAACTTCCCGGCCAGTCCCGGTTTACACGCTTCCGGTCGTCGCGGAGATGGCGACGCAGCCAGACGTAGCGGTTTTGGCGCTGGCTCCTGCGTTTTACGGGACAGATGTTTTACGGTCCGTTTCTACTGCGTCTCTGGCTCTCAACTCGACGACGCCTCTCATGGTTCAACCAGGCGTGGTCAGCCGGGGTCAGCACAGCGCGGCCGGCTCAACTCGTCCGATCGCCGGACCGCAGGCGACTTCCGATTTCGGCCGTTAGGCCTAGGATCCGAAGGACTCTGTGTCCGTGAAGCGGTAAGCGAATCTCGCCCCGTTTTCGTTCTACTTTTAAATTACGTTAGGTGCGCTACAGTGTAAGCATGCGTGCCAAGTGTTCGTGACAATTTTGAACTAGAATAATTGTGCTTCATTGCGGTTTGTCATTTACGAAAAAGTAAATCGAGCAATGAACGAGGAGCCATGCTTGAAAACGATGTATGTACGATGTTAACTTCTACCTGGGCGGCTTAAAAAAAAGTCAAAATGGTTACGGTTGGATGCGAGGCTGGTCCCAATGCAATGGTAACCACTTAGAGCACCTTTCTGAACAGCATGTAAGCAATATAGCGATCAACGAGACGAGCGACGACGAGAAGCTACGAGTGCCGGCGCCGAGCGACGAAGATTTCTCACACTCGCTGCTTGCGCCGCTCGGTTCCTGGGCTTCTAGAAAACGTCGCTCATCGCCTTGATCGCTCGCACCAATCGCTTTCATAATGTGTGTCTCGTCGCGCAGCTGACTACCGTGTTTATTCAAATATATGTCGACCTTTTTCTTTTTTTTTTTTTTTCGGAAATCGTGACTAAAGAATTTTGACCTACATTCGCGACCAAATTTTGCGACCGTACCGGAGGCATGAAGCTATCGAGTCACCGAGCCGGCGTTGTAGAGCTGCGCCGCTTCTTGTTTCCAAAAGCTTTTGTTAAACAACCGAAAACAACAGCGGTGGCTGGTGCCGCTATCGCGCGCACCTCTTGGGGCATTGGATTTCGCCATCGCACCTCTAGCGTTCCCCTTGTTGGGCAATGGGGAAGGAGAGGAACGCGATGCGCCATGCACTTTGTCCTCCATCCTCGCAAACGCGCACAAAAAAAGAAAAAAAAAAAAAGATGTTACTTTTGTTAGTTGCTTGAGGCGGCGCGGCTCGCGTGTTGCTCATGGCGACACGGCGGCTTTGTTTGCGTCTTTGTAGTTTGTCTTTCGTTGCTTCGCTCCTTCTTTCGTTTCTTGTCGTCATTTTACAACGGTGTCAGTGAAGTATTGTGGCGGATTTGCGAGGATGTCTACCAAGCTGTGAAGTGATGTAAATAAAGGTTTCTTTCTTTTGCCCAAAATTTCCCCTGTTCTTAAAAATAAAAAAAAGTCGACCTATATTTGAATTGTTTTTTTTATTCTCAGTGGGTCCAACAAATAGAGTTCGACCTATTTTCGAGTAAATACGGTAACTTTAATTTTTATTTTGGGTTACGTCGGACGTAACTCGAATGCTTGACAGTTACGTTGGGCGTAACTTTAATTTTTATTTCGGGTTCCGTCGGACGTAACGTTAGACACTGCGTTACACTTAAGAAAAATAGGGGCTGATGGTTCATCATATAAACCAACCATTTGTGTTTAATTAAAGCGAATCACTGGCCTAAAAAAATACTGCTGTCCTATAGGAATGTAGCGCTTCAGATAAATTCGTTAATTTTTGCTTTTAGTCTCTGCCCCACCAGATACAACATCTGGCCTAAAGCAGTGTTCCGGATCTCCTTCCAAGACCTCAGGCGGGTCGTCATTCAATCCAGGAGGCGGCGGCGTCTCATGGGCGTGTTGCTGGTGCTTCTTACTGGATGGTGCTACCGAGGGAAAAGTGGTCGTGCTTGGGAAAGGCAAGTATGGCCGCCGTAAGTATAGATATTGTTTTTACCTTTGCTCGAACCCACCTTTAAGAAATGCACAGTTCGCATGTGTGCATCTCTCAATGCTTCTACAGTCGGCTGTTAATATTTGGAGTGCTCCAACTCTGTCAGCGCTAGTTTCTCTAGATTATGCAAATGGGATGCAACACTAAACCACATATGCTCTCGCAACAAACAGTGCTCTGCTGAAGCACGCACTGTGGAATCTACTCTGGCTTTATAATGCAGCACAAAATAGTTGACGCCAAGTATAGCTACTTTTGTGACTCCGTTTTACCAAAAGCTCTGCCGAAATAAACTTGCCACCTTATACGTAGTGCAAAAGAACCTCGCGTGCCTAACCTGGAGAAGGGCATTTTTTTCATAGGTAAATTTTTTCTTAAACCAATACCTTCAGCCTCCTTGAAATGTTAACATCATGTGACACTCAGAAGAACAGTAAACCCCTTAATGTTGGCGAACCTTTAATTTTCGCGGCCTTTAATTTGGCGGAATTCAGTGGCTGCGATTATGTCCTCTGTGACCGATTCGAGAAGAAATAGGGGCTACCAAGATAAGGGGGTTTTACTGTCCATCGGAGGAGAGAGGAAGTCACCTTTGTTTGTATGCAAGAGTAAAACCAACAACAACAATCATGGTGCCGACACTTTGTGAGCCTATCTGTGTCTATTGAATTATATCAATTTTGTTTTTGTTCGTTAAAAATTGTTGCCTGTCCACTGTGGGATGTCGTCTTCAACACGAGCAGTGGTTTTCCTCTGAAGCAGGCAGCATGGACGCGTGCCGCAGCACAACATAGTTTATTTGCAGGTGGTACCGCAGTTTGAAGGATGGTTCGCACAATATGGGGGAATCGCAACTCAATGTTCTACCTCGGGCGTAGACAAGATTTGCTCATTCTAAATCATTTTGTCTACAAATCGGGAACTTGCAACGAATGTACCCGCATGGTTGGAAGGGCCAGACAAGCCTTGCGAGCGCTTCGTTTTCTAGCCTCTCAGTCCTGAACCTACTCACGCACCACATGTGTAGATGTTCCGGTACGTGGGAGCACTTATTTGGAAAATGGTGAATGGCAACTGTTGCTATCTTTAAGGTGGACTGCATATTTGCAGTACTTTTCCTCACTTAAAAATATGTCTTACTAAAAATATGTAGTATAGCCGATGACAAAAAGAGAATGGCTGGGCGTCCTCCAGCACATGCTTGTGCTTTTCACCCCGCTTTAGACAGATGTGCTCGCTCCAGGCTCATCAGGCGCTGAAACGTCATCGAAGGTAGCAGACGGGCTGGAGGTCGAACAACGGAGACTTCTCCCTGCCTTTCTGATGGTGTCAGTGAGCATGTACTTCTATACTCTAACTTAGCTTAACCTGCACAGAGCTGAGTAGAATAGGCTTGGCAAGTGCCCTTATTGCATATGCATTTGTACAGCTGAGGCACTTTCTAAATCAAGAACATTGTGTACCTTACCTTCAAAAACACATCATTTTGGGGGTGCAAAAGGAATTCTAAGGCATATTTTTGTTTGTATTGTCCTATTACGCATCGACTCCTTCAACTTAATGCGGAGTCGACCCAGCCTCTTGAAAGATTTAATGCTTGCCAGGTAATTGTTTTGCATTTAGTTGATATATCAGTATTCAGTTAGGTATCCCAAGTCATTAGTCGTTGAGGTGGAGTCTCTCTGTAAGTCAGTCATGTTTAACAGTCATAGAAATGCTTGTCAAATAATGGCACTGTCGAGGACATGTATTCAGCTCGAACAATCGCTGGGCACAAGCTGGTCGTGTGGTTACAGGCAGCAAACATCCCGGTTGGAACGTCCTATTTCGCAATGTAGCTGCAGACTAGGTGAGGGCCCCACTCATAAACGTCTATACTTTTAGTCTCTTTAAGCTGGACCACTTTTAAAACTAAAAGCCTTTGCAGCAAAAACAGCATGACGCATGATTATAAGCTCGACGTACCATGGCGTCCAACTAGAAGGTCACATGGCTTGCTTTGTGCACTGAATTTGCAAGGATGGCTTGAAGCTTCTGTCGTGGTTAACTTTAAGCTGAGATAGTTTAAAATAATGCTCTCAGTTTTTAGTGTTGCCCGGCATGGTTAACAAGTTGGTGATATAGCGCTGCATTGAAAAGTCTGTGCATTCATGACTATCACCTTATGAATGCAAGCTACCTATTAAACTCTTCGTTTTTCAGAGAAATGAAATGCACTTTGCTTCCAATTGCACCCGCTTCTGTAACTTCATGGTATGAAGCACCTTATGGCTGCAAGCTCTGACCGATCTTGTTCTGTGGTCTGCGCAGGCCCATATGAGGGAGTCACTCCGAGAGCCTCACCAGAGTTTCCTGCCCGTGGTCGTTCTAAATGTTTTTGTTGTAGGTATGCATCCTTTCTGTCTTTCCCTTAATTGTACTCAAACGTCTTCTTTTCATTGTCGCCGATTTGCCTCAAAATTGGTTAAGCACACAAATGCACGCTGTACAACTGTATTGTACATATTTTTTCCAAGGTAACTTTTCTTTGCCAAAGTTACAGATTTTTTTATGAAGGTTAGTCTTTTTTGTTTTTATTTTCAAATTTATGTGAGTTTCCATGGGCAACACTAAAACGTTATGCCAGAAGCAAGGACAAGTTCACTGCTCTAATTTGTTCTCAACTGATTGCAAGAAATTTCGTTAATGTCGTGAAACCTCCTTCCAGCGCTTGCTTTGCAGCATAAAAAAAAATTATACATGGGACATACTCTGTTTCTTAAACTGCTTGCTCATTCTGCAGGTCTGCCTGCCATAGATGTCGTGCTACTGGAGAGCAGGCGAATTCGATTGCTGGTTTTGCCATTGCTTTTTTTTTTTTTAGACGTTGTCTTGTCTTAGTAGTTCTTGTAAATTTGGAGATTTTCCTAAAAAGCAAGCCGGGAAGAATATTTAGTTTCGTTAGGAAGCTGAAAATAATGATTTAGTACCCCTTTGTCAGTAAAATAGATACTGTGTGCCGCTGTTAGTGTCAAGCCGAGATCCACGCTTTTTTGGCATTTTGCTCAGAGTGGTACCCATTCTTATTCGTTAGCCTCTTGGTGTGCCAACTAAACTCTTTGTATACAGACACCTGCCCTCTGCTGGTACACTCTACCCTCATGTTCAGCGAGTGTATGAACCGGAGTTGTATCCACAGTCGACACTCGCTGAGCACGAGGGTAGGAAAATCTTTCCATTGCAGCAGAGCCATATATGGGGAGAGTCTGGCAGTCTATGATTTCGCTGCCGTAACGTCTCCCTTCCGAGTGAGCTGATCAGCCCGCGGCACAGAGCAAGAGGCGTGAGCGCATGCGCGTGAACTCTAGGCTGCTCCCAGCTGAACGGGGAGGGCCGCCATTTTCATTCATTCGCCCGGCATGGGATCGATATTCAAATTTCGGTTATTTCCTTTTATTTGGCAGGCTCTGGCAATAAAATGATATAGTGTTATTGCTCGGTGGCTTAAAAACCTAAAGAAAGAAGTTCCTCCATGTTTGAACGCACTTTTATTTAGGCAAAAAAAATAAATAAGCCCGTAGCAGACGACACGTAGCCTCAACAGTGCTCCGTGCAGACAGCTTTGCGTCAAAATGGTGGTCGTCTCCTCTTTCTTTCTCTGCTGCCTTCTCTCTCCCTCCTTCGGCGTTCTCCTCCCTTTCCTCCTCTCCGGCGCCTTCGTTGCCACACCCGCTGGCTAAACTCTCCCACTATACGGCTTTGCATTGCAGTAGTAGTTTTATTTGTAGTCTTTACAGTTGAATGTGAATATTTGACAGAAGTCTCAGGTTGGGGCGAAAGGGGGTTAAATGAATGCATTTGATCATTCACCTAAATTCGGTACCCATCATTTTAACGCCTACGTAGCTTTGTCCTGGGGGGTGACTATGACTAAAATAAGAGGATCTATGTGCTGATCACGAAAGAATATGCTAGCCATTCTAATGTAGCTCTGCCAAGTACTTGATTGTGATTTGTTTTTATTTTCAGCTACTTGGGTGCCTCAAGATCTGGAGATCCTAGTGGCCACAAGCTTGGACTCAATCTTTTTCTGTGGTCTGGGCAGGACCATGGGGGAGGTAATCCCAGCAACAAGAGCATCGCAGTATCTCCCTGGCTGTGACTTTCGGTCTGCGTCACGACACGGGAGTCCTCGTGCCACCAGGTGTTAGGTATGCCACTTGAAATAAGCATTTTTCTTACCTATTAATAGAACAGCAAAAGCACTACTAAGCCTAAAATGCAAAAAAACATATTCAAATCTTGGGTTGGATGAAATTCCAATTACAAAAAGGAGTCTGCAGACATGATTAACATGTGAACTTAAAGCCCGCGGATGTAGGTTCGACGGTGTCACAGAAATAACTTCCCGCAGATCGCCTTGCTCGTGCTATACCCAAACAAATTCTTAAAATAATCATTGTGTTTCGTTGGTGTCATCAATCTTATGTCCCTACCACACTCACCAGTCGGGACATGTGAAATATAAAAAAACAGGAACTTGCACATTGTCAGCTCTGCAAAGATTTATATAGTAAACAGAGCATAGCACGTTCAGCTTAAGAAAAAAATTCAGTGCAGGCCTATATTCATGGTTCACATATGTGTAATTGCTCTTTATAATGAAGTGAAAACTGCTTAAGTTGTGGCCCACAACAGGCTTTCTATAAGTGTTAAAAAGTGCGGTAGAAAATATGATTGCGCTTGGAAGACTGGGACATAGGAAGGACAGACACAACAGAGCGCTAACTTTCAAGTGATTTAATTCAAGAACCTCAGCGTAGAAACGGACTGTGTCACCGCACCACATCTCAACCAATCCGTGGCCCTGCCACGGACCGCAAGTACGCCAACTCCTTATCCGCCAAGTCAATTGACGCCACACTGACACAACTTGTGCCGGAACTATTTATAGTGTCAGCCTCCATAATCTCGCTAACAGTCCTATCTTTGTGCCTCTCAAGAACAATAGACGAAGCAAATAATGGTTTGCACCCGCAGTCATGACAGTGACACGACAGATCATGACTGCGAGTGCAAACCATTATTTGCTCAGTCTACTGTTCTTGCTAGGCACAAAGATATGACTGTTAGAGAGATTATGGAGGCTGATGCTATAAATAGTTCTGGCACGTGTGTCAGTGTGGCGTCAATTGACTTGGCGGATAAGGAGTTGGCGTACTTGCGGTCCGTGGCAGGGCCACGGATTGGTTGAGATGTGGTGCGGTGACGCAGTGTGTTTCTACGCCGAGGTTCTTGAATTAAATCAGTTGAAAGTTAGCACTCTGTGGTGTCTGTCCTTCCTATGTCCCCGTCTTCAAAGCACAATCATGTTTTCTAACGTACCGTACCAACTTGCCCAACAATCAGCACTTGCTAAAAAGTGCTATTGTGTTTTAAGCAGCTCGCACCAAATATTTTCTTGAAATACATAGGTTCATGGAAATTATTATGTAGATGTTGGCAGACAGTCATGGTGAGGCCAATCTTTAATGCCAAGTGGTCCACTTATTCAGAGTTAATTGAGTTTGTAAATATTGTAGGTCGCAAATTAAATTTTTATGGTACGCAATGGGCACAATCATCCGTAATGACTAGCTCTACCTAGGGGAACTTCATACGTTTACTACGGCAAGATGGTTTCGAAAAACAAAGTATTTAGTTTATTCAACTCCTGCACTAACCTTGTCTTTAGAAACTTTTTATATTCTTTGCGATGCTGAGATAAGATTCTGGAAATAGTTTTTCTAGAACTACTCTAGATATTTCCAGTTCATCATTTTTCTCGCAAAGCATTCGAGAGAGCCAAACCCTGTAATGTACGGAGGGAACTCACAGAATGATGCGACTGACAGTTTGGAACATTCGGCACTGTAACAGTAATAATGACATGTCACTTATGTAATGTTCATTATCGCAGATCAAACTGCTTTTTCCGTCTACACTCATTTTCAGTAGACTCATTCAGCGAACTCCCACCTGAGACTGCAGCGCTGGGTTCTCCAAAGTAATTTGAATGAATATAGATGCAACAGGTTTCTTTGAGCGTGCGTCTAACACATATTCTTCATATTGAATCTGCTAACTGTATTCATGTCCATAATTCCACATTCCAGCTTATTTTTATTTGCACATTTGAGTTTTCTTCAGTACTTTTCTCAACATCTGTGCTTGCTGAGCCGTACTCAAGTCCATACATCTTGTCTTTCGCTATTACATTAATATATAAAACTGTTGATGCCGAGTGAGAATTCAAGGTACCGAATCTGTCGTGCGAGCTAAATAAGAACCAATAAAAAGCTCTACAAAGGAAATTTTGTTAAAGGATGCTGTATGGGCATTAGAATAGCACATGCCATGCTAAAAAAAAAAATACAAATTCTTGTTAGGTATGCGAGGATGACAGTGCTGTGCTGTTTCTGATGTGTCACAAAAAAAAAAAAAATCAGTGCCATACAGTGTTCCTTATGGAAGTACAAACTGTTGAATTCGAAGCCCAGAAGTTTTATTCAAGAATGTTCCTCAATACAAACGTATTTAGAGATCTGAGCCGCTGACTCATACATGACTATGTGGCAAACATTAATTTTCATGTGGATTATAGTTTACAAGGTCTAGTCTGCATTGATTTATTGCATTCATGCTGAAACTGGGAGGGGTTCCCTGGGTATGAATAAAGAGATAAACATTTCTTGAAATCAAAACATTTGAGAACGGACAAAAGGAAGGATCTGAGAACGGTATCTTAGATTCTCTTCTTTTTCTTACAGTATCTCTAATGTTCACTTTATTTCACCTGATGCATTTAGTTTTTAGCGCAGCTCTTAGCACCCGTTTCCGCGTTTCGCGGCGTCGCTGTCGGCGTAACCACCCAACTAAACTTGGCAGGAAATTGAATTAACGTTGTGGTCATGTGACGTTAATATTTCCGCTAAGTCTAGCTGAGAAACTGAATTTTTTTATGGATGACGTGACACGGTCATGCGACGTCATTTTCCCCGCTACTTTTAGCGGAAAAACTGCATTTGTGTTGAGGTCATGTGACATCAATTTCTGCGCTAAATTTAGTGGGAAACTTAACCAGCTAAATTTAGTGGGGAAATTTTCCCGCTAAATTCAGGGAAGTTCCCTGCTAAATGGGAGGGAGCAGAAGAGGAGGAGGGGAGGGGGAGGAGGGGCATACCTTCCCATCCTCCTCTTCAAGATCTGTGCTCTAATTTCACGTTACAGAGAATTGTAAACGTCTCATATTTCATCTCATGTTTATTCAACTTTTATATTGCAGGTGCGCTCACAGCACAAATCTGGGTTGTGCTGATCCTCTACGCACAAGTTAGGAACTCCTGAGTGGCAAGAGTGGGAGTTTGGTCTGACAGCTCAAGGGACACCATTGTTCAGTATTGAATTTTTAATAATCTTCTTTTAAGCAAAGTTAAGCTTTCCTGCATGCAGTTCTTGTAAAAATAAATACCTGCAACCAAATTTACCAGGTCACGACATTTCGCCTCTGCTCTTAGTGGTCCTGGTGAGCCTCGGATAAGAGCTTACTGGTGTGCAAACACCATGCTTGTTTGAAACCACTCACTGATGTAGAGACTCGCTGACATCCAGCATTCCAATGAAACGCTGGATGTCCACAAGTCTTTCTTGAACAATGCAAGCGGGGAAGGAACCATACAATCGTATCGTATTGGGGGACATTCTACAGAGTTTTTTTTCTATGTTTTACAGATTTTTTAAAAAAAAAAGCCGTAAAAGCTACATTTACGCGGTCTGTGCACGTGAGTTATATGGCCAGGGCGGCATAGTATAAAAGGCTAATTTGTAATGATCCGTCGGCTTATTACAGAGATATGCCAGACTTCTTTCAGAAAACTAGATGGAGGTTCATTCTAGCGTAGTTTTATCCCGCGAATCTGAATATCCCGTTCGTTTTCCTCAAAGATATAACTAAACGTGAGAAAACACAAAAAACATCCCACCAACAGTGACATCGTAAGAAGACCTTTCGGCCGCCAAGCGTGTGTCGCTTAAGGGCCGCGCGTCCAATCGCAAGTTTTCTAGGTATATTCTCCGGCACTGGCACCAGTCGTGACACATTTTTCTGCCCTTTTAAAAATAGCACGTGCGTGCATAGCTTTGATAGGCGCTGAAGATGCGTGAACAAAGATTTTGAAAGCTGCTGTTGTGACGTCGCTGTCTAGGGAGGTGCTTTCACAGCGCTTTAAAAATGACTATGCAGCCTTGATTAATTAAATTAGTAAATAATTTTGATATTTGAGATTCTCGAGGTCGAATGAAGAAGATTTAAAAGTGTTTTCTCAAATACAAAACTGCTTCAGCCTCTCTCTAAGTATAGTAAGTTCGTGAAATTTTTAATCAGTGAAAATAGACCCATGGTTCCAATTAGAAACCTGCTAAGCATCATCAAAACACTCTAAATCAATTTTCTTTGTAAAGATAGACGAGTAGCATTATATGGCGTTATAAAAAAATGGTCAATTTGGATGCATTTCCAGACTTCGGTTTCTTACCAGAGCGCATCTTTGCACCTGCGGTCCAGCTGCCCGGTGACCGCAGTGCGAAGCCGCCCCCTCGCCTCCCTCGTAGGATGAAGGGAAGCAAGGCGCATGTGTGTTGCGTGTCTATGCCCCTGGGGAACAGGACCGTGGGCGCAGAGATGAGCTCTGATAAGAAACTGAAACCTAGAAACTCGTCCAAATAAAGCTTTTTACAGAATGCATAAAACGCTACCCCTGAATTATATCCTTCTAAAAAAAACTTGATTTTGTGGTTTTCAATGACTCAGCAAGTTTCTAATTGAAACCATATTTTCATTTTCACTAATTAAAAAGTTGATTAACAAATTGTATTTAATTATCTGACTGATCGTTACGACTAGGTCCCTATACTACGTACGCCTGGCCGTATAACTCGCCTGCACAAACCGCATTAATATAGCTTTCACGACCTTTCTAAACATGCATGTAAAGCTTGAAACTAAATCGCCCTGTACAACAGTGAAAAGGCGAAACCAACACGCTGGAGCCATATGGCTCCACCATGCTGGTATCGCCTTTTTGCTGGTATAGGATGTCCCATATTACGTTATGCATGTATGGTTCCGTCCGCCTACATGGTTCCGCCTATATCCACTACGCTGGTATAGGATGTCCCATAATACGACACGCTTGTATGGTTCCGCCCACCTGTATCGTTCCGCCTTATTCCACTATACTGGAGCCGCCTTTTTCGCTTGTATAGGATGTCCCATATTACGGTTATGCTTGTATGAGCCTTTTCCGTCATCTTTCCATCATCGAGATTTTCCAACAGGGAGGGGTTGTAACTTCTGGCATAAACTATATTTGAAATAACATGTTTCGGTCGTATTGCATGCCACAAGTATTAACATTGACTTCTATGACATCACAATCATCATTATCTCTTACCTCACCAACCTGAACTTGTTCACAGTGCAAGATCTTGTTGATTTGAGGAGCATAAACGGAGTAAGTCAGGTACGTTGCGGAAAAGCCTGGGGAGTCGCATCTTCCATCTCCGCTCAAGTCGACAGGACTGTCTTTTAGCTGCTCCAACAGCTCATCCTGGTGCTTTGTCCGTACCTAATCATGAAGATAAGCACAGCACATCTGTTGCACAATTATGCTATAACAAGCAATATTACAATTTTTCAATTTATTGGGATAGTAAATGGCATCGACAGTAAAGTGGAGATACAGCCAAGTAGGTTCATGAATCATCAAGGTAAATACAGTGCATCGAAGGATAAAGACAGAAAGAAGATCACAGGACGAGTCCTGAACAAATGGCTGAATTTGTATTGAAAAACGGCTTAAGCAAAAAGCCAACAGAGAAGCTAAATAACCTGCCCGAGGTGACGTCTGTGTTCACATGTGTAAACAAATGTTTAAAGAATGGTTCTATAAACAAACTGATTTCATTGAAATCTGAACACTGACGTCATCTTTGACATTTTATTTTACTTTTTGTAAACTTTTTGCATGAGATGTTCTTTTTTCTTTTTAAATAAAACCACAGTTGTTACTTTGGCGCTCGGCCGGTGTGCTTTTCTCAGTCTTTGTCCTGTGCGCTGTCTTCAGCTTAACAGTAGTTTGTCTTAATTCTCACCTTCTCTACAGTGGGGATGAGAAATGCCGACTGATAGTTAAATAACGATTGGTGTAATCTGAGCTAGTTGGTTACTCATTATGAAAAAAACCAGCTGAACTAAGGAAAAGGTAGAGATAGAAAGAAAGACACCCGATCGCTGGACTACCAACTGTTTTTATATATAAACCTCCTCTTCATCCTCTTCCTCTCCTTCTGCATAATTCACTTCGTTCCCCCCTTTTCCCCTTTGTTTTACGTTTTATTTTACAAGATGTTGCCCCCTCGGAGAAATTGTTTTTCGGTGCGCAACAAGGTGATACAGTACATCCTCAGCGTCTTGACTTGGACGTTCATTAGCTGCAGCACACGTAATGTGGCTGTTGGGCTAGCTCCAGAAAAGAAGATTGCTGAAGACAGTAGCAAGCTCCCAGCAGCCTTGCCCTTGATGACTGGCTGACTGCTCCAGGTATGGTAGTGCGAGTCTTTGCAGATGGTCTCCACCTTCACCAGGGTGCCTTTCACAGTTAGGCTGGGCTCGCACTTCATAAGGCAAGTCCGGCAGATGGTAAAGAGTTCCAGCAGGCAGCTTTCGAAGACAACATATTTCTTCTCATCCTGCAGGGGCAACCCGGATTCTACGGTTTCATCCCTAGAAGGAGTATAAATTAATATATGATTAAACAACACCTAAATGTGTTCGTTGTTTCATTTTTTTATCAGCAATAAGCAACAGACAGCTAGGGCCCCTACAAGGCCACAAACAGCTACAGAAAACAAAACTAAAATTTAGGTCAGGTGTAGCTTGATACAGTGCCGCATAGTCGTCGCATGCGGACAAAAAACGATAGCGTGTGAGCGAGGTCGAGCTGAAATATAAGGGGAGTTCCCAACCTGGTTGGATGCCAAAATGTATACAGGGTATTCTTGTTCGTTAGTAAATCGAGTAGGGAACATCAGCTTCTCTTTCACATGAACAGGCATAAAGTGTAGGATTGTCTCAAAGACGGAGATACTAATGTTTACCTCTTCAATATTTCCTTGAACTGTGCCTGTAAAAAAAAAGAAAGGGAGGCACCCTACCCTGAACACGTGTCATCTTCCGACTGCTCGCTGAGTGGGGTCCAGTCTTCATCCTTTTCTTGGCCGCGATCAAGGTCTTCTTCAAGGGGGGAAGCTGGTGAAAGCAGTGAGGGGGTAGGAAGCACGGGAAAGGAAGGCACCCAGCTTTCCGTTTGCACCGCACAGGCCATCGCAGCATAGGCCTCTTTGACCTGCGTGCCTGACCACAGGCAAACAATAAACAATTATTACATCTCTGTTCAGTGTCTCCAGGCAAAGAGAATGTGCAACGGCATAAGGAAAAGTTTAGTAACTATACATGGTATTGTTGGATCCCCCGAGGATTGGGCCTTCGCGTATGACAGTGACTACCAACGAATACATTCCAGAAACAAACCATACAGACTAATTGGATACAGGTATTTTATGGTTGCCATTATATGGCTAGAGAGCCAATGCCGATGTTTCTTGGAATGCTTACCGACTGCCGTTCGACCAAGCAAAGAACCTTGGATGTGTGTAGCTGCTTGTTGAGTAGCCACTGAAGCTTGCACAGATGCATCCTTCATAGCTGCCTTGCCTTGCATATCAACTCGCAGAGCTACGTCGTGTGTTGCTGGCCTCTCTTGTATGCAGCGATATGTAGTGTCTGCTCCTGCTTTCCAGGCTACGCAGCAGCAGCACTCTTGAAGAGGTGCACTCTCCATAGGTGCTTCATTCGCCGATACCGAATCATCATCCTGGTAAAGGAAAATTGACCACATTATACAACCTGGAAGTTGACATATCGACTAGGTTACGTCAAATCTATAAATTTAAATCATCAGTAAAAGTAACAATCAGTAAGTCCCTACAAGTCCCTAGAGGGAAGTGACATATCACATATCCATTGAAGTCCAAAAAGCAGCTTGTTTATTCCTTGCTGCCTTAAGTTCAATTGGTCTAGTAGTGTGACACCACATTTGGTAAAGTAAAATCAAAAGAAAAACAGTAGTATTTAACAGATTAAATTTTATTCCTCGTCTACAGCAGGACTCGTCGTCCACTCGAGGCAGACCAACAGCCCTGCTGTCTTAACATTCCCCAAAAAAATTTATTTGCGCAAGCATAAAAGTCTTGAGCTCATGCTAGTAGCACCTCGAGAGCAACTTTCTGCGGGATTTTTGGGGAAGGAAAGAGCATCTTGTTGCGTAGCAATGATCGACACTCAACGTACGTGCGGGAGCCGTAGCTTGGGGTCGTAGCTTTGATTGCATGCCCACAGAAATTTGACAGAGTACAGCACCGAAGGCGCGTCCTTCGGCTCCCTTCCGAGGTTGCGGATCCGCAATGGCTCGACAGTAATTTAGCACATGCAGATCGTACTGTTCGTCAACAGTAGAGTTAATGCACTCGTTATCCTCCGTATGGTGAAATTCGTTTGATGCTCGCGACGCGACTCACCGTGGTCCTTTGACGCTTGGCGACTCTCTCCTGTTCGGGGGGCGACGGTAGCCGAAGTTTCGGAATCGTATCGGGTTTCAGGTGGAGGGCTTTTGGAACCTGCCCGCATTCACGGAGAACACTGTGGATGTGGCTGTAGTCACGCTCGGTGTCAAAATGCTCCGAGCATACAAGAATGACCGTAGACCCGGGGTCTCTCAAACCGATGAGCCTGCACCAGGTGCTTCTACGTGGTTCATCGAGTGGCAGGCGGTGAAACAGCAGTTGTTTCTTTTTAACCTCCGGACTGTAGGAACTGTAATTCGGGCACTTCGGTACACTGCAGCCCTTCGGCATAGCCACCGAGCGATCGATCACAAACGTAAACACTACTCGAGCAGCCAGAAAACGAAAGTGCTCCGCAAAGAAAGCGCGACCAGAAGCAAACCCGTTTAGCAGACGACGCCGACGACGCTCGGGGATTGAGTGCGCAGGCGTAGTAGGGTCTTTTTCTTGTTTCGTTTACCACACGATAGATGGCGCTTGGCTCTGAGCATTATCAAATTCGGCAATTTTCGTCAAATCTCTAATTATGCTACAAAATGTGGATCTGAATATTATTTAACAAAACTTTTAGAAAACATTCGCCGGCTATTTATTGTTTACGATCGCGGTGCTGGTGAGGTAGGCTCTTACCCAATAGGCGACGTGGATTCGGCTGATGTGCACCGTTTCTGCAGTGAAAAGGCAGAGAGCTTCCGAAGGAAAGAAGGCGCAAAAGAGTCCGGTTTTCTTTTAAAAGTTCTATAGCGAAGAATTTTTTTTGGCTCCCTATTTTTGTGTTATTGTGTTTCTTTTCACACCTTTTACGACGTGCGGTGGATGAAACTCGATTTTAAAATCATTTCATGGTCCCTTTAACCGCATGAACCTCCTCTTTGTGTGTTTTCAAATCGCGTTGATGTTGTGCGGCACTTTCTGTTCGCACGGCCATGTCATATGCCTTTTGAAAGGTTAGATTGGTTTCGGCAAACAAACGTTGCTGGAGATGCTCATCAGTTATGCCACAAACGAAACGATCTCTGAGCATTACCTCAAGGGGTAGCATGGTCGGATTAGCCGGTGTGTGTCCTGTGGTTCCCGAAATCACAGGTGTTCCTTCGCCGGTGGCGCCGGTAGCAGTTGAAGCCAAGCCGACGCTTGTTGTACCGGAAGTTGTCGCAGTCCCCGGTGTCACAGGGATCCCGAAGTTGCATTCTGCGGCTAACTTCTTCAAAGACGCCGCGTAGCTGGATATGGATTCCCCGGGTTGTTGGTCTCTTCTTTGAAACTTCGCTCGGCTGAACAGCTCTGACGGCCGCGGGTCGAACTGTTTCTGGAATTGTGCCATGAGCTCGTCAAAACTGACGTTTGCAGGGGTTCTTGGTGCCACGAGTGCTCGTACGACCTTATAGGTCTTGGGTCCGCAAAGTGTAAGCAGTAGTGCTCGTTTCTTTGACGGCTCTTCAACTGCGTTGGCCTCGCAGTAAAAGCTTAGGCGTTCGGTCCAAGATGTCCAAGCTGTTCTGTGGAACTCCTCCAGCTTGCCTTGAGAAGCCATCCTGCCCGCTGAAGTTCTTGACTGTTGACCTACCTCGTCGCCAATTGTTATGTATCCCAGGCAAGGACTCAAGCTCGGCGTAGACAAGCGTCCGGACGTTACTTTAATGGCGCCTAGAATGCCCGTCTCGAGCCCCAGAAACCCGTGCACCAGTCCCGTGCTCTTGAAAGCGCGGGAGTCCGCTCACGCCCTGTCCTGGCCACCGGCCGGTACATTACAGACAACAAGAAACTGGGACGAAAGGATAAAAGTTTCGTCTTGAGTAAGAATAAACGCGAATCCTCTAGACCTTTTTTTTGACAGGGCGTTGCTCACTCGGCCCTGCGCGCGGCATTATCCCCCCTCCTCCCCCCCCCCCCCCCCCCCCCCCGCCGTTCTAAAGCAGACAGTCTCGATACAACGTGAAAGGAAAACGAAAATGGCTGCATAAATATGGTGAGTGGAAATAAACATGCAGCGCCACAATCCTAACACGCGTAGAACAGCATAAGACGAACCACGTGGACCACTTTGGGTCGTAGCTGGTGGCGTCCTGATGGTCAGATTCCGTCGGGGAGCACCTCGTAGCTCAACTCCCCAAGGCGGCGTATGTACTTGTAGGGTCCACAGTAACAGGATCGTTTGCTCTGCTGGTTGGTTGAGCGACATAAAAAACGGCGCAAAAAGGACGGGACAAAAAGTAGGAAAGATGACATACGGTGAATAACAACCAAAGGTTCACTAGAACTTCCACGCGCACACAGTGGCACAAGAAAGGACATGCTTTTCTTTTTCTTTCGACACAGATAAATGCTTTAACGTTTTAACTGTTTCTCGCAGAGGCCGCGGTGGCGAATGGGCGTCTATACTCATACCCTGTCTCCGGGCTGGAACTCCACGTCGCGGGGGCGAAAGCTGTACCGGGCAACGTCCACACGTTGTTCATCCTTTATCCGAAGGCGGGTTAGCTGACGTACCTCTTCTGTTCTTTGGGTGACGACCTGGACGTCGTCGGTTCCGTCGTCCGTCGGGTAGTGAGGCAGCTTGACGTCGAGCATCGTCGCCACCTTTCTGCCGCGCACAAGGAGAAATGGTGTAATCCCAGTGGTTTCTTGAATCGCTGTGTTGTATGCAAACGTAACGAAAGGCAGCATCTCATACCACGTCTCGGCAATGGTCGTGTTTCATCGCTCTGTAAACTCGTTCGTCTGCGGGTGGTATGCCGTTGTTCGACAGTGGCTGGTGTAGCCGGGCTGGAGGGCCTCCTGAGTTAGCTGTGCCATAAGCGAGCAGTCTCGGTCCGTAACCAGGACATAGGGAGCGCCTTGTCGGAGGACGATAGACTCAACGAAGTAATTGGCTACTTCTACAGATATACCCGACAGGAGTGCTTTTGTCTCGGCCTACAGGGTACGATAATCAGTTACCACGATTATCCAACGTTTTCAGTGCGTTGACGGCGGGAAACGTCCAAGTACAGCCATTTCGATCTGCTGGTACGGTGCAGTTGGGGGCGCGATTGACTGCAGGAGGCCTGCCGGGTTCTTCGGTAGTTTCTTCCGTGTCTGGCACTCGTGGCATGATTGTGTGAAGAGGTGCACAGTCTTCGGGAGCTCGGGCCAGTAGTACTTCTTTCGGATTCTTGCGAGAGTTCTGGTATAGCCAACGTGACCCGATGTTGGGTCGTCGTGGCAGGCTTGGAAGATCTCTTCTCAAAGTCTAGTGGAAATTACAAGGATCCACGTCGAGTTTCTGTCCCTGAAGTTCTCTTCGAGGAGAATACTTCTCCGGACGGCGAATCTTCGAAGGGTACGTGAGAAGGCTCGTGAGTCGTGCCCCCTCGTCCCTACAAATGGTCGATCAGTCCGTGCAGCTCAGGGTCGTGCCGCTGAAACGCTGCCAAAGTGTTAACGCTTACTGCGCCAAGAAACTGATCGTCGTAGTTGCCGTCTGTGGCACAGCCAGTAGCTGACTCAACGGGTGCTCTGGAAAGGCAGTCTGCGTCACTGTGTTTTCGGCCTGACTTATAGACCACGGTCACGTCGTACTCCTGCAGTCGCAGGCTCCAACGAGCGAGGCGTCCCGATTCGTCCTTCAGCCTCGATAACTAGCATATCGAAAGGTGGTCAGTGTCCACTCGAAAAGGGTTTACATATAAGTTGTGGGAGACGAGGGATGAAAACAACGGAATTACGTGCACGTGACAGACGGTCGGCCGGAAACAGACGAGCTGACACCAGACATAGCGTCTTCCACGAGGCTGGGCTGGGAAGGAACGGTGAAGTTGTTCTGACTGGTCTGGCCCATGGCGATCTCCGGAGCGGTTCACCAGCGACGTTCTCACCAGGGCCGGAGGGAACGGCGGGCCTGGCCATACCGGCCTGGCCTATGACGTTCCCGGAGTGGTTCCGCTGCGAGACTCGTGCTATGATAGCATGGGAAAGCAAGTCTGCGTAGCGCTGGCGTGGGAAGGACGATCCGCAGGCCCGGACATGAACTCCGACTGCGAGCTCTGAACGATGGCCGACAACCAGGATTGGCGGGTCTCCATTGTCGGCTCTCGAGGACGAGCAACCGGGAAGTACAGTAAACACATTCGCTGTTTTGTTGTTGTGTTGTGTCACTCCCTGGGAGACGAGCGAAGCACACACCTATTGGGCGGCGATTATTATAGAGCGACATTACCACAGAGAATACCACAAAATATGGACGGAATTTCGTGATTGCAGAGACGAAGGCAAGGCATTCCTTCTTGGTCGTCGAGGAATTTTGTTCCGTTTTCGACAACGTCCGGCTACGCGTAGGCGTTTGCTTTCTTGTACCCTCTTGTCGTTAGACTAGTACAGACTTGTACACGTTACTGAAAAAAAGTAACTGATTACAATTACAATTACTACAGTGAAAAAAGTAACCGATTACCGTTACTGATTACTGCCTCCCAGAAGTAATTGAACAATTACTGCAAAGTAATTGATTACTTTTCAAGTTACTTTCACGTTACTTCTTATTGCGATGACAGAAATACACAAATACACAGTAAAATATTGCGTACACAATTTTGTTTGGTTATTGTTCCCTTTTTTGTTTTCAGACCCGGACCTTGTCGTGTAGCTGACGCGTCGACCTAAGGAACAAAGCCCACTAAAAGTCAATAGCGAGTTCCCGCTTCCCGTCGACTTTATCAGCAATCTGCAACGAGATCCGGAACTCCCCAGCCAAGGCTGGTGGCGCGCTTGTAGAAGAGTTGTGGCGCAAAAGAAAAAAGGATTTGCCGACTAATCCTAGTTTTTTTTTAGATGTTAAAAAAATGTCAATCATTTTTGCTCCATGGCTGAGTGACTATGTTGATTTTTGTGAGAAAAAAAATTGTGGAATGAAAAATGTAATTGGTAATTGTGTAATTGATTTTGTAATTGATTACAGAAAAAAAGTAATTGAATTACTCCGAGCGTTACAGCTTGACAAATGTAATTGAAGCGTTACAAAATTACACTTAACTGTAATTGATTACAAGTAATCAATTACTTGTAACGCGTTACGTACAAGTCTGGACTAGTACCGTGCAGAGTCCTGTATTGCTGGCGTCCGTGTGAACTTCTGTTCGGCTGACTGGTCGAAGTGGCCAAAATGGGTTGCTACTGGAGTCGCTGCTTCAGCTTGTCGAATATCTGTTGGTGTTCTTCTCCCCACTTCGAAGTTCACGGTGTCTTTCGTAAGGTGCGTGAGCAGCGCAGAAAACTTGATGAAATTCCGAAAAAACGGCTTGTAGAACGCACAGAGTTCCAGGAATCTTCGGACGGCTTTCTTATCGGCGGGCGGTGTAAAGGCCGGGACCAGACAATCTCAGCTGGGCCGAATGGGAGAATACCCGCGGTAGTCTTTATTCATTACCTATATACAAAACGTAACAATGAGTCGGCGCCCTCTATGATAGTGTGTTAGAATCATATTAGCATTGTTAAGGGAGACACCTGCCGTTAACAAACGGAAGGTGGTAGAAGTGCCGCCACAGCGCGAATCTTCTCAGTCTCAAGACGAACACCTTCGTTGCTCACAAAGTGACCTACGAACTTCAGTTCGCATAGGCGAACCGGCACTTCGTCGGCTTGAGCGTCAGTCTAGCGGTCCGGATTGCTTGAAGAATGGCTTGAAGGCGTCGCAAGTGCTCGTCGAAGTTGGCCGAAAATACCACGACGTCGTCGAGATAAACGAGAGTTTAATCGCCCCCCTTCCGGGGACATACCCTGCACCGTTTCTCGCTCCCCGACAACCACCCATACGCCTGCTGGCTTTGCCAGGTCCGGATCGTCCACCAGGAGACGCATGAGGCCAGCCGCGGACACACCGACCTCTTGAAGAAGATGGGCCGCCCCGCCTGCGTGGCAACAACAATACAACTGCTTCGCCGGGATCGACCAGACCTCCGACTCCAGCAGCTCTCAGCATTAACCAAGCCGCGGGAAGCCGGAGTCCTGTCCCTGACCAACTGCTCGTCGTCGGAGCCGTCACCGAAGACCCGCCACTCGGCCACTCCCCCAAACACATTCCGGTCCCACCGGTGTTGGCCCCCCGTTCGACAACTGCGGCCCCACCCGCGTCCACCACCACCAGCGAAGCGGAGATGAGCAGCTGGAGGAGTACTTCACCAACAACACAGTGACTCCGAATGCTGCGGACCTCCCCGGAATTCGCGACTTGAGGAGAGGGGAGTGTGGGGGACAAGGTTCCACACGGGACGTGGAGAGACGGCGCCGCTTGTGGGAAGACGAGAAGGAAGAGGTAGATCGGAAGACAAGGCTCGTGGCGGAACGAAGCGCTTGGAGGAAGGAGACGAGGAGCCAAGCCGAAAGGTCGAAGACATCGAGCCCACAGAAATGAGCCGCGCCACTGCCAGCCTCGGCCTACCCCCTAGCGCTCATCGACACATGGGTATATTTTAAACCTTTCTGGGATGATAGCGCCTCCCAGTTTGACTTCCTCTGAAGGAATGGAACACGGCCTGATTGGGCGATATTAACTGATGACCCACAATTTTGAAGCAGTCTTTTTTGCGTCACATCAGCCATGGAGTTCGGAGCCATGGGATTCGGAGCCGGCACACTCTCCGACATGCAGTTAACGCTGCTCCTAATGCTGCAGGTCTTGACCGTGCATGGATCAGCCGCATTGTTCGACGCGGGATCTGCGGAGGCAGTACTCTCTTACTTGCCCAAGCCATCTTCAACCACGTCACCAGGACTGCATGTGTCGGCAAGCCACGACGGAGCGACAGTCATCGCTGCTGATAACCCATGCCCGGACAAGCCATTCGCTACGGATCTACAAATCGCCTTTAACCAACGTGACCCACGTGATCCGACCCAAAGCTACATAAGGGCTGGCGACTTTGGCTTCGTGGGATTCGGAGCCGGCACACTCTCCGACATGCAGTTAACGCTGCTCCTAATGCTGCAGGTTAGTCCTTACTACCCTACCCAAGTGCAAAAACTGTTGTGCACTTTGCCGGCTCCTCCCACTACTCCAAGTGTCGATGACTTTATACATAAGCGGACGCGCCTCGTATTGTCTCGTAGACGTTTTCGCCTTTTTGTAAACCCTGTTTTTTACCTCATTTTATTGCTGTTGCTCTCCGGTGACATAGAGCTAAACCCTGGTCCCCTCACAGAATTCGAAATGGAATTACTAAAATCCCTACAAAGTGGTCAAACAACTATTATGCAGAAACTAGATAGCATTGACCTCAGATTAGCAAAGCACGAAACCATGATGAAAGAAATGAAAGATAAACTTAACAAAACCGAGGGCCAGATAGAGAAGGTTAATAAATTACTGCCAGTTCAAGAGAATCAAATTCGGCAACTTTCTGAGAAAGTCCAGGAGTTACACAACAAGAATGTTGACCTTGAAAATAGAAGTCGGAGACAAAATCTAGTTTTTTACGGAATCGAAGACAACAGTCACTCCGAAACATGGAATGAGTCAGAGAATATTGTCAAAGAAATCTGTAAACAAAACCTGGGAGTTGAACTTAAAACCATAGAGAGGGCGCACCGCGTTGGCCGTTATAACCCAAAGTTCAAGCGACCAATCATAATGAACTTTGCTTCATATAAAGAAAAACAGAATGTTTTGTTAAATGCCAAAAAATTCAAGGGTTCGCCTTACAGCGTTGACCAGGATTACGCTTTTGAGACTCAAGCCACGCGGAAGAGGTTGTGGGAATACGCGAAAGAAAAGAGGAAAGATAGTACTAACCAAGTGAAGCTAAATTTTGACAAACTAATCATTAATGGGAAGGCTTTCACGTGGAATAAAGAGACTGAAGAAGTTGTTTCAGTAAAGAACTACTGACGCCCAATCAAGCCGAAGAAATGTATCCGACATGAACTAATCGCTGTCATAGTCAACTGCAGAAGTATTGTAAATAAAGTTGATAAATTTGCTGGACTTATCGAATCCGTAAAAGCTGATAGTATTTTCGGAACTGAGTCGTGGTTGAGGCCTGACATCGCTGATAGCGAGGTGTTTCCGAGAGATTATAGCGTTTATCGTAAGGATAGGACTCGTCTTGGGGGCGGGGTTTTTCTACTGATTCATTCTTCATTAAACTCATCCTTACTAGATCTGGGGCACGTTGACGTCGAATCGATATGGTGTAAAATCACCTTAGCAGATAGATCCTCGTTTGCAGCCGGTGTGTTCTACCGACCACCAGATTCTAATTTAAACACATTACAATTACTACATGAGATAGTTTCGGAGGCCTCTGGTCAGACTTTTGTACTTGCTGGTGATTTTAATTTGCCGGAATTAATGTGGCAAAATGAAATGTGCCAATGCAAGGTAAACAGCCGCGCTAACCTGGAAATGAAAAGTATTGTGGATACATTTGGGGTCTCGCAATATGTGAAAGAACCAACTCGAAATGATAATATCTTGGACCTTTTGTTTTGTAACTCTCCTAGCTTTGTTAACTCTGTCGTAACTATCCCAGGCATAAGTGACCACCATGCTATCGTTGCGAGTATAAGAACAAAAACCAAGAGGCAAAAATCAAACGCGTCAAGGAGGGTGTTTTTATTCGAAAAAGGTGATTACAGTAATATCTCTAAGGCGCTCCGTGATCATCTGCCTGTTTTTGAGTGCCTAGCTGAGGATTCTGACGTCCACAAATTATGGAGCCTGTTCAAAAGTAAGCTGCTTGACCTTGTCGAAAAATACATCCCAAGCATAGATTCCACTAGGCTTAAGAAACGAAAGAAACCATGGATGACATCAGCTATTCTTTGATTAAGGAAAAGAAGAAGGCGAGCATTTATTAGGTACAAGAGAACCAAAAGTGATACGCACTTGCAGAAGTTATCGGAGATAACACATGAATACGATTTGAATGTCAGAAGCGCAAAGGCACAATATTTCGAAAAACTCAGCGACTGCATGAAAACTAACTCTAAACTTTTTTGGAAATATATAAAGAATTGTGGTTCGGATCCCGTGGGTATCAGCGAAATTGTGCAAAATGGCCAGGTAATTTCAGATGATGCAGAGAAAGCCACGTGTTTAAATAATTACTTTCAGTCCGTTTTTTTGGCTAAATGCAGTTACCAAAGTATTTCATACACTAGCGGTGTTCCCGAAATGCCACCAGTCGAATTTAGTGTAAGTGGCATTGAAACCTTATTGCAGAACATCGATGAAACCAAAGCCAGTGGTCCCGATGGCATCTCACCACGCGTTTTAAAAAGGTGCGCTCAGGCAATCTCGCCCTATCTATACTTAATTTATACCCAGTCGCTGGCTACGAGCGTTCTACCAGATGACTGGAAAGTTGCTCACGTTGTACCTATCCACAAAGGCTGTCCGAAGAAGGATGTCTCTAATTACAGACCTATTTCATTGACGTCTATTTTATGTAAGATTATTGAACACGTTTTTTATTCACAGATAGTGTCTCACTTAAACGCAAACAATTTGATTATCAGTGAGCAGCACGGTTTTTGTAAGGGATTGTCTTGTACAACATAGCTTGCGGAATTTTTTCACGAATTAGTATCTGGTATTGATGAGCGCAGACAAACAGATTGTATTTTCTTAGACTTCCGTAAAGCATTTGACACGGTTTCACACTCGCTTCTTCTCCAGAAACTTAAGATATTTAATTTAGATTCAACTGTTATTAGGTGGATTGAAAGCTATTTGTCCCAGCGGCGTCAATGTGTGGTTTTGAACGGCAAGCAGTCTGATTACGTTGATGTTACATCTGGAGTCCCCCAGGGCTCCGTCTTGGGACCCCTTTTGTTTTTAATTTATATTAACGACATTTCTAGCCAAATAACATCCCGTATTCAACTGTTTGCTGACGATTGTGTTTTATATAGAAGCATTACGAGTGAGCATGACGCAGAACAATTACAGAGTGACCTGGTACGTGTTGAAAACTGGTGTTGTAAATGGAAGATGAATTTGAATCCAAAAAAGTGTGTCCATTTAAGTTTTACTAGGAGTAAGAAAAAATCGATACTCAGTACAGTATAAATAATGACTTCATCAAAACAGAATGTACGTACAAATATCTGGGTGTTATATTATCGAATGACTGTTCATGGAACGCCCAAGTCGATGATGTAGTCTTAAGGGCCGGCTGGGCATTAAACTTCATTCAGCGAAATTTAAAATGTTCCGAAACAAACTTGAAGAAAACGGCATATCTGACATGTGTTAGACCAATTCTAGAATATGCATGTGTTGTATGGGACCCTGCGCAGAAGTATCTAATTGAAAAACTAAAAAAAATTCAATATAGGGCAGCGAGGTTTGTTCTGGGACGATATGGGCAAAAGGATAGTTGTACTGACATGAAAAGAGAATTAAATAGACCCTTTCCGAAATTCAGTGCCATCTGGTGGCTGAAATGGCGGTTTAGCTTTTGCCATACGAATGGCGGCAATGAACCCATAGCCTGCAGTATTTTATCGGGCACCGTCACTTTTGCATGTCAACGGCAGACGAGAATAAACTTTTCGCTATCCAGGTTTTTCTGGATCATCTCTTCCAGTGTCGATTCCCACAACGATGCAACCAGTCAAAACGAAGCGCCAACCCAGACAGACGCCTTGATAAAGTTCTATAAGTCAAGGGGTTTCGAAGTCGATTTTGTGCCACTAACAGGTTCACTGGGCTCGAATTAGAGAAATGAACCCTTACGCAGCGCTTGCATTCAATTCCGGTTTCGCAACGCGCTAACGTCTAGAATGTATAGGCCTCGAATCCTCAGCTTAGGAGTATCTCCAACATGTTCCTTCATCAGTAGATCGAAAGCCGCCATTGGTATGGCACATATGCCATTTTTCAGATGATGATGATTGTGATCAAAGTGGCCAGACTGAATTTCGGAAAGGGTCTATTGGGAATTACTCTCAGCCCGACGGAACAAGTTAAAACTGAAATTTTTGTTTTCAATATTTATTGGTCGACTGGGCATTAACAAAGACGATTACCTAAAGCAACCGCACTATATTTCAAGCCGGACCGATCACTGTTTTAAAATACGGGAATACCGTGCCAGAACAAACATGTACGCTAATTCTTTTTTTGTCAAGACCATCCAACAATGGAACAAGCTGTCGGAGGAACAAGTGTGCTCTGCAACCGAAGAATTGTTTTTTTCACGTTTGTAACCCCCCTGCAGTAACGCCTTCGGGCAATGCGGGGTAACTTATGAATAAAGAATAAAGAAAGAAAAATGTTGAATAAACGAACGTGACGGCATTGACAGTGTTGCAGACAGAAGCCGGATTTCTCCAAACATGCTATATGTTTATATATTAAATATGATATTTTAGAGCATCATTGGAACATAGATTTTGTATCACTGGTACAAAACACGAACATATTTCGCCAAGAGCAAGGGGTACGCGCCTTGTACTATTAAACTCTTTGATGCACTGTTTTTACGATTCGTAAAAATTATTGTCAGGGCATGTGTCAAAGCCCCCTAGCCTTCCGCTGCGGTTCAACACAATATAAAACGAAGTATACCATTGACCATGACGCGCGTTCTCCCTCCGTCGCCATGGCTACCGCGCCTTCGCGGTCTCGCGCCGTCTGCAAGGGCTGCTTGCTCCCTTTGCTTTGCCAACTCCTCTTTGCTTTTCGCCATCTTATGATCGTTTACAACGTTTTGTTTCGGTAGCATCGCATACTCTCCTCGCGGACTTCGTAACCGCACGCAAAATGTGGAATAAAATAAGAGACGGTTTACGGATTCGACGCACGGAAGCGGTTCATGCAAGTTTATTCGCATCGCAACCATCTGAAGCAACATCTGCGGCCCGCCTCTGCGCGGCGGGCCACCGCTGCTCTTTGAGTCGCTGCTTGCGATGGTGAGTCTTCTATGTCATTATCCGTCGACATCAAACAGACAGAAGAGCGAAAGGCCTATAAAGTTCGCAAGGAGACTTCCAGCTGCTTCGTAGGATAAAGCCGTTTCACGCGGCGGAATCCAGCTATCGAATTCCCTGATTTTCGGTTGCAACATTTCTTGCTCAAGAGGGAACAGATAAGTAATTGCTGTACTTCTGCATGCGTGTTGATCCGACAGAATTCTTGCAGCACGAGAATAAAAATCTATCCAGAATGTCCCAATTTAGAACGGGCTCAATGCTCAAATTGGGTGTCCAGCATTAAACTGCCTTTTTCTCAAACTAGATGTTTTCGGATGTTATTGGCCATCGTGCCAGCTATATCTCGGGAACTGTTTAATGGATTCGCATGGATATGTTTTATCAGAGTCCTAACGGACCTTCTGTGGGCTTGACAATCGTCTTTTTTTCTGTGTGTGTTACAAACTTAGAATGCACACATTCGGAGGTTTTAACATGCCTTTGCTATGAATTCGATTGCATATTAGGAATGGGTATACAACAAAGTTCACATTCGTACTATCTCTAGGACGAAGACAAAAACAAATATTATAAAAAAAATTAAAATTAGCATCCGCATCTTAATGAAACTGAGTGCGTAGTTTTATATATGTGCTTCTGATGTGCTTCTGTTTCCTACATATAGCTCTAAAAATAAAAATAAAAAGTTTAAGTTCGATGCCATTCGCACCTTAACAAAAGGGGGAACAAAAAGGGGGAACAAATTCGTAGTCTTCATCAGGAGTAGTTTTACTATATACTATTTCCTAGCATATGTGTGAGAGTTCATTGCGAAATCCTTCTAATGTTAGTGAATTAATGTCTTGAAATGTAACAGTATCACTTTCTCTATATCATTTAAATATTGAGTTCTGATTAGTCATGAGAAAGGTGGGCAAGTGATCGCTGACGTCCACCCCAATACCACCTAATACAAGATTTTGAGTGTTTATATTTGTAATAAAAACATCAAGTAGCGTTGCAAAATCATTCTAAATACGAGTTGGCAAAGTAATGGCCCTAGTACAAGCTTTTTACTCTAATGTTCTAACGAGTTCGCACTGTGTTGTCGTCTCGTTTAACATGTTAATAATAATATCGCCACCTAAGACAAGGTAATAGCTATTTTCGTTTACTCAACACAAAAAATCATCCAAAAACAATGCGAAAGCAGATATGCTCCGTCCAAGGGGGCGGAACACTACATAGAAAATGTTTTGATTGCAAATTACAGTTAAGATTTCAAAATCATCTGTTACTGTTGTCAGATATTGAACTACGCCGAATTTCAACTTGTTCTTTGTTATTAACAATATACCACGCTCCTTCTTAACAGAGCGGTTGAAGTACAGATTTTTTATGGTCAGGCATCCTAAACAATTTATTATCCTGCTGATACCACGTCTCGGAAAGCATCACAACATTGAAAGAAAACCTGAAACAAAAAAAAACAATCCCTGCAAGTCGTTGTCCTTATTCCGAGCAGACTAGGTATTGAAATGAAAAAAAGATGTACATATTTGTTTTAGATTGACAGATTTCACTTACGTCTGATGGCGTTAACAAGTTTTCAGGCATATCTGCTTAGTGCAGAAAGAACAATACCCGAGGTCAGCACGTATTGGATGTTGTCCAGGACCTGCGTGCAAGTTACACGCAACATACACGACGTGTCTGTCTTCCTTGCAAAGACCTTGCACTTCCTCGACCAAGCGTACTTCCACTGTATTTCGTTCTTTTCAGGCACTAACCTGACCAAACGGCGTCTTGAGCACCGGAGATAGATGGTGATTTACGTAAACAAGAGAGCGGTTTAAAAGACCCAGGTTAGAAGTAAAAACTCGCTTCTTGCGAGCCTCGCTTATCGCGCGAGTGAAATTGTACGACAATGTTCATTGGGCATCCTCCGTCTCTCCTCGGCACCCTGTGGCAAACGTCGATGTTCGCCAATGACGTCACCGAGCTTCTTTAGGACATCGTGTAGGTTTTCATTGTGCGTGGGCGAAACGCCCTTGATCTCAATATTCCTGTTCCTTGAATATTGTTCGAGATCTGTTAGCCTTCGCTCTGAGCTCTCAAGTTGCTCCCTGAGCAATTTACATTCATCAGATAGTTTAGTGTTTACAACAAAAAGAGCAGCATTTGCTTGTTTAGTACTGCATTTTCTTTTTCGATGTTCAAGTAGCGCTGCGACATACCATCGAACTGCTGACTCACGAAGTCATTCAAACTATTTAGGTCCTTGCACTCATTTTCAAGTTCTCTCTTGATTACCCCCTTTATGTCGCGCATTTCTTCTTTAAAATCCTTCAAAAGTTTTATGATATCAGCCGGCATGCTGAATATTGACAAGTACTTTCACAGTGGCAGCAACGCCGGGAGAATTAAAGAAAATAACAAGGGAAAACCAGCAGGGAGGTAATGCACCGACCTGTGATTAAGATGTGCAGTATAAGTACATCATCTCCATTTGGCAGCCGCCGCCGCTGCTGCCAAATGAAGACCCGGTGGTTGCCGGCACCACTTTTGCAGCCGGTGCGCTGATGGAGTAGCAAACACAGTTCTTGGAGCACAAACGTCACCGCACAAGCCGCGTCAACAACTCACGAAGATGTTAGGCGTGCTGCGAGACAGGTGTGCTGCCACGACGAGAGTGCCGCTATAGGCCTCAGCAGCTCCGATGAAAGCAAAATCTATGATTAAGATGTGCAGTATAACTACGCAGTCAACTGCTGCCGCTGCTGCCAAATCCAAAGTTTTAGGTTCCATTAAGAAACCTAATATATTGAGATCTATGCCGCACACTTCGCAAGTACCTTTAAGAGTATCGGCCTATGGGCCAGGTACATCCGACGTACCTTCAGGAGAATCGGTCGGGTAATTCTGACATGCAACTAGATATATCGCGTCAGGTCTCCCTCAAGGAAGTATACTAGGTTCCTAGTACACTTCCTTGCCAAAGTTTCAGCCTGATCCGATAACTTAATGAAAAGTTTTTTCTGAAAATTTCAATGGAAAAATGGCGGCCGGCGGAGTTTTCGATCACACACGGCTCTATGGCACCAGAAACCGAAATCGGGCAAAAATGGGCTTCATTTTCCCATTGAAAGTTTCAGAAAATGAATTTTAACTTTTGAAATAGGTATCGGATCGGGCTCAAACTTTGGCATCTGGTTGTGCCCTCTAGCACTACCTTTGGTCCGATTATGAGCGTTAAGCGATGCCTATTTTTTTTTTTTCGGTAAGAAAACTTTGTGAATTTTTTTCGTGACACCCTGTTAATGTGAACAACATAGTGAACATATATAAAACTGATAATCTAGTTATTTATGCGCACGATACTAGCATACTCATTTCTGCTAACGAGTCAAATTGACTGACAGCGCATGCAAATAGAACCTTATCGAAACTAGAGCCTTGGGCACAGGCAAATTATTTAAAAATAAATACAAATAAAAAAAGCCAATCTTTTTAGTCGGAAAAATAAAGCCGTATTATGAACTACTTCCCTCATCTTAAACATGACGGCCCTTGCAACCGTTGATAGCTTTAAAACACTGGGAGTTATGTTTTCTGAGAACATGTCGTGAGATTACCATGTACAGTATGTAATCTTTAAAGTATCTTGTGTTGTCGGGTTAGCAAACCGCAACCACCTTATCTTACTAACTTCTGCCAAACCGACCATCTACAGCTCTGTTTTTTACTCCGACCTCGCCTACTGCCACTTTATTTGGGGCACGACCACAGCCGAAAAATGAGAAAATATATTAGGGTTAAACAAATTGTTAGGATTATCTGACACTCTCATAATGCAACTTTCATAATGCTGGTTTGCTAAAGAAACACTATTATAACCATACATTGCTTGTACAGTTCCAAGTTTACCGCTGGTTTTAGAAGAGAGAAAAAAATGCAATTCTCAATTTTTGGCAACTCTCGCGACGTAACTTAGAAACGTTGTACCCTACCCAACAGGGCACGCCGAATATTGCGGTATGGTTCCTCATAGAACTAACTATGCTCTGCCAATAATAATCTATTCTTTAAAACATTTACCTCACAGTTTCATTAGTCGCAACATGCAACTGAACTCGCTTGAGTAAAACCTTTGACGTAGTCAACCACAACATCCTCTTATACAAGCTTTCCTCGTACGCAGTTTGTGGTTCGATATGCAATTTGTTCAACAAGCAACAAAAAAACTATATCTCTGATAGGCAAGTCTACGTCAGCACTACTGTCTCGTCTTTATAAAAGGCAAGCTCTGGAGTGCCTCAGGAATCTGTCTTGGTCCCCCTCCTTTTTAATAATTTTGTATATTATCTCTTTCAAGTTTAATCAAATTCTTAATTTCGACAGAACGCTGATGATATAAAACTTTACAAAAAATATTTAACTTAGACGATTGCATTGCGCTACAGAATGACGCAGGTTCCTTTGTTTTTTGGTGTTTCGACATTGACCTCCGTTTGAATTATTATAAAACAAAATAATGACATATTCTCGAAGGGACTACGTTATACTTTTTTTCATGTAGTTATCATGGCGAACTGCTGTCACGTGTAAGTGAACTGAGAGACCTTGGAGGGTTTTTGATTCAACCCTGAGATTCGTCACTCATGTTACCAGAGTGGTTCTATCGGCCTGGCGCACGTTAGGTGCCGCGCTCGCATAACGAAGGAATTGATAACGGCATCCGCTCTTTTCACGCTGTACTCTTCCTTAGTTAAATCCCAGCTAGAGCACGCCTTGGTTGTTTGGAACGGCATTTCCAAAACTACCAGTTTATCTGTCGAGCGAGTCCGAAGCAAATTTATTTCTATCTTTAATTATCGTTAGCTTGAGAAAGGTAATCTTTGTTTAAACGTTGGGTGTAACTCGCAACTCGGCAACTTGTTGAGCCTGCAGCAGCGTCGGGTGAAGGCAGATGTGTTGTTTTTGTTTAAGACACTGCACGGCTCGATTAAATCTCCCAGCCTTCTGCCCGAAGTAAGCCTTAAAGGGCATCTCCGCCGTAATTTTTAAAGTCACCGATTTCTATAAAATTTTCACCATGTATTTGCATGCCCTTCCTGAGCATGTGTACGAAATATCTCGGAAAAATATTAATTTTCTTAGAAGAAAATGAATTTTTAAATTTACACGTCCACACCCAAATCACTTGCTGCCGCCCTACTGGCAACACTGAGGAAGAGCGGCACACGGAGGCTGCCATGATGGCACTGACGTTGCCGTGACGTCACATGTTGGTCAGGGTGCTTGCTTTGGAGCTTGTTGGTGCTAGGACTGTCTGGTTTTTGCTTATTTTATCGGTTTATACAGTTATGTAAGAGCGCGTAATGGCGGCTGGAGGGAATTGTTGTTGTGCCGTAGGGTGTAATAACACCACGAAGAAACGCAGCATTGTGAAATTTCACAGTTTTCCGACCGACAAGTCGACACGAAAGAAGTGGGTCCTGGCAGTCCGACGTGAACGCTGACTCCCAAGTAAAAACAGCCGAATCTGCTCCGACCACTTCTCACCGGATTGCTATGACGCTAGCGTGCGACTGAGGGAATCTTACGGGTTGGGCGGGGACGGGCGCAGAAAGAAGCTACTCAAATGTGCCGTGCCTACCGTGTTCGCGCACACACAACTCGGACAGCCGCCGATCGAGCGACGAGCGTTTGCAAAGAGGAGAAGAATGCAGGTAAGGGTGCTTTATGTCGCTCTGGAATAAAAACCAGATGCCGCTTCCGCTTCGGAAGCGGCATCTGGGTCCACATGGTGGCGGATCACGAATGCAGCCGCCGCTGGCGCTTCCCTCGGAGGCGATGCCGGCGGATCGTATGAAAACGGGTTATCGTCATCGTCCTCAAAATCTAGCCGCATATCCTCATCATTGCTCGATTCAGACCAGCTTGATGAGTCCATTTTCATCCGCGGCACGAACACAAAACAGTGACCTTCTGCCAGGCTGGCCAGGCTCAAACTGCACACGTGCGAGTGTTTATACCATATGTGACGTCACATCAAAATGGCGGACCAGTCGAGTGGCAAGTTAGTTTCGGTTTCGGTTTCAGCGTATTTTAACGATTATAAATTATGTAAACAGTTTTTTTAATGATTTAACCGCTGCTATAGGCTAAATTTTTAGTACCCTTTCCGAAAATATGTTTCGATAAAAACGCTCAAATTGACGGCGGAGCTGCCCTTTAAAGTTCCCCGTGTGCCTACGCACCTTCAAGCATATTTTTATATAGCTCGACATTTTAGGCACTTAAACCCGATCCGAATATCGGCTGTGTGTTATAAGCTCTACTCTGATACAATTGATATGTTTAGCTCATGCGGGAGCAAGTTCGGAAACGCTGTTCGAAACTTCATGTTGCAATAAAAGGGCTGGTTCGTTGAAGGCTGATGTTTGTCAGAACGATATTAAAGTATTTGGTTTTTGCTGACACACCTGGTGATGTTTCGGTTTTGTGCTTTTTATTTCCCTTGTTGATTTGAGTGTCTTTCGTACTTGTTAATATCTTTATTCTCAGACTGGTGAACTACGTTCCTCTTCTGCCAGCACTAAGACCGAATTCCTAAAAGGCAGATTGAATAATAATAATAATCAATCAATCAATCAATCAAGCAAGCAATCAATCAATGTTTAATAACAATACTACTACTACTAATAATAATATAACAATAATTTTCATTCAACAGAAGCAAAAGCGCAAGATACATAGACGGGTCTGTCCATGCCAATGAAGGCTTGACGGACAGGACCCGGCAGTCGAACGACACGGCCGATAGCATCAACAGAGAGAACCGATACATTTTAGCAGGAAACAAAAGTGCAACAGAAACAGAAAGCAGAACAAGCACGGTATAAAAACACTCAGAGTGGTAAATTGCTCAATAACTTCTTCAATTTTCTTTTGTTAATAACTTCACGAGAGTAACAATGGGGAAGTTTATTAAATATGAAAGGGACATAGTAAGAACGTACACGTTTACCGTACCTTGTAAAACACCGGGGGATCACAAATCGATTCGTTCTGCGCAAATCTCTTGGGGATACATGGGGTTGTAAAAAATCACTAACCCAGACGTGTCGTAGAACGACACATTGCAGAAAAAAAGGAGCGGAAGCTTGGCATTTGTAGGGTTTCGAAAATGTCTGTGTCATCGTAGATGTCCAGGTGTTAACCGACACTTTTTAACAAGTTTTTTAGAACACGGTCAATTTTAGTCTGCCACACTTCCACACAATTACCAAATACTGTTATGCTGTACCGAACAATGCTGTAGGCAAGAGCATAAACAATCGATTTCCTCACTGCAAAAGGCATGAACACTCTGTTATTACAAAGTAAGCAACTTACGCTACGGAGTCTGCCACAAAGGTAGGAGAGGTGCGTCGCCCAAGAAAGGTCTGAATCAAAATGTATTCCCAAATACTTGACACTGTCCACACAATTCAATGGAGGACACACGCAGTTAACACAATTGATACCGTGTAACATAACTGGTGTATCTAGATTCACACGCTTCAACGGGTTTTTAAAGAAGAGTAGTTTTGTTTTGGAGGTGTTAATTGAAAATAGGTTTCTGCAACACGTCATGTTGCAGAAACTGTACAGCTTGATGAATATCTAGATGAGTGGAGACTATTAGGGTGTTGTCTGCATACTGAAACATTTTGGAAGTGGACAGCCTGGCTGCAATATCATTAACGTAGAGATTAAATAACAAAGGCCATAAAACAGAGCCCTGAGGGACACCCGCTTTCAACCCTACTCGAGGACTCTTAAAATTTCCGACAGACACTTGTTGCGAGCGCCCAGAAAAGAAGTTCTCAAGCGAAACATAAAAGGGGCCACGGAAGCCGTAATTGTATAGTTTATGAAGTAGGAGCTTGTGGCTTACGGTGTCAAAAGCTTTGGCGACATCCAAAAAAATAGCACAGGAACACATGTTACGGTCAAATGCATTGTGTAGTAAATCGGACAAAATCCTCGAGCAGAGGTTGAGTGCCCCTTCCGGATACAAAGCCGTACTGGCTGGGTGATAGTACGTGCGAGCTATCAACAAAACTAGACATGCCAAGATATAGATGCTTCTCCAATATTTCCCCCACACATGGCAGGACAGAAATAGGTCAATAGCACTCCGGCTTGTTGGGTGATCCTCCTTTAAAAATTGGTTTCACAAGCGCAGTTTTTAGATCAGCTGGGATAATGCCAGAAATCAGGAACCCATTTACCATGGTAAGTAGGAAGTGCTGGACTTAATCAAAATTGCGACAAATGTCGGTAACACGGATGCCATCAATACCAGCAGCTTTATTACGCTTTAAGGAAAATAAAATTTAAGGCAAAGAAAGTGCGTCAAGAAGGGGCAGAAATGCAGATGCGGACACTCTATATTCATGACTACACGGGAAGTGTGATAAAGCAGAGTCCCTAGACGAACCAGATGATGCAGCAAAAAAATTGTTGAGGTCATTGACTGCTGATTGCAAGTCAGATCCAAAGTGTTTCTGCAATTTTTCTTCAATAGACTTCTTTGTTGCACACTCCCTAAAAGTGTTTATCAAGTCCCACGGTTCACGTAGATTCGACCTTGATTCAAAGAACTTTTTTTGAAAGTAACGACGTTTGGCGGATCTGGTAATGGCGTTAGTTTTATTTCTTGCACAACAAAAAGCGGCCCTCAGTTCCAAGTTGTTTGGAGCCCGACGAGAGCGCAACCTCGCAGCATCTTTTTCCTTGGTTGCAGTCATGATATCAGTTGTGAGCCAGGGCTTATCGGATCGTTTCTGGAAATTAACCTTTTTCTTCGAGTCACGATAAAAAGACTGTAAAACCTCGACAAAAGTAGTGTACAGTTTAGCCGGTTCCACCGAGCTAAAAAATGTATCCCAGTCAAAAGCGGCCACCAACGCATCAAACTTCACGGTATCAGTGATAAAAACGTACGGACTTTCGGACCTGCTACCCTCGGACCCAGAGACCTGTTTACCCAATCGGCATCCTATTAGATAGTCGTTCGATAACTTCTGCGCAATGACGGCGGATCTGACTGTGACATCGGGTGCACGAACGTTGATATGGTCAATACATGACGGCACCACCAATTTTCCGGACAACAGCTCCTCTCTTGTTGGAAGGGAAATAGTGTTTTCGATACCGTATTCTGACAACAGATTTAAATAATCGCACACTATGGATTTTCCAGGCTTCAGAGTGTCGATATTAAAGTCTCCAACTAGGCAAAACTGGCCAATTGAACGAAACTGCTTGAGCACCTGCTTTAGCTCCGCAAGGAAAAGTGGTGCATTCTCGGATGGGGGCCTATAACCTGCTAATAAAAACAGTGAAAATCCGGGACGGGAAACGTTAACCGCGAGCGATTCCGCATGAGCGAAATGTACATTGACCTTTGAAACTAGCCATAAATCTTTAAGATAAATTGCAATGCCCCCGCCTCTACCAGTATCACGTGGGTACAAAAGTTCGTTATAGCCGTTCAAAGTGAATTCAGCACATTGTAGACATGATATAATGATCTCAGTAAGGACGAACACGTCTACTGGAGGCTGAAGAGTAGTAATGTAAACGCGAAACTCGTCCCAGTGCTTACGCAAGCTTCTAATATTAGCATGAATGAGTGTTAGAGAGTTTTCCGAAGTAGGTCCCAAAACGTGAAGAAAATAACTGCAGTCTGGAATCGAAAAACAAATCGTCATAACTTAAATAATATTCTCAAGGTCTCCAAGTGGGCTTATGCGCACCGCTGGCACACCTTCACTTTTCCTTGCGTAGATTTTCGCGTTCTTTAGCCACACGAACTTGTAGGTCATTTCCCTGCCCCTCGTTCTTGCCATCCAGAAAATAATTTTTGTTGACTTGCGTGAGGTGGTCATTAAAGAACACCTTAGGTTCATCTGATTGGGATAGCCTATGCAAACCGCCACGTGCTTCCATCCAAGTCTCCTTTACAGAAACAGATGCAAGATTGACCAAAACCAGAGGAGAGGTCCCGCTTTCTTGGAAGACGGTGAATTGCGACGATGTCAGATGACTGAAAATTTTGGATGGAGAGCTTCTGAGAAAGATCTTCCGTGACTTTAACCAGGTCTTCCCCCGACTCATGAGAAAGGCCTTGTATTTCCATGTGACAGCGGCGGCTGTATTGTTGTGCATCACTCAGTTCTTCTTTGAGCCGTGCAATTTCCCGTAACTGTGCGGTCATTGCAATCTTGACTTCGTGGACTTCCGTTTGAAGATTTTTCACTGACTTCATTAGTCTTTACGAGAGTGAGTAGGGAGTTATATTTCATATTAAATGAGTCAAGTGTTGATTGAAGCTCTCCAACAGTGCTACGTAACTCATCTACTGCAGGTTTAAGAGATAGGAGCTGGTCAACCTTTGCCGGAAGAGGCAAAATAGTTTCGACGCTAGCCTTCAGAGGAAGAAGCTGCTGAAGTGCCAGGTTTATTGACGCCAGCTGGCTAGCAACGAAAGAGAGTTTTGGCTGGTCCAGGAGACTACCGACGGAGGTATTAAAACTATCCTGAGTTTCACCACCACCAGCCTCACCACCCGAACGGAGTTCGTTCGTGCGACATGTGGGGCACCTCCACCCCTCTCTTCTGGCAGCGCCCATTCCCGTGAATGTGCCCTCCGCGACACCAGAGTAGGGTTTACCGAGATGATACCCATTCCTGTAGGCCGTACAAGTCAAATACCTCCCGTCGACCGGGTGTGGGAGCACACATTCAATGCACTCCATAGTGACAATGAAACAAGATAAAGCAACTAAAAAAAATGCTCGTACAGCCTAAGGCACAAAAGCAGGAAAACACGAGGTGCAGCCGGCGGCAAACAGTTTCCAAAAGAAAGGCAAAGGGAGTCTTCGCCTCACCTGTACAAATTGCATCGGTCAGAACACCGTAAAGATTCGCCGCCGACTGCAGAAGGTGGCACTTCGGAAGCAGGTTTTATGGGCAGCGGAGCTGCGGAATCAGACGTGGCGACGCTCAGCGGTCGGCTCTTGATTGAAGGAGTCACGGTGACGCTTGCAGTTTGGCACGGCACGCGGGACGTCAGCATGTGACGCTTGCAGATTTAAGCGCGCTGGCCATGAGATTGCTGGGCTCGAAGATGGTCCTGCGTCCTTTTACAAAGTGCATCGGTCAGAACACCGTAAAGATTCGCCGCCGATTAATAATAATAAAAAAATAATAATAATTATAATAATAATAGTAGTAGTTTAATAGTAATAAAAAAATTAAATAAGAAATTATAATAATAATAATTGTTTATTGCTACCAGCAAAGAAAAGTTTGGTATTGCGGATGCATCAAAGCCAACAGGTTGCTTGTGCGACGCCATCCTCCGATAAAAAAAAAAAAACGATATATGAAAGTTAATAATAATAATAATAATAATAATGGTTTATTTTCGGATGCGACGAAGTATGATTCGGGTCTGCCGAAGCCAGAATTGGCTTGTGTGGCTAAAAAAAACAGTATTAAAGTTATAAATCAATTAATTTCAACATTGTGAAGAGTGCATCAGCACATAAAACACACACACACACACACACACACACACACACACACACACATACACACACGTTTTAAGAAAAATAACATTAAAGCATTGGTAGAGTTAGTATCCAGAGTTGGTATGTAGATTGTCACATTACATGAAGAACACACACACAGACATCAAAATATTAAAAAAAATGAAGCACAGGTCGCGTGAAGTTGACAATGTACTTGGGTTGTAATGAAGATCACATCACTGGTCTAAGAAAAAAATATTTAGACCACAGATTAAGACGGTCCGGAAGATAAATCTGGTTCGTGCAGGCACACTTGATTTAAAATAGGTCTCGTAGGGCTTGTTTCACCTTTTTTTTCGAATCCAGGTCCAACACTCTTTCATGGAGACTGTTGAAAATGCCCGGTACATAAAATATTCGTTGTCTTTGCCATACCTCGTTGACATTCTCGGCACCTCAAAACGAGTGGTATGTCTGAGTGCCCGAGGTGCAATGTGGGGAACTTTAAATCTGTCATTCCAAAAGTGTCTTAAAACAACCGTCTCAGTAAACAGATCATGACATAATGGAAGATTAATATGATTAATTTTTTCTTGTTCTGTTTCGGTATCAGTGCCGAATATAATACTTCTAAACATTCCAGTCAAAATATTGTCAATTTTATTTTGCCATAACGTAGAACAGTCACCATAATTGGTTATTCCATGGCGAAGAACACTGTATGCCAAAGCATTAATGACCATCTTTTTAACATATTGTATAACAAGTGATCTAATATTATAAAGTAGACAGGAAACACGTCTAAGCTTTTTACATACAGTTCCCATATGCGCATTCCATGAAAGGTCACTATCGAATTCAATACCTAGATATTTCACATGGTCCACATAACCCACTGGAGTGCATTTACACGAGGGACAAGTTGATGAATGTAAAAATAGTGGCGTATCTGGGATAACAACTTTTAACGGATTCCGGAAACACACCAGACGTGTCTTTGTGTTGTTAATTTTGAAGTCATTTTGCTGAAACCATTCAATCAATTGTGTGGTTTCACGTTGGAGAAGAAAAATCGATTTTTCGTATTCTATATGGCGTGACAAGAGTACAGAGGCCAGATTCACTAAGAATGTCTTATCTTAAGACATTTTTTCTAAGAAGTTCGTAACTCAAGAAGTTCTTAAGATGTGCCGAAATCGGCATTCTCGAAGGGGTTCTTACGAATTACTTACGAACGAACTGGCTACGACAAAATTAAGTGAAGGAAAGAGAGAAACTTCCGGTATCTCGCGATGCTCGCAAACAACGAGAGCTGCGAGAGCGAAGCGTTGCCCTGACGACGACAGGAGACGCCTTGCCCGCCCCACGTGTAGTTGCCTCATCGACGGCAGTAGTGCGGACCGTGGTCTACGCGAACGATGGCGACAGAGAGCAAAAAGCAGCGAAGGCCTAACTTTACGGAGGCTGAATTGGAAACACTAGTCGACGGTTACGAGGCACGTAGGACCGCGATAGACGCGAAGGGCGATGGCCCGCATGGCTCCGCCGCCAAGCAGCGGGCCTGGCTACAAATCACTAAGGATTTATATGCCGTTTCCGGCGTAAGACGAGACGTGGCCGAGGTGAAGAAGAAATGGGCCGATTACAAGAGCATTCACAAAAAGCGAGGTAAGGCACCCTTTCAGCTTTCTTACAGTTCGCGAAATACGCGAAATAAGTTGCGATAGGACGCAGCAGAAACCGACTATCTCTAACAGTGTCGCGCTGTGTGTATAAGGCCCGAAACGTTTGGCGTGAATGCAGATTCGACGACCGAGCGCATTTTATTACTTAGCTTAGTGCTGCCAGATACTGCAAAAGTCTGTTGGCTTCTTTCAACAACAAAGGACATCAATAGCCCAAGCGTGTAATGAGGTAGATCGGCAATTAAGTTCGCTCATACCTAGTGCCAAACACGAAAAATGATCGCATAGCTCGAAAATATCCTTCGTACATTCAACCAACTAGCCCAAGCTTCAGTCTTAGCAACCTTCATACCCACAGACATCGATCGCACAAACAGTAGGGTGGTAGACTTCGCTGCGCGAACGTAATTCGAAAATTAGTGATATTGCTTGGATTAGCTTTGCAGTAAAATCTGTTGGAAGTTATGGCCAATCGTTGTCATTAAAGTCGTCTCGTGCTTGTCCTTTTTGTGTCTAGGGTTTGAGAATGTTTAACAGTAACCAGCTCGACTGCCTAATCACATTTCCTAAAAAAAAACAGGTTGTATGCTTTTTTTTACGCAATTGTTTGTATTATTTAATTAGTTCTTAGTACGAACCAACTAACCTAACGAAGAGTCGTGATGTAACTGATAATTCGCGCAAACTGCACCCCACTTTGACCCGTTACTTGATACTGACATGATGCACAGGTGCATCCTTGAAGCGCAGCCAGGGAACCACCGGAGGCGGCGTTGGTGACAAGCCTCTCAATGATGTGGAGGAGAGAATGGTGGGGCTCCTGAGCGTGGAGGCAATGGCCGGCATCCCTGGCGCCTTCGATATTGGGGTTGCGGTCGAGGTGCCAATGGACGAGCCCTTCAGCCTGCCGTTCTTGGGTAGGTTTACACTTGGATGAACAAACTGCTTGCATCCCCTCATTAATGGGCGTCATGTGTTGTCACAATTGGTTGCCAAAACGTTCCACAATTGTTATGAGGTTCTGCACATGCAGTAGTTGCATTTCATATGGTCGTGTTTCCCTACTCCAACAACCGGTTTAAATTCCAATCTTCCCAGGCACTCCCGCAACATCACAGGCAGCAAGGCCGGGCTCAGTCGAGCTAGTTCCCTCCATTGGTGAGCTTATCAACTTCAAAATTTAAGTGTAGCATGACTGATCATTTTGCTCTGTATTTAAATGATCTAGACAATGGGACCTAATTATTCCGTTAAACAGGACATGACTGTTCTACATTTCTACGAAAGATTATGTTTGTATCAGAACAATGTATTTTCTTTTTGCAAGATACGACTCCAGGACTTTGCAGGCCTGCTTCATCAAGACCGCCACGTGCAAGGTTTGCTGCATATAACTTTTCGATTGCTTCTATAATGGTAGCACCTGTATCATTGGAGGAAATTGCATTTGGCGTCCAGAATAGACCTACATTTCAAAGTAGAAACTGTTATTTAACTCTTTTTGTTCGAACAGCGTTAGAATGGAGAGAGTTTGATCATGATCTGTTTGCACCTGCATTTTGACCGAACAAGTTTTCTGAAACCCCCTCTCTGTAATAATGCCTTCAGGACACTGCAGGTAATCATCGGTAAATAAATACATAACATTGCCCATAGTGGTTATAATTTGAACACCTAATGTTTTTTTTGTTTGTTTTTTTGTCTTTCAGCTTATTTGGCGTTCAACGCGTACACCCACAGGAAGACGCAGGTGGGTGGTTTTGGTTCTTTGGGTTGAGCAATCAAGCTTGCTCATCACAACTTGTTGTAGTCTATCGGTCATATGTTAGCCAGCAGTTTACAAGGCAGTGTACTAAGCTCTATTCGTTTTTCTATTCAGAAAACCACGATGCCAGCGGATGTCTGCTGCAAGACGACGATGGGGCTTCGCTCCGCACTTCAAGGAGTCACAAACCCAACCAAAGGCGTTAGTATCATTCTACTAGATGTGGATTGCAACACCAACCTCACATTGAATCCAGAGCCACACTGCATCAAATATCCAGCAGTGTGATAAAACTAGTCTGCAAATATCAAAACAAGGCAATCTGCCCAGTAACATCTACCGTAGAAAAGACCACTCCTCCCGTCGGCTTTTTTTCACTTGTTCCACGTTTTCTGGGTGCCGTGCATTTCTCTCCGAAAAAAAGTATGACATTTTTTTGCTGGCTAAAACTGATTAAATACCAATATGCCTTTCGTTAAATCACCTAAGCTCCAAGAAACATGATGTGTGTTGTTGCACGCACTGCACATGGTAGTGCGTGCAGCAGCAACTGTTCCATAATAGATACTTACTTTACAAATGACACCTTGCACATGCTTTTGCCTACTTTATTTTGATTATAATGCAATTAAATGCAAAGGTGCAAGCGACCCGGACCAGGCGGATTTTTTCAGTCGCGCACCAGTCACCTAGCTGTGTTTGGAGATTTCTGTTTGTCCTTTGTCCCTCTTGTTCCCCTTCTCCAGGGATTACTTTCGGCTTTATTTTGATCATTTACTTCCCTAATTTTCTATAAGATAAGGCGAGTGAATGTACCTACTTCTTGGTGTTCGGGTAATTTAGCAAAAGGTCCCTTGTCTCGTTAACAACTTGTTTTTATCATTCATGCACGCTTCCTATGCCCAACCTGGACATGTATTCTTCACGCGAGTTTCACAACAGTATCATGGAAACATGATCACAAAATGGTTTTCCAATTCTCAATAAGGCAAGCAACCATTTTCCTCTATGTGCAGGTGACATGGAGGACCCTAGCCACAAGATTATCGAATCTCAGCAAGCCATTGTTGACCGCCTGGACCAGATTATAGAACTGCAGAAGCAGAGGGTGGCACTTGAAGCCTACAAGCTCAACGTGCAGTTTGTAGATGGCAAAATTGTCCCTCTGTAATAATAAGAAGACACTCGAGTACAATAACAAAACATTGTTTCTTTAATACACACAAGGCTTTTCTTTTACCTGCACCCATTGATGCCTAAGGTTTAGACGGAAGAGCTCCAACCGAAATCCAAAAAATGGTTCAGCCCGACCTTTCAAAACCTGCTCAGCTTCTTCATCAGGAGTGACTAAACGTGAGGAGCAGCAGCAGTTTTCATCTTCTTAGTTGTTTTTGACTCGAATTTTCTTCTTCTATTATACAGATGGTTTCTCGTTTGTTGCCGTCATCAGGTAGCAGAATCCATGGAGATGGACTGCGCCACTGAAGAAAACTCGAGTCGAAAACAACTAAGAAGATGAAAACTGCTGCTGCTCCTCGCGATTTAGTCACCCCTGATGAAGAAACCGAGCAGGTTTTGAAACGTTGGGCTGAACTGTTTTTGCATTATGGTTGGAGCTCTTCTGTCGAAAATGTTCTCAATCAAGCCAATGATGCTTTGTAGCATGCTATCACAAACTCACTTAAAAACGGTGTTGACAAGCTCATTTCTGACTGCGGTGCCAGAGGGTGTGTCTTGGGCGGTGCTCGGCCTGTCCTCTTCTTCCTCTTCCTCATCGTCGGATTCCTCAACTGTTCAGAACACCATATTTAGCACAGCACAAAGGGACATCAACAAGGCTTGCAAGAACAGTTACAACATTGCAATAACTCAATAAGCTGCTGGAAGCACTTTCCAAGGAACGTGTTTACAAACTATAGGGTTCACACATCATTCTACAGGCTCAAACTGAAATATGTAAATTGAACTGTAAGAAGATAACAATATGCAAAGGTTACGGTAAATGGTGCCACCGTACTGCAACATCCTGGAAATGCCCAGACTTGAGTCACTAAATAAGCTACGCTCAGAGTAACCAAACTTTCTCTTCAGACTGTGTTGTGGGGGTACAGTTGGCAATCATTATAATTTTTAAATGTGGCTTCCTGAGCGGTGGCAGGAAGTTCAGGCGACACTGTTTCGCTCTGTTGCGGATTCTTTGAATATTTCTGGAGGATGGAAATCCATTTTTTTTTGGCTTTTCAGACATTAGTCGCCCTCTACCATCACGTCACTAGCGGAGGGGAATGGTACCTCTCGTAGAGCAGATGTGAAATGAGCCCAGAGTCGCACCAAACAAGGCTGTTGCTAGCCTCAATCATTTGTGGCATTTTAGTTCATCAGAGCACGAAACCTTTAGCAAATATGTCTTTCTTACCGGGTGGTTCTGCAAGGGAGATGTGGTGGCGAGTGCAGTAGTTGTGCAGGACTGCGCAGGCTACGATCAAGCGGCAGCACACACCAGGAGAGTATTGCAGGACACCCCCGGACCTGTCCAGGCACCTAAAGCGGGACTTCATTATGCCAAAAGTTCTCTCGATTACTTGTCTCGTCTTCGTCAGGCAGTCATTGTAGTTCTCCTCCTCCTTCTTTTGGGGCTTGCGGAAGGGTGTCATGAGCCATGGCTGGAGGGGGTAACCTGCATCTCCTACAATGTTGCAAATAACACAAGATTTAATGTCAGAATGTGCATAAGTAACGCACTCATCACAAGGTTGAACCTGAATTAAACTAACTCACCCTTTCCGCCTCATACCTACATTGGCACAACTCCCACCAATATTTTCTTTTTTAACAACCAAGTCAGCTATTTTAGGCATAACGCAACAAAGCACTCGAGCAATGCTTGGGTTGAGAGCCAAAGGGTCGGCAAATTTAGCTCCCACTATCTGGTAGCTCCGACATGAACAGGCGTAGTATTGGTGTGCTTTCATAGATAACTACTTTGAGATCTACAGTAAACTCCCAAGAAGGTAGACACGCAGCACTTGCCAAACTTCACTCAGCACAACACATATTGACCGCGAAAAAATTGGTAAGATGCTTAAAGGGCCCGTAAAACAAATTTTGGGCTGGGATAAACGAATTTGGATTGGGATTTTACTAAGAACATTGTTTAGTTGGCCAAAAGAAAGAAGGCAGAAAGTCAAAAACCTAACTGCAAGTACAAAAATTTGAAAACACAGCAGACTATGTCCTACCTCCTTCCCTTTGAAAGCTCTCTGCCTTTTCACTGTGATACATCCGCGGCTCCCAAAGCGCGTCACCCGGCCAAAACGCACGTCACACTACACCGGACCACACTTATACCCGATACCCTTCAGCTGACAGTGTGGTGGAAGCTATGCAATTGCCGGACCAACCAGTTGCCTCCCTTTCATCACTAGTCAAAGTGTGGCTGGCCCAAAGAGCACGTAGCTTCCACAGCATTGTCAGCTTCGGGGTGAACGGGGTGGGGAAAGGAACTTTTGTCAGAGTTTTGAGCGACAGGTTAATCTTCTAGGAGTAGAATGGCAGTGTCGGGTACACAAACGAGGGTCCAAGCAAGAGTTGAGAAGGTAAGCTAAACAGGAAAAAGTTTAAAAATTGTTTCTTGACCCCTTTAAGCTTAACCGAAATCTGTATTTCACAAAACATGGCGGCAGACGCGTGCAACGGGATGCTACGAACACCAAAACATCACTCGTGCAGCGATATCTCGAACGGATGACCGTATTTTTCTAAAAACGGAGGCACATTTGACAGGTATGTTGACATCTTGTTTAGTCGAGGAGAGGAAATGGCCTTGCGTCTTCTCTGCCTCGCCGCCTTGAAGCGAAGAGAGGAGGAAACTAGATATGTTCACGTCGCGCGCCTTGTTCAATCTCGACTTCTTTTTCAAAAATACAGTCGTCCATTCAAGATATTGCCTTGAGAGTGGTGTTGTATAGATTGTAGCGTCCCACCTACCGCTCCTGCATTGTTTTCTGAAATCCAAATTTTGGTTCACCAACCCTTTAAGAGTGGCACGTGGCAGTTATTTTTTTTTTGTGCCCTATGTTTATTGTGGCCTCTGAGACTCCCGCAGAATCTAGGAGGCTATACCATATAAGCCCCGGCTCGTTCCCAAGGCATGCAAGCGGGCTTGCGTGGCCTAGTCGGTAGCATGCCGGGCTCGCAACCAAATGGTCGTGTTGGCAAAACAAGCTTCATGACACAGTTCAAGGTGTGCAAATCGCTGGAATCCCACGATTATTTCACGAGCGCCTCTAAAAGCAGCGATTGAAAGTTCTTAGTAGCCAAATTTTTTGGTTACTAAAAATTTGACTACTTCTTAGTAGCCAAATTTACCAGCACCAAAGTGCTGGTAAATGATGTAGGGCTACCATGTCTGATTCGCTGACTGTTGCCAAGCTGTTAAATTATTGGTACAATGAAGCAAAGGGCAACCATGTCATGAACGTGGAAAGCCGATGCAAAGGCTTGCATGAACATAACCACATTAGAAATGTGCTGTCACACACTGGAAATGAAATGCATCCAAACTAAATAATTGACACTGTATAATCAATTTTCAGTCTTTTTGAGCTTTCTCTGCCACCCATACCTTTTCTTTCTCGACAGCTGCTCTGTTACAAGTATGCCGATGAAACGATTACCGGCATATGTTAGAAACTGCCGTCTCTTTGTTCCTTGAGGGATTTCTATGCGGCGCAGTTTACCATAATTTTCAATGCAAATGGCTGTCGACTCAATCACCAGCATGTGGTGGTCGCTTGTGCTTAACATAATCTGCCGCAGGTACAGTGGGCATCAGTATGAGCTGGCTCGACAGAACGCCGGCCGGAGCGATCAAAATCCCTCATGGGCCGCCCCTGATGCAATAAGCTGTCAGAAGCGAGGCTGGCATGTACTGCCGCCATTTTATGCAAGGGGCAGGGTGAATCTATGAAAGTCACCACCGATGCACGGCTTATAGCTACTAACATCCCCCCCTCCCCCCCCCCCCCCCTTGCACGAGACTTCGGCATTTGTTCCAGCCTCTATCAGGGGAGCCCAATGCGGAATTTTCACGGCTCCGGTCGGTATCTCGTCGAGCCAGCTCATATGGATGCCCACTGTACAACCCAAGTAAAAACAAAAGTATGTACCAAGCAACCACCCTTCAGGCATGTCCCCCGCCTCAAACTTGTCGGCAAGGTCGCAGTTCCGCCACATGAAACTGTCATGCGTGCTGCCAGGCCATTTCACCGTCAGCTGCGTTATTTCGTTTGAGGCATTGCAGATGGCCTGCACGTTAAGAGAGTCATATCCCTTCCGGTTCCTGTAGATGTGCTGGTCTTGTTTGGCAATCTTCAGGGCGATGTGGGTGCCGTCTATGCACCCCAGCACCTTGGGGAACCCATTGATCTCCAGGAAACCTGGAGGATACACATCAAACAAATGTGCAATATTCTGTCATGCCATGTGCATTCTGAACACTGTTTGCAGCATTGAAACAAGTGATGCAAACACTTTGCCCGAACCAGAGGGGACTTTATAAGTCAGTCATGCCTTGAATGAAGCAATATAACAATAATTTAAACGGGATTAACTGAACAAGGAAGAGAGGTGAGGGTGCCGAATGCAATTTTACTTTCCTTTTCTTTATGCTGGCCATCGTTCAGCCTACTGCTGCGCGGACATTCAATATGCAATCTATTACTCACAAAACATCGCAGCCAGCTGCCTACGCACTCGCATTCCGTACGCTATTCTAGTTCCTGATCGGCTCCCCCTGGTAACTCATAAATTAGCGGCGCGCACGGAAAGCGATCTTCGATGGCAGTGTTTCTGCCCCCCCCCCCCCCCCCCCTTATCAAATACGAGGGTCAGGCAAAGAGAACGGGCTAGAGTGCTTCTTGGTGCGCGTTTATGTCGCTAAGCAAACGGTGCACGACATCAGCGAAACACTTACCGCGTGCAGTGCGCAGTGCGGCCCGCGACGTCGCTGGAAACTTGATTCCGGATTTCGCGAGTTCGCACAGGGCACCGCTCACAGTATTAATAATCCTCGAGGCACTGGTCTGGCTCATGTTCGCAACATCTCCCACCAGAGACTGAAAACTGCCGCTCGCGTAAAAACGGAGCGCCAGCAGGACTTGGGCGTCTACGGGCAGCGAATGTGACCGAGCCGTCGGTCGGCGAAGCGCTGGCGCTAGGGCGTCGCAGAGCCGCTGCACAGCGGACCTCGGCAGCCGGTAGTATCGCTCAAGGTGGTGATCGGCTATTGCATCTAGTGTCCGACGGGTCCGGAAGACGCGCTGCTGCCGCAAACTTCGTCTTGCGTCGTTTTCCTGCTCAATCACGAGCGCGATGTAGGCAGCCATTTTGGTCGAATGGTCGCCAAGAAGTTCGTAAGTGCATTTGGACCCCTGTCGTAGGATTTTGTCTTAACTTACGAAAAAACTGAGAACATTTTGCTTCGGGAATACCGAAAAGTTCGTAACTTTTGCGTAAGTTATATTTACGAACTTTTTTGTCGTAAGATAGCTTTGAGAATCCGGCCTCAGTATCGTCAGCATACTGATATAGTTTGCAGCAAACTATTGAATTTGACATATCATTGACAAAGAAATTAAAAAGTAAGGGAGACAAGATAGATCCTTGTGGAGCTCCGGATTTCAAGGCGAGCTTTGAACTTCTTTTGGGACCTATGTGAACTTGTTGAGATCGTCCAGTTAAATAATTTTTAGTAGCTCCAGAAATTGACCTCGGAAGCCAATATGAGAAAGCTTTTGGAATAGAATGCTGTGGTTAACACTGTCGAATGCCTTTCAAACATCCACAAAAAGGGCACATACGACCTCATTTTTTTCGAACGAGTAATTGTGGACGCAGCCTAGAAAGCGACCAGCCAAGTCGGAGTCACATTGCAGAATTGTTTTAATTCTCGAGCAGAAAGAGAGAGAAAAGAGAAGAAAAGAGACGAACAAACCAACAGACAGACAGAGCACGCACAGCACAGCGCGCGCTCTTGGCGCGTGCCGTTCGGCAGCGGTGCAGGTGTAAGGGGGCCGCTGCCACAGATGCCAGCAAAGAAGGAACAAACAAAAGAGGGAAGAATTTAGATCGTACAACTAAACATAACATTTTCCCCTCCCTTCTTTTTTTTTTTTTAAGAGTGTAGGAACAAGACGATGACAAAAACATTATGCACGCATTTACAACACCAAAAATCAAGAGCAAGATAAGCACAGTTTAAATGAACCACACAAATAGTTCACTCTACGTCGAAAACACAAAAGGAAATAGTTCACTCATTTCATCGAGTACCAAGGTCTCCATACCGCACTGGTGGTCGACGGTTCCGCCCCGAGCGCCTTAGAAGCACTTGCCTAGGACACTGAGCAGTTGAAGTTCCCATTCCTGGAGGCGTGTCCGGGGCAGGTCTGCACTCAGGCGTCCGCGATCGAGGCAGCTGCTGCATGGCCGAACTTGACTCTTGAGGTTGCCAAGTATGATGCCTGTGGTGCGCGTCACCTGGAGTAGCAGTGTGGCTCGCGGGCTGGCCACCTTGAACGGCAGCCGGTGTCCCCTGCTGATCACTTCCTAGACTGGGATCGGAAGCAGCTGCGAGTTTAGAGGCATTCCACACTCTACCATCTCCCAGCCGGAATGTCCACCGACCGACCCGCTTCATGATGCGTAGTGGCGGCCCGAAGGCCGACTCCCCCTTGGCTACCTTTCCTGGTTTCTTCACTCTAACCCAGTCGCCTACCCTGAATCTGGGGGTCTTCGCCGCTCGACGCCGGTCGGTGTACTCCTTCGTGTACTGCTGCCTCTGCTGCACTCGATGTCGCAGCCGTTGCAGCTCCTCGATGGGATTTTGCAAGAACTGCGCCGACGACAGTCCGAGGATGTTAAGGCGGGTGCGAGGCTTCCGCCCATGCAGCAGGAGAGCAGGAGAAAGTCCAGTCGTGGCATGGGGCGTGCAGCGATATATCATCAGGTAGTCTACAAGGGATGACCGGATGCTGCTCCGCTCAAGGGTGGCGCACTGGAGAAAACCCTTCAGGGTACGGTTGAAACGTTCAACCTGCCCGTTGGACTGGGGGTAGTAGACAGAAACCAGCTGGTGCTTTATACCTCGCGCTTTAAGGAACGTCTCAAATTCGCCTGAAACGAACTGTGGCCCATTGTCGCTCACAACGCTGTCAGGGTACCCCTCTCTGGCAAAGATGGCGCGCAGAAAGTCCGTGATCCTCCCCGTGGTGACGTTTGGGCAGAACTGTACCTCGGGCCACTTGGAAAAGTAGTCCACCAGCGTGATGGCGTAGCGACACGCAGGCTCCGCTCGCTCAAAAGGGCCCACGACATCGATGCCCACCTTTGACCAAGGTCGCTCTGGCAAGGGCACTGGCTGGAGAGGGGTCGGTGACGTCTTGGCACTCTTGTCTGAGGTGTTACAGATTTTGCAGGCGCAGACTGCACTACGCACTTCTGCGTTCATGCGGGGCCGCCAATAGAGCTCACGAAGGCGTGCTTGCGTCTTGACAATGCCGTTGTGGCCCTCGTGTGCTCTGGCGACAAGAGCGCATCGCATAGTCGTGGGGATGACGAATTGCTCTCCGCGCAGCAGGAGACCGTCGTTGACGGAGAGCGCATCCTTCAGGTCGTAGAAGATGGCCGCATCAGCGGAGAGAGCGCTCACTGGAGGCCACTTAGAGGTCACATATCCCATGACAGTGGTGAGCAGAGCGTCATTCGCTGTCTCTTCTTGCAGCTGTTGCTTCGTGATGCACTCTTCGTCTAAAGCGACAAAGGAGATGATCTCGTCGTCGAACTCCATCCCCTCTTCTTCCTGCGACATCGGCAAGCGGGACAGGGCATCTGCTACCTGGTTTTCGGCACCTCGCTGGAACTCCACCGTGAAGTTGTACTTCAGTAGGCGATGTGACCAACGGGTGATCCGTAGCGGGCGACGTCCTGCTCCTCCGGTGGACAGCAAAGACACGAGTGCTTGATGGTCCGTGCGAAGGGTAAAGTGGCGGCCCCATAAGTATATGTGCCATTTTTCGCACGCCCACAAACACGCAAGCGCTTCTTTTTCCCCGACCGAGTATCGCCACTCTGTCGAAGTGAGCGTCCTTGAGGCGAATGCGACAGGGAAGACGCCGTCACCATGACGCTGCTGCAGCACAGCCCCAATGCCGTATGCCGACGCGTCTGTGGCCACGATGGTGGGCAACGTGGGGTCGAACATTCTTAGTGTCCTGGCAGATGACAGCAGCCTCTTGACTTGGTTGAAGCTTCTGTCCGCCTCGTTGTCCCAGACGAACGGAGTGTCTTTTCGCAGGAACCTTCGAAGAGGTTCGACCTCAGACGCTAACCGAGGCACGAAGCGAGAGTAATACTCCACCATCCCCAGAAAAGAACGGAGTTGGGTGATGTCCGTGGGGGTAGGGGCAGCGTTGAGTGCATCCACCTTCGTTTGTAGCGGAGCAATCCCTTGAGCGCTGACTTTATGACCCAAAAACGAAAATTCTGGCACATCGAATAGGCACTTGTTGTTGAGTTTCAGTCCAGCATCCGAGATACGCCGCAGCACCTCACGCAGACGGTGTGTGTGCTCCTCCTTGGTCCTGCCAAAAACAACAACGTCGTCAAGGTAGACCAACACACCTTCGCAGTCGTGAAGCATTTCCGACATCATCTGCTGGAAAGCTGCTGGCGCCGATGCCAGTCCGAAACATACTCTCTTGAACCGGTAGAGACCTTCGTGTGTAATAAATGCGGTTAGGTCCCGGCTATCTTTATGTAGCGGCACTTGGTGGTAAGCAGCCGCTAAGTCAAGCTTGGAAAAATGTTTGGCACCATGTAAAGCATGCAGAAGTTCTTCTATGTGCCGAAGAGGAAAGCTATCAATAACGACAGCTTTGTTGGCTTCCCGCAGGTCCACGCACATTCGAATTGAGCCGTCTTTCTTCTGCACCACCACAGTTGGTGATACCCATTCGGAGGAATTAATCCGCTCGATGACCCCAGCCGCTTCCAAGCGTCTGATTTCTTCTGATACTGACTGACGCGCTGCTAGAGGAATACGTCTCATTCGATGACGGACGGGAATGACAGAAGGTCGAATGTTTACCTTGTGGACAACGTCCTTGACACGGCCAAGACCCGGACTGAAGAGGTGCTCGAAGTTGCTCATAGAAGGCGGCAGGTTTGGCTTTGCTGGTTCAGGCACCACTGAAGCTGCAGCCTGTGGTGGAGGCGATGCTGAGGCCAGCTGATTTTGCACCCTTGCCGACCACTCATTTCTCAATGCACTTGACGCTTCGTCCTGTGGGGCCGGTGTCAACCTCTCGTTCTCCTCTCTCGGCGGGTCGCCAGAACCCTCTGTATCAGTATAGAAGCACGACCGAGTGGCGCCTCTTATCTGGATGTCGAGGGCTACAACAGCGTCCATGCCGAGTAAAGAGGTACCACGGTCAGCAATGTAAAAAAGTACTGTTGCCGCACGCTCCCTGAACATTACCGGTGCCTCGAATGCTCCCAGAATGGTGATGGGTTGCTGAGAAAGGTTCAGGAGCTTCACAGGTGGTGGTACAACTGTCGCCTTGCTCGCGAAATACCGGACGAACATGGCACTATCCACGATGGAGACGGCTGACCCCGTGTCAAGAAGAAACTGCAGCGTCGAGTCAAATACCTGGATGTTTAAGTACAGCTTGCTTTGAGAAGGTCCGGAAATGTGGGACACCTCCCACTGCTCGTCGCCGTCATCGTAGTAGTCGTCGACGATCTGCTCAACTTGATCACGCAGGCGGCGCAGCAGGGATCGGCGAACACTTCTACAAGCGCGTGAAAAATGTCCCCGACGACCGCAGTTGTCGCAGTGCTGACCTCTCGCTGGGCAGACGTCATAGCCCCTGCAGTGTTCCTGACCGTAACCGCAGTTGGGACATGTTCTTCCGTAGCCGTAGTTACGCCTTGGAGATGGTTGCCGCCGCGGTGATTCGAAACGCACCGAACGCCGAAACGCCGATCGTCCAGGGCTCTGTTGACGACTGCCACGGTCGAAACCACCATAGCCGCTACGGCCGCAGGTTACGCAGCTCTGCTGGCTAGGCGAGCGCGAAGCGCGTGCGTTCACTGACCGGGCTGAAGCAGCTGAAGAACGCGCCGTCGGAGATCGCACAGGTGACTCACGGCGCGAGCGCCGCGGCTCGTGCAAAGATGACATCATCGGCTGAGGTTGACTCGTTGCGCGCCCTGTGACGTGGGAGGTGGTCACGTGCTCCTCCGACGCCATCGACAGCGCAGCTGGCGCAGTTGCCGATGCCCATTCTCGAACTTCCCGGCGTGAGCGTTCCAAATTAAAGACAGTCTGTAAGGCCACGCTGAACGGCAGCGCGGCGTCAAGTACCAGGCGTTCTTGAATCTCTGCGGAAGCAGCACCCACCATGAACCGTCGGCGGATGACGGCCTCGGTGTCGGCACCGAAGTTCGCCGGCACGGCCAATGCTCGGAGTGCTGAGAGAAAGTCGCGCAGAGATTCTCCTTCTTGCTGCTTTCTCATGTGAAACCGGAGTTGTTGCAGGGTCTCGTTGACCGGCTGCGAAAATTCAGCCTCGAGAACCGTGAGGGTCTCTCTATACACGTCGCGAGACGCTTGCCGGGCTTGCTGAGCGTCTCCCGCCGGTGACGTTGCTGGCGCCGGTCCAACGGGAGCTGGTAGAGAGTCATAGATGCGCTGGCCTTCGACCCCCAGGCAGTTGAGCAGCTTTGCTTGGCGTCGTTCGGCGGAATATTCCTGAGCGCCAGTAGCCAATATGTATCGCTCGAACATTCGTAGCCACGATTTCCACGGTATCGGTGGCGTACCGGCCTTGTCCAGGAAGTTTGGTGGTGGCCGGTCACAGTCAGCCATGCTTGCGGCTAAGATGTCGGCTCAGGAATCGAGGAGGACGTTCGAAATGGAACGCACGGCCATTGACAACCAGCAACCGAGGTTCTCTGGTGAGCCCGGAATTCGTCGGAAGCAGGAGTCGTCGCGACGCCAGGCACCCCCGCCGACGTGAGCTTATGCCGAACGACGCACGTTTCCTCTGGGAGTGAGAGTGCCCAGGTTCAGCACCCTCGTCGCCAAAACTGTGGAGGCAGCCTAGAAAGCGACCAGCCAAGTCGGAGTCACATTGCAGAACTGTTTTAATTCTCGAGCAGAAAGAGAGAGAAAAGAGAAGAAAAGAGACGAACAAACCAACAGACAGACAGAGCACGCACAGCACAGCGCGCGCTCTTGGCGCGTGCCGTTCGGCAGCGGTGCAGGTGTAAGGGGGCCGCTGCCACAGATGCCAGCAAAGAAGGAACAAACAAAAGAGGGAAGAATTTAGATCGTACAACTAAACATAACAGTAATGTAAATCATCTGCAAAATCTTCAAGTAATGGCTGTGTAACCCGTCCGTTGACAAAACCATTTTGATTATTGTGTATGATTTTGAACTTTTCAAGATACTGACTCATTACTTGGAGTAAATGCTTCTCTTAAATTTGGCTTATACAAGACGAAATCGAGATGGGACGATAATTTTCGACCTTACGACGATTTTCTCCTTTATGAAGAGGCTTAACTTTTGCATTTTTCAGGTTATTAGGGCTTTTTCTTTGTGCAATGAAACCATTTAACATATGGAGAAGGACATGTTTTATTGCATAAAAATTGCGGATGAGGTCATTTGCTCTGATATTATCAACCCCAGGAGATTTTCTTGGTTTAAAACTGAACAGCAGACTTTTCAGATCATATTCTGATATCTCAGGAAGGAAAGCTGACGCCATGTTCGAATCCCTTGAGTGAATTAAATAGGAAACATCATTCTGCGGACCGCCCGAAAACTGTGCAAAAATTGCGTTAAATTTGTCAACAACTGAGCATGTAATTGGGCCAAATGCTTTTTCAGGCTCCTCATCTACTGAATTTGAAGGCTTCTTTCCACGGAGTTGGTTGAGTAGAGACCAAGTTTTTGCTGCATTTGATCTTGCACGATAAAATTCATTTTGAAAGTGTCTCCTTTTGGTGGCCCGGAGGAGCGCATTTGTACGATTACGTGCGCAACGATATTCTGCTTTCAGTTGTGCATTTTGGGGAGAACGCCTGCATTTTCTCCACAAAGTATCCTTATCCTGAATGGCTCTTAGAATATCTGCATTCAACCAAGCATACTCCTCACGGCGTTGTCAGATTGTAGCAACTTTTTTGGAATCTTCAATAAAAGAATTCCAACTTAAATGGAAATTAGAGTAGACTTCGTCGTAGTTTACGTTCCGTAACAAATCTTGCTACTGGTAAGCAGAAACCAGTTTGTCAATTTTTTTTTTTATCTACAATCTCGACCTGCTTTATTTTAGGACTTGTTTGTTTGATTGTCGCCTCAAAAATTACTTGACACGCTGTGAAATAATGATCCGCCAGTTTTTGCAATATTACTGCTGACGTAAAAATACAAGATGACGCACGCAAATGAATATGATCTATGCATGATGATACTAATTTATCTGTCATGTATTCTTCCCGTGTTGGTAAGTTAATGACGTTCACGAATCCTACGTTGGATAGGACATTGAGATAGTCGCAGACAATTGATCTTGATGTTTTCAAAGAATCGATATTAAAATCCCCTACAAGGCAAATCTTTTCTACTGATGATAGTCCCGCTAGTACTGTTTTTAGCTCGTTTACGAAAAGAGTCGGATTTCTGGAAGGGGGCCTGTAAAACGCCAACAGAGACCGGGAGGAGTTTTTGTTACTCAAGTTCAGAGAAGGTGACTCTGAATGAACAAAATAAATATTGGTAACCTCACTAAGCCAAACTTCCCTAACTAGTATTCCTATTCCACCACCCCTGGCGCCTTGTCGCGTGCGAAAGAAACTTTTGTACCCTGAAAGAAAAAATGTATCACACAGGTTATCATCGACGTTAATTCCAGTTAAAACCAAGACATCAAAATCTGTGCAACTATTTTTAACGAGTGCTGAAAACTGATCCCAGAATTTTTTTAGACTTCTGATATTTACATGCAATAAGGTAATCGTCTCACCAGAATGAGCACATAACACTTCACGAAAACATGACAAGTGGGACATTTAAAAAACCGTTCTTCCATCACTCTAAACCATCTTGTCAATGTCACTTACGCTATTGACGCAAATGACCGGAGATCCTTCCTTCTTCTTTTGCGAAAATCTTTGCCTTTTTTACCCACACGAACTGATATTGCTTCTCCTTGCCTCTAGATCTAGCCTTCCAAAAAAGTTCCGTGTTGATGCGAGTGAGGTTTCCGTTTAAATATAGAATAGGGAAGCCGGGCAGAGATCTCAGCTTGCCCCGCGATACCATCCAGGTCTCTTTGTTAGTAACGGAATTAAACCTTACAATCACTGGAGGAGCTAAATTTGAATCCTTCTTCGGAGGCAGGCGATGAACCGTAATTATGTCAGAGGGTTGAAATCCTCGTATTGTTGAAAAAGAGCTATTATTTCTCTGGCGTATGCTTCCGATGCTTCCGAATAATAATAATAATAATAAAAATAATAATAATAATATTATTATTAATATTATTATTATTATTAGTGGGTGCGTGCGTAGAGCCGCACTCCCGAGCGGCTCTACGCACGCTCGGGAGTGCGTGCGCATCACTAAAGAGCTTATTAACCCCTGCACATTTCTTATACTCTACAGTGCATTGTGTCGACCACAGCTCGAATACGTTTCTGTTGTATGGAATGGAATTTGTGCCACAAAATCCTCGAAAATAGAACGGGTCCAGAACAAGTGTCTTTCCATCTATAGACATCGTTGCTCAGCGCGCATTGCGCCCACCACTACTGATGTCCCTGTCCCTGTTCAGCGTAGCGTGGCACTACCAACCCTGCCTCGTAGGAGAAAACTTGCCGATATCTTATTTTTATACAAACTTGTCCACGCCGTCACTGATTGCAGGGTATTGACGTCAAGAGTACTCTTAAAAATTCCTCTAAAAACAACAAGGCAAAATGCGTCCTTCTGCAACAGGCGTCTACTCAACCTCCACGATTCTGTGTCCAGACTTGGGCATACTTATAATTCTTCTTTTTCTAAAACACTCGACATATTTAACAATAACACGCTGCAGTTTGTAAAAACGTTAAAGGCCATCACTTAAATTTGAACTGTATGCACTAACTTGCGGCGTACACACCTAAATTCCCCACTTGGGATGCATTTTTTTTTCTTTCTTTCTAGCAATTGATGGTGGCGGTAGTACCATTAAGCTTATCGTGTGTTGTGGCTTTGTGTTTATTTCTTATAATTTTAAGTGTATTTTTTTAGGGCTTGTCCGTTGTGTGTGTTGTCTGTACTATTGCTTTATGCCCTGTTATACCTTACATGTCAACACAGTGCACCTGTACCAAGAACGCAAGGTTGTTTCTGGGCACGAATAAAAACATTGATTGATTGATTGATTATTAATATTATTATTATTCGGAAGTATCGGAAGCATACGCTAGAGAAATAATGGTTCTTTTTCAACAATACGAGGATTTCAGTTTCTTAAAAAAATGACTAAATATTAAGCAACATCCTTTCATGGTAATACATGTGAATATACGAAGCATAAGAAAATATTGGGACCTCTTTAATGTTTTGACTAAGGATGTCATGGTAATTACGAACGTTTTTGTACTAACCGAAACTAATATATCTGAGAACTGGTGGAGCCAATTCAAACTGGAGGGCTTTAACTCCTTCTGGTTCTCGCGATTTAAAACGGGGGGTGGGGGTATTGTGGTTTTTGTGGAAGGCACGTGGCTGGTCACTAAGCGAGATTCATTTATTACTCACGCGGAAACTATCGCCCTCAAAATTTAAAATGTTTGCTTTGAAGTTTTTTTGTTGGCCTGTTATAGGCCTCCCTCCCAAAGTGTGAGGGGCCTTTCTGGATGAATTAAAGGAAATGCTGCCAGAGGCGCATAACGTACGTGGGACAGTTTTGTTTGGTGGGAGATCTCAACATAGACACAGCGAAGCAGGATAGATCTGAGGTATGTGTATCTCAATATACTGGCTAATGAAGGTGTGGAATTGAATATTGAATTGAATATACTTTATTCAGACAAACGTCTTAGAGGATAGGGCAAAAGGCGACTATGGTCGCCTGACAAGGGCCCGTCCCCCTTTGCAGTCCAGCAGCAAAATGTACAGAAAAAAAACGAATCAAAACAATTATATCATTACACAAGGTCACAGTGACATATACAAATTGTGATATAATAAAACAGAAACACATAAAAATACCAACACAGATTACATTAGAAGGAGAAGAAAACTTTTTATGGTGGTTTTAAATGTGTGTATTGTATTAGAGCTATTAATCATGAACAGTATTTCAGGATGGTTATTTAATAATTGTGCGATCTGGTTAAGTATTTTCTGACTACCCTAATTTGTGCGTATTCTCGACTGTAGGCAGTGCGTATGGCGGAAGGTCATTAATGCTGCTACGAGAGAAGAAATTTTAGTAGATAAATTAGTGTCGTCATCAATTGACCATATTTGTGCCAGAGCTCGAAATGCTGTGGTCATGTCGTCAGTTATCTCACAAAAACTTGCCGATCACTATTTTATTGCATGTCAGTTTTTCGACGATTGCGCAGACGAGGATAGATAGCGATAACAAACATAAAATGCAAATCATTGACAATAATCTACTTGACCGACTCATTTCGTCCTTTGACTGGAGGTCATTCCGCGAGTCAGTTTCTGAATTCAATGTTCACGCAAAGTTCGTAGAGCGTATCAGATCCTTTAACGACTTATCCAGACGTATTGTGACAATAAAAAAACGGAGACCCGAGTGTGTCTGGTTAAATGAGGGCGTCCTCGCCGCCATTAAAGAAAAAGACGTTCGATGGGCTCGTAGTCGCCGATCACCGGCGGATGTCGAATTACGTTCCGAGTTCCGAGTAGCGAGGAACAGAGCTAACGCATTACTTCGTTCCGGGAAACGGCAACATTTTAAGGGAAAGTTTACAAAGGCGCGTGGCAGCTCTGCGGAGACTTGTTCTATTGTTAACAATTTGCGAGGTTCGAACTGTAAGCGAACTGTGGACGACGTGATAAAGCGTAATTTCGGTGAAAACTTCACTGAAATAACAGAACGTTTCAATTCCTTTTTTGTAAATTCCACTAGTGTCCCACAAAATGCGTCTGAGCCTGAGTCTGAGATAGAAAACAAGGAGAACTCTGCTTTTCTCTTTCCAATAAACTAAGATGACTTGCGCTCCTCGCCCTTCGGCATTAAACCTATTAGGTCGCCTGGCATAGATGGCATAACTGTCGGTTGTCTTCAGCGTAATTCTGAATATATTAAAGAGGTTATTATTTTCATGATGAACAGCTTTATTGAGTCGAACGTGAGTCCTGACCAGCTGAAAACTGCCGTTGTAAGGCCCATATTTAAGGGTGGCCAATATAAAAAAATAGAAAATTACCGTCCAATCTCGATTCTACCCGTGCTTGGACAAATTCTTGAGAAACACATTTTGTACATTATGAATAATTTTATTGAGAAGTGCTCACTGTTATCCAGCAGGCAGTACGGCTTTGTTTCTGGAAGTGGTACACAGCAACTTTTGGAAGATGTGGCTGATGAGATATATTCGGCATTTGAAGGTAACATGTTCTCTTGTGCAGTATTCTTGGATGTTAGCAAAGCTTTTGATACGGTAAACCACGAAATTTTACTAAAAAAGTTATGAAAATTCGGTTTCCGTGGCCCTTTCCATTCATTGTTGGCGAATCTGTTGGATACAAGATCACAGGTCGTCTCTCTGAGCAAAGTAGAGAGTACCTCGCAGTTTTTACAAGCTGGTGTTCCTCAGGGATCGGTGCTGTCTCCTTTGCTTTTTAATATTTATGTTAATGACTTGGAATCTGTTCTTTATGGGTGTAGATTATTTCAATATGCGGATGATACTTTACTTGTTTCACGGCATGTAGACTTTTCCAAAGATGTAAACATTTTGAATCAATGTTGTCCATCTAATGGATTGGTATAGTTCTAATCGCATAAAGGCGAACCCCGTAAAAACCCAACCTATTTGTTTTAGAAATCCTTTAAAACCGGGTTTATTTAATGTTCCCTTTTACCTGCATGGTTCTGCCTGTAAACCTTGCTTGTGCGCGCCTATACCCTGGGTAGACTCAACTAGATATATGGGACTCATTTTTGGGTTTGACATGTCTTGGAATGAACACATGGCTCACGTATGTGCCGCTCTAAGGAAAGTGGCTTTCGTGATGTGTAATATGAAAGTATTTGTACCTTTTACTGTTAAAAAAATTATTGTCCATGCACTTGCTTACAGCGTTTTAAGATACGGAGTTACGATTCATACCTTTTGCACAGCATCCTGGAGGATGAAAATTGATAGTACTCTGAAAGGAATCTTGCGTAGTGTTGCATACAATTCTACTTTCTCATCCAGTGAAAATTTGTTTAGTGAAATGCAGATGCCTTCATTGATTTGTTTATTTAAGGAAACAGTAGTGCTCCGACACGTTTGGAATGACAGTTTTAAAACGCTTCATAAGCCTTCACGCCTTCTCCGTGTTTATCCTCGCTTTAATGTAGAGAGATGTGTGACTAGATATGGAAAAAGCCTGCGCCGTTCTTATGTTTCAGAGGTCTTTAATGCTTTTCCTGATGATATATACAGTGTTACTGGCAAGGCAATGTTAAAAAAATGGCTTCGTTCAAATATTTTTGAAAACTCAATTGCGTAGTGCTAATCCTTGCATTTTTTAATTATTATTATTTTTTATTTGTTCTTGTAGTTGTGATTTGTTTTGTCTTGAGGTTGTTTATTGAAAGCTTTCTTGTATGTGTAAATGATTGTGGTTTTCTTTTGTCGCCTGTCCGACTTGCCCGGTTCAGTCGTACAAGCCTATAACGGCTTAGACGAACCTGTCACTTGTGAACTGATACCTGCTGTGACAATAAACTATTATTATAATTATTATTATTATTATTATTAATATTACTATTCTCTGCGGAGATGCCGCCCAATAAGGATGCATGTCTGATTTTCTCTCGCGTCTTTTACGGACGACACAAATTTCTTCGCTGCACTGAGTGCCAACTTCGCCCACATACGAAATGCGTATGTTTTCCGGAGACCGAACGCACATTTCTTCAGCGTGAGGTCAGCTCATTTGTCTGCCAAAGCTGTGCCAAGATCAACGGTGGAGCTTTGTTTAATGTCAGCGGCGTGGTCTCCGGTGATCCCGACGACCAGTTCGCCCGCTCTCCTCCTCCTCCGCCATCGGCCTTTTCTACTCGTCCGGTGACGCTGCCTGCCTCCTCTCCCGATGGCCTCGACGCACGTGGGGACGCCAGCCTTCAGTCCCTTCGGTCCCTTCTCCTCGACGCGCTGGAAGGAATTTCTTTCCTCACCGAGGAGGTTGCTTCTCTCGGGGAAGACAACGCGCGTCTCCGTCGTTGAGCAGAGACAGCAGGCGGAACTCCAAGCAGGCTCCATCGCCTGCCTGCGGGCGGAAGTTCGCAGCTTACGCGACGTGCTTAATAAGCGTGCAAGAGTTGATGCTGAAGTTGAGGCAGGGCCCAGTGGAGGAAAAACATTTGCTGCGGCCCTGCGCTTCCCTCCCGCCTCGGCTCTCTCTGCAAAGTCTGCAGGTGCACCAGCGAACAGGACGCTGAAAGATGATGCGCTGCCTGGTAAGCCGAACCCTATGAGCCCGCATACACCGGTCTCTGCGCTGGTGAGCGTGGCGCCGGAAGATGATCCACCGCCTGTTAAGCCCAATCCGATCAGCCCGAAGACTCAAGTCCCCGCGCAAGCCGGAGCGTCCGTGGCGTGCAAGCTGAGCGTTGCCCCCTCATCTTCCCGCCGGAGGGCATTGTCTGTGACCAAGCTGGATCCGGTCACCACCTCTGCTGACATCGTTGGGCATTTGTGTTCACTCGATGTGGAAAACTTGAAGTGCCACCGACTGAAGACTTGCTACAATACCTACGCCTCTTTTCACGTCTCTGTAGCTGCCGAAGATTTTGAGAAACTCTCTGACCCTGCTTTGCGGCCGAAGGATTGTCTTTTTAAACCTTTCAGAGGCGCTCTTCGTCAAGAACTCCTTCACTCGTCTGAAGAAGCCCACAAGACCAACACTAAATACAAAGATTAGTAACGTCGATTTGTTTTCCCAGAATGTCCGTGGCCTGCGGACGAAAGCTGAATGTTTCTTTGCCAACATAACTCTCTCTAATTACTCAATTGTTTGCTTAGCGGAAACTTGGTTATCTCCTAATGTTGGTTCCTCCGACTACTTTCCGCCTTGTTTTGATGTCTACCGTCACGATCGTGATTTCTCTTCCCGGGGCCGAGTAGGAGGCGGTGTATTGGTCGCGGTTAAGAAACAATATAGCTCACGAAGACATGAGGATCTGGAGAGATTTCCCAAGTCTCTGTGGGTGGAAATTGAGTGTTCTAGGAGAGAACGTATTTTAATAGGTCTGTTCTACCTTCCCCCTCAGACGACACCAGATGATTTCCGAAGGTGTCCCGCTGACATTGAAAGTAGAATTAATGATTCACAGGGGAGCAATATCTTAATCTTGGGGGATTTCAACGCTCCAGGTATTAAATGGACACTGTTCAATGTCCTTACTGGCAACTTTTATTGTAAACAAATGTGCAACTATCTCCTCAACTTTACTTCTTTTTTAGATCTTAGACAGCACAATAAAATTCTAAACGATCAAGGTAATGCTTTAGATTTATGCTTTTCAAACACGGACGGTATACATGTGGCTCGAAGTGAACTTCCTATGGTTCCTCAAGATAGCTATCACCCTGCTCTTGATGTAGTTCTTTCTGTTTTTGATCCTCCGTTCCTCAGTCCCTCTAATGCTCCTTCCCCACACACATCGTATAAGTATTCAGCGGGGGACTAAACTGGAATGTATCACCATCTTTCGGGTGTTGACTGGGCTTCTATCTTGGAGTCGTCTGATATCAACAACCAAATATATCTCCTCACAACTGTAGTTCAGGAGGCTATGGATATATATATCCCTCTTAAAACGTCTAAAAAATCTCGCTTCCCTATCTGGTTCTCTCGTGAACTCAGAACGCTCTTAAGACGGAAAGATATTTTGCACAGTAGGTTTAAGAAAAGTGGTCTTCCAAACCGGGAAGTTCTATTTAAAATTTGCAGAAAGCGATATAAGAAAATTTTAAACCGTGATCGCCAGGCGCATTCTGACTCGGTAGAATCAGATCTTGTTAAAAATCCCAAGAAATTTCGGAGGTACGCTAAATCGCGCTTGGGGAAGAATATTGAGTCCGAAATCATCTTGAATCAGCATAGCGGCAGTGCGAAGGGGATGTCTGAGTTGTTTGCGGATCACTTTGCGTCAGTTTACATTAATAATAATAACTGCTCCTCAACTATTTTTCCTCACTCGGACGTACTTGGTGACTTATTAGGTTGTGTGGTTGTCGATGAGGAATGTGTTATGCTATGTATTAAGAAAATGAAACCCACATTGTCTGCAGGTCATGACGGGATACCCGCTGCAATTGTTAAGGGTTATCATGAATTACTTACGCCTATACTGTGCACAATTTTCAATAACTCCTTGACGTCAGGGATATTCCTTGACGACTGGAAACTGGCAGTGGTTGTTCCGGTCCTGAAATCTGGAAATAGTAGTGATGTTCTTAATTACAGACCGATTTTTCTTCTCTCGCCTTTTTCCAAACTCTTTGAAATGGTACTCTACCAATTCCTCGCCTTCAAGTTTTGTAGTATAGTCATTCCTAATCAGCATGGTTTTATGTCCGGCAGATCGACATCCACCAATCTCGTATCTTTTACGTCTACTGCCTCTGAAGTAGTTTGTAATAGAGGTCAGCTTGACGTTTTCTTAATTTGACCTGAGTAAGGCATTCGACGTAGTCAACCCCGACATCCTCCTATACAAGCTTTTCTCTTACGGAGTATGTGGTTTGGTATACAATTTGTTAAAAAGCTATTTGTCTGAAAGGCAAGCCTATGTCCGCGTCAACACTACTACCTCGTCCCTCTACAAGGCAAGCTCTGGAGTGCGTCAGGAATCTGTCTTGGGCCCCTTCCTTTTTTAATATTTTTGTAAATGATGTCTCTCGAGTTATATTAAATTCTTCATTTCTGCAGTACGCTGATGATATAAAACTTGTGAAAAAAATATCGACCTTGGAGGATTGCATCGCGCTTCAGAATGACGCATATTCCTTCGGTCGTTGGTGTTTAGACAATGACCTCGGTTGGAATCATTATAAAACAAAAGTAATGACATATTCTCGCAAGACCCATGATATATTCTTTCCATATAGTTATCATGGCGAACTGCTGTCACGTGTAAGTGAACTGAGGGACCTTGGAGTTGTCTTTGATTCAACCCTGAGATTTGACACTCACGTTATCAAAGTGGTTCAATCGGCCTTGCGCAGGTTAGGTGCCGTGTCTCGCATAACGAAGGAATTCAGAAGCCCGTCCGCTTTTTTTACGCTGTATTGTTCCTTAGTTAGATCCCAGCTAGAGTACGCCTCGGTTGTTTGGAACGGCATTTCCAAAACTAACATTTTATCAGTTGAACGAGTTCAAAACAAATTTATCTCTATCTTTAAATATCGTTACCTTGAGAAAGGTGATCCTTGTCTGAACGGTGTGTGTAACTAGCAACTTGTCAACTTGTTGAGCCTGCAACAGCGTCGGGTGCAGGCAGATTTGTTGTTTTCGTTTAAGAACCTGCACGGCTCGATTAACTCTCCCAGTCTTCTGTCCGAAGTGAGCCTCAGAGTTCCACGTGTGCCTACGCGGCTACAATCATATTTTTATATAGCTCGACATTTTAGGCACTTAAACCCGCTCCGAATATCGGCTGTGTGTTATAATTGCTACTCTGACACAATTGATATTTTTAGCTCATGCGCGAGCAAGTTCGGAAATGCTGTTCGAATCTTCCTCTTGCAGGAAAACGGCTGATCAGTTGAAGCGTTGATATAGAATTTGCTTTTTGCTCTCACACCTGGTGTTGTCTCTGTTTTGTGCTTTTGATTTCCCTTGTTGATTTGAGTGTCTTTCATACTTGCTAATATTTTTATTCTAAGGCTGGAGAACTACGTTCTCCTTCTGCACTCGTGTGTATGCGTGTTTGTATGTGTGTGTTTTTGCTCATTTTTTTAGTGTGACAGCACTAAGACCGATTGGTTGTTCCTGGACACTTTAATAAACATTGATTGATTGATTGATTGATTATTATTATTATTAGAATTTGTTCGAGTGTTTGCGAATGACCCATTTCTCTTCGCTGTTAGTGGAAACAATGGTTTTACGCCACTTTTGAAATAACGATTTTAAACGTTATCAATCTTCCTCAAACGTCCGGTTTTGTCATTCCCGATTGTGTAACTCCCAGCGGTAAAAAAATTCGCTCTCATTATGTGCAATCTGCCTTCAATAAATTGGCCGATTGTGTCTTTAAACGTACTGCTAAGAAAAATAAAAAAAAAAGCTGATGATTTTAAGACTAGCATTTCTTTTTCACTCGGTACTCTTTCGTTCTATGAAGTGTTCTTTGTTTTACTTTCTTTACTTTTGGGAACTTTTGCTGTCCGACTTGCCGGCTCTTGTCCCACAAGCTTGGACAAGCCCGTATTTGTAGTGTTTTTGAATATGTGTGGAATAAAATTATTATTATTATTATTAGGCTTTGATGAACCCCTGTTTGTACCTGGTTCTGTGTTCGAGCAATAAACTATTGTTATTATTATTATTATTATTATTTTTATTAGCGCCCTAGATATTTCACAAGTCAATGCTAATAAAGCAATGGATTGGTACTTTGTGAATCTTTTAAGAGTGAATGTGGCTAAAACTAAATTGTTGTGTTTTTGTAATCTGCGGAAACACGGTTTCGCAGACAAGCCGTTGTCCTTCATGGTATATTGTGCGACCCTTGTACTTGTGTCCCTGTTAAGTGGGTGGAGACCACTAAGTACATGGGAATTTTTTTTGACCACGACATGTTTTGGAATAATCAGTTGGCATATATATGTAGAGGGTTACGGAAAGTTGCCTGTATGCTTTATAGTATTAGAATCTTTCTTCGTTTTCATGTTCGAAAAATTTTGGTTTATGCCCTGGCATACAGTGTACTTTTAGGTACGGGATTACGGTGTTTGCGCACAGTAGTGGACAGTGGCATGCTAAAGTGAACACCTTGTTCAAAAGTGTTTTGAAGAGTGTTGCGTACAATTCAATTTTCAAAGACAGCACGAACATTTTCAGTGACCTTGAGATGACAAATTTTTCTTCTCTACTCCGACAAACAGTGGTACTTCGTTATTTTTGGACGAATCGGTTTAAGATTCTGCACGATCCGTCTCGCACGCTAAGGAAAACAAACCGTTTTAAGCGGCCTCGTTGCTTCACGAGGAATGGAATGAGAACCCGTGATTACTGTGTTCCCGATATTTTCAATGAACTTCCTGAATGTATTTTCTTTTTCGACTCTAAAACTAAGGTTAAAAGATGGCTCTGTTCTTTTATGGTCGATTCAGTGTAGGTAGGTATGGATGCGTAGAAGACCAGAGTGTTAGATACGTAGGTTAGGTGTGTGTGTTTTTTTATCTTCTTTCTTCTCTTTTATTTTTTTTTTATTTTACTTTGCGCTTTTGTTAACATGCTGATGGTGAGTTTGAAGGGTTCCAGTCCCACAAGTCATTTAGGCTTTGACTGACCCGATTTCTCTCTGTAATGTGGATGTTGCAAATAAAATATTAATTATTATTATTACTCTTACTATTATTATTATCATTATTATTATTAGCTTTAGACGCAGTATTTTTTTGACGTTCCGTAAAACACGTATTGAAAGACATCTAGCAGTTCGGGGAGCTATCTGGTCGCGGAAATTCACACCAGACAGTGCATTTTGCTTTCACGTCCTCTCTTGAATCGCATTTTGAGGGCGAGCTCAACCAATAATTATTTTCGGAAAAAATGTTTTGTCTTTGAGACCAAAATATTTGTAAACACCCTCTCAGTCACGTGCGCGTTTTGCGTATCACATGATGTTGACATTTCGGGCGGCTTCCCCCAAAAACTGTTCTGGCTACGGGTGTAGAAATATTCACTGACAAATCAGGAATTAGAAGGATTGACAAAAGGTAATAGTCACCGAGTATTAGGAAAGTTATTTCGAAAAAAAAAATCGCAAATATGGCACATAGATCAATAACGCTCTGGATTAAATATTATTTTTCTCCGCATCTATAAAAGCCAAGGTCTTCAAACTTTGCCAGTGTATTGCTCTGTAGATAGTTCATCTTTGCGTGATATATTGTTGTCCTGGTTAGTGGGAGACATTTACAAGAATTGCTCACACTGAAGCATTTAACTAAATATGCATTATTTTGAAAATCTTTAAAAAAAAGACCATCTTAATTATTTCTTTAAAGTATCCGAAATTAACTCTTATGAAAGGGACAAAGATTCTCCAAAACATAGTGCAATATTTGTGTGACTTTTATATTATAAAGCGAGAATATATAGCCAAATTTGCGCTAATGCGATTGCCATAAATGGGGCGTGCACATATCCGGTCTTCATAATTTCATTATTATTAACAAGCGTAAAAATGCTACGGGATGGTCAGGAAAAGTCAAATTGACAGCAGCGAGGTGGACGGTAATTTTGAAAGAAAAATTCTTAATACATTTTCGCACAACCGACCCAAACATGCCCATGGGTCGGAGCGATCGAAGCGCGCCTCCCTGTAACATGCTCCGGGGTGCCTGTTTCAGCAGCCGGCGTATAGCGTCTCCGTCTACGCGACGTAAAGGAAGCAACCGGAGTGACTTTAAAAACAGATCAGCCTACAACCTTGACGGTAACACGATATAGGAGGTAGGGCGCGGCGGCACCTGAACCTGCGCCGCCTGTGAGTGCCAAGAGATCCGCGGCCGTTGAGGGCCACACAACGCGTAGAAAACAAAAGATACGTTAAAAAAATATCCGTTTGCCCAAGATTGCTTGTATTGGGCGTTTTCAGATAGGATCAAGCGGTCGGTCGACATTTTTTTTTTGCCAAATATAATTTTTATTTCTGCAATCGAAAAAACACATTCAAACTTTTTTTTTTGTGTGTGGAAAGTAAAATTTATTTTGAGGAAAAAATTCACAAAGTCGCTCTCGGTATACGCGCACGTTTTTGCTACTTGCGTAAAACCTTCCTTTTGGACATTTAAAAACAAAACAAAAAACTGTTGTCATCTTAGGTTAAAAATTGGTGTTTTTTTTTTTCGCAGAGACTCCATAAAATAAAAAAAAAATAAAAAATGCATTATAAGTTACGAAGCAATTCGGAGTTTTATAGATCCGGATTTTAAAAGACTGTAAATTATTTTTTTAAAAATAATTTGGACGTGTCTGCTTTATACTCGCATAAATTGTCAATAAAAGTGAAAACGATAACCTTTCTAAAAAAAAATACACTGAAATGTAGACAGGTTACCGGTTGTGCAATAATAGAAAAATCACTTTAAAATTAATGCCGTCACAATTTTGTTTCTACTTTTCCCAGGTCAGGGCTCATAATCTCTCCTATCAAGTCCTTCAAAAATGCCTTGCAATTTTTGTTACAGTTCTTTAAATATACTGAATTGCATTAACGGGAGTAGAGAAAGATTGGAAGTTGCCGATTTGAAACAAGGGCAAGAAGGGAGTCAAAAAATGTAGAAAGTCTGTAGAGAGACATCGCTCTGACAGGAGTTCATGAAAAATAAGAATTCACACAAAAGATTACACATGAGTTTGAAGCACAAGTGAACAATTTAGATACAGATTACTCGGATCAGTGAATTTCGGAGCCCAAAGGCTGGTTCACACATTTGCAACGGTGGCGTTCGCATACAACCGAAACGACTGTAACGACAAAGTCACCGGGACAACCGTTCGCCGCACACAACATGGCAAGCGACGCAAGAGGGAGCTTCTTGAAGCCATCCATGAGTCACGGTTTTTACGGTGTTTTGGTCATTACGGTCGTTTCGGTTGCATGCGACCGCAGCCGGTGCCAATGTGTGAACCAGCCTTAACCTTCGTGGGGAGACTCGGCTGCTGACGACCAGGTTGAAGTAGTGATAAGAAAGACCGGTGTCGTGTACAAGATTCCAAAGTCATGCGGGAGCTGCTACATTGGGCAGGCGGGACGCTGCATTAATGACTCAGGGAGCACGCGGCGTCGATGCAGGGCACAGGGGCTGCCCACCTTGCAGCCTATTGCAGCCCATTGCCGCACGTGCGGGTGCAGGCCAAATTTTAGCAGCGTTTCCACTCTTAAAAACACAGAAATGCATTGGCGCGCGAGATTTTCGAGACCTTGGCCATTGAGCAAAGCGCCGATAACTGCGTTAGAGCATGCCCTCCATCACGGTCAGCAGAAGAGAAGGGCAGTTTCTTCAGTGTGGCACAGCATCGTGAAAGGGAATATGAGGGGTATGTGTGGGACGGTGGTTAGTGGGTTGGGTCAGGGAGGTGTTAGTGACCAAATTGAATGATTTAACTTAATTTAACTTAATTTATTTTAATTTTGAACTTTAATTCAATAATGTATGTAAGAAATTAGTGTGATTTATCGGCATTACTTTAGGTGGGAATCTTTTGGTCAAAGTGATAAAGAAGAAGTATAAAGTCTCATTTGATAGTCAGCGCTCTGTATGTCTGTTTCTCCCTGTCTGTGTTTTGCCCTATCGTTCTGGCTGACCATCTACCTAAAATTATGTACCAACTTGCTCAACTTCAGCGTGCTATTCAGAAAGAGCACATGTTGAAAGTGTTACAATTGAAACTAGTTTAATTAATCAAAGTCCTGTGCGCACATTCCGAGCTTGTCGCGTAAATTCTTTCTGCCGGACGCTCACCTGACTCGGTCACGGCGCTCTCCTGGAACTTCGAGGAGGATCAATTTTTTCCGTTTCGCCTGTAGCGATCACTGTTCGTTTCTTCTCAGTGCTTTTCGCAGCCGATCTGCTTTTCGCAGCCATAGGGCACTACTTTTAAAGATATATCTTTTCTGTGTCTACTGTTCTAGCTAAAACTGCTGTGGTTGCGAAGTGTCGGACCGCCTGCATTGCCACAAGCGACGGGACTGAATTCCACGCACAACGGAAACCGAGTCACACTCATTAGCTTTCATGTCCCTGAACGCTTTGGCGTCAGCTTTCGGGAGGTGGATTAGTGTCACGTTCGGCAGTTTAGTGTTCAGTGGGGCAAGCATATCTGACGCCGACTTGATCACCGATTCGGTGGCTCATCGGAGGCTGTAAAACGTTTCCTGGTGCTTGACGTGAACCCCGATTCAATCACAGGTACTCTTGCCATCTCAAGTTACGGAAAATATACACCTAGCTGACCTGTACTTGTCGCTCTGCAGCTCGTGTAGTTGGTACTAGTTCTTAAAGTGGCTTGCTGGACCATCGCTTACGTAGGTCATATGAGCATATACATATTAGATTTCTCGATTCTCGAAACCATTGTCTTATATATTAAGTTACGATCAATCTCATTCAATCGCAATCTTTCCCCCTTTTTTATGTAGCTTTATTTTCTACGCGTTGTGCGGGCCACCATGGCGGCGGATCTATTGGCACTCACAGGTGGCGCAGGTTCAGGTTCTGCCGCGCCCTACATCCTATATCATGTTACCGTCAAGGTTGTAGGCTGATCTGTTTTTAAAGTCGCTCCGGTTGCTTCCTTTACGTTAAGTAGAGGGAGACGCTATACGCCGGCTGCTGAAACAGGCACCGCAAAGCATGTTATAGGGTGACGCACCTCGATCGCTCCGGCTCATGGGCACTTACTTTGGGGTCGGTTGTACGAAAATGTATTAGGAATTTTCCCTTCAAAGCTACCGTCCACCTCGGTGCTGTCAATTTGTCTTTTCCTGACCACCCCGTAGCATTTTTACGCTTGTTAATAATAATGAAATTGTAAAAAACGTGTATGTGCACTCCTCATTTATGGGAACCGCGTCAGCGTCAATTTGGCCATATTTCTTGCTTTGGAACTTAAAAGTCACGCAAATGTTGCAGTATATTTTTTGTAGACTCTGTTAGTACATATTATAAACGTTAATTTCAGAGAGCTGAAGAATATTAAAGATTACCTCTTTTTTAAATAATTATCAAAATAATGTATTTTCTGTTAAATGCCCCAGTGCGAGCGATTCTTGTAAATTTCTTCCTCTAATCAGGACAACAATATTTCATACAAAGATGAACTATATGCAGGGCAACACACTGTCAAGGTTTTAAACCTTATCTTTAATAGATACGGAGAAAAATATTCTTTAACTCAGATCGTTATTGCGCAATGTTCCGTGTTGCGATATTTTTTTCAAAATAACTACCCTAATACTCGATGATTAATACTTTTTGTCAATCCTTCCTATGCCCAATTTGTCAGTAAATATTTCTGCACCCGTAGCCAGAACAATGTTTTGGGGGAAGCCGCTCGAAATGATAACATCGTGCGATACGCAAAACGCGCACGTGACTGAGAGGGTGCTTACAATTTTTTTTGTTTCGCAAAGACAACAGTTCTTTTCCTGAAACAAGGATTGGTTTTATTTTTCTGGGCATAAATCCAGCAAAATATTTTTTTGTTTTTATCGAAAATAAAATTGGTCACCGGACATGGTTCTTTGATCTTATCTGAAAATACCTAGAGCATAATCGAGCTTAGCAGTTCAGTTTTCTTTCGACGCTTTGTAGTGGTAATGTTTTTTTTTTTTTTTTTTTTTTTTTTTTTAACATGATAACCGGTCGATCCTCTGCTTCGAACTTCTCAACGTGTACGGTTACGCAAATTGTGAATTTAAAAGGTTCCACAAGCACCTGGGCCAATTATTGTGATGTGGAGAACATTCTTTCGTCGATGTAATTGATATTAGAATAGGATGAAAATTCTGCAAAGCGACTTTAATTTGTGAGAAAAAAACTTTGGGAAAACAAATACAGAAAAAATATTTTTTCACTAAAAACAATGCAAAATTTTGGATTAGAAATTGAATGCAGCGACCCAGATACAGGAGGTGAGATGAAGGTGTCTGGATCACCGTTCAGAATTTATGCGTCTCGAGCTAGACATTACTTCTTAATCAAAGAGCGTGGCGGTTCATATTTGTCCTGATGTGTTTATTTTTTATTCTACCGGGGTCCTGTTACCGTATTGTCACGAGTGACGATTGATGAGGCGACGAAAACTGAAGCAAACTAAAAGTTTAATGGGGCGAAAATGTGCCCGAAACAAAAACAAAAAATAGTAGCATCGCAGACGTCGAATGCGACGAAATTGCATGACCGGGCGCTGGGGCGAGGCAGATCCCGGTTCGCCACGCGAAGCCCCTCATGTTCACGCGTGAGCTTCTGGAACAATCGGCATAGTTCGGCACGTAGAACATTCTAACCTGGAATAGGCCTACTCGATTCCGGAATTTACCGAAATGTTGCATTTACAGAAACCACTCAAAAGTGTATCTGCAGCTAGGAAACCAAGCACGATAAACGCTCGGCCACGGGCCCTCTGACCACATGGCTAGCTGCCACCTACGGCGTTACTCCCCCCTTTAAAAAGTGCATCACCCCAATGCGCCAAAAAACAAAACAGATAAAGTGAAATAACTGTAAACTAAAGAGCTTCTTGGAACACATAAAGTCGACAGCAATATCGTGAGTAGAATCGCTTGATTCGAACGACCTGAACCATAATGGGTCGCGGTCGGCGTTGCGATCATGCGTGCGTTTCGTCAGGCACCACTTCGTAGTTGAAATGTCCCAGGCGCCGAAGGGCCTTTTGTATGTTCCAAAGTAGAGCTTTAAAAGCTTCTGATTGAGGCCGTGACTTCGCATCGGTGTCCCCGCCCACACCCGGTCTACGGGCTGGAAGTAAACGTCCAGACGACGAAAGTTGTAGCGGCCAGCGTCGACACGTTGCTGATCTTGGATCCGGATTCAGGCGATCTGTCGGATTTCTACTTGTTGCGCAACCACCTAGGAGTCGTCCCTTTTGTCGCTAGCTGGCTCATGAGGTAGAATGGCGTCAAATATCGTTGTCACCTTGCAACCATGCACCAGTTGGAATTGTGTAACACCAGTGGTCTTTTGAACCGCTGCGCTGTAGGCGAACGTGACATATGGCAAGACCTCGTCCTACGTCTTGTGTTCCACGTCGATGTATATCGATACAATGTCGGTGATGGTTTTGTTCAGGCGTTCTGTCAGCCCATTAGTGTGAGGATGGTACGCTGGGGTTCGCCGGTGGTTGGTGTGGCTCAGACGGTGGATCTCTTTCATCAGCTGTGCCGTGATATGTAACCAGAACACCAAGAGCGCCGTGCCGAAGGATGTCACGTGACCTATACACCAATTCACTCTTTTCGCTAAAGTTGGGGGAAAGTGGCGTCACATGAAGTCAGCGGACATCACGTGAACTATACAACTTTGAAAAATGGGTGGCACGCGGCTTCTACGCCAACTCAATCTCCCCGATAAATTTAGCGGGAACATTAACGTCTTGTGGGCAAAACATAAAGTCGGTTTCCCCGCTAAATTTAGGTGAAAACTTGACATCGCGTGATTTATACACCAATTCAGTTTCTCCGCTAAAATTTGAGGGGAAATTCACGTCTTGTAATCTGCACACCTATACAGTGTACCCGTTAAATTTAGCGCGAAATTAATGCCACATGACCTATCCGCCAATTCAGTTACCCGCTACGTAACGTGGCATACCAAGTACACCCGTGAGCGATATGAAGGTGAACAGCCCTTTTCTTGTTTTTGACGCTCCTGCAAGTTTTAGAACAAACTCTGTTCCAGAAGAGGGCTAGAACGCAAAGTTTAGACCCAAAGCCACGTACCATTTGAGACGTTAAGAGTTAATATAGCTTTAGGGAGCTGTAAAACAGGCAAGAAACCAGGTAAGGTGTTCACCTTCATATTGCCGGCGGGTTTACATCACCAATTTCCTCATCAATTTTCTATAATGCATTTGATAGATTATCGGACTTGGAATGTAAAGGCCGCTGCGAATTTTTTATCTTTTTTTATAAATGCGTTTTTATATTACAGTGTCCGTAAGACAACGTGCTAGAACCTAAAGGCGCACAACCGAAACGCGAACTCACTAGATTAGTACTTGCACACAAGGCGCGCTGTTCGAGATCCCAGAGTACTGCAGATAAAAATGCAATGCCTTCGAAACTACCAAAAATTACAAGACGTTCCGTCGCAGTCATCATTTCTCTATTCGTTCAGCAGTCTTGTGAGTTTCAGCGTTCCAACTAATGGGAATTTTGCTACTGTTATTTATATTTTCAAATCCGCCATAACGTGCGACCTTTTTAACTAACGTCACATCTTTCTTCTATGCTTGCATTCAAAAGTGATGGTGCATGTCATTTTTTGTAGTAATCCTTTCCCAACTCGATGGGAGCGAGGTCCTTTTTCCAAATAAGCACGATGTCACGTTCGACCGGGATCGTGCATGAAGGCATGAGAGGTGAGACTTAAGGGCGAGAACAATAAAAATAATGTATTTACTTGCAAACAGAAGGAGGGGGTTAAACTAAAGGTTGCGATGAAAGAACGCGTCTTTGAAGCCCTGAATAAAGTTCCATGGTGACAGACGCACAACCGAATCTTCTCCCCTTCATGTCGCCGTGGAGGTGGGCCGTCGTTCAGTGTTGTTGGAGATGAATTAGTTCGAGGTTGTTTTTTGGGATAACACTGGAGCTTTCCGACGTTGGGGCGAGACAAGCCGCCGGCGTGCTCAATTTGGAATTGAGCTGAAGTTGAAGCGTCTCGCCTAGCAGAAGCCTCTTACACGCACATCGCCACCTCGGGTCTCGCTCTTCTCTTCATTCTGCGTCCTCCTTCAAACTTCGACACGCAGATTCAGAAAAACTATTCATATTATATCTAGCCTTTTTGATTTCATAACGTACTTGCGCTTCAATCACCCACGCCGATAGTCATACTGGCGTCATCTTTATCGACATCGCCAAAGTACGTGACCAAGTTCCACATAATCACCTACTGCTCAACAGTATCTACTCGTCAAATAGTTACCCTTGTAAACTGGATTTAAGCATGTTTACGATACAGTTCCCAATGAGTAAGGCTGAACAATACTCTTTTATACCATATCCTAGTTGTATCAGATGCCTCATAGAGTAGCGTACTTCGGTCGCTTCTTTTTTTTATATACATCGTAGATACTACATCCAATATAACACACCCAATCAGGTTGTCTGCAGAACACTGCGTATTATAACGTCAAGTAGGAAATACAAACGACAGCCTTGCTCTTAAAATCGTTCTCGACAAAATTTGTGCATGCTGCTTAACTTGGGTATTCCAGATTAATATTATAAAATGTTGGCAGATAAGATTTAATAAAAAGTCGTATTTACAAAATACAGCATCGTATCGCTTTACTTTCAAGTGAAAATGTTGTCTAGTACTTAAATGTGTATCTTTCGCACGATTGCTTGGAACTGGAATAATCAAGCATCTACTGGGAATCCACATCAGAACTATCTCACTAAAGGTCTTAAATCATTGCAAAATGAAGTCGCCTGCATTATCCGTAGGAAGAACTCATGACCGTCAGTGTCATGAGTTTAAAACAATACAAGTGCGATGGAAATGCTCTCGTTTGTGTCTCTTTTATCGCATGTGATTCAACTTCAAACAGTCATTCTGTGTACATAAAACTCCCATTTCATGAAGAGTTGATAACAGTCGCAAAGTGGAACCCTTGATGTCCCGTACTATATATTATCTTCAGCCCCGCTTAATGCTTTTCTTATCTGCGACTGAAACGCCCTCGGAGATTCTTTGGTGACAGAAATGTCTGAAAAATAACGATTTTTTTGTATTAGTAATATTTACGGATGCTTTAGCCAATGTGCCGCTGCTATATCCTGCAACCATAATATCTATTTTTGTGCTTTGTAACTCTGCACAAAACCCCGCTCACGCATTACATCCGCGAGAATGTTCCTGAGGTAAATAGATTAAATCAAATTCAATATGACGAGATGAAATAGCGTCATGAGACCACCTGAAGTATGTCGCGTGACATCGATAACATTAAAGTGTTTAAATTTATTCTGGAAATAAGGGGACGCCGTCTACGTCTTTAGGCAATGTATCTATCATCTTTGAATTATCATTTCCCCAACTGACCCGCAACCCGTACGTAAAGTTGCATAATTTCGTCCATAATTAGTACTATGCATCGAGAACCTGAGGGTTAGGAGGAGACCAGAGCGCCCGGGGACGTCGGAACGCCAAACTCTAGTTCGTATGCTTAGTGGGTAGACCTAAAGCTATCTGCCTTTTTCTACGCTGCAGTTTTCAAACGCGCTAAAACGGGGACCGCCGGCGTCAGTGGTTTGGATTTTGCATTCGAACGCTTTCGACGAGCGCAGTATAGACAAAGGCAGCTAGTTTTAGGTCTACACAAACACGTCATACGAGCATGTATCATGAAGTCACGTGACCACTTGAAATGACGCCAAAGTGTACGTGAAGTACGTCATGTGATATAAGTAGGCTTCCACGTTTTCGGTATCTATTTTTCTTCAGATTCGGGGGTTATTTATCGGTGTTTATTTATTTCTTTTGGAATCGGTGTTTTCCTGTGTTTAATTTTAATGTTGGACAGAAATCGGTGATTATCGGGGCTTGCGTTGCAAAGCGACTGCATAGTTACCAGAAAAACTACGGCACACCTCACATTACTCACGTGTTTTAGTACACACACTAAACACGTCACACAATGCACATAAATGTGGAAATAACAGAAAGCGTGACGCTTTCACAATTATGACGCTCAGACGTTGTTCAGATGACTAGAGGTATAATGAGGGTCATCAGAAATACTCAACCGGCCGCACTTGCAAACAACGAGCTTCTTCGCACCTTCACACAAAACCTCGAAATCGTAAAATTTTTGGACGTAGTCCTCCATCGCTTTCCGTGCACGGGCACTCGAAACTCGCCCGAGCAGTGACTACGAAGTGGGCTGGCGTTGGTCCAATAGCCTTCCGCACACCCAGGAAAAGAGGACACGATCTGAGGACCCTATTGCCCTCCCCTCTTCCCCCCGCCCCTCTTCGCCTTTCTTCCTTCCAGAAAGATGATAATGCTCGCTTTCATACCGCGAATTTTTAGCGGGTAGCATGAAACAACCTGAAGCTAGCTGCACCTTCGGACCTCAGAATTCCGCCTTTAATTGTTTATTTTGAGGACACTTTAATTATGGGCCATTTCGATATTCCACAGGGGAACCAACAAAAGAACTGCGGAGCCTACACAAACAACCAGGAAGAAACCTGGCATAGGTACGCAGCAGGAGGTATAATTTATACGTGGATGTATCTATCTCTCCCTGTCTTCAAGGAGATATGCAGTAACATTTTTAATTGCGGGAAAATAAATCGCATGCTCGGTAGGGCGCATCCGAACATCTAGGCCTTCGTCGATTTCCTGAAGAAATATGAGGCCGCCAGTCGGTTGTCCCTGCTCCAGGTGTCCAACGGTGGCCGAGGAAACGACTGAAGAGGTGGAACGATAAGGACGAGGACATCAAAGATCTGGAGAAACGACTGCGGGACGGTGTCCTCAACCTGGGTGGCTTTCTTCAGAAGATGCAACGTTTTTGTGGAATCTAGGTTTCCATGTAACCCTACACGTCTTTCAAGCAGACTTTGTGAATAAATGGACTGCCCTAGCGCCGAAGCGTCATGGTACGAGTAGTGTTTCTACGAACGAACCGCTGACCCTAGCCTAGTGTTCATTCAGAAAACGAGCAAAAGAAAACCTTTTAGCATTTCCACTCTGGTGAAAAAGGAAAAACAGCGGAACTGTACAATGGAAAGTAATGGCGGGCCGCAAGTCGGCATGCCAGAGGGGAAAGGCTGCCGCCATCTATGAGCGACGGCATCAACTAGATACGTGTAAAAGTTCCGGAAAAAAGTACGAGCTAAAATTGTTTAACTATTTACTCCATGCACTGAAATGCCCCTTGAAGGGGCACCGACACCCCGAAGATCGCATGTTTTATTGTCTAAAATGACGCAAATCGTAGTCATAGACATGCCAAAAGCACTGGTGATTATGGAGGATAGATCTAGGAAACATAACTTGATTGTGTTTGGGATTCCTGAGCCAGAAAAATAAACTAGCCACGACGTTCGATCCGTGGTGCCTAAAGACCTTTTTCATGGCCGAATCGCTTTAAAAATAGAGACAGTGGAGCGAATTCCTAGTCTAGGGATAAAACGTGAAAAAGTCACCCGACCTATAATAATGTACTTTCGGGACTACAACGAAAAAATACGGGTATTTCAGAACTGCAAGAAATTAAAAGGTACCAGCATCTCTGTTCAAAACGATTATTCGCAGGCGGCGTTAAGTAGACGGAAGAGGCTCTGGGGAAGCACAAGCACAGAAAAAAACAACGGTTCCCGAGTTAAAATTTTCGACAACAAAATTCAAATCGATAACGACTTTTTCTTATGGGATGACAATACCGCCAGGCGAACAAAGCTGAGAAATAAGGTACGAAGCCCAAATCAGTCACAATCGCGGGATGCAAAAACAAAACCGCTGAGACTTATCAATATGAACGCTAGAAGTCTCGTCAATAAAGTTAGCGGGTTAGAACACACACTAATTCTACAAATCCGCACATTGTCTTTGTCACAAAACGTGGCTCAACGCAGACATAAAAGACGATGAAATACTGATGGTAAGATGGTACGAAAAGACCGCCCAACGCGGGGGAGGGAAGGGGGGGGGGGCGGTGTTGCTATAACTCTTAAAAAATCAATCGTGTGCCTTGCGATGAATGATCTTCCGGATACCGAAAGTGTATGGTGCAAAATTACTTTCTGTGACAAAAGTATGTAATAGGAGCTGTTTACAGACCTTCTGATTCCCCACTGTCCACGATGGAAATAATTTAATGATTTCTCAATCGCTAACTTTATTAACGAAGATAACTTTATTCTTGCTGGTGATTTCAATCTCCCAAAATAGATTGGAGCAACCTTGAGGTTGGCAACGTAGGCGTCAAATCATCTGAATTGCTTCTTGGTATGATGTTTAACCAAAACCTAACACAAAACGTAAATGAGGCTACCCGAGCGGAAAAAGTGCAAGCTCCGTACTGGACTTAATATTTGTCGGTAGAAATTTGAGTTACAATGTTGTGTCTTTGCACGAGGGTATTTCACACCAAAAATTAGTCGTGATGGCTTGCAATGTTGCAACATCAATGGCGGCCTCTGAGTGTCCGGTAGTTTATGGACATGGCTTTAATAACGCCGACGACATCGATATCTTGGATTATCCAGAATCATCGTTATCTGGATTCGATGACGCAACGGACATAGATGACCTGTGGCGCCGTTTCAAAGACATTATCAACAAGTGCTTAGAACAATTTGTTCCTAAAAGGAAAAAAAAAACGTTTTTATAGGCAACGTCCGTGGATTACAAGGAACATTATTTGATTACAGCGTAGAATAAAAAGAAGGCGAAAGCAAAATAGTACAAACCAAGGTGACGCTTCCCGTTTTACAGATGAATTAAAATGCAAATTAAATCAGTCTAGAAAGCATTAGTTTACTGCCGTTTTACAACAGTGTTTAAGGACGGCACCAAAGAAATTCTGGCGATACCTTGCACTTTCAAAGGGGAAAATAGAGAATGCTACGGAAAATGGTAAAAACATTTTAGGCCCGAACACCATAGCAGGCGGTTCAACGAATAGTTTGGCTCTGTATTTTTTGAAGCGAATATCTCCGCGGATTTGCGCACGGGAGGACGGACTCGCTTCGATCTATCTATCACCAAAAACGGAGAATTTTCACTATTACTAAATATTGATTTCAAAAAGTCACCTAGACCAGACAATATCCCTAATGAATTTTTAATTCAATATGAATAGTGGATTTCTAAATACTTGACATTTATATTTAGGGTCTCTTTAAAACAGCATAGCGTTCCCAGGGATCGGTTGTATGCCAGGGTTGTTCCAGTCGACAAATCGGGAGATAAGCGTAATGTAACAAACTCCAGACCTATTTGATTAACATGCACTTCCTGTAAGCTTTTTGAGCACATAATTTCTAGAAGACTTTATAACTATTTTGAAAGTTCGAAAGTTTTTGTATTATAAATACCAACACGGATTTCGTCGAGGGTTGTCCACAGTAACACAGTTGCTTAAAACGTTTCATGATTTTTCGTGCTCGTCAAACGAAGGAGGACAAATAGGCGCGATTTGTCAAGACTTATGGAAAGCATTCGATCGGCTATCTTATGAAGCGCTTGTAAGAAACTAATTAGTTACAGAGTTAATGATCACGTCGCTCAGTAGATCAGCGCATACCTTAGAAATAGGGTACAGTTCGTAGTTATTGATGGTGTTGCGTCGTCTGTCTCTAGGGTACCGTCAGGAGTCCCCCATAAGTCAGTTTTGGGGCCGGTGTTATTTTTCTTGTCGGAATTTGTCGGAAAGAGTGAGTTCCAATATTACACTAAGGTTATTCGCTCTACACTAATGTTCGTAGCCCTGTAACCAAAAAAACGTAAACTTGTCGCTCGCCTCAGTAGATAACTTGTATCGAAAATGGGGAAGGAAGCTGAACCCAGAAAATACTGTATTTCTCAGAATAACAAGTAAAATAAACATTCTTAGTTACAATTATAAAATAGGAGATGTGTCTTCAACAGTAGCTGATCATTTAAAGTACTTAGGGGTAACGATAGCCTCAGATTTAAGATGGAAAATACACGTAGATAATTTGTATCGTAAGGCTATAAAAAAGTTGTGGTTCTTAAAGCGCAATCTAAGGCATGCTTCGTTTAATGTAAAATTATCCGCATACATAACCCTGGTAAGGCCAACTCTGGAATACGCCTGTGCTGCGTAGGATCTGTTTAAAAAGAACCAAATTGATAAGTATGAAAAAATACAAAGATTGGTAGTCCGGCTTATCTGTTCGAGGTATCGTCGAACTGACTCGGTGGCTTCAATGCTCAAAGACTCTAAACCTCCCTTTATTGTCAAGTCACTGAGAAATTGCAGGACTTAAACCTATTTTTAAGCTCTCTCAAAACGAGCTCAACATTGACACCTCCCGTTACTTGCTACCACGCTCGCCTCGGGATTTGCGGGGTGTGCATAACAAGGCCTTTGAAATACAACGGGTAAAAAATGACATTTTTAAGAATTCGTTTTCTTTTTCTTAGAAATGTTAAACAATGGAACGATCTACCAGAGGATACTGTAAATATAAAAAATATTGTTGTCTTTGAGGAAACGCTGGAGAAGCGAACCTGTTTGGCGCTTTGAGTGTGTCTTGTAGTTAGTTCAAACAATTTCAGAAAGTGTGTCAAAACGTGTGTGCTTGTATCCGCGTGGTTGTACTGTATACTTCTTATACATTGTGAAATGTATTGGTATGTCATTTTTTTCCACTCCTGTAAGCGCCCTGAAAAAAGGCGAAAAGGGAAAAAAGGCTTTTTGGTATGATGTTTTTATTTATTTATTTATTTACCCCCAGGGCCACAGGCGTTACAGAGGGGAGTGGGTATTAAAAAGTACAATAAAACATACAGTGTACAACAGAAAATATTTTACAGTAGTTATGGCTCTTTACAACAAAAATATTGGAAACGGCAGTTTTAAAACACTCGATATCGGGGATTTCGGCAATGGCTTCGGGAAGGTGATTCCACATTGTTGAGGCACTAGGAATAAAAGACTCATAAAAATGTTTAGTACGACAAGACGGAATGGCAACTTTATGACGGTGATCGATGCGTGCTGAAACGTAATGAGGTGGCGTTAATAGTCTTTCTTTTAGAATCGGATTATTATGATATATCTTATGAAACAAGCACAGACGGAACATTTTTCTACGTTGTCAAGGAAGAGGTAATGATAGGCTAGACTTCATTGCGGTCACACTGGATGTACGATGATAAGCTCAAAGGATGAAACGAGATGCGCGGTTCTGAATCGCTTCTAGTTCGGAGATAAGTGATTCTTGACAAGGATCCCAAACCGAAGCTGCACATTGAAATTTAGTACGAACTAATGTTTTTTATAGAAGTAATTCTAATGAGCTGGGAGCAAGACCAAATAGTCTTCGGAGATATCCAAGCATGCGGTTGGCGTTATTTACAATATATTCAACGTGACACGACCAGGACAGATTAGCGGATATGTGCATACCCAGATATTTATTCGATGATGCGGTTTCGAAAGAGAGATTATTTAGACGATAAGAAGCATAAGGAGTATCAAGACGGGAAACACGCATAGATTTACACTTATTAGTGTTTAGTTTCATATTTCCCAAATCACACCACTCAGAAACACTGTTAATATCTGACTGAAGAAGTGAGATGTCAGAATCACAGTTAATTGTGCCTTAAATGACGCAGTCATCGGGAAAGAGACGGACGGATGAACATATATTGGTGGGCAGGTCGTTCATATACATCAGAAAAAGTAAGGGCCCCAGAACCGAGCATTGGGGCACACCTGAGCCAACTGGAGATAAATCAAAATTTATATTGTTAGCCGTCACAAATTGGGGCCGGTTAGTGAGGAAGGAGCGCAACCATGCAAGAACGTTGGCGTCTAAGTTTAGTTTAGTCAGCTTGAGAAAGAGAACTTCGTGAGATACTTTATCGAATGCCATTGAAAAATCGAAGAATATGCAGTCCGCCAGAGATCCACGATCAAGAATGGTATGTAGATCTTGTGTGAAACACAAAAGCTGAGTTTCAAATGAAAATGGCTTACGAAACCCATGCTGGGATGAATTGAAAAAAGAACTGGACTCTAAATAGTTTGCAAGGTGGGAGTAAATGATATGTTCCATGATTTTACAGGGAATGCTGGTGACACGGGTCGAAAGTTATTTGGACAATGCTTTTCACCTGATTTGTGCAAAGGAATCACCTTCCCGATCTTCCAATCCTCTGGTATACTACCTGTATCAAGATACTGCTGTAACAGTTTACGCAGGATTGCAGAGCCATACATCTTAGTATTAAGCAAAAATTTAGAGTTGATATCATCGACACCAGAGGATGACGACATCTTTAGTTTTTCTATTATTCTCGCAATACCAACTGTGTCAATAAGAACTGGGTCCATTGGAAAAAAACTCGTGTGACAGGCAGGGTAAGTAGCATTTACTTTACTAGAAAACGCTGAAACAAACACCGCGTTGAGAATGCTAGCGCATTGACCGCTAGGAAGTACTGTACCATCTCTACATCTAAGTGTTATAACATGCTTGTCAGTCTTGTTTGCAACATTCCAGAATTGTTTAGGATTATGTATGAGCATGGAAGGTAAAGTTTGACTAAAAAATGAGTATTTCGCTTATTTTAGTGCTACTTTGTAATTAGTAGCTGCACATCAGTAGGTGTCTCAACGAGACTGGGAATTGGATGATTTCGCGGAACGAAACAAGCGTTTTTTCTTGTTTGACAACCTCTTCAGTGACTGGTTAAACCACGGTGATTTCCGATTCAATCTGATGGTTCTCAATGGTATGAACGTACTTGTGAGTGAAGCCATTTCATTTTTAAATAAATTCCAGTTCGTATTTATAGATCTCTCATCAAACTCTTGTAGGAACTCATCCAGAAGCCGACATAGCTCTCGATTAATGCGGAAAGCAAGTTCGTCTGCTTCTTGCGCAGGAGGTAGCGGTGACATCAGAACGGCGAGCCCTGATTGGCTGATCGCGACCCCCTATCGGAGCGTCGTCTGCTCCTTTGCAACGTCGTCTGCTCGCAACGTCGTCTGCGTCTGTCTCACCTTTCCTGCGACTTTTGAAAGTGCAGAGGCCAGATTCACGAAACGACCTTACGCCAAAAATGTGCGTTTCGTGAATACGAACAAATCCGTATTCACGAAACGAAATTATCGTAATTTTGGACAGGTTACGACGGAATCCTACGACAGGTCCGAAGCTGTCTTATGCACTTCTTACGATGAAATCAGCATGGCCGACAGCGTCGCTCAGTCTTGGTCGCGAAGACCAACGGACGTTTATTTTTGTGCATGCTCTTCTCACGCGCCCCGACTACAAGCAGCAAGAAAAAAAGTAAAAAGTACTTGAAACAAACCATGACGAACAAGAAAGCTGGATCCACAAACACCCGGGAAATGCTCCAACGGCCACGATTCCACTGACCCCGACCAAGCGAGTACGGCAGATAGGCCTAGCAGGCAGTCGGCCTCGGCGCAGCGGTGCTCCGACGGTCCTTGGCCAAGACCGTGTGCCCACGGCCGGCTGGCGTGCTGAATGGGATATGCCCGCGCGACCCTTGTGAACCCTTCCCGTATTATACTTTGATCACTGACCTCAGTTTTAGATTAAGACGTCAATCTCTTCGTCTTGTCATCTCCTTGTTTCCTGAGGCAGCAGTGACTCTCGCCGATGAAAAAGCGGTGAATCTCCGACAGACGCAGGAAACGTAAAGCAGCCATCGCTTTGACTAGCAGACGTGAAGCAGACGACGTTAACTGCGCCAACCCGCCGACGCCGTTAAAGAGAGAGGAGTCTCGCCGCACTGGAAAGGAGGGAAAATGTATTTGAAAGGGAACTTGCGGACACTAACCACCCTCACTCTCGGCTCTTAGCAAACAAACCTCGGCGCCTCGGGACACCTCGCCAATGAGTCCGACTTCTCTCCTTGATGCGCGTCTGCTAATTGTTAGAAAAAAACAACGTACCGCTCGAGTTATTTCGTCTGCCCTCTCTGAAAGGCGAAGTCGAGCTCGCTCGTAAAGACCTGCACTTCCGAAAGTCGCAGGAAAGGTAAGACAGACGCAGACGACGTTGCAAAAAGGAGCAGACGACGCTGAGATAGGGGGACGCGATCAGCCAATTTGGGCTCGGCGTTCTGACGTCACCGCTACTTCCTTTCTCATGCGCAGAAGACGAAAATGAGCCCACTTGCGAGGCGTATAGCAAAAAAGTCCACCTTCTTATGATCTCTAATACATTTATTGTGCTTATCTTGATTAGGAACAGGAATGTTCAATGTGAAGTAAAGCAAAGAATGATCGCTTAAACCTGTTAAGTAAGTTATAGGACTGACAAGGTCTGGGGAGGTGGTGAATACAAGATCCAAGACACTTGATGATGTAAGCGTAACTCGGGTTGGCTTGGTTACAACTTGCGAGAGATTGAAATCAGCACATATGTTCAAAAAATTGCTACACTCGGTAGAAAAGGGACAAAGATAAGGAGATTCGTTCGACCATAAAATATTTGGATAATTAAAGTCGCCTAGTAACATTATTGAAGCATTTGGGAAAGGTACCATAATTTTATTATTTGAATCGTGTAAATTGTCAACAAAAGTCGCACAGAACGATGGTGGACGATAGCAAACACCCAAGATACGACATCTACAATAGACGAGATAATGTAATCGGCGAAGGCAATCAAAACACCGCCGCCGCGTCTTTATCCTCTGTCATGCCGAAAAACGTTAAATCGCCTGGTGCACTCAAGAAGCTCGTCGCTCCCAACCTTTGCGGAAAGCCACGTTTCAGTAAGTACTCCTACGTCAGCATCGCATGATTCAATGACAGAGCTCAGTTCATCAAGTTTAGATGAGATGCTTCGAATGTTAGTGAAAAGAAGAGAAAGTTTATTTTTGTTATCAGACGCCAGTCCACTACACCTCACGTGTTGTTATCGTGAAGTGCTTGCCGGTGACGCGTCACGTTCAGTGCTCAAACTTCGATTCAGGCTGCGCTGGTTAGGGGTGCTAGCATGTTCAAACACACAGTCATCGACTGGGTTCTAACTATAGGTCTTGTTATTCATGTACAGTTTGTTGTATTTTAATTAAACATCGAGTTCTGTGTTTTCGCAAATTCAATCAGCTTTCTGACGTGTCGGGACAGAATAATCCTCGCCACTAGGCTGTAATTTGGCGTTTGAAAATAAAAACTGTTGTTTTAATTTGAAGGATAAAAATTTTACCATCACTGGTCTGCTTTTGTTATCTGAAAAGACACCGAGCCTATGTGCACGTTTGATAGATTCACTTGAAATAGGAAAATTCAGAGAGGTCGACACGACGTTCAGTAGCTTTTCCTCAGTCTGGACCCAGGTTTCTGAATGAGCATCCGTCAATGCGTAAAACAAACGATTATCGCGTCGTGACGTGTCCTCGAGCTCAGCCTTGCTAGCCCGTAATCGTGAGTTCTCATCAATGAGGCTATCACTCATCTGCCGTAACAATAACAAGTCTTGCTGTAGGAGGTCGCTGGACGAAGATATAGTCTACCGCAGTCAGCCTTTTATCGATATCTGTGAATTTGCTCTCGATTAATTCCTGGCGTTTCTTAATATCATTTACGGTGCTGACTAAACTTGACTGGTCTTCTTCGATTTTTACTGTGCGCGTGTTAACACCCTCTAACATGACAAACATATTGTGGAACAGTTTTTGCATTGCGTCAGTCGTTGGACTATTAGTTTCTCATGGAGCGGCATCTTGGGATCGCCCAGGTCCTGGGTTTAATTCAACGTCCCTGACATTAACAGTACTTGGCTAAGAACGTCAAAGCACTGACAGCACAAAGAGAACATCACTCCCGGGCATGGGAAGAGGAAGAGGCATACGTCATCACGTTTTTTTTTTCTGAATAAAGACGTATCATACTAACCTGTGTAAGCAAGCGCACGACGTGAATGGGCCTCGTCGTGACGCTGTTTCCATGCCCACTGGGAGTGCCAGGATCCCGCCAGTCGTTCTTTTCGAAGAGCGAAGATGATGATGCTGTCGATGACGTTGCCTCGCTTGACCGAGGAATAATCCAGCATGGTTGCCAGCAGGGCGCGCATCAAAAGCCGTCCTCCCCGTTGGCTGCTTGAAGCTCTAGTGCAGCGGAATCCCAGGAAGTGGAGGCAGTCGATCCCAAGTAGCCCTTAAGGCATGCCGTGACCTGTGTAAGCAAGCCCACGACGTGAATGAGCCTCATCGTGACGCTGTTCCCATGCCCCCTGGACATGGGAACAGCGTTCCTATGAACGCTGTTCATGGGAACCTAACCTGAACCTGACACAATTCGTAAATGATGCTACCCGAGCGGAAAAAAAACTGCAAGCTCCGTACTTGACTTCATATTTGTCGGTAAAAATTTGAGTGACAATGTTGTGTCTTTGCACGAGGGTATTAAGTTAGTCCTGATGACTTTCAATGTTGTATCATCAATGGCGGCCTCTATGTGTCCGGTAGTTTATGGGCATGACTTTAACAATTAACGTTACCGACATCGATATCTTGGATGATCTAGAATCATCTTTATCTAGATTCGATGACGCAAAGGACGTAGATGAAATGTGGTGCCGTTTCAAAGACGTTATCAACCACTGCTTAGAACGATTTGTTCCTAAAAGGAAAAACAACGTGTTTATATCCAACGTCCGTGGATTACAAGGGACATTATTCAATTACAGTGTAGAATAAAAAGAAGGCGAAAGCAAAAATGTACACACCAAGGTGACGCTTCCCGTCTTCCAGATGAATTAAAATGCAAATTAAATCAGTCTAGAAAGCATTAGTTTACTGCCGTTTTACCACAGTGTTTGAGGACGGCACCACAGAAATTCTGGCGATACCTTGCACTTCCAAAGGGGAAAATAGAGTATGTTACGGAAAATGATAAAAACATTTTAGACCCGAACAGCATAGCCAGACGGTTCAACAAATATTTCGGCTCTGTATTTGCTGAAGCGAATATCTCCGCGGATTTGCTCACGGGAGGACGGACTCGCTTCGATCTATGCCGGACATCACTATCACCAAAAAAGGAGTACTTTCATTATTACTCAATATTGATTCCAAAAAGTCACATGGACCAGACAATAGACCAAATGGATTTTTAAAACGATATGCAGAGTGAATTTTTAAATACTTGACAATTATATTTCGGGTCTTTTTAGAACAGCATAGCGTTCCCAGGGATTGGTTGAGTGCCAGGGTTGTTCCAGTTCAAAAATCGCGAGACAACCATAGTGTAACAAAATACAGACCTATTTCATTAACCTGCACGTCCTGTAAGCTTTTTTAGCACATAATTTCCAGAAGCCTTTACGACTCTTTTGAAAGTTAGAAATTTTTCTTTTTTTTTTTATAAAAACCAACATGGATTTCGTCGACGGTTGTCCACAGTAACACAGTTGCTTGAAACGTTTCATGATTTTTCGGGCTCGTCAAACGAAAGAGGACAAACAGACGCGATTTGTCAAGACTTATGAAAAACATTCGATCAGGTATCTCATGAAGGGCTTGTAAGAAACTAACTAGTTACAGAGTTAATGATCACGTCACTTACGGATTAGCGCATACCTTAGAAATAGGATACAGTTCGTAGTTATTGATGGTGTTGCGTCGTCTGTCTCAAAGGTGCCGTCAGGAGTCCCCCAAGGGTCAGTTTTGGGGCCAGTGTTATATTTCTGCTACGTCAACGATTTGGCGGAAAGAGTGAGTTCCAATATTACACTTAGGTTATTTGCAGACGACGTCCGGCTCTACACTAAAGTTTGTAGCCCTGTATATAAAGAAAACTTAAACTTGTTCCTCGCCTAAGTCGATAACTGGTGTCGAAAATGGGACATGAAGCTGAACCCAGAAGAGACTGTATTTCTCAGAATAACAAGAAAAATTAACATCCTTACAATTGTAAAATAGGAGATGTGTTTTTAACAGTAGCTGATTATTTAAAGTACTCAGGAGTAACGATAGCCTTATATTTTAGATGGAAACTGCACGTAGATAGTTTGTATCGTAAAGTTATAAAAAAGTTGTGGTCCTTGAAGTCCAATCTAAGGCATTCTCCGTTTAATGTAAAATTTTCCGCATACACAACCCTGGTAAGACCAACTCTGGAATACACCTGTTCTGTGTGGGATCCGTATAGGAAGAACCAAATTGATAAGTTAGAAAAAATACAAAGATTGGCAGCCCGGTTCATCTGTTCGAGGTATGGTCGAACTGACACGGTGGCTTCAATGCTCAAAGAACTAAACCTCCCTTTATTGTCAATTTGCAGAGAAATATTAAGACTTAAAGTTCTTTTTAAGCTGTCTCGAAACGAGCTGATCATCGACACCTCCCGTTACTTGCTACCACGCTCGACCCGGCCATTGCAGGGTGTGCCTAACAAGGCCTTTTAAATGCAACGGGTAAACAATAACATTTTTAAGTATTCGTTTTTTGTTAGAACTGTTAAACAATAGAACGATCTACCAGAGGATACTGTAAAAATAGAAAATATTGTTGCGTTTGAAGAAATGCTGGAGAAGCGAAGCTGTTTGGCGCTTTGGGTGTGCCTTGTAGTTATTTCAAACATTTTCAGAAAGTGTGTCAAAGCTTGTGTGCTTGTTTCCGCGTGGTTGTACTATATACTTTCTTGTACATTGTGAAATTTATTGGTATGTCATTTTCTTCCACTCCTGTAAGCGCCTTGAAAAAAAGGGTGAACAGTATTAATAAATAAATAAATAATAAAAAAATACCTTATCAGGAAAAACAATTTTCCACGCGCGCGCGCGCCTTTCTCTCCCGCTTCTCACCTCTTCGCTTCTTTTGATTCCTGAGGTAAAAAATCATGAAATTTAGAAGCTTCGTAGACGACATTTTTATGGCATTCAAGAACGGCAATCGTAAAAGGTAAAACATATTTTTTAACGCAATTGCGAACGCACTACTTTTTAAATGCCAAAAATCGGTGTCCATTGTGATGTCGGCTCCTGGATTTTTATTCACCCTCAAAAACATGGTTGCGCTCCACGCATGTAGCAGAAGGTGATCGGTGAGTCGGGGAATCGGACGAAGAGGTCTTTTTCAGGTGCCCGACGACCTCTGAGATTCGAAAAGGAAATCGTCAAATGGTCAAAACAACTGGGTGTGGTGTCTGCGTATCGTGGTTTCAGTTAGGACACCGCCATGGCAGCGGTGTCTGCTGGAAGCAATAGGCAGCACGGCAGGCACGCAGAAAACAGGTTTCCCGGTACGCCGGCGCCCCTTCTCTCCCGCTCCTCACTTCCTCGCTTCGGGTCGCGGAGGCACGTTCGGCATTTGGAATTTTTTTATTTTTTTTATTTTGCAAGTATTGAATTCCCATGTTTTGAATTCTGAGGTTATTGTCGAGGCATCGTTTTCAATCGTTTCGCATAATAAAAACAATATATGATTTTGATGTGCAATTGCCCCATTAGTACTATATTGTAGACGGTGGCAGTTCGTGTCTTGTTCGACCGCTTGATAACAGTTTGCTCCCCTTACATACCACATATTATTTAACGAAAGGCAAACAGCGCAAAAAAAAAAAAAAAACGGGGGCTAAAGGAAGTGCAAACAGGAGAAGCGCTTAACCTGGGAAGTATTTGAGTGTCTCTGTGATCAGCTACCACAACTAGTTTTAATCTTTGGAGGTGTTAACTTTCATAGCCCCATGTGGGGTAGTGGAAGATCTGACACACGAGGATCAATAATTGAACAACGTCGTCTTCTACATGATTATGGTTATTCAGCAAGAACTCGGAGGCTATATATTTCAGTCCTCTAACCCGCTCGTGCCCCTTTAATGCCCTATTGAGAAAACCAAATTAAGCTGGTCCCAGCTTCAAGCTTAGTTCTTGCTCCAGCATGCCCAATTTGGCATGCTGGTCGACCTTGTCCTGCTAGTCACGCTAGTTGATCTGGTACCAGCTCCAAGCTGAGTTATTTTCCCAGCATGCCCAATTTGGCAGGGCGGTCATGCTGGTGGACTTCACCAAAAGTTTAAATCAATATGCAAGATAAGCAAGCCAAACTCTCCAGAAAATTAGCGCGACATCCAATTTATTATTTTCGTACTCGCGGCCTCCTCACATGAGCTCAGATTCTACACATAATTGGCGCTCACACAGTACTAACCGACGCACAGACAGTGGTTCGCGGTGCAAAACAAACAATGTTATTAAAACCAGGTTGCTTGTCTCTCAACACGAAAATTACCGGACACACGCAAAAACCGGCAGTAACAAAAGAAAATACTACACGGATGAGAGAAGCGAACCTGCAGGTCCTGCCACTGATGAGGGCGAAGCGACCTCTTGCGTAGTCGGCAGAGGCGAGGACAACCATGTGGCTTAAAAGGACTGGCGATACTCCTCGGCACCGCCGTCATTGAGAAGCGCACACGTTCGAAGACATAAAACCACGCCTTAGTCAGGACGTCGGATCCCTTCCCCGCTCAATGGACTGTTGCTCGCTGTCTCCTTCAAACCCCCTCTGCTTGCTCCGCCGTCCAAGTGTATCCGTACAGAGCACTGCAGTCCCTTCAAAATGAACCTTTTGTAGAAACATTGGGTCTAGAGTAAATACATATAGTGCCCTCTCCCTTTCTTGCTTCTGGCCGTGCAGAGAAAGAAGGTGGCTTCTTTGTATCGAGTTCGGGGCAGAAGATAAGACACGATGGGGACAAAGGCGAGTTTGGGGAGCCGTATCTAGGTCACAGCGGCTCCCCTTAGCAAAAAAAAAAGGCCGCACTTGAAAGGAGGTTGAAATATATTGAATATGAATATTCATCTCGTATTCATTCTGTGTTATTTTGTCCAGACTCGAAATCCGCGTGTAAGGTATTCAAAATATATCATAAATATTAATCAGAAAATATTTTGGATATACTAAAAATAAAATTCCTTCCCCCTCAAATGCAATTTGTGTATTAAAAATCAGCTACACATTTGTTTATTTTTTTGGATTTTGTTAGTAAATGGTGCCCCTGTAGTAATTAAAGGCACTACTAAATACATACAAATGCATTAGAAACGAACAGAAACACAAACACCATGACGCACTGAACACCAGAACCACAATCCCGTTGACTGCTCTAGAACCTTTTATAGCCTACATATTGAAGGTAACCATTTGGCCGGTGACCACCTCCGCACTTATTAAGGTTCCAAGTATTCTATCTTCTTCTCGGGAGTCGGGAATTTTGTTCAAGGGGAAACAGTGTTTTGAACTTTGTGGACGATATCTCTTACTAAAACGCATTGGTATAACTAATAATAATTCGGCGCAGTCGCTAAAACAACATCCACAAAAACGGCTCCTAGAAGAAATGTTATTGCTTCTCTGCATATCACCACTCAGGACAAAGCGAGTCAAGGCAGTTTCTTCACTTTAAATTGTTATTTTGCATTTTTTACTAGCTGACTATTTATTATGGTTATTAACGTCACTATATTAAAGTTACTCACATCACGTACACTGGTGAGTATATACATTCAGTGAACTAACATTGTGCACACACAACCACGCCAAACATAACTGCTCACAGCACTGCTGAAGCTTTCCAGCATCAGCAAATGTTGTGGTTGTAGTTCCCGATCCCCGTTTGTGATTGGTGTGCAAGAAACTCATCAAGTGTGTTCTTGATATAAAAAAAGAAACAATAACATAAACTGGGCTGATTTATGAGTGCGATGCTGCACCACTCACTTGACAAACTAATCAAATGTTGTTTTTAGGCACTTCAGTGTACTCCACATCTGCTTGAAGTGAAGTTCTGATGGACGAGCTTTTTAACACTTTGGTAGTTTAAGTCAAACTACGAAAGTATTGAAGTCAGAACATATTTAGGGTATAACAGAACAGTATTTAAGATTTCCAGCTATTTTAAGAGTATTCTGCCCATATTTTTGATAACTGCATTTTTTCAACGGTTGGAGTATATTTTGCATTAAATAAATAAATATTTTAAGGAGTCTATGTGAAAGGTATATTGTGTCTACTAACTTAGAATTTACATATTTCAGAACGCATGAAAGGAACTTCAAATGTTTTTTTTTAAATAAAGGTATTTTAAAACTATTTAAGAATATACTTCAGTGCTAAGTAAAAAGAGAAGTGTACATTTTCGGTCTATTTTTTGTGTACTTACAATTATCAACTGTACTTCAAATACACTTATATTCGAATGTGGTATATTTGAAACGTCTTAGTTTTTGCTAAGGTTCAATAAGCAAACCGAATGTAGCTGACGTTTCTGGTGTCGAACGGGTGAGAGAGGCCATGCGCGCGCCTGAAGCGCCCGGTCACATAAAAAAACGAGAGGTCAAACACTTGAAGTAAAAAAGTCCCAGTCCAAACCGACCTTGGCGCGCGTGCTCCCAGCAAGGCCATTTCGACCAGCTCCAGCCGACCTTGGCGTGCGAGCTCCCAACAAGACCAGCTTGACCAGCACGGTCAGGAGTCTGACCAGATTCACCAGCTTATCTTGACCACATTGTCTCTGTGAGAGACCAATTTGATCAGTTAGGACCAGACTTGCTCCCAGCTACACCAGATTGACTCTAAAACTTGATCCTAGTTAGATCAGGCTGGCTCTTACTTAAACCAGACTGACCACCTCAAATTGTAGCTTGCCCAGGTTAAACAAACTTGACTGCCAGTCGAACCGGTTTATTTACCACAGTGACCGGTTTGACCAGCTTAATTGCCAGTTTGACCGAGTGCTATTTCTTCAGTGGGGTGATCTCTCGCCTGGCGGCCCAAAATTGTTCCCTCTCTTCTCATGGGGATTTTAATCCTAATGCATATGGATGTGACCATTTTCCAGTAGTTTTATATCGCATTGAGTGACGTCTTGCACTTCCGACGCGAACTCCCCACAGGGAGATCGATGAATCAAACAGGTCAGTTTTTGAAGCAAGCATCTCTCTTAGCATGTGCATCTCTTCATGGTCGGTTTTCATTAATTGCATAACTGAGCATATCGCCACGCATATTTTAGAATAATCAATTATTGTAATACCCTTTATACAAACACATCCTTCGAAGAAAATGAAAATATTGCGGAATACTGACTGCCCCGAAGCAAAAAGGAAACAGACCAAAGCGCCAAAAAATTTGAAAGTTTGGAAGTTTATTGACTTTTTCACGGGCCAAGCCTGGTAAGGAGGTAGTGCCAAAAGACATTTCTGGCTGGCTGGGCCTCTAGCCCCCGCAGTTCAGAGAAGTGCAAAAGGTGGCACGGTATACAACTTTGTAGCATTCATTCTTGCTTCAATAAACAGGCCTGTGTACGCAAAATACATTTCATCCAACACATTAAACGACAAAAAATTATTTCATACCGCACAATAAACAAGGAATACTCAGGAGTTTCGGCATTCGCATGTCCTGTGGAGGACCCAAGGTAACCCTTAAAAAAAAGATAAGACGAAAACATTGCTGCAACGCATTACAGATGTCTTTGTCTATACGTATTTGTTTAATCTCTTTCTTGTATTTATAAAATGACTGTGTAAAATCAGTGCAATCTTCCATAGTGTTTAGCAATGCAGGAATCTGATAATCAATTTTCTGTTTTCCATAGCTTGTACACACTTCAAGAGTTTTACGTTTCTATTTCTCCATAGATAAAGTTGTGAAGGAGATTCATCCACTCGGTAGTTTTTTTTTGTGTGTGTATTGTCTGCATAAGTTTGAAATAGTAAATTAGATTTCGCTTCGAGCATGTTATGCTTAGTAAAATAAGGACAGCTATGAAATTCGCGAATATTGCCATTTTAGTTTTGCAAGATTCGCAGGACCTTTTTTGAAGTATGATTAGATTACCATAGTGTGTAGACGTGGTAGTTCCCCATACCATAATTTTTAACAGAGCCTCGAGTAAAAGAGGAAGTAATATAAGATTTTTCTACGCCAATTGAGTATTAAGTTTGCTCTGTTATACATGCATCCGACCACACTTGATAATTCCCCCCTTAATTTATTTATCTGAGTCGTCCACGTCAGTTATTCATTAAACCAGACCCAAGAAACATTTGCTCTTCTACTTCAGCTATTGGGAGGCCATTGAATTGTAGATGTACTTGGTTATTGTCACGGTTGTTCATGGGTCTAAATATTATATGTTTTATTTTTTTTCTGCATTAAGTTTGAGTTCGTTTTCTTCCAACCATTTTGACAGTTTCACAGGGTAACCATTAGCCTGTTGTTGTAAAGATGCTTTTGTGTTGCTACTGAAGAAGACATTTGTATCGTCAGCTTGCATTACCAGATGAGGAGAATTGGGAATATCGGTTATGTCATTCATATACACAAGATAGAGTCGCGGGCCTAATATACGGTCTCGTGGTACTCCATGTTTTATTTCTAATTCCTGGGATCTGATTTGATCGCCAGAAACAAAATGTTTACGTTTTCGAAGGTAAGATTCAATTAAGTTTGATGCTATTCCCCGTATGTCATAAGACTGAAATTTCGAGAGTAAAATATTATGCTGTATAGAATTGAATGATATTAATACTCATATTTATATTTTCACGAATGACAAATGATGAGGCAGCAAATAACTGCAGAAACTAAACATTTAATGGGGCGAAATTGTGCCGAAAACAAAAAATAGAGAAAGGCTAACGTCGCAGGCGTCGATGTTGCCAAAACAGCAGGATCGAGCGCCTGGGCGAGACTGACTTGGCTTGCTACGCGAAGAATAATTGGCGCAGAAGGTTCGACGCGTAGAGTATTCGGACCTCGAATAAGCACCAGGATTCTCGAATTTACCAGAACACTAAATTGCGGGGATAAACAAAAAACACGACGCTCCCAGGAATTGAACTCTGGCTTTTCGCGTGGAAGGCATGCCGATAACCGTTAGGCCACGCGTGCACTGACTACATGGCCAGCTGTGCACGCGGCAGTACTCCCCCCTTTAAAAAGTGCATCGCCCCGATGCAACACAAAACGAAAACAAAATAAGAAAGAACGATAAACTAAAGAGTCATTTGAAACAGATAAGGTCAACAGTCCTATCGAGCGCAGTACGGCATCAGGCGCGCGACGTGGACGACTTGAGGTCGTGGTGGGCGGCATGATGATGTTCTTGTTCCGCCGGGCATCACCTCGTAGTTCAAATCTCCAAGTCGACCAAGCACTTTGTAGGGTCCGAAGTAGCGCTTCAGAAGCTTCTCGCTTAGACCGCGTCGTCGTATCGGAGTCCAAACCCATACACTGTCTCCGAGTTTGAAGCGAACGTCGATCCGCCGAAGGTTGTACCGCGTAGCGTCGGTACGTTGTTGATCTTGAATTCGGAGTCGGGCGAGCTGTAGAACTTCCTCGGCTCGTTGAGCAACCACCTGGGCGTTGGGGCTCCCCTCGTCGGCTGGTTCGTGGGTTAGCATTGCGTCAAGCTTGGTCGTTACTTTTCTGCCATGCAGCAGCTGAAACGGTGTTACTCCTGTGGTCTCTTGTACCTCCGCGTTGTAAGCAAACGTGACGTAGGGTGACACTTCGTCCCCCGTTTTCTGCGCTACGTCGACATACATCGAGATCATGTTGGCGATAGTTTTTTTTAGCCGCTCTGTTGGTCCATTTGGGGAGTGGGCAAGGCAGCAGCTGAACCAAGCGGCCACGGCTAAACTTGTTCGTCTTTTTGATACAGGTTCTTGCTGCTGGTATTGACCCAGTCACTTACGAGGATGTCACCGGCCCGAGCGATATCTGCTGCTGCAAGTAGCGAGCGGAATTGCCAGTGATAACCCTCAACGACGCTGACACTGCATCACGGAATGGAACTCTCGACACTGGCCATATGCATTTTCCGGTCCTGCATAGAATTCATCGGGCAACATTGGTAACTTGACCAACGGCCACCGCCCCTCAAGCGTTCTTCGTCAGTGGGCAAGGCAGCAGTGGAACCATGCGGCCACGGCTAAACTTGTTCGTCTTTTTGATACAGGTTAGTAAGACGCAAAATGGTTGTGAAATGAAGAGCGATTTTATGTGTTTGGTTGTGCTGCCTTGCCCAGGGCGCGTTGTGCGATTCTATTGCGAGTTGTTTTGAATCATTCTGCTTTATTGTTCTTCTCCTGAGTGGTGATGTGGAAATGAACCCCGGGCCGGAAATAGCTGAGCAACTGGCAGCGATTCTCTAAAATCAGAAGGCAAACACCAGAGACCTAAAAGCTATCCAAAACAAGTTAGTCTCTCACATATCCAATACAAATAGAAGATTGGCTTCAATCGAAGGGAAAATAGAGTAATTCGCATAAACTGCTCAGAGGATAGAAAATTGTGAGCGTACGGTTACTGAGCTTCGCGAGAAAATTGCATCTCTAAAGGAGACAATTGATATTCTAGGAAACCACAGTCGACGTAATAACTTGATTGTTTACGGCGTCAGTGAAAATGAAACAGAAACAACAAATTCATTTAAGGAAGCTGTTTTAACAGAAATCTTTGAACAAAAGCTGGGAATCAAAGTGAGCAGTCACGAAAGTATTCATCGGTTGGGGAAAAAAAAGACTGAACAAGACTCGGCCTGTCATTATACGACTGTTTGATTTTATTGAAAAAAATGGAGCTGCTAAGGAACGCTCACAAACTGAGGGGCACTAGATTTTCATTATCGGAAGACTTCTCGCCTAAAATTCGTGAAATACGAAAGCTGTTATAATCAACTGTGAAGGGTCATAGGAAACCCGAAGATAAAGCGTATCTTAAATATGATAAGTTGGTAATCAACCAGGAGACGTACGTGTGGGACCAGGCAAAAAACCGAAGATCTAAACTACCTAGTCGTGAGCGGGATGGCGGTGTCGAGACAAATGACACTGCTCTACCTACTTCCTCTACTACAGATAATTGCGGGACCAAAGGGAAAAGAACTAATGTAATACTGGCATGACAAGCACAACCGCTCCAGCAACTGCGTTTACTTTCTTTTAATGCTTAAAGTATTGTAAAATAAGTGACTGATTTTGAAGCACTCCTTATTGATCTTGACCCACACGTTGCGTTACTGACTGAAACATGGTTGCGTGCAGATTTGTTGGACAGTGAAATTATGCCACCCTCATACAGAATACTCAGGTGTGATCGACAAACCTGCGGAGGTGGAGTCGCTATAGTAATTAAAGAAGATGTAAAGGTAATTCTACTACCAGGCATCTCTAATCACGAAAGTGTGTTCCGTAAAATAGGTTTTTTATGGCAACACGATTGTAATTGGTGTGGTATATCGGCCACCAAATGCCAATCTAGTGTTTCATGTGGATTTATATGATTACTTGCAACGCGTTCGGGTTGGCCAAGTAAAAATTATCTTGGCAGGTGACTTCAATTTACCGCATACTGACTGGTTGAATATGAGTGCCACGGGTAGTAATGTCAAACATTCCGAAATTGTTGATACCCCTATCAGAGTCAGTGTTTCATCAAGCCACATTCTTGATTAACTTTGTGTTAGCTCCACAATTAATGTTACCAGACTAGATGTCATGAACGTTCTATCCGACCACAAACTTGTGTTTGCCACATTTTCTTTTTTCGCAGAGAGCTGAACGGAATAGAACATCAATTGTTGCCCGATTTCAATAGGGCAGAGGACGTGAGTGTTTTAGATTACTTAGAAACGCATTTGGACGATTTCTCTGTACATGAGGATGCAAATGTTTTGTGGGGTAAATTTAAAACAATTGTGTTTTGATTGCATAACGAGGTTTGTTCCAAATAAGATAAAGAAAAAAAGAAGTAATCTATGGATTACAAGAGAAATAATCCACACGAAGCGCAACTTAAAATGGATGCGAAGATCACCTCGGTGTCCAGAGATGGAAATTAATCTACTAAGCAGTCAGCTTAGGGGTAAAATTAAAAAAAAAATCTAAAGAGGACTTTTTTTCTGTAACACTCGGTAATTTTCTGAGGGATGCGCCATCTAAATTCTGGAGGTTTCTGTCTGGAAGCAAGTCCAATCTTATGTCTTTAACTATTGACGGCTCACAGGTCACGGATGCTAAAGCTATCGCCGATGAATTTAATAAATACTTCTAGTCAGTTTTTACAAAAAAAGACACCAATCATATTCTTCAGCCTGGAGGTTTCGCTTCATCAATGACGGATTTAAATGTATCTCAAGAAGGCATATTTAATTTGCTACTTAACCTTTACGTTAAAAAGGCAAGTGGTCCAGATGGTATTCCCAACGCTTTTCTGCGTGGCTATGCTGAACGGGTCTCGCACTACTTGTTCGTCGCCTTTAACGCATCGTTATCACAATATAAGCTTCCTTTCGACTGGAGAAATGCCCGCGTCATTCCTATTTTTAAGGCAAATGACCCTTTGAGCGCGACGAACTATCGTCCAATATCGCTGACGTCGGCAAGTTGCAAATTGTTAGAGCACGTGGTCTGTCGTCATCTCTCACAGTTCCTAGAAGAAAACAAGTTGCTATCAGACGTTCAACACAGCTTTCGGCGAAGAGCATCAACTGTGACGCAGCTGATTACTACGTGTCACGACTTTGCCCTTGCAATCAATAACAGAGAACAGGTTGACGCAGTCTTCTTAGACCTTGCCAAGGCCTTTGACAAAGTGCCGCACAATAAACTATTGCAAAAGCTTTACGCGGTTGGAATTAACAGTATACTTATCGATTTTATTAGATCTTACCTAGACACTCGCGTTCAATATGTGCAGATTGATAACCACAGCTCGGACACACTACCAGTCACGTCGGGGGTACCCTAAGGATCAGTTTTAGGACCTATTTTATTCTTATTATATGTCAACGATATCGTAAGCGCTCTTGACCCTGAAGTTCAAGTTAAACTTTTCGCTGATGACTGCGCTTTATACACCACAGTAACATCACAAGCCGATCAAACTAGACTCAACGGCAGTCTAAAAAGTATTTTAAGTTGGTGCGAAAACTGAGGAATGATTCTAAATGTTAATAAGTGTTCTGTCTTACGAGTATGTAATAAAAAATCAGTCTTGAAGTATTCATAGGTCATGGGAGGGGAATTAATTAAAAAATTATCGTAAGTTAAATACTTAGGTGTTACAATTACAGAAGGCTTGAGTTGGAACAAACACATTGATAATGTTTGCTCCAGTGCGCTTAGAGCCCTTTGGGCCCTCCGACGTAAACTCTCAGGAGCCCCGAGACAGGTGAAGCTTGCAGCCTACAAAAGTTTGGTCAGACCTTGTCTAGAGTATGCTTCATATTTATGGGACCCCCACACTATAAAAAAACATATCTGAACTTGAAAGAGTGCAGAGGACTGCAGTCCGATTTATTCGCAACCGGCATAAAAGAACGGACAGCGTGAATGAAATGATCAGTTTTCTTGGACTTGAAACGCTTCAAACCCGGCGCTTAGAAAAGAGGTTAAAACTTTTGTATTTGATATATAATGATTTAAATCACCTAAAACAGTGCCCTTACGTAACCCGAGTTTCGCGCGCCAATACTCGTTTTAACAATGGCAAAATGATTAGGGAGTTTCGTGTGCATAATGATACGTTTAAATTTTCGTTCTTTCCCAGGACAATAACAGCATGGAACCAGCTGCCAAAAATATAGTAGAAAGTGCCAGTGTCAAAGTATTTATTTCAAATTTTAAAGTTGTGCCCAGGTGATTGTTTGTAATGTTTTTTTTGTTGATTTTTTCCTTCAAGTTTACTTTGTTCTTATGTCTTGCATCTGGTATTGATGTCGTCTCGGTGTTGTATATCATGTTTCTATTGTGACGCTCACTCCTGCCTGGACTATAACATGAGTCTGCAGTATTTATAAATAAAAAAAATTGTCTGCGGATGGTACGCATTGGTTCGACGATGACCGCGGTGCCACTGAGACGAAGGATCTTTTGCGTCAGCTGGGCCATGAACGAAGATCCACGGTCTGTGATGAGGACTTCGTTGGCGCCTTGCCGGAGGACAATAGACTTGATGAAAAACTTGGCGACTTTAACAGCCGTACCTGATGGAAAGGCTTTCGTTTCGGCGTAACGTGTGACATAATCAGTGGCGACGATTATCCAGTGGTTTCCCGACATTAACGGCGGGAAAGGACCAAGTAAATTCACTCCGATCTGCTGGAACGGAATGGACGGGGGAGATATCGGATGCAGAAGTCCTGACGGCTTCGTCGGCGGTTTCCTGCGTCGCTGACACTCGTGGCATGATCGCGTGTAGAGATGAACGGTCTTCGGTAGTCTCGGCCGGTAGTACTTTTCTTGAATCCTTGGGAGCGTCCTACTGTAGCTAAGGTGTCCTGCTGTTGGGTCGTCATGGCATCCTTCGAAGATTCCTTCTCGAAGGCTGGAAGGAATAACCAACAGCCATGCTGTCCTGTTGTTGACGAAGTTCTTTTTGTACAGCACCCCTTGCCGTATTGAGAAGGTAGGCAGGATTCCCAAGAAAGCACGAGGAACCGTACTCGCTTGTTCCTCTAGTTGATCGATGAGCGCTGGAGTGCAGCCATGTCGCTGACATCCAGAGCGCCGAGGAAACACTCATCGTAGTCGTCTTCGATGCAGGCAGTACTGGCCTCGACTGGGGCCCTTGACAGGCAGTTGGCGTCATTGTGCTTCCGGCCGGACTTGTACACCACGGTCATGTCGAACTCCTGCAGTCGTATGTTCCAGCGGGCGAGGCGTTTGGAGGGGTCCTTCAGGTTGGCGAGCCAGCAGAGCGAGTGGTGGTCCGTGACGACGCGAGAAGGACTTCTGTAAAAATATGGGCGAAACTTCGTTCCGCCAGACGACAGCAAGGCACTTCTTTTCAGTCGTTGAGTAGTTCGTCTCCGCCTTGGGCAGCGTCCGACTCGCGTATGCGATAACTCGTTCTGCCCTGTCTTGTATTTGGACTAGTACCGCGCCAAGTCCGGTGTTACTGGGGTCCGTGTGGATCTCTGTTTCAGCGAACTGGTTGAAATGGTTAAGAATCAGGGGCGTCTGGAGTCTTCGTTTGAAATCATCGAATGACCGGAAGTGTTCTTCTGCCCATTAAAACTTCACAGCGTCCTTCGTGAGGTTCGTCAGGGGCGCAGACAGCTTGGCAAAGTTCCGAACTGTAGGCACAGAGTCCGAGGAATCGTCTCACGGCCTCCTTGTCAGACGGCGGCGTAAATGCAGCTACGGCGCGGGTCTTCTCGGGGTCAGGGAGAACACCTTTGTTGTTCACGACGTGGCCAAGGAAATTAAGTTCACCATAGGCGAATCGAGACTTTGTTGGCTTGAGTGACATGCCGGCGGCCCCGATGACTTAAAGCACAGCTCGAAGTAGTCTCAGGTGTTCGTCGAAATCTCGTGAAAATGCAACGACGTCGTACAGGCAAACGAGGCAGCTCTGCCATTTCAGACCTGCCAGCACGGTGTCCATGACACGCTGAAAGGTGGCTGGTGCTGTACAAAGTCCGAACGGCATCACTTTCAATTCGTACAGTCCGTCGGGAGTGACGAAGCAGTTTTCTTCCGGTCGCGTTCGTCGACTTTAATCTGCCAGTAACCAGTCTTCAGGTCCATCGACGAAAAATATCGGGAGTGCCGCAGTCGGTTTAACGTATCGTCGATGCGGGGTAGCGGATGGACATCCTTCTTCGTCATTGCGTTCAGCCGACGATAGTCCATGCAGAACCGCAGGGTCCCGTCTTTCTTCTTTACAAGGACGACTGGCGACGCCCACGGACTTCTTGAGGGTTTAATGATGTCGTGAACGAGCATTTCATGGACTTGATCTTAAATCACCTTCATTTCCTTTAAGGGGACTCGATACGGCGACTGGAGGACAGGGAGTGCGTCGTCGTCTGTAATAATGCGATGGTTCGCCATTGGTGTTTGGAGAACTTTCGACGACGTCGAAAAACAGTCACTGTATTCGGCGAGGAGATCAACCAGTGGCCGGCGCTTAGGAGCTGGGAGCTGGGGGTCGATGTCGAGCTGCGGCGGCGACGTGCTCTTCTGCTGTGACGACGAGGTTTCCTTAGAGATTGCGGTGACGACGGCTGGCGCCTGAAGATTTTCAACGTGGCCCAAGGCGGTACGCTCTGTTAGGTGCTGCGGCTCCTCTCGAAAGTTTGTCAAGAAAACAGTTTTACGTCCTTTTTGAAAATCCGTTACGCCTCGCGCGACGCCAATTCCTTTTTCAAGGAGAAGTTGGAGGCTGTTTTCCAGGAGAGCTTCACCGTGCATGGCTGCGTCGGTTATGACGGTGACGAAAACACTCGGCCGTGGCGGCAGGTTCACATGATCGGTAATAACTCGGATCGCGATTGGCGTCGTGTTGGTCTCCATCGGTGGCAGAACAGGCTCTCGCACCGTCAACTGGTTTGCCCCGAGGTCCACGACGGCGCCATACTCTCAGAGAAAGTCGATTCCGAGGATAACGTCCCTCGCACAGTCTTGCAGAACGACGAACGTCACAGGGCACGTCTCACCGTGGATCTCGACGCGAGCAGTGCATCTTCCGACTGGTGTAAGGAGGTGTCCTCCGGCGATTCGTACTTCAGGTCCATCCCAAGGCGTCATGACGTTTCAAAGGCGGCGGGAGAGCCTCCCACTCAAGACTCAGTAGTCTGCTCCGGTGTCCACGAGTCCTGATGCGTCGTGGCCGTCAATGACGACTTTCAGGTTGTTGAACACCGTTGCAGGCGCGTCGTTGCGATGCGTGGCGTCGAGAGAGTGGGAGCGCTCCGGCGTTCTTGGAGGCTCTTTAGATCGGTCGCCTTCGGCAACGCCACCTCCAGGCGTTGCCGCAATTAGGTTTCCCGGCGACGCAGCGGAGACAGGCTCTCTCGGCGGGGTCGTGGCGCTGGAGACGCTGGCAATGGGGAGCGCGATTCACGGCGGAGAGACGGTGCTGAGGTGGCGAGCGTCGGAGGTACTCCTTGATTTCGCGAGGGCGTTCGCCGTTCATCGGGCGTGGGTCGTTCGGGTGGAACCCACGCAGTCCTATTTCCCGGTAGGGACAATGGCGGTAGATATGGTCGGTCTCTCCGCAGTGGTAGCACAAGGGGCGTCCATCGGCCGTTCTCCACACGTCGGTTTTCCTCGGCGAATGTCGCTCCGGGCGGACGTCCTGGACTTATCCTTCTTGGCGTCGAGGATACTTCGGCATCGGAACGGCTCGCCGGAGTGCCGCCGTGGCCTGGCGGTTAGCTTGCGGCGGTCGTCGGACCATGGCGGCGTGGCTCAAAGCCGGTTCCTCTGGCGTCGTCCGGTTCATGGGAACTTCAGGTTGGAGGGCTTGGTGCACCTCCTCTCGGGAGATCTTGGCGAGCGACAGTGAGGACGGTCGATCCGAAGCGGGGAGCATCTTGCGAAGCTCCTCCCGGACGTCTTCACGAATAATGTCATGAATGCCGCGGATTCTAGGGCTGATGTCCTAGTCCCTTGCAGCAGAAGCAGCGACGCCCGAGTGCCGATGGTAGTGGCTTGCTCTTGCAAGGATCGCCCGCTTTATGTTCGTCGCCTCGGTCACGAATTCTTCAACGGTCGTCGCTGGGTTGCATACGAGTCCACCGAAGAAGTCGTCCTTCACGCCACGCATCAGAATAAGCAGCTTCTTTTCCTCGGTGACCTGAGGGTCGGCGCGCGAGCTCAGGCACAGGACGTCGTGCACAATACTTGTGACGCTCTCAGTGTGGCCCTGGGTCCCGGATTGCAGCAGATCTTCGGCCCTCTCTCCTCGGTGTTGACTGGCGAAGGTACGCGTCAGCTCATTCTTTAAACGATCCCAGGAAGTGAGGGGGCCTTGTGGTTTTAAAACCAGTGCCTTCCAGTACCTTCAAGAGAGAAAAACAGGTTCTGCAGGCTCTGCTCGTCACTCCACCCGCTGTGGCGGGCCACGCGATCGTACTGGTTGATCCAGTCTCATAGGTCTTGCCGGGAAAGGGAGCAGGTGTCCGCGGAGCGACAGGTAGGACGACAACGGGCAGGGTGATCATTGTCGGTATCTTCTTCCTCCGGTTCTCGGGCAAGAAACCCGATTCGGGGGACTGACCTCTGGTGCGACGGCTTCTTCGGGCTTTGGCGTCTTCGGCGAAGGGTAGCCTTCCGGGGCTGTGCACGTCGCTTGGCCGGGATGTCTTCGGAGGTGCTCGTTCAGCGGGCATAGAATGCAGTACCCCGCACCTCCACCACAATGTCACGATTGACAAATGATAAGGCAGCGAATAACTGAAGAAACTAAACGTTTAATGTGGCGAACTTGTGCCCAAAACAAAACAAAACAAAAATAGAGAAAGGCTAACTTCGCAGGTCAATGTCGGCGAAACAGCTGAAGGATCGAGCGCTTGAGCGACACTGATGCCTCGTTCACACTTGGGAACCGGCGGCCGGATCCGCGAGAATTCTGACGCCCGGTGACGAAAGCAGGCAGAATTTCCGGCGGAAACCAAGATCGCTCTGGGACCAATTTTGAACGAAGGAAAGACGTTTTCTTTCGCCGCAAGCCAGTCAGAACGCACGGGAGAAGTGGCGCTTGCTAACGTCAGATCCCTGCTGACGAGCAGGCGACGATGGCGACGAGACGCGCGCGGGCGAGCAGGAGAATTGGAAGCTCTCGTAAACTCTTGTCTGTTCGGGAAACTGCGAGATGCTTGCGCCGCGCACTCCGCAGACGGCAACAAATGTGAACGGCCCGATCTTTTTTCGGCGAGCGAATCCAGTCGGCGGGGAATCCGTATATCGCAAGTGTGAACGAGCCATGACTCTGGCTTGCTACGCGAAGCCCCTTATGAACACGCGTGGACTTCTGAAATAATCGCCGCAGAAAGTCCGACGTGTAGAGCATTTGGACGTCGAACAAGCACCAGGATTCTCGAATTTACCAGTAGACTAAATTGCAGGAATAAACAAAGGACACGTCGCTCCCAGGAATCGAACCCTGGCTTTTTGCGTGGAAGGCACGCACGATAACCGTTAGGCCACGCGCGCGCTTTTTTTTTTTCTTTATTTTGACAATTGCACCAGGTACACAGATGAGAGTGTTAAAAGAGACACCGACAACCTCCGCTAGACCAGCGCGGTTACATTTAAAACCGTTTGAGGCACACCAGCTTTTTTAGAAGCGGCAACCAGTTAGGGGGTTCAGGCTATGCCGCAAGAACTGTTCGAATGTATGCCACGCTCTCAATAAAGTTTTCTCACATCGACGTCCGCATGGCGCACAGCCATTCTCGTTTTCCAAATACTGTGAAGACCGAGTACCATAATCATGTCGTACGGAACCCCACCTTCATTTTCGATGGGCAAAAACCGAATACCAAACGGAGTTACAGGGAGGTCCTTTTTTAGTGTGCGCTGGAGAATATCCCAATAAAAAACCGCGTCCCAGCATTCGATGAAGACATGCTCTATGGTCTCTGGTCTTTTACAGAGCAGGCAGTTGGTTGTCCATGGAACATATATCCCCCTACTCTCGAGCCACGACTTCACAGGGAGTGTGCCGCTGTGTAGTCCAAAGAAAAAGGATTTAACCGCTGGTTTTATCGGCATTCTTTTAACTCTTCTTAGTACATCCTGACCCGTTCTTTCCGAATACAGAGATCTGGAGAGGGGTACGGGCAATAAGACGTCAACTAAATCTTTATACAACCTCTTTCGCGTTACATTATTCAGCTATTCTAAAGAAAACGCACCTTCAACATCTTAAAAGATAGAACTTCTCGCAGGTAACCACGGACACTGCTACTCGCTTCGGTACTCGATGACACCACAAACTCTGGTAGAATATTTTGCATTCTTACTTGGATAACTGTGCGTAAAAAACCATAATTTTGATCACGGAGAAAAATAAATCCAGACACAATTTGTCGGATAAACAGGTGAGACAGTCCTAACCCACCGCATCGCACTGAACGGAACAAATTCGTGCGGGAGGAGCGCTCCCAAACTGATCCCCAAATAAAAACTGCAAATACTCTGTGTATCTTTTGCACGTTGATACGCGAAATAGCCAGCGCTTGCAACACATACCACATTCTCGTTATAAAAAAAATTACATACAGTAGCCCGTGCAAACATCGAGAGTTCACGAGCCTTCCAACTTTCCGCTTTTGTCCGGACCTTCTCCGTCTCCTCGTTCCAATACCGCGAGCTGGCTCGATAATGTTCGAGCGGCACCCCAAGATACTTGACTGGCAACGCCGTCCACTGAATGCTCAAAAAAGCACTAGGCGTCGCGTCCCAGTCACCATGCCAAAAACCAGCACATTTTCCCCAGTTAATCAAACTACCCGATTTTTTGCAAAAAGAAGATGCAACAGTGACCACCTCGCGCACGCTATCTCGATCAGCACAAAAAACGGCAACGTAGTCCGCGTACGCCAGAACTTTCACCTCGCTTGACTGGATTCTAAAACCATTAATTCTTTCGTCTTGAATAAGTCGCAAACAAAAGGGTTCTAAATAAATAGCAAAAAGTAAAAGCGACAGTGGGCAACCTTGCCTCACAGAACAGTGGACGTCGACACTCTCACTAACATTCTTATTAACAACTAAGCGCGTAGTACAGTTGTTGTAAGCCATTTTGAGACCATCTAGAATAACACTACCTACATTAACATATTCCAGAATATTAAAAAGAACCTGATGCGATACGCGGTCGAACGCTTTCTCCAGGTCGAGCTGCAACATTGCAACTCGACTGGAGAAAGCGTCGCAGCATTTTAAAATGCTTCTCGCGACATGTATATTCGTACAAATGGTGCGCCCTTTTATACCACACGTCTGATGTGGCCCCACAAAGCATTTAATCACGGACTGTAATCTTTGAGCCAGGACCTTCATGTAGATTTTGTTATCCACATTCGCTAGACTTATAGGTATGTAGGATGCCACGGAGAAAAGTTTGACGGGGTCATCGCTCTTGGGAATAAGGACAGTATGTGTTCTTAAAAATGATGACGGTAAAATATTTAAATCATAGGCCTCGGTTAGCACATGGTAAAGGGCATTTGCTGATTCCGATTTAAACATTTTGTAAAACTCGGGGCCTAGGCCGTCAGGACCAGGTGTCTTTCCTGCACTTAACTCGTCAATGGCCCGCTCTATTTCGCGGAAACTAATCGGCGCTTCCAAGTTGATACGAACATGCTCCTCTAGCTTGGACATTAGCAGCAAAAACTCGCTGTCGAAACCGTCTTGTAATGGTGCGCAGTGCCTGCAGGTAACTCGCGATAGTGTTCGACAAACGCCCGTTGAATTGGGCCACGCGCGCTGCCTACCTGGCCCGCCGCGCGCGCGACAATATCCTTAAGTGTTAAATCAGTTGATTTTTTTTCCTTTATGAACACCGTATTGGGACTGTGTGATTACATTGTGCTTGGTAAAACACTTTTTTGATCTAGTGGTTATCACACCTTCAAATATGTTAGAATATATTGGCAGCACCGATATTGGTCTACAGTTTTCAGGTGATTTTTATTTCCGCCCTTATACACCATGCTAACCATGTCGTATTACACCTGAGACTGCGGTGGAAGAAATCGGAAGAACTTTCAGTAGAAGGAACAGACACAGAGAACGTCTCTGTGTCTGTTCTTGAGACGTTCTCTGTGTCTGTTCCTGCTACTGAAAGTTCTTCCGATTTCTTCCACGCAGTCTCAGGTGTAATACGACATAATTAGCTACCACCAGCTCGCCTGCACTCTCACCGTCTTTTCACACCATGCTAACCTTTGGAATTTTGAGATCGCCTACGAAAATTCCTGTCTCCAACATGATGTTTACGATATCTGACCATGTCGGGCTTATTACATATGACACAATTTTAGTTGGTAAGGGCTTGGTTTCGTCTATCGCAGCTGCTACACTCGTCCCAATTTGTTTATTTAAATCACTTATTTCGTTCTGGAATGTGGGTGCAAGTATTATATAGCTTGATATTTTCGATGTCTTAGCTGTACCACCAATTTCACATCGAGCAACTTTCTTCCCGCGGAGCAGAGATATTTATAAAATGTTCATTCATGATATTTGCAAGTTCTTCGCCGACTACATTTCTAACGTCAACGGATATTGTATGGACACTATACACACCCTTATTTTTGTTTGTCAGGTTATTTACCATGTCCCATAGCTTATTTTTGTTTGTCAGGTTATTTACCATGTCCCATAGCTTTCTAGGGTTATCGCAGTTGCCTTCATATTTGCGTAGAAAATACTCCAATTTTGCATATTTAAGTCTGAGTTTAGTTGATTCCGAATTTTTTTTAAAATTCAGTTAGCAAGATTTTGTTACGGGATTTCACAAAAGCGTTTTAGATATTGTTCTTCATTCTATTTATCTTGTATAGTTCATTATTCAGCCATGGCTTTCCGAATTTTGATTTCATTGTTCTTGATTTTACTATAGGGAAGGCGAGGTCATATATTTTCATAAATTTTTCTGAAAAGTTTCGAAACGCAGTTTCAGCACTCTGTTCTGAGTAAATGGTTGTCCACCCTATTGAAAAAACAGCAAGAAAATCAAGTTGGCCAAGCTGGTTTAGCGGGTTTTTAAGCTGGTTCGAGCTGGTCTAGGTGGTAATCAAGCTGGTTTGAGGTGGTCAAGCTGGTTCAAGCTGGTTCGAGCTGGCACAGCAGCTGAGCAAGCTGGTACTTGAGCTGTTTCTAGCTGGTACTGAAGCTGGTTCAAGCTTATCAAGCTGATTCAAGCTGGTCAAGCTGGTTGAAGCTGTTTTGAGCTGACGCTGCAGCTGTGCAAGGTGGTACTTGAGCTGGTTCAAGCTTGTGAAGCTGGTTTGAGCTGGTTCGAAATCTGGCCCTAGTTGGTTCGAGCCTGTCAAGCTGGTCTTGCTGGGAGCGCGCAAGCTAAGGTCGGCTAGAGCGTGTCGAACTGGCATTGCTGGGAGTGCGCGCGCCAAGGTCGGCTGGGGCGGGGACGAGGCCATGTCCAGTTTTTTGTCCTCTCGTTTTTGGTAGACTACCGGGCGCTTAAGGAGCGCTGCGAGCTTCCTTTGTGTGCGAGAAGAGAGAGAAAGAGAGTGGTAGGGACGGAGAATTTGAGACACGTTTGGCTATTATATCTTGGGCAGATCTTCGAAGGGACGGCTGCGTGCGCGTTGTATGGAGGCTACTTGAACGGCGGTGCAAGCGAAGCGGAATTTGAGGAGACATTGAGCGGCAGTCCGCTCAGCGCGGGAAGAAGTTGGACGCCTCGACTGAGACTTCGTTTCGCGTCTTCGAACATGTGCGTGCTCGTGAATGACGATGGTGTTGAGGAGTATTGCCAATGCCATCCAAGCCACAGGGATTTCCTCGTCTCTGCCGACTACGCAAGAGGCCGCTTCGCCTCCATTACTGGCGGGACCCAGGTTCGCTTCTCTCATCCGTGTAGCACTTCTTATTGTTATTGCCTATTTTGGCGTGTGCCTAGTATTTTTCGTGTTTAGAGATAAGAAATCAAGTTTTAATAGCATTGTTTGTTTTGTCTGTGCGTCAATTAGTACTTTGTCAGCGCAGAGGATGTGCAGCATCTGAGCTCATGTGAGCAGGCCGCGAATACGAAGATAATAAATTAGATGCCGAGCTGGCTTTTCTGAAGTGTTTCGCTTGTTTATCTTGTGTATTAATTTAAACTGGTTAAACTGGTGGGGAAGTCCATCAGCTTAACTAGCATTACCAGTTCACCCATCATTTGCCCTGCATCCAACCATGCTGGAGCAAATAACCCAGCATGAAGCTGGAATGCTGGGACCAGCCTAAAGCTGGGATGCTTGGACCAGCTTGTGCTGGGACCAGCTTGACCAGCACAACAAGCTGGGCATGCTGAAGCAATATCCCAGCATGAGGCTGAGATGCTGGGACCAGCTTGTGCTGTTTTTTTCCAGTAGGGTGCAGTCAGATCGCTCAAAGAGTGATTGAAAAGTGTATAAAGTTTCATCATTTATATTACGCTAGAGTAATTTACTGGGTCAGTTTTGTTTCGTTTTAATGGAACACGGATAAGGCAGAAAATCAGCAAATGGTCGCTAATGTGTTGACTGAAGATGCCAGAAACAGTTGAGTTTGGTTTACATTTGTTACTGTCACATCTATAGATATGGCAATCTCACTTGTTACCCTGGTTGGTTGGGATATCAAGTTTGAACAACCATAAGACAAAATATAGTCATTAACGTCTCTAGCACACACGTAATTTGAACCTGTGTCAATGTTTATATCGCCCGGAATCCTAAACGGCAGTTTTGTTGAAGAAAGAAAATGGAGTCAGGTATCAAAAATCTTCAAAAACACAAATTTGTTTCCTATGGTGGTCTATATATATCGGCAAATAACATTTTCTTTGTGCACAGGACTATGCACTCAATATCTGTGTCTATCACAAAATATTCGTCCGCAACAATAAAATAAATTGAATCTATTACGTAAATCCAACTTCCACCTCATCTTTTCTTACCTCTGTTTGAGTTAGCACAGTTGTAATTCGCGAAACTGGGTGGTTTATTATTGTCTCGCAACCAAGTTTCAGCAAGCAGCAGTGCGTCAAAACCGATACCCTATATAAACTGATGTTATCACCTTTAAAATAATAAAATTTCGCACATTGTTCATTCGCAGCAAGTCTAAACGCCATAGCTTTAAGGGATACACAGCTTTCATAAACAGTAGTGCTTCCTGCAAGGAGATATGGGACACAGAGTGCCTAATATCAAGGACTGCTACCATGCATAATGAGTCCCTCTTTTAACTAGACACGAGATCGGCCCTGAGAGTAATGAAGAGCAAGCTAACCTACAGGGATAGCATTTTCAGTCTGTCTCAAGCTCTAATTATTATACACCAACTTTCATTCGGCATAAACTTTATGCCCAGAAATAATCTTATGTACCTCAGGTGGCAACCAAGAAACTTAAGATGCACTATTTACACCAGATGAGTTTGAGGCAGTAGTTCCAAGCATACTGCCCTGGCCCTGATTCGATCATGTATGCTACGCAATGCCACATTCAACCCACAACGTTCGAACTCATTTTGTACTTATGTAACCACGTTTGGTCGGAGGGTCAGTTCCCGGCATCTTGGAAGATAGCTACTGTAAACTCTTTGGTCAAGCCAGGCAAAGATACTTTACGTGCTTCCAGTTACAGACCGATAGCAATAACGATTTTTTGTTTTTAAAGCACGGTAGAGGAAAATAAACAAAAGTCTTAATATTACCTAGAAAAAACAACCTTCTGTACAAGCATCAGTGCGGCTTCCGCTCTTTTGGATCCACGCTCGATCACCTGCTTCGTTAGCGGCTTCTGTGCAGGGGTATTTGAAAAAAAAAATCAGCACGTTTTTTTTTTGTTCTTTTTATTTAGAGAGGGCATATGTTGCGGCCTGGCGTTTTAGAATATTAGATGAGTTATTTGGCCCTCAAGTTAGAGGTAGAACTCTAAGTGGTATTGAAAGTTAGTTGCAACGTCGCCCTTTTTTGTGTAAGCGTGGGAACGACCCCTTGCGGGGTGTTTTTTCATTCAAATAAAGCTCCCCAGGGAGCTGTTCTTAGCCTAATCATTTTTGTTGTAAAGATGAGCTGATTGCCCGTGCAAAACCACGTTCCGTGCAATATTCCATATGTGTAGCTGATATTCAAAATTATGTCCGGTCCTGTAATCCTTTAATATGTGAACGTCGGTTTCAACTGGCAATTAACTATATAAAAATATGGGCTGATACAAATGGTTTCAAATTTTTTCCACAAAATTAAGACAGCCTTTTTGTTTCTCTCCCCAACGTGGAGCTGTGCAAGGGCCATCCTTAAAAATATGCTTAATACCAATAGCCAGAAAAGTGAACACAAGTCTATGGGACTCATATTTGATTCGAAATTAACTTTTCTTCGATATTAGTACCTTGAAAGCTAAATGTGTCAAATCACTGAATATAAATAAGGTTCTATCATATGTACCATGGGGCTCCAATAGACTATGTCTGTTACGCATATAGAGAGCGGTTGTTCACTCGAGGCTTTGTGGTAGTCTTGTGCATGGCTGTGCAAGAGCATCAGTCCTATAGATGTTGGACCCTATTCACCGCCATGTACTGTGATTGGCTACTGGTGCATTCTGCAGGTCCCCGGTACCTAGTCTATACGCAGAGGACAATGAGCTATCCCTTGAAACTAGGAAGGTTTCTCCGGGGTTAATGTATTTTATTGGAGTTCCCTCTATCCCTCAGCACCCTAGTCGTGATAACCTTAAAAACCCGAGTTTTCAGAGAATGTTCAAAAATAAACCAGCCGTTGCTCCTTCTTTCGAAATAAGGAATATTGCCACGCACGTTGCCGAGCGAGCACGTGCGTGACTGAGTGGTTAGCGTGCTTGGCTGTCCCACCAAGGGTCCGGGTTCGATTCCAGGGAGCGGAACCTTCTTTTACTTATTCTTTCTAGATGGCGTTCTCGTAAGTTCGATAACCTTCTCGCCCGATTCAGTTACGAACGTTCTACGAGCCGAACGTTCTAGGCAGAATGCTTCAGAAGCCCACGCGTGTACAAAAGGGGCTCCGCGTGGTATGCCGGAGCCAGTCTCGCCAAAGCGCTCGATCCTGCGATTTCGCCGACATCGACTCCCGTGACGCTCTGCTGTTTTCTTTCGTTTCCTTTTTTGTTTTGGGCGGAACTCGCCCCATTAAACGTTTAGTTTCTTCAGTTATCATCGCCACATCAATTGTCATTCGTGACATTTTGGTGGAGGTGCTGGGTCGTGCATTCTATGCCCGTTGAGTGTACACCTCCGAAGACATCCCGGCAAAGTGACGTGCTCAGCCCCGGAAGGCTACCCTTCTCCGAAGACACCGAAGCCCGAAGAAGCCGTCGTATCAGAGGTCAGTCCCATTAATTGGGTCTGCTGACTCACAAGCACAAAGCGAATAAGACGACGATGGCCAACCAATCGCAAACCCCGGCCGCCGCCATCGTGTACCTGCCCGTCGCTCCCCGCACTCCGACGCCCTTTTACGGCGAAGCCCACGAGGAAGTAGAAGATTGGCTGCAACATTACAAACGAGTGGCCCGCCATAACAGATGGACGCCGAAGCGGTGCCTTCAAAACGTTTACTTCGTTTGGAGGCCACAGCACGGAATTGGTTTGAAAACCACGAAGCGTCACTCACCTCCTGGGAGCAACTGAAGGCTGATCTTTAAATTACGTTTGCCAACCAACAGCGGAGAAAACGCACCAAAGAGCTTCTTCAAGCGAGGATCCAAGGCCCTAACAAGAGCGTCGTTAGCTTTGTCGAAGATGTTCTTCGACCCAGCAACCGCGCCGATCTCTCACGCCTCCGAAGGAAAGAGACTGAGAATCCTGATGCGAGGCGTGATGGAGAGCATCTTCGGGTGCTTGGTGTGATGTCCACCTACAATCGTCGAAACGTTTGTAACAGAGGCGACCAACATTGAACGGGCCCTGCAAGCACGACCCGCTCACTTCCATTGATTCCTGGCGTCGCTGTACCCACGCCGTCAAGCTGCGCCTTCAGCCCGATATTCTGGGGATCCAAAAAATTGTCCGGGACATCGTCTATGAAGGACTGAAGAAGTTGTTACTTGCCGCCGAACGTCCAGCTTCACTCTCGATCGCCCAGATTGTTCGAGAAGAGGTCCAGCAAGCGCTCCAGCCAGACGTTCTCGGCGACGCCGCACCGGAACCACCAGCTGTAACCTACACCGCAGTTGTTCGTCGTCCGCAGCCTCCTGTCACCCGGCAGTACTCAGCTGCACTCCGACGAGAGGTCTCTTCGCCGCAGTACGCTCCGTGCCAAGAGCAGCGTGGACTTCGAAAAACCGACGTGTGGCGCACGGATGACGGACGCCCGCTGTGCTTCCACTGCGGGGAGGCTGACCAGGTTTACCGAAGGTGCCCCTATCGCCAGCTCGGCCTGCGAGGATTCGCGCCAAACGACTGTCGACCTCGGTTTGGAGAACGACCAAGGGACATCAAGGAATACCTCCGTCACCCTCCATCACCAGCGCCAACGGCACCGCGAGGTCCGCCTTTCTCCGTCCTCCAGACGTTCCGCATCGCCTTTCCGTCGGTCGCGCCCTGACAGCCTGTCCCCCCTGTCTCGTCGGGAAAACTAAGTACGGCAACGCCTGAAGGTGGCGTTGCCGAAGACGACGAAAGTAAAAAGCCTCCAAGAACGCCGGAGCGCTCCCACTCTCTCGACGCCACGCACCACAACGACGCGCCTGCAACAGTGTCCAACAACCTAAACGTCGGCATCGACGGCCACGACGAATCGGCACTTGTGGACACCGGAGCAGACTACTCAGTCATGAGTGGGAGGCTCCCTCGCCGCGTTCGAAAAGTCACGACGCCGTGGGATGCACCTCAAATACGAACCACCGGAGGACACCTTATTACACCAGTCGGGAGATGGACTGCTCGCGTCGAGATCCACGGTGAGACGTGCCCTGTGAAGTTCCTAATTTTACAAGACTGTTCTAGAGACGTCATCCTCGGCATGGACTTTCTGGCTGAATACGGCGCCGTCATCGACCTTGGTGAGAACAGATTGACGCTGCGCAAGCCTGTTCCGCCTTCAGAGAAACCCCAAACAGCGTCAGCCGCCGTCCGGGTCGCTGCCGGCCACGTGAACTTGCCGCCGCGATCAAGTGTTGTCGCACCCGTCGTGACCGATGAAGCGACCTGCGGTGAAATTTTTACGGAAGGCAACCTTCAATTGCTCCTGGGAAGAGGAATAGGCGTCGCAAGAGGAGTGGCTGAGCTTCAAGATGGCCGCACTGTAGTTCTTTTGACGAACTTCCGACAAGGAACGCAACATCTCACAAAAGGTGCCGCTGTGGGCCACGTCGAGGAGCTTCGGAACTCCGCCGAAATCGCCGTGATTACTGAAGAATCATCCCCACCTCAGCAAAACACTACGCCGCCAGCGCAGCTCGACACTTCCAGGCCCTAAACGACGGCAGCTGAGTGGCCTCCTCGCCGAATACAGCGACTGCTTCGCGACGTCGTCGAGGGTGCGCCAAACCGCCGTTGCGAAACATCGCATCGTTACCCAGGACGACGCACTCCCTGTGCACCGATCGCCGTAGCGAGTCTCCCTAAAACAAAGGAAGGTCATCCAAGAGCAAGTGCAAGAAATGCTGAACGATGACATAATCCAGCCTTCAAGCAGTCCGTTGGCCTCTCCAGTGCTGATTAAGAAGAAGGACGGAACGCTTAAGTTCTGCGTGGACTACCGGCAGCTGAACTCCGTAACGAAGAAAGAAGTCTATCCACCCTTCCGCATCGATGACACACTAGACCGGCTGCGCCACTTTCGATATTTTTCATCGATGGACCTGAAGAGCGGCTACTGGCAGATCGAAGTCGGCGACCGAGACCGGAAGAAGACAGCTTACGACACGCCGGATGGATTGTACGAGTTTAAAGTGATGCTCTTCGGACTATGCATGGCGCCACAAACTTTCCAGCGTGTCATGAACACCGTGCTGGCAGGGTTAAAGTGGCAGAGCTGTCTCGTCTACTTTGATGACGTCGTAGTGTTTCCAAGCGACTTCGAAGAGCACTTGCGACGACTTCGAGCTGTTCTCTAAGCCATAAAGACCGCCGGACTCACCCTGAAGCCGTCAAAGTGCCGGTTCGCCCATGACGAACTGAAATTACTAGGTCACGGGGTTAGTAACGAAGCCGTCCGTCCAGGCCCCGAGAACACTCGTGCCGTCGCAGCATTTCAAGAGCCCAAAGACAAGAAGGCTGTGCGAAGATTCCTTGGACTTTTTGCCCACTATCCAAGCTTCGTGCAGGATTTCGCAAGGATTTCCGTCCCGCTCATTAAACTCACGAACGACCCTGAGAAGTTAGAATGGGCCGAGGAGCAGCAGCACGCATTCGACGAGCTGAAGCAACGACTCCAGACTCCTCCTGTTCTTGGACACTTTGATCAAGATGCTGAAACCGAGATTCATACGGACGCAAGTAACGAAGGACTTGGCGCGGTACTGGTTCAAGTGCAAGAAGGCACCGAGCGAGTCACCGCCTACGCAAGTTGAACACTAATAATAAATAGAATATACACCAACCAAATCCTTGTATAAAGACAAAACCCTACGTTTCGAGACCAGCTCGGTCTCTTCTTCAGGGGTTGACTGCGGCTATGGCCGTTGAGGAGCAGTAATCTGTTTTCTTCTTCTTCTATGGCAGTGTCTATCGTTTTGCATCGGTGAGGTGGCGAAGTCCGTTCACGTAGCCGGTCGGCAGAGTGCCGAGGGATCTGTTTATGTTTTCTGGCGTTGTTTGTATGTGCCAAGATTCAATAAAAAGTCTATTTATTGTAGTAAATAGATAAAATAGTAGATAAAAAGTCTATGAACGGACTTCGCCACCTCACCGATGCAAAACGATAGACACTGCCGTAGAAGAAGAATAAAGCAGATTACTGCTCCTCAACGGCCATAGCCGCAGTCAACCCCTGAAGAAGAGACCGAGCTGGTCTCGAAACGTAGGGTTTTGTCTTTATACAAGGATTTGGTTGGTGTATATTCTATTTATTATTATTGTTGCTCCCCAACCAGAGAGATTTCTCTCAAATGTTCACCTTCAAGTTGAACACTGTTCAAAGCGGAGAGAAATTACTTCACGACTAAAAAGGAATGCCTTGCGGTCGTCTGGGCAATAACGAAGTTTCGCCCCTAATTATACGGGAGGCGTTTTCGCGTTGTCACGGACCACCACTCACTCTGCTGGCTTGCGAACCTAAGGGACCCGTCAGGACGTCTCGCTCGATGGAGTCTCCGACTACTGGAGTTCAACATGACTGTGGTCTACAAGTCAGGCCGCAAGCACAGCGACGCCGATTGCGTGTCCAGAGCTCCTGTTGAGACATCTCCCGGTAGTAGCGACGACAATTACGACGACTGCTTCCTAGGCGCATTTAACACCGACAACATGGCGCGACGTCGAAGAGACGATCCTGAGTTGCGCGCGCTGATTAAGCACCTCGAAGGACGAGGGGGTACTATCCCCCGTGTCTTCTCGAGAGCCCTGCCGACCTTCGTCATTCGACAAGGTGTACTCTACAAGGAGAACTTCGGAAACAACGGCTCGCCATGGGTGCTGGTAATCCCCGCCGACCTTAGAAAGGAGATTTTCCAAGCCTGCCATAAGGACCCAACGGCTGGGCACCTTGGCTACAGCAGGACGCTCGCCAGGATTCGGGACAAATACTACTGGCCAAGGCTACCGAAGACAGTTCACCTCTACACTCGATCATGCCACGAGTGTCAGCGATGCAAGAACCCACCGACGAAGCCCTCAGAACTTCTGCGTCCGATTGCTCCCCCGTCCACGCCGTTCCAGCAGATTGGAATGGATTTACTTGGCCCTTTCTCTCCGTCAACATCGGGAAACCGCTGGATAATCGTCGCCTCAAATTATCTCACGCGATACACCGAAACGAAAGCCCTTCCTGCGGGGACTGCAGTGGAAGTTGCCAAGTTTTTCATCAAGTCTATCGCCTTCCGGCACGGCGCCCCCGAAGTCCTCATTACAGGCCGTGGATCATCGTTCATGGCTCAGCTGACGCAAGAAATTCTTCGTCTAAGTAGCAACAGCCACCGTCGAACCACTGCGTACCATCCACAGACAAATTGAGTAACGGAATGACTAAACAAAACTATCGCCGATATGATCTCCGTGTATGTCAACGTAAAGCACAAGACGTGGGACGAGGTGTTACCCTACGTCACGTTTGCTTACAAAACGGCGGTGCAAGAGACCACAGGAGTAACACCGTTCCAGCTGGTGCATGGTAGAAAAGTAACGACAATGCTAGACGCGATGCTGCCACACGAACCAGCTGACGATGGTAGCCACGACGACCAGGTGGTGGCTCAACGAGCTGAAGAAGTTCGCCAGCTCGCCCGACTGCGGATTCAAGATCAACAACGTGTCAACGCCACCCGGTAAAACCTTCGTCGGGTCGACGTTCGCTTCAAGCCCGGAGACCGTGTGTGGGTCTGGACCCCGATACGACGACGCGGTGTAAGCGAGAAACTCCTGAAACGCTACTTCGGACCCTACAAAGTGCTTCGTCGACTCGGGGATCTGAACTACGAGGTGATTCCCGACTGAATACGGACCTCATCACGCCGCATTCCACTACCGGAAGTCGTCCAAGTCGTGCGGCTCAAGCCGTACTACGATCGATAGGACTGTGAATCGTGTTTTGTGCAACGCTCGATAGGACTGTATTTCACAAGTTTACGTAGTTTACCATTATTTTTGTTTGTTTATATGTTTTGTTTCTCGGCATGTCGCATTGAGGCGATGCGCTTTTAAAAGGGGGGAGTAATTCCACGCGTGCTGCCGAGCGAGCGCGTGCGTGACCGTGATTCCACTTCCGGCACTCGAACGAGACGGACGTCTTATCATGAGCTCCGTCGGAGCGATGAAAACGGCCGCGTCAGGCCGTGGTACGTCTGTTTCTGGAGCCCCGGTTGATTATCAGATATTACTGCCCCAACTGCCAACATGATACGTGATTATTAATACCGTGTACCTTCCCTGCGACGTAAAAGGACGACCCTACCGAGTGCAAGAGTTTCGCCAGGAACTCGAGAGGCTGGATGTGATGAAGGACCTGGCAAGCGCCGGTCCCCACCAGATGAACCACGTCTGGATGCTCCGTTTGCACTCGCTTGTGGCGGAGCAGCGATTGGTGGACGCCAAGGAGTTTACCATCAAAGGGGGGAGGGGGGGGGGAGGCGTCGCCTCGTTATTGATCCGGCGAACAGAGCCGTGAAGCTGAAGCTTCACTGGGTCCCGTACGACGTGCCCAGCAGTCAGGTGAAGAAGGAGCTGGAACGCTACGGCAAGGCCTCCGAGATCACTAAGGACCTCCTCCGGGAGAAAGGATTCGAGGCTGTTGAATCCAGCACCCGCAGAGTACGCCTGACTCTCAAGGACGGCTACACCGCCGACAGCCTCCCGCACGAGATCAGCTTGGAGGGTAGAAGGTAATTGTCGTGGTCTCCGGACGTGCACCGCTCTGCCTTCGCTGTCACCGAACGGGACACATTCGCCGGGGCTGTTCCGCCGCCCGTTGCTCTCAATGCCACCGTTACGGGCACGAGGCAGAGGACTGCGTCAAGACTTATGCCTCGATGGCCCGTGACCGCAAGACGGAAGACCAGACCGACTACATGATGAACGGCGCCGAAGCGGAGGAGTCGATCAGTGCTCCCGCCCTGGTCGCAGTACCGCTGTCCGAATGCATCGGGTCAGCTTCCACAAAAGATAGCGTTCAACAGGTCTCGATAGCTGAGCCAAGCAACTCCGAGCCTGCGCCCCAAGGTGCGGGAGCCAAGGGCGATAAGAGGGAAGAACCACCGGCTCAAGAGGGAGCGCGCACAGCGAGCGCACCGAGGGACTGCGACGACGGCAATGGTAGTCGTGACCCGAAGGCTCCCGTGCCGTACACGGACGTAGTGATGAGCGAGGTCGTCAAGAGACTACGAGACCCAACGTCATCCCCGGGATACACTGCAGCAGGGAAAGACGGCAACCAGCAGTGGCTCGATCCCCAAAAGAGTCGTCCTAGTAAAGCCTCGCTTCCCGCCCGACGGAACTCAGTGAGTCTCAATCCACGAAAAGGGAACAATGCGCATTGACTCGGGCACGCGTGATATTCACGACCCCATTCGATTCGCGACATTAAACGTCTGCGGCTTCAACTCGCGGAAAAAAACACTATATGCTCCAGCGGCTACTAGCTGAAGAAGAAATAGATTTTTTGACTAAAAGAAACAAAAATGTCCTCTGATCATGACATAGAACGAGCGCTACATCCTTTTCTTAGTCGTTACGAAATTTGCGTTAGTCATTCGGTTGGAATGTCGGCGAGTTGTTTTCTTTTTTTAAAAAGTCCATGCCATTGCAAGACTTGACCGTTGTGACAGACGAATATGGTCGTTTCATATTGTGTGACTTTATTTTGTTTAATCGCGACTGGCGGGCCATATGCGTCTACCCGTCCAACATTGCTAATGAAAGAAAAGTGTTTTTTTTTTAATTTTTGGAACAACATTTGCAATGCGAGAAAGTTGTAGTAATCATGGGAGACTTGAACTGTGTCTGCAGTCCGGAAGATAGCAGATCGATGAGGGAACGCCGTGATAACAGCGCAGGAGTACTTACCAAAACATTGAATCAACACTTTCTGGAAGTCGTAGCGCGCGTGAGAGCAAGACGAGATAGACTTCAGTTTACTCATTTCCAACGGGCATCGTACTCACACTTAGATAGCATCTACGTCACCACTGCGGTTATCAGCAGGGTAGAAAATTACACGGTAAAGCCGATTTTCTTTACTGATCACTGCTTTGTGAACGTGACGTTGGGAAAAAAAAGGACCGCGAAGAAACCGTTTTAAGTGGCAGCTTTGGAAAAAAATAATAATTTTCTGACGGATGACAAATTTCCCGAAGCAGTAATGGAAATCATCATCATCAACATTTATTTTCCTTGAGGGCCCCAGGGGGCATTATACAAGGGAGTGAACACAATAAAAACATCAACAAAAATAGTTAATAAAAAACACGCTGTAACCTATACTTGTATTTCAGAAAGAAAGAGGTTAACGGCTGCAGCAAACTTGTTAGTGTCAGTCATGTTCACTATGAGGTCAGGTAATGAGTTCCAATCGTCAATAGCAGATGGTAAAGTCGACATTTTATAAGAGAGAGATGACGAAGTAATTGAGCGCAGTTTACATGAGTAGTCAAAACAAGGGAAAATACGGTAGGGAGGTGATAGTAGAGAATCTTTTAGATGGTTGTTGTGGTAAAAGATTTTGTGAAGAAGAGTGAGACGTGACACCCTTCGACGTAAAGAAAGTAAGTCAAGGTTAGCTGATTTGCGTAATCCTGATATGCTACTGTATGGGGAGTAGTCAGAGTAAATAAAACGAAGACCTCTGTTTTGAACGGATTCAAGGTTGTTAGTTAGATATGATTGCCATGGTGACCATATGGATGAAGCAAATTCAAGTTTAGATCTGACCAAGGTCGTAGAAGCTAGTAGTTTTACTGAAGGTGTAGCTAGTCTGAGGTTACGGCGAAGAAATCCGAGAGCACGGTTAGCATCGGCAGTGACAGCATTTATGTGATTAGTCCATGATAGATCAGAGGTCAGGTGAACGCCTAGGTATTTATATGAGGAACAACTAGCTACTGAGATAGTGGAAAGGTGATAAGAAAAGGATGAAACATGTGAACTGCGGGTGAATGATAGAGATTTACATTTATTAAAGTTTAAAGTCATTTGCCATTTGTGGCACCACTGAGTTATAAGTGCGAGGTCATTCTGCAAAATTTGATTATCGTGGTTTGAATTGATAGGTCTATAAATTACACAGTCGTCGGCGAACAGACGTATTGAAGAGGAGATGTTGAGGTAGAGATCATTAATGTATATTAAAAATAGAAGGGGGCCAAGAACGGTTCCCTGGGGGACGCCGGAGGTTACAGTGCAGGTGGTAGATTTGGTGTTGTTAATAGATGAGTACTGGGTGCGATTTTTCAGGACTTCGGAGATCCATTTGACGACTGAGGGATGGATATTAATATTTCTACGTTTCAGTAAGAGACGTTCATGAGGGACCCTATCAAATGCCTTGGAGAAATCAATAAATATGGCGCCAGTTTGCTTATTAGTATCAAAGTTTGAGTAAACGTCAGTAACAAAAGCTGTTAGTTGCGTTTCGCATGAGTATGACTTGCGAAAGCCGTGATGATGCTCGAAAAGAAGGTTGTGGGAGTCTAGAAAGTTTATTAAGTTTATTATATTTGACAAAAAAATTGCGATGCCAGAGAAATGTTATCTCGAAAAGTGGGAATACTTTAAGGGGGAGGTAAAGCAAGCTGCTATCCAAAGGTCGTCTTATTTAAAGCGTGAGGCGAGCGGAGAGGAGAAATAATGACAAACTTATTTGCACGAACTTTTCAAAATGGAAAACGCTAATCCGGTCTCAGCGGGAGAGGAAATAAAGAGTGTAAGACCGAAACTAGAAGGCTTCTACCAGGAGTGCTACAGTGGAGCAGTTGTGCTTGCGAGGGCGGAGAAGTTTTTGTTGGGTGAAGAGCCCACTCGGTGGGCCTTAGACGAGAAGATATATGCAATCGCAAAAGAGATCGCAGCAGTTTATCATGAAGGGGTGACGAGCAGTGATCAGAGTTTTTTTGAAACGCGTATTTATAGAATACTATTCAGATTTATTTGGAGGCATAAGAAATAGTTTAAACAAATACAGCCTCGAAACGATGTTGGAAGCCACGCCTAGGCTTTCTGAAGACGTAAAAGAGTGGTTGGAAGAACCAATAACGCTCGATGAGATTGAATGTGCCATAGATTGTCTGGCGTCCCACAAATCGCCTTGACCTGACGACTTTAGTGGCGAGTTTTATAAAAAATTCAAGAGTTCGTTGACCCCTTTTTCTTTAATGCTATTCGCAAGGCGTATTCTCTCAATGGGTTACATCCTTCCTTTTTACAAGCACACACTGTATTGATTCCAAAGACACCTGATACGATTCAGGCAATATGCGTTACCGAATATCGACCCATTACGCTACGTAACGTGGACGATAAAATTTTTTCGCGAGTTTTGACTAGCAGACTGCAACATGTGGTACGGCAGTTAGTCGGGGAACACCAAACCTGCGGGATTCGTGGACGATCCATACAAACAAATATACATGTCGCGCGCATGATTTTGGAATTTGCTGATAATGAGAGAGGCCAGGTGGCCATGGTTCAAGTCGACTTACAGAAAGCATCTGATCCCGTGCAACAAGACGTGCTTTGGGCTATTTGAAAACGAGCGAATGTTGGGAATGCTATCCTTGAAGGAATTCGTAGGCGTACACTGGGTGTACGACCAAATTATTATTGAACAATGCTTTAACCCCGAAACTATCTGTGTTGGCCTCTGTGATGCAGCGATGCCCCTTGTCCCCTTTGTTATTTGCTTTGTATTTAGAGCCCTTTTTTTAAGTGTAATTCAAAAGAAGAATGTCCATGGGTTTTAATAGGTTCAATAGAGACAAAAGTTTTGTCTTATGCGGATGATATTGCACTGTTTTGTACAGAAAAGAAGAGTGTTGGCGAGACTTGAAGAGTTTGCATGACGTTCTGTGATGCAATGGGGGCCGCGGTTAACCAAGACAAAAGTGTTGGCTTATGGCATGGTGCGTGGGCAACAACGCTAGCTGAGTTCGAGGAAATTCGATGGAGCACGACCCCGTGGAAATACGTAGGGGCTCCGCTGCAGCACTTGAAATGTACAACACCCTACTGGGAGAGTATAGTTGAAGAACTTAAGAAGAAAACATCTGGGTGGCAGAATAGTAATTTGCCGATTTTTACTCGAGCAACGGTATGTAATGTCTTTTTAACCGCCAAGTTGTGGTATGTGCTCAAAGTATTGTGGTGTGCGCGAAGCTGCACTCAGAAGATACATAGAGTTTTTGCGCTGTTTGTGTGGATGAAGGCGAGCGAACCGATGTGCCGTGATAATCTTTTTCGCAGTGTTTCCAAGGGAGGGGTTGGGCTGGTCCATCTTTTTTTTTTTTTTTTTGAAAAATAGTGGCTCGTTATTTTTTTATACGCAATCAAAGAAGCCCACTGTTGCAGGCTATGTTACAAATGCGCCTAGCTGAATCCCTGCCATATTTTGTCGTGTCTTCAGAAGTGGGTCTTTCTGCAAGGATGGTTGGGCTTATAAAGGAGGTGGTAGACTCTGTTAATTGTTTGGTTGTGATATTTTCTCTTGAATACTTGTCAACGGTAACGCCCAGAAAATTGACCCGCGACCTTCTTGACGGGCTTTTCCCGGTGCCGCTTTACCGGCTGCCGTACATGGCAAGCGCTGGACAAGCTGTACTGAAGCGTGTAAAGAAAATGTGTGTACCGCACTCTGTAAAATCGTTTTTCCTCCGTCTTTATACTTCCACCTTGCCAGTAAAGGCCCCGCTCCAGGAGCGTGGGATGTACGTTTAGTGGGGCGTAAACTGCCTGCTGCGCAAACAGCCGGAAAAAATTGAGCCGCGTTCTTTCATTGTTGGGACGCTGTCTTTTTTTTGGGATGTCCTAAAATGCACCATGAGAAAAGATCTATGCATTGACCAGTACACAATTCGTTTCCTTCCTGTCGAGAAAGAAAAAAATGAGACTTACGACCTGTTCATGGCCTTGGGATTGTAGTCTTTGGAAATCACGCAAGGCTGTGCGACATGCCGAAATTAGGCCAAAGACAGCACGTTTGTGTTTTGTTGAAGTTTTTTTTACAGGTAAAGAGTGTTTCTGAACAGAGTGAGATCCCGCCAGTGTGGATTGGCCTATTAGATGCTTTAATAGATATGAAAAAATAGTACTGATAACTGCGGCCCTATGATGAGGCACGTGGTGTTTTAGCCCCAGCTTGTTATGTGTCGTTTTAAAGTAGTCTGCACAATAAGAAAAAAAAAACAACACTTGCGTGGCTGAGTGGTGAGCGTGCTTGACGCGCGAAGGATCCGGGTACGATTCCAGGGAGCAAAATCTTCTTTTTTTTATTCTTTCTACATGGCGTTCTCGTAAGTTCGAGAACCTTCTCGTCCGATTCAGTTAAGAATGTTCCACGAGCCGAACGTTCTAGGCCGAATGTTTCAGAAGCCCACGCGTGTACAAAAGTGGCTCCATGTGGCATGCCGGAGCCAGTCTCGCCCCAGCGCTCGATCCTGCGGTTTCGCCGACATCCACGCCCGCGACGCTCTGCTGTTTTCTTTTCTTCCCTTTTTGTTTTGAGCACAAGTTCGCCCTATTAAACGTTTAGTTTCTTCAGTTATCATCGCCTTATCAATTGTCATACGTGACAATATGATTTAACCTGGTTCTTTAGGATCAGATTCAAAACCTGCAGTAGTTCAACGTTCAACCACTATGGCCCCGTGGGATTATCATACCATTCAGTGCAATCTTATACTGACTAAACATTTCAAAGAAGATAGACCGGATGAAGTCATAAGGCAGGCATTCTTTCATCTCCATACTCACTATGGACAGTGCAAATGTTTTTTTACGCAAATGGGACTAAAACAGACTCGGTTGTTGGCTGTGCTCTGACATTGCCATCTGTGAAGTAGGTCGAGAAAATTTACAGTGCAGCCACCATAATAACAGGAGAGTTGTTTAAGCTGTTGATAGCTGTTGATTATGTAACGAAAAAAAAGGTTTTTCCACTGAAGCATTTACATGGATTGCTTGAGCTCATGAAGAACATTTACTTCACTGACAGGGATGGGCAAAATACATGCAAATATGTATTGAAATACAAATACAAAATACTTCGTCAAAAATGTATTTAATTACAACTCTAATTACATTTCCAAAAAAGTATTTAAGTACAAGATACAAATACAACCAAATGTATTTGGTCTCCTCCAAATACTTTTCCAAATACATTCCTCAAAATTTGCCTCAGCGACTTCAGGGCACCTGCAACGCGTTTCTGGGTATTTCATTTTAATTTTGCATCGCACACTCTGGAGTTAGTGTGCGAGGCTATAGTAAAGTAATAGAAATATAATCACAAAAAATGTAATTAGCTTGGACATAATAGGTGAAAAAGTACAGAGCTTCAAGCAGCTTTCTTTGTCGATTACATTTTGGTATAGACCAACAAAGAACCGAGACGACCAAGACGCGCAGCACTAGCTAGAGAATGTTTTATTGTTGCAACTAGCACCAGTTACGCAAAATCTGGACGACCGCGCATTTAGAATGTTCCAGGCAAAAATATGGATGGAAATCATGCTGGAAAGCATCACAAGTTGTCACAGGCACTTATTTAGCCCGTCTGCCTGTGAACGTCGATTTCGTCACTATTCTTCTTCTGGACTAGCACCGTAATCACTAAGTCACTAAAGGCTTGTGCTTGATTGAGAGACACTGCATTCGGTGCAGAACGTAGTTTTCTTCCTGCTCTGGACAGTGACACTAAATTTGAAGGTTGTATTTTCGCCCACAAAATTTTATTTAATTGCAATTGTATTTGAAATACCCATGTGTTAGTATTTAAATACACACATCAAATACATTACCCAATTTGTAATTAAATACAAATGCAAAATACACAAAGTATTTGAAATACGTATTTCAAATACTTGTATTTGAATACTGCCCATCCCTGTTCACTGATGCGCACCAGAAATACGGTCGTTCGAGGACTACAGAATAAGATTATCTCTGCTTCATGCAAGCAGACTGAAAGCATTTTCTGCTGGGTGCCAAGCCACGTCGCCATTCCAGGTAACAAAAAGTACGATTGTGCTGCAACTTCTGCAATTGAGAGGCGAGTAGACATACATAAAATACAACACAAAACCTACTACACCCTTTTGAGGTGTTGCATTCGAACTAAGTGGCGACGTAATAGGAATAATGAAGAAAATACCAAACTGCGAACTGAGTGATGTAAAACCATATATAAGTGAGTGGGAGAGGGCCCGGCCTCGGGAACGCTTTCATCAGGTGGTCCTCAGCCGGCTACGAATTGGTCATACGCGTCTCAACTATGGGTATCCCTTGCGTGGAGAGGATGCCCCAGTGTGTGAGCACTACAATATTATTCTAACGATCACACACACCCTACTTGAGTGCCCCAAGTATGATAAAGAACGTTTTTATTTTATTTTGCAAGAATAAAAACAACACGCACCACTTCCCTTCGTCATTTGACTTTGCGACGAGCAGCCTGTTCCGCATCTTTGCGTGTTGAATAATCTCAATATCATCGTTCATACACACCGACTATGAGTTCAAGTCAAGATAAAAACTCATGTTCATGACGTATACACATATACCATCTCATAACTACAGTTTTATCACTTCATCAGTTACTATAGATCTTTCTTCCAAACCCTTCCTTCCAGATTAGTTTATGCTTCTAGCGTATTTTGGCCTTAGCAACCCCTTGCGCCATGAAACTCCAATCAATCAATCCGTTACACAGTCAATGAAACAATGATTCAATATTGATCAATTAAATGCTTCGTACAGCCGATTCTCTGGTCTAAGCATGGGTGAACTGATGGGCGAACTTTTGAATGAGTCACAAGTTTCCAGTTAAACCTGACATACTTTCCTAAAAATGTCGGAAGCACAGTTGAGGTCACCTTTTTTCTTTTCTTTTTCTTTTTTAAAGGGAGCTAGTGGCCCGTGGCAATAAAGCTTCCCCGTGCCCTGCGCTGAGTACCCTGAGAACCGGAATCAACCTCGTTAGAATGATGAAAGTGACGTTTGACATTCAATGGCAAAAAAAACACACACACACACACACACACACACACACACACACGCATGCACAAAAAAAAAACCGCTGATTATAAATAGAGAAGATCAATCAATGGAACCATTTTGTGTTTCTGCTCCCCAAGACCTGAGAGCCGAAATACTTCCTGAATGAAGTTGGCTCGGCGTGTTCGGTGATGAGTGTGGTCACAATTTTCGCTTTTCTTTTTCTACTTTCTATTCACTGCTTCACTGAAAGAGCGGAATTTTCAAGAAAATGCAAGCGCGCGTTTTTTTAATTTTTTTACTTAAATGCATTTATTTTCAACGGCGAAAAACGTCTAGGAATAATTACTTGTTTCAGTTCTCGTAGATTAAGAACCCTACACCCTTGTTAAAAAAAAATGCTTGACAGTTTTTTTTTAACACATTAGGTAACACTTCCTGCTAGCGTATTGTAATTTCCTCACGCATTGAAATTGTGGTGCAAATCCTGCGCGCCTGATTGACCGGAGTTTAAGCACATCAGAAACTCGCGCCCATTGGTAACTAGAAACTAGACACACGCGTCGGTGGGTTACGTTTTTTACTTCACACATTCCCCTAGTTTATGCGATAGAGAGGAAAGGGGTAGTTTGTGTGTGTGTGTGTGAGGGGTGACTGATTCTTGAGTAGACGGCCACGAGTGTTTCACGCGTACACGGATGCCGCCTCGGAAATTTGTTTACAACCCTATCAATACCCTCCATGTTTTTGTGTGCTTCTGCTGGTGAATAATATCACAGGCCGCCACTTGTACCTTGCACGTGACGAGTTGTTTTCGCCATCGCACTGTTGTCTACCGCCAATATCACCAGCACATTGTGTTGCCGCCATTTTGGGTGGTCCGTCCATGGGTACGTCGCGTGAATGCCGCATTAGCACATTTCACTCCTCGTGGAACCACAGAGTCCGCTGCTAGGTTTAATGTCATGGGACATCTTATTTAAATCAGCAAGCGTGAAAGGTCGCGGTCGTCTTGGTTGTACTCCGTGAGGAAGTCCCAATACGCGTCCCGGTATTAGTGTAACTTGTGCGAAATGAGAGTGTTCCCGTTACAATTCCAAGATATGAACGTTTTTTGTTTTAACGTTATTTTTTTACATTACATTTTGTGGTAGATGACCTGCAAATGAACACTGACAGATGAATATTTCATCCAAACTGTGTACAAAATATATTTAAGCTTGGCTTGATCATTAGTATAAACCTGGAACACATACTCTTTCGTGCGTGTGCTATGCGTTCCTTATTGTTGGTAGTGCTTGTTTACGGGGAATTTAGGACGGTTTTGAATGCGTTGCCAACACGCCACTCTTACGAGATCACCGGGTTTATCAGATTGATAGAAACGAGTTTAAAATGTATGGATAGTGTGTGAGTTATGCCTTACTGAGAGCACCACAGTAAGTGTTCGCTACCTGGAATATGGAACTGGAAATTTATGTATATTCTATATGAATTTCAGTTTCTCTTTTTTTTACTTTTCTTTGTCTACAATCTGGATTTGATGATTCCAGATACTGATTTCTAGTTCCATAATCCAGAAATTGGAACGTTACACTGTGTTCTTTGTTAGAGCACTTTAATGACAAGATTCCGAGGGTTCCGATAAGGGTTCTCGCTTTTTCCAGGGGTGTTTGTAGCGCCTTGAGTCATGAGTGCTCATGAATTTAGCGGAGCCCATAATAGAAAAATATATACTTTTTTTAGTGGAGAAGGCTTATCGCACCCGCAATCCATCTACTGATTGCTCTGTTAAGCCGTGACGCTACAGATTGGTGTGTTATGATCATCCCCGTGATGATGTGGGATTGCACGGGGAGATACCATTTGCCAGTGAGTCATACTTGGTCCTGCTGTTCGCGCTTTCTTTCACTTCCACTCGTGATAACAAAAAAAGGCGTCGGGCGGCGGATCCCACAGTCCGGGGTTGGGTTAACAGTGAACCGGTTGGTAAATATTACGTATTAAGATTACTTATGCGTGACTAAAGTAGGTATTGCCGAGCGCGTTGTCGAGTGGGCTCGTGCCTGGCGGAATAGTTACCGTGCTTGGCACCAAACACCCATCTCGGGGTGCCGTTACAACTTTACATGAATAGCACACCCTATTGGACCGAAGGTTTGGGGAATTTAAAATCAAAAGGGACTACGTTGGGTTAATAGTGGTAGGTCTATTTCCAACAGCGCCACGGTTTGGAACATCTTCGTAGCGAAGCTGCGAGGAAGATGTTGCAAATGTTGCCATGTAAACGCTTAAAGGGACACTGACAGGGTGTTTATGCTCGCCGAGGTTTTTAGTTTTACATGACATATGAGAGCCCAACTACCCAGAACAAATTTGCGACTCGAAATTCGGTTTCTTTCCGCCCGAAATCCGCAGCAGCTCGTTCACCATGCTTAAACGAGTCTTCTTCTTTGTCCAGGTATGTGGAAGAAGGAATGATCATTGTTACCGATCCGATAATCGTTTTTTACTGCTGGTGTCTTGCCCACACCAATATGTGCATTTTTTTTAGTGTGTCAGAAACACTGTTCAGTCTTTGCTATGTTGTGGCGACGTTGAGGCCAATCCGGGTCCCATGAGCGATGTCCAGGCTAAGCAGTTTAGCCAAATGTATGATATTTTACAGAGCTTGAATGCTCGCTCGCTTCAGTATGAACAGGCACAGGCAAAGCTGCTTACCAGTGTAAATGAGATAAAGGAAAACCAGAAACTTATGCAAGAAGAGGTGGCTGACATTAACAAAAGGTTGCATGTCGTTGAGAGTAAAACAATCCTTCTTGAAACAAAACAGCGAGAAGACGGTGTCGCCGGTCAAGCAGCTGATAGCTTACGGAGCGAAAACATCGCTCTGCGGGAGCGTTTTGATGATATGGAGGACCGGTCTCGTCGAAACAACGTTATCTTTTACGGTATTCCTGATCTTGCTTCAGAAACGTGGAGTCACGCTGAACAAAAGATAACAAGCCTGCTCTCCGAATGCTCCTTGCCTTCCATAAGCGGAACATTTGGTATAGAGCGCTCACATAGGCTAGGGGCATTTGCTGCGAACAAATGTCGCCCCATCATCGTACAGTTTTCTTCTTTCAAAACAAGGGATCTTATCTTACCTTGCAAAATGCAACTAAAAACGGTAGGCGTGACTGTCAGTGAAGATTTTTCTTTTGCTACTCGCCTGGCTAGGAGAAAACTAATAGAATTTGGCAAATCCCAAGGAAGTACTTTCAAACTGCGTTTCAACAAGCTTTATCAAAATAACAACTGCTGTACGTACAACCCCCAAGAAGACCGAATATGTGTGTCAACCTCGTTCCAACGCTCTGAAAGAAATGTTAGCGTGCTTCCACTAATTTCAGCCCCCCTTTCTCAACCGTCTGGCTCCGCCTAGCGGTCCGAGAGGGGCGGGGGACCAGTTAATGTGCCAGTTGTTTTTTCTAACATTCGAAGTCTGATTAAAAAAACGCGATGACTTATGCTCAATGATTGACTCGTGTGATGCTGGTTTGGTTGTGCTCACTGAAACTTGGCTTTCCTCTCAAGTTAAGGATTCTGAAATATTTCATTGTAGTAAAAGTTTTGATGTTTGCCGGAATGACCGCAGGGAACGTTCTGGAGGCGGAGTTTTGATAGCAGCTGTGCCTGAACTTAAATCTTTTTTGATAAACATAAAATATGATCTTGAGATAATATGGGTAGGTCTTTCCATTGGACACAAAAAGCTAGTATTAGGCTGTTGCTATCGTCCTCCAACAGGATCAAATACTTTTGTTGAGCAACTTCATGATGCAATTAACCTTGTCCGTGTTCGCTTTCCAAACTTACCCATTTTTCTTATGGGCGACTTTAATTATCCCGGCATCATCTGGTCTGATTTAAGTTCTTCATCGAAAAACCCCTCAACTGAATGTAACCGTTTCTTAAATCTATGTTCTGACTTTAATCTTTCGCAAATTGTAAGATTTCCGTCAAGGACAACAGACTCCTCGGCGAACGTGCTCGACCTGATACTGACTGATACACCTGATTTAATTTCTTATATTTTATACCTTCCTGGCTCAGTGATCACTCGTTGCTTAACTTTTCTTTTATAACTCCCGTGTGCCGTAATACAAAACAGATCAAACAAATTCGGGATTACAAGAGGGCCAACTACGCAGCGATTAATAAAGGTCTGTGCTGTTTTTTGGAGGACATTTTGCCAGAGTTTTGCGAGCGTTCCGTTCAAACCAATTGGGACTTATATAAAAACAAAGCCATTTCTTTATTTAATGAGCACATTCCATTACGCTCAATTATAACAAACACACAGTCTCCATGGTTCACTCCTCAACTCCGAAGGCTCTCAAATAAAAAGAAACGTTTGTTCAGAAACGCAAAGCGCATTGCCTCGGAGGAATACTGGCAACGTTATAATCTTGCAGCGAATGAATACAAAAAAGCAGTCGGGGAGGCTAAATATTACTTCTTTAATGAGTGCCTACCATCTATGCTAATTAATAATCCTAAACAGTTTTGGAGTGTAATGAATCCCATTGTTGAGCGTTCCCTTTCACTTACAAATGAGTCCGGTGAAATGTTTCCCAATTCACTGTGTTCAACTGTTCTCAATGACATGTTTTCTAGTGTATTTAAAAATGTTACTGATTCATTTTGTCCATCATATCCTTCATATGACTTTTTTCCCATGAATCCAATTGTCATTGATGAGTATGGCATTTTAAAGATTATAGAGTCAACTAAACAATCATCGTCATCTGGTGTTGACAATACTAACTCAAAGTTTCTAAAGAATACAAAAGAATATACATCAATCATTTTGTCTAAACTATTTGAGCAATCTCTTTCACTAGGTCAGCTTCCAGACGACTGGAAAACTGGAAGGGTGATTCCACTGCACAAGACTGGAGACAAACATTCCCCTTCTAACTTTAGACCCATTTCACTCACAAGTATTTGTTGTAAAACGATGGAACATATAATTTATTCTAATCTGGTTAATTTTCTTGAATCTAATTCATTCTTCAACGTTAACCAACACGGTTTTAGGAAATTTTTTTCATGCGAGACACAACTTGTAAGACTAACAAATGATTTCCATCGCGTTCTAGATCGTGGTTCACGAATTGACAGTGTTTTTCTTGACTTCTCCAAGGCGTTTGACAGGGTCTCTCATAACCTTCTTCTTCTTAAGCTTCACAAACTTAACATTGAACCGCATGTACTTTCGTGGATTCGCGCATTTCTAACTAATCGTGCACAGTTTGTAAGTTGTAATAATACCGACTCGTCCAAAGTTTCAGTAACGTCCGGAGTACGTCAGGGATCTGTGCTTGGCCCTCTTCTCCCAGGCAGCACACGATATTGGGCCAACATTGGAATTGATGGGACAAAGAATGGCCCAACAATGGCCCAACTGAGCCATGTGTTTACCAATATTGGAATTACCTGGGCCAATAATGGACTATCATAGCCAATGTTTTTCCAATATCGGTGATGCACTGGAATAAGCTGTCCAATATTGGACTGTGAAAGCCAATGGCTTGCCAATATTGGATAAATGCTGGCATAACCTGTCCAATATTGGATTGTCAAAGCCAATGGTTTTCCAATATTGGATATATGCTGGCATAAGTTATCCAATATTGGACTGCCAAAGCCAATGGCTTTCCAATATTGGATATATACTGGCATAACCTGTCCAATATTGGACTGTCAAAGTCAATGGTTTTCCAATATTGGATATATGCCGGCATAAGTTATCAAATATTGGACTGTCAAAGCCGATAGGTTTCCGATATTGGATATATGCTGGCATAAACTGTACAATATTGGACTGTCAGAGTCAATGGCTTTCCAATATTGGATACATGCCAGCATTAGCTGTCCAATATTGGACTGTTAGAGCCAATGGCTTTCCAATATCGGATGCATGCTGGCGTAAGCTGGTCAATATTCAACTGTCAAAGCCAACAGCTTTCCAAGATCAACTCATGCTGGCATAAGCTGGTCCAATAGTGGACTGTAAAAGCCAATTTGGATTTCCAATTTTGGAAGTATGCTGACTTGTGCTGGTCATATTGCACTGCCAAGGCCAAGGGCTTTCTAATATTGAATGTATGCTGTCATATGCTGTTCAATATAGGAGCGTTAAAGCCACAATTTCCAGTATTGGAAATACAGGGATGAAACTGGGCAAAGCAGCTTTGGAGAAATTTTGGGAGCAGAAAAAAACTATTTTCATGCAGGCTAGCAGCAAAAACGAGGTCTTGGAGCAAGTTGGGACCAGCATTCGTCAGTTTTAAGAATTAAAATAGAGGCTAAATGTCACCTGGTTTTCAAAACTCAATGAAATATGGCATATAGATAACTTAATCAATGGGAACTCAACAGTGGTTTAATTAACCTTTTATTTGAAACATTTTTCACAAACTTACATGAAAATTAGACAAATCATATAGAGCAAAACTGCACGACAGTGCGACACATGATGGAACCAACTTGCAAAGTGGTAAAAGTAAGCAAACAGATACATATATACTGCGCCTCGATCTGGCCGGCCGCGCTCGCTCTGCGGAAATGTGAGCGTGGGACTCTCGAGCCCCGTTAGCTTACTGATGCTGCAAGACGCTACTTTGTTGTCGCGAATCATTTGCCCTTCGAACGGTCGCGAAGCCGTTGCGCCCGGCGTACCCTACGCAGCATATTTCAGAAACCGTTCGCGCAGCATCGCAACCTTCTTACTGCGAGCGTCGGTGATTCATCGTGTGTTGAAAGTCGGACGATGTGCTGTTCGAGGTGTCTTTTATGTGCAACTCTTTCGTAAAAAAATTTGAAGTTTAAAAACGCGAACCTAACAGTGTACAAACAGTTTTAAATTTATTGATAAAAATATATATATTTATAGATATATTTGTGTACATCGTGCGCAAAGAATAGTCGCGCTTAGTTCTTCATTCTAAATTATAATGTAAGTTATACGACGCAAAACATACTGTCGTCGCACTTGCCCCGTTTAGAACCACTTTTGGACTGGACAGTTTCTTTAGAAGTTCGAAAGCTGACCTTCAAAGAGCTGTCCTGTTAAATCGGTAATGACAGCAAGGTAGACGCCATGCGAGTTTAAGGCCAATCCTGTCTCCGGTTAGGGTCACGTGACTACTGTCTCAAAGCTGGCGATAAGGCAGAGCGCGGAACCTGCCTAAAGCACAAGGTCACGCATAACTTCTACTGCACTATCAACCTTGGGTAGGAGTGACAAATTCTCTCGCTCCGTTCATTGTTGAGATGCCCCTGAAGATAAGCCTTTGTAAGCGCACCCCACCCCCGTTCTGGCCTGCTTGCTTTGTACTCCTTCTCTCTTTTTTCTCTCTCTCCCTAAGCTGAAGGCGCGGTTGCTGTGCGTACTCGCCGGACTTGAATCCGCTCTCTGTGCGCGGGTAACGGCAGAAGTGTGATCATGTGGTTTGACGGATGACACATTACCCGTTGACAAACTCGGAATGCCTGCGTTGCAAGGACCGGACCTAGTTTCGCGCGTGATGCGGCCTGCGGGGTGCAGGCCCGCTGTGGATTTCGCTTCTGTGGTAAATGGTATCTCGTTCGAAAAGTCCTATCCGTGTCGATTTCTTCAAAGAGGCCCAAGACATTCTTGTGAACAGTTTAGTGTCCGGTTCGGCAAATGGCAGCGTGTGCTACATTGTGTTGAATCTTCACGGATCACTTCCTTGTAGTTTTTGTGTTTGAGTGGTTGTTCTGCAGTGCCCGTGTTGACATATAAGTCGGATTACATCTTTCAAGTCCAGTATTTTCAACGTAAGTGTGCTGCAACCTACTTGATGATCATTGTCCGTTCTTGTATGGGCAATCTTCCGGATAACCTCTAGAATTGGGCATTGCCTATCTCCTGGCAGCTGGGAGAATAATTTTCCCGCAATCTTACCGACAGTCGCCTGCCATTATCTGTCTGAAATAATGTCACAACCGCAGGAAGAATACTGACTTTTTTATTCTATCTGCGTTTCGCAAAAACACGTTTCGTTGCCACCTTTCTGGTCGACATTTACGTTTCATCGACATTCGTTACGCGAATTGCGCGCTGTAGGGGCATTTCGTCGCGCGTGTATTCTTGAGGCGCGTGCTCACCGAACCAGCCCACCCTTTCACGCCGCTTCATGCTAATCTGAAGCGGTTCATTGCAACAAAAAAAGAAGAAAATAAAACATATTTTGAGTTTTTTTATGAAACATCGCGTGTTGATGAAACGATCTGTCTATGAAATGTAGTTCGATGAACTGATAGCACCGCCAATGAGGGGCGACTAGTGGTAGAATTTTGGCGAAACAATTCTGTCAGCTGCCGGGAGACTGGACACTACCCAAGAATTACCCCGGTTGTTGCTTGCTTTGCAGTCTTTTTAATTGTATCACAGCCGAGTAGTACCTCTTCACATATTACGAATTGCTGAGATTGTGCTTGTCTACAGAATAAGCTGTGTGTAATAAACTGTTAGGAGATTTCAAAACAATCCCTTGTGTCTGTTTACCTTCCTTTTTGCAAACAACTTGGCGAGGGCACTTGCAAAGAGCTGGGCGAGTGCAACGATGGCCAAAAATCAGCATGACGGCCAACATTGGATCGGGTCGCGCTTCCAGTGTTGTCCAATATTACGCCGGTCTTCGCCAATATGGGGGCACCTTGGCTGGAACCATGGTTTAGCGATGGCCCAACATTGGCACCAATGATGGGGCCGACATCGGCTGGAACGATGGCTGAACATTGGCCCAACATTGGCACCGATCACTGGGCCAACGTTGGAAAGGGTAGCGCTTCCAATATTGTCCAATATTGAGGCCGGTATTTGCCAATGTTAGGCCAATGTCGGACCGACATTGGTGTGCTGCCTGGGCTCTTTCTCATTTACATTAATGACTTACCATTGAATGTAACATCTTCTATTTGTTTATTTGCAGATGATTATGTTGTATACCGCGAAATTGTTAACCGTTCCGACATCTTACTTCTTCAAAATGATCTCGATTCCATCTCAAGTTGGTGTGACTCTTGGCACATGTCATTAAATGTTAACAAGTGTAAACACATGATAATTTCCAGGCGAGTTAACGATCCTCCTTCCTATATCCTTAATAATATGACTTTAGAGCGGGTTGACACTTACAAATATCTGGGCGTTCACATCACATCTAACCTCTCATGGGAATCGCATGTTAACCACGTCATTTCCAATGCCAACCGCATGCTTGGCTATCTAAAACGTAATTTTTTCCAGACTCCTTCGACTTTGAAACTCTTTTTCTATAAAACACTATTCCGGCCAAAACTTGAGTACGCTTCTGCTGTTCGGGATCCTAACACTGAGAGCCTCGTCGGCGCCTTGGAGGCTGTCCAGAATGGATCTGTGCGTTTCATTCTTTCTAATTACCATCGTACATCAAGCGTAACCTCTATGAAAAAATGCCTATCCTTGCCAGCTCTTTCTTTATGCCGAAAGTTTTATCGATTAAGTTTATTTCAGAAAATATTTTTGACAACCCTATACTTAAGACTGAACACCTACTGGAGCCATCCTACATATCATCACGCAATGATCACATACATAAAGTCGAAATTCCACAGTGCCACACTAATACCTACTACAGATCATTCATACCTCGTACGTCTGCTGACTGGAATCACCTTTCCACATCCATCGCCACAATTGTTAATCCTGTTGATTTTAAAAAAAGCTGTATCAATACTACTAGAAGTTGATTGCGATTTGAGTGTTCCATCAACTTGTACGTAATAATCCCACCCCCTCTGTAATGCCTTCGGGCCCTGAGGGTACCAATAAATGAAATGAAATGAAATGAAATGAAAGGAAACTGGCGGTGACACAGCGGCCGCTTTCCAGGCGGGTGGCCGGGCGGAGGAAGCGCAGGAGGCAGCGGTACCGGACACGGCCGGGCAGAACGAAGCGGAGGTGGAGGTGGTTGCCACGGCTATCAAGCGACCTCTCGTGCAAGAGAACAGCGCTGAGGAAGAGGAGGACGGCACACCGACTTATCTACGCTGTAAACTCGCCGGAACCAGAAGCGGACGCCTAAGAGCCTCGAAGCCTCGGCCTCCGCTGGAGGACCGGCACGAAAGGAACTCACAGAAGGTGAACTGTTCCAACGCTTTCAGCGTCGTGCTGTGTGCAGACGCGTTTTGATGCGCGGGGTTTCGTTCTCTATTTTCTTTGGAACGCGACCATAATGAAACAGTTGAAATTAATAAGTTTGAATTGCGTGAGCCTGATAGCTCGGATAAGAAAACAATGGGTGTTAAACCGGAGGCATGCGGTTCAGAGAAGCTCGTTTTAGCGAACGCCGTTTTACCCACCCCCGGTTTATCAACGCCTTTATAGAGAACCCAGTTTAGCGAAAATGGCGATGAGCCTCCTTTTAGCGAATTCGGCCGCCGCGAAGCGGCGTGTACGGGTAAATCAGGTGAGTTAACATTTTTGTAATGAGCCGCCGCAGACTGCCGCCGGCGAAGCGGCGGGAGCGCAGCGGGTGGCATGGCTTAACACGGGCACCAGTGATACACGCAAAAAGTAGGAAAGCCTTTTTTTTTTTTCTTTTAGAAAAAAGCGTCCCTTTTTCGATAAACGGCGTTTCTTTAAACTGAGGCTCCGCTTTCTCTGAACCGTGCTTCGACAAAACGTGCCCATTCTCTAAAACGTGCTCCGATGAAATGGCATTCGATCAACCGTTGTAAACCCGTATTAAACGAGCTGTTGAAAGAGAACGCAGATATTGTGCTCCTACAGGAAACGAAACTCTCCTCCGCTTCTCAGGTGCAAGAATTGACTCAATTCCTTGAACGACATTTCAGTTTGTTTCATTTGAATGCTATCGCACAGAGTGGAGGGGGGGGGGGTGCTATTCTTGTTCGCAAAGATAGTGCTCTCGCCATGCTTCCGGAGTGGAAAAGTGATAGGAGCGGTCGGGTGTGTTCACTGGAACTGCTGTGTCATCGTGAGCTCTTTAAATTGCTGTGTGTTCACGCCCCCAACACACCAGCAGATCGTAAGCCCTTTTTTATCAGTCTACGGAAATACTTGGACACATCGGCGAAGACGATACTAGCTGGTGACTTTAACTGTATTGTAAATGCGCGAGACTGCTCAAACGGGCTCCATTCTGATTCCAGCGTTGGAGAGCTTAAGAAGTTATTACGGGATTTTGACCTTCAAGATGTGACGGAAGTGGCGTCGGCGCCGTGTCCCGGCTATACCCATTGGCAGGGCAATTGTCATTCGCGCCTCGATCGTGTGTATGCGTCAAGCGAATGCGTAGCGACTGCGGAAGCATAGAAGGTCAATGCCGTCGCTTTCTCGGACCATGCAATCTTTTCAGTGCGGGTGGGAAAAAGCGAACCTGAAGTAAAGAAAACTTCAGGGTGGAGTTCTTGCAAGATGAACGAGAGCCTGCTAGAAGAGAAGCCGTTTGCCGCTAAAATAGAGGAAGTTCTACGCGAAACAAACAAGGCTGGCGTAGACGCTGTTAGGTGGGAACTCGTGAAGGAAGAGGTCAAATTAATCACCTTTCGGTATAGCCAGTAAAAGGCTGCTCAAACGCGGGCGGAGAAGCGCACCATAAAATTAACTCTGAAAACTTTAACCGGTGAAGAAAGCCGAACCCCAGGCGTGTTCACTAGCGATATTCGCGAATGCAAGTCAGGACTCGTCTCAATTATGGAAGGTGAATATCGTGGTGCAATGGTGCGATGCCGGTTGCATGCATTAGACACAGAAGAAAATCGGATTAAAATCTTTAAAACGAAAGAGCGCAATCACATTCGCCGAAATAAAATAACTTCTCTGCAAGTCTGGGAACAGGTTTTCTCAGAGCAAGACGACGTCGAACGTGAACTCGTAGACACATTCACTAAGCTATTGAGTGTGCAGAAAGAGGTAGACGAGACCACTTTAGAAAAATGTTTTGAAGCCTTGCCGGAAATTCCTCCGGAGATTTGTGAGAAAATAAACGGGGAAATCACCGAAAAAGAAATAAGAGATGCGATTAAAGAACTTAGCACCAGAAAGTCGCCAGGTGTAGATAGGCTGGGTTCTGCATTTTATAAAAAAGTTTTCAAGCCTTCTCATTCCGCTACTCCGAAGTGTGTATGCAGACATCTTAAAACGAATTTTGCTACCTCCGTCAATGCGACAAGCAATAACAGTTCTCATCCCCCCCCCCCCCCCCCCCCAAAAAAAAAAAAAATGCAGGCTCCAGCGTTACATGCCCGGACAACCTTAGACCAATCAGCCTACTGACTTCAGATTGCAAGGTTCTCGCCAAAATTTTTACTAAACGCAATGGACAGGCTTTAAGCTGTATTGTGGGAAATCATCAACCTTACGGGTTTAAAGGTAGGTGATCACAACAAACTCCCGCATAATGCGGACTATATGCGAGACGGCGGAGGTCGAACAACACCCCATTGCAGTGCTCCAGGTCGATATTAGTAAGGCATTCGATAGGGTGTCACACTCTTTTCTTTTCACACTTCTGGAACGATGCAGTCTTGGGGGGACGCTAACAAAGTATATCAAGATTTGCAACAGGAAAATCACCACTCGCTTTTTAGTCAACGGGAACCAAACTACTCCAATAAAGGTAAAATCATCAGTACGGCAAGGATGCCCAATGTCGCCGCTGCTCTTTGCGGTACATTTAGAACCTCTATGTAAAACAATTATGGCCGACGAGAACATTCAGGGCGTGAATCTTGGCACCGGGCCAACTAAACTTCTAACCTTTGCCAATGATGTTGCAATTGTATGTTCGTCTAAGCGACAACTGGCGCTTCCAGTAAAAAATTTATCGGATTTCTCCAACGCATCAGGGGCAGTCATGAATATGTCCAAATCGGCTGGGGCTTGGCTCGACCCATGGATCACAAAACCCGAGAGGTATTTGGGCATGAATTGGTCGTGTTCAGTCTCTAAATATCTCGGAATTGAACTAAAAACTTTATCCCTCAGCACCGGCCGAGAAAGCATTCATTTGAATAAGGTTCACGGAAAAATGAGCGAATGTCACGGAAGGTATTTCTCGTTCTTTCACAGGTCCTTCGTTTCTAACTCTGTATTCTTTTCGAGTGAATGGTATGCCGCACAGGTTCTGATGTCCCGTCAAGTACATGTCCACAAGTTTCACAGGATTTGTGCAACATTTATCTGGCAATCCTTGTTTGAACGGATGCGTAGAACTAATTTGTTTCTTAGCCTATCCAATGGAGGTATGGGGCTCGTTAACTTAGAACTAAAGATGAAAGTAAATCGGTTTCTGTTTTTTCGGGACCAAATCCACCCGGTTCTGGCGAGATCCTCAAAGTGCCTAGGAGGACGATATCTGTCGGCCTGGCAAGTTAGTACGGAAGAAGCCTCCCAAAGGGCTCCCGTACTTAGGTTTTACAAAGAGATTGAAGACGCTATTACTTTTTTTTTGAATCACGTTTTTCTTGGGACTACCTAATCCAGGCGAATAGGAAAATTTGTATTGGGAGACTATCGACGTGGTAATACCTCCACCAATGTATCGCTCTCCGCCGTAAAGCCTAGAAGGGTCTACAGTGTTTAAAAAAACTGCGTAAATACGCGGTAAAAACATGCATAAAAGACTTATTCGTAAAATTTCATGCAGAAGTGTTGCCTGTTAAGACGTGGCTCGAGAACAAAGGGTTTCCTTTGGCGGGGTCTGCCGATTGTGCTTTATGTACTTTCCAGGAGACTTTGCACCATGTATTCATGTACTGCGCGAATGCTGAAATATTTTGGTCGGAACTCCGTCATGCATTTAACCTTGCTGAGGCCCAGCCGGATTGGGGCACTCTAAAATTTCTTCGTGTTGCAGCTGGTGTAAACCAAAAGTACACAGAAGTGTTACTTCTGCTCGGTATGCATGCAATTTGGAGATCCCGTAGGGATCACACGCTGTTTGTAGAAAAAGGCAAGCGGGCCTGGAGCCATTTTGTCGAAGGCTTTTCCTACACTAGTAGCCTGTTAGAGCAAACGGACATGCCCGGCTTCGAGCAGTGGTCCGTTATGCAACCACGTTTAAAAAACTACATGGTGAAAACAGACAAGTTCATAAATAGAAATTGTATAATGCACAACTGATCCCTTGGAAATTTGATTGGGTGGGTTTCTATACACGTGTGGCTACGGCAACAGCCAAGAAGGCCAGCTTTTAACTTTGTAAATAAAGACGTTTCGATATATACAGGGTGTTTTTTTTTTTTATTCTTACACATTTGTTTTAAAAAAACCGTGAAAGCTACACTAATGCGGTTTGTGCAGGTGGGTTATACGGCCAGGCGGACATTATGTGGGTGGCTAATCCTTGCGATAAGTCGGCTAATTAATTAAAATTTGTTAATTAACTTTTTTAATTAGTGGAAATAGACATATGATTTCAATTAGAAACTTGTAGAGCATTATCGGAAACCACTAAATCAACTATTTTTGGGAGGATATAACGCCGGGGAAGCATTTTACAGCGTTCTGTAAAAACGCTCCATTTTGACGCGTTCCTAGATTTCGGTTTCTTATCGGGGCGCATCACCGCGCCCGCGGTCCTGCTCCCCAGTGGCTGAGACGCGCAACACACGTGCGCCGTGCTTCCCTCCCTTCTACGGGGGAACCGAGGAGGTGGCTTCGCGTCGCGACCACCGGGGAGCAGGATCGCGGGCGCGTAGATGCGCTCCGATAAGAAACCGAAATCTAGAAATGCGTCCAAATAGAGCGTTTTTACAGAACGCTGTAAAATGCTGCCCTGGCGTTATATCCTGCTAAAAATAGTTGATCTAGGGGTTTTCGATGATCCTCAGCAATTTTATAATTGCAACCATATGTTTATTTTAAGTAATTAAAAAGTTAATTAACGAATTTTAATTAATTAGCCGACTTATCGCAAAGATTAGCCACCCACACAATGTCCGCCTGGCCGTATAACCCACCTGCACAAGCCGCATTATTGTAGCTTTCACGGTCTTTTTTAAACAAATGTTTAAGAATAAAAAAAAACACCCTGTATATATATATACAAAAAAGACCCAGTATCTTAGTGGGAAAGACGTCCGCTTCACACCCGGTAGGACCGGGTTCGATCGCGAGTGAAGCTTTTTTTTAAATATTTTTTATGTCTACATTTCTTTTTTTTTTACAATTATCACCGGAGAAACAAACAAAAAATAACCAACAAATGTTGTGGATGACACGTCGCTGAATTAAATGGTATGGGATTTCCTTTTTGACACCTGCGAACTCAATGTAATCACCTTCCTCAAAATGCAAGGAGCAAATAAATCAGGTAGCTTCCACTTTCCGAGGTGCCCGTAAATGTTCTACAGGAATTGCAGCCAGCCATTGGTCCTGATCCCGTTGATCTTTCGGAAACTCTGTCGCACAATGCCACTTTTTTCGGGCGCAGGACATGTGAGCCAGCTCTTCACGCAGCATCTTGGGTGTATTCTTTTCGGAGCCAATCATGGAAATTCGCCACGGGCACTCACTACTCATCTCCAACTCCTCAATGTACAAAACAACTCGTCTTGGAGTACAGAACAGCGAGCGGAACAAACATAACTGCAAAAGAATTGCACGGCAAACAGTTCCCGCTACGCCGCATGCCGTCTGCTACACAAAGGAAAAGGAAGAACATAAAATGCACGGTCGGCTGTAGCCACATGACTTCCGCCACTCACTCTCTTCTCTCCACTTCTCCGACCTCCGTACGCGGGTTTCGGTTTCGGCTCGAGCAGTTGCGTCTTTTGGTTTTATTAAAAAAAATACGATACTCTGTTGCAAAATATTAATTGGGTAGTCCTCCGACAACCATAATAAAGCGCCTGGCAAAAAAATAAAAAAAAAAAAAATTGGAGGGGTGTCAGTGTTTCTTTAAGCATTTAAAGGTTTCGTAGAGATTTTGCTACTTTTATATGGAAATTCAGCTGGGGGAGGATGCGAAGAGTCAATCCCTTCCGCCGCATCAAATCCGAGGGACTGGGACTGACGCACTTTGTCATTACGCACTTAGTTTCACTTTTTTTTTTTCTGCGTGGCCAGAACCAGCTGTTTTTGCGCACTGTTATTCAGATAAATGTGGTGAACTCCCTGCCCGCCATGTTAGTGAAGAGCGATCTTGGTGAACCTGTGAGTCTGTTCGGGTTTTTGAAAGAAGTTCAGGATCCTTCCTTATTTTTACAATCGAGATTTTATCTGGCATACCTTGACAGTGTCAAAAGAGGGGTATGTCACGGGATTTAGTGTAAATTATTTTACCCACGCCTTTTTATCGCACAGTTGATTACCTTTGCCCGAAACAAGATGTCTTGCGTCTCACCAGAAAAATGACTGCTCCTCCCGTTGTCAACTCTTTTTCCTATAAACTGCACACTGGTACGTCGCCTGTCAAACCGTGGTTGTAGAAACATGGGTTATTTCTTCTTTGGTGGATTGATTCTCTTCTGTGTAATACGCCAGAAACCATAGAACATTATTTCATTTAATGTTAGGACCCGGTCTTTTCTTCTTGAACATACTACAGAGGACGTTGAAAAAGGACTTGGTTGTAGCCCACGAAACATTTCGTTTCCTTCCAGTCGATGGAGTGAACATGGTCCCCTATGTTCTATTTAAAATCCTGGGTCTGTTTGGCTTATGAAAAACCCGGTTGGAACTGCGTCATGAAGACCTGCACATAAAACCGACACGTGTTTATTTTATTGATGTAGTAATGCAGGTCCAGTCTGTCTGCTGCAGGACTTCCGACTCCGCGCGTAATTGGGCACACTTTTTTTTAATCACTTAAAATTTCAAGGATTTTTAGTTATCCCACAATATGTCTGGGCGGATTTTTAAAAATATTGATACTGCACTTGCATGCTGAACATTGTGTCCAATAAAAAAAAGAAAATAATGGTTTCTTTGCTTGACTTTCTCGCGGGGGCGCCAGGTTCGATTTATTCTTTCAATTTAGCGTTCTCGGAAGTTCTAGAACCTGGTCGTCTGATTGTACAAATGTTTTACGCGTCGAATGTTTTAGCCGAAAGTTCCAGAAACCCACGCTGGTACAAAAGGAGCTCCGCGTGCCGGCCCTGGTTCAGTCTCCCTCTTCCTCTTGATTGCAGCTCCGCCGACCTTCGCCACCTGCGGCAATACTCCTTTGTTTGTTTTTTTTCGGCACAAGTTCCCAAGGCTAAACGCTTACTTTATGTTTATTCGTCGCTCCTTTTGGGGGAGCTGCGGGGTAACCCAGCCCCTTAAGCGTACCTTTCCGATGCCTCGCAGCGCAAGCCCGATCCCCGGTTCAAGAGGACCGTACGCAGACACTAACGAGACCTGAGAAAGCAGCTGCACCCAAATCCTACCCCCGGAATTCAAATGTCTGCCACCCAAGAAAAAGAATCCAACGAGGCTGACGATAAACAAGTCGCTAAAGACCCCGGTCGCCGCCAATATCGTACACCTACACTCTTCAAAAAAGCTAGTTAAAATCGAGCAGCGGCAAAAGTGACTATATTTTTCTGAGCATTACTACCTTTCACAAACTTTGTATTACCTCAAACGCGCGATAGGTAGTAAAAGTTTAATAAATGCTGCAGTTACTACCTTTTTTTGATAGTTACTACCCGTTTACTAGCTATCTACTACACCAAAGGCGCAGACAAGATGGCAGGTTTTGTTGCATCCCAGAGGGCCAGCGTTAGCGACGCACTCGCTGTTTCGAAACTCAGGGCGAGGTATCCACGCAAAATCGTAGCATCAAATATTCTAGGTTGGGGCATGTTTAGAGGTTGGAGCTGACTTTATAATATTCGTAGCCTTCGTACTAGCACGTCGTAGAAGCCAGCGCTGCAGCGAGCGCAGCAGCCAACGTTACAAGAACCACTCAGTTGGGAATCTGCCATACACTGTTAGCAAGCCGCGTGTATTTAGCTAATATTTGTGGTAAAAAAACACGCGATTTACACAAATTACCATAAATTTACACGTTGAGTAATTGATAATTTGTTCAAAAATCATGCGAGGTTGTAAAAAATGTGTTTTGGTTCGGTCATACACGCATAGCCGTGTAGCCGACCTCAAAAACACGCATCACACCCGACGACGACCGCAGCATTCCCGGCTATCGAAGCACCGGAATGCTTGGGGACACACCTAGAAAGTACCGCCGAGACAAATGCCGCGGAAAGAAACAGGTCTCGGAGACAGATATGCACCAAAAGCAATTACGTCATGTCGCGAGACGAGGCGAACCCCGCGCTTACCGCGCTCGCTGCCATTCGTGCCATTGATTCTGGTCGATGGCAATGTGGCTTCTCTCTTGTCGCCCATGTTTGTATTCATTTTAGGAGTCTTGATAATAGTTTGTTACACACCACAAAGTTAGAGGTCTAATTACTCGTTCTAAACAGTTAAAATGGATATAAAAAGCGTGCCCTCGATCTGAAGACGTTATACTGCAGTTGGTTTCGTTTTGGCTTCAACCCTTCAACGCAAGCGAAGGTGCCGCCGCTTCTTATGTACCCTGCTCAGAATGTACGGCGCTCCGTGGTGGCCGCCATATTGAAACTTTATACCAGTTGCTGCATCTGTAGGTCATCTTTAAGTTAGAGCTGACAGAGAAAATCTGGCCACGGCGCAACGCCGATGTACGCTGGAAGCTAGAGCCGGTTTGCTTTCGTTGCTTTTGTTTGGCCGGAGAAAATCTGGCAACAATGCACATTTAGCATGGCGCCGGTATTGTTTTGGTTTGTCCGGACGCCAGAAGCTCGTAGGTTTGCAAACACATGTTGCGAAAACGTGACCGGAGAAGGGCTCCTGTGATATTCCCAGAAGACGCAAAGTATCAATCGTAATCGTCGTGTGTGCTTTGAAAGCGAAGGGGCCCACAGGGTCCACGAGTGCGTAATTCTGTTTATTGAACAAGTTCAATACATTCACTTTTTGAGGAAGCTTAACCTTAAGTATGCACGGCTCTGCATTATGCCCTCACTGTGTATTTCCCCACAACATAAAAACCATAAAACACACTTCAATTCATCATTATACAATAATTAACAAATACATACATCTTTATATAAAATCTAAAGTCCATATTTCTTGCAATCTTCAAATCCGTCACAAATATATCAAACACTGCGATTAGTCCCACGCATAAAATGATAAAAACAACTGAGCGTTCCCCGTAGGACCTTCACTGTCAGGGATGAAACATTCCGCTTTGAAAATCCAAGGGATAACAGAAAATCCGCAGACCTGGGACAAACTAGTCCTCTTTCAGTTGCTGCTACGGCATGGACCGTCACCGAGGACACCGAGAAAGACAATTTAATAGCCATAATAAAGGCTTCACCAGATTATCTACGAATCTTACCCTCATTTAAAGAGTTTAATGATTTATATTCCCCTACCACTTGAATATCAACAATCGAAGCTTTACCATCTTTTACTAAAACTAAATCTGGATATCTTACTTCATCTCCAACAACCACCCTCGGCTCTTCCGTGACAATCCATCTCTCAACTCTAGCCTTTTCCGCCACCCGATTCGCAACACAGTTATGTCGCTCTAGTCTCGGCGCATAGGTTCTTGGGCATACCTGGACAACATGCGTATGTGTCTCGGGGAAGAGACAACCAGCCCTGCAGCGTGTATCCTTTGCCCGGCCCCTCGCACATTTCGTCGTTGCCGGGAGCGCGTGGGCTCTAAGTTTGATTAGATCCACGTACTCCCTCCCAGTCAGAAACAGCAGAGGGTTACGGACAAAGGACGCTATCACGCACGAACGTGCTTCCGCCAACCCCTTAGTGTCCACCATTTTCAACAACTGGCCTCGCCAAAAGTTGCGTTCCTGATTCCTTGTCTCTATAGATATATTTTTAAACTTTACATATTTCTCTGCCCTTTCCACCTCCTCACTCCAAGCGTGCGTGGACACAAGGCTCCTCAACATTGCATCATCCTTCTCAGCCACAGCCAGCACCCTGGCACGCCGAATCCTAGGGATCATTGTCACAAGACAATTGACCCCGAGGCCGCCGTCTCCAACTGCAGCATAAAAAAATGCCAGCGGTGTGTCCCGAGGTAGATGGAGGAAGAGCCTCACTGCGGCTCGAATTCTACGGTCAGGTTGAGCCAAAAAGGCCTTAGATTTCACTCCCATAATTAAACCGTAAATAAGACGTGGAACCAGGTAAAAAACCAATAGATTAATCTTTTGTTGGGGCTTCAGCGGTGCCTTTTCCAGTCTCGAAATTAATTCCTCAAAATTTATTTCCTTAAGCCGAATCTCTCCACTACTATTTAGCTCAACGCCTAAATACTTCCACGTCTCGGTACACCCCAGCGGGTGCAATACTTCTCCCTGAATTCTAAATTCGAGTGGACACACCTTTACTTTTTGATTCCCTGTAAATACAACTAGACTCAGTGTGGGAGATTTCGGAACATTAACCGTAAAGCCCCAAACACACAAAAACTCTTCGAGCTTGTCCAGCAGAAACTGGAGGCCCTTCGCTGACTCGGCCAGAAGCACAAGGTCGTCAGCGAAGGCTTAAGAGGAGCAACTTCGATCTCTTAGGCGAACCCCGAATTCCTTAGGAATTTCACTCAAAAATTCATTTAACACTGTATTAAAAAGCAATGGCGATAACGGATCACCCTGCCGGACACCTCTTCCGGGCTTAACTACTCTTTTTACTCCTCCGTGCTGCAGTTGGGTAGACGAGCAATCGTAAAACCACTGAAAGTAACTGAGCACAGACCGTCCAACCATATGATGGTGAGCAAGAGCATTCATTATAGGAGTATGAGTTGCACAATCAAAAGCCTTGGACAAGTCAATACTTCCCATATACAAGGTTCTCCCTGATGCATGACTAGTTTAAATAAGCGTACTCAACAGCATTATATTCTCAAAACATCCGTCAGTACTTTTAAAAGCACGCTGTTCATCCACAAGGTGGACTATGTTCCTGAGAGGTATGTCAATTATCTGATGGAAGGTTCTCAAAATAACCGATCCAATAGAATTTGGTCTAAAATCCGCTGGGTTAGAAGACCTCTCTGTCTTTGGAATAAAAATTGTTTTACCATTGGCCAATTTAAGTGGCAACCACCCCCACCATAAAAAAAAGGTTAAACAGTTTTGTCAAAAAAGTCGTAGGAATAGCTTTATAAACTCCTTGACCGAGAGGCCGTCAGGACATGGTGCACTTGAGTGACTCGGGAGAGCCTCCGTCAACTCCTACGCCGATATAGGCTCCACCGTCACATCTGGCGCATTACAGAATTCTTCCGATAACTGCTGCCGTTCTTCCCCTCTTAGGTTCATTACCTGGTACCAGTAATTCACCAATTCCTCTGGGGCAGCACTATCTTTATTGACACCATCAAGTACTCTCTGGGAACAGACTTTCCGATTTTTAAGATTCAGGTTTTGAATTATTCGGTACTCATTAGCTCTGGCCTTTCTGTTGCTCAGATGCTCCTCTCTAGGTGGTTGGTTAGCTCCCTGCTGGTGATGTTCATATTTACACAAAATTCTATCTAAATCCACTGCAAAAGGCTCGCCTCGAAGAGCCTGTTGAATTACTCTATTCAGAGCCTTTTCCTCTGTGCTCTTTCCATTCTTACAGCTTGCATCTAACCAATCCACTAACCTAGACTTTCCAAGAAAAAGATCAGGATTTTCAGTATCGATATCACTGGCATCGCTAGATAGTAAGCCGTCAGCAGATGGCTGATCCTCTATAGAGTCGTTGTCATGACTGTTAAGAGTGCCGCAAACCTCAGCCGTAGCCCCCTCAACCTCCAAATCCTCCCGAGCAGACTCCAGTGCCTTGCCTCCACGCTGTCTCCTAGTTCCACGACTCGCCTCTGGGGGAACAGTTAAACTTTTCCCTTCCGTAACAAGTCTTTGAACCAAATCTTTATGATCCTGTTTTCTTCTTTGGCCCTTAATTCCACCAGCAGTCCTACAATTTTCACCCTCAGATAATTTGTCTTCATCCCCCACAAGCAGTTCACAAGCAGTTCATCCCCCACAAGCAGTCCACAGGCCAAGGTTGACGACAGCGCTGCGTTGACTTCGGCGATCTCGTTCTGTTCGGTGCAACACGGCGATGCGAAAAAGAGCTGAAACGTTCGTGGTGTGGTGCGGTGCTTGGAGGTAGAAACCCACACTAACACGGAGCGCAAATTGGTTGTTATGGGGTGGAGATTCAACGGATTCAGTCCCGTCGTTGTCAGCTGATCCGGTCCAGCTGGTCCGGGAGGGCGGAGCGAGCGTTTTTAAAAGTAAATCTTCCTTCGTTCCGTTTCAAATTGTGGAAGTGTCCCGACGCATACCGTGAGCGGGCGTTTTCAGCAAAATTCCATCGTTTTAATTGAATAATGGACTCCGGATTGTTGTTATAAATCTGCCGTTTTTATGCTTCCTGTTGGACTGCGTTTACACAGCGACGCACGCCGTTCGAGTAGATGATTCGGTCCTGCAAACGACTGGTTATACAGAATTTCAGGGAAACTTAAGTCATCCACATTATTTTCCTGTAAATCGCGTGCGAGTTTTTTCGCTCATTATGCGGCGTGAATAAATTAGGGCAAGATTTCCTACTTGCCCTCAGATGCATGTACTGAGACCATTTCCTGCGTAGTGCTTTTTCTTTATTTCGGGAAGAGGCGCTGCTGCATTTATTATGGTCCAATCACTTGAAAGTTGAGAAATTGTAGAGTGCGAGCAAGCTTTCCCAACTTTCTGTCTTCCTGTCTGGCACTGCCCTGTTTCAGTTTCAGTAGGCATATCTAATAGCAGGTACAAATTGCTCTGAAGCAGGTAAAAGACAGGGGAAGTTAGAAAGGTGCGGACTCCGTGTTTCGTGCTTTTCGCAAGGTGACGGGGTAAATGCTTTTGCGAGGTATGCGGAATATGCAAGCGATTTTGTTATGCCCGTTGTTTGCGTCTCTCCATCAAAACAAATAAGATGATCTACAAAGGCGCAATCACAAGCCAAGATTTACGATAGCAGTGCGTTTGCTTCGGTGGCTGTGTAGTTGTATTTTACCCTGCTCTCTGCAACACCGTGTCACGACGAAGGGCTGGAACGGTCACGGTTTGTGCTGGCCTCCCGGTTGACAGAAACCCGCTTCGCCCGCATCGGCACCGAGTGCGCTTGGGCTGTTTATGCTCAGGCCTTTCATCCGCGGCTTGTCGCCAGCTGATCCTGCTACTCAACGGTGAGGAATAGTGAGGAAGCGGCGAATGTGACCTATGAAATGAATGTAAATCCTCGTTCATTCAGTTATCCGGTGTCAAAGTGTGGAAGATGTCCAACATGTACTGAGGGCGGGAATGACGAGCGTTCTGCCTTGCTTTTATAACCGAAACCAGAGCAACAAGAGTACGTCGTCGGGGATGTAGGCGAGACGGTGCACACTGTTTAAGCGCTTGCAGTATCTACGAGTGGTAGCAGGAAAGCGACGTGAACAGAGAAGGAGCTCGCGATTCAGCATAATGCAGTGTTACGGGCCCGTGTATCTTGAAAGTTCCGAGTGGTGGCAGCATAAAAAAAGACGTATCAGAGCCCCACACCAGTGTTCACGAATAACACCGGCCACAAACTCCCAAGCCTCACCGCTCCACTCGACACCGACACGACATACGACAACAAACTGCATCAAAACGTCCCAAAAGTGAAGGCGTCTGCGCCCGCACTGCAACTAGCGGAAGTGAAGTGTTGGGCGGATGTCCTTCACAAAGATATACAAAAAATGCTTTGCGCAATATAATTTTTATTTATTATTGTATACGTAATGCACAAAATTCCAGTAATTTGTTTTTCTATCTGATTCGAGCTAGTCGGACTGCTCATAACACTGGTCAAGCAAGAAAATAAAAATTTGAACTTTTTTATGACCGGTTTAAGATTTATTGTTAATATATCGTTATTTGTCGCAACAGACTAACATTATAGATTTTGCCTCCATACTTTTTAAAACACGGCTGTCCATTGCGCCGTGTTTTGTGCCTTCTATAAATCTGTAATGCTCAGCGACCAAAGAGCTCACCCGCACATGTCAAGCTTATATACGACGCGGGGAGAAATGATTTCAAGTAGGAAGTGTCGGGTGTAGTGTCGTTGTTGTGTTTGTGAACATGACGGTGCTGTGTAGTACGTGGTACTGGTGTTGCCTGCGATGTATCTAGGGTTGCTGTATAGTCGTGGTCATTCGCAGCGTGTTAACAGGCTGTTTTTTTATATCGGCTGCTAGAAATCTTGCTAGGTGGCGCAATTGACCGCCCGATTCTAAATAGTTTGCTCAAGTTATTTGTTCATGTAAGTTCGGCAATCGTTTTTTTTTTTTTTTTAGCGGGTCCGTTGAAGCTATTGACGCCGCCGGCCGCCGACGACGCATGTACGTACCTTTACACGCAGCTACGTCCGCCGCTTGGAGACTTTACCGCGTATAAAAGGCATCCAACGAGAACTAACGCGTCCTGTGTGCTTTCAGTTCGGCTGAAAGGCGCGCGGCTCGCTGGACTCGTCTCTCGCCTGTTCTCGGCTGCTTACCGCCATGTTTCACAAGGAACACGCTCGAAACGTGTTTTGCGGAAGGCAGAAACTTAGCGTGTTACGTTTACACGGCACCTCGTGTGTAGACGAATAACACACATGGCTGCGTGTAAAGCGAACACGTTCTGACGTGTCCGCTATGGGACAACGGTTTACACGTCTGGGCGTGTCATTTTAGCTAACAGTGTAGGGTCTCCTCTGAAAAAGTGGCACCGACCCGTACTCGAGAACCGAGCTAATGGCGATCGCAACGCCGAGAGTTCTAGTAACGTTGGCTGCTGCCAACATTACTAGAACACTCAGTTGGGAAACTCACCGTTGAAACCTTGGCCGCTGGCGTCCAGCGAGACCAAGCTAAATACGACAACAGCGCCACTGTTTATCTTTTGTCTTTACTGTGGTCACTTTGAGCTTCAGAAAGCATGTTTTTTGAGTAAAGACAAACGGCAAGAAACTATTTTTATAGTAACCTAAGTACAAATTGAAGGGCGCTTGATGCATTCTAAGATATTTAGTTTGCAAGGTTTCGTGGCACAATTAATATTGTTTTTTTACAACCATGCCTCAGCGGTGATTTCAGGCGCGTACCGACATAGGCGCATCCTAACTTCGGTAGTAGTTCGCGGCGCGTCCGCTTGGGAGTCGGGGATGGCACCCCTGAAGCCCCTTCCACCGTATCTGTTTTGGCGCAAAAATGGCCGATTAAAGCCAAAATTGAAGTCACGTGCAGTTCCTCAATTGGCCGCTGCGGGAGAAATGGCGGGGTTGCGATGTCCGTTAGCTCGGTTCTCGAGTACGGGTCGGTGACACTTTTTCAGAGCAGGCTCAATGGTAGTTTCCCAACTGAGTGGTTCTAGTGACGTTGACAGTAACCGTTGTTGATGCAATGGCCATGCGGCTTCTGACTTTCCTTCTCGTTTGTATTCTTTTAGAAGCATTTATATTTTCATTTTGTTTTAACTGAGTTTAGAATAGTCACGTAGCACCTGCTAAAAACATTTCCAAAAACAAGAAACATTCATTCTGTGTTTTTTTTTTAGTATTCTTTACAATAAATGTTTCTTTTTCGCAAGATAAGCCTGGAAACATTGTGCGACAAGCCAGGTTTGAGAGCATACAGCCAATAGACCGTTTCCGAGCTCCCGATGCTAAGCGGCGGAAGTCGGCACGAAAAATTGAGGAAATTCGGAAGGAGGCTGAGGATCAGCGAGTAGAACGCATAATTGCAGCATATGTATATTTGTGTTACACAAAAGACGAAAGTGGATGGAAAGAAAAACACGACGTTTAGGTGGACGCCACGGATGCCCCTCTTCAAAGGGCAACTCCGCTACATTTTTGATATTTAGAAAACTATGCAGCCCTCTTCAGTATCATATAGGAAGACCGGATGTCATATATTACGATCTAATTCCGTCTATCTATTTCTTAAACTTGCCAGGAAACTTTCAAAAGAGCCAAGTCGCCGAAATCTGCCAACTCTAGCGTGCGACGTGAGGCGCAATCGTCAGCGCAGTCAATGCGAGGGAGTTGGAGCGGCCAACGTTGATCACTACGTCAGAGAGATGTCTACGTCCTTCTCACGTTTAGTTTGTTTTTACTTTTCAAAGCGAGATTGAACGATGATGTCATGAGTTTCTCCTCCCGGTGTTGGCTCAACGGTATCCACGCGATCACCGTAACGCGGACGCGCTAGTGTGCGCTGCCCTGCGCGCTTATCGGTCTCTTTCTCCGCTCCCGCTCTCCTCCTTCGTCTCCTTCCATTCCCCTTCTCCCCAGGCCATCACCTCCCACGTCATGCGAAGCGACCCGCCCCGTCACGTGTCCTGTACGTCGCCCCCCCGAACGTCACAAGACTACGTGGTTCGACGTGACGTGGCCATGACTCTCACGACACGAGACCAATGTTGCCTGACGCAACCAAAGTTTCGGTTTCGGTCTCAGCTGATGTTTAAATTAGGATTACACAAATAATATTCCACATTTTGCGAATCCGAAGACGTAGAGCTGTTTAGTAGTGCCCTGTGAAATGGAATCACTTGTAAGCCTCATTTTTTTCGGAATTGAGCGGTGTTGCCCTTTAAGGTCGCGTTGGGCACGCGACGCAGCTCAGAAAGCGAAGAAGCTGGTAGCACAGCTCCCATTATCAATTGGTAGCACAGATATTTAGTTCGTGCAGCCACCGCCTGGTGCCGTCGGTATGTAGAAAAGACCCATTAGTAAATTGAAATTTGAACAGAGGTTGACCGAAATAGATAATAAGCGGTGGGCACGGAAGCTATTCAAGCATTTAGACATTAAAAGTTTAAACACAAAATGGACAAGCCGAACCAGAAATCTTGCATTTAAATACCCACATACTAGTGATGGGGCTGAGCAGACTACCTCAATGGAAAAGGGAGTGAAAGAGGCAGGAATAAAAATGTGGGAAGCAAGAATGCAGCGAACATATGCTCCAACAATGTACAGGACACAAAAACAGGATATAAAGGAAAATGTGTTTGACAAGTCACTGGGAAGTTCTTTACTGTTTGTGACGAGAACAGGAGTTTTGAGGACGAGGACGTATATGTCTAATCTTCAGGAGAGAGAAACATTATGAGCCCCCAGTCATAATAAGAGCGACACACTAGAGTACTTGGTATTGAAGTATACGAGGTTTCGCTGGCGACGAAGGGAGGGCAGAAAATATCTGGATTACAGTCACAAAGACGCGATAATAAGTTTGGTGGAAACTATCTAGGGGGAAATCGAATGATGCACAAATAACTAGCACAGCTGGGGACAGGCGGGACAGAAGGAAATTGGGAAATTTTGTAGTCGTCTCCATCGTTACACAATTATGTTCCTCCTCAACACTTCTGCTGTCCGTGCAGTCCACCCTCCCTCACTGCTGAAGCTGGGAGAACCCTTCTCCGATTGTCTGTCTAATATATTCACTTGCCTCATCCCCCGCTACTTTTTTCTCTTGCTGTGTGATCAGTGAGTGTTGGATACCCTCTTTCTTTCTCCCCTACGTTTTAATGTCCTCCCAAAACCCTTTTGTCATTCTTATTTTTTATTTATTTATTTCCACCATCCACTGTGCTCGTGCACTTCCAATATTGGTCTGTATTAAAGCTGATGCTTCTCCTTTTCCGCTCTTGGAAGTTCTCTCATTTCGATGTGACTTCAGCTGACAAGGCTCCCCTTTTCTTTGCCCACCTATGATCTCTAGATGCGACTTGGCGCCGCAAAATGGCTGCTTAGACCTCCTTATCTTAACAGCTTTAAGTTTTGTGTCATCGTTTTGCTTTCGTCTTTGTTTAATTTGATGTTTCTCTAGTTCTCTAGATTCCCACCAGATCCTCATACGTCCACTTTCTTTCTGGTTTTTCCGATATTATGTTTCTAATGCTTTTCAATACATTTGATATTTGAGCTTCGCTTAGTTTCGGCTTACTCGCTTGTTTCTGAGCTTGCTGTTCTGGTTCGGATGAGCCAAATTTAATCTTAATTCGTTTGTTGTCACTGCCTAAGCTTTTTGTACCTTCTTCGTTTATTTCCACACTTCCTAACCCGTCATACAGTTTATGGGACGTGAGCCAGCAGTCAATTGTTGAGCGTGATTTGTTTCGTTCCCACGTTATTTTGCCTTCGCATTTGAGTTGTGCATTGAAGGGGCCCTGCAATCATATTTAAACATCTACCTTTTTTGCGGTTTCCACGTTCCTCGGGGTTCGGGCAAGCCAATGGGCACGGAGAGAGTAATTAAATATCAGTGTGTCATATTTTAACCGGACGACGCGGAAACCTCCTCCACCTACGGGGGCTATCCGCTGCGCCAAAAACGCGCGATATGTGACGTCTTAGGTCCTGGGCTTACTACTGCTCAGAGCCGCTAAAACCTTCTTTTTTGTCAAAATAAAAAATATAAGTGGCGCGAACCGGTTTAGTTAGTTATTAAAGTATTTTTTTTCACTATTTTAGATCAGAAAAGAAACAAATGAAGTTTAGAAAGTACGGAAACAAGAAATGACCCCTAGACATACCCGCAAACAAGCGGTGGAAAGGCGGCGCATACTAGAAGGGTGTAGTGGGATGAGGTGCCAACTAGCGGCTAGCGTAGAAAGATCCCAGATGTACGCGGCGGCGCTGCGGTCGTACGGACTGGAGGATCCGACCGGTTGCGAGCGTTCCCAAGGCTTTCGACGAGCAGCTTGGCTTGCGATTTGGCCTTTTCGTGGTATGGCCGCACGAAGTGGCTCCCGTTCTGAACTGATCTTTGCCCCGTGTTTGCTGTCGTTTGTGGCCAATGAAGTGTCATGCCGAATTAATATTTAATCGCGCAGCAAATGCAGTGCGAGCCGCCGCGGCTGCCAGCTTCATACAGCCAAGCCAGAACATGCTCTAGTGGCGCCCTCTCGAGCCGCTGACACGGAGTGCGGCAGCCGTGACCGCTTGCTGAGCTCACCACCCGTCCCCTAGTTCACGGCCACTCAAGCGACCGAGAACGTCATAAAGGAGCTTATTTTTTGCTTTTTTGTAATTTTAATTTGCCTAAAACTTTTAATATACAGTGACGTTTAACAAAAGAAAAGTTTCGTTAAGTTCCTACCTTCAGTGCGCTTAGGTTCGGTGCAAATTAAAAACCAGTAAAAAAGTCCTTGCAGGGCCCCTTTAACTAGCACTAGGTCCAGGGCATCACAGAAATCTTCTAGCAGCTTTCAGGTTGTACCTATAATAATTATTTCCTTATAAGGTCCAATTTCTCTGATGTCCCTTGATATACATGTGAAGTGTTCTGTATTCTCCTCCCTTAAGGCATTTCCTGTTTTCAGGTAAGCATACCCCAGAAGGGTGTTCAGACTTGTTACTTTGCCTTTCAGCTATAAGTATTTTCTGCGCCTTTCCTTTTATCTTTCCCAGTATTGTCCTTTAACTAACATGCCTAGGCCTCCGCCCTTGCGTTCACCTCCCCTCCGGTGTCCTCCCATCCAGCAGTAGCCTGGTATGTATGGTGGTTCCTCTTCATCTCTAAGGTATGTTTCTGCTACCCCATACGCAGTGAAACTTTCAGCCTCGAATTGTTCACCAATCTCCTCCCACTTTATTCCGTTTCTACTTTCCTTCATGTTTATAAACCTTATATTAAGCCAATTTTTTCTCTTACTTTTACGGGGCTTCCTCCTGCTCTGCCTGCTTCTCTTGTGGTACTCGCACCCAGGAGCTTCCCCCGACTCCGGTACTGCTACATATGGAACTGGTACATCTACACCGGTGCCCTCCGGGCTCTGTGGGTCCCCAAAGAAGCTGCAACAAGCCAACCCAGCCTTTCTCCCACTCTCCTGCCTGTGTCTGAGCTGTAGTGGATTACTCCCCGTTTAAAAGGGCAGGAGCCAACCGCATAAACTTCAAAGCCTATCTCTTTTACGCCCTACTCAAGCCGTCGGTTCATCCTTCTAACCACCCGGCTGGCCTCAATAACCCGCCTCCCGATGTCAAGAGACATCTTGCACTGCTCTATTCTATGTGTCTCCGGACACGTGAGATAGAGCATATTTCCACATGCACCCTCTCACTGACCGGTCTTAGTTTACCCAGACCTGCCACTTTTTGTTTCCCCAGGTTCTGGCTCCTCCCATTCAACCCGTCGTTGAGTCCTGCGTGGATGAACACTAGGTTTTCCCTTTCCATGTTGTCCCACAATACCTCCACCGCTTTGGCAATGACATCTACCATGTACTTTGCTGGGTGGACCTCTATTCACACCCTCTTGTCCTCTTTCACCTTGCCTATCACTCCCTTTACGATCCTTGCCACGTTGGAGTCTCCCACTACTCAGACTCTCCTACCTGCCGACGGCTGTCCTCCCTCTCCTGACATTACGCTCCTACCCCCTCCATTTACCACCGGTACCAGATTGGGCTTTTTCAATCCAGCCGTTTCCTTCTTCTTTTGCGCAGCTTCACTTTAGGTCCTAGGAACCTCCTTCGTGCCCTCACTGCTCGCTCCCTGCTGTCTAGCCGCTTGCACCCCAGGCGCTACCATCGCTGTCGACTCCCTCTTCATCTCTTCCCACTGTGCTTCTATGTATACCTTTTTCTCGACTTCTACTCTGAGAATGCCATGCAATTCTGCCATCATTGCTTGTCCTTCCTCGCTCTTCCCCTTTTCTTTTCTAATTACACCGATGACGCGCACCACTCTATCCTCGTACTCCTTTCTTCGCTCTTCCAGCCCTGCCTTCCGCGCTTCCCCTTGCCTGAGCTCCTCCGCCTGCTTCTCTAGTTCTGTCCACTCCTCCCTTTCCTCGTTAAGCTCAGTCCCCATCTGCTCTAGCTTGCCTTCACAATCTTCGGCAAGCTCCTGCCATCTCACTTCAGGCTCTCCCTCCTCAACTCAGTGAGCTGCGTCTCGAGCAGGACCCTCTTTTCCCTCTCTTCCTGCGGTTCCTCCACCATCTCTTCAAATTTATTTCTCCAATTCTCGTTCTAACCTTCTCAAGCCTTCTTTGATCTTATGACAAAGTTGGCGAGCGAGGGTACTTTTCTCTGCATCAGCTGGGCTCCCGAATTTCGTTTCTTCTAAATAGCACCGCCGCTTGCACTCTCCGCACTCCACCATGTTCAGGCCCGCTTTGATCTTCTCGTTTCTACTCATCGCCTAGTACAAAAAGACCCGCAACTCTATCACAAAGGAAAACCCCTGTATGCTGTTATTTTTCTGGATCTGGAGCTCTAACTCTAACGTGACGGAGGCCGTTGCCTGTGATGTATTTTCATGTATTTTCTTGGTTTCGCTAACGAGTGCCGCGACCATGTTACCCTTAAAACTACCACTTCTCTCTTTTTTCTTTTTTATATGTGTTTTGTTGGAATGTATATTTTTTTCATGCTCAAGTGTTTTTACTTGTACTTTTATACATGACTTTTTTCTTTCGCTTTTTCCAATGCTCCTCCTCTCCTTTGGTCTCTCCAAAAAGCGCTTTGCAACTGTATTTTCTGCACACTTGAAGAAGGGAAGTCTCTTCCCGAAACGTCGTGTATTAAAGCCTCTACTGCTGTTCAAACATTTTTCTACAGATACGGTAAGCGAGAGCGTGCTTATTATGTACCTTTCATTTTTAATAAACTTTCCGATTTCTTCTTCCAAGCTACCACAACAAGGAAACTGAAAACGCTGCTAACCAATATGTTTATCTAGGTCCGCTGCATGGGTTTTTGCTACCTCCTGGCGACGTGTATATTGGTGTGTAACACTGTAAATCATGTTTTCTTGTTTTTTTAAACATATGATGTGACTTTGTAATTATTGTTGGGTACCGTCTGTTAGTTACTCTTTTTTTTTCTTTGTATTTCGTCGCTTAACTGCCGGGTCCTGTCCTTCAAGCCTACGATTGGCTCAGGAGTGCCGCAGCTGGCACTCCTGAGTTGACTGGCACAAACACTGCACGGAAAGTTTTGCAGCCTGCCACGAGGGCGACCAGGGAACCAGTTAGGCTCGATGGAAGTACCTTGCTGCAGCTGGCACTCCTGAGTTGGCTGGAACAAACACTGCACGGAAAGCTTTGCAGCCTGCCACAATGACAAGCAGGGAACCAGTTCGGCTCGATGGAAGCAGCTTGCCGCAGCTGGCACTGCTGAGTTGACTGGAACGAACACTCCACGGAAAGCTTTTCAGCCTGCCACAAGGGCGAGCAGGGCCAGTTCGGCTCGATGGAAGCACCTTGCCGCAGCTGACACTCCTGAGATGACTGGCCCAACCACTGCACGGAAAGCTTTGCAGCCTGCCACGGGGGCGAGCAGGAAACCAGTTCGGCTCGATGGAAGCACCTTGCTGCAGCTGGCACTCCTCAGTTGACTGGCAGAAACACTGCACGGAAAGCCTTCCAGTGTGCCACAAAGGCCAGCAGGGAACCAGTTCGGCTCGATAGAACCACCTTGCTGCAGCTGGCACTCCTCAGTTGACTGGCACAAACACTGCACGGAAAGCCTTGCAGCCTGCCACAAGGGCGAGCAGGGAACCAGTTCGGCTCGATGGAAGCACCTTGCTGCAGCTGGCACTCCTCAGTTGACTGGCACAAACACTGCACGGAAAGCCTTGCAGTCTGCCACAAGGGCCAGCAGGTAACCAGTTCGGCTCGATGGAAGCACCTTGCTGCAGCTGGCACTCCTTAGTTGACTGGCACAAACACTGCGAGTAAAGCCTTGCCGCCTGCCAGAAGGACGAGTAGGGAACCAGTTCGGCTCAATGGAAGCACCTTGCTGCAGCTGGCACTCCTCAGTTGACTGGCACAAACACTGCACGGAAAGCCTTGCAGTCTGCCACAAGGGCCAGCAGGGAACCAGTTCGGCTCGATGGAAGCACCTTGCTGCAGCTGGCACTCCTCAGTTGACTGGCACAAACACTGCGAGTAAAGCCTTGCAGCCTGCCAGAAGGACGAGCAGGGAACCAGTTCGGCTCGATGGAAGCACCTTGCTGCAGCTGGAACTCCTCAGTTGACTGGCACAAACACTGCACGGAAAGCCTTGCAGTCTGCCACAAGGGCCAGCAGGGAACCAGTTCGGCTCGATGGAAGCACCTTGCTGCAGCTGGCACTCCTTAGTTGACTGGCACAAACACTGCACGGAAAGCCTTGCAGTCTGCCACAAGGGCGAGCAGGGAACCAGTTCGGCTCGATAAAAGCACCTTGCTGCAGCTGGCACTCCTGAGTTGGCTGGCACAAACACTGCACGGAAAGACTTGCAATATGGCACAAGGGCGAGCAGGGGACCAGTTCGGCTCGATGGAAGCGCCTTGCTGCAGCAGGCATTCCTCAGTTGACTGGCACAAACACTGCACGGAAAGCCTTGCAGTCTGCCACAAGGGCGAGCAGGGAACCAGTTCGGCTTGATGGAAGCACCTTGCTGCAGCTGGCACTCCTCAGTTGACTGGCACAAACACTGCACGGAAAGCATTGCAGTCTGCCACAAGGGCCAGCAGGGAACCAGTTCGGCTCGATGGAAGCACCTTGCTGCAGCTGGCACTCCTTATTTGACTGGCACAAACACTGCGAGTAAAGCCTTGCAGCCTGCCAGAAGGACGAGTAGGGAACCAGTTCGGCTCGATAGAACCACCTTGCTGCAGCTGGCACTCCTCAGTTGACTGGCACAAACACTGCACGGAAAGCCTTGCAGCCTGCCACAAGGGCGAGCAGGGAACCAGTTCGGCTCGATGGAAGCACCTTGCTGCAGCTGGCACTCCTTAGTTGACTGGCACAAACACTGCACGGAAAGCCTTGCAGTCTGCCACAAGTGCCAGCAGGGAACCAGTTCGGCTCGATGGAAGCACCTTGATGCAGCTGGCACTCCTCAGTTGACTGGCACAAACACTGCACGGAGAGCCTTGCAGTCTGCCACAAGGGCCAGCAGGGAACCAGTTCGGCTCCATGGAAGCACCTTGCTGCAGCTGGCACTCCTCAGTTGACTGGCACAAACACTGCACGGAAAGCCCTGCAGCCTGCCACAAGGGCGAGCAGGGAACCAGTTCGGCTCGATGGAAGCACCTTGCTGCAGCTGGCACTCCTTAGTTGACTGGCACAAACACTGCACGGAAAGCCTTGCAGTCTGCCACAAGGGCGAGCAGGGAACCAGTTCGGCTCGATGGAAGCACCTTGCTGCAGCTGGCACTCCTTAGTTGACTGGCACAAACACTGCACGGGAAGCCTTGCAGCCTGCCACAAGGGCGAGCAGGGAACCACTTCGGCTCGATGGAAGCACCTTGCTGCAGCTGGCACTCCTCAGTTGTCTGGCACAAACACTGCACGGAAAGCCTTGCAGTCTGCCACAAGGGCCAGCAGGGAACCAGTTCGGCTCGATGGAAGCACCTTGCTGCAGCTGGCACTCCTCAGTTGACTGACACAAACACTGCGAGTAAAGCCTTGCAGCCTGCCAGAAGGACGAGTAGGGAACCAGTTCGCCTCGATGGAAGCACCTTGCTGCAGCTGGCACTCCTCAGTTGACTGGCACAAACCCTGCACGGAAAGCCTTGCAGTCTGCCACAAGGGCCAGCAGGGAACCAGTTCGGCTCGATGGAAGCACCTTGCTGCAGCTGGCACTCCTTAGTTGACTGGCACAAACACTGCACGGAAAGACTTGCAGTCTGCCACAAGGGCGAGCAGGGAACCAGGTCGGCTCGATGGAAGCACCTTGCTGCAGCTGGCACTCCTCAGTTGACTGGCACAAACACTGCAAGGAAAGCCTTGCAGTCTGCCACAAGGGCGAGCAGGGAACCAGTTCGGCTCGATGGAACCACCTTGCTGCAGCTGGCACTCCTCAGTTGACTGGCACAAACACTGCACGGAAAGCCTTGCAGTCTGCCACAAGGGCCAGCAGAGAACCAGTTCGGCTCGATGGAAGCACCTTGCTGCAGCTGGCACTCCTTATTTGACTGGCACAAACACTGCGAGTAAAGCCTTGCAGCCTGCCAGAAGGACGAGTAGGGAACCAGTTCGGCTCGATAGAACCACCTTGCTGCAGCTGGCACTCCTCAGTTGACTGGCACAAACACTGCGCGGAAAGCCTTGCAGTCTGCCACAAGGGCGAGCAGGGAACCAGTTCGGCTCGATGGAAGCACCTTGCTGCAGCTGGCACTCCTTAGTTGACTGGCACAAACACTGCGAGTAAAGCCTTGCAGCCTGCCACAAGGGCGAGCAGGGAACCAGTTCGGCTCGATGGAAGCACCTTGCTGCAGCTGGCACTCCTCAGTTGACTGGCACAAACACTGCACGGAAAGCCTTGCAGTCTGCCACAAGGGCCAGCAGGGAACCAGTTCGGCTCGATGGAAGCACCTTGCTGCAGCTGGCACTCCTTAGTTGGCTGGCACAAACACTGCGAGTAAAGCCTTGCAGCCTGCCAGAAGGACGAGTAGGGAACCAGTTCGGCTCGATAGAACCACCTTACTGCAGCGGGCACTCCTTAGTTGACTGGCACAAACACTGCATGGAAAGCCTTTCAGTCTGCCACAAGGGCCAGCAGGGAACCAGTTCGGCTCGATGGAAGCACCTTGCTGCAGCTGGCACTCCTTAGTTGACTGGCACAAACACTGCGGGTAAAGCCTTGCAGCCTGCCAGAAAGACGAGTAGGGAACCAGTTCGGCTCGATAGAACCACCTTGCTGCAGCGGACACTCCTTAGTTGACTGGCGCAAACACTGCACGGAAAGCCTTGCAGTCTGCCACAAGTGCCAGCAGGGAACCAGTTCGGCTCGATGGAAGCACCCTGCTGCAGCTGGCACTCCTCAGTTGACTGGCAGAAACACTGCACGGAAAGCCTTGCAGTGTGCCACAAAGGCCAGGAGGGAACCAGTTCGGCTCGATAGAACCACCTTGCTGCAGCTGGCACTCCTGAGTTGGCTGGCACAAACACTGCACGGAAAGCCTTGCAATATGGCACAAGGGCGAGCAGGGAACCAGTTCGGCTCGATGGAAGCGCCTTGCTGCAGCAGGCATTCCTCAGCTGACTGGCACAAACACTGCACGGAAAGCCTTGCAATCTGCCACAAGGGCGAGCAGGGAACCAGTTCGGCTCGATGGAAGCACCTTGCTGCAGCTGGCACTCCTCAGTTGACTGGCACAAACACTGCACGGAAAGCCTTGCAGTCTGCCACAAGGGCCAGCAGGGAACCAGTTCGGGTCGATGGAAGCACCTTGCTGCAGCTGGCACTCCTTATTTGACTGGCACAAACACTGCGAGTAAGGCCTTGCAGCCTGCCAGAAGGACGAGTAGGGAACCAGTTCGGCTCGATAGAACCACCTTGCTGCAGCTGGCACTCCTCAGTTGACTGGCACAAACACTGCACGGTAAGCCTTGCAGCCTGCCACAAGGGCGAGCAGGGAACCAGTTCGGCTCGATGGAAGCACCTTGCTGCAGCTGGCACTCCTTAGTTGACTGGCACAAACACTGCACGGAAAGCCTTGCAGTCTGCCACAAGGGTCAGAAGGGAACCAGTTCGGCTCGATGGAAGCACCTTGCTGCAGCTGGCACTCCTCAGTTGACTGGCACAAACACTGCACGGAAAGCCTTGCAGTCTGCCACAAGGGCCAGCAGGGAACCAGTTCGGCTCGATGGAAGCACCTTGCTGCAGCTGGCACTCCTCAGTTGACTGGCACAAACACTGCGAGTAAAGCCTTGCAGCCTGCCAGAAGGACGAGTAGGGAACCAGTTCGGCTCGATGGAAGCACCTTGCTGCAGCTGGCACTCCTTAGTTGACTGGCACAAACACTGCACGGAAAGCCTTGCAGTCTGCCACAAGGGCGAGCAGGGAACCAGTTCGGCTCGATGGAAGCACCTTGCTGCAGCTGGCACTCCTTAGTTGACTGGCACAAACACTGCACGGAAAGCCTTGCAGCCTGCCACAAGGGCGAGCAGGGAACCAGTTCGGCTCGATGGAAGCACCTTGCTGCAGCTGGCACTCCTCAGTTGTCTGGCACAAACACTGCACGGAAAGCCTTGCAGTCTGCGACAAGGGCCAGCAGGGAACCAGTTCGGCTCGATGGAAGCACCTTGCTGCAGCTGGCACTCCTCAGTTGACTGGCACAAACACTGCGAGTAAAGCCTTGCAGCCTGCCAGAAGGACGAGTAGGGAACCAGTTCGGCTCGATGGAAGCACCTTGCTGCAGCTGGCACTCCTCAGTTGACTGGCACAAACCCTGCACGGAAAGCCTTGCAGTCTGCCACAAGGGCCAGCAGGGAACCAGTTCGGCTCGATGGAAGCACCTTGCTGCAGCTGGCACTCCTTAGTTGACTGGCACAAACACTGCACGGAAAGACTTCCCAGGCAGCACACCATTGTTGGACCCCCGTTGGCGCAATGTTGGCAAAAAATGGTTCCAATATTGGTCTGACGTTGGCATTTTTGAAAAACGCTACCCGATCCAATGGTGGTCCAACATTGATGCCAATGTTGGACCACTGGTTTGCCAACGTTCTAGCCCACGTTGGACCAACGTGGTTTCCGCTTTTTTATCCAATATTGGCATAGAAGTTTCACCGTTGGCTGAACCAACATTGGTATCCAACGCCTTACACACTGGCTCTTCCAACATTGGCTTAAATATCGGCTATTCTAATATTGGCATCCAGTTTAATACACTGGCAAATTTTTGCATCTATTGTCTATGACATTATCAGATGCTATTTTTCAGCCAGTGTTCTAACCAGTGTCACAAAAACAGTGCAGAGAACCAAGCAAGAATCTTTCCCTTTTTCCTGAAGCACCGTTTTCTTTCTTATACTAAAATCTAATAAGTGCGGCAATTTGACCATATTTGGGTCACATTAGAAATCATTAAAGCATGCAAATGAATTGTTCATAACGTTTGACAGTTCATAATTTATTTAGATCGAATAAATATATTTAAAACATTGTGCAACCACGGGGGCCTGGACAGACTCGGTGGCAGGGTCGGCGGCAGGCTCGGTAGTGGACAGGGCAGAGCGCTGGGCAAGGAAGGGGATACCACACAGGGGCATGACCACAGGATTCTGAAAGAGACAGAAGCGGGGGTTGGATTCAGGTGAAGGGCTTCAGAGGCTCTCAGTTCTCTTACGCCTGTCAATAAGTAATATCAAAATAAAAGAGAGCTTCATTAGTAATCGCTGCCGTTTAATTAAATATTCGATTAATCGGTTCAGTTGCTCTTCAAGTATAAAATCTCGGAAAAGCCTACCGACTTTTTGTATGTTTACTTTTCTATATGATAAACTTTATTTTCCAGTGAATTATTTTTCATTATTTAGTATATAAAAAACTTAGTACTGCCTTCTAATTAAATAGATGCGCAGGAAAGAAAGCACTGTAAAGGCTGGGACGCGCGAGCGTCTTGAGTCGAGGTTTGAGTCCCGTTCAGCTTGTACGCTGGCTTTGACAGTGCTTTCTCTTCCCCCGTCTCGGCTGAGACGCTGTTTCTAGCAAGACGGCCGAGGCGCTTACTATTGTTTTGTTCGTCCGACTTGTCCTTACTCAAAGCTCGATCGATCTAGATTCAGATATTTATAGTGATTTAAAAAAAAATATATTCGAATAGTACGAAGGTTATTTTATCAATTGCTTAGCTCTAATCTTGCAACATCATGGCGTCCCTTAACCTTTCATCTAGCTATAAGAAGTTTTAAGAATTATAATCTTGCCATCTAAGTTTACACCGATATTTCTACACGTAAGAACATGACAGTTCAACAATATTTTATGCTTGAATCAATCAAGAATTCAAAAAAAAATCACGCATATAAAATAGCTTGCCGTGTAAAGACAATTAGTGGCAATTACACTCGCAGAGCGCGGAGACATAGCTGACACTCAACTTGCACCCAACAAGCCGAACCTTGTCAAATAAGCACTACTCAACGCTTTGTGGTATTCGGCTTTGGACATACCTGGAGGACTTTTTACTGCAGCACACATCTGCCGCCAAAATGACAGCCGTATTTTAACAAGAAAAATGAAATAAAAAAACTTCGAGCACAGAAATAACCAATCAGAACGCCTCTCGCGGTCTATTAGAATAAAAAGCACTACAAATAGCGCTGTACAGGGCCTTTCGGGCCGATCGCTGTGGATTCCGCGTTGAACTCGTCGGAGATCCCTGGCACAGCGTCCGACACGGTTCAAACTCATCGGAAAGTGACAAAACGTACATTGCGTAGCAAGAATACCCATCCCCAATGGTCAAGAGGACCATTCCTTGTCACTCATATGGAAGAGAAAGCAGTCCGTCGTGTCTTCGGTCCGTCGAAGCTAGTGGTCACATGTATGCCCACAACAAAGGAAGATCACCGGTATGTAGGCGCTGCCGAAAGAATATCCATGGGTCTTGGCAATCCGCATGTTGAAGATCGCACTTGGCACAAGACGAAATGCGCTGGTGATGATCGGAACCCTAGAACCACCGTTCTTGCCCATGGATGGCGGAGATGCCGAGCCGCTTCGCCCGATAAAAGCAGTCTGCTAAGCAATCAAATGCACTCGGACAACCTGGAAACGGACCCACGGTGTCCTGGTATCAGCATGATTATCTTGCCATTCTTGTTCCCTAGAAAAAAAAACCATTTCTGCCACAAAAAAAAAAAAAAAAAAAATGCATGATTTGCGAAGCGCACCTGCCCACTTGCAGTTCGCGGATGCGCGTGTTGGAAATTGAGGAGACCGTCCCCACCGCCTTCCAGTCGTTGCCTTATCGTGTGGCCTTTGTGCTCGCGATCCCACTTGTCTGTGTGCTTCTGTGTGCGTGTGTGCGTGTGTTTCGCGGTCTGGACTCCATCACCCCTAAGCTGAGAGTGCAGAGGAAGCTAAGAAGCTCGGTGAACCAATCTCAGGTTTATATTTATTCACGTGGTCACACTCTCTCCCGTAACCACGCGCAGAGAGCGGTGCAAGTGATGACTGGTCCGGCCGGCGCGTAGCTTCCCCGGCACTGTCAGCTTAGGAATGCGCAGTGTCCTCCTCCCTCAAGGTCGTCGAGTCCTCTTCACCCACAAAGGAGAGATTAGTGACGGCGTGGGGAAAATGGGAGGGGAAGCCGTTCAGGGACGTTAGTTCCGAGGCCGTCGGCGCGACCCCTCCCCTGCATACTTCTCTCTCCAATTCTTTCGTTTCTCTCTGCTGGTATTTGCTATCCGGGTTTCCAAAAACCAATGTAGAAGAGATTGCTTAGACATGATAAACTCTACAGCAAGTGGACGGAGAAGGACTGACTGACACGAAGCTCTGAAATCAGCTCGGAGCCTAATGTCAATATTGAAGAGACAGTGATAAATCAAATGCGGAAAAAAGGGGCTAGACTCCATATCAAACCAACATTGTCGTCTGCTATCAGTGCCTTGGCGCCATGTAGGTGGCATTAGGGCTCTTATTGTAGCACCAGTAGTGCCGTAAAGTCATAGAGCCGTCATTGTACAACCACATTTCAGAATAGTGTCCTGTTCCAATCAATCGCAAAGAAGTTCTTCACCTGACACGAGGTGCAGCCCACAAGCCCGCAGTTAGAGTACGAAGCTTTTCTGTCGAGATCATAAAGTCAACATAATAATCTATTATGGTGACTATAACGCGCACATCGATTCTTCTTTTTTTTTTCCCAGTGGGCGGTCCTGATGAGCCCATATCGCTCGCGACTCCTTAGTATGCACAGTGAAGGAGCAAAACATCGCCATTAAGTTCTGTACGTTGTTATTGTTTTGTTTACTTTGCAGAAAAGCACCTCAATCGCGCTTTGAAAAAAGAACATTAAATTGACAATCGCTCGACCAATTTCAACTTGTTGAGGTAAAACAAAATTTGCCAAAACCAGCCTATTTCAACATGCTTCCACTATTAGGCCAATGGTGTTGTGAGACTAACACACTTTGACCATTATATGCCACTGTGTTTTTTAAATGACGATGAGCGAATGGTACTAACAAGACACCAGTAACCATTATAAGCTATTCAACATTGGCAAGCCAATGCTGCAGACAAGCCAACAGTGTCCATTTTCAGTCCCCATCAAATATTGGAATGCCAACGGCACGGACAGGCCAACGTTGACCATTTGATTCCAGTGTTCATCCAATGTTAGCAAGCCAAGGGTACTCAAAGGGCAACATTGTCCGGTTTACGCCAGTATTCATCGAATATTCGGAAGCCAATGGAACTGACAGGCCAAGATTGCCCATTTTATACCAGTGTTCGTCCAATATTTGCGAGCCAATGGAACTGACAGGCCAACATTGTCCGGTTTACGCCGCTATTCATCCAATATTCACAAGCCAATGGAACTGACAGGCCAAGATTGCCCATTTTATACCAGTGTTCATCCAATATTCGCGACCCAATGGAACTGACAGGCCAACATTGTCCATTTTATGCCAGTGTTCATCCAATATTCGCAAGTGAATGGAACTGACAGGCCAAGATTGCCCATTTTATGCCAATGTGCTTCCAATATTGGTTGGTCATTGGAGAAGCTGGGCCATCACTGAAGATGCTATATAATGGCATAGACAATATTGGGTGCAGATTGGTTAAAGTGGACCATCGTTGGACCTTTTTTTGCCAATGCTCTTCCAATATTGGCCCAACACCTTGTGCTGCCTGGGTTGCAGTCTGCCACAAGGGCGAGCAGGGAACCAGTTCGGCTCGATGGAAGCACCTTGCTGCAGCTGGCACTCCCCAGTTGACTGGCACAAACACTGCACGGAAAGCCTTGCAGTCTGCCAGAAGGGCGAGCAGGGAACCAGTTCGGCTCGATGGAAGCACCTTGCTGCAGCTGGCACTCCTCAGTTGACTGGCACAAACACTGCACGGAAAGCCTTGCAGTCTGCAACAAGGGCGAGCAGGGAACCAGTTCGGCTCGATGGAAGCACCTTGCTGCAGCTGGCACTCGTTATTTGACTGGCACAAACACTGCGAGTAAAGCCTTGCAGTCTGCCAGAAGGACGAGTAGGGAACCAGTTCGGCTCGATAGAACCACCTTGCTGCAGCTGGCACTCCTCAGTTGACTGGCACAAACACTGCGCGGAAAGCCTTGCAGTCTGCCACAAGGGCGAGCAGGGAACCAGTTCGGCTCGATGGAAGCACCTTGCTGCAGCTGGCACTCCTTAGTTGACTGACACAAACACTGCGAGTAAAGCCTTGCAGCCTGCCACAAGGGCGAGCAGGGAACCAGTTCGGCTCGATGGAAGCACCTTGCTGCAGCTGGCACTCCTCAGTTGACTGGCACAAACACTGCGAGTAAAGCCTTGCAGCCTGCCAGAAGGACGAGTAGGGAACCAGTTCGGCTCGATAGAACCACCTTGCTGCAGCGCGCACTCCTTAGTTGACTAGCACAAACACTGCACGGAAAGCCTTGCAGTCTGCCACAAGGGCCAGCAGGGAACCAGTTCGGCTCGATGGAAGCACCTTGCTGCAGCTGGCACTCCTTAGTTGACTGGCACAAACACTGCGAGTAAAGCCTTGCAGCCTCCCAGAAGGACGAGTAGGGAACCAGTTCGGCTCGATAGAACCACCTTACTGCAGCGGGCACTCCTTAGTTGACTGGCACAAACACTGCACGGAAAGCCTTGCAGTCTGCCACAAGGGCCAGCAGGGAACCAGTTCGGCTCAATGGAAGCACCTTGCTGCAGCTGGCACTCCTTAGTTGACTGGCACAAACACTGCGGGTAAAGCCTTGCAGCCTGCCAGAAGGACGAGTAGGGAACCAGTTCGGCTCGATAGAACCACCTTGCTGCAGCGGGCACTCCTTAGTTGACTGGCACAAACACTGCACGGAAAGCCTTGCAGTCTGCCACAAGTGCCAGCAGGGAACCAGTTCGGCTCGATGGAAGCACCCTGCTGCAGTGCACTCCTCAGTTGACTGGCACAAAAACTGCACGGAAAGCCGTGCAGCCTGCCACAAGGGCGAGCAGGGAACCAGTTCGGCTGGATGGAAGCGCCTTGCTGCAGCAGGCATTCCTCAGTTGACTGGCACAAACACTCCACGGAAAGCCTTGCAGTCTGCCACAAGTGCCAGCAGGGAACCAGTTCGGCTCGATGGAAGCACCTTGCTGCAACTGGAACTCCTGATTTCACTGGCACAAACACTGCATGGAAAGCCTTGCGGTCTGCCGCAAGGGCGAGCAGGGAACCAGTTCGGCTCGATAAAAGCACCTTGCTGCAGCTGGCACTCCTGAGTTGGCTGGCACAAACACTGCACGGAAAGCCTTGCAATATGGCACAAGGGCGAGCAGGGAACCAGTTCGGCTCGATGGAAGCGCCTTGCTGCAGCAGGCATTCCTCAGTTGACTGGCACAAACACTCCACGGATTGCCTTACAGTCTGCCACAAGGGATAAGCAGGGAACCAGTTCGGCTCGATGGAAGCACCTTGCCGCAGCCGGCACTCCTTAGTTGACTGGCACAAACACTGCTCGGAAAGCCTTGCAGTCTGCCACACCGGCCAGCAGGGAACCAGTTCGGCTCGATAGAAGCACCTTACCGCAGCTGGCACTCCTCAGTTGACTGGCACAAACACTGAACGGAAAGCCTTGCAGTCTACCAGAATGGCGAGCAGGGAACCAGTTCGGCTCGATGGAAGCACCTTGCCGCAGCGGGCACTCCTCAGTTGAGTGGCACTAACACTGCACGGAAAGCCTTGCAGCCTGCCACGAGGGCGAGCAGGGAACCAGTTGGGCTCAATAGAAGCACCTTGCCGCAGCTGGCACTTTTCAGTTGACTGGCACAAACACTGAACGGAAAGCCTTGCAGTCTGCCACAAGGGCCAGCAGGGAACCAGTTCGGCTCGATGGAAGCACCTTGCCGCAGCCGGCACTCCTCAGTTGACTGGCACAAACACTGCTCGGAAAGCCTTGCAGTCTGCCACACCGGCCAGCAGGGAACCAGTTCGGCTCGATAGAAGCACCTTGCGGCAGCTGGCACTCCTCAGTTTACTGGCACAAACACTGAACGGAAAGCCTTGCAGTCTACCAGAATGGCGAGCAGGGAACCAGTTCGGCTCGATGGAAGCACCTTGCCGCAGCCGGCACTCCTAAGTTGACTGGCACAAACACTGCTCGGAAAGCCTTGCAGTCTGCCACACCGGCCAGCAGGGAACCAGTTCGGCTCGATAGAAGCACCTTGCCGCAGCTGGCACTCCTCAGTTGACTGGCACAAACACTGAACGGAAAGCATTGCAGTCTACCAGAATGGCGAACAGGGAACCAGTTCGGCTCGATGGAAGCACCTTGCCGCAGCGGGCACTCCTCAGTTGAGTGGCACTAACACTGCACGGAAAGCCTTGCAGCCTGCCACGAGGGCGAGCAGGGAACCAGTTCTGCTCGATGAAAGCACCTTGCCGCAGCTGGCACTCCTGAGTTGACTGGAACAAACACTGCACGGAAAGCCTTGCAGCCTGCCACAAGGTCGAGCAGGGAACCGGTTCGGCTCGATGGAAGCACCTTGCCGGAGCTGGCACTCCTCAGCTGACTCGCATAAACACGTCACGTGAGATTTTGCAGGCTGCAGGAAAGCCCGCTGCGGCGGAGACCGTAAACACCACACCTAACGTCGTCCTGTGTGCACGAAGATCCTGTCCGACAAGTCTCACCGGCTAGTGCTAATGCTTCAATGCAAGAGTAATAGCGGAAGTATGACGTGTCCATGAACATAGTTTAGTTTCATTATTGAATTCCATTTTGTAGAACAACAAGGGTCCAGATTCTTGTTCCATGTCTGAACTGGTCACATCGCCAGAAGCCAAGTCGAGATGACTGCAGTGGAACTTCAAAGAAATTTCTTGCATCAGTCGAGATGCCTCCGTTGAAGGTGTCACCAAGAATTTCCAGGACAACGACAGGAGTGTCGGCAAGCAAGAAACAGTCACTTTGCTTGAAAGGCTGTAGGACTTCTTACGCTGGGACGTGGGACAAGCGTCGAACTTCAGACGTTCTTCTGCTGAGCTGCGAGAGTGGGTTGCTGGAGGATCGCAGCTTCTTCTTGATTTTCCTCAAGTAGCTCTCAAAAGGGAAGAGCGCTGAAGCTGTGTAAGGGCCCATGGTCCAGGCACTGCTCGGCAAGGTGGCTCAGGGTATAAACGTTATGAACAACCTGCTTCTCTCAATACAGCTTACCAAACTCTTGAACGAAGTACTTGAGCAGCTGCTGGGCAAACTGTTTGTAAACCATGTGGTGTTCAGGTGATACAAGTATGCGCAGTGCCACATGAAACATAAAAAATGTTTGTACTGCTCATCACTCAGTAGGTGCCTGAGAAGCACTGGGCCAACGTAAAGAAGGAAAATCCGGTACTCCGTCGCCTTCCAACGGTCCAGCTCTTCCGTACCCCTCGGCTTCCTCTGGAAGTGATATGGGAAACACTTGGCCGACTCTCATAGGCCATCACTGAGGCGGGTGCGCTGTTCTCGGCTCAGGCTCGTGCCGTAGCCCTGGCTTACCCAATTTCGTAGCAATCGCCGCATAACTCCGAGGAATACAAGATGCATGTGTTCGGTAGGGAACAAGATCCCCATGTCGACGTCGAGCGATATGAATGGGGATACACCATTATGATGGTGCTGATCCTCCTGGGACCGATATGAATCATCCGTACGTTGTGGTGCTTGCAGGTCAGAGAATGTCTGTATGCCGTCGGTGCGTCGGCCTTTCTGACTGCAACGTGCACAGGCATGGTAGCCGGTGTGTCCGATTATGGCTTTAACGTAGCACCACAAACCACCGCTGTGAGGCGCACATCTATGTGAACACCCTTGAATACCATATCATTGCAGGTGAGTTTGGAAATTTTCTCCAGTAATGGGTGCAGATACTTTTGCAGTCTATGTGGCTTTCGTGCACCACAGGACACGCTAACCATGAACGGCGGCGATGACTTGACGTTCGTCATTCGGCACAACATTGGTCATAAACCAACCAGGCTGCTCCTGTACAACAGAACGCCATCAATGTTGACTTGCAGCTTCAGTTCACTAGGAACTGGTCCGGGCTTCAAGACTTGCCGGATGCTCTCCGCAAGGCCGAAATGCACAAACGAACGACTGCAGCCGAGACTAGCTTTCCGCTCGGTCCGCATCACGGTCCGCGCGTCCTTCGGGAGGTCAGGGATGCCTCGTCGCCGGTAGAATCCCAGAACATCGTTAACGCTTCTGTGCGTCGGGTTGTGCTGGGGGGCGACGACAGCGAGCTCTTCGCTTGCCGAGAGTTCGTGTATCGGAGGCGCATCAGACGATGCTTCAACGAAGCTGGGTTTTTCCTCGTACTGCTCCGACTCTCCACTGGATTCACTAGAGGTTTCGGAAGTCAGAGGGTAATCGTTCGAGATGTGCAGGTCGCCGTCATCGAGTGAACTGCAAGTGTCCTCGTCGTCGCCCGGACCGCACCCCGTAGGCTGCGGGTCTTCTTCGCGATCGACACTGACAGGAAAACTCCCCTGTGTGCTGCAACCAGCGCAAACGTCGTCTATGAAGGCTTCGCTTCTTGGTGTCTTGTTACTCGGGGACTTCGGTGCTACAACTGGAGGCGGAGGCACCGTGGTCTGTCGCGAGATGCCCAGTTCCTTATGACCTCGGCATACTCGAACAAATCACCTGAACCAAGCAAGGCTGCTCGCAGTTCCAAGGTGTGAGCAATGGCGAACAAAGCCGACCTTGGCTGAGCAGGGCGAGCTACAGCCCACGTGCTACAGCCGAGCCAACGGTGAGCCGAGCCTGGCCGAGCCGCCGGTTATACACGCCGTGTTCGAAACTTTGTTCAATCCTATTTCTGAGCAAAGGTTTTTTTACTAAGGCCTACAAAAACCTACAAAAATCTACACGCATCCAGGGTTGCTCCGTCGGCTACATAAATGTACTATTAGCGCCTTCACCTGGCAGATGCCGAGCGCTCCGCGCTAGCGCCTTGGCCTCAGTGAACGATCTGTCACGTGATCCACCCCAGTGACACGCGATGCGGAGCGAATCAAGCGTAACGCTCTTTGCGCCGTGCCACCACTTTCAGACCGTCTGTTGTCTTGCTGAAAACATGAACAAAATTTGACAAAAACATTTGATTGTTTACTACTTGATAAACGCTGAGACAATGAAGACAACTAGAAGTACTTGTACGAGCCGTAGGATGCAATGCACATAATGCTAAATTACCCAAGCATCAAGGAGAATGGAGGGATTGGTGTTCCACGCGCCACACGACCTTCCCCGTATAAAAGATTCGAAGTAAATAACCAAAATAAAGCGTTGACGAACGTGCGTGCAAGAGGCAATTTGTTTTACGCATTTGCTTAGAAAAGTTACTACTGCTGAGGCCAGCACGTGCGGCGCGTGGAACACCGATCCCTGCATTCTCCTTGATGCTTTGGTAATTTAGCAATAGGTGTCTTAAGCAATACCAGACACGTATGCCGGAAAGCGATCGTCATCTCCGAAGGCGACTTCCATCTGCGGAGTATTTTGCGTATTGTCTTCCAATTATTCCAATTACATTACAGAGACCACGCAACAAACAAACGACATACCTAGCTCTTCATCTGAACAGGCGCGCAGCAACGTCTTCGACGTAACGCGATATCTTGAGCCTCTTCGCTGGCAAAGCGAACGACTCCGCAAACACTTCGCCGTGAACGGCATCCTCATCAATGTCGCTGATTTCGCTGTCGCTGCGTTTCATTAGGCCTCCTTAAATTAACTGCAACGATGTCATCGCTGCAGTATTCTCGGGCGAGTCGGTCATGACAAGAGGAACGAAAGCAGCACAGCAAGAGAGCCCATCCAGCAATCGAAATAAAGAGGTCGCGAAACTCCTTCACTCCTCCATAGGAACGTTGATAACGAAACTGAAATGTTGCCAGTGACTATATCGTGCTCCTCCAAAAAAGGCTGCGCGGAGAACTACTCCAGACCGCTGGATGCGCTCGGCGAGCGCGCTCCGAGCGCTCGCTATTTGCCATTTGAAGGGGCTAAAGTATGTTGCACTTCGCCATACATATTTTTCGTGTAATTTACCCAACGCACTCAAAATCAGCATGTGCTGTTTGAAGCGCTATCCTCTTACAGACCACGATCATCTTCGTTAAAATGCATTCTTTTTAAATTTTATTGAGTGTCGAGTATGCATAATTATAATGGTAAACATCCTCGCGCTTTTTTAGATATTTTTGTGGAGAAATTGATTTTAGCTTATTAACAATTATATCTTACTACGCATGGCTTGTAATATGTCCAAAGGCGGCGCGCTGGTCGACCTAGTCCCTTCCCATGATGCACCGTGTCCGTAGTATGGTGCGAGATCTAAAGTTCCGGGTGGTTCTTTCTTAGTATTCTTCGGACGCCGCTTTAATTGATTCTGCTAAACTTCTAGGTGGCGTGAGTGCGTCTGAAGTTCTTGTTTTTCTTGCTAACGGCGCTCTTTTCACCTTTTTATTGCTATAAGCCGTTGCCCCATGCGTCTTAGTAAGCGGGATAACTCGGAGCATAGTGAAAGTTTTTGCGCACGTGTAACGTTTACACGCTAAAATAGCCCGCGAAAATCAGAAACTTGCCCGATCACGTTGTAACTTCTCTCGAAAATGTCCTTCACTGGTCGTATTTTCCTACTAAAATTTGAAGTCTCAACTCCGCAAACAAAATAAAAAATAACACCCTGATTTAAAAAAGAAACACACACAAAAAAACTGGTTTTTGGTTAGCGTCTCCCTCCGCAGTTGAAACAGATGTAAAAAAGTCTCACATCCCTAATACTCAGAGTTGAGACTTCTACTTGTAGCACAAAAATGCGACCACTGAAAGACTTCCGAAAGCAGTACAACTTGATTCGATACGTTTATGAGTCTTGAGTGAACAAACTTTTATTTATGGGTATTTTTTTTCGTTGTGTATTACGAGAGAGTATATATGCGCACTAGTTCGTGCACCTCGACTGAAAATGGTTATACGCATGACGCGAAATGCGTATAAAATGAATGGTAACAACAAGCTTCCAAAGCGGTAGCATAGCTTAGTGGAAAGGTGTCTGAATCATGCGCAGCGAACTCCGGTTCAGTCCACAAAGTGAGCTTACTTTTTTTTCTCTCAGAGATTTTTTTTTGCTAAGCACTAGGCAACACTGTAAACTACTTAATTTTCGCGGGCTCAAATTCTCGCGGATCGGGCCAAAGCTGAAATTATTCGCGGGTTCTAATTTTTACGAATCGAGTGTAGCTTCCGTAGCGTTCACACATTGCCCCAATTTTCGGCGGCACGTATTTTTCGCGAATTACAGGTGATTCGCGAAATTCGCCAAAAATTAGGACCTCGCGAAAATTTGGTCCTTTACAGTATTTATGACATTTCTTTTTTACAATTAACACTGAAAAAATATTAATGTTGTATGGGACTCCCTTTCCGGAGGTGCCATGGGGACAGCAGGGTTGGGGTTGCCGGCTGGAAGCCGCGAAGCCAAATGGGTTAATAGTTCTGCAATGTGCCGCCGCAGACTGTCGCCGCGAAGCGACGTGAATGCAGGCGGGGGTGTATTAACACGCTCGCCAGTGATACATCCGCCGTCCGGAAAGTGTGACCTCAATGGCAAAAGTTCTCCGCGTCGTGCGTATAGCCATTTCCGGTAAAGGTGCTCGAGCTCATGCCTATAGCTTTACTCATTATGAAAATGTAAGGTGTCTTCCACCCCTGCACGGGTCTTTTGGGTCCTTCTACACAAAAAAATAATTACTTTTTCGGTCGTTTAATTTTTTTGTTTTTTGATTGCAGTAAACACAGGCTGGTGCCCCAGTGCGAGATCTTAGCTATGACTTTATCAGTGCGATTCTTTCCAGCTTTTTCTCTTTGTACCGGGCGGTCCAGATGCTGGGCCGAGACTTAAAAAAATCGCGAAAAATCAGATCCGTAAGCTATGATACTGTAATTTACCATACAATTTCGGCTTAGCGGTGATTTTAATTTCCAGAAATATCAAATAAAAAACTTGCCTTAGTTAAAAGTTACGAATAAAAACAGGTAAAATTCTATAAGCCGACATTATAATAAGCATTTTCCTGTCAAAGTTAGGAAACATTCCTGTGGGCCACGGGAACATTTGATAGACAAAAACAGAATGCTAGCAAGGTGAGAAGAACTCTTTCTTTCTTTTGGACTTTTTTTTTTGTTAAATCAAACTTCCCAATGGCCCATGACTACACTTTTATTTCATTGGGATACATAGGAATTTTCTTTTTTTCTTTTGTAACTTTTGACTGAGACAAGTGCAGTCATACGGAATATGGGTGAACCGCCAAGCACGTGCCACCCGGTACAGGCAGAGCGGTCTAGCAAGCGCTGATAGCAGTATCACATATACAGTTGCATGCATGATATCGTAGGGGTGGAACGGCTGCGCCGTCCTGCGCCATATTGCGGAAACTGAGGCACAGCCAATACCTCGTGCTATTATGCACCAGATCGCAAAACGTGCGCCAAAAAGGAATTGTATTTTGTCTTGGTTTCGGTTTTTATCGACTCGATTGGCAACAATGAGCACGTTTACCTTGGTTGGCCTTGCAATCCTTTGTTATGTTTATTCTTCCTGTGTATCCCAAGTCGACAACGTGTGAAAAAAACTTGGGGGTCCGATTCTAAGCACTCCACCACCTGCGAAGTTGGAACCGCATTCCCGCAAGATAAGTCGTGATTTGATAGAGCTGAAACGCGGCCCGATCCGAAACTTTGCCGGTCAGCAGCTTTCATGAAACTTTAATCTTGCTTTTGCTTATCGATTCGAGTACGAGAACTCCCTTAATCGTAGTCTGCCGCTTCGATATTGACCAGCACAATAGGATAAACTCGAAATTTGTTGCACTGTTCCTCCGCGCAACTGCACGGCCGTTGCCTATTCACGTCAAGTGGTTCGCACATATAATTACTGAGTCGAGCACGTGTGGACTGTGTGATAAGCAGTGCTGGTTTGCATTTCGAGCAGCTGAAAGCCACTCAGAAAAAATGAAAGGCACTGTCTTCGGAAATATGTAAGTTTCAAGTTTTCGCATCTGTTACACTGTTATCCAATCTACCTAGGTCCCTAACCATTCATGTTCATCTGTGCTGCTAAGCACAATTGAAATTGCTTCCGTGCTCGTCTAAGACAAAAGTTTGTAGCGGCACGCTACAGCGAGTAAAGAAGACGAACACCAGCTCGAGAAAAACACCATCACTTGCACGCGGGGGCTCGAGATGACAAGGCGAAGGGCTACGTAGTCCACGTTCCACGATCTTCAGATTTTGACTCTTGTAAATAATGTAAATATACGATTTGTTAGCAAATGAGAATATCCTTCTTGCTACAAACTGGTGACCCGGACTCGGAACAAGCCCTCCTACCCGACTAGTGGCTTCTATCAACCAGTGAGTTTGTCTTGGAACATCAGCGCCCATTTGGAACGATGAGCGTCACTCAAGCTTCCGCGTCATCGGGCGACCTAACAACGCTTGCTGTCGCTGCGGTCAACTTCAAGTTACCGGAATTCTGGGCTGCCGATTCGGAACTCTGGTTCCTCACGATTGAATCGACCTTCCGAAAGAACAAGATAACATCGTCCTTGACGAAGTTCGACCCCGTCATTTCCGCTCTGCCGCAGTCATCGGCAGCTGTCGTTCGGGACATCCTTCGCGCTCCACCAGAAGACCAGCCCTATGAATACTTGAAGAGTGAACTCATCCGACGAACAACAGAGTCGGAACACCGCAGGCTGCAGCAACTCCTGACGGCAGAAGAACTAGGTGACAGGAAGCCGACAGAGCTGCTACGACGCATGGAACAGCTTCTAGGAGATAAAGCACCGAACATGGAGACAACGATTCTCCGAGAGCTTTTTCTCCAGAGGCTACCACAACCAGTCCGCATGATACTAAGCACATCAACCACCGACTCCACCGCCACGTTGGCTCGGATGGCCGACCAAATCATGGACGCGGGCTTTCCATCCATCTCCGCTGTGCAAACACATGACACTACACTCCATGCCGAACGACCATCGCCGGCCGTGGAGGACAAGATTGCCGAGCTGCTGTCTTCCAACTCTCGGATGGAAGCCAGGATGGATCAACTCACGCGAGAGCTCAAGGACCTCCGCATGCGTCACTCCCGATCCTCGAGCGCGAGTCGACGAACCAACGAAGAACGCCGCCGAAGCAAGTCTCCTGCAAAACACCAGGTCTGCTGGTACCACTACCGTCACGGAAATGATGCCAAAAAGTGCCAACCTCCGTGTACTTTCACGGGAAACGGCAAGGCCGCACACTAGAGGCGGATGGTGTAGCCGGCCTGGAGTCCTACCGTCTTTTCTACGTAACCGACCGAACCACCAAGGTCCGGTACCTAGTAGACACGGGAGCCGAGATTTGCGTCGTTCCGCCTACGCTGGAAGATCGACGGCATCGACAAGACACCCCGCCACTACATGCAGTGAATGGTTCACCAATTAAGACGTACGGACAAAAGTCAATCACTCTCGACATCGGCCTCAGACGGACGTTTCGGTGGGTTTTCTTAATCGCCGACGTTCTTCAACCCATCATAGGAGCCGACTTTCTCCGGCATTTTGCGCTCATGGTGGATGTAAAGCGAAGACTGCTTCACGACATTGAGACTCGCCTCACCGTGCAGGGAATATCTGCGAAGGGAGTCCAAAAGGCGCCCAGCCTCCCCCAAGTGGAGCCCACCTCCCAATGGACGGACATCCTTGACGAATTCCCCGACGTGTTTCGTCCAACTTCAAGAGACCTACCGTTGAAACACACCGTGACCCACCATATCGAGACGAAGGGACCTCCGGTGTTTGCTCGACCTAGGGCCGGTTGCACCAACGTCGCTTATCTTAACCCAAAGCGGCGCTTTCCTAGGCCGGCTTAGCGCCCTAAACCGAGCTTAGGTAAGCACGGGTTTAAATTCCGGTTGCACCAACGTTAAGCCGGCTTTACAGACGCGCCCCTAGCTAAGCGCTGGATTTGCGCAGGGAATCTAGGGACAAACAGAGCAAACCAGGGAACGCTCAGAGCGACGAATACGATTGGCGGAGAGGAATCACGTGATGTAAAAAAAAAACAAAAAAAAAACTGCCGTAGTAGTCGTCGTCGGCGTCTGCTTTTCGCTGTATTTCTTCGGTGAGTAACAAATTAAAGGTCTCCAAATTCAATCATTTTTTCGTTTAACTTTCAATAACAGAAGTCAAAGCTTCAAATAAACACGAATGCTCTTTACATCTGTGATTGTGTTTAATATCGGTTGATAACAGGATATTTTGACAGTGGTAGTAGTTTTCGTGCTCACATTTTGAGGTGAAGGAGCCATCGGGGGCCCCAAATCTCACCGAACGCGGGAAGGACACTCTACTCGCTACATCGCTGAAGACAAACAATCATGGATATAAGTAGGCAGGTAAGATGACTACTAAAACCAAGTCAAGCCTGAGACCGACGAAGTTCAAAACAGTGACGAACTCGGCACGGCAGCTGCGAAAATGCCCGGAAATCGTCGAATAGAAGTCGTCGAGAGGTCAGGTCACGAGACCTTGCATAGACGGTACTCGTTGCTATCAGCAAGGCGACAGAACTGCACTGTACCGTCGTTGAACATCCGCTGCAGCCTCAAACGGACTTCAGTTTCACACTGTCGAGTTCAGAAAAAAAAAAAAAAAAGAAAAAAAAACTCCCACTAGTACATTACATCGTGCCGATAAGAACGGTCGTCTCTTCGCATCACCTGCCCCAGCCTGCCCCGATACAGCAATGAAAGAATCTAACATAGTAGTCGTAACGACTACTATGTTAGATTCTTTCATTGCTGTATATTCCTAAAAAATCGCGATCACCAAAAAGTTACGGAGGACACAACAAGGCGCAACTTTCAACTGAATTTTATTGAAAACGTGTTCCGGTATATAGTCTCAACCATCGTCACAATGACAACAAACGACAAAAGTAAAGGGAAAACACCATCACAGAGCACAACTCGGAAACAACAGTATCTCGTTCTCGGGATACGAATGAAAGATATAAAGCAAAGTATATAAAAAAAAAAATGCGATCACCAAAAAAGTTACAGTTATGGAACGATACAGTTTTCTGAAGCCAAGATTCTACTCGCGAGACAAGGAACATTCACTGAAGATTGTCTCGAAACTCAGAAAACGAAAGAAATTGAATTTTCGCTGTTTTATTACTTAAAAGCGCCGCAATCTGATGCAAACGGCAGAGGTGTCGACAATCAGCTGATCGCCGAGATCATGTACTGCCACTATTCAACGCGCTGATCAGATTGAAGGATACGCGCTGCAAGTGTAGATAAACAAGGTGGTAAATAACAATACGTTACAGCTATGCGAAAATTAGTAAGTACATACGAATAAGCTCGTTGACAGAAGAACCAACGGGAATACAGACGTGAGCCCCGCAGCTCCGTACGTTTCTCGGTTAGGGCTAACACGCCCTGAAAGTGGAGAGCCAACTTGAAAACAGGGGGTCGATAAACACTTCACGCGACAATATTTTGCATCCTTGTCAGAATCGAAAGTCATTTTGTCGAAACTTTCACGCTGATGTAGCCTAAAACACTTTGCACAACCAATTTCGTCCACCGCGTCGACCGTGACAAACCAGCCGCCATGTTTTTAATCCAGGATTAAGAAACAACCAGAAGCAAAGCGCCCAATGTTGAGCGCTTAAGTTAAGCGTAGTTTAGTGCTAGGTTTAGCGATAAGCGAGTTTGGTGCAACCGAACGAAACCGAAACTGAGCTTAAGTTCCCGGCTAAGCTCCGCTTTGCGTTAAGCGACGTTGGTGCAACCGGCCCCTAGACGCCTAGCTCCAGATCGCCTGCGGATAGCGAAGCAAGAATTTGAGCACATGCTCGAGCTTGGCTACGTCCGGCTTTCTTCGAGCTCCTGGTCATCGGCCCTCCACATGGCCCCAAAGAAGAGCGGCGACTGGCGTCCATGCGGAGATTACAGAGCCCTCAACCAGAGCACGGTCCCCGATCGCTATCCAATTCCCCACATACAGGATTTCACCGGCGCCTTGCATGGAGCAACCATCTTCAGTAAGGTGGACCTCGTGAAAGCGTACCACCAAATTCCTGTGGAACCGGCCGACGTTCCGAAGACCGCCATAATAACCCCATTCGGCATGTTCGAGTACTGGCGGATGCCGTTTGGTCTCCGCAATGCGGCCCAGACCTTCCAAAGGTTCATCGACCAAGTCCTACGCGGCCTGACCTTTACTTTCGCATACATGGACGACATCCTCATTTTCAGCGACAACCCGAAAGACCACGTAGACCACCTACGTCAGCTCTTCTCTCGCCTTGAAAACTATGGATTGATCGTCAACCCTGCAAAGTGCACATTCGGCGTCGAGGGCCTGGATTTCCTGGGCCATCGCGTCGACAGTCACGGCATACGGCCGCTGCCACAGCGAGTAGAAGCCATCCGCGAGTTCCCGCAACCTCCTACAACGAAGAAACTCCGCGAGTTTCTCGGGCTCGTGAACTTCTACAGGCGCTTTATCCCTCAGTGTGCTACGATCCTCCAGCCCCTGCATGACCTTTTGCAAGGAAAGCCAAGCAAGAACGCCGTTCTGACTTGGACACCAACTGCTGACGCAGCGTTTTCCGCCATCAAGGAGGAACTTGCAAAAGCTACACTGCTGACCCATCCAAAGGCTGGAGCGCCAACATCGGTCATAATAGACGCCTCTAACTCCGCCGTCGGAGCTGTCTTCCAGCAGAACATCAACGGAACATGGAAGCCATTGGCATTCTTCTCGAAGAAGCTGTCAACCACTGAGTGCCGCTACAGCACTTTCGGAAGGGAACTACTCGGAGTCTACCTTGCCATCAGACACTTCCGCTACTACCTTGAGGGACGATCATTTTTTGTGATGACTGATCACAAGCCGCTGACGTATGCTTTAACATCTAGCAGTGAAACGCATACGCCAAGAGAGATACGGCAAATGGCTCACGTCGTGGAGTTCACGACGGACATCCGCTTTGTACCAGGCAAACACAACTCCGTAGCAGACGCACTCTCTCGAATTGGTGTGAACATCTGGGTCGCTAAACTCGTCAAGCACAACTTTGTGCCCGAAGTTTGCGGAACGCGCTAATTGGACTCTCGCGACGCTGACGTCACGCCGAGCGAGGTGTCAATCATTCGAACGCTCATTTCTTTGAGAGAGGCAGAATCTTGCAAAGTTCATCGAGGCGCGCGTGCGGCGCGTGAGGGGCGCGAGGAGCCCGCTGATTGAACGGCTTCGCCGATGACGTAGCGCCCGTTTGTCCCTACATCCCTACGCCAAGCTAAAATTAATGCTTTGCAGGTTGTCCCTAGGCGACCTGCTGACGCTCAAAATCCCTCCGAAGTTTGTGTAAAAAAGAAACCTCGTTTGTCGAAGTTGTCGCTGACGTCAAAGTGACGTTTCCGAACTTTGCGAGAGCCGTGGTTTGAGCTCGAGATCTTCGCTTCGGATCGAGGCGAAGTTAAACTTTGTCAACATGGCGGTGCCGTACGCTGCTTCCGAGCTTATCTTCCGCCACCGTCGGCGTCGCTACTCAGACCACCGGGGACGTCTTTCAACCCCCCGACGACGACTTTCGGCGACAGTACCGGCTATCGAAAGCCGTTGTGCGTTGACTCTGCGACGAGCTTCGTTCGCCGCCTCGGACCGTGGAACAACAAGTTCTCTGCGCGCTCCGGTTCGTCGGAACCGGCAGCTTTCAAGGCATGGTGGCGACTGACGAGCACCTGTCAGTCTCCCACATGACTGTGAGCCGGGCTGTCAGAGTTGTTGCGGCTGCCATCGTTTCTTTTTTCTTTTTTTCTATCATATTCGAAAAGGTACTAATAAGCTGGTATACAATTCAGAATGTTGGAAACAAACAAGAACCGGGGTGATTCTTGGGTAGGGTCGAGTCTTCCGACAGCCGGCAGAATTATTTCCCCGAAATTCTACTGGCAGTCGTCACTCATTGGCGGTCAAATCAGTTCATCGAACGACGTGTCATCGACAGATCGTTTCATCGGCACGCGATGTAATCACATGAAAGAGATTGCCTTCCGTTAGAGGTATATGCACATTAAACATTTTCACACCTTTATACATGTAAGTGGGGTGTCCCATAACTAACACCCTGATAAGTGTAGCGATGGACCTTATAAAAGAAATGTAAACCTCACACCTTTAGAAATCTGTGATTTTTTAAAAACGTTTCTTAAAACGTGTGATAATGCACTACACCTTTTTATAAAGATGTAAAACTACAATACACCTTCACCTTCTCGTCAGGCACGTAGCCAAAGGGGGGGGGGGGGCATAAGGCCCGGCCCCCCCCCCCCCCCCGAAATCTTCCATTTTGCTGGGGCCTCCTCTCCTCCCTCCCCCTTATAGAGCACTTTGTCATCATCGACGCCCCCCCCCCCCCCCCCCCTTAAATAAAATTTTGGCTACGTGCCTGCTTTTAGTCAAGGTGTAATTACCACAGTACATTTCTTTTTTGGGGTGTGCACAGTGGCCCGGGACCCAATAGTATGACTGAACAAATAAATTACACAAACGAGTCGCCGAAACAGCACGTTGCTTCTTGGCGAGTGTCGAGGCAATATCGGCCGGATGTACGGTTATGCGCCTCGTCCCGACATCCGGCAGGTATGGGTGTACCGATGCAAATAAACGATTTATGTCTAATAGCACTGGCACCACTGATTTCTTAGGAGGCTAGATCGCGGATAGAGGCCTGTATTGCTGGGGTCGAGCGGCACCACCGGCAGACATAGCTTGACACGACCTTATGCATGCTATAGGAAAAACGGAAAAACTCAATTTTATTACGTTAGTAGGTTGTTCTCTACCATGAAACTTCTATCGTGTTTCCGCAAATAGCAGTTAATATTCTGGGCAATATTAACTGTTAACGCGTTAGAATACCAATCTTGTTTAACTAAATGTTGTGTGGTTGAGGGTCCAGGGCGACTTTGTTCGGCGTTAACTGTGATGTGTTTAATGAGACAAGGGCTACCGAGAGTTATTGTGGAGTCATCTGTGATTTCGGAATCATCAAAGCTCAGCAAACGATAAGTTAAAATGCCCTTACTGGGGACATTCGCATCGTTTTGACCGCTTGTACATAGTGCTTCATGTTGCAAGTTTTTTTCTTTGAACTGCTGTGATGGCTTCCGGGACAAACTGAAACTCGGAGCGTGCCGTTCAGTCGCTGAACGTGCCATTTATTTAGCAACCGAAGCAAGCGACGTCGGTAAGTCAATCGTGCTCCAGCCAATTTTTTTAATCGATTTTAAAACGCTTGACGAATGTCTATTTGATCTCCAAGAACCCGACATAATCATCGCAGCACGTCATAAAATGCTCGCCCTCGAGCACCGCGTACAAGCTTCCATTTTTGCGTGTTTCTCCCTTAGACTTGCGTGTACTGCCTCATGGTGTAATAGGCCAAAGCAACAAGGACGAAAACGAAGGGAGAACTAGACAGGACGCGCCGTATTGCCTGTCGTCAAGCAATGGCCGCCGGTGAGGCCAGTGACGGGCTCCCGATTTGCGATCCAGACTTGCACTGTGAGAGTTCTAATGCATTACGCCCGCCGAGTGCTGCACGGAGAACAGGCCCCGAACGAACTTGCCGAATGCACCGAGTGCAGACTGATGCTGTCGCCATAGATGTTGTAGAAAAGTACCGACCTCAAACCGAAACTAGCGCCTTTTTGTTCGACGTGATGGGTGGGGATGCGAGAGTGCAGTCGCTGCCATCGCTTATCTATATAAACGTTGGTTGCTGCAACGTGGAACTTACATTTGCGATGACTTCCACTTAAGCAACTCGGCTGTCAGAGATATCTACAGACGGCGTAAGTTTCCGAAACCAGCTGACTACAAAACAGCATACACTTGAGGAAATTGATGGCATTGTGCGCGCAAGAGCTTGCTTCGTTTCAAGCATAGTATTATGAGTGAACCACTGAAAGGATACGGCTTAAATCTAGTTCTTTGGAACATCTAGCAATACGTTTCGTAAGACTTTTTATTTCCCTGGTGAGGGCATTGAGAACGAGAGCTTTCTCAAAACAAAATATGACTGGGCAAGATACCTGCCGTTCAAATATCACTTTGCTTGAATCTCGGGCAACGTCTCCATGTTTAGCCTTCCCGGACGCTGAGTGAATGCGTCACAGGTTTCTGCTGTGGGAGCTTTGTCGAAAAATGTTCCACTTTTCACCCATACACAAATGATGCTAGACCTCGCGGCCTGTGTGGCTGTCATGGGCCTTTCATTACACACTGGTAGGTTTCAGCGTCTGTATGGCTACAAAACGACTCAAATTTTGCCAATAAAACACGGGCCGTCGATTCCTTCCTTCGTGAAATATCAGACACTTACAATTCAAGCTCGCGTTTGAGTTTGCGGCCCGCGAGACGCGATTTCGAGCAGAAAACCAACTTTTTCTTTCAGTTCCACTGTGCGAATGCCTCATTGTAGCAAACGAACTCTCGTCGTCTGCTCTCGCTCCTCGCCTGGGCGAGGCATGACGGGATTGTCGGCGCTAGAGGGCTCAAAGACAACGTGCAGCGAGCGGCATGAACGCTCGCCTCCCCGCGCTGTCTCGTGCTCTCGTGCACCGCCTAGGGATCGCGGGGGATTTTTCGTCAAAAGTTGCGAAGTTGAGCGCGCGCAGGGAGGAGGAAACTTTGCGGCGTTCTTTTGGTCCCTCCCTGCGCTACGTCGAAAAGCGAAGAATGTTTTGCTCCACGAGTTTAGCTAACCTGCTCTACCGAACGGAACGCTGTCGACTACGAAGAACTAGCAGCAGCGCAGAGCACGGATACAACACTACCACATTTGCGGGAAAGAACGTCACTGAACCTACAAGACATAAAGGTTCCGGAATGCAAAGCAACATTGGTCTGCGATGTGTCGACGGGACAACCAAGACCATATGTCCCCGAGAAGTTCCGGAAGCCTATTTTTGAAGCAATCCACTCACTTTCACACCCAGGAATTCGAGCCACACAACATCTCATAACTGCTCGATTCATCTGGCCTAAGATCAACGCCGACATCCGCAATTGGACACGCGCGTGCGTGCAATGCCAGCGCGCGAAAGTGGGTCGGCACACGACTACACCGCTCGGCAAGTTTTCACATCCCGATGGTCGTTTCAGCAACATCCACCTCGACATAGTGGGACCACTCCCGCCAGCCGACGATTGCCGGTACATTTTGACCTGCATCGACCGCTTCACGAGGTGGCCTGAAGCAACACCGATCAAATCGATAGCAGCAGAAGCCGTAGCACGGGCCTTCGTCAGCATGTGGGTCAGCCGTTTTGGAACACCAACCACCATCACAACAGACCGAGGGAGACAATTCGAGTCTACACTGTTCCAGAACCTCTCGCGGATCCTAGGTACAAAGCATATTCACACTACATCCTACCACCCCATCTCCAACGGAATGGTGGAACGGTTTCACAGACAGCTAAAGGCCAGTTTGAAGACGAAAGGTACAGCCGCGCCTTGGACGGAAACTCTACCACTTGTCATGCTTGGAATACGCACGTCCCTAAAAAATGACCTGGGATGCAGTACAGCAGAAATGGTGTACGGCACGCCTCTACGCATCCCTGGTGAGTTCCTAACACCTACCACCAACACCGAAACCACCACAGCAGAGGACTACGCAAGCCGTCTACGTTCCTCATTCGAGAAACTACGACCTGTGCCCACACGACAGCGGAACTCTCGCAAGGTGTTCCTCAGCCGGGAACTGTCACGCTGCACCCACGTGTTCATACGCACAGACGCCGTGAAGCGACCGCTGCAGAACCCATATGAAGGACCATTTAAAGTTCTAAAACACGGCGACAAGTATTTCACCGTGCTCGTGAAAGGACGTGAAGATACAATTTCACTCGACAGGATAAAACCAGCTCATCTCGAGCAACCCCAAGCACGCACAACTCCAACCCAAGTACGACGTGTACACTTCAAAGGAGCACCTGATCGCTCGTCTCCTCCACCTCCTCGCTAGGGGGGGAGTACCTGTAGCGGCACGCTACAGCGAGTAAAGAAGACGAACACCAGCTCGAGAAAAACACCATCACTTGCACGCGGGGGCTCGAGATGACAAGGCGAAGGGCTACGTAGTCCACGTTCCACGATCTTCAGATTTTGACTCTTTTGTAAATAATGTAAATATACGATTTGTTAGCAAATGAGAATATCCTTCTTGCTACAAGTTGAAGTGCAATGAAAACTGATCTGAGCTGCTCCAGGATGTAGTTTTAGCTGCTCCCAACCTGCTCCAAAACAGCTGTTTTAGTTGCTCCCGTGGCTGATCCCAAATACATTTCATGAGTTCCACCCCTGTATTGCTATCAGCCATCGCTAGACTGCTCTGTCTTTACCGAGCGGCGCGTGCTTAGTTGTTTCCTCTCATAAATTGTATGACTGTACAACTTTTTATATTTTGTAAATTAAATCTTTGTCCTAGCGAAACTTACCTGATAAATTACAGTGTCGTAGCTTATGAATACGATTTTTTGCAATTTGCTTAGGTCTTGGCTCGACATCTGGACCACCCGGTACTATCTTGATCACAGTTAACGGGATTGCCGGGGCACGTGGCATCGGGGGCTATCAGAGCACCCACACAGCCCTGCGTGCAAGTTGTAGCGCATGCGCATTGTGCCTGATGAGGGAGTATGCTTTCATCGTACGTAGTGCTTTGGAGCGCTTGCTCGTCGTCTGCTACATGGCGCATGTCGTGTGGAAGTGAAACTGCGTACCGCTGAAGCTTAAAGGGGCACTGAAGTCATTTTTAAAAAAAGGTCGTTTTTTACCTTATATTGTTAATCTTGTATTGTTTAAAACGTGTTAGTTCCCACATACACCAAGCCCTCTATTACAAAACCGCCTATTCATCTCAGAGCAATAGCAAAACATGTGGTCTAATTTTTCTTGCAGACTACATTGTGTGGACCAATGAAAGCCCTACTATATGCGCAGATTCCGAATGATTTTTATTATAAGTTGTTTCGAAGAGTCTGATAGGTACACATTCAAAAAGACTCCTCCCTGCAAGGACTTTTCTGCTGGATTTTAATTTGCACCGAACCTGAGCGCACCCAACGTAGTAAATTAATGAAAACTTTTTTCTCGAATTTCGCCTTATTTTAAAAGTTATAGGCAAATTAAAATTACAAAAGCAAGCAAGAAATAGCCCCCTTCACGACGTCCTTGATCGCTTGAGTGTCCGTGAACTATAGAGGAGGGGGAGTGAGCTCAGCGAGCGCTCACGGCTGCCGCCGCACTCCGTGTCAACGGCTCGAGAGGACGCCACTAAAGAATGATCTGGATAGGCTGTATGAAGCGGCAGTCAGGGCGGCTCGCATTGCATTTGCTGCGTGATTAAACGCTAATTCGGCATGACACTCCATTGACCATAAACGACAGCAAACACGGGGAAAAGATCAGTTCAGAATGGGAGCCACTTCGCACTGCCGCACCACCAAAGGGCCGAATTGCAGCCCAAAGCTGCTCGCAGAAGGCCTTGGGAACGCTGGGAACCGGTCGGATCCTCGAGTCCGTGTACGACCGCAGCGCCGCCGCGTACATCCGAGACCTTTCAACCAGGGGGGGGAAGGTGCCGCCGCTTCCAATGCACCCTCCTCAGAATTTACGGCGCTCCGTGGGGGCCGCCATGTTAAAACTTGAGACCAGTGTTGCTGCATCTGTAGGTCGTCTTTAGGTTAGAGCTGACGGAGAAAATCTGGCCACGGCGCAACGCCGATGTACGCTGGAAGCTAGAGCCGGTTTGCTTTCGTTGTTTTTGTTTGGTCGGAGAAAATCTAGCAACAACGCACGTTCACGTTTCAACATGGCGCCGGTATTGCTTCGGCGCTTCGGTTTGACCACGTTTGACGCGGTTTGCCAGCACATGTAGCGAAGACGTGACCGGAGAAGTGCCCCTGTGATGGTCCCGGAAGACGGAAAGTATCATTCGTAATCGTCGTGCGTGCTTAGAAAGCGAAGGGAGTCACAGGGTCCACGAGTGCGCAACCACAAGCCAAGGTTCACGACAGCGCTCCGTTGACTTCGGCGATCTTGTTCTGTTTGGTGCATAAAGATAGGTTTGGTGCAACACGGCGATGCGACAAAGAGTTGAAACGTTCGTGGTGTGTCGTGCGGTGCTTGGAGGTAGAATCCGATACTAACACGAAGCGCAAATTGGTTATTGTGGCGTTAAAATTCAACGGGTTCAGTTCCGTCGTCGTCGTCAGCTGATCTGGTCCAACTGGTCCGGGAGGACGCAGCGAGCGCTTTTAAAAGTAAATCTTCCTTCGTTCCGTTTCAAAATGTGGAAGATTCTCGACGGTCGACGCATACCGTGAGTAAAAAGCTGCGGGCGTTTTCAACAAAAATACGTCGTTTTAATTGAACTATGGACTACGGATTCTTGACCTAGACCTGCCGTTGTTATGCTTCGTGTTGTTGGCGTTTGCACAGCGACGCACACCGCCCGAGTAGATGATTCGGTCCTGCAAACGACCGGTCATACAGAATTTCAGAGAAACATAAGTCACCACTGATATTTTCTTGTAAATCTCGTGTGAATTTGTTGCGCTCGTCATGCGGTGTGAATAAATTAGGGCAACGTTTCCTACCTGCCTACGGATGCATGAACTGAGACCATTTTTTACGTAGTGAACATAGCGTTTTTTTCTTTATTTTGGAAAAAAGGTGTTGGTGAATTTATTATGGTACAATCACTTGAGAGTTCAGAAATTGGAGAGAGCGAGCATGCTTTCTCAACTTCGTCACTTTTCTCTCTGGCATTGCCCCTAGTTTCAAGTTGCAGTTTCACTAGACATACTATACTAGCAGGTAAGTACAAACTGCTCTAAAGCAAATAAAAGACTGGTAAGTCAGGGCGGTGCGTACTCCGTGTTTCGCGCTTTTCGCAAGGTGACTGGGTAAGTGCTTTTGCGAGGTATGCGGAATACGCAAACGATTTTGTTATGCCCGTCGGTTGCGTCTCTCCAGCAAAACGAATAAGATGATCTACAAAGGCGCAATAACAATAACAGTGCATTTGATTCGGTGGTACGTGTAGTTGTATTTTACCCTGCTTTCTGCAACAGCGTGTCATGACGAAGAGCTGGAACGTTCACGCGGTTTGTGCTGGGCTGCCGGTTGACCCAAGGGCGGATCCAGAACTCCGTTTTTTTGTTTTTCTTTAGTTTTTTTTTTTTTTTGGGGGGGGGGGGGGCGAGGGGGGAGGGAAAATCTAAACTCTAAAGCAAGATAAACAGGACTCCGGTTGCGCCTTTTGTTTTAACCGCCGCAGAACCACACTGCGCCGACGGCCCCTAGATGTGCGCCGCTGCGCCGACTTTTGGTTCTAACTTCTGCCGCGCTTTGAAACCGCCGCCGCGGACTTCGGTCTAAGCGACGGAGTGGTTCTCCAAGTGTGTGCGCCTGCTAGGGTGCGGCCTACACTATTTCGAACCCTCGTCCTTGAGTACCGAGCTTCCTACCACCTGGCAGGACGGGAGTTGGTTTTATTTCGGGGAATCCACCCATGTCAAGTCGCCCTCCAAGAAGGGGGCGTGGGGGGGGGGGGGGGGGTCGACTGTTTGGAGGATAGGCGGCCGCCCCCGTCGCCTCCCGCCTCCCCCTTGGGTCTGCCCCTGGATTGACAGAAGCCCGCGTCGCCCGCATCGTGAGTGCACTTGGGCTGTTGTAGTGGCTCTAGGCTGTTGATGCTGAAGCCTTTCATCCGCGGCTTGCCGTCAGCTGATCCGGCTGCCCGACGGTGCGGAAGCGGCGAAAGTGACCTCTGAAGCAAATCTAAATCCTTGTTCATCTTGTGGGATGCTGCGTCGTGGTGACGAGCGAATCCCAACATAGAAAAGGAACGGAGGTTTTATTGCCTCGGCGGCGTCGGTCGACGGAAGTTCCTCTGTCCCGCGTGACTGTGTAGCGGGGGGCCGTGCTTCCCTGAAGCAGACGACGACGAGGTTTTATAGCGCCAAAATGCTGGTGATTGTGCGTCGCCACAATCTAGTTATCCGGTGTCAAAGTGTGGAAGGTGTCCAAGTGTACTGAGGGCGGGAACTACGAGCGTTTTGCCTTGCTTTCGTAACCGAAACCAGAACAGCGAGATAACTGCCTTGCGTACTCCAAAATGATGGAAGCAATAAGTTGCCAAAACCTGTTTTTAGGGTTTCAAGCCGAGTAAACAAGACAAATATAATTAAACTTCGTTGTTTGTATGGAGGAGGACTTATATAACACAACAATACATTCTTTCCAAAACGAAAAAGAAAGTAAAACTTCGTCCGCCGTATATGGCAGCAACTTCTCCACTGCGAAACCTATGCTGGCAACGTAAGCGGTTTTAATATGGCAGCCTCCGCTTTGCGCCGCGTTCCCTTTCCCTCCTTCCCCCCCCTGCTTTCAACGCTTGCCGCTCGTCGGTGCCTGATCCCACTACACCTCTCTAGTATGTGCCGCCTTTTCCACCGCTTTGTGGCGAGTATGTCGACGGGTCTTTTTTTGTTTTCGTTCTTTGAAAACTGCATTTGTTTCTTTTCTGATCTAAAATGCTGAACAAAAACTACTTTTATAAATAACTGAAACGGTTCGCGACACTCATATTTTGTATTTCGACTAAAAAGAAGCTTTTACCTGCTCTGGCCAGTAGCAAGCCCAGGAACAAAGACCTCACATTTTGCGCGCTTTCGGCATTGTGGGTCGCCCCCGTGGGTGGATGGGGTTTCCGCGTCGTCCTGTTAAAACATGACGCGCTGATATTTAGTTACTTTCTCCGTGCCCGCTGGCTTGCCCGAACCCCAAGAGACGTGGAAACCGCAAAAACGGTAGACTTTAAATGTGATTGTAAGGCCCCTTTGAGGCCAATTTATCCAGGCCTCTTCATTACCCTACGGGGAAAACTGAATTTACATGGTCTCTATAGGTTACGAAAACGTAGAGGGGATGATCTGGAACTGACGAATGTACCTTTATTTTTAACAGCAGGTTGTACTGCCTTGCCGAGGGCCTGGTTTGTTCTGGATTATAACATAGATATGGGTAGCTCTGCACTTCCATGAATATTTCCGGTGGTACTTAACAGTGGACTTTAGCAGAACTGGCCAGAGTGTCATGAATATGGACTTAGAGGAACAAGCAACTAAGAATTTCTTTTCTTTACATTTAGTGTGCAAATATTATGTTTTGAATATTTTGAGTATTGATGCATGCCACTTGAAAAACTGGCAACATGAAATGGGTTAATAAATCTCAATCTTGTCAGATATGACCAATATCAATGCCCAGCTCTATTTTAATGTAGGAGGGTCATACGCGAGCAATTTTATAGTGAGGTCCGTCATCCATAAGCATACAAAAACTGTGTGGCCATCCTGTATTCCAATCGGTAACACAGCATATGTGAGCTAAAGAACATCCTCTCCTGCTGCTGCTGCTTCCTCGGTGTAGGATGGACAAGCCATTTGCGGTTATCAAATTTCCGGACGAGGAAGACTGCCTGGCAGTCGTGCCAGTGACCTGGCTTTCGAAACTGAAAGACATGTCCGCCTGGCCACTGCATATCAAGGGGTCCAGGGTGTCCTCCATGGTGGAACGGGAGGTGCCACCAGGCTTCATCGGCAGTGGGTGGGAGAAGTTCCGATGTAGTGTTACGTCATTTTCCAGTAAGTACTTCTTTTGTGCCTTTTTTCGATGCATGATTTTGTGATGACAATTAAGTTCTACACTCGAAGAAAAAAGTTGGCCTCAAGGGACTAACGGCAGCATTTGGTCCTCTGAACTCCCAGTTGCTCCCCGAAAGGACCATCTGGTTCAAGCTATGTACCGTGCGCAAAAGCTGGGGACTAACTGCGCTCGACTGGGACTAACCGATAGGCGCGCGCGAGCAAAAGTACCCTTTAGTCCCCCTTAGACAGGGTGCATCTGTATGGTTTAGTCCCCGAAGGGAAACGGAATGTTCGAAAGAAGGACGGATGCTATTTCGCTTGTCTTGGGGATCGGCAAGACTCAGCCCAGCACCGCTGAAAGTGTTGACAAAACTCGGACGAAACTGGCTAATTTGTTTAATGTGCCACGAACATTAAGACATTACATGGTAGAGCTTCACGCGTTGTGTGAATGCGAGTTAACGAATGTGTTGACTCGACTTCACCCAACTATCTCGTCAAAAATGATCGGTAGACATTTCACAAGTCCTATTCACGTAATTTGCCTTCGCGCAAAAAATGAACATTTATCCAACCCAGCACCTCTAAATACTAACACTTTTTTTTCTCTTAAATGAAACTTAACAGTTTGTAGAAGCCGCGCTTTCAACACCGGAGTCTCGCAGTCAGAATAAATGGTCACTTCAATCGCTAAAACTGAGTTACTGAGAACAAGTCGAGCTTCGTCTCTGCGTCTCCCCGTGACCAACCTTTCTGGGTAGTCCAATGTCGAACTCAAAATCCGCAACGACACACTTGATGCACAGCACGTACCACTCAAAAAGCACATTCAGGGGCATTATCCAGACGTCTTCATGCCATCGTCGTCGCTGTTTTAGATAACATTCCAGATGAACAACGAAGAACGAACCACGCCCGTAACGTCACCCATGGCAACACCCTACTAATACAAAACAAATGCGAACTAAAAAAAAGCCACCCGAGAAGGCTGAAAATACCTAAAAGAGAGAGAGAAAAAAAACAAAAAAAAACGTGTTTGCTATACGTCACTCGATCGGTGTGTTGAAAATGGTGACCTTCTCCCGGTCCTTGGAGCACTGCTGGCTGTGTCCCTATGTCGTGTGTAGTCACTGTAGTGGGAAGGGGAAAAGAGATTTACTTGTGCGCGCCCTTTTCCTCCTCCCAAACCCCTACCCCGCATTCTTTCTTCTGCTTCTCGGTAACGCGGACGGTAGGGCAGATAGGGTTCGTCGGGAAAATGGGAAGGGTCTTTGTTTGAAAAGAACCTGTTTTTAGTAAGTTGAAAATTGACATATAGCCATCGTCGGAGGCTGGTCACCATCTTTTCTTTTTGTGTCGTCTCCGAACATGGCGGGATCCGGTTTGGATTCGCGGTGCTGAAGCACTGCACTTGATCTGTTCTGAAATCACAAGTCAAGGGAACTCAATTAAGGTATGTCGAAGTACTTATGTTTATGATGTATTCACTAACTGCGGCTTCAGAAAGTGTTTTCTTTTGAGCGCGTTCTCTAGCTTGCAAAGCGCGCGCCAAGCTCTATGCTTTTTGGCACCGTGATTGCTGATTTTTTTATGCAGCACAGAGACCTCATATTCAATCGTATCGAGCGAAACGACAGTTCTACCGATGGCTTATTTTTTTGTGTGTGCGTGTGTTTTGCAGACCCTGGCAGGATCGCTTGACCATAAAGGCCTGTACACAAGCATAGCGCTGACTTTGCGCTAAGCGCGTGATGACGGGAGCGGTCACCAGCTTTGTATCGCGCAGTCAAAACTTTCTCATGGCAGGCGAAAAGTAGCTCACGACACGTGAGCAGCGCAAGATCAGCGCTTCGCTGCGTGTGAGAACCGGCCTTAATTGAGACATTTATTCGATTGTACACTAGACTTCCGCGTTGATGGCGGGAGCTCGTGCCGTCACTTTGAAGCATAGTTTGAGCACGCACACGGTGGGTCTGTAGCACGGTGTGGTCTGTAGTTCGCAGCGAACGTACTACTAAAAATCGAATATTGCGCTGGTCTGCTGCCAACAGATAGCATGTTGAATGTAAACCATTGTAGCATTTACGCAACCTATTTGTTATTTTATTATGCGTGTGTTATATCTCATACTTTTGTCGAGCGATTGGGTATTTCACGCTGCCCTGTTACTAATAATCCAAATTCCTCGCAAACAGGCAAGAAGTCGCCGGTGCGCCAATAAACGGCGTTTGGACCACGACCGGTTCGGACAGACGTCCCAGTATTCAAGCCATCGTCGACGCAAGTGCACTCTTCGGAATTTAGCCTTATCGTGGATTCTATCGCCCAGGAACTTCGACTTCAGTCATCCTTGAATGCGGTGTGTATCTACGAAGCAATAAAGCTACGTTTAACCTGAAGTGCAATACTTCGTTTCGGAGATTTGTGGCTCGGGACCAAATGTAAAGGATAAACCTTTAGTCCCAGGGGTCTAAATCCAAGGGCGCAACGTTTAGACGCAGGGGTTCAAGTACAAGGGCCTAGCAGTTGGTCCTCGGGGTTCATTTGAAACGGTGTAACAGTTAGTCCAAGGGGTCTAAGTGCAAAGGCCTAACAGTTCGTCCTCGGGGTTCAATTGAAACGGTGTAACAGTTGGTCCCAGGGGACCAAGTGCAAGGGCTTAACACTTAGTCTCCAGGGGTCAATTGCAAAGGCACAACATTTGATCCCATCGGAGGAACTGCGAGAGACTAATGGAGGGGTGCAACTGTTACTCCCCTTCCCGTTAGTCCCCGAGGGGACTAATGGTTGTGGCAACGCACTTGCTGCCCTCGGGGACTAAGTCGCGCTCCCCTTTTTCTTAGAGTGTACCTATCCGAAAGTTAGTAACTGTGAGGGCTTTTTAGATATTGTTTAGGACGTTTGCAGTAAATGCCATCTAATTTATAGTTTCTAAAGTCCCTATACTCACTGATGACGCAACTAAAAACATAGCGCACCATCACAACGGAGAGGAGGTAAACAATAAGCCGCACAAAATAACTAGAAAGAACCGATTTGTTCATGCTTCTTCGTAACAACAATGTTGCCACCATTTTACAGTCTGCAGTTTTCACGAAAGGTAAACATTGAGATTCTCGAAGTCATGCTATGTTATAATTACGCTTCCACGTTTTCGGTTTTATTTTTCTAAAATTCGGCATACTTTTTGCAGTTTCTATCAAATTTTCAGCTTTTGTCGGGGAATATATCTCCTACAAGCAAAACTTTACAGTCTGTTCTTTTCGGTGAATATGTATTGACCTCACACTATTCTAGAATGTTTGTCCAAACTTAATTATTTTATGCCACACTGCAGCACTTGCAGGTATGAGAAGCGTATTCGTGGCTCTTCTGTTGGGAGGACACATTATTAAAATGCCTTAGAGTTCCTTCTTTCTTTTCAGTTACCCCTCTCCCAGAAAAATATCTATGATATAGAGTAAAAACAATCCAAGCACAATATTCAGAACACGACAGGAGACAATTGGTATACAAAAACTGGATCACGAAGGCCAAAAATTCTATCGAGACGACAGACAAAGCGAAACTCCCTAAATGCCATCGGAGCACTTCGCTTTCCCGTAGTCAAGCTGACTGTACTCGTGTGCCGACAAATACCTCCCTACCGCCCCCCTCCCTACGTCGTCACTCCCAAATGATATATGAAATTGAAACGAAATCTACATTAACCCTCCCTGACCTTTTTCTTCGTCGAAAAATTTCCAGGCTTTCTTTCCTTCATAAAGTGTATTACTCTCCCTTTTTAAATCAGTCTCTCCTTAGCCCACCCATGTTTCTTCAAAACTGGATCACATATGCAAGATTGCCCGACCCAAGACCAAATTTACAGCCCACCAGCATTCATTTTTACCCGAAACTATTGTGGACTGGAATGGCCTTCCCGATAACATCGTCACCATCGCTGATAACACCAAGTTTCGCCTCGCACTTAACCACCACTCCCCTCTGTAATGCCCCTCGGGGCCCTGAGGGTATTTCTAAATACATAAATACATAAATGGCATGCAATGCCGCTCTAATGCCCATGCCACACGGGCAACTCAAGTGCCAGTTACAACGAATGACATTTGTGTGATCGGCGAATCAGCTCGCAATCTGTCGCGTGTAGAATGCGCTACGCCCGGAGTGTCGCACGCTGTTTGGCCGTCCGCTCAAATGTCATTCGTTGTAAATGGCATTCGAGTTGCCCGTGTGGCACGGGTATAAAATACTTGTCGTTTCGGTTAAATCCGAATGTTGGAAAAGGGATTCGGCATATTTTATCGGTTCTTATCGGTTGAAACTGAAAACTCTGAACCCTGACATTGGTGTATTTTAATATTTGTTTTCAGGGACCTACCAAAAGGCGCTAAAAAGACGAAGAGACTGGTTAACAGCTCAACGGTAGAAACGTCCGAGGTTTTAAGTAATACAAATATTCATAAAAAGGAACTGGGAGCGAAGTAATGGGACATTCGCCATGGATGTATATCTCTTAATTTTTCTAGGCCATGAGGAAGAGGAAGAGGTGCATCCAGCATTTGGAGTGCCGTCACCACTTAAGCAATAAAATATTACTATTGTGTGTATTTAACTGAATGGTTTTATAAAATAGTGTTCACTTTTTTGTCTGAAACTTAAATTGCTTCATCATCATTGTGCTTCTGGCCCAAGACACACATTAAGTAACATTGTCTTCCTGGGGCCTGAGCTTTCTACCTGAATGCTTTCGCTTTTGACGCGTTAGCACGCTGCCTTGTCTTCTGACACCTTCTTTTAAAGGTACTATACACCGCAGGTCAATAGATGTCTATTGATCATCTGTCGCAACACATGCATATATCATGCGAGCAGCTAAGCACTATTCAAACGCGTTGTGGGAAGGCCTGCATACAGTAGGCATTAGTCTGCCTCGTGGGAGCCACGGCGATGCATTGAGACGGTGTCTAACTAACCTGGAAAACCTGAAATTGTCAGAATTACAAAGGAAACTAAAAAAGTTGGCTAAATCAGGAAAAGCAACCAGTGAAAGTGGCACGGTGGAATGCAACAAAGCCCGACGAACAAGTGTTGGCACGGCCATGCTGAATACTGTTGCCCAAACTGTAATCCTTCAGCCGAGGAAACGGTCGGGAATTTTTATTGGGATAGTAAAGTTGAGGCTAGATGTGTTGGGGTACTTGAAACAAGTAGTTTGGTAGACACCCTGACTGAGTAAGCTGCTGTGCCTAATATCTCGGGCGATGGTGTCGTACTGTATGGTTCGGTTCAACTTGTGGGATGATTTCCCTATTGGAAAGACCAGTTTGAAAATCTAACTGGTCATACTGGTATTTAAAATGGTCAAACTGGTGTTTGGACTGGTCAAACTGGTCTAACTGGAAATGAAACTGGTGGAATTGGTAAACATTTTGATCTAACTGGTCACCAGATTGCCTTCTAACTGGTCACCGGATTGGCCTGACTGGTCACCATATTGACCTAACTGGTCACCACACTGGCTGAACTGGTAACCAGAATGACCAAACTGGTCACCAGATTGGCCAAACTGGTCCCCAGACTGGCCGAACTGGTCCAACTGGTAACCAGATTGACCAAACTGGTCACCAGATTGACCTAACTGGTTACCAGATTGACCCCTCTTTTTCACTTTATTTGTAGGGGTGTGCGAATTGGATAGCGCAGAGTCATTCGTAACCTTCACTGTGCAAAATAAAGTCGCAACAAAACGTTCTGTTAACAGTGTTGAAGCTATTTATTTGTCATATAATGTAGCTACCATCTCACGATTGTCACAAGGCGACATGGTACTACAAACAATTAATTCATTTGCAACTGAATTCATGGCATATTAATGCCCACACGAAAGGTCAGCTTTATTTATTTAGCTAGAGAAGATTTCATCAATCCAAAAAAGTAAGAGCCAACATACTTAGATATTCTTAAAGAGTTTTTTTTAAATATTTTCTTCCCAAAAATAGGTTAAACCCGTTTAAATTCTACAAAACTTGAGATAAAAACGTTAATAACTGCTGCACCATGCTTTATGTGGGTCATGGGACAAGTTTACTCGAGTATAACACGCCCTCGATTGTAACGTGCACCCTTTTCTCGAGGTCCGAAAAAAGAAAAAAACGCCATGACTTCGATTGTTACTCGAACCAGATTTTGTAGGTTAAATACAGAAATGAAACTTTTCTCACTTGGAACAACAAAGGTTTATTCCGAATGCTTCAATCTTGCAATAAAATGAACGGCGCTGTCTCTCGCCGGCAAGGTCGTCATCATGGCGACGGTCCGGTGCAGCGCTCGTGGTGCAGTATGCATCACTCGTCATCGTTGTCGGGCGACTCCTTATCGCTGTCAACGGCCCAAAGCATTTCATCTTCGGTGCCGTCCATAGCGTTAGGAATTCCGCACTTCTTGAAGGCCTTGATAACCATGCAAGACGGGATCGTGCACCAGGCATCTTTCGCTCATCGCACGTGATGCGGGCCAATTTCCATCGCTCTCTCCGCACAATATCCATTTTCTTTTGAATCCAGCATCATTGGCCTTTTTTATTTGGATCAAGTTGGTTTCAATGTTTCTGATTTTAACTCCCAAGCGGGAGAACCGCATTAATGACCTTTTTTTTTTTTGCATGAGCGAATTGGGCTTTTACACTCCACATAACTCAGAATAAATAAAATATTGGCAGAACAAGATTTATTAATCCTATAGGCAAATATGTGTTTCTAGAATGAACCTTGCCACAGCAGAGAAAATGTCTGGCCTTTACAGAACATTTTCTCTGTGCAGATGTCGCATAACAGACTAGCAGACCAAATAAAAGCTTTATTTTGACGCATGTACAGCTCGCTTGCAACAATAGTTCGTGACAGGTCAAGAATTCAGTGATGCAATCGCCTCATAGAAGTTCATTACCCTCTGCCGGCCAATCGTTCCCACTTGGACTTTATAATTTTCCCGCTTTTCACCACGGCCTTTATCCACCCTGGCCTGCACCGAGAAGCCGCTTCCAGGCTCCAGCGCAAGTGCCCGAGGCCGAGGCAGGGAGCCTCCCATGTGATGTTGGAGAAGCGCGGGAAAATGTGGCAGTATGAGTCAGGCCCCTGGAATGCGCCGGTGCCCTGGGACTGGAGATCAGGCATTGTCTCCACGCGCAGCGCGGATGCTTTGAAAGGGGAGAGGTGCTCACGTGCCAGGACAGGAAGCGCGCGGGCCAATCAGCGTGCCCTCGCGCCCGCTCGAAGCGCCAGTCGGCGTCAACAACAGCTCCGGCAACGAAAAAAAAAAAAAAAAAAAAAAACGGATTTGGCGCGACGGTTAGGCCTAGAGCACTATAGATCTTTGTCCGGAAGTGCTCTTTTTAGCCTCGACCGCAAGGACCAAAAGCGAACAATAATCTCGAACCCAGACGCTCACGGGGAGGGGGGGCTGCGTCGGCCTGCGCCGCCCCTTCCCGTTGAGGGCTTCGCTGGTGTGCCGACTGCCTTTTCGCCGGCATCGGTCCTGTTTACCGCGGTATGTTAGTATAGTGCCCGTAATGGTGAGAGCCGTGTGTCCATACGCCACTTTGCCGCTGTTGGTTTCCATCTAGCCGAGCCAGAAAACATCTCGCGACGAGATGACCGCGCCGCGAGTGACGAAGAAGAAGCAAACATGGCGACGGTTTGTGCGATTGCTTTGGTGGCTCCGGTGTTGAGTGTCTTCAACGTCCTCGTGAGAAGGTTCCCCTGCCCTTCGAAGTTATTGCAAGCGCCACGAAAGATGTGGAATCATCGTCTCAACTACAAATAAGCAGGCCTTCACGAGCAACAACGGTGCCGAGCCGGCGCTCGGCACAGTTGTGTCAGGCTCACGCAGCCAGCGGCACAGTTGTGTTGGTTGTGTCGTCAGATGTTCCAACAACGCCGAGGTATTTTCATTTATCATTTGGAATGGCTTCAAGAGTGGGAAATTAATCTATTTCGCGGATTGTTACCGCCGAGGCGAGTGCCCTCCGTTGCAGTGCCGTCGTTATGCCGTCGTCGCGCAAAGTGCAGAGAAAACCGGGTGGCGATGGCGGCGGTGCTCTTTGATCTTGCGCCGTCGGGTTGATGAAGTCCGGAGTAAACGTACGTACGTGCGTCTGCTGGATCGGTGTTTTGGACTTCCTCAAAACTCTTTCTCACCCGCATTTTCCTTGTGAAGCTTAGTGGCTCATTACACCTCATCGTCGACTGCGCTCATTTGACTACGACGGACGAGCCTGCGTGATGTGAATTTCACTGCCTAAGATCCTTGGTGTGCTGTAACGAGGGCTAATAAAATATTACCGCGAACTTCTGAAAAAACGAGTCGAAGTTTCGTCTGCTATCATAACTGATCGCCTGTCACAATATTAATCAGTAGCGTTCCTAGACTCCGCCCCCACAGGCACCGTGCTTCGTTGCCCGATAGTAAGTGTCTCCTGGTACCTCGTAGAATTCCAGCTCCCACTTCAAGTAAGTACCATCCTTTAGAACTGGCAATTAATAGTTTTGAACCCAGACGCTCGCAGTTTGTGTGTGTGGGGGGGGGACGCGTGCTAACATACTCGGAGCCCTCGTTTACGCTTCTTCGCAGCGGCAGACAAGGCGCCACATTACAAAAGAAAGCTAATCCGAGCTGTCTATGTAACTAGACCCATTCGCTAGTCATTCGATGAAACGTCATGGTCTCGTTTTCAATCGCTAAAACTGCGTTCGATGAAGTGAACGCCTCGCACTTATTTCGGCCCGGCAGAGCCGCGCTGCCGCAGAAAGGCAAGCAGATCGCGAAAATCTTTCTCAAACGTGCCACGAATGTAATGTCGTATAAAGAAGCCAACAATCAAGCATTTGAAAGCTACAAGAAAGCGGTAGCGAAATATTTACTACGCAATGAACCCGGACTGAAACGCGGATGTCAAGGGTCAGCAGACACCGAGAACATTTAAGACAAGAAAGGTTTTCTCTTGTTTTCTTGATCGAGATGGGTTCTCGAATGTTCACGACATCTTATCTGTTGAAGAACGGGTCGCGGAGGCTTCCGGTGAAGACATCGTTCACGATGTGCCGGTGCATTCGGACAGCCTGGCGCATCCAGCTCCCCAAAGCAACGCCGCCAACGCAGCCCCCCCCTCCTGCCTGCCAGTTCTCTCCGCGTGGTGGCGCGAGCGTAAATAAACATGGCGGCGCCCTGGCATTGGCGCTGACACTGGTCTATATAGCTCCTTCGGAGCAGAGCAGCGCAATCTAGAACACCGTCTCTCGGTGACTAGCGGCGAACGCCCGGAGGTTCCAACTGCGGTCAGAAATGCATGGAGAACGTGAGAAAATCGTTGTTTCTTCAGTTTTGTGGGGATGTGCGGAATGGAAATCATTTTTGACATAATAATGAAATATTTTAGAATAATATGCGATAAGTTTTGTGCCATACAAGGACGTAACTTTTTTTTAAAAAATTGCCTGAGCGGCATCATGCAGCAGACGACACGGCGACGTCACACCATTCACGTGACCCGCTCCGGCCAACCCGAAAAGCCCATCTCCGCTGCGAGCAAAAATCGTCTGCTTCAAACGCCATTGCCTTGGAAATTGCCTTCTCAAAATTTGCACACGCATCCGATATTATTAAAACTTTGATAAAGTGTTTAGTGCTTTACCAACTTCACGACAGACTATTTTGAAAAGTGTGAATTCGCCGTTTTTTTTTTTTTTAATCAGCCGTGTTATGTCGATCTCCATGTATTCTCCCATAGGGTGGGCCGCCTCCTGGAACCCTGTGTACCACGTGACTCGCGCCGAGCCGCTCTGTCGGCCATGTTGCCGGCAAAACACGGGGTTCAAAGGATTGCGCTACTCTGCTCCGTAGGAGCTATATAGTGCTCTAGTTGGGCCCACATTGGGCCGGTTGGATCTTTGTTGTTTGGGGCCGCTGTTCTGCTTGGGGACATTACAAGTTGTCTTCAAGCTGTGTTTGTATAAGATAGTTTGCAGGAGCCTTGAGTGCTGCCTCTGCCGATGGTTCCTGTGGCTGACGACGTCCTCCACCTGAGTTCCACTCGCTCGCGGGCGAAATGTCTGCGTCCCAGAACGGCGTGTTTGGAATTCGCTCCGTCCTCATTGCGGCGCTGGCAATGGCTGCCTCTGCCCCCGCGCTTCGAGCCAGGTAAGCAGGCTCGACCATTTAGGTTCATTTTCATAATCAGGTGCATGTGAAACTGAACGTTTCAGCAACCCGATTTGGAACAGCTATGCTAGTAATACAACCGCCAGTGTGTATGCAGCTTTAGAGATATTCTACCATAGTGGTTGCGAGTTCCGTAGCGGACGACAGCCTGGGGAGGCAGGAAGGGGGTAGCAGCAGGATCTTTTTGCTCCTGGGCGTTGCTTTGCGTAAAGGCTGAACCGCATCTAAACGATTAAGCGAACGACGGTGACAGTGACGAGAATCAGCGACGAGCGACGGAGATTTCCCACGGTCAGTCGTCGCGTCGCTCGGTGTTTGGATTTCTAGAAATCGTCGCTCATCGCCTTGGTCGCTTGCTGCCGTCGCTTTCATGCGGTTTGTCTCGTCGCGCGAGTGACCGAGCGACAGCGAAGCGGATCGTCGTCGCTTCTCTCGTCGCTCGCCAAATCACTTACATGCGGTTTATACTTAATTGCCGCTAGACTGGCACCACATGTACGGTTGGCGCACGCTTCCATATTCCCTCTCATACTGTTTATGATGGTGCATATTTTTTATTCGTGGAATTAGTTACATACCGTTTTAGAACAGACGGGTGCAAATAAATCTGCCATATGCTCTAATTTCTGATGTTTATTCTTATTTCAGATGCCTTGAAGTACTATTTTATCCACCACCGGAACCCCGACACTCCTGAAGATGTGGAAAATCTCGCCGACCGGCTAATAATATGACTTTTTTTTTTTAAATTGTAAATATGTTTTTATGTTTATTTTTGCGGTCTGAAGTATGTGTATCTTTTGTGGAAAAAAAGTAAATTTTATCCGTTTACGACCTGTGTTGTCAATATTACTGGTTTAACTGCTTGGAGTGAACCAGTAGACGCAGTCGTATAGTATTACCAGTATACACATTTTCACAGTAAGACCAGTATGCACAGTTTGTTTGTCCAGTTCAACCAATTTAACCAGTGGCAATAAGCCACTGGTTACCAGTTAAACCACCATGACCAGTTCAACCACCATGACCAGCTCAACCAGTATGACCAGTTCAACCACCATGACCAGTCAACCAGTGTGACCAGTTCAACCAGTATGAAACTGGTCAAACTGGAGCAATATCCAAGTTTGAACCTGGTACCAGTTTGAACTGGTTACCAGTTTAAACTGGTCTTTCCAAAAGGGTTGTCGAGCGATTTGTTTACAGGAACAGCTTGTCATCCTATGAGGTGGTGACCACATCTGCCCCTATAGTCATAACTTAACCCAGCTGTTTGCACTGAGAGTCGACTGCTCATGGGTTAGTCGGTCGAGTGTTAAGCTACAAATCGCTTAGTTTGTGCTAAGCATTAGTCTAATATTCTTAATCAGTTCCATATGCTCCTATATGTTATGGTCAATGCCTGCTATGTAGCTATCTGTTTAATTCTGCACCTGCTGGATGTGGCTGTTTTTTTGTTTTTTGTTTTTTTGTTGCTTGATTGTGTCACTCCTGCTTCGGCAGACACTTCGAGGGATACTTCAACGAAATTTTTGAAATATACCCGTCGTGTTCACAAATAGGCTGAACACTATCCACAATATCCGTAAATGGCAATCGCTCCTTTGTATTTTTAGCCTGATGGCTGTATCTTTCGTTACAAACGGTTCACTCTGGCAAACGCTCGCAGAGCTGCCAGCGGAGAGCACGTCACATCTGCCGCAATCGTGACATAGTTTGTCTCGGGAACTTGCGTCCAGGCGCAGTGGACGCCGCGAGCTATCTTGGCTAATCCCACTCTGGACGTAGCCCGTGATACGCTTTCCGTGCGACGCTGTGCCCTCTCTCCAAGGTCACGTGACATTCACGCGGCCTTGGATAAGCCCCGATGGCTCGTAGCATCCGCTGAAAGCAGCCGAAGCACACCAGCGATCGGGCCACTGCAAGCAAACCCAAACCTGTCTTTGTACGAATTTTGAGTGACGGTTTAATCTTCTATAATATTGTAGAGGGACTAAAGCGACTTCTGTCACGCACAAAAGAGAGGCCTTCAGTTTTTTCTCCTCGCGGCCGGAGGGGAACCAGTTACTGTTACTAACTGTCAAGGTTCTTTGACTGGCATTACAAACGAGGCGTTGGCGACATCCACCAGGTGCTTTTTGCTAATCGTTTAATTCATTTTAAAATTCATTTTCGTGTCTTTTTCAACAAGAAATTGGTGTGTCTGATGTGATAATACTCCCTTGAACACGAAGAGGAAAAACAATAAGCGCCGACATTTCGTTGTAGGGTCCCTTCAAAGAACCCCTGAAAAGAAAAAAAAAGTTTTTTTTAAACAGTCTGGTTCGGACACGCTTGTCTAGAAATAAATTTTACGTGAAAAAGATTTTTTAGACGAATATTGACAGCGAGAGATTTATTTGAAACTCTGCACGCAAAGTCCATGACGTCACAGAATGGTCATTCGCTCAACAGGATGGTGATTCGCTCTTTCCACCTCAACATGAAGGCAAAGTCAATCCATCCCGCATCCACGCGCCCGAAAGGCCGAGAGGAAGCACGTGGAAAGAAGGTGACTACGGACTGAATCGCGTCTTGCATCATCAATATTGCTCTAAAGAAACTTTTCTTTCGCGTAAAATTATTTATTTGCCACGTGTCTCAGCCAGACTGTTTAAAAATAACTTTTTTTTTTTCCTTTTCGGGGGCCCTTTAAATGATAATTCGAGACTGGTGAGAGGCCAAACAGTTAAATAATTTCTAGTCGGGATGAGCCCTAAATAATATTAATAATAGAAATGGCTATTTTCATGACTGGTTGATGGGGCAGCCAAGTAAAAGATTGTAGTATGCAGCTTGACATTTCCTTGACCACCTACAAGAAACAAAAGCAGTCGCACAGAAAAAAAAAGGCTGAAGCAGTGCACTTACAGAAACTGCCCAAGATATTTCTATAACACATACAACAAGAGTTGAAAACATAGTAGCATATCTCGAATCAAAAGCTAGACGAGTAAAAGGAATTATAATACTCGTGATTGATTGTAAAAATAAGTTTGAATTTATTTTAAGGACAATTTATTCAAATAAGTGAAGTAACTTTGGAGTCATGTTTTAGAATTTGCATACCATAATTTGTTCTTAGTGTGACTTGGGCCTGGCACATACTAGGGACCACGGTCAGAGCTTAACAGCAGTGAAAGTTAACTGTGCTTTAAGTAAATGAGCCCTGTTCTCTAAGTTACTATATGACTTCAAGCACTCCTCCACCTCTTCAAATTTCACTAAAAGGATTGCAACTAGTGCAGTGCATTGAATGACAGAAATCATTGGCCTTCTAACAAGAAATGGTGTTGTCCAAGCTGTTTGCTTCTTACTAACATTGCATCTTAATGCCATGTAACTCCACCGTCACCAAGCTCCTCATCGAGCGAGGGTGAGGCTCAAGCTGTGAATGTGGAGCAGCCTCGGGGCGTCCAGGGCGAGTACGAGGGTGCCCGTCGTGAGTCTCTTTATGTTCAATATTCAGGGCTGGATATTTTGAATCTTGCAGTGTCTCTATTTGGCACTGCAAACTACTCTTTGAAAGACACCATAGGTTAAGGTATACTAAGTAGAAGATTGCCTAGTTCTGTTGTAGAATTAGTAAAGCAGGAAGACTTGATTGATACTGAAATGATTTATAATTATGGTATCATGTTTTTACCATGCTTAGGATGTTATTTCAGTGATTTTATTTTCTCCCAGGCGAAGTGTTTTTCAGTGTCTATTTTTGGTGTCAATGAAGTAGTTTGCAATGCAGAAAGACCTGGCTTGGTGACAGAACGCACTTTGCGTAGGCGCTCAACTTTGCGGCCCTCTGAGTGGTGCCACGCCACAATGATAAAACAAACCCCAAATTGCCGTGAAAAAAAAAGTGGAGAAGGAAAGGTGGGGAGCGAGCGAAGAGGTGAAGATAAAGCCAGCCAAGGCGCAAGCAAGCATTCAACGAAAATGCTTCTCGGCTTTCTGATGTCTGCCACTCACCGTTTGCGGAGAGAACTGCTGCGCGTTCATCGCGTCTGTTTCTTTTGCGTTTCTCCTTGGCCGAGCACCCCCCCCCCCCCCCCCTCGCCCTCCCCGCACTGCCGACGATGCTTCGGCTCCGCTGTCCTTGCTTGAAAGAGTGGCGGCAGTGGGCGATGCCATAACATGCGATAAAGTAGCGGTGTTCATGCTGCAGAGTATGACGGTCTGCAGCCATGTGTGCAGGCAAACTCGCATCGTCCTCTCGTGGTATAATTGAGTGGTGGGCAGTCAGTCAGAGCAATGGGCGGTCAGTCGGAGTGGTAGGCAGCAAAGCCACTACCAACCACTGTGGGGAGAACCCTGGCACAGCTCCACACAAAAGCCGAAGTGGGTCAAGCTCGCATTCTCTGACGGCTGCTTTCAGGAAAGATCCGGCTCTAACACTTTGCTTATCGTTAGTATTTTTACAACAAGACGTCAACATGCCCACAAGGCCTTTGGACATGTCCACATGCGTTAAACACCGAGGTGTGGGCAGAACAAATGGGTCGGAGCTTAAACAGCCTAGATGGAAAAAGGATGTTATAAAACGAATTTACAACAAAGGAAAAAAATTTAGAGCTATATTTACGGCGCAAAACGAATTTGTAGTTGGTGTCCACTGGAGCCGCCGTGGGTCACGTGGGTGACCTGTACGCCGTTGCGCAGCACCGCACGCCAAGCGTAATGTGCCACCGATTCAACGTGTTTCTCCCTGACGCCGCCGCGGCGGAAGTTCGTCTGCTTCCGAGCGCCGCCGCCGCCGTCATCTGACCGACGCACATGTCTATCACGTCCTCTTGCACTTTTTCAGGAGTTTCCTTTGGGCTTTAAAATGTACTTATTTAATCTTAATGTTTTGTTATATTTCCAACGGAGATTGAATAAGTAACTTTTAGAGACCATGTAAAGCTTTCGAAAGAGCGGAAGCACCACGTGACAAATAGCGGTTAGTCACTTGACAAATAACGGCCACTTTTTCCGCGGCGCCCGCGGGCGCCAACCACAAATTGGTATCGCGCCGTCAATATAACTAAAGTTGTGGTGAGCCCGTTGGTGATGATTAAATTATCAGAGAGAATAAACAAAAAGATGGACAAGGCGAGACATCTTTCGACTCGCAACAACAAATACTTAATGAGAGGTTGGTCCCAAGGAGGAACAGGGAAGGAGGAGGAGGAGGAGGTGAGCGGGGGTGTATTATCACAACTGGTCCCAGGAAGTGAAAGGGAGGAAAGGAGCAGAGAGGGAAAGCGAAATGTGTTCAAACAGGAAGGACAGAGGTTGGGGGAAATAGGTGGCGAGGGCAAGAGAGCGTGGTCATGTGGCGGAGGCCGCCCGGGTCGTTAGGGGCATCAACTGCGGCCGCAGATACTTGATATCTCCCTTTGAAAGGGAAAGCGAGGGAGCGGAAATGTTGCGCAGAGTGTGTCGTGCACGAAAGTGTGAGCCAGTCAGTGTTTTTTGTTTTTTTTATAACTCATCTTCAAGCTACATACAAACCCTAATAAAGCACCAACTCTGACTCTTCGCCTGTACTCTGATGAAACCTTAAAATGCTCGTGTGTGTGTGTGTGTGTGTGTGTGTGCGTGTGTGTGTGTGTGTGTGTGTGTGTGTGTGTGTGTGTGTGTGTGTGTGTGTGTGTGTGTGTGTATGTGTGTGTGTGTGTGTGTGTGTGTGTGTGTGTGTGTGTGTGTGTGCGCGCGCGCGTGGGCGTGTGTGTTTCCTATGTGCACAAGATGTGAGTCCGTGGGAATATCCGGTCTGCCGCACCAAATGCTGGATCTGGTCCCACAAGCCTCTGCTGCTTTGACCAGACCCGACACTCAAGTGGTTATATTTGCAATCTTGATTTAACAATTATTATTATTATTTTTGTTAGCGGTTTACAGGCCTCCCTCAGAAAATGTTTCGCTCTTTTTTGCTAAACTAGACGCTGTGCTTAACCAGTTTCGTTCGGAAGGACAATTTTGCGTCATTGGCGATTTAAGTATTGATACTCTTAAACCGAATAAATCGATAGTTTTTCATAATCTCACTCTACTCTCAAAATATGGCATTGAAAATATTATCACCTTACACACAAGGGAAGAACTTTTGGTTGAAAAATTAGTAGTTTCTTGTATTGACCATATTAATATTCGTGCTCCGGGATATGTCTGTAAAATCCGCCGTAATTACTCAGAAACTATCCGATCATTATTTTGTTGGATGTCGTTTAGACGCTCAGGTACCCGAAGAGCAAGGAACCAGGCGCGATTGTTCGTGGATTTCAATAACGGATACGGTAAAATTCGATGCTTTGGTCGCTGCCTTTGATTGGAACGAACTCTTGGTGTCCATAGAACCGTCCAATGTTTATAAAGCTTTCGTCGAGGTTTTTCAATCCTTTTATTGTGCCGCCAAGAAAAAGGTTAATTTCAAACGACGGTCTTATAAGCCATGGTTTAATTCTGATATTATGACTGCAATCAAAGAAAAATATACGTTGTAGTCACGTTCCCGTCGTTCACCAAACATTTTGCAGTTAAAAGCAGAGTATCGAAGCGCTCGGAACAAAGCTAATGCAATTATACGGTCTGCCAAACGATTCTACTTTCAGCGAAGATTCTTTGAGGCAACATCGAATCCACGTGAAACATGGAAGTTGATAAATTCTTTTACAGGGCGCGGAGAAAAGGCTTCGGTTCTTGACTTCCTTCAAAAACACTTCGGCACAGATCTGCAATCAGTGGCGAACGACTTTAACAAACGTTTTGCAGCGTCATCGGGCTTTGCGCGAGGCAGCGATTTCAAACCGCTTGCCTCGAGCGCAAGTATGAGTATATCAAACTCAGCGTTTCTTCCTCTTCTCACAATAGAAGAATTACACTCCATTTTGTTTTCTTTAAAACGCAATAAATCTCCTGGTGTTGATACAATTCGTATTAATGATCTCTGCCGAAACTTTGGACATGTTCAGCACGTACTCCTCGCCATGATAAATGAGTTCTTGGTCTCGGGCGTCATCCCAATTGAACTCAAAACAATACTTGTGAAGCCTGTTTTCAAGGGACGATCGCCTAACAAGCCTGAGTGCTATCGCCCTATTTCAATATTACCTTGCATTGGAGAGATTTTGGAAAAGCATCTGTATCTTGTAATGTCCAGCTTCATTGTAATGTCCAGCCTAACCAGTACGGTTTTGTTGCCGGAAAGGGCACTCAACCATTGCTGGAAGGTTTTTCTGACCTACTACACAGTGCTTTTGATCGATACTTATGTTCATGTGCAATTTTTCTTGATGTGGCCAAGGCCTTTGACAGGGTCAGTCATAAGATGCTTCTTTTTTAACTGCAGAATTACGTTTTCCGTGGACCATTTATTGCATTGCTTAAAAATTTCTTTCTTGACCGCTCCAAAATCGTATCTATAGGAAATTTCAAAAGTGCTCGGCTGATGCTAAAAGCCGGTGTGCCCCAGGGATCGGTTCTGTCTCCATTGTCATTTAATCTTTTTGTTAATGATATCTCAACAAGGCTCACTAGTTGCAAAATTTTTCAGTATGCGGATGATACTTTACTTGTCTCTAGTCACATTAATTACCGCCAAACTGTGCAGTTATTGCAGCATGATTTTGCACGTGTAATGGACTGGTTTTATGACAATTATATTACTATTAACACATCCAAAACCAGACTTGTTTGCTTCAGGAATCCGCTGAAGAGTGTAGAATTGGAGCCATCATTTGTGTTACACAGATCCAGCTGCCTTGATTGTACATGTAGCTCCCTGAAATATGTTGACACTGTTAAGTGCTTAGGCATATTCTTTGATTCAGATTTGTAGTGGTCAACGCATTTAACCCATGTTTCTGGCAAGCTTCGCAGCGTGTGCTGCTTACTTTACAATATTAGGGTGTTTATGCCATTTGCCGTTAGAAAATCAATTGCTACTGCTCTTGCTTATAGTATACTAAGGTATGGCATCACATTATTTGGTAACTGTGCAGAAATATGGCAAACTAAAATTGACCACATCCTTAGGAATTTGTTAAGAAGTGTTGGTTATCATTATGATCTTGCACCAGAAGCTGACATCTTTGAGACTCTATAACTACCTAACTTCTATTCACTTTTTTTGCAATGTGTTGTGCTTTCTCATTTTTGGTGTAACGAATTTAAACATCCCTTTGTGCCTGCAGAGATTTACGTACCTGTGATCGCTTCATAATCCCCCAGTGTTTCACAAGATATGGTAAGCGAGAGCGCTCTTATTATGTGCCATACATTTTTAACAGACTCACCGACCACTTCTTTAAAGCTAAAAATAGGAGAAAATTGAAAAATCTATAGAAGAGTTTTACGCTTTAATTCATTGTGCAATTTCAATAATGTATTGTTGTGTTATATGTTGTATCTAATATGTTTGCTGGGATATTGTGGGATGACTATTTTCTGTTTCTCACATAGTGCGATACATGTTTTAAATGTGTTTAAAGTAAAAAGCCTCTCTCACCGCAGATTTAAAAAGGCTGGTAGTCTTAGGTAAGAGGCTGAGTTCATTCATTATCAACGCCTCTGAAACCAACATCAGAGGATTCTTCATAAGATATATGTGGAGTCAGTGGAGTCCGAATTGAGAAGAAATCCAAGAAAACTCTACCGGCATGTTCGTTCTCGAGGTGAAAAATTGATCCTTCCTTATAATATACTTAATGAGGAGAATGGGACCACGTCCAGTGAATGCGATATATTCGCGCGTCATTTCAGTTATGTATAAAACACAACAGGAGTGGGTACCAACAGCCGCCACCTTCCTGGTGTGAACGGAACCATTTCCTCCCTGGCTGTGGATGAGGGAATGGTTCACGAATGCATAAAAAAACTGAGGTCAGCCATGTCCTCAGGTCAGGACAGTATTCCAGCAACACTTCTAAAAGCATTTCATTAAATTTTCTCACCCACCCTTTGTGATATTTTCATCAACTCCCTAAGAGCAGGAGTGTTTCCTGACATGTGGAGGAAATCAGTGGTAGTCCCAGTCTACAAGTCTGGAAGTCGTACCGCTGCGTCAAACTACAGGCCAGTTTCTCTGCTGTGTACATTTTCGAAGCTTTTCGAAATAGTTGTACACAAAACATTGTCCTTTCGTTTAAAAAATGTATTAAGTTCCAACCAACACGGATTTGTATCAGAACGCTCGAAAACAACAAATTTGATTTCATTTATGTCCACTGCATCCAAAGCTGTGTGCCACAGAGGCCAGCTTGACGTGGTCTACTTTGATCTGAGTAAGGCCTTTGATGTGGTTGACCATGGCATTCTTTTATCAAAACTTTGTGGTATTGGTGTCTGTGGAGGGCTACACTACTGGTTTCAGAATTATTTGTCTAATAGAACATGTGTTGCTCGTGCGAACGGCGCGTATTCTTTTACGTACACGGCCACGTCTCGGGTACCTCAGGGATCAGTTCTGGGCCTGCCTCTTTTTTCTATTTTTGTGAACGATGTGTGCAAACAGGTTGTAAACTTGTCTTTTTTTGCGATATGTCGATGATATTAAGATATTTAGGGATATTAAAACTATGTCAGATTGCAAGTTTCTAGAAGAGGACATAAACTCATTTAGCAAATGGTGTTCACTGAACGGTCTCCTACTAAACAGCTCGAAAACCAAGGTCATGTCCTATAGTCACAAAACGCAAACAACGTGAAATTTCCCTTACAGTGTTCGCTCAGACGTATTGTGCCGTTCTAATGAAGTGCGGGACTTGAGAGTGCTTTTTGACTCCTCCTTGAGATTTGATAGCCACGTGGCTCGTATAAGTACCTGCCCCTTGCGCGCGCTCGGTGTTGTTTTCGAACGATTAGAGTATTTAAAAAAAAAAAACTTTTTTAACCCTGTAACGCTCTTTGACAAGGTCTCAACTCAAACACGGATCTCCTGTATAAAATGGTAATTGTAAAACTACCCTGCTAAGGCTGGAGCAAGTGCAAAATAAATTTTTATTTATTTATCGATATCAATATCTGCGCGTTTTAACGTTTCTATCAAGGAGTAACAATGTATTGGACGTCCTACAAATGAACAGCTCATATCACCGTCGAGAAAAGGCACATCTGGCTTTTTTTCCCAAAGTCTTTATGGCATGGCCGACTGTTCATAACTGCCCTCACAAATATCCTTACGAGTTCCTCGGACAGCGGCCCGTTGGACAACGTCTTTTTACTCTCCTCGGACAATATATATCCTGGACCCCATGTTTCGCATGTGTCGGGCGTATAATGGCATCGCAAGTGATCTTGATATTTTTTGTGTGACTGAATTTGTCAGATCTCTGAGAGTCTTGCACCTGTCGTGACTGTGATGTTATCTAAATTACACTCAGCCCGACTCTGAATTACACTCAGCTTGTTTTTTTGTTAATTATCTTCCAACAATCTTTGTCTTCCGGCGAGCTTCCTACAGATTGGAAAATTGGCAGTGTGGTCCCCATACACAAATCGGGGGATCGAACTTCACCATCAAATTATCGTCCTATATCTCTAACCAGTGTCGTTGCAAGCTACTTGAGCACATAATATATTCAGATGTCATGAAGCATTTCGAGAATAACCTAATCCTTTTTCCAAACCAACACAGGTTCAGACAATCATATTCTTGCGAAACGCAACTTGTACAACTTTTTCATGAAATACACAGTAACATCGATAATAACATACAGACAGACGCCATATTCATTGATTTTTCTAAAGCATTCGATAAGGTATCCCACAGTTTACTCATGCTCAAGATAAACCAACTTCACATTCATCCACTCGTAACATCATGGATAGGACAATTTTTAACCAATCGTACTCAGCATACTGTGATTAACAACCAGTCGCCAGCTTATTCTCCTGTATCATCCGGAGTCCCCCAGGGCAGTGTTCTCGGACCTCTGCTTTTTTTTAACATTTGTAAATGACCTACCAGATCGCATAACATCCTGTATTCGACTTTTTGCTGATGACTGCGTAATTTACCGATCTGTATCTAACCTGAACGATAACATAACCCTACAAGCTGATTTTAACCTAATAGCCGACTAGTGTAAACAGTGGAAAATGGGAATTAACTCTTCTAAAACAAATCTCGTTTCCTTCACGCGTGCTCATAGTCCTTTCTCTTTCACTTACAACATGTGCAGCCAGGTAATTACCAAGTGTCCATCTTACAAAAATCTGGGTGTTCACTTATCTGACGATCTCTCATGGAACACGCATATAACACACGTCCTCTCTAATGCTAACCGCTCTCTTAGCTATATTTGACGGAATCTGAAACTAGCACCATCATCAGTTAAACAACTAGCCCACACTACACTCGTAAGATCACAACTTGAATACGCGTCATCCAACTGGTCCCCTTGGCAACATTCATTGATAACAAACATAGAGGCACTTCAAAATCACGCAATCAGATTCATTTTTTCAGATTACTCACGAGACACCAGCATCCCTTCTTTACGAATGGAAGCTAGCCTTGATCTCCTCTCAACCAGAAGGAAATTATCACGCCTGTTTCTTTTCACAAGATTTACTATCATAACCATGACATCATAACTTCACTATTATACCCAGCCGCTCGCATATTTCCTCGCATTGATAACGTCTGTAAAGTTCGTCTAATTTTCGCCTCGTCAGTTTCGTTTCTTAACTCCACCTTGCCATTCACAATAACGGACTGGAATAGCCTGCCTAACAGTATCGTGACCCAGACAGATTATAATACATTCATATCCCAACTGACCATCCATCTGCATTTGTACTAATAGCAAAGTCAACTCGTGTTTACAGTAATGTTTTTTTTTTGGTATTTGTCTGTTTCATCAGCTGTTTTTCCCTAAAAATGTTTTAAGTGTTTTTTTCCTGTTTTTGCTGCTTTATATAACAATGTTTTCCAGCATGTAACCCACTTTTTTGTTTGTTCCTTTATATAATGTTTCTTCAGCAGTTACTCCCACCTTGTGTAATGCCACCAATGGCCTTCAAAGTTTAATAAATGATGATGATGATGATGATGATTATATTATTTTAATAAGGTATATTCGTTTTTGTGGTAGTCTTCGTCTCTGAGTTCGGACCCTGTGTTCCGTTTTTCCCTTGTTGTGTATATCGTATTGTTGTATCAGCATGCGTTATATATGTATCATATCTTTTACTCAATGTCTTGAAATTTTTATGTTTTGATTTTTTTTCTACTTGTTGTAGTCTGTAAGCTTCGGTGTGGCAGCACCAAGACAGGATGGTCGTTCCTGGACACCTAATAAAATTATTCTTGAATCTTGGTTATTATTATTATTATTACAGCTTACAACTCGGAGTTTCCTGTAGAGGACAACTTGTTTAAATCGTTTCAGTTGCCTAATTTGGAGACCATGTTCAAGCACAGCACTATCACCAGGCACTACTGGGACAGTTCCCTTAAAAATCCCAAGTATGTGTCTAGGTGCTTCAAGAGCAATCAACGGTTTGAGGTGCCCAGAAGAAGAACGCATTATGGGGTCTTTTTTATGTACCAAAGATATTTAATGAGCTTCATGAGGACTTACATAACATAGAGTCAGTGCAAAAATTAAAGAAGGCTCTCAAGTGTGTTAGCTAAGGCCCATCTCAAGACCAATAGAGAAAAATAATCTGATGTTTTGTGTATTCTTGCATTAAGTTTGATGGCAATGCTGTGTCACATAGCGCGAGTAATCATATTAAATTGTATTTTTCCCCATTTTAGTGACTCCGCAAGCAAATTTTTTTTGCATTTGTGTTCTTCTGTTTTACTTCACGAGCAGCATGCTCATCAAGGTGGTGTTCATCATACAAGCCCTAGATGGCTTCGATGAACCCGTGTCTATACCTGGATTTGTATTCGTGCAATAAACTATTATTATTATTATTATTCACACAAACACACTTGGACACATACCCCTCGTTTGTTCAGCTATTTAGGCAGTTCTATGAGAACTCAAGAAAGGTTATCTTCATGAAACAAAGAAAAGCAAACCGACGATGGTTAAATAAGGATATGCTGTCTGCCATAATGCTTAAAGGAATTGCTTGAAAAAAATGCCGTCGATCACCACAGAGCTCGAACTTTCTATGTGCGTTCAGAACTATTCGCAACAGAGTAATTGCTCTGCTACGTTCAGCTAAGCGTCTTTACTTTCATAACCATATGCTAGAATCTCGAAAGAATCCTGCGAAATCCTGGTCATAGATAAATGAATTTCATGGAATAGCTTCCAAGCGACTACAATGGTGTGTGTTCAACGCTTCTTTTGGACCTGATCCACTGGCTACGGCTCGTACCTTTAACAATGTTTTGCAATATTTTTAAGCAAAGCCGAGAAAATGACTCATAAGTTTCTCATCTCCTTAACTTAAATATGGTTATTATTATTATTATTATATAAATATGGCGTCGGCATTTCTTCCACAAATGACCCTTTCCGACGTTGAGACAATAACTTTTAGTCTGAAACCGAACAAGTCCTTAGGATACGATGGGATGCGCCTCAGCGATCTTCGTAGAAATTTCAACCATAGAAAATACACACTTCTTGCTATCTTCAACAAAATAATCCTAACCGGTTCAATTCCTATCGAACTCAAAATTGCCATTGTTAAACAACGAGACCGAACAGAAAACTATAGCCCAATAACTATTCTGCCATGTTTGGTTAAAATATTAGAAAAAAAATATTTATATAACGATGGCTTCCTTTGTGGATAAATACAACATCATATCTCCCACCCAGTATGGATTTATTCCGGGGCGTGGTACTAAACATCTCCTCGACGCTCTCTCAGAATACATAAATTTAGGTTTTAATTTACTCGACGTCTCCGAGGCGTTCGACACTGTAAACCATTCCATTTTAATAGAAAAGCTCTCAGCTGTTGGTATCCGAGGGCCTTTCTTTGCCCTGTTAAAAATATTTCTACAAGATCGAACACAAATGCTTTCAATAGAAGGAACACGTAGCAACGAAATTTCTCTAAAAGCGGGTGCGCCACAGGGCTCGATTCTATCACCGCTGCTCTTTAATATATACGTGAATGGCATGTATACCGCCATCTCAAACTGAACGATCTATCAATATGCTGATGACACTCTTCTGATGACGAGTCATTTTTCTTTTCCCATACCGATGAAAATGCTAATGAAATGCTCCATCGAATTAATGGACTGGTTTGGCAAAAATATAAAAGTCTCAATAACACAATTAGTTTGTTTTCAGAATCCGCTTAAGACTATCGTTTTAGACATTCTTCTTTTGCTCCCCACATCCCAGTGCGTCGCCTACCACCGTGCTCCCATTCCTTATTCGAACACCGTAAAATACTTACGTATTCTCTTTGACTCAGACCTTTCGTGGAACTCACATTTCAAAAAACGATGCTCAAAATTAAGGAGTGTTTCCTGCTTATTATACAACATCTAGCCCATCCTGCCATTTGGTATCTGAACACTTATAGCTAACTCGTTAGCATATAGCATACTCCGCTATGGCATAACAGTTTTCGGCAACTGCTCCGGGTTATTGCACAAAAAAATTCAATAGTATCTTAAAAGAAGTACTGCGTCATGTACTTTACAAACGTACGACATCTTGTCCCGATCCTTTTCAAGGCCTCTTCATGCCTAATGTTTAGTCTCTCTTGTTTGCAACGATCGTGCTCACCCACTACTGGAATGACGAATTTAAAACACCCTGTCCATCATCCCGTCAACTACGACTAAACACTCAGTTTTTTTGTTCCCACGTGTAATACACGTTATGGCGAACACATGGGATGTTACTAGTTCCTCAAATTTTTAACTCGTTATCCTCCGACTTTGAAGACCTCACTTCAAAAAAAGAAACTGAGGAAAGCTCTACGTCATTATACTTCCTTAGACGAAACCCCATAAAAAACCTGTTTTTTTTTTTTGGTCGTGGTTTTTGTTGTGTTTAAAACATCAAACGTCCCTGCTTTTCTTTCGCAACATGTTTTTATTTTATTTTACTTATGGTGCACATTGTATTTTTTCACTCTTTACTTTTTCTAACTTTGTGAAGTTATTGTGATTTGAAAGGACCGAAGACTGATATATACTAGAGCTAATTGATCATACCGATTGGTGCTCCAGAGTACATACTGTTTGTATGTAAAATATTTGACATTCCGTGTCGCATGACCAGCCTCTGAAACTTCACGAACTTTTCTCAAGACTGTGACAAAGCTGACATTTTTTTTTCATTTGTACACCTGCTGTTACAGCGACGTTCAAGCTTTTTATGATATTTTCTTCACTTGATACCGATCCGATGCTGCAGCTTTTCTTTTTCTATTACTTTTCTCGATGCTCCTGCGATGCTTAACTTTTCTGTTCATAATAGTTCACTCGATGCCACTTCAACTTAAGTTCTGTCCCACAAGCCCTCAATAGCTTTGACGAACCTGCACTAATTGCGAGCAGCCTTAAATTGGAGCAATAAACGTTATTATTATTATTATTATTATTATCATTATCATTATCATTATTATTATTATTATTATTATTATTATTATCACTATTATTATTATTATTCGGGGACGATGATGATTATCATCATCATCGTCCCCGAAAGCGGTTGCCCCTTTTCGACAGCTCTGCTGATTTGAACCTGTACTCGCTTCCTTTTGAAACATAAGGCGCCAGCAAGCTCTCTGTGACTCAGGAAGTCCCCGGCATCACCGCAAGCACAAGCCTTGGTCAGAATCAGGTGACCTAACTCTTCACTGGCCAGCTCGCACTAAGTAGGCCTAAGCGGCTTCACGGCTTCACCAGACGTCCCTTCTGGAACGCTCGTCCTGCGCGAGCTCGCCTGGAACGACGATCTGCACGGTGAGCGAGCAGCTCGCGCCGCCCTACTCAACGCCTCAGTCCAACTCAAGTGACACGGACGCGCTGTACTGCATACCGACTCCTACGCTTCTACAATGTCCCCTCCACTCCAGTGCGCGCAGTGCAAGGAGAAGATTATGAACGACGGTCGGCACATGTCCTGTGCCGACTGTGGAGCATTATACCACCTGGGGAAGCTTTGCTCCGGTATTGCAGGCAGTACATTCAAGACCATGGGCGCTGGAAAACGAAAGGCCTGGCGTTGCCGCGTATGCAGACAACAGCAAAGCGGAGATGGGTCTCGTAGTGAGGCAGATTTGTCGCAATGCGCATCTCCTGCCACTACGGAACATTTTCAATCTCTTGAAGCTAGGCTGGAGTGCCTTACTTTACTCAAGGCCAACGTTGACACCCTCCTCGAGTTGCCAACCCAAATGAACCAACTGCTAACGCTGAAGCCGGTAGTCGAGAGCCTAAAATCTGCAGTAACGGAGGTTCAGGAGTCCATCGCCTTTCTCTCGGCTAAGTACGACTCTGTGCTGTCGACAGCCACGAACATCGCAGCAGCTATAAACGACCTGCGCAGCGAAACCGCATCACTGAAAACAGTGGTAACGGAGCAATCTCAGATAATCGAGCACCTGCAAGAAGAGCTCAATGACAGTGAACAGTACAGTCGTCTCTCAAACATCGAGATACATGGACTTCCTCAATCCCCAACTGAAAATTTAGTCTCCGTTGTCAGTGAGTTGGCGTGTAAGCTAGGCCTTGGTGACTTTCGGCCAAATGACATAGTGGCAGTGCATCGTCTGCCTTCTCGACGCGATGGCCCTCCAGTTGTCCTGGTTAGATTGGCATCCGTGTCACTCAGAGAGCAGTGGCTTGCCACACGAGGTAAGCTGCGTACCTTGGCGGCAGACAGTTCGTTGCCAAAACTCTACCTGAACGAGAATCTAACGCAAAGGAACAGGGAACTCTTTTGGATGGTGCGTGAGAGGGCAAGGGTCAAGCAGTATAAGTTCACTTGGGTAAAAACTGGGAAGCTATTTGCGAAGAAGTCAGAAAGCTCGCCTGTAGTGCGCATCTATCGGATGGTCGACTTGGAAAAGATTGTCTAATTTTTTTCGTTTCTTAATGGCTTGAAAATAAGGCGAGATAACTACCACTTCGAAAAATAGAAGTACAGTTTCATCGATGTTCAGATTTTTCTTCTTTTCAACGTATCTTGAGCCCAGTCAACGATACTGCTCTTGGCTTATTACATGTAAATATTAGGAGTATTCGTAAATATTGGGACCAGTTTGTAATAACTATCAACAGTGTGATGTCAATAATTGATGTTTTTGTGCTAACAGAGATCAATGTTAAAGAAGAGTTTTGTAGTGCCTTTCAGATACCGGGATATAAATCATTTTTTCTTACACGACCAATTGGTCGAGGAGGAGGAATCGCGATATTCGTTAAAAATTCATGGTGTACTGAAAACTTTGATGTAGATTTTTTTCATTGCGAGTCTTTGTCCTTAAGGTTATGGAATTCTGAGTGGTCGTTGTTGTTATTGGCACTGTACAGACCTCCGTCATCTAATGCTTTAAACTTTTTGGAAGAACTCAGAGATACACTTGGTAAATTTCAGTCCGTCGACATCTGTATGATAGGTGATTTTAATATTGACACCCTTCAACCCATTAACTTCCTTGTTTGTGACTATCTGAATTTATTAGCGGAGTTTGGTCTAGAAGAACTGATTCTAGCTCCGACTCTAGAGGAACTTCTGGGTGATCATCTCGTTGCTTCATGTCTTGACCATATTAGCGTACGCGCCGCAAATGTCGTTGCGCAGTCAGCTGTAATAGAACAAAAACTAGCGGACCATTACTTTGTTGCGTGTCAACTTACATCAAAACTTAGCGTTAAAACAAAAACAGAAACAACAAAAAGAGTTGAAATAATTGATAAAGTAAGGTTTGATAAGTTAGTTAAGGCCTATAATTGGGATAGTTTGTTGTCCATTCAAGACTTCGTTGAAATTTACAGTACGTTTAGAAATCAATTCGGATCTTTCAGGGAGCAATCCAAAAAGATTATTACTGTCAGGCGGCGTCAAAATGCACAAGTGTGGTTAACAGGGGATATCTTGTCATGCATTAAGTATAAAGATGCTTTATGGGCTAAATGCCGACGTTCTCCTAAAAATGTTCAGTTAAAAATAAAATTCCGCGCTACGCGAAATCGTGTAAATGCGCTTATCCGGTGCGCTAAAAGAAAATACTTCCGAGAGAGATTTTTTAAGGTAAGGTCAAATATTCGTGAAACTTGGCGTTTACTAAATCAGTTGCGTGGCTCTGGTGTTAGGAGATCCATTGATGATTCACTTGAGAAAGTATTTGATCTTAATACGACAGTGGCTGAGGATTTCAACAAGTTTTTTGCTACATTTTCTGGAGTAGCGCCTAACGATGCTACGTTCTCTACAGAATATCTAGAGTCTAATGTTTCCTCGGCTTTCCTTCCTCAAATGACCGAGCTTGATCTACGAACTTGGCTTTTTAGTTTCAAAACAAACAAGGCGCCTGGCATAGATGGCATCAGTGCAGAAGACCTGCAACGCAATTATAATTCTATAAAACACGTGCTTCTTTATATGTTAAATGGTTTTATTTCTTCCGGGATTATCCCAGATGATTTAAAAACTGCACTTGTAAAGCCTTTATTTAAAGGAGGAGAGCGCAAGAAGCTTGACAATTACCGCCCAATTTCTATTTTACCCTGTATAGTCCAGATCTTAGAAAAACATATCCTTCAATCTATGACGGGGTTTCTTGATCGCTTTAACATTCTATCGCCAACTCAATATGGGTTTGTCAGTGGACGTGGGACCCAGCCACTTCTAGAAGATTTTGCTCATGAATTGAATCGTACCTTTGAGAAGCATCAGGTTGCTTGCGCACTTTTTATTGATGTGGCAAAGGCATTCGATACCGTGAGTCATAATATTTTACTAACTAAATTGCAAAACATCGGATTCCGCGGCCCATTCCTCTCACTACTTCAGAACTTTTTGTCGGGAAGGACACAACTAGTTTCCATAGCGAATATCTGAGGCTCCAAAGTTAGCTTAAAAGCCGGGGTTCCTCAGGGATCCGTTTTGTCACCTCTCCTTTTTAACATCTTTGTAAACGATATGTCCAGGGCAGTTTCCTCATGTAAATTATTTCAATACGCTGATGACACGGTATTGCTATCGCAACACCTTGATTATGTTGCAGAAATCACTTTACTCCAAGACGACACTTGTCACCTACATGACTGGTTTAGAGCTAATTGTCTCACGATCAATATACATAAAACTAAGCTTGTTTGCTTTCATAACCCACTTAAACCTATAACTACCGATTATCCACTTTATATGCATACATCTCGGTGTACACCTTGCGACTGTCGTCCTGTTTCTTATGTTGATCAAGTTAACTATCTAGGAATACAATTTGAGAGTGACTTGTCGTGGAAAGCCCATTTATCACTACTTTGTAAAAAACTGCAAAAAGTATCCTGTTTTCTGTATAATGCCAAATCTCTAATACCCATTTCAACCAAAAAGACAATAACTCACGCTTTAGCATACAGTGTATTACGCTACGGAATAACTATTTTTGGTCACAGCCCAGGAGTATGGGGCAAAAAAATTGACTCAGTTTTAAAAGGAATATTTAAAAGCATAATGTACGGTGCAACGTCACAAACTGAAGAAGAAATGCTAACATGCTTGGGTTTGCCTTTTTTTTATCCTTTACTTGTACACACGGTTGTTCTAAAATACTTCTGGAGCGATACTTTCAAGGTACCTCGTGTCTTATGTAGACCTCTTCTGCGTGTTGAGCGGTTTGAAGTGCCTTTCGTAGAAACAAAGTACGGAAAAAGAGTGCGAAATGTTTACGTTCCATTAATTTTCAACAATTTACCAGACAATATCTATGGTGTGGACTCTTTAAAAAAATTGAAAGAATCACTTCAAGGTATTAGGGAGAAGTTGTGACTGCGTGTTTCTGTTTGCATATGTTGTAATGACCATCATCACCTACATTGTTCTGCATCTGTGGTTGAATTTGAGCTGTGAACTTCTTGTTTGTGGGGACTCTTTCAAGCATGAATTGTAGGGTGCTGTCCCAGAAGCCGCTTCTGGCTTTGACAGGCCCGTGTATCTGCCTTGTTAAATGCGTGTTCCAATAAAAATTTATTATTATTATTATTATTATTATTATTATTATTCGCATAAATACAGTTAGGGATCTCGCTAAGCTCGTGTAGGCATGACAGAATGTTTTTCGATTCCTGAATGCAGCTTGTTTCATCAGGTATTGCGAGCTATTTCTGGTAGCTCTCTTACGCTCATTCATGTAAATATTAGAAGCCTTCGCAAGCATTGGGACGAGTTTCAAATTTTGGTTAACAACTACAATCCACCAATAGATCTCTTCGTTCTTACCGAAAATGGTATCTCCTCTTCGCAACGTAATAACTTTATATTAAATGGCAATAAAGAACATTTTTACACACGTCATAATCGTAGAGGGGCTGGAATTGCGTTATATATCATGGATAAATGGTTACCGTCGAATCCATGTTTGTCTTTCCAAAATACAGTATCGATCGCTGTTAAAATTTTATGCTTAAATTTTCTGTTATTTCTGTTGGCAGTGTACAGGCCCCCTTCGGAGAATATTCACTTTTTCTCGCAGAACTCGAAGTGCTGCTTACGCAACTACGCTCAGAAGGGCAACTCTGCCTGGTTGGAGACTTTGACATTGATACCCTCAAATCCAGCAAGTCTATAGTTTGTGATCACTTAACGGTTTCGGTCGAATACGGGATTCTTCCCTCGCCACAAGTGAAGAATTTCTGTCTGGGAGACTGGTGGTGTCTTGCATTGATCACATTGATATCAGGGCTCATGACGTCTTGGTGAAATCTGGAGTCATTACAGAAACGCTTACAGACCATTACTTTATAGGCTGTCACCTACAACATCCAACAGGAAAGCAAAAGGAAAAAAAAGTACAGAATCTGCGCTTGTAACAATTACAGATACGGTAAAATTTGATGCGTTGGTTGCTGCGTTTGACTGGGCTGGGTTGCTGCAGTCCGTAGCGCCATCTAGTCTGTACCTCGCTTTTGTTTAAACTTGGCAGTAAGTTTACACTGATTAAAAAAAAAAACACGTCACGGACCTCATTAACGAATTCTGAGGACGCGCATCGAAACAGCCAGTCATCGACACTCTGCGGAGGCACTTTGGAATGAACTTGCAATTAGTCGTAAATGATTCCAACAAGTTTTTTTCGCCTTCGTCAGGTACTGCAAGAGACCATGATGGGTCAGCCAACTTGAGTGGTAACTTCAGAGTGTCGGCCTCTGCATTTTTGCCGTCTCTTGACCTTTGCACATTGCCCTCCACTATGTTTGGTATAAACAAAAACAATGCGCCTAGATTTGACAACATCCGTGTTGGCGATTTGTGTCGAAACTTTGACGCTATGAAAGAGATCTTTGTACGAATGATAAATAGTTTTTTGTTGTCCGGTGCCATACCTGCAGATTTGAAAACGGCACTGGTTAAACCGATTTTTAAGGGAGGAATGGCCGGTAAGCAGGCATACTATTGTCCTATTTCAATCTTGCCATGCATCGGGGAAATACTTGAAAAACATCTGTTCATTGTAATGTCTTGTTTTATCGATAGCTCTGACATTCTTTCCCGTAGCCAGTATGGCTTTGTGGAAGGAAGAAGCACACAGCTTCTGCTAGAAGACGTTTCTGATTTAATTCATAGCGCGTTTGAAAACAACCTTTTTTTCTGTGCCCCCCCCCCTTTTTTTTTTTGACATATCAAATGCCTTCGATACGGTTAGCCACAAACTGCTCCTTTAGAAACTCTATAATTTCGCCTCCCGTGGCCCCTTTTTTAATATACTTCAAAACTTCTTTATCGATCGCTCCCAAATCGTACCTGTCGGGCATTTTAAAAGCACAAAGGCTGGCGTTCCCTAGGGATCTGTCTTGTCACCGTTACTCTTTAACCTCTATATGAATGATATTTCCACCCGAGTATCTAGTTGTGCCATCTTTCAATATGCAGACGACACTGCACTGGTATCTCGTCATCTCAGGTATGATAGTGCCGTACGGCTATTGCAGGATGACGCGACGCGAATAATAAACTGGTTCGGCGAGAATTTATTTACAATCAACGCGTCGAAAGCAAAATTGGTTTGCTTCAGGAACCCGTTAAAAAAGTGAACTTTCACTTGCCAGTAGCATTACACTGTTCGAGTTGCCTTGACTGTGAGTGTCCTCATCTCCAGTATGTTTGATCATGTTAAATATTTAGGGGTGTTATTTGATTCCGACATGTCGTGGAACTCGCACTTATTGTCCGTTTGTGGGAAATTTCGGAGTGTTAATTGTATGCTTTTTAATCATAGAGGTTTCATGCCATTCTTCATGAGCAAGTCAATGGCACATGCCCTTGACTATAGCTTGCTTAGATATGGTATTACAGTGTTCGCGAATTGAGCGCGCAACTGTGGCAAGTTAAAATTGACCGTATATTAAATGCTTTGTTGAAGAGCGTAAAATATCAGGTGAATTTTTTACCGGAAATTAATGTTTTCGGATTTCTACAGATGCCAAATTTTTCTTCTCTTTTTTTTTGCAAACTGCAGTGCTGCGACATTTCTGGAGAAATGACTTTAAGCGCCCCTTTGTACATCGAATAAGTCTTCGCTGCACACCACGATATATTACCCCCTCTTGTGGTACGCGTTACGGCAAAAGAGTTCGGTCTTATTACGTACCCTTCGTTTTCAATAAACTTCCAAAGAATGTCATCAACGCCAATACAAGGGGAAAGTTAAAAGCATTGTTGGCCAGTGTAACAATTTAGTGCGATTCGCCAAAATCTGCCTCTAGTACTTTGTGCCACTTGCGTTGCCGAAATGTTACCTATTGCTTATTTCTTCATCTGTACTAGCCACTTGATATTTTCGTCGTCCGACTTGCCGGGTCTTGTCCCACAAGCCCATTGTGGCTTGGACAGACCCGTATTTGTACTGTGTTTCTGAATTCCTGTCTAATGAACTTTATTATTGTTATTGTTATTATTATTATTATTATTATTATTATTATTATTATTATTCCTTTGACTGGAACGACTTTCTCCAATCAGTTGCATCCACTGATATTTACCAAAAGCTTGTGCAGGTTCTAAAGGCATTTGATGCTTCCTCCAGAAAAAAAATACACGTTAAAAGCGCCGGCCTGACCATTACTGGTTGAATGCAGATATACTGGCAGTAGTAACAGAAAAAAAAAAACTTTGGGCTTGGCATAAGCGCACCCAACAATGCAGTGCTTAAATTAAACTTCGAAAGTTGTAGAAATGTGGTTACAGCGATGATTTCTTCAGCTAAGCGAAGGTATTTATGTAAAAAGTTCTCAGAATTTTGCTTAGACATGCGCAAAACGTGGCTTCTGGTCCACGAATTTCGTGTTCACTCTTCCCTAAATCCAATCGATAATATATTAAAAAGGTGCTTTGGCTCTAATCTCTCAACGGTTGTGAGGGATTTGAACAGTAATTTTTTTTTGCGACCTTTTCAGGTACGACACAAGACTCTTTCATGACTTTCAAAATTGTTGTAACAGCCTCCGCTTTCCTTCCACCTATGATAGAATCAGATCTCTATTCATTGTTTTTCAGTTTAAAACCGTCAAAATCACCAGGGATCGACGGCATTCTAGTTACTGATCTTCGCAGAAATTATGACGTTATTAAGCATGTACTTCTTCATATGTTGAACGGCTTTCTTATGGGTTGCATTATTCCAGAGGAACTAAAAACCGCTATTATACGGCCCTTGTTCAATGTTGGCGCAGGAGGTAAGACTGAAAATTACCGCCTCATTTCTGTTTTGCCAACATTGCACAACTTCTTGAAAACATGTATTCCATACTATGACATCATTCCTAGATGTACACAATGTCATTTCACTCAGTCAGTTTTGTTTTTATCAAGGAAAGGGAACACAGCCATTGCTTGAAGATTTTGCCGATTTATTCCTTTATGGTTTTGAAAAACATCTTGCTTGCTGTGCTCTCTTTTCAGATATATCTAAAGCCTTTCTTACCGTTAGCCATTCAATCCTTCTGAAGAAGCTTTATAGCAACAGATTTGTTGGTCCGTTTTTTCTTTTATTTCAAACTACCTTTCAGATCACTCACAACTTGAAATTGCAGCTGGGGCACGGAGCCCGCGAACGACATTAAGGGCAGGCGACCCTAACGGCTCAATTCTATCTGCACTCCTACTTTATTTGTTTGTTAATAACATTTCTACTTTTCTTTCCCAAGCCAAACTTTATCAATGTGCAGATGATAGTGTAATTGTTACTCGACATATTCAATTCGAAGATGCTGTCCGCTCAATGCAATGCGCTGCGACTGAAGTCATGGATTTGTTTCAGCGAAATTGTTTAGACGTTAACGTAAACAAGGCTAAGCTTATTGGTTTTCATAATCCCTTTAACTATGTGTGTCTTGACTTCCCTCTCCTTTTACATAACTCAAACTGTGCATCTTGCAAGTTTATGTTGAATCTGTAAAGTACTTAGGAAATTTGTTCGATTGCGGTTTAACTTAGAATGCTCAACCCACGTCCCTCTGCAAAAAAATTGGGGAGTACTTGCTGTCTGCTATATGATACAAATTCACTTATGCCTCCCTCAGTTCGCAGACTAGTCACCCATGCTCTTGCATATAGTGTGTTGGGGTATGGCGTTACGGTATTTGGAAACTGTTCCGGCCTCTGGCATTAGACAATTGACAGCATTTAAAAAAAAGAATATTTTCAAAAGTGTTTATGGCATGCAACTTCCCGATGGAACTCATCTCTTTCAACATTTACAGTTTTCCTGTCAACGAACACTTTTTATTCAAGCTGTTGTCTTGCGTTACTTTTGGACAGATCAATTCAAAAGAAAAAGCGTTGTTCTTCGTTCGCTTCGTTTTCAAGAGACTTTCGAGATACCTTTTGCCCGAACAAGATATGGACGGCAGACACGCGAATTTTACGTGCCTGAGCTCTTTAATAATCTGCCTTCTAAAATTCTACATGCGAATTCACTGCGTCAACTGAAGAGAATGCTGAGATTTCACCTACTCGGTTGAAATGTCACCTAACGTGTACCTATTTGTTAGTATGTGTGTAGTATGTGCATAATGAATTACCCAGCTTTGTACATTCCAAACTTCTTTCGTTTGTTCTACTGATCTGTGTCCGGCAAATTTAACACTGCTCTGTTCGTGGACATGTCAATTTTTTTTTCCATAGTTTTTTGGGTGGCATCAAACAAGCCATTGTTCGCTTTGATTGCCCCCGCACTCTTGTATGCTTTCATGAATGTGTCCTGAATACAAGTTTATTATTATTATTATTATTATTATTCGCTGCGGGATGGCGCCGAGTAAAGACGCCTGCCTGATCCGTTCCCGCTGCTTCTACGGACGACAACAATATCTGCGGAGTTCCGGATGCAGACTGCGTGCGCATACTAAGTGCGTATATTGGCCTGCGACGTACACGAGTTTCTTCAATTTGGTGTGCCCTCTTTCACCTGTGCGAGCTCTGAGAAGATCATCGGTGGTGCTAGCCCTAACCACGTCGCCATGGCCTCCAGCGACCGCCGCGACGTGGCCTCCCTCTCCCACCTCTCCGTGTCGCCCTCACACACTGACGCCGCTCATCCCGAAAAGGGTGAGAGGTCACTTCCCTCCTCTCCCTACATACTCAACGCGGGCGTCGATTCTCTGCGGGCCCTTCTGCTCGACGCGCTTGAGGGAATCTCGTTTTTTACGGATCAATTAAGTTGCCGCGCTCAGGGATTAGAACGCGCGGCTCCGTCGAGAGCACAAATACGACGCCCAGCAGCAGGCAACCATGCTGCACAACATGCAAGCCAAGTTGAGAAGCTTCCGCCAAGGGCCCAGGCAAGGCGGAAAACAGTCCCCATCGTCTTACTCTGCGGCGACCAGGTCTCAAACTGAAGTTACTAAAGACAAAGTATTCTAAAAGTAGGCGAAAAAGAGTATATGAAGGCCAAGCTTTATCTCAAGCGTGAGTTCTTCGACGGCACAGAATATTTGTAATGACAAGAAACGGTCAAAGACAAACCGTGCTCTTAAAACTCCTTCAAAACAAGAGCATGTATCAGAACATTAAAAAAAAAAAAAGTTCAAGAGGCATAGATGTGAAGGCGGTTCCAACTTAAAGGCGTTTCGGGAGAGAGCACATTGTGAAATTTATCAAGGCTCTGTACTTTTGCACGTCTACTTTGTTGAATGACCAAACAGGCAAAGGTTTTTTTGTTGACTGAGTGATTGGCTAGAGGAAAATATCTCGTAAAAGCGATAAGACTGGTAAAATTGGTGGCCCAGAGCTAGGCTATAAAGAAAAATATTTTTTCTCGGCTCTGCGGATAAAGTCGGTATACATAAGATGTGTTTCAGCGGTTTTCTGCAATGCTTCTGGTGGACTTCGTAGGTATTAGTTTGTTCCCTATATTTCTTTAAGTTGAAAATGGAGAGGCGGTTAGAGCGCGCTGCGATGTCAGGGCACCGAGCTCTCGTTGGAAGTATTAGAGTCGCTACTCACTATTCGAACGCGAACGCTGAGCGCCAGCGTCTGACGTTTGACGTTCACATTCGAAGAGAGAGGGGGACGGGTTTTTTTAATCCCCGCAAGTTTCCCCTCTTGGCGCAGTGGTAGAGAGAAGAACTAATAATCATGAAATTATGATATTATGGGTTCAATTGCAGTCGGAGTGCGTCATGATATTTTTATTCTTTATTTCTTCCAGATTTTGCATTTTTTTCAGTAAAGATTGCTCTCTGAAGTACAGCTGCAACGGAAAAAGATTAGCACAAGTCACCAATGATCGGAGCGGCAAAATGGCGACACGCGGCGCTATCGTTCCCGAACACGCCGATAGCGAGAGTGCCAGCACGCTCTCGGTTGCAGACCGGGGCTGGCCGGCAGAAATCTGCCTATCCTAAGGCCTGCATTTCGAAAGCAATCTTATCCTTTACTTTTCGAACGATGCGTCAATGTGCTTACGCATGTAAACCGGCGTTTTTTTTTTTTGTTTTTTTTTTCTTTTTTTGCGCGGATGTTGTGAGCGGCGATATCTCATTCCTGTTTCCCCTAAACTGACAACCGTTTCAAAAGACTAGATTCTGTTGGCAACTGTGGAATCCCTGCACACTGCCGGACTAAAGCCGCAACATCATGGCACACTTTACGCGTTTGGTTGAATTAGAAGGCAAAAACACACCCACATGAAAAGGTGATGAGCGCAATGACGTTGCACTTTTGTCGCCGTTTGATTGGCTCGTCGGCTCCTAACCACTCCCACAACAACTCCTTACAAAATAATAAACGGTTTCCGTGCACAACCACACTGCCGCATCGCTCGGCCGAACAGTGAGTGATAAAATAGCTTTCGAAATGTAGGCCTTAGGATTGGCTGCTTTCTGCCGGCCACTCCCGCTGTGAAACGTGGAACGCGCGTGGCAGTCTGGCTATCTGCGAGCTTGGAAACAATTACGCAGCGTGTCCCGATTTTGCCGCTCCGGCCTCCGGTCGCATGTGCTAATATTTTTTTCCCGATGCAGCTGTAGATGTTACACATGTCGTAATGGTTTCCTTGGCGTTCCGTCACTCTTTCCTCGGGGATCCCAGACCTTGCACTCATTTCTGTGTTTTAAAAAGCGAGATGAGGCTTACTCAGGACAAGAACGAGAAAAACTATATGGCGGAGGATTTGAAAATCCACCAGAAGGTGTCGCGGCAAGACGTTTGGGCGGTTGCAGACTGTTTATTTTCTATTACAATATTACAATACCAGGTGTGTCCTATATTTTGCCTTTTAAGGCACTTTCTTTGCGGCATCACGGGATGAATCCCCGACAGCATGATACATCAGCATTTCAAAGCCGGCGTATGGAACGCGAAAGCCACGGTACCAAACGTACAACATTGTATTCTACCGTTTTCTTGCTCTACGCAACTAGCTCGTGAAAGTCGCCGCGAAGGTGCTAAAATAAGCGCAGGAGCGAGAGCTCCGCGCCTTTTTGCAAGAGCGGATCAATATAACTATCAGGTTACTGCGGCGTGAGGTGATGTGATTGGGTGAAACGACTGCCACCGAGGAAAATCGTGACCAGTGTAGAAATACGTAGCCATTTTACATTTTTTGTAGCTGTACCACGCGTTTCGACGTACCCCCGAGATGGAAAAAACAAACTTTACGTCTTCTGGGCACGAGATGCTCGCAAACTCCTGAGAACTCGGAAAGCGGCGCAACCTATGCCGGCAACGGACAGCATCTCTCTTTTTTGCGTTTAGAGGCACGGGAGCGAACGAGTTCCAAGAAAAAAGAAAGTACGGACGCCGCCTGGGCGACAAAGGATGGGATCTCTAGGGATGGGTGAGGGGGAAAACAGGAGAGGTGGTGAGTGGAAATACCGGAGGAGGAGAAGCGGGGGAGAGACCTCGGGGTTTCTCAAGCACGCGCATCGTGGGCTGGCGCCCGGGACTCCTGTGTGAGCCGCCTTGCGCATCGGTGTGAATTGGTGGTGTTGCCGGAGGTGCCTGTTGCTCACTCGGTATCGGGACTCGGCCGGACGTCGTCGTCGGATATCTTCTGTCTCACTTGTGCTGATTGCTCGGCCGTTTCTTCGGGTCCGATCGAAGACGTCTTACGCAGGCTGCTCGCACCGCTGAGTTTCGTTGCACCATCGCTTCGGGTATCTCTTGCTGCCAGCGTCCCACGAAAATTGAACTGGGCCAACCCGGTAAGTTACTCTTGGACCTCATGTAGTTTCGGCAGGGTTGCCTGGTTGTACTTCTTGAAGTTCGGCGCACTTTACCGGAATTTGACCGAGTGTTCCAGAGAATGGCACGCGTAGTTTCCTGGTGAGACTCGTTCGCGTCAGAAGGGAGATCTATAAAACCTTTTGGTATCTGAAATTCGTGTTTAATTTGTCTAATAATCAAAATTACGTCACGTGCGTAGCTTATTTTCTAAATTGCGTAATGCAGGTGCCTGTTTTTTTAAGCTTTTTTTTTAAAACAGAACAATACGAAAGCTGTGCTACTACACTTGTCATATTGTTGTCATCCCCTTCCCTCAACAAGATAAAAGTTAAGCAAACAAACGGAATCAGTTTCTGTGAAATCTTTATTAAAGCTAGACAATAATGCGCATGTTATTTCGTGCCTTCAATTTAAAAATGACATTATTTGTGACTTAAATCGGAGGAGACTTTCATTCTTGGCCAAACGGCTCTTTGGCTTTGTATACCGAACCCAGTACCCGACTGGCAGTGAACATTTCACCATCCGACTTACATTATTGTAAGAGGAATTCTGCAAGTCTTAACCGGAGGACAGTATAAATTCCAATAATCTGTCATTAGTATGGTTACCTTCGCGCGTCCCATACTTTCACGTAATGTGTCGCTCATAATAACCGGACAAAATGTATAACTCTACCTGGTTTGTTCTGGAAAATGTTGTTTTTACAGAGGGGTGTTTCTATTCATCAGTGTATATTAAAGAGGTATGACTGTATTTCAATAGCCTTTTTCTTTTCCCGACGCTAATGATGTGCCAGATCAGGAGCCCTAAGTCTTCGAGCACGCCTTCCATTGTTTTTTTCTTTCTTCTTTTTCGTTTCTTTGCGTGGTACATCTGTGCACGCTAAATGAAAGTACGAACACGCTCACGTTTTCCTTTATTCGTGTTTAGCCAACAGCACTATTTTACTGATATAGCTGTGGATGCTCGCGGGTAGATGTATTGAAACCGGTAAATATGAGCAAGCATTTGACAAAGTTTGCAAATAGCAGAATTGTAACTGAAGATATGCACTCCGGACGCAGGTGAAATCTAATTTCTAAAAGTTTCATATAGTATATCCGTAGATAAAAAAAAAGGAATAAGCAGCCTTTAAGACTGCTGAACTCTGAAATTGGGTGTCTCTTGTTTTTTTTTTTTTACACTGTAAAATATGTTTTTTGTTCCTCTAATTATATCTCGAGCGTTAACAAACTTGACAACACAAGGCCATCATAATAAAAGGCCACACCGCTCAAAAACCCTGGTCTTTTATATTTTTTTTCTCTAAATATAATACACGACTTAATAAGTCTTGACGGCGTTCTTTGCGTGGGGGTCGGTTCGGCGTTTATGGCGTATCCGATAATTCAAGCAGTCACTGAATTCGTGATATTTCTTTTGAGTGTTGTAGAAGATAAACTGAAAGGTTTTGTTTGTTCATTCGACAAGCTCCAAAGCGCCAAGAAGTGTGAAAGTTAGAAAGGTTTTGTCATCATTAATATTTATAAAGCTCGTCGAACATAAAGTGAGAGAATATCATTACGCTAAGTTGGTTAAGTATTTCAAATATTTTAATAAATATTTTAATTTTGGCTGTTAGATATCATGTTAGAAATGCTGTATTAACAAAAGTTATCAATTAGAAGCCAGATCTATATAAAAATTGCCGTAAAGGTATGTGTTCTTTAAAAATGAATCAATAAATTTTCGCGTTTTTACCCTAAATAGACATTGCACTTGACGCTTAGAAGAGTAGCGCAGTGGTTTCAATTTATGTCTTAACTATCTCGGTACCGTGCCCTTAGTGGGTGCGCCGACGACACAAGTGACGACCTGGTCTAAACGACTGCATCACTTTTTGATTCGTCAGTGTGGACAGAGCTTGGCGCTTTCTTTTTGTGCACAATTGCTTAACTGGGCCGTAAAAAAAACAACTCGATATTTAATAAAGCATTAAATTTTCGCAAACTATTTAAAATGACCTGGCCTCTAGGAGTAATTGGTTTCGATACTGCATTTCCAACATCTCTCCTCAGAATATGAATTTCGTTGAGTAGTCAACATACCACGATGATTACCTCATCTGATGCTAGCCTAGTCTAATATACATGTGGTGAAGTCGTCACCCGTCTAACTCACCTTATTTTGTATTAATGCGTTAAATTTTAAAATGACCACAGTCTAGAAATTCTGTAAGATTCAAACCCAAAAGCAATAACGATTCGGTTAATGTTACAGTTACCGTTAAGTTTATAAGATCAGTCTTTTTTCGGCCATTTCTGGTGTCAAATTTTATATTTGGTCTAATAATCAGACGTTCCTCAAAACCATTTTTTTTATTTTATTTTGTTTGAAAAAAAAAACAAAGAGCTAAAGATGGTTATTAGAACGTTGCTGAGTCTAAGGGATGACGACACTCTCAGTGTACTGCACCCGGCGTCAACTATTTTTGTTCCGCACTCTCAAGGTTAGCATGGCTAGCACATACTGTCCGGAGGCGTCCAATCTATTCGGGAGTTCGGCGAGGGCAGATTTACCTCCCCCTTCCCTCGTATTGTTGACTTGATTACTTTTCTCTTAGACTCTAAGGCTAGTTGTTTATTTCTCTACCCACCGTCTTTCTCCGATCACAGCGAACACGAGTGCCGTCTCCTACTCCCGCAGGGTGCCGAGTTCGAGGGCCAGACCCTGCGGTAGAAGATACGCTCGTGCTCACCCTAATCGAAAAGAGACAGTTGGTGACAAGGGCAGCTAGCTTTTGCCTCCACGCATCACCCTTCCCATCTGAGTTCGAAGTTCTGACGTAGCCGCACGGTCTCATCTCCTCCTCTCCCCAACTTTCTTGTCGTATAAAGGATTGAGCGCGTTATCTGGCAGGAGGCGTGGGTACTGCGAAAGAATTGATCCCGTTTTGTGAAGCGCGAACTGTCGGCACGCGCTCCGTTTCCGCTTTTTAAGGCCACTGTTATATTATGGAGTTTGCAATAAAACAATGGAATACACGACCGACTGGTTCAGTCATCCCTTTTAAGAAAAACGGAGAACCTAGACACGACCTCAGGATGCACAAAGTTAGAGGAAAACAGAACGTTCCTGGCATTGCTTCACAAACAGAATAATTATATTGCACACTCTACACCGTTGAAGATAATTTCGCGGAGGGTGAACGCTACGAAACTTCTGGGTTGATCAAAGGGGAGAAGCAAACCACCTCAGGTTTTACCAGGGAAGGCCTTTACCGCTTCAAAAATATTGATGTACTTGCTACCAAATTTGTACAGAAACTACATCGAGCCCTGCGCGCATAACAGATTGGGATCATACGGATCAAACCCGCATCCGCAGACTTCATGTCCGCATCCTAACCGCATCCGCAATGTTAATAAGTGATTATATTCAATCTGAATTCGCAGGCTCTTTATTTTCATGGGACCCACCTCTGCAAAATTCGGAACCACATACGGATCCTTCGTTCGCGCATTCATTTTGCATCATAAAAATGAGCATAACTAAACAATTAATAAAAACTCATCTGGATGGCATCTTATAAGCCGTCTGCTTGCCTTCGTAAAAGAAGACTTCATGCCAGAATATGGTATGAGTCATTTTATCGTATTTTATTTTAACGTATTTATAAAATAAGCTATCATTCTTCAAGGGGACGCTTTGCATCGTTGTAAAGGCGATCGCAGTTATGAGATCGTTTCGGGAGTCACTGACACTGACACTCTGTCCAAAAGATGTGCTAAAAAAAAGTAAATTTTTCATATTTATTTTCTTTTTTTCTTTGTAAAACCCACTTTAAGCAGACGTATATTTCATAGACAGAAAAAATTAACAAAAGGCAGACTAATAACATTATGTCATTTTACTAAGTCCAAGCAATAAACAAGTGGGACAGGAAAGGTGCTTACTCACCGCAGCAAAGAACTCGGGTATATGTGGTAAGGTGCGGGTACATTACAAGCTAAATATCACAATATTAGATGATGGCAAGGCCTTCTATCGGTTTCAGTTTTAAACAGAATCCCTTAACTGCATGTTCGGAACCATATTCTTTAAAAACAGATCAGTTCCAACTTTCGAGAATAAGAAAACGCAGACGCACACAACGTTTCACTTATCCGGGTAGCTGTTTAGCAGAAACATATTCTTGTCAGCATGGAAAAATTCAGAATGGGTCGCCTCTCTTAAATCATACCCGCTAAAGCCAACTGTCTCCGTTGGTGCTCTTGATGCCGTGGTGGCATGCACTTTCTGCGCTACAAGAATGGGGCGCGGAAACTTGAGCTGGCGCAAATTCTACCACTGCTGAGGATCGAACTCAGTCTCCTGGATCTACAGGAAGCCACTTGCTTGCGGCTTGCGCATTTTGGGTTTTCTTTTCCCAAATAACATTTTTCTCTCTGTCCCTGCCAAACAAAAAGAGGCTTTCCCGGGACGACTGATAGTCCTGCATTTTTATACCTTTCTTAGGGACAGCATTTTTGACAAGACAAAAGGTTCTAAAGCGATCTTTGGTGAAAATTTTATCTTCCGTCATGTAAAGAATTTTCTCTCCGCTTGGCAGCTTTTATATCAGCGAGTATTTTGTTCCTCCGCATTACATCCTATGATGATCCTCATAGTATCGCTCACTTATTCACTCTACACTGCGCAGTCGCACACGTTTACGGCAAAAATGTGGGTCCAGACACGGGGATTTCAGTATCCCATCCGCACATTCAGCCCCTGGCATCCGCATCCGGTCCGCAATTCGCAAACTTTTATTAATTTTTATCCGCTTCCGCCAGTTTACTGCGGATATTAGCTCATAATCCGTGGAAATTCTGGACTCTAAATATAGTTTATTGAGGCTACAGATATCGTAAAGAAAACTCACGCTCAGTTTTTTTTTTTCACTTTCTATAGCTTTTTGGCCATTTCTTTATAAAGGTTCTATACAAGCTAGTGTATAGAAATCGCATATAAATTTGATGGGGATTCAAACAAGGTACCATCCCATTTCAATAAACGATTTACCAGTTAGAAAAAGAACTGAATCGTGAAAATAAATTTTAAGCTTGTCGCAATACATCCATAGAAACACGCACTCGCCACTCGCCTTTTGCAAATACGCAGACGTCATTAATATACCCGCAACAAAGTTCTCATAACTTTAGTACTGCACTAGTGTTGACTGCCTGGCCGCCATATTGTATACCAGAGACTTGAGAGGCAATCATTGGAACGAGGACTACCCCAGACGATAAAAAGATCGAAAATATATTGCTTTTTTCTAACCAATAATTTAGACAACATGCACTTTGATATCTAAAGGAGCAATAACTCTATCTCCGACTATAAAGCATTGCAAAAAGCGATACTTGTTTGGCACACGTTACCTTATTGCTTTACCATGTCTAGCCTATAAAAATTTTATAAAAATACTACGACAGAACATCGATTGAGACTTGCTGACACTAATTCTAGAGCATTTCTATCGTCTGTAATATATACATTTCGGTTGAAAGAAAGTCTACAGAAAATCTTTTGAAAATTATTGATACGACATGCCCAGAGAGGATAAATATAACTAATCAATAAATATAAATATAAGCGAAGAAATCTAACTAACAAGTTACTGCGGCGTGTTTTGATGTGATTCGGCGAAACGAGTGCCAACCAGCCAATTCGTGACCAGTGAACAAATACGTAGCCGTTTTACATTTTTGTCGCTGTAGCACGCGTTTCGACGTATCCTCAAGATAGAAAAACAAACTTTACGTCTTCTGAGCAAGAGATGCTCGCAAACTCCTGAGAACTCGGAAAGCGGGGCAACCTATGCGGCAACGGACAACATCTCTCATCTTTCCGTTTAGAGAAAAATAAAAAGAGGCAAGGGAACGAACAAGTTAAAAAAAAAAAAAAGTACGGACGCCGCCTGGGCGCAACACCTCCTAGACGAGAAGGCCGTAGCGCTCCGAGTCGTTACGTCACAATGTCGGAGAAGGAAGTCCATAGCACAACTACGTGAGAAAAATGTCTGGGCATCGACGTGAAAAACAACGTTTTCTTGTCGAGGGGCGGGGGTGTTCGTGAGCGTTTATCCGACATTATTGTAAGTTTTAAAAGCGCAGTATTGTACAATTTAACATATATATATATATATATATATAATATAAACATAGTATACAACGCCGTACCAAGTTTCGAAGTACCAATTTTATATTTATGATTATCCCCGTAACCGCGGGACTACGTGCAATCCCGCAGATCCCCACACTTTTGGAATGAACCAGTCCGGTTTGACTTTTTCTCCCCTCGTACGGGTTCCGATTCTGGTAAATCTACGTTGTGTGTGAGCTGCTGACTGTCTAAAAAGGAACGCTAAAACTTTCAGAAGGGGAGGGAATCGAAAAGAAATCCAGTCATTGCCGCAGGAAGCGCACGCGAGCAAGAGATGGGTCGCCGACGCTAAGCCTCCCACGCTGCTGCCGCTGTGTGTGTGTGTGTATGTGTGTGTGTGTGTGTGTGTGTGTGTGTGTGTGCGCGCGTGCGTGTGTGTGTGTGTGTGTGCGCGTGCGTGTGTGTGTGTATGTGTGTGTGTGTGTGCGCGTGCGTGTGTGTGTGTGTGTGTGTGTGTGTGTGCGTGTGCGTGCGTGCGTGCGTGCGTGCGCGTGTGCGCGCGCGCGCGCGCGCGCGCGTGTGTGTGTGTGTGTGTGTGTGTGTGTGTGTGTGTGTGTGTGTGTGTGTGTGTGTGTGTGTGCGTGCGTGCGTGCGTGCGTGTGTGTGTGTGTGTGTGTGTGTGTGTGTGTGTGTGTGTGTGTGTGTGTGTGTGTGTGTGTGTGTGTGTGTGTGTGTGTGTGTGTGTGTGTGGTTCTTTTGATCCTTCCAGTCGTTTCTTGGTCGTTACCGGATTCTCAGGGAGTTTTTTGTGTTTGTTTAATACTACGGTATTGACATGGATTCGCGAAACAAATCCTACTACGCTTTGAGCCAACTAGCCAACGACGGCACTGGTCGAGTATCGATAGACCTCTCTTTCGACAAAGAGAGACTTAAAGTTCGTGTTCAAATGTTTCCGTCACGGATATTGTGGGGCGTATGGATACGATCGACAAGTGAGAAACAACTTATTTACGGGCATTCTTTGTCATGTGGGATGCGAGTAAAGTGTTGCAGTCGCGTTGATTTTTTTGTTTTTTTGTTTTTGGTGATAGAATTGCATCTTGTTCGTCGGTATCCGTGTGCTTTTGCGTCGACGTTTGTAAATATGCGTGGTAATATTCTAGTTTTAACTGGAAGGTGAATAACAAGCTTGTGTGATTATACAAAGTGCATTGTTTGTGCTTATGTGTTTATTTATACTAATGTTATTTTATTGCCTTTACCGCGTTTACACTCGAATTTTAACTGTATTAAGGTAATAGTATCATTGTTTAGAAAATAAGATATTTTGTTCTAAGGCAACCCTAGCCCATATAGGGAGAAGTAAATAGTTGATTGTAAATAGTAAGTTTAGAACCCCTGCCACACAAAAAAGTTAATATATTTTCATTACATGATATGGGACTTAATCAGCTCGCGGTAATGAGTGATATACGAGCGTCGCAAACTGATTTGTCGACCCCATAATTTCATTCGATCGAAATCACATTACTTTTGCCATGTGGCCTGGGTATGATGCAAGAATTCAGTGAGTGCACGCGATAACATCGCTTTCATGATCGTAAGTGACATTGGTCTAACCGAGTCCGTGTCGACTACGTCTATCTAATTTTTAACTGTGATCTGTTTTGTTGTGTCTAATCACTGCGTGTCTCGCCATTTTTTCGAAGTATTTCTGTGTAAAATATGCATTCCTACAGCAATAGTTGCGTGACTCAGTGTTTTCTCATATACGCCTACCTCGTACCATTTCATACCGATTATTTAGGGGTGTAACATTTTGCCCGCGTAATAAAATATTTTCGAGACCCATTGCTATGTGCGGGTTTAATTATAGCTAATAAGACACGCGTATGTGACGAAAAGCGCGTTACGGCGGTCGATCCACGCGCGTTGCCTTCGCTTTGACGCGCGCCCCCAATGGCCTTCCTTCGCGACGTCACGAGAAGAGCGCCAGGCCTTCTCTTCTAGGAGGTGTTGCTGGGCGACGGAGGTTGGGACTTCTAGGGATGGGTGAGGGGGAAAACAGGAGAGGTGGAGAGTGGGAAAACCGGAGGAGGGGAAGCGGGGGAGAGATCTTTCATGCACGCGCATCGTGGGCCGGCGCCAGGGACTCGTGTGTGAGCCGCCTAGCGCATCGGAGTGGATTGGTGGTGTTGCCCGAGGTGCCTGTTGCTCACTCGGTATCGGGACTCGGCCGGGCGTCGTCGTCGGATATCTTCTGTCTCACGTGTGCGGATTGCTCGGCCGTTTCTTCGGGTGGGATCGAAGACGTCTTACGCAGGCTGCTCGCACCGCTGAGTTTCGCTGCACTATCGCCTCGGGTATCTCTTGCTGTCAGCGTCCCAAGAAAATCGAGCAGGGCCAATCCGGTAAGTTCCTGTTGGACCTCGGGCAGTGTTTGTGGGGTTGCCTGGTTGGACTTCTTGAGGTTCGGTGCACTTTACCGGAATCTGACAGAGTGTTCCGGAGAATGACACGCGTAGTTTCCCGGCGAGACTCGTTCGCGTCAGAACGGAGATCTATAAAAGTATTTGGTATCTGAAATTCGTGTTTAATTTGTCTTCCGTGAACTTAGGAATCCTTATATTATTCGGGATTACGTCAAGTGCGTAGTTTATTTTCTAAATTGCGTAAAGCACGTGCCTGTTTTTTAAGCGGAACAACACAAAAGCTGTGCAACTACACTTGTCATTTTGTTGTCATCCCCTTCCCCGAACAAGAAAAATCTAAGCGATTATTTTCTTTTATCTAAGCGAGTATTTTGTTCCTCCGCATTACATCCTATGATGATCCTCATAGTATCACTGACTTATTCACTCTACACTGTGCAGTCGCACACGTTTGTGGCAAATATGCGGATCCAGACCCGCGGATTTCAGTATCCTTACCGCACACGCAGCCCCTGGCATCCGCGTCCGATTTGCGATTCGCAAACTCTGATTCATTTTTATTCGCTTCCGCCAGTTTACTGCGGATATCAGCGGGCGATCCGTGGAAATGCAGGACTCTAAATATAGTTTATTGAGGCTACAGATATTGTAAAGAAAACTCATACTCACTTTTTTTTTCAATGTCTACAGCTTTTTGGCCATTTCTTTATAAACGTTCTATAAAAGCTAGTGTATAAGAATTGGATATAAAACAGACAGGGATTCAAACAAAATTACCATGACGAAAATTTTCGTCATTCTCGTCCAGCTCGCTTGCCCCTTTGCATTTAATTGCATTATAATTATAAAAACATTACCATCTCATTCCAATGCACAACTTACCAGTTAGAAAAATAACTAAATCGTGAAAATAAATTTTAAGCTTTTCGCAATACATCCATGGAAGCACGCACTCGCCGCTCACCTTGTGCAAATACGCAGACATCATGAATACACATGCAACGAGGCACTCATAACTTTAGTACTGCACTAATGTTGACTGCCTGACCGCCATATTGTATACCGGAGACTTGAGAGGCAATCATCTGAACGAGGGCCACCTTAGACGATAAAAAGATCGAAAATATATTGCTTTTTTCTAACCAATAGTTGACACAACATGTAATTTGAAATCTAAACAAGAAATAACTGTATCTCAAACTATAAAGCATTGCAAAAAGCGATACTTATTTGGCACACTGCCCCTTATTGTTTTACCATGTCTAGCCTATAAAAATTATATAGAAATACTACGACAGAAAATCGATTGAGACTTGGTGACATTAATTCTTGAGCATTTCTATCGTCTGTAATCTATAGATTTTGGCTGAAAGAAGTCTACAGAAGATCTTTTGAACATTTTTGATGCGACATGCCTGGAGAGGAAGCTGAAAGGGTCGTTAAAATGTGAATGGAATTTTCATAGACTACCTGAAATAGTCTCTTTAAATTAAGGATATGTTCAATTTATGCTGTCAAGCACATTGCGTTGTTGGGACCGTAGCTTTGCGTTTTCTATTGTATGCTGAAAAGGATTATAGCAATTGACTTTGTACAGTATTTCCTATCTAAACATCGCCAGTTAACCTTGAGAGGTTTTGAGCGACGACGGAGTCTGATGTCGGCAGGGCATTTCCGTGGTTCATGCCTTCGAGTAGAGGATAGTCACGCTTTTGCGTTTTTATGGGGCCCCGAGAAACTGTTACATTCGATGCAACCCCTCCGGGCCTCGAAGTTACACCCGATTTTTTGGTATGGAGTGGTGATCTAAGAAATATCCCAAGAGCATTTCTCGATGCCCCCGAAACTAATGCCTGCCTTGCTCGTATTTTCTGCTCTATACGCAACGAGTGCGGGCTATACAAATACTTATTTTTCTACATTTTCGCCATGCCTACTCATGACGAATTTTGTGTTTGACAGAGTATGTTAACGTAGGGTGAGACGACAAGGTCTTCCATAATAAACTGCTTTTGAAATTAAGGAAAATCTTAGGCGACAGAGAGGTTGTAAATTTGATTAAGGACTATATTTATAGGACGATCTCAGTAAGTTGATATTAACGGAAATAGCTCAGTAATAAGCCGGTGTTTTTTTTATTTCATTTCAAATGCTGGCAACTACTCGTGAGCAAACCAGTTTATCAATTTTTCTTCAAATTCTTCTACAGAAGTGGCGTCAGAAAAAACACTCGGGGGTAATCTGTTCCATTCTTCAATTGTTTTTATAAGAAGAGAATATTTGAAAATATAAATATTGGGCATACAAGTGTCAACTGATAATTCTTTGTTTAGTCGTCGAGACCCTCTTGCAGGAGATCTGATATAAGTTTGCTTGTGAATATGGATATACATAAAATAAAACAAGCGAAAAAAAAAACTTCAGCCGCGCAATTCTTTGTATTGACGCTAAGGACAGTAATCGGGCTTCCCTCAATAATGCCGAAACAGACTCGTGTCTATCGTATTTAGAAACGATAATCCTTGTTGCTAGCCCTTGAATGCGCACCACTTTATTTATTTGAGTTTGTGCGTGGGGATCCCATACTTCCGATGCATATTCCGATGTTGGGCGCACTAGAGGTCCATAAACGTTGGTCCCGATATCGGAGTTTGTCCCTCTTAGATATTTTCCATGTGCTGGATTACATACAGTTTCAACGTGCATATTTCAGCTGAGGTCACCCTAGAGAGTAGTACCAAAATACTTAAGTGTTAGAACGCTGCATGACTACACCATCTATTTCATACGAGAACATCAAAGGAGTCTTTTTTTATGCATAAAACAGTAGTTTTATCAAAATTCATTCGCATAATCCATTTTTTATGGGGAATGTGTACATAGCACACACCAGAATGCGGGTATGTGGCTCTTAAGTTGTAGTTTATTTATAGTCTGTCGAGCCGAAAGCAGACGGTGCGATGGGAGCAACGTGCTGGCCTCTTCCTTTCATCTCCTGACCCCAATCCCTGCGCGTAGGTATGGGCGGGGGCGTAACCGGGTGGGTGAAGGTAGGCGCATGGCTCACCTGACGAACATGTTGCATCAACGGCACTGCTTGTACTGAAGGGTGGCGTCAAGAAGGGGGAAGTGGGGAAAAAAGAAGGTGCAGCTGCTTCATTTCTTTGTGGGATTATTAACTGGCCGCTCAATAAATCGTTTCTTATCCTAAACGGCGACGTATAAAGGAAGGGTTCTTTCTTTCTTTCCTCTTGCGGGAAAAACGGCGAGGAGAAAATCGAGGATAGCGAAAAGTTAGCCTCCTCCTTTCTGCTTGCTGGCCGGCCTTTAAGTGCATCGACTGCTCAAAGGAAAACAATAAATCATGAAACAAAAGCAGTTTGTGTTTGGTCGTCAAAGTAACGACAAAAGTATGACGCTACATTTTAGGTAGACTACCGTGTTCCTCTTGAGGATCGGTAACGATGGTCGTATTTAGTTACTTTTTGAGCGAGTAATGAGTAACGGTATTTAGTTACTTTTTGGGGTAATGTGTACATAGCTCTGTGAAGTATATCAACGTCTAGGGAGTTCTCACGCAACATAACTTGTTTCAGTTTACATGTGCGGGATCAATATAGTTGTCCATAAGATATATATATATATATATATATATAACATACCTAATATTTTAAAGCGGTAGTGTTATGGGTCAACGTCGCGTAATCAAGGTCACTTAACGCCCGTGGATGAAGTGCTCGTAACTGAAGCGATGGTGGTTGAAGCTATGGTGGCTGAAGCGCTCGCGGCTGAAGCCATAGCGGCTGAAACGTATGTGGCTGAAGCGGCGGTGACTGAGGCGCCTGTGGGGCAAGCGCCCTTGGCTAAAGCGCCGGTCGCGTAAGCTGGTAACCGTCGGCCGAGTAAGCTGCGGCCGTGTAAGCTCCGTTCGCGTTAGGGCCGGTTTCGCATAAGCTACTAAGCACCGGTCGTGTAAGCTCCGTTCGCATTAGGTCCGGTTGCTTAAGCTACTAAGCACCGGCCATGTAAACGCCGGTTGTGTAAGATCTGTTCGCGTAAGCGCCGGTCGTGCAAGCTCCGAGGCGCCGGTAGCTTAATGTGACGTTACGTGAAGTGCTTGACATCGTCCTCGACGTCGTCCCAAAGGTCGTCCATGAAATCATCTTAGAGGTTGTCCTAGAGGTAGTCCGAGACGTCGTCCTAAATATCGTCCTTGAGGTCGTCCTAGACGTTAGGTTACTTTAGTTGCTCGGTGTAACGTGGTGTTGGTTCCCATTGGACTTGAATTAGTGATTCTTCCCAGTCTTTTCCGTCACTCCTTTTTGACAGACTGACATTGGAGGGTTTTATGATTCTGTTGAATCTCTCGACTTGCCCGTTAGCTTGGGACGTGCAGTTGGCATTTTTGCACGCGAGCGACTTTTGTAGACTAACCGCTCATTCACACTTCAAGCGGATCCGCGTTCGCGAAGAGGTTGCTAACGCGGTTGTATAAAGATCCAGTACAATGTCGCGAGCACTTGATGTCATCGAGTGCGCGTGGAATTGTACTGGATCTTTATACAACCGCGTTTGCAACCGCTTTGCGAACGCGGATCCACTTCCAGTGTGAATGAGCGGTTACAGTACTGCTCCAACTGGCGTCTGTTAAAAGCGGTACCCTGGTCGGTTACCAGTCATCGTGGAGCGCCAAAAATGCTGACGAGGTCCCTTAGAAAGCTCTTTGCGTAGCCTGACGAGGTGCTTCTCATGGTTTGAATGACAACGAACTTCGTGATACCATCCACTGCCGTTTTTCATTGGCGCTGCGAACGATTGGGCCTAAGGGGTCCTTATGAACTGCGTCAAAGAGCGTAGCGCCTTTTTAAATGCTGTGTCGCTTTCCTTGCTTTTTTCCGGGGCGAACCATCCGTATAAACCCTCCAGACAGCACGCAATGTGTCGCTTGACCTAGTGACGCATTCTGGGACACCAATACTTCTTCGTGACTAGTGCCATGGCATTCTCAACAGCAAAGTAACCGACGTCAACGTGGCATCGTGGTACTACATGCCAGCGTGCTCCTTGTGTCACAACCAAAAGCAGACGCTCTTCTCCGTCGTCATAGACCCTCTTGAAAATATTGCCCGCTGCTAGCATACACTCGTTCTTGAGACGCTGCGAAGACCCCTATCAGCACTCTTTGATTCTTTGTAACGTTGGATCGGTCTTTTAGGCCAACACCAACCAGTCATTGCCAGAGAGCTCTGTGGCGAAAACGATGACGCCCGTGGCGACATCCATTTCTTCGGGTTCCGATGCAGGAGCCCTTATGAGCACGTCGACGTGGTTCATCTTGTTTCCTGGTCGATGTTCCACGCCAAACGTATAGTTCTGCAGCTTCAGATACGACCTTCCTATGCGTGGCATAAAAACCTGCTTAGACAGCGTGGTTCGCAGTAAGTGGCAACCCGCTACGAGCGTGAACTCGATCCCGTACAAGTACGGCCGAAGTTTCTTAACCGTCCAAACAACGAATAACGCCTTGAGCTCGTAAGAGTGGTAGCGGTCTTCTCGCGTCGTGCGTCTGCTGACATGCATGACCGGATGCATCAGACTGTCTACTTGTTCTTGCAGCAGTACGCCTCCGATACCGAACGTGGATGCGTCTGTGTGTGCCTGTTTTAGCACCGTGTGCGTAGAGTTCCAGTGTGGGCTTGCTCATTAGACTGCTTCGCAGCTTTTAGAATGCAGCTTCTTGATCCGGCGTCCAGTGTCATTCTTCTTCCTTAGAAAGTAACTTGGTGAGTTGTTTCGCTATCGCGGCGAATCCGGTCACAAATCGTCGAAAATAGCTACAAACGCCGAGAAATCCGTGCAGGTCATGGGTGTTTGTTGACATGGTCAGGGTTGATGGACGAAGTCAAAATCTCATACCCCAGATAGTTTATCTTTTCGTGGAAGGAAGAACACTTCTTCAAGCGCAGCGTGAGGCCAGCATCTCTTAATGCCTCAGGAACTTCGCGTAGAACGACCAACCCTTCTTCAAACGTAGTCGATGGAATCATCAGGCCGTTCATATAGGCCATGACCTTCGCGTTCTTGAGCGGGTCGAACACCGTATTTATTATGCGCTGAAACACGATAGCTGCGTTGGCGAGGCCGAAAGGCATGCGAGTAAATTCCTAGTGTCCATCCGGAGTAATGAAGCCTTTCTTCTCTTGGCTGTCCTCGGAGATGGGCACTTGGTAATACCCAGATACAAGAACCAGGCTAGTGAATAAATGTTTGTCATGAAGCCTGCCGAGAGGGTCATCAATCAGAGGAAGTGGATACCTGTTTTTCTTGGTGATTTTGTTGAGAGCGCGAAAGTCGATACATGGTCGCCTCTCATCGTTCTTTTTTGTGACCAGTAATATGGGACTCACGTAGTCAGAAGTAGAGTCCGTTATATTTCCAGATTTTAGAGTTCATCGATCACTGCTTGAACAGTCTGGCTCTCAAGGTACGCTATACGGTATGGGCGGTACGCCTTGAGAGTGTCCGCTGTTAAAACTATTTTCATTTTTGTTGCCTTCGTGCACCCCAGTTTTGATAGGGATGTGGCGAAACACTCGAGACAATCATTAATTGTGGTGACGAGTGTTTTTTTTTTCTTTGGGAGTCAGAAACGACTGGACCGACATCTAGGTCATATCTTGCTATCACGGATCTCGGATTTCTTTGGCTGCAGTTTACGTACGCGTCGAGTTTGATGTTTGTGTCTTCTTCCATGCATCATGCTTAACGAGCTATCTGTTCGTTTTTAGCGACGATGAGCGGCGTGACAGATATGTTAGTTACGCAAATGTAGAGTTCTCCCAGTTCGTCTTTTCTCAAAACAAAGGTAGCGACGCAATGCCCACGCGATTCGTGGATACTGCAATCAATGAAGATGTCTCGGTGAGTCGTTCGTGTCTCTTCTCTGGAGCGGAGCGCAATAATTCCGACTTTGCTTGGAGGGATTACGACCGCTTCCTTCACCCAGGCGCTCACGCTTCGTGGAGGCAAGACCGGTGTAGTAAGACTGGCCGATATCCCGTCCTCATCATCAGATGTGTCACGCTCTTCAATAATGCGCTGGGTGTTCATGCGACGTACCTCAGCAACATGCGGCTGTTCAGTAAAAGACTGTCCAACAAGCAGCGGAACAACCTGCACTGGGTCGTGCGCCACGCACACCTAGACATTGTCCTTGGCTTTGTCGACCGTCAATGTTCCTTGGAAACTGCCTAAAGGCGTCGGTCGACCTTGTTGGGTTAGAACGGCTGCTTACTTGTCGCTCGTGTCTGTGTAGTTTCTTTTTGGAGAGCAGTCTTTCTTCTCGAGACTAGATTTCCCACATTTGGTACATCTTGATTTTCGCTCAGGTTTTGCACATACAGCCAAAAGTGTCCGTATGTCGAGCATTTAAAACAAAGTGGCAGGCCTCTTTCGTTGAATCTTTTTGGTGGAGTCCTGGTCGTCGGCTCGTTGTTGTCAAAACTGTGATTCAGGCGTTGAACAGTCGGCGGTTGATGGAGGGTTTTGGCACGGGTCTGTTTGATCACATCGACTCGTTCATGAAGTCGCTTTATGCACCCAGGCAGCTCGTCTGGGGGGACGTAATCTCGCATGCTCAGAGGCCGCACTAAATCTTCGTCTTCTAGTCCAGGGATCAGGTACTCGATGCACGTCCCGTCATCCCGGTTGCAGCGTCCTGGTTTCGCCAGCTTGTCATAAAAGAACGCTTTGATTGTCTCGTGGCGCCCTATTTTTTTTTTCTTCATGTCTCTGAAGACGCGTTGAAAGCAAGATGCCGACGGAACGGCCTTTTCATCTCCACTTGCCACTCGTCCCAGGTTCTTTGAACAAAGGTCAAACCGTCATACCATGTATTTGTGACGCCGTGAAGCTTAGTGAGAGCAAAGCAGGTCGTTTGTTGATCACTCCGTTCATAGGCCGTAGCTAGATTGTCAACCTTGTTAAGCTACGCTTCCACCGTCGGCGAGGTCTTCGATCATGAATCATATACCGGCACCAACTGGGCGCTCGTCGTAGTCAGCTGTCCATCCATGACGCTCGAAGCCTCTGTTGGTGGGTGACGTTGTAGCGACTGCGTATCTTGGAAAAGCTGTGACTCTCCTTGCAAGGGCTCGTGTACCGCAGTTTGTATAACGACCTGCATGAGCACTTGAAAGTCAAAGACTCCGGACATTGCACCGTCGGGAGCCACGCCGTGGTAGTTCAAGGTCGCGGTGTCCCTGGCCTTCGTTGTCAAATTGTCGTGTTGGCAATTGTCATGGTCGGAGTGCTCGTCGCACACCTCCGCACGGCTAAACATATTTGTGGTCGTCCGAACACCCTGTCGTTTAGTCCCCTGCCCTTGTCCTCCAGTCGTTAGCTTACGTCTTCTCGACGCTGCGATTTGCGTGGCCGAAGCTCTTGTAGAGGATGTCGGGCGAAGTGAGCGTTCGCGGACCGCTACTTACGTTGTAGGCTTCAACTCGAAAGGCCTCTCAAGTCGCGGCCTTTTGATCCGACTTATGAGCTTTTCTGAAGCCAACCAGACGTTTCGTTTTCTTCTTTCCTAAAAAGCAAAAAAAAAAAAAAAAAAATCGGTTTATTAATACAATACCCACCCATTAGCGAGAGGGTTACCTACCTGCAATTCTCGTGCATCTCAAGTCTCTTTCTTTTTCTTCTCTGTGTCCAAACACACGTCACACGCTGATGATTTATTTTATTTAGGAATACTGCAGGCCAATTGCGGCCCAAGCAGGATTGGGGGTTACAAAAGTCAAGTAAAAAAAGAAAAAACGCAACACCAGGTAATCCGTAAAATGGGAGAGGGGAACAGGGGAAAAGTATGCAAAAATTGTAATAAAGCACATGTAGTAGCTCACAACAAAGTTGGGAGGAGTGGCGGTATTGGGGAACAGGAAAATAAAACACTATGCAAAAAGTTACACATCAAACAAACGCTCAATCGACTCCAAAACATTGTCAGATATAAATATGTGATGAGGTAGGTTGTTCCATTCTGTTATGGTTCTGGGAAAGAAGGAGTATTTAAATGCATTTGTTCGAGCGAATACTGGAGTTATTTTATGCGGATGGTCATGCCTTGTGTGCCTAGTCGAGGATGGGTGAAGAAAGGACGACGATTCAAGCCGGAGTTTTTTAAACCAGAGTTGATAAAGAAATTTTAGTCTAGCTAGCTTCCTTCGTGATTCAAGAGAGATGATGTTGTTACTTTGAATTAAGGCAGCAGGTGAGTCATGCGTGTCGTAGCGATTAAATATAAAACGAGCTGCTTGCTTTTGAACATCTTCCAGTATCTTGATATCTTTTTTTGTGAATGGATCCCAGACTGTACAGGCGTATTCTAACTTCGTTCTTATCAATGTGTTATAGGCTAAAAGTTTCACATGAGAAGGCACGTGCTTAAGCTTGTGCCTTAGCATACCTAGTTTTCGACGGGCAGCTGCACAAACGTGTTCAATGTGTGAGGACCAAGATAAGTTGCTAGAAATTGTAATACCAAGATATTTAAAGCTCATTGTCCGAGAGATGTAGTTATCACCAATAAAGTATTCATACTGATGAGAGGACTTTTTGTTAGTGATGCGCATGTACAAGGACTTTTCTTGGTTAAGCTTCATCTCCCAACGATCGCACCAGCTAGAAACTGCATTAAGACTTTCGTTCAGAACAACTTGGTCCCTAGTAGAATTAATATCCTTGAACAATAGACAGTCGTCCGCAAATAAACGAATACTCACGCTTTTATCTATACAAAAAGTGAGGTCATTAATAAAAATTGAAAAAAGAAGAGGGCCAAGGACACTCCCTTGCGGAACACCCGAAATTACAGGAAGAGGATCAGAATGGTGACTGACTACATCGACGAATTGTTTTCGCATTTGAAGATAAGCTGAAATCCACTGAACAACTGTGCTGGGAAGGCCAATCTCATTTAGTTAGTATATAAGACCGGAATGAGGAACTCTGTCGAAGGCTTTGCTAAAATCAAGGAAGATGACGTCGACTTGACCAGGCCTATCTACTATAGAAGCAAAAGAATGAATAGTTGAAATGAGCTGAGTAGTAGTAGAAAGTCCCTTTCGGAACCCATGCTGAAAAGGCGAGATTATTTCATGTTTATCGAGGAAATCATTGATGTAATTAGAAATTATATGTTCCAGTAGTTTGCACGAAGAGCTGGTAAGTGAAATTGGGCGATAATTCGTTAACATCGTACGGTCTCCTTTTTTAAAAACGGGTACAACCCTAGCAATTCGCCAATCTGAGGGAATGACATCTGGAAGATAACAACAAGGAATCTAGAAATCCACTCAGCGTAACGACGAAGAAATGCATTTGGTATATCATCAGGACCATTTGACGATTTAGGTTTGAGGTTAAGTAGCATAGAAAAGATACCTTCAAACGTGATGAACTCTGAGCTTATTTCAGCTTCTTCGTTAAAGGAGGAATGTCTAGTGTAAGACTTCGAGAACACTGACTGAAAGAAAAGTTTAAACTCCGTAGCTATTTGTTGTTTGTCGTGAACCGAAATTTCCCCAATTTTGACATAATCGACAGTTTTTTGTTGATTTGAGCTGAGGTGTCGCCAAAACTTCGCTGGATCTGTCTTAAGGAATCGTGTGAGTGTATTGGAATGATAGAACTGCTTACTTGTGCGAATTTTAGCTGCCAGTGCTCGCTTTAGGCAGGGGAGGGAGGAACTGTGAACTGGACTTCTACGGTTTCTTTTTACTTTCCGTACTAGATGAATTATTTCGCGTGTCATCCAGGGGTTTTTGCGGCGCACATATTTACTTTATTAGGAATAAAGTTTCGAAGACAAAAATGACAGATTGATTTAAATTTATTCCACAAATAATTAACGTCGTTCCCAGAAAATGTATCTAAGGATAACTCAAGGTAATCTAGAACAGATTCGTCATTCGCCCTAGAAAAGTCTTTAATAGTTTTGCGCTTCTGAGCCACAAAATCATCCGAGCTGCCCATGAGGCAGGAGAAAGAAACAAGCTTATGGTCGGACAAACCATCCTCCACTGATACCTGTACCTCAGACAGAGACCTACTATAAAGGACAATATCTAAAATGGACGATGAATCACCCTGGACGCGTGTGGGTAAATTAACTGCTTGAGAAAGGTCACAGGCAAACGCAATGTCGAAAATGGTTTGATCAGAGGGTGAGGAGGATGATAAATTATGCCAATCAACGTTAGGTAAATTAAAATCACCAACCAATAGCATGCAGCTCTTGGAATACTTGAGTATATAATCATAAAGCCTAGCCAGGTATTCATTGCTTGATGAGGGTGAGCGATATACAGCGATATACTCCATCGCATGGACCGGTTACGACATGCGTGCGCAGTTCTCGCGCAAACGTGGCGACGGCTCCCGTCGTTGACAACACAGTTGGGACGGCTAAGTATGGATAGTCTCTACACTTCACATATTAATATATTTAATAATAATACTTTATTATCCTGTGTCTCAGAATGTTCCAAGTCTTGATATGAGGCACGTTCGTGTGTATACAACGTGCACAACACAAATACCGGAAAACGATAGGGTTATGATCAGTAATTGAAATTAAAACATACCCTCAACAAAAGAAGGAACTTTGAATACCGCTAGTCATCAGGTCGCAATAATTTCTATGATTGTAATAAAGGGGAGTTTCCAAGGTTTTCTAGTTTACTGCACGGCCACTCTTTGTTTATAACTGTCAGTTTTGTCGAACGCCTTCTCACTATTTTCCATTATGCACATTGCAACCTTTCCGTTCATGTGCATTTACATTCAAAACTATCAAGGCGCCTATATGAATAATTACAATCGCTAAAATTAGTGACATGTGGTCACCAAAGGACGACTGATGCAACCTTTCTAACCGCCGGGTAGATCAAGTTTGCCGAAACCCCGGTGTCATTCTGCAAACTCCGCCATCAGCTCGAATTGAGCTCTTGAAACTGCATCATACCATGAGAATTTGTGGGACATATAAAACATTATAAAGTGGAAACCTCATATTCAAATGGCAGCTGAACTTCATTGTAAAACTCGGTCACAAAAGTGACTGAATAGTTGTCCCCCCCCCCCCCCTCTAAACTGTTCAACGCCCAGCAAGACATAGTGTGATCCTGAAGACAGCTGACTACTCGATAAGAAATTGCGTCATAAGGCCATACACAACGAAACGTCACTCCAATCACCTAACATACGACTCTAGAATACTGAACTTTTTCGGTTAAAACAGAATTTAAAAAATTGGCTTACGTTTAACCGTTTTTTATTGGTTAAAGCTGAAAACGAAGAATCCTCCTTACACTGCATGGAATGCAGCATTTGGGAATCGATCGTTATAATTTGATTAAAATATATTAAACTGTCGTTCCTGAAAGTTAAGAACATATTTTTTTTATAAATTGATGCCACTTGAGCGGACATTACGTAACTTCAGTTGACCTGACATCACGGTACGTAGTGACGTGTCTTCACGGTGTCGAGCTGCGTCACGGAATACCATGACGCGGACCACGTGGTCACGCGACGTGACCTCAGGGGTCAAGTTGTGGTGACATGTGACCTTAATTGAAATATATACATAAATTCGATTTATTTTTATACATAGCGGGGCATTGCTGCAGTACAGGGTAAAAAAATAATACTCTGGAAATTATTTGTTTTCTTTTTTGGTGTCCACTCCCCGTTTCCTTCTGTTCGTTTCTTTTTTTACATTTTGAGTGTGCCTTTTCGTTTCTGCCTTGTTTCCTGTTTTGCGTTCGGTCGTTTCCTCTTCAAGTTTGCCGTCGGTTCAACTTTGAGCTGGGCTTTGCCCGTTTCTCTTCCGGTAAAATATGTCTCCGACATGTGTTGTTTTTTTTTCTGTTTTTTTTAAGATTGAAAAATGTAATTGGCATAACGAGCACCAAGATACGGAGGAATGTAACGAAGATTAAGTATAATTACTATAATAACTCTAATAATATAAATACTATAATAATAATTACTATTATAATAACAAAAATCACTTTCAAAGTAATTGAAACATAGTATCCTCAGTACAGTATAAGAGATAGGCCGAAGTCTGCATTTCAGATAAACTTCGGATATCAAATATTTAGGCGGCTGAGATAATCTGAATACGCAAAGCAGTAAACACATCTCAGCCAAACGAGATATTTCTGAGCAGCTTTTGAAATCACTAAAACCTGCATTTAGTGGGGAAGTGCCAATCCACAGACCACCCGCATTAAGATATCCTGCGAGGCTGCAACGTGGTATTCGGCCTTCTCTCGAATGAGCAGCTGGGAAATCCTTGGCTTTTCTTTCCCTTTGTCTTTTCGTCTGGTAAACAAAGGGTACCACATACACGCGTTTTTCGCTTGAGCGGGCGAATGACTTTATATTCTTTTTTGTCGAAATATACCTTACAAAATATGTATGGACACTCCGAAAATGTTTTATAGAGCAGCGTCCTTCGGAAGAATGTAAGGCATCTATGAGCAAACGACGACTACTGTTGCCTTCCGTTTTATAGACGTCCTATTCTAGTGACGATGTAAAGTTATCCTATACGGTATCCAGAATAAGACACCCTATAGAGTTCATACAGGCTCTATAGGGTGTCTATACAGGTTCCATATGGTGTCTATAGGATCTGGGCAAGGTTCCAGAGAGCGACACCGTCGGTTGATCATCAGTGCCATCGTGGCCAAACGAGGCAACACTGGGACGGCTAAAATCGGCAGCGCCGCCGGCGTACCATTGTCAGATTACGTTAATACCGGATCCGAGCGTTGTGTTGTCGCGCGTTATACTACCGAATGTGTTAAATATTTATCGAACGTTTAATATATAGAAGTGCATGCGTGTCTGGTTGTGCCTTCTAGCATTGGCTAGTTATAGGATGTGCCTTTCTCGATAGGTGGAGACAGCCTAAAACGGGAGCTAGCAGAATAAAATTGAACGTCCTAATATTACGGACAAATATAAGTGAGAGCCATAAACAAAAGCAGTTTTATTTTTCCGTTGTTTGCGTTCTTTAAAAGGGCACTGACACATCAAAATCATCTCTTTTTTTTTATTATCCGAAACCATTGAAAACAATTCCGGGACATCACACTCAAAATTCGAAACTTGGGAATTCAATATTTTTGAAGTCAAAAGACAATTTCCAAATGCCAAATTTCAAGTTCCAGCGCCATCAGCGCCAGTGCAGTGACGTCAAATTTTGCGGTCTCTTGCGAGTCAACTTTCTTTCGCACCTCCGCTCCACGCTACAAAGCAAAGCGATGTTGCCACCACGACCCGAAGCGAGAAGCGGGGCAGAAGGGCGCCGGGGGACCGGGAAACCGGTTTCTTCGTCCGGTTCCACGACTCACCGATCATCCTCTGCTCGAGCGCCGCCAAGCTTTCCGAGGAAGGATAACAATCCGGGACGCGACATCACAACGGACTCCGATTTTCGGTATTTCAAAAAGAAGGGCCGTAGTGCGCTCGTTATTGCGTTCAAAAACATGTTTTACGATTGCCGTTAATAAATGTTATGGAAATGTCGCTTACAAAGCTTTTAAATTTCATGATTCTTGACGTCACGAATCAAAAGAAGCGAGGATGCGAGGAGCGGCAGAGGAAAACGCCAAAAATAAAAAGGCGCGCGTGCGCGCCGGTAAATTTTTTTTGGGGGGATGCGAATTTTTTTGCCTGTTTATAACTGCAACTGCATCGTTTTTGACAATAAAAAAATACGTGCTTTAGGGTGTCAGTGTCCCTTTAAGATAATAAAAGCGAAGACTTTGTCGAGCTTCCCTCCTCTACAAAAGCAGAACTAAAAGCGCCCCCCCCCCTTCCTCTCACCTTCACCCACCCTTTTTTTTCCTAGTGAATTCTTCCCGCATGAACAGCTGACCTCAGTTTGGTTATCAGCTTGTTTCCAGTCCCCTCGTCGCCGTGTGGAATACGATTATGGTGTCCAAGGAATGTGTTTTTTGTGCATGCTGGCGTGGTTTGGACGGTGTCGTACGCAGTTGCTCGTCAAAATCTGATGGTCGTTCTCGTCGAATGAATACGCTGTTCACTTTTATATAGAACGGAAATAAACGCCGCATGGATAACCCTTTTCATAGAGCAAGTACTTCTTTTTGTATTTCTTGAGTAGCTTGTTTTCTTGCAGCGGGGACGAAGTTAGAACCGTATAGACACGGGTCGAAATTGGGCAACCACCTTGGGTCATGCTAAAGGTGCAAACGATAGACCATTCCTTAATCGACGAAACGAAGAAAACGCTCATTTGGGATTTCGTTAACTACGCTCGAACGTCCACAAAACGTCGTTCAATCAAGATGCGTCCGCGGGGCAGAGAGCAGCGAGAGTTAAAGGAGTGATCTGACCATAGAGCCATTGCATCGAATCCAAAGACAAAGCCGGACTTCCAGCACATTAATTCCAAATATCGAGTAAAATAGCGCATTTATAAATCCATCTCAAGTCGCGCAATGTGAACTGAATGCTTATTTTAATTGTTTCCCGGCATTCATTCATCTCTGACGGCGTTGTAGTTTCCACGGCCTCGACGGAAAACTGCGGAGCTTCACGCGTGCCATGCTTCCGGGATTGCGACTCTCCGGTATGTAACAGTTCCTACAGCTTCGGCGTTTCCTCCTCTGCGACATTCGATAGCAGTGTTAGGAATAAAATACCAGAAACGCACGGATCAATACTTTGAAATTGATGCGTGAACAGCCCTATGAGCGAAAGGGCCTTCCTAGTGTTGCAAATATTTTGAGCTAGATGGCGTAACGTTCCACACCAAACTTGACTGCCCTGAGGGTTATACGGTACCTGCAGAGAACCAATACAACGTTTACAGAGAGTCCATACGGGTACACAGGGAAGCTGTATAAGGTTTTCGCAAGGTCCTTATGGGGTCTGCAAAGACCCATGGACACAAGGTCTACAGGGAATACGTACAGGATACGGAGCGAAGCCATGCAGGGTATACACAGGGTCCTTATGGGGTCCGTAGAGACCACTCAGTACGCCGGGGGTATAGCTACGCGTTTAGCAAAGACCAACGTTACTAGAACAACTCAGTTGGGAAACTGCCATAGAGCCCGCTCTGAAGAGGTGTCAGCGATCCGTACTGGAGAGCCGAACTGTAATAGCGATCGCAACAACGACATTTGTCCCGCAACGACTACTCGGGGAACTGAACGTTCGCTTGTATTGCTTCGGGAGTATCGCATTCGATAGCATCCAGTACGACTTTTCTATTTTGGCTTTAATCGGCCATTTTGAGCGCCGAAACATATACGGTGGAAGGGGTTTCAGGGATGCCAACCCCCAATTCCCAAGCGGACGCGCCGCGAATTACTACAGAAGTTAGGACGCGCCCGAGTCGAGACGTGCTGCCTGAAACCAGCGTTGAAATATGCTTGTTTAAAAGCAATATTAATTGTGCCCCTAACCATTGTAAACTAAAGATTTGAGAAAACATAACGCTCGGGTCTTTTTGTACAAATCTCCAATAAAAGTTAATAAAAAATAGCTTTTTCTGTTCATTTTTACGCAAAAACATGCTTTCTAAACGCTCACGGTGACAACAGTAAGGAAAAAAGATTTAGCAGCTATTTTGGCACCTCTAGCCTGGGAATTTCTGTGCTCTGTGAGCATTCAGTAATTCTAGCATTAGCCGTCCCTAAAGGGTTGCGCTGTTATCGTATTTAAAATAAGATAACAGATAACAGAATAAGATAACAACAGGTAAGCATTATCTCGGTAACATTGAAAACGTTCGCTCCACATTGATTATGCCTTGGAGTTGGACATGTAACATATTTATGCCCGGCGCTTAATTAACAATATTTTAAATCGGACACCACCCTTCACCTAACGAAAACATCTACCCGGCATCACGTTATTAATCTAGCAATCTATAGCTCACACTGTAAAGAGGTACTTGGATCTCCATAGACTCACCAGAATCATATGGTAATAGAAAGGAATGATAAACGTTTTCGTATCGGGGGGATTCCTATATCGCTGTTATGGCTGTTCTGTGGCAAACCAACGGTCCATAAATGATTCATGAACTGCCTACAGATATCCATAGGGTGGAAAAAGGGTAATAGAATGGCACTAGTTTTAACGGATGACGTTCATACCTATTTTTTTGGGATAGGATATGCCTTATTCTTATTCTTAAAGAAGGCTATTTTATTATGGAGTTGCGGACCTAAAATAGGCTACGTTGGGTACAAAAACGACGACTGGGACGCTCAATCTACTATGTTGAACAAACCTTGCTTGCCCCAGTCTCAGGTTTATTCAACGTGGTTTACATGCACCAGCTTGCCTGCACATTACCATATTATCGCTCAATCTACGCCAACACAGTCGAGAGGCGCCCGCAGCGGAACGCGCAGTACAGGAGGAAGGACGACAAAGAACTGTGGGGTTCTCGATGAACACAGCAAGGAGTAAACACACCGAAATCCACTTTAGCTCTTCTCGTTTGCGTTAGGCGACGAGCATAGAGTGCCAAGTTTCCTAGCGCTCGGTGCTTCCGCGACAGTGATTAGATGCGCATTGCCCTCTCTTCTGAACGGACGAGACAGAATTACGGTGGGCTGAGAGGCTCCATGGCGCGAGCGAGAACCGCCACTGCCTTTACAGAGGTAACCGCTTTCGACGAAAGTAGAGAGGACGCTGTCGCCACCCAGGCTTGAAGTGGGCTTTCTCTTTCAGACGAGGTTGCCGTGAGCTTGTCGTTTGGCTTTTAAATAGAGCCCATTCACTAAAAAGCGATAATTTGATAATTGCTATCCACCTGTGTGCCATACAGAATACGCATAAACCAAACAGATTCGTATGTCTTCAGTTTTTATGGCCCCAACCGATATAAAGTTACGACCTGTGCTGGAACCAGGCCAACAAGGTTCCAGTGGGTAAACAAAAAACAACAAAAAAAATGGTGCCTTAGAAATTAGAATTAAGCTCCATCCTAAAAAAAAAAAAAAAACACGCTTTTGACGGGGAATCAATTAAATTCTTTCGTTTTTCGCAGAACCAGCAGAGAGGAATGGACCAAATGTATGATCTCAGTTTTAATTTCCAGAGGTGCGTAGGCCTACAGGAATGGACGAGGTTGTGAAGAAACGTGGACCGGATTCTCTACATAAAAAAAGCTTGAGGTTCGACCGTTTTGACAAGGGCCACCCCAACATTTTGAGTGCCCTTCGCTTCAAAACATGTTTGTGTTTTTACTTTTAATTCGAAGCTTTTGGGAACGTATGTATGAATACGTATAAGATGCTTGAATTGCCACTTATCCACGGCGCATTATGTTCTTCGGCTTATGGAATCATGGTATATAACATAGGCATGGTCAATGTTCCAAAAAATGAAAGCCGTTTACAACTCCCTGTAACGCCGAATTAGAGCTCAGCTCTTGAGGAGGAAGGGGGAAGGTACTTAGAGAGGGGTATGCCCCTCCTCCTCTCCTGCTTGCCCTCATTTAGAAGAAAAATTTTCCACTAAATTTAGCGGAAAATATTCCCGGGTAAATTGAGCGGGGAATCTTTTCTGCTAGATTTAGCGGGGAAATTTTCCGCTAAATTTAGCGGAGAATTCTTTCCGCTAAAGTTAGCGCGGAAATTTTTTCCGCTAATTTTACCTTGAAAGTTTTCCGCTAAATTTAAAGGAGAAAATTTGCCCGCTAAATTTAGCAGTGAATTTTTTCCGCCAAATTTAGCGGGGAAAATTTTCCGCTAGATTTAGCGCGGAAAATTTTCCGCTAGATTTAGTGGGGAAATTTTTCCGCTAGGTTTAGTGAGGAAAATTTTCCGCTAAATTTAGCGGGGAAATTTACCCATCATGCACCGCGCGTATACGCCGACGGCGACGCCGACGCCGCTCAAGTTGGAAACGGAAGCCTAAGAGCTGCGCTCTAAAAGTTTCCGTGCATAATTTTGAATGTTGAACAATAAATTATGCTTCAATAATTGGTAAAAAAAAAAACAAATACACCACGCCTCCACCACCCTGTGAGGCTCTAGGCAATCGATGGTTTTATATTAAACGGTGAGGAAAGTTGGACTATGCCGAGGCTTGCAGGACTGTTTGGACCAGCTGTTTTTTTGCAAATACGGGATGCGTGGGCTCCTCTTGCATAAACCCCAGGCCTTCTTTTCTCTCTAACAACATTGTATGTAGTAAAGCTCTTTTGTACCTAATCTGAATGAAAATGTGTTTAGGAAGCTTAGACGAACACAAATGTGCCAAATTAATGATTAAGGTACTTAACCGTTGCTTTATTTATTGAGACAGAAAGTATGTCCATGCAGATTGTTAGCAATGCGCTGTTAACAATGTGTATTACGCTTTAAAATAAATATTTATTTAAATAAATAAAAATATAATATATTGCTGTCACGCGGTATATGGAATAAGAGAGAGCCTGTGCACAAATTGGTCTTACAACGCAGCAAAAGAGACGTTGAGGGAAGAAGAATTCGTTATTAACGTGACTTCCCACTGGTATTCAAAAGCGTCGGTAATCATTGGGATACTTTTAATCGTCCGTACCGTCACAGAGAACAACGATGTTTGCCGAACTTCTGTGATTTCAGAAGTGCTCCGAAAACACGTTTACGCTCGTTAATGTTAAAACTCAATCCCAAAACTGCGTCAGACCCGATTTGTAAATCCGTCCATGTGTCCACCAAGATGTCTAAAATGTTTTGACGTATACATCAAAAATACTTGGTGTTTATGTGATGCGTGTCACACTTCTAAGGGGCCTGACTTAACCTTTAGGAATTCCTAAAAGGCGTAATATACCCGTTATAGCTTTTTAAGGGGACTGGTGGGTTTGTCCTATTTCTTTCCGTAAAACCACAGCACCCATCAAAAACGTTTTATCGGCTCTGTAGAAGAGATTGCGTGACCCTTCATGATAAATTCCGTCGTGGAAGCCGCTAGGCCTGTATGGCATCGGGTTGCGCCACGAGTTTTGGAAATTGAGGAGACGTTCTCCTGTCTCTTACCGTTTTGGCGCGACCACAGCGATACGAAAACATTCCGCGGACGAAAAAAAAAAACCGTTAGTTCGCTCCAGCTTCAACTTTCCGGGGTTTTGCAGTTTTCCTCCTAGCAGTGTAAGTCCTAGCACCGTAAGTTTTCTAACATGCCTGGTGTAACCTTTAAAAATCCTAAAAGGTGTAAGACAGCCGTCGTAGCCTTTTGAAAGAAGTGTGGGGCTGCCCAGTCCCTTCCGTGAACCCACAACATCCATCAAGAACGTTTTAACAGCCCCGAAGGAGAGACCACGTGACCCTTCAGGGTATATTCTGTCGGGGAGGCCGCTCGGTCATGTCATGACATCGGGTTGCGCGAGCAGTTTTCGAAATTGAGGAGACGTTCCCCCGTCCCCATGTCCTGGCGCGGCTCCATCTAAGGGGAAGCCGGCTGAGTACGAAATTACCCGCTGTGGACAGGAAAGCGCAGCATTCCTTCGCCGTGCCTAGGCTGGCGCGGGGGATCTTCACGCGGACGGGTCGCGTTTCGTAATTATACAGAGCAGACAGGGTTACGTTCGCCTATCAACGCTGCTCGGTCGGCGCCTCGTCAATTCTACACATGGGGCGGTGGCCCCCGGTCGCCTCCTTTGCTGCGGGACACCCAGGCAGGGACAGACGGGCCCATGAGCCCACACACACGATTGCTTGTTTCCTTTTCCAACTTCATCGCCCGATTTAAAATTGACTAAGCGGCTTCCTCGACCCATACATACTGAGCGGTCACGCAACCTCTACCACAAACCCGTTAAAACAATTTTGATGAATGGCATGGTTTGACGGATAGGATTGGGACGGACTCCACAGGCCTCTCAAAAAGCTATCACGGGTCTCTTACTCCCTTTACGGATTTCCTAAAAGGTACGTCAGGCTCCTTAGAAAACTTTGACGGACATCTTGAACACACGAAAAACCTTTGATGGGCACCTCAGAACATCCCAGAAATGCTGGTGGGCTCCATAGACGGATTTTTAATTGGGCGGCGTGGCGGTCATGAGCCTATCCCGCAGCCAATTACCCAGCAGCCTCGCTCCAACTCTAACTTTTCCGACTGTGTCGAAACAAGTAACTTTTTCTGTCACTGAGAAAACTTTTTTTTTGCCTATTTTTGTAAGTTTTGCGGGTCGGTTCGATTAATTACTTCCGTCGGTGCTAATGATCGTTTACCTTGTATCAACTCTCTCGAATATAGCGGAAGTTAACACACACGTACCAGAGTAAGGACAGAGTCCAAGAGCATGTATTAGAACACTCTTAAAATGAACTACTATGTCCCCATTCAAAATGCCCCCCGCGCCGGCAAGGTAAGGAAAGGTCCTTACCTGGCCACACGCGGGGTTTCGGAGAGCCAAGGCCGGGGAAGCATCGGAGAAGTCGCCGACACACGTCCTATCTCTTTCGCGGTCACCGGACGAGTCCGTTTCCCGAAAGCGGGAAAACAAGAGGCGAAACCTCCTCGCCTTTCGGCAGTGATTCGCATCCGAGCGGGGGGACGGAATAAGGTCCCCCTGGGAGAGAGTGAGGGGAGGGCCCCCCAAGCCAGGCGGCCCTCCGCCTCACGAACAGGTCGGAGCTCACAGCGAAGGCGGCTGAGCGTTCCGACCTGCGGCCGTTATCGCAGCCATCGGGGAAGGGAGACCAGAGGAATCCCCACAATGTGTATTGGAATGATAGGGCTGAATGACAATAAAACATGTTATGGAGCCACTGAGAGCGGGGTTCGGAACGGATAGACGTTATTTGTGCAGTACACGTATATGCAATTTTGAGAACATCTGTCCCATTGCAGAATCTGAGCTCGATAAAAGATCATAATTGCATAACCATTTCTAAGCTTTCCACATCTATATAAGGCACATAAAACACCACGGGAAAGTCCTTTCTTAGATGTTCGTCTTCCTGTACCGCGTTTAATATATTTAGCCAGAAACAAGAACTGTCTCAGACCATCCATGTTATTCTGAAGAAGAGAGGCCTGCTTTTGGACGCACGTATTTGCTCAGTCTACGGATTTTTCTTTTACGTGTGTAGATATTATAAGCTCAGCGTACCTTCCTGTGGAATGAATAGAGGTAACCCAAAACGAAGTGCACCGCTAACTAGTCGCCATCGGATATTTCTCTTGTTCGACTATATTGAAAGTGAGAATTGCGAAATTGTTTGTTGCGTTGTATGATTTTTCTTTGCCAAGTGCGCGCTTGAGTACTTGGGCTACGCTCACTCGACCTTCACCGGTGGTGCCGGATTTCAAGCGACACTGGATCGTTCGCGCTTCGTCCGAGCACCACTTCCATCACGCCTTCGATTGCTTGACCTCAGGCATACGGCCCAGCTACGCAAGAATCTAACCCGTTCACATTTCATCCGGGCAACGCCACTTACCTCGTTTGCCTCACGCTTTCTACGTAACGCAGGTTTCGTAGTTGAACCGTTTGCCCCTGCTTACTTAAACTGGGCCTCATAAAAGCGCTTATGTAAGAGAGGAGTAAAGCGTTGCCTTCGCGGTCCTGTCTTCGTCGGCTCCTGCGTCGGCCGATGGGGCCCGTCTGCCATACAAGAAACGAAACAGTGGACATAAAATATAAATGAGAATTTTATTCACATTTTTATTATTATTATAGTATTAGATCTTATAGTATTATTAGGATTAGAAGTATTAGTCGGGTGGTAGTAGTACTAGCTAATTTAGACCAATATAAGATATTTACCCGGTTGAAGATTGTACTTTAGTGGAAGTGATAAAATTGAAGTTCTTGTATAAGTCAAAATGCACCAAGGGGTTTTGTTTGATGTATTTCAATGTCGCAGGACATAAGGAAATACGCTATGCCACCTACCAGCTAACGTTGCACTGTACTCCAGGATAAAAACCGAGATTTCCTATAACAAGACAGTTAAAGACCACGCGGTATGGGACCTCGGTGTGCGTAAGTATTAAGGATCTGGTTTTTTGCGTCAATCAGAGCAATACCAAATGGTGTTAACCGTCTCGTAATTAAGTTTGATGGCCCGTAGGTAAGGCTGTAGTCTATCGTAGGTTGAGAAGACGCATAGTGAAGTGACTAGAAAATGGTCAAGCGGACCATTGGCGTCGGAGACCTCCAGCATTATTTCAGGAACCGGCACTACGACGAGACTATATTTTAATGTGAAACGGTCATTAGCTTGGTGCTCGGGATATGCTCAAGCCTGAATAGAAGTGAAGCCCGAATAGAAGCACGGTCGGGAGTCTCGACACCGACGTATTTTTGAATATGTGTGTGTGTGTGTGTGTAGGGGAGGGAAGGGGGAGGCCGTCGCAGTAAAAAAGCATTCACGTCATGCGACAACCGTACCCAGACCATTTATATTATTTATCGAGTGTCCTTCCGGTTTGTCACGACCCATTCCCGTGACCTCAGCTGGCATTTGACGGGAAGGCCCAGCGGGGCATCCGCTCCGCGTCCGGCAGATAGCAACTTGACACCCTGTCACACGTTTTGTAACATATGGGTTAGCGCCGGTATCTGCATTCCAGAAAGTACTATCGAATGCACATGCCACGCGTTCAGTCAGTCGTTAAACTAACCGATAAAAAGCGCGGAGAGTGCAAACGTCACAGGTTACACGTGCAACAGATTTTTCTTTAGCAATCCTCGATTTTCCTGCTCTATACTCAATTCACCCCTAAGCTGACGTGGGGTGGAACCTACGGGTTTGTTGTTGCAGTCATACAACTATCTTTCACCGCGTGATCACTCTGTCACGCTCATACCCACTAGAAACAAATCGCGGTAAAAATACAAAAGGGGAGCGGTTTATTGGTTCGGCGAGCCCATAGCATCCGCCACACTGTCAGCTGGGAGATTAACTCAGTATAATGGCTCGGTAAACCCCCCCCCCCCCCCCCCCGCGTCTTGGTTTTCATTCATCAGGTCACGCATGGTTAGCGGATTTTATGACTCAACATTGATTCCGTATTGTACAATGTTGTAGCCCTCATGCAATTGATATTTGCATAATTCGACAGTTGTGGTGTTTATATAAATTGAAGTTACCGCGAATTCGCGGTGATTGAGGTGGTTGCGTGACAGATTCTTACGTCGGTGTCACAATTTTCTACGACTCAGGTATATTAAAGGCTGAAAAACTGTTTTCCCCTTTTTACCCAACGACATTATCATGAAAAGCTCACTCTGAATGCTTGACTATGTGACACAACCGTATCAATATAGTGGTGACTCGCGTTTTTCTTTTCTTTATCCCGTGAGCCGCAAAATTGTTCCAATATCAGTATAAAAAAAGAGCGTTGATTCAGTGACCTATGACTGGCCGAGAGGGCGAGGCCAGAAGTAATCTTACATATCGCGCATGCTCAACAGTCATACTAATAACTCTGTTTTCTCGGTGTCGCTTTTGTTTAATTCTTTAATATATCTGTGAAAGAAGACAATACACAAAGAAAGGAGAGACTAGAGAATGATACACGTACACAACAAAATGTTCCACAAGCGTATCGGAAACTGTCCGAATCAAACAAGAAGCTCGCCAGTCAGGCGTCAAGTGCTTCTCCAAGACGGCGGAATTAAATCTTCCAGTAACCAACAAAATCACCACCTGTATCACGTTACAAACCGTCAGGTGTTGTTACGAGCAGGGGCATATCCCTCACCATGAATGGATATGCACTTGTATACAAGGCTGCTAAAGGTACCTTCACGTGTGAATTGCGCAGGCTCGCTCACGGGCGGCCTCAACTGAAATGCCACGCTTACAACGTTTTATTGAGAAACACGCTATATACAAAAAAAGAAGAAAATGTGTGTTAGTCCACACAAGATGTAAACAGCGCGTGGGCAGCAGAGTCACCCTGGTGTCGTGACGTCAATTGCTTGCATTGGAGTTGTAAAAAGTCTGCTTCAGGTGCCTAGCACGTGCTTGCTGTCATCCGGTGCTCTGAATACAGCAGCACGTCCAAAAGTTACGAAACGCCGCCTTGTTATCTAAGGATAGAGCTTTTCACAATAGGCGGGTCTACCGAAGGAAGTACATGAATTACGTTTCGTCTGAATGACTATAGGAAAGGGCCACTGCCTCCAAGATTTAGCGGGTCTTTTACGTCAGGAGCCCTTTAAAAATACAAAGAAGCCCAATATCGTTACTTGTTTCTCGTAGTTCGGTACAAGCGTATGCAATTCACCTTTATCTGTTTACAGTTTCCTAACATTTCTCGCTGAATTTAACTGTGTGTAATACTTACCAACTAGCCCAGCTCACTACGCACCTTGATATGTTTTCGTTCGCGATCGCAAATTGCCCTAAGTAGGAGCTTCAAACGCGTTTAACTCGAGAACAAATGGAAATTCAAGAATGCTTTGAAAGCGACAGATAAAACACTTGTACGTATTGTTATTTTTTTAAAGTGACATAATTTTTTGTCGCTGACCTGTTGTCTGCGCCTATATTATATTGTGATCAATGGGATGTTGGTTATTGTTTCCGAAAGAAATATGTTTCTCCTATTACCTAAAGTAGTAGATTTAGGTGGGTCATCTTGTTTTGTTTAGGGTGCCCAGCGAGCAACTGTATTAGTGGCTTTGTTTAAAAAAATGTGTCCAGCCACTCAAGCTCGGCTTCTCACACGACGACCAACAGGCGGTGCAAGTTTGAGGCTACCGCTTTTCCCAGTATCCTCGGGTGGTCTGCAAACAAGCTTTTTCAACCGTCATTCATCAACCCTCACCCAATTTATATTATATCCAAGAATGCACGCATGGCACACTGGATAAAACATGGATTTCGCACTTGAAGACTCTTAATGTCACTGAAGTCTTCCGTGGCCTCAGCGCTGTTAAGGCCACCAGTCACAATCTGCTTTAACCAACACTCTTAAGACGCGCGTCACGATCAATCAAACAATATATTCAAAATAATAAATACCCTTCCGGACCATGAAGAAGGTATAGAAATAATGGTTGTTTACTCCCAAAAAATATAACGCGCGTACTTAAGAAAACAAAAACTCTCTTAAATTGTAAACGTTGTTATTACCTTGCAAAATATGTACTTAAAAGGCACCATACACATGTTTTAATAGTGCGCAACAGAGGTGGATTATCAAAAAGCAATAGATAGAGAAAAAAAATTTTTTTTTGAACGACATTAATTAACTTCGTAGGACGGCGTTCGATGAAGCAGCATCCTTTTCGATGAGAGAGCGTTCGATTAAACAGCGCTTGATTAAATTTCCGGGAACAAAAGACAGTCACCCAATGCGCAGGAGCCAAGCTAACGCCTAAATGTCTTGATCGTTTTCATTTTTTTTATAAGATTGTCAACGGCCTTTATATGCTCTCTTGCAATAAAGGCTTGGCGTTCTAGGTTTTTTTTTTTATTTTTAATTACGGCGTATCCTTTTTTCACTTAGAAAATAAGTGATTGTTTTTTCCTTGTAAATATCCATATATCATAATGTTTACCGTTTGTTTCGCGTGATGTCTTCGGGATCTTTCCATGCAAATCAAGACCACATGTGGTCGCTCTTTTGCCTTTCTTTTGTGAGCACAACGCGAATATTGACGAATTGTTATTTTCAGCAAAGTGCTGTCACGACAGTGTTCCGACTGATTCGATGTCACAGTATCAAATGCAACATTAAAGTAAAGGCAAAGTGTGCGCAAAGAAGTAGGACGGCTAAATATGAAGAGTTTCTGCACTCAGCATATTAATATAATATAATGATGGTACTTCATTATTCAGTGCCTCAGAACGACCGAAGTCTTGATAGGAGGCACATTCGTATCTACAGAACGTGCACAACACAAATGCAGGAAAACGATGTGGTTATGATCAGTAAATGAAAGTAAATGAAAACCTTACCATAAGGAAAAATATTGAATATAGGTGGAAATCTAGGTCGCATAGTGTGTATGATGGTTATAAAAAAAGTTCCCTGGGATTTCTATTTTACTTCACCACCACATCTTTTGTTTATAACTGTTAGTTTCCGGGAACGGCTTCCTACTATTTTCTACTGATGCACAATGCAACCCTCCCGTTCATGTGCATTTACACTAAAAACTGGCAAAGTGCCGAGTTGAATCACTACTGTTGCTAAAATCAGTGAATTATGGTCACCAAAAGACAACCGATGCCTCCTTTCTAAACACTGGGTAAATCAAGTGTACCAGAACCCCGGATCCAATGTGTGTTAACTACGTCACCAGCTAGAACTGAACCCTTGAAAATGCAGCATAAAGTGATATGTTGTGGGGAATATCAAAAATAACAAGTTGAAAACTCATCTTCAAAGGACTGCTGAACTATATCATAAACGTCCGTCAGAAAAATAACTAAATGATTATCCTCCCAATACTATTCAAAACCCAGCATGAGATAAGGTGGCCCCGAATATAGCTGACGACTCGATAACAAATTGCTTCATAGGATCATGCACAACAAACCCCACCCCATACGCCAAACATACGGCTTTAAATACTGGCTTTTTTTTAATAAAACTGAATTCTATGAAATAAATTCGGTTTACGTTTATTCGTTTTCATTTTTTAAATCGAAAACAAGGAACCCTCTTTCCACCGCATGGAATGCAGCACTTGGGGATAGATCGTTACAATTTATTAGAATATATTAAACTGTCGGTTCGGGAAGTTAAGAGCATATTGGTGAGTTTTAGTAGACCGTGTTTCCCCTCCGCTCAGCCACTCCGCTACCTGGAACTCTACAGCCAAGGTTATCGGCGCGCAGGCGCAGTGATGGTTTCTTCGTAGTTGAGTGCTAGCGAAGGGGGAAACACGGTCTACTAAAACTCGCTATTGTTTATAGATTGATGTCCCTTGACCGGACGTTACTCTTCAGATGACCTGACGTCACGGTACGTGGTGACGTGACCTCAATGTGGCGAACTGTGTCACGGAATATCATGACGCCGGTCACGTGATCACGTAACAGGACCACTTCGCGTGACGGAAGGTCATATGCCACACAGTGTTACGTGGGGTTACGTCGCCTGTCATCAGGATTAGAAACTGTGACACCTAACCTGGCGCCACTCAACGCAGTCACACGACGTGACGTCAAGTTGCCAAGTCGAGGTGTCGTGTGACCTTAAATGAAGTATATACATAAATTGAATTTCCCTCCATACTTAGCCGGGCATTGGTGCAATAACAAGTAAAAGATAAAACTCAGCAAACTTCGTTTTCTCTTCTGGTGTCCAGCCCCCTTTCCTTCTGTTCGTTTCTCTGTTCGCATTTTGAGTGTGCCTTGTTGTTTCTGGCTTATTTCCTGTTTTGCGTTCGTTCTATTCCTCTTAACATTTGCAGTTGGTTCAACTTTGAGCTGGAGCGTGCCCGTTCTTATTGCGGTAAATTAATCTTGCGAGTCCTTTTTTTTTAAGATTGAAAAATGTAATTGAGAGAATAGTACAATATACAAAGGAATGTAATTAAGATGATGTAGCAAATACTCTTAGTCAAATGTATTTGCAAGATGAAAAATAACTAACAAACGTACTTAAAGAACAGTATTTTGAGTGGAGTATATATGGGATATGCCGTAGTCTACATTTCACACCTATATTTCGGATATATGAAACTTTTAGGCGGCAGACATAATCTAAATACGCAAAGCAGTAAATACTTATAGGCCAAACTATACATTTCTGACCAGTCGAGGTATTTTCTCAAACGTGCATGTAGCAGGGTAGTGCAAGTCCGCAGACCACCAACATTAATATATGCTGCGAGACTTCAACGTGGTATTCGACAATTTTTCGAATGAGCAGTTGGGGAATGCTTGAATTTCTTTCCCTTTCTCTTTTTATCTAGAAACAAAAGAAAGCTTTCCGAATACCAGCGTTTTTCGTTTGAGCGGGCGAGTGGCTTAACTGTTGTTTATTTCGTTTTTCGAAATATTCCTTATTCTTATTTTGAAGAAGGCTATTTTATTACTTAGTTGCGAGCCCCAAATAGGCTACACCGGGTACAAAACCAACGACTGGGGAGCTCAATCTATACCCTTGCCGTTGAGAGGCGTTCGCAGCGGAACGCACAGTACAGGAGCGAGGGTGAGAAAGAACCGTGGGGTTCTCGGTGAACACAGCAAGAAGCAAACACACCGAACTTCACTTTAACTCAGCTCGTTTGCGTTAGACAACGCGCACAGAGTGCCAAGTTTCCTAGTGTTCGGAGTTTTCGCGACAGTGATTAGATCCGCATTGCCCTGTCTTTTGAAGCGACGAGACACAATTACGGTGGACTGAAAGGCTCACTAACGCGAGCGAGTACCGCCCCTATGTTTACACGGGTAACCGCTTTCGGCGAAAGTAGAGACAATACTGCCGCCACCCACGCTTGAAGTGCGCTCGCTCTTTCAGACGAGGGTGCCGTGAGCTTGTCGTTTTGCTTTTAAATTGAGCCCGTGTACTTAACAGCGATATTTTGATGATTGCTGTTCACCTGAGCGCCAGACAGGACACGCATGAACCCAACAGAATCGCAAGTCTTTATTTTTTGAGGCCTAATCGATCTAAAATGACGACATGTGCTGTAGAGATGAATAGAAATGGAGTAAATGTACAATCTACGCCAGATAGGAATGGACAAATTGTATTATATACAAGGATAGAACAAGCGGGGTGGTAGGGATAATTAATATTGTTTTCATTTTCCCAGATTCATAGGCCTGCATTATTTGACACGAATGACAAGAAATGTGAACCCCTTTGCATAAAAAAGGCTTGTGGTTCGATTACTTCGACAGTAGTGACCACAACATTTTGAGTGGCCTTCACCAAGAAAAAAAAATGTGTGGGTTTTTAGGAACGTTTAAGGAAACCTAGTATACAACGTGGGCTTGGTCAATGTTATAAAAAGTTGTTATAGTGTAATTTTAAATGTTGAACAGTAATTTATGTTTTATTAAATGGTAAAAAAACAAATTTTCTAGAATACACCGAGCCTCTACCACCTCTAGGCTGCAGGCAATCGAAGGTTTTATATTACAGTGAGGAAAGGCGGACCATACCGGGGCTTCCATGACTGTTCGAACAGGAAGTTTTCCAAATACGAGATGCATGGGCCCCTCTTGCATAAACCGCACTTCTTTTTTTTTTTATTTAACAATACAATATTATTATTCCTTTTTGTGCATAAACTGAATGAAAATATGTTTTTACGAGGTTTTGATGTGCGCAGGTTTGAAAAATAATTATTAAATTGATTACCTATTGCTTTTATGGATACTTTCATGAATGGTGTAGGTGTGTGCGGGACGGCATTTCCGCACACATGAAAACCAGTGCTTTTGAGGGCCTGCATATGTAACATGTTTATGATTGAATAAAATTGTCATCATTATTATATATTATTTTATTATTCTTATTATTTATTGAGACAGGAAGTCTGTCCATCCAGACTGTTACTAATGCGATATAGACAGTATGTTTTAAGTTTAAAGATAAATCTTTATTTAAAAACTAAAAATTGAGTTATTGCACTTACACAATAACTGGAGTCAGATTGAATCTGTGCACAAATTGGTCTTACAACTCAGGAAAAGAAACGCTGAGGAAAGTAGAATTCGTTAACCAGGCGACTTTGTGCAGGTATTCAAAAGCGTGGGTAACCATTTTAATGCTTTCAGTCCTCCGTACCTGTACGAGGAACAACGACATGCGCCGAACTTGTGTCATTTCGGAAGTGCTCCGAAAACACGTATATGCTCATCAATATTAAAACCCAATCCCAAAACCGTGTCGGACCTTATTGGAATTCCGTCTATGCCGCCCACCAGGATTTTTCACATTTTTGCCAAACACATCGGAAATGCTTGACGTGCTTGTGTTCTCCGTCAGACTCTTCTAATGGGCCTGACGTAACCTTTATGAATTCCTAAAGGGTGTAAGAAACACGTCGTTGCTTTTTGAAAGAACTGTTGGGTCTGTCCCCACCCTTTCCGTGAAGTCACAGCGTCCTTCAAAAACGTTTTAACGGCTCCGTAGGAGCGATGACGTGAAACTTCAGGATATATTCCGTTAGGGAAGCCGCTCGGCCATATAGCATCGGGTTGCGTGACGCGTTTTGGAAATTGAGGAGACGTGTTCCCGTCCCCCTCCGTCATGGCGCGGTCCCAGCGAAAGGGAAGCGAGCCGCGCACAAAATAACCCATTGTGGACTGGAGGTCGCTCCAGTTTTCGCATTCCTCGTTTCCGCCCTTTCTCCCTAGCACTCTTTTTATTCGCGAAGTCTTCTCCCACATGGGAGAGAGGGTGCGTGTGAAACATTTGATAGGGACGCTTTGCTGTTTGTTCGTGGAAAACCTGTTTTAAGTCAGTCGAAATACAGCCTTTGTCAGAAGCTAGTCGCCCTGTTTTTTCTCCGTTAAAGTGAGCAAAATAAAGGCACAGCGAACGAAAGCTCAGTGTCGGCTTCCCGTCCCGTGCGTGGGACCCATCTTTTTGAGCAGCGGGGTGTGCGGATAGAAAATGTCGCTGAGTGCCCTGTTGCGACTCTTCGTCCGTGCGGCTTCCGAATTACACATTGAGAGAAAAAGACGCAGGAGACGACACCGTGACTGTGCTCAAGATTTCTAAACGGCGTCAGATGTTGGTTGCGCCTTCCTGGATTCAGCTATACATTCTACTGGCATTGTATGTGTGGGTCGGTGTGGTGCACTTCCTCGGTTTTCCTAGTTGAACTACCGTACATCGAAGGACTTTACCCTGTGGTATTGTGAATACATTGAAATATGTTGTTACGCGACAAAGAATTCAGTTCTCCCTATTTCTTCTGATAGCTTTCTTCACCATCTGCTTGCTCCCGTCTTTGAGCAAAGGTTGGTTGTTATCGTATTTTTGAATTCCAACATGCATGTAAAACTGAGACTCAAATAAATATTTAATAACGTTTTAAACTGCAATTGTGTCCAAGGTTCGCAGTTACTTGGGCGCTTAGAAGGTTGACGGGCTAAGGGGGTCTAAAAGGCCAAAAAGTCTGGTGTGCTGAAGGGTCCGATGGGCTGAACGTGTTTGAAGGCCTGAAGTACAGCACAGGTTTAATGAGCTGAAGGGGTTTGGAGCGCTGTGAGGGGCTTAAGTTTTATTTTCAAAAGGGGAGTTTCTAGCAAACAAGATATTGATTAGAGGCGATAAAAACATTTAAGACCTGCATCTTAATCTTTAAATAAGCATGAATGTGTCCAGAGCCCAAAACACACCTAGAAATGGGACGTAAATGGTAAAGATTATGTTGGACTTGCGAACTTTAAGCGATTGACTACATAAAAAGAGACGGGTGTAAGGAGGAATTTAAATTCTCTATTTTAGTTATAATTTACATGCGGTAGTCGTTGCGTGAAATTAAAACAATTGTACTAAAGCGAAGACTAAAAATCAATAAAAAAAATTAAGGTCGAACTCAAAACTGGCATAAGTGCGCACCAGAGCGAGTGACGTGCGATACAAATGAGTATCTTAGAACTACTCACGAGTGTGTTGATTTATCTAAAAATAAACATTACATTTTTTTTTTGTATTTCAGTAGTGAAATACATTTACGATGCATGAATTTCACAGGAATATTCTGCCAGAGTTAGGTGTCTTGTTACATTTGTAGGCAAGACTCCACTGTTGGGTTTTAAGGAGAAACTGCAAAGCTACATTTTTTGTGTGAGGGTCCCGAAACTTCAAATACGTACATACTCGTAACACCCTCTACAGGAGCGAAGCCAGATGATTGTTACATCGGGAAAAAAGTTACCATGATTGAAAAAAGCAAAAGCACAAGTTTACTTCAACTTAAAAAAAAAAAAAAAAACATTTGCAACATTGGGCCCAAACTGTCTTTTGTTTTGAATAGATTGTGAACAGAATAATGTGCTTCAGTGCAGACAAGTTGGTTGGGTTTTTTTGTTTGTATTTTTTTTTGTCCTCGCTATGGCTCTGTTTACTTTACGTCAAAACATTCGAATTAAAGCTTTGTTAAATTGGAGGCGTTGAGGGACTGAATTTTCATTTTGCAATCGCTTGGTATGGTTTTCAAACTCTTGCAGTTCTTAGAATATTCGACATCCTCTTCATATTTCCTCTGAACAAAGGATCCAAAAGTAATAAAAAGATGACGGGACAAAGGACAAACATATTTCTTCAAACATAGCTAGGTGACTGGTAAGCGACCGAGAAAATCCGCCTAGTCCTGGTATCGAACCCGGGACCTCTCCATTACAGGTGGAGTGCTCTACCAACTGAGCTAACCATGGGTTAGACGTCAGTAGAGCAAACGGGTTTTATTGGCTGCCACCAGTCTAACACCAACAAAGGTGAAGCTTGCCAATTTAAGGATATAATTTTAATGCAATTAAAGAGCAAAGAACGCTCCACCTGTAATGGAGAGGTCCCGGGTTCGATACCCGGACCAGGTGGATTTTTTCGGTCGCTCACCTGTCACCTAGCTGTGTTTGGGGATGTATGTTTGCCCTTTGTTCTTTTTGTTCCCCTTCTCCAGGGATTATTTTCGTCGTTCTTGTCCAGCTCGCTTGCGTCTTTGCATTTAATTGCATTATAATAATAAAAGGAGCCTTGAACTATCGCATTATTTTTACGTTGCTGAGAATGATGCAAAGATATGCAACCAATTAATCTAAGGACTTCCTTAAAAAGTACCGAAGAGAGACAGTGGGATGTTTGCAAGTTTGCGTGAGCGCGCAACTTTTTTGAGCCCGAAGAAGGTAAAGCCTCGCTTGTGGTTCTTGCTTTCAAAAATTAAAGGAATCGCTGCACTGTATGCGGTCCCTTTCCACGGACATTGACACAAACATGTTTCGGAGTAATTCAGAAGTAAACTATTATTCGTGTGTCATTGAATGAGACGACTATGATAACAGGGGCCCTGCTGCGCATGAAAGGCATTTCATGCGATGTTTGAATCCTGCTAGCAAGTCATTTCAATATAGAGCGTTCTGCGCAGAAGGGAGGGGGAGGTATGTTTAGACATCAACTGTAATTTTCACTAACCTCCTAGAAAAGACGTCATATTTAAAAAAAAGAAGAAAACGCACGATGTCGAGTGTTGTGCGTTTCAAAATAATACCCTTTTCATTTACGGACGAAGTTACTGAAAATGTATTGCAATATACGAAGTCGATAATAATAAAAAATGTTAGATACAACATTAACACTGATATGTTGTTTGAAGTAAAAAAAACACGTTTTCAATGTGTTAAATAGTCTTGACAGCAAAGAGTTCGAGGTTGAAACTCAAGTACTGTGTGTTGGAGAGACGTCTTTACACGCTGCAATTGTGTACGAAGTAATATCGCTCATAATTTTTTTTTTAAATATACAGTGCTTGCGGTAGTTAATACTAAAAACATAATTCGAACACTATACGAGAAACGTGCTTAAAGTCGGACATATATTTTGACGGAAGGAGGAGCACTTTGCTATGGAAATATGATAACTTTAACAAGGTGTCCATTTCCTTGTCATGATTGCCTCTAGAGTCAGTTCACATTTTCTTTGCGAATACTATTCTGTACAAAATTCTACCATTTGTCATGGCCACGACCGACAGGAATGAGCTGGGAAGTGAAGTAACTCTCACCAAAGACCACGACTTCTTTGAGTCACTGTTGCGTAATTCTTAACGACTCGCCGCTCGTAACGTGTCTATCCCTCGGTTAACAACTCGCTTTGTTGCTCTTTACGTGGGTAACTGTAACTATTTCTTGTGGATTTGAATCATGTTCGTATTAGTGTCAATCAATTGTTAATTGTTTAGTTTTTACACGAGAGGTAACTCAATAAATAAGAAGGGATAAATAAATAAATAAATATCTTGCTGATCGACGTTGGAGCGCTCTCGAAATCTGTCACTCGAGCTTTCATGCACACACAAAGGAGCAAAATATCGACCAACATGAACAACCAATTCGCCCAATTCGAGGTTCTAACAAATATCTCGCAACAATATCCAAAGGCCTTGCGCCAAGTCCTGCTTCCTATTCTTTACCCTGCAACAAGTACGAAAAGAGCGAGAGGGTAGAGCAGTTGCTCGTCTCTCCTTGCGAGGCCGACTTCGCGTCTGTCGTCTGCTACAGATACTTATACATTCCGTCCCCGGTTTCGTTTCGACTTACAGGGCGACGCTGCACGCTTCACAAGAGGTTTAGTTCCATGTTCTATTCCCGACGACAAAGGTGCAGACATCCCGAATCAACGCGGGAAGATGGGAAACGCACATTCGGCACAGCGTTTGTATTAAGCCTTCAAAATAGTTTATATAAAGCCCGTTCTAAGCTCTGCCATTCTTGGGAAGAAATTAGATTTTTATGCTAATGCGACTTTGAGCTCCTACCTCTCGAAATCGCATGGGAGATATCCGTAAATCCGTTAGTAGGTTTAGTCCTTTAAAATGTTTCAGATCCTTCCAACGACGTATTTGCAACTTCAACGGCTGCATTCAGTCCCTTTCCTCTGTTTTACATTTCGGATGGCAGGCAGCACTAGCTTTTGCTACGCACTTTAGAGAGCCGAGATAGAAGAGGGGGGCCCGTCTTAAAACATGGGGAGCGTTTGCAAATTAATGGCGGACGCCTCTTTCGGAGATGGGTGGCAAGTGCGGAGGCGCTGCGCTTTCGCGTGGCGAAGAGGAAAGCAGGCGGAAAGGCGCAGACGTTGCAGACGATTAGCAATTTCGGAGCGTTCTCGTAGCGCGCATTGCAGACGCGGCCCATAAATCACGCAGCCCCAATATCGAGTGCCGTTTAATATCTCTGTAATAGTGTCTGTCTTTGTGTGTGATTGGCATTGCGTTGTTAAGCTTAGAACTGTAATACAGGCTCTCCGCACACTTTGCTCGGAAGTAGCGGCAGTAGCTCCCCGCTTCTCTCCTTCACCTCCGCTCCGGTGGGTGTCGTTACTTACTCTGGAATTGCGAAGAGGTAGCTGAAATTAAATGCGAATGTTTGCCTCCAATTTGAGGTGATCGCGGTGTCTTCTTTCTAAATCTACGTACGGTAATGCGCTTAAGTTCATCTAAGAATATCGAATGATGGTACGACCGGGCTATCCGCAGCGTCCACATCAATATGTACGCAATACACAGCAGCACTACACTGTTAGCATATAGACGTGGCATCGGCGTTTTACCGCATTTACAAACGTGACATCCCCTTCCTATTCGCAACCCGTGTTATGTGGAGCGCAAGTTCGTCTGCTTCCTTTGCAGGGGTTGCGGGGACGTCAGAACGCCGAGCTCTGATTGGTTCAGAACGAAGGATAGCGGGTAGACCTCAAAGAAGGCTGCCCTGAGGTCTATCCACTATCCATCTATTAGAGCCAATCAGGGGTTGGCATTTTCACGCCACCACAACCCATGCAAAAGAAGCAGACGACCTTGTGCTCCGCATAGGAGTTACCCGGAGAAAAAGTAACGAAATACGTTACTCGCATACTTGTGCCCGTTACTTCATAAATGTAATGGATTACAATTACACACTACCGAGCCCCAAATATAATGAATTACCGTTACAAGTAACTTGCGCTGAAAAGTAACGGATTACTTTCCTCGTTACGTTACAAATTACTTTCACGTTACTTTTCCATTATGTTTGTCAAGAAAAAATGTAGAAACAATTTTGATGTTTTAAAAAAATGTTCTGCAACACTACTTTCCGTTCCTCATACACCCGAGTTATGGTAGTCCTTGTAAACATTAATTCTTTTACTTGAGAGGAAGATTGTAGGTGCAAGGTTCGCCTGTAAGCTGACAAGGCAGCGAAAGCTGCAACCACAACCGCAACCCCGCTAGCTTACAGTGACCGGAAACGATCCCTGGAATTATGCAGACAGAGCTAGCGGTGCGCATTCTCAGTAGCAGCTTCTACCTCCGCTGGGAGCTGCGGAGAAAAAAAACCCATGTACGAAAGCTTCCATTGAAAAGGGGCTTTTCAAGTGGTGTTAAAGTCATAAACAATTAAACACCAAGAGGTTTCTCAGAAGAAAAATCTGACGGAAGGCGTTGGAAAGAAGCTAAGTCTACTCAACATTGTCTTCTCTGTCTTTGTTTTTCAGATAGTATTTTCACGTCTTTCTAGTGGTTCTGGTGAGCGGTCAGACGAAAATGTTTTTTGTTTGTTATTCTTCTCTTTACGATGGTTTCTATTTAAATTTGTTGAACTTGATCTCTATGCCTCTTAATCACCTGCTGATAATGCACCAGTTTCTGTGTTATGCTCATATTAAAAAAAGTTAAAGCTCTGTTACCAATATTTTGAAACCAAAGTAACGCGGCAATTACAAAATTACTTGAAAAAGTAACAGATTACAAGTTTACATTTAATGGATTACTTCCCAAGTCTGGTTACTCGTTACTTTCAAAATAAAGGAACAAGTTACGGACATAGGTTACCTCAAAATAAAAGAAACGCGTTACCACTACAGTTAATAAATTGAAATGACCGTTACTTCTGTGCTATATTTTATTTATAAATTAACGATAACGGCGGAGTTTTTTTTTTTGTTTTTTTTTGCGACAGCGTTTTTCGACGTAGGGACAAAGGCTGGTGACGTTGGTTTTTTTTTCCTAAAGTGGGACTTTTTGCGTGAAGAAGAGACAGGCAAAATGTTGAAGGTATGCGGAAATAGTACAATATATACTTGATGTCTAGGCGCCAATACTTCGTTTTAGCATGAGTCTAGATGCCGCTGACGCTTTGCGCTAAAGGGACCAATCGAGCAACGTCAAAAGCGCAAGTCACTGGAACTTTTCTATTTATGGTTAGTTCAGCGATGAAAGAACACGTACGGAAACATGGGAAACACCATGAGGGTGCCCTTCTGACGCTGTCTCATTTGGTCCCATCAACTTGTAGCGTCGTCTGCATTTGTGACGTAACATAAAACGAAGTGTAGAAACACGAAAAAAATCGTAGGTTTACTTTTTTTCGGTCTTTGGTAGAAGAAGTAACAAGTAACGTAACTACGTTACCCGTTACTCGAAAAAAAGTAGCGTAAGTACGTTATGAAAAACTATTCTGGGAATGTATCGAATTGGTTATCACGTTACCGAAAAAGTAACGCGTTACCGGTAACGCAGTTACTTACGTTAGCGAACGCACAAGTTCGACGAGCGGCGTGTTGGTTTATTTTAGGCGCTGTTTTATTTACTCGATCCGATCGTAATAGCGGTTATTGTTTCCTTGCTGAGGGCAAGGATATACTAATCGATCCACCGGTACCTTGTCCTTGGCATATGTCAGTGGACTACGACACTCAGAACAGACACCAAAGAAACAGGCCCCGATCATAGAGGAATACGAAGATGATGATCCTCGATGGTAAACAACCAAATATGAAGAAAACGAAGGTACCGCACCTGGGTTGAAAACTAACCGCCGTAAAAACCAAAGATACTGCCCTACATTTACCGCTGAAAGAAAGAAAGAAGCTGCTTCTTTTTTTAAATAGCCCCCCTGAAGAAGGTGACGAGCCGGCACCGAAGCTTTGGGACCCTACGATATTTTAGGGATTGGTTGGCGTTTGCCCTTTATTTATAAATTTTAGTGCTCGTTTTTTTACATATGCCAGTGAAAAGAGCTGTCCTCACCAGAACATCAAAGCTGCTCATGAGACAACATAATTAAAGAAACCATTACGTAAATTCACGTTTTAGATATAATTTGACCGTGCGTTCGTAAACTTATCCTCTTGATGTTTTTTTCTTGTTCCCTGCATACTCTTTTTTGTGGCATTGACCCTTTTCTTTTTTATAGTGTCCCCCATACTACAGGGCTTCCCAAAGTTATTTAAATAAGTTAATATAGCTCGATTATTTCAGCATACTCTATTTTTAAACGTACTTCTCCTCCTTGTTAAGTTCGCCAGAATATGGTTTGTGGTATGTTCTAAATATTGATTCTTGCGAAAGAAAAGAAAACAATCGATTTATTTGGCGTTTCACAACTTTGTTTTACGTCTACCTTTTTGATAGAGCACAATACGAGTGGAAGTAGTTTCAGCCAAATTTAGGCTGCTGCCACTGACAGCCGCCTGCGGCAATTTCTGTTCTTTTACGCCCCGCAAAGGTAAACGAGCTCTGACAGAACCGCCTGTGCATTTGGGTGTCGTAAGGAGAACTCAGTAGAATAGCTCGCGCTTCAGGATATTGAGAAAAGGGAGAAATCTTTTCAGCGCCGTTAAGTCGACGAAACCGAGGGCGGCGTTACGTTTGAAACCAACTCTGGCTTATTCCTCCTTTTTTTTGTCTTGTTTTTGTTGCCCATGACTTGAAATTGGAAAAGACGGGCGGGTACAGTTAGCAAGCGTCAAAAGGAGACGACTTCTATTTCCGTTGGGTAGCAAAAACAAGAATATCGGGCAAATTACAAAAAAAAAAGTATGTAAAAAAGGCGGCTGTAGGATAATTCGAGTCTACGGTATACATTTCACGCAAAGAACTTTCCAATGCAGTTTTTCGTTGTCTCCTGACACCCATACGAAGAGATAAGATACACAAACATACAAACACGCACGCATGCACGCACGCACACACGCACGCACGCACGCACGCACACGCACGCACGCACCTATTGGCATATTATGCACGTAATTCAATTTTCTTCAATCCCGCATATCTCAAGAAGCCGCCGTATGCTACCAGCGGAATGATACTCACAGTTACTCTACTTGTAGCTTTAGACTTTTTGTCTTCAAATAGCTTAAAAATAAAAAAAAACGGGAGTTAGAAGCTCCTGATTACTCATTGTGAAGCGGTAGTTTTTGTTTGGTCTTCAAAGCAAACACGATCTGTAGTTAGAACATTAAAAACGAGGGTGCTGGTAAATATACTTAAACAACCGGAATGGATAAACAGAAATTCGGTTGTTTACGTAGTTATAATCCTGACTTTTTATTATATAAAAAAAAAAAAGAAACGCTTCCGATGATCTTGTCGGTGCGCTGACATTAGTTTATGACTGCCTCATTATCATTTTTTGTATTACCAGCTTGATTTCTCTTACTTTTAAATGCTGACTTTTCCAATTTCGACCCCATAGCACACTAGGAAAAGGCCTAGCTTGCCACAAGCTCGGCAATCCCTGGGGCCCACATTGTGCCTACTACAGTTTTACTCCGAGGCGTTAGTGAGTGCCAAGGTACTGTTTTCTGGTGTTGCTAGGACTTTTTGGTCGCTTTTTTTATAATTGAACAATTGCGAAAGTAAGCTTAAGATGCCACACATCAGGGATCGGCAGTATTTCAAATACAAGTATTTGAAATACTCATTTCAAATACTTTGTGTATTTTGCATTTGTATATAATTACAAATTGGGTAATGTATTTTACGTGTCTATTAAAATACTAAAATGTGGGTATTTCAAATACAGTTGTAATTAAATACAATTTTGTGGGCAAAAATACATCCCTCAAATTTATTGCCACGACTCATTTTGCTCATCCTAAGACGTGTCCAGAGCAGGAAGAAAACTACGTTCTTCACTGAATGCAGTGTCCCTCAATCAAGCACAAGCGTTTAGTGACTTTGTGATTACGGTGCTAGTCCAGGGCAAGAATAAGGACGAAATCGACGTTCACAGGCAGACTGGCTAAATAAGTACCTGTGAGAACTTGTGGTGCTTAACAGCCTGATTTCCATCTATATTTTTGCCTGGAACATTCTAAATGCGCGGGTCATCCAGAATTTCGTAGCTGGTGCGAGTTCCAACGATAAAAAATTCTCTGGCTAGTGCTATGCGTCTTGGTCGTCTCGGTTCTTTGAAAAAGCTGCTTAAAGCTCTGTACTTTTTTCACCAATCACGTCCAAGCTGATTACATTTTTTTGTGAGTATATTTCTATTACGTTACTAGAGCCTCGCACACTAACTCCCGAGTGTGCAATGCAAAATTAAAATGAGATACCCAGAAACCCATTGCAGGTGCCCTGAAGTCGCTGACGCAAATTTTGAGGAATGTATTTGGACAAGTATTTGGAGGAGACCAAATACATTTGGTTGTATTTGTATCTTGTATTTAAATGCTTTTTTGGAAATGTAATCAGATTTGTAATTAAATAAATTTTTGACGAAATATTTTGTATTTGTATTTCAATACACATTTGCATGTATTTTGTCCATCCCTGCCACACATGAACCAAATAACCAGCAGCGAAGCCTCAATCTGGCACACCCATTGGAATAAAGGTCCAAAGTTTCCACATAAAAACCGAACAGCCAGATATGACGCAAAACCCTGCCGCTTTCTTGGTGATTTAGGCCAAATGGATTGCAGACGACAGCCAAACTACCAGCAGTGTAGCCAAACTATGGCCATTGTTCGGCTAATCGGAGCCAAAACGGGTCAAAGCATATCAAGTTAAGGTATGCCTTGTCGTCTTCGATCTTTTTAAGAACCTAAATTCATAGAGAAGGTTAAATTTCGCTCGAAGGACGGTGGACCATGAGAACCTATTTTAATCGAAGGTTGATTAAGGCTAACCTAGGAAGCGATAGAATGTGTATTTCGTGTTTTACCTGAAATAATCAATCCTCAACACTGAGACACTGGTGTACAGTGTTTACGCAAGCATGATATCACCGTTTTTGTTTGTTACATTTTCCTTGCAGAGGATTTATAAAATGGCAAGTCATGACTTCTCCGTCTGGTTCGCATGCAAGCATACAACCCTGCACTTGTCGGTTTGAACACTTTTTATTTGCAAACTATGTTGGAATCTCAACAGATTGGCCAAGATGTGAGAAATGTACTGACAGTTTACATTTCATCTTAAAAAATCAATATAAGCAAGCAAAAGAAAGACTAGATCAGCTTTTACTTTGCGCAAGGATGTGAAATAACGTTTAATTGTTTCAAATATTTAACAAACCTTCTGCAGGGAAAAAAAATTCCAGATGAAACATTTCATACAACAACACACCAGCCGAAATAGCTACTTAATAAATCCTATTCTTTCGGAAGGCACACATAGTAATGGTTCATATTTGTGTAAAACGAAACACCCGTATTACATTTTGCTGGGATAGCAGTTAGTGGCACACTTCGCGGGTTTCGCGCCGTCGACCGCGCTCCATATCGACGCGGGCCATTTTCGGCGCTCCGCCAAAATATTCCACATTGACGTCACGCCGGAGTCGTCACGCCGCGCCTCATATCACCCGTTACCTGGCGTACGCTGACACCATGACGTGGCATTGTCATGTCACGTCACGTTGCACAGTAAAGCCACCCCACTTTATGACGTCAGGTGATACCATGAGTCACGTGATGTTGTGATGTCACGTGACATGACGTCGTCACGTCACGCCATGAAGGCACGCAGAAACAAACATGAAACTAATACTGATGAAAATAATAAAAACGAAGCTTTTCGCTAAGTATGCCCAGAAAGGTTCTCGAGCAACAAGACTAAACAAGCTAGGTGGGTGTTAAACCGGCGAAACCACGGGCGTGATAAAATGGAAACTTGGGCGAGTTGGTGGTTCATATTCTAAGGTTAACAGCGCAAGACCAATCACACAGAGCGACACACAAAAGGGCAAACGCACGCAATGACTTACAAGTCGTTTTGTTGTCTGTTACTTCTTTGTTCTCGTCATTTGGTTGACTCTCGCAATCTCAATGACCAGCGCAATAGCACGAATACAGGAAACACTTCTAAATATGCTTCTAAATTCTTACCTCAATATTAGGGATAAAAATTTCAGCTCTTTTTGAGACAGTGTTAAGGACAGACTACTAACAAACTTGTCAGCGAGAAGCACTATTTTTTGAGCCTCCATTATCTTTCTGGCAAGCGGGTCCCGACTTCTTCCTATTACAGAACATTGTTTCAAAATTCGCAACGCATCCACAATTTTTATAGTGTATGCCCAGGTGTCCCGAAACGACTTTGTGGGCGTTGTAAAAATTCTTTCTTAAACCATCGTTTCAACACCTGCCGGTTTGTCCTATATATGAAAATGTAATAGAAAAACTACCCCCTGGATTCAAGTAACAAAGCTCTTTAGGTGGACTTTTGCACAACCAGCTTGGCGGTGTGCTAACGTTTTTTTTTAAAATTTTACCCTAAAAATTGCGGTGAGGATTCAGAAGCATATTTAGAAGTGTTTCCTGTATTCGTGCTATTGTGCTGGTCATGGAGATTAGGAAAGTCAACCCAATGACGAGAACAAAAAGGTAACATAATACAAAACGAGTTGTAAGTCAGGGCGTGTGTTTTTCCTTTTCTGTGTCTCTGTGCATGATTGGTCTTGCGCTTTTAACCTTAAAACACGGGCGTGAAATGGGATCGAGCTGCACGCTTGAAACCTGAGTGCACTATTTTGTAAGTGTTCTTCAGCGACCACAAGGCTGTGTTAGTTTGTGTCCACTAACATCGCGTAAGACGTTCAGGCAGCCACAGCAACGCCAGGGAACGATTCCCTAGTAAAAAAAATCATTTGTATGAGAAATTTCTTGTGTCCAATAAACACATATGAATCATACAAGATATATAAGAACATACAAGAACATATAAGAACCATATAAGTATTAAATGAGAACTAAATAAGAATTATATAAGATATATAAGAACCCCATAAGAAACTTATAAGAAAGTTCCCGCTAGTTTCTCATATGGTGCTTGTGTGTTCTCATATATCTTATATAGTTCTTATATAGTTCTTATATGGTTCTTATACGGTTCTTATATGTTCTTATATATCTTGTATGATTCATATGTGTTTATTGGACACAAGAAATTTCTCATACAAATGAGAATTTTCAGTAGGGTTCATGCATACACGTGCAACTTCGTCGTTCCCAGGATTTCAAACATGGACGCGTCATTTCGAAGTGTTCCTCAATTTCCACAAGTCATTACGAGTTTGTGTCTACTAACATTTTTAACAGCTTCACGAAATGCTTTCTAGTTAATGCACCGTCATTGGTTCCAAAACACTATGGCATTTTCGTCCGGTCTGTTACACGGTTTAGTAGGAACCTCCCATGCAGGCGCTACGGTGCGCGCTTGCAACTTTACCGCTCATTCCGTCCATCTGCTCCGAAATGACACCTTAGCGGCTCTTACGTCCCACCTCGGGCGTCGCAGTGTTTCACATTACGGGTTGCTTAAGTGTTTAAAATTTTTATATTATTGAGATGCAATGTGCTTCCTTCAATATCTGAGTTTAGCCTGCAATGCACGGATGGCGAATAAAACTTGTGCCGACAAGAAAACAAACAGCAGTTCTTGCGGTGTTCAAGCTCCGACCACCGCGCGTGCCCGCTCGTCCCCCGGTTGTCGGCCCTCTTTATTCTCGTCTTTTTCCGTTCCCCACACATTCCTTCCCCCTTCGGGGGAGGGGAGCGCTTGGTTTTGATGGCAGTGATGGCCGCCTGCAGGAAGCGGTCGTCCTCATTGAAAAGGAAGTGGTCCTCGATCAGCTGCTGCTGCCTCTTTTTGCCTATGCCGGTCAGTGGGTAGTAGGTGGCCTTCGGCTCGCCCTCCAGCATGCGCAGAGTCGCGCTCAGTTTTTCCTCCATCTCGCGGTATTGGGCCTCCGTCAGGCACGGGTTGAAAGGGTAGCCCTGCAACGAGCGTCCGCAGCGCACCCCGGTGGAAATGGCGAACTGGTCGTCGGGGTCCACGTTCACCAAGCTGCTGAGGTCTTCGAAGTCCGTGAGTCTTGAAGCCGCCGTGGTAGCACTAGATCACCAGGTTGAACAGGCCGGCGAATAGCGTGTACGACTCGGCATCCGGGGCGCACAGGCCGACTTCGCTGTCGAGGTTCTGCACGCCGGACTGTATGATGTCGACCAAGGTGGCTCCCAAGGCGGTCTTGCGAGTCTTGAGCTTTTCGAAGATTTCCGGAGGACCGTACGATGGTAGTGGGACTCCGAACGGTATCTGACTTGGGGTGCAAAGCATCCTTGAAAGGGTGCGAATGGGTGAGCTTGGGGCGGCGCGACGGCTGGCGGGAAGGACGGTGGAAGCAGATTCTGGCTTTTGGCGCTCTGAGCTTCGAGTGAAAAGTGTTGACTCTCGACGCGTGCGCTAGAACGGGAGGCGTTCATTGTGGTCGTGGTGTTAACGTCCACTCAGATGCGCGATCCACTCATCGCTACGGCGTTGGCAGAGAAGTGCTTGGCCGCTCGAGAAGGGCTCTGCCGGCCGCTCCTCTTCCTGCGGCTCTGTAGCGACTGTGCCTGTCCGCTGGGATATGCACTCCCGGCGTCCTCGGAATCCTATGGTCTGAGCACGTCCGGTGTCCTATACCGCGTTCGGGGCAGTTGGCTTGCTGAATAAGGCAGGAGGGAGGTGGCAAAGAGGCGAATTAAAGCTTGTCAAGCATGACATCTTCGTGTGCGTGTGCTGCCTGGTCAGGCGCCCTAAGCCTCTCGGGGCAAAATCTCTACATGACGATGAGCGCCGCCTCGACGTCGGCGGGTGTTAGCGGCCGATTTGCTGCCGATGCACTTTTCTCTAGTCGTTGGCGACGCTCGGTGTCGAGGGCCGCGTGTAGATGACTCCCCGCTCTCATGGGCACCTGGCACAGTGCGCATAACCCGGCACGCTCATCGTCGGCGTAGGTCAACGGTGTGTCCTCTGCGCACCACTCATTCAGGGTGCGTCCCTGGATTGGGGCTGGGACGTCGGCCGGCGTCAGTGTTTGTGGGACTTGTGGTTCTCGGTGCGAGCGCAGGCGGGAAGCGAACCCCACGAGGCTGTGATGCTCCATGATGCACCACGTCGCAGCTTCATGGGTTCGGGGGCGTCGCCGTGGGTGCTGAGGAGGCGGCCGATGGCCCAGACTGCGGCTGCCGGGGGAGCGCGACCGATGGTAAGAGGACCGCCGCGGGGGTGAAGGGCGTGGTCGTGATCATGGTCGGTCTGGCGGCATGGCTGCAGATAGTCGAGGTCAAGAAGAGGCACAATTAAACTAGATGGAGACGACGTTACTGAACTCTCAGCACTTTTCGCCACGTTCAATAAAAGGTTTCAAGTCATCGATGTTAACAGGCCCGAAGCGTGCGCCGATTATGGAGCACCGTATTCGATATGCGAGGCGCGTAATTCGCGTTTCGACCACGAATGGCCCGTCCCTTCGTTTGGCGAGTGAAGCGGAAAATCCTTGGCTGGCTTTACTGAGTTGGTGAGTGCGTCGGAGAACTAGATCTCCGACAGAAAATTCGACATTTCTCCGGCCTTTATTATATTGAATTAGTTGTCGTGATTGGACTAGGTTGATATTCCCCCGGTCCATTTCACTGTATTTCGAATATTATCGCAGATTCTTTGCGTAAACCTCGAGTGTGATTGGCGCGGACCAGCATCTGGCGCAAACTCTATATTGTTTTCCATGGGTACTCTGAGCTCCCGACCAAAATTCAATCGTGCCGGTGTGAATCCCGGGGTTCGGGTTTCTGTGGTACGGGCAGCAAAGGCCATCCCTGGGATATAAGAGTCTAACTCGCGGTTTTCGTTAGTGTCCAAAATTAGCATTGCCCGGAGGTTGCGATTTACTCTTTCAGCGATATTGGCCTGGTGGTGACAAGGGTAAGGAAAATTATGTTGGATACCGAGAATCTCACAACAATTTTCAGATACAGTGCTGGCGTAGTAGGTGGCCTGGTCTGTTAAAAGGACAATAGGATACCCAAACCGGGAAAATGTTTCTCGAAGTTTGTCCCATATCATCTTGGACGTAAGTTGACGCAGGGGATGAAGGTCGACCCACTTGGAGAAGTGCTAAGTGACCACAAAAAGGTACCTGTTGCCTTCTGGGCTGCGTGGAAATGGGACTATGATATCACACGCAACAATTTCCCAAGGACGATGACTCTGAACCTACTGCATATAACTCAGGGGCTTCCAGCCTCAGGGTTTTGCTGTCTGGCATTGAGGACAGCTGCGGGTATAACGCAGGACAACACGGTTCATTCGAGGCAAGGGTGCAATTCGGCAGAGCTTTTGGTGTTTTTTTCCCCATCACTGTGACCTGCCAGGACACTGTCATGAAAGTAACTTATAAAAGTACGTCGTAATATTTTCGACACGACTACACGGAATGGCGACGTGGTAGGGTCACCCTCACCTGCTTGAGGTCTGTATCGAAGTAAAACGCCATCGTTACTCTGGACGTAGGTGTCTGTGGATGCATCAGTCATGTCCTGTCCCCTGGAGCTGAGTTGATTTACCGCGTAAATATCTGCTGGCACAGATCGTCTGCTCGCTGGGCTCTTAGCAGCTGTTCCCGGTTCACGACTACACCCCAGGCAAGTTCCTCGTTAGTAACAGCGACCAACTCCGTCGCTTCTTCCTTTTCCTGGGGTGGAAGGGGGGCGCGAGACGTGGCGCCCGCCGCAATGTTGGATTTGCCAGGCCGGCACACAATGGACAAATTGTATCCGTGTAAGGTGAGAGCCCGTCGAGCTAGACGTCCTGCTGGGTTTTTACGATTTTTCAGCCAGGTCAACGCTTGGTCGTCCGTCTGAATTGTAAAGGTGGCTCCGTCAAGGTACATATCGCACTTCTTTAGGGAAATATTATTGCTAGGCACTCCTTTTCGGTGGAGGTATAGTTACGCTCCGCTGCCGTCAGTGTGTGGCTCGCAAATGCAACGGGTCATAAGGCCCCATTATGTTCCTGTAGAAGCACTACTCCTAGTCCGTGGTCGCCGCCGTCGGTTTGTAGCTCAAATGTGGCATTCAGATCGGGAAGTCTGAGGGACGCTGTATCGGCAATGGCGACTGCCAGCGTTCTAAAGGCTTACTCGTGAGCAGCAGTTCAATTCCATGGGACATCCTGGCCCAGCAGCTCATGAAGAGGTCGTGCCAAATCGGCATAGTTCGATATAAATTAGCGGTAGAATCCCACCATGCCAAAATATCACTGTAAACTCTTTTTGTCCTGAGGAGTTAGAAAATTTTATCATTGCTTTCAACTTCTCCTCCTGTGGATGGAGGAATCCATAATACCTGCCAAGTTTTACGATTTTATCGTAAAGTGTCCGCTATCCGGCGCTTTCTTACGGTCATCTTATTAGCAACAATATTTTTACAAATTTCCGCACCCCGTGTAAAAAAAAAAAAAAGTTTTTTTTTTTTTTTTCGCCTGTTTACAAGTTGGGGTTGGCAACCCTGGTAAATTCACTTGTATGCCAGGACGTGGAAGCTACCGCTCCTCGTTGTGAGGCAATTGTCATTGAGGTCAGTGTTCTAAGGTGTGGTATAGCCGCTAACATCTATCCATCCATCTTAATCCAGTACTGTTTAAGAAATCTCCTTTGTTGTGGCGACATGGGTTGTGGCGAATGTTGTGCTTTGTGTTACTAGAACTTTTACTCATGATCCTTTGAAACCATCTTTGGTACAAGATGTCGGGAAAAAATACTTGCAAGTGTTTATTCCCAGCTATTCAACCGACTTTCCATTTATAAAGACGTCGCGTGAGGGCGAAAGGTACGGATCTGGTAGTCTGTGTCCCCGAGAAGTCAACATTTTGCACGCTGGTGTCTATCATTTGAATACAAAAAAGCACAAGGGCTCTGCAAAATTAGTTGAAACCTAGGAGAAACTTCGAGGGTATTTTATTCGATCAACGGATTACGACACTACCCGAGCAGAATGCCTTTTTACGGCATTTTTGATCAAGCACAACGTGCCGTTCACAGCGGTTGTTGTGGAGACGTTACAGAGCAAGAACTTTGCTCTTTGACGTCTTCGTTAAACCAGGCACAGGCGAAAGAGTTTTCAACAAAGTGAAGAAGGCACAAACGCAGTCCGCTCCTCTATGTCGAAAAAGACCCTTGAACAGTTGTTAGTTGTGAGGTGCAGCCAGTCCGGAAAGTGCCATGAACAAGTGTTCAACAACAACTTCCTAAGAAAAGCAAAAGCTGCAACTTCCTCAATGTTGGCCCAACCTTGAACTTCTAAAGAATAAGACGTTTTGTGCTATGTATTATGTGTTTGTGCCCTAGTTGAGGAATTTTTCTTACCTAAACCAAGTTCTTGAAGAATAAAACAGTTTTTGTATTTCTTCACACGATTGTAGTGTTTTTGGCATCCCCTGTAGTATTTTCAGCATTGTAGGGTTGACAGCTCTGCATGCTCCACCACGAATCCAAGAAGCGGTACCCTACTTGAAGCCAGCTGTACTTTTTTTGGGTTAATCGTCAGTCCTGCATCACTCATCCGCTGCAGAACAAACTGCAAATGGGTAATGTGGTCGTCCAAGGTCTTTGAAAACACCACTACGTCGTCCATGCAAGCCATTGCACAGTTAAATTTATTATCTCTCAAACGGTGTCCATGACCCTCTGGAAACTTGCGGGAGAATTAGACAGGCCAAAAGGAAGTCGATCGAATTCAAATAGGCCCCTATGGCAAATGAAGGCCATTTAGGAGGGTCAGCCTTGGCGACAGGAATCTGGAAAAACCCTCTACTACAGTCGAAGAGTCGAGAAAATGCTTGCCGATCCCAGTGCATACATTACGTACGAGATCGATGGGAAAAGGTATGCATCCCTTCTCGTTATGGCGTTAAGAGGTCGAGAGTCCACGCACAAACGCGCTGTTCCATCTTTCTTGAGCTCCAGGACAATAGGAAAGGCCCATGGACTGTTTGAGGGGCGTACCGTTTTGGTATCGATCATTTGTTCTAACGCGCGGTCAAGCAGCTCTCTTTTATGAACACTCAAGGGGCGCGCATTGAATCGAATTGGTCGGGCATCCCCGGTATCGATTTGATGTTCTAGTATATTAGTCTTCCCGGGAATCTCAGTGAACATGTAAGAAAGCAGCTTCAGCACTTTCGCAAGACGTTCCCGCTAAATATCTGTCCCAGAGAATGAACTGAAGGCTACATGTATATTTTGTCCTACGTCGTTGATTAGCGAAACGTCTGCATTTTGTTTAGAACGGCGTGCTTCGCCTCGTGGTAGACGCTCTGGTATTGCCTGAGGTCTCACTGGAAAACTTAAAGGGGTTGAGATCCAGCCACACCGGTATTCTTCCATTGCGAGGTCTAGGATGGTGCCCTCTCTTGTTATAAAATCCCTCCCAAGAATGGTGCCACAAGCGAGACCTGGTAGGGAAGTAAGGTATTGCTGACATTTCCGTCCATCATAGGAGAGTTGCAAGCGAGCTCTCTCGCTGGCGGATATTACTTCGTTCGATGCAACGCGCACCGTTTTTTGCGAGGATCGCATAGATATACTACGGTCTTTACACGATTGTTTTACAAAGTCTCCAAAAAGAGATATTGGGGCACCCGTATCTGAAAGTGCTGCAATTTTCTGCCCGGCAAAGTCAACTATGATGTAAGGTTCTCTGGCTCCGTTTCTGGTTCGTCGCGTCGCATCAAGAGATGGAACAAAATCGATTGGTGCACAAAAACGAAATGCCCAAAGCAGTTTGGCGGGAGTCCCACTTACCCGCCGGACGCTAAACCATGTTTGTAGTGCCGTCATCATCGGGATGAAGCGGGCAACTCATTGACCGGTCCGTCCTATCCACTCACTACTGGAGCGTGGTTTGGGTCTGACCTGTCGCGGGTTATTGTCCCGTGATGTACGAGCTGTCCGAGTCCTACAACCGGTATTCAATTCCGATGAGATACCCAGCTTTGCAATGTCATGCGGAGTGACTCCAAGAACGTCTGGGTTTTATAAACAAATAAGTGGAAATACTTTGACGGGCGGTAGTTACATTACTAGACCCCGTAGAAAAGCACAATATATCAGTATGCTGTAAAACAAGAAGTAAAAACAAGAAGCCAGTTGAAAAAGAAATAGCGAGAGAGGGTGGATTACATACAAATTTAGAAACCAAGACAGATGACGTTATCATTTTTTCGTTTGAGATATTTTAAATACATATCAACATCGGCATAAAAAAAAAGAATGTTTGTGCTTTATATAGGTGTCGTCATATTGTCAAACTATTCAAATCTATCGTGGCGGCCTGTGTCACATTCAGAGAGTTTCATCTTTCTGTGATACCTATGTTTATTTATGAGGTTTAAAAAATCGAGCTTCAGTTTTGCTTTCGGCTCCTGTGGAACGTTGCAGAGGCAACGCGATATGCGATATCGGCAGCCGGTGGCGTATACGGACGACGCGAAAAATAACTTTTTTTTACACAGCCAGCTGTGCAACCCAACCTTGGTATATACAGTAGTATAATATTTTCAATGCATTAAATACGTAATCATTTGCAACGTAACACCCTATTCTCAGAAGTTTCTCCCTACGTCAGTTTGTCCATGCATACCTCCGCGGTGCGCAGATGGCATAGCATCTAAGCTCAACCGGCTTGGTTACCATGACCACATAAAAAAAAAATACCCGAATGAATTCTCAAAATTGCATCAATATATACTCATCCCCACCATAAGGAACAAAGTCAAAACATATTTCCTTGAAGGCGATCGCCTGCCTTAGATTATTGTAAAAACATGTAACTTTTATGTGTTCTTATTGTAAATATAGTGCCCTTAATATGTCTCTCTTGCATGGTGTTATGAAGTGTTGTGATGGGTTAATGTCAGACATGCGTTGGATGATTTTGTTGATAATGACGATGTTAACGTCAATGAATACAGGTTCCTCTTGTTTTTTTTTGTTTTATTGTGACGCATTGCTTATGTTCATACGTTTATATGCATGATATTGATCGCAAGGTTTACTGATCCCTATGTTTATTTATATCTTGTTGTTAAATTATTGTATGCTGTTTCTGTTGACTGCTATAAGAAGGGGGGGGGGGGGCTGGCGGCCTCGTCAGAGGGCTTTTTTGCCTTCTTTTGCTGCAGCCCCCAAGACGTATGTATGACACATGCATGTCTGAAATAAACCATTCTATTCTATTATATTATATTCTATTCTATTCTCAATCAATCCCAGAACCTCTCCTTCAGTAGCCTGACGCTTTACCCCCTGCACCTGGTTTTAAATCTTCCAAGTTAGCCGGCCAATATGATCTACTTCTACAACAAAAACAGCAAAGGCAAGATAGAATCTCAAGAACGGCTTTCTTTTATTCTCGCCAACTTCCGAAGCATTCTTCCGAAGCAAGATCATTTACTTTCCAGCATTGAAGCCTGTTCAGCTGATATAGTTATGGGCACAGAAACGTGGCTTACCCAGGAAGTCTCCGATTGTGAACTAAGTATATCTAGAACTTTTCGGCTGTATAAGAAAGATAGGAGCGCGTCACGATGCGCGGGAGTTATCATCGCTGTTAAAAATGAACTAATCTCTTCCCGCATTGATATTCCGAGCCCTCTTGAAATGTTCTGGGTGACGGTGCGGTTGAATTTCAGGTCTTGCTTGATTGGTGTGTGTTACGGCCCACCCGACTGCTGATGTGATTTTGTGGAAAACTTAAACGCAAGTCTGGAACAGGTGCAAGCAAGATTCCCTAGCTGCCCCATCATACTGACTGGCGATTTTAACTTACCTGGTATAAACTGGAATACGAAAGTAGCCGATGAACTCTGTGGAAACAAACAGCAATAGATAAAATCTCAAGATACTATGGAAGCATTTCAGCTTCAACAAATTGTTAACCAGCCAACCCGTAACGACAATATTCTAGATTTAGTTCTAACTACTCATCCCCATTCTATTGATGTTGATGCTTTAGAATATATCAGCGCCCACAAGATGGTACATTGTGTTTTTACTACCCCAGTTCAGAGACGTGACGTTCTGAAGACACAGATATCTGATTATACAAGGGCCGACCTTCAAAAAATGTCAAATATGTTGTCTGAATTTTCTTTCGATTTTTTTTTTGTTGAATTGCCGATCAGTAAATGACAGCTGGGTGTCTTTCCGAAATAAAATGATTGAGGTAAAAGAGATGTGTAACCCAAAACATTATATTTTACCATGTGCTAGTAATCCCTGGTTCACGACAACTGTGCGACGGTGTATAAATAAGAAAAAGAGACTTTATTCAAAAGCCAAGCGTTCGGACGCCCAGGACGATTATGAGTCTTATCGTTCAAATTCAGGGTCTTGCAAAAAATAAATCAGGAGAGCCAAATTTAAATTCTTCAACAGCGACCTGTCTAACATCTTGAAAACCAACCCGAAGAAATTTTGGATTGTGGTGAACCCTAAACCAAAGAATTTACGCCTTTCTATTTTTTCAGAAGGGTGTAGTGTTTTGAGCACATTGGAGACAGTAAAGGTATTTAACTCTTTCTTTGGTAGCGTCTTCACGGATGAAATGCCCTTGGCTAATAATATGTTAATATCTTCAACGTCCGCTAAAATGGACACATTTATCATCACCACTGAGGGAGTTGCCAGTGCAATAGATCGACTGCCAACAAATTCAAGCCCTGGTCCGGACGGAATAAGCACAAAATTGCTGAAATTAAAAAAAGACATATCCAGCAAACTTTTAGGAGCACTCTTCCAAAAGTCACTTTCTACTGGAGCCCTACCCGGCGATTGGAAACTGGCCCATGTCATCCCTATTTACATATCTGGCAATCGCGACTCCCTCACAAATACAGACCCATCTCTCTTGCGTTTCATGAAAATTACTGGAACACATAATTTATTTTCAGACTATGAAGTATCTTGTGACTAACAACCTTCTCTTTTCAAACCAGCATGGTTTCCAACAGGGACATTCCTGTGAACTTCAACTTTTCGAGTTAATTACGGACCTTCATAAAAGTATTCACTCCTCCCCCGGAACTGACGCAATTTTTACTGACTTTTCTAAAGCCTTTTTTTGTGTTCCGCATACAAGGTTAATAAAAAAAAGTGACAGGTGCTAATATAGAAACGGGTGTCATTAAATGGATCTCAGACTTTCTTTCAAATAGACGTCAGTGTGTCGTTATCGATAACATAATCTCTCCCCCAATAGCCGTAAAATCTGGTGTACCGCAAGGATCAGTACTTAGGCCACTCCTCTTCTTACGATACATTAATGATATTCACGTAAACATTCAGTCCAGGATCCGACTTTTTGCAGACGACTGCGTCATCTACCGAACTATATCTTCCCCCTCTGATAGCGCATTACTTCAGGCAGATCGAGACAAAATTTCACTATGGTGTGTTGATTGGCAAATCCAGATAAATACGGATAAAACGAAACAAATGACGTTCACTAGAAAAACCAACACTCCCGAGCATTCTTATCAAATTAATGGTGTAGATATAGAAAAGGTGCAATGATTGAAGTATTTAGGGGTTCACCTCACAGTAGTGTTATCTTGGAAATTACATATTGAGATAATATTACGAAAGGCTAATCAAACCCTGGTATTCCTGAGAAGAAACTTGTTTTTATCTGACACAAAAACAAAACTAAGGGCATATACATTCCTTGTAAGAAGCAAAATAGAATATGCGTCAGTTATTTGGAATCCCCACCAATCCTATCTAGTTAATGAATTAGAGTCTCTCCAAAATAAAGCATCCTGGTTTATAACACGCAATTATTCAACCACCTGTAGTATAACAAGTATAAAAGAGTCCTTAAATTTAGCATCTCTCAAGAACAGAAGGCGAATCGCCCGTTTTTCTTTATTTCATAAAATATATCACTCTTCTACACCTTTCCGTCAAACACACAATGTTCCAGCTAACCGTATCTTCCCACGGCGAGACCACCCCAACAAAGTAACCCCAATTTTTGCACGCACTAACCTATACAAATGCTCTCCTTTTAACCTTGCCGTTTCTGAATGGAATGCCTTACCGTATGATATCGCAGTGACACAGGATTATCAGGCTTTTTTAAATCCCCTGATTCCTTTCATTTCACAAAAAAACATAATCATGTTTGCCTCTTGTCGCAGATAGGCCATAGTTCTGCAGTGTTTTCTTGGTTTTCTTTTTGTATTTGTATAATGTCACCATTGAAGTGCAGCAATTGAACTTTGTGATTATGTATACTGCTTTTTTGTGTGCCGCGGCTTTCTTTTCTTTTCTTTTTTTTCTTGTTTTCTGTGTATCACTACTGTGAACGTGTTCCTTTTGTATGAATTCCCCCCATGTAATGCCCGAAAGGGCCCTTAGGGTAAATGAATAAATAAAATAAATACACATACCAGTAAACTACAGTTTTTCTAATGCAAGCATGATGATGTAGAGCAGGGATGGGCAAAACACATGCAAATATGTATCGAAATACAAATACAAAATACTTCGTCAAAATGTATTTAATTACAAACCTAATTACATTTCCAAAAAAGCATTTAAATACAAGATACAAATACAACCAAATGTATTTGGTCTCCTCCAAATACTTTTCCAAATACATTCCTCAAAATTTGCGTCAGCGACTTCAGGGCACCTGCAACGGGTTTCTGGGTATCTCATTTTAATGCTGCATCGCACACTCGGGAGTTAGTGTACGAGGGTCTAGTAACGTAATAAAAATATAATCACGAAAAATTTAATCAGCTTGGACGTAATAGGTGAAAAAAGTAAAGTGTTTCAAGCAGCTTTTTTTGTCGATTACATTTTAGTATAGACCAACAAAGAACCGAGACGACCAAGACGCGCCGCACTAGCTAGAGAATTTTTTTATTGTTGCAACTCGCATCAGTTACGAAAATCTGGACGACCCGCGCATTTAAAATGTTAGTCAAAAATATGGACGGAAATCAGGCTGGAAAGCATGACAAGTTGTCACAGGCACTTATTTAGCCAGTCTGCCTGTGAACGACGATTTCGTCACTATTCTTGCCCTGGACTAGCACCGTAATCACAAAGTCACTAAATGCTTGTGTTTGATTGAGAGACACGGCATTCGGTGCAGAGCGTAGTTTTCTTACTGCTCTGGACAGTGACAATAAATTTGAGAAATGTATTTTCGCCCACAAAATTGTATTTAGTTTCAATTGTATTTGAAATACCCACGTTTTAGTATTTAAATACACACGTCAAATACATTAGCCAATTTGTAATTAGATACAAATGCAAAATATACAAAGTATTTAAAATGCGTATTCCAAATACTTGTATTTTAAATACTGCCCATCCCTGATGTAGAGGAAGTTGATGGTAATTAAACCAGATGTTCGTCACTCGTTCACAAACATAATTGTTTTATCTACACAAGCTTGACCGATGGCTCGTTGCGTGCATTATATAAATTTAGGGATAAAGGTTGGTGTCGATTTTTGTGCGCGTTGAATGCCTGCGGCGTAACAATACAAAGAGGAAATTTCTTCTGCATTTTGGCTGTATCCACCTTGAAACTCTAAGCATATGGCGCCCGGAGTAATTTGGGAGAGTTTGGCGTTTTGCTACGCGCCATCATAATTACTGAGAAAAAAAGAAGCAAGCATCAACGAGAACAATGAAGTTGAAGAAGGATGCAAGATCTGACACAGTACCGACAGGCCGAAATCTCATGTCATCAATGGCAGATATCACTCTGTATTATAAGGCGGGTGGTACAAGGGCTTATGACACAAGACGTAATCTTATGCAAATGTGTCTGCGGGACGAAAGTCTTACTATTCAAGAAAACATGTCTGAACATCCATACCTAGGAGTCACAAATTCCAACTCAGAATATTTGTCAACGTTAGGCGTCCTGATTTATATCGGTGAGCTGGACAACTTTTTTTTGTATTTCAAGGTGATCAAACTTTTACGCCTGATTAGTAACACGGTTTTGGTGAATAATTATAAAAAAAAACTTTAGTCGAATACATTGGCCCCGGTCAATGCGAATTATTCGGAGGTATGGAACAATGGAGCATTATTCACTTCACCATTAACACGCGTTATCACTAAAAAAAAACAAGACAAAAAAAAACTAAAAGGCAAAGAGAGCTGTGGTGTTTTCATTTGTAGGTATTTCCAAAGGGGCGGATTCTTATGCTGCTATTTGCCGCTAATATGTAAATTAGAAAAAAGAAACCCAACAATGTACACGATCCTTACGTGGCTTGTCATGGTTTAGCCACGGGCACGCATCTATTATCTTCTATGGTAAATATTCTCTACTCCCCCCGTTCTCCAGCTTTTTCTCTCTTCCGACCAATGTGCGGTCGCGTGCGACTCGTTTAACAATACCTTGGAAAAAGGCTAAAGTTACGGCTCCAGCGAAAGAATCAGAACTTTGGAGTTGAGACACACTAGTGTATGTCGTCGGCGCGCCCCCCTCCCGCAAAGTGCCGTCACGTCCGTCGCTTTGTGGTTCTAACTGTGCTGAGCGGGCAGTGCGCTGATTGAAGGGTGCATTGGCGCTGAATCGGAACTACATTGTAGTGCTTGAAGACAGAAACGAAATGAAGAAAACCTGACACTACTTTGCGTGGCGTTCTTTCTTTCCCAAGCATTGCGGAAGCGCAGCACAACAATTAACGGTAATGCCAGCCGCTACCCAGAGCTTTTCACACATTTTCTCAATTTACCTCTTTGTATAGCTGCCATTGAAAAACGCTATTTTAGAACCCATTCCGAGTGTACTGCCTCGTATCTACGAAAATGGATCTCACGTGTTTCGAAAACGTTTATTTTGCGCAGATAGCGCACAATTTTATATTTAAGTGTTTGCGCTCGAACAAAGTAAACTTTAAACGATGCTCCCAGGTCTGTCTCTGGTCGGGATGGACAGGACAAATTCTCGCAATCCCCAAGTAACGTTTAGAAAAATATGGAATTCGTTGAATGCCTCGATAACAAAACTAATCCATGCTAGGCGCTACGGCATTGCACCGTATCAGTGAAACATACACTCATTTTTCGCGTCGGAACATATATACTGACCCTGCTGACACTCTCTGGGATATTTAACGTGCTAGATCCTGATATTCTACCCCATATGTCCTCTTTTTTCATATATGTCCCAGTTAACCTTCATGATTTGTCCCGATTCAGCCTGCAGGTGGCGTTTTAGTTTCGCAAACAATGATGAGTTACACTGATGACATAATAGGGGAAAATTTGACATTCTGAATATTTAGTGTGTATGTTTAGATGGGGATCCGAATATTAACGACACCCTAAAAACCTCCGATTCTTAAACAGCAACCTGTCCTTTTGCTTACTGGGATGTCATTGTGATACTTTTGAGTGTGTATGGCGTTGTCCGATGTCTCAGGGTTTGGGAATCACGTTTAATTTACACCATCTCATTTGCACCTTCACATTTATTACTTTGTGGCCGTTCTTTTGTTGTGACCATTCGTCTAAGGCACGGTTGCTAACGTAAAATGCCCGTGCAATAAATACTGGCCATTCAAGAGGCCATAATAGAGCCCCAAACGCCAAGTGGTCACGTACAAAATAAATAAAGTACTGACCGCAGAACTCTCCCCTAAAGCTCCTGCGATTCCGCGAAGCGCAATCGTCCTCCGTGGGTCTTTGTGCAAATGCCCAATTAAATGTATGGGGCAAAGCTCTCTTCGGAGGCATTGTACAAAGAAAGTTAACTGCTTCTGTTGTATAAGATTCCTTATCCTGAATGAGCTCTTTGCGGTACAGATTGCGCCTTGGCGCTTTGTTGATCAATCACCATTTGCAGAAACGTAGACACTGCTGGAGGGCTGGTCTGGGACAACGCACGCAAAGTAATTGACCAAGCCGACTGGTGGTTATAGGGTCGATTCTACGCAAAACTCTTCAGGCCCAAATTAAACCCTGACGAATTCGCTCTAAAACACTGCATGTTTTTGGTGATGTAAAAGTACCCTTTCCAAATAATTTTGCAATAACAATTTGTTGTTTGCATATCCGACGACACCGATTTTTTTAAAGACATTACAAGGGGTAAGGAACGATATAAAAAGGTTTGAAACGAGACTGCGAAATAAACATTATCAGTAGGTCAATATACTGTTCTGAATTATCCAATACAGTATCTCTGGCATTTACGAGTGTCCTTAAGCGGGCAGATGCGATAAAAATGTCATAGAAAGTTGATGTTGTTGATTACGGGCTTTATGGCGCAAAGCTACTATGGCCATACTGTGCCAAGCTTGTTTAATTGGGACATACTCAGGACTTTCTTATAAAAATATCTAAAAAAAAGGTTCATACGACAAGGTTAAAAGACATAGAATTAAAATTACAACTTCAGTAGGAAGCCGGTTTTTCTCAAGTAATTTATGACACGGTCAAACGGTATTATAGGAGTCTTCCCAATTAGCAGCGCTGGGTGAAAAGAAATCTGGTGTGAAAAAAACTCGGGGAAATGTGTACTTCGTTCTTGCTCAAGCCCCGGGCACCGCCACAAAATGTGTAAAATTGTTAAACGCTCCCCACAGTCATCACACAGGGGTGGGGCTTCCCCCTGAGCAGATGTCTGTGGGTAAGGTAGGAGTGTCCAATTCTAAGTCGACACAAAAAAACTTCATGGCGGCGGGTTTTGTGGCACGCACTCTCCCACATACCAAGTGCTGGCTTCATCCTGTAAAGTTTGTTTTCGCATTCCAGACACCCCTCCGATTGCCATAGTTGGAAAACTAATAATTTTGCTAAGTGCATTATGTCTTGAAATGGGATATGTGAGGTAGTTGGCAGTAGGTGCTTAGAGCTAGTGGCTAATTCGTCTGCTCTCTCGTTGCCTAGGATTCCCATATGGCTAGGAACCCAGCAAAATGTTATGTCTCGGCCAAGCCGCAGACTACATTGTACCTTAGATCGGACAAGTTGTACCAGTCTATTTTGACTTCCCTTCACTGAGCAAAGTGTGATGAGCACACTTTGAGAATTCACAAATAAAATAGATTTCATCGACTTGCTGGTGAGAATATATTCCAAAGCCATCAACACTGCATAAAGCTCTGCCGTGTAAATACTTGCACATTCCTTGAAACGCTAAACCTTACTGAATCCTTCAGAGTAAACTGCTGATCCTACAAAATGCAAGGATTTGGCACCATCGGTATAAAATTGGGAGTAGTTACCATACTTCTTCAGCACCTCAAGGAATCCTTGCTGAATCACCACTGGGGGGACGTCATGTTTAGTAAATCCAGTGAAATACCAATCACAAAAGACGGGCAACGCACTCCACGGAGCTTCATTTTCACCCTTCTGCAAAAGGTCGGTCTCGTCAAGGGTGAGGTCAAGAGATGTACAAATGCCCTCAAGGCGAACGCTTAAAGGCGGTACCACCCTCGGCTTATCTTTGAAAAGACGAGCAAACCGAGAAGTTTGCAAAGAACCATATATAAGTTGGGTGATTTGGATAGGACAGAATTCTGGAAGCCTAAGTCACCGCAAGATAACGTCGTCTGTGCCCAAGTGGCATCTGATTAGATTCGGCGTACAAGCTAGGAGTGGGCGATGTGCGGAAGGCACCTGTAGCGAGCCTTAAACCGAGATGATCCACAGGATCCAACATTTTCAGTGCAGAGGGCCTTGCTGAGTCGTAAACTATAGCACCATAGTCTAGACGTGACCGGATAAGGGAGTTGTATAGGCGCAGCAGACATATTCTGTCGGATCCCCATGACTTGTGCGCTAAGACTTTAAGAATATTGGCTGATTTAAGGCACTTCTTTTTCAGGTCCTTCAGGTGGGAAACGAAGTTTAACTATTTATCAAACGTTACGCCCAAACATTTATGCTCTGTTTTTACACCAATAGGAACCCTGTTTAACGTCAGTTCTGAATCTAGAAACAGCCCCCCACGCAGAGAAAATGGCACACAGATAGTCTTCTCAGGTGAAAACTTAAACCCATTTTTGTCAGCCCATTTACTAATTTTGTTGATGGTAAGCTGCAGTTGCCGCTCACAGCTTGACAAATTACAAGAAGAAACCGAAATGTGAATATCATCCACGTAGAGGGAGCATGAAACGGAAGGTGGAATTACCATTGACAACGAATTAATCTTTACGGCAAACGAGGTGACACTCAACACACCTCCTTGCGGAACGCCATTTTCCTGGACATACTGGTCGGATAGTGTGGCGCCAAGTCGAACTTGAAAAGAGCGACCTGTGAGAAAACTGCTTGTACACCGCAACATGCGACCACACACACCACAAGCATACAAATCATGAAGGATAACATACCGCCATGTCGTATCATATGCTTTCTCCAGGTCGAAGAAAACAGAGACACAATGTTGCCTATTTACGAAAACTTCACGTATTGTTGTTTCCAGACGGACTATGTGGTCCAAAGTAGGCCGCCCTTCTCGAAAGCCACATTGGTTATTAGCGAAGAAGTGGTTATGCTCCAAAATATATATTAACCGCCTGTTAATGAGGCGTTCGAAGGTTTTGCCAAGGCAACTCGTTAACGCGATTGGACGGTAACTACGTGGGTCCGAAGGGTCCTTCCCAGCTTTCAGCAAAGGAATTACATGCGCCTGTTTCCAGATTTGAGGGAAGTAAGCTGCTTCCCGCAGATAGTTGAAAAACCCTAGTAGTGTGTTCAGTGATTCTCGAGACAACTGACGGAGCACTTCATAGTGGATTCCATCAGGGCCTGGAGCCCACCTCTTCTTGGAGCCCAGATGCACCTCTAGTTCTTGCATTGTGAAAGGAGTGTTGTATGGCTCAGAGGCTACAACCGGACATCGGTATACGGTGACACTCAGCACTTGTTCTAAAACGCTTAAATTCCGCCCGATAATTTCGGGAGCTAGAAACATCCTCGAAGTGCTCTCCAAGCACATTAGCAACATCTTTCAGCGAATTAGTAGGGGAGCTAAATAGAGGAATAACAAAGCAACGGTAATCCCTTTGATTTTTTTTTTTTTTGTACCGGTCCCAAACTTCCTTCTCCGAAACAAAACTATTTAGGGAGGAAATGTACTTGGTCCAGGGCTTCAACTTAGCTTGTCTCCTAGTCCATCGGGCCTTTGCTTTTAATCTTTTAAATGCTATCCTATTTGAAGCAGTAGGGTGCCTCCAAAAGGTATCCCATGCCCTATGCTGCTTTTTCCTTGTGGTGGCACAGTCATCATTCCACCAAGGCCTACATCTCTTGGGTAAATTTTCAGAGGTGCGAGGAATGGCGTCTTGGGCGGCACTTACGATCTGTTTAGTAACATACACTGTGGCTTCTTTAGGTGACAAATTTGCTAGAACTGACGGGTCAAGCACCGCATCAAGTTTAAAGAGTGCCCAGTCGGCTTTGTCCAGTTTCCACCTAGGGGTTCGTTTAAAATAGTCGGCAGGGGAACGAGGCTATCAATTGCAACCGGGAAGTGATCACTCCCGAAAGGGTTGTTTAAAACCTTCCAAGAAAAACAGGGAAGTAACGATGGTGATGAAATGGAGAGGTCGATGGACGTGAAGCAATTATGAGTGGAACTATAAAATGTTCGTTCTTTTTTATTTAAAAGGCATACGTCCGAGGACAGTAAAAACCTTTCTACAACAGCACCACGAGAGTCAAGGCGCTTACTGCCCCACATGGGATTGTGAGCATTAAGATCACCACAAATTAAAAAAGGCGTTGGGAGTTGCTGAACTAATCCTTGAAGTTCATGAAGATGCAGTTGACGATGAGGTGGTAAATTCAAGGACACAACCGTAATGAGACGATCGGCAAGAACACGTACCGCTACTGCTTCTAGTGTTGTACGCAGAGGAACTTCCACACATGCTATGTTACTCCGTACAACAATGGCAACACCACCAGAAACGTGGTTTGAATCCCGATCCTTTCTAAAAACACGGTGACGATTAAAAACTTTTGTATGGGTGTTGTTAAGATGTCTCCTGCAAGCACACAGCAATGGGCTGTAGCTCATCCAGAAAGAAATGGATGTCATCAATATTTCGCAGGAGACTTCTACAGTTCCACTGTATAAAACTATAGGTGTTCATGTTAAAAATGGTTTAAAGCAGGGTGTCGAACCGGAACCGAACCGAACCGAAAACCGGATCCGAACCGGTATTGTTTCCGGAACTGAACCCGAACCCGAACCGTTATATTGTTATCGCGATGAACCCGAACCGGAACTGAACCGGAAAAAAATAACGGTTCCGGCTCATGTCAAAACGGTTCGGCCACGCGCTGTTGACAATGAATGTGCTATCAATGCCATTTGTTTTTTTAAGTGCCGTCAACTGACACACACCTCGCTTACAGATTCTTCTTCTCCACTCAGTCTTAGGAATATAAACGCTGCATCCATGAATCTTGACATAGGAACCAGTATTGCGCTGGTCGCGGCTTGCACGGAAGAAAGAGAATTGGAAGGCTGTGCAAAAAAAGAAAATCGCGTCACGGGATTTCATTTTCCTACAATCTCGTAAATCCTAAATGCTGCTCTGTGCTCATTTCATAACACGTTTCTAGAACGCGCGAGTTCTTGAAGCTTGCTTCCATCGGAACGAGAAAAGAAAAGGCTGTGGAGTTTATAATAATGCATCCCGTTTCGTATAGGCACTTAGAAGCTAACATATTTGTGAGACAGCGAACTCTTCTGTTTTAATATTTATCCTATTACGTCCTTCTAGCATTGCGTTCGGTGAAGTGTTTTTCATATTCCGTATCTTGTTTAATGAAAACTTCTTTAAGGGTTTAATTTGAGTTACCGAAGGCTAGTTCAAATAAAGGAACCTGTATTTTCTCCCCACTGTTCCTTCAATTGCTTACACGCCGAGGTGGCGGGATAGTTAGCGAGTTCTACTTGTAAGTGGGTTTGTAAGGAGGTCGCGGATTTTACAGCTACTGCGTCGGACCCAATTAGATGAAGTCCGAATGCGTAAACGTCGGTGAGGTAACCTCTGAGTGCACATAAAGAAACCATTCCTGGTAGAAACCCCTGAGCCTTACACTAGGATGTATCCCGTTTCGTATGTGCTGATTTCAGATGTTTTATTTGTAATTTATTTTAGGCTGCAGTGCACATACCATAATAATAGCAGACTCGAAATATTTAGTCTAAGATATATAACAACACGGTCAAAGCAGGACAACGACACCAACACAAAAACGAGAAGGAAGGGCTTCTTGAAGTTTCAACACCATCCGGCGCACAAGCTGTCATTTGCCGAACCCAAACCAACCGCAAGAATGTACTTTCCCATTACCATTAGCACAATTTGTCTTTTGCACCACATCCGTGGAGTCGAATTTAGACCTAGATCATCCAACGTGGAATGATCCTATAGTTAAACTTTCGACACATTATCATAGTATTGATAGGGTAGATTAGGTCGTGAAAAACTTTTCTTGTGTGCCTTCAGCATTACAACAGCAAGTAGTTACTTAACTCACGACCATGTTCTACCAATGTCGGGGCAGACCGAAAAAAAAACAACGAATCGGGCCTGTCTTTGAATAAATATAAAGCAGACTATATGTCAATAAATCTTTATCTACAGTTTCGTTTTGTGTCCACAAGAAGCACAGGTGACACTGAATCGTCTGCGGGGCTACCTTTTCCTTCGAGAGGCACACTCCTCGTCTCGTCTCTATATCTTTTTGAAGCCGGGATACCTTACAAGCGTTTGTGCCACCACGCGCATGTGCCAAACAGGCTTGGCAAATACATGAGCTCTGAACCGCTCTTTTTAGCGTGAATCTTTTAGAAGCTAGATTTCATGTGAAGTGAAGCCACCAAACCGTTACCCCTGATTTCCTCGCTAAATTTAGTGGCGAAAATGACTTCACATGGTCGCATATGTTACGCCACCTGTACACAAATAGTTTTCCCCACTGAATTTAGTGGCAACGTCATGGTCACGTGACCTTTGCGAAAATTCAGTTTCTGCTTTAGATTTAGCGAGAAAATGGACGTCACGTGACCTCTACATCGGTTCACTCTCGCCGCTAAGTTTCACGGGCAAAATTACGTCACGTGATTTCATGTCACGTGACCTATACACAAATTCAGTTTCCCTGGTAAATTTAGCCGAAAATTGACGTGACCTGAAGTATCCGCAAATTGAGTTTTCCCGCTAAATATTCCGGTGAAAATGACGCCACATGGCTTGTCACATGACCTTCAGACACCTTCAGTTTTCCCGCTAAATTTAGCGATGACACTGACACGTGAGCGGACGCAGCACGTCATTTTCCACGCAATGTGCAGAAGGGCCGCCCCTTCGGGAACAGCCTCAGGGTAAAGGACTTACTGGGGGGGGGGGGGGGAGGGAGGGGGAGTCAATGGGGTGTAGGGGAGTGGAGAGACCTGGAGGCAGAATTCGAGAAGAAATGCCTGAGGCTAGTTCTGCAAAATTAAGAAACTTTCACGTACCAGCACAACGGCGGGGCAACTTGCGATACATATATTATCCAATACAGAAGATCGACACCGAAAAACGCCGAATTTGAGAGGGAAAAAACCGTAATACTATATAAGAAACCATCATCTTTTTTTTCTTTTGCGAGTGATTTAAATTGCTCTGGCCTTGAATAATAATTGATGCCAAGACTGAAATTACAGCCTAACCCTAAAACCAATTAGTAAAAACTTGATTGAAATATTATCGCATGATTTAAATCAATCACTTGATTAAAATATCATATCCAGCAACCCTGACGACTATGTCCTTATCTAATGTACGCGGAGCCGGATAAATAAACACATCGTGAAAACCGCACTCGTCTCACTCACACCCCGTTTAAAGAAAAAATATGTTCGAATCAAAAACATACCTTATACTTTACGACTTCTCAGACTGTCTTGCTTTTACCCTCATGTAATGCATTGCTAGATGTCTCTGAAGCAAAATAAAGGAAACAAATAAAAAAAAATTGTATGTTTAGGCAGCGAGAAGTCTTTTAGTCTTATTTGGCGTCTGTTGTCTCCGCTGAAGTTACGAAATGTATCCAGTGCACTAAACCTTGTTTCAGCTTATGTCCAGACGCTGCAGAGGCTAGGAGCTAATGAAAGCAATCAAGCAACCTCAAAAGCGCAATGCCTTTTCGTGGCCTTTTCCGTTCGTGATTGGTTCAGCGATGATAGAACACGCACATGAACACGAAGAACACCACGGTGGTGGGCTTTTGACTCTAAGATTGGCCCCATCATCTCGTAGCGTCCGCTGCGTCTGGACATAAGGTGAAACGAAGTATACCACTGTTATGCTGGGGTCTCAACGCTCATCACGCTGTAGTGATACAAAACCGCATGCCGGTGCGATGCTCATCTAGGTCGATACGGGCAGGGATAGGAATCGAACCTAGGATCCTTGGATTCTGCGGCGGTAGCTTTTACTTAACATGATCAGAGCCGCTGTTTGTTAACACACTTGGCCACGATCCCCATTTCGTAGGTATATGCCTCTAACGCCTATTTTACTAGTTCACTCCGAATATTGACAAACTAAACGTATTCTTGCTTTGTACATATCGCATTGAAACGTACACTTGAAGTAGATATTAATTACTAAAATATATCAGATATGCTTTTTGGTAGCTATACTAATATTTGAATATTGCCGGGCTGGGTCGAAGCGCGAAATTTGTCGTTAAGGTATGGAGCGCACTAAACGATATAAAAAGTAAACTGAATACACTGGGAACAAAATTTTCTTTAATAACACTGCTCATGAGCAGTGTTATTAAATAAAATGCACATAAACTATAAGAAGTGCACTTCTTATAGTTTATGTGCATTTTCTTTTTATGAAGCACACTAATCGAACTGACTTGCCAGCTGCAACTATACGTACGTAAGGAGGCCGCAGAAAAAAAGTTGCACGTTTTTACGATTCTGGTTCTACAGTACATAGTACCTATAGTGGAACATGAGAACAACGCGTGTAATAGTCGCTGGTATCCCTACACGCGGAGAAACATACGAAAAGAGGGAGATAAGAGCGCTCAGACACGGCACAATGCAGACCTCTGACGGGAATGATTAAGGGGTAGATGCAGAGCTAGCTGTCTTTGTGTTTACTTGCTGTTCGAACGCGTTCGGACACGAACGCCGAACTCCGGACGCCGGAGTTCGGCGTTCAATCGCGTTCGTAGAGTGTGCATGATCAAAGTCAGCCAGCTTTCTGCCTACGACCTAATCATTCCATCCAGAGCTCGGTGTTCTGACGTCCCCCTGTTCCTCGTCTCCTCCTCCTCCTGAGTGTCTACCCGTATAGTGACTAGCGCGTGTCTCCGACTGTTGTGTTTTTTTTTTTTTTTCGACTTCCACTATTCCGGTGGTGTCAAAGCAGCAATGGTGGACTCAGCAGACGCCTGATCTGCTGCTGTTCGTTCTCCCTTTTGACATTAAACGCAAGCTTCGGTATTCAGGCGTGTGAATTCCGTGGCGAAAGCGAAACTCGAGTTCGCTTGCACTTTTTTATTTAGACTTCAAGAAGCACGCGGAAGGATGGTAACGCCCAACAACATGATATGCCGGCTTTTGCGACGTCATTTGTTTCACACTTCGGGACCAGTTTTGATGTATGTGAGGACGCTATCCACACCAGCCGAAGTCGTGTTCTTGACTTCTTGAGACGGTGGGTGAACTTGCCAGTTATTTTGTTTTGTCCCAGTCTGGAGCTTTCATAATGGAGACGCGTTCCAGTTACCGTAGTGTCGCGTAGTTCTCAAGCCATTAAATCTAAAGCCCTTCTATCCTGCGGAAATGCTCGAGATACGTGCCGCGCGCCATTCATTTTTGCGGAAATGCTCGAGATACGTGCCGCGCGCCACTTCTGGGAAGAACATGGCGTCTGAAATCTAGCTCAGTGCTGCACTGTGCCGCCATTATCTTCCAAAGGGCTGCACGCTGCACGTGCCTCCTTCATTGACGCACATTGCGCTACTTTTGAAACATGAAGGGCCGCGCTTCAGTTAACTCAAGGGGTCTTTTCGACCAGCTGGCCGTAGTACGAGGAGTGGAATGCGTCCGGTGTCTGCCACATCCAAAATCGGGACGGCGATCCGTGGTGTTAGTTAACCGTGGAATCCCCAGGCCTGTAAATAATAAACCAAAACGGTACAAACAAAGCAGACCGAGACGCTCTCCATGCAAATTAGTGCAGCAATATGATTAGATATGTTAGACAGCAGAGAAAGGAACTGCTTTTGTAGTTGGATTGCGGCTTGATCATCATCGCTATTTGCGAACCAGAAATTGTATTTGTTATTGTGTTTCTGCCGTCTTGACTAAACTGCAGATTTATTTCGCGGTTTTAGGACTTTGCAGCCTCGGTATATGTTGGAATTTCGCAAGGTAAGTCTGTTCCAGTAATCTGCTGAGTGACAACGAACAGTTGGAAGTGCTGTAGTTACGGCCAAAGAATTTATTTTAATGATCACCATGGACGTTTTAAGTACTACATAAAGGAATTAGTAAAAATATTAAATAAAGAGCAATTAATCTGTGTTAATCAACCTAAGGAGCAATATTTATTTAAACTAAATTCCGGAAATAACTGTATTTTCTTCACGTATATTGAGCGTTTGAATATTCCAGCTTTGCGAAGCGAAGAAATTTCTGTGTATACGACATACCTGTGAAACTTAATACGAAGAAGATAAAAAATCGGTTCAAAGCGCAGTGTTATAAGAAGAAGTTTGGGTATTCAAATTTTCTTGGGGGATTTTGAGCTCAGTCTGAATGGTTTACAGTGCGGAAGTTGGTTGTGCTCGGTGTCAAGGGCGTGTCTTATCTCCAGGTGTTAAACATTGTAGGTAACTTAGTCTGTCTGCTAGACGTCTGTAGGTGTTTTGAATGTGCAGTTTAGATCCTTCTTTATCGTTTTTTCCCTTTTAGAATATATTTATCGTAACGCTCGCATCACTAGATTTCCGCTGCATTTCAGACAGTTGCTTTGTCCTTTTTTTTTATCTTCCCCATATCAGGGTTTTCGGGTATATCGTTTATAAGCAGTTCGCCCGCACTTTCTCACTTCTGACGATTCTGTGCTATTTGCTGCTCCCCATTGTCGGCTTGACGTCATAGGCACGTGATCTGTTTATGGAACAACACGCAAACAAACAAACTATTACGTAACTGGCAACTCCTTTCGCTTTTATTCCTGGTCCTTTTCATCTTTTCTTTTTTTTTGGCTGAGAATTCAATTTTAAAATTTTCAGGGTCATTGGGGCCCCGCACATCGTTTTAAATCCATCTATATCAAGAAACTAACTTTGAAAAATAAATAAATGTACTTAGTCGAATATTACTAGGAACGTCAGAAGGGCTAACGTGGTCTTGGCATTGGCATTTGTCTTTTTCGTTGGTTTGCTTTGCAGCGTTCAATCTGCAGCATGTTCTGTCCGTGGGACAAAAATAGGTACTGACATTTAAAAATGGCCTTTCGGGATGGGAATATAGGGCTGAAATGAAACTATTTTATATGCGTCCACTTTCTTTCCAGAGCTTCTCTTTGTGATTAGCAGTGTGCAGGTTGAAGTCCCAATCGTCTCCGTTAAAGAGTTTACGAGAAGGTGATCGATCTAGAAAGTTCTTTGTGACCGTTTACTCTTGTGTTTTTTTATTACAAACGCCGCACAAAACAAATAGAAACAATCAAAACTAAATGTTTTCAAGAAAACGGTTTCGGTAGTCTATAAATCACTTCGGCTGTTTTAAACTAACGAAACCGAACAACTTATGGCCTCCTTCGATCTGTGTTTTATGCTCGTTCGCCTTATTCTTCACTCTGCTTTTGGGTTTGTATCGTGATCAATAGCGTTCTAAAATTCCTTTCAATCGAACTTTCAGAAGCATGGCGTGAGCTATGCTGAAATGATTGATGCATTCTCTGGAAAACAGCCCTCGCCAGATTTGAGTAACATCGGCACTTTTAGAGCCGCTGGCGGCAGTTCGAAGCAGAAGACTACTGGGAAATTTTCGTGGTCAGAAATTAAAAAAAAAAAAAATTTACGCGAGTCTCATTTTTACAATCTCAGCCACGAGGTTTAAGGTAGGAACACTAAGAGAGAGACGGAAAGATATTTTTAAAATAAAACTATAGCTTACTTTGAGAACATCGCTGAATCTGCGTGGCAGATTGAATTCTCTTTATCCTGCTTGTAATTTTACTTCACGTCTTATCCAAACATAATATAGAGAGAAATAAAGGTCTTTAGGGCCCTACGAGGTTGACTGGAGCAAAAGACTTCAAGAGAACAGTTTTGTCGTCACCGCATGAATCCCTTAAAGTCCTCTACGTGTTGTGAAAAAGACGTTTATGGCGCGAGTTTAGGCAGCAACCCATGACTTCCCTCATCATTTGCTCGTTTCTGGCGTTTAAAATGCACCAATTGTAACCCGAGTCCTTTGTTAAATTAGGGTTTCCTTACTTCTTTCCCTGGAACTTTGTACTCAAAATTTTCTTATTTCTTTTAATTGATAGTGTCTTGCTCCTTTTCCCAGAATACCCTTGACGTACGTAAACACACCAGCCAGACGCGTGGAACCACCGGCTTGGCAACTGTTTTTTTTTATTTTATTGATGAATATTTCAGACTCATTTGATTCCAAGAAGTAGTTTGCAGCATTAAAAGTATGATGAGAGAAATGTCAGAAGCAGCAGTTAAAAAGTTGTAAAAATAGTATACACGAAGTCAACACTGTTACATCACGGTGCGGTGGCGGCGCGTGAAGCGCACTTCCAGTTTGGGGCTGTGGGCGGAAGTCTCCATACGGGACGTGCATTACTGCGCTATTTTGAAAGAAACGAGACAAAAACCTACCTTTTCGTCAAAACGTCACGTCTGGGACTCTATCGAAAAAGTACAGAAATGTTTGAAAGGCTGTTTTCATGTGCTTGGTTCTCTTGAGTACGTGCATATGAGCAGTGAAAGGGGAAAACCACACGCCGTCGGACTATGATTGCTTGCGCAGGGAGCACTTTGAGTTGAATTCACGAAAACTTGTCGTCATCAGATTTTTTTTTTTCCAACGCGAACCAAGAAAACTCAAGTTGTACGGACCACCTGCGGAGTACGCTCAGTATGTCTTCAAGTTCAAACGGCCGCCAGATCGTTCGAACTGTCGTTTGCTCTTTCAAACATTTCTGCTTGTTACCTGCTCTTTCAGACTACACCGGCCCGTAGACCAAACGTTGGCCCCGTAATTGCAATAAGAACTGAGTGCAGACATCAAAAGACGTTTTAAGTTTTAAGTTTGGTTGAAAAAGGAGGCTGGGTGTAAACAGTAGACACAAACATGTGTTGATAATTGTTACCAGTGGCCATCACCGACTCATTATGCCTAATTCACTTGGTCCAATTCTGCTTGCGATTTTGAGTACTGACGTCGACCATCTCAGCTACGGTTCACGGTTCTGCAGCCCAGGCGACGTCGCGGTTGAAAATTGCGAGCGGAATCTCGTAATGTGAATCAGGCTTTAGCGCCCATTCTGCGGCGTCCACGCGGAATGAATCGCCGCATGTCACATTATTCACACTAGGTTTTCCGGTGTAACAAGCATCGGTGATTTTGCTGCGTCCGCTCAAGTATTCAGACATTGCCCAGGAAGACGTAGACTCAACGATTCCAACGCGAAAATAGCACGGGGACTCACACCGACGCCGACAACATCGCATTTCAGTGGTTTGTTTATAGGCGACGGCGAGCTTCTTGCCTACACTCCATCGCGCATGCGCAGCGTCTGTATTGCCACTAGGGGCACTCCGGTTTGTTTGTAAACATGAATTGGTCTATAGGGCTTAGAAATTGTTTACACCTTCAGATTTGTCCCTCGGCTATTTCAATACACCAATCACTTCAAATGCTTCCAGATTTCTCCGCTATCCAGCCTGGAAGGTCAAGGTGAATTATTTACATTCCCAAAACTCCACAATGTGCCTCTTCTTTTCCGTCGAATAATTGCTACCTTTAAAATCTTACTTCTTACTTCAGTGTACCATTGGCCCTTACATATGACAATATAAGTTTAGAGATATACTCTTCCGAAAATGATGTGTCCTATAGTCTGTTGCAACTCAAGAAGGTAGGGCGAGGGTAAGATGGGCCGGAAAGGGGGAAGCAGGCGGAACACTGGAGAAGAGAGGGCGATACCTCCTTCTCTCTCTAGCGTTCCGTCTGCTTTTTCCTCCCCGGCCCGTCTTACTCTCGCCCTACCTTCTTGAGTTACAACAGACTATCGCCAGAGCCTTCGCCAATATATCTGTGTGGGGGCGACATCTGGAGGCTTCTGTCGCATTGTGAGGTGCACCTCTCTCTCTCTTTATATATATAGTGTCACTAATGAAGGTGACGAGAAGACGTACAACGAACTGAAAAATAAAGGTTCAAGACGCCAAATTGCGCCAAACGAAAAATAAAGAACGAGCGTCGAGGCAGCAGAAAAGCGGGCGGCGATTCGGCGGCCTGAGAAAGAGAGAGGGCGAGACTGACTCGACAAGGTCGCGGGCAGCTGCTTTTCTACAGTGCGTCACAATCTCGAAAGTTTGGCGAAGGAAGGTTCGAGCGTCGCTCGCTGGGGGTGAGGATGAACTGTCAATTTCGACAACAAAGAATCAGGACAAAAGTTACGTCCGGTGCAAGAATGAATGCGAATCTTCTAGAAGTCCCTGACCGAGCGTTGCTCTCTTGGCTCTGCGGGCGGCATTATCCCCCCTTTTAAAATTGCATCGCCCCGATGCAACCCGAAAGGAAAAGAGAAATGGCTAAAACATTTACGGTGAAATGAAGTAAACATGCAGTGACACAATCCTAACGCGAGTAGAACGGCTTGAGTCAAACTACGCGGACAACTTCGGGTCGTAGCTGGCGGCGTCCTTATGGTCGGGCCCTGTCGGGGAGCACCTCGTAGTTCAAGTCCCCAAAGCGGCGAATGACCTTGTAGGGTCCGAAGCCCCAACAAGCCCCAAACACTGCTCAGTGGGAGCGAGTTGAAGGGGAGTTCGAAAGGCTGTGGAATTTCCCGAACTGTGTCGGAGCCCTGGACGGCAAGCATGGGGCCATCCAAGCTCCACCTGGTGCAGGCTCCGACCCATTCAACTATAAAGGGTTCCACAGCATTCTCTTAATCGCAGGTTGCGACGCCAGCTACAAGTTTACGCTGGTAGACGTTGGGCAACCAGGGCAATATAGTGGTGGAGGAATCTTCAGGAACTCTGAAATGGGGCAGTCCATACTCTCTGGAGGACTTGGTCTCCCGCCGGCTGAACAGCTGTTCCAGACATCAACCAAACTGCCTTTCGTCTTTGTAGCAGATGAGACCTTCCCCTTGCTCACCAACCTGATGCGCCCTTACCCTAGGAAAGATCTGAAGTTGAAGCCGAAGGTGTTCAAAAACAGACTTTCCAGGTCGAGGAGCGTCATTGAAAATGCTTTCGGCATCCTAGTTGCACGTGGGCGCATCTTCAGACAACCAATCCAGGGGTCTGAGAAGACCCTGGATGCCATTGTCTGGGCATGCGGCAACCTTCACAACTACCTAAGGGTGTGCGATGAAAGCGAGCAGGAGGGACGTCGCTACTGCCCTGCTGGTTAAGGGGACCGAGAGGAAGCGTCGGGGGCTATAACCAACGGTCAGTGGAGGGCTGATGCCGCTGACGAAGTGCACTTTCCGATGTGACCTGCCTTGGCTCAAACAATGCATCTGAAAGCAGCAAAGCAGTGAGGGAGAAGTTCACTGGATTTTTGTGCTCCTCGCATGGCGAAGTACCTTGGCAGTACAAGGTGGTATTCAGAGGCTGAATGCCCGAGAAGTAAGTGCAATAACCCACTTAAGGGGGTTATTTTATAATTTTTTTTACTACGTATAGTTCCTTTTTTAGAATTATTTCCGTTGAACAGACGCTAGAGAAAAGCGGGCCAAGCACCTTGAATGCATTTTTCTCCGTTGTACTTATTTTGGGGATACATTTGGCAGGGAAACTTTCATTTGGTAACGGGATACAAGGAAAAGCAAGGTCATGGTTTTACCTAATCTAACGAGCAGTTCAGCTATGGAATTGTTTTTTTTTTCATTGCTTTGCTAGAGTTTTTTTTTTTTTTTTTACAACGAAGCGGAATGCAAAACATTTTTTTTAAAATTTTGAACATGATGTTGCCATAAAATTTCAGTGGCTTGGTAAGACTAGAGCCGCTTAATGTACCCAGGGTACCGCATCCCATATCGTCCGCTTGACTGGAATTTGAGCCAATTGAGCTTTTTGACTGCTGAGATTTGTTCTGTGGTCGGGGGCAATTTAAGCATGTGCAAAACATTTACGCACAAGAGGAACTCGTAGGAAACTACTCAACATTGGGTGGGTCTTTTCATGTGGATTAGGTTTTTGTGTGGGTAATTGTACAGATGATAAAGCGAAATTCTTGTGTTTTGTTTTGGCCGTCAAATATTACGAACATTAGAAAGAATAAAACATAATGCAAAAAAGTAAAGGTGTCCCCCATACATCCAGATTCAACTACTGACTTGAATGGTAATTCATCATCTCACGTCACGATAGTAACACTTTATGAGATAGTGCCTCAAAATGACGGCGCCCAAGATCACAATAGCTTCGTTTCACTGCCCCAAAACGACGGCTCCCAACATATAAAAATTAATGCTGCTTTGCAATTTTTCGCAATGCGACGGCACGACGAATTGTAACAACAAAATAGTAACTTCGCTGTTCTGGGCTCCAAAAGGGCGGCTTCTCAGATCACAGTAGTAGCATTTCATTGCACTGTGCCGCAACAGGGTTCTTATAAAAACAGTAACGTAGCCGCATTGTGCCTCAAAAGGGCTGCTTCTCAGATCACAGGAGCAACAGTTGATTGCAGTGTGCTGCAAGATGACGGCATGACGACCCCTCAAACAGTAACTTAGCTGCTTTGCGCCTTAAAAGACGGTTTCTCAGATCACAGTAGTAATATTTCATTGCACTGCGCCGCGACAAGAGGGCCCTTCGAAAAACAGGAAGTTAGCTGCATTGTGCCTCAAGAGGACGGCTTTTCAGATTACGGCAGTAATAGTTCATTGCACTGTGCCGCGACATGACGGCATGACGACCCCTAAAAAAAACAGGAACTTACCTGCATTACGCTTCATGAGGAGGGCTTCTCAGATCACGGCAGTACCAGTTCACTGCACTGCACCGCGACAAGAGGGGCCCTTCAAAAAACAGTAACTTAGCTGAATTGCGCCTCAAAAGGACGGCTTCTCAGATCACAGTAGTAATATTTCATTGCACTCTTCCTTGACAAGCGGCCCCTCAAAAACACTAACTTAGCTGCATTTCGCCTCGTAAGGACGGCTTCTCAGATCACGGCAGTAATAGTTCATTGCACTGTGCCGCGACAAGACGGCCCCTTAAGAAACAGGAACTTAGGTGCATTGCGCCTCAAAAGGACGGCTTCTCAGATCACGGTAGTAATATTTCATTGCACTGTGCCTTGACAAAACGGCCCCTCAGAAAACACTAACAGCTGGATTGCGCCTCAAAAGGACGGCTTCTCAGATCACAAAAGTAATATTTCATTGCACTCTGCCTTGACAAGACGGCCCCTCAGAAAACACTAACTTAGCTGGATTGCGCCTCGTAAGGACGGCTTCTCAGATCACGGCAGTAATAGTTCATTGCACTGTGCCGCGACAAGACGGCCCCTCAAGAAACAGGAACTTAGCTGAATTGCGCCTCAAAAGGACGGCTTCTCAGATCACAGTAGTAATATTTCATTGCACTGTGCCTTGACAAGACGGCCCCTCGAAAAAGAGTAACTTAGCTGCATTGCGCTTCAAAAGGACGGCTTCTCAGATTACAGTAGTAATATTTCATTGCACTGTGCCGCGACATGACGGCATGACAACCCCTCAAAAAAGAGGAACTTAGCTGCATTACGCTTCATAAGGAGGGCTTCTCAGATCACGGCAGTACTAGTTCATTCACTGTACCGCGACAAGACGGCCCCTCAAAAAACAGTAACTTAGCTGAATTGCGCCTCAAAAGGACGGCTTCTCAGATCACAGTAGTAATATTACATTGCACTGTGCCTTGACAAGACGGCCCCTCAAAAAACACTAACTTAGCTGGATTGCGCTTCAAAAGGACGGCTTCTCAGGTCACAGTAGTAATATTTCATTGCACTCTGCCTTGACAAGGCGGCCCCTCAAAAACACTAACTTAGCTGCATTTCGCCTCGTAAGGACGGCTTCTCAGATCACGGCAGTAATAGTTCATTGCACTGTGCCGCGACAAGACGGCCTCTCAAAAAACAGTAACTTAGATGAATTGCGCCTCAAAAGGATGACTTCTCAGGTCACAGTAGTAATATTACATTGCACTGTGCCTTGACAAGACGGCCCCTCAAGAAACAGGAACTTAGCTGAATTGCGCCTCAAAAGGACGGCTTCTCAGATCACAGTAGTAAAATTACATTGCACTGTGCCTTCACAAGACGGCCCCTCAAGAAACAGGAGCTTAGCTGAATTGCGCCTCAAAAGGACGGCTTCTCAGATCACAGTAGTAAAATTGCATTGCACTGTGCCTTGACAAGACGGCCCCTCAAGAAACAGGAACTTAGCTGAATTGCGCCTCAAAAGGGCGGCTTCTCAGATTACAGTAGTAATATTTCATTGCACTCTGCCTTGACAAGGCGGCCCCTCAAAAATACTAACTTAGCTGCATTTCGCCTCGTAATGTCGGCTTCTCAGATCACGGCAGTAATAGTTCATTGCACTGTGCCGCGACAAGACGACCCCTCAAGAAACAGGACCTTAGGTGCATTGCGCCTCAAAAGGACAGCTTCTCAGATCACGGCAGTAATATTGCATTGCACTGTGCCTTGACAAGACGGCCCCTCAAGAAACAGGAACTTAGGTGCATTGCGCCTCAAAAGGACGGCTTCTCAGATCACGGTAGTAATATTTCATTGCACTGTGCCTTGACCAGACGGCCCCTCAAAAAAACATTAACTTAGCCGGATTGCGCCTCAAAAGAACGGCTTCTCAGATCACAGTAGTAATATTTCATTGCACTCTGCCTTGACAAGGCGGCCCCTCAAAAACACTAACTTAGCTGCATTTCGCCTCGTAAAGACGGCTTCTCAGATCACGGCAGTAATAGTTCATTGCACTGTGCCGGGACAAGACGGCCCCTCAAGAAACAGGAACTTAGCTGAATTGCGCCTCAAAAGGATGGCTTCTCAGATCACAGTAGTAATATTTCATTGCACTGTGCCTTGACAAGACGGCCCCTCAAAAAATACTAACTTAGCTGGATTGCGCTTCAAAAGGACGGCTTTTCAGATCACAGTAATAATATTTCATTGCACTCTGCCTTGACAAGGCGGCCCCTCAAAAACACTAACTTAGCTGCATTTCGCCTCGTAAGGGCGGCTTCTCAGATCACGGCAGTAATAGTTCATTGCACTGTGCCACGACAAGACGGCCCCTCAAGAAACAGGAACTTAGCTGCACTGCGCCTCAAAAGGATGACTTCTCAGATCACGGCAGTAATATTGCATTGCACTGTGCCTTGACAAGACGTACGGCCCCTCGAAAAACAGTAACTTAGCTGCATTGCGCCTCAAAAGGACGGCTTCTCAGATTACAGTAGTAATATTTCATTGCACTGTGCCGCGACAAGACGGCCCCTCAAGAAACAGGAACTTAGGTGCATTGCTCCTCAAAAGGACGACTTCTCAGATCACGGCAGTAAGAGTTCATTGCACTAGGCCACGACAAAACGGCCCCTCAAAAAACAGTAACTTAGCTGCATTGCGCCTCAAAAGGACGGCTTCTCAGATCACAGTAGTAATATTTCATTGCACTCAAAGAACCAAACCGGAACTTAGATGCATTGCGCCTCAAAAGGACGGCTTCTCAGATCACGGTAGTAATAGTTCATTGCAGTGTGCCGCAACACAACATGACTCCTTAAAAAAAAAAATCACTCCACTGTTTTTCAAAAGGACATGTCTTCGGATCACAGTTTTTACGACACACCCGTGTCCAAATGAAAAAGCAAATGTGGTCATGAATAATAAAGGAAATCTTCAGTACATGCGATGTAGTGAAGAGTGTAAAAACTATAAATTTCTCCCAATACAACAGATGTGATATCCGAATAAAATGTCAGAGTCGACAAGATGGCATACACACCATCAGCGGCTGAATGGAAATGAGAACACTAACTTTACCCAGCATGGCAATAAAATATCCAGAAAAAATTTAAAAGACAAAGTTGAAGCAAAAAGGAAAGGACGTGACCTATTTATCACAGATTTAAATGAAAACCACAAGGGCATAACAAAAAAGTAACATACATCTTCGTTTAAAGCACTAAAATAAAGACATGTTAACATCATGTATACTAATTTAAAAGAACCGTTCATTAGTTTAAATAATCACGTAAGGACTGTAAATGCATCTTGAAATGTAACTAACTTGTATGCCCATATAAAAAAAATTCCCTGAATTGTGCATCTACCGCATAAAGTGGAGTATAGGTTGAACCGGAATATAATATGACTCCCTAATTTACAAATAGCAAAAAAATAAAAAAACGAGAAAAAAAAAGCTTTCAAGTCAAGAAATTGCAACTTTACCTTGGTAACAAAATTGGCCAGGTATACGAAAGGACGAGAAAACACAACATATGTATTTAATTGCCTTGCACGCAATAAAACAGGAAGTGTGAGAGCGTTATAACTCATATTCTTCAAAAACGTCGTTCGACGACGAGTCCACTAACACAATTCAAAGGGACGACGCCGTCCTTTAGAATTGCGCCCTCGAGAGCCCGGAAACACGAGCGACCTTGACGGCTTTCGTACGAAAGCACCTTGACGTCACAGGTAGCTATCTGGCGCGCAGATCCTGAGTAAAATTTTCCACCTTTGTTTCCAATTCGAGGTACACCGCATTCCTTCCACGAATTGAAGTTTACTTCACCTTGCTGGACGCCACCTGTTTTTGTCTCTGGCCTCGCCTGTAGCGCATGCGTTTCTCCGATACACCAAACTCTCGCTACGCACCGAAATTCCCGTAGATTTCTGCATAGGCGATTGCCTTCTTTTTGAAGGCTACCGTGAACTGTTTTCTACTTGCGCTCATTATCACTCCGGGAGCGGCAACGGTAGATGCAACAAACCAAGGAGCACAAGTGAAAGTGAATCGTAGCCATCGTGCCAAGTGGACGAGTGCTTTGCAAAGAAAAAAGTTCAGCCTTTCCACTCTCGTGAAGAAGGAAGACCAGAGGAGCTGTACTCGATACACTGTGTGCTTCTTCTTCGTCGTCGTCTTTTTTTCGCGCTGTTTCTTACGATAAATTCGCGCCAACGCGCCTAACTATCCATTCTTCTATTATAGCTGGAAAGGTTGCCCCACATCTACGAGCGATGGCGGAAATCATACTGGTTGTGTGCTTGCCGCCGTCGCTTATAGATGGCGGTAGCTGTCCAGGTAGGTTTCTGTCGACATACACGGACACGATCCTGGGGAACAGTCCTTAGCAGCTCCGCTGTAAAACAACATGGCGGCTTCAGCCATCTAGTGTTGCAAGATTATTTTCGTTTTTCCGCTAATGACCGTAATATAAGACGAGGGTCGACCTTTCAGGTCCATTTTCAAAAATAAATTCGACCTATATTTCGGTTTATACGGTAGTCGATGGTGCACTTTACTTTTTCATATGCCCTTGACAATTACAATAGACCCTATTCTGATGTGATGAGTTGCGTCCGGGTAGACGGAGTTTTGCATTTTACTCGTCGTTGAGGTGATCGCGGCGTCTCTTCTGGGATTCGTGGACTAATTTTAGCAAGTTAACTTTTGCGTCACTGAGCTCTTCAGGGTGCACGCGCCGTAGCCCGTGACACAGGTGGACTGCTAATGGCATACGCGGGTCTGTCACGTCCAAATGCTGTTGCAGAGGCGCATTCGCCATCTGCCTCGTCGACACTGCGATGACCTGCAGTAAGGCAGAACTATCTTGCGGCTGAGGAGGCCCTGTCCTCTTTGCCCGCCTCTGAGCCGGCGGGCGGAGTGCTGGCTCTGCAGAAGCGGGCTGCTGTGCAGGAGCAGGTGGTTGTGCTGGAGGAGGCAGCTGAGCTGGAGCAGACTGCTGCGGTGGAGAGGAACCTTCACAGCTGATACCAGCGGAGGCTGGTTCTAGCTGTGAAGGGTGTGGCAGCTGATGGTCTCGTTCCAGCTGCAGCAGCACATCGCATGTTGTTGACGGAGTCACGTCATCCAGCGTTATGTCCTATGGAAAGGACCGGGCCGGGACACCTTCGTTAGGTGTTGCCACAGCTACTGCATATAGTATTTTTGCTGCCACAAGGCATTTTGTCGCATAATGTTAAGAAAAGTATGTGTGATGTCAATCATTCTTTGTTATCGAAATAAAAACAAACTAGACAGGAATGAACTAGTTCTCTTGCTAGATGAACCACATTTAATAGTTTGAAACAATACATAGATACTCCCATTGTTGTAGCTTTTATGAGTTCTTGCTAATATATGCACACACATAAAGTAAGGTAGTGGTACCTTCACCTTAACGCCAAAGAAGCTCTCTCCTCCTACAGCGCGCGACAGTTAGCAAGAACAAGCGATTTTTGCCATTTTACTTTGTGAGTTAAAATGCAATCATGAAAACTACACATGTGGTGGAAAGGGCTCATCTGGGGCAACAACCTAGATGATAAGGCGTTTCACTGTTCGAGCAAAATAGAAAAAAGGTGCAAAAGCCGTGTTTATGCTAACAGTGTCATGCTGTGTACATACCGTTTGGCCAGAGAAGTGAAATATTTGTAAAGAGCACGCGCAGTGGTGGAACTGACGAATGGTGATTTGGAGCAGCGCTTGTAGCAGAGAACAATAAATTTTGGAGAAGACGATTGTGAGCTTTCATGTAAAACAGTTTTATAGAATCACTTCAGAAGTTAGACTGTGGAAAAAACTTTAGTTGTTGGAATGTTGGGGGACTACTGAAGCTATCATACCTACAGGGGACCTGGTCACTTTAGATATTTATTTATTTACTGAACAATTGTACCCCGGTAATTTTTCGGATGTCTCAATTAATCTATTAGGAGTACCGATGGTTTCCTTGGTTTGTGTTTGACGTAAGAAATATGTTTTTGGATACTTTGTTTGGTTTGTATTGCGGCGAGGTAATTGTCACAAGTTCAACATCAAACGGGCACTTTTGTGCTGAATGTGTCTCACACTGCCCTCATTCGTATCCAACCTGCTACTGTTCTTAGACCAGCTAAGCAGAGCACATAGATACTCTAATTGATCACAACGAGTAGTGCTACCTATTCATGTGATCGATGTGATTGGCACAAAAACCAATAACTGTTCGTTAGGCATGTGAAAATAATGGATCTGGGGTTTGAAGCTAATTAAAAGTGAACACCGTAAAATCCCGAGATAGCCCACTTAAAGTTGAAAGAAAATTGGGTGAAAATAAAGTGGGCTAACTTTTGGTGTGCAACCAAGAACAGTTGAAAAAATGCTACTTTTAGATCATGTGTCTCTGTCAAACTTGTTATCGCGGCGAGAGGTAAAGAAGCAAAGATGACTGTACTTCCCAGTCAGCAATGATGCATTTATGCCAAGGTCATCATTGATCAGAGCACTGCGATTGCTAGGGGTAGGCTATATTTCGGTGTTTAAAGGAAAAAAGCAAATCATGCCGAAAATAGGGTGGGTTACCTCTCGGACGTCTCTCGGCATTTTACGGTTGTTGTTTTCGCCGAATATTTCTTAATCGAATATTGAATAGTTGCTGCGCCTCTCTTCATGCCTTCCACTACTGTTACACCATGCTTAAACAAAAATTCAGCTGAACTCGCTGAGGTTGTTCCCAAGCTTCTAATTGCCCACTTGTGAGGTCCGTTAAATTTAATCTAGCTATAGTTATAGACTGGCCTCAGACAGTTCAATTCCTACATTAGGATGGCAAGAAAAAGACAGATTTATAAATCTTTGGCTATGTAAAAATATTTTCTTGCCTTCTGAATTAAGACAAAACAAGCACAAGTAATGAACACAGGTCGTTAAAACATTGCTTCCCAACATAAACCCTTGTTTAAAAGCCACAGTTAAATTCTGAAGCTTTTGTTGCAATGTCAATATCAACAATCACAACATTCTTTTTTTTTTTTTTTACGCCCGGTTTGCACGTGCGTTATACCACTTTGACGGTATGTTTTTCGCCTAAGTGCGCGGCTGCGCTGCGGCGAAGCGAGTCTCGAAATTGCGGTGTCAGCTCCGTTGGTATTGCTTCTCCGCAGTGCTTAGGTGAATATGAAGGAGCGCACTCAAGGGGGCTAACCCGCCGCCATCAATACTTCGAAAAGTTTCAATATTGCAGTTAATTTTGAAGCCAATATCAAATAGCGTATGATGTGAAACTAGTATTTTGATAATTAGATCATTTGTGCAGCCCTACTCATCGCACATAATACTGTACTTTCTTAGTTTTCAGTGGCATTGCCAAGAATGCCAGGTGCCAGACACTTTCAGTTTTCTTTTTGAGAACAGCTCCTTTTTGGCGCAGACATGGCACAAATTGTGCTCAAATACAACCTTTGGAGCAGCATGTAGCAGGGTTTTCGTTCTGGCGCAGTTCAGCAAAAATGGCGCAGCAGTTCTACCACTGCACGTGCTTCGAGTAATGACAACTTAATCCAAGGTTAAGAAAGCAGAGCTTAGTACAGTAAACTCTCACTTGACCGAACGTCGGTTGAACAAATATTTTAGAATAACAAACTTTAAAATAATCCCAGGCCATTTTCCTATGCATTCTATGCACAAATTGTTCAGTTAAATGAATTAACGAATTTCGGAAAAGCTAATATTTCAATCTAACGAACTTGATCGGTGGACCAAGGATTGTTTTTGCAATCAGTTCAACGAAGTGTTGTGCTCTGCAGTGCTGGCGTAGCCTATGCCTGCCGCCGCCGCCTCTGCAGTGGTGGCGTATCATCGCTGGCGTTTACAGCACTGCCAAGGCAAAACGGCGGCGCGGTAGACGAGAACGAGCCATGCGGTGCGTCTGCTTTTCTTTGTCGTTGGTTCCGTTCGGCCATTTTAGCTTCGGGTAACAACGGCAGGACGGCAGTTCGTATGCCCCCTTTCATAATGAGTACAACGAAGTGAAAGCGGTTGTCTCTATCAGACAAGCTCAAAATCCTTCAGTGTCTGGACAACGGTCAAAGGCAACTGGACGTTGCGAAAGACTATGGGATTCCACCGTCAACGTTGTCAACGATAGTGAAGCAAAAGTTGAAGCTTGAAGGAGAAACTGCGTTCAATCCCAACAGGAAACGACTCCGCACAAGATATTTCGAGCAAGTGGACGATGTTCTTGCGGTATGACATTGTCACAGCAACAAGCTGTGCCATAGGATGTGCAAAAAAACAACAAAAAAAACAAGACTATCTGGACAGCTTTGTTACTTTATGCGCTTTAAGGGTGCCGGTGCAAATGAAAATTAGTTTTTTTTTCAAAATGAAAAAGTCAGCAACGTAAGTGTTGCTCACATTTTCTGATGGAGTCATTAGATCTGATGATGTAATGACTCCATAAATTGCATTTCGCACTTTTGACTCCATGTATGCTGTACCCTATGCTGTTCCATATTCTAGTAAATATATTCAGTTTCGTGAATTTTCTGTGAACTATTTTCTTGGGACTCTTAAAGTTCACTGAAGTGAAGTTTTCCTGTATTTAGCAACGCATCATCAAAGCCAAATGTTGACGCCACATTTGTCACCATGCATGGAAACACTCAAAATATTATTCGAGTGTTTTCAAAGGAGAAATACAAAACAATTCGCCAAGGTAATAGCCAGGAACACCCCAAAGGAACAAAAAGCAGCATACCGTATTTACTCGAGCAATAGCCGCACTATTTATGAACAAGGCCCTTGTGCTTACTTTCCCACACAACACGTATACAGCCAATAATTGCGTTGAGCATAATTAACATAGCGAATAAGCAGATAAACCCCCGCAGGGGGCACCTGTGAAAGCAGGTGTTTGGAGAGTGGCGTCTCCAAGGACCCAGAGCCATGCGGGTTCGCCCGCCCACGTCTGGCTGTGCGTGGCTTTCCCGTGTCCGGGGAAAAGGGCATCCTGGTGGTTGAGCCGAGCCCGGGGTAGGTTTGGACCTTTCGGGGCCCCCCGGGCGAGGTAATACACCACGTCGGTCCCCGCTTCCCGTTGACGGGTGTCCTGGCTTGGCCCGACCAGGATGATTCAGTCAGTCGCCGCTTCTACTATCCCCTCCCTTCTTTCACCCTTGTCTTCTGCTTCTTTTCACTCTTCTCATTTCTCTTCTTTCCTTTTTCAACTCCTTTGGCGGGAAGGGCTAACCTTGGGTGGCGGCAGAACTCTCTCTTTACCCACACTTAGTTATAGCATCCTAGTAGCACTGGTAGAGTAACATACTCAGACAAGCCAGACCTGTTATGAGATGTTACCTATCCCCTCGTTGGACTCCGTGGTGGGTGGTGCGCTACAGATGCCGAAGTTTTTAGAGCGCAGCTCTTAGGGGCCCGTTCCCGGCTTGAGCGGCGTCGGCGTCGCCGTCGGCGTCGCCGTAACCAAGGTCATCCCAAGGTCACGTGGTCCCCAAGGTGATCCCAAGGTCACGTGACCCCCAAGGTCACCCCAAGGTCACGTGACCCAAAGTCACGTGACCCCCCGAGGTCACGTGACCCCCCGAGGTCACGTGACCCCCCCTGAGGTGTCGTGACCCCCCCCCCCCCCGAAGTCACGTGACACCCCCAGGTCACGTGACCTGGGGGTGTCACGTGACTTCGGGGGGGGCATCCGCATCGTCATCGTCATCATCACAAATGACGTCATCAGTGACATCACTGATGACGTCATCAGTGATGATGACGATGACGATGCGGATACCGGTGAGGTCATCAGTGACGTCACATGACGTCATCAGTGATGATGACGATGACGATGCGGATGCCGGTGACGTCATCAGTGACGATGACGTCATCGGGGAGGTCACGTGACCTCGGCGGGGGTCACGTGACCTGGGGTGTCACGTGACTTCGGGGGGCATCCGCATCGTCATCGTCATCATCACAAATGACGTCATCAGTGACGTCACTGATGACGTCACCGACATTCGCATCGTCATCGTCATCATCGCTGATGACGTCGTCGGAGTCCGCATCGTCATTGTCACTGATGACGTCATCAGTGACGTCACTGATGACATCATCGGCATGGTCACGTGACTCCCCAAGGTCACGTGACCCCCCCAGGTCACTTCACCCCCCAGTACCCTTCCCTCCTCCTCCTCAAGAGCTGCGCTCTAATTCGTTGTTACAGGGAGTTGTAAACGGCTTTCACTTTTTTGCCCTTCATATGGCGCCCCTCCTCTCTAAACCCGGTTCAAGGCAGGCTTCCAAGAGGCCTCGCCCTGAGCCCCATGTCACTGAAAAAGCCCCTGAAATGGGAACATTTGCAAAGTTTTTTGTCATTCACTCGAACCTCGAAGAGAACCCAGTGTCGAAATTGTCCCCCTTTGTGGTAGCCAAGGTGCTAGAAAACTTTATTGAGTTCTCATACAAAGCGACTCCGGCGACCTTCTCGTTGAAGTAAATACAAAAGTTCAAAGTGAGGCACTCTTTAAGATGACCAGCATAGTGGACGTCGAAGTGTCTGCGAGTCCTCACTGGACGCTCAACACGATCCGTGGAGTCCTCTCTGAAGAAGACTTCCTCGATGCTTGCAAGGAAGAAATTCTGGAAGGACTGAAAGATGCTGGTGTTGTCGCTGTCAAACGCATTATGTTCCGGAAGGATGGCAAGGAAACTTCATCAAAGCATGTGATCTTGACCTTTGCGAGACACACCCTCCCTGAAACTGTGAAGGCGGGTTATCTCCAGTGTCGCATCCGTCCCTATGTTCCCAACCCGCAACGGTGCTTCCGCTGCCAGCGCTTTGGGCATGGGTCACGCAGTTGCCGAGGAAAAGAAACTTGTGCAAAATGTGGAAGCCAGGAACATGTTGCTGACATCTGCGAGGCGGCGGCCCGCTGTAGTAACTGCAGTGGGCCCCACCCAGCTTACTCCCGTACCTGTCCCCTTTGGCGTCAAGAAAAAGAAATTCTTTCTTTAAAGGCAAAGGAGAATATCCCCTACTTGGAAGCTAAGAAGAAGCTGTCGTTCCTCTCAGAGGGAGGTTACGCCGAGGTGGTGCGCAGGGGTCTTGCACCACGCTCGGAGACTAGAGCCACTCAGGTCTCTCCTGAGATCTTGGCGGCTGACCTAAGGGCCCCATCCCATCAACAGGAGCGGCATGCTGCTCCCCTGGGCAAGGACGGGCCAGCAATAGCCGTGCCCGCCCTCCCCTTCAAGACTATGAAGCAGGGTCAGCAGGCTCCCCCTTTTCGTAGAGAGGGCGCCTTAGCTGCTTCCTCTGCTCAGGACAGGCCAGCACCGTCTGCACCTGTCAACACTGGCCGCTCTCCTAAGGAGAAACGAGGCCCTCGGCCTCAGTCCCTGGAGAGGCAGCCATCAACCAAGGAGCTGCGTGGCTCGCACGCAGGTTCCTCGTCGGGAAAAGAGGTGGAAGAGATGGATGGGGTAGAACCCCTCCCCGGTACATCGACCACCCTTCCACCTAGTTCTGGTCGTGGCCGCGGATTGGGGCCCCGCGGCACAGACCCTCCCGGGCTAGAAAGGCAAGTCTGCCTGCGGGGCTCAGGAGAACACTGGTGCTGCCTTGTCTGCCCCCTTATCGACTCCGTGTTCTGACCAGGATGAGATGAAGTGGCAGACTACGAAGAAACAAAAATCGAAAAAATTCGTAACTCCTCCGAAGTGAGGCAACTGACTCACTTTTCCATGTGCTCCGGTTTTTGTGCCTAAAATGGCTTCAGTACTCATACAGTAGAACTGTCGTGGCCTTCTAAGAAAGCTGGATGATGTAGAGCATCTCCTGGAGGAGTTCAAGCCACGAGCGCTGTGCTTGCAAGAGACTCATTTGAGTCCCGGCCATACTAATTTCCTCAAACGTTACCAGGTTTTCCAGAGGGATCGTCCGAGCTCTGTCAGTTCCTCTGGGGGAGTTGCGGTGGTTCTCCCGAGAGAACTTCCCTCCACATAGGTTCCACTGTCCACACCACTTGAAGCAGTGGCTGTTCGGTTCTTGCACCATAAGGCTCTTACAGTATGCTCTTTATATCTGCCACCCTCCTTTACTTTGAAATGTTCAGATTTTAACTCGCTGTTAGACCAGCTTCCTGAGCCTTTCCTTTTGTTGGGCGATTTTAATTGTCACAACCCTTTATGGGGGAGCACACGTCAGGATGTCAGAGGAAAAATTGTTGAGTCAGTTTCAACCACACGAAGTCTTTGTCTTTTTAATACGGGCCAGCCAACCTATTTTAGTCCATCATCTTTGTCATCAACTTCCATCGACCTTTCAATTGGTTCTGCTAGTTTACTACCAGATTTTTCCTGGAGTGTTGATTCCAATCCAGGTGGAAGCGATCATTTTTCTACTCTTCTAACCTGTAGCGTAGCCCCTCTTTTAATTCATACACGCCCGCCTCGTTGGAAGCTTGACAAAACTGAATGGGGCCTTTTCATGCAGGCATCGCTTTTAGCTTATTCTCGTCTCGAAAGTCTTACAATTGAAGAACTCAATCATCTTTTAACCGAGCGCATTATCACAGCAGCCAAGCTGTCCATCCCGCAGACATCTCAATTTCTTCCTAGGAGGCCAAAGCTCTGGTGGAATTCGGAATGTGAAGAGACACGCAAGAAACAAAATCGTGCTTGGGGTATTCTGAGACGATACTTTACTAGAGATAACCTCATATCCTTTCGGAAAATAAAGGCCCGTGCACGCTACGTCCGAAGAAAAGCCAAACGGGAAAGTTGGCAAGGCTATGCTTCCACTATAAATAGCAGTACCTCACCTAAGTAGATCTGGGATCGAACACACAGGATCAATGGTTCCTATCATGCATTTAAAATCCCCCTGCTTTTTAGGAATGGAACATGCCCAGACACACTCGAGGAACAAGCTGATATTTTTGGAGAACATTTTGAATATATATCCAGTTCACATCATTATTCATCTACTTTCCTTCGACACAAGCTGAAGGCCGAGAGCAATCCCTTGAAAACCTCAGGAGGTGAACAGGAGGAATATAATGCTAAATTCAGCTTGCACGAGCTCCTCACAGTTCTTCATAACACAAAGCCCTCAGCACCTGGACCAGATGGTTTACATTATTCAATGCTACAGCATCTTCATCCGTCTACACTCGATGTCATTTTATATCTTTATAACCGCATATGGCAGGAGGGCTATTTCCCTTCATCTTGGAAGGTAGCACATGTCCTTCCACTTTTGAAGGCTGGTAAAAATGCTTCTTGTGTTTCCGGTTATAGGCCCATTGCTCTTACCAGCTGTCTCCGTAAGACACTGGAGCGAATGATTAATCGTAGACTCGAACATGGTAAGGTGCTCGACAAATTTCAGTGCGGCTATCGTTCATCAAGGTCTACAGTCGACCACTCGGTCCCCCTCGAAACTGTTGTGCGTGAGGCCTTTGCATACGGGCAGCACTGCCTCTCCGTATTCTTTGATCTCGAGAAAGCACACGACACAGCTTGGCGCTTTGGCATTTTGAGGGACCTGTTGGATCTCGGACTACGTGGTCGCATGCTTCGTGCAATTCAGAGCTATTTAGACAGGAGCACTTTTCAAGTCCAGCTGGGAAACACACTTTCCCGTGAATTTCTGCAGGAAAATGGAGTGCCGCAGGGGGGAGTACTAAGTGTCACCTTGTTTATAGTTAAAATGAACTCCATTGCTTCTGTAATCCCTCCGTCGGTTCAGTATTCACGTTACGTGGATGATTTACAAATTTCAGTTTCCTCCTGTAACCTCTCAGTCTGTGAACGCAGGGTTCAGCTAGGCATCAACAAGCTTACTGAGTGGGCTGACAGTAATGGGTTTAAGTTCTCTTCTGAAAAGACTGCATGTGTTTGCTTCACCCGCAAACGTGGAATCCTTCTTGAACTATCCCTAACAATCTACAATAGTAATGTTAGTGTTCAGCCTCAGCACAAATTTTTGGGTCTTACGTTTGATAGTAAACTGAATTTTAATGCTCATGTAAAAGCCTGAAACTGAAAGCGCACAAGTCTCTCAATATCCTTAAAGTTCTCTCACCGGTCTTGGGGCTCGGATCGATTGTGCCTCCTGCGAATCTATCGCTCTTTGGTGCGCTCCAGATTGGACTATGGCTGCTTTGTTTATGGGTCTGCCAGGCAATCTGTGCTCAAGACGTTGGATCCCATTCATTACCTTGGGCTTCGTTTGGCTACGAGTGCGTTTCGTACGTCCCCTGTGCCCAGTTTGTATGCAGAGGCTAATAAGTGTTGCCTCGAAAGACGCAGATTCACATTGGGCATGATGTACTCTCTTCGGATCCGATCGGTCCTCCAGCACCCCACTCGAGAAGTTGTTCAAGAAACATGCTCGGAACGACTCTTTCTCGCAAAACCTAGTGTGATCCCTCCATTCAGTATGCGATTGAAGACCTTGGCAGAGTCTGTCGGATTAGATGTGGCATCCCAGGTAGTCGAATTCCCTGGCATCATAGCACCTTGGGAGCACCCTGACATACACTGCAACCTGTCCCTTGCAGAGTATAACAAAAAAAGCACTCCAAGTTCTGTGCTTCTGCAAGAATTTCATGAACTTGCTCAATTGTATGACGATTATACAAAGTTCTATACAGATGGAACAAAATCTGAGACCTTTCTTGGTTGCTCTGTCATTGGCTCTTCAGTGGAAGTTGTAAGGCAGATAAATACTGCTGCTACCATTCTCACAGCGGAGCTGTATGGCCTCCTGTTGGCTACGGAACACATAGCCCGTCACAGGATACCCCTGGCAGTGGTTTTCACTGACTCTCTTAGTGCCTTGCGAGCCATCTCTTCACTGCTGCCTACAAGGAACGCCCTTGTTGTTGAAGTTCAGAAGAAAATTATTGTGGCAGCCAGAAAGCATTGCACCATTGTCTTTTGTTGGATTCCCAGCCATGTTGGTATCCCAGGCAATGAGGCAGCCGACCGTGCTGCCCGCACATGCGTCAGCAGAGATGTAGATATTAAAAGGATCCCTTACATGAACTATCGCACTTTTGTAAAGTCTCGCATACGAGCACAATGGCAAGCCGAGTGGAATGAGGAGATCTACAACAAGCTGCATCTCGTTAAGCCAGACCTGGGTGAATGGGCGAGTGCCCGGCACCAGGAACGCGTTTATGAAGTAGTACTGTGTCGCTTGCGCATTGGCCACACTCATCTGACTCATGGCTACCTACTCCATGGGGAGGATGCCCCTTTGTGTGAACAATGTGACAAACCTCTAAGTGTTCTCCATTTTTTAATTGAGTGCCCTTTCTATGAACGGGAACGCCGATCTCACTTCGCACAATTATACAGAAAGCACATTCCCTTACACCCAATGCTGTTATTGGGTGATGAACCATTCGTAACTTACAAGCAGGTTTTTAAGTGTTTAGAAGCTATTGGTCTTCTACATTGACTGTAAACTTCAAAGCTTTTCACTCATGTTCACTTTTGTTTGTGACATTATCCGATTCATGTCTCATTCCTTTACTTTTAGCCCTGACCACTAGAGTCCTTTCTTCTCGCTTACCCTCAATGCAATAGTTTCCTTCGTTGGCGCTGTTTGGCCTTACCAGCCCTTGCGCCATAGAAACCCAATCCAAACCCAAGCAGATAAACCCGATTCTCCATACAAATGCAAACTTCACAAATGGTATCTTTGCACGAAAACTCTATCTCCGTCCTGTAAACAGCTGGAATCATGCTGTTGTTCGCGGTCATTGGCAATCTGCGTGCTCGGCGGAAAAAGCGAACCCTCAGGTTTTCTTCATAAACAGTGCGGCTCTTACTCAAGTAAATATGGTAAATGCAGTGGCATAGAAACATTGGGTCACTTTCAGCTTAAAAATGGTTGTGTCAATTCAACAGTATGCATTCTTCTACTTGTAGTGCTTCACCCCTGTGTGCAAGAGTCGACTGGTCCATGAGAGTTGCAAGAGACTATAGTCCGTTGAAACTCAAGAGTAGGAGACGGAGCCCTCTCCTCTTTCCACATTGCCACAGCAAACGCGGGGGTCTGCTCTCCTCCTCTCTAGCATTCACTCTTATAATGAGGAAAGAGCGAAGAGCTCCCTCTCCTAGTGTTGTGTTGCAATGAACTATAGAGCGCCCCATGCCGGATATCAGCGGCTCTGCCGGCATTCACATTGTCAGAGGCTGAAGTGTCTCAGATTGCACATGTCCTTGCAAACATGTCGGTAATTATCGAGAAAGAAATTGTGAAATTTCAAAAAGAAATTGAAAAATCATTGAAGTTGGGCATAATTGAGATGTTTATTATCTTTGCGTAATTAACTTTTTGTATATTGTGATTAGGGGTATGGTTTTAATTAGAACACTGCTGAGCATTTTCTAAAACTATAAATCAATAAATTGTAGAATGATAGAAGGCATGCGTAGCATTATATGGCTTTCGGAATAACACACCTTCAACGGGTTTTTAAGTTTCGGATTGCAATCGGAGCGCTTCTAGACACCGACGGCACCGCGCCCCGTGGAGAAATACTGCAACCAGCCTCGGTTGCTTTGCGCGAGGACAGCGCAGCAGAGGTTGGCTGCACTATTTCTCCACGGGGTGTGGTGCCGTCAGTGCCGAGAAGCGCTCCGTTTGCAATCTGTAACTTAAAATCCCGTCGAATGTGTGCGGTTGTACAGAGAGCCGTATAAAGCTGCGCGTGCCTTCTATCTTTCTGCAATTTATTGATTCATTGATTATAAATGATGCACAATTTTTCTAATACAAACCATACCCTTAAACACAAAATTAAAAAGTTAATTACGCGCAAATGGTTATCAACTTAATTATCTCAAACTTTAATAATTTTCTTAAATGGTCCCCCTGGCCCGGGACCAAAACGACACAAGATTCTTTTATTTTTTTATTTTTTTCTTGCGACGCGTAGTTTTTGCAATATTGAAGTTGTGCACTTTTCGTGAAACACCTTATATATATATATATATATATATATCAACGACTACTGACGAAGCGCAGTGAAGAAAGAGGAAGGCTGCAGTCTGCTAGAATTGTTGGAGATTTATTAGTTAGAGCGAACATATTGGACAAAAAAGAAATGACAAGTTGAAACGAACGGGATAGCAAGGCTTCCAAAGAAAGCATGGCAGAGCGCAGCGGAGGCTCCAACGCGGTATAGCCTGATGTTGGCACTTTAACCACATGGTTTGTCTTGCGCGTCGGATTAGCCTGTGGCGCCTCATTGCCAATGGAGTGCAGCTTCTACATGTAACAGCCTCACGGGTAGTGGTAGGGGGGGGGGGGGGGGGGCGGTCGAAACAGCGTCGAGTGGGGGGGGGGGGGGGGGGGGCATGCCCCCACTGGTTTAGGACCTGTGGAAAAAATTGCCCCCACTATGCCACACCGCCCCCCCCCCCCCCTCCCCGGTTCCGGAGCCACTGGTTCTAGCACTGGCTAAGCTCATGACGCTTCGCTAATTTTGCTGTTTTCACATACACAAAAAAAGCCTATGAGTCTTTTTTTTTTCAGCGTCACGTAATATAATCTGAGGGACAGAGCAGAGCGAGGCCTTATAATGTATACAAGACTTAAAGGACACATGCAAAGGACAAATATTTTTTTTTAAACAGCCTGGTTTGGAAAAGGAAATAATGAAACAAATTTGCAACAAAAAATATTTTTTCTAGAGCTATATTTACGGCGCTATGCGAACTTGTAGTTGTCGCCCGCGGGCGCCGCGGAAAAGTTGCCGCTAGTTGCCACGTGGTACTTCCGCTCTTTCGGAAGCTGCCTCCGGTCTCTAAAAGTTACTTATTCATCTTCGTTTCAAGTGCAACAAAAAACAAAAGCAACTTTTAGAGTCCGAAGGACGCTCCTGATAAAGCTCAAGCAGACGTGATAGACCTGCGCGCCGGTCAGATGACGGCGGCGGCGCCGCGGAGCAGACGAAATGGCGCGACGGCGGCGGCGGAGTGGAGAAACCCGTCGAACCGGCGGCGGACAAACGCTCAGCGCGCGGCGGCGGCGGCGTGATTTTGTTGAGACGGCAGCGGCGCAGCGCGGAGGAGCACCGGTCAACCACGTGACCCGCGGCGGCTCTCGCGGCCGCCAACACAAAATTCGTTTTGCGCCATAAATATAGGTCTAAAACTTTTTTTCTTCGTTGTAGATTCGTTTTAGAACATTATTTTTCTATCTAGGTTGTTAAAAGACAAATGATTTCTTTCTTTGCATCTGTCCTTTAAGGACGTAGGGCTACGCGGGAGGATTCGCTTAATTTTAATGATGATACAAATACAGGGATTTCAAAACTTGATTAAATATCACTGACATATGTGAGTTTGCCTTACAGAGCCACGATAATGATATGATAAGTTGAGTCACGATTATTTTTGCAAATGTGATGTTGTATTGCAAGTAGATGTAATTCTAGAAAAAATAATAAAACCTTTACCATACAACAATGCGACTTTATGGCAGCGAATATAGGAAATACATTATGAGACTCCTTTTCATCTTAACTCCTAGCCGGGCCTAGAGCTAGTTGGAAAGCAAACGAAAATGCATAAACTAAAATCTCATTATCACGACGCATTCTTCAGGTTTGATCATATCTGTTGGCTGTAATACAAACATACCTCCTTTCGCGAGCGCCGCCATCTTGAATCAAGGTGCTCCCGGTACGCGTAAAAACATCGTTTTACTCTCTCCAGACCACTGGAGAATCTCAGGTTCCGATCGCGACTCGCTATCAGTCTTATTTTTCCTCTTCGATATTATTTCCTTGCTCTTTTCATTCAGGATACCGGATTTCTCAACTACGGGACTGGGGACAAGAGTGAAAGAAAAGAAAAAAAGAAGTCCATAAAAAGACAAAACAAAATGACGTCATAGAGAGCTTTCGAAGAAGCTTGATTGTACTTTACAGACTTGTAGTGTCGATGGCGCTCGGACAAAAGGTGAAAAAGATTGTATATATAAAAAAAAAACTATGGGCAATTTAGGAACCACGGTCAGAATTTGTTTTCATTTGAAGAAGGGCATTTTTGCTCACAGCTGCCAATATTTATCAACATAAAAATTAAGCTTCCAAAATGACGTTCTCCCAATCGATAGTGCCCCAAAACGGAAATAAGGAGCTTTATTACCTCATTCCGACACCTTCAAAAACGCAACTAATACTAGAGAGATTTAGGGAACCGTTTTCGCACATGCGATACGGTACAGTGTGCCCTCCGGTACGAACTGATGATGCTCTACCACAGAACACCCGCATATGAGCAGTGCGTACCGGAGGTCTCAACGTACCGTGGTAGCGCATACGCAGTTTGTATTGGAGAGCCTTCGTACCGTATCGGATGTGCAAAAACGGTTCCCGGAAAGTCTCTAATATCACTGATAATGATACCAATAACGCAGCCAATAACGATACCGGGAGGAATACGATCCATCCTCAAAGACGTCGGTGGAGTATCGGGTATTGTTATCGGAGGTACACACTAAAGGAAAATATATTCAGATGGGAGTACATCGCTTGTCCTCTAGCGCATTCCCTTATGGGAGGTTTTTATACTCTGCAGGATGGGAGCTCAGAATGAACTCCCACGCAGGCCAGAGTTTTTTGGGGGATGCAAGGGAGTATGTACAGAACTCCCAGCAGTACGGGAGTCTATTCATGGATCAATGGGAGTATTTATTTATTTCCATCAGAGTGTTCCTATGTGGATCCAAGGGAATATTCTTTCACATCCTTATGGGAGTTTTTACGTGGACTCACGGGAATGTTCCTTTACATCCACCTGGGAGTTCTTACGTGGATCCACGGGAGCATTCTTTCACATCCATATGGGAGTTTTTACGTGCATTTATGGGGCTATTCTTTCACATCTATATGGGAGTTTGTACGTGCACTTATGGGACTATTTTTTCACATCCATATGGGAGTTTTTACGTGCATTTATGGAACTATTTTTTCACATCCATATGGGAGTTTGTACGTGCACTTATGGGACTATTTTTTCACATCCATATGGGAGTTTTTACGTGCATTTATGGGACTATTTTTCACATCCATATGGGAGTTTTACGTGCATTTATGGGACTATTTTTTCACATCCATATGGGAGTTTTTACGTGCATTTATGGGACTATTTTTTCACATCCATATGGGAGTTTTACGTGCATTTATGGGACTATTTTTTCACATCCATATGGGAGTTTGTACGTGCACTTATGGGACTATTTTTTCACATCCATATGGGTTTTTACGTGCATTTATGGGACTATTTTTTCACATCCATATGGGAGTTTTTACGTGCATTTATGGGACTATTTTTTCACATCCATATGGGAGTTTTTACGTGCATTTATGGGACTATTGTTTCACATCCATATGAGAGTTTTTACGTGCATTTATGGGACTATTTTTTCATATCCATATGGGAGTTTTTACGTGCACTTATGGGACTATTCTCTCACATCCACCTGGGAGTTACTGCCGGGACCTAAGGGAGTATTCTTTCACATCCATTTGGGAGTTAGTACGTGGACCCACGGGAGTCTTCTTTCACATCCTCCTAGTAGTTGTATACCTACGGGAGTATTCCTTCGCATCCATCTAGGAGTTTCTTCAAAGCCAGGAAGTGTGGAAGGAAAGGCATAAGCAGGTAGCATAATGCACGAAATAAATTTATTGCACCATGAATATTTTTTGCACATGTCGTGTAACAAGAGCTCATTTTGCCTTGGGCGCAAACTGGCTTATACCCCGTCAGACGGCCATTTAAATGGCCTTCAGAGCAAACTCCTCAAAAAATGTCTGCGAACACCAAAGGGCACAGGCAAAGCCGAGATTGTGAACTGATTTGCCGATTCTTTGAAGGAACTCATTCCGAAGGCCATTTAAATGCCCGACTGACAGGGGTATTTATTACAATGTAGGGTACGCTAGGCTAACTGTGGTACACAAGCCACGATCGCTCTGTAGAAATTTATCGATTCCAGTGTCTTCACCCGTGGCTTCATGTAGCAGTCGGCAAAACCACGTTCAATGAAAGTCAGCATCTTATGTGCCTTCTTTAGGTAGTGGATGTGGAAAATCCAGTAGACGGCAATGAGGTACGCCACATCCTGATGGAGCCATACCATAAGTTCAAAGTTCTTTCTTAATCAGTCCTAAAATATTGAAATAAATTACCTCAAACTTAACAGAATTTGATAAAACATAATATGAGAGTCACAGATTTTTTTACCTCAGCTTATTTATGTTAAACACTTTGACTGCTCCTTCTTAGACGTCGCAGCTTGCTCGTTATATGTAGTAGCGGCAGATGCAATTACTCTTCCTGCAATCAGTCCGCTGTTGGCCATTCTCTTTCCTGCGTAGTGCTGGAAGGGACCTGTAACCAAACAAGCACAAGCATTTAAGTTAAAATGTACTCACAATCAACACAACAGATGTTTCCGACGTTATCGTATGAACCTTGCAAACCAGGTGGGGAGTGGACTTTTCTCAAGAAGTGAATTGAAGACAGTTTCTTCAAAGCAATATCAATACTACTGATATTGAAAATATGGTAAAAGGGCAGAATCGTTTTAAAGTGATATAGCAACGAAATTGTAGTGCCTATTTTATTGTCTAAATGTCAACCATGCTTTGACCATACAGTGGAGACACCAATTTTTTGCTCAAAAAGACACAAAACATCTAAAACTAGTGTCTCTGAAGATCTCCCGATATGCATCACGTTTGCGACGTCTGGTTCTCCTTCAGTCAAAGCTACGTGGGGGCTGGCGTGGTTGTGAGCTTACACGTTCGTGACGTCTGGTTCTCCTTCAATCAAGGCTATATGGGGGCTGGCGTGGCTGTGAGCTTCGCCACTTGATGATGTCAATGCACTACAAGCTGGCCGCTTGAGTTGTCCCTCCTCGCTCTCCGCAGGAGTTGAATAAGCACGGGAGAAAAAAGAAAACCGGTTCAGCCAAGTTAGACAGGACTCGGGCGCACACAGCCTGCCACCATGTTCCCGTGTAGCGGTGCTGCTTTTATGTGGTGTGACGTGACAGTATTTGGTTTATTTAAATATGTTTCGGCGTCTTTTTTAGCAAAAAAAATCGCTGTCTCCATGGTGTGGGCAGAACATGGTTAACATTTAGACAGTACAATTAGTGCTAAAATTTTGTTGTAATAACCTTTAAAAAAAAAAGACCAAGGTACACCCTTATTTTCAACAGTTCACATTAAACATGTTTATTACTATCTACCTTTCTGTGCTAGTTTCCTTTTCCATCGTTTCATAGTCTCAGTAACTTTAAGAGTGAGTGACAGTCCTGCAAAAATGTCATCAAGCATGTAAAAATTTTGAAAGCCGGAAAAATTGACAGCTTATTCCAAGCTTTTAAAAATTCAAACCAAACAAAACGACCTATTGCAAAAACTGTAGGATACCTGTCTTGCTGCATGTAAGCTTAAGAAATTGAAATTAGTATACATTTCTAGCGATTTACTCCTACAAACTATAATTTTCTTCACTCTCGCACAATCACTAGGCAGAAGAAGCAAAAGCCCTCCCATTATCATAATCGTGTGCACTGCAAACATTCAAGAGTTATCAACTTTTTGAGAAATGACTATAAGGGATAGCTCAGATATACGGCACAGAGCTAAATCAACAGTAAAACAGTGCTGACTTGAACTTAACTTAGTACTGATACAGCAGTGTATGAGCATCAGATCATTAACAAAGAGCAAAATCAGCACTATTCCCAGCACTTACTAATAGTACTGCACTAATGTAATGCCCCGAATCTGGGTGAAGCCTTTCAAATCACCGCATAAATTGGCTTCACAATGTATTGCACTACGATTTACCAGAGAGGTGCCTGAAGGTGGTGAAAGCATCGCAGAAAAAATTTCAAAGAATGCACTTACCCGAGTAAAAAGTAAAAAAACTGGTTTGGCTACCTATGACACCAGTGTGCTAGTATATGCGCACCCTCCGACTGGCACAACAACCGACAGATGGCGGCAACGGCACCGACGCCTTATGACAGTTCAGTAGCTCCACGGTCACGCCAAAAGCACACCACATGTAGCTGAAATTATTCAACGAACCATCGGTTTGATTATTTTTGTGTCCATTTAATGTGATTTATTGGCGGTGAAAATAAAATAATGTTCTGACAATTATAGCACCGAAAAAGTGCACCATTTATGACTCAAAAAGGTTGTCCGATTTTGGTGTGACTTGGCGGCTGCTGAGCAGCTACAAGCCGCTAGGGTTGATGTCGCCATCTCTCAGTTATTGAGCCAGTCAAAGGGTGCACAGTTAGCAGACGGGCGCCGTAGGCAGAAAAAAATAGTCATTTATTTACCTTTTACTCAGGTAAGTTTGTTCTTTGAGCTTTTGATGCAGTGATTCCAATACCTTTGGGCACCTCTGTCGTAAATCGTAGCGTGACGCATCCCCAAACCGACTTAATGCAGTACATTAGAAGCTTCACCAAGATTAATAACTTGGCAGCACAGGTGGTGCTAATGTGAACAGGTCTTAAAGGAAAGGAACAGAAATTTAAATTTCACAAAATAAGGTAGCAGGAGTGTTCAACGGGGCACCACCAACCCCTAAACACCACTCATAAAGCGATATCTCGAACGGATGGCCATATTTTTGTAAAATAAGAATGCGATGAGTGAGAATCGCGACATCGTGTTTCCTGCAGAATAGATGAGGAGGGGGGAAACGGCTTTGTTTCTTTCCCTTTTCGCGTCCTCGCGGAGTCAAAGTGAGAAAAGGAGGAAACCAGAATTGCGACGTCACGGGCCTTTTTGGCCATTGTTCAAGCATGCTCTTCTTTCACAAAAATACAACCATCCGTTAGAAATATCGATTTATGCGTGATGCTTTCAGGTTTGTAGGGTCCCGCCTAGCGCTTCTGCGTTGTTTCCCGAAATCAAAATTTTGCTTCAGCATTCCTTTAAAGGATGTACACCTAACAATTATATTTGGCAAATACATAACAAGGAATTGCCTAACTTATACAAATAATTTCAATTTTTTTAGTTGTAATAGACTGATTTCACAGGCCAGTTTGGCTAAGCCACTGCTGCTGCAATGCATCAAGGGAACTTTCGTCTTTCTGCGTGTGCCCCAACCTCGCTGGAGCTCTGCGCGTGCAAAGCGCGAGACGGCACGAGGTGTCGCAAGCACTGCCACCTGCCTCTTGTGAACTAAAGTTATGGCGGCTTCACACATGCGCTGAACGCTAAGTGAGATCGGTCTATTCCACTAAAGATTAAAATAACCATACCAACAGGCTCTTATCAATCTTTCATGAGTCTTGATTGTTTCAAAAAGCAACATGTCCCGTATACCCTGTTTCATTATAGTAAGTTACAGCTCAAGAAGATGGGGCGAGGGAAAGGAAGGTCGGGGAGGAGGAAGCAGAAGGAATGCTAGATAGAAGAGGGAAAAACTTCCTCTTCTCCTCTCCAGCAATTCGTCTGCTTCCTCCTCCCCGGCTTTCCTTTCCCTTTCCTTACATTCTTGAGTTGTAACAGACTATAATTACGTGAAGGACAGACAAAGGCAACGCCAGACGAGGGGAGAAAGGCCAAGCACTAGAAAGGTTGGGGAGGGGAGAAACCTACCCTCCTCTCTAACGTTCCTAGAGCTCTCTTTCTCGCCTCGCCCTCTTCTTCTGTCCAGCCTTCCTAGTGCTTGCCCTTTTTTTTTTTTGCCTGGAGTTGCTTCGCTCGCACTGCACACAACTAGTGACGCAGACTATTAGCAACGTGCGCGACAAAAAGCATCGCTGTAGTTGGGTTTGCGATCCGCCGAACCATAGCTTCCTGTATACTGATAATGCTTACCCAAATGCCGGCTAACGGGGAGGGAAATCCTGCCAATTACAGGGAGGTAGAGGCAAATATTGCCAAACAGGACAAGGGAAATTCTGTTTGTGACATCACGGACGGAAACCATTAAAGGGTGCCAACGAAACATCTTGGAGCTAATGGAAGTGGAACATAAATAGCTCTGATGACTGCCCGGTCCGGTTTTCGAGCTGCGCAAGGGCCACTGGTCCTCTCACTCGAACAGTGCTTTCAGCTCTTCATTCTTTTACCTGGGCCACAAGTTGTGCCAGCAGGCTTGCAGCACCAGCTGAAGGAGTTGAAGGCCCACTTCTGAAAATACAAAGCATAAAAGAAGCCATCACTTAGAACAAAAATAATAAAATCATAAAAATAATTAGAGTAGAGCTTTGAAGATTCATCTCAACCACCTAGGTATTGTTAAGATTGATGGACCTTGCAGAACAGTAAGCCTGTCAAATTGCAGGCACCTCGGTCTGGTTTACAACTTGATAACTCGGAATCAGAGGACATAAAATTGTAACAAAGCCAAGTTACAATTAGTGGCCAATCAGACAATAATCTCTCAATATTTTGAAAGCATTGGCAAAGAAGATGAGCACAGCCGTGACAATCTACTTGACTCACAATACCAAGTTAAGTGTCAGTCAACCAAATAATACTCTTATGCCCTTGAAAACTGCGGCACGGATAAAGACTACCACCAAAAAGATACCCCGTCACCATGCTAAACCTTGCTCTACAAACGGACGTGTGAAGAGCAACCCACAAGGGCCACAAGAAAGCACCTGCCTCTCAAGAACCTTAGCTTCACCACAGAAGATGGTCTACTTTGATAAAAAGGACATAGCCTTGCAGCTATTTCAACTATCCGCTCACGTGATGGGGATAGTATACCAAACATATCAGATCGAAGATATAGTTTGACGGTCAAGTTGACCGACTGATTACGGAGCAAATTGCACGGAAAAGAGGAGCCTGCTTTAATCTGTTGGTTAGCAATTGTCTGTTAAAAAATTAAAGAAGCACTTAACCAATTTAAGTAGCTATTGCTACTTAAATCGGCATCAGAAATCGATTCCTCGGGAACTGTTGCAGACACGTCCACATTTATGACCGTAAATAGACTTTCGCAGACATTGGTTTAGTGCCCCTTTAAGAAAAAAGGAAGACAAGTCGATCGAATACAATGCCTGTATGGGTAGTGAGCTTCAAACAAACTGCTGGTGCAGCTAAAAGGCTTTTGATCGCCTTGTAAATGTGCATAATGGTGACGGGGGTAATTCATGAGAGATCATTAAAGGGACCATGAAATGATTTTAAAATCGAGTTTCATCCACCGCACGTCGTAAAATGTGTGAAAAGAAACACAAAAACACAAAAATAGGGAGCCAAAAAAAATTATTTGCTATAGAACTTTTAAAAGAAAATTGGACTCTTTTGCGCCTTCCTTCCTTCGCCTGTTCACTACGATGCATCCGCGGAAATGGAGCACGTCAGCCAAATCCAGGTCGCCTATTGGGTAAGGGCCTACCTCACCAGCACCGCGATCGTAAACAATAAATAGCCGGCGAATGTTTCCTAAAAGTTTTGTTAAATAATATTCAGATCCACATTTTGTAGCATAATCAGAGATGAGTGGCGAAAATTGCCAAATTTGATAATGCTGAGAGCCAAGCGCCATCTATCGTGTGTTAAACGAAGCAACTACTGCGCGTCCGCAGTAGGGCAGGGCCGACAGTTACTTGGGTGACGGCGACCGACGGACATTTATTTTCTTTGTTTTCCTTCCTCTCAAAACTCTGACTGACTGAACGTTTATTTTTCTACGTGTTCTTCCCGCGCGTGCCGACTTCAAGCAGCAAGAAAACAGTACTTCAAACAGACCACGACAAACAAGAACGCTGGATCCACCGACTCCGACGAAGCGAGCTGCTCAGAATATAGGCCTAGCAGGCATTCCGACTCGCCGCTGCGTTGCTTCGTCGCAAGACCGTCTGCCTACGACCGGCTGGCGTGCTAAATGGAATATGCCCGCGCGACCCTTGTGGACCCTTCCCGTATTATAGTTTGATCGCTGACCTCAACTTTAGATTAAGAGGTGAGGTCAATCTCTTCCCCTTGTTTTCCGAGGCAGTGTTGACGAACACTCGTCGAAAAGGGACTCTCGTCGATTCTATCTTCTTGTTTCGTGTGATATAGAGCTGAAATAAACGCCGTATGGATTATCTTCGTAACACGGTATGTACACTTTGTTATTGGTATGCCATTTTTATTCTGACAGACTGCACGTCACTGTCGAGCTATAACAGTTCGTGGGAGGTATACGTACAACCCCGGTCCAACCTTTCTTTGCCGAGTGTCGCGTCAGTATCGAGTTGCAATCGTAAAAGAACGGTCCCGAAGCGCTTACAAACAGCGCGAATACAGCACTTCCATCAAGCGCGCGCGTCCGCTCCGAGTGTAAACAGGTATTTACGTGGCTCTTGCTGACACTCGTAGTTCAAACGTATCTTTTTTAACGTCGGCTCGCTCCTGCATCTCCGAGGCCGCGAAAAACGCCATCTACGTCGCTTTGCAAACGACTGACACGGGCCGGCCCTTCTGCCAACAATGACAGGGTGGTTGACTTCTGGAGTCTTCACCGGAAGACTCGCTGCACTTCCCAACAGGCATACCGGCGTGTGGGACTAGTCCCATGCTGTCGCTGTAGCGCAACATATCTCATTGAATTTCGCTCAGCTGCGATGCGGCGATGAGAGGCGCCGATTCAGGAAATACGTCGGTGACATCAGCGCAGTAGAACCTACCGGCGCACCCCAACTCGTTGCCGCTAACACTCCCATTCTCTTACTGCCGAGAGAACTTCCGGTTCCGGAAATGGCCTACGTCACGGCTTGTTTTGCGGTCAGTTGGAGAGAATGAAAAAGACGATATTTCAATAATTTTTTGTGTAGAAGTTAATAAACCGAGACGAAAACGGATGCCTTTTCGGCATTCAGTGAACATTGACGGTTTAATGTAAAAGTTATCTGGAAAAAGTAAAAAGGTCATTTCATGGTCCCTTTAATGCTGGAGGAAATTGAGTATGTCGTAGAGCTGCGAGAAGGAAAAAACGAGAAGGAGGAGGCAGTGCAGAAATATCAAGCAAGCATTCGCACAACCGAGTCGGAGTTGCCGGAGTCTTTCCTTTTTCGCATGTGCTGGCGACCTTTGGAAACTCGTCAAACAAAAAGCATATTAATTTTTTTTTTTTTTTAAAAAGGCGCCCACCTAAATGTTGTTAACTGCTGTACTTTTCTAAAAGCAGGGGGGCAAAGGGGAGGCCTGGTCGCTCTGACGAAACAACAGATATTCTGTCGGCCGGTCACAAATTCCCCTCGGCTCCCCACGAGCTGGGGGGATTTGAGAACATTCGTGATGCGGAGCTAGTGAGTTTAGTAGAGCTCGATGACGTTTAATCCTGTGCTCAGGGAGAAACCTAGTCGTGCGAATACTTTATTAAGAACTCGCAAAAGGATGTTGGTCTGAACTCGAAGTTTCGATTGACCCTGCTTTGACTGCTCAAAACTGATATCATTTTAGCGGTATAAATTAACTGAAATGAAACGTTTCTAATGGCTGTTTCACAAACTCGTGACTGCTTATGACCGGAGGGTGCAAAAACAGATTTTAATCTCTTGCGACTGCTTAGAATTGGTAATATCGCTGCACAGTTAGCAAGAAGTTGAACAAGGTTTAAAATCCGGTTTTTACCCTCACTCTGGAAAAGAGAGGATGTAGTTGTGCATGCCCTGGCGAGCGAGATTGTTTCTAACTGCTCACAGGACACTGCTGCATCTCGCCGCGCGAGACCGCGCCAAGTAGGCGCGTAGCCAAGATTTTGTTTCGGGCAAGGGGGGGGGGGGGGGGGGGGGGGGGGCGGGGCCGCCTATGACAAAATGCTGTATGAGGGGGAGGGGGGACAGGAGGTCCCAGCAAAATGGAAGATTTCGGGGAGGGGGGGGGGCCAAGCCCCATGGGCTCCCCCATTTGCTACATGCCTGGCGCCAACCACGGCCGAACCCCGAGGCTGAGAGTTTCCGGCATAAGCATGGAGAGGTAGGTGCTGCTCGATCTGTGGTACCAGTGCTTGCAGAGTTCCTGTATAGGCTCCCCATAGGAGCCAGAGTTGCGTGTTTATCCCCGTAGCGCAGTCTTTCCTGCACGACACGTTGATCCTGCTCCTCATCTGACTGAATTCAGATGAGGATCTGACTGAAGCAGGGGAACGTACGCCGGGGCGCACGCAACGTCTACTTTCCTGCACGGCATTTGAGTCTGCTCCTCACGTGATCGGATCTCGGCGAATAGCGGCGCGACGGCACGTTGAATACAGATGCGCAACTCTGGCTTCCGTAGCGAGCTTATATACCGTTCCATTTAGTTCTCTCAGGGCGGCGCCATTTTGTTAGACCACAGCACCCTCTCCACACATCCGGGAAGTTCAGCAGGGTCGGCAGGGTAAAACGAGAGAGGGCACGCGCCCGACTCTGCTAGCAGACGACAAACAGGGAGGTTGCCGTTCTCCATCTCTGGGCTGTACCGACGGGCTGTACCAAACATCGAACTCTCACTCGTGGCTGCCGTTATGAAGTGGTTCGCATTCTTAGAATATTTATGGCTACTCCAAAATCAGCCTTTAGCGCTCTGTTGTTTTATCTCAGTAAATGATCAACTAGCGTATCTTTGCCCTATTACTTCAATAGCAGTGGAGTCAGCTGGCAACTCAACCACTGCGTCTATTGTTCCAGGAGAGCACGTTTTTATTTATTGTTCCAGACTTCCACTCATTGTCGCTAAAGGCCCACACCAGTACCAACTTCGTATAGTAAAATAGCTACAGCGACCGGATTTAACATTAAAAACGAGCGTGTTGGTAATTATACTTAAACAATCGGAAAGAATAAACAAAATTTGGGACGAAAGCAGACGCTTACAACTCTTTCAACTCTCACCAACATTTATTTCGTCTCCGTTCAAACGACGGCCATCGAGCAGGTTCAGGGGAGGGAGCAGAGAAGGAAAAAGGAGGGGGGGTTGAAAGAGGAGGAGGGGGGAAAACGGGTTATTCGCGGCCTTCCCTCAAGGCCTCTGGTCCCTTCCGCCCAGTTCAGGACGGAGGAAGTTCATCTGCCTTTCGGAAAGGGCTAGCTAGAGAAGCCGAAGCGACGTTAGTGACCAAGCTCTTAATGGCGTACGATTCGGCGACTTCCCTGCCAAATCTCTGCTGGTGTCCTCCAAATACGCGCATACCTTCGCAACTGGGCGAACAACCGTCGCACGTCATACGGTGTACGACTATTGGATGCATGGAGTCGTCGGGGGTTTGCTCAGTGATAGGCGAGTCCCTTAAGGCCATGTGCGGTGTTGTGCAAGTAGGGGATAACTGTAAAACGCTTTTTGCGAGGAACAGGAGCGGCTGGCGGTGTCCAGGAGGCGGTGATCAGCCTCTTTAGTGTATTTGCCACTAAGTATTCAGGATACCCTACCCTCTTTAGCCTCTCTGTTTGTAGAAGCACGCTGTGCGCGCTGTGCATAGGAGCTGAATGGAGGAGACCGCACCGGAGAGCCGGGTGTTCCAGTATGTAGACGATTATCTGATCGTGCACCCAAAGCAGACCCCTCCAGAGTCTGTCATTCAGGCCTTCGCTTCGAGACCCACCGGACTCTCCTTCAAGAGAAAAGACCCGTCTGAAGACTGTCTTGAATACTTGGACCTGCACCTGAAGGTGCACCCCGATGGGATATGCTGGGAGTTCAGATAGCGCACACAAAAGCAGGTCCGCCCTTCACAAGTGCCCACTCCAAAGCAGTAAAACGGGGTCTTGTGAACTCACTCCTAAAATCCTCTGGAACCAGGTGGTGCCCCCATCTCACCACGCACAGCGTGCTTCTACAGACAGAGAGGCTAAAGAGGGCAGGGTACCCTGAAGACTTAGTGGCAAAGACACTAAAGAGGCTGATCACTGCCTCCCGGGCACCGCCAGCCGCTCCTGTTCCTCGTAAAAAACATTTTGCAGTTATCCCCTACTCGCACAACACCGCACATCGCCTTAAGGGACTTGCCTATCACTTCGAGATAGGGGTAGTGTTTAGCTGCAAGCAAAAGCTTCAACAAATGTGCAGAATGGTGAATACCCCACCCTCCGTGACCCAATGCAACAAAAAGCACGGACAGCAGTTTGTTAAGTGCAGGAAGGAGGTGGTTTATACCATCCTTTTTTCGTGTGTGTGTGTGGGGGGGGGGGGGGGGGGTGTTCGGAACGTTCGGAACGGACGACGGCCAAGTGACAGCAGCCCAGCTCGTGACCACAACCAAAAAAAGCCCTTTAATCTCACGCGCCGCTCCTTATATAATCCTCTATAAATGATGGTGTCCTCTGGTGAGCAATAAGAAAAAACACCATCACTTCAGTAGCGCCCACTACATCTCCCCTCTTAAGATCTATAAGTCCAATCGCCTTGGCGGTCGAATCTCACGACCGCAACGTGTGCGTCTCAGCCGAAGTCCTTGCTGAGGCTCTTGCGATGATACTCGTTGACCCTCAACAGGCATAGACTGCTGTGAACTAGCTGACGGTTCTTCTTCTGCTTGGCCGTTTGAGAAGGGGACAAGATGCTGACGGTTTCGCTGCAGAGTGCCCCTGGGCGTTTCCACCACATATGACCGTGGTCGCTGAGCGGGGCTGAGTATACGGCCTGGGCAATTGACGTCCTTAACCCACACGTCCTCCCCCAACTTCAAGGGAGTCAGAGGACTTGAACTATGCCGGCGATTGTAGTTCTTTGCCTGCTGTAACTTGTTTGCGGCATCTCTCGCCTTAAAGTTCTGATGGCTGGGCAATGCTGGCTCAAGTCGTTCGGGTAAACCAGGAAGTCGAGTTTGGAGTTTTCTCCCCATTAACAACTGTGCAGGAGACACGCCATTGACACCAGGTGTGTCTCGGTACGCTAGGAGGGCCAGGTACGGATCAGTACTTTTTGCGAACAAGTCCTTCACGGTACGCACCATACGCTCTACTTCGCCGTTACTCTGGGGGTACCGCGGGCTGCTAGTCTCATGGCGAAATCCGTACGCCTGAGCAAAGTTTGCAAACTCGTGAGATGCAAACTGCGGTCCGTTATCTGACCGCACGACGTCCGGGATCCCATAGCGAGCCATGCAACTCTTGACAGCCGAGATGACTGCTTGCGCAGATGTAGATCCGAGAGAGATGACCTCAGGAAACCTTGAGTAGTAGTCTACAATCAGAACGTAATCACGTCCTTTTAGCTGGAAAAGGTCTATCCCGAGGCGCTGCCACGGTCTTTCTGGCGTTGGAGTCTGCATCATCGGCTCAGAGTGTACCACACGAGTTTCGGCGCATTTGGCACACTCGGCTACAAGATGTTCGATGTGTAAATTGCAGTTCGGCCACCAAACGCTTTCTCTGGCGCGTTCTTGACAGCGGCGAACGCCCTGGTGCCCTTCGTGCAGTAAGGCCAGGATACTCTGTCGGAGAGCGGACGGAATGACGATGCGGCGATCTAGAAGTAGTACGCCTTTGTAGACGCTCAATCGTTCTCTCTCCTTCCAATACGGAGCAATGTGAGCTGGCACTTTGTTTTTGCTGGGCCAACCTCTTCCACAGTAAGTTACTACCATGGAACACTCCCCATCTTGCGTTTGGTGCTGGCGGACGTCTTCCAGTCGACTCGCCACCGCTGGCGGCAGGTCTTTGAAGACTTCGCCAATGAAGAGTTCCACACTCCCTACTTCTTTCGAAGCTGGCGCGTCACAAGGTGCTCGTCAGAGTGTGTCGGCAGTCGCCAAGAGCTTTCCCGGTACATACTTCATGTTGTACTGATAACGCATCAGCTTGATTCGCATGCGTTGCACCCGCGGTGGCAAAAGCTCCAGGTCCTTTCCTCCGAGAAGGGCGACAAGAGGAAGGTGATCTGTCTCGACCTCGAAGTTCAGACCACGAATATACTGGTCGAACCGTAAGACGGCCCACGTTACGGCTAGAGACTCCTTCTCCGTTTGACTGTAGCGACCCTCCGTGGGAGTGAGGGATCTGGAAGCAAAGGCGACAGCCCGCCGAGTCCCCGAAGGTTGCTCTTGAAGCAGCACGGCTCCCAAACCATAAGAACTGGCATCTGCAGATACTACGGTAGGGTAGCGCGGGTGGTACTTTGCCATGCATGTTTCAGAGCTAAGCAGTGACTTGAGGCGGGCGAAAGCCTCCTCTTGGCTAGGACCCCACATCCAGACGCTGTTCTTGTTTAACAGAGAGCGAATTGGTGTGGTAACGTCAGCAAGGTGTGGAATGAACCGTCCGATGTGATTAGCCATCTCAAGCAACCGGCGTACACCGCTGATATCTTCTGGTGGCATCAAATTCTTGATGGCTTTGATTTTGTCTGGATCTGGCGAAATTCCTTCGGCATCCACTACAACGCCTAGGAACTTGACAGAGGTGACGCGGAATTCACACTTTTTCTCGTTCAGTGTAACCCCAGCTTGTTCCAGGCGACTCAAGACATCGGCCAGACGTTGATCGTGTTCGCGACGATCCCTCCCAAAAATTAGAATGTCGTCAATCATGTTGACGACACCCGAGAGACCTTCAAGAAGTCTTGACATCAGGCGTTGAAAGTACTCCGGTGCCGATGCGATGCCAAATGGAAGACGCTTGTAGCAATACCGGCCGAAGGGAGTGATGAACGTCGTGAGCTCTTCACTGTCACGACTAAGTTTCACCTGATGGAAGCTGGACCTAGCATCGAGCTTGGAAAATATCTGAGCTTCACCCAACTGACCCAGTATGTATTCGACAGTGGGCAAAACGTAACGTTCTCGTTGAATCACTTGATTCAGCTTTGTCAAGTCCACGCACAGTCTGTACCCGCCTGATGGTTTGGGAACAACGACTAGACCGGAACACCACTGAGTTGGCGTGTCGATTTTTCGAATGACACCTTGGGCCTCCATGTCATCCAGTTCCTTTTTCACGACACCTAGCAGAGGGATTGGAATCCGTCTTGGAACGCTCAGAGAAAATGGACGAACATTCGGCTGGAGACGGATGTGATACTCATCTTGGAGTTCCCCCAAGCCTTGAAAAATCTTGGCTTGAGTTGATGGAACGTATTCCGTCGAGTCCAGGAACTGAATAACGCCCAGAGCTTCAATGGCAGGGAGTCCGAGAAGAGACGTGTGCTGATTTTGCACGACGTAGAGACGCTGGACCGTGAACTTGCCACGCCACTCCAAGGTAGCCTTGAAAGTCCCCAGAACGTTCAGGCGTAGGTTGCCGCGACCCGACACCTCGCCGTCGGCTTCGTCCAGGACAATAGGAAGCCCCGGAAAAGAGGGTGAAACAACGGTGACCTCCGCACCCGAGTCAATTTTGAACTTGGAAAGATGACCATTCACGCGCACCTCGGTGTATCTTGCATGGCGTGTGCTGACTGCGTGAAGCTCCACGGAGCCCAAGAGTTCTTTTCTCTTCTTAGCTTTGCAAACTTCTGCAAAATGGCCCTGCTTCTTGCAGAAATGGCAAGACGATTTCCGCGCTGGGCAATCTTTCCGCAGGTGAGGGTGACGTCCGCAATACTCACAAGTTGAACTGGCGGACTGCTCAGATTTGCCGTGATAGCGTGCCGATTGACTGGTCGCTATCTTCTTGCGTCTCGCGGCGTCGACGTTCAGGTTTTCGGGGGCAGTATTCCCGCGGGCAACGCTGGAGCGTGACAGCCGCTCTTTTTCGGCGTCCTCATGAACACGGGCCTGACAGAGCGCTTCTTCCGCAGAGAGCCTCGTAGAACGACACAACTGGTCAGAGAGCTTCTCATCCCGCAACCCCACGACGAATTTGTCACGTACCAGGCGGTCTTCGACGTCCGCACTGTTGTAACCGCAGCGCTTGACCAGGTTACGAAGCGACGTGAAGAAGTCGTCGACAGACTCGCCTTGCTCTTGCGTCCGACGGTGGAACCGGCGACTCTGGTATATTTCGTTGACGGGATGCACGAAGTGCCTGGCCAACTTCTCTTTGACGACCGCGAACGACAGGGTCTCTGGAGTTGGCGCTCCCAACGATGACAGGACGCTTCGAGCTTGCGGTCCCATGCAGTACAAGAGCGTGCGTACCTGCACTTCGTCGCTGGCAGTATCGAGACCGGCTGCGAAGGCGTAGTCCTGATAAGTCGCGATCCATGTCGGCCATTCCGCCGGGCTGGTGAAAGTGAATGGAGCCGGAGGATTAAGTCCCGACGCTCCGACGCGAACCACTTGGATACGGGGTTCACCTTCCGCCATAGTGACGGCGTTAACCAGCTTCTGACACCATGTTCGGAACGTTCGGAACGGACGACGGCCAAGTGACAGCAGCCCAGCTCGTGACCACAACCAAAAAAAGCCCTTTAATCTCACGCGCCGCTCCTTATATAATCCTCTATAAATGATGGTGTCCTCTGGTGAGCAATAAGAAAAAACACCATCACTTCAGTAGCGCCCACTACAGGGGGTATATAGGGCAGACCGGCAGGTGCCTAAATGAGCGCCTGAGGGAACACTCGCGAGAGGTGAGCAAACCCCCAGACGACTCTATGCATCCAATAGTCGTGCACCGTATGAAGTGCGACGGTTGTTCGCCCAGATACGAAGGTACGCGCGTATTGGGAGGACACCGGCAGAGATTTGGCAGGGAAGTCATCGAATCGTACGCCATTAACAGCTCGATCACTAACGTTGCTTCGGCTTCTCTAGCCCTTTCAGACAGGGAGATGAAATTCCTCCATCCTGAACTGGGCGGAAGGGACCAGGGGCCTTGAGGGAAGGCCACGAAGAACCTGTTTTTCCCCCTCTTCTTCTTTCAACCCCCCCCCTTTTTTTCCTTCTCTGCTCCCTCCCCTGAACCTGCTCGATGGCCGTCGTTTGAACGGAGACGAAATAAATCTCGTTGAGAGTTGAAAGAGTTGCATGCGTCTGTTTTCGTCCCGAATTTGTGTTTATTCTACCGGATTTACTTTTCGCCGGAGCGACCGAGCGCATGCTAGCACTAAAGTTAGCGCATGCGTTAGCGCGCGCTCTGCCAGGGTGTTTTAGAATAACGTTTCTACACCGCAACGGAAAGGCCTATGCACCTCGTGCTTGCAACGCCACAAAGATACAGTAACACTTTTTATTTTGCACACAAAATACTGTAACTTGAGAAGAAAAAAAGTTTCTTGGTTCACAGTAATAATTTTAGATTTGTTTAAATATGAGAATGCAACGGAAGCAGTCGACTGGTAATGTCCACCTGCGTCGCCTAAGCAAGAGAGGTCTCGTGTACTGACCTTCGGACTCCATAACTTCACCGAGAAACGTTTGCGCGTCGCAAGTTGCCGGCAATTGTTGCCCACCTTGTTGGGTCCTATTAAACGTTTCTGACGCTCAACTCCTATAGCAGTGGTCTAAAACTCATTTGAGTCTGAGGGCCAGATATCCCATGCCGGAAAGGTCGAGGGCCAAAGCAACGGGGGGGGGGGGGGGGGGGAGAGTTAGACGAATAGTTTGCGCTTGCAGCAGTAGCGTAATTGTTGTACATTACAAAAAGCCGGGAAGCAAAAAAATGAAGCGAAACAAAGGGCAAATGAGCACAGATAAGTATAAACTATGTGAATACGTTAAAATAGCAGAGCTACTTTTCGAGCGGAAATGAATCGGCGTGATGAGATCACTATGGCGCATGCCATTTCCAGCGCACAGGAACCGGAACGCGTAGCCGGTTGCCTGCGGGCCGCGTGCTTGAGACCCCTGTCCTATAGGAATGCAATGTCGTCCTGCGTTGTACATCGCAGCTGAGATGATGTGGTGAGGGTCTAGGACAAAACGTCGACGGTCAACTCGTCGGCGGTTCATTCGTCGAATAGGCCGATTCGTCATAGGGCAATTCGCTGCACGAAAAATCGTTGCAGATGTTAGCTGGATGCAGCTTTTTAAAAGCCAAAATATACTTTTTTCCCTGACATTTTAAAGCAAATACTGCACCATAGAAACCCCTAAAATTGCAGCAAGGTAATTTACCCCCATGTGCCCTTCCTTGTCGAAGAAAATAACTTGCCACTTTCACGGTGCCATGCGTAGATTTTTTTTAGGAGGGAGGGGGGGGGGGGGGGGGCTGGCTGAGGAGGCTGGGATCTTTATGACCAGGGGAGGGAGGGCTGAAGCCCCATAAGCCTCCTCCCTGTCCACGCCACTGCAGTGGGGGACGACCACTATGTCGCACACGTAACACTAAGGCGCGTGTTAAAGAGATACTGAACCGAGATTTCGAGCTAACTAAACAAGGCCGGGCGGATAGGTGGGAAGTTGCAAAACCAAAAAATACCACACATACGGTGATATATCTAACAGATCGCCGTATTTTTTTGGGAAAGAAGTGCGCGATTGAACCCGGCCGACGAGACAAGGCACGTCACGATTCCCATTCTCTCTCCTCGCTACGTCCCGCCAAGCTGGTGAACCGAAGCGAGGAGGAGAGAAGCGAGGCCGCTTCTCCTCATTCTCAAATTCTCCCGGAGGACAGTTACGTCAAAGAACTCGCTTGATCGCGCCCTTCTTTTTGCAAAAGTATGGCCATCCGTTTGAAATATCGATGTACGAGGGATGTTTTGGAGTTCGTAGCATCTGGTTCAACACTTCTGCAGCCTTACTTTGGGAAATCCAAATTTCGGTTCAGCATCCCTTTAACCTACCTGGTCCACCCATTCAAGCTGCTTCGCGGTGACAATCTGCGACGACTTGTTACAAAACGTAAGAAATAAAACTAACAGAAGGATGATCCCGAGATGACACATTTTTCAACTTGTCTCAAGGTCCTTTCCTGTCTTTGCACTCTTGCGATCTTTTTTTTTTTTTTTTTTTAGTTTTGTGGTTTAACGCGAGCGCTGCGCTTAGTCCAGATATAGAGTAACTGTATAGGCATTGCAGAGCTAGAGTATAGCATTCCTTTTCCTTTTGCCGCCAACTCAGTATTGGCAGACTTGGTAGCAAAAACCGGGCAGATCTCCCCCCCCCCCCCCTCCCCGAATCAAAATCCTGGCTATCTGCCTAGCTGAGAACATGGAGGCGGTGAGTCTTGTCTTGTTGGCAGCAGAAAAAAAGTGGGCACAATCCTGGGTGTCCCTCCGTAAGTTTCTCTCGAGAAGAAACGAAAACCTTTCTTGCCATTGTAAATGAGCTGAATATTGGAGACTCCAGCGAAATCAACGCTGCGTAGCGGCAACACCGAGAAGCTCAGGAGAGGAGGTCGTTTCCACTCTGTCGTCTGCTATCGCTGCTTGGTTCACGTAGGCAGCATAGAAACAAACATTGCTTCCAGTAATTATTGCTATGCTTCCGCCGTGTCATTCCTACGCACTGACTAGAAGGTTTCTACCGTCGAAAAATCGCTTTGCTTTCACATGTAACACCGATCTTACGCTGCAGTGAAAGAATTTATGGTGGTCAGCGTGCTGAACGACGAAAGCAACCTCCTTTCGCCCGCCATACTGCCTGACCGGCGCGCCCCTATAGTTCGCTGGAGTCGCAAATAGCTGAGCTGCTCGGCGAGGGCGGCACCCACTCTGGCCTTGCGCACCGGAGGGAGCCCCTAGAGTAAGTTGTAAGCAGGAATGGCATCGCGAGCTCAAAGTGCTGGTACTGCAGAAAAAGTAGTTCCTACCTCAGTGCTGCTCCTGCTTGCACTGCAACCTCTCGTCCTTGTGGTCCAACCATGATTGAAGTAGCTGTAGTGTCTTGAAAGCCGTTGGAAACGATCTTGCTCGCCATGTCGTGTGCAGTATTGTTCCCTCGGTTCTAGAGTGGCAAGGCCCAGAACTATCAGCGCTTTCTTGCATCCTGTAACTTCTTGCAGAGCATCAAAGACCGTGGTTAAGATCTTTATGCTATCAGAAAGGCCACCGCATGCGGAACACCAGACAGAAAATGTGATTACAATGTTCGGCTTGAGTTGGAAATGCTGGTTTAACTTTGAGATGTGACACAACATGGTGCCATCTTAGCATAGGACTTGAGCATTAAAGGGGCCTAGCAATGACTTTTTTACTGGTTTTTAATTTGCACCGAACTTAAGCGCACTAAACATAGTAACTTAATGAAACTTTTTTTTTCCCCTCGAATTTCGCTTTATCTTAAAAGTTATAGGCAAATTAATATTACAAAAACGAGCAAAAAATAACTTCCTTCGTGATGTCTTTGGCCACTTCAGTGGCCGCGAACTAGAGGAGGGGTAGTGAGCGCAGCGAGCGCTCATGGCTGCTGCACTCTGCGTCGACAGCTCGAGAGGGTGCCACAAAAACATGTTCTGAATAGGCTGCAGGAGCAGGCAGCCAGGGCGGCTCGCATTGCATTTGCTGCACAATTAAACACTAATTCGGCATGACACTTCATTGGCCACAAACGACAGCAAACACGGGGTAAAGATCAGTTCAGAACAGGAGCCACTTTGCGCTGCCATACCGCGAAACGGCCAAACTGCAAGCCAAACCTGTGCCGAACGCTCAAAACCGGTCAAATCCTCGAGTCCATAAATGACCGCAGTGCCACCGCATACATCCGGGACCTTTCTACGCTAGCCACTCGTTGGAGCCTGATCCTACTATTCGTTTCTAGTATGCGCCGCCTTTTTTACCGCTTGGTGGCGGGTATGTCGACGGGTCATTTCTGGTTTCCGGACTTTATAAACTGCATTTGTTTCTTTTCTGATCTAAAATACTGAACAAAAACTACTTGCATAAATAATTGAGACGGTTCTTGCCACTTATATTTTGTATTTCGACTAAAAGAAGCTTTTAGCGGCTCTCACCAGTAGTAAGCCCAGGACCAAAGACGTCACATTTCGTGCACTTTCGGTACCGCGGGGCGCGCCCGTAGGTGGAGGAGGTTCCCGCGTCGTCCGGTTAAAATATGACGCACTGATATTTGGTTACTCTTTCCGTACCCGCTGGCTTGCCCGAACCAGAAGAGAAGTGGAAACCGCAAAAAAGGTTGACGCTTAAATATGATTGCAGGGCACCTTTAAGGTGAATGCTGGCGTATCGGCTTAATTCTGAGAATAATTAAAGTATACGCACTCAAGTCGGATTTATGTAAACGTGGCAAACTTGGACGACATAAGCGGTTATTGAAGGTAACATTAATACTGGGCAGGAGGCTAAGAGAGAAGGGGAAATGAGAGAGCGTGAGGACATCAGAATGCCGAGCTTTCGTTTGAATGATTAGTGGGTAGATCTAAATTTAGCTGCCTTTGTCTTCATTGCACTTGTCGAGCGAGCTAGAATGCGTCTGGCGTTATGCTCTTGCATCAGAATGTGTTCGACACATGCAGTGCAGACCAAGGTACCTGGCTTTAGGTCTACCCACTAATCAATCCGACCAGAGCTCAGCGTTCTGACGTCCTCGCGCACTCCTCTCTTCCTCTCTCTCAGTCGCTTGGCGCATTCGACATACTGAAAGCCGAGACAGGTAAAGGACAAACACAACGTCGCTATCCAGCAAACCGGCCCAGGTCACAAGCATACTAGTAGCCCTTCCCTTGGCAAATAGCACGCGCTCGCCGGGCGGATTCTTGTGCCGCTGGTAAATCTGGAGCCGGTAGAGCGCTCGGCGAGCGGCCGTGCTTTCAGACCACGCTATTCGTAGCGGGAGCTCGCGCTGCCACTTCGATGCATGCTCTGAAGCGCGCGCCCGTAGCAGTACAGAGCGTCTGAAAACGATCTACTAAAAGTCTAGCTCCAACCGATCCGTGGGAAAGGGGCGGAGCGCGTCGAGCGAGCCACAGAAGTTCTCTGCCTTTTTCGGAGCAGTTTATTCGGAAATCACTCGCAACATTTCAGCTTCAATATTTCTGTTGGCGATGTTGTGGCACTCACGAAACTGATTGTGCCAGTGCCACTTCGCAATAGAAAGTTGCGTGGACATCTGAGGGATGCGGTACTGTTACAAGCCCAGTTACGAGCATCAGAAGTAGGCGATCCGATACAACGCGGTGCCGTCGCACAACCACGAAGACGAGTCCAAGTGCGAAACAAGCGCTCGCGATTTGCCAGGGAAAGGGGCTAAAGGTTAGAGCACAGCTTAGCAAGCTTACGGCAAAAGTAAGGCAGTGTCTATTCTGCCGGCAGCCGGCAGAATAATTTTTCCGAAATTCTACCGGCAGTCACCTCCGGCGCGTGTATCAGTGGGGCGCTCGTTAACATAGCCCCCCCCCCCTCCCCCTCCTTTAGCGGCGACAGTCTGCGGCTGCTCATCAGAAATATATTGACCTATTTGGCCCACCAGTACCACCGCATCGCGGCGGTGTGCCGGCCGGCCCAAGCCCCGCAGTCCTCCATTCACCACCAAAAAGGAAGTGTTTCGCCCACAACATTCTTTTTTTTTTTCTTTGCGTGTTCTTCTTTAGTGTTAATTCTAAAAGAGAGATGTCGTAAATATCGCCAAATACCTCAACAAAAAACAAAAGTCCGAAGAAAAAAAAAACAAATTTCCTCGGGGGATTGAACTAAAATCCTGCTGTGTACGAAGCGCACATCTTACCCACTGAGGTAATCCACAGCTTAGAAGAGGCGTGTTTACAATCCGTTTTATACGAGACCCAATAGGCGACTACTGCCGGCACTTTTTCCCCCCGGTTATTCTGCCGGCTGCCGGCAGAATAGACACTCCCCAAAAGTAACACTTCGTTCTGAACAAAGAAAAGAGTTGTGCTCACCGGCCGTTTGAAGTTTTCGTAGCCTCTCGCAGCCAGCCAACGGTCTATGACTAGACGCGGCGTCTCCGAGATACCGTTTGACACTCTTGAACAAGGTACTAGTAAGAAACGCCCATTATTAAGGTTCTTAAAAGTAAAAAATAAGCGGCGAACGCCGGCACAAGACGACGATACCCGCACCCGACGACTCGCCTCTGAGAGCAAAGTTATGGAGGCCCATTCAAAACAAGATATGAGTGGGGAGATTTTGGGCGATAGCTAGCGCCACCTGCCATAGGCACCTTGTTTCGGTTTCGGTTTCAAACCCGAAAAAGATAAAATCGCTCTATCGGATACAAATAGTACTTAAAACCACTAAAATTATCGGAACCTGAATTTGAAAGGTAGATTGAAGATAATGCTGCCTATCGCTTTGATACAAAATCTTTTTTTTTGTTGTTGTTGCAAATGAATTTTTGAACATATTTATTTTTGCACGTGATTAGGGATGCCGCGAACCTCCCTAGGGTCGATTTCGAAAGGTTTCGATATTTTCGACCCAAACTGATGCTCGAATTCGAAAGGCTTCTATATTTTCGACCATACGGAGGTTTGAAATCGAAAAATTCGCAGCTTTCCTAAATCGCGGGGTTTCGAAATCGAAAAGTTCGAAGCTTTCACGGTTTCTAAAAGTTGGGGTCGATTATTTCGAATTTTTGTTTACTTGAGGTTCGATAAATTTGAAGATTTCGAACTTCCCTAATTTGAAATTCGAGAGACTTGAACGTTTCGAATTGCTCTAGATCTAAAATTCGAGCGTTTCAAAATTTTAAAGACAAAGGTCGATAAATTCGAAGATTTCGATTTTCTTTCTACATAAAGTTCGAAAAGGTCGAAGGTTTCGATTCTCTTTCAAGACTAAATTAAAAAAAAAAAAAAAAAAAAACTTTTAAGGTTTTAAATTTTTTGATGTCCAAGTGCGCAAAGTTCGAAGTCGGGTTTTCATGTTCCGCCACCAGTTTCAGTTTCAAATAACGTTTTCACTGCCACCTTGAGCATGCGTGTCTTCGCGGCAACCGGGTCGTATTTACACGTACCGTATGTCGGATTCCCAGTCGGTACCTTTTCGTTCCCGTGGTTTGGACCCGCTTCAAAACAACGATTCGGAGTAGTGGTTAGCAGATCGAAAACAAACAAACGTTGGGGGATAACAAATGCAGACCAGCATTTATTTTCTCCAAAATCTCACACAAATGTGACAAAACACAAATCACACTATCGGGTTTGTCGAAACTAGCTGCTTGGCGGATTTTCCGGAGTGGTGTCAAGCGACTCTGGTGATTCCGCCGGAACGCTTCAATGAAATCGATATTCCACAGCGACCTCTTTCTGACAGATGGCCAGTCTGTCAGAAGTCTGTTCGCCGAGTCTGTTCGCCGAGTCAAGAAACTGACACGGAAGAAAGCGGACAAAGCCTAATTACACAACGTGGAGAGAGTAATACAAAAAATACTCTGTTCTTATTATAGCGCATTTCACAGAACCTTTGCAAACAATGCAAAAATTCAGTCCCACTTTCATCGCGGACCGCTACTATCGTTTACCTAGCCGAGACACTCCAGATGAAAATTTCTGGCCGGCTTGGTTAAAATGTTTCATTGGGTCCACCGTTCCCGTTCATTCGATGGTGCTTGTTTCGACCGGGAACGGCTGCCATTACGTACGATTAGCACATGATAAAATATAGCACACACACACATCAGGTCATCCTTAATTCTAATTAACTCTACCTTTGGCGCGTCATGGGGATTCCCGCTTGTGCCGGCACCCCACCACCACTACCACCGGCTGTTAGGCCTATGGGCCCGAGCTCGCTAGACAGATAGGCCTAATGGCGGTAGCACATCCTCGGAGCAGTCCACGTCCACAATCGCCCAGTAAGCGCACGAACGTTAAATATGCACACCAGCACGGGAAAACGTGGACAGCAGACGACACGCGGCAAGAACGGCAGGTTCAGTTCGCAGAAATGAGCGCCTCGAGCACCACACTGGCCCCAGCTGCCCCGAATTCCGTTCCCGTACATTCGATGGCGCTTGTTTCGACCGGGAACGGCTGCCTTAACGTACGACTAGCACATGATAAAATATAGAACACACATGAGGTCATCTTTAATTCTAATTAACTCTACCTTTGACGCGTCATGGAGCTTCCCGCTTTCGCCGGCACACCACCACCACCACCGGCTGTTAGGCCTATGGGCCCGGGCTCGTTGGACAGATAGGCCTAACGGCGGTAGCACATCCTCGGAGCAGTCCACGTCCACGCGCACAATCGCCCAGTCGAGCGCACGAACGTTAGAAATGCACACCAGCACGGAAAAACTTGTACAGCAGACGACACGCTGCAAGAACGGCAGATTCAGAACGCAGAAGTGAGCGCCTCGAGCACCACACTGGCTCCAGCTGCCCCGAATTCCCGAATGGGGCGCTCGCGCGCGGGCTTCTGGGTAGTCACCGCCGTCGGGCAGCGCTCTCCGGGCTCGTTGACGACGCGAATAGAGCATTCTTGGCGGCGGCGTGCAACGTTCGCGCTCGTCGCTACGAGTGCACAAAAATCGAGAAAGCTGCCACGCGCCACCGACCTGTGCGCACCCGAACTCGTGTGGACCAAGAAAACGCAACCTACGTATCCATCCGTGGATCGCGCCGTGTTTATTTACTTTTTTTCTGCTGTGGCTTGGAATCGGGAAGAAATCTGGCCCCGCCAGGTACCGACGCAGGTATTTCCAGAGAGGGGAGGTTAGCGTATCAGATGTCTTTTGAAACCCCCCTCTTCCCCCCCCCCCCCCACCCTTTCCCTTTGTTTTCCCGCCCTAAATTTTTACACATGCACAAATCAAGAGGAAGTCAGAACATCTGGACAGACCGGCCCCCCCCCCCCCCCCCTCCCCTCCCTCTTAATCCGCCACTGGGCCCCGCCAACGGCTCGCTTATCCTTTTGAGATCGCGTGAAAGCTTTCTCGACAGGCCGTTGGCTGTGTTTTTCGTGAAAACCCAGGGAGATGCAGACGCACATTTTTCGGTCCTGTTCAGACGGCGCATTCATTTCACGAAACTCGTTTCGCGAGTCAAGATGCGCCAGAAAAATGCACCATGTGAAAGGGCCTTTAAACAACACACAATGTTTGCACTATATTTGAGTTTGCACGAAAAGAGCTGGATTGTCTTCTGCTTCCCCATAGTACACTCAACTTTTTAGTATTCTCCAGATTGAGCGAAAAGTTCGTATTTTGTGATTGGTTTTTCACTGGTGTAATATTTGTTGTTCGAGAGCGTCGGGATTTTGGACAAAAACCAGCCCCAAAACGTCTTGGACCCATTATAACGACCTCCTCCACGACGGGAAACCCGTTGGTGCCAGAGCCGGGACTGAGCGGGACGGGGGAAACGCCGGCTGCGTCAATGGCGGCCGATCTCCCGCAGACGGGTGGACGGATGGGAGTATTTTCAACTCCCATTTCGTCTTGCGGAGGGTTGTCATACAAGAACTCCAGTTTAAAATGGGAGTAAAATCAGGTGTTGTCGCTTTTATGCCTCGTCTCTTAGCGACCAGAGTAAAGTGGTGGTTTCTAGTTTTTGTACTCCCATGTGCGGGAGTGAATGCTCTAGGCTTGGGAGTTTAATCGGTATCTTATTCTTTAAAACCCCCATCCGGGCTACTTTTCGTTTACAGTGTACTGGACCAACACACTAAAGCTCTCTAGTAATCGAGTACTGAGTGTACTACTAAAAGGCGTCATGCTGTTTGTGGGCAACCAAAAATAAATGAATTAATGAATGAAACATTGGCGTACAGAATCCACCGCGCAGGAATACCTATACGCCCTATATTAACCGATATTAGATTGTTTGGTTCCATTGTGCCCAATTATCTATTTGGCACTTTTTAATGCTGAATTAGCGCTTTAGAATCAGAGCGCGTAATCCGGTAAGGCTCAACGCAGGTGTTGCACACCTATAAACGAAGTTGCAAAGTACCGTTCATTGTCTTTCAATAAAATTGTTCCGAAATTATATTACTTCTTAGTTTTCTAGAAAAATAACAAATCGCTGCTACTTGAGCGAAAGAAATGACAAAATAAAAGTAGCCTGTTAAGCCTAACTCGTTATGTGCAATCCTGTAGTAAGTGTGCCGAGACCACGCCCATGGCTGACTCTGTTGCCTCAAGTAGGCCAACGACTTCATACTCTCATTCGGAGTTTTTCTTTATAACGAAACTTGGAAATGGGGAGAAATCATATAAATGTGTGATTTAGTTCGGGTGCATAGAAGCGAGTATTTTTGTATTTTTTCTTCCTACGTTAAAGAAATTATTGAACAGGTATATGAAACTCGAATTATAAGACGCCAGAGGTCGTGGGAAATAATTCCTGGAAAGGCAACCTTATAAATACCTATTGATTTGGGGTAAATGCCACTTAACCGAATATCGTGCTAAAGGCTAGGCACAAAGCCTTAATATAGTGAGCAGCGAAGCGAACCTATAAACTGTGAATGTGCGCCAACTTCGGCAAGCTGACAGCGGGCGCGTGAGCAGGACACAGATTGGTTATGGTGACGGCGAGGCGCGAAGGCCGCATGAGCCCAGGGCTTGGATCGGACATTCTGCCCAGCAGCCGGTTCTCCTGGGACCTTTTTGGAGCAGGCTTGAGAGACCTCAGTAAACCTCCTCACAACCTCCACGAAGTTGTGAGAAAGTTTATTGAGGCTACTCAAGTCTGCTTCGAGAAAGTCCTAGGAGAACCTGCCGCTCGGCAGAGCGTCCGATTTAAGCCCTGAGCTCATGCGACTTTCGTACCCCGCTGTCACCATACACGAGATAGTTCCTGCTCACGCCCCCGCTGTCAGCTTGCCAAAGTTAGCGCAGATTCACAGTTTATAAGTTCGCGTCGCTGCTCACTATATAAACATAAAGGCAATGAGTAGTGACGATAAAAATATGTCTACGGTACAGTGAGGGAAATATATTCATTTTAGTAGAAGAGTGCACTATATAAAGTGTGATAATTTATGCATTGTAAGTTCAGTAGAAATCATAAAAACAAAACAAACGTTGATGGAAGCTAGTGAAATCAATTTGAAAAATATTATTCTGGAGGTCCAAATGTCGCAGATTAATTCGCGCAAAAAAAAAAAAAAAAAGAAAATCTAGCTCGTACAGCTCCCTGAAGACACTAGGCTTTATGAGAAAGGTTGGCAGACACTTTGATACTTTTAGGAGAGGGTTTGTTTAAGTTATAGAAATATATTTTAAGTAATATTGAATATGAAAGCCACAATTTTATTATGACTGCTCTTTCAGTACACAAATAACTTTAAAGGTGGAGACTTTCTTTAATAAAACCAAATTCTATATAAGGGCCTGACTGAGTTATCCAGTGAACTTTACTCCAGACAGCTTACGCGATGCATTGGCGATGCGTGATAAGATGAGCTGGTGTCATTGTTCCTTCCTTAGCGGGGAAACAAAGACAAGGGGAGAGGGGAGGAATTACAAAGCACCGATATTGTGAGGTACACGCTGACCACAAATGGACCTTTATTTAGGAATATCACATATTCGACTACTGCTTAGTGTACTCTCAAATTCCAGTTACGTAGATTAAAAAGCTGTTCTCCTGAGAGAAAGGTTTTATGAATGGCGCAGGTATGGATGCCAGAAGAATTATTTTCCTGCTGAGCAAAACATTATTCCCGGTGGTTATAGCTGAAAGCATTGCTGCTGCGCAAAGACTGACGGTGGGTGTACGCAATGCTTCCGCCACTTGTTTTTCAAACAATAAAGGGTGTTATTTCAGCGCAATATTTGGGAGTTTATTTTAAGAGTGGGCTATGTCTAAAGCGCCTAAACATGGCTCCCCGTGCGTAATGTCTAGAGAGCTTAAATATAAAAAAACAAACAATGCGGAGACATATCTAATTTGTGAAGTAGTCCCCGTTTTACTTAAGGGATAACATCCGATGTGGAGCTGTATTGTTATCACAAATGTCACACGCCGCAAAGTTTTTTTAATATAAAAGACCGCTAGATTTTATGCCGTTGGGTACAAAAACCTATCAGCGTCCTCCTCGTTTTATAGCAGATACAAAAAAATAAAAGTTGAGGTCGTTGAATAAGAATGATTACTTCCATAGTGGCGCTGCGTGCGCCACAACAGCCTTGTTTTTGTCTCAGCTCCTCATGCGCTCTTTTGCACCGATTCGTCGGCGCCCCTAGAAAAACGACCCTGTACCCTGCTAAAGGCCCGGAGAGCAATTTAGGCAGCAGCCTGGAGCATTGGACATCTCGCAGAAACAGGGTTCTGAACTTTGTTCCTCCAAACAAGGCTACAAAAATACGAGGTAGGCTTTCCCAAGTTAACCGCAAAAAATAGCGTCGCACAATAAGACGCAAAAAACGAAGCAGCAAAACAGATCTCGGTGAAGAGAGGACAAAGGACGCCAAGGATTCCGAGTTGATGGAGACACTCTTTTTTTTTTTTTTTCTTTTCTCTCCAGCCTTTTTGTGACCAAGGTCGGCTGCAACGGCAGCCTTCAAAATCGTACAGTTCTACGAAGCGTGGTGTTGGAGAGAGCGCAGAAATGTCGTCATCGCCGCTGTTTTCTGGAAGTCGAGAGAACGAAGAAGGAGTCGAAAGTTATGGGCGCCAACGAGCCACGCGAAAACACGACAACGCAAAAAATAACAACATACAACAACAGCACAAAGCGACGAGAAAGGAACGGTACGTTGAGTGGGGAATAAAATTTGCGACATCTGCAAAGCGTGCATAGGTCTTCCCCTGTACTATAGGCCTTATAGCCTGCATATTTATGCGTTTTATTTTGTTGTCTTTACGATGTTTTATTTACGGAGTTTCTTACTGAGTTGTAAATGACGGCTGTTTCTTTACGACATTCAGTGAGATTTTGGTTTTCGTTGCAGGACGAATCATGGTGGTTGCTTCCTGCGTTAGTCATGCGTTGAGTGCTTTTAGATTCATTGTTTTATACATAGTGTATTGTAGAAAATTGAACCTTGTTTAAAAACAATTACATATGATTTGTCCAATAAACATATCAAGTTATACGGATTTTGTGAGGCATAGATATGCATAGGTGTTACATTAACGTATGTACTCATAGAGTTATTGAATACGTTTATATAATATTTAATTGGAACAGCACAAAATGTTATGATAGGTTCACCGTGATGATAGAATAAAGTGGCTTGAGTACCTGCAAGTTTTATTCAAGTACATATTACAAGCCGGTATTTTATCATGAGCGGTCATTTTTCAGTTTGCTGTCCATTGAACTGCACCTACACACTAAACATCTAGACGCCCTTGAGAAGGGCGTAAAGGTCGCCCATACTCCCTTTTACTCGATTTCAGACACCCTCGCTACAAGTGGGGCATAAAAAGGGCGCGTAAGGAGTGTAAAACGTCAGCACACCATTTTACACCCACCGATATTCAGAAATTGTGTAAAGAGGGTGTCAAAGGGTCTTTTGCCTAACTTACACCCTCCTTACACCCTTTTTACGCGATTACGGGTGTTACAATGATTTGTGTGTACTTTCAAATGAGCTACTGAAATGAAATGTTTTCGATTGTAGTCAGCAAATTTGAAAAGGAAACACGAAGTTGCAAAGTAATTTACTCGCCTAGTTTTCAGATTGAACTGCTGTATTCAGAAAAATAGTAAACTTTAAGAGATTTGACGGATACGTCCGGCATTCCGGAAGCAATCTATGGCCTAGAGCTAAACGTGTCGTCAAAGAAAACTACACAGGGTGTGTTCCGGCGTTCATTAACAGACGAGGAATGCGATATGAATACCCGGGCCAAAGAAGCTCTAAATATGGGAGCAAAAAAAAAAAAAACAAAAAAAAAAAAAAAACAGGATCACAAATAACGTGCATTTACTTTTAGAGCAGAAACAATTTCGAACATAAGAATCAATGCATAGCCCTGAATGAAGTAGCTTTCAACGAAAACAATTCTTTCGGGAGCGAAACGCAGCAGGGGATTGTCGAGTGGTTTTGTGTAAGAGCACCGGGAGAGGTCAAAAGTGATGGTTAAAAAAAAACACTCAAGCATATGAACACACATTAAAACACACTTTCGAAAATATAAAAAAAATGAACCCAGCCACAATTTCATTGTCCACGTGTTTACTTAAAGACACCTTTAGTGTGCACACATTTCTCTAGGATGTCCTAGCTTGACTGGTTTCGTTCTCTGTAATTAGAGTGCAATACAGCGTAGGAAACGCAAAACACATCCTACCAGAGATCTTTAAGATGTCAATTACGTTTCAGTCAAGGCAAAACTCTCTGGGCGGCGTGACAATTATAGTTTCTTGTTGTTGTGTTTTTTTGTTTTTTTTTAGTTATAGTGATTAAAGCACGAACAGTTGATTAGGAGTAACATTAACTTGATTAAAAAAAACTCACGTTCTCTTAAAAGTTATTGCCGCGCGCGTCCCCAAGCGAGCGTGTGCACGGCCGAGTGGTTACCGTTCTTGGCTTTCGCGCTGAAGCAACGTTTTCAATTCCTGGGAGCGGCGCGTCTTTTAATGCGAAATCATTAAGTAACCCATGGAGCGAGCCGACGTCATCATCTTGCCAGCCGCGACAAACACCACCTGAACTATTTTCTCTAAGTGAGGCCGAGCTCTGATGTACAGCCTTTCCAAATGGCACCTATTTCCCAGCTACCAATAAAGAGCACTGAAGCCGAAATGTGATGGATTTTAGCTTCGACTTCAATGGCTGGCAGGCGTCATAGTTGTAAGGAACAAGGCTCCCATAGGCCGCTTCGCGTAAGTTTCAACGACCGTCAACCCATGGCTCTGCGCGTCCGCGCCGCCAGCGCTCCGGTAGCGCGAAGCGTCTGGCCGCCGAGCGAGGAGCGGCTCCACGCCCAAGGTCAGGGCGGAGAGGAGAGCGCGCGCTCGGCCGTTGACGCAAGTACGCCACCGACAAAATAAGGGAGCGGAAAAGGTCATGCATTCTTTCGTATTCATAACTCATAAGAAGTGCTTAGGTGCACCTCGAGCCTTTTTATTTATTCTTTCAGTTTATCGTTCTGGTAAGTTCCAGAACCTTGTCGTCTGATCGGGGTACGAATGTTCTACGCGCCAAAAGTTGTATGCCAATATTTCAGAAACCCACGCAGGTTCATATGGGACTCCGCATGACGAGCCGGCGTCAGTCTCGCCCCAGCGCTTGATCCTGTTGTTTCGCCGACATCCACGCCTGCGACGCTAACCTTGTTCTATTTCTATTTTGGGCACAAGTTCGCCGTATTAAACATTTATTTTTTTTAGTTATTATCCGCTTCGCCGTTTGTCATTCGTGACAATATTGTCATTTTTTAAACAAAATGAAATCAATATAAGCAGTTATTTCTTACAGTGAATAAATCGCTCAACAAAATATTCAAAATATTGTTCTTTTGATGGATAAATTCTCGGGAATCACTGGGCTTCTCACAGATTCGGCTAAACTTACACTTTAATAGGATTCTTCACTTATGCGTGCCTTAGAGACAGACTGCGACCGCCACCAAGCCAACACCGGTAAAAATAACACCACCGTTTTTTTTTAGACTTACTTTTATTTTTATAAATTGCCTCTGTGAAGGTTCGTCGCCTGCCAGTGCTAGTGTTAAAAGCTGGGCGAACCTAGGCTACGCTAAGCCTCCACGAGTTACTACTTACTATTGGAGATACGTTCAATAATTATGAGCATTGCATTGCAAGCTCATTGAACAATACGTTTAAACTGATCGAATTCTTATTTCTTGGATGATTTGAACTGTTTTTGTACACGGCATGACAGAGCAATTGGTGTGCGATGTAAAGACGCTAGCAGCGAGTTTTTGAATAATAGGGTCGAACTTAGTGAGTCAGAAGATATTGTAGTTTGTGCGTCAGGGGGACGAGTTGTACGGTAAACGCGATTTGAAGCTGGAAGCCACGCGCAATTAATTAGAGCGTAGGTATCTCTCAACCTTATCCGAGCGTACAAGCAGTACGAGGATGATCACGTGTCCTTTAGTGATCATTCTCCTGTATTCTTTACGCGTTGCTTCTTTACAGGAACGCCGATGAACGTTGGCATTTAGGAAAGTTTTAAACAAAGGTTCTAAATGAATAGTGGTTTGCAAACAGGGTTTCTCGACATCTTGAAGATTTGGCGAGAGCTAATAGGGAAGAGTTCGGAGTTTAATGGGAATTGTTTAACCAGGAAACTACGACGATAGCCATTGAAGGCTTCAGCTTTTAAAGCACGAATACAAGAAGGAGGCAGACGGTGCGAAAGCACTACTTCTGAAGCTGAGGAGGGAGGAATGCACTTCTTCCGGTTCGTTATCTGTCGAAATAGTCAGTATAATGAAATGAAAGACGTTCGCAGGTCTCTGTAATGCGAAAGTGTAGCAAAGCTCTTGAGGTGTATTGATTTCTGCGCCCTCTTCTTCCGTGTCTTCCTCCTCCTTATTAACCTCCTCCTCCGTATACTCCCTTCCTCCTCTTCTCTACCACCCACACTCCTCCTCCTCTTCCGTGTCCTAAACTGTTGGGATGTGGTCTTCTTTTGGGACGTCCTGCAAGGGATCCTCAGAAAGGGATTGATTGAGCACATGTGCTTCCCCAAGGAATTTTATAAGGACCTGCAGCCTACACCTGGGTGGCTGCCACTTTCTGAGGTGCTGTCGACCCTCAAACACTTGTAGCATGTTCGAGATTACCCACAATGGCTTGTGTATTTTAGTGTGTAGCGGCTCCCAGCGAAGCGCGAAAGAAGAGAAAGAAGTGCCCGCGCGATCACGGTCTCTCTCGGCGCTCGAGACAGCACAGACATCGAGGAACAACGGCACCCGCAAGATCGGCTCGTCACGTCTCAGATTTAACCTAATGCAAATAGTGTAAATAAATTAGTTGAAGCTCAGTACGCTTCAAATTGGTGACCCGAAACCTCAGCAACAGCGACCTCAGCCCTGACCCGGCCCTCAGCAACAACGGTAATGTCTCCGCCAGCTACCGAATCCACATCCACCGGCGACCAGATTTCCCCTCCAAGCATTTCCACGGTCAAGCTACCTGAGTTTTGGACCACGGACTCGGAACTCTGGTTCATCACTATCGAGTCCATCTTCCGAAAAAAACCGTATCACAACGCAACTGTCAAAATACGACTACGTTGTTGCTGCCCTCCCGCAGTCCATCTCTAGCATCGTCCGGGACGTACTCCGAGCGCCTCCAACAGACAATCCATACGAAAAATTGAAAATGAAGTTAACTCGGAGGACTACAGAATCTGAGCAACGCCGCATCCAGCAGCTCCTCACCACAGAGGAGCTAGGCGACAGAAAACCTTCCGATCTCCTCCGCAGAATGCATCAACTTCTGGGAGACCGCGCCGAATTACTCGACGCATCCATCTTCAAGGAACTATTCCTTCAGCGACTTCCCCAACAAGTTCGCATGATCCTGTCCATATTATCGGAGCCCTTGGAAACACTCGCCCAGATGGCAGATAAAATCATGGATGTTTCCGCTCTGGGGATCTCCGCAGTTAGCCAAAAACCACCAGCAGCTGACCAGTCATTAGGAGCTTACTCCTTGGAGGAGAAGTTTTCTCAACTCCTCCAATCAAACAAGAGACTCTCAGAGCAAGTGGACCAGCTAGCGAAGAATTTGCGAGACCTACGTGCCCGTCCTTCACGACCATCCTCTCCACACACATCTCGGGGACGTCGACCCAGCGTAAACCGCGATGATACCAACAAGTGGTGCTGGTACCACCGATTATTTGGAGACGATGCCCGAAAATGCACTCAACCATGCGCATTTCCGGAAAACACCTCGCCCACACACTGAAGACGGCCAGTGCAGCGGGAAGCACAATCAGCCGTTTGTTCCACGTGACTGATCGCCAGACAAAGATCCAATACCTGGTGGACACCGGCGCTGAAGTCAGTACCATTCCTCCTATGCTGGAGGATCGTCGGCACCGACAACAAACCCAACCACACCAGGTGGTAAATGGATCGGCGATAAAAACGTATGGACAGAGATCCCTAACCCTCGATCTGGGACTCCGGCGCGTGTTCCGCTGGATATTTCTGGTGGCAGACGTGCGTTTCGCAATCATTGGGGCAGACTTCCTCCGAAATTTTGCCCTCATCGTGGATGTCAAGCGCCGTCTTCTCCTTGACTCTACAACACACCTCAGTATCCGAGGCGTACTATCAAAGGCACTATCGTTAAATTCTACTTTACAACTCCTCAAAATGGCTGGTCCATGGAAAAACCTTTTAGAGGAATTCCCAACGCTAACGCAGCCATGCAAAACTGAGGCATCAGTCAAACACAACATCACACATTGCATCGACACCAAAGGCTCTCCAGTCTTCGCCAAGCCACGCCGCCTCGCCCCGGATCGGCTAAAAATCGCTAAAAATGAATTCGAACACATGCTGGAACTCGGATTCATTCGTCCATCGTCCAGCGTGTGGTCTAGCGCCCTGCACATGGCACTAAAAAAATCTGGTGACTGGCGACCATGCGGGGATTATAGAGCCCTCAACAAAATCACGGTGCCGGATCGGTACCCAATTCCCCACATCCAAGATTTTGCTGGGGCACTACACGGATCGACTATCTTCACAAAAATAGACCTTGTAAAGGCATATCATCAAATACCGGTCGAACCATCTGACATTCACAAAACTGCAATCACGACACCATTTGGCATGTTTGAGTACATTCGGATGCCATTTGATCTCAGGAATGCAGCACAAACCTTTCAACGGTTCATGGATCAAGTTCTTCGTGGATTAAACTTCTGTTTCGCCTACATCGATGACGTCCTCGTCTTCAACAAAACACGTGAAGAACATGCGGACCACCTCCGACAGCTCTTCTCTCGCCTCCACAACTACGGTGTCGTCCTCAATGCGGCCAAATGCAACTTTGGCGTCGCCGAATTGGATTTCTTGGGATATTATGTGGACAAGCACGGCATCCGTCCCCTGCTGGAGAAGGTGAACATCATTCAACAGTTTCCCCAACCACAAACAACAAAGAAACTACGTGAGTTTTTAGGGCTCATAAACTTTTATCGACGATTCCTTCCAAACTGCTCTAGAACTCTCAAGCCACTCAACCGTTTTCTCACTGGAGATCCCAAGCAATCCATCCCACTCGAGTGGAACGAGCCTGCACTCCACGCCTTCGAGACAATCAAGAAACAACTTGCCGAAGTCACAACATTGGCCCATCAGAAACCTAACGCACCACTCTCCCTTGTGACCGACGCCTCCGATGGAGCAGTACTCCAACGATTTACCGACTCCGGGTGGCAACCACTTTCCTTTTTCTCAAAGCAAATGACACCCACCGAAACCCGGTATAGTACATTCGGGCGTGAGCTTCTAGCAATCTACCTGGGCGTTAAACACTTCCGCATTTTCTGGAAGGACGTCAATTTGTTATCCTGACAGATCACAAACCCCTAACATATGCCCTAACATCAAACAGCTCCTCTTACACAGCAAGGGAAGTCCGACAGATGGCTTACATCTCGGAATACACTAGCGACATCCGTTTCATCAACGGCAAAGAAAACACCGTCGCAGACGCGCTATCCCGGATCGGTGTCAACACCTTCACAACTGAACAGACAGCTATCAATTTCCAGGAATTGGCCGCCGCGCAACAGCTCGACGAAGAACTTCAGCACCTTCGCTCTTCGTCAACAGCGCTGGTCCTCGAAGACATTGCAATTCCTGAATGCAACAAAACACTTCTCTGCGACACTTCTACTGGTTATCCTCGACCTTACGTGTCGACACCGTTTCGACGAGTCGTCTTTGACATCCTTCACTCACTCTCCCACCCAGGGATACGGGCGTCACAAAGCCTCATCTCAGCTCGATTCGTTTGGCCAAGGATGAAGTCAGACATAAGAAACTTCGCACGGGCATGCCAACAGTGCCAGCGAGCCAAAATCCATCGCCACACAGTGACACCGGTAGGCACATTCCAACTTCCCGGTGCCCGATTCAACAACGTACACCTAGATATCGTGGGACCGCTGCCACCGTCTCACGACTATCGTTACCTGCTGACGTGCGTGGACAGGTTCACTCGCTGGCCAGAGGCAATGCCTATGAAAGACATGACTGCGGAGACTGTCGCCCACACATTTATTACTATGTGGACCAGCCGTTTTGGTGTGCCGGCGACAATAACAACCGATAGAGGCAGACAGTTCGAAAGTCTTCTCTTCCATAAACTGCCAACTCTTCTCGGTGCACACCACATCCGAACAACAGCATACCATCCCTCCTCCAACGGGCTCGTGGAAAGGTTTCACCGACAGATGAAAGCGGCACTCAGAGCGCACACGTCAATAAACCCATGGACCGAAGTCCTACCAATGGTGCTGCTGGGCATCCGCACTGCCGTGCGAGACGAACTTAAGTGCTCCTCCGCCGAAATGGTCTACGGCACTACCCTCCGACTACCCGGTGAATTTTTTCAGACAACTGAAAAGAGCAGTGACATTGACTGCGAAAACTACGCCAGCCGATTACGCTCGGTTCTTCAAAACATCCAACCAATCCAAACCAGGACTCAGTCACGCAAGGTCTTCATAAGTCCCGACCTTCACCACTGCAGTCACGTATTCGTGCGAAACGACACGGTGCGACGTCCACTACAGTGTCCCTATGACGGACCCTATGCAGTGCTGCAACGAACTGACAAAACATTCACGCTTTCAGTCAACGGCCGAGCAGAAGTAATTTCAGTTGACCGCATTAAGCCTGCACATCTCACAAACAATGAGCTACAAGAAATTGATGCAACTTCGTTCACAAGCACATCGCACACATCGCTCGCATTACACACCTCGCTAGGGGGGGAACCATGTAGCGGCTCCCAGCGAAGCGCGAAAGAAGAGAAAGAAGTGCCCGCGCGATCACGGTCTCTCTCGGCGCTCGAGACAGCACAGACATCGAGGAACAACGGCACCCGCAAGATCGGCTCGTCACGTCTCAGATTTAACCTAATGTAAATAGCGTAAATAGATTAGTTGCAGCTCAGTACGCTTCAAGTGTTTCATCGGGATTCTGTGTCACCGCCTCGTGACCCCCCCCCCCCCCCCCCATCGTCCAAATCACAATAAAAAAAAGCCGCGTGCGTGTAGTAGCTGGCAACGTGTATGGCTGATACGCAGAGGAATTGGGTTCGAATCCCGCTCGACCCTATTTCTTATTTTATTAGGTGTACCTCTTCTAAGACATAAGCTGTAGTAAGGTGATAAGCTGGACAAGTTGGTACTAGTTGAACTTGGTGAAAAATAGCGATCATCTGTCTTCTGTGTTCGGTCCCTGTTGTCCCTATCTTCGTCGTTTTGTGAGCATTTTTTTCATCATGTCCTAGGAAATCTCTTCTTATTCACGGCTGTCATCGAGTGTTCTTGTGCAGAACATTCCTAAACGTACCGCGTGAATGAAAGTAGCGGTAACGCGTTGCCTTGGGTCAGTCTCCTTTCGGCACCGACGCAAGATGCGTGGCTTTTTTGAATAGGTTTGTACGTGCGAGTTCATATCATTAAATGTTTATTTTTTGTTCTAAATACATCTTTTTTCGTTATTGGTGACAACATCGCACAAGGCAGAAAGTTGTTGTAAAATAACGCGTAAAAATTACCTTACGTGCTTGGAATACATAAGCTGACAATCCACCCTTCGATACGTCTTGTACTGAATCAACCGCTAATTATAGAATATGGTATATACTTATACTCATTGACAACACAGTTATATCTGAAGGTACCTAAGTATATCACACTCCAAGTAAATAATAGAAACTATAGAAATGCGTGCCACGATTTTTTCGAAATAGTTCAGAAGTTCCGATGTTCTTCTTTCTTTGATCGCAGTATCACCGTGAAATGGTAACAGAGAACGGTAAAGCTATCAGTATGCTAGAACCACCAGACACTCGTCGTCTCAACCTTTTTTATCATTGAATTTCCTTTGTTTTCATTCGGCACAAATCTCGCTTTGGTGGAAATTTGCACATGAAACAAAAGTTAAATGTGAATACGCCCCGTGGGGCCAGATAAGTGAACTTGAAGACCTGTCACAAATTTCTGGTTATGAAAATGACTTGCTGCCACTGCTATGACCACGAAAATCTAGTCATGAAAACACTCGATAAACCTCTCGCTTATCGAATCCGGACCTTGAAAGGGAACTATTTCCTTCCTCTTCATCCATCTACAGTTGTGTTGTAACTTCGCCCAGCAGGTATGAACCCAAGTGCTCATTAACTTATCCGCCAGCGTTCCCCGCGTTAACTTTAATTTTCGCAAGTTTCCCCAACGCCCGCTGACAGAAACCCACCTGCATTCTTGGATTCAACAATTTCTTCCTGCTTACCATATCACGACAAGTCACAATGCTTCCCGAAGGAAAAATCCATCAATGTAACGCTGTTTGGCAGTCAATGTTTTCTAGTGGACCGCTGACTGTGCCTGACTGTACGTCAAGCATGTCTGATTGGCCAACAAGTTACTCTGACCTACAGTCAAACTTCAGTCAGACTCCGCTTGTCGGCTCTCTGATGGTTTCCTGGTGGCAGTCGGCCGCCGCGAAATGCCATCAGGATGTCTTGGTGGCGATTCTGACTGTACATCGATTGTCTCTGACTGTACGTCAAAAAGCTTTGACGTGCAGACAGACGTACGGTCAAAGGACGTAAAGTTGGTTCGGATACCACTATTTCGTCAAATCTATGAATACAAAAAGTAATCTATGCACGAGAAAACGATTTCGGGACGTGAGCCCATAAAACCGCTGACGTTAGAGATATGACACGCAGCGGACCGACAACCTTGGTCAGAAGCCCGCCGAAGCGCCGAACACGACACTTCGCCGACTTCGCTTCGCCCATAGAGACGTCGCCGAGCTTTCATGAACGATCGCTCTCGACTCGTTTTGTTTGCCCGCTTGCTTTATCCTGTCGATCCTGCCCGGGCTCTACAATGTCTTATGTTTTAGTAGAATTTCTACTCGACAAGACCCAGCCTGTTGTGAGTTCCGACGATGTAAGGGACTTCAGCGGTGTAGTTGAAGGCGACAAGGTGTACCAGGTCTACTGCCCGAAGGAAAAATCCATCAATGTAACCCTGCTTGGCAGTCAATGTTTTCTAGTGGACCGCTGACTGTGCCTGTCTGTACGTCAAGCATGTCTGATTGGCCAACAAGTTACTCTGACTGACAGTCAAACTCCAGTCAGACCCCGCTTGTCGGCTTTCTGATGGTTTCCTGGTGGCAGTCGGCCGCCGCGAAATGCCATCAGGATGTCTTGGTGGTGATTCTGAGTGTGCATCGATTGTCTCTGACTGTACGTCAGAAAGCTTTGACGTGCAGACAGACGTACGGTCAAAGGACGTAAAGTTCGTTCGGATACCACTATTTCATCAAATCTATGAATACGAAAAGTAATCTATGCACGAGAAAACGATTTTGGGACGTGAGCCCAAAAAAACCGCTGACGTTAGAGATATGATACGCAACCGACCGACAACCTTGATCAGAAGCCCGCCGAAGCGCCGAACACGACACTTCGCACTTCGCTTCGCCCATAGAGGCTTCACCGAGCTTCATGAACGATCGCTCTCGACTCGTTTTGTTTGCCCGCTTGCTCCAACCTGTCGATCCTGCCCGGGCTCTACAATGTCTTATGTTTTAGTAGAATTTCTACTCGACAAGACCCAGCCTGTTGTGAGTTCCGACGATGTAAGGGACTTAAGCGGTGTAGTTGAAGACGACAGGGTGTACCAGGTCTACTGGGCCGGTGATGCGCGAACAAAAGGATCGTTCTACGACGCGAAAGTACTCTACATGGCAGGTGAGTAGAACTGAAGTACGGAGAGTGATGTACGAGTGCTTTGCATAACATGCTGACGGCGTAACTGCATTTGCAGCCAAAGCATTTTGTATAAAACGAATAATCCAATCGAGATTCTCTAGCGGTGGGGCGTAGCATAGCGGTTAAGGTGTCCGATTTGTACGCATGTGGTCGCGGGTCCGATGCCCGGTGGTGCTGCTTTTTTTTTTTCTCGAATTTTTTGTTTTATCGAGGCATTTGGCGATATTTATAAGTGCGTATAGCTTTACTCTTATATAAATGCTGCCCTTGTTGATGAAATTCCCTTGGCAGTGGCAGTCAGACGTCATCTGATGAACCATCAGATGACGTCTGATGGTCCATCACGTACCACCAAGGCTGCTGACTGGCAGTCAGTGTCCCAAATTACGTACCTTGATGGAATTTTCAATAGGGTTTGCTCTTTCATGTAGTATCCTAAGACTGCTACGATACCTGACTTGGGAGTCTGTGATCTGTCCTGTCCACGCGCAGCCGGCCTCAAAGATGGCCTCGACTGGCGAGGAGGGCTGTAGTTCCTATAGGTAGCCGTGGACCGATATTCTTCAGGGTTTCTTGAATATATACACGTCGGGAAGTTCTACCGCACTCGGAGCACAGACGTATGAACGGCATTTCGAACGCCCTCGAAAGCGTCTCGAAGATAGCCGTCATGGTGCGCATGAGCTCCCGGACCTCCCTCAAGTCCGACGCCAGAGCTGAGGTCCGATTCTCGGACAGCATTCTGGAACCCCTAGCCCCTAGCTCTGCTCAGCGACACTCGCCGAGCCTCGCTCTTGGACGAATCTTTCTTATTCACGTCACGGCCACGCTCTATTTCGTATCGACGGACGACGTTGGCTTTCAGAATAACAGGCGTTCAGAAAGTTAGGTGCGCCATTCTCCAAACATAGCTGAGGAACGCGTCCAGTGTGACTTCCAAGGGAACGATCGAAATCGAGGAACAATTGTTTGGGCACCACGTTGGGCGCCAGATAATGTGGTTGTCCACTTTAGCCAACGCCCGATCAGGGCCCGCCTCCTGATTTTTCTGTAACGTCTCTGTAACGTGGCGATGGACCCAGGCATTATCTAACAGAAACAAATCGTATCAAAAACTGGGAACGTTGACGTGAAAAAAACCGGCCTTCAGCGAGCGCGTCCAGAGGACTATTTGCTCATAACGAAGAATCACAGCCCCACGTGGAACGACTCGTAAATTTCGTAGGGCAGTGGAACACTGCCCCTATAAAATTTTGTTTGAAAAAAGCATTAAGCTAACGCAATATATATCGAGGAAATGGTAGAACACAAACCTGTTCTGTATTCTCAGATTTCCATTCTGTAACCAAGGCGGGTGCGAGCGATGAAAATTTGTAGCCTTAGCTTGCAGATGTGTTTCAGGACGATGAGTTTATTATTATCATGGTGAGCAGAACAGCGCACAAAAAGACGAGGACAGCGAAAAGGAACATGCAAAACACACAAGCGCCCAACTTACAACACTTCAACAATTTATTATTATAAATTTTTTAAACATGAATATTATGAATTCCACTTGCAGAACAGAAGCGTCGAAACGGAAGATAGAAAATAAAGGACAAAATCTAATCAAAGACAGGGAAGTTAGTTAGAGGTTCGATCATACAGTAGTAATGTTTCGCGCAACAAACGGAATCGAGTAACACGAGACTCACTGTAGAAGAAAATCCCGTCAAATTACTAGGAATTGCTAGTTAATTTTTGATGCCGGTACGATTTCCGTTGTGTTGCCTCACGGTCACAGCATTAACTTTGTATTACGTGCATGACAGTAATGAGGCCCTACGGTTTTGCCCGTAACTGGACCCGTAGGGGCATGGCAGAAAACCGTAACTCTCATGCACGTGATCCACAGATTGTTAAGGCATCGATAATTAGCTCGCGTGTTGTGCGTAACTTGCAACGGCAAAAACCGTAAATCTCAATCGCTGAGTTTTACGTGATGCGCGACGACAGGAATCGTTCCTGCATACAAAATTAGCTGGCGTGTTGTCCACACCTTGCAGCGACGGCCAGAGCCTGTTGAACTGCTAGCGGAAGTGACTTAACAAAACGGACGTCTCAGTGAACACTAAATATAGCATTTTACTGCGATATTTATTGTGCACGAAGGCATAGAGACGCAGCGCTTCGGCGTGCCAAGGGAGCTTTGAACACGCCGCAAGACCGGCGAAACTTGCTTTCGACGAGTTGTGCCTTTTTTAACGGCAAGTCTCACGTCTTACATAGGGTTTTAAAGAAGTTCTTCGGTGAATGACGGCGAACGAGTAGAAACCGTGTCTTTAGCACGTTCCGCAACGCTCCAAAAGCGCGCTTTCTCAACATGCAATCCTCACAAGAACGGGTCTCAACATTCTTTCTAATTTTTTTAGACTTCTTATTGACTTTCCGCGATCCTACTGAATTCCTTTGTAAACGAACTTTGTTTTGACTCTTGTCAAAAAAACTTTCAAAAGAAAAAATATTGAATTTTTTTGTAGACTTATTTATAAAAAAATTAAAAAAGAACTTGTAAAGACGTTTTTCTGCAGGTTGTTTTCTAAAACAATTCAAAAGGAAAAACAATAAATTTTGTTTTGTAGATTTATTTATAAAAAAAATTAAAAAGAAGTTGTAACGACGTTTATTTGTAGGTTATTTAAAAAAAAATAAAAATAAAACTTATTGAAATTATTTTTTTAATATTATTTTATAAAAAGAGACAGTTTTTATTATTTCATGTGCTCTGCGGTCGTGTGCGGAGTCCAATATGACGGATTTTTTTTTTTGGTTTTTATTGAAAATGTTTTGAATTCTTGTTCACTCTGATTACTTTCTTTTGACTGACTTTCTGTTGATATGGTCGACAGAAAGTTTGTTGATTTTGTGTTGAAACTTTTTTTATGATTTTCTTCTGCTTGAGTCAAAAGAAGAGCTATTGACTTTCTATTACCTCTAAGTTGGATCTTTTTTTGTTGACTTCCTGTTAAAGTGTTATCAGAAATACCGCAGACGTTCTGTTTACTTCCTGTTCAAATTATTCAGTTTACTTTCTGTAGCCAGTGTCAAAAGAAAAGCTACAGACTTTCTGTTGACTTTTTATTGAACATAATACATCTTGACTAAATGTCAAAAGTCACTAAGTTTCTCAATAGTCTATGAAAAGTTGCGAACCGTAGGAAGGAGCTTCCGTTCTACTGCCTCCAGCGCGAGCCTTCTATCCTGGACAGCTCTTCGACGTCTCGCGCCCCTCGAGCTCAAATGCGCAGTCAAAGCACGACGGAAGGCATGGGGCGCGTGCTGGAGGGCAGGCGTTCGAAAAACTGCCCAGCCGTTCTCACTTTGTAAATGACTATCGTGGCATTATTGACCCTATTCAAAGAAGAGCAAAATAACTATTTTAAAGTGGATTAACCGCCTTGACTGGCTTCGTCCTAAGTGGTGCTATGCAGAGAAGCGATAACATTTGTTCTATGAGCCGTTTTTGTGGATGTGTGTTTTAGCGACTACACGAAATTATTATTAGTTGTACCAATGCTTTTTAGTAAAAGATAGAGTCCATGAACTTCCAAACACCGTCTTCCTTTTGACAGACTTTCGAGAAGGAGACCGGAGACTTGGAAACTTAGTAAGTGCTGAGGTGGTCATCGGCCAAGTGATTACCTTCAATATGTAGGCTATATAAGGCTCTGGTGCTGTCAACAGGACTGTGTTTCTGGTGTTGAGTGCTTGATGGTGCTTGTTTTTGTTTACATTGCTTATTTGTGTAATGTGTATGTACCAAAAAGGACACTATTTCCTAACGAAATTCAAAAATATATTTAAAAAATTGAGTGTATTCTTTTGAAACGTTAATCTGTGGTTCCGTCAAAAGGAATTTAACAAAATTTATGTAAGAAGGAATTCAAAATATTGATGTAAGAAGAAATTCTAAAAAATTTAAGTGGCCAATTTTAACTAGGAGTTAAATAAGTTGTCAAAACGAAGTAAAAAAACATAAAAAAGTTTGAAAAGAAATTCAATACGACTCCAGAAAATTTTCAACAAAAATTTGAAAGAATTTAACTACAGATTTTTGTAAGGGATTGCCGTCCGTGGCCGCACTCGGGCTGCAGCGATCAAGCGGGGGTACGCCATCCAGCAATTGTCCTAAACATCAGTGTATAAATTAGAGAAAACACGACATGCTCTCTTAAAATCAGTGCGCGAGAGCGCTCATTATAATTATTCAACGAGCGCGGTTCAGTGCTTCATGTTAAAAGCTGATTTCTCCGGTTCTTATCGCACCCGAAAGCGAAAGGGTGACGGCGCCCGAAAGCAAGAAAAGGTACGAACAGAAAGAGTTCTGGAGAGTCCACTCGGCCTAGAGCAAACCAAACACCCATGGCGATGAGCCCTGTGCCTCCACGCGTCCATCAAGTCGAGTCTGATGCGTGGAGAGGTTTCCCTCGTGCAACTGAGTCGGGAAGCTAAAGCAAAAACTTTAGCGCGTTTGCTGACTCAGCCCACGCTATTACGTTAAGTTACGCGTTTTTGATTCCTTCTACACTAAGGTTATCTCGCAAGGCGCATGCGAAAATGAGCTAGCTTACCTTCTTAGTCCGGTTGAGTGGTGACAGATGATCGCGGCGACAACGAAGAGAGCTGCCGCCCTCACCGTCTGTGGTGGTTCCCGCAGTTCACGCCAAGTTCACGCGCGAGCAAGCGTACGGACCAGGCGCAGCCACCGCAGCGGGGCACAGCAAGTAAACATCACGTGACGGATGGTCGCTCCTCGCTCCTCTCGCTCGGATGTCTTCATCCGCGAGCTGAGTGCGCCGGCTTTCGAGTGGGTCTCCCTCCGCCGTTCAAAGAGATTTTCGCATTCGCACGAATGGCACGTAACATGAGACATCTGCCAGCAAGAAAACTATCCCTAGAGCAAACGTGCCATGTGTTATGTGTTTTTACTAGAAAGAAAAGGGAACACAGACCTGAACTAAGAAATATGTGAAGCCGTACATTCACGGACTCGTGCCGTCATGTCGCCTCTACGGCGTTACTGACCTGCGGTAAACGGCGACTTGACGAAGTAGGCATGATTTCCAGGCTGTTGGAAACGAGCCAAGTTAAGTTATTTTAGAGGTGTTTGAATTCCAGTGGAAACTTGTCTTTTTGGAGGAAACCCCTGTTCCAAGCAAGGTGCAGGACTAGACGCAGTCTGAATAATGACTAACAATTACGTTCCTTCTTTCTGCAAGAAGCGAGGATCTACTGACACTCAACCTTCTACTCAACACGAAAATGCCGGCGAAGTGCGACCAAATAAAAAATAAAGCAGAGCTCGCGAGGGCCGAAGTGCAAGACAGCCGCAAGACATAAGAAGAACTAATCTAATTCGTCGACTGTGCCGGCGAAAAGCCATATTTACAAGTATATCATCAAAGAGACAAGGTCAACAGCGATAAAAACAGCGATAAAAGAACGCCTAAAAAAGAAAAGCGAATGGCAAACGAAGCATGAAACAACGTCCACCAACGGCGAGACAGAACAAGCAAAGTAGACAAAAGGCATTGGACGCAACCAGGGACATAACAACTACACAGCTCTGGAGCTTGTGGGATTCACCCTTTTGGGGGGTCCCACTTAGAAACACAAAGGAGGTTCCTTGGGTCCGGATAAAGACGTGTTTATTGACTGCAATGCCAACACGCTTCGCTCTTAGACAATGAAAATTCTGGGCGCTGGCTCAATTGCCAGTATCACCCGGTCGGTTTCCCGCGCTGCCGCATTAGACAGATTCACGGAAAGTCGGAGGCCCACAAAGAAAAACCGAGCTCCGTAGAGCCATTGCCTCCGCCGACGAGAGCCCCTGGCCCACCTTCGGGGCCAGCTTATGTAGCCTCGGAGAATGGACGCGCCCGGGGAGGCCACTAGCAGTCGCGTCCATTGTAACTCTCAGGGGTGTGCCGAAGGCGCGTTCACCCAAATGGGCAAGGGAGAGCCGGCCCCTTCGGGCAATTCGGCCTCGTGGTTCCTTGTATCCGGGAGGCCGACGCCATTGGTGACGACGACTCCCACGGCCTGCTTGAAGCTAGGCCTGGATAGGGATAGAGGGAACCCAATGGTTCCCACACTCCCCCCTTCTCAAGGCTAAGGTAGGCCTAAAAATAAAATGGCCTACCGGCTCTCAAAAACAAAATAAAAAAACGAAACGCTAGAGCGAAGGAGCATGCCGCGAAGAAAAACAAAGAAATAAAAAAACGATCAGCGCGGTACACGCTGAAAACTCTAGCTCGCTGCTTGACAGTGGACCCCGGGTGCAGCCGAACTCTGCAGCCCACGCTTCTTGGCAGGCTTACCGGGAATAGCGTTGCAATGTCCGTGTAGTGGCCTGGCTTGTGCAGAAAGGACCGCCCGGACACTCCATGACGAAATGTTCGAAGGATCAGAGAAAGTACGGCGGCTGGGCGTCTCTCCTGGGGGACGCACCAAGTGGCACGGGCACTGTCACTGGGTACGTGACGGGATGCGAGCTGCTTGCCGTCGGCACGGGTCCACAGCCCGGGTCCGCGACTCGATGCCACGTGTTGCTGGGCTGAGGACGAGTCCAGGCAGCGGGAGGATGGTTGCCGCCATCTTGGCCAGCAGCCGACGAGCCGGATCTGGACACGCAGGCCGGCGACGCTGCGGCGACGATGACGCTCCCTGGCGTCGATGCCACCTCGATGTGGCCCCATGAGGCAGGAAACGCCGGCCACTGGAATGCGGCCTGCCTGCTGCCGCCCTCTCCCGTTTCTTTCCCCAAGAAGGAAGCTTCGGAAATTCCGAGCAAGGTGGAGCCGTCCAACTGAGGACACTCGACCAATCCCTGGGTGCTCAAGGTCCCAGAGATAAAAAGAGGCAGAGACAAAAGTGTCGTTTCTGCCGTGAGTCACGTGCATCGCACTGGCTCGGCTCGCGAAGTTATTGTGAAAATAGTTCCACGACTCCGCTTAATGCGAACACGGATGTCCACATACCAAGCTGACTCGCGTCACCCCGGACAATGGATTTGTTGGTGACAGTTCGACGAGGCAAAGTCCTTTGTAGCTGCTTTTGCTAACGATGCCTAATCGCTTCGATCTGCGGGCGCAATGAAATCTCAAATGCACCACCCTGTCCTTTCTTGAGATATTGAAACGATGCAGGGCTGCAATCGGGCAGGCTCGCCAACATTGTTATTTTTCAAACATGTTAGCTTTTACCTTAGGCTAAAACACAAATGCCCGAGGCCAGGTATAGCACAGCGACCTAACTTCGAAAAGTCTTGGAGCCGCGTGCTGCCCTGGCCAACGCGAACAAAGGAGAGCACCGAATTCCCAGCCGCGCGGGACAGCCCCCTTGAACTGCAATGTTCGTAGAGGCCAAGCGCCGTAGCACGAGTTTATCCGCATCAGCAAGAACAGAAACCGATCCCAAATAAAAAAAGAAACCCCGTGCCAATAGCAATACCAGACTATTTACGGCACCGATCGGCAACAACACGAGTTGCTCGACCCGGCGAGTACGCTGCCCGGCTGCCAAAGCCCGTCTGCAACAATACGAGTTGCTTAGCGACGTTAGTGGCGAGCGTACCGCCCGGCGGACGCACCGCCCGACTCCGCAGAGTCCGCGAAAATATTTACAACTATTCACATATTTACACCCCGGATCGTTCTGCTGAGCGTCAAAAACTCATCGGTGCTACCGTCGATTCGCAACGAACACCTCGAGTGCCGTGGTTCACGATCTCGTCCAGTGACCGCATGGCGGTCACCTTAATCGGACACGCAATCATCTCGGGACGCTGTTCAACCTGTTGCACTGCCTGGTAGCACGATTGAACTGCTCCCGGACCCCGCGGCGTTTTCACATTTAACGTCGCTTTTACGGGGTTGCAACTCGATAGGTGGCCCTGAAAGGTTCCTAACGTTATTGTTGCGTGCGACGCTCACTGACTTTTGGCCGGAGTCGATCGCGGGTAAACGGAACATACTAAATTCTAGTAGCCGAAAACCATGCTCACGCCAGTCCTCTGCCCCTTGATAGCGGGAAGGAAAGACGGAGTAAAAAGGAAATCTTTTTGACTCACTCAGTTTTCCCGGGGGGCCTTTGTTCCGGGGATCGCTTGGTCAACCTGATGGCTACTGGTCCGTCGACGCGGCGACGAAGGGCACCATCGGCGGTCTCCGCAACCTCGCTAGACTGGGACCGGCGTTGCAGGCACAGGGCATTTTCTCGCTCCAAGATACGCTTTTAGTTTGTGCGCTGACGGGGTGTCCACTCTGGGTGGGCCCCTCGAGCCGTCTCGAATGCAAAAAGCTGCACTTGCTTCGTGTTGCGTCACCGTGCTTTGTTCGAGAACGGGCTTGACCTCGAAAAGCGCAGGTGCGCCTCCCCAGCGAAGTAGGCTGGCGTCGTCCCGAAAGGGAATGCCTCGGACGTATTCCGGGCGTTTAGTCACCTCCGTTTGGAAGCGAGCTCGGCTGAAAAGACACTGCATTGTGTCCGTGCGTGGCTGGCGTGGCCACTAAGCCGTTGAGTGGCGTTGGGTGTCGGGCGTTCGCCTCTCCCTTTGTCCACCTGTTTGATCCTTGGCCGGAAATTGACCTGGTTCGCTATCTTAGCGAATGGAGGTGGATGCTGCTGTCTTTGCAGTCCACGGAAAGCCCCACGTTGGGCGCCAGATGTGGGATTCACCCTTTTGGGGGGTCCCACTTAGAAACACAAAGGAGGTTCCTTGGGTCCGGATAAAGACGTGTTTATTGACTGCAATGCCAACACGCTTCGCTCTTAGACAATGAAAATTCTGGGCGCTGGCTCAATTGCCAGTATCACCCGGTCGGTTTCCCGCGCTGCCGCATTAGACAGATTCACGGAAAGTCGGAGGCCCACAAAGAAAAACCGAGCTCCGTAGAGCCATTGCCTCCGCCGACGAGAGCCCCTGGCCCACCTTCGGGGCCAGCTTATGTAGCCTCGGAGAATGGACGCGCCCGGGGAGGCCACTAGCAGTCGCGTCCATTGTAACTCTCAAGGGTGTGCCGAAGGCGCGTTCACCCAAATGGGCAAGGGAGAGCCGGCCCCTTCGGGGAATTCGGCCTCGTGGTTCCTTGTATCCGGGAGGCCGACGGCATTGGTGACGACGACTCCCACGGCCTGGTTGAAGCTAGGCCTGGATAGGGATAGAGGGAACCCAATGGTTCCCACAAGCTTCACACGGCTTATGCCGAACACAGGTCCGCTTTATTAAAAAAAAGAAAAAGAAAAACTGGTTTGCGGTTTGGTGAGCATATTAGCCAAATATTCGGACATGAAAAAAAAAAACACACAGAAGAGGAAAAAAATAAAACGGACGAATAAGACATAAGTAACAAAACAGTTATGAACGTCAGACGACAAGATAATATATGGTCTCCGGTGGACAATCGACGAACACGCGTGCAACTCGATCAGACACACAAGTTCATACAATGAGTATACCACGAGGGTACAGACAAGTACAGCGAATGTCATATGATGAGTTTCCCCAATGAACAGCTATTCCCAGCATTGCCCTAGCAACTTCACCTTCGTTATACGCTGGTGGGGCACCCTGTTGAATGTTCAACAGCACGAGGAAGGAAGACGACGAGAGGAAGCAAGCTTGCACGAGGTTTTATTTTCATTCGATCACAAGCAGTCATATCAAATCATTATCAGGAACTGTCGGTCGGTTTGATGTTTTTCTGACATGGCGATGGGCCTATGTATTATTGAGCAGCCCCGCTAGGGGGTCTTAACATTAGCAGGTCTCGTCTAGAGTACCTAGAACTCATGCGATGGTGAATAAAAAATATACACGCTCCGGTTTTCGTAAAACTTTTGTTGGCCGTGGAGCTTTTCGTACGCTTTCTCTCCAATCACTGTTGTTCATTTTTTTACATGTCAGTTCTGTTGTGACTGGGGTTCGAGAAACAATGTCTGCACCACTTGTTCATTGGTGAATTAGGGGAAGCAATTGTTTTTGTGGAGTCAGGGTGTCTATATAGTGCGGATATTTGATGAGTCTGTTTTCTAAATGAGCCTAGTCTAGCAACACTAGCAGACCACTTCCCCGGCTCTTATTTGGGCCAGTTTGGTTCATACCTGTGCCAGGCGTTAGCGAAGTTGGCTCTAGTTCGCTTAGTCTCGCCCAAGCCTGGGCTTAGGAAGTGTGCTACTTGGGAAAAGACACACGGAGTACAACATAATTTTTTAATATCCACATCTCAATCAAGCCTCTACAACTTAATTCGTAAGGCGTCCCAGAGATAATTAAAAGACTCTACAAATATATTAAAACCCAAATATTGAAGTACTAGTTTCCATGTAATTGAATTGTTCATTTTGCAACTGGCACTCATAGATATGGGAAACAGCAAATGCTTAATTTTAGTATGATACTTTAATGGAAGCTGCCTCTTCCAGCTTGAAAATTACAAAAGTATATGAACAGAGATGTGGCATAAAAGTGTTGTGCAATAAGGAATCAAAACACTAATGCTTTATCGTCCATAGTACTCCATTCTAGCATTACAGGGATTGCAAATAAATCTGGAGGAAGTGCGTCTGTTCATGGCAGCCGGTGCAGCCTTCGTTCAAATCAGCAACATTGTCTTGTATGTGGGCCCTCCTCAACACTTGCACAAAGTAGCTCAGGGCCTCAAGTTCTTGCACGACTTCCCGATTTGCTTAACTAGAAAATTCACTACATTCGTGGCCTTTAAGCTGTTTAGTCATTGTGAGTAATACACATCTTTCAGGATCCTTGGTTAGTATTTTTTTTCGTTTGAGTAAGAAGCAAGGTTGGAGGACCCGTAATAACGTCCTGCTCGAATTTGTGGACTTTTTTTTCCTCGTTTTGGAGTTAAATGTGCAAACCTTTTTTCTGACAAATATCCAATGGCAAGCTGGATGGAAGCTTTGCATTAAAACTTGGGTTTCGCCTACTTGGTTTATACTAATTCAAATGTTTAAAAGCCGTACACCCTGTTGTCATCGTGTCTTTGTGTCCTCCTTTTGTTGGCGCTTTTTAGACCATTTAATTGGACGTAGTCCTCCAAACTTCCTTACTGTAAGACTTCCAGTCGAAGATGTCCCGGTGCTTCCTCAGTTCCAGAACTGTGCTGTGTTCTGAAAATATTTGTTTCAAGGCAACTGGATTGCGGAATTCTTCGTATCCCCGGATGCCTCTGAAGAACTAAAAAAAAATCGAAAGATGCATCAATTAGCTGAAGCACGAAAGTCTCTGGAGGCTACCATGTTTTTTTTCGGATACTTGATTTGGCTCATTTTAGAAATAACTGACATTTGGCTCGTTTTCTATTTAACATCAGTACTTTTCAGTTGTTTCTTTCACGTAGCTTGCACCATTTTGATATTCAATTATTTAAAACATAGGAATTGTAGAGATACATTGAGTTATGATCCAAATTTTTTTTTGTCCTAAAGTGTGTTTTAATGCATACAGAAGTTTCAGGAAAAACGTACAAGTGTCACGGATGAAGGAGTCGGACGCCCGCCCGCGCACATAACTTATGAGTGCATTGAGCGTGTACGTGAATGGATTCTGTGGGATCGACGAGTGACACTGAATAGCATAAAACATCATTCGTAGATCAGCCAAGGCTTTGTCTATGCAAGAATCCACGACAGGCTAGGGTTCTGAAGGGTTTTGTATAAAATACCTTCACAGCCAGAGTGCGGACAGTTTCTGAATCAGGATCGTACCACGTCCATATTTATTGGTGTACTAAGAATTCATTAAACACGATACAGATGGTAAAAATAAATAACGTGAGAAGTTCATATAATGCTTATTTTTACTTTAGGTCTTTAGATTTTTGTATTTTACCATATAAATAATACAAATTAAAGATGGGACACAAAATTGAATTAATGAAGGCAGTTTAACACTGCGTCTTGACCTTCCTCAGCACAATTAAAGAACTAACGTTTTTGACAATGTCACAAACTCAAAAGAAAAGCAAAGTCGGATATTTTATATAATTTAACCAATTTTTGACGACGTCACCCATTCAGATATACCTGGTCATAGGGATGTCATAACTACATCGTTTTTTTTAAATTACATTTTAGATAAGGTTGCAAAACATGTCAATGCAACGTAATAAACTTATTTTGCACGAAAATTATTGGTTCTTGTAAGACAAATCGCGTCCGAGAAGAGATGAAACAACCATTTTTCTATTTGCGTGTAGACGCAAATTTGAGTGCCACAGGAATAAAAATTACAACTATCTACAATGTAAATATTTTTTCTGCATAAAGCACGTAAACTTCTGCACATGATGTAATAAAATCTAGTTCATTTAGGCTCATATTTACAGTAAGATGAAACAACAAGTATGGCCTCTTGCAGTACACTTTCACATCTTCGATCTTCTCCAAAATTCCCTCAATGAACCCTTGAAACCCGGTAATTCAAAATCAGCAGAAAGGTGTTGCATTATGTTGTATTAAATTATAAGTAAGTAAACGTTTAGCGAGGTCTTTGCTGCAGTCAATTAGTGTAGCGGATTCTGTCTCAACTACAACTGGTACTCGGGCACCGCATTCACAGTGGCCGTACTTGGTCTCGCTCTCCCAAACACCAAGACGCATTATACCAAAACCTTTCTCCTTTTTCATCAGTGAAGTGACTAATATTGGCTATGAAAACCGAACTTTGCGGCACGTTCGTTCCTGAGGGTGCTGCACTTGACTAATTGCGCTGCAGTGAGCTACTTTCCCAAAATAATACTTTAATATGGGCAGTCTGCAGACCAAATGGTCGAATTAATTTCTTTAAACATCACTATACTCTGTTAATAATTACGATCGACTGTAGTGGACGTCAGCAGCCACCTCAGCCCATTCAATGTATCAAATTACAACCCGTCACTGCGGCCTTTGAAGGTCACGTGATGCTCACACTTGAATTCGCATTTACTTGTTTGGCTCGTAGCGCCGTCTCTGATACAAAGTAAAGTAAAACAGAGCATATTAAGAGGGGATGTTAAGGAATATAATTCCCCAACCGATGCCGAGAGTGGCGGGGCAAAACAATAGCAGGTTGCGTGAAAAACAAACAAAAAGAGACATTAAAAGAGGACGAACTGAAAAGCTATAGGTGCGTCACTGGACTAGTGTTTCGCCGTAGCGCAATTAACTATTGTGGTGTTTGCAATTGTAAGGTAATTGATTGTGGCTGATACATAATAAAACGCTAACCTTTTTAATGTTAAAACAATATATTGCCAGATAAGTAGGACTCTATGAAAACGGCAATGCCCTCCTTGCCGTTTTCGTCAAGTCAGTGAGCGCACGGGGTCCTGTAGGAAGGCAACTCACTCTCCCTCAATCTTAAGCCTACTCCCTACTCCTGACGGCCGATCTCATTCCACACTCGTTCCTTAGTTCCTCACTCAACTGAACGTATCTTTGGTCTTGCTGAATTTACTTAATTGCACATCTCAAGGTATATGATAGTGTAGGTGAATACATTATTTAGCATGTTTTTAGCATGAATCCACAAATCGTTTTATTCTAAGCCGTATTTTTTACGTTTAGTTATAGTCGGTAAATGCAATTTTTTTTGAAACTTACGAGACATCTATGCATACAACCATTCATATTCTTGGTCTACCTCATGCGTGCTTGTATTTTGTGTTTGTTTATTTAACATGAGTACATCAAGCGCTTTGTCGATCACTGTATAGGGGATTCAAAGGTTATTGTAACAAAACATTTTGTCAAAGAATAAAACATTTCATACATTGTTGGCATATGCTTATTGTATATGTCCAATAGAATATATCACACCTTTTACAAAGATTATATGTCGTATACAATCCCATAACATATTGTTTTCACATCATGAAAGATGTTGGCGGCACAGACGAATAGCATATAAAAGGTTTGACTAGGAGTGTGAGCCCCTTACAAAAACTTGTCATGACCACAGGAGCGTGTCATAACTGAAGCAGATGGTTGCATGATGGAAAGTCAGTATTGCGAGTGAAAAACGATTGCAACAGCATCGCTTAGACAAACAACAAAATAGTTATTTACACGTACAACTATGAGAACAAAACATGATGGTAACGCTAGCGATGACACAAATAAAATAATAATTTACAAGCGCTAATCAACAGCTAGGTAAGTTAGTAGAACGGCAGGTTAAAACTAATTTTGCGTGTAAGGCGTACTTCGTGCAACAACATAAAAACGGCAAGTTTGGACGTACTTCGTACGTGCTTGTAGATGAACCAGTAGCAAGTGAAACGTATATCGTGTGTGTGTGTACTTTACTTTGTGAGTGTGATAATTCTAAAATAAACATCGTGTTCCCCAATGCTTGTGTTGTGCCTTCGGAATTAAAGAGTGTATTATAACGAGGTAATCAATGTATGTTAAGTGTTTAAAAAAACTGGTTTTGTGTGAGCATCGTGTGATACAGTAGCGATGTATATAATGGCTCGTTCCTGAATTACATGCAGTTTGTTTAAGTTGGTGAAAGTTATTGTCCTGCAGACCAAGAAACAGTAACTAATGAGAGACAAGAAAAGCATCCAATATGAGAAACAACGACATCCCTTATAGTTAAAGATGGCACGACTTCCGATATAGCAGTGAATGCCGCATTAGAAAAAAAAATAGAAGTGCTGGGAGGGGAAGTACTCAGGCTAGCTGGTGAGGAAAGCTAATTAAATGTGTTGTGTCGTGCTGTTCGCTATTTTATTTGTTCAAGTCTCAGGTTTTCTATCAATGATAATTAGAAGGGACACAAGCTATAAGCTAATCTCCCCGCATACATGCTTCAGTTTACCAATACGACAGAAGAAGTTGCCTTGTCTTGTCGGGACACGTGTCATTAAAAATGACTTATTCGTTCACGGTCCTAAGTAACGCTAGGGTTGCAAAACATGTAAAGCCGACTTTGTCGAAAGAGTTCCACGACAACAGAAGCTTGTTATTCTAAATATATCGTCACTCGGGGCGGTACATCGCTTATAACAAAGTTCGGAATGATAAACTAGTTTTCTTACTTTAACTGCCGGCTCAAGTCAGGGTAGCGCTTCCAGCTTGTTCCCACCGTTCCAGAAGGAAAGAGGCAAAATGGGGTGCGCGCGCCGTCTGCATTTGACATGTTTTCTGCGCCTTGGAATGACGGTAAAATAAAAAGTGGCGTCGCAAAACGAGTGTTTTATAAGTGCCTTACGAAAGCTGTTTCTCTTTTGCTATAAATTTACACAAACGCTACGGGCGTCCGCTTGAATGGGTTGACTCAGAGAGAAAATATCGCCAGTTAAAGAAACAAAGTACTACTGTTAGAATGCGCGAACAATGGCCCACGTGTGAGCGTGCTCTGTTTCCTAATACGTTTCATTTTCGACGGGTGCACGCAGTGAAACCTTTTGCAATCGCAGAAATAATTTTGTTTTAAGCGCTGTCTACCCAGCTTTCTAGATTTACATAGTGATTTAGGGAGTTCCAACTTCATTGGTGTTGCGCGCATATTCAGGACAGTCTCCACTTATCATCCTCCATGAACGATTATTACGGCTCGTTGTGGCTTCAGGTCAAGGGCAGGGTGCACTCCGAAGTTTCAGTTGAAACAAACTTATCGTAGATGTCAAAATATTCCACAGTTAACTATGTCAGAAACATATGCTCAAAAATAAATTTGAGAAGCTCTCTGCATGAGCTCAAACATGTGGAATCTCAAAAATGAGGGCTTTTTACTTATGGAGATGAAAGGTGTGTTCATTACCAAAAGCGAAAGTAACAACAATACTTGGTCTTTTCGTATCATTAGTCATTCACAGTTGAGAAGCACGTATTCTGCAACGTATTCTGCAAACCTAAAACGATAACGTAATTATCTAGAAAGTTTTGCAAGGCAAACAGAGTATATATCGCAAGGAAATAATTTACATCAGTTTCAGTATCCTAATTATTGTTTGAAGGTTTTGACAGGCGCAATGATAGCTAGACGCTGTTCACTGTAAACGTATAAGGATTGCTGGTAGGGGGTCGGGAACGTAAGAGTTTCAAAATTCTTTAACTTTCCTATAAGACTATACAACAGCTTTCCTATGTAAAATTCACACTAATAATGCATCTTGCTATATGCTTACGAAAACAATAACTCTTTCCTTTCAGATTATATTTACACACATACAGAGCCTTTTCCCGTCTCAATTCTTTAATATTCAAATAGAGAACAACGTCTATCGGTTTATAAAATGTCTTGCTGAAAAGGTTAAAGTCGGAGAGGAGGAAAGCAAATAAATGGCCATAGACGCATCACCAGAACTAAGGGTAGCAGGCCATGCGACGTAATTCTACTATATATATATATATATATATATATATATATATATATATAAACGAATATGTGCAGATGAATGAACCATACTTAACCCAATGAATCAAAGAATTGAAGTTTTCAGTAACCCGCCGAAAGCTAAAAAACGGCGGAGCCAGGATTTGAACTCTGGGCCTCCCAATGTCCGGTCGGGTGTGCTAACCACTACACCACTCCACCTTAGCTTTCTGACGTTTCCTACCTGTCTTATTAATGCACAAGGAACGAAATGTATCCAATCGGAGGTGTTCTGGAAACACACGCCGCCGCGTGGAACGCGGCACGACGCTTAGTGGCACGTGGTACGTGCTCGTTTGTCTTCCAGAAATCCTCCCACTGTTTGTCCCGTCCCGTGTACATGTAGTATTCTTTGTTTTTATGAGCTTTAGAGACACGGTATCATCATCATCTGCGAGAATCAAGAGCCACGTTATTGAACATACAACGCGGGCACTTCACACCATCGTACGTGGTCTCCGAGAAGGATATAAACGAATATGTGCAGATGAATGAACCATACTTAACCCAATGAATCAAAGAATTGAAGTTTTCAGGAACCCGCCGAAAGCTAAAAAACGGCGGAGCCAGGATTTGAACTCTGGGTCTCCCAATGTCTGGTCGGGTGTGCTAACCACTACACCACTCCACCTTAGCTTTCTGACGTTTCCTACCTGTCTTATTAATGCACAAGAAACGAAATGTATCCAATCGGAGGTGTTCTGCAAACACACGCCGCCGCGTGGAACGCGGTACGACGCTTAGTGGCACGTGGTACGTGCTCGTTTGTGCTCCAGAAATCCTCCCACTGTTTGTCCCGTCCCGTGTACATGTAGTATTCTTTGTTTTTATGAGCTTTAGAGACACGGTATCATCATCATCTGCGAGAATCAAGAGCCCCGTTATTGAACATACAACGCGGGCACTTCACACCATCGTACGTGGTCTCCGAGAAGGATATAAACGAATATGTGCAGATGAATGAACCATACTTAACCCAATGAATCAAAGAATTGAAGTTTTCAGGAACCCGCCGAAAGCTAAAAAACGGCGGAGCCAGGATTTGAACTCTGGGCCTCCCAATGTCCGGTCGGGTGTGCTAATATATATATATATATATATATATATAGCAGAAACAGCTCGCTGGCCGCCGCCATTTTGCGACTCGAGCGACCCCTATCAGCGAAACATTTCTGCCACCCGCCTAAGTTGTGGAAACCCGGTCAGCGCGACTCCCCACCTGCATTGTGTGTTCGGAGTTCGCCGGCTTTCCTTGAAAGGGTTTACTCTATTTGCCTGTTCAGGATGCTTGAGTGTTTTTGTAATCTTCCACTGTGAGAACCAGGGAATACCAGGGCTTGTAGCCTGCTGGACCTTCACAGGAAACGAACGAAGAGAGCGAGCGAAGAGAGCGAACGTCAAGGAGCCCGCGACGCGGGCCGTTCGACGTTCTTCAAAGATTATTTCCATTGAGATAATCTCCGAAAAGCCTTCCCGGCTATGTTCCCGGTCTTGGCGAGAAGTAGCTGATAAGCTCCGGGGTATGGGAACTGAATAGACACGTTGGTTCATTTGCTTTAGTGCTGTCTAAAAAAAACATCACTCTTCAAAACGTACTCCAAGACAAGCCGGATTCCGTCCGATCGTCGTGAAGTGACTATCGTCGACACTGTATATTGGATATGCTGTGTTATTTGAAACCTTTCTCAAATCCTGTTCGGATAACGCGGCACCGTGAGGTATGAACAATATATGTTGTTCGATTGATGAGACTCGTTGAATCTCATGTTGTGGGCGGGCAATGCCTATGCAGTTCGGCTATGCTCTGGTGTGGTCAGATATGTTAGGCAGTTAAGATCTTTGTAGGTTGACATGGCTGAGTGTATGGTGCCGTTAAAAAGATCAGCATAAAATGAAACAAACATCCCAGTTGCATTTGTTCTGTGGCGCACGGACTCGCCGAAAATAGGTTTCATTTGTTTGCTTTCGTTCCCAAAAAGAGTTCAACGCTTTCTTAATAACTTCGATAAATTCTCTTCGCCATAGAACACAAAAGAAAAAATAAAGCGAGGCAATCTTACCGCCACCAGCGTTCAAAATTGCTCCTATGCAGGCTGCCACGGCCTACTGACGTGAAATCCCACAGCTCAGCGCAGTCGGGCAACACTGACGTACACTCTCAAAACCAGGAACGCGCGCTGGAAATCGCTTCGTTCGAGACTGCCACTGGAAAGGTCTATACAGGGTGTTTTTTAATTCTTACACATTTGTTCAAAAGGAACCGTGAATGCTGCACTAATGCGGTCTTTGCAGGTGGGTTATGCGGCCAGGCGGACATAGTGTGAGTGACTAATCTTTGCGATAAGTCTGGTAATTACTTAGGATTCGTTCATTAACTTTTTAATTACTAAAAATAAACATATGATTCCAATTAGAAACTTGTAGAGCCTCATCGAAAACCACTTAATCAACTGCTTTTGGGATGATATAACGCCGGAGCAGCATTTTACGGCGTTCTGTAAAAACGCTTCATTTGGACGCGTTTCTGGATTTCGGTTCCTTATCGGAGCGCATCACCGCGCCCACGGTCCTGCTCCCGAGTGGCTGAGACGTGCAACACATGTGCGCCCTACTTCCCTCCAGTCTACGAGGGAGGCGAGGGGTGCTTCGTTCCGCGATCACCGGGGAGCAGGATCGCGGCGCGTTGATGCGCTCCGATATGGAACCGAAATCCAGAAACGCGTTCAAATGAAGCGTTTTTACAGAACTCCGTAAAATGCTGCCCCTGCGTTATATCCTTCTAAAAATAGTTGATCTAGTGGTTTTCGATAATACTCAGCCAGTTTCTAATTTGAACTATATGTCTATTTTCACAGATTAAAAAGTTAATTAACGAATTTTAATTAATTAGCCGACTTATCGCAAAGACTAGCCACCCACATAATGTCCACCTGGCCGTATAATCCGCCTGCACAAACCGCATTAGTGTAAGTTTCATGGGTTTGTTTAAACAAATGCGTAAGAATAAAAAAAAAACACCCTGTATATATATATTCCATATTGATTTTAGCGACATTTTATTTTCTCCGATATCAAATTTTTATGAATGAAATACAATACACTTTTATTTTCTGCCATTACCAGTTTAACCAAATCTGAGACTCAAGTGGAGCCGGTAATCAACGTCACTTTTTTAACATCTTAAAAAGTTAACTATAAGAAGGGTTCGTAGTTTTGTTAGTTCGCCATGATAAAAATCAGCGAACAACGTTAGGAAACTGCTAAAGAAAACAGAAGACAGGAAAGACGCCGAAACTTACAATTCAATGCATCGTCCAAAGAGAAGAAAGAAAATAACACAGAATATAAAGGCACGTGCCAATGGCTAGCGATCTCCGCAACGCGATGAGATAGCTTTAGACCTCAAGCGCTTTAAAAAGATATGCCTTTATGTGATAAAGCCACTGGTGACTGACTCACGCAGCGCTGCTCTAAATTTTGTTTAATAAACGCCTCAACAATTTCTCTGGTAAGGTTTTCCTTGTATCTACCTATAATATTAGTGTTGGCCAGAGTTGTACGACATGAACAATTACGACGGTGCAAAGGAAAATGATCACCTACGTTGGATCTAAGTCATAGGTAATGTTCACGAAGCCTGTCGTTAATATACCGTGCAGTCTGTCCGACATATGTTCTACCACATAACAACGGGATGCTGTACCCCACGCACGAGGCACAGAGCATGAACGGTGAGACATTTTTTTTGTTGTGCTTGTGTCTGGATACTTTTTCTATGCTGAGATAAAACTTTGAACAAATTTGGGCCATCTTTTTGGGGGGGTGGGGGGGGGGGGCAGAAAAAACGACCGGTAAACCATATCGTTGAGCTACATTTTTCAGGTTATGCGATACTTTGTGTAAGGACGGTAACACAACCACCCCCTTTTTTTTTCTCAACATCGCGCTTAGGGGTTACTCCTCCATTTACTTTTTTAACCAAGACACGCACAACTTCAATCAACACCGGCCAGAAATATTCGGAAGACTGGGGTCTTTGTATTTGGGGATTCAGGTTGTCCTTAAGACAATAAAAACAGGGCTTTTTAGAGCAGACCCAAGACATAAAAATGCGATACTCCTTTCTACAATTTACGTGGTTTGCGCCAAGTGAGAGCGAAAAGTTGAGATATTGTAAGGCGCCTCCCCTAGGCTCTTCTTAAAAAAAATGTGCATAACAGCACCATCTTGTTCCACCCGATTTCCAAAAAGAAGCAAAAAGTCTTAAACATATCTAAACACCTTTGTGACAGCAGAGCTGCAATAAAACTATCAACTATGGCAAGAAAAATATCACTTAAAACTGGCGCAACAGACGAGCCTACACACACTCCGAATCTTTGAAGAAAAACTTCATAATGAAATGCGATGAACGTAGAACTTAAATAAAACGTTAACAATTCAAGAATACACTTTGTAGAGACTCCACTCGAGTTTGGGAAGGACACTTCATCATTCTCCTAAGTGCATGCTCAATTTTGGAAGGATAGTTCATCACTCTCCTTGATCTTTGAAACGAATAGTTTTAAAACAAAATTGCCGAGTCAAAAAGGCGATCTAACGGCTATCAGCCCGCACTGGTTTGCTGATGTTTGAAGAAATTCGGTGTGTAGCCATTTATCGTGCCCGTCTAAAAGTTGTGGAAGACTGATGGCAGCCAACCCAACGATCTCATGAAGAAAATCAAGCAAAGCCTAAAGTACCGGGTGGGATTGAGACAATAATTCATGCTTTATTTAACCAAAAAAATAAACTACACACTGCGAAAATCTGAAACTCTATTCAGAATCTCAAGCTAGCAATCGCGACAAAATGCTGAATTTGGAGCAAAAGACTTCACCTGAATATAAAGATTAAAATAATACACAATTTTCTATGAACCGAGGTTACCCTACACCTAATATTCATCAAATCCGACAATTGAGATTTCAGGCGCTTATAGCGTTTATTCTAGTAAAACAATGTTGCAAAAAAAAAAGAACAGTCTTGTCTTTTTTTTTTAGTTCTCTTTTACTGTAACAAGTGCTACAGCGTGCACAGTCTAAAAGTTTTGGTTTGATGAGTATGAGACTTCGGTGGTACGTCGCCCTTTGAGAGTTTTTTTTTTTTTTTTCTCCATTTTTTTGTTTAAGTCGGGTATGTGCTTACACTTCCCGCATTTTTTCTTACCAACGCTAGCGTCCCATTCTAAATGAGTTTAAGTGTTGTTGTTGTTGTTTTTTTTCGCGATGTCCAGTTTATTTTTGGAGCACTTGAAACAGGTATACTTGTCGGGATAAAATTCAGAATAGCCCGGTTTATAGTTTTCAATCGGGCAACTTTTCCTTTTTAAACGTTTGCGTCTGGTATTATGCGCTAACGCTTCGGGCGAGGTTCAGCTTTCAGCTGAATTATTTTTTTTAATTTCCGTGAAAAGAAAACGCTTCTTTTTTTAGTCACCATTTAATAATGCCCATATCGGTTTTTAGGAGACATACATTTTTCACAACCCTGACCTGTCAAAACACGTAGTTGGGGATTAGAAAAAGACGAGTAACTTATTTTGCACAACAAGACAAGAAAGAGGGAAAATATAAATGGAGCTGATAGTTCATGGAGGCACGCAACATTCAAAGGCGCCCGGAAGTGATGTTGTTCACTGCGATAGACATCCTATAGAGGAGGGCATGGCCCTATGACTCGTGAATTATTTACATCTTGTGATGTGGGCAAGGAGAGATGTATGAATGAAAGAATGGATGCATATAGCTATACCTTTCGAATTGGCTGATGGGTTGCGCCACCCAGGCGGACGCTACAAAATATTTTTCTTTAATTCATATATTTATCTGGCGCAAGGACTTCATTGTAACGGGGTGCTAGGAGGATCCGCCCTAAAGGTCAGCAAGTAGGGAATAAAGAAGAAAATAACTCTAGCCTGCCTCGACTTCTGCCATTATTCAGCTAACCCCCGCCTGGTGACCTGTACCCTTTCAGGGCCTGTCTTTTTTACCTTTGTTTGGGAGAATATTTTATCAAGGCAAGGTTCCCGTTGCGCCGCTCGGCACTCAAACATGGTTGCTCTTCCCGACGCAAAGTTGTGTTTTGCCGGTTTGCGTGTTGTGTGCCAAATAGACCTTACACATAACGTCCGCAATATCGCAGTTTTTTTTAGAGCGCAGCTCTTAGAGGCCCGTTTCCAGCCTGAGGGGCGTCGGCGTCGGCGTAACCGGGGGGGGGGGTCACGTGACCCCCGAGGTCATGTGACCCCCCCCCAAGGTCACGTGGCCCCCCCCTCCCCGAGGTCACGTGACCCCCCCTCCCCGAGGTCACGCGACCACCCGAGCTCACGTGACCCCTCCCGAGATCACGTGACCCCCCCGAGGTCGGCGTCGGCGTAACCGGGGGGGTCACGTGCCCCCCCGGGGTCACGTGACTCCCCGCAGGTGACGTGACCCCCCTCAGTACCCTTCCCTACTCCTCCTCAAGAGCTGCGCTCCAATTCGGCGTTACAGGGATTTGTAAACGGCTTTCATTTTTTTTTCTTTTTTACCAACTAAGTATTACCGCCAAGGTCTTTTGTTTTCCGTGGTCGTTTTTTGTCTTCTCTATTTCTAGACATAAAGAACCTATGAGCGCGCGTATGTAGCCTGTCATTAATTATGACATGATACATGTGTATGCAGCATGGAATTATTTAAGACACAAGATCAAAAACACGCAAGATAGACTTTATATGTTGCATTTAATAGAATTGGTACCTGTGGTATATTTCTTCTGGGTATAAGTGCTTCAAAAAAAAAAAAAGAAAAGAAAAAGACCCCGGCGTCAAAACGATATGGACATATCTTTTTCTCTTTCGAATCCTAAATGCTGAAACACAATTAAATTGTACATGAGGTGAGCACTGAAAGCGCAATAAATGCAGAGAAAACTGCTCGTCAGTTGTGCTGCACCTGAAACGGTGCGGCATCCCGCTACTTCGGTGACCCTTGCTGGGCTCGTTCGGCCCGTACGGTCGTGGCTGTTGTGCGTGGGTCTCAACGCACAGAATGCAGAGTTGATAGCATTTCCTGGATAAAAATAACGATAATATTCGCAATAAAAAAAATATCAACCAAACAGCTGTGGGCTGGGATGCAACGTTATACACGACTTCATAACTGGCTAAGCCAATCGGTATGGAGATATTCGACGGCTTCACAAAGATTTCGGAAACCCTCCCCCCACACCCTTTTCCACGCCCTCTTTTTCCCGCCAACGAGTAAAATACGTTGCACGTTATTAGCAAGTAAGCCTTTTATGTAGGTTGCTCACAATCATGAAAGAAACAGCGATCCTTAGGCACTATAACGCCAGCCAGCGTACATCCATCGCGCTATTATTCTTTCATTGGTCTCCTACTTGTCCGCCATAGGAAGTCTTCGAAGAGGAAATGGCAGGCAATATCCAAGACACCTCGCGACTAATACATCTTCCGACCGTAGGGGCCCGATGCCTGGCGTTAGCACGCCGGGGTTCCTGATTGACTTGTAAGGTCGAGCGCAAATCCTACTTTCTTGCAACGCCCACTTCATCTTGCTCCGGAAAAATTGCTTCCTTTTTCGACCTGGTGAGTGCCGTTCCTGAGCTGGAGCTTGTTCGGTTGTCCTCTTCCAGACACAAACAATTCTTCAAAGGCGCCGTTACGATTTTGAAAGGTCTAGCGTTAATACGATATTTTTTGTCTTCCATCTTCTTATAAAGCAGGAAGAGGGAGAATAGCGCTGTTGTCTTTGGTGCATGGGTTTGTCTTTGTTTCTTAATGTAGTACTTTAGCAATGGTTCGTTTTTAAAAGCGACCGAGTAAAGCAAAAGTCGCGACTAAAATATACCCTGTTTTTAGTGGTTTTTTTTTTTAGTCAGGGTCACTGTGCTACATCTGTATGGTCCTGAACTGGATAACAATGTTGGTTCTACGTCGTAATAGTTCACTCGATCCAACGCAAAAACGTTTCCAGGGTGTGTTCTCTTACTATGTCAAAATACATTTAGACGTTTAATTCTACTGAAAACTGCGTCAACAAAAATGAAGAAAGATTTCATTACCTGCCTATATATAGTAAAGGGGAAATTTGAGCTTATTCTTAAGGTGACATCATTATTTGAAACTATTTTTCATTCCAGACTTTAGTCAGATTCCCTTTTGTTTTATTTTTCTTTCTCTTGACTTTCTACAACAACTAATTGATATATCACTGGTTTTCATCTGCTAATTATGATACATGTGTTTAATTTTTGATCCCTCGTCTGCCTCTTCAATTAACGAGATATCAGTTGGGAGACAGCCCTTTGTGTTCTTTTCTCTTCTCTTCCTCACTACTGATGCGTTGTTTTAAATGCGATACCTGTTTATACTTCGTCTAATTTTAAGTCCATTCACGGACGACGCTATAAACTAATGGGGCCAATCGTACGGCCTCAAAAGCGTTAGTCAATGGGCATTTTATGTACGTGATTAGTTTCGCGATGATAGAACATGTACGAAAACATGCGAATGCCACGTTGTGGTACTTTTGACAGTGTTTGATTGTTCCAGTCAACTCGTAATGTGGGCTGCATCCAAACTTTAGATGAAAGGAAATTCGAAGTATAGGGTCGCTGTCTTAAATGAAAAAAAAAACGAACTTTATCAAAAACAAACAGAATCAATTTCCCTGACTTGTGTCATATCTGAAAGCGATTCTTATATAAAAAACTACTATCGCATAGATTCTGGATTGCAAACCTCCATTCTTGATTTTATACTGAGGTAAATCCTTTTCGATCAACTGCATAACATAAGGTGCTAATTTCATTGAGTGCAAAGTACCACAACATGGTACGCAAGTGCATTTCAATACCAAGGAGAGACTAAGGCTTGATGCCTCATCACACCATTTTAATGGATTCGTCACAGGTGTAACGAAAACCGAATGTAATGAATGTTATATGGCTGTATTCTCGCTCCAAATGAACTATATCCTTTTTTAGATATAATTATTGTTAGCAAACCTTACAGCACGTTATCAAAAGGAAATCCGCACGGCGCGTCAAGGTCACCTTACATATGTGGTGTGAACCTAATCGGAAAGTACACATAACCTATGATGGCGCTTTTTACCTTTATTATCAAACGGCCATCATTTCTGCGAAAAAAAGAGCTGGCACGTTGAATCCAGGTCAGAAGGATGAAAGCCCTGATTTAAGTGATCACAATCCGACGGAGGTTGACTGAGGACAGGCATATTGCTTTGTGCGTGGCGGTGTTGGCACCGTACGCGGCTGTCAAGCGGGAGATCGGGGTTGAACCACGCTTATTCCAGTCGTTCCTTGTATCGACCTTTGATACTCTGAAAAATGCGGGGTCATCCTGGGCTCCCATTGTGATTTCTGGTTCAGAAGGTCCTAGAACGTACCGCGCGTATAAAATCAGCGGTAAGGCGCTGATCCAGGATGGTCGCCCCTTCGTCACCTACGCTAGGTGCTGTTTGTTTCTTTTCTCTTTAAATGTGTACGCACCATTTCGTATGACTCAACACTTATTTTATGTAATCACATGAAGCTCTGTTTGCTGATCGGAAAACCCCCAAAGTGAAGTATATCACAATTTATTTACAGCGGAAAATTCGAGTTATTGCGTTGACCTTAAAAATAACAAGTGGAGTTTTGTAGAAGGGATTACAAAGACTCTATCAAATTCAAATAGGAAAAACAAGGCTTTTTTGTGGTTCATTCGTGTTTTTAAGCATCCCTGGTTCAAGATGTCAAAACTTCTTAAGCTGTTTGGACACGCCCAATTTTAGATTGAGCGAGTTGGTTGTTCATGTTGGTCGACGTTGCAGCGCAATAAAAAAACTGTCCCTCAAGCTTTCACACACACAAGGAACAAAACTCTCACACAGCGCTCAATAACAACTTTGTATTTGTTCTGTATATTTGTATCTGAATAAAACAAAGAAACATATATTTGCTATTTCTATCACTCTGCCTTGACGGGATGGCTCAGTCCTCTGTGGTTCACAGCAAAAAATATTTTGATTGCATTAGTTTAATTTAAAAGAATCTCGGATGCTGTTACAATGTAACTCACCTTAACTCTGTGTAATTTATTCTGATCATATAAGTTTATAACCGGTCGCATTTATGCTTACTATATACCGTTCAGAGGCCACATGTGGTCCCAGAGCAGGTATCGAAAGAATCTAAAGTTTAATAAGCATTTTTCATTGCATTAATAAACATTTAAGATTTTCGTGATCCTGACTTTGCGTTAATGTGCTTGCGTTTCACGTGCTTGCGTTCTATTGAGGTTAACCTTAAGAGCACCGGTCGCCAAATTATTTTTTTATCATTATGACTATAATCACTATCCTTAATCACATGTACCGCTCCCGAAAGAACCACGGCACGGATAGCGCGTTCAATTCATGAACTCTTAAATATGCAGCAACGGTGTGCCCACCCCTTCTCATGCTTACCTTTTTTCGAAGCAATATGAACAATCTTGGAAAACCCTGAGTTTTAAAATACCATTGTTGTTTTGCTTCCATTTTACGATATCATCGCCGTCGCCAAAAATAAATTAATTCACAGCCGGCCGGTTCGATTTTGAACGTTTCTGAGAGGTTCATATATTCGCTTTAATGCCAAAAAAAGACAAAAAAAAAAAAAAAAAAAAACGACGCGCGGCGTGGTGAGTTTTGTTCATTTTAATTTCCCGCCTCAGCCGATAAGAATTCCAAAGATCAAATTACGAAGAAAGACATAATAAGAAACTCCGTTTTCTTACCTGTTTGCAGACTCTTGCGGTGCTCATTACTTGTAATGAAACTACTTGTAGTCAAATGATTTTAAAGTGATTTTGTAGTACTTTGATTACATTCATTGGAAATAATCATAAGAGTAGTTCGATATTATTTTTAAAAGAACGAAAATTACTCACAACAGTTAATATTTTGCCGTTTTTTTTAATGGTTCCTTTATTTGTACGAGTTTCCAACAAATTAATTATCGCATCAAGTCCTCCGCAGGAGGATGGACTACAAAAATTGAAATGAAGAAAAAAGTTGTATATAATTCGCTGACTTAGATCTTTAATGTACAAAAAAAAAACATTTACAAAGCAGCAGAAAATCTACCGTTTTACGAATCTGTAGTAATTCAAAGAAGTAACCGTTTACTATTTAGAGTAACGTCCCACTACTTTTCTTTTTGATTCTTTAAGTAATATAATTGAATGCTTCGAACCCAGAGTAATTTTAACTGTAATCGATTGCTTTCTTTTTTAGTGTAACTTGTAAGAGGGTTCTTGACTATATCAAGCCGTCGCTGTCTTTTGATTCGTGCTTTTTTTTCTAATAATCACGAACAAATATTCACATCGTCAACACGACGAAGACATGGAGTGGTTTCAAAATAAGGAGAGTGGCCATAGTTACTGAGAGGTTATGGAGCGCAGGGCGCAGCCTATGACGTACACAGGCTCCTTGTAGCGTGATTCCTTCTTTGTCGTTGTTTTCGGCAATTACAGCGATCTCAGTGGCTTTAGGGGGGAGGGGGGGGGGGTGATGGGAATTTTGAAGACTCTCCATGCCTTGCGTTTCCTTTACTTACTATATTTGACCCCATAAAAACCACATCTTATTTTGCTTTTCTTGGCTGCATTTCGTCTTTTTATACGACTTCAGTTGCACCACTCGAAATATAATTTTAGCGCGGAGCAACATTGACATGGCGAGCCGTGCAGCATGGAATCATAAACTTGCTAAGTTTTACTATTTCGAAGATGTGTTCAAAATTTATTTACGTCTATCATCGCGAGATAGTTCCACTGTTATTAGTAGAGGCTAGTAGGTGGATATTCGTTATCAATACTTTATAATTTTACGAAAAGGCGAAGAAAAATAATCTACAATTATGACGAAAGGAAAAACAGTGTTTGAACACTTTGCACATAACCGACGCCAACAACATCGATGGACGACGATTATCCTTCTCATTAAATTTCGACGACAAAATAACGTTCCTGATGTTGTCGCTGAGTCGTACAATCACCTTTTAGTAAACGTGCTCCGTGTTAAACGCACCGTGCAAAATTAGCCAGGAAACGGCCCGAGTATGTTCCCAAATAACAGGACCATTAAATCTGCTGTCGGATAACTATCAAAGCAGCTTTGCCAGCAGAAACGACAGATGCTTCTGCACCAAAACACCCTTAGTGAGGAAAAGCCGAGATCCTGGCGACACAAATTCTGCCTCTTCCTAGCAGCTGGCCTCGACTAATTAGTGTCGACAGTGTTTCTGCGGAACATTATACCCGACCTGACCGCCAAACTGCTTTCCTGTCCGCTTCTTTTGCTTATATTTGCTCTAGTTTATTATAATCTTCCTCCCACGGTACCAATTATGCGGCTCATGCGGGCAGGAGAAAGGAGAAGGGCTGAGGAAGACAGTCTGTTTTTTTTTTTGTTTTTTTTTATTTTCACAGGGTATTTTATCTTTTACGGCTAGCCGGTGAAACTAAAGGCGGAAAAACAAAGATCGGTCTAACGATGTTTTTTTGTCGCAGTTTGATTGGCTCCGTCGGGTCGTAGCGTGAGCTGCGCTCGGACAGTGTAAAGCGCCTCCCCAGTGTTTGCTCGGCTAAAGTTGAAATAGGTGAAAGGAGCGTCCACTTTACTCTTAACCTACCAAAGACCACGAAAGATATCTGCGCGTGATGCCACGGTGAGAAACTCCTTGGCGCGCCCCGAGCGGCAAACACGCCGAAAATCGACTTGAGTTCTCCGCTAAGCGTCCGTCATGGCGTCAATGTCTCCTAGCGACGGGCTCATTATGAGACGCTGCAATAATAATAATAATAATACATTTATTATGAGACGCTGCAAGACTACGCGGACCGCAAGTTTGCAGCTTCTTGCTCACGGCTTGCAATAATCTCAGAACGCCAAGCTTTTATTGGCTGATTGAAAGAAGCTCGGGGGTAGGCGTCCAGGCATTTAGCATTGAGGTCCACACACTCTCCTTTCAATCATAGCCAGTCAGAGCTCGGCGTCACTCTGACGTCACCGCAACTTCTGCGCAAGAAGCAGACGACTTGCGCCCCGTTTAGGCGGCGCTGCGTGGATTCAGTGTTGGTGACTTTCATGTGCAGGGGCAGGGCGGGAAGCTCGCGCAGGCTTTTGTCTTCTTGGTGATATTGGTATCGCACCCCACGGTTCATTATGTACAGAATCTTCTTATCTCGATTTTGTAGAGTAACAGATCGCAAGCACACGGCGTTTAGAACCCCCCCCCCCCCCTTTTCCCCGTTCGCATCCTGCGAAAGATATTAAACTTCAAAAATTAAAAGTTGCAGTTCTTGTTTTGTAGCTGAGCTTGCTGGTGGTCTGTTCGCCGGTTTGGAACATCCGCTTGTTTAACTTGTCGAGATAAGAGGATTTATGGTCGTGTTCAAGGCCCTCACACTTTTTTATTTCCAGTCGCACGACATACTGATGTGAACGGCGGTTAGAATTGCTTCCGAGAATATGAAGCGTTCTAGCGGACTGCTCTGAAATTATGGTCAAGTCTGCGTATCTGGGGAAAAGTTCAGGGACCTGATTGCGATTTCTCCTGTAGATATTTAATAGCCACAATACTTTCACCTTAAGGACGTTATTTCCTGTTTTTAAAGGAAGGCAGTTCCCGTGTTTTCTCTATACAAGGCCGCAGGTGATTCGTTTTCTTACTAATGTGATTTACGTTGGCGTTTCAACTTGTCTCGCATCAGGCACATAGAGCATATAAATGAAGAATGTGTCTGACATTTACGTTCATTCTCGAGTGCATGCTAAACAAATTAGCATTCTTAGCAAGTAACAAGCATCCGCACGCGAGAAGGATGACGCACGCTTTCATATGTAAAACAAGAGGCGACTGATTCTAAGCGTGTCCTCCTAGAGTTTATGGCATGGTGTGTGTGTCGATACAAAACAATTTGGGCAGAAATAGATTCTCGCGATTCGTATAACCCTACAAAAGCGGAAATATAGATGTTTTTATTTTTATAAAATAAGAACAACAATTTAACGCCAGGGCCATGAAACGTCATTTTCAGTTGAAGTATTACAATGTCTGTTACACTTTCAAAATAATAAGTTTCATTAAAGTTTACACACCTAAACATATAATATTTTGTATCTCAAACGCAGCTAGATGACACCCTTTGTTCAGCCCAACGAATGTATTATTTTTCAGTTGTTTTGAACCTAACCTCTAATTGAACCCGTGTTGCTAGCATGCTTCACTTGTCTAGCAACAGTTTTCTAGATAATACGTTTAGTTTTTGAAAGCATCCTCCTTACGAGACAACTTGAAAAGAATTCAGAACCTCCTATTTTTCCCAGAGCACTATAAAAAATAACTAGATTTGGGGGAGAAAATTCAGACAAGGACGTTTAGAAGAAATAGATTCACCAAAAATGAAACTCTACACTGTCATACGGTTGTGTGGCGTTTCGCATTCTCAAATCATTTTGTTTAGTTCCTCAACCTTATCCTATTTCCATCGACCTAATCGTTATCAACATTCCAAAAATAAAAAAAAAACATGCTTTAGAGACAGAGAAATAAAAACGCTTGTAAGACAAACGGTGACGATTGCCCGTAAGAAATTGCATCAGCTGCTCATGTGTACCTTTAGAATATTTATATAACGTATAATATCCAGGAATACAAATTAACAAGCATCTTGAATGAGATATTCACATCCAGCAGGTCTGTATAAGCAAAAAGTAGTAATCACACATATGTGTCACATTGAGGAATTATTCCACGCTCAGTACTTTTTTTCTACGCCCAGGCCTTTTTTCCTGGTAATATTTTCACCGGGGACACATTTTTTTCCTGAAAAATTTACTGGGAAATTCGGGAAAATTTACCCCTAATGTACCACGCAGTTACGCCGACGGCGATGGCGACGGCGACGCCACTCAAGCCGAAAATAGGCGCCTAAAAGCTGCGCTCTAAAAAAAAAAAACAAAAAAAAAAAAAACATATAGATGTTGTTTATAACGTCACGCGCAAAAAAGCTGTACGTTTTAAGCACTGCGATTTTCCTATTTTCTCTTCTGATTCTTTGTTAGTCACGGGCGTCTAGTAGAGGTCGTGCCGCGAAATGCCGGATGAACATTGCAGCCAGGGATGGGCAGTATTTCAAATACAAGTATTTGGAATACGCATTTCAAATAGTGTGTATTTTGCATTTGTATTTAATTACAAATCGGGCATTGTATTTGACGTGTAAATTTAAATACTAAAACGTGTGTATTTCAAATACAATTGTAATTAAATACAATTTTGGGGGCGAAAATACATCCCTCAAAATTTATTGTCACTGTTCGGAGCAGGAAGATACCTACGTTCTGCACCGAATGCAGTGTCTCTCAATAAAGCACAATCGTTTAGTGACTCTGTGATTACGGTGCTGGTCCAGGGCAAGAATAGTGACGAAATCGACGTTCACAGGCAGACTGGCTAAAGTTTCACCTTATTTTGTACCGCAGCGAAGGCTAGAAGCGAGAGGGCATAGCAATGGCAATTGCTTTTAATGCGCGAAAGTTTGTGCCGCCGAGATGTGCCCCAGAGCAAGGCGCTCGCGCGTGTAGCCTTTTCTGCGGTACATGATAAGGTGAAATAGAGTATAGTAGGGTGTAGTTTTGGGAATTTGCATTCTATAAATGGGGAAACACTATTGTTCTTTTTTTTAACGCGCTACCGGCTGTTGGTCAGCAAAGCGTTTTGTCTTTAGTCTTTAGACTTTACTCATTTTGCTGTGGAGAGCCGCGGCACCGCGGAAAAGCAGCAGCTCGTACCATGCAGGGCCGCGGTGCCTCGTCTAGTGAACATGACAATGTGATGATTATATGCAAGCATAATGACGACAACATGGATTGTTAGTATTGGGGAGGATGGCAGTCCGATTCGCAGAAGTCCAGATATCGTGGAGGTGGGTTGGGGGGTCGGCAGCGAGCTGGAGGATCTGGCACGCCGTTCGATCGGTGCATGAAGGATCCCCCGGAACATGATGGCGCTGTTGCTCACTGGGGTCCACTGCGGTCAAAGCATCAGGCTCCAAGGAGGTAGCCCAGTCAAAGTAGAAGGTCCTGCCTCCGAGGACGCCCGATGTGTCATCCTCTCAACGTCGTCGTTGTTGTGTTCTCTATATATACGCGTATATATGTATAAATGAAATAAGATAGATAAAAAGACTCAATTGAACGGCCGGCGGCGCGCGCAACGGGTACTCCCTTTGAAAGAAAAAGCCAGCCTCAAGATCAAGAACCACCACCACCATCATCATCATCATCATCATCATCATCATCATCATTTATCGCCCGGTAGCCGAGACCTTCCCTACGAAAGATGGCTCCCGCCAAACCCAGAAAACCTGTCCGCGTCGAGGCTATTGTATTTGCGAGGAGTAGAATGTATTGGTTAAATTCCCCGAATCGCGCTCGCGAAGCATCACGTTTTCGATAATATGGCCGCGCGCAGGGCCGAGAAAGCAACGCTCGGTCACAGACTTCCTAGAAGGTTCTCGTTTATTATTGCTCCGGACATAACTTCTCTCATTTATTCCTGATTTTGTTGTTCTATAAAGTGCGTGTTCATTTTCGCCCCGAGCGCGCGACGCTCGAGCCTTCTTTGCCGAATCATCTAGATAGTGACGCACTCTATATAAGAATGACGCACGCAGCGTCGAGAAAGTAACGCATGCAGCGTGGAATCCAATTCAAGGAATCATCTTGGCGCGCGATACAAGCAGCAGGGCTGTCATGGTTTCTCGCAGCCGCAACGCAGTCAAACGCGGTTGTTGGTTGTTGGTGTTTTCTATTCTGAACTTTTTCTCCGTGAATGATGAGGAAAATGTAACGAATGTAACGAATTACGTTCATTCCCTTCAGTAAATATGTAAAGAAATTACCTTACGATTACTTTGTAAATTTGTAATTTTTCTCTTACAAAATACTGATAAATGTAAGAGATTACAAGTAATTGCGTTACTTGTAACGGATTTCGTACAAGTCTGGTACGAACCATGCGAAAAAGAAATATTTTTTTTCATGTTACAGAAATTATAAGTAATAATCCTACCGGCTAGCTGTTAAAGGGGTGGTGAATCGAAATTTGGAGCTGACAAAACAAGGCTGGCGCGATAAACGGGACGCTGAGAAACCGCAAAACGTAACGAATACAGCTATATCCCTAACGGATGTCCGCATTTTTGTAAAAGAAGCGCATGATCGAATAATGTCGACGAGACATCTCACGTCACGATTCTCATTGGCTCTCCTTTTCGCTTCGTCCTTTCGAGCAGGGGAACCGAAGCGAGGAAAAGAAGAGAGGCGGCTTCCCCTCATTCTCACCTATTCGAGGAGGATCGTGACGTCACATTCCTCACTCGATCGCACCCTTTAAAAAAGAGTACGGCCATCCGCTCGAGATATGAATGCACGAGTGTTGTTTTAGGATTTGCAGTGTCCCGTTCAACCCTTCTGCGGCATTGTTTTGTGAAATCCAAATTTTGGTTCAGCATCCCTTTAAGGCACGTAGGTACGACTCTGTGGGTTTTTAAAGTACGTGATACACGTTCAAGACCAGGGTTAGCAGGGGGGCTGGCCTGGGAAAATGCATCCTCTAGAGTGATTACGCCGCAGGCACATTGGGGTTGGCTAATGGGCCTCCGGTGTAAACATGCACAGAATACAATCTTTTTTTTTTTGTTATTGAATTCGGTTTAGGCAGGAACGAAAAACAAAATATCTCTCGAATCGAGCTTGATATTTCCCATCTATCTGCCTGTCAGAAAGCTGCAATCGCGAGAGGATTACCGAAAAACTGTAGCGTGAAATTTCCGCGAAGAGCTTTCCAGCACAAAAACGGATAGCTTTTCCTACTGAAGCTTCAAATGATACCCCTGAATTACTGAGCACCAGACACACTTATTTTAAAGTCTGAAAAGAAAGCATTAATTAGATTCTGAAAGGCGCATTGCTTTATCGATCCTCAATGCACGCCACTCTTTAACGAGCGGAAGGCAATAGGAGTAGTCTGTCTATAATCACTGGCTGCTTAAGAAACACATGGTGAGCCTTAGTGAGCAAACACTTCTTACTCAGAAATAGGGCGTGTCGTACTTACACCCCCTGTACCAGAACTACCAACCGATGTTCAGTCCGCTGATGTAAACCGACGATACAAACTTTCAAGAGCGGCTTGTGGGTCCAGTGATACAACTAATTAAAATAGCTAATGCACGTTTTAATTACGACAGGAAACCACTCAAGGTGTTGTTGGCCCTGCGTCATGACATGTGAAAGTCTATTTGTCTTTGATACGTGCATTAGCTATTTTTTAAGTTATATCACACAGCTATCAAGTCGCTCGCATAAGTTGGTACCGTCGACATGTAGTGTTGAGGTGTTATATACGGGACAAGGGGTATAAGTACTCCACCCCCTATTTCTGATAGCGTACCGTTGAGGCCGACACCGCTTGTCTTGCATCGTATAATGGGAGTGTCGCAGAAGAGGCAGGGATATGTAGTGACATGGTTATATGGCCCCGTCGTCTTGGCCTTCATCAGTATCGATCTTGCTGCGGCTTGCTTTCGATCGACTGCCTAAGTGACACTCCTCGGGCTTGGAAATCGGCTCGGGCTTTCGGCCTTCTCCTCTTCCGGCCAGGGTTAGGACGCACTGTTTGTCTCTCGCCGCGGACGTCAACACCGCCCCCTCCCGCTCGACTTCCTTCTCGCCTTGCCTTTGCCTTGATATCCTCGTTACTTTTCTGGTTTTATTATTCTTCGCCACTTTCTGAAGCGCTCCGTGGTGTCAAGAAATGTCTGCGGTTTAAGGAGAATAAAAATAAAAAGACGGTTTCGGTCGTGCTTTTCTCGGCGTTCTCGAGGACTTGGTGGTCGACGATAAACGAGACGGAGGGAAAAATAGCAATGGATAATCTTTTCTTGACTGAACCGCGGGACAAGGCCGCTATGCCGATTAACGCTTTAGACCTAAAGCAAAACACTTGCCGGTTTTGGAAACTAAGTTTACTGATAGAGAGTCCTAGAGTTAGACGATTTACGGCCTTCATGTGACGACATTAAAGATAGAAATACAGCTTGCCCACTTTGGGTATAAGGTTTCGGCTTTATTGTAAACTACTAGGAGTATTAAAAGTATCCTCAGAAATGTTTGCGCCGGAGGAGTTTTCAGCTGCAAATGTTTTGTGAGCATTTCAAGATTACCGATATATCTTTAAGATTAATCTTTCGTTGTACTTTCATAATGTTCCATTTCTCTTTACGTGTTTACGTGAAACAAAAAACAAAGCACGAATAGAAAATATCTAACCCGAATCGATTTCTAATTGAATAGTTTTTCGAAATTAATCTCAATACTTAAAAGCGTCTTATTTTTCAGCGGTGTTTCAATAAAGTATGCGGTAAAATGCGATTATACGCCATGAATTTTATATTCCGTTGAATAAATTGCGGCGAACCATTGAATAGCTGGAAACTAGCGGCAAATGTACGTGTACATTTCCATTAAATAAGGATGTGTTGTGGTGAGCTGTGTAACTTGCAGTTCGCACTTTTTTCTTGCAAAGGATTCTGAACACTGCGGCACATCCCGGGAGTGCAGCACCTTCAAATCCACCATGTTGGACCAACCTGAGACTGGCATAGAAAAGAAACATAAAAACGTAGAAGAGAAAGAAAATAGACAGGACGACGTCTCAAACTCAGCTAACTCGTTTATTTAGTCCACTTTCTTATATAGACTCAATCTCAAGGTCATCTTCCCCAACACAAAAGGAAGAACTCTATACAGTTCAAGAACCACAGTCTCCATCACACAAGGCAAAATGTAGTCAATATTACGGGTCGATGCGTTAAGGCAACATCCATCCACCTTCAAACTTGAACAATATTATCTCTTTCCCTTCTATCCTAAGCACAGCTCTCATGTCTCATTAGAAAAAAACACTCTACACCTACTGCAAAAAATATATATAAATAAAAATACACCGAAATAATGTTTGAGCCAACACACGTAAAGAAAGAAGCGTGTTTTATAGTTATTTTGGACAATCAAAATCTGGGTTACACTTCAAATAACCCAAATCGCTCTTCGAAAACAAAAAAGAAAAGTTACGTTACATTTTAAGAAAACTTTTTGAATTGCTTCCGAACTGTAGCGAATTGTGACTTATACAGTTGCCTAGAGATTTTATGCGCACCGTTCGCCTTACTACTCTCTTTACATAGTTCCTCTATTTGTGTATGATGTCAGTCTCCGACCAGAGCTCCGTGCCGTTGTTTCATTCATGAATTGCGATTTCCGAGGTTTGTGCATTGTTTTTCGAATTACTTTTATGTTCACTTAAACTGCCATTGGTGCAGCGTGATGTCTGTGCTACATGCTTAAATCTACACTGCAATGGTATTTCATACCCAACAGCAGTCTCCCAACATAGTGATTTTCCCCGATGGGCCTTTTTGCACTCATTCAAACCTGTTTGAAATGGCGTCAGTTTTTTAACCTAAAATTTGAACTAAACACTGCGTCCACTCCAAACTGCCTCGCACATGCCTTCGGGTTGTGAGAAATCTTGTAAAAATATGGGATCACAAAGAAGCCGTTCTTTGATTTCTGCTGTCTTTTCCTTGTGCTTTCGATATTCAATTATAATTACCGTTTGATAGAACTGTCATTGTATCCTGCGCTCATTAACCTTTTCACTGGCTTTCCATCAATTCAGTGATTTGATGGACAAACGACCTTCCTAAAGTTTTCCTGACCAATAACTTCACAATACCAGACTTTACGGTCTTCGAAGTACAATTCATTCTTGGCCAAACCCGTTTCAAATTTTCTTGACGTTATTCCTAAAATAACCATCGATTCACGTGTATACGTAAATCTAGAACCTGTATACCATCTTCCAACAATTTTTCCACTGTAAATTTTAATCCTGAAGCCATTGATCTTTTCACACCTTCTATGCTTTCCGGTAGACCTTCCGTAAACGTACATATACTAGGATGCCATCTACATATATTCTCACTATTGCCATAACCGAGGACAACCCCTATAGATTATCGTGCACGGCACGATCCAAAGAGTTTAAATAAACTTCGGCTAAGATCGGTGCGAGTGATGACCCTACACAAACATTTTCATTTTAAATGGGAATTCGCAAGTCAAATCGAATTAATCGGTCAATTAGTATACGACTGAAATACAAACTCATATAAATACAAACTTATAAAAAAAGAAAGATTGGGGTATTGCGTCACGAAGCAACTAAGTCTATGAGTGACGCTCTAAGGACACCATTGGGAAGAGGCCAGCCTGGGTTCGACCGTAATTTTTTGCGCTACCGGGGTTGATACGGAGCCCCAGGGCCACGGAGGAGCTCCCTTAACGCGCGAGTCATACCATTTGTTCTGGCTATCAAATAGAAAATAAAATGGAAGCTGCGTTAGCCTCGGGTGGGTAATGGGGCTCCAGAGTGGTGCCGTAATGTACCCCAGGATGGGTGTCTACTTTGTTCGGCTTGCAAAGCTTGCATCTACAGCAATAACTCGCGATGCTTCGGTTTCTTCGTAAAACACGGAAAGAGAACGAATTCGGGACGTTGTTTGTTCTTTAGTGCCAACTTTGGGGACGGTTCTATGAAATGAGTGGTTTTATTTTCCTCATACAAACTTCGCTTGTTTTAATTTTCAAACAATAATGTAGTTTAATTCTTAGGTTACATCAGCTAGGAACTAGCAACGCACAGAAAAGCAATAGCTAAGAAATATTGGAAAAAAAAGGATGAGACAACAATTCTTTTTTTTGTTAATGAAGTACCTTTTATATACTTAGTGTCAAAGTCAAGTTCCAGCGCAGCCAAAGCTACGACGCAATAAGGCAAATCTAGGAACGCCGAAAGTTTCTCGGCACGACGGTTCTCGTCTTCGTGCGTTTGCTATCGGCGGTTAATCCAATATCGCACAGCGAGCCCGCCGTGATTTTGTGCTTTTTGTTTGTTTTTTGTGACCGATTGGTTTAGCCGGTAACGGCAAGCGCTCGAAGACGACGAACGCACGAACGCCGTGACGATGTACTTTTGGCCCTCGTTATTCGGCTCCGCGGTATAGCAGCGTCGGCTGCACTGGGACTTCGTACGAGAGGCAGCACAGGACGCAGTACACAGTCGAGTTAAAAATGGAAAAAAAAGACACCTTCCCCGTCTTGCTAACTTCGAGCGCTTGAGTTGGGCGCAAAAAGACGTAGTCACGTGCTTCGTTCCGTTGCTCCGATTCATACACGCAACCGTAGCTTTTTGCTGTTTGCCAAGGAAGAAGAAATAAAGTCGGGGAAGGTCGCCCCAACTCTCTTCGTTTTTCGGTGATGTTGCGCTATTCCCGAGGCGCGAGTGCCATTAAAAAACATCGCGCAATTCGTTGCTTTTTTTTTTTTGGAGGCGGGGGGGGGGGGGGGGGGGAGGCATAGGCACGATGAATAATATCAAAGGTCTCCGTTCAGGTTGATGTTCGATTTAGCTCTGCTTTGCAGTCCGTGCTGCAATCGACATTATCCTCGTACGCCCGGTCAGAAGAGCAGCTCTAAATGTACACGGAACAACGCCTTTTTGCATAGTGTCTGTCGAAAGTCACGGCATTCGACTGCTCCGCGCGCATCAACTTACTGTACTCTAATTCGACGTAATATAATTATTCTAAAAACATTTCGATCCCACCTCGTATTATATTTTTAATACTTCGAATTAAACAATTCACAACAAGCCTTCACCTGTGACCGCCTCGTGATGGTACACCTGTGAAAGCAGGTCTTTGGAGAGTGGTGTCTCCACGGACCCGGAGCCCCACAGGGGGCGCCTGCACCTTAGGTGCTAGGTGCTTATTGAGTAGTGTGTCCTCAGACTTCAGTTACGTGACCCACCATACTCGCGCGCAGTGGGTGATTTGTGAGTGGCGTCACTACAAACCCCGAGCCATGCGGGTTCGCCCATGCACGGCAAAATTCTTGGTAGTTCACTCTCAAAGCGACAAACCACTTTTGGAAATGTCCCCATTTCTTGTTGCAAAGGCCCTCAAAAGTGTGGTTAGAAAGAATTTCAAGGCTAGCAAGCTGGCATCTGGCAATTTGCGTGTAGGAATTGAGACCAGCCACCAGAGTTCTGCAATCTTTGCTCTCAACTGTGTGTCGGACTACAAGGTTACACTGACACTTCACAAGACATTGAACACCACCCAAGGAGTCACCTCGCAGGACGACCTTGTGGATACGTCTGAGAGCGAAGTAGTTGAGGGACTTTCTGAGCAGGGGGTTTTAGCTGCAAGGCGCATCTCCCTGAGTCGTGACGGCCAAGAGCACGTTACGGCCAAGAGCCCCAAGTACATCGTGTTTACTTTTTAGTCTATCATACTTCCCTAGTCTGTGAAAACTGGATACCTTTACTGCAGAGTTATTCCTTGCGTTCCGAATCCCAGAAGGTGATTTAACTACCAAAGATCTGGACGCGGCTCACAGAACTGCCGCGGCCAAGCCACATGCGCTAAGTGCGGTAAAACTGAGCACGCGGCAGACTCTTTCTCGAACGACGCACTTCGTGTAATTTTCAAGGGGCCCCACCCCGCTTACTCCAGATCTTGTAAAATGTGTAAAGTTGAGAAAGAAATTCTTACCCTCAAAGTGAAAGAACACCTATCGTACCCGGAGGCGCGTCGCCGCTTTGCGTTTTTGCACAAGGGCGGCTTCGCACGGGTGGTGCAGCGGAAACACTGAAGGTTGCAGTGTCAACCCAGACATCCTTCCCGGATTGTAGGAGTATGCTTCAGTCCCCAACACCCCAGCTGAAGTTTTAGCTTCCTGGGCGTTCACTCTCGGCTGGTAGGCCTACATCCTCCTGCAGCAAGACTTCTGTCTCTTCCATGGGGCAGCAGCCTGTCCCCTCTCATGGAGAATGTTCACCGGCTGTTTCTCCTATGCAAAATGGGTCGGCTGTGACCGTACCTGGCCGTGCTTCGCGGTCCTCTTCCAAGGAGAGGGAACCACGCTCCCGACCAAACTCTTCGGAGGTTTTGTCCTCATCCAAGGAGTGGCACGATTCTTGTGCCACTCATCTAGCACCCAAGTGACAGGAGCAGGTGGGCTTGGGCGACTGCCTGCCCAGAACTTCTGCTCCTCCGGCTGGTAGAGCTTGGGGCCGGGGTCTTGCACCTTGCGCCCAGAGCCTTCCCCGACCGGAAAGAACAGTCTCCTCCCAGGAGGCACAACCAATGAAGGAGGGTGCCAAACCATCCACTCTTGCGTCTTATTCAGACGACATGGAGTGGCAGGTCCCCAAGGGCCAGCACAAAAGCAAAACCTCTATTGTTCCAACAAATGACAATTGTACTCCATGAGGCTGCCATGTTCTCTCAACAGGAACATCATCCTGCATCCTCAATCGCTACACTGACCTCATGACCTCATGACACCGAGATACTTTGTTCATCCCCAGTGTTCATCCTCATCCCTAGGAACCTGCCGAGACAGAGGAAAAACGGCGACTTCTTCGCCAGCGGCCTCGAGCGGTCTTGACGCCCTTGGAGGTTGGAGGAGGCAGCTCACATAGACCAAACAGAGGACTGCTGGCGGCTCCCTCGCCTGTTGCTTTATTTTTCTTTGTTTTTCCCCAAAAGTTCAGTAGGATCTGCCTTCTTGCAGACTCATTAAATCAGCATTCATGTCCATTTTCACATTTTATGGAATTTACCTCCTGTAACTGGCTTTGTTTTGCTCTAGCTAGCATTACAAAAATATTCTAGCTTTCAAATGAACAGCTTACTTGCCTAACTTTAATGATGTCTGTCTTTTACAATGGAACCGCCGTGGACCTTTATCGAATTACGATGACATCACGTTCTTATTAGACGAAAACCACCCTGCTGCCTTTCGTTTGCAGGACACGCAACTTAACGAAATTCACATAAATGAGCTTAAACACTTCTAGGTGTTCAAAAAATAAAGGTTTAACGCGCCTGTGGCATCCAGTGGTGCTTCAGTGGTTGTCCAACTGATAGTCCCGTCAACTGAAGTGACTTTTCAAACCTCTCTGGAAGCTGTGGTTGTACGCATGCTGTTGGACCGCGTGATTATTGTCTGCTCAGTATACATGTAGCCGGAATATCAGCTGCAGTACGAGGCGCTGGATGATCGAATTAGCCAGCTTCAGGTGCCTTACATGACTTTAGAAGATTTCTACGCAATCAATCCTTTGTGGAGAAGCTGTAGGAATCTCTCCTACAGCTCGAGGGGCACTCGTTGAACGGATTCTTTTTTCTACAGGATTGTGTCTGCTCAACAAAAAATAAGCCACCTATTTTAGTTCAGCAACTTGTAGTTTTACTTCCATTGATCTATCGTTTTGTCATCCTTCGGTATACCCCCTGTTTTTATGGAAGGTCATCCCAAATCCATATGGGTGTGACCACTTTCCACTGATTTCAGAGTTCAACCATTTTCCTTCTGGTTTTTTAACACGTAACCCTCGTTGGAAGCTTGAAAAGGCCGACTGGTCAACCCTTGTAGAAGCCTTACTTATAGCACGTTCATCGATTGATGATGTTTCCATCGATAATGTTAGTGAGCATATTACTCACCACATCCTGCAGGCCGCTTACATGCCCTTCCCATGACATCGTCACATCTTCCAAAAAAAGTCCAAAGCCACGGTGGAACGAAGAATGCCGCGAGGCAAAGAAAGAACAGAATCCTCCATGGGGTATTTTAGGAGTTACCCCGCGCCGAGTAACCCCCTCAGTTTCAAGAAAAAAAGAGCGCGAGCGGGGTATTCCGAACTGCAAGCCAAGCGGCAGAGCTTCAGAGGTTGTGCTTTCTCAGTTAATTGCAGTGTATCCTCGAAGGAAGTTGGGACCGTGTGAATAGAAGTGAAGGCTCGATCCTACCTGGTATTTTCTGTCCCACTCCTGAACCAGAATGGAGTATGCACTGCTAGACAAGCAGAACAGGCGAATGTCATTGGTGAGCATTTCGAATTTGTTTCAAGTTCTCAACATTATACTTGGTCATTGCAGAGACAGACACAATCTACAGGCAGAGAAAAGGGAGTGCTTATGCCAAGTGGCTTGCAAGAGCCCTATAATTTTGTGCTTACACTTTTTAAACTGCAGCTGGTACTTCATTGGTCCAAGCAGACGGCTCCTGGGCCAGACGGTATTCATTACAAACTGCTTCAGCACCTCCATTCATCAACTCTTGAGCTTGTTTTATATTTGCTCAACCGAATTTCACTTGAAAGTTTCTTCCCTTTATCCTGGAAGTCGGCTATCATTATTCCCCTGCTAAAGCCCAGGAAAGGATCCTACTTGTACTTCAAGCTTTGGTGAGATAGCGCTCGCGAGTTCTTTCTGAGACACTAGAAATAATGATGAATAAAAGGCTTATATTTTATTTCCTAAAAGCAAGCTCCTTGACCTTTACCAATGTGGTTTTCGCTCAGCGCGATGGAAGGTTGACTGTCGGGTGCGCTTTGAGACTGCTGTATGGGAAGCCTTTGTAAATAGACAGCATTGTTTCTCTGTATGTTTTGACTTGGGAAAAGTATTTGATATGACCTGGCGATATGACACATTGAAGGATTCGCTTAAGATTGGTTTTCGGGGCAGAAAGCTTGGTTGCATCCATAGTTACCTCCGGGACCGCAACTTTCATGAAAAGCTTGGGCCAACTCTTTCTAAAAAAATGATTACAAGAAAATTGAGTCTCACAGGGCGGTGCGCTTAGCGTGACACCTTTTACCGTAAAAATGAATTCAATTGCTCCTATCATACCCCCGTTTGTTCTGAACTCGTTATATGTTAATGATGTAGAAATTTTAGTCTCACCTTATAATTCGTCCATCTGTGAACCTCGACTTGAACTTGCGATCAACAATTAGATTAAATAGGCAGATGTTAATGATTTTAGGTTCTCTCATGAGAAAACGATTTGTGTGTGATCCTTTCGTCGCCGCGGAATTTTACTTGAGCCTTCTTCAATTATATATGAAGTTCCGATTGCAGTAAAAAACAAACACAAGTTTTTAGGTCTTATATTTGACTCTAACATTACTTGCAATCCATATGTTAAGAGCGTCAAAATGAAACGTGTGAAATCACCTTATATACTAGAGGTGTTGTCGCACCTGTCCTGGGGTGCTGATCTTGATTATGGCTGTGTTGTGTACGGCTCCGCGCGTTCATCGGTCCCCAAGATGGTGGACCCCATTCACCATTAGGGGCTCCGACTTTCCACTGGTGCCTTTCGCACATCTCCAATACGCAGCCTATGTGTAGAGGCAAATGAGCCTTCACTGGAGAAGAGGAGGTTTGAATTAGGCTTTATGTACTCTCTGCGAATAAGGTCTGTTTCGGTCACTCGACCCTGAGCTGCATAGAACAAGCACATTATGAGCAGACTTTCATAAAAAGCCTTCATTTGTTCCGCCTTCCACCATGATAATTCATTATTATGCTAAGTCCGCAGTGCTGGATCTGCTACACTGAGGTGTGAAATGCTTGAACTCAGTAGCTCCATGGAACCTTATGCTCATCCACTGGGAGTTGGAACCAACAAAATACAACAAGAAAGAGACTTTTAATGAAGTTTTGAGACAGGAATGTTTTGAACTCCAAGACCAGTACCGAGACCTCACAAGTTTTACACGGGTGGAGCAAAACTGATTTCTATGTAGGCTGCTCAGTGGTCGGATGTTCTGTGAAATGTGTCCAGAGAATTAAAAAGTGTGCCGGTATTCTTACAGCAGCGCTTTATGGCTTACTCCTTGCCGTAGATAACAATCTTAACGCCACGGTCCCACTGAATGTGGCAGTTTAGGTACTTTTTGGCAGGTCATTACACATCTCCTTTTAAATACTGTTTTGTTGGATTGATATAATTCGAAAGGCAATGCAATCCTCTTTCATTTGATATTATGTATGTGTTGGTTTTTACTGTTCATGCGCATTTGTAGCATTGCGAATATGATGGCGCGGATCCTCACTGGCTCCGCTAGTTCATGTTTTATGAACGATCCATTAAAGATAACACGGTTCCAATATAGCAGTTTTGTTAAGATGATGTCGGAGCAGAATATAACGATACACTTTTTTGGTATTTGCACTACTTTGTTTTTTTCGTCCCTCCAAATATTGCGCTAAAATTTACATTTTTCAGCACAAATATGTTTTTAATGTCAAGCGCTAGGGCAATGAAATTAGCTACAGATGTAGTGCTTATAATTGGTAATATGCAAAAAGAATTCAATGTTGTGTAAAATTTTTTTTTAGATATTTTATGTCAAACTTAGCACTTTTTTGTGCTTTGAGTCATGGTACTTCAAATGCCGCTAAGGAAATAATTAAACTATGATAAAATATTTTATAAAACTTAGAACTACAATGGTTGCCCCAAGAGGTGGACGATGGCTTTTTTCATTTTCAATGTCATAACGCTCCAGGAGCCCTTCGAACTAACCTGTTTTTGAAGCATATCTTTTTTTGGACATCAAACAGATTTATTGGCATCTAACAACATTTATTGTTTGGAATAGATATACATTGAGATGTATTAAATTTTCACAATGATCTTCCTTTGGTTTCTTAATAGGTGTAGAGCTTAGCTAATTTTAAAAACAATTAAAAATTGTTTGGGTGTTTTCTTGTGCTGCCTGGCGGATGGCAGACAAACTGCCGATTTCTAGTGTTCAAAAAATTTCCGAGGGCGGCGTTGGCGTCTGTATCATCATCAATCTTCGTGTCTTTTTACCTTATATTGGAAGATTTACTATCGATAAATGAATGGTTTAAGTACTGGGTCAGGTTAATAAATCTTAAGACAAATAATTACACACGCGTAGCGTTATATAATGTGTTCATTATTCGATATGATTGAAATCAATAAACTGTAAACACGAAGAGGAAAATAATACACCCGAGTTCGCTTTATGCCTAGAGTCACTAACTGAGCTTTAAAGCATCGGCACTCCGTTCCCCAAAATTGTTTTGGGCGCCGCCATTTTGGGTCTTGTTCAGAGCAAACGCAACTGCCGATCGTCATGATCCAAAAGTACGACTTCCTCAGCATTAGATGCGGTGCTAGGAAGCTGATGCAATATTGCAATGCTCTGTCGCGGGTTGTTTAAACATTTGTGGGGGACGGAAAAGCGTTTCCTGTGATTTTAGATAAAGCTTCAGGTAACTGGCAATCATGATTTTAAGCCACATAATGGCCAAGTGTCGTTACTCTGAACCGTAGTTAATTTACTGGCACAAGCGGGAACAATAAGGAAGAATGTAGTGGCGTGTGGAATCCACGGGGCCTACGTCATGGCCCCTCCAGGTATTACAAGCCTCTTGAACAAGAGCATGAATAGTGTCATTAAATAAGCTACGCGTCAGAGTAGCGACACTTGGCCATATTGTGGCTTAAGATCATGGTTGCCAGTTATTTGAAGCTTTATCTGAAATCACAAGGAACGCTTTTTCGTCCTCTACTTTAAACAGTGTGCGACAAAGCAAAGCAAAATTACATGAGCTTCCTAGCACTGCATCTAATGCTGAGGATGTCGCATTTTTGAATCATGACGATCGGCAGTTGCGCCTGCTCTGCACAAGCACCAGAATGGCGGCGTTCACAACACTGTCGGGGAAGAGAGTGCCGATACTCTAAGCGCAGCTAATTTATTTGCTCTAGTTCCCGCAAACTCCTTTTACCTGACTGAAACTGAAACTAAATACGAATAATACACCATTATTATAGCTTATTTAGTTATAACCAACTACACATAATGAAAGGAGGAAGCGGCCGGGTAGGAGAAACGCGGGTTTTATGTGCGACCGTTCTAACCGTCTCAAAAGAGAGAACGCGCGAGCTTGCGCTGGTTTAAAAAAAGGCATCCAAAGAAAAGAGGCGGCACGCTGTGCTCTTTGTTATTATGCGTCTAATTGCAGATTGTTGTGTGTATGTTTATACAGCCGGAAGTTAGTCCGCCTTAGTGGGCGTCTGACTCTCAGCTGTAGATGAGCAATTTAGCCAGTGCGGTACAACGGCAAACCTGGGGTCTTTAATGTGCACCACACAGTAGTGATACACGACCGCACGCCGGTACGATGCTCTTCCAGATCGAAACGGGCAGGGGCGGGGTGGCTTCTGCAGCGCGAGCTTTCGCTCCAAGTGCTCCGAGCTGGTGTGCGCTAGACCATGCACTCGGCTACCGAACCCCCCCCCCCCCCCCCCCTTCTGCGTCTAATTTATATACAGGTATAAGTATTTGAAGGTCGACGATGGACGTCGATCGTCTCGAGCTAATGTAACGCAATAACATAATATAAATAATAAACTTGTTTAAGGACTGAACGACTCAATTTTTCAATTTTTGGATTGTAATATGGCGGTAGCCTATTGTACTTACTGTTGATGAAGAGCAGTATGAGTTGACGAGGTAATGATTAAATGATGAGGCTCTATAAGGACGGCGACATTAGTGGGTGTCGAACCACAACGTACAGTGCCAGACTTGTTTCAAGTATCGTGTACCCAAAGACTTTCTTCACCCGCAACAGAATATGGTAGAATTAATGAGGATGCTGATTTACAACTGTGCGTGGAACAGGAAAACTGCACTGCGCAGAAGTGCGGCTTATTCGTTAATAGAAGGGATGAATTTCTAGCAGCATTCCCTGATTGACTACTTGGAACAAATGGCCTCGTTGACGTAAATTGTCCCCGTTCAAAAAGATTCTTGAAGCATACATAAACCGCAAAGGAGTATGGGGCGAAAAATAAGAAAAAGGAGCCTGGTGTGCAAGGTCCAAATCACCACCATAGTTTCTACTATCAAATACAAGGGCAGTTACACAATACACAAAGAGAGTTTTGTGATTTAGTTATATTTACACTCAAGGGCATTGACATCCAACGTATGCAGAGAGATGACACCTTCAGGTCAACCAACATAGAGCCTTTTCTGCTCAAGTTTTACATGGAAGGCCCGACTTACGCTGAAATTCCTTACGTAGACGAGTTGTCCGACCGAATAAACTGCAGTTACTCCCGATCTGGGAATCTCTCGATCTTCGTTTGTAATCCATAGTATCATGAGATCGAAGGGTACGTGTGGCTTTTCGTCCGCCGAATATTGCTTCGGCGGGTGTTTTTACCGTGTAAGATGAGACCGTCGCGTGCTGCTGGAACTACCTGGCGATTCTTCACTGAACTGCTTCTTCCGTAAGCTTCAAGAGGTCTTTTTTTTTGTTTCGCACGTCATCTGTTCTGCCTGTCCGTTAGTTGCAGGATGGTATGGTGCACTAATGTGATGCCTGATGCCGGTTTTTTTTCTCTTCAAAAACGTGTTTATTTTGTTTGAAGCAAGATTTGGCGCGTTATCAGAGAAAAGTTTTTTCGGTAGGGCAAACGTAGGTAAAAGAGACCGTAGAACGTCAATGACGTGTTTGGACGTCGTGGCAGGCATCGTGTAAACTTCCAGCCACTTAGAGTACGCATCGCCCATGACTCCGCAGATGCGGATACGTTTCGCCACCCACCGATTGAATAGTGGATCGTTTTCAGTTACTCTTCAGGATGGCGTTGGACTCAAGAAAGACTTCGAGTCTTCCAGAAAGTGAGCCGAGGTGCCAGGACTTAGGTCGAAAGCGGTAAGTGTTCGAAACGCCGACAACGTCGGTAGCCACGTGTTGTGCTTGACACTGGACACTTACCCTTCGCTGAAAAGAAACTTGCTTGTTCGTCTGTCACAAGTCGTCCGATATCAGGTCATCACCGCAACACCATCTCCCGACAAAAACGCATGTCCATAGTTAGCAATCACGTGACCTTATAAATTCTCGACCGCTCATAACTTGCCGTCGCTAAACGCCGTTCATTCATAGCGTCATCATTGCAAATAAACGTCTTCCTATTTTTTCTGATGGTTTTCATCATATTCCTCCTAAGCTGTAGTAACAACATTATGTGTGTCGGTATTTCCGAAAATATTGCAACGGCGTTCGTTTTGTGTGAACTATAATGTAACAGCCTTTACAACATCTTCCGGACCCCGTGAAACACAATATTTCGTGACGTTATTTTAGTCGTCATTAAAGTGGTGAGGTAAGTACCGTAAATCGCGAAGCAGTTTACTTGACGTCCGCTTCCACTGGTGTCTTGGAAGATTGAGTCTACTGAGCGTAGTACATTCCGGCAGAAGAAATTTTAATTGATAGAATATTAACACGTCATTCAACATTTGATTTTTTCTTGGTGAGATTTATTGCGAAACCCTGTGACAACCGCCGAACCATTTATACCCAGCCTGACATTCCCGCATACATCCGTTTGCTGGGCCGCGCTACTTGAGCTAGCTGAGCACAGCTGCCAGCGGCGCGAGCAAGGCCACGAGGGGAACGTGATGGTGCTCGAGCCATCCCACTGTGAACCAATGTTTCGGCCACCCCGTGGGTGCGTGTCGCCATCTATTGGTTGAACTAACGCCTTGTTCAAGATGGCTGCCGTGGGACCGCAGCCTTAACAAGAAGAGTCGTAAGTCAATAGTTTACTCTGATTCACTTAGTGCGTTTCCATCTCTAGACATAACGGGGGATATTCAAAATCTACTTCCTTTTGAGACTGGGAACCGGTTATTTTTAGCGTCAAAAGGGAAGAAAGAAATAACATTATCCTGGGTACCTTCACATGTTGCAATTCTTGGGAATCAGGATGCTGACAGTGTAGCGGGCACTGCTAAGGATCGACAAGTGGATCTGCGCCAGATACCCTACAGAGATTATAGACATGCACTGAAAAAGTCTACAAAGTGCAAGAGGCAAGAGGAGTGGAACCGAGAAATGAACAATAAGTTGCATGCAGTGTTCGCTGGAATTGGAGAGTGCACATCATCGCGAGCAATTTTAGGAGGTAATGTCATGTCGACTTCCAATTTGTAATACACGTCTTACCCATGAGCACCTTTTGCGAGGGGAGGATGCTCCGGAGTGTGAACACTGTCATATATCATTAAGCATCCTACACATTTTACTACTATGCCCTATGTATGACCGTGAACGTCACAGATATTTTGCACAAATTCGCCAAGAGCATACCCCATTACCTTTGGTCATTTTACTCGGCGACGAACCGCTAATACTACACAAGTGTGTTTTTAAATTTCTTAGAAATATTAGAAAACTAGACCAGCTATATTTTAACATGTGCCCTCGAATCACGCCCATGTAGGTATACTCTATTGTTCATAGTTTTTTTTTATAACTCACGTTTGAAATTCAAACGGGTAGCAAACTGGTCGACCCACACTTCCAAGAAAAAAAGGGTGTTAAAGGGTGTGACGTTACACCCTATGTTCTAAATAATACACCCCAAAACTTCATTTCGACGTACAGCGCCCTATAGTCGAACAGACGGCCCCGAATTTTACGAGGGGCTTGATAACGGTGCGATATAACTCATTAAATAGCTAAAGTACGTATCGAAGACCACATAAAGAAAACACGGAGTTTTTACAGATGGGCCAAGAAAACCCCGATTATTTTTTTGTAGTCAGTAAAGCGTACATTAGCTATTTTAATAAGTTGTACCGCACGGCTATCAAGCCCCTCGTAAAATTTGGGGCCGTCTGTTTGACTGTAGGGCGCTGTACGTCGAATTGAAATTTTGGGGTGTATTATATGGGACAGAGGGTGTAACGATACACCATTTTACATCCTTTTTCCTTGAGAGTGCGTCTGAATCAAACGGGTGGCAAACTTGTCGATCCGTTTGCATCAAACGTGGTTATGGGATACGGGTGCCCGTTTGAAACGGTACCCGTTTGATACGGATGCACATTTGATACAGGTGCCATTTTGATACGGGTGCTCGTTCGATCTGGCATGTGACCACACGTTTGAACGTGTCACTCGGAAAGGCAAATTCTGCGCTTGCCCAAATGGGTATCGTCTGGAAGGTTGGTTATCTTAAACTTACTGAAGACGTCCCTAAACGTATAAACCTATTTATAACATGGAGGAAACACGTAGAACAAATATGCTCGCGGAGGTGCTTGCAAATGGACAGGAAAACAGACACAAAAGATTGTTTTCAATTCTGCTCCAAGTTTATTACAACCTCTTTTGTGGACAAGCACAAACCTGCAACCGATTTGTGAAATGTGAGAGGCGCTCTGAGCTTTTGTACAACTGAGTAGATTGCACAGCAAACAAGAGCCGGGGTAATTCTAGACTATAAAGGTAGACTTTCGGGGAAATTATTCTCTCGGCTGCCGCGAGAATAGACGCTGCAAAATTCTATAGATAATCTAATAGAGTACGCGTAGAAGAACGGTCAATCGTTAAGAACAAGTATACGTAATAGACGCTGCATAATTCTATAGATAATCTAATAGAGTACGCGTAGAAGAACGGTCAATCGTTGCCAACAAGTATACGTTGCAGAGCACTTACCATAATAATAGCGGACTTGAAAGATGTAATCCGCGATATATGTCGACACGGTCAAAGCAGGAAAACAACGCAAACACAAAAGCGAGAGGGAACGGCTAGTTGGAAGTTTCAGCACGATGTGGCGCACAAACTGTCATTTGCCGAACCACACCAAACCGCAAGAATCCCTGACTTCTTTGAAGAATCGGTTGTTGCCGATATACGTGTAGGACTTTTCGAACACTGATAGCTTTGGTGCACATCGAATACGTTGTTGAGAGACATCCCAATAAGACCGCAGGGTTAGGCGGCAGATCGAAGCAGCTAGGACGAGCGAAATTCGAACTGCATGAACAACAAGCAGACAAAGAAAAAAGCGCCTGCCAGGCGCGCCCCCTTCCGAATCTCGATGCTTGTCAGCGTGTAGTTCGCGCACTGCTGCGCGTCACGTGACCGAGGTGACAAGAGTGGAAGGAGGAGGCGCGGTGAAGGCGCAGGCATATACTTTACTAGGGGGAATACATTCCACTCCGCTTATTTGCATTAGACAGAACGCCTGCAGTGCCGAACCTAGCCCTGACGGAGGGGAGGTCCGTGTCAGTCCACGCGCATGTGCACGTGGATGGTCGCGGCGGCCGCGGCAGGTGTCGTCTCCGATTCTACATAAAGCTCCTTCATGTTTCAAAAGTATCCCAAGGTGCGGCGATGCACGAGGCACGCGCAACGTGCAATTCTCGGGAAGATCATGGCGGCACAGAGCAGCAAAGTATTTGGCGCAGCACTGAGCTAGATTTTAGACTCTATCTTCTTCCCAGAAGTGGCGCTTGGCACGTGTCTCGAGCATTTCCGCAACAATGAATTTTTGTATGTAGAACAACCGTCATCGTCATCATCGTTTACCGCCCGATAGCCGAGACCTCCCCGACGATAGATGGCTCTCGCCAAGCAAAGACAACCTGTCCGCGCCGAGCCTATTGTATTTGAGAGGAGTGGAATATATTCGCCCTAGTAAAGCATATGGCGCAGGACACCAGGACAGCCCCGTACCCTCTCCCCAGGCATTCCAGTACGACGTGTTTGTAGCTTCGGAAAGCAAATCGCGTGCATCTCAGTACGCTCGAACGCTGGAAATGGCACCGGGCAGAAGCTCGGCTTGCGCCTGAGCGAAGAAAGTACTCCGCGAGCTCGTATAGTTTGACTGCTGCAACAACGGGCGTGCTCTCACACTGCTCGATGTTCTTGCAGCCGCGTGTTCGCGCGCTACCTTCGCTGCGTCATGAACTAAAGTGAAACGAAGTCTAGGAGTATATTCTTTCACGTGGTCGCGTCTTCTGCGAGAGAGGTTCGAGCTGAATCAGAAAATTGAGGCAACAAAGAACGACAAAGGTTTAAAGTTCTAAAATTTTGTCCAAAAAATATCGGCTCACGAACGTCGCGTGTTTACGTAAAAAAATGTGTTAGTTTTAGTTGCAGTATAAGCGAACATCAGCGCAATTAAAATATAAATATAATTACTTGCATTACGCGGACGATCTGAAATAAATGAACCGACGCTCCCAGCCTTCTGGAAACATTGGCTGCCAGGGCTGAAACAGGCGTGCCCACGCCGCCGATCTGTACGTTCAATATCAAACGGGCTCCGGAGAGCCGTTTGATTAAAGCGGTACAGTTTGCCGGTCACCAGTCACCCGTCTGTGCAACATGGTCACCGGTTTGAGTAAACGTGCGACAACTTTGCCCGAACGAGTGGCCCATTTGCCCAGACGAGCGACCCGTTTGCCAAAGGAGTGACCTGTTTGCCCAAATAAGTGACCGTCATAGCTCATACGGGGAACCCCTTTGTGCCACACGGCGACCCCTTTGACAAACTGGTGACCGGTATGGCTAAACTGTTACCGGTATGGACCCGTTTACTTTCATATATGCGCAAATGTTTTTTTGTTTTTTGTTTTTCAGTAGGGAACACTGGTTTTCTAGAATAGGCATAGTTGTTGGCGCATTATGGCCTTGGATACTGCTGTGCCACTAAACCTCAATTAAACACTCATTTGTGCCCGAGGAATTGACCTAGGTTACTTACTTTATTTGGAATGTATATCTAAGATATCGGCACATAGCGTATCATTATATCTAACCAAATAAAAATAAAATATGCCTTGAATTAACTTAATTTAGCATATTCGCCCACAGCGCAGGATGATCAGTCGAACACCATATGTGCCTTGTTTGACATCGAGCTTTACAAATAATTTTCTCATTCTAAATTTAAACTCTCTTTCAGTGTCTCAAATGTTATATTTATTGGCTGAAAAGCCCTAAAATATTTTCCCTTCGAACTGAGGTTATAGACTTTTGCATAGGTCATGCATTCAGTTTGCACATCAGCGCCATCAACGCCGTTTATCTTTTTGCAGTCTGGGCATTACCACTCTCGCAGTAAAAGAAAATTTAACACATCATGGTGTAGAGTATAAGCGAAATGCATGAATATGGTTTGAATTGAGGTTCTGTGATTTATACACTAATGTGTATATAGGTTTTTCCCGGCATCCCTCGCGCAGCTGGACGTAAACCAAAACAAATAATTAAGGTCCCTAACGTGCCTTTTCCTGCTTTACGTGCGTAGTCCACCAAGTGTACAACAGAAACGCCGGACTCCTAAAACAATAAACAATAATAATCGCCGCAGAACGGCAACAAGGGGGCCAAAGAACAAACACAAATCTCCAAACACAGCTAGGTGACTGGTGCTCGCGGAAAAAATCCTCCTGGTTCTGGCATTGAACCAGGGTCCTCCCCATAAACAATGGAGGCCTCTACCAACTGAGCTCCTAACACAACCCTTTAATTTGTTAACAAAAAACAAAAATGGCTTAAAGCACCGTTAAAACGGCATAGAGGCGCGCTCACAAAGCTATAATCTCGAGGATTTTCAACCGACTCAATTTTTCTTCGTTTCAAAATAGAGTGCTTATTAGGGGGACGTCGTATGAGACCTGAGCGGAAATAGGCCGCAGGGGCTGGTTCGACGCACACTGGAACAACACTTGAGCAGCCTACTTGAACATACAGGGGAGATGAACGCCGTGACATCCACTCAGAATGATACGAATCGATGAGGGTATTGGGAGGGAGGCTAAGAAAGGGGACCGCCCACTTGAATGCTCTGACTGCCCTGGAGACCGGGCAAATGATTTGCTCAATCGCGAGGCACAAAAAGGGTACGCCAATTAAGCCTACGCTCATAAAGAACGACGACTGCAGCAGTCGTCGTTCTTTTTTGACCGTTACTATCTTAGACTAAGTATTTACTACCTAAAACGGGCAATAGGTCGAGAAAAGTTGGGAAATACAGCCGTTACTAAATTTTTCTTACGGTTACTACCTTTTTACTAAATATTCACTGCCCCAAACGCGCGACAGGTAGAAAAGAGGTGTTTACTCTGCTTCCAAACGTCGACGAGAGCACGCGCCCGATCGCGTTGGCCGACGCTGGTTCCAACGGGGGTCAATGCGGTGGGCAAATCGGCTGCTCCTTGTGCAGGAGTTGCGGTAACGTCAGAACGACGCCGAGTTCTAGCCGGCTTTGATTGCAAGGATAACCGGTAGAGGTCAGTGCTAGATACCTCGAGGTCTACCCACTAATTTTCTAAATGAGCCAATAAGAGCTCGGCGTTCTGACATCAATTGCAACCCCTGTCCACGAAGCGGACAAACTTGCGCTCCACATTGCTTTTAGCAGCATGGCTCCAAATTATTACCTGTGCAGATAACTTCTCGGTATTGAAACCATGATTGCAATCACGACGGCTTCACAATTCACAAAACAGCGAGGCCACTACTGTGTGAACCAACATTATTAATCAGCATAAACACACGAAAACGATCACGTCAAGCCAGATCAAACAAAATAGTTAACGTGGGGCGCTATGCGGAACGCAGTTTCGTCTGCTTTTCGTAATATGTCAGAAAGCCGAGCTCTTATTGACTGATTAAGAAAAAGTAGATAGACCTCAAGGCACCTATCATTCAGGTCTTCCCCCTATCCTTTCAATCAACGACAATCAGAGCACAGCGTCGTTCTGACGTCCCCGCAACTCTTGCACAAGAAGCAGACGACTTGCTCTCCGCATACGCCGAAGCCCGCTGGGCTCTCTGTAGCCCAGCGCGCGTCGACGTAGCTCAAGATATATTAAAGCGTGCTCTATTTGCGTCGTCCACGACCGCAGAACAATGACGGTAACTACCCGAGAAGCCCTCGCACGAGCGCCCCTATACGCGAATTCGGATGTGGGGGCCGCTCATAATGAGCGAGCCGCTCATTTCTGCGGTCATAACCTGCCCTTCTTACAGCGTGTCGTGCGATGGTCTCGTGTTGCTGTGTTGGTGTGCATAGTTAACGTTCGTGCGCTCGACTGGGCGAGTGTGTGCGCAAACGTGGATTGACCAGAGGATTCGCTAACGCCGAGGCTCGTTAGGCCTATAGGCTTAAGGATTTGGTGACAAAAACTGGAAGCTCGATGGCGCGCGAAAGCCAGGGTTAACTGGAACTAAGGTCGACATAATGTGCTTTCTATATCTGATCATGTGCTGGTCGTACGCACCGGCAACCGTTCCTGGTCGAAATAACAAGCGTCGTCGAGTGAAACGTCTGAATTATTTAGTCGGCCGGAAATTTTCAACTGGTCTGTCTCTGTATGTGCACGATAGTAGCGGTACGCGATGAAAATGGGACTAAATCTTGTATTGCTTGTATGAGCTCTGTAATGTTCGCTAGAATTCATCGTCCACTCTCTTCGGTGTCAGTTTTTTGAGTCAACGTGAAAGTTTACGTCTACTGCGATTATAACGCACGGGCCCTCTTTTATAAAGAGGTCGCTGTGGAATATCGAGTGCATACATTTCATCGAAGCACCCCCGCGGAATCACAGGAGTCGCTTGGCATAACTCCGGTGAACCTGCCAAGCAATTAGTTTCGAAGGAAGCGATATTGATTTTGTTTTTTCGTCGACATTTTCGGTGAAAATAAGTGGTGGTCTGCTCTCGTTATTTCACGTCATTTGCATGTTTTCGATCTGTTAACCACTTCCCCGTATAGCTGTTGTTTTGAAGCTTGACTACACAACCAGGATGAATCACACGCATTGGTATCGACCAGGCAGCGGAAATACGGTGTAGGGACGATGCGGTAACCACGATGACGCAAATGCGCAAAGCGAGAACATGGCTGCTGGAAACCTATGGGGACGCTGTTTTAGACTGTCGCAAGTAATTACTGTGTGTACCACTACTTCTTTGTAAGAAATACCTCCCTTGGAATGTTTAGAAATAATATTGGAGAACAATATTGGTGAAAACGCACAGCCATACTTGTAACATCGTCCAGGGACGAGGTGGTCACTGACCAACCTGCTTATTCCAAATGATCAGTATAAAAGACGCATGGGTAGCCAATGAGAGCAGGGATTGGGTTAGCGTGTCGTCGCGTGCGTGTTGGGCGTGTGTGTTATCTGTATTCTCATTCCTTGTCTCTATTAGATATATAATACGTGTGTTAGTGCAAATATAAGCAGCGTGAAGAAAAATCCAACCCAGAAATAATAATTTATTTGCAGATGTTCAATTTGGTGTTGAGTAGCACCACGCGGGTATTGTGAAGACTAGTGCCAGTTACTTGATGTAGGTAAAAGCAGCGTTGTACACGTTCCTCAAAAAGAAAAACGAAAGCTCGCGCCTTGATTCGTCTTATTTTTTTGGAACGCGTTTCCCTTATAAATTCCATCTGTGACAAACGAACTCGTTACTGTTTAAAACATGAAAGGCATCGTTACATATACGTTACTTTTGTTATCTGCTAATTACCATACTTATTTCAGACATATTTGTAATATACATCCTATCAAATGACAACATGCAAATTTGAATGGCGTGATGGAACGACACCAGAAGAATAAAACAAGTGGTAGCGAGATTCCATTAGTGTATATATTCACTTTTAAATATCTCAGCGTTTACCATATTCCCGTTCGTGGTGAACGATTGAGATGAGCCAAATTCACTGTAAGCGGGGAACACAGTGTTCTTTGCTCTGCGTCCTTTGCACGAGCGTTTTACAACGACCTCACACGTTTTAAGCTGAGTACTTTGTTTGAAGTTGAGAACAATTGCTTCTCGATGATGCTGTCTGGAAGACAAGCAAGTGGTGAAGAGGGTAAAGCTTTTGGAACGTCAGCCTTGAAAACTACCATTCCTTCGTCAAGGTCGGAATCTTTGTTCACTTCAAAGATCCCTTTGTGGAAGTTCATTGATGGCTGTAGCCCACATTAGATTTCTTGCTTTATGAAGATTCGTGGAAGCAAAGAAAGTAGCTGAGTTTAAGACGTCCCTTAGTCTGTGTCTCTTTCTTCGACTAAATATCTTGTCTTTTGTAGTGCAGTCTCAGGAACTGAAAAAAAAAGGTCCATGTCCACCGGCTCGTCTACATACGACAGTTGCCAAGCGAAAATCCCACAAAATAAGCCATTGAATACGCAACAAAAAAGTTAAGGGGATATTGATCTTCGTATATGTATTGTTTTTTATACTTTTTAGTGTTCCCTCTTAGAATGAAGGTCCACATTACCCTACAGGACAAAAATAAAAAAAAAGAACACCGCTTCTTCTTTCGTTCCAGTAAAAATGTAACCAATTCCTGTTCTAGTTCAACCGATCCAAGATGCAACGGCGGTGTTCCTTTGTCATTCCTAAAAGGAACGCGTTCCAGGTACGCCGTTCCGTGCAACACTAGCTAAAGATAGTGAGAGGTACATGGTTGGTTAGTAACCGTTACTGCCCTCTTGATCTAGTAACCGTACCTAGGTTCACCATTACTACCTAAGATTACTAGGTACCTAGTAACCTATTTGGCAAGCAGTTCCTAACTTTTACCTAGTACATACTACGAACATTTTTTTTTTTTAGAGTTTACCCCCGATGCGGCAAGTTAAAGCCGTACTTCTAGAATAGCCAAAATCTGCACCTACGAACGTTGGTTCATCAGCGGCCAAAATGGCAGTCAAGGCAGAACCAGCAGTGAAATTCCGCGCATACGACTTACCACGCGTTGGGCTTGATTGAACCGGCGTGGCGACGAGTGCCCTTCTAATCGTTGGTTGCGAGACAACGGTAGGGGATGGTGTCCTGTTATCGTATGCAGGCGGATCATGGGTGCAGATTATTACATTCTAGGCATCATAGCCATATGCAGCTAACGTTTAGGTGCTACATATGGACCATCCAATCGCTTATCACCCGGGCGAAAAATGCTGAGTCACTGAGCTGGGTGGACGCATGCGCACTTTCCGATATGCCGCACAGCAGATCAACAGTGCATGCTGAGAAGGAGTTACACAGCCCAGCAGACAAAGATGGCAGCGCGCGGTAGACGATTTTTGCAAGGGTCTATAGAGGGCCCAGGAGGGCAGCAGATCAGACACGACCGCTGCGTCGGTGTTCAGCTAGGACTCTTGTTGTCCCTTCGGCGTATTAAGATAAGGGCGGCCATAAGGGGGGCAATCATTGTTTTGTTCATAATACTGTTTGTAAGGTAGAGAGGCATCGCCAAAAAAGAGAACGGGCCTTACTTTCGCTAAATACTTTATTGTTTTCATAAAAAAATAATCGGGCCTGAGAGGAGGTGAAACAACGATTTACCACATTGCGCGCACACGCAAATTTAACTACAAAAATAACAACACAGGCATTTCTGCAACATACTCGTTTTTAGGTATAAACCAGATTAACTGCTATAGTTGGATTAGTTGGAGTTATAATATTTAGGTTTACATTTCAGTTAAATAAAAGTACGAACTCTCTTGTGCAACTCTCATATATTGCATGTTTTGCGATATTTTAACAAACCTGACAATTAAAGTATTAGGTTCACATTGTTTCTGCACAGTATTTATTGCTGTGTTCAGTTTTCACAAAAAAAAAAAGTTAGCGGTCAACTATTGTAGTTTTTTTACAATGCGCCCCAATGTTTTCTAAATATCTAATGATCTGAAATTATGCAGTATTTTTCAGGCAATAAAGAAGATGTAAATATACCTTTGGTTTTCACCAACCTTAAACCTTCAAACCCTTAACTATTCAAAACCTGTACTTCAAGATCCACAAATGTTGCTTTATAGTGTAAAAAAAATTCTTGGGCGGTTTTATGTTACACCCAAATGACTTTGAACCAAAGAGGGAAATGTAATCTGTTGAAAACGTAATTCGAAGTTTCTTTTGAACTGGGTATTACTTGCATGTTAAAACGCCGAAATAGAAAACAACCACCGTGCGCTGAATCTCTAATACAAGCAACTATAGACAGAAATCATCAGACAAGAATGTTGCAAACTAGTTCCTCGTCGGCAAATATATTTCGAGGTAGGCACAATTCCACTGGGTAAATTCCCATGAGGAACGGTAGTTCAACCACTAAAACCGAGCAAGTGCTTGCATGCACAAACACAGACACACACACTGTCAGCAACATGTTCAGCAAAAAATACGAACGCGAAGCTAACATCCGCCGCCGTTGCCGATATCCCAAGCAGGGTCATGGTGTCGTCTTTGGTGCCATCGCTTCGGCGTCTCCCGCGTTGTTTTGGATCTCTGGACAATCGTCTGAAGCCGTACGTAGGAAGAGGCAGAAGAAGCACGGCACTGATGGACCTTATCCCTTATTAGAACACTGAGGTGCTTTACTACGCATGACACGGGAGGCCGACACAGAGCGACCGCTCGTCGAAGCCGCCCGACACAAAATGACTAAGCGGCTTCCCCGGGGTGCATATATTCCGAAATACTCACCGATTTTTTCACATAGTACCCAGATTATAGCCCCTACTCTGTTTCAGATCTGTTCTGCTTTGTCTAGGTGGCGCAAGCTGTCGGCTCTTAGAATGCTTCATTCGTATCCGTTCGTCCACCCATCTGTCTTGCAGATATTTGTGACCGTTGCGTTCTATTTGATCGCACTTCTAGTTAAATGAAGTGAATGTTATCGCACTGTACTGATGACTAATTAAAATATCACGTCGTTTTCTTCCCTAAATTTTCTTAGAAGTGATTGATTGGAGATACTGAGCTGTTTTTATTTTTCTTTCTTTCCAGCGAGCAAGCTCTGCCCTTAAGATATCTGAGGTAAGTAAATGTGCCATATATTTTTAGTAAACTTCAATCTGAATTATGTTTGGCAGGAAAGTAAATGGTGCATGGGGATAGTAAGAGAAGCAATAAATATAGTGAACGTCGAGACCGCACTTGCAACCTCAAGTGGGATAGTTCTGAGTATCGATGTTTATTTGTTAGCAACGGCTCCGTCGTGCATGTTTTCAGTGTCGGAACACTGATGCGTTTTAGCCAATAGCTCGTGCGAGCCAGATAAAACTCAGGATTTGAGTTTCAAAGTATATGCTTAGAAATTGCAGCTCAAGGTTCCATTGCCATAGCAGTAAATTTCAAAAAAACCTCGGCCTGCTCAAACCAACCCATCCCTTTATATCTATACTTAGACGTAAGCAAAGAGTGGGTATTGAAAGAAAACCTAGCCTTCAATAGAAATTATTTTGTCCCTTCTTTCTTTTAAGAACAGAACAAAAACCTAAAACCTAAAATAGAAACGGAAAAATAGTTTTTCCTATATTTCTTTTTATACTTATGCATAGTCTATGAAACCTCGCTTGTTTCTAGAAAAATTGTAAAGGCTAACATTTTAGAATACATTAATTGAATATCATATGTATGTCACCCTTTATGACGATCATCTGGTGTGCTAGTTGGCTGATCATTATGTGGAATTAACAGCACAAATAAGACAAGGAAGGATAAACAAGGGAGACAGGATAGAGCGCTGAACTAACAACTGATATTTAATGAAAAAGAGGAAGAGGAAAAAGTACCTAGTCGTAAACTTCCTCTTTCTTTTTTTCTACCGGAGTTTTTATGCACGTCGTCCCAGGACTCAATCGTTTTCAAAAAGTATTTTAAGCGAGCAGCTTAAAGCTTAGCATCCTTAGCAATTCATTTTCAGGCAGTGTATGGGAGTACTCTAGCTATAGCATATGTTTTTGCGGGTTTTCATTGCGCATGTTTTAAAAGCAATCTTAGGCACGTTTTTCTCTTTCTGTTTTTTATTAAACCTCACTTGTTAGTTCAGCGCTCTATCCTGTCCCCCTTGTCTCTCTTTTCTTGTCGTATTTGCGCTGTTAATTCCAGATAATGTCACTCTTTAAAACACTATTTTTAAGGAAATGCGTGAGCATTTCACGCTGCAGTTATACAACAAAACTAAGTGGATACAGCCTTTCAGCACTTGTCCGTGGGGAAAAGATTCCTGAAATCCCTCTTCTCCCTTGTGCAAGCAGATCAAGTTACTTAAAATGTGCACGAAGGACCTGCTCGCGATCAGCGGAAAACTAGAAAAAACATTTCGTTGTGCATATTTATTTACCTTGAATGTATGTTCGAACCTGCGGCGGATAGAACATGCACTTGAGCAGACTCTGCGAAGTAACATATATGCCACATACATCGCCGTCGGAATAGTGTTTCCATGGCCACTGAAAATCAAATCTCTATAGAGGTGCCATTGAGCGAAGTGGCTTCGTTGGTGCCCGTGCACAGCGTCAGTCCGTACTGCGATAGAGAGCGACGGCTTGACGTAACACCAAGCAAACGAAGTGCAGTGGGGCTTGCGTCTATCTGGGCCGCCGGCGGGGCGCCGCGAAGCGTCGTGTACGGGTGGGGCAAAGTGGGATAATATTTTGTAATGAGCCATCCGCAGACTCTCGCCGCGAAGCAGGGTGAACGCACGGGGCCGGGATCCCCCACTGCGCGGAGTCGAACTTCGAACGTCGCCGGCGATCTCCGGTCGCGAGGTTCTCCGTTCCCATAGGTCATATCGCCTTGCCTCTCGTAATATGCTCCTCCTCCACCAACTGTCGACGCTAGCCGAAAGTGTTTCCTGGTAAGTTTCCAGAGCGAGTGGGGTTGGTGGCGTCATACCGAGCGACGTTGCGAACTTTAGTTAGTCCGCCAATCTAAACCAGTCCAAGGTCGGCGCATACACCAAGGCACTAATGCTAACGCAATAAAAACAGAGTCCACCGTGGCAGCCATAACGATTTTAGTAACTCAACATTTTCAATCGCAGTTCATATTTATTCCGAATACTGATTTTAATGTATCTCCGCCTTTTTTAGCATCGCCTTCAAGCCAAGAGAGTAAAGGAAACCGTTTCGAAGTGCAGGTGTCTTTTTTAGCACTATTGAAAAAAGAAGCATAACATGACGTCCGGTTGGTTCTTAAGCTATATTGATCGGCGAGAACCGCGACAGCCTGAATCGACACCGCTGTTCTTAGTGGTTACGATTTTCTGCAGTCGAAGTTTCGTGTACTGCTGCGGCTCAAGAGAATGCTACTGGAACATATGAGACTAGTGTTGAATGTACCATCAGCATTTGACTATATAAGGCTACAGGCAAATAAATACTGACCCTAAATGTCTCCAGTTCATGTTATTCATCTACCCTTGGAGATACGTTTTGGTGAAACGAAGCGTTTTTCCGGGTCAGAAACAATTGAGACTTTTCTAAGTAGCTTTATTGAAATTTAATTAGGCCTTGTCGGTTGATCCGCTACAAAGAGCTCTTTAAAACGAACGCGTGTAAATTCATCACGGATCGAGTATTATGGACTTAATTCATTTCATTTTTGCTCTCTCCACCATCTCGCCATTTCCGAAACTTCCACACGCAGTCTTCCGGCAATCTACTATACTACAGCACTTCCGGCGATCTACTATAAATTGTTGCCCACGTCAGCTTTACGTTATCTGGAACAAGGAAACGGCGTAAATTGTCTTTGTCCCGATCCTTGTTACCGAGGTCTTTGTTACCGAGGTCAAAATATAGTGCTGTAAATACATACACTATTTTCCAGTTCAAAACTATGTTCGTTTTGCGAAACTACTGTTTGAAGATGGATTTCATGAATGTTTTCTAAGATCGATGGGCTGCGCAGTGTAGATCCTTTAGCTCAATACGGTAACATGAATACGGGGATAATAAAGGAAAAACTAATAGACCTCAGGTACAATTTTCTCGTCTTTTTCTCAACTAATCTTCAGTGGCGTAAGTGCTCTGAGAAGTTATGGTTCCAGCGCCTTAAGTACAATTGAAAATCGTCAAACGAAAAAAAAAAAGAAAGAATACAACAGTGCATTGTAAGTGAAAGGAGCTTGGATCCTTTCGGACTCGTGTCGCGTTTGATTAACCCTTCTCCTGCAGCTGTTTGGGGTTCGAGGTGCTCGAATTCTGGCTTGTTTTCTAAGGCTCCTGCGAATATTTTCTGGCACGCCTACAGAGGACGCCTCAACAAAGAGCTCGGCGTAAACAGATTTTCTTTTGTGAGTTCGACGACTTGGGCGAAGTGGTGACGCAACTGGAGAGTCTTTTATTCTGCGAAGCCTGTCAACGTGTTTCCTACGTAAATCGTGCGCTGCGCCGTTATTGAAATTTTCCAGCCAACTAAGATGGTGCTCAGAGCGCGTTTTCGCGATCGGATGACAGACAGTCCGCTGAGTGCCTCCATGCGCTCATGTGTTATCCGATTTTGCTTTCATGGCACGACGTCTCAGCTGGAATGATTGAGCGACTTTTCGAGATATCCACCGTGTAATATTTATCTCATCTATGAAGATAACGGGATTGAAACCTGAGTATATCATAGGAGGTATTCACGGGACACCAAGTTGTTGGTTCTTATTCGTATAAGTATAAGCATAAGATAAAGAACCATGCAAATTTTTGTTCCTTATTCTATTTGTTGTCTGTAAAGAACAATGGTCTTGACTGGGTGGAATTCAAGCTGAACGTGCCTACTCGCGCATTTCTCCAAACCATGATCTTCTTGTTTGGCGGATAATAAATCTGGCATAGTTGTGAGCCGGGGTTGCGACTAGCGACGAGCAATATGTTTTCCTGTTGGCGTTCTGTACACGATCGTTGGCGGTTCATGGGAATATAGTTGATTTGAGTTTGGGCAGCAACCGGATAATCAATTGTTGGAACGATGAGCGATGAGAGCCATTTTGAAGCTGGGCTATCTTTTTTGCTATCGTTGGTTTGACACAATTTAAAAAAAAAAATGTCCGCCTAGTATCGTTTGTGACATTTCTTGTATGCTGTTGAAAATGAAATCTTCACACAAACAATAAGCGGGAAGGGCTTGAAGTAACATGATGTCAATACAAAGCGGCATGGGTATGTATGATTTTTTTAAAAGTAGTATGCTACATTGCTGCGCTGCGTTTAGTGTGTTTTTATATGTAATTAAACTGTTCCAAGTATTACACTCAGTTCAAATAGATTCATTTTTACGAATCAAATGTGCTGTCAGCTTAGAAAGATCAGGGGTTATTTACATTTCTTTCGAAAGAGTAATTTTACCAAATAATTTGTTTAAAGTTATATTTGTTACAAGATACCATAAATTACGACGAAGTGCAATCATCTGCATGAGCGTGGGTATTCGGGCGCGGTACAAAACTTCATAGTTCCTATTAGTACACTTTCTTGGTAAGGGAGTAAGGCTACTTCGACTAATAGCTTAAACAAAAAAGTTTCACACGAAGAGCGTCGCACTCGAGTGACAAGAAACCAAAACATTCAATACAATCCAATTTGAATGTTTTAAGTGCCTTGTCAACACAGGCTCTCTTGCACACCTCAGTAAAGGACTGATAGATCGTGTCAACTCCCTGGAGATTTTTTGACGCTCAACCAAAATTTTGGTTTAGGAAGCCTTCTACGTAATAAGCCCTTGTCAGATAGCAGGCACCTCGGCCCGAGGTCGATCCGACCATCTCGATATCCCTAGACGTTCGCTTTGCCTCGTAGTCACCGAGGCGGCTAGCACGCATCATGCAATGCATAATCACGCAAAAACACGAAGGACATACTTTGCCATAGTTAATTATGCTTAGTCGCATTTAAGCGCAATTATGTATAATTAGCGAGTTTTAGCAATGGGCAAATCGAACCCCGGATGGTGAGATCCGCAGCGGCGCCTTTGCTCGGCATCACGCTAAGGAGGCAAACGGAGGCGCCTCCTCCTTGTGAACAGCGATGATTCGGAGCCAGCGCGAGGAGGTGACTGTCGGAACGAGAAAATTTCGAAATTGTCTTGACCTGTCTGATAAACCCGGGAGCACATGAGTGAGCCGTGCCTGCAACACATCGGTAACCATCGGAAACCTTACCAAACATAACAAACCATAACGGGCGTATAATACAGGCACGACCCATTGTGCTTTCCCATTGTTTAATAATATGATTACGACCACTGCCATTTAACATCACTCGCATCGTTTAAGCACGGGAACTGCATTATGGGGGTTCAGTTCTTTACATTTTTAGATCTACCTATTCAAGTGGCACTTTTACAAAGCTACCAATTTGTAGTCGCATTCAGACATGACCACATTTGAGTCCATGTTTTGAGCCATAAAACAGCTCATTGAGACTGTGGGAGCTAGATGTAGATCACGAAGTTATTACCAAATATGCGTGTAAGACAACAGAAAAGTCACTGGTAAATGTTAAAGCGCTTCTACTTTGAAACTTTAGACAAGTTGATCACTCTATCTAGTTACATGATATATTAACTTGCATCGTAGGGTGTAAGCTGTGTTTAATACCGAATTGGTCTCACGTGCCTCATGTCATGTTGGAACTCCTTAGGATAAACATTGTTTGTGCCTGATGTACAATGTAGAGGTGGCGGCCGTGTCCTTTTATATATTGCATTTTAGGAATAGAATATATTAGTGTAGATATATAGTGTGCTTGGATCGGTTTATTTTTGAAAGATATTTGTGTGTTCTATATTATTTCTTTTTTTTTCCATAAAAAGAACGTACGACAAAACGTTGCACAACGAGATCCTTCGAAATCTCAAACTATGTGGAAAGCTTGAGGCAGTTTCTTTCCGAAGCCACACGCTACAGCTTTACGATATGTATAGTAATATATCGATAAGGCTACATTCTCTACTTTTTGAGTGCACTGCTGAAACGCCACTTAGAATGGTAGCGAATGCACTAAAGAAATATCTCAATTTAAATAGCATGCGCAAATAAAGGAAGTGTTTACTGGCCCTTCTTAAGTGAAATGAAATTTCTCAATGCGCAACTAATTGCATTTGTTGTCTAGCTGCAAGGTTTTGTAGCGTTCGTTCATTGAGCTCAAAATTTATCTGGGTATATTTTGTAACAAGCACAGCTAAATTAAAAAAAAAAAAATGATACCGGTGTTCTTGGTGTTTCATTTCTGGTAACGTACTGTACTCGCGATGAACGTCGTATGTTCCATCGGCGCAGATGTGCCACATGCCATTTATTTATGATAAAGGGTATATTTGTAAGGCGACTTCTTGTTAAAAGTAGAACAAGTGTTAATAATAATATTATTTTGCCTAGTGCAAGTAGCATTCAGTATCAAGGGTTCTCGACTTTGGAGACAAGGTCTCTCCTTCATGTTATTTGACCTAAACACTTTAGCGATCGTAAAGTGATTTTGAGACAGCTTGAGTATTCCGTAGCCTAATCCACAAGACGGAAGGAATAAAAAAAGGAAAAAAAAAATGCCAAACGAAGGTTAGCATTTTAGTCTCTTAGCAGCAATAAATAGATGTCCGGACACATTCATTAAAAAGAGAAGGACATAACATTTCAGTGACTTTTGGACATCAGCGTCATAAAGGACACATGTCGTTTACAACAAGGATTTTATGGCCTGGCTGTTCTGAAGGTGCGAAAATCACACGTAGCAAGCAAGAATGAGATAGCGTCCCTCAAACACTTCTTAGAATGGAGTGCTGGCAGCGTCTCTTGAAATGCTGTAAAAGCTGCAAAGCCTTCTTGAAGCTAGGCGAGAACCTGAGGTGATTATAAACGTGGCCGTAGTTCCCTCTAGTAGAATATGTGCAAGTTGAAATGCGGCAATCAATGCACCCCGAGCCAACCTTGGTATTGAACTGCTCAGCGAACATAGCAGAAAAGGCAGGAGCCATGGCAAGTTTTGTGAGGTCAATGCGACGCGTGCTTTGGTAGCACCCTATTTGCACCGCGGTGAAGAACACTGGTTGATGGTAATAACGATAAGCTAGGAGATTCTTGCTGATGCTTTGTGAAACGTTAAATCAATTTTTTATGCCTTCTTTTTGTGATGCAAATTAAATTTACGCGCTCTAACAGCCGAGGAAATAAATAAGTACAATGATTCCTGGCCTTTCTTATTTAATAAAAGCGCGACCAAACATCCTCGTACGGGTTTTAGAGCGCAGCACTTAAGCGCCCGTTTTCGGCATGAGCGGTGACGCCGTCGGCGTCGGCGTCGCAGTCGCCGTCAGCGAATCTGCGTGTTGCATTTTGGGACGCCTCACATATTGACGTCCCACGTGACGTCGCATGCGACGTCAGAGTGCTATCCTCGGGACGGTTACAAGGTTTACGAGGGCTACCCTCTCGAGAGTCATGGCCCAGCGTGCGACCCCGGTAATCAAGGTTATGAGCCAGCGGAGCTATTCATGGGAGGCAGGTTGCGTACAGAGAAGCCAGAATCTCTCCAGCCTCGCTAGGACACCGCCGACTTTCGCTCCAGAAATGCCTTATACAAGGAGAAGATGCGCCAACGCTATAACGAGCGCCACAGAGCACGTGATCTCGACACCTTTCCACCTGGAACTGCGGTCAGAATTCTGAAGGGAGCAGCGTCTTACGGTCGCATTCGAGGGCCAGCGCCTCAACCCCGTTCTTACGTGGTGCAGACGTCGACCGGCACTACGCGGCTAACAAGAGGAAACCTGCAACCGGCCCCTGTGAAGGCCGGTTGCTTCACAAGGAGTGGACCTGTGAATCGTCCACCTGACCGATATAGAGAAGTGGGAGTGCTGTTCTTCCGATGTGGGGGAGGTGTCGGGAGATCATCATCATCGCCACCGCAGCCGCGTGACTCTGGACTCTGCCCACCGCTTCCGCGCGCGGGCCCTCTCTCCACTAGTTCGCGATCAGACACGGCATGACTCACACCAGCATTGCTACGCTAGAATAAACCTACGCAGTTCAATCAACCTTATCTCGACCACGACAGTCACGAGAGTTACCCTCACAATGTGTATCATATTGCGATAAGCCATACGTTGCTTTATGCTGCCTCACTCTGTTTCCCACGTTGCGTGCCCTTTCCTGTTTTGCCTTCCCTTTCTCTTCCCACTTCTGACACCAAAGGTCAACGAGCCAACGGACTGGGTGAGTCCTCTAGTCATTGTGAAAAAGAAAGACGGAAAGCTAAAAGTATGCATGGACCCAAGAAGTATTAATGCGTGCATAAAGCAAGAGCATTACGAGATGCGAAGGCGTGAAGATATAGAAACAGAACTATCTGGCGCGAAGGTGTTCAGCCTTCTCAATGCAACGGCAAGCTTGCATCAAGTTCCTCTTGACGAACAAACATCAAGAATCTGTACTTTTGCCACTCCCTTCGGACGCTACAGATTCTTAAGACTACCATTTGGTATATAGTCAACGTCAGAAGTTTTTCAGAAGACTTTGAACGAAGTTTTCGACTCTGCCTGGTATTCGCGTGTACCTGGACGGCATTTCGGTATATGGGGCATATCCAGGGAGTAGCATGATCAGCGTCTAGGATCTGTGCTTGAAGTCGCGAGGCAAGCCGGCTTAACGCTCAATTCTGGAAAGTTTGGACTTGGAGAAATTAAATTTCTGGCCGACGTAATATCTCAAGACGGCATAAAGCCTAATCGCGAGCTTATCGAGTGCATTGAGAGAATGCCCACGCCATCAGACAAACTAGGAGTGCAACAGCTGCTGGGCGTTGTTAACTATTTTTCCAAGTACCCACCTTCGATGGCAGAAAGAACACCGCAACTGCGCAGCTTGATCAAGCATGATACGGTATTTGAGAGGACGTCCAGCAACACAAACGAGTGGCGAGAAATCTGCAAAAGCCTATGCAAAGATCCACTGATCGCAATCTTCGACCCACGACTAGAAACTAAGATAACGTCAGATGCATCGATGAATGGTTTCGGCTCGGCACTGTTGCAGCGTCATGGTGACGATTGATGTCCCGTGGCATAAGCATCTCGAACTTTAACATCGTCCGAGCAGCGTTATTAGCAAATTGAAAAAGAGGCGCTAAGTAACGTTCGGTTGCCCAAAGTTTCATTACCTTGTTTATGGTCGCACGATAATTTTGGAAACGGATCATCGACCACTCATTGAAATATCTCAAAAAGCGATCCTGGATATGCCACCGAGACTACAAAGATTTTTTTGCGGCTACTAAAATATGACTATCTAATGAAATACCTTCCAAAAAACAGCTCGTCCTTGCCGACATGCTGTCAAGAGCCACAGCTGTGACACCAGAGCATGACACAGCAGAGGAGGAAGAGGTCGAAATTCATGTTGTAAGCACATTAAACGCTTTTGTGAGCGATGTCACATTAAAGCGGCTGGCCGAGGAAACCGCCAAAGACGAATATCTTTGCGCCGTGATGCAAAACATGCGCTCCGGAACGACGATACAAGGGGAGCTAAAGCCTCTCGCGTGTGAACTGTCTGTGCTAAAAAAAGGTCTGCTGAAAGGCACCAAGACAGTCGTGCCGAAAGTCCTGCGAGGCGAGATATTGCAGCGGATTCACCAAAGCCACATGGGTCTAAGCAAGTGCAAAGGAAGGGCCCGAAGATTGGCATTTTGGCCGGGAATAAATGCAGATATTGCAGCTCTTGTCAAGAAATGCGAAGTATCTAAGCGCCACTCATACAGTCAGCCCAGTGAACCCTTCATTTCGAGATCGACCCCGTATTTTGCGTGGTACAGAGTGGCCATTGGCCTTTTCCAGTACGGGGACAAATCATACCTTTCGGTATATGATGCACTTTCCAATTTTCCAGAAGTGGAGGAATTGAACGACACATCATCAGCAGCAGTCACTGACAAGCTGGGACCCTTATTGGCGAAGTATGGAATCCGGCTAGAAGTATGCACGGACAACGGACCTCAATTTTCAAGTCGGGAGTTCGGCCTCTTCGCGAAGAAGTACGACTTCAGACATGTATCATCGAGCCTGGAGTCGCGGAAATTGGGAGTGTAGGCAGTGAACCGCATTTTAAATAAAACCAAGGAAGTACACGAAGACTTTTGGCTCGGTCTGCTCGGCTACAGGTCAACTCCTTCAGAAGATGGACGGTCACCAAGAAAACTACTGCAAGGAAGACGACTGAGGTCCACCCTTCCCGACTTCAGTAGCCAGCCGTATTTAAAGGTGCAAAAGCACGTACAGACCGATCATTCGAGAGGAGCGCTTCAGTCACTTGAAGATGGCCAAGTCGTACGGGTCAAGAAGAAGTCTTGGTCCAAGAAAGCGAAGGTTATCCCCCAGACACATCCTAGGTCGTACAAAGTTTTAACTGAGGACAACAAAGTTCTTCGGCGGAATCAACATCTGCTACCAACGGACGAGCCTTTCAAGCCGGACGCGATAGAAGATGACGTCACTGACGACGAAAGAATGCAGAACGCACCAGCTGCATCATCTCCACCCTTCTCAAGCACTGCAGTGCCGGTAACAGCTCATGTGTCTACACATCCTCAGAGAAGATCTGGTCGGCAAACGAGGCCGCCCCAGCGTCTGCAATATGACCGTCACTTTAACCAAGTGCCCTGAACTGTTGTGAACTTGTGCATAACTTTTGCTTATGTTGTACTATAAGTCGTTTGTGTTAAAAGGAAAAGGATGTATCACATTCCGCTAAGCCATACGTTGGTTTATGCTGCCTCACTCTGTGTTCGGCACGTGGCGTTCCCTTTCCTGTTTTGCCTTCCCTTTCTCTTCCCTTCCCTTTTGCCAACAAATCTATTAAGCGATCGCTCAATCAACGATTCTATCATTTGCTTTCTACAACGTCGTCTTGTCAATAGTTCGTCTACACCCGAGACGATACACAATGGTTACCCTCCAGAGGGTCACGATAATTACCTTCAGAGGGTGACGGTGGTTACCCTCACGAGGGTTACCCCTAGGAGGGTCACAAGTGTTGCCCTCACAAGGGTCACGAGGGTTACTCTCATAACATCACACGAGTCGTCACGTGTTACGTCATTATAGGAAACACGCGACGTATTACGTCACGTGTGACGTCACGTGATGTCGCAGGCATCTAACATTGCCAGTATTCCCGCTAAATTTAGCGGGGAAGGTAGAGGGGTCATTCCCTCCCCTCCGTATCGCCCCTCCTCCTCCTCAAGAGCTGCGCTCTACTTCCTTCGGCGTTGCAGAAAATTGTAAACGTCGTATATACATATATATATATATATATATATATATATATATATATATATATATATATATATATATGGGTGTTTTCATCTCAAATCGAGCAGGGAAAAAGGGTCGAATTTTTAATTTTGCTAAAAAAAAATATATGTTACGGCGTCGTCTTTACACACGCAGCAGCCACAAATCGCAAGTTCGTCGGATTTTTCGTTCTAGACTTAACGAATTTTAAAAGAGGCCGCGGCAGAAAGCATTGTTTTTCACATCCGTCGTGGGTCGGATGTTTCGCTCGATCTTTCGCCGTGGATTTGCAGTCCACAATATATTAACTATTTTCAAGCACTTTGTAAGCACACTTAAAGGGCTACTCCACCGATTTTTTCATTGTCTCCGATTTGCTTGAAATTTTGCTAAGCTAACCAACAAACATCGCGAAAATAGTATCTCAAATATTAGGTCAAAATATTGTTTTTTCGCGAAGTTATTGAATTTACAGTTTTGGTCCTCACCGTGTTTTTCAAGCTCGAAGTCTCTACTGGCAACAATGAAAAAGTGACGTCAGTGGAAGGCAGGGGTTCACTCTTTGGGCTGTAGATTTTGTTTTAAACTGATTCGAAGCAGTTTCATGGTGTCAAATGAATGCTTGGGAAGCTCGCTGCAGTACCCGCGCTCCAGCACGGAACAAATGATTGGGATATTCTATTTTTTGGCTGCTTGCTCGACTGGCAAGCCTGCCTGCCACTGACGTCACGGCCCTGAAAAGCGCGCGTATATTTGAAATCGGCGTATATTTCATTTGCCGATTTCGCAATAACTATTATGAATTTCGCGATTCTAAATATCATACCGGAGAGAGTAAAGGCCGGGGAGTCCGAAAATATAGTTAGTTGAGGTAGCTCAAAAAATCGGTGGAGCACCCCTTTAAAACGCTCTAGTATACCATTAAATAATTTTAGGCTTTTTGCTTTTTTTCTGTAAAAATGTCAAATACGCCCCCTGGGTCAACTGTTGACGAACTTACGATTAAATTCTCGCGATCTACTTGGGTTAGATCAATATTTTTTATTTCTACGGAGAGCCCAAACCATGCTCTTTATATATACTATAAAATGACTCAACTGTATAAAATATCCTTTGCGGGACGTTTACGTTCATGTTATGCGAATAGCAAAGTACCAAGTTTAAAATCAATTTTCTAAAAACAAAAACATTTTTTTTATTTTTTATTTTTTGTTAAAATGTAGATATGATAGTTGTCTAGTAGAAAATCAAGTCGAGAAAGTGTGTATTTTGTTTGTATGTTCTATATTTAAGCCTCAATATTGAAAAAAAGCCGTCTTCGTTTTGCAAGACCTAAGTCAGACAGCGATCCGTGCGTTTCTATGAACTGTGAAATGGTTTTCTTGAATTTTTGTCTGCGTTTTGTAATCAATTATAAACGTATTTTATGGTATTGAATAGTTATTTATGTTTTGATAAGAACAGTAAACCATGAGAAACATATCTAACCAAATCAGCAGGCCTAGTAGACCTTCAATATCCAAGAGGCAAAGACGTTGTATTGTTTTGATTTATGAACTTTTCACTGAAAAGTAGCATGACTAGTCATTAGGTGTCATATTACTAAGACATAGAAAGTCACCCACATCATTGATATATTATATACAATTCTTTCCGAAACCAGACGCTAGGGTTTGTTCACCGCAAATCGAACAGATCACCAGGGCATATCCTTCCACTTCCGTAATACACAAAAGTGATAACACAGAAACGGTCCAAAACACAAGGAGGGGGTGTCACGGAGAGGGGTAGGGAATAAAAATAAATAAATAAGAATAAAATTGCCCAACTCCGATCTTAACGCTAATTGCGTTAAAAAATCAAAAATATTTAGGTTCGAGCGGTGGCAAGGTGATAGGTCCACGCCTGGTGGAGAGTCAGACAAAGAAGTCAACGGCACGTAAAGGTAAAACAAAGAAATAAAAATTTAATAAAGACGGAAAAACTCAGCCGCACATGGCAAGAACAAAAACCAACTTCTCCGGGCATTCCCTAAACGGGACACAGCCGAATGCGCGCGAACACGATCTTCACAGCACCGTCAGGCCGCTGGGCCAGGACGAAATAAACCCAACAACTAAACAATGCTAACAAGCAGTGAGTCATAAAACAAAAGAAAAAAAAGAGTTCGTCAGAAATGCACCCGAGAAACAAAGTTCACCGGGGCGAAGAAGCACACTCGAAATAAAAAAAAAGTCTTAACTGACCAACGCCGAGCTTACTTTCACGACACTGAAGCCTGGCAGGATGACGGCGTCCAGAAGATGCTCGAATCTATTCTTTACTCTATTACGCACATCCACAACGGCTGTGCGGAACAGTGGCTGTGCGGAACAAAGTGAAGAATAGATTCGAGCAGCGATGCGCGAGAAGGTAACCGAGACGTAACATGCCTCGAGCTTCATATCGGGAGAGGAGCTTTCGAGGCAATTACTGCAGTTACTCAAACTTTCTCTTTCCCCTTCCCTTTTTCAAAAGAACACGTCAGCCGGCGCTAACTTTTCATCTCGGGAGAAGACCACAAGGAGGCTGACTTCGACCTAACTAGTCTCCGGGCAGAATAAATATTGTAAGCATATTTACCAACACGCTCGTTTTTAATGACAGTCTACGGGCTTAGCTGTTTCCAAAAAAAGATGATAACCCTTCGGTGCTATCGGATCTCCGTGGAGAGAAATAGAGCACGGCCGTTTCAATGGAAAGGGCGTTCGAAGCTTGGGCATTTACGCGGTATCGTTTCACGCGTGCAGGGATGGCTGGTTTCGGAATATCCCCACATACCTAACGAAAACGGGCCATCTTCGTGTGTGCGTCTGCGGGATTTTTGTCCCGCGCCGCCGGTTTTAGTGCGCACGCGGCGTTGTTTTGGCCGGCATAATTGTTGTTGACCGTCGATATTGTAAGGCCGTGGTGTCCTCATTCTTTCAGGCAACAATTCACTTGCTTCCCCTCATACAATACTCTGACTGACTGACTCCTCCTAGGTGGCCGTCACTGTTCGCCGCGTGAACGACACATTCGTACCATTTCACTCCTCGTGACACCAGGGTGCGCTACTCGCTTTACTATCACGGGCCGTCCTATCTAACACAACGAGCGCGAAATGTCGTGGTCATCTGCTGGATCCGAAAGGGCGGGGCGTTCATATAGGCCAATTAAGGCCCCGAATCAATACGACGTCTGCCGAGTTCTACACATTAAAAATTTATGACGTCTGCTGGTCTGTTAAGAAATGTTGTTTTCTCATTCGAACTCCTCCAATGAAGCTTGCCGCCTATAATTAAATTTAAATAATCAATAAATATAACAGGGTGGAACTACTGTATTTCATTTTTATGTGGGAACGTTGAAAAAAGGCAAACATATTTCCAAGTTTGTGAGGGCGCGCAATTCGCAAGTCCATTTCGAGCCATAAAAACACGATTTTGTACAATATGGATGCCTAAATATAGGACATACAAACAAAATACACACTTTCTTGACTTGTTTTTCGTCTAAGCAACTATCATATCTACATTTTAACAAAAATTTAAAAAAAAAATGTTTTTTTTTTTAGAAAATCGATTTTAAAAATGGTACTTTTTGGTTTTCGCATAATATTAACGTAAACGTCCCGCAAAGAATATTTTATACAGCCGAGTCACTTTATAACATATATAAAGAGCGTCTTTTGGGCTCTCCGCAGACATAAAAATATATTGATGGAACCCAAGATCGCCAGTGTTTAATTGTCAAATTTCGTCAACAATTTACCGAGGGGGCGTTTTTGACGTTTTTACAAAAAAAAAAAGCAAAAAGCCTAAAATTATTTTATGATATTGGCACCTTTTAAATGTGTTCACGGAGTGCTTGAAAAAAGTAAATATAATGCGGACTGAAAATCCACGGCGGGAGATCGAGCGAAACATCCGACCCACGACGGATGTGAAAAACACTTCTTTCCGCCGCGGCCTCTTTTAAAATTCGTAAGTCGAGAACAAAAAATCCGACAAATTTGCGGGTTGTGGCTACTGCGTTTTTAGAGACAACGCCATAACATACATTTTTTTTTTTCCAGCGAAATAAACAAATTTAAGCCTTTTTGCCTGCACGATTTGAAATGAAATCACATATACAGTATATATATGATATATAAAAAAGAAAGCCATACCTCATTTACAAATACGATACGCGCATAAATGTGATTAATGATGCCGGCGCAGGCTCCGTGTACTTGCTATCGTCTAGCCCGAGCTATGCACGGAGGCTGCTTTTCTGCTTTCAACCTCCCCCGTTTTTGAAGATTTCCCTGTCGCCTTTTGTGAGTCTCGTTCTAACGACTTTGTCAATCGGACGGCGCCGTTTGTCGGAAACCGGGGCCTCTAAGGACCACGCGGGTGGCACGCGAGACAGAAATTTGCTTGTCGGAGGCGGCGCGTTATGTCCCTTTCGAATACGTTTTGTGTGCGTGTGTCTGGTTTAAGCGTTTGGATGAGATGCTTCTGCTTAGGCCGTTGCCCTGTATATTCACTACACTTTTTTTTTTGTTGTTCTCCTGTTTGTTTGAATTTTGTACATGAGTGTTGGTGGTCATTTTTTTTTTTTTTATTTCCATTTTTTTGGGGAAAAGGGCTCAGACTCAAAGAAGACCGGTCTTGGGTCGAAACGTCCTCTGCGAAAAAGAAGCTCCCTTTTCACTTTTGTACCCCTTTTTTGCATACCATCATCGGTGGTCAAGCTCCACATTGATATTTTTTAATTGAAACATACTTAAGAAAAGAGAGCAAACAGCTAGCTGACTGCCGTCTTCACTGTGTTTCCCGAGTTTGGCGGAAATTAGGTGAGGGAATAATCGTCATTGTAATCGGCTAATTCACTAATATTAAATAATATCTAAAAAAAACAAAAATACATTTGGAAATACTTTTATTTGTGCGAGCCTCTAACATCAATGGCCGTCAATTCTTCAATTTCAACATGACTTGTAAACCAATAAACAAAAATATTATTAGGAATCTGTTATTGATTGGTTTTACAGATCATGTTGGAACCACAGTATTGACAGAAGCTACAATTAGAAGCCAGACCAAAAAAAAAAAAGAAATAGTGTGCAAAAATGTAATTATTTTCTAGATAAGTTTTGTCAAATGTTCAGGTCTCTTTTTTTGGCATGTTGAAAAAGCTGCGCAAAATGCGCGCCGCAAGCTATGGTTCCAATGAGCTTGGGGGAGTGACGTATTCGTTTGAGTCACGTCATCAATGATGTCGTTTGTGCACCAACAGGACAGACACCCTGCCGATACAGTGACAACACGATTGACACGAATGAGTCACGGTTTTAAGCATCATTTTTGGTTGCACATTTTGCATCCACAATTTAGATCGGGCGAAAAAACGGAATCACATCTCAAAAACCATAAAATTTTCGCAAAAGCTTTCAATTCGTCTGACTTCTAATTGTAATTACCGAAAATACTGCCATTCAAAATTTACCTCTAGCACGAATCATTGGAAAGTTAATTAATTAGATTTTATGTAAATATTCAACTTACCGTGATGATGACCGCCTCATCTAATGTCTGTCCAGCCTCATAAATACATCGTGAAGAAGACGGCACTCGTCTAACTCTCGCTTCTTTTTAATCTATTCTTGCTGTTGTCAGACACCATGTACACCAAGGCGTTTCGCAACGCTTGCTTGGAGTTTTAATAAAACTACAATTACGAATTATTTTAAGTTTTTGTTTCGTTGGTCGCTTAGAGCGCGCAGGTTGAGGCTTCGCTATGAAACGAAGATTTAAAAATCTCCATTTGCAGCAAAAGCCCGAGGAAACCAGGACAATGAGAAGATCGTAGATATCAGGGTTTTTTTTTTCTCTTGTGTTTTGCTTTGCTTTATGTTACTGGTCCGCGCAAAACAAATATATTTATATATATATATATATATATATATATATAAATCTTCAATTTGTGTATGAGTATAGTAAGCTTCGGTCGATTCGATAGGTTCGAACGAGCTCTAAGAGCTCTCATTCTGGTGCTTCAATTGCTCCGACGACAGAACTCTCTCATAGTGTGATGGTATTTTTTTTAAAAGCAGAGATACCTAAAGTTAGTTGTATTTCAACAGCTTTTTTGTTTCTGAGTTGCTTCTGACGAAGCCAAAAATAGTACTCCCACTTCCAAGAATGTCCATCGAGCTCTTTCGGTCAACAACTTCCTGATCCAACATAATTTTTCGGACTTGATGCGTCGTTGGGCTGGCCAACATGTTTTTTGTCTTTCGCTGTCTCATCGAGAATGACAATACAAACAAAATGCCCTCTAGAGTCCCTTCTGACATTTTGAAACAAGCGTTCGTGAGATCTGGAACTTCTAGATTGCCCATTGTGTTTTTGTTTGGGTTTCAACACTCTACCTGTCAGCCTTGTTAGTTCCGCGATACAAACTCAAAACACCTGGCTTTTTGTTTTATTTCTGAAGCATTGAAGAATTTTGAAGGCGGGTGAGCACTCCAATCAACAGAATTCTGGTTTTTCTTACCTATCTTTTTTATTTTTTATATGTCGTAAACCATCTGTTGTTATAGTTCTTAAAAATTTAAATTGAAAAAAAAAAAATAGCGCAGGAGTTTTTCGTTTGGAAGAGTAGTTGGAAGGCAAACAAGGAAACGGAAAAGCAAGGATTTTTCGCGGAAAGATCCTTCATATACGCTCGTTTATTTTATTGTTATGTATACTGCTGTGTGCCAACGGGAGAACGCAGTATTTTCAGTCTTTTCGCTTTTAATTTGTTTCTAAACTTGTAATGGTACATTGGCGTGGAGTAAAAACAAAATATTTTGTTTAAATGATTTCAACGTTCAAATATTTACTGTTCATCGCGCAATCTTCGGATTGCGGCACGGTATACGCTCGCATAAAAAACAAACGACACAGGCATGTTTGTTTCCTTTCCAATAAAAACAAAATATAGCAGCAACTTAGAGGCGCACATCAAGTATTGTTACGCCATTTTAATGTTGTTGTTATATGTGTTTCTCTGCAGCATAAGCTTACAACATTCCCTTGCGATGTTTTTCACAATCAAGGTTTTCGTATCCTGCCAGACGGCACTTTACTTTAGCAAATAATGTTTATATGGCATAGTTACATCAATCTGCGAAGAAAACATGTAGTATCAACGGTGCATTGAAGAAGATCGAAATTAATGTCGAATATATTTTTTACTTTTTTGAAACAGAGTGAGGATTGTGTAAGAATAGTTAGGCTTCAATATATTGTGGTTTGCAGGACCACGCGTATGCTGTATAACCAGTATGAGTTTTTAACCAGTACATATATTATTTTTTCTTGATAAAAACAAGTCAGTGATTTGGACATAATTTACTTTTTGCTGCCCTAGTAAAATTGGTCCTATAAACGCATGTGATGAAATAAGATTGTTTATTAACATACATATACAAGAGCATATCAGAAGGTATAAGAAGCTGGTAAGAAGTTTCTTCACCTTCTTATATAATCGTATAGGGTACTTATCTGTTCTTATGGTGTTCTTATTTGCACTTACGAGAATATGATCTTATGTCATCATACAGCATGTGTTTATCGAACCGAAACCCGTCTTAAATACACAGGATTTTTCACCATGATGACTCTTCCATCGACATATGTGTTTGAGTGAAAGGTAAGATAACATTGAATATATTACTGAAGTAATATAGTAAGAATTCATCCAGTTTCTTTGTGGGATGCCATACAAATGTATGCAGATACGTGTGTATGTATTTGTGCATTCAGCCACCTCTTTACATATTTCTTATTTCGTTTTAGTGTTGGTACTGACTCTGAATGGGGTTTATAAATAGTTTGTAAAAAAGTTTCATACTCTGTGTGATGTGGGTGTAAGAAATGTAATGTAATGTGACTTTGATAATAAATATAAAAACGTCAAAGCTGCACAACCTTGAATAAAAATGTACACCACCTGCATTCAGACCCTGCTTTAAGTCATTATAGGGTGAATTTTTCTCCGTACACTGAAAGTAGGGCCTCGGATGCGTTTGTGGATGACAATAAATTACATAATGCTAATTTTCTGACAAACTAAAAGTGAAAAAAAAAATTAAAAAATATTATCTGAAAAGTAGACAGAGGCAGGGACTACCACCATGGTCGGTAAAATGTTGTTACATAAGTGTATAAAACGTGGTGCTGTCGTTTTAAATATGTTTGAAGCTACTGCGCTAGCGACTTAGCAAGGGAGATGTCACACACAAATGCTCCTTTAAATTGGAGGATTATTTCATGTGTACATATGAAGCAACTGAAACCTTGAGCTGCATGAATAAGTACATCAAACAAGCTGTAAGTTTAGCCCACCAAGACGGACTTTTGTCGATTCTTACGTTTAAAACTTTACGTTGCGTCAAATAAAGGCTTCGTGAACATCACCTACAGCTTTTACAGGCTTGTTATGGTGCTTATTGGCATCATTCTTGTATATACCCACATTTGTATTGATTGTTCTACTCGATTCCAGCAGTCCAGATATTTGGGTCAGCACAACACCATTAGTGTCATAAGAAAGATTTATCTAGTGAACCGCCGTTGAGGAGGTAACTGAACACGTTTTGCGCCGTGACTCGTTTTGAACAAGGAAGAGGTCGATTTCATGAGCTGGTAAGTACAGCGAAATCTACATTGGGGAAGTCTGGCAGAATGGACCCTGAGGTCATCAAATATGTCAAAGGCAGAGAGATCCGAAACATCTTAGACCTTAGCGTTATTCTACTTCAGCAGTCACCCTCTGAACTCCTCGTGTTTCTTAAGATATGAATCGCGATAGCGAAATATATTACAGTGCCCGTGTCACGTCGATCTACGCGAAGATTACCGTTGAACGTCGGTTCTTTATCTGTCTTTTGTGTCAGCCGGGCACTCTCTAGTCCAGTGACAGCGTAAGAAAGGCAGGACGGGGCCTAATATGTTCATGCTTCGTATTTCGTTTTTCGGCAACCTTATAGGCAATGACCAAAATATCATCAACTGCAGATCAATATAAAGATGCCCGAGACTCACCTCGCGTTACATTGTTTTAAGTTGTCTCAGAATATAGTATGCTCAGAGTAAAGTGGCAAGCGATACAGAAGTTGGACGCAGGAAACCTCAGAGGGTGGTTTTCAGGGACGTACTTCCGTTTCGAAATCTTACTGGAATTTCTTCCCTATCGAAAATCACTCTAGACCCCCAGGATTTCTTAAACGTTTTGATGTACCCGTAAAGAAATGTTTGATGTGTTTCAGATGTCCGTCAAAGTTTTCAAAGGCGCCTGCGTACCCGTTCAAAATTCCTGAAGGTGTTTAGAGTGTCCGTTGTAGCTTTTTGAAAGGCCTGTGGGCCTGTCTCAATTCTTTCCTTGAAACCACACACCCATCAAAATCGTTTTAACGGGTCTGTGGTAGAGATCACGTAACCCCCTAATGAAAAATACACCAGGTAATCCTGGTGTGACAACTGAGAATCCTGATGTGACATCAGAGAATCCTGATGTGACATCAGAGAATCCTGTTGTGACATCGGAGAATCCTGATGTGCCCAACAGCAATACTGGTGTATCATGCCCAAGAAATGGTGGTGTACCAGCACACGAGCCTGGTGGGCACACCAAAAGAGTCTGGTGTCCCACCACACGGGTTCATGTGCCCATCAGGCAGCCTGGTGTGCACGCCACGCAGTTTGATGTGACACCTGTGTTGTATTTTTGTCGACTTTTCCCCCCGTCCGCGAGCGTGTTTTTGATTAACTTGTGTTACGCCCCTTCCCCCGGCGTGGTGCATCATTTCCTCTCGTCTTGGTGGTCGCCGGAGACCCCGCGGAGTGCTCCTTTGTGCTCAAGAAATGTCCACCTCGTCCCCAGCACTTTCGTGAACGGCCTTAAGCAGCTTGGAGCGTTCGCCTCTTTGGGGGTTTCCCTTTTTCTTTCGGCCGGTCTTCTTGTTGAAGTTTGAGAAAAGAAACGATCCTTCAATCGATCAATCTCTGTGAGTCGAAGTCAAAACATGTGTGTTGGTGCACTTTCCTGACTTCCGACGAGCAAAAGATAGTTATGGTCTGCTAGTCAAACGACAAAGATATATAGTAATTGTTACAGTTTTTGGTGCCGAAACCCGAGAATTAACGGCCAGATCATGCCTACTACGAACCAGGAGGGCTTCGACCGCCTGAAGTGAAAAAGGACTACCCTGCGGGCCGCCACAACAAAGATCATCGACGAGATTGCCGTTCTGCTGGCCACAGATACAACCAACATTAGTGAGCTCGAAGAAAGATTTGAAATTCTTTTATTTAAAAAGGCTTCCCTGAGAGCTATACAAGGAAATCGAGCCATCTGTCGAATACGATGCGTTAGAAGAGAAGATAACTGGCGCGGAGGGGGACGCGGAACGGATCAGCGTAACTAAGACGAGTCCACCGCAAGCTGAAAGGCCAAGAAGTGTGGAACGACAGGGCGTCCGGTTCTTCGATGCGGGGCAGGGCCTTCGGACAAGCTCCTGTTGATCACGGCCAACTCCGTGCAATAGTAAAGCTTCCGAAGCTTTACTGTAGTGCGTTTTTGAATAAGTAATTATGACACCAGCATTAGTGTCAAACTTATCATTGTATCCTTTTCCATGAGTACAGCAACACCCAGTCAACAGCTGCTCTGGTATCACACCACAACAAAACCTGATGGCGCACCAGAACACGGCGACGGATGTTGGTTGCGCATTTGTGGTTTTCGCTAAACGTGCTACTAACAGTGTTTATGTGTCCGTATGGTGCACCTGCTTGGTTTTATTAGTTGAACTATTGAACATATCAGGAATTTAACCAGCGACGTTGTGAGCACCTTGAAAGATAATATTTACGACGAAGAATTCGGTTGTCCCTATTTGATCGGATCGCTTTCGTCTACTGCTGCTTGCGCCCGGCTTTGAGCAAACGTCGGTTCTTATCGTCTTTTTGAGTTGCAACATGCACGTAAACCCCAACGTCTGAAATGCAGTTCCAATACCGTTTTACACTGCATTTTTGTTTTTGGTTCACAGTCATTTGGTCATCTAAAGGGCTGATGGGCTGAGGGGGTCGGGCTGAAGAGTCTGACGGGACGAAGGGGTTTGAAGCGCTGAGAGCGTCCCGTAACACATCATGGCTGAAATGTTATTTTCATAGGGTGCTGAGAACCTGCGCGTCAAGTTTCTTTTATTTTAGGAGAAAATATACTCCAGTTCGATCGAGTTCTCTTGCGCTGTGGTTAACTTAATCTGCCGGAGTGGCCGGCGACATAAAGGAGCTGTAGCAAAATAATTTGTTTACCTAGTTGGTAAAACATCAGGAAAATGGTAAGCGCGAAAGATAAGGACAAGAAGAAGACTACACAGGACAACCGCTTTCTATTTTCGCGATATAAAGGAGCGTTGCTTTGACCAAAGTCTCGATAGCGCAAAGACGACATTGGTGCATCTTCGCATGTTTCGCAACTATACTTGAGTCTTTGATGTTTTTTTTTTTACTTGTGAAAACAAAACGGGAAAACCGGCGAACGCCTATTTGAACGGACATTGAGTCCTCGTGTGTCTATCGAATCAAAACAGCAAATGTAAATTTATATGCATAGTGTAAACCATGTATTTCAGAAAACAGGTGTCAAATTTATTGAGAAACAAAAAAAAGCGTTAGTCTAAGCGTTATTATTTCGGACTAAAACGTCATGGGCAGCCTCAAAACGGCAGTTGTAGTTTCGATGAGAGACTTGGGGTGTAAAGTGCTTAAAGTAACTATGCAGGAAAACGTTTTTTATAGCATTAAAGCTAAAACAAAACTAACTCTCGTTTTTGATCGCCAGGTAAAAATGTTGCAACTAACCAAAAATGCGCACAAAACAGTATTATATTTTAGTGAAAAACCCGAAACTGCGGTACTGACAGAGGACGACAAGGAAAAAGAGAACGTCTCAAACACAGCTAAACATTTATTGAGGTAAGAACCCTTTATATAGAGCCGAAAAAAAAAGGAAGGGAAGGTAACCCTTCTTCACATCAGCTCTCTCCACAAAAGACACGACACCGGACCTCTAACAATGGGGTTAAACCAACAAAAAAAACTGACAGCACAAAACAGTGGTTATGTTAAAATAAAGAGAGAGGGCCGAAGCAGGCCTGCAAAGAGGTGGATATCAGTTAAAACTACAAAATTCTATGCTAAAGACTCCAGGAAAAATATTTTGGACGCTTCACTTTTTCCAACATCTTTGCACGCAGCTCGCGGTACACCCATCGCCGTCTGAAAATGTTGGGGAACCGCTGGCGATTATCAAGCCACCACCAGCAGCACCGGCGGCATCAGGACCCAACATCAGCAAAGAAATTTCATCCATCACGCGTCATGCCCGTCGTAGTTCCGGCTCCAGTCCGTGCCTCGGGCCTTCCGTGTCGCGATCCCAATCTTCGTACTTACATGGTTCCCCGAACTCAAGGAAGGTCATTTGCTTCGCCCTCGTATCAACGTCTAAGCGGCCTCCAGAGAATTCCGTTTTTTTATTCTCAAGAGTTGGAAGGAACTCCTAGCTTCTTCGCGACCGCTTCGGTTATTTTCTAGGTTATATTGGGGGCCATCAACGGGCGCGCAGAGCGAACAGTCTAGGAGGAAGCACGCGACAATGTTGAAATCACAACGTGGCGTGTACGAAAGACAAGCAGCCTAGCGCTCTTTCGACACTTTTTTCTCAGTAAAAATTTACGGCGTCGTCTTGTTTTCTAGACACTTCCTGTTTTGCTATAAGGCTTGAATGCGCAGTGAGTGTGCCTTGCCATTAGGCGCTCCCGAATCGCTCTGCTCCCGAGTTTCTTGCTTATATGCATGAGCTGAGCGATTTGGCGCAAGGTCGGTGCTGCCGCCCGTAAACATAATACGACGATCGTACCGTTGGCGCAACTCGGCGACCTCTTATATTTTCGGCATTTTTGGTTCTTGCGTTTTGCGATCTCGGAAGCTTTTTTTTTTTTTTTTTTGAGAGCGCAGCTCTTAGGCGTTTGTTCCCGTGTTTTGTGGCGTAGGCGTCGCCGTCGCCGTCGACGTAACTGGAGGAGGAGGAGGAGGAGGGGAGGGTACGAAGGAGCATGGGAGGGTACGCAGGAGGAGGGGAGAGTACAGATGAGGAGGAGGTGAGGGTACGGAGGAAGAGGAGAGGCTACGCAGAAGGAGGAGGAGAGGGTGGGGAGGAGGAGAAGGTGGGGGTACGGAGGAGGAGGAGGAATGGGTACGGAAGAGTAGGAGGTGAGGATAAGGAAAAGGAAAGTACGGAGGAGGAGGTGCACACAAATCAGATTCTTTGCACGATATATCGCAAAGTAAAATACCTCAAGAGCCGCTTTCTAATTTCTGATTACCGAGATTTGTGAACGCCTTTCATTTTTTAGAGCCAAAGAACTTTGCTCGAAAAGGCTCGTATGAAAGAAACTATCAGATGTAACAATCTTGAGGACGTGGTCGTAGGCGCATTTACCACTACCTGGATTTCTGCTGTTTCCGGGCATTTAGTTTATCTAACCAGTAATGTCAATTAATCTGCGCTTTGGAACTTACTGCCTGGGGGCACTTTACGTAGCACTGCCGGATGCCCAATTTAACAAGAAATAATGAACATCTTGGAAAGAAACAGCGGCAAACAAACTTGGACAAAAGTGTGTCTATATTTGTGTTTGTATATCTCTATCTTATTAAGATGCTTCTTGTTTTCTTCCGTCCAATTTTGCGTAATAAACACCAGTTAGTTCAGCGCCATCCTGTCGTGTTTGTTCCTTTAGTCTTGCCCAAGTTTCTTTGCTGCTGTTTCTTTCCAAGATGTTCACCTGAAACCAACTAGCCCAATACATCACATTGTTGAAGAAAATATGAGTATTTGATGAAATATTAATTTCTCTTAGTACGAGGCGCTCTAAGGACGAGCATAAAGAAATGAGATGAAAGTGATCAAAGTGAACACTTGTGCGTGTTTGGAGATGGCGAGGTCTGAACATATCGGTTATGGTGGAATGATGAATACTATATTACAAAGTTTCTGATAGGGACAATTACAAACCCGGAAAACGCAAAGGAATGTTTGAAATGCCAATCCTCAATTGCACGTGCTGCGCAACATAGAGTTGCAACTACAAAGCCGCTTTCACGAGGAGATTACAAGGACAACAAACCTTCGGAACAAGGTATCTAGTGCGGCATCAAAATGTTCTAGCGTGTATCAAAATTTACTACTGTGTTTTGTACCCCAAACCTGTGCTGTAGGCGTTACCAGAAAAATGTAAGGAAATGCGTTGCATGTTACTTACTAATAAAAGGAATGGGTTCCCGTCCTACGTTACATATAGAAGAGGAATGCGTTTCCATTATCCTTACCGATAAAATGTAATTCACGTTACATTTGCATTACTTTTTACTAATAGTTAACACGTTTGACTCTTTTGAGGTTACAGGCATGCACAAACGGGATATTTCAAGAAACGTTATGTTCATACAGAAAGTGAACATAAGCACTTCCTTTTTTTACAGTTTCATTTAAATACCCATAAAAAAACACAACAAACGCAAAACAAATATTCACTTGGCTTGGCGCCTAGAAACACGTAGAGATCAGTCTATTTTTTTTTTGGGGGGGGGGGGGGGGGGTGGGGGAAAGAAAAAGTAACGAGTAACGTAAACACGTTACTCGTAATAAGCAGTGTAAGTGCGTTACCATTACCGTTTGGAGAAAGTAATGATTACGTTACAATGATACGGAAATAATGTAACGTGTTCCGCGTAACGCCGTTACATGTAACGCCGTTACTTGTAACGCCTTACCGCCAACCATTGACCCCAACTGAGCACATTTCACCGCTATGGTATAGTTTTGATGACATTCCTTCAATACTGCGAAAAATACAGTGAAAAGGTGGTGGTGACTTGTTTGCGCTAACATTGTCCCACAGTGTACATGGGCAGTGCAAGTGAAATTCTGGACGGAGAAAAATGTCACAAAGTCACAAAAGCGAAAGGCTTGCTTGGGAGAAGAGCGTGTTGGTTTAAGTCATGGATGAAGAAAGAATAAAACAATTAAAACAGGGACAACACAACCACATCTTTCATGTGAAAGATGTGGTTGTGTTTTCCCTGTTTTAATTGTTTTATTCTTTCTTCATTCATGAGCGAAAGGCTAATCTGTCATTTCAGAAATATGCAAACTATTGACATCTATTGCTGAACGCAAACTTATTAGCGCCACCTTAAGTCAATTTAAGATTCGATTGCTGTGACCCTCGGATGCAAAGCAACGGAAGGGCGTAATGCAGCTCTGAACGAAGGAGGAATATGTGAAGTGTAGCAAACTGTTAGATGGTAATCATTGTTGTTTTCAGAGTACTAAATGGACACTGTGACGACCCAGAGCCCCTCCCCCCTCCCCGCCCCCGCAGAAAGAAAAAATAAAAATAGAGGGATCCTTTTTTTCCCAGAAAAATGAAGTACCGTATTGACTCGAGTAATAGCGGCCCTGTTTATGAAGAAAACCTTAGGGTTTGCTTTTCCGCGGACTATGTGCTTTGCCATTCACCGCGATCAGAGCGTGATTCCAGCGGTTTACAGGACAGAGATAACGCCTTCGCGCGAAGATACCATCTGTGAAGATTGCATTTGTATGCGGAGAGTGGTGTCCTCGATCTAGTTATTCGGTATGCTATTAATGCGCAACGCGATGATTGGCTGTATATTGTGTTCTGCGGGAGAGCAAACGCAAGGGCCTTGTTCATAAATAGTGCGGCTGTTACTTGAGTAAATACCGTACGCATTTACGAACGCTCATTCTCTGCGCAAGGGTAGCGCTAGCGGTCCGAACTAGACGCAGAAGTTTCAGAACGAACCGTTATAACATTCAAAAGTTACAAGTGATTTTCTCAACATTTCTATGGGGAAATGGGTCCGTTTTTGCCGGTTTTCAGTAAGTAACGCCGTTTAACTCCATGAATTCGAAAGGTCCGTCGGCCGCCTTTTTACCATTAAAATGTCAGAAAATAATTTTTAACTTCCGAATAAAATAACGGCAAGTTTTGATACTTTCGCATCTTGTTTGGACCGGGCGGCATTTAAGAGGAGAATGAGCGTACGGTCAAGTTTAGTTTATTTCGCGGTATCAAATACCCAAATTTGGATGCGAGAGCATTAACTGTCCCATGGACCAGAGCCGGCGTTGTCCGCAACCGCGATAAACGGCAGAGAAATTCCCTCCGCTGAACGCCTCTTAAAATGGCTGCTTCGGGGCCCACGCGCCGTATAGTTCCAAGGAACGCCACCCCCCACTGCTGGCTCTGCTTGTGCGCCCTAACGCAGCAGCGCAAGCCCGCCGCTCTCCAGAGCCCGGCCGGACAGCGTCCGCAGGTGCTGCCCGGCCTGCGTCTGCACAGGGTAGCGGGGCGCGGGGCTTGTGAACACGCTACGTATAAAAATACTTTCGCATTCCTACACGAATGCCGTCTTAGGTGTCCTCCTGCATTGTTTTATTCACGCTCTACTTTACCACCGATCTCGACAAGTTTAAAGAGATGGTCGATGTGATCGGAAGTCTTGGTTACTTTTGTTTAAATATTGTTCAGCGTAATACTGGAGGTTCGTCACCTACAAGAACTTTTCTTGAGAAGAACGTTCGAGGAAGTAGAGAGCTGGAATCGTATGTGCACATTTTCAGAGCAGTTCGTGTCAGAGGCATTTATAGTTTTTGTACCTGTCTCCATCATTATCATCTGACTGTCGGTCTTTATTAGGACGACATTATTCGAAATACGTTTTTCAGTGGAAACTCGATATCCTATCAGCTTCATTACTGGCAGGAAAGGATTTCTTGAAAAGTTGAAAAAGGGAAAGGTATAAACAAATATTCGTACTAAAATTCTTGCGTAATTTAATAACATTAAGTAAATGCACCTGACTAGTTATTCAATAAAAAATTATGACGACTGATGATGTAAAGTGTCACTCCAAGTAAACTTTTATAGATGTATACCATATTATGATAATTGGAGTGAAGTTCACCAGAAGAACAGTGCTTATGGCCTCCCAAAAGCTGACATATGAAGGTACACGAATGTAATAATGCTGATTTTGCTGTAACGTTACGGTTACGCGGTGGATTTCTTTGTTTTTATATCTCAGAAAACCTTTTGATGATTTCAAATGGTACGGTAGCGTCACCGTCGGATCTACGCAGAAGCTGTAATCAAGCCTTAATCAGCCTTAATCAGCACCTTTGTTTCTTCTGGGTAGTACTACATGCGTTGCCAAATGTTTGTATGCACTTTTAGCTTAGCTTCAAAAGCGCTTCAAGTCCGCGCTGCTACGCAAGCACATTGCTTTGTCCTGCGTCTCATTCACGAGGGCTCGCGAAAAAAATATTTTACAATGATCGTTTAAAATCTTACAAATCTATGCACATATTTAATAACTCCCAAATGCCAGACTCGTTCTGCTGCATTTTGCGATACGCCAAGCCCAAAAGTTTGAATCCAATAGCCTCCTTTAGTAGACCGTTTTTTGCATTCCGATAAAGTTACACGATACGTGGCCAAAAATGTTATGCCCGCTGTATCGCCATCGGGGACTGTCATCGGAACACGAGGACGGTACGGTCTACTGATACTCCTTATTAATATTTCATCATCCCTTTGAGTGGTTAGCCTCCGCAATCTCGAACAAGCATGCGGGCTTGTTCGAATTGCGGTGATCGTTTATCAAGTCTCGCCTGTTGGCTGAAGACTGTCGGTTTACAACCTCGGGGACTACACTTTATTTCTCCTTACTATGTATCGTAGCCCACGCAAAGAGCCAATCCAGCTCTGCGAACGTGCATGTGCGTCATTCGTGATCTAATGGCCTCGGAGCATCGAAGAGATTGCCTTTGTGCCATCCCGACTTATGCTAGGAGAATCTATGGCGCTCTGACGTTGAAATGCGTTTCCAACGGTTTCTCGTGACGAACTGAGTATGTATCCAGGGGTGAGTGCTGCTCGGGGGCACTGTGACGTGAGATGACGTACTCTCGGCCCTGGGAAAATTATGACAAACACGGTACCTTTTTTTATTATTGAACGGAAGTTGGAGGGGAGCAGAGAAGTAGTCAGTATATTTATAACGTCTTTCATGAAATGTAAGAACAAATTTGTAAATGTCGCTGCTGAAATTTCTCATTATGCTTGCCGCTACATCAAGAGAACAGGAGCGAGGGCTTACCGGTACCTATAGTTTTCTGGCAAAGCTATACAAGTTATTTACTTTTTTTGCGGCTTGTTGTTTACGTTGATCTCGTATTTAAATGCATCAAATTCAATGAATGCGGTGAAGACTAGACAAATTATATTCAAATAAAGGACACGAGTTGCATGAACGAAATTTGTAACACTGTCAATGGGAATAATTAGGTGTAAGTACTGTAATATTTATTTAAATATTACTTGTAAAAGTGTAATACGATTCCCTCACTTTGATATTTAACATCAAGAACGGAGGTACACAAATGTAAAACCAGAAACACTATTTTTAAAGCCAGAAACATGTGCCGTAATATCCCGAGAGACGCTCCGTTCAAAAGAAAGCCCACCTGCATTTTCAGAATGGTTTGCTATCTTTTGAAAAACACCGAAATAATACCCCTTTCCAGCAGGGCCCTGTCCAATGGTGAGCTCGGCTAAAACAGTGTTACTTAACCACGGTGTGAGATAAGCGAACACTGATACCTCTAAAGAACAGTCATCTTTGCTCCGCCTCCCCGCCCCCTCTTGCGACCAGAAGTTTCCAGTGTCACAAAATAAATAAAAAAAACATTTTTTAACTTCTTTTATGGCACACCAAAAGTTAGTTTGCCGATTTTCTATCAATTTTAAGCGGGCTTTTCGCGCGATTTTACGGTATATGGATATATACTGCTGTTTCTGCAAAAGAGAGTTATCAAAGAGAATGCACTGTAAACAGAAATGATTCCTTGACAATAACCTTTTTCACCGTGGCGCACGTTGGCTAGAATTTAAAGTGATACTTTCAAGATATTTACCTTCAATTCACTTTTGAAATACTCGCATCAGCTGTCCCATTTTTATTAGAGATGGGCTGCCCGTCATCAAAATATAACACATAATGTAATATTTGGTTAGAACTTATATATATATATTGATTCTTCGCTGCGCTAATCTTTGGGGTAGTTGATCTCTCTTGTTTCCGCCATACCAAAACTAACCAACAAATTGTAGAGACCATCCACTTGACGTGAAGATGGAGGACCAGCGAAGCTGTTACCTTTACGACAAATTTACGATATCTATACGAATTACAAGTATACGATATCTATACGATGTACATATGATTGCAATGAAGACACGTGCACAACTTCGCTGGTGAATTGTCTATATTTATTTCTTACTGACTGAAGTCGTAATTGCCTTATGGTCACTTATAGGCAAGTTCTAAACGCGATTTTTCGAGAAAGACTTTGAGGACAGTTTTTTTTTTTCTTCGATTGAGCCCAAGTCCATTTATCAGCATCGCGGAAGTGAAAGAACGTAAGGTTACACCGGCGCGTTACACCGGCGCGAACACAACAGAAAGTAGTAAAAAAGGAGGCAACGTCTCAATTGAGACGTTGCCTCCTCTTTTACTACCTTCTGTTGTGTTCTCTTCCTGCCCCAGTCTCAGGTTTACAATCATGTGAAATCTATCGGCTCCCAGTGACTCGGTAACCACTTCTGCTGGGGAGGCTAATGTCTCTGCCGTGCGGAACTGCCACCGTTCTTCTTGCACCTGGTTCCAGTACTCGCTTCTGCTCGCGGCTTAAATTTGAGAAAGAAACGCGCAGGGGGAAATTTAGTGGTTTCCATTTGAAAAACTACTATGACGGAGTTTAAGAAAGGAAAACACATTTAAACATCGGTATGATAATATCTTGCATCGCCATAGTTACCTTGAAAAGGCTTTTCTACAAAAAAACAAAACAAAAAAACACACGCATGTTTTGTTCCATTCAGTCCTCGGCCGACAAACAACGCAATACAGCGTAACATCTTGCTGGTCAAGTATTTGAAAAAGTGGTTGAAGGTGGCAAAGGCCTTTTTTATTATTACGTTTTCGTCCATGTTGTTAAATGATATATGCCAATCTTTAAAAAACGAAGTTTTTTTTCGTACTTCCACCTCTTCTTTGAAAATTGCGGACACTAGCGAGACAAAGTGACGAGCGATGTGTCGTTTGTTTTGAGTCGCGGTTTTTATAAATAATTTCCGGTGCCGGTCACCTCACGTAAAAACCGAATTCCCAGCCGATGACGTCATGGCAATATCTCCCTCTATTATCGATAGTAAATGAATTGCTAGAATTATTTAAAACCTTAAAGTGTATTCCACAGCAGAAATGTATTATATAAAAAAAATTGTTGAAGAATACTAAAGTAAATCCTAATACTATCTTACCCCATTTTGTTTTCATTCGCATAAACAGGTTGTGCTACCAGTAGATTAGAGTTTTGGGAAGGTGATTCCTGTTCATAAAGGTCAAGATAATCATAGTCTTTTTAAATTTCGTCCCATCTCTTTAGCCTACCTTTCATGCAAAATTCTTGAGAATATAATTCATTCTCACTTGGTTTATTGTGTGGACTCGAATTCGTTTTTTAACACTTAGCAACGTGGTCTTCGAATATTGTATTCATGCGAAAGCCAGCTTCCCATGTTAACCCACAATCCTGAAGCCCCTTTTGACAGGGGTTCAGAATCTAATTTCGTAGATTTTTCAAAAGCTTTTATGTTTCCTCCTCGTACTTCTTTATAACTTTCATAGCCTTAACCTACGCCCGTACGTTCTCTCGTTAATAGAATTCTTTCTAACTAACCCTATTTGATTTGTTCATGCCAACGGAACGAATTATTCATCTTAACGTTTATAACTCCGGGGTCCCACAGGTTTCAGTACTATGTCCACTTTTCTTTCTTATCTATATTGATTCTTCCTATCACTGTCTTCTATTTTATGAGCCGTTTGGGTGACAACTGTATTTTATACGAAAAGCTAATGATTAAGAATTTGGACATACAACGCTAACAAACGATGTCATTACTAGCATATGGAACTTACCATCCCGAAAAATAAATTCATAATATTATCTCCCCCTACTGAAAAAAACCATTTGGCGCCCATATGAAAATAAACGGGTCCATACCGGTAACCGTTTAACCATACTGGTCACCAGTTTGTCAAAGGGGTCGCCCGTATGGCTCAAAGGGGTCGCTCGTCTGGGCAAATGGGCGACTCGTTTGGGCAAAGCTGTCGCACGTTTGCTCAAACCGGCGACCATGTTGCAAACTGCAGCGGTTTAATCAAACGGCTCTCCGGAGCCCGTTTGATATTGAACGTACAGATCGGCGGCGTGGGCACGCCTAGCGTTTCAGCCGTGGCAGCCAATGTTTTCCGGAAGGCTGGGAGCGCCGGTTCATCGATTTCAGATCGTCCGCGTAATGCAAGTAATTATATTTATATTTCAATTGCGCTGATTTTCGATTATACTGCAACTAAAACTAACACCTTTTTTTTTTTTTTTTTTTTTTTTCTTTTACGTAAACGCGCGACGTTGGTGAGCCGATATTTTTGACAGACCTTTAATACTTTGTCCATCTTTGTTGCCTCAATTTACTTATTCAGCTCGAATCTCTCTCGCAGAAGACGCGACCGCGTGAAAGAATGTACGTCTAGACTCCGTTTCACTTTAATTCAAGACGCAGCGAAGGTAGCACGCGTACACGCCGCTGCAAGAACATCGAGCATTGCGAGAGCACGCCCGCCGTTGCAGCACTCAAACTACGAGCTTGCGCTGAGTTCTTTCTTCGCTCGAACGCAAGCCGAGCTTCTGGCAGCCCCGCCGCCATTTCCAAAGTTCGAGCGCGCGCGCGCGCGCGCGTTTGTTCTTCGGGACTACAAAAACGCATCTCCCTGGAATGCCTGGGGAGAGGGAGAGGGGCTGTCCCGGTGGTCCCAGCGCCTTGACCTCGCCCCCTCCCTCCTCTCTTGTCACCCCTGTCACGTGACCCACAGCAGCGCGCGAGCTACACGCTGATAAGCATCGAGATCCGGAAGGGCGCGCCTTGCAGCCGCTTTTTTCTTTGTCTGCTTGTTGTCAGTTGCTGCTCGAAGTTCGCTCGTCCTACCTGCTTTAATCTGTCGCCTAACCCTGCGGTCTTATTGGGATGTCTCGACAACGTATTGGATGTGCACCAAAGCTATCAGTGTTTGAAAAGACCCACGTGTATGTCGGCAACGAGCGATTCTTCAAAGAAGTCGCAAATTCTCGCGGTTTGGTTGGGTTCGGCAAATGACAGCTTGTGTGCCGCATCGTGTTGAAACTTCCAAGGAGCCGTTCCCTCTCATTTGTGTTTGTGTGGTTGTCCTGCTTTGACCGTGTCGACAAATATAACGGATTACCTCTTTCAAGTCCGCTATTGTTATGGTAAGTGCACTGCAACCTACGTGTTGGCAACGATTGACCGTTCTTCTACGCGTACTCTTCTAAATTATCTAAAGAATTATGCAGCGCCTATTCGCGCGGCAGCCAGGAGAATAATTTCCCCGAAAGTCTACCTGTATAGTGTTCACAGATTGCTCGCACGTTTGTACTTGTCTACAGAAGAGGTAATAAACTTCGAGGAGAATTGAAAACAATCTTTTGTGTCGGTTTTCCTGTCCACTTACAAGCACCTACGCGAGTGCATTTGTTCTACGTGTTTTCTCCATGTTATAAATACGTTTATGAGTTTCGGGACGTCTTAAATATGTTTAAGATAACCAACCTCCCAGACGATACCCATTTAGGGCTAGCGCATATTTTGCAATTTCGAAGGGCACGTTCAAACGTGTGGTCACGTGCCATGTCGAACGGGTACTCGTACCATACGGCACCCGTATCAAACGGGTACCGTTTCGAACGGGTACCGTTTCCAAACGGGTACCCGTATCCCATAATCACGTTTGATTCAAACGGATCGACAGGTTTGATTCAAACGGGCGACCAGTTTGCCACCCGTTTGAATTTCAAATGGTTTTTTTCAGTAGGGCCGTCAATATAACGCTTTCCCTTCCTACTCGATAAATAATTTGATCCTCCCTAGTTGACCTATAAATATCTTGGTGTTCACATAATTGTTGATATTTCCTGGAAAACTCAAGTCGACTACGTCATCATCAACGATAATCAAATATTGGGTTACATCAATTGGATTGTCCCTTGCCCCCGATTTATTAAAACTTCTAAATTATTAAACAATATTTAGAACTAAACTTGAATATGCAGCTTCGATCTTCAATCTTCACACACTTTAACAAGCTTGTTAAGTGTGAGGAAGAGGTTTACTCGGTCCTCCTGAGCTGCAGGGACCAGTATATCGGCTAGACCGGCTGTTGTGTCAACCACGGACTCAGAGAAAATAACATGGATGGTTCAACGGCGTCCGAAAAGTGTTATGACCCGATCGTTGTTCATGATCTGCACATGTAATGATTGCTCAAGTTCAGTTCTCGATACCGGAATTCTTGGGGGTCACAAGACCAGGTTTGGCAGGAAACTCGTTGACCCATTTGCCATGGCTGCAGTCTGCCATAATATTTCTGCTTCATCACTCTCACTGACGAAGAGAGAAGTTGAATTCCTTAATCTTGAACATACCAGACTGCATACTACATTGACGTGGTGCTATGGTTATAACTGACAACCGATGTAGAGCTTTTGCGGCTGCTGGACTCAGTAAACCACTGGGAGCTTTGCCTCGAGCTTCGGAATGTTGTGCAGACGATTGACCGGCAGGCGGCGTCCACCTCAAATGCGTGGGCCAACGCAGATCGAATTGTGCAAGGACGTGCAAGTTTTACAAAACGCTAGATTTCAACAGCATTAATCGCATGAATGAACGCCGACGTTGACAGGTGGTTTAGTACTGTTTCCGGACACCAAACATAAGCCTTCCTTGCCAAACGCTCAACAGCATCCATAGCTCCTGGAGCGGGCTTCATCCTGGGCGATGATGTTTCAGTGCAACCAAATGATATTGTTGGAAACGCGCGTCCGCGAACCGCGACTGGAGTGCTGAAATCAGTAGCTCATTTAATGATGGGCTAGTTTCCGATAGGCATTCAAGAAATTCTGCAGTCACTCCCCGCAGCTGGGTAACCAGAGCGCGAGCTTTTGGATTGCCGTCCCAGGCGTTATGTGCGGCCACGGTGTCAAACTTCACCACGAACGCGCCCCACGCTTTAAGTCCATCGAAAGTGGGTGGCTTAAGCCGCTGTATTTGAGACGCATCGTCCTCTGGTCCCCAACCAATTCTTCGAGGTATAGGACGTTACTTCCGTTGTTGCTCGACCCTCCTCTTGACGCCTCAAGGGAAGCATGCAGCTCCAGGCGTCGCAATCTGGACTCCGTTGATTGGCAAGTATTATCCACTCGTTGGCTCACGGTGGTGACTCGCTGCTTCACTACCATTTCCACTTGTGCAAGACGGCTGGCCAGTCGACCACTGAAGGCTTCCAGGAGGTTGGCGGCGCCGGCTGCATTGTTTTCAGCTAGTCGACGGTACAACCCCTCCGTGATCTGTGTCAATGCAGAAGTCGTTGAATCTTCATTTGCCTCTGTGGCAGCCGCTCGTGATGGGGTATTCATAGGCGATAAACCCACCGCTGCCAGCAAAGGTTGCGTTTACCGCAGGACGTCCTATTTTAGTTCTTCTATTCCAAGCATCCCTCAGTCCATTCTTGTTTTTTTTTTGTCTTATTTCTGGCACGTCGTCTTCTTTCTCACTGCCGTTGCAATATTGTAATTAAATTACGAAGGGGCTAGCCACTTCAGTTGGTGATTCGGACCAGGGCATTCCTCAATTGACTTTCCGCCATCGCATCGACGTCAACCTTTGCGAACTACTCCGAGCATGGAACATTTCACCGGTAATGTTTCCGCCTCCACAGATGTATACCCCGCATTCCCAGACGTGACTGCAACTCTGACGTTCAAGCTGCCAGAGTCTCGGAGATTGGACGGGAAACAATATTTTTTTCGTCGGGCAAGAGATTATAATATGTATAAGCGTCTTGTCTCTGAGAGTTTTATTAGACCCATTTCAAATTACCCGAGTTTAGTGTGTTACCTCTTCACCAAGGATGGAATAAACAAAATGCAAGGTAACGAAAAGTTGGCTGCTCGGTTTATTTTTAACCTTGCGACATTGCAGAACCGCTCTGATTAATAATTTAACGAACTATATATAAAATAATAAACTGCTGCCCTATTGAAAAATCCCGTAGACATATCTCATACGGGTCCTGTATAAATTTTATACGATGTTATTGGATACAGGATCCTGTACACGTATACGGGACCCATATACACATATAGGATCCCGTACAGCTATATAGGATCTGTAATCGCACACAGGATCTCTTATAGCTATATAGGTTCTGTATCCGCATAGAGGATCCCGTCTATATATTGAGACCTTGTGGCCGGTTTGCCTTGCTGCATACCCGACCCGGAGGAATAAGATGAAGCCAGTGGTTTCACGAACAAAAAACTACAATTAATTGGACGGGGACGAGGCGATCAATCCACTAACATCGTTACCGGCGGCGCTCGAGTCCGGGCAGCGACTGCCTGCGCGCCGATTCTTATCCATCTTATCAAGGCGGTGCGCGCGATGTGCGTGTGGCCGGATTGACTCTGCCGCCACGCGGGAAAGTCAGCCGCCTGTGCACCATATTCTGGCAACTGCGCTGGGGAGCCGCCAGGGTGCCCCCCTCCCCCCCCCCCCCTTCAAATTTCGCCCGGCATGTCGCCTGCCCTCCCTCCATGAAGGTGTCCGCGCTCGTATGCCGCCGGGGTAGTGACGGTACGATGTGGCCGTCTGCTGCATTTCCGGCATAGGCCGGGTACTTGGGGCTGTTCTGTAGGGGTGGCCGCGGTTCATGGTTCACGGTCCCCTGGGTCGCCCCTGTCGCGCAGTTGTCCTTGGTGGCCTGGTCCACCGCGAACCCGCCCGCCATGTCGTTCCGATGGCGAAGTGTGGCGACAGAGTTGTCCAAGAGGCAGCTTCGTAAAGAAAGAAAGAAGCAGGCAACATTGGTGCTTAGTTGAGGGTTGAGCCTGACGCTATTTTCGCACGTCTTACAGAAAGGTAAAGATAACAGATCTGAGGTGGGCACACAATCTTGTCCCCGCCCCCCCTCTTGAAAAGGGAGCAGATCCGTGGAAGTAGAAAACTACCCCCAATATGGTAAAAAAGCAAAGCGGAGGAGACAAAAAGAAAACAAAAAAGTTGCTCTCTCTTTGGTGTTACCGATGTCGCAGGTTATACCGCCACCGCGGAGACGAGGGAGGGGGCTTCCGGAAAGGGACTGACATAAGTGTCGGTCCGGTTCTGCGAGAAATCTTTGTCTCTTGCTTGAAAAAAATTGTTTAAGGTCGGTGACATGAAGACGTCCGGTTTCTTCACTAGACTCACAGTGATCTACTTTGCAAGTGAGTGGTGAGCACGTTGCATGCATGTAAGACGGACATTCCCACCTGTTTGAGTGCCAAGATCCGAAGCTTCGAGAGGCGAGTGGGTGAGTACGCCCGAGTACAAAATCTCTCACCTCGAATTGCAGGTAACGTCACCCCTGGTTGTACTGTTCCGACTGCTGCACTCGGGCAAAGTGGAGATTTTCTAGGGCCTCACTAAGATTCTCAAAGAAGCGGTTTCGCAGGTCCCTTGTGAACTTCATAAAGGGGCGAAGCCTTCCTCCAGACTCTGTAGAAAGGACGCTGTTAAAAAGCAGTAACGAGAGCTCCTTGCCGAAATTCGATTGGGCAGGAGTGAAACCCCTTGACCGGTTAGTGGGTGTACGGGTTGTGAATGCCAGCTCTGGCAGTTTCGCGTCCCAGTCCTTGTGGCGCTCAGTGTAGGCCACTAGCATCATCTTATGGTTCCGATTTACCCTTTCCGTGATGTTTGCTTGTGGGTGGTATGGGAAGTTCTTTTGAGTTTAATTCCCAGCACCACGCATGCATCTCACAAATACCTTACTCGTAAGGTAGGAGGCATTATCGCTTACAAGCTGCACTGAAAAGCCAAACCTTGCCAATGTTTCCACCAGGAAGTCCCAGATTTTTTGCGAATCAAGCTTTCGCAAGGGAAATAACTCAACCCACTTCGTGAAGTGGTCGGTTACCGCGAACAAGAACTGATCGCCGCGGGTAATACGTGGGGAAGGGCTCATAACGTCACAGCAACAAATCTGCTTAGGGCCCTGGCTCACGATTGGTTGCATGAGACCTTGAGCCTAACCACCACGTGGTTTTAACTTCTGGCACACCAAGCAGCTACGAACACATCGGAGCACATCCTGCCTCAGGCCTGGCCAGGTAGCGATTTGGAATAACTTTCATAAGTTTTGCTTCCACTGCTGTGTCCTGCCAAGGCAGAGTCATGCATGTATCGAATTCAAAGCTGACGATATATCTTGCGGGACATCACGGTCCGGAACGCCGAGCCATGTGGATCGTTGTCGGCCCGGGGGACGTAGCTCAGCAGGAGGCCGTCGTCGCTTATCAAGTAGGAGTCAAACTCCTTGCCACTTGGGCCGTCGACTGGACTTCTTGCTGTTAGCCGAGCTGACACGCATTGCAGTAAAATGGACAGGTGGGCTAGTGGGTTTATGTTTAACCTGCGAAGCGCCTGAAAAATGAAGAAGCCCTATTTTAAATCGCTCTGAGGGGACTTCAGGAATTCTTTAAAGGGTGTGAAGGGGACTTCAGGAATTCTTGTGATGTTTGAAAGGTGCGCCGATATTTCCTGGTGGGTTCGTTGGCCCCGTCAGAGGCTCTCCTGAAATGTCTGAAGCCGTCTTTACAATGCCTTGAAATGTCTGAAAGCCTGTCAAGAACTTTTCTAATGGGGTCGGGAAAAGCTTCAGGCTTCTTGAAATGTCAGTGGGGCCACGGTTTAGGTGGAGTAAATACATGTCGCAGAATTAGATCATAGCTACGTATTGTTCACGAAGGGAAAACAAATAATTATTTGGAGAATTACGATCGTATGTGTGTACGGTCAGTTTTTTATTACTGCTCTTCTATCAAACACAACTGGGCTCCTCGACCCGTCTGTCACTGGCCGGGCGTTCGGTCGCCAAGGGGGCTACGGGTTCGATCGCCCCATGTCGATAATTGGCAAGGCGCGGGCCGAGTGTTTTTGGCCGAGCGGCGTTCGGAGGCGAACAAGCTTTAAATGTTGCACTTATAATAATGCCGCGCGCCAAGTAGGCAGCGCGGCCGTAGCCTAACGGTTATCGCGCTTGCCTCCCACGCGAAGGGCCAGGGTTCGATTCCTGGCCGCGGCTATGCATTTTTGTTAACACTGTAATGTGATGTTCTGGTGAAATCGAGAACCGTCTAGCTGATTCGAGGTCAGAATTTTCATTGTCTTTGCATTCTTGTGCAGGATGATCCTTTTTGTTCCTACATATTTGGGCATTTTTGTCAGCTTAATTGTTTGGGGGCATTTACCAAAAAGTTAATTTTAGAGGTGCGCAAAGAAAATAGTATGTTGGAAATGCGAATTGCAAATACAAAAGGGGGGTGGGCATGTAGTGTTTAAATGACTGAAAATGGTGAGGCGTCAGTGTTAGCAACTTCTGAGCACCATGTCACTGCTTGTGACATAGTGGGTTGTTTCTTGTAGAATGTCTCGACTCGTATCCGGTCACTGACTAGCATGCAGAAAATGTTCTACTCTTGTTAAGAGGTTTTGGTATTTGCATACCCCCCTTATATACATTGTGAAAGTATCGACATGACTTTATGTGTAAAAAATGACAATCCATTTTTGAAACATTTTTTGCTATGTTGATCCACATGTGCCTTCCCGATAACCGTTAGGCTACGGCCGCGCGGCCTACTTGGCGCGCGGCATTCCGTCGGTCGCGCCGTGACAGCCTGTCCCCCCTATCCCGTCGGGAAAACTAAGTGCGGCAACGCCTGGAGGTGCCGTTGCCGAAGACGACCCGAGTAAAGAGCCTCCAAGAACGCCGGAGCGCTCCCACTCTCCCGACGTAACGCATCGCTACGACGCCCCTGCAACGGTGTCCAACAATTTAAACGTCGTCATCGACGGCCACGACGCATCGGCACTCGTGGACACCGGAGCAGACTACTCAGTCCTGAGTGGGAGGCTCTCCCGCCGCCTTCGAAAAGTCATGACGCCGTGGGAAGGACCCCAAATACGAACCGCCGGAGGACATCTCATCACACCAGTCGGGAGATGCACTGCCCGCGTCGAGATCCACGGTGAAACGTGCCCTGTCAAGTTCGTCGTTCTGCAAGACTGTTCGAGGGACGTTATCCTCGGAATAGACTTTCTCTGCGAGTATGGCGCCGTCATCGACCTCGGAACAAACCGGCTGACGCTACGAAAACCTGCTCCACCAGCGGAGGAACCCCAAGCGACGCCACCCACGGTCCGAGTCCTCGCAAACCACGTAAACCTACCACCGCGGTCGAGTGTTTTCGTACTTGTCGGGATCGATGAAGCTTCCTCTGGCGAAGTTCTTCTCGAGGGAAGCCTCCAATTGCTCCTGGGAAGAGGCATAGGCGTCGCAAGGGGAGTAGCTGAACTTCAGGATGGGCGGACTGTGGCCCTCGTGACGAACTTCCGAAACGAAACGCAACACCTCACGAAAGGTGCAGCCGCGCGCCAAGTAGGCAGCGCGGCCGTAGCCTAACGGTAATCGCGCTTGCCTCCCACGCGAAGGGCCAGGGTTCGATTCCTGGCCGCGGCTATGCATTTTTGTTAACACTGTAATGTGATGTTCTGGTGAAATCGAGAACCGTCTAGCTGATTCGAGGTCAGAATTTTCTACGCGTCGAACCTTCTACGTCGAATGCTCCAGAAGCCAACGTGTGTACAAAAGCGACTCCGCAGGCAAGCCGGAGTCAGTTTCGCTCCAGCGTTCGACTGTGCTGCTACGCCGACTTCGACGCCCGCGACGCTCTGTTATTATCTTTGTTCTCCCTTTATTTTTTTGGCACAAGTTCGCCACATTAAACGTTTATTTCTTCCCGTTTATTTTCTTTTATTTTGGTCACCACCCGTGACATTTTGGTGGAGGTGCGGGGTATCGATCCCCGTACCTCTCGCAAAATGTCACGGGTGGTGACCAAAATAAAAGGAAGTAAACGGGGAGAAATAAACGTTTAATGTGGCGAACTTGTGCCAAAAAAATAAAGGGAGAACAAAGATAATAACAGAGCGCCGCGGGCGTCGAAGTCGGCGTAGCAGCACAGTCGAACGCTGGAGCGAAACTGACTCCGGCTTGCCTGCGGAGTTGCTTTTGTACACACGTTGGCTTCTGGAGCATTCGACGTAGAAGGTTCGACGCGTAGAAAATTCTGACCTCGAATCAGCTAGACGGTTCTCGATTTCACCAGAACATCACATTACAGTGTTAACAAAAATGCATAGCCGCGGCCGGGAATCGAACCCTGGCCCTTCGCGTGGGAGGCAAGCGCGATAACCGTTAGGCTACGGCCGCGCTGCCTACTTGGCGCGCGGCAATAATAACAAAGGGCAAGCCGAGAGCAGCGCGTTGCCCAAATTCAGGGACGCTGGGGAGGTTCCGAGGGCGAAGCGGCAGCGACTCGTGCCGGGAACCGGTTTTCCCACGGGGGATGGTCCCCAAAAAGGAAAAAAAAAAAAAATAAACAAAACCATTTTGCTTTTCACCAGAGTCGGAAGTCCTCTTTTTCGTGGTCACCAAAAACACGAACAAGCAACTCAAATCCCCCCCCCCCCCCCCTTCTTTTACAATGCCTACACACACACACTGCGCTTCTCTCCGCCTGGCAATGGGGAGAGGATGCAATACCGCCAGTTCCGGACAGCACGCTTCTCCAATGGTCGGCGGGAGAGAGTGGTGTGAGGAAGCCGAAGAAGTCAGGAGGCCGCTATAGCCATTTTATTTTCGCTCGTTGGCGGATTTGTTTCTCACCGCCATGGAGATCCGGAACGAACCGGTTTCCTACATCCAGAAAGGTAAGCACTGCTTTGAGGGTCCGCCCTTTGTTCTGTTTTAATCCGTGCCGTTTCTTCCTTGGTTCCGCAGGTGAACCCCAATTCGGCGTTGGCCGCCTTCAGCACCGCTCGAGCGCCATCGTGTTCAGCGCATTCAAGGACATGGCGGCCGGTGTCGCCCTACTCGCAGCAAGCCTGGCAGTCGGGATCAGCGTCCCACCGCATGTAGTGCCTGCGCACCGGGATCATAGCACTGTGGGTCCTGGGACGGTGGATGACGGCCGCTGCCCCGCATTGTTTCTTGCGCCTCTTGGCCCGACCGGCCTCAGAAGCATCCAGCGAGCGAAAAATACGCCGAAGACGTAGCCCCGACGACATCGTGGACGAAACCGTGACTGTGCTCGGAATTTCTCAACGGTGACGGGATCTGCTTGCGAGTTCGTGGTTTTCGCTAAACGTGCTTACTGAGACTGTGTATGTGTACGTGAGGTGCACCTGCTCCGTTTTATTAGCTGAACTACAGTACATCAGGAATTTTCCCGACGGCATTGTGAGTACTTTGAAAGATATTTTTCGTTGTGATAAAGAAGTTAGTTGTTCCTATTTGATATGATCTCTTTCGTCGACAGCTGCTTGCGCCCGGGTTTGAACAAGCGTTGGTTTTTATCGTCTTTTTGAGTTTTAATACGCATGTAAAACTCAATGTTCGCAATAAATTTTCAATAACGTTTTGAACTGAATGTTTGTCTATGGTTCAGTTATTTGGGCGTCTAAAGGGTTGATGTGATGGGCTAAGGGGTTTGGGTTGAAGGGCTGTGGGGCTGGAGAGATTTTTCTGAGGGGTATACCTGAAGGGTATTTTTGAAGGGTTTTGAAGGCCTCTGAGGTCCCATAATCCTTCAAGGCTGATGGGCCCTTTAGAATTATTTTCAATAGGGAGGCGTTTTGTCCTGTCTCGTCTTCCTCGTGTCCTCGTATTTTAGGCGCTTTACAAGTTAAGCCGCCACGCGTTGGCAGAGTCCGTCATCCAGCTGCGTCTTGCGAATCTCCTCGCGAGCTCTCCAATGTACCCCACCGTTAATCTGGGGATCCTCGTGCCGTGGCCGCGACAGTCGCGAGCCATAAATATCCTGCAAATATTCCCCGGGAAGTGGAGCACGAGAGAGCACATCAGCAACTTTGTTCGCTGACCCTGGGCGGTTCACGATAGAATAGTACTCTTGTAGCGTAAGCGCACAACGAGCAAGACGTCCAGCTGGATCTTTAAGTCCCTTTATCCATGAGTGCGCTCAGTGATCAGATTGAATCTGGAATGTTGTGCCATCTAGATACATTTCGAAGCGCCTCAAAGCATGAATAATGGCAACACATTCACGTTCTGCGACACTGCAGTTGCGCTCGGCCGGAGTTAGCGTGTGGTTGGTGAAAGTAAATGGCCGAAGCACACCGTCATTCTCCTGGAGCAAGACAACACCCACGCCACAGTCGCTTGCATCTGTCTGCAGAACGAAGGGCTTCTTCATGACTGGGAGCGATAAACAAGCGTTGTCAGACATGGCGTTATAAAGGGCTGTGAATGAGCAGTTGTTGTTGTTCGGCCCAACACCGCTTGACGCATTTTTTTACAAGGTGATTGAGCGGTTAGGATATGTCGGAACTGTTTGAAATAAAATCCCGGTAGAATGCAATCATTCCGAGCAATCGTTGTCGGCTCTTTACGCTATGTGGGCTTGGGTGCGTGCAACTTATCTTCGTTGGGGCAGAGCATGCCGTTGTCCAGAACGAATCATAGAAGATTAATATTGAGCGCGGCCAACTGAACTTTTCCGGGGTGAATCGTGAGGCCAGCATATCGCATTCGCAAGTACAATGCTAAGATGTTCGACACGCTCCTCAATAGTTCTCGAGAAAACAACCATGTCATCCATGTATGCCATGACAAACTCATACTTATAGTTCTCGAGTACAACATCCATCAGGCGTTAAAAACCGGCTGTTGAGTTAGACAAGCCAAACGGCAGTCGGGTGAACTCAAACAACCCTTTGTGGCAGATGAAAGCAGTTTTTGGAACGTCTGATGGGTTAATCTTGATGTGAAGAAACCCGCGACTGCAATCCAGTGTTGTAAGCACGGTAGCGTTACCGAGCGCGTTCATTACAAAAAGAATGCTGGGGAAACGGTAGCTGTCTGGTACGGACACATCGTTAAGCCACCTGTAATCCACACAAAGTCTGTCTCCTCCGTCGTTTTTCCTAGGGAACGCCCAAGGCATTTTCGATTCACGTACTGAACTGGTAGCGGTCATTTCCTCCCTTTTGTGCATGCTAATAGGTCGAGGGTTGCACCTCCAAGGCGGCACGTCACCGGTTTCAATGCGGTGCAGCAGAATGTCAGTCTTTCCAGGCGTTTCTTTAAACGTTGGTGAGAAAGACTGCAGGACGGCTTGCAGCTCCTGCTTCTGCTGGCTGCCTACGAAGTACTTTCGGAACAATTCTCGAACGCCGACAGGTTAGACTTTCGGCACCATGGTGAAGTGGGCTGCAGTGGGCGGGTTACGGATGCAGTCCTCCCATCTGGTGAAAGGAGTTGGCTCTGATGGGTGCCCCAGCCGGTACCCGCCACCAAAAAAGTTGGGTGCCATGCTTTCGCCTGTAATGAAATCTCAGCCGAAGATCACGGGTACCATGAGTCCTGGCAGAAAAAGAAATTGCTGACGCCGCTTCTTTCCATTAAACAGAGTTGGCAGCCTTACGGCTCCTCCAGCTGTTTTCGTTGCACCAGAAGCTACACTCTTAGAAAAAAGGGTCAGTATAGTCCTCCCTAAAGGGAGGAACGCTCTTGACACATATGTTCCTTCAGAAAGGGAGAAACTTTCGTCCTTTAAGCAGGGGAGCAAAAGTTCCTCCGTCAACTGCATCTCATTATGGCGGCCACGAATAGGGCAAATCGAGCTCGTTAAGGCTTAACGAGAACACTAAGTCTATTGTACGAAGCGAGAGCAGCAGCAAATAAAAATGTAACACGAGCTTTCCGCGAACTGTATTTATTTCCGAAGTTTCTTTACCCCTGCAGGTAAAGAAACTTACGTTTCGAAAGCATGCAGTCACTCAGTCTTCTCATCGTCAGCACTGCGATGTTCAACAGAGACAACCGGCACCCAGTTCGCGCACTTTATGTCTTACCTTTGCTATTCCTCGAGCCACAATTCCTCCGTCAACCGTTGCGTCAACCGCACATCACGGAGGAGTGAAAATCATTCGCCCGCAAAACCAAGAGCCGCTCTCAAAAAAAAAAAAAGCAAATCCGAAGCAACCTGTTGGCTTACCTCAGCACGGTAACACTAAATTATGGCGTAGCCGCGTAGCCTAAAAGGATGTTAAATCGCTTGCCACCAGATGGCAGGGTCAAGCAGAGTAATCGCAAGTAGCTAGGCTAGGTGGCGCTAGGTACCGCCCAATTTATGTTTTACAAAAAAATATTTTGATTTTTTTAGGCCACAATTGGGTTTCCTTTTCTTCGGGAACCTCTAACATATGTAGACACGTTACGCGCACTTCAAGCATCAGGTGAACATATAATGAGCGCATACACAGGTATCGCACATACAAACATCAATACAACAGCACACTACCCCGATCACTACTCCCGTGCTCTGCGTTTCCGTCTTTTATACTGGTCGTTTTGAACGTATGTAATTTTTCAGTGACTCCCGAAGCGATAAAAAATATTCCGAACATTTTCATTTTTTTTCAGCAATGTCATACATCTGAGACTATTTTTAATGGCTCAGGGGATGAATCTCTTATTAAAAAGAAAACGCTCGACCATGCCGTAATTATATGAAAGCCAATAAACCGAGCTGCTCCAATGTGGTTCCAAGCCATAAGTTTGTTTTCCCGCACGGCCCTTCGTAGCCAGTATTTATATTGTAGTGTTTGTTTTTCTATCTGTGCTGTTCGCGCACGGCTGCAATTGCCGTCTTGAATTAATCTTTGTAGAGCGGATATTCACTCAGCTGGAAGTGATGCTACACGGGCAGAGAAATCGCTTTTCGATCAACTTGAATGCAGTCAAAGCCGCGACTTGCGACAACTGTTAAGTGTACGGAGCTACGCCGTTGCGAGCTCGAAAACTCCTAGCACTCATCCCAGCGCGCCACTTGGAGGGCAGTTTCTACAGGAACCGTAATATATTTAAAAAGTAAAATAAAGGATAGCGTTTTTTTTCGATTTTACCTGTTCTTTTTTATGCTAAACTTCCATTGTAAATATACGTATTTTCCGTCATACTTTCGTACTGTTCAGTCTTTTCCCCAGAGCGCAATCGCTCTCGGGGACCGACAGTCACATTGACCACTGTACGATAGGAGCTTACTGTTCAGACCAGCGTTCCAACATGACTATACACACGTCGATCGACTGCACCTAATCCCGCTATTGGTTTTAAACTCTTTAATGTTAAGCGAAATCTCATCCTGCGAAACCCCGCCCCCTCCGATCACGGCCCGACCACCGGCATCAATGTCCGACAGTTTACGTCATCTCATCTTGTTGTTACACCACTGATACGCGAACACACGGTCACATCGGCGATAATTCCAGTGTTCTGTTCACAACCCACAACACTGGCATCACGATGTCGCTGACACGCAGAAATACAGAACCACGTTGACGATGTTGCTGACACGCAGAAATACAGAATCACGTTGAACGCCGGTTGGCACTCGGCGCGGGACAACAGAACCGAACTCAGCACGGAAGGCACCCAGGCAGCCAGCAGGAAAACCTACCTGCCTTGGACGCAGTTCCCGCGATTTCCATAACGTCGAAAACGTCGACACAGTTCCTCGTGGTTTCGCTGCTGTAGTTCCGCGTGTGTCCCGCAAATCGGAGACGGCCGTCTTACCCAATGTATGTAGCGCTGCTGGCACTGCTCCGGAACTTCGCTGTTTCTAGCAGTTTCGTTTGCTCGTTTGATAAAATTAGTGGTAAAAACGTCAATCCAACCAAAATGTTCTGCACGTTTGAACTAGAAGACGGAATTACAGGCGGCCTTCGCTGCCGCTGAAGCTCAATCAACTCAACATTAATTTATTAAACAACGTGCGCGATGTGCTCGAAAAACGAAACCGAAAGAAGATGGGTCGGGAGGGCGAAAGCTTTCTCCGGTCTGCCTGGAGGAGGAAAACGTCTCGGTGAATAATAAGGACTTTAATTTTCCTTTCATCGGTCTGGGTTTGTTTATGTGTGTTTTGGTAAATAAAAATTAAAAAAAAAAACTTTACGAAAAAAAAAAAAATTCGCTCCTCCGCGGATTGAATCTTTGACCACTTGGTCAGTAGCGCGATGTTTTACCCCTGCGCCAACTGAACAAGGAGGAACTCGCCCGCCTCCTTTCATCTGAACTTATGTTCCTCCCTTCCCTGGGAAACGTGTCCGCAACACGGAGGAACAGTCGCTGGTGCTACCTTTCTCCTCCTTTTTTTCTTAGAGTGTAGCTGCAAATGTTTTTCACATTCCCGGAGGCTTATCTTCTTTGCTTTGCAGAGTTCGAGAACGAAATCTCCTATACGCGAAATAGATGCGCCAGAATCCAAAAGGGCGGCAATGTTAGCATTATTCAGTGAAATCGTCACCAACGGTACAACGATGGTAGGCTCGGGCTGGGTTCGACATACTGATAGAACCCATGACGCGGCCTGCATGCTCCAGAGACTGTAACGGCCGTCGGCGAGTGGATGTCTGGTTTCAGCGTCCCAGGCCGTTGTAGTTTCCCTGGTTGTTCTGGTTCCGGACCTTTGACGCCGTCTCGTTTCACCTCTTGCTTGTAGTGTCCAGAAGTCTTGCACACTGGTTTCGGTGATGGCCGGGCTTCTCGCACTTGTAGCAGCAGTCCGACGGCAGTTGCCTGCCTAGGCCACCCGCACCGAGGTGACCGTCGGACTGCCTACAGTGATCGGGTAAAGATCACTATGGGAGGGCCTCCACCGGGCTTGCAACCAGCTGTTGTGGGGAGGGCTTGCTCCATTGCGGTGGGGGTCAATGCTGCATGGCTGTGGGATTTCAACCACAGCGTGCGTTTTCCCCTGCACTTGCAGGAGCAGACCGACAAAACATGGTTCGCTTGGGTGGTGATGCCAAGCATGGCAGCTTTCGATAGGGCGAGGCCAACGACCCCCACCTCTCGTGGCGACCACCGCCCGGGACCCTAACACGTCCCGCTTTGACCTCCGGGGACCTCTCGATGCAAATTAGGCGAACATCCGCTTATACTGCACGGGAAAACGCCATGCATGCCACGCCAACCGTCTTGGTTGAAAGTAGGCCTCGTTCGGACAGTCCACTTGTGTGGACGATTCGGGGCCCGCCGTGCGCATGCCGGTTCAAGCGCGTACGTGGCTGGTAGTCGCGGCACGTAGCTCCGCTCAGCATAAATAGCTTCCCTGATGAGGCGGGCGTTCCGAACTAGCTTTTCAAGGGTCACAAGGGTGCGGTTGATAAGCTAGACGTGGTATCTTAGATGGCACTGTCTTCTGACACGAGCTACTTTGTCCGACTCCGGTGTATTCAGGTCCGCCGTCTTGAAGAATTCTTGCATGACCCTAACTTACCAGACCAGACTTTCGTCCGGCTGATGCATCCTTGCCTCGAGGTCTCAAAGAATCTGCGTTGCATAGCCTGCAGGCAGGATATCTTCTCGTTGTCTTGTCTGGAAGTCCGCCAGGCTGGTGATGGGGGCATGCGACCCCAACCAGCACCTGGCGGTGGCTTTTAACGGCAGTGGGATGTTCAGTTCATGCTAGAGTAGATTGGAACAGTCAAGAAGAGTGGTCGGGACTCACGCTGTGGAGTCTGCTGCTGGCAAGGTGTGAGGGCCAGGCGCTGCATCACGGAGTCGCACATCTCCTTGGCCCTTGTGAGCAGGGTTACGTGTGCCACTGCAGTCATCGTGGCTTCCTGCTCCCGTGTGAGCATGCCTGCAACCACAAAAAAGAAAAAGAAACGCCCCCCCCCCCCCCCCAGAAACCAGCACAAAACGATTGCGGCACACACGAAACAAACAGTCAGAAACACGCCAATACAATAAACGTGGACGTGACGGAAGCACGGAACGACAGAAGGAAATACAGGGACTGGGAAAGAGTATTGAACCATGGTTAAAAACGCTAAAAAGACGTACACAAGTTGAAGCCAAACACGGGCAGTGATCTATCTTGCGCGGCACGTTGCGCTCACGATGCGACTGACCAGCGTATCGACATTAGGAAGAACGAGAGGAACACAAAAAGCTGGGCCCACTGTAGAAGAAATGTACTGTAAAATCACTTGTTCTTGGGCTAGTTGGTGTCGACTGTATTGAACCATGGTTAAAAGAGATAAAAAGACGTACACATGATAGAAGACAAACATGGGCGCTCGTGTTTGTCTTCTATCTTGTGTACGTCTTTTTAGCGCTTTTAATCATGGTTAAATACAGTCGACACCAACTAGCCCAACAAAAAGTTCTTTTATTGAGAAAAAGGCTTACCGAAAGAAGGAACCAAGCCTGTGAAATTGCTGCGAGTGAGTAGCATACTACGCTTGGGCACCATTGTGATAAATAATTGCCTTGCTGCATACCCGACCCGGAGGAATAACAGGGAGCCAGAGGTTTCCAGAACAAGAAACTACATTTCATTGGACACGGACGAGATGATCAATACACTAACATTGTTACCGGCGGCGCTTCAGTCTGGGCAGCGATTGCCTGCGCGCCGCCTCTAATCCGTCTTATTAACGTGGCGAGTGCGATGTGTGTTTGGCCGGCTTGACTCTGCCGCCACGAGGGAAAGTCTGCCGCATGTGTGGCAGATGGCAAATGGGCTGGGGAGCCGCAAGGGTGCCCACACCTTTAAGTCCTACATAGGCACGCTAAACCTGCTTCTCCAAAAAAAAAAAAAAAAAAATCGGTGGCAATGTGCATCAACAAGTGTGCCAGAATTGTCAGCAAAAGCCTTCACAGGAATGCGAAGACGTGTCAGCGATTGCTGTGTGGTGTTCGAGCAATGCGGGCAAAATGTTGGTCGAAACTGAAGACAGTGGTGTACAGTGCTAATCACACTTGTCTATAACGCGCGAGCGCACGGCTTTCTCGGTTGAGCGCTAGGCTGGTGGCATTCACAGAAACTAAGCTAGTCACGTGGCACAACATGGAACGGCCTGCTCGAGGGCTGTTTTGCCCTCTCTATCAGCTGGCGGCGAACGCGGAAGGCTGCTCGCATGCTTTTTACAAACATCATTGCTCGAACAATAAACAAACTAAAGCATGAAGGCGTATCAACATTGTCGTCACGAAAAAACAAAAATATATCATAAAGAATTTTACTTTTATCGCTTATCAAGCTGATAGAGTGGGCAGCACACCCCACGAGCGGGCCGTTTCATGTTACGCCACGTGACTAACTTGGTTTCCCCGAATGCCACCAGTCTAGCGCTCCCCGGAGAAAGCCGCACGCTCGCGCGTTATAGACAAGTGTGATTAGAACTGTACATATCTTTTATTACAGTGTGGGTGCACTATTTTTACACAGCGTGACGGCAGGGGTGGATACTGTTCTTTTTGCACTGATACTTGAGAGCGCGTGCCACGGTGTTCTCTAGTAGTGGTCTGTATAAGAAATCACGGTCGTTTTTTCGCGTGAACGTCAGCCGCGTCACGGCCAGCGCCACGGCCGTTTATACGGGAAGGGAACGCGGATGGAAGAATTGAGGAGGATGAAGGGGGCATCTGCCATTGGGGGTCTATCCGCAAGATCCTTTATGTCCTACTCGGCACTTTCCGCAGAGAGGGCGAGCTAGCTAAGCTACCTGCATGCAATGCCGGCATGGGCGTCGAAGGTGCTTGCTTACCTTAGATGCAACGGATCCTCCTCGAACGGCGCTCTCTCGCAACCCTGCGGCACCACGGGTACTATACCTACCGCGGCCGCGGTCGCGCGAGTAGCGACTCATGCAGTTCCCGAGCGGGCGGCGGCGTCGAAGACGCGATCAACGGAGTAGCGACGACATTATTTCTTTGGGGTTGCGGACGTTATTCTATTCTACAAATCCCTAATGTTCGCAACTTGTTCCACGCGTATACAACGTAAACGAAGATCAAAGCACGCTTACCAATTGTGTTGAGTTTCTCGTTAGACTGTCGCGTGGTTGGTCTTCCAAGCTCTTTTTGAACATAATCATCATAAGAGGAAACTTCAGATATAGATAAACTTGATTAAACCAACACATTTTCATGTCTAAACGCATTTCCATCCCGCGAGACAAACGCGCCCAAGTCACGAGCACAGCCACGTCGTAAAGGGGGAGAAAAAAGTATTGGTGTCGCTACCGATGAAGATCTCTTTCCTTGGAAAACCCAAACCCAAACCAAAACTAAACAAATTGCGATAGAGGGTTGCTGTAAAATGTGTTTACAAACTTATGAATAAAAGAGGGTGAATACAAATATTGTTATAATGATAGAAAATAAATATGTAGATCATAAACCAAAACCAGAACCGGAACTGACGGAATCGCGATAGAGGGGTGCTGTAAAAATGTCCTTACAAACTTATGAATAAAACAGGGTGAATACAACTGTTGTTATAAGGACAGGAAATAAATGTGTAGATCATAAACCAAGACCGAAACCCAAACTGACCGAATCGCGATAGAGGGGTGCTGTAAAAAATGTTTTTACAAACTTTTGAGTAAAAGTGGGTGATTACAACTACCGGGTGATTCAAGGAGACGGCAGGCTCTTTAAATCGACCGGAAAATTCGGTTTCCTAACCTATCGCGCTACGACTTTGTGCAGCGTTGCCCACAGATGGTGCATTTTTTTTTTTGTGAAATTTGGAAAGGGCGAACTCACCTGAGGAAAAAGTAAAGAAAGAAAAAGGCTTAGTTCCTATGGAAAATCAGCGACGCCACCGGTCTTCAAACAACACGGCGCCGTCTCGCACGGGACACAAGAGATGGCGCAACGAACGCCGTCAACGAACAAGCATACGGCGCCGAGAGCCAGCGTCTTTAGCAGACAATCTTTTCGACTGAAAAGCGGAGCGCGTTCCGCGGGCGGCGACAGTCGCAGAAACAAAAACAGGCGCGGTAACAACGAGGAACTGCAGTTCCTTGTCTGCTAAATACGCCGGCTCTCGGCGTCGTCTGCTCGTTCGTTGGCGGCAGTTGGCGTCGCGACCGCTTGCGCCATCTCTTGTCTCCCGTGCGAAACGGCGCCGTGTTGTTTGAAGACCGGTGGCGTCGCTGCGCTTCCATAGGAGCTAAGCCTTTTTCTTTCTTTACTTTTTCCTCAGGTAAGTTCGCTCTTTGCAAATTTTACAAAAAAAAAAAAAAAAATGCACCATCTGTGGGCAACACTGCACAAAGTCGTAGCGCGATAGGTTAAGAAACCGAATTTTCCGGTCGATTTAAAGAGCCTGCCGTCTACTTGAATCACCCGGTAGGAAAGAAATCTGCAGATCATAAACCGCAACCGAAAACGAAGCTGACCGAATCGCGATAGAGGGGTGCTGCAAAAATGTCTCCCAAACTTATGGATTAAAGAGGGTTAATACAATTAGTGTTATAAGGACAGGAAACAAATGTGTAGAGCATAAACTCAAATCGAAACCGAAACTGACCGAATCGCGATAGAAAATTGCTGTAAAAATGTCTTTACAAACTTTTGAAAAAAAAAAGAGGGCGAATACAACTGCTGTTATAAGGACAGAAAATAAATCTGTAAATCCTAACTACCATCGACATGCCATTTGTTTCGGCTGCAATGATGTAGGGAATAGATTTCTTGTTTTAACCCTTCAAGATATATATTTTTTGGGGGAGATTACCTTTCATATACACGCGGCTTACAGTATTTTATTTTAAATTATTTTAAATCACCAAGCTCCAAAGTGTCATTTATATTATTGTCCTAAAATTCCATCAGGAAAGCAAGCATTGCAATACGCTATTTTTCTCTAAATTTTGACTGCACGTGAATCTTTGATCCTAGAATTATTTCGAACTACAAAGCTGTTTTGAATTTTCATACCTCCATTGATATACAACGATTGTGTGGTGTCTAACCTGTATGACAAATATATCAGTTTCGTCCAAAAACAACTCTCCAAGAGTACAGAAACATGTTCCCATTGATCGGATTCTGAATTGTTGTGTCCAATACGTATTTCCATTGTACTGACAGACATATGTCTAATTGGTTTCTATTGCTCAGATAGGCAAGGACTTTTGGCCAAGACATTGCTATTGGACCATTCGAGGTTTACACTAGTCGAGGAAACATTCCAATTTGGCCAACAAAACTTTTTTGCGACTGATGAAAGATAGAAATTCCCATAGGCCCAACAGGCATTCCTAAGGGACTGGTACACATTCGTATGGGACCAATACAAATTCTTATGGAACCGATACTGATTCCTAAGGCACCGATAGAAATTACTATTGGACCGATAGAAATCTCCATTGGTCCTATACAAATCTCTATCGGATTTTTTTTTACTAGGAAGTGTACTAAAACTGAAACGGTACATGAGACATGTTTTAAAGAGCAATAACTTGCTTCCTCTAATGGCCCTAATGACATCCGATACTAAGTGATTTTCGTTTTTTTTTAATTCAAACGTTTATTACAAAAAAATTCGTAAAATATGCACTTATGCGGTTTGTGCAGGTGAGTTATACTTCCAGGGGGACATTATGTGGGTGGCTAATCTTTGCGATAAGTCGGCTAATTAATGAAAATTCGTTCATTAACCTTCTTTAATTAGAGAAAATAAACATATGGTTCTAATTAGAAACTTAGAGAACGTCATCGACAACCACTAAATCAACTTTTTTAGAACGACTTGAAGCTCGTGGGAAACTGGGGGGCGCGCCAAAGTTACCCGCTACGCTAGCCGGAATTCTACAGTCAAGGCCATCGGTGCGCAGGCGCAGTAGGGGCTTCTTCGTTGAGGAGGGCTTAGCGGAGGGGGAAACGCGGTCTACATGAACTCCTTATAATCGCGTTCCGCAACTGCTAGCTTTGCGCCTCCTTCACGAGTGGAAACTCTGGCGCGCCCTAGAGTTTCCCACGAGCTTTAAGTCGTGCTAAAAAAAGTTGATTTAGGGGTTTTTGATAACGCTCTCTAACTTTCTAATTGGAACCATAAGTTTATTTTCACCAGTTAAAATTTATATAACGGATTTTAATTAATTAACCAACTTATCGCTAAAATTAATTACGCAGCAAATGTTCCCTTGGCAGTATAACTCATCTGCATACACCGCATAGGTGCATCTTTTACAGATTTTTTTTAAATAAATCTGTTAAAAAAAAAATTACCCGGTATAACGCCGTACAGGTTGTGGCTTCTTGTAAGGAATCTCTTAGAACTTCCTTTTCTAGTGTATACGGGAGTTGATTAGTTTTCTCACAGGCAATACAGGAACTGGTTTCCCATACAAATAACCCATATAGGCATAAACGGAAAATGCCTTCTTGTAACACTTCCTATACAGGAAATTGTTTCCCATACAAGAAACTCATATAGGAATAAACAGGAAAATCCTTCCTGTAAAACTTCCTATACAAAAGTATACAGGAACCTACTTCCTGTAACACTTCCCTTACACAAGTATACAGGAACCCCCTTTCTGTAATACTTCCTATACAAAAGTATACAAAAAATACCTTCCGGTGACACTTCCTGCATATCATTTATATGTTTTTTTTTCTATAGGATGGATTCCCATATATTAGTACACACATTTAAAAATGTTGCCATCCGGGTACACAAGGTTAAATCATTGCCGACTTTTAAAGCAATACCACTTTAAACGCAGCTTATATATGTTTTTCTTCCTTCGGACGATTGAAGAAAGAAATAATTTATCAATGACATTGTGATTTTAACTATTTTTGTTTAATTTGTAACCGCATCTTAAGCTACACGTTAAGTTGTTCTTTACTTTTTGCACCGCTGCTTTATGTTGTTCTTGTATTTTTTAAACAACTAGTTCATTCATTGGTGTTTTGAGTTTAACTGGTTGTATTTTCAAATAAATACATTTAAAAAAATCGTCATATCTTATGGGCGTGATTATATGGCTTAGCGTGCGAAATGCATTTTTGTGATAGATTTATTTTTTTAACCAATTTACCTTTTGAAACTTGCGTCCTCAGTGATACGATTCCGGACCCCGTCAAGCTTCTCTTTAGCAGCTTTTGTTGGCGAGGGCACCCCGTATCTTCCTGCTAAGTTAATCTCCCAATTAAAATACTTTGTTGGCGCAAGCACAATCTTAAGAAGTCTTGTAACCGGCCCTTAAAGTTGTACGCGCTTAGATGCTGTATCTAATTGTGAAACAAGAGCTGGAAAAAATAATAATTATTGCGAAACGTATTTGTCTGCCCATGCAGCAGAATTCGAGGGGCAGAGATATGTGCATGAAAAGTACTGAACGGGCCGTGACTAAAACTATTAAAAGCATCCTCAACATATCAAATCTACAGTTTGCGTGGTATGAATATTCACTGAAATGGTCTTTAATGTACGTAACAGGGCGGACACATACTATATGTGCAAGGTCAAGAAGGTCAGGTGAACAGAGCAATCTTTTTGAGCTTGCGAAGTTGGGAGTCCGGATGATATTCAGATGAAGACGGTTAACTACATGCACGTCACTTTGCACAAATGGAACCCAGAAATAGAATGAGCCAAAGTAAAATAGAAAAGGGTTTTGATGGCATTCATGTGGAGTGCCGGGGAAACTCAAGTAGACTTAAGGTGGTAGGCCACTCAAAAACAAATTTTTTTTTTAAGAGCAGCCAGCGTTGAAATAACTTTTTCCTCAAGACAAGCATGTCTTATTTAACTTAACCAGCCATTTACAGTGCAAAATATTGAATATTTATTTATTGGGAGGTAATCTTTGTCAAAAATTGCATTAAAAGTGCTAGCCACGCCAGCTGTGATAAGTGACTAATGGGTGGCTTTATTCAGTAAAGCTTTGACATTTGTGTAACTAATGGCTGGAGCTATGCAGTGAACTAGAATAAATATTATGCAGTAAATATCAAGGAAGTAATGTTAAAAAAAAAAAAAGAAAACGGGGAAAAAGAGCCAATTTAGACTGAACCTGTTTGAGAATTCAGCTGTGAATTGAAAAATATTCCATGGATTTCTTTTATTCTAGTTCACTGCACAGATATATATGTTGTAAATCATTGTGCAAAATTTCAGTTCAAAGTATACGCTGAGAAATAAGTTATGAAAGTTTGCGTCGCAACATTTGGAGCAAATTGTTATTTTCAGAAAAACGTAAACAAAGATTTCCGAGCTTGTAAAAAGTGTCACAATCTTCGCATGCAGGCCTAAAATGCACCAGATTCATAGCTGGGCCCTTCTGCGGAAGCATTATAGTCTCCTTTTCTTCGGGTGGCTGCTCGTCTTTTCTTCCTGGCCTGTTTTGTCCCATCCGCTGACTTGCGTTTAGCATTCTGCATGCGCTGGTGATCCCTGGCGATGCACGCTTTCGTCGTGTAGTACCCTGGTTCTATGCCAGCTTGCCTCAGGATATCTAGGGTGCTTACACTGCCATTATTAAAGTGTGCCACAGCATCATGCAAGGCAAACATTACTGTAGGCAAGCTTACGTAGACCTCTTTGGGTGCCTGCTGCCATATTAGACCATTGAAACACTCATTAGCATTTTGTGTCTTTCCATGGAGGCACTTCATTAGAAGTTCATCAGAGCATAGACCACTGTAGACAGTTTTAACTTTGCTGAGCACATCATCTGGAAGTCCTCCTTTGTGTACATATTTCCCTTGGCCGAGTGCTTCGACCCTTTGGTATCCGCACCAGCTTTTCGGTTCAAGTGGACACAGGCCATGTCTCGGCTGCTTGTCGGTAGAGCTGCAATGAAAAAGACTGGCAAGGGTAGCCTTTTTCATTGCAGAAAGGTTCCCCACATTAGCCCTTACGGCGATGCCATAGTAGTTTTGCAGGCGGTCAATGAGGGCATCAGTGAGCTTTCCCTTACCACCGAGTCCACGCACTGTCTTCTTCAGTTTTTTGAGGCGGCAGCCAACACGCTTCTGGACATGCCCAATGCATTCCACTTTCTGCACAGTGTCCTTTCCATACATGTCTTTCACAGCGGCATACCTCTTGGAATCACCATCGCCGTAGTACTGCAGGTACTTCAAATCCCTTTTGCCTTTCGACCTTTCAAATATTCGGTATAGACCAACCGTCTCCATACTGCCAGCACTTCCTTCATGGTTTGCTTGACAGGAAGTGTGGTTTGCCTTCCATTCCTGGTACGAAGCACTATCTTGCCTCAACTTGCTTTTGATTTTACAAGACTTACACGAGCTAGAAAGGGCCTCAACATCAATAACCTTTCCCGTGTCAACAGAAATCACAGACACACAACCGTTCAAAGATGAATAGCCACGCTTCTGCCACGTGCCATCACCTGAAACACCACACTCGGCACTCCCCACAACACGACGAACTTCCACAGCAGCATCAGTCATAGACTTCGACGCCACTTCTCTTGCCGCTGCAGAAATCCGAGATGACAATTTGTCGTAGGCGGAGTGACGTGGAGGAGCAGGCAGCATAGGGTATAGAAAGCTTGCTGTAACTCGCAAACTAATGACGATAGGAGGATAATTTTTGTTGCAACATATATGTGAATGTTTGGGCGTGCAAAAAAAACAAAAACCTGAAAATTGATCTCGCGAAAAAAAAAAGACTTTTGTAAGTGGCCTACCACCTTAACCTTGCGAATGAAAAATGAGTCTTCTAGTGGCTTAATCCTATAAAAGGTGAAGACCGAATAAATGATGTGCAGGTTGCGCGACCACAAAACAAGCGCTGTTGACTTGGGACACAACTAGCAGATCGAGTACCGACCTCGACGGGGGCAGAGAATATATGACTGTCATAGTAAATCAGTCATCCCGCCAACTGGAAACTAAATAACTGAAGTTGTTCATTTGGAAGTTTTTTTTGAATGTTGCAATGTGTAATTTTGGTAAAGACATATGCATACAAGAAATATTGCACCACAATCGTATCTTATACAGGTTGCAGGTTGTGCTTGTTGAATTCAATGCTCAAGTTTTTTTTTCGTTTTGATTTTTCTTTGCAAGGCGCAGAACCAGTCGAAGTGGAATTGACTTTTTTCGCGTCGGTAGGCTACGTCGAGTAAAAGATGTGAGACCTTGATGCGAGTTCAATGAAGATTGTGTCACTTATTGAGTCAGCTACTCTAACGTCGAGGATCTGAAAATGAGTATAGAACTCAGCGGGTCAGTCGCCTATTTTCGACATTTGTTTGCACCGTTCAAGGCATCAATCAACTTCAAAAAAGTGTTACCCAATAGATATATAATAGCAAATTAGTTTCCAAAAGTATTTTGCGTTTTCTCTTTTAGCGGCTTACAACATCGAGGTAAATTAAAGAGTATTACGGAGGATTTATTTATTTATTTATTCAAGGTACCTCGCTGCGCCTATGAAGGCATCATAGAAAGGGGAGGGGGGAGCGAGTATAGATGAGCAAAGGTTCAAAAACGAAGGCACATGACATGAACACGCAACACAAAATTCCAATAATAACATGTTCCTTGAAGAAAGGCACGAGTAACAAGACATAAAAACAATCTGAAAGGTCACTATTTATTATTGTATCGAAGAACAAGAATGTAGACGCTATGTTTATTGATTCTTCGGGTAGCGAGTTCCAGTCGCTAGTTGTGAAATGAAAGAAAGAGTTCGTGAACACTTCCGTTGTGCACACGTACTCTCTCACTTTTTTGAGTGGTCTCTGCTTTCTTATGTAATGTGGGGAGGCAGCATATGGTTTTTTTTTTTTTATTTACACCAACGTGGTTGTGAAAAATATTATAATAGAATTTCAATGGATGGGAACGCCTTCTGTGGGCCAATGGGATCAAATCCAATAAACTTTTCAAATCGCTAACACTTGATGTAAAATTTTAGCTGCCTGCTATAAACCTGGCTGCTCTGTTTTGAAAGTTTTTAGTTGGTTAACATGGTAGGCCTGTCAAGGGCCCCAGGAGACAGTGGCGTACTTTAAAATAAGTGAAATGTATGTTAGGTACAACGTCAATTTAGTGTTCTGTAAACAATATTTGAAATTGCGTTTTACAAACTTAAGCATGCGAGTCGATTTTGCAGTTATAGAGTCTACGTGCTTTGCCCAGCTAGGTTTTTCGGAAAGGTACACACGAATGTAATTTACGTTTAGTACGGTTGCTAGAGAATTTACGCTGATGTTATATGTAAAGAGGACAGGCCTACGCTTACGCATGAAACGCACATGATTGAACTTTGCCGGGTTTATTTTTATGCCCCATGCAGCACCCAACGCCGAGATACGGGAGATCTGATCTTGCAATGCACGGCAATATGTGATGTCACGGACCTCGGGGTATACAACACAGTCATCTGCGTAAAGCCTTATTCTTGAATTCAATAAGTTGGTGATATCGTTCATAAAAATAAAAAAGACAAAAGTGGCTTCAGCACAGACTCTTGTGGTACTCCGGATGTAACCGCTATATCGCCCGACTGTTTGCCCTTGATTAAAACTGATTGCTTTCTCTGTTGCAAGTAATTGGTCATCCATGCGAGAACGTTACTCGGTAAATTTAATCTTGAACGTTTAATGATGGTAAGCACATAAGATAATGTACCAAACGCATTTTTTAAATCAAGAAATATGCAATCTACTTGAGGCCTATACAGGCTTGAGGTTTGAGGTCATGATGAAGTTCAACCAGCTGTGCCTCGCATGGATAACCCTCCCGAAAGCTATGTTGCGCCGGAGTGAGATAGCTGTTTCTAGATAAGTGATCGAAGATATTGCTGTGTAGTACATGTTCCATAAGTTTAGAGCAGGTACAGAAAAGAGAAATGGGTCAATAGTTTTGAATAATATGTTTCGGACCACCTTTCTGTATTGGTACGATATTTGCTTTTTTCCATTAACCAAGAAGCCATCCACTGGAGAGCGATTTTTTAAACAAGACTTCAAAATATGATGAAATAATCGTGGAATATTCAGTGAAAATACAGTTGCGTATGCAGTTGGTGCCGCCTGCTTTCTCGCTTTTTAGTCCATTAATAATGTTTTAAATTCCGTCATAAAAAATATAAATTTTGTCCATACTTTCTAGCAACAGATCAGGAGAGGGCGGGTATTCATTAGGAACTACGATCGAAAATACAGACTGGAAGTACCTATTTCGCTTTTTCTTCCTCTTCTGCAACTGCAGTTAACAGTTGGGGAATTCCGAGTGAGACTTTATTTTTCGGCCTTACAAATTTCCAGAGATATATTTTTTTTATCAGTTTATCATTTAAGTAATCTTGAAATATGAGTTTTTTACATAAGACCGTTAGTTGTGGAGGAGAGGCAGAGCCGTTTTTTTTTTCTTTACGATATTTCAAATATGCTCATATTTTCCTTTTGTCAAGCAGCGTATAGTTCGGCATTCATCCACGGTTTGTCTTTACGTCGATTGTAACTTAACACCTTGGTGGGGACGAATACTTAAACTGAATAATTAACCTTATTTCTAAAAAGGTTCCAAAGACTTTCAACATCAAGCTGGTGGAAGAGTTCTCTAAATTTGACCAAACAATTACAGAGATCATTTGAGATGCCCTCATAATTACCGCTGTCATACAGAACAAACATTCTGGGTCGGTTCGACCTTTTATTTTTGCACCTGCTCGTGTCACCCCCTACTATAATTTTGTGATCAATAATCCCAGGAATCCGAGAGAAAGAGGATATAAAAATTTTATTATTACTAAAAAGCAAGTCCAACGTGCTGTCCCTCGTTTTACGTCGCCTTGTCGGAAATGACACAATCTGGTAGAACTCAAAACTTGAAACAAAATTGATAAGGTTCCCATACATGGAAGAAGCATTCAGCGTCATGGGTTGACCGTCTGCCCACTCCATATGAGGAAAGTTCAAATCACCACCGTTCTCAAGGTCGCCATAATCGACGGATGACAATATATCAAAAAGAGAGAACATTGCAGCTTCATTTGAACCAGGAGGCCTATAAATGTAGCCAGCAGTAATACATTCGCCATTTTCTAGTAAACTCTTACACCATATTGATTCCCAATTCAGACCACTAACCTCCATTAAACAATTTTCAAGCTCTCATGAACAATAAGACGCTACCACCATAATTGTTTCTATCTGGGGGGAATGCAACATAGTCCGAGAGGCACACTTCAGCATCGCTAATGGAATCTTCCAGCCATGACCCCGACCAATAACAATACTAGTCTTAGTCAGAGTAATGACGTCATGAACAAAAAGTAAGGGCGCAAACGAGCTGGTGTACATTGCACATGGTTGTGTTAGAGACTTTTTAGTGTTGTGTCGTTTACCCGCAGTCTCGGGGTTTTTTCAACCATGTGTAATGACGTCAGCCAAGTCTTACACTTAATTTTTCACACTGCGGCAATTAACAATCATGACAGTAAGCTCACGCACGGTTTTTGGCTTGAGCCCAATTTTCCGCAGTCGTTGCTATGTATTTATTTCTTTTACACATCCCTGAGGGTTATCGTAGTAGGAATGCTTTCTATATATGATAGGTTTACAAAAATGCAACTTAAACTACGTTTGTTGTGATTTAGCAAAATCGAGCAGCTGCATGCATTCACGTCAAATTTTATCTGAAAAACCTTCGCCGAATGAGAATTCACTAGTGCTTAGCTTGAATCCTCGGGACAGAACATGTTGTTTGACATTAAAACATTGGAAGTTTACGAACATAAGTCCTGATATTCTTGGGTGTGAGCGGCCAACCCTAGGCGCACGTTCAATGTCACTCCCTGTCACGGTCACCCCGAGTGCATCTTTGCAGAACTTAAGTCATTCCGATTCTGATTGAGACCATGTTTCCGAAGGTTCGTCGGTGATATACCATAGAACAGCAGATTTTTTCTTCTTCACCGATTTTCTAGGTTATTTGTTTGGAGTAGACCGCGGCCAGCTGGGAGGATAGTCTACTCGAGTGTGCTCCGACTTCTTGCATTTCGTCTTTAAAGCTGTTTAGCACGGCAATTTCTACTTCCATTGTCTTCAACTTCTCGTTTATGGCTTCTATCATGTTGTCGAGTAAAACCCGGTTTTTGTTTATTTCAGCCACTCGCTTTACAAGCGTTTTTTGACCCTTGTCAAATTTTGGTGGTAGATATACGGTTTCAAACAATTTCTGAATTTGACTTTTTGTGAGAGGTCCAGGATTGAGTTCAACAACTCCAAAGATTATGATCCTCAATTTCACAGACGCCGCATATGAATTCGACAGTGCTTTCCGGCACCAAAAGCAGATTTTCAAAGACAACGGGGAGCGATGCCGACTAACGTTTCGGTGAGAAACGAACTTCGTATAGTACAAAGGACTAACCTGTAGCAGAAGAAGGCGTAAGCGTGCTTCGTGCGTCGTGCCGGCACCGCACCCCATAGAAAGAGTGACTGGTGCTTCCTTTTGTAGGCGGTACTCGTACGATGTGCCGCTCCGTTGTTGCCAGACGAGCCAAGCATAAGGTAGGAAAACCGTCGGTAATAGATGCGCAGATGTTGACCCACAGCCATCTTCAAATCTCCACGTTTCCGATGTCCGTGGATGATACGTTGGTTCTTCGGCCCATGCATTGGCAAGGATCCGTAAAAGAGGAAGGCGAAAGCGCGCTGCGTGCGTCATGCCGTCACCGAACCCCCACTACTATGAGTGAGGGAGATTAGTAGTAGCCCGAAAGGATGTGTTGAGTTTTAGATAAGTATATTACTCACACTCATATATTCATTCAATCTAGAACACCTCTAGTGGTGTGGTGCTTGCCTAAGCAGCTGTGCCCAACGTCGAAGTGCGAGGCAGTTCAAAAAACGTGGAGGTGCGTAATTCAAAATATATTGTAGTGTCTTTATAATGTTTTGACGTACGACATGTAGATTGAGAACCACATGCAAATATAAACAACGTTAACGCAAGCCATACTCTAACTAATCCGGCAAATGTAGGCAGTTCTTGGATAAAAATAAGTACACGTTTTCACTTGCTCTATCTTCGTCGCCTTTTAAGTAGTACAACAGATGCAAGATAAAAAAAGATATCTAAAATACTCAAATCTCCTAAGAGTTAACCATGCTATGCCCCTGTGATCAGTGCCCTTGATGAGTTAAACAAACCGGAAAATGAAGTTTTATTGGACATAATTGAATAGGGTCACCTGAACAATTACAAATTAGAAAAACCGTGAGAGGAAGAGACTTACACACCTCTTACGGTTTTCCTAATTAGTAATTGTTCAGCTGACCCTATTCAATTATGTACCATCTAGCTCAAATCAAACCTGTAGTACTTGATTGGACAGGTAGTAGATTGGACCTGTAGTACTTGATTATTATGCGGCCTTCTCTCAGCTTGAATATTATGCGGCCTTCTCTCACCTCTGAGACGGCCCTATTATGCGGGACCTGTAGTACTTAATTGGACCTGTAGTACTTGATTATTATACGGCCTTCTCTCAACTCTGAGACAGCCCTATTATGCGGCCTTCTCTCAAATCTGAGACGGCCCGCGGCCGCAATCATGACCCCGATCTCAAGCCTTAAAGGGACCATGAAATGACCTTTTTACTTTTTCCAGATAACTTTTACATTAAACCGTCAATGTTCACTGAATGCCGAACAGGCATCCGTTTTCGTCTCGGTTTATTAAAGGGCAACTCCGGCCAAAACTCAAAATGAATTAAATTACTGGTATCGCTTTAGTGACACAAAATACGACCCCAGCCAAAATTTCACGTCCGTGGGACGCCGCATTCTCAACTAATGCCGATAACAAAAACGCGACCCGCCGCGAGCCGCTGCTCCTTAGCGGGCGGCCAGCGGGTTGCCGATCGCTAAAGCAACATTGGGCCGTGATGTCAACATCGTACGTACTCCTTTTTTCCTCCGTTCCGGACGGGCGCACGGCGCAGCCGTCGCGCGCCCTTCTTTGTGCCGCTACTACCGCCACTTCGGCTTGTAATTGCGTGTTTAGCCGTTGCTTTTACCTGTAGCCCGTGTAGCTTCGGTAGAGCCTTTTGTTTATTTGCTAGTGAGGACTCCTAGAATCGTTTTAGCGAGCAACTCGGTGCGCCCAAGACTGCCCAGCTGTTCCTCGAAAGATGCCGAGTACAACTTGTAGCGCTGTGGGCTGCTCAAACAAGCCGCTGCGCAACCCGGAGGTGCTTTTTACAAGTTTCAAACTGATCGGAAATCGGAGAAGGTGTGGGTGAACGCTGTTCGACGAGTTGACTTTGGAAAGCCTTGGACGTCGACCCCCAGATCGAAGCTCTGCTCCGATCATTTTTCGCCGGAGAGTTACGAACAAAACCTACAGGTGTTGGTTGCTTGTGGCTTGTCAGCGAAGGGGTCGAGGCTTAAAAAGGATGCCGTGCCGTCGCTTTTTGCCTATCGTACATGTACAGAAAAGGTAAACATGATAAAAGTATCTTGATCAATAAATAAAACAGTCATTGTCCAGTGCAGTGTTGAAGATTGGGCATTCATGCTCCATTGAATGTCTGTTGAATGGGGAATGGTGGGCATTTAGAGTACAACCACTAACTAGCTCCAAACACTGAAGTTTGTAATGAAAAGGAAAACAATGTTCTGCTTTGCGTCACTGCTTGTTTACTACGCAATCTCGTGCGTAGTATTCAGGTCCGTAACGACTACTAGCGAACAGCCGGCGCGTGAAGCTCATGCGATATAAACATTCGCAGTATTAATTAACATTGCGCTTGTGAATACCACAAGGGACTTCAAAGAAATCGCGAAAGTTCGGATTTGTAAGTTACAACTCTCTAATTTGCCCGAGGTCGGCTGGAGGTAAATATAATATTGAAAAATGGAAAAAAAAAAGAAAAAAAAAACACTTGCTTTAGTCAAAAGTTACGAAGGAGAACTTAAAATCATGTATTCTAATAAAAAAAATTGTTGGGGGTGGGAATGCGGAAGGGAAAGCAAGTATTCTCACCTTGCTAACGTTCTCTGTTTTCCTTTATCACCCACAAACACTTTTGCTAGCTTTGAGAAGAAAATGACTGCCCAAAGAACTTTTCTTTTTTTTTAGTGCGGCAAGTTTTTTTTTTATTTGTACAAAGATTCACTACCTGGACGAACTTATCTGGTGAATTAGTGTCGTAGCTTACAAATTCAGCTTTTACACGCCTGAGGAAAAAATAACGAAAAAACAGACGTCTACAGCTTAACACGCGTCTGTTCGGTTGTCGCGGAACGCGCCGGAGAGCCTCAAAGCTTCGTGTCTGGGACTGACCCGCCGCGCGAAAGCGCCAGCACTGTGCGTCACTGGCAGCGCGGCGTAGATCAACGCCGCTCCATCCACGGAGCCCCGATGACAATTTAGGCCTAGCGACGTGTGCGGGAGACCGCACGTACGCCGACAGCTGCCGAGTGCGGCACCGAACGAGTTCACTCGTTTTCCAGTCGCTAGCTTTTGGGTATACAAGCAACGAGTACGGCACGGCATAGCGCACGCGCGGCGGCGGCCGCCGAGTACGCCACCGAACGAGTTGACGGGTTTTCCAGTCGCTAGGTTTTGGGTATACGCACTAACTCTTGCTACATATGCTTAATAACTACCACGTATACAGAATTAAAACAAAATCAGCTTATCTTCTATCTTTAGACGGCTAGAGCAACAGAGGTAGGTGCCGCTAGGACTGCGTACTCGCTGAACGAGGACGATCTTGGCGTCACGTCCACATAGCGGCTGATTTCCAGTGTTGCCGGAACCTCGAGCGGCTAGTTTCGGTTTTGTCGGCCGCGCCCCAAACAAAACTTTGAGACGTCGATATCTTTAAAACTACGCACAATAACGAGAAAAAAATTACACCTTGCAATTCAGGGGCGCTAACTGCACTAAAAACAGCCATAATCCCAAAATCGAAAGTATGGACCGGAGTTGCCCTTTAACTTCTACACAAAAAATTATTGAAATATCGACTTTTTCATTCTCTCCAACTGACCGCAAAAGAAGCCGTGACGTAGGCCGTTTCCGGAACCGGAAGTTCTCTCGGCAGTAGGAGAATGGGAGTGTTAGCGGCAACGAGTTGGGGTGCGCCGGTAGGTTTTACTGCGCTGATGTCACCGATGTATTTCCTGAATCGGCGCCTCTCATCGCCGCATCGCAGCTGAGCGAAATTCAATGAGATATGTTGCGCTACAGCGACAGCATGGGACTAGTCCCACACGCCGGTATGCCTGTTGGGAAGTGCAGCGAGTCTTCCGGTGAAGACTCCAGAAGTCAACCACCCCGTCATTGTTGGCAGAAGGGCCGGCCCGTGTCAGTCGTTTGCAAAGCGACGTAGATGGCGTTTTTCGCGGCCTCGGAGATGCAGGAGCGAGCCGACGTTAAAAAAGATACGTTTGAACTACGAGTGTCAGCAAGAGCCACGTAAATACCTGTTTACACTCGGAGCGGACGCGCGCGCTTGATGGAAGTCTTGTATTCGCGCTGTTTGTAAGCGCTTCGGGGCCGTTCTTTTACGATTGCAACTCGATACTGACGCGAAACTCGGCAAAGAAAGGTTGGACCGGGGTTGTAAGTATACCTCCCACGAACTGTTATAGCTCGACAGTGACGTGCAGTCTGTCAGAATAAAAATGGCATACCAATAACAAAGTGTACATACCGTGTTACGAAGGTAATCCATACGGCGTTTATTTCAGCTCTATATCACACAAAACAAGAAGATAGAATCGACGAGAGTCCCTTTTCGACGAGTGTTCGTCAACACTAACTCGGAAAACAAGGGCAAGAGATTGACCTCACCTCTTAATCTAGAATTGAGGTCAGTGATCAAACTATAATACGGGAAGGGTCCACAAGGGTCGCGCGGGCATATTCCATTTAGCACGCCAGCCGATCGTAGGCAGACGGTCTTGCGACGAAGCAACGCAGCGCCGAGTCGGAATGCCTGCTAGGCCTATACGCTTCGTCTGAGTCGGTGGATCCAGCGTTCTTGTTCGTCGTGGTCTGTTTTAAGTAGTTTTCTTGCTGCTTGAAGTCGGCACGCGCGGGAAGAACACGTAGAAAAATAAACAGTCAGTCAGAGTTTTGAGAGGAAGGAAAAGAAAGAAAATAAACGTTCGTCGCTGGCCGCCACCCAAGTAACCGTCGGCCCTGCCCTACTGCGCACGCGCAGTAGTTGCTTCGTTTACCACACGATAGATGGCGCCTGGCTCTCAGCATTATCAAATTTGGCAATTTTCGCCACACATCTCTAATTATGCTACAAAATGTGGATCTGAACATTATTTAACAAAACTTTTAGGAAACATTCGCCGGCTATTTATTGTTTACGATCGCGGTGCTGGTGAGGTAGGCTCTTACCCAATAGGCGACCTGGATTTGGATGACGTGCTCCATTTCCGCGGATGCATCGTAGTGAACAGGCGAAGGAAGGAAGGCGCAAAAGAGTCCAGTTTTCTTTTAAAAGTTCTATAGCAAATAATTTTTTTTGGCTCCCTATTTTTGTGTTTCTGTGTTTCTTTTCACACCTTTTACGACGTGCGGTGGATGAAACTCGATTTTAAAATCATTTTATGGTCCCTTTAATATCCCCTTACAAAATCCTGTGGTGAACTTCTGTTGATACGCTGTTGATTAAAGTCGACAGATGTTGTAAAATGTCAACAGCTTTTCATCTGTTTTCTCTAGGATTTCTGTTGACTTTCTTTTGAGTATTTGCCCACTTTTCATAAAAATGCTCCATACTTTCCGTCGCTTCCAATATACATTGTTGTAGCTTTTCAAATGAAAAGCTACAACTTTTTGATTAAAAAAATATAGCCGTCTACAACAAACTAAACGAAATTCTGCACGGCTTAGCTATCTATTCAACAACGTGTTAAAGGCTTATTACGGCTTCCCACCGCGCTCCAAATTGGCTGCCGCAAAAAAAAAAAAAAAAAAAAAAACACACGCGAGGTGTTTTTTTTTTTTATTTGTGAGGAAATGGTGTCCCTGTGGTATTTGAACGCACTACATAGCTCCCAGAATAGGCATTAGAAATGAATATGAACATAAACACCACGAAGCGCTCAACACTTGAATCAGAAACCCGTTGACTGCTCCAGAGACTTTTAAAGCCTACATTTTGAACGTAATTATTAGGCCGGTTACCACTTCAGCACTTATTAAGGTTCCAAGTATCCGACCTCCTTCTCTTGAGTCTGTCAACGAGAAAACAGCGTTTTGAAGTTCGTGGACTCCATCTCTTACTAAGACGCATTGGTGAAACTAACAATAATTTGGCACAGTCGATAAAACAACATCCACAGAAACGACTCCTAAACAAAATGACATTGCCTCTCTGCATAGCACCACTCAGGACGAACCGAGTCAAGGTAGTTGCTTCACTTCTAAATATTTATTTTACTTTTTTCACTAGTTGGTTAGCTTAATATGCTCCTTAGAATCATGTCACGAAATGAGAACGGCCGGGCGCGTCTTTCAAACCACTGCCCCCAGCACGCGCCCCGCGCCTTCCGTCGTTCTTTGACTGCGTGCGCGCGCCCGAGGTGTGCAAGGCGCCGAAGCGTTGTCAAGAGTACAAAGCTCACGCTGGAGGCGGAACAACTCAAGCTCCTCCCTACGGTTCTCACCTTGTCAGCGACAATTGAACACCTTGTGACTTTTTCGTCCAGTCGAGATGTACTATGTTTAATAAAAAGTCAATGAAGGATTTCTCGAAACCACGTGCTCTGCCGATTGCTCGACGTATCTCTCTCGGGGACCCGCCTACCGGCCGCCACACACCTCGGTGGAAGGTCAGGTCAGCCCGAACGTCTCCGCGGCAGGACAGCTTGCCACTGCGAATCCCTGTTGTCTTCCGCCATTAGAGGTTTTCTGACCATCCGATTAGCTTCACGTAGATCTTTGCCCCCATCACACGATGAATACTGCGATCTTTGCACGGTATTTGCGAGACGAATGCTTTCGCGTCTGCTGCCATCTCCCTCACTCTCTCTTTCCTCGAATCATGATCATCACCATTGTCACTGTTATCAACAACATCAGTGGTTCTCAAATGGGGGTCCGCAGACCCTTTGGGGTCCGCGAAGCCACTCTAGGAGTCCGCAAAGCCCAGCCTCATCAGTCAAGCTCAGAAATAAAAGTTCTCTTTTCTCCGATTGAGAAGAAACGTTCCAATTATCTGGTGAGTTTTCTAGTGTATATGCCAATAAGAGAAGTCCACTTCACATTAGCCCTTAGTAATATTCATTTATTAAATGACTATCACAATTAGCCTGTACTTTCCCTTCCCTTCACCACGAACTGGGTCCTCCATCATCTTCCCCGATGAATAGAGGGTCCGCGAAACATCGATGGTTGAGAACCAGTGAACTACACCATCGGGGTCACTACCACGATCATCACAGCCGTCATCATTTTAATGTTTCTAAAGCTGAGATTGCGCCATGACTCCCAACGCACACAGCGGAAGGCTAGCAGGTCCGCGCGCGTGAGGGTTTTCACCTCTGCTTTGCCTGGCACGCCGACGTGTGCGCAGCAATTTAAGCACAAATAAATCACTTATAACTAATAGGTCCCAGAAACTTATACTAGGTGTGATCAATTAGTTTTTGCCTCCTAAACTAGTTTCTTATTTAGGAGTGGAATTAGAAATATGGCATTCCAATGAAATTTTGTAATTTTCTTTTCCCCAAGAGCAGGTAACTTTTCAACACAGTCTCCTCCGGCAGCGATGCATTTCCTCTACCCCGGGGACTACTCTCCGCATGCTTTCGCATATGAATGAGTGCGACTGTTGAAGATACCAATGCCACACTGCATCGGCAGCCTCGTCATCGGACGCAAACCATGTGCCGTTGAGATGTTTTTTTTTTTTCTTTTTTACTTGGAAAACAACCAAAAGTCAGATGGCGCAAGGTCCGGGCCGTAAGGTGATTAAGGATAAACATCTTCTAACTGCAGCTCCTCCAGCGCGTTGTTGATCTCGTCAAAAGTTGTCCTCAATCATCTATGACGATATGGTGAGGGTAGTGCACCGGAAGCGGAAGTGTATCCCAACAGGCGGTGTTTATATTGAAAAGTTGTGATATTCAGGGAAAGAGGAGGTTCCAAACTTTCCTTCGAAAGTTTGAAATCTTTCAATTCCATCACCTAAAAAAAAAAACACGTTACAGCCTATGAAGCAAAACTTATTGATTCCCCTCGTACAAAAGTATATTCTCGGTGGGGTGTAATATTGTCGTATAAAATAACTAAGAAGTCAGAACACTGCAAGATACCTTCTGTCGTTGATTATTCAAAATTTGGTGCCACAAATAAAGTGGGTCACACGGTTTCCAAATATCTCTAAATAGTCAAAATATTTTATGCACGTGGATATAACGGTTAAGCTGCTTAGGGTTCCTTTCTCATGTAAAAGCGCCCTAGAGGGCCAAGTTCAACGAAAGTTCAAATGATGTCCTTATGAGTGGAACAAAGAAGCTAGTTATGGCATTGAAGGCCACGATTGCAACTTTTATTGAATGTTCTCTTTTCGGACGCGTATACAAGGTAAAGGCTACCATCGGCTGAACTGCTTTTACGACCTAATAGTGACGAATATTATACGATAAAGGGTGTAAGGAAGCCCTTTTGCATTTCCAATGCAATCAAGCAGAGGCACGGTGTAATTTTCAAGCGACGAGACACGAATGCGCTATTGCTTGAATCGTTTCGATCAGAAAATTTCGGTCCCACTCGCAGAAGAGGCAGACGAAAAGGCTCGAAACTAGAGCATAATGCCTCGTGCATGCCTCTTTGTAAAGCGGCGAGTAAAGTTTGTGCTAGAGAAAACCGGCAAAATAAACATAAAATTCACCGGGATCAGCGTGTAGCCGCGTTTGAAAACCATTTTATATAGGGCTCTCTGGCTATAAGAAAGCCAAGGCAAAATCTCCGTTTGCAACCAGGTGGTTAAACAAGGGAAAGTTTCTTTGTTCGGCTAAAGTGGGTCCGATTTTTATTCGATATTAGAGTTTACTACATAATTTCTAATTATGACAATTTTATGGTGCCTTCTTTCACTGCATCTCAGTGGCCTTGGAATTGCGCCTCGGTTGCACGTTTGCAGTCCCAACGCAAGAATATGATCACCCCATTATCCTGGGTGTCCTCAAAAGGTAGTACAAAACTTTGTCAGTCAATATTTACATTAAATAATTAACAGGCTTATCGGCAACCACCACGAGAACAATGAAAAAGTGGCATTTGTAACAGGTTCAGACTAAAATAACTGGATACTGTATATATCTGTCGATTCAGAACACAATAAAATTGTTTCATAAATGCGAATAATATCAACAATGTTTTGGAATATTATTTATTTTGCAGTTGTTTCATAGGATTTGTTTGTAACATTACCAGCGCTCTCCAATTAGTCAAAAATAGTTTGTAAGCGCTTGTTTGTTACGGGAGTCCAAATTTTAGACAAAAGTCATGAGCATAAAGATTTAAAACAACCGTTTCTGACTAAACATTTTATGTAGGAGTTTGAGTCCCTACAACGCAGGCAATATTATAACCAGTTTGCTGGATGTCAAGTGTTCATAAGGTTGAGCTCCGTCTACGATTAATCTTAATGAGGTGTCCAATCATTGCATATTGTGGTACTTATTCACATTCGGTACAAATATTCATACTTCTGCTTCTATCAAAAAGTTTTTTTCGATCGTCGCAGGGACCGCGCTATGGAGCTTATCAAAGAAAATCTGGAGGACCTATCTCTAAATTAAATCAAAATAAAATTAAGCTACCCGTTAACCTTCACAATATTTCAGAATGGTAATTATTTAATTCTGTGCGAAGGATTACACTAGGATTACAATTAGAACAATTTTCGTAATTATACTACTAAGCTAGGTAGTTATTTCCGGCTCATTTTGTTTCCTAACTTTAGGGCTCTTCCACCAAAGCTCAGGAATTTTACTAAGATTAGACCCCTACTTTGGATCGCCCAACAAGAAGACAACGCTCTAGCGTACATATCTATGTTTTAAGGCCTTACAATATCGCCTCTTTTAATTTATGATGATTATTAATGCAAGACGACAAATTATACTTATCGACAGTTAGGGCATGTGAACCGAACAAGATAAATATCAGTTTCAATAAACACAGATTACCGTAGCGGGCTCGTCAGTAGCTTGCTTCATCCTGTATTCTTCCACTCAGAGCTCGACTTCTTTTTACTCCTTGTCTCACAAATAATGCGCTTGAGACAACAAAAAGACAAGTGCGACTAATAAAAAAACCTGCAAAATGAATCTTGGATTAAGAGACGAAGAGGGGAGGCGGGGGGGGGGGGGGGGGGTTAAAGAACGGTCATATACATAGCACTAGAGAAGGGTGTTGTGAAATCAGAATGATTGAACTAGGGATGCTAATGATATCCTGAAGTGATATCATTTCATCCTAAAAATAAAACCAAACGGCCGTCATAGCTTTTTTGAGAATAAGCAAAATAATGCTAACAAACTTATTTTGGGGTTCGCTATAATTATCTATAGATACATTATATTAAACTTCCTCAAACTATCGTGTCAATACATATTTGTCTGGACAAAGTACGCGTCTATAACGTGAAACAAAACAAAAACACAAGCCGGTTTTAAGAGGCACGCTCAGTGTAGTTTTACACACTCTCACGATGTCATAATCACGTCACCATCGCCATACTCAATTTACAAAACTCACCTCACGTCTGTAACCTCATTCAATTATCTTGGTGTTTACATCATTTCTCTAACCTATCATGAAAAACTCATTCTGAACATTTTATCAGTAACGATACTTTGTTGCATAGATATTTAAAAATAAAATTTTTCTTGACCCCTCTGTCACTAAAACATCTTCTGTACAAAACTTTAATACCTTGAGAGCCCGAATATGCCGTAGCAATCTGTTATTCCGGTCAATCAACGCTTGTAATAAACATTGAAGGCCTGCACATTCGCGCCACACGTTTCATATTCTGTAACTATCATCGCACCGCAAGTGTTCTAGCTATGAAAATCACGCTGTCCCTGCCTCTCCTATCCTCATCCCATAAGATACATAGTTTATGCATCTTTAAGAAAATTCATCGTCTCAACGCGTCTCCGAAAGACCAACTCTTAATTAGCCCCTCTTTTATTTCTTCCCGCATAGATCAGAGACTTAAAGTTGGCATACCTCATCGGGAACTTCAGCTTACATAAACTCTTTTGTCCCTAGAACGTAATCTGAACGTAAACACGTTCCCACTTTATTAGTAACTGTCCCATCAATCGTTTTATATAAAAAAGAACAATATATACTAACCTTTGCTAACTTCAAACGAAATTGCCTCGGTTGTTTGAATTTTTAATGAATCACTTATTCATGCCCCCTCGCCCTCTGCAATTCCCCTGGGCGCCGAGGGTATCGAAATAAATAAATAAATAAATAATGGGCATGGACCTTTCCCGAACACCCAAAAAACCTCGTGGAAATGCGGTGAAACCAACATCTTCCAGTCATCGGTGGCATTTAACGTACCTTACGTGGGATCGTCGTAATGCACCGGGAAGTCGGTGACGGCGAGAAAAGGTTTTAGAGAACTTTTAGTCTTCACCTTAACCTCAGCAATACCACGTAAAACACAATATGTACGCACCCCCATGAGCATCGTAGCGCAGCCTAGCCTCTTTCCAGTATCGCCGCCAGCTTGTCTCGCAACGTCTCAAGACGAGCTTAACGCTAGCACACCGTGGCAGCAAGACGAACGGCGTGCTCCTCTTTAGGGTGTGCTCATCTTGAGCTTCAGCGTCATGCACGGACCTCTCCTTTCAAGTGGTATTATGTGGCGAGAAAGTCGTCTGCTTCTTGCGCAGGAGTTGCAGTGATTTCAGAACGACGCCGATCTATGAATGCCTTTGAATAAAAGGATAGTCGGTAGACCTCAATGGCTAGATAACACTATATATATATATTTTTTACGATCAGCCAATAAGAGCTCGGCCTTCCAACATCCTTGCAACCCTCTGTACAAGAAGGGGACGAACGTCCACTTCGCATTCCTCTCAGCCACACCACTATCGACTTGCGGCTGGTTGGTGCGTGCGCTCTTCCCGCCCTTCATGAAAGCCAGCCTCGGTCAGGCCGGACTGTTTGCCCACGCGAGAGAAGTAGTGAATTCCGCGGGGCGCTTCGGAGCGTCGAGTGTTCGGCCCGCTAGGATGAAAGAACCACCGTACAAAGGCAGCACAGTGAACGTTAGTTGGCGGCGCACAAGATGAAGTGCCGTAGATCGCGGGCCCCCTTTGCAGCTGCATACAGATGGCAGCATCTAAGCGATCTGCAGTATGCCTTTACATTAATTTGTTGTGCGGGAGCTTCGGTAGAAAGGAATACATCGGGGCGTTCAATCTGCGAGACGCAACACGGCAGATTCATCACGCATTTTTTAAGCTTTTCTCTCGTTGGCGCTGGAAAGCCGGAAAGTGGAAGCTTTTTGCCTTCATCCGCTTACTTTGCCTCGTATTGGTTTAGCATAAAGCAGGCCGTTTTTTAAATTTGTCAGGGGCACTGTACCACTCGCGAGAAATTAGAGAACCCAGCTCTAAATTATTTCATAGCTGGTTTAAACTGTTCGCTTAAAGAAATCTTATCGAAGGTAGGAACACGGAGAGAGAGAATAAACTTTATTCAAATCGCCCCAGCAGTTTTGCTTTACGGCGAGATGGGGGAGAATGGGATTACCCCCTGTCCCGTGAAAAAAAATTTTTTTTTTTACGGAAAATCATATTATTTTAGGAGTTATAAGCGAATTTAAGTTACAAAAAGAAAGAAAGCATTTTTACTCCATTAAACAATCGAAAACAAAAATGATTGGAGGGTTGGAGCGAAGAGGCTGGGCAACTGACTGCGTGTTAGGCTTATGGCTGGCGCGCCCAGGACGTGCACGCCTCGACGCCTCATCGCTAAAACTACTTGCATGATCGTAGGATCAGGATCTAAACGCAATCGGCGTTATCAATGGACCCGGGCAGTTTGTACTTCGTCGTCGGCGAACCCAACGCCCGCCGGGGTAGAATAATGCTTGTCGGCCACTTAGCCACGCCTTCTCATGAATTTGAGTGTGGTGATGTGATCTTCGGGAAAGAAAATTCCATCATGATAGGTTACAAAAAAAAATAAAATACTGGTGATAGCGAGTGGAAAGAAGAATTTATTTTCGATTAAACGTCAAACACACCTCGGCAAAAAAAAAAGAAGCTAACAATATTGGGTTTTTCTAAGCATCTGCCTGACGACTTCGATGGATTTGATGAACTTGCGTGTCGCAGCACTTATACTTGTGTATAACATCAAAGGCAGCGGAGGGTCCCTAAATTACGCCTTTTACGCGTTCGAAATTCTAGCGCACTGCAATTTAACTATCCAGACTTCAGCTTTGATTGCATCTGGCGCCGTTTCTACCCTTGGCATTTGTTGTTTCGAAAGGGAACGGCTGCTGGCGAGATACGACTAAACATGATAATACTACCCATACACGAGGTCGTCCGGAATTTCAATGGACCCGATATTTGTTTCGTTATCAAGCTTCCAGCCTCAACTGGCACCGCGGTGAAAGTGCGTTCTGCTGGTTAGCGCTATGAATGTTCTCGGACTAACATGTAGTGTCGCCCACGTACGTACATACTCGCCCAACCGAGCGCACGGACTTGCAGACCAACACAAACACGTGGATTATAAATGAACTGCGAGGAGAGCATACGATGTACGGCGGGTTCAAGTCGCGCAAATAAGCGTCGTGCACAAACTCAGTCTAGCCTGACATCCTGACCCATGTCGTGCACACGTTCCGGCTAGCCCGCCGCACCCGCGGGAGGGCTAGCGCAGCAGCGCCACTACGCAGGCGCGCAGCCTGATTTGGCTGGTACCGCCACTGGGAGGTGGGCGTGTCGTGTTTCTCCCCCCCCCCCCCCCCCCCCCCCCCCCCGTGCTGCAGTGGTCCTTAAAAGGACCGACTAGTCTTCCGTCCACTGCCATCATCGGCAATTGCTGCGGAATGAAAGCGCATGGCGGGGCGGCGAGCAATTCCCGTGGAAGAATTTGACAGTTATCAAAGCCACAAAAGAAATCTGCGAAAAAAACGCGACAAGCACAAGAGAGTTAGCACTTCTTAGATGAATTATTTGCACCTCCTGGCCTTCAGAGGCCTCATACGATCTCGCCTTGCTGTCCTTTTGTTGTTCATAGCTTTGGTGTAAATGCAGAAAGGGGGGAGGATGAAGAACTTGAGGGTGCTTGTTATGAGTATGACATCCCATAATTCAACACTGCGCACATTTCTATATGGGGCCCCCATTGTACCCATCTTGTTCTTTCAGGCCTACCATCAAACAAAACCATCAAAATTTCGATATATACATATCTCTCTCTTCATTTTTGTTTCCACCGTACATTGCAAAATCAAAATGCCTCAAGAGCTCCACATTAGTTTTGCGTTACAGAGAATGGGAAACGTCCGTAATTTGTTCCTTTCAATGCATTCGCGTGTCACTCTCCTGGGCATGGGTATTGTTTTCGTTTGTTGAAAAACAAATGAACGTACGCGAAAGTGCGCAGGGGTCGCTGATAGATTAAGTGCCGTGTTACAGAGTAGAATGCGGGTTCCGTTTCAATATTTAGCACCTTGCCTTGGAATCTGGCTCCACCATGAAAATACCGTTTCCGCCGGAAGAATCTTTGAGTATAAATCTTTGCTCCGTTGACTGGAAAAAGATTAAGCGGGCGAAGAGAAGCCAAGCGAATCTGCGGGAAACATCCGGTGCCGTTAGCGAAGAGCGCACCTATCTGGGGAGTTGGCGGCGGACTTCCTAAGCCGATACAATCTGCAACGTCGTGTCTCATCCATAAATCTTAAACTGTCGCAGGAAACGTGGGGATCAGCAGCCGGCCTTCTTGGAGGGCGCGCACTCCGTGTGTCTCCTACGATAAACGAGACACGAGTAACGAAGTTGCCCGTACCACTGCTACCTCGGTCTCATGTGCTGTATATGATTGTGTTGTTGCGGCAGCACGAATAGCAAACGTTATTCTTGTTGTTGTGGATTAGGACTAAAATACCAGAGTTGTATAACTCTCTGACTCAAATTGTAGTCTAGTGTTCCCGATGACAACTGCGCATTATTATTATTAATATTATTATTAAAAACAAAAATAATGACATATTCTCGCAAGACCCATGATATATTCTTTCCATATAGTTATCATGGCGAACCGCTGTCACGTGTAAGTGAACTGAGGGACCTTGGAGTTGTCTTTGATTCAACCCTGAGATTTGACACTCATGTTATCAAAGTGGTTCAATCGGCCTTGCGCACGTTAGGTGCCGTGTCTCGCATAACGAAGGAGTTCAAAAGCCCGTCCGCTTTTTTTACGCTGTGGCGTTCCTTAGTTAGATTCCAGCTAGAGTACGCCTCGGTTGTTTGGAACGGCATTTCCAAAGCTAACAGTTTATCTGTCGAGCGAGTCCAAAACAAATTTATTTCTATCTTTAAAAATCGTTACCTTGAGAAAGGTGATCCTTGTCTGAACGGTGTGTGTAATTCGCAACTTGTCAACTTGTTGAGTCTGCAGCAGCGTCGGGTGAAGGCAGATTAGTTGTTTTTGTTTAAAACCGTGCGCGGCTCGATTAACTCTCCCAGCCTCCTGTCCGAGGTGAGCCTCAGAGTTCCACGTGTGCCTACACGGCTCCAATCATCTTTTGATATAGCTCGACATTTTAGCCACTTAAACCCGATCCAAAGATCGGCTGAGTGTTATAATCGCTACTCTGACACAATTGATATTTTTAACTCATGCGGGAGCAAGTTCGGAAATGCTGTTCAAATCTTCCTCTTGCAGGAAAAGGACCGATCAGTTGAAGCGTTGATGTAGAATATGCTTTTTGCTCTCACACCTGGTGTTGTCTCCGTTTTGTGCTTTTGATTTCTCTTGTTGATTTGAGTCTCTTTCATACTTGTTAATATTTTTATTCTAAGGCTGGAGAACTACGTTCTCCTTCTGCACTCGTGTGTATGCGTGTTTGTATGTCTGTGTTTTTGCTCGTTTTTTTAGTGTGCCAGGACTAAGACCGATTGGTTGTTCCTGGACACTTTAATAAACATTGATTGATTGATTGATTGATTGATTATTATTATTATGTTTTATTACTATGATAAGCTAAGCTTTCAGGAGTATCCTCTCTCCTGTTCATTCACTTTGAGGCATAGAAAAATTAAGAAATAAAGGTAACAGGAGAATGGGTAAATACTATTCTCGTCAACAGAAGTATTAAATAAAATAAACCTTAGGGGCTAAATTGCGTTATGGGATTTTGTCATTCCCCAAATTCTTCTGCTGCACTTTATTCATGTTTTCGCTGCCTCCTCGGCACTTATTGTACTTTTATGAAGATTAATAAGATGTTCAGTGCTTGAAAATCAGCATTAGAATGAATTATTTAATGTTTCTTTACTGGGCTGGAACAAATACCTAAACTTCATAAAGAGAGTAGTTTAATTATCTCTTCCTCACCTACATCTTGAGCCCAGAATCTAGACTAAAACGCAGCGAAAAGCAAAATCCATGGGCAGATGTTTCTACACTTTCTTTTATTCGATATGCGCTATCTATTTTCAAATGTAAGTTTTTCTTGCAGCCTTCACAACTATAGCAATAAAAAAAGATCAAACGGCAGCATGAAATCCTCTCAGTTAACCCGCGACGTACAGTCGAGGTGCGCTGAGAGAGTTTGACAATTGAACACTGAAAAAAAAAATTATTTAAAACCTTCGTCTTTTCTACCGACCTTACAATAAAAATATTCTGTTCTATAGCGGCCTACTTAAGATGTGTTGTGTGTGCATTAGCGATTATATCAAATAATATTCAATTATATTTGGAGAAAAAACTATTGATCTTTATCATTACTTTCCTCATTTATTTATATGGGCTAGATAATAGGACGAAAATTCGCGTGCGTTAAGGTTCATCCCGGACCGATTTCTCTTTTACTAGATTAGACCTAAGGAAGAGTTATTTTTTAGCAAATTGAATCTACCTTACAGAGACTGCACAAACGAATCAGAAATATTACGTAATCATCCGAAATCAAGCAAATGAAACACTTAACAAAATGTGCTAAGTGTTTTGATGAATGAAGGCATATGTACATCAGGTAATCATAAATGACCACAACGACACCTAGTAATCTAATTTTAAAAACTAGTGATACGCCCAAGTTTTTTTAATGTATGCAAACGCCATAAGTGAATTGTTGTGAGACCCCCGATGAATGACAAAAAAGACTCACATTTTTCATTATAACCGTTTTGAGAAAAAAAAACTCAAATAAGTTCATTGACACACAATATGTCTATTTCGTTGCCACATGTCACCCGCTGCAGTCAAATGTATTCAAGGTCATATTATTTTATTGCACGTGCTTAATGCATATACTTAAGCATAAGAGATTATAATAATGTTGAACTTGTGATGTTCACAAACAGTGTTTGTGGAATGACCCTCTAGCAGAAGAAAGCACAAAAACGTTTGAAACTTGTGCAGACGCGGGTAACCCCACATATTTTTTACGCCCCTGGATTAGGAAGCTGACTGCACGCGTGGCGACCAAGCTCTTGTAGAGTAGACAGTTGGGCGAGTTGGTAGATATTGAACATAGTTACAGTTGCGCACACAAGGACAAGGACAGAGAAGTGTAACACGTAGACGACAAACAAGCGCACACTCAGAACTCATGTATTAACGAGCCCTCGGGCCTGTGGTCCCTCGTGCCTGTGTGGCCAACGCTCGAGCGGATTCCGCATTCTGTACCACTTTGTTTTCCTCTTTCGTTAATACATGAGTTGTGAGTGTGCGCTTGTCTGTCGTCTACGTGTTCCTCCTCTCTGTCCTTGTCCTTTTGTGCGCAACTGTAACTATGTTCGACCAAGCTCTTTAACACTCAACTCGATTTGCTGGTAGCAGGAGTAACATTGTTACGACGAAAACGTTGATCTTGGCTCATTTTATAAGTAGGTTATATAGATAATTACCGAACGGTTATATGAGAGATTCATTAACAGAACAGTACAATCTTTACAGTATATAACTCGGGGGAAATTATCGCAGCGCATGACGATTTCGCCTGGTGTCCTCCTTGACAACACAGTCAAATCAAATCAAATCAAATCAAATCAAAGTTTTATTTTGCAGAAACAGTGGAAGGAGTCCCAGACAAAAAGCTGTTGAGACAGCTTGACTGGGTCTAGGAGAATTATTACATTGGCAGCAGCTTGGTAGTGCAACACTCTACTAGCGTAACATTGATGAAACAAAAAATAGATTAAAAATCATAACTTTGTAACAATATAACATTAAGTTAGTGAACGACGAAGATATAAGAGCGCAAGTCTCGTTTGCTAATTGTGTATTCGTTTAAGTTGTTTGTGAGGCATTTATTTAAAACTTTACATTATAATGTACAAACTTTACATAACAATGTGAATTGTGAGTTGTAGTTTGTGCGGGCACAAGGGAGGACCCATGCTTCTTTGGGGCAATGTTGACATCACTGCTATGCCTTACAAGCTCAGAAATTGTCAATAATAAGTCAATGAAGGGTGTGGATGAGAAGTGAATGGGAACAAAGCAAGCGATACTCATACAATTATTTTTATTTATTTGTTTATTTATTTGAAAATACTGTCAGCCCTCCCTTGAGAGCTATTACAGGGAGAGTATCCATCGTTGTGATGACCTATAAAAAACGCAAGCATAAGAAATTGTCAATGTAACGAACACTGCTGTTTGAACAACCAATGACAACAATGCACAACCTTGGCACTCTAAACAAATAAACAAATTGAACAAGTTAACCCACATAATTATTACAATTTGCACACTTAAAGGACATCACTTTAAGCTCTTATTATGTTAACAGCCTTGCAATAGAATCTTCAAAGGAGGACACGGTTTTCAAATTTTCAACATTATTGGGCAAGGAGTTCCAAGCCTCAATAGTTTTTACAAAGAAATACTGTTTAAAAGTATCTATTCGGCTTTTATAAGTTTGACATGTTTTTGTATGATTCAATCTACTTGATCGTTTTGAGCTGGATGAAATAACGTATTTATTCTGGCTTAAATTTAGTTTGTCGCTGAACATTAAACAAAGCAATATCAGTCGTGGCGACTTCTCGTCTTATGCGCAGAGGTTCTATATTACTAGCTCTGAGAATTTCCGTTAGGGATGCTGTCTGTCTATAGTTAGAGTGAATAAAACTCGCAGCTTGTCGCGGGACCTTTTCTAGCCTATCTTTTTTTTTTTTGTATAAGGATCCCAGTCGACACAACCGTATTCCAAGATGGGCCTAACATATGTTTTATAAGCAACCGTTTTGATCTCTTTCGTTCTATGTTTTACCTTGTGTCTCAAAAAACAAACATTTTTATATGTCGATGTGCAGACGGTGTCAAAATGCTTGGTCCAGGTTAGGTCTTAAGAAAACGTGACATAAAGGTACTTAAAGTGCTCTACATTGCTCAATTATTTGTCTCCAATGCAGTATTTAAATGGCAGAACGCTTCGTTTCTTAGTGATATCGCAATACACGGAGTTTATTTTCATATCCCACTTGTCACACCATTCTTTGATGCGTTTAAGATATTTATTTAGTGAAGTTTGTCGATCGGTTGAATTAACAGCTTAGTAAATGATACAGTTTTTGGCGAAGAGCCTTATATGAATGTTTGATAGAGTACTATGTCATTTATATATATTAAGAACAGAAATGGCCCCAAGACAGTGCCCTGGGGCACGCCCGAGTAAACTGGAAGGTTTAAGGCGTGGCCGTTAATTTCAACATACTGGCTTCTATTAGTTAGATATGACTCTATCTATCCGTTAATCGTTGAGTGAATTCCGATTTTTTTAGCTTTTTATTTGTTTCCTGTGAGGCACGCGATCAAAGGCTTTAGAAAACTCTATACAAATAGCATCAACCTGTTGTTTATCATTAAGTGTGGAAGCTATGTCATGGGGTACCTCAATTAGTTGCGTTATTGTCGAAAGTCCAGACCGGAACCCATGCTGATCAGAATAAAGCAACTTGTTAGCTTCAAGGTGATGAAATATGTGTTTTGCTATTATATGCTTCATGACTTTACATGCTACAGCTGTTAAAGTAATTGGCCTGTAGTTGCCTATGGCCAGTCTGTCGCCCGTTTTAAAGATCGGGACAACACGTGCACACCGCCAATCAGAGGGAGGCTGCGATGACTGTAAAGCACTTACAAATGAACAATGTAAATAAAACAAAATCCATTTCGCGTACCCCTTGAAAAGAGTAGTCGGTATCTTATCTGAACGACATGCTTTCTTTGTGTCGAGGTATAACAGTTTTGACAGAATTCCTTCTTTTGTTATTGTCAGTTGTGGCATGGGGCGTACGGTATCACTTATTCGATCTATCTCTGGCCGTTTCTATATTACCGACATTCTGTCCTGCCCTTCTTTTAGTCATGTTTTCAAGATTACCGTGTGGTGTCTCGCGTGTAAATATTGACTAAAAAAAACAGGTTAAAACTATCCGCAAGAGCGCTGGTATCTATTACTACCTTTCCGTCCAGGGTGATTTGTTCAATATTATCTTTTTTTCGGGTTCAGGTGTCGCCAGAATATTTGGGGGTTGTTACTTAGGAAGTTATGAAGAGTTTCTAAGAGGTAATTATGCTTTGACATTTTTACCATTCCTTTAAGTTGTTGGCTTAGCTGCCGTATGCTAACACTTGAATTCTTATTTTTCTACATCTCTTCAATTTTCGTTTAATGTTTATTATATTTCTCGTGATCCAAGGATTATTCCTCCTTAACTTTTTCACTCTATTGGGTACGTATTCACCGATGCAACGAGAAACTGTGTCCTTGAAGTAATTCCATCCATGCTGAACATCACCACCACTACACAATAACTCGAAGGAGTTAAATGATATTTCCAAATGATCAAGAATGCTTGTGTCGTCGGCACCTTCGTAGTCCTTGTACGTAAACTTGTTTGGTACTGAAGTCGTAGATTTTTCGTCACAATTTATAAACAACAAAACCATCTTATGATCAGATACGGCATCAGCCACAAACACTTTATATTCACTAATATTGTCACTTACAAAGACTAAGTCCAACACTGATTGACTAGTGTCAGTTACTCTAGTGAATTCTTTTACTATTTGGGTAATGCTGTGGCTGAAGGCAATCCGGAGCATTTTTTTCGACATTTACTTTGTCCACACTTCCAGCTAACGAAACTTCCCAATTAACAGAAGGCAAATTAACATCACCCGACAAAATTACTCTCGTGTTGTCATTAACGTATTTATGCAGTATCCCAGGTAGCACACCGCGTCGGCCGGTATCGGGACTACGCCGGCCGGTCCCGGTAACAGGATGGCGGCGCCCGGCCATTGGCGCCGGTGAGCTACCGGCCACGGCCGGCGTCGGGGTTTCGTCTTGCTCACTGGCCAGTTCCGCCGAAGAAGTTACAGTGACTGGCCGGCATCGGGTTTTTGCTGTCTTTGCTGGCCAGTCTTTCTATGGAGGTTCCAGTAACTGGCCGGCATTGGTATTTTGCTGTCTTTGATGGCCAGTATTGACATGGAAGTTCAGTAACTGGCCGGCATCGGCACTTTGCTGTCTTTGATGGCCAGTATTTACACGGAAGTTCAGTGACTGGCCGGCATCGGCGCTTTGCTGTTCAGGCTGGCGAGCCCCGCCATGGAAGTTCCGTTTACTGACTGACATCGTTTTATCTTTTTTTTTGCCGTTTTTACTCTGCAGTCAAGTCCTCCAGATTTTGACGAACTGTGGCAATTCATGAATAGCGAGTGGAAATATTTGCGTAGATCAATCCTTCGGAAATAACTGCCGACGCTGCTGTATTTGATCCCAGCATGGCAGGGCTGACGTGTTTTATCGCGAAAACGCGAGAAAAAATAATGCGGCGTGGAACATTTGCAGTTCAGGATTCGAGACTCTGACCACCTACGCTATGAAGAATAAATTACACAACACCGAACGACACCTTTTCAGGAAGCTAGTTTAATTTGATGCACTATACTTAAGGTCGGTGGTATACGCAGGTGTTTGGCACTGATAAGAAAAATAAAATAAAAACGGTATAGCGGAGAATCCGAGTGAAGAACAACAACCACAATTAACAAACACGTGGCATGATTGAGCACGCGCTTTGAGTTACAAAAACAATAATTTGCATTACATTGCAGAATCTGGACAAGAAAGAGATGTGTGTTTTGCTTATGACGCTGCTAGATGTACACAACTTTCCTGAGATCATGTTATTGGTAATTTTAATTGAGTGTGAAAATATGCTATTTCGGGCAAGAATCGACTATTTTCTGTGGTAGCTTCGACCATCTAACAGAAATATTTCAAATGTCCACATAGCCAGATGATCTGTCCCCGATAGCTTATGTTATACGACATACCGCACCAAAAAAAAGTAAATATAAAAACATTTTTTTTTTTTTTTAGCACGATAAAATGGGAAACACAAAGGCGTTGTGGGTGTTTACACTGCCGGGTTTGTGAATGTGACCCCTTGGCGCTACAAAACATAAATATTATCGCACCGAAGGATACCGTTTCTGAAAGCTAGTTTATTTATCCGCACTGTTCTTCGATCTCAGGAATAAAAACATGATAGGCCTAATAAAAAAGTAAAATTGCGGAGCACAACCTCAATAAGTAAAACCAGGGGGCAGGCGATGGATATCCCTGATGTGCCAGAACAAAATTAAGTACTACTTTCCGGAAGTCAGAAAATTAAGAGATGTGCTCAATACGTAGCGCGCTATGAGCTCAGGTAAATAACTGCCTTAAAATAGCGGTATTTTTGTTTTAATAGTGGCTAAAGGTGACCGCCTTCAGACAAACTTCGGCTGCATCACTGTGGCAGTTTGACCATTTACATACACATTTTCCCATTTTTCTCTCAATATTCCCATTATTATTAGCTTCTTTACTTCGTTGAAAGCACTTGCGCTGTTTGCGTACTACACCAACCAACCTATTAGCACGGAGGGAGCGATTTATCCCGCTAAAGTTGAGGCTTGGGCGAGTTCGTACATACTTCGGAAATTAAAAACAGCGCGGAAAGACGAGGACTAGACAAAGAAGTGACACGGACGTAGCGCTACGTCCGTGTCACTTCTTTGTCTGGTCCTCGTCTTTCCGCGCTGTTTTTAATTTCCGAAGATTTATCCCGGCAAACAGGAGGGCCACGGTTTGTGCATTGCATCAACTCAAATTTGGGCTCGCACTTTCTATTTTCACATTCTGCGTGACTTTTACCCTAAAGTAGGGGGCCGGCGACTGCAAAAAACACAGCAAATATTTAAAATAATAAAAAAAAAAAAAAACGCGATAAAAAAAAAAATTGGAAAACTTTCTCTCTAGTGGGATTCGAACCACCGACCACTACGTTACCAGCAGGAGGCGTTAACAACCAAAGCCAAACCGACATACAGAACGTCTGATGTTTTAAAAGATTATACGGCTGTTGAAGTCGGTTGGATACATTGTGCGGTTAGTTTCGTATTTATTTTTTTGCTACGTGTTCAGGACGCATTTATATTATTGTGGCAATGTTTACATGCTAAATAAGTTATTATTACTGTGTATACTAATGTTTTTTTTTAAATTTGCATTGCTGGTCGTTTTATTGCAAGCGTGTTGAAGATAGTTTCCGTAAAGTCGCTAGATATCCATTAGAGCCAACCAATGCAATCCAATCCAATCCACAGACCTTTTTTGCACGTTTGGCCGGGCGTGTGGGCTTACATATCTCTGTCTTCACGTCAATTCACCGATTAGTCGTGATGCGTGGAGTTTATCTTAGTTTCAAATGTGTCTGAACAAGAAGGAAGCGACTGTGAGCCGTGGAACTACGTCAAATCTGCTCGACAGCCAAGATCATGGTACGGTCGTTCCAAAGTAAGTTCCTTTCTTTGTCTGTTAGGGCTAGATTATTCTTTCCTCCGTTCAAAATCCTTGTTATTGTCTAGATCGCTTGCTTTTACCAGTATTACTAATTGTGCGCGAATGGGGTAATGCGAGGCTGTTTTTCTTCGCTCACAAATAGGCTGCATACTCGCTCGAGATCCATCAGTAGCGGCGGAACGTTTGGGGAGATGGAGGGGGGGGGGGGGGGGGGGGAAACCGCGGCAGCGCTTGGGCAGCGACGGGGCGCGCGCGGGTGGTGGGGGGGGGGGGGGGGGGAGGGGGGGGGGGGGAGCCGCGGCAGCGGCGGGCGCGCGGGGGGCCCGGCCCGCCGGCGGGTGGAGGCGGAAAGGGGAAGGGGGGTTGTTTGATTGCCTCCCTCCACCGTATTGTTCACTGGTAAACTAGAATGTCTGGAAGAGCGCGGTGCCCTCCGCCTCTATTATTTGTCGCGGGCGTTGGCCGTTGCAGTGGGACAGCATCGGCGACATGGAACTCTGTGGTGTCGTCGGACGAAAATCGGTGTTTGTCGCTCTAGTGGGTCGAGGCTTTTAGAGAAAACGTGAATAATTAGCAGATACTATGAAAACCATACAAGGGGATTATTTTAGGCCTTTATTATTCTTAGTATGGGCGACCAATGTGTCCGCACATCCGTCCGTTACCTGAGCTGCCAAGAAAATTGTGTTTACAGTCTTATGCATATGGGTGGGAGTTAGCACATTCCACTTGGACCTGTTCGAACTTTTTCTAAAGCTCCTTTCGCATTCTTTATTTTTTTTCTTCTCCAATTTGTGAGTTGGGAGTCCACACTCGTATGTAGTGTATGTATTCCTCTCTTTTATTCCTTATTTTTTGTTTGTTACTTTTCAGGATGTTCAATCAGAATGAACTCACCACCTTATTACATGGAAAGGCTGTTGTTATTTCCAAAGTGTCTGTAAAACAGTCTACCTGACATCTTTTGCTCACGCCCTGGTTTCTGAAGCTCGCATTCTCCGAACACAGCCTTTCTGATTTCTCTGATCATTTTTCTTTTATGTTCAATAGATCAAGTTGTGAGTGTGCACCAGTCTGCGTCCTATGTGTTCCTGTTCTTTTGTCCTTGTCTTTTTGTGCACTTTTTTCACGTTGGTCTATGATATTTTTTATTGTATGTTCTAATCTGTGTTTTCATGTTTATACTTACTGCAGTCCTTACCGAGTAGAAGTTGGCATTCACTTTCGCCATACTGATGTGAGTGTCCTGAGACGACACAGAATGACAGCTTCCTCTGCTGAAGGCCAGGCTTCATGGAAGACTGCCAAGGCTGTTCATGGTAAGGTGCTCTATATATTGAGCAATATAATAGAAACTTATTGCTGATAGGATTGTTTTTAACGCAGACTGTGTTTATGGACTGGCCTTTAGCAATTCCAATGCCATTCACGTGGAATGAAATCCTGTAGGGAAATTGCGCATCCCATTCGTAAGCGGAATGCTGAGTTTACAACAGAAGTGCGTCTCGACTTGCTGCCAGTATTGCTGTGTGTGTTGTGTTTGCATTTTTATTTGTTTATTTAGTGTTCCCAATAATGGCTGAAGCCTTCCCATTGGAAGTGGCAACACACAAACACAAATGAACGGCAAGAGAGGTGAACAGCGCCACTCACGCCGTTCGCCACCGCACCCATTGGTTTTCGATGAGGTTTGCAGTATTGGTCTCTGGTATTTGGTCATATATCGCACATGAACACAACCAGTGCACTGTGCCTACAATTCAGCACTCACAAGATTTGCATTAATACACCCCTGCAGCTGGTCGCACTTTCAGAGTCATTTTAATGTTGCAAAAAATGAATAATGACATTGGCATATTTCCCGTGCCAAATCCTTCATGCCTGTTCCGAACTCTGATCCCCACGAGATCACAGTAGAGTCGTTTCTGTTGTACAGTAAAACCTCGTTAATTCAACCCCCGCTAATTTGGATAATTTGAACTGCCGATTCGGTCCCGTCAAACGTATGTATTAGTCAATGGCAGCAAACGCTCATAAATTCAGAGGGAACTCGTCGCACTATCGTAAATTCGGACGAATTCGGCAGGTGGCGCTATCTACCGTCTGTTCCAAAAGGTATAACCGATATCCATCCGAAGTGCGCACGTGATTTTTCCGGTTTTCCCATGGTTTTTCGGTTCTCCGTGTTTCGCACCAGTTTTGCTCTGGATCGCCGTGCTTCAGCGCGTTACTCTCCTGGCAAGGAAGCGGCAGAAGCATTGCTGCAACGGAAAAAGGGTAGCACAAGTGACCGACGACCGGAATGGCAAAATCGCGACACGCGGGGCTATTGTTCCCGAGCGTGCCAATAGGGAGAGTGAGTCACGTTTTATGCCTCAACGCGGGGATCCTAAAGCCCGCCATTTTAACAACTATCCTATCCCTCAATTTTTCGTCGGCCACCCCCTCATTGTAAATTGCAACGGGACTGGCACTCTCGCTATCGGCGCTCGGGAAAAATGGCGCCAGGTGTCGCGATTTCGCCACCCCGATTACTGGTCAGTTGTGCTACTCGTTTTCCATTGCAGCTCTACTAGGCTAAGAATTTAGCGACGAAAGTGGAAATACTGAGGGCCTTAAAGGGCGGCGTCATTCGACAACTTATGGAAAGTTACGACGTCAAGAGAAGCACTTTGGCCACGTACGTAAAAATTTTGGCCGATATCCTACGGGCTTTTGAGAGCGAGAAGTTCAACGCGAAAAGAAAGCGGCCTTGGAAGGTGGTGCACCCGAAACTAGAAGAGGCCTTGCTGTGCTACATTGTCAGTGCACGGGATGCGTAGCTCCGACAGTGCGAGTGCGGTGGAGCACTCGACCGCGCTAAGGAAAGTTGCCGTCTTTGCCCAAGTGTCGTCCAGAAAGCAGGCGGTAATAACAGATTTTTTCTCAAAATAAAGGTTTGTCACAGGGCAACGTTTTCGCGCAGCTTTCTTTGTCCTTTCGATATTTCTACTTTCGGTTAATTCGGACATTTTTGCCGGTCCCATGAGATCCGAATTAACAAGGTTTTACTGTAGTGGCACGGCAGATTTTATACTTGTTTTGCTTCAACCTTTGTAAGGGGGACGCTGTAATCCAATTCTTCTCATCTCTGATGTACTAGATAGCACCATATTTGCAGAGATAGTCTTTAGATTTTGTAGTTCCAGCAAAATATATTTCAGCTTATAAAATATTTGTTATTTGGCTTGTACATTTTCAAGCAGATCTAGATTGAAGGCATCAAATATCTTACCTGCAGTCATGGTATGTGTCCGAAGTATATTGCATTAAAATAATTGACCCAACCTCTTATTTTTGTTTTCAGTGCCTCTAGCGAATTGTGGATGCTAGGGTTGCTTTTGTTTGTTTCACATAATCTACAACACTTTTTTCATCTTTATACTCAGTGCAGCCCTTGCCGAACGGAAGCTAGCATCGACTAGGCCAATTCGTTCCTGCATCATCAGCCAAGCCGAGGATCAGGTCCATGGCAGTCTGCGAAGGTTGTTGATGGTAAGCTGCCTTACATATACAGCTGTGTAATAGCAGCTTGTCCTGGATGACAATTTGAAATGCGTGTTTATGTTTTAGAAAGTGAAATTTGCATGGGCATACTTGCAACGTGAAACCTCACCAAGCCTGTTCTGATCTTTCATCCTTTTGAGATTTCAGTACAGCCGTTTCTGCTGCACACATACTGCCTACTTTGGCCAAGTAGAGACTTGATCCATATGAAGGTAAGCAGGTGATTATCAACTGCTCAGTGCTGTCCGTGGTGACGTTCTCTCCTTATCAGATGACTTACCATGCTTGGTTCGCAAGGCATTTTAAAAGGAGAGCAAGTCCGCTGGTGCATGATGCTCCCAGTACTGAACAGTCGACGATCGCTTGTTCACACTCGTAAAGATCACGACTGTACTTCAAGCACGGCAAGTGTGACACTTATGTGATTCAGCCAGTGGCTGTGCAGTATAAAACGAGCCCAATTGGCAACTTTAATGCAGTCTCGTGTAGTCCCATTGATGTTTTCTTTTGGCATGCATGATATGTGTTCACACTTTTTTTTTCCTCGCTTACCGATAGTCCTAGCTGTCTGCAGAGAGTGAGTGTGAAACATGCCAACAAGCCTCTAAAGCAGTTACAATTGAAAACGAGCGTGTTGGTTAATAGATACAAAACTTGAAAGTATAAAACAGAGAGGACGAGGACGAGAACAGGATATCTTTCATTTAGCAACAACATAGAATGGCACAACGATAAAAAAAAAACAGAGGTCGAATTCTTAACACCAGAGGTAACTAGAATATTGACACCTCGTCGTGACGCTACAGATTTTTAAACTCTTATATTTATAGTACAATTCTTTTTGGACTGCAAACAAGAATAATTCTGCATTATCACTGACAATGACCGAGGTTAATTCTAACTAATCGAAAATAACTTGATTACTGATGCGCTTTTCAAACTTTTCTTTTAGTGTATTCCCTTTCCTTCATAACTAGTATCTCCTTTCCCTCTTTGAGAACGCTGAGACCCTTGGGGGCGGTTTTTTTTTTTTTATCGTTATGCCATTCTATGTTGTTGTTAAATGTAAGATGTCCTGTTCTCGTCCTCGTCCTCTCTGTTTTATACTTTCAAGTTTTGTACCTCTAAAGCAGTATGCAGTGCAATTTCGGTCTATTGTGCAAGCGAGGAAGAAGACTGCACGTTTGGCTGTTGAGGCTGTGATATAGACATTAGATAGTTTTATCTGAGCATTGTTAGACCCGCTCCACTCAAAAGGAAAGCACCTGCATGCACACAACGCTCAGTCAGCAACGACCAACCGGAGCGCAGATGCCGATGGAGAAGACAATTCCTGCACCCCTATGGCCACTGCCGACTGAGCGTTACGTGCATGCCTGGTTAATTTCCCGCTCAGTGGCTGAGCTGAGCGGGCCGTAAAAAGCGCTCAGCTAAAGCTTTTTCTGATAGGGGGTGGCTGACGCATAGATATTTCGGACAGAGGGATGGCCGACACTGCTCACATCAATTCTCAGTGTGAGCAACTCTCATCGCAATACGGAAATTATGATTAAAACTTCCTCTACCCGTTTCTGAAGGTTTTGGGACATGTGCTCCTGGCAGTATTGTCGGGCTAGACATCATTACACCCAGGTCCACTCTAATAAATTCTAAGAGGATGAAGTCAGTTGCCATATAACTTGTGCAAAACTAAATCTGGAACTCACCCCTCCTTCCTGTTTTCCACTGTATTGAGAACCTTGTCCCAGTATGTGATGGGTATGTGAAGAAAATTGACCAGATAAACAATATCACTTAGAAAATAGATGTCCCATACATATTAACCTGCATCTACCAGCCACTGTACACTACCTCACTACTGATTTGGTATCTTTCAATTGATATTCCTGAACTGTTCGCACCTGTAGACATCTTAATGATGATAACGAGGGAATGTTTCATCTCATGGGATGTCATATGCGTAAAGTAAGTGAGGCTTGCGGGCATTTTAAAGGGCTAGGGCATGCCGATGGAAAACACTCAATGTGAGTTTGATGGTGGACGCTGATAATATATACTAGTTTTTGTGTAAGTCACTATTTTTTATTTCATGAAGTCTGCAGATGACTTTTAGTCGTCAAGTTGCCATTATGTGGGAACCGGGGTGTCATACTCTGCAATGCATTACATGTTTACCTGTGTCTACCCAATCTCATTAGTATGTGTACAACGGTGAGCTGTATATGTCAAGGATATGATTTGTCATTGTCCCAGTAATGCTAATGAATCGCTATGTTTACCTAAAAATGCTGAATATGGATATCGGGGACTGCACACCTATCGTAACAAACGTCAGTGTTAAACAACATGACAACTACTCTGCCAAGCTCGCCCGTCTCTCGACATGCCCTTTTGAATTAAAATAGATGATTTCCACAAGCCTTTCTCTGAAGTGGGCCTTTTTCATACAAATAGCTGACCTTGATTATGAGATAACTGGACCATTTTTGCCCCTTGGTCATCCAGTGTGTTGTTACAGGTGTGTCCCTTAGGGATTCTTGTTTTGATATAGTTTCCAGATTGAAAATAAAATAAAGACAATTAGTGCATTAGCTACAAAAAAATTTCCTTTTACATGGGCTGCTTGTCTCATGCCCCTCACCCCAGTTTGGAATTTCTGGATTGTCACGTCCAGCTGGTATTGATTTACCCTGTCATTCTACTGTGGTGTCGATTCTCTTTACAGGTGCTGTAATGAAGGACTTGCCTTCTCGGGTGCATGGTCGACTTCCATCACAAGCTGCATGAGAAGTGTGAAGAAAACTTCCTAGGCCCGTGACATGCAGCCTCTTTCATTCAGCGCACTCCTCTGGCGACAAGCGCATGATTACCAGCCGACTGTAGCTTCACTGCAACTGACAAACAATGACGGTAACAATTTTGTATGTTTCATTTATTGTTTACACACATTACGTGTTAAAAAAACCCTTGTTATGAACTACATCATTTCTATCCAGGTGTGAATTGCACACAAAACCAAATGTTAGCATGGAAAACAAGACCGTGAACTGTATGGTTTTAGCCCGCTAGCCTGGGGTCTTGCTGGTATCTTGCGGTACTGCTGGTACTATGCGGGGGATTTGTGCTGGCAGCAGCCCGGGAACTCGCTGGGAAAAAAGACCGGGAACTGTATGGCTTGAGGCCGCTAGCCTGGGGTCTTGCTGGTATCTTACCGTATTACTGGTACTACGCTGGGGGTTTGTGCTGGCAGCATCCCGGGAACTCACTGGGACGCCCAGTGCCGGGCGTCCCAGTCAGTCCCAGTCGCTGGCCAGTGACTGGCAATCTCACTGGCCCGTTGTCGCCCCACGGGGCGTTTCCAGCGTCGGGCCAGTAGGATCTTGCCGGCAGACCGGTACCGCCCCATTCCCAAACCAGCGAGTTGTGCTACTTGGGATGAGATCGAGATCTTCTAGAAAATTAACGGGGCTGTTCGGGGGCACGATATGCCGCGACAACAAGAAAAGATAAGTCACAATACTTTATTTTACAAAAAAGCATCTCACCCAAACAATGTTCTAAGACAATACAATGTGAATCCCTCTTAACAGCAATAGCGACACCGCCTGCCCGAGAGCCCCGATGCTTTCTGATTAATTTGTAATTAGGTGGGATGTCACAGTCACTCGTTACGTCGGGCGTAAGCCAGGTTTCTGTTATACTGAGTATATGTGGTGCGTGACAGAGAAATACGCTTTCTAGGTCAGTGACTTTGTTTAATATACTTCGTGTGTTTAAATTGATTACTTGCAGTTCTGACGGTGAGCATTCTTGCTTTTTTTTGACATTTATCTTGTTCACTGCGGTTTCTTACAAGGACGCGTTGATCCTGCTTCGGGTCCCATTCATATGTGTATAATTTTAAGTTTGTCGTGGACTAGAAACAAGTTATTCATGCGTTCAGCCGAGTCATACATGCGTTCAAGTGGAGTTTTTTGATATTTCAAAAATAAAGGTTCCGCGAGGTCTGCGTAGGAAATATCAGCAATATATCGTACTATTTTTTCTAGTAAGTGTGTTTTTAAGGTTCGTTTTTGTTGTCGTAGCCCAGTGGTTCTCAACCATTGATGTTTCGCGGACCCCTTGTGGACCAGCGGAGATGGTGAGGGGAGGGGGAATGTATAAGTTGAATATAATAATGACATTATGAATGGATTTAGCTAAGGGCTAGTGTGAAGTAGACTTCTCTTATTGACATACAGACGAAAAACTAGCCCGTAAATGGAAAAATTCCTTCTCAATCAGAAGAAAATACAACTTTTAGTGCCGGGCTTTACTGATGAGGCAGGGCTTCGCGGACCCCTTAGGGTCCGCGGAGGCATTCTGAGAACAACTGTTGTAGCCCTTACAAGGTGACAATCCTTTAAATGGGATCGAAATAATTGAAACAATACTTTAAATAAGATTGAAATAAAAAACGTCACGTTATACATGCGTTCAACAGGAGATATTTGATATTTTAAAAATAAAGTTTCCTTGTGGTCTGTGTAGGAATTATCAGCAATATATCGTACTATTTCCTCTAGTAATAGTGTGTTTTTAAGGTTTGTTTTTGTTGTAGTAGCCCATGCAAGTTGACAATACTTTAAAGGGGACTGAAATAATGCGTAATAAATTTTAGTTTTAATTTTGAGTGGTAAAACATTGCGGCAACCAGAAACAATACCAACAACCCGAGAGAGATTAGCTATTAAAAAATTTACATGACAATCCCACGTCATATTCTCTGAAAAAATACGCCTAAAGCTTTATGCTTGCTGACGATTTCGATTGATAAAGCACCTAGTGAAATATTGTAAATTATTGAAATGGTTTTAATTTTCGATCCCAATAAGATTGCTTCAGACTTTATTCTATTTATCTCGAGGTCCTTAGTATCAGACCGGAATGCAAATTTGGAAGAGTAGAATTGGCTTGGCGCAACAGTGTACCAGCATTGGCGGTAGGGAAAAACATACTCTTATCGTCCGCATATACAACGAACTGCACTTGGTTATCAATGTTTACTAGGTCATTTATGTAGACGTTAAATAGAAAAGGTCCAAGTATGCTTCACTGTGGTACACCACAAAGAATGCTTTGGAAAGAAGATAAAGAACAGTCAATAACTACACACTGTTTCCTATTTGTTAAATATGAGCGAAGTAAGGCAAGCGGTACACCGCGGACGCTATATCGACCAAGTTTTATAAATAGCACTGTGGGATTTAGGACATCAAACGCTTTACTGAAGTGAATGAACATACCTAAAGTAAGCAACCTTTTTTTCTGTATTTTGTAATTTAATTCCTTTTTGATATAACAGGGCGGCTTCCGTAGATTTTCTTTTGCGAAAATCGAACTAATAGTCTGTTAATATAGATTGTTTACAAAAAAAAAAACGTGATCGAGGCGCATAAGAATAATCGTTTCGAGTACCTTAGAAAAGCGAGATAACAGAAATATTGGCCTATAGTTACTCATAACATGCTTATCACCTTTATGTGCAACAGGGCCTTTAGCCAACTTCATGTTTGCGGGAAACTGAGCAGATTATAATGATGAGTGTGCTCACTGAGGGCCAATTATATGCATTACAAATTTAACTGGCTTTATTTGGAAGTTAACTATGTCAACACTTTCGCAGTTTTTTAGTCCTACAAGGATGTTAAACACCTCTACTCGTAAGTTAGATTGATAAGCACGCATCATCAGTATGTTTTACGAAAAAGAGGACGTTTTCATTATTTACACTGGCCTGTGCATCGGGCCTGTGCAGTGGAATAGTCAGTAATAAAATATTCCGCCAAACGTGCCCCTGACATGTTACGACCGTCCATAGTTAATTGGCCAATAAAGTGGGAAACCTTGCTACTATTTAAAATGCGTGTGCACCCGACAACAGCCAAACTCCGCGGACAAGGATGCGCACAAAGGGCGGGCGATAAACCTCGACCACAGCTGCGAGGGGATCCAAGTACAGCAGCATGCGAAAGACTCCAGAGAACAAGGTTCTCAGACGCGAAGGTTAGTTTTTAGGGGTAGGGTGCCGTTCGAGGCTCGACGTAAAGCGATGATTATCCTCTATGATCTTCTGGGCTCTCTTATATTGATTTTAGCAACCTCCTGGGCAACCTAGGCATCCGATTTTCCTATGCTTGGCACTGATAGAAAAGCTTGCAGTCTCAAGCCAAAATGAATATCCCAGAAACAACATCATGCACAAGAGTCGGTATACACGATCGAAAGCCACATCCAAAGTGCCGATCTTAAAAGCCGGCATGTAGAAAACAAGGCCTCACAAGCGGGTCTCAACATACAGGTGTAGCGTTACAGAGGTCGCGTTCCCGCTCGCCCCCCCCCCCCTCCCCCCCCCCCCCCCCCCCCCCGCTTGTATTCGATATTTGAGAAGTAATAGACTGTACCGTACGGATGACCATCATCGGCTGAAAGACACTCGTGGACCCGCAGAAAATGTAAGCACAAGTGTGGATAAATTAAACAAGCGTGCGAACATGGCCTCATTACAGTTTGTTTGGTCGTTTAACAAGGCAGGGACCTTTCTTGCAATAACATGTGTGTGGAGAAATCCCTGGTCTGTATAGAAAATTATATAATGCATATCCCGTATGAGGAAACTAATATTGACTTTAAATGAAACATATTTAAATTGATGCCAAAATTTTTTACGCCATTGATTGTGGTGCTGGAGCCTGGGCGTCGATTAAAATTTTTAACCTGATTATTTGCTACCCTTTATTCAATTGATGAAACCATTAAACGGTATCTTTCATTCTTAGGCATAACATTTTTTGAACGCCAAATTGTAATTTTTTTTTAATTGCCTGAATATGTGATATACGTAGCCATATACAATTTCGAATATGAATCAATCTCGATATGTAGTTGGAACAGCTAAAAACACTTACACTCATATGTTCTTATTTCAGGTGTATGAGGTAAAGAAATTCATTGATATTCTTCGGCAAGAGTGATTTTTGATTGTTCAGAATGTTCTCTGCGGCGCTAAAGGAACACTCGCACGGCGTTCAATTTGCCGAAGCACGTGTAATTTTGTCGTCTGGAGTTACAAATATCGCACTTACAGTTTACTTTAGGTTAAAATTTCACCTAATATTACCCTTCACACTGGTGTACCCGTCGACGTCTGCGTGGTGAAAGCGTTATTACTTTTTTTTGGTTCGTCACAATTTCACTGACCAAGCGTTTACAATGAGTTGATCATGATTAAAACATTGAACAATTCATCAGTAGGCTAACCGATCAATTTCCCAGTACTAGAATTGTGTAATTATCCAGACTCTTAGTATACTTTTTATATAATTTGCGAAGCCATATAACAGCGCGAGTCATACCCATATCCATTATCACGACAAGCAAGACTGATAGTGTAATGGATCTTGTATGTTTGCGAAATAGAGCCCTACGATGTAGATTCATTTACAGTACGTTTCTTATAGGTTCCTGCGTTCAGGAATATCTAAGAAAGCAATAACATTTAAATCAAAATACTAACACATAGAAAATGAAATAAAAAGTAGGTCTATTCATTATCAATGCTTCTTTGGTGAGTGCACACGAGAACTCCATTTTTCGCCGGTAAGAGAAATGAGACCGCCCCCAACTTTCCGCTGAGCCACGACCCTCCGTCCATTTACGATTGCTCTCCATACAAAACAAAGATCGTTTGTCTTAATATCAGGTCATTTAGTGTGAATTACTTCCCACGAGAATGTCCGGTCTCTCGAAACTAACTTAAAACTGCGTTATTTATATTTTACATGCGTCGAATAGATTCTACTTACCTATAAAGTCAAGACAAACTCTTTTAGGCCATTTTCTTGTGCTCTGCATTTAAGCAGCATACATTTCTAACTCTCAATCTATTTATTTATTTTATTGTTCAAGGTTTTCGCTCAAGTATAAAAATGAGCATAGTCTGAGCGTTATACATACTTATATGTTTAAAACTTTCCATTACCTCTCCATTTCAAGAACTGACTTCCAAAAGAAATAATACCTGAAATTCTTAGTTTCCGGGCGCATTCTTGACTTTTGTAATGCTCACCGATCGTATTCAATTCACGCAGTTTTATACAGGGTTCGGCAGTATCGCGATACAAGGGTACCGCGATAGTATTTCAGAAATATATTTCGTATCTGTATTTGTGTATTGCGATACATTTTTTTCATCGGTATCTGTATTTCTGAGTCTAAATACATTTGGAATGTTTCTTTGTATCGCGATACAATCATAATGAATTGTATTTCGTTAGATTTCTTGATAAATACTACACCCCCCCTTCCTGCCAAAATACTAGTCCAAACGCCTTTTTCTTTTCTTTTTTTTTTACTTCTGAGGGCAGCAGGGTCAAGGAGATGCTGAGGCATTGTTACTATGCTGACCAAGGTTTCTTCCGATTCTCGAAACAATTTTTCTACGCGTTCTCTTCTCTCTTCTGAGAAGTGTTGCGCAGTCGGAGACCCGAACCAGGTGGGTGGCGTGCCAGGAGTGGAGTCAGAGCATCTTCTGCCGCAGGTCCCTAGGTAGGGACTTCATATGTCGTTGTTTGCTGGCATCGAATGCCCGCTGCTAACCGTCTCTCTTGTTTTGGCGTAGACAGTACGACCAGTCAGCAAAGCTGATTTGCAGCACGAGCCTGGCGGGGGTTTACTTGACATGACTCACGCAGTGAAGTTCAACATATATCCGAATGCGTCTGCGCCAGTAATATTGCACGGCTCAAAGGTACGTCATCAGGCGACGTAAATGTGACCCGCTGCTCTGGTGATCCAAGACACAGGAAGGAGGCTAGACGTGGCCTCGCTGTGCCGACACAGACTTGTACACCTACGACTCGTCTCGAGCGCGCTGCTTCTCGGAGACCGCGCACCTGTGCCGTCAACATCAGGTCGCAATCCACGAGGTCTCTGTTTGTATGATGCTACGCGAAACTTGAGGATTGTAACCCATGCGTTGGTGGCGGAGGGTCGGCAGGAAGGTCCGTCACAACAGGAATGCCACCGTATCGTTTTTTCGACCGTAACAGAAGATAAGACAAGTGTTCCAGGATGCTTCAGGTGGTTACCTATTTTCGAAAATTCCAATGACACTGACTGCGTGAACTTCAATGAGGTCACCTACAACGAAAGTACGCATTGTCCTTTCATACTGCAGCGTGGTAAAGTTTAAAGTTCAAGGCCACACCTACAGATAAAGAATACAAGTTCACTCTACCATGACGTCATGTGATCAATGTTGACAGGACGCTTTGATGGGATTTATCGCGACATCGATTTTATTTAGAGGTCGAATCCTTTTGCATCGCTCGTCAGACAGACAGGATGTCAGGGAAGGGACCGCGGTCAATCCTTGATGAAACTTCCCTTGAGCCCATGGAAGACTCCTCTTCGTCCGAAATCACTACCTTCAAGGCAAAGTGCAAACACTACGGGAACGTAATTTTGGGATCAAAAACTTCCACTTCAGACTTCACACTTCATCTCTGTTGGCGCCTCAAACAAATTTGAAAAATGTATTGCAGTATCAGTATTTCAGTATTTCTATTTCTGCCCTTCCAAAAATGTATTCCTGTATTTGTATTTTCAAATACGTTTTGCCTTTATTTGAAATATATTTCCGATACGTATCGCGATACATTTTTACAGATATATTTTAGTATCAGTATTTCAGCTACTATTTAAATGTATCCCAGTATTTGTATTTCCAAATACCTTTTTGAGTATTTCTCCCCAACCCTGGTTTTATGCAAAATATACACCCCTGTTTTTTTTATAGAGTGGGACAGAAATAGAAACGTCAGTTCAAAAAAGAATGCGCCTAGGAAATGAATTTTATGCAAAACGCGTTACGGTTAATTGTAACCAAAAACCGTTACATGCAGGCAAAGGCATCATAGAGCATGCATAGTAGATATCAGGCAATTCATAAGAATAGAAAGAGTCAAAGTCAGTCGGTCACAATTGGTTATCTCTAATTAAGCATAAGTGATCGTGATTAGCGAGATATTACCCCCCTCGAATTAGCGGCGCCGCGGAAATCTAACTCCAGACCATATGACCCGTAGCTAGCGACCATTGCTCGGTGCCACGAGAAAGACGCAAAAAGGAGAACAAGCAGATGGTGCATGACTCACGGGAGCTTACTGTTGCAGGCGACCATCGGCGCGCTCAGCTGGCTTCACTCCTGATGAAGCTTAAACTTGTCTTAATCATTCTGATAAACCTGGGGAGGACATGAATGTTGTGTGCCGCTGACCACCCAAACCTCCTCGTAATCAAGCATAACGAGTCATTAAGAGCATAAAATACACACGGGATAACTTTTTTACTCCACGCATTTATAGAAATAAAAAAGACAACTTTAAATATTTCCTAGCATACTCTACAACTCAAAAGTTGAGAACTTCAATTTTGAAACTTAAAACCCTACAAACAGAGGCGCGATGCAGTGCTTCAAACAGATGTTCTATCTGGCCTCAAAAAGTTTCACTAAATATCAAAAAGGCGCTGAGATTGACGTTGACAACGACCTTCGGAGGTTTGCTGATATGTGTTCTCTGTGCGTGGAAAACGCTAATCCAAAGTTGACGCGAAAGGATGTTTTTTTTACTCCTGTTTTTTTTTTCCTTCATCTCCCACTTTTTGCCTTTTTCTCTTATGTAATAAACAAAAATGGAAAACACTAAAATAACAACGGCGCCACAATTTCCCATTTACTTTGTCTTGACAGGTCTTCAACAAAGTGTTTTTCGCAACCCATGGTCCGTGGAAAGTCTGACGGCAAAAAAAAAAAAAAAAAGAAAAAGAAAAAAACACACTGAGAAGCCATCGACTCGAAAGTTTAATGCATCTTGCGCAATTTCAGGGAGAGCTGTTAGTACCGCGTTCGTCAGAACCCACAAATTTAATTTCACTGCCGTCGAAGGCTCATCGGTTAGCTCTTTGAGACATCACTCACCACCGCTTTGTTCATGCCAGGGATTATTCTTTGATAAACTCAAGCTCTAGGTTTTTTTTTCTTAGAAAGTGGGGTGAAGTTTAATATGACCTTCTAATCAATCCAATCCAATTTATGTGACTAAAAAAAATACACGTAGTTATATCTTTGAAAAGTTATATTATATTCCGCCCGTTGCGACACTTAGGTCGAAAGCATGGACGCGCATTCTCTCCTGCAGTTTATTTAAGGGCACTCAGGTATGACGCTTCGTACATTAGTGTCCTTTTATTATCATGGTGCAGAGTGTGCCGCCCTGAGGACGACGGGCGCAATTGTGCAGAGCACCAGGTAGCGCCACTGAGATATGAAATTCTATGAGCGGCCGGAATCAGAAGCAATAGCTCACGGAATCGGCCACGAGAGTGGCACAGTGAGGGTGCTATTTCAAACGCCTTATTTCGGGTAGACCTTGCGAGAGGGAAGCATACTACAAGGATATCTACGGTGAGATCGGTAAGACAAGTGGATAAGCAAAAATAACAACGCTTTTCTTTTTCAAGGTCCAATGATACACGAAATTAAGGATTTAAGGAGCGAGAGATTAAATTTCGTTAAAATATTTAAAAACGTCCTTTCGGGGAGTTAAGAAGGAAATATTGTTGGTTAGTTGTAATTCTCCTCCTCTACAACCATACCATGCGCTAAAAAGGTATCGACATGTGGTAACAATAGTATTGATAGAGGACATGCACTTGATCCGGCACGGAGCTGGAGAAGGTCAGACCGGTGTATTCTGGCCGGATTGCTTGTAGGAGTATGCGATTATATTGGTTGAATTCCAAAGGAATAATACTGTCTGTGGTTTTGCTTTAGATTGATATTTAGGTCGAAGAGGTTTGTGACGTGCGCGAACTAACCGGAGGGACGCAGCTGACATCAGTCAGGGCTCACTTGCACGAGGGAGTAAAGGTGAGCCTTAGAGTTTACGAGTGTCTCATAAGTGGAAAGAAACTTAGTATTAATCTTAGTAAGAATGTTCTTTATTTGGTTTTGTATTTTTAAACGGAGGGGGGGGGGGACAAAAAGCTGTACCAGCAGCTTGACAGAGGCAAAGAAACGGTGTATATCTCTCAAGGCATAATTCTAAAAACCTGAGAAAATAGCACACTAAAAAAAAAGAAGAAACGGCACGTCACTTTGACTAAAAAACGATATCGTAAAAAAAAAAATTGTGGCACACGAATATTTTGTTTTGGATCCATAAAGAAGAAAACAATACTTAAAATAAAGCACGTGCCTCCGCCTGCGTCGTTTTATTGATATCAACCCCCTTCCGAATAAAAACCTTAGTATAATCCTTAATCCGCGGTTAATTGCATATTAAAATACAGTGTGTGCGCTGGCGAAAAAATATTTTTGGAAAAGGGGGGGGAGGGGGGGCGGGAGTTAATCCGAATTCGTGAACCGGTCAAGGTTACTTAAATGTACTGTGAAGTTACTTTTATTCCGTAAGTTCACGATTACAGTTTCCTTGCTAAAATATGAAAACTGACACCGTGGAATGAAGGCGCGTGTCCTTTCACCAGGGTGCGGTCGCGTAATGAGTACTAAGTGGTGCCCTTTAAAGATCCCAGATTAGCAACCATACTACACTGGATAAATTGTTTCTGTACAGATTGTTCTTGCAAATTGATTAACAGTCGCATAACATAGTCACCACCGAGCAGCTACGAGGACACGTGCACGCCCCGCATGCCTTAATTAATGGAAGACGTAGATTCCAAGTCCGGTCGCAAGTAGGCACCACGCTGAGATTGATTCGTGAGCCCAAAAGACCAGCCGTCGTCAGCATACAAAAATAATGTATTGAACGTTTACAAGCTTGAATTAGATTAACGACTGCCCAAGTGAATTTCGTCGTGAGCTTCGACGCACCGTTCGTTAACGCCGAGATCTTTCTACGCGCTCACTTTTAAACCCCGGGCTAAGTTTTCGTAAATATCTATTCGACCGAGGCGCATCCCCTGGAGTGGTATAGATCGCCGCCGGTTCTTTTGCTTTGAAGACAAAGGAGCCTTCACGGTATCGTGAAGACGTCCCGGCTTCGCCAACATGCTTGAAATAACCGAGGGTTCTTCTGGAAGAGGGAGTGTTTTCTGTCGCACTAAGAAGCTTTTTTTCTTCTTGGTCGCGGTTATCTCGGGATCTTTTGCGACGAGCAGAGATTCAGCCAAATTTAAATCGATTCCAGCCTTTCAGATTTCTTATGGGGATAGATCGTTCGGGATATATAATGAGCGAGTCAAACTGGAAGCGATAACAGTGCTTAAAGGAAATTGCCTAATGCGCAGGTTTGTGGACTTTGAAGCGCTTATTAAAATCTGTCATTCCATATTTTGAGGTGCTTATGAGAGTATATTAATACGTTATTAAAGATTTTGAAGTGCTTATGAGAATATATAAATACATTATAACAGATTTGCAAGCGCTTAGGCAATAAATACGGTCTTGGTATGTATTGTATCTTGTCTGCTCCGGGAAGGTGTGTAAGTATAGTTCTAGGTTCGTTAACACAAAATGTCCTTATGGGCCGGATTTTATACGAAACGCGTAACGTTCTGGAGTGCCTAGAAGCCGTTACTATATGGTCTAGACAATATGAGGCATGCATTGCCCATAGAAACTAATGATAAAGGAGATAAAACATTTAAAACCGTAGTTAGTGGTAGATAGTGACAAATGCACAAATATTGTTTTAATATTTATTTATCTAATTGGCTTTAAGACCCAGAGGACGTTACAGAAGGAAGTCGAAAATAGATAAAAGTGCATAAAATTGGCAAATTCAACAAAGAAATAACAAGTGTAGATTACAGAAAAAAAAACTTCAATGTCGAGTTTGAAAAGAGATGCTTCGGTGATTGCAGCTATTGGGGTGGGCAAGTGGTTTCATGCAGCGCTAGTATTTGGTATAAATGTATGAAAAAAAAAGAACATGTCAGTACGACAATGAGGGACATTTAATTTGTGGTGGTGATATGTACGATAGGAGAAAAAAATACTCACTCATAATTGCCCAGTTTACAAAGCAGCAGTGCGGAAATCGACCTGTAGATCATGCGATCTGTTACCCGGCGCCTTTGCTCAGCGCCATTAGAAGAACGCGTACAGCAGCGCAAACAGCTGAACTATTCATGCCTCGGGGGCATGTGGCAGTAGGCGACTGGCAGCGCACGCGGCTGGATTCTGAATGGGGAATCCGTAGCTTCCTATTTGATCACATGACGTCGTGAGTCATGAATCGAATTTAGACTTGTATCGAATACTCTGATAACCACGAGGAACGCACCAGTGTACGTTGTGCGCGCAGCGCATGCGAATCCCTGAAGATGATTTTGTAACTAAGCATAAAGCCCGTGTTCCACAGGAGCGGCAAACAAAAAACAATGACACCAACAAGGCTCAACCACCAGCGGCATGCACGCGAAGGTATATTGTCACAGATGAAGCCGTCGAGACGATGAATAATTAACTGACAATAATGGTTTAATCGGCAAACTTGTGCTAGAAACATGAAAAGGGGGAACGAACGGGGAGAAACCAGCAGCGAGCGTCGACAGCAGCAGCAGCGACTTTGCGTCGGCGTGACAGGTGTGTATCGCAAGAGTGAATCAGTGAGTGCATCGGCAATACCGCGCTCGGCTCCTAGAATGTTCGGGAGTTTGCTAGGGCGAGACTGACAAGGAAAGCTAATTCGGGCCTCGCTTTCTTTTACACTCGGGGTAAGGATAAATACGAAATTTCTAGATGCACGGAGAAGCGTTTCCACCCAGTCATGCGCGCGGCAATAACATTGACAAGCTCGCAACCAATCCCACTTACTTCACGAACATCCAGTCTATGAGCGAGCCGATCAAAGGTACCGCCATGCGCATTCTGCGCGTGTTTGAGGCTTGTTGGTGTCTGTTATTTCTGTTTGTCACTTTAGTGGAACTAGGCCATAACAAGTTATAACGCAGACATAATACAGGTACTATCGGGGAAAAATGAAATGCGAACAGAGGAGCGCGTGGCTCGCGGTACAGGCTGCGCCGCCTGGAATTGAGCCTAGGGGCGAGGCTGCGTGGCCTACTCCGACGTGTTCACGCCCCTCCCTCCGCGCTCCCCAAGCTTCAGCAGTGTGCCTCTTAGTGCGCTGAAAGCTATCACCGCTATCTTCGCTGGCTCAGCGCGTGCGGTGCAAAGAAGATCGCCGCACTCGCCGAGCAGGCAAAGATAGCGGTGAAAGCTTTCAGCGCACTGAGCGGCGCACTGCCGAAGCTGAGGGAGCGCCAATCGAGGGGCGTGAACACATCGAAGTAGGCCACGCACCCTCGCCCCTAGGCTCACTTCCAGGCGGCGCAGCCTGTACCGCGGGCCACGCGCTCCTCTGTTCGCATTTCATTTTTCCCCGATAGTACAACACATTTTGTGCCACCCCCTTTTCCCCCTGGGCTAGTGGTGATGACTGAAGCTAATAGGGGTGTTTTTTTTGTTTATATGTGCACAAATGATAGACAACGTGAATTTTCTTTTTTTTACGTTTCATGGGCATGTCCATGTGCGTACGCTAGAATGAGTTTTGTTTGCATTGACGATTCTGCTTTGTCAATTCATCAGCAGCTTGAGCGGGTTGGTGAATCATATTAATACTTCATTGCGCACAAAAGACAACCCACTATAAGATACATGCACACAAAGAAACAACTCTCATGCAGCGCTGACTGTCAACTCTGAGATATTTTAAACATCATATTCCTTATCTTTTACTCTTACACACTTAAAAAAATAAGAAAAGAAAATTAATTAAGGAAGAGCAGAGAAGGAAAAAGAAAAGTGTAAAGAAAGGGAAGATGAGAAAAAAAGAAAGAAAAGAAGACAAGGAAATAAAATACAAAATAAAGTAAAGAAAAAGTGAAAGCAAAGAGGAATGGATAAACTCCGACTATAGTAAAAGTCACTAAAGAGGTTTTCTGAAATAATTCAACTTTTGGGGGGATAAGGTAATCGACGGGGTACTAACACATAATCCATCTAGCAGCTCTATGCTAGCGGCTTCGATAATGTCTCTAGTCAGTTTGTTCTTTGCTTCGTCCCAGTACCGTGCAATTGCTTAAAAGCGGGAAGCATTTACAATCTCTGCAATGAATGCCCAGGTCACCCGAGTTAGCGTTAATGGACTTGTTGTTATGTTCTCGAAGTCTGTCGTTAAGACAGCGACCCGTCTGCCCGACGTAACGCTCCCTGCAGGTAAGAAGAAAGGAATAGATCACTCCTCCTGCAGAGAAAATGAACTTGGTCTTGTGGTTTTCGTTGCAGCACTCTGGTAAAATGGATGGATCATTAACTCGTTTGCATAGGCTGGAAAGGTTTTGCGGAGCAGAGAAGACTACGTGAATGTTGACTCTAATGGCTACCTTCATATGTGTCTGAGACAGGTTGTGAATATAAGGCACTATGACAGGCCTTGTGGTGAGTTCTCTTGTTCTGTGGTTAGTGGCGAGACTGAAATTAGTAACAACAAAGGGTATCCTGTTGACACCAATCGAGATATTTTCGTATTGATATGGGTCATGTGCACGCAGGATTTCTTATGAGAGTTTTCAGGCAAAGGTTAGCAATACCTCTTTTAACAAGTATTGAATGTGCGGAACTATGATTAAGTAGTGACTTTTTTACCTCGGTTTGTAAGACCAGCAGATGTGACTGCTTTTAAATAACAATCGAAGGTGTAAGAATCGTATCGAATACTCGACCGGAAGTTAGTGGGTAAGTTTTAAAGGCTCAAGGCATTTTTGGAAGGTTTAAAGAACATCGGCCACCAATGTGGGGAACGTACGTGCTATCGTTACTGTCAATGAAAATTAAGTAGTCATGCACGTACCGAAACAAGCACACTATTTCTGAAATGTTAAGTTTTCGCTGTAACATTATGTTGTGAAGAAAGGGTAAAAGCACAGGCGAGCTGGTGAAGAACTTCCATCGTAAACCGGCGACACGGAAAAATGAAAAAACGGACAAAACAACAAGTCTCAAACACAGCTTGAGAGCTGTGTTTGAGACTTGTTGTTTTGCCCGTTTTTTCATTTTTCCGTGTCGCCGGTTTACGATGGAAATTATGTTGTGGGAGGCTAGAAAGAGGTCACTGAGCACAGGAGCTATACAGGATCCTATGCATAATCCGTTTTTTTTATATATTAAGCTGTTCCTGGTGGGAAACGTAGAATGTAAACAAGAAGGCCTGTTCAGCCCTAGAGTCCGTTTTGCTTGGCATCTTGACATTTCCTGAAGTGAAATCGAAAGAAGCCGAGGCAAGCATTTATGTAATTCGCTTGACCTGAAGGAACATGATTAATCTATCGACCGGAGTAAACTGTTTAGCCTTGAAATTTTCTTCTTTGCGAAAACATATAAAATTGATTACCCCCATAGGGTCATTGTGTCTGAAAGAGGCACGTGGCAAAAGTCCATCGCTATCTTTCTCCAAAAAAAAAAAAACCCTGAAAACTCTTGACATAAATGATCCCTATTTGATTAGAAGCTCAGATGATGTTTCCCAATAACCCAAGGACCGAATGCCCGTGGCCTTTTCTACTGACGTTAAGAATATTTATTATGCCCAACCTCAAGATCGTCTCCTGACGTGCATAAAGGGCAGTGTTGACTTGTTTGGAATTCCAGCCTTTAAAAATCAAGCAGGGGTGTTTATCAAGGGGTTCCTTGACCTAATATCTACCTACTTGTATTCTACGTTTGCCACCTGGAATAGCTTAACATATTTACAAAAAACCGTAGTACTTAAAGGTTTCTGTATAGCTCCTGTTCTCAGTGACCTCTTTCTGGCCTTTTACAACAGAATCTAACAGCAAAACCTTGATAATTCAAAAATAGCACGTGTGTTTCGGTGCTTGGATGACTACTTGGTTTACATTGACAGTAACGATAGCACCTTCCCCACCTTGGTGGCCGATGTTTTTACTCCTTCCAAAATTCCTTGATCCTTTAAATCTTACCCACGAACTTTCGGTCGAGTATTTGATACGATTCTTAGGCCTTAAATTTTTTTAAAGCAGTCCCACCTGCTGTTTTTACGAACCCAGCGCAAAAAAGCCACTACTTAATTATAGTTCCGCACATTCAGAACTTGTTAAAACAGGTATTGCTAAACTTTCCCATAAACCTCTTAATAAATTATGCGTGTACATGACCCATATGACCTACGAAAAGGGAATAGCTCGATTGGTTTCAGCAAGATACCCTTTGCTGTACTTAACTTAAGTCTTTTAATGCCTACTTAGGGAGGTTCAGCAAGCAGCAGCCGCTAACCACAGAACAAGAGAACGCATCACAGGCCTGTCACAGTGCTTTATATTCACAACCTGTCCCGCAAGCTTACGAAGGCGGCCGATAAAGTCAACATCGACGTAGACTTCTTTGCTCCGCAGAAACCTTCCAGCCTATGCTAGTGAGTGAATGGGCCATCTATTCTACCAGAGTGCTGCAACAAAAACCTCAAGACCAAGTTCGTTTCCTGTGCAAGAGTGAACTATTCCTTCCCTCTTACCTGTGAAAAGCGTTACTGCGGGCATACGAGTTGCTGTATTAACGATAGACTCCGAGAACATAACAACAGCACCATTAACACTAACTCAGGTCACCTGGTCATTAATTGCAGAGATTGGGAATGCCCCCCCCCCCCCCTTGTAAACAATTGCACGGTACTGGGACGAAGCAAGAACAAACTGACTAGATGAATTATCGAAGCCGCTACCATAGGTCTGCTAGATTTTATTTATTTCATTTACTTATTCACTTTCCCACAGCGCCAGGGTGGCATTACAGTGAGGGGGGGGGGGGGGGGGGGCGGGTGTACATCAATGTTATACATTTAAGCAATACAAAGGAGCATAACAGAATGCGCACATGCATACCCAGTGCACGGGAAACAAAAACGAAAATACTTCTCACAATGCAGCAAAGAAAGCGTTATTGTCCAAAATGCCAACAACCTCCGAAGACAATTGATTCCATTCGCTAATAGATTTGGGGAAAAGGAAGATTTAAACTGGTTTGTGTTGATTTATATTCACGTAACTTTCGTTCGTGGTTGACAAGATGAGATATATAATCCGGGGGGGGGGGGGGGGAATGTAGTTTTCGCGCTGTATATCAATTCTGCAGTGGTAAGTGTTATGAAATAATTTTAGCCGTAGTTTTTTCTTTCTTTTTGCAAGAGATTCACAGCCTAAGAATTCCTTCAGACTTGTCATGATGAGTCGCCTGTTATAAATCGCGGAAACATATATCCTCTATACTTCTAACTCTTTCGAGTTAATTTCTATCAACAGCAGTTGGTGGGTCCCAGACTGTACACGCGTACTCGAGAACAGACCTCATATAAGTTTTGTTCAACAAATCTCGCGCACTTTGCGGAAATTGTCGGGTATTGCGTCGTCAAAATCCCAATAATGTAAAAGCTTTCCCTGTTACGAAATCAACGTGCCTTTGCAAGCACAAACACGGTGTTAGTTATATTCCAAAGTATTTAAATTCAAACACAGTCTGTAGTGGGGTCAATGATATATACATTTTTAGGCCCATATTTTTTTAAGCATATATGTACGTTTTTTTCTAGGTTTACCTTCATAATCGATCCTTGGCACCACCTGTGTATTCTGAAAAAGGTTGCGTTGCAATGGGTTGCGTTGCAACTCAAGAAAGTTAGTTTTCGATTCACTCGTTGCAGTTTTAAATTCCTCGTCGTTAGCCTTTAGTTTTGTTAACCCTCTGAGGAGGATTTTTTAAAGATTATTAAATACTCTCTGTCTCCTATTTCTAAGAGCCCGTAACCTCTTGTTAAACCAAGGTTTACTTTTTGCACATTTTGCTGTTAATAACCATGATGGCACATATCGGACTCATTGCTCAAAAACATTTGCCTTAAAAGGTAACCAGAGATCTTTAACACTAAGATAATCTGATAAAAATTCAAATTCCTGGAAATAATCTTCTAAAGAAGAGCACATCTCAGCAGCATTTTCACTAGCATAATTGTACATTCTCCGGGCACTGTTTGGCTGTGTTTTTTATACAATACGTGCATATCACAAACTACCACATGGTGGTCGCTTATTCCAGGTAGGATCGAACCAGATTTTACCCAAGCGGGTTGATCTGTTAGGACCAAGCCTAAAATGTTATCCCCTCTTGTCGGTTCTTCTACAATTTGGGTGAGCGCAAATGTACGCACCATGTTTAGCATTTCCCTTTCCACTCCAGATACCACTCCAGTCTGCAACATATACCGATTTCAAGACACTTCAGATACATTAAAATCACCACCTGCAATTAAGAGAGGCCGTCTGAATTGTTTCTACCATTTCGGAATGTTCAAAGATGGTATTAGCCGAGCTTCTAGGTGGTCTATAAAAATAACATAGAGTTAGTGATTTGCCATTTCATAACCAAACCGGCACCACACAGCCTCGCATGACCCAACCGGAATGTCAAGCCGAGAAGAAGAAAGAGTAATATCTACCAATATAAAAACTTCCCCACCACGATAGTTCCTGCCCTTTCTGTAAAATATGTAGTTGTCTGGAAATACCTCGTCGTCACTGATACTGCTATTTAGCCATGATTGAGTACCAAGAACCACGATAGGTTGTGTCATACACAACATATTGTTGAAATCATCTACTTTATTTTTTATACTTCGGCAGTTCACAATCAGAAAAGAGATGTTTGAAGCCAAGCAGCTCTTCTTTTTTGTCAGGTGCTCTGAACAAATTGTCCATGTGCTTCATCATAGATGTATCTTGTATCATTTAAGTACAGTGCATCATATCGAAGGTTTACACGAGTATTGTCATTACGGTGATCTTCGGCGAGGTGCCAGAGCTGTTTTCGTTTTCTGCTTACCGCCTTTGAAAAATCTTCCGAGATACTAATGGTAGTGCCTTTCTTTGCGTTTGACAAGATTGTTTGTTATTGGTTGAACAACGCGAAATTTGCGATAAGTGGTCGAGTTTCGCCAATAGAGCATCTACCAAGCCTGTGCGTTCTTTCAATTTGAACGGGCTTTAGTCCAAGTCTAGTTACAATTTCCTGAAGCCGATTCTCAGACGCCGCAGGTAGCTCTCGGGTGTCTCTGTCAGGTACTCTGTAACAAATTAAATTACAATTCCGGCTTCGATTTTCTAGATCATAACTACGCTATGTGTGTCCTCACACTGTTTCCTGCAATCCGTGAGTACAGCTTTCATGACATTGAACTGGGCCAGATGCTGTTCCAATGATTCAATGCGTGTTTTAGATCATCCAGGCTCGCTTTGCTTTGGTCTTGATTAGTTGCGATAATCTGAAGCTTAGCTTCAGTGGCATTCTGCCCATCTAAAATATATGTAAAGATTAATTATGTGTCAGTACCCCATCCATTACCTTATCCCAAAAAGAGTTAGATTATTTAGGAAAACCTGCTTAGTGGCTTTTAATATAGTCGGGCTATAGCCTTTCCTCATTCATCTCATCTTTTTCTAATCTTTGATTTGTATTTTATTTCCTTGTCTTTCTGTTCTTTCTTATCTTCTCTCACAATTCTTTGCTTTATCTTTTTATTTTTGCATCTCTGCTCTTCCTTAGTTAACTTTATTTTTCTTCTTTTTAATGCCTGAGAGTAAAGGATAACGAACATGATGTTTAATATATCCAAAAGTTGTCAGTCAGCGCTGCGTGAGTGTTGTTTATTTGTGTGTATGTATTTTAATATTTTGTTGTCTTTTTTTGCTGTGAAGTATTAACAAGATTGTGTTGCGAGTGGTCAGAAATCTTCTAATTGTGTAGGCATTTTTTTTCTCCAGATTAAATAAATTGAACAAACCTCTAGGCCGTACGTCATGGCTACGCGTCTACTAAATGTACATGTCATGTTACAAAAAAATCACATGCTTTAAACAACAAGGTTCGACAAATAGACAAAATCAAAATTAACGTAACCCAGGCAGCACACGATATTGGGCCAACATTGGAATTGATGGGACAAAGAATGGCCCAACAATGGCCCAACTGAGCCATGTGTTTACCAATATTGGAATTACCTGGGCCAATAATGGACTATCATAGCCAATGTTTTTCCAATATTGGTGATGCACTGGAATAAGCTGTCCAATATTGGACTGTGAAAGCCAATGGCTTGCCAATATTGGATAAATGCTGGTATAACCTGTCCAATATTGGACTGTCAAAGCCAATGGTTTTCCAATATTGGACATATGCTGGCATAAGTTATCCAATATCGGACTGCCAAAGCCAATGGCTTTCCAATATTGGATATATACTGGCATAACCTGTCCAATATTGGACTGTCAAAGTCAATGGTTTTCCAATATTGGATATATGCCGGCATAAGTTATCCAATATTGGACTGTCAAAGCCGATAGGTTTCCGATATTGGATATATGCTGGCATAAACTGTACAATATTGGACTGTCAGAGCCAATGGCTTTCCAATATTGGATACATGCCAGCATTAGCTGTTTAATATTGGACTGTTAGAGCCAATGGCTTTCCAATATCGGATGCATGCTGGCGTAAGCTGGTCAATATTCAACTGTCAAAGCCAACAGCTTTCCAAGATCAACTCATGCTGGCATAAGCTGGTCCAATAGTGGAGTGTAAAAGCCAATTTGGATTTCCAATTTTGGAAGTATGCTGACTTGTGCAGGTCATAGTGCACTGCCAGGGCCAAGGGCTTTCTAATATTGAATGTATGCTGTCATATGCTGTTCAATATTGGAGTGTTAAAGCCACAATTTCCAGTATTGGAAATACAGGGATGAAACTGGGCAAAGCAGCTTTGGAGAAATTTTGGGAGCAGAAAAAAACCATTTTCATGAGCTACTTTTAGTTTTACGAGAGGCTATCGCGCTATGAAGTCATATATTAAACTCGAGTGAAGTCTCAAGAGGGTTGCTTCGACTGCCAGTGCACATGTCATCAGTGTAGGCAGAGCAACGACGTACCAATCGCGACGCGAGAGCATACTGCGCCTCGATCTGGCCGGCCGCGCTCGCTCTGCGGAAATCTGAGCGTGGGACCCTCGAGCCCCGTTAGCTTACTGATGCTGCAAGACGCTACTTTGTTGTCGCGAATCATTTGCCCTTCGAACGGTCGCGAAGCCGTTGCGCCCGGCGTACCCTACGCAGCATATTTCAGAAACCGTTCGCGCAGCATCGCAACCTTCTTACTGCGAGCGTCGGTGATTCATCGTGTGTTGAACGTCGGACGATGTGCTGTTCGAGGTGTCTTTTATGTGCAACTCTTTCGTAAAAAAATTTGAAGTTTAAAAACGCGAACCTAACAGTGTACAAATAGTTTTAAATTTATTGATAAAAAATATATTTATATATTTATAGATATATTTGTGTACATCGTGCGCAAAAAGTAGTCGCGCTTAGTTCTTCATTCTAAATTATAATGTAAGTTATACGACGCAAAACATACTGTCGTCGCACTTGCCCCGTTTAGAACCACTTTTGGACTGGACAGTTTCTTTAGAAGTTCGAAAGCTGACCTTCAAAGAGCTGTCCTGTTAAATCGGTAATGACAGCAAGGTAGACGCTATGCGTGTTTAAGGCCAATCCTGTCTCCGGTTAGGGTCACGTGACTACTGTTTCAAAGCTGGCGATAAGGCAGAGCACGGAACCTGCCTAAAGCACAAGGTCACGCATAACTTCTACTGCACTATCAACCTTGGGTAGAAGTGACAAATTCTCTCGCTCCGTTCATTGTTGAGATGCCCCTGAAGATAAGCCTTTGTAAGCGCACCCCACCCCCGTTCTGGCCTGCTTGCTTTGTACTCCTTCTCTCTTTTTTCTCTCTCTTCCTAAGCTGAAGGCGCGGTTGCTGTGCGTACTCGCCGGACTTGAATCCGCTCTCTGTGCGCGGGTAACGGCAGAAGTGTGATCATGTGGTTTGACGGATGACACATTACCCGTTGACAAACTCGGAATGCCTGCGTCGCAAGGACCGGACCTAGTTTCGCGCGTGATGCGGCCTGCGGGGTGCAGGCCCGCTGTGGATTTCGCTTCTGTGGTAAATGGTATCTCGTTCGAAAAGTCCTACCCGTGTCGATTTCTTCAAAGAGGCCCAAGACATTCTTGTGAACAGTTTAGTGTCCGGTTCGGCGAATGGCAGCGTGTGCTACATTGTGTTGAATCTTCACGGATCACTTCCTTGTAGTTTTTGTGTTTGAGTGGTTGTTCTGCAGTGCCCGTGTTGACATATAAGTCGGATTACATCTTTCAAGTCCAGTATTTTCAACGTAAGTGTGCTGCAACCTACTTGATGATCATTGTCCGTTCTTGTATGGGCAATCTTCCGGATAACCTCTAAAATTGGGCATTGCCTATCTCCTGGCAGCTGGGAGAATAATTTTCCCGCAATCTTACCGACAGTCGCCTGCCATTATCTGTCTGAAATAATGTCACAACCGCAGGTAGAATACTGACTTTTTTATTCTACCTGCGTTTCGCAAAAACACGTTTCGTTGCCACCTTTCTGGTCGACATTTACGTTTCATCGACATTCGTTACGCGAATTGCGCGCTGTAGGGGCATTTCGTCGCGCGTGTATTCCTGAGGCGCGTGCTCACCGAACCAGCCCACCCTTTCACGCCGCTTCATGCTAATCTGAAGCGGTTCATTGCAACAAAAAAAGAAGAAAAGAAAACATATTTTGAGTTTTTTATGAAACATCGCGTGTTGATGAAACGATCTGTCTATGAAATGTAGTTCGATGAACTGATTGCACCGCCAATGAGGGGCGACTAGTGGTAGAATTTTGGCGAAACAATTCTGTCAGCTGCCGGGAGACTGGACACTACTCAAGAATTACCCCGGTTGTTGCTTGCTTTGCAGTCTTTTTAATTGTATCACAGCTGAGTAGTACCTCTTCACGTATTACGAATTGCTGAGATTGTGCTTGTCTACAGAATAAGCTGTGTGTAATAAACTGTTAGGAGATTTCAAAACAATCCCTTGTGTCTGTTTACCTTCCTTTTTGCAAACAACTTGGCGAGGGCACTTGGGAAGAGCTGGGCGAGTGCAACGATGGCCAAAAATCAGCATGACGGCCAACATTGGATCGGGTCGCGCTTCCAGTGTTGTCCATTATTACGCCGGTCTTCGCCAATGTGGGAGCACCTTGGCTGGAACCATGGTTTAGCGATGGCCCAACATTGGCACCAATGATGGGGCCGACATCGGCTGGAACGACGGCTGAACATTGGCCCAAGATTGGCACCGATCACTGGGCCAACATTGGAAAGGGTAGCGCTTCCAATATTGAGGCCGGTCTTTGCCAATGTTAGGCCAATGTCGGACCGACATTGGTGTGCTGCCTGGGAAATTATTTATTCCGTTTAGTGTTATTTTCTAAAAAGAAATCTGACGTATAAGGAATGCCTTTTAGTATTAATAAGAGAAGCCTTTTGCGATAATGGTGACGTAAAGGATGTGATATGTTTACAATGAGAACTTTATTGAAAATACACCGAACGTTGCTTAGGGTTCTTTTTGTCCAATATAGCTTTATTTGCTATCTCACAGAACAATTTTATTGAACTTTAAACGTAGTAGCAGAATGCAATACGGCGAGCAAGTTTTCTAATATTTGTGTTTGGTGGATTGAAACGGAAAGTTTTTGCACGCCCTTCAAGGGAAACAAAGGGAACGCGTACAAGCGTGCGATGGCGGGGCCGCATGCATCGCGCCGTAATTGGTTAATATCGGGGAGAAACAAACGCACATGGGAGCATTTGGGGGCAAAATATCGCACGATGCGCACAAGGAGTAGACGAACTTGCACGCAGTGTAATTTCACCAAGGTTTAATGGGGCCTTAATTCAATAATAGAAAAGTGCAATACATCGGATTATGCTTCATTGTAAAATTCTAATCCCGTTAACCAAAACAATTCTTTAGCTAAAACTGGTCACCATAAGTAATAAAGAAATGATTGCTTCATTCATCTGATCTGTTCATGCCGTCGCAATGCACTTTCAATGACACATTATTTAGTATCAGATAGGTATTCTGAAATAAATTCACAGTCATGGTTTGATTGCGAACGTGCCAACTAGAAGGTCGGGCATCAAATTCGTTGTAGGAAAGCACAAATTTCTAGAATTGTATTTCTAAGGGCGCATGCTGAATATTCTTGGAACCAACTTAACGCGGGTCTTGGAGAAGATTTCAAAAGCGAGTTCATAGTGAATGAAGTTACATCGTAAACCCGAAAAGTTGTGCAACGAGAGAGTCAATTTAATCCATAATGGTGCGTCAGTCCACGTTTCGTGACAATAAAGTATATAATTCCGTTCTACGGTCAGAAAATTCAGTAAATATGCCTGGACATGAAAATAAAAGAAGAATACATTTTTTTGCAGACGAAAGAAGCACGAACAAAATGGCTACTTAATACCTTCTTATGTATCGAAGGAACCAACTATTAATTATTCATTCCTCGTACCCCATTTTAATTGCACATGAACGTGTTAGTCATGTAAAAACGGCCCATTTACCGAGAAAAATGTTCAAAGATTGCCAACTTAAAAGAGCGTAGGTATTTTTACAATTTGCTCACCACATTGTAGGCAAATCAAGGATAAAAAAATACTTGGAAACACATCGAGACGAGTCGGGGAAACGCGGTCTAGGATTGCAAAAAAAAACCAAAAACACACGAACCCAAACGTATCCAGGACAAAGGAATAGTCTGATGCCTCAGTATTCTGCTTTGATTTGTTTTTTTCCTAATTTTTTTTCTACTGTGCCGGGGCTCGCAGCTCGTAATTAGGTTGCCTGGGAGCACTGTCGCCTGTGGCTCATTAGTGGAATTTCGAGCCAAGCGAAGCGACCACAGGGCGTATTGGAGCAAAAGACAATCAAATTTTCGGTGTCTTCTTTTTACTCTCGCTTGCTAGTCGGCGCTCGCAAAACCCCCCGAAAGCAGCTAAACTCGATTCATTTGTCTCTTGATTTCAGCAACTTGCTTTTCTTATTTCCACAAATGCTTTTTTGGTGTGTATTTTAGGACTCGGGTTGAGTATACGCGTCGGTAAGCAGGTCCGGTGGCTTAAAAAAATAGTCAATATGAAAAAAAAAAAATCACAGTTAAGGGAGGTCATATTCTTCGCGGGGATCATTCGAGCGAGATATCATTATACCGGTCGAATCACTGAGTCTGCCCTCGATGTGAAGCAGAAAACATTTCATTGCTTTCGACACCACCTCTCCTTTATTAGGTTGTTGAATTTTAATTCGAACAGATTTATATAAGAGAAAGCCGCGACATGTGATCTGTGCAAGAGAGTTATGCGACCATGGGGACATAATAAAGAATCCACCCGCCAAGATAAGTCAAATTGTAAAATAGAATTTGTTAAATATATATTTATTTAGATGGAACAGACATGGCACTCCAATTAAATAAAGGACGAACACCATCTCAAACCACAAGACAAATTAAAAATCAATTAAATGAAGCACGGGAGTGCGATAAACTTTCCTCTCAAGCAAGAGGCGCAAAGCCGGTTGTTCGAAAACGCGCCTGATAATCTTCTTATCCGTTTTCGTACCAGCAACGTTGTGCCTGTTGCACGAGGGGTATATATTAGACATGAAGCGCTTACCAGGTGCTCCACACCTTTCTAAAATTCACTGTTCGACTGGTTTTAGAAAACGCCCATTAAGAGTTTTTTTTCATTTACTATAAGATTAGGTCTCTATCTAAACTAGTTAGAAAGCTTAATAACAAATTTGAGTTACTTATTCGACTTATTGGGAAGATTAACGCCTGTATTATGTACCCCTGCTTAGCTTTTCATACCAAATTACTGTATCTTTCACGGCTTTTTTTAATCTAAACTTGCTCGAATTTTAGGTAAATTCACCGTATATTCTCGTTATTAAGTGATCTATTGAGTTTTATACGAGACAAAGCTGCGTTTACCACTGAAATATTTTTTTAAATTTAATTTGCAAAAGAATGGGGTTTCCAGTTTGATTGTTTAGAAAGCGCGAGAAAAAAAAAGGCAATTCTTCTGATGACCTGTGAAATTGTATTTGAAACACGAATTGCATTTTTTACAGATCTTTACCTCTTTGCTGCCCGAAACTTTTACTGAAAAAAAAATTACATTTTATTCCTAATTATGATTTAAATTACCTGAGATAGGAGAAGGAAGAAAGCCGAACACGAAGTCTTAATTTTGAGAAATTCGTCGAGTTTGCCCTTCTTGTTTCTCCTGTCTCCGGGCTGTCTTCAATCATGAACGTAAACCTGCTCGTCTGCGCCTTATCACTCATTTTGTAATTATATTTCAGAAATCATGATTGTGAGTAACATTGGGAATTCGCAGCATTATTTCCTATCCCATGACTGGAAACAGTTACGACCTGGTAGAAACACGTGTATCTATACGACAGTGGAGACACTTGTAACTGGATTTTTAACATTTGCCTCAGTTTTTCTCCTCAGAGTTTCGACGTCAGTCGTGCACGCCATGATAACACGCATTCCCTGTCAACCTTGACTTTAAAAGACAAGTGATCTGTTTTGACGATGCAATTCGATTCTTCAACGCTAAGCGCAGGTATCCTCGCCCTTGCGGCAGGGTGCGTTACATTTATTGAGCCGGACATGGCGTGGGATACATTAAATCATTCTCGATTCTCGAGTTGTTGCACTTGAGCGATACTCGGCACCAAAAGTTGAAATAAAACTCCGGGAAAATTTTTTTTTTATGTCTCGGACATTACACAAATTTTGTTCAAGATATCGATAAATATGGCTGAATTAGTGACCCTTGTAATAAGACAAAATAGTTTTGTTTTGTCGCGAAGTATTTGAATTTATGCAATTTCGACTTCACTGTTTCTTTAACTCACACTCCATGGCAACACGGAAACATGACGACTTATGTTCTAATTGAGCAACACACGTTTATTGTTCCGACCCAGTACAGAAAAGTTTGGTATTATTGCCTTCGATGTTTACTCCAGCAGTACAACAAATATGCGCAGTATACTCTGTAGTTTTTAATGCCGTCTGCACGACTTGCACGTTTTACAACGTTCAGTGTCACGCCACTGGAAAACGCGGAAACCGTTTATTTCTTGTGCTTGATATCACCCTCATTTGCTGTTTTATTGTTTGCTACTTTGAATTTAGGTATACTTAATAACTAGCTGCGAAAGGTGAAACCCAGATGCACCGAAAGTGTCGTGCCTCCATGGCTAACATCACTTAAGCAACTACATAAAAAGCGACTACATCCAATAAAATATCCTTTGATTTTATATCCAAATCTGTTCTAAATCACCTCACGCTGTAGTGTTTCGGTATACATCCGGGGATGAGGGTATTCAAATAAATAAACAAATAAAATTCGAACTGCCGAAACGCCCTGGCATCCGTAAAATACGAAGACATTAAATTACTCTAACCCGCTACATAATATGTAGTACAACATATAAAACAGCAGAAAACGAATGCATAACGCCCGAAGGAAAAGAAAGAAATACAATGGGTAATGCGTTTCTGCGGTTCCTCGTTACGGACTATGTCTAAATGTGATAAGATTTGGACGTTTCTTCTATGAACGCCATATTTTGACGAATGAATGTAGACGAACTTCGTCTTAATAGCCATGCTGGCGGAAACTCGTTACAAGTAACGGCGTTTGCGGTAACGCGTTACTTTCTTCTGTAACGTAATAACGTACTTTTTACCTTTTTCAAATCAGGAACAGGTACCGTAGTTACGTTACATATTTCGAGTAACGGGTAAGGTAGCTCGGCAAGCCTTTGGACCTCTGCCCCAAGTTCTGCCTGCAGCCTGGGCTAAAACCCGCTGAGCTGCTGACGCTTGCTAGGAAGATGGCGTACAAAGTGGCGGACTCTGCCAAGCCACGAGGCATCTCAGAGTGTGCGGATTCAATCCACAGTTTGAAGCCACAAGGACCTCAGGTGGGACAACTCAGGTCATTGGTCAATTACTTGGTGGAAAACGGATTACGAGTGCTGTTGTTTGACAAAGGGAGGTTCGTTTGTCGTGTTGCCAGAAGGCATGTTTTGTGAAACACCCTAGGCTGCCATTGACAAGAACTTTAAGCGAGTGGACACTGTGATGAAGCAAGCTAAGAATCGGGCATTGAAGTTATGTCAGAACCTAGCCTTGACCAAGTTGAGGGAAAGAGTAAAAAAATCCAAGAGCATGCAACTGGAAGTTTTCTTTAGTACTAAGACGCACGAGGACGCGTGCTCCTTTAGAGAAGGGTACTTGGCAGCGTCAGCCGGCCACATACCTCCAGAACCAGTTGTCCTGTTTGGGCATCAGGGATTCGTTTCGGGAGCCTAACTCTGAAGCCGCTGTAATTTTTCTAAAGAACGAAGAACGCGGGAGCTGGACGGGTTTTAGCGTAGACATCGAGGGCCCGCTCTATTCTCTTCCTCACGACCAGTTGCTCTCCTCGGTGAGGTCTTGCATTGAATTCAACGGGAAGGTGGCATTCAGAAATACTAGTGGTGTCGCCCTCGAAGGTTCCTTGAGCTTATAGGCTTCTATTTGAGCTCGATGGTGGGTAGGTTGGTCCAGTGAGTTTTTGTGTGGCACCAATACTCAGTGACATTTTCCTCCGTGTTGTGAACAGTGCAATTGATGTTGGTCTGAGAGATTCCACTGTAAAAAAGGTGTTTCGGTTTGTGGACCATTTTCTGGTGGTGTTTGACAAAGTGGATGGAGAAGCGACTCGGGCTAATGTCTTACGTGCTTTCGGTGAGAATGGTGGGGGACTTAGGTTTACGTTTGAAGAACCGAAGGATATGGTTATCCAGTTTAAAGATCTGGCACTGTGTCTCAAGGACACACAGATATGCTGGTCCTTCAGTACGCGGTCAGGGAAGGCGATTTCGGGACTACTGATCATCCCACTCCAAGCTGGCGAAGAGGGGCATAGCAGTTTCCAGTTTCCGGTATCGGCTTTTCTCTCGGGAAGTCATGCGTTCACATAACGAACGACAGTTCCTTGGCCCAGGTTAATAGACTGAGGGCGTCCAGGTTTCCGTCGGTGCTTCTAACGGAGGTGGCAAGTGCCTATCCGAAATAGGCAAAAGGCAGAGAGGGTGAGGGCCGACTTAGACAAAAAGCGAAAGGTGGTGATCCCCTATATCCACCTTGTCTCCCGCAACCTTAAACAAGTTGGAGCCAGGTATGGAGTCCCAGTTGTGTTTGCAGCCCCCCATCAGGGATTCGATGTGGTAATATTATCTGAAACATGGTCCACGGATGGGACAAATATTTTCCGCCTTCCTTCATACAATAATTTTTATTTAAATCGCAGTAGCAGTCGACGTGGCCGAATATATAAATTAGTGAAAAAGGCTTTGAATTGCGCACTAATGGAAACTTTTTGTATCATGACAAAGGATTACAAGTTTCTGACACTCGAATTGCAAAATACGATACTTGCTGTTTTTATCGTGCCCTGAATAGTACTATGACGCCCTTATATTACTTGGAAACATTTGTTTTTGTTATGTGAATAAAAATAATCTCGATTTATTTGTGAAGGAGATGCGAACATAAACATGCGATTTAATGACTCTTCCGAATTGACGCTAGATGTTTTGTTCAATTCCATTGGTCTTTCGAACGTGATCAATCTTCCTACAAAAGTAACACCAAATTCGGCATGTTTAATTGATATTTCCTTTACACATATATGCTCAGACCAAACTAAATCGTGAGTATTTGCTTATAAATTAAGTTACCACTTACCTATATTTGTATGCACAAAAGTACATGCACGTAGATAAATTAAAGAGTTGACATGCTTAATCCGACAAATAAAGGAATAATGTCTCAGCACATTTTGTGAAAACATTGCCGAGGTTTTTGGGGATTCTGTTTTCAGTCAAATAACTGTAAACGACGCATTTCAAGAATTCTTAATATCTTGAAGACCAGAGATGCATTTAGTTTCCCCCTCGTACATATAAAACAAAATAAAAAAAACACGAAAGCCCTGGGTAACTGCGGAGGTTTCAGCAAAAAGAAAAGAAAGAAAAACATTATATTTAACGTTTTTATTAAGACTAAAGATCCAAAAACACTTCAGGAGTTCCAAGTCATATCGAAATCGCTTAGATGAAAACTTCAAAAACCGAGGTGTGATCATTTTTTCAATTTATTTGGTTCTGCTTCTGGGTGTATTGATCAGATGTGGAAAAGACTTAGTTCTGTCGAACAAGTTCGAACCGGTTTGAACCGTTATTTTTTGCTCCCCGAAACTGAACCGCAACCGAACCGGAACCGAACCGAAAGCCGTGAACCCGAACCGGAAGCGAACCGATAAAAATTTCGGTTCGACACTCTGGCGAAGAGAGCGGTGCAGACGACACTTGCGCCTGGCACACGCCCGCCCCAATCCGCCAGTCGTTGCGTAGTGCATCACGTGACGTCTCGGACCACGTGATGGCCATGTTCTTAGCGGTCCGAGGCCAATCTTGCCGGACGGGGCCGCAGTTTCGATTTCGATTTACGCTGGTGTTTAAAATTAAATTTAAAAATATATATCCCATTTTTCGCGAAGCAAACGACCCGGTGTCTTTTACTAGGGTTTTTTTTTTAAATGTAAAATCACTCATTATCCCGAAATCTTCGGAATTGAGCCGAGTTGCCCTTTAAGAAGTAGAAGAGAAATTTCCGAGAATATTTTTACGGCATTCGATGAAACGGTGTTCGAGGGAATAGCGGGTCACACGACATATTGTCTAAAGTTGATTTTCGATTCTTGCCTCCTTCAGTAATATTATTGTTAAAAGCTTGTCGGATAAGAAGTAATACGTTTTAATTCACCTCTAATTTTTTCTCTTCAACAGCAGCTGACTTTTCGGTGATTTACTTGTACTTACCGAAATAGCTATATTTTATCTTTTGTTTGGTCATTATAAATAATATGGTGGCTAGTGACTATTACTCACAATTTGAGATATTAAGGTTGCGGCAGCAATACCTCTGACTGTTTGTATTGCACATGGAGGAACATACATTGAAAATTAGAGCCTGCAAGTTTGGAGCACGTGGTGTAACGTTATAACTAATAACCTAACTCAAATTAAAGGGTGCTTGAAGCCATAAGACAAAAACTTTGCTAGACGAACCCAGAAACACAATAAAAAAACATCTTGATTATTACATCTCAGACACAGAAATACACAGGGCTAAGCCGCAGATAAAGGCAGCTTATGAGAAAAAACACGGCAGAAGAGGATCGAGGAAACGTCTCCTCTATTCTGTTCTGCAGTGTTGGTTTTATAACCTCAGTCTCGTTTTTTTTTTCTTTTCTTTTCACAATAGTTAATTTAAACTGCCTCTTTTGCGCCCTTGTGTTCTGTTCAAGCTTATGATGATAAATTATGTATATCAATTTTGTCCCCATTTTATAACAGATTAGGTCCTGTCATGATAGTGAAACGTGGTTCATGCATAAGACATGCGTGAGCATTCCGTGAACGCTCTAAAGCCTTCGAAAGATTTCTTTTCACTGACGAATGTTATAAAAGACCCGTAACCTGTGTGGTGGTAATATATCCAAACTCTGATAGCGCGCCATCCATTAGTTAAATTTGAAACCACAAAAATGTACAGCCCGGCGACTCGCCGTCTCTGCAGGCGCAACCGGGGATGCGCCAGGTTTGGGACCGAATGGGCTAGCAAACGTTGTACCTTCAGCCATTTTCCGACTTTGAGTACACGGCAATGGTGCTAGAGCTCTCAGGTGGAAAACTCACCTCTGAAACCTGGGCCTCTGGCGTCCACCGAGACCGAGCTAAATACGAGAACAGCGCCACACTTAATCTTTTTTTTTTCTTCTTTTTTATTTGCTATGTTCAGCTTGAGCTTGCAGAAAGCATGTTTTTGCGTAAGAACAAACGAAAAAAGTTCTTTTTGTAATAAATTCTATTGGAGTTTAGTACAAAATGACTGGCTGCTGCCGCTTCAAGCGTCTCCGAGTTGTCCCAGTTGATCCACCGTTTCGAGCCAAACCCGATCTCAGCAATTCTTTTCGATCTAGGCAAAGCTACAGGGAACACCGCCAGCAACCCCGAAATTGCTGGGAAAGTTGTCCCGTTCGAAGGGGGCCTAAGGACGGGAAAAACGGCACTTTTTCTCGTTTTCCCCACAGTGTCCCATGGATTAGCAGGTGTCAACTGATTACTGCCGGTGGTGCCACTTGACCCCAGCAAGAGAAGCATCGATCTGAGATGCAGCCCACTATGCTAGAGAAAGTAAAAGCCTGAGCGGCGTTTTTTTTATTCCTCGTTTTTAATAATTATGTAAAAAAAACAAAAAAACGTCGTTGGCGTTTTAGATAATCCCTTTGACATGCCTCTAAAACATTTTTGTCACGCTAAGTCGCTTATTGGAAGCTTGTCTTCTGTAAAGGTCAACGTAAATGACAGCCACAAATCCAGAGGCGCGACATGCGCAGGGTTTCGGTACAGCGGCTGTAGTTTCGATTTCTTCTTTCTTTTCGCTCAGGATGATTTTAAAGTGAGCGGCGCGACTGTGGCTCGAGCGAGACAGGGAGAAAGGAGAAGGAAGAGGAAGAGGGGAGACGCGCGAGGGCCGGGAAGAACGTCGGTCGGTCAACGATTCGATCTCTACTGTAAATAGACGTTTCTTTTTATTTCTCTCTCACTAATGGAGTCCTCTCAGTCATTTTTTTTTGACCATCAACATCCGCACATTATCGGCGTTCCCAGTCATCGGGTCCCTGGCGCAATCCTAAGAAGAAAACGAACCTTCACTGGCGCAGTCGACAGGATTGCGTCAGCGGGCCCCGTCGGCTGGAACGACTCAGCAAATTCAGCGGACAGCGACTCCATTCAACAAGAAGAGAGCGCGCAAGTTCCTGGGCCTCGGCAGCCGTGTTTAACGAAGAAGACTTGGATCGTCGAGACTTCGCGTCGACGCGGCTTCGAGATGTGCTGCAGACCACAGCCCTGCGAAGCGTCTACACGACTCGGACACCGTTATCGGGCCGGACTGTTCCGATCGACAGACTGCGGGTGCTTGCCATTGGGACTTGTCAACCTTCAAAGGTAAGGTGATTATTTGGACTGGTGCCCGCCATGGAGCTACGCAGTGGGGAACGGCTTAGGCCGGTTACTTCGTTGGATCGGGATGGAGCTAATGATAACGATGTCGACGAGCGGGGTGAACCGTCACCTCAGTGTAGACCAGCGGCGACCGTGGGGACGCACGAGGAAGGGGTCCGGGATGGCCGATCGAGTATCTCAGTTATTTAAAAAAAGATTGAGCTTGTTAGAGAAAAAGAACGGCTAGTGCGTCTAGAGCTTGAACTAGAGCGAGTTCTTGCGGAAAACAGACCCAGAACCAGTGAAGGCGGCGCAGAACTCAACCTGAGGGAAGAGGTGCTTAGCTTTTTTCAGGCTCATGAAGGGTGTGTTGACACAAATGCCGTCGTCCGAACTGCTCGTACCAAGCTGGTTCGACGGTGTCGAAAATGTCTTTGCGACATATGAGGTGCCTGAGTGCCTGAGGGGTTCGCTCGTGCGACCTTATTTTACGGAGCGCATGCGAGCGCTGGTGAATAGGCTGCCTGTCGGCGAAGCGAGTGATTACGGTGCGGTTAAGGAGCGAGTTCTCTTGGAACTCAAACTGTCGCCGGCTGAGTGCAGGAGGCTTTTTCTCAAAGCCACTAGAATGGAGAAAGAATCCTGGACTTAGTTTGCGACACGGGTTGAGAGCTGCTTTTAGTATTATGCTCGAAGTCGCTCGATCGACTCTCTTGAGGACTTGCTAGCATTAATGGTTTCTGACCGCATAAAAGATTCCTTGCCCGTCGACATGCAGACCTATGTAACGCTAAATGGGACCGGAAAATGGCTTAAACCAGCAGAGGTGGCTGCGCTGGCTGACCGTTTTTGAAGAGAGAGAACGCTGCAAACAACGCAACAACTCTGCATATGTGAAAAACCGCGAGTCTGAAATGAAAAGAGGGTCCAGTCCTGTCGGGAAAAAGCATGATAAGGTAGGGCCGGGCTCAATTTCGATCCAATCCAGTGTGAAATGTTTCAATTGCAAGGGTATGGGACATTTTTCCCGTGACTGTCCTAGTAAACAAGCGCGGGACCGAGACTTGAAAAATAGCCCAGTGGTGGGAGGAGTTTCCACGAATCTGCAACCACGCCAACAAAAGGAGTCCCTAGACTCAACGGCACTTTCCTTCAATCGGGAAGGCGGACGCGCTGAGTTGTGTAAAATAGAAGTGAAGTGCGGTTCGAAGAACGTAAACGCTATTATTGATTCTGGAGCGGAGATTAGCGTAGTACGTGAAGGGGTTGTACCCGAGATAGAAGGGTCGTCTGGAAGGGTGACGCTGACCGGAGCCTTTGGGGACAGCGTGAGTGCTACTTTACGGCATGTACCAATGGCTCTTCCAACGCGCTATGTTGAGTACATTCCTCGGGAGGTGCCAATTTTATGTGCCGTCACTGATCGCCTGGTGGCCGGCATTGATATGCTCCTGACGCCTGACGACTACGACAACCTAAAGTCGGGATGCGGGATGTTCGACTTTGAGCCAATGGATCTTGAACCCGAAGACGAGTTGGCGGAGGTGGACAACGAAGATTCCCTGATCACGCAAGTGACCATCCACGACGGCGACGAACCGACTCTTGAGCTACCAATCTCGCCACCAAGCTCCCAAACCTTACAAAGGAACGACGACACCCTGAGGACTTCCTGGTAACAAGGTCAAGCGTCCACTCATGGCATGCTAAGTGAGGGAGGGCTACTGTTCCACAAAGGGGATGTAAACGGTGTGAGGTCGAAGCAGCTGGTACTGCCGTTTGAAAAAAGACAGAGGGTATTGGAGCTGGGGCACGATTCCTATGGGCGGGTCATTTGGGAGAGCGAAAGACTAAGTCACGGATAAAAATCTCGTTTTACTGGCCAGGCATGGCTAATGACATCAAAAAACACTGTCAGTCGTGCACTACATGCCAGCTGAGAGCGCCGGTTACCGCCGCTGACAGAGTCCCTATTACCCCCCTTGCTCGTCGCGAGATGCCCTTCCAGACGGTCTACATGAATTGCATCGGTCCTTTGGACCCACCGTCCGCTCGCGGACACAGGTACGCGTTATGCGTTGTCGATGCCGGCACTCAGTGGCCGGAAGTGGTTGGCTTAAAATCACTAACTGCCCGGGCCGTCTGCCATGCTTTAGTCGAGATATTCTCGAGGATGGGCGTTCCCGAAACCGTCTGTTCCGATCAGGGCAGCAACTTTACCGCACAGCTTACGAGACTGTTTCTGGAAAAGATGGGTACTACACCACGCTTCTCGACTCCCGACCACCCGCAAAGTAATGGACTAGTGGAGAGGTAGAACGGCACATTCAAGAAAATGCTGCACGATGTGGTGCACGAGAACGGGCATGAATGGGAGAAGTATGTTCCTTTTTTTGCTCTGGGCCTATCGTGAGGTGCCAAACGAGACAACAGGAGCAACACCGTTCGAGCTTATGTATGGCAGAGAGCCAGTCGGGCCTCTGTCTATCCTTTCGAAGACGCGGACGGGGGAGTGGACGGCACCGTGCGGACTCACATCGTCAGCAGAAGACTACCTTGTTGCGCTGAGGAAGCGATTTTCCGCCTCTGCTGAGGCCGCCCGCAAGCACTCGGGTAAAGCGCAAGCATCGTACGCGAGGTATTGCAACAAGAACGCGAAAACAAAGAGCTTCGCCAGCGGCGAAGCGGTGCTGGTCCTAGAACCCGACTCAACCAACGCCCTTATGAAGAGATGGAAGGGCCCAGCACGTGTGGTCGAACAGAGAAGACCGAGTAGCTACCTCATCAGTTTCGACGACGAATCACAGAGGGTGATACATGCGAACAAGTTGCGTGCATATTACGAGAGACTGTGCACGGTGGGGGTGATTTTTGAAGAAGATGAGGACTTCGGAAACATTCCGGACGTCCCCTTCGAGCGACGGGTGATTTCTAACTCTCTAGACGTCCTCGGAGCGCGTGACCACCTGGATCAGAGACAACAGCGACAGCTACAAGATATGCTCCACTCCTTTGCGGGGGTGTTCAGCTCTGAGATTGGGAGATGCAAGATCGGCGCACACACGACCGAACTCATACCTGGGGCGAATCTCAAGCAAAGCTACCCGTACAAGATACCAATGGCCTATCGGGGTGAAGTGGAGCGCCAGATCGACGAGTTGCTCGATAAGAAGTTAATCTATCCCGTGGAGTCAAGTTTCTCGCACCCAGTCGTGTGCGTTGGAAAAAAAAAAGATGGCAGCATGCGTCTATGCGTCGACTATAGACAGTTGAATGCCCTAACACTGCCTGACGCTTTCCCCATGACGGACGCATCCGAGACTCTGATCCAAGTGGCTCGGGCAAGTTTTATTACAACGCTGGACATGCTGAGGGGTTACTGGCAAATCCCAATGGACCCTGCATCAGAGAAGTACACGGCCTTTGTGACGCATGGAGGCCAGTATGCGTGGCGGGTCATGCCTTACGGATTGAAGAATTCAGGACCCACGTTCCAGAGGGCAATGAACGAAGTTTTGTCGCCGCATCGGCAGTATGCCCGAGCGTACATCGACGACGTGGCCGTCTTTTCCCATTCGTGGGAAGACCACCTCAAGCACCTGACGGCGGTTCTCCGGACTCTGGGGGAAGTGGGTCTGACAGCTAACCTTAACAAATGCAAGTTCGCCCAATTGGAGGTCCGGTACTTGGGACACGTGGTGGGTTCCGGACTGCATGCGCCTGACCCTAATCGGATCGAGGCGATATCGCAACTGAAGCGTCCAAACACCAAGGAAGAGCTTCGTAGTGTGTTCGGGCTATATAACTATTACAGAGACTACGTGCCAAATTTCTCCGACGTCGGCACTCGTTTCCCAGCTGACTGGGAAACGAGTGCCGAACAACATACCCTGGGAGCAGCAGGAGCAGGCGGCGTTTGACGCCTTGAAGCAAAGCCTGGTGAGAGCCCCCGCACTGTTCGCTCCGGATCTGGAGCACGAGATTATCGTGGCAACGGACGCCTCAGATCACGCCGTAGGAGCGTGCCTATCACAATGCGACGACGAGGGTAACGAGCATCCCATCGCTTTCTTGTCAAAAAAGCTGACCCCCACGCAGCGACGCTGGTCCACCATAGAGCGCGAAGCGTTTGCGGTCGTGTGGGCTCTCAGCAGCTGGGATACTTGGCTTTTTGGGGCCGTAGTTAAGGTGGTGACGGATCACAACCCCTTAAGGTACTTGACTCTGACCACACCTCACAGCGCTAAGTTGACTCGTTGGGCGTTGGCGCTGCAGCGGTATTACTTGACAATAGACCCTTTCCGAAATTCAGTGCCATCTGGTGGCTCGTACAGCAGTTTAGATTTTGCCATATCAATGGCGGAAATGAAATTGTATCGGCACAGTCACTTTCGCAAGGCAACGGCTAGCGAGAAATTGTTCAGTGTGAGTTCTTTCTCGATCACTTTCAGTTCGATGGTGACCAAGAACCTGTATTCAGAACAAAGCTCCGACCCATTCAGATGCCTCGAGAAAATTATATACCCCAAAGTGCTTTAAAGCCGATTGTGTGCCGCGCACAGATTGACTGAATCTGAGTTAGAAATAACGCTTCCGTGGCTCTTGCGTTCCATTCCTACGTCGCGTCGTACTGACCTTCCGAATCTACAAGCCTCGCATCATCCGCTTAGGAGCATCTTCAACGTTTTCCTTTACCAGTCACTAGAAGGCTGCCATTGGTATGGCACAGATGCCGTTCCAAAGATGATGATAGTGATCAAAGTGTCCAGACTGAATTTCGGAAAGGGTCTATTGAGCACCGTAAGGGGCGCAACAACACGAACGCGGACGCTCTTTCGAGGCTTATGAGGAGCGACTGATAGGAATGGTTTTTGGATCGCCGCATACGCGAACCGAAGTTTTGGTATTTTTTTTCAAATGAATTGTATATTTTAAGCTGGTGAGCTTTTTTTTTTGTCTTTTCTTTGTATGACTGAACGGGCAGTTGCGTGCGTTAGGAAAGTAGCCTGGCCTAGAGAGAGCATATGTTACGCATACGCATTTGCTAAGTTTTTTTTAAAGCACGTTTCAGTCCATATGATGTAAGTCTTAAGGCACTTTTGGTAGTAACGGGGTGTTTAGAGCCTTGGCGGGCACATTCAAAATCACCTTACCAGAGCGACCAGTGTATGACGGGCGGACATTTTTTTTGTGTGTGATAATTGCGTGACATTGAGGCCCCAAGTTTATACTTGTTGGGGAGGTGTGAAGGTCAACGTAAATGACAGCCACAAATCCAAAGGCGCGACATGCGCAGGGTTTCGGTACAGCGGCTGTAGTTTCGGTTTCGTCTTTCTTTTCGCTCAGGATGATATTAAAGTGAGCGGCGCGACTGTGGCTCGAGCGAGACAGGGAGAAAGAAGAAGGTTGAGGAAGAGGGGAGACGCGCGAGGGCCGGGAAGAACGTCGGTCGGTCAACGATTTGATCTCTACTGTAAATAGACGTTTCTTTTTATTTCTCTCTCACTAATGGAGTCCTCTCAGTCATTTGTTTTTACCATCAACATCCGCACACCATCGGCGTTCCCAGTCATCGGGTCCCTGACGCAATCCTAAGAAGAAAACGAACCTTCACTTCTTCCACATCAAACACAAAACCACTCACTTGCGACCTTGTATCAGAATAATAGCGAGACATCGCAGTTAGTTCTGAGGAAACAACGCACGATCAGCATAAAGGGCTATTGTGGAATTGTGTTCTTCGCATTCTCAGCACGCAAGCTCAAAGCTGTTTCCAAACCACTTAGTTATGTGCCGAAGAAACTTTTATTTCTGTCAATTTATTCGAAATCGAAATGCAGTTGCCGTCCCAGTAATAAAGAGCGCCTTGCCGAAGTAAATTTTCAAGACCTGGACATCTTCGCAGGAGCTTATGGACGGTAACGCCCGGTGAGTACGAAGTAAATTTTATACGCGAGCGACGTTTTCTCGCGATATGATGGCGACTAGTGGCGCGGTACCTGAATTCCAAATGAGAGGCCGACGGCTTGCCTGATCTACACGTAAGTAATATAATGTACAATTTTTCTTATGATTTTTTTGGGTGTAGTGCTCATTCCTGTTTAAAAAAAACGAGCAGCGATTTATTGCGGAGGCGGCCTGCCGGTCGGACGTCGAGTATGTACCGACGAATATCTTTATTAAGGATCTTGATTACGTAACTCTTCAGATTTTGGAATGACTAAGTAGCGTAGGCGCTTTTCACGAGGCACATCGTCTTTTGCAACATCAGCTTCCATGGATCATTTTGTTATTTTGGTACTCTGTAGGTTTATTTTGAGAATGTTCTCGGTTAAGTGGATAATGTTGTAATTCCTCCTCAAGTGCATGTTTTTGCTTTTTTTTTTTTGAAAGTTCAGATCGGGTGTATTTGTATTGCTTTGAAAATTGACAGGGTAATCGATGTCGATGTATTGAGCTTGTTTTTGATTGAATACCTTTGCGTTTTATTTGAATGTTCTCTGTGACTGCTGCAGAATATCAATGGGGCCGAGAGCTTTTCAAGCCGTCTATCGCGGCTTTAATTCTTGGCCCCATCATTACCTGTATTGGGAAATGAAAATAAAGTTAGTAACTATTAGTAATATTATTAACGTAATTGTGTGGCAATCATATTTTTAGGCTTTGTCATCATTACTTAAGATAACATGAATACTTTCTTCCCTTTTTCTTGGGGGGGGGCAATATTAGAGGATAATAAATAATAATAATAATAATAATAATAATTTTAATAATAAATTTACAGCATTTTGTAAGTGTGAGTATATAAGAGGCGGGACTGTCGATGTCAATGTGGGCTCGTATGATACGACACAGAAATGACGATAGCTAATATGAGCGGTATACACAAAGATATCTACAAGAGCTGAAGTGAACGGTCTAGAAATTCTTATCACTTTACGAATAGCATAGACTAGACACCTAGATACGATTGCTACAACCACACAACACCCTGGTTGATGACAAAAGTTCGGCAGCGGTGCACGCTGAAAGCATCACGCTATATTTTACTACCTTTCCACCGCAGTTGATAACGAGCCCCATGGTCAAGTTACCGTCGGCACGCCCCCTGACTCAGCCTATCGGCACAGCACGTGCTGCAACAGCACGTTATCAAGAGCAGCAGGGAGTAAAGTCTCTTGATAAAGGATTCCCTCAAGTAGCGACATACTTTGAAGCGCCGACTGCGTGACGGTGCAGTGCCGCGCGCGCAGCTGGACGAGTAGGCAGCGCGCGCGTGGCCTAACGGTTATCGCGCTTGCCTCCGACACAGAAGACCGGGGTTCGATTCCTGGCCGCGACTACACATTTTTGTTGACAGTGTAATTTGATGTTCTAGTGAATTCGAGAACCGTCTTGCTGTTTCGAGGTTAGAATGTTCTACACACCGAACCTTCTACGCCGAACGATCCAGAAACCCACGAGGGTACATAAGGGATTCCGCCAGGCGAGCAAGTTCAGTCTCGTCCCAGCGTTCGACTCTGCTGTCACGCCGACTTCGACGCCCGCGACGCTCTGTTATTATTTTCTATTCCCTTTTTGTTTTGGCACAAGTTCGCCACATTAAACGTTTATTTCTTCCTGTTTATTTCTTATTTATTGGTCGCCACCCATGACATTTTGGTAGAGGTGCGGGGTACCGCATGCACGTGCAGCGTTCCCCTCCAAGGGACCGCAGTGCAAGTCAGATTCCCGGCTCGGTGAGAAGACCACTCACCGCAGAACCTGAAATTCGGACCAGCCGCCGCACCAAGGGAGGGAATCCTGAGTGCGGTTTGTTCCTGGTCAAGCCCAAGCCGCAGAAGACGACGATGGCCAACCAGTCGCAAGCCCCCGCCGCTTCTCCCGTCGTCTACATGCCCGTCGCACCGCGGACGGCTGCCCCCTTCCACGGTGAACTCTACGAAGACGTCGAAGACTGGATTGACCAGTATGAACGCGTTGCCCGCCACAATGGCTGGACCGACGAGCAACGCCTGCACAACGTCTACTTCTCGCTTGAGGGAACCGCCAAGCACTGGTACGAGAACCATGAGTCCTCTTTGACGTCGTGGGACATCTTCAAGACCGACCTGAAGGCTACGTTCGTCAACCACCACCGCCGAGAGAGAGCCGAGGACCTACTGCGAACCAGGGCCCAGGGCCCCAATGAAAGCGTCACGAGCTTTGTGGAAAACGTGCTCCGCCTGAGCTCCCGCGCCGATCCTCAGGTCACCGAGGGAAAGAAGCTGCGCATTTTGATGCGGGGCGTGAAGGACGACATCTTCGGAGGCCTTGTCCGCAACCCGCCGGCAACCGTCGACGCCTTCGTCAGCGAGGCGACAAACATCGAGCGCGCCCTCCAAGCGCGCGCTTCCCACTACCAGCGGCAGCCAAGCGTCACTGCAACCGCGCTGCTTAGCGGTGAAAACGTGCCTGGTACGGACATCCTTGAAATTATCCGGGAGGTTGTCCGGGAGGAACTGCGAAGGTTGCTGCCAACCACCAGCCGTCCGCCAACCATTTCCATCGCCGAGGCTGTCCGAGAAGAAGTGCATCGCGCGCTCCAACCAGAGGTTCCCGTCACCAGGGTGGCACCGGAGGAACCGACGTTGAGCTACGCCGCCATGGCCCGACGACCGCCGCAAGCTTCCCGCCAAGCCACGGCGCCACCCCGAAGAGATGCCCCAACGCCGCAGTACCCCCGACGGCAGGAAGATCAGGCGCACGTTCCCCCAGAGCGACCTGCGCCGAGGAAGACAGACGTCTGGAGGACGGCCGACCGACGCCCCCTGTGTTACCACTGCGGGGAAGCTGACCATGTGTACCGCCGATGCCCATACCGACGACTCGGGCTGCGCGGATTCCACCCAAGCGACCCGCGCCCCTGGTATGGTGAACGCCCTCGGGAGATCGACGAGTACCTGCGACGACCCCAGTCCCCCGAGCCTGCGTCACGCCGAGAGTTCCGGTCGCCGTCACCGCGACGTCCAGCTTCGCCGATGCACCGACCCCGACGTGAAAGCCTGTCACCCCTCGCTCCTCGCCGGGGAAACTAGGCGCGGCAACCCCTGGAGGTGGAGTTGCCGAAGACGACCGACGCCAAGATCCTCCACGAACGTCAGAGGGCCCCCCCCTGAAACGCTACCAGAAATCGAAACGACGCCCCTGCAACGGTGTCCAATAACCTAAACGTCGTCATCGACGGCCACGACGCATCAGCGCTCGTGGACACCGGAGCGGACTACTCTGTCTTGAGTGGGAGGCTCTCCCGCCGCCTTCGAAAAGTCATGACGCCGTGGGAAGGACCCCAAATACGAACCGCCGGAGGACACCTCATCACACCAGTCGGGAGATGCACTGCTCGCGTCGAGATCCACGGTGAGACGTGCCCTGTTAAGTTGGTCGTTCTGCAAGACTGTTCAAGAGACGTTATCCTCGGAATGGACTTTCTCTGCGAGTATGGCGCCGTCATCGAGCTCGGGGCAAACCAGCTGACGCTGCGAAAGCCTGTTTTACCGTCGGTGGAGACCAACACGACGTCACCCGCGATCCGAGTTATCGTCGACCATGCGAACATACCGCCGCGGTCGAGTGTTTTCGTCCCCGTCATAACCGACGCAGCCATGCACGGTGAAGCTCTTCTGGAAGGCAACGTCCAACTGCTCCTTGAGAAAGGAATTAGCGTCGCACGAGGCGTAACGGATCTCCAAGAAGGACGTACAACTGTTCTTGTAACGAACTTCCGAGAGGAGCCGCAGCACCAAACGAAGGGTACCACTGTGGGCCACATTGAGGAGCTTCAGGCGCCAGTCGTGGTCACCGCAATCTCCGTAGAAAGCTCGTCGTCACAGCAGAACAGCACGCCGCCGCCGCTCGACATCGACCCCGAGCTCCCAGCTACGAAGCGCCGGCAACTGGTTGATCTCCTTGCCGAATACAGCGACTGTTTTGCCACGACATCGAAGATTCGCCAAACACCAATGGCGAAACATCGCATTGTTACCGACGACGACGCAGTTCCTGTCCACCAGTCGCCGTATCGAGTCTCCTTAAAGGAAAGGAAAGTGATTCAAGATCAAGTTCAGGAGATGCTCGACGACGACATCAGTCAACCCTCAAGAAGCCCATGGGCGTCCCCAGTCATCCTTGTAAAGAAGAAGGACGGAACCCTGCGGTTCTGCGTGGACTATCGTCGACTGAACGCTGTGACGAAGAAGGACGTCTATCCGCTCCCCCGCATCGACGATACGTTAGACCGACTGCGCCACTCCCGATATTTTTCGTCGAGGGATCTGAAGAGTGGCTACTGGCAGATTGAAGTCGACGAACGCGACCGGGAGAAAACTGCCTTCGTCACTCCCGACGGACTGTACGAATTCAAAGTGATGCCGTTCGGGCTTTGTACTGCGCCAGCCACCTTCCAGCGTGTCATGGACACCGTGCTGGCAGGTCTGAAATGGCAGAGTTGTCTCGTCTACCTTGACGACGTCGTAGTATTTTCAGCTGACTTCGACGAGCACTTGAGACGACTCCGAGCTGTTCTTCAAGCCATTCAGACCGCCGGACTCATACTCAAGCCGTCAAAGTGCCGGTTCGCCTATGACGAACTGAAGTTCCTTGGCCACGTGGTTAGTAACGAAGGCGTCCGCCCAGACCCCGAGAAGACTCTCGCCGTCGCGGCATTTCCAGCGCCGACAGATAAGAAGGCCGTGCGAAGATTCCTTGCACTTTGTGCCTATTATCGACGCTTCGTTCGGGATTTCGCAAGGATTTCCGCACCACTTACGAATCTCACGAAGGACGCCGAGAAGTTCGAATGGGCCGAGGAGCAACAGCAGGCATTCGACGAACTGAAACGACGACTCCAGACTCCTCCTGTGCTTGGACATTTCGACCAGGATGCGGAAACAGAAATTCACACGGACGCAAGTAACGCGGGACTGGGCGCAGTACTAGTCCAAGTGCAAGAAGGCATCAAGCGAGTCATCGCCTACGCAAGTCGGACATTGTCCAAGGCGGAGAAAAATTACTCCACAACTGAGAAAGAATGTTTTGCGGTCGTCTGGGCAATAACGAAGTTTCGTCCGTACTTGTACGGGAGCTCGTTCCGTGTAGTCACGGACCACCACTCGCTCTGCTGGCTTGCGAAGCTGAAGGACCCGTCAGGACGCCTCGCTCGATGGAGTCTTCGACTACAAGAGTTCAACATGACAGTGGTCTATAAGTCAGGCCGCAAGCACAGCGACGCCGACTGCCTGTCCAGAGCCCCCGTCGAAACCCCTTCCGGCTGCAGCGACGACAATGACGACGAGTGCTTGCTAGGCGCAGTGAACACCGACGATATGGCACGACGTCAACGGGACGATCCTGAGCTGCGCGCATTAATCGAGCACCTGGAAGGGGGCAGGAGTACCGTGCCACGTGTCTTCTCACGAGTACTGCTGACCTTCGCCCTCCGGCAAGGTCTACTCTACAAAGAGAACTTCGGCAACAACAACACACCGTGGTTGCTGGTAATCCCGAGTGACCTTCGAGAGGAGATCTTCCAAGCCTGCCACGACAACCCGACATCCGGACACCTTGGTTACAGCCGGACACTGGCCCGTATTCGTGAAAAGTATTACTGGCCGAAGCTCCCCAAGACCGTCCACCTATACACACGATCATGCCACGAGTGCCAGCGACGCAAGAAACCGCCGACGAGGCCGGCCGGACTCCTGCAGCCTATTTCTCCTCCAACTGCACCCTTCCAGCAGATCGGAATGGATCTACTTGGTCCTTTTCCGCCTTCGACGTCGGGGAACCGCTGGATCATCGTCGCCACAGATTATCTCACACGGTACGCCGAAACGAAAGCTCTTCCTTCGGGGACTGCTGTGGAAGTTGCCAAGTTTTTCATTGAGTCCATCGTCCTCCGGCACGGCGCTCCAGAAGTTCTGATTACAGATCGCGGATCATCGTTCATGGCACAACTGACCCAAGAAATTATCCGACTCAGTCATACCAGCCATCGTCGTACAACTGCGTACCACCCGCAGACCAACGGGCTGACGGAGCGACTCAACAGACAATCGCCGATATGATCTCTATGTACGTCGACGTAGAGCACAAGACGTGGGACGAGGTGCTGCCCTACGTCACGTTCGCCTACAATACGGCGCTTCAAGAGACCACTGGATTCACCCCTTTCCAGCTGGTACATGGTCGGAAGGTAACGACCATGCTGGACGCCATGGTGCCCCATGAGCCATCTGACAACGAGAGCGACGACGCCCAGGCGGTTGCTCAACGCGCCGAAGAAGTTCGCCAGCTCGCCCGACTCCTGATTCAAGACCCGCAACGCGTCGACGCCGGCCGCTACAACCTTCGTCGCAGGGACGTCCACTTCCAGCCCGGAGATAGGGTGTGGGTATGGACGCCCATCCGTCGTCGCGGCCTCAGTGAGAAATTTCTGAAACGATACTTTGGACCCTGCAAAGTGCTTCGTCGACTCGGGGATCTGAACTACGAGGTGATGCCCGACGGAACACGGACTTCGTCACGCCGCCCTCCACGACCGGAGGTTGTCCACGTCGTGCGACTGAAGCCGTACTTTGCTCGATAGGACTGTGGACCTTATCTGTTCCAAACGACTCTTTAGTTTACCGTTATTTTTATTTGTTTTGTTTTCGGATTGCATCGGGACGATGCACTTTTTAAAGGGGGGGAGTAATGCAGCGCGCGCAGCTGAACAAGTAGGCAGCGCGCGCGTGGCCTAACGGTTATCGCGCTTGCCTCCCACACAGAAGGCCAGGGTTCGACTCCTGGCCGCGACTACACATTGTTGTTGACAGTGTAATTTGATGTTCTAGTGAATTCGAGAACGTCTTGCTGTTTCGAGGTTAGAATGTTCTACACACCGAACCTTCTACGCCGAACGATCCAGAAACCCACGAGGGTACATAAGGGATTCCGCCAGGCGAGCGAGTTCAGTCTCGTCCCAGCGTTCGACTCTGCTGTCACGCCGACTTCGACGCCCGCGACGCTCTGTTATTATTTTCTATTCCCTTTTTGTTTTGGCACAAGTTCGCCACATTAAACGTTTATTTCTTCCTGTTTATTTCTTATTTATTGGTCACCACCCGTGACAATAGGAGGCCAACGGTGGCGGATAGCAGAGGTTTGAACTGAATGCCTCTATTGTGTTCCAGCGGAATGTCCTTTGTCATTTGTATTTGTTTTTACATATAAAAGAAGTATCGAGGGAAGTAAGGAAGGAGCCAGGTGCAGCGCCACGCGTGACAAGACCGGCCTACGGAAGCCGACATTGAACATTTCAGTTCGGCAGCAGTGCACGCTGAAGACACCACGCTAAATTTTTCTGCCTATCCACCTCGGGTAAGGAGCACTGGTGATATTAGTCAGTTCATTTGAATATCTTCGAAGACGATGCTGGCGAGCTGAGTGTTCTCTTTGCGGGAGTTTGATTTGGAAACATGAGCAGGGATACCAAGGACATCGCTAAGGCGATCAGTGATCTGCACCGTAAGATACGAGCAGAAATACGGGCTGTCAAATAAAGGGCCAAATTTAGTGGTGACATTTACGACAATGTTAAGGAACTTACCAGAGAGCTGCACGAACTGCGCAAGGGCATGTAGAAGTTAACAACCCGGAATCAGGAGCTTTACACCGAGAACGCCAAGCTACGAACAAATATCGAGGGAATAGAAATATACCAGCGTTCCAACAATCTGAAGACCAAAGGGGTGCCCTAGGAGGGAGATGAGCAAGCTATAGTTAAAATAATTAGCAGCATCATGGACTAACCCGCCACAGACCCAGACGTTAAAATCAGTCCCCGTGTTCTAACGTTAAAAGAAGGCCGGACAACATTATTGCAGGGTTCGTTCGCCGTACAAAGAGAAATAAAATCCTGCCAAAGTCAAAGGACCATAACCTAATGACAGCGGCTTTTGATTACGGTGGCCTTTGGACCCCATTTTACGTGAATGAACACTTGACAGGAGCTGGCAAAGAGCTGCTCGGCGCCGTCATCGCACCACAAAAGGTGGTGGTGGGGTGTAAGCATGATTGGGCTAGAGGCGGAAAATTATTTGCGCGCACTAACGACACTTCTGACGTATAGTCAACGTTAACAGTCAAAGCGACGTGGAAAAAAATGTCAACAAGGTTTTCGTAAACTTCTGCTTCTTGAAACTATTTTTTTGTCTTATAACGGAAGGCCAACAAGAAGGCAAATAACACGACTGTTTATATTTCTATGAAATGTACAAGCATTACCATTGACATTTTTCGGTCATGCATCTGAGCATTCGCAGTATTCGAAATAAACAAGACAATGTTGATTTATTCTCTCAACCATTATTTGTTAATTCTGACGTGATGTTATTTACCGAGATGTGGCTGAATGCTAACCAGTCTCCGCCTTTTGCTTTTTTTTTTTTAAACAACACATCAAAACTATTTTGTAGAACAATGAACAAAAAAATCGGCGGCGGGATAGCCTTGCATTTTAAGAGTAATTTACGCTACGGATTTGCCGAAGACTACAAATTAATTAACAATAACAGAGAGTGTCTGGTTGGAAGCTGGAGTCTGTAAATATTGCAACTCTCTATAAGCCACCCTGTGGCAATGTTCCTGAATTCTTGGAAAATTTCGATAGCTTGGAATTTCACTACGTATGTTCACAGCCGTTTTTTTTTTTATTCCTGGGGACCCCCCTATTCACATCAATACAATCTACAGCGATGGACATGCAAAAGAGCGATGGACATGCAAAAGAGCCTGTAACAACACCATAACGCTACCCACCAGGGATGCAAATATCAATGGATGTGACACTGTCTTGCCTCACCAGGATGGGTCAAGACATTGTCATATCAATTGATATTTCCATCACAAATGTAATTACAGATAACGCTATCTGTCGCTTTGACGGAAGACGTGAGTGAAAATTTTCTAGTTTATTGTCTATGCCCCATTCTTAACTCAACAAAACGCAAAACAAACTGAATAACTTTTTTACCAAAATATAAACGACGAAACACAGACTGCTTTTACTCGCCTTTTATGAAACCTAACGGGGAAGATGTCTATTTACAAATTTGTGTTGATTTTGTTTTTAGTTCCTTTATTTGTAAGTTTAGAGAATGGTATCCTATATATTTCATTTAAAGCACTCTTATAAAAGCAAAGCAGGCAGATCAGAGAACCTTGGGTCAACACGGGCTTAGTAAACCAAATAATTAAAAATAATAATATGTATTAAGCTTCCTGCGTTGATGCGGACAAAGCCCCACCAATGAGCTAAACAAACTAAGGAATTTAATAAACTCCGATTTATAAATAGTTAAGCGCCAATATTACAAAAAAAATATGTAAGTCCACAACGACCCGAGAAAGATAAGGTAAACCTATAATAGTATAGCGAATTCTAGAAATATAAATAGTGCAATGAAAGAATTGTTTATCAACAGAACTAATGTGACGGGTATTGAAAAGGTAAACACAATGAACTAACATTTCATAAAGCTAGGCAGATGTATGGTATCAAAAGACGATGCAGACTACGATGCAACGGCAACACGAACAATTATCGTTTCCATAATGCTGTTTCCCACAAGGCCGTATAAAATGGAAGCACCCATTGATTAAATAAAAATGACGTTTAGACGGCGGATGAGGAGTTCAAAGCCCTTCCTATTAAAATGGTCAGCCGGAATTATTAGCCCCATACTATCACCTATAGCAAATAACGTACTACAAAGCAGTATTTTCGGAAACGAATTGCAGTTGGCTAAAGTTACTCCAATCTATAAGGGTCGTTCACAAAGAAATCTTGAAGATGTTTGGCCGATTCGAGTCATGCCTATATTTTCTAAAGTATTTGAGGCCATAAAAATAAATCGCCAGGTAGCATCAAGTAATATCATCCGCGATTTGTGGGTTTCAAAAAGAAAAATCAACAAATCGAGCCCCATGCACTGGACATTCAGTAGAAACCACCGGGTGTCTCAAAAAGCGGCCAAGCTCTTTAAATCGACCGCAAAATTCGGTTTTTTAACCTATCGCGCTACACTTTTGTGCAGCATTGCCCACAAATCGTGCATTTTTTTTTGTTGTAAAAATTGCAGAAGCGAACTTACCTGAGTAAAAAGAAAAGAAAGAGAATGGCTTGATTCCTACGTAAATGCTGCGAAGCTACTGGTCTTCAAACCATAGGGAGCCCTATTGCTTGAAGACCGGTGGCTTCGCTACATTGTTGAAAATTTTACGAAAACAGAAAGCACCGTCTGTGGACAACGCTGCACGAAATCGTAGCCCGATATGTTAAGAAATCGAATTTTGCGGTCGATTTAAAGAGCCTGACCGCTATTTGGACATCCGGTAGTTGTAAATATTGAGAATGAGAGAACGACACTCGGCATACATTTAGAACACCTGAGAAAATCCTTCACACTCTTTAGCATAGTATTTGATTAAAAATATTAAACGCTATGGAATCCGCGCTGTAGGACTGGCTGTAATAATGTATAGGGATGACACTAATAGGAATGCTAGGAGAGAAACACTTAAAAGTGTGGGAGAAAGAGCCAACACTAATCTTGCGAAGCTTTCACGATGGCTGCGTTCTAACAAACTATAAATAAACACTAGTAAAACAATGAATTGTTTTGCCAATTTCATCAATCATCTCCAATACGTAAAACTAAAAAAAAAATGTCATCCAATAATATATAATCGTGTTATCGATTCCCAGAGGTTCCTTTACTAAACCCATTACTCTTCCTCGTTTATTTTTCTGATATAGCGACGATACCCGGTTCCCCAGATACAATAATGTATAATGATGACACTAATATGTATGTTAGTGTAGAAACACTTAAGAGTCTGGGAGAAACAGCCAACACTTATCATGCGAAGATTTCAAGATTGCTGCGTTCTAACAAACTACAAATAAACACTAGTAAAACAATGAAATTTTAAACCGACAACTAAACGTTATAAAAAGGCTGCTCAGATTACATTTGAAGGCTAATTAATAGAAATAGTGACCGAGCAAAATTGTTTAGGCGTGTGTTTTGATCAAGAGCTGAAGTGGAGTACACAGGGATAAAATACTGTTCCAGTTATCTCGAGTTATGGTGGTATTTAAAAAGTATCAAGCCTTTTGCCCAAATGAATTTTGTTGAAACGTCGTAGTTATTTACTTATCATATTTGCTATACAATTGTAATCTGGAGCACGAAAACAACATCAGATTTCAATAAACTATTGATTCTGACAAAAAAGGTTCCACGCATGCGTTTATTTTGTAGCTTTGTACGCTCAGGGCTTGAATTTGGTTCGATTAGTGTAAATTAACTACCTTTACCACAAGTTGAAATCATTGAGCGTGTGCAGAAGAGGTTTATGATAATTATTTATGACCGATACATTGGTCGGAAACGGTTTTTTAGTTACGATTTGTTTCTGTCTTTATTCAGCCATGAAATGCTATCAACGAGGAGGGCTGTTAGAGACATTCATTTTCTTCATAAGGTGGTCCATGGTACTGTTAATACTGAAAATTTACTTATGAATTTAGACTTTCATGTGCCATTCAGAGCTAGTCGCGATTTTTTAACATTTTATCCTACTAGAATTTGTGAATCGTCGCCATTGTGTCGTATGCAGTCTGCCTATAATGTTATATGCGATTGTGATGTTGATATTTTTCTTGATTTTGTTAGTTTCAAGTCGGCCTTGAAAAAGTATATTTTATCCAACCTAAAATTAACGTGAGCTTGTATTGGCTCTGTAAACTTGTATTTGTGTCCTTACAAATGTCTGTGTAATTTTGTGCATGTTTGTATGTTTAATAGTGTTGCTGTAAACACGAAATGACAGTGCACCACACGAAAGGCGTTACAGCTGTTTGTGGGCACTAACGAAATATAAACATTATAATTATTACTATTATTATTATTATTATTATTATTATTATACTCGGACAATATAGCGGTAACGTGAGCGAACTGCGCATTCGACCACTCTTTAATAACTACAATATCTTAAAAGCGAATAAAATATATTACTTTAAACTTTTCCACTTCATTTTTAAATGAAAGTTAAATGTTACGCGCGGCGAAACAGAAGTGTCATCGTACCCTTTGCGGTCACGTAAAAATTAGGACACCCTATTTCAGAACTAACTACGGAAGGCATAGTTTAATATCAAACAATTATCTTATTAAACAATGAACCCGATCTGAAGTACGAACAAACTTTCCAGATATAAGAAAGAGTGCATCGAATTGTTGTCGGGCAGCGATATTCACTTCCAGTAAACCTAACTTACTTTACATTGTATACAAATATCTGTGTTTAGTATTTGTTTCGCAATCAGTATTATATTGTCACGAACGACAAGTGATGATACGGCGAATAACCCGAGAAACTAAATGTTTAATGGGGGGAACTGTTGCCCAGAACAAAATAGAAGAAGGTTAGCGTCGAGGGCCTCAATGTCGGCGAAACAGCAGGATCGAGCGCTGGGGCGGGGCTGAGTCCGGCTCGCTACGCTGAACCCCTTTTGTAGACGCGAGCGCTTCTCGAAAAATCTGCATAGAAGGTTCGGCGCATAGAACATTCTAACCTCGAAGAAGCAACCGGTTTCTCGAATTCGCCAGAACGCGACTTTTACAGAAGTAACACAAATGTACCCCCGCTGCGAGGAGTCGAAGCGTTGCCATTTTCGTGAGGGCCAAGCATGATAACCGTTCAGCTACGGATGCGCTTGCTCGGAGACGCGCGTGACAATATTTTATTTTCCGTGCTGATTCCTGTGTTTTATATGCGTATATTGTATAGTATTACCTTAATATTTACTTTGCCATATCGTCTAGTTTATGAGAATTTTTCCGAGCATATTTTTTTTATTGCTGTTTTTGTTTTTGTCGTGGCGTTCGGCGGAACACTCCTTGGTATATTGAACTGTAAGAGACCAGTGCCTCGTCAGGCTTGACAGCCTTTTGCACTGTCCCTTCTTTCGGACAAAGTCCAAAAGAAAACAAAGCGAAAAGATCTACACATATAAACACACTGGGAAATGCGTACACTTTTAAAAATATGAAAATAAAACTAAAGGTTCGCATGTTCGTTCGAGTAGGAGATATGTTCGCATGTTCGGTCAAGTGGGAGAATTGTTCGATTGCGCAAGGCAGTAGCCGAAGCATACGGCCACGGCTAAACTTGTTCATCTTTTTGATACAGCTTCTTTCTGCTGGTTTTGACACTGTCACCTACGATAATGTTACCGGCGCGAGCGATCTCTGTTGCTGCAAGTTGCGAGCGCAATTGCCTGTGATAACCCTCGACGACGCCGACACTGCATCACGGAACGGAACTTTCGACAGTGACCATGAACTACAGCGCCTGCTGAACTTCTTCCCGGACAATCTCGGCTGCTGAGGGCGAAGTTGGGCGTGCGGTGGCACGTAGAAGCGTCTTAATTTCCTCCCGTACAACGTCCCAGATGATCGCGCAGAGGTCCGGGTTGTTGCAGCTGGAAGGCTAGGGGGCAGCGACGCCGGAATTTTGGTCGTAGTGGGAGGTCCGTGCTTGAAGGGCAAGTTCGATGTTTGTCGCCTCGGTGGCGAAACCTCGACTGTTGTCCGAGGGTTGCGGACAAGTTAGCCGAAGATGTTTTCCCTCACGCCCCTTATGAAGACATGCAGTATTGTCTCCTCGGTGGCTTTAGGGTCTGCACAGGTACTCAGCTGCAAAACATCATCCATAAAGCTCGTAACGCTTTCGCTAGCTGCTTGAAACCTCGCGTGGAGAAGACCTTCGGCCCGCTACCTACGATGATCTTTCATGAATGTCCGCATCACGTCGGTGACGCAGGCACCCCACGTCATCAACGAAGCCTCATGGTTCTCGAACCAGTGTCTTGTCGTTTTCTCCAGGAAGAAGTAAAGATTTTGTACGTGCTGTTCCGTAGTCCATCCGTTATGACGGGCTATGCGTTCATAATGTTGAAGCCAGTCCTCCACATCCTGGTGGGCCTCACCATGGAATGTCGTCGGATTCCGTGGGGCGACAGGCATGAAGACGACGGATGGAGCGGTCAAGGTCTGCGACGACTAAGTGTTCATGACTTGTTTCGTCGACGGTTTCGTGTTGCTCTTGGGTGGAACAAGACCAAACTCCGGGTACCTGCCTTGAGGGCGGCGGCTTGCTCGTGCGGCGACTTCTTCCTCAAAATGTCTCTTTTCGCTGGGGAGCGGGCTAGCATGGCGAGCCCTTGGAGGGTTACGCTACATGGTTAGTATCCAGCACCTCCACCAAAATCTCACGAATGACGAGGTGACGAAACAAAGAATAACTGAGGAAACTGATATTATTAATGAGGCGAACTTGTTCTCAAAACATAGAGGAAGCCGAAGATAACAACAGAGCGTAGAAGGCGTCGAAGTCGGCATAACAGCAGGATCGAACGCTGGGGCGAGACTGACTCCGCTCGCTATGCGGAGTCCCTCATGCACATGAGTGGGTGTCTGGAACTTTCGGCGTAGAACTTTCGGTGCGTAGAACATTCGGAACTCGGTCAGACGAGGATGTTTTCGGAATTACAAGAACGCCAACTTGCCAGAATAAATATAAGAACATTCCGCTGATTGGAATCGAACCTAGACCTTCCGCGCGACAGTCAAGCGCGGCAACCATTCGGTCCCCCACGCGCTCACTTGGCGACGCCCGTGACAATATCGTGCTAAAGAACTGCCTCAGAAGGCTTAATCGTTAGTTTTATTTTACTGCTGAAGTATCCCATGGGAATCTGCTCGTGAGCGAAACCTTTTTATTATGAGTTGGATATCCGTTTCAAGAGGCTTCGAGACGGAAGCATATGTGCTTTCTTTATTTTTATTATAAAAACAGATACAAAAGCAAAAAAAAAACTTACGTGTTTGAACAGTCTGCGAAGCTGTAGAAAAAGTATTGCGTGATTGCTCCAACCCGAGCAATTGGCTTTTTCCAAACCCTTACGAAGCAACGTCTTATATCGTTATTTATTAGGAAGGAAGCGTGAGTTTGGGTCCTACACTCTCAACAAAAGGGTTGTCGTGGGGTACTAACTTTGGGGTCGTCAGAAGCCGTCGCAGATATCGCTACCCCACCTTCGTTATACTAACAACCCCACGGGTAATCACACGGCACGCAACCAACAGGTTGCCACAGTGAGCACCCCCAAAAGCAACATGGCGGCTGGCAAGCGACGGTGGAGCAGTACGAGTAAGGCCTAGCGAGCTGGACTGCTTTTTGCTAAAATACGATTCTCAAGTGCGTGCGCCCGTTCGCGGCCTTCCGTGCGCACTGAAGCACTCCAAAACGCGCCTCGAACCACGGGCACCGCACGTATTACGAGTAGAGGCGACGATGTGAAAGGAAGGGGGGGGACAGGCAGGCAGGCATTTGAGGGGGTGTCCGCGACTGCTTTCGCGCGGCCGGCTGCATTTACTTCGCGACCAGAAAACATTCAAGAAAGGAATCGTATAGCGACAAATGGAATGATATCTTTATTGAACAGAGCATCTCCTTGCTGTGCTTGCCGCAAGTGATCCGGCGGTTTCGGTTGACAGCGGCGAGGCGAAGCATCACCGATTTAAGCGGCGTCGGTTCCGATCGTTCAATGCTCCTGCTCACCTGTTAGCATTCGTTATCCACTTCCAAGTCCCTGGTAATCCTCACCGCGTTTGTGCACGCACTTAGCGCTATTCACCGCACGGAACACCCATTCAACTGGCTATGAGACTGATCCCACTGGGACGAGAGGCTGAGAACCGAACCACCGAACCCTTTGGGGCTGCTCCGTAGAGCCATGAAACGCCTCCATGTTTTTCACTCAAATAAGTAGACACATAAATGCGCGACTCCTTGAATTGGGCGGCGCCACGCGCCACATAACGGACAGGGCTCAAACTAGAAAAAAAACGAAGCCAACAGTTTTTGTGTTCAGCGCCTCGACAGACATTCACGTATGTATACATATTCTACTACACACTTCACACATACGCGACATACAGACACCATACCATTCTACACAGAAACGCGTTCAGACACAGCACAAGGTACTACATGCTATATGAGATATTGACACTCCACATTCCTATACACACGTCAAGTCGACACCGCCACCTTATATACTGCTGTATTTTCTGTGACCAATTAGGATGGTGACCACTGTCATATTTTGCATAAATACGAAAAGACTGTGCAAGGTTTACGCGTATATATTATTTTCCTCTACTGCCCTTGGGAAAGCGCTCGTATCTCTAATGTTATTTATTGCAAAAGTGAACTGCAGGTTATGAATAAATTTGAATAGTCGCTACACGTCACATTTTGATCAGTTTCGTTTTCTCGCTAGCCTACACTTTAAGTATACAGAAGCCTGTTTAATTAATTGTATTAATTATCGAAAACAATTTCTGCAATCACAACTTTCTGAACACGCTGATGCATTTTCTTTTTTCTTTTTACATATCCGAATGACTTCAGCGGCGGTTGAGTAAATGTTGAGTACACTGAGCGCGCGCAGGTGATTCTGGCGAAGCCCGTCCGCCGGTCCTCCCCGAAACGTTGTTTCAGTTTTCTTTTCGCTACAATTGTTTTTGCTTAAGAGCGTGTCTTTCAAATATGCGTTCTATGCGCTCGCGCTCGCGCCAAGAGGACAGTGCAGAATTGCCGCTTTCGGGCCCGTGCCTTCACCTGCAACGAACGCGAAATACGTATGCTAAATTATATAAAGCCTGGTTCAGACAGTGGCGTTTGACTGCGTTGCGGCAGCGAGAAACCAGGGCATCCCTGCTGCTTTCATCGCGTGCCAAGATGATTCCTTGAATTGGATTCCACGCTTCATACGAAGCACAGTCGTGCCGGTGAGTCGCTTTCGGTTCTCGACGCAAAGCTGTCAAACTCATTCAAACGCAAGTGTCTGGACCGGCCTTACCGCTCATTCATACTGGAAGCGGATCTGCGTTTGCAAAGTGGTTGCGAACGCGGTTGTATAAATATCCAGTACGATTGCACGCGCACTCCATGACATCAAGTGTGCGTGCAATTGGACTGGATCTTTATACAACCGCGCTCACAACCGCTTTGCGAATGCGGATCCGCTTCCAGTGTGAATGAGCTGTTGAGCATCAAAAAACGCCGAAAACATTCTCTGCGCTGCACCTGCTGTCGTCTCCAGCAATACTTTTTCTAAAAAAAAAAATCTAAAACAAATAGCACGTATATGTTTGCCAATGCCTTATTTTTGTAAATTTACTTGGAATCTTTTATATAGATAAAAGGAACGCGTGCTGGAAGGCCTGAAATCCTAGTCCCTTTCGAAGTACTCTGCCTTGGATGACACACACTTGTTTGAGCATTTTTTTTTTTATCGAGTATGCTCGATGAAATGTGCCAAATGAGCCAGTGAAGGTGAATCATGTATCCCGAGACAGAGAAATAGTGAAACACACGAACATGATCGCAGATATCTGTGTAGGTTCGTGCTGTCCGGCCTGAGTCGTGGTGTGCAATGCTTCATACTTCACTGCACTTGCAAGCAAAAAAATTGGGTACGACAGGAGCGCAAGTTCGGCGGAACGGGCGGAACCGAGGAGGCCATTTGCAACTGAACTGCACGCAGAACTGACCGATCACACCTTTATTGAGAGCACGCTCTTTACTGAACCGCACAATAAAAGACGACAAGAGTATCTCGTCCGACGAACATTCAAGTCAACTCACGCCTGTGCGTAGCTTTCTGTGCTTTTCTAGAGATTTGGTTAAATTCCTCGAGCACGACGCCAGCTGCCAGCTGTTGTTTACTGTTGTACATGGTAAAACCCGCGACGGATCCAAAAAGGACAACCGCGATACTTTTTATCTGCCTCGGGTTTTAGTAGGTGCGTACCAATGTTGCCTGTACTTGTTTGTTTTCTGCCAGTTTAGGCGAAATAAGCCACACGCTTGTTTCGAGCGGTTTAAATTTGAATAAATAATAACCAACGCACAAAGAAAACAAGTTTTAAGTACTTTTTGAGATTTTTGAAGTGACTTTTACTATTAAACGACTGCATGCACTTGAATGTTCAATTCAAGAGTTTATAAAACGTGACTACCCCATGCTTGTCACCTTCCAACAGGGTGCTAACTCTCAATGGCTCGAGCCCAGTGGGTAGTTAGGTAAGCCTGTGGGGTAGTTACAGCCGTCAAAACGCACGATGACAAGGGGGGGTGCTCACTTTTTCTTAGAGTGTAGTCCTCACCGAACGTTCTCTGAGCACTTACTCTCGGCATCAGCTGAGCCCAGCCGCTACCAGCTGAGCCGGAGCGCAAATTCGATTGTTTCTTTTTCGGGGGCTGTGATAGTATCAGAATGCCGAGCTCTTATTGCCTTATTAAAAAAAGAATAGTGACTAGACCTCAAGCCGTCTTTCATCGAGGTCTTCCCACTGTCCTTCCAATCGAAGCCAATAACAACTCGGTGTCGTTCTCACGTCACCGCTACCCCTGTGCAAGTGGTAAACGACGTGTTCTCCTCATAAATGCCCAGAATGCGTGCGCAAACAACGGCGGGCTCGAATGGCTGACGCAGCAGCTAAGGGATGGCGCGCTTTTTTTAAAAAAAATGTTGATCCAGAGCGATTAGCGATAGCAGCGATGGGCCAACGCCTTTAAATATTAATAGTGCTTCCGTACTCAGGTTGATGAGGAAAGCAGGCTCAAGCCCTCTTGCTTTTTTGTCTAAACACGAGAGCCCTTTTTTGTGGCTTTCTCCTGCTTTTGTTTGTATGCCAACGGGTAGGACACAGCGGGGATTTTTTGGCGTTCTACGTGCGTGTTTCTGTTCTTAATACTGTCTTCCCTTTTTCCCTCGAAGGAAGTTGCTGGTGAAGAACACCCGCATAAAGAATGCATACCTAGAGAAGGTTGAAACTTTATTTAATGAGTTCGCAAATAAAGAGCCAATTGGGAGCTGGGTTGCGTGCAGGCTAAGTAATACTTGAGTTATCCTCCTTTCGCTCGCTGCTACCATCAATTCTCACTCAGCAACGAGATCCACGATTTGATGTCTCGGTCTGAAAGAAAAAACTCGAGAGAAGTCTAGTTTTGTACCTTTTATTTCAACCCACTCTCTCAAAAAATGTATACTTGGGCTACAACTCAATATTTTTTTCTTGTTATTTTGTTCTTTTTTTATATATATTGGCTGCTGCCTTTGCATTACCGGCTATTTTTTTGGCACATGAGTTTATATAGATTTAACTAGTCATTTACCGTCACAGCATATGCTATGAATAAGTGCCATTAATCCTGCGTTCCGTCACCGAAGCTAAGACACAGGGATTTGTACCTGGTACAAGAGATATTCCAAGAAACCCATTGAATAAATTATATCCGACGCGGATCTTATCATCTGTCCTAAAGACGTGGCAGCCATAAATTATATGCGTATTCTAAAATTAATTTTTTGTGAGAAAGTTCCATATTATCACGCAGACTGTTACGTATACCCTTTTTACATGTGACCAAACATACAATATATATATTAAAAAAAGTAAATTTATATTTCTCCTGATTATCTTGATAAGCCCGGGGAGCTCGGAACCTGTCATGAGTTCATTATGTGAGCATAGTGATCTGTTATGCTTGGTTGCAGCCAATATTACTAGAACCCTCGCTTGAGAAACTCACACTCGAAACCCGGGCGGTTCACGTCCACCGGGACTGAAGTAGATACAATTACAGCAACGCCCTTTAGCGGCTAGTTAAAACATGAATGTTGCTTTATGTAGCTACGGCGAGATGGCACTGCGAGATGGCGCCACCGGCCGTTGCGCGACTCGACTGAACCGGTACGTGCAGCCGTGCAGTTCCCGGAGCGGCCGCTGCCGGAGAAATGTCGGCGTTGCGATTGCCTCTAGTTCTGTCTTCGAGTACGGATCGGTGTCACTTTAGTAAGCCGACTCGTACGGCAGCTTTCCGACTGAGTTGTTCCCGTAACGTTGGTTACGTAGTATTTTGTGCGGTACCGGATGCGTTGCGAATATAACACGCACACGCGCTCACCGAGTTTACCGAACTTATTGAGATAATTAAAAATATTCACTGGTCCGGCGAATATTTTACTATGCAAAAATGTTCCAAAAGCCGGGATTCATGATTAAAAACAAATACCTCCGACTTGTATAACAATAGCAACGTCGAGAACGATGTCTCCCGCATAGGAGACAAAACGTCTACTTATAGAATGTTGGTATTGTTCTACAAGTCGGAGGTATTTGTTTTTTAATCATGAATATTTTATTATACTTTGTCTCATCCTACGATGGACGAAAGGCCAAAGCCACGGGCCGCCAGGTCCAATCACATTCCACGCTATACTATGACACGCTTAATATTGATTAGGGGTGGACGAATAATGTTCAGATCCAAAAGCGCCGCGTCATTTCTATAGCTTCGACGCTGCAAAGAGCCTATATGTCGCGGCTTCTTTGCGATGTAAAATTGTTGAGTGACTCAGTGCTCTTCGGTTGAAGCCACTGTCCACCCGTCCCCTCATCAGTGATTCGAGACGCGGGCACCGATACGTGCATCGAAGCGAAAGATCGCACAATTTCTAAGTGGCTCGTGATTGGATCTGGCGGTCCGTAACTTTTGCCTTTAGTCCATCGTAGGGTGACATGAAGTATAGGAAATAGAGCTTACGCCGCGAAATGTCAATGGCATTGGCGCCCACAGCTTTCGCGTATTTGGAACAGCTCGGCGCTCACGTTCTCGTGGTTTTCTCCTTTTTTATTTCTTTTTTTTTATTGTGAGCGGCTGCTGCTGCCATTTGTCGTCATGGGAACCCGTCGAGAGAGCGGATTCAGCGAAGATAACCGTCTCTGCTGTCTTGACGAATATAGTATCTAGGTGCTGCACATTTTCGAAAATACCGAAGACGACGGCCGAAGAAGGAGAAAAACACAAACGTTTTAAACGCAGCTACCAAACTTTATTGACACAACCGTTTATAAATCATCTCTCACACACACGTCTTTGTGACCTCCCACAGCGGTAAAACTGTGTCATGACCCCAAATAAAAAAAAAATAAATAGACGTTTTCGAACCTCTCTAATGCGAAACAAGAGCGCAGCTCTTGAGGAGGAGGAGGTGAACGTGCGGAGGGGAGGGTATGCCCCTCCTTTTCGTCCTCCCTTTCTCCTCCTCTTCTCGTCCCGCTAAATTTAGCGTGTTAAATTTCCTCGCTATATTTAGCGGGGAAATTGACTTCACGTCACCTCAACCGCGATTCAGTTTCCCCGCAAAATGTAGCGGGGAAAATGACATCACATGACTTTGTGTCATGTCAGGCATGAAAAATATTAGTTTCTCCAACAGGTCTAGCGGGAAAATTTACGTCACGTGACAGCAACACCAATTCAATTTCCCGCTAAATTTAGCGATGCGGTTTGGCCGACGCCGACGAAGCGAAACGCGGAAACGGGCGCTTAAGACCTGGGCTCCAAAAACAACGACATCATCTCTTACAAAGCATCCTCACCGAAGAGCTAACCAAGAGAACCCTCGTGCATCCGGTCACAGGCACCAGACAACCGCCTGATAAGGCAAACAACAAGCCCATCATCAAGAAGAAAACGATTAAATCTGCAAAAGCTTTTGGGGCGTTCCATCTCGTGCTATCCACACTTAACTAATACAATTTCCTACGCCCGCAATTTCGGGTATATCCTTCGAGTCCCTTTTTGCAGGATGCTTTTCTTTGCTTAATACCCCACTTTTCCCCCAATCATTCGAACAATTATTGCATTCCTGCACATCTCTAGTCATGTTGTAATTCAGAGAAATGTTCTTTAACGCCTTCATGTGCTCAAGAAATATATCATTAAGGCACCGCTTCGTATGCCCCATGTATAAAAAATCCCAATGCCAAAAAGAATATCAAGCACAACTCCAATTTGGCAATCAACGGCGACTTCGCTTTGCCGAATCTGAAAACCCTTCTCTACACCCCACATACGGCGCAAGCCTGTTTAACTTAAAATCGGAAGTGAAAAACACCCTCACCCCGAACCTCCCGGCAACCGTCAATAGGTTGTGTGAAAACAATATAGAAAACCGAAATGCTTACTGACAAAACGTTAGAGGGCAAAAGAGCTTGCGAAGGTTTAACATCATTTTAATTGAGACGCTGTGTGTTGTGTTTACCTTCGTGTTTTCCCCAGTCTCGGTGGGTTGTGTAAACTTATGCTCACTACCCTGTCTAGTTTTCTCCCTTTCTTCCATCCCCACTCCTTCGAATCCATCGCCTATAGCCTTAACGTCCAACGAGACGAAAGGCTCAATCTAGACGGAATGTCCAACGTGCCTGAATGTCCAACGAGACGAAAGGTCCAACTAAGACCGAATGTCCAACGAGCCTGAATCTGCAACGAGGTGAAATATCCAACAAGTCTGAATATCCAACAAGAAGTATGATGTAACGAATATGGAATAAATCATGCATATAATTCATAGGTATTTTTTTTTTCGAATAGTTGATTGCTCATAGTTACGGCGGTGGTTTCGGTACGTGGTCTTTATGGTACGTGGACGTTTCAGTACCGGGCTTTTTTGAGGACGGCTTTTTTCGTGCGCCATTGAGCTTACCCCGCTGACGTTGCCTTTGTCATGTCTCCCGAATAAAATTAACATTACGCTCGTAGATTTTGGCAGTGGAAATACTGGGTGACCCAGGCAGCGGCCATGCTCTTTAAATCAACCCCAAAATTCGGTTACTTAACCTATCGCGCTACGACTTTGTGCAGCGCTGCCCAGAGATGGTACATCATTTTCTTTTTTTTGTAAAATTTCCAAAGAGCGAATTTACCTGAGGAAAGGGTAAAGGAAGAAAAAGTCTTAGCTTCTATGGGAACGCAAGGAAGCCACCAGGTCTTCAAACAATACGGCGCCGTTTCGCGCGGGAGGAAAGAGATGGCGCAAGCGGTCGTGACGCCAACTGCTGCCAACGAACGAGCATACGGCGCCGAGAGCCGGCGTCTTTAGCAGACGACCTTTTCGACTCAAAAGCGGCGAGCGTTCCGCAGCCGCGACAGTCGCTGAAGCAAAAACAGGCGCGGTAAGAACAAGGAACTGCAAAGTTGACGACGTAAGTACCACGAAAAAAAGAGTAAAAAGCACCCGACAAACCATTCTTTTGTGATCGATTATGTGTCCATTCAATATGTTCTATTAGTAAGGATCATAAAATTAAACATTGGCAACTGATAGCAGAAAAGCTTTTGCCGATTTTGAGTCAAAAAGATCGCCTGCTGATTACGCCGGCTCTCGGCGCCGTATGCTGATTCGTTGGCGGGAACCGCCGTGGCGCGAGCTGGCGTCGCGAATGGAGCGTCAAAGGTTAAAAAAGTAAATTTCGCGGTCGACTTAAAAAAAAAAAAAAAAATCCTGGCTGCTTTAATAGCAGCCAGTTTGTTTTTTGTTCACGTGCCGAAATGTGCTAAGATAAAGCGGATCAGGTCCCGTTGTTTCCGTTTTTAAAACGACCCTTTTGAAGTAAGTCTCCAATTACGCGTCCCAGCTATGTTCTATAAGGTCCAAACGGAGGTGAATGCTAAATACATTTTTGATCAGAATTTTCGTACCGCAGAAACAAAAATTCGATCCTCATATTAAAATTGCTAAGAAAATACAAAGGTCCTTTCATTAAGCTTTTGTTGAAGTGCAGTCCTAAAGCTGTGAGCTTTTTTTTGGACCCCAGAACAAAGTGGTAAGCTTTTATCCGGTATTCGGCATATTGATGCGCATCCCGACGATCACTTTCGTATGTTTCGGCCACCGTAGCGATTGCTTCCGCAGTGAGGCATGTGCTAAGCAATAAGTACGGGATTGTAATAATTGCTAAAAGATTTTATGTGTTTCAGATTTTTTTCGTCTTGAATATGCAACGAGAACGCGTGAAACGTCTGTCATCCATGATTCCGCTCCTCCCTTTTCCGCTCGTTTTTTCTGGTCAAATACCATGCAGTAATTGCACTGAGGGTACGATGCGCCCATGTATTTTAACGACGGTGCAGTCGGGCTTCAAATGGTTGGAACGTTGTCGCAGAGCCGCTGCGACTGTACGACCGCGAGTTAAGGCGGAACAGCGAGCGTCCTGGTACTATTTTTTTATAACAATTGCAGCCTGGAAAACGGCCTAACCGATATCGGCGGTTTAACCGCATTCGCAAGGCAATTGCTAACTGGATCGCTAGGCAAATGCGCAGCCGGCAAGGACGATGGGTATGGCACGTTCGCGCTAAAAAAAACAAAGTTAAAACATTTTTTTAATATATATATTTACACGCACGCTCACTTGCGTACATGTGTCAGGAAGGTTCAAATGTTTACATACAATTTTGGAAGTCTCGATGATTGGCTGAATAACTGTGCAGCATTTAAATTATTCGGTGTTTTGATTTTGATTCTGAGTTTTCGTGTTTTTGTGCTTTCGGCATCTATAACAAACTTTCGTTTCACAAATGCCAAAAAATATCACGGGCGAAGTGCGTGCTTTGCTACCGCAGAGTCTGCCGCAGGGGACACATAAGAGGGCGAGAGGGTACCAGAGTTGCTTGCCCGGCCCGCTGCCATTCGACTTCAAGATGACCTCTGTCATCTGCTGAAACCGGTTGCGCCTAGCGTTGCCTGCATTCCATATCTGGCGCCGCGGACGGCGCTGCACGTTTTGCAAAATACGCATATCAGAGTTTCTATTGTTTGGCATTCTGAGGTAAGGCACTGTGAATTCCTGCTCCAATTGTCATGCACACGACAGTTGAATTTTGCATTCTGCACCTAGCGGGCTGTTTAAGCTTCAAAAGATACAAAATTGGCGACAGTTATGATCTCGAGGTCATAGTTTGAGGCACTCGGCTGCTATATTTAGCAAAGATAAGTTATAGTAACAGCTAATCAACCATGTCGTCTCGGAGGGTTGTGCCCCACGCGCGTTAGCACGTGCAGCATGCGCGTGAAGGCAACTTTGGCTAGCTTGCACTTGCACGTGATCTCCTACATGATCAGATGGGGGCGGCATTTCTGTGCAACGTTATTAAGAGTGCTGCAACCGCAGTGCAGAAGAATATTGGGTAGTATTTCGATCTGAGCGGCGTACGTGAGGCGCGTACGGATCCCGAAATATTTGTGCACCGGCTCATCGCTCGTACGGGGCGGGACTGTGAGCGTGCGAACGCCAGATGCAATATTTGCCAAACTGGGCTGGCTGCGGCGAATTTCTAATATCGTGACGACGACTACAGCGCCAAGAATGTCTACAAGCACAGCCTCTCAAGCTCCCATTGCCGAGCCACGCCGGTCCGAACACTAACCTCTATTCTAGTCCACTGTGTTGTGAGAACTCTGCAGAAGCTACAAGTGCGAGATATGGCTTTTTATGGGTCCCTGCCAGCGTGCGTGCTCGTGCAGTGCTCGCACTATTCGGGGCAAGATGTTCATGCTTGAACTTTAGCTTCGCTAACGCATACAATTTTGCTAAGCTTGCATTTCTTGCGAAACGAACTACACAAGTTTTGCGTCTCATTAGAACGCGCTTTTCTGCAAAGTATCCAAACGAAGCCATGCGCTCACGCAAGGGGCCTTGAGTTCTGGGGAATTTCCGGAGAGGGAGTGCATTTGCACGTCTTTATTCGACGCTAAATCTCGCGCACACGTGCCTTTGACTTCACTGCCCCAAACAATTATGCCCGCATCGAGGACTCCACTTTACCAAAATCAAAGTCCACACGTTCTATCAACACACCAAAGTCAGCGGTCATTCGCAAATGATGCCAGCTACAAATATCGAATGCAGACAGCGGAAGCACAGCAATAAGCTCGCCGTATTTACACTGGCGGTTGAACTGAGTTTGCAAATTTCACGCGCGTTTGATGATGAAAGCGAACGAATGATCTCCGTAGTTGCGGTTGAAGCGCCAGTCTGAATGCACCCTTAAGCCGGGGTCACACTGCTATACCTCATAAATATACAGTCTGCAAACATCAGTAACCGAAATATTTATTTATTTATGTTAAGTTTATATTGTTCTAATACCGCGTGCCACGTTTATCCTCGAACTCGTTACCATGCGGCATTCGAAGCAGAATCTCGTGGTAACTTGCGTTCCAATCTGTTTGCGAACTGTATTTTGTATGATGTATAAAGTGTGACAACGAATTTATATACTTTTATATAAAGGTGTATTTAGCTGTACTGCCTTAACAAGGTCACGCAGAAATGTTCACGCGAAGCACAGCCTCTTCATACGAAAAGTTATTCCGGCTGCGGTTCCGCCACTGGTGGTGTGGCTTGAATATGTTCGCACTGAAGGCTTCGCACCATGTGCTAAGACCCCTGAAGATTCCACGTTTTTTGCCGTTTTTTTGTGACAAACATATGATGAATTGTAGGTTTTATTTTATGCAGAATGTACAGTTGTTGTCGGCTACAGGTATTATTATTGATACCTGCTATTGTTGTTGTCAGTTATTCCTACCACGTGCTATTATGTAGGGATATTACGAGGATTCTTTCAAGACCAAACCGGTTGTAGCCATCTTTTCACGATCACCCATCTTCCCAAAAAGTGACACACCGGTCTTTCCTCCTCGTTGACTCCATACCGTTTTCCTACGTGTTCCTTTCTTGAGTGACGCGAGACAAAATTTTTGAGGAGTCTTAATATACTACAAAACGAACGATCCTATCGAGACGCAATGTCCAACAAAACGGAACATCCGACCGAAACGAATGTGAAACGTGCCTGAATATCCGACGTGCCTGAATACCCAACTTGCGTGAAAATCCACTCTTGGATCTTTCGTCTCGTTGCATATTCAGGCTTTTTGGACATTCAGACACGAAATCCGAATTCGTCGTAGCACTTCCTTTCGACCCCCTGCAAAACGTTACTCTTATGCCCGGCATCCTTTACTTGAACAAATTGCCTCCTAACAGCTTTCTGGACTTTGCGCTGATAAGGTCTCTTTAGACCGTTGCCTAGAAAAACATCACTACACCTTGTTTGACCAAAATGAAATGACAACTTTTGTAGGGCAAAAAGGGTTTTGCCGCGAGCTTGCCGTTTTCCCAGTACAACCCGTCAGCGTGTGCAACCTTGGATCCAAATACTGCAGCACACCTTCATCGGACTCCTTAGTGCTAAAGGTTCACTCGGACGCTGCTTGTATTATGGCATCTTTTATCTTCTGTACTGTGCCTATTTCACAGCCAAAACATATCAAAATATCATCTAATTATCTTCTAATCAAAACCCACCCTTCTGGGAACGATTTTACCGCTTGTCCTAAGGGCGCGTCCGACAGAGCCAAACATACCTCGAACAATGCCGGCGCCAGGGAGGAACCGATGCATACCGCTTCCTTTTGAGGAAATTTGCCCCCTAAAATTCGACCTCTGTAAAATTCAGATACGGTTCTGCTCTCTTCGAAATGCTTCCTACATCTATACAGGACTGCGACTAAAACTGAATCAAAGTTACCTCTAACAATTCCCTTAACCTTGAGTGTGGTATTGGTTGACAGTAAGAACTATATACGTATTTAATGCCAAGTGACATGACATCGCATTTTTTTCCAGTGGAAATATGTTAAACAGCTTAACAATTCTTCTCATTTTCTAGAAACATAATTGGTTTGGTCCTCTCTACGAATGACCTGCAGCTTTGTAGGAATATCGGTATTACTTCCTGTCAAGTACAATTTTTCATTTTCAACCACCCTGAGTGGCAACACAGGCTTATGGAATTTTAGATAGAACTTGACTGGAAGAACCCCCAACGGCAAATCTAACCTTCGCTTGAAACACGAGCTCTGGTAGAATCAGAAATTGTTTGGACTAGAGTGTCTGAAGCAACGAAAGACTACCAACTTCTAACTCTTTTTTAACACCCCTTACTCCAAAAGCTCTTTTTTCGCGCCTTGTTGATACAATTATACTACTTTTGCGTGTTATGTAATTACGAGATGACATTTAATATAGCTTAGAAATCAAAATAAAAAATAAAGAAAAAAACACTTGTCCAAGGCCCTCGAAAGCCGGGTCATAAAGCATAATAAAAAAAAAAACAGCAGAAGAGCAATTTGCCCACATTCACGAGAACCTGGGAACATTTAACACTAAACTATCCGCCTTGGAAGCGACAACAAAGAAGTTTTCTGCGCCTGAGGACAGAGCGACATCCGTGGAAAGTACAATGGTTGACACTTTGAATAAGATCGATAACGCTGAAAATTGAAGCTGCAGAAATATTCTTGTCTTTTAATGCCTTTCTGAAGAGGTCGGTGAAACAACAGAGGCGCTTCAAGAAACAAACGTAAATAAGGTTTTCAGCGAAACATTCGGAGTTTCAAGTACGTTTTCAGAAAGGTTGCATAATCTTGGGCGCGTAATGAATGGAAACACAAGATTAGTGAGTGTCAAGCTGCAAATTTTTTCTGAAAAGCTGTCGGTTCTCAAAAACTGCTCTAAGTTGAAAGGAACAACGATGTGAGTTTTTGAAGATTTCTCGGAAAGCATTCGGCCCGTTCGGAAGCGGCTGTGGGGCAGTGCTATTGAGAATGGTATAAATGGTGACAAGGTTAGTGTAACCTATCGGAAGCTAGAAATAAATAATACACTCTTCATCTGGGACAATACAAGTCCGTCAAGAATAGCGCTGACTCAATCCAGACACACGTAACATAATGGACAACCGAAGACGAGACCACCAATTCTATCGGATTCTTGAACTTGAACGCAACGAGCGTAATAATTTAAGTTGTTGACTTTGAACACGTTTTGGTGACACGTAAAGCGCATGTAACAGTCCTTTCGGAAACATGGCCACTTTTGGAAGTATTTGACTCTAAATCGTCTCTCCAAATTATAAAATAAAACGAAAGGACGAAGGTACACGTGGCGGTGGCGTGGCCATAGTTCTGAAAGCAAATCTGTGCTATAACCGAATACCTGATATTGATGATACAGAGATTCTGCGGATTTGTGTCAGCACATTTTCTACAACCCTTATCATTGGTGTGTTCTACAGACCACCAATCAGAGGCGATACCCTAGGCAAAATGAACGACTCTGTTTCGAGAAATGTTCAGAAAATTTCTATGAATATTTTGGGGTGATTTCAATTTGCCTAATATTGATTAGAAGAACACGTGGCCAACATGATATTTTTCGCAAGCATTACTGTAGCTAGCCTTATGTCACGATTTTAATTAAATTATGCGGACTCTCACGAGGTTGTCCGAAGAGAGACCCAATACTCGATGTAATAGTTCTTGCACCAAACTTAGGTAAAAGAGTACAGAGCGTTCAGGTGGTGAAATGACTTTTAGATCGCAAAATGGTACTGCTTACCTTATCTGCAAAAATTGTGACCCACGGCACACGAAGTCTTAAGGATTACTTAAACTTTTCTATGGCCGATAACGTCTCTACTATTGAGAAATTAGCGTTCGTATTTAGCGATTTTTTCGATCCTTACAACAGATATGAGTGCGATGTTAACTTATTCTGGAATCTCTTTAAAAATGTCGTTTTCAGCTTCATTACCAGGTTGTAAAAAGGTAAAGCTTACGAATAAACACAAACTCCTTGGAATAACACGGAAATTTTTTCAAATGTGCCGAGGACTCAGTAGATCTTGTAAACAATCAAAAGATGAGAACCTTATAGTTAAATCAAAATGTAATATTAGGGAAAATATCAAAAAAAAGCAAAACATCGATTCTTCATTGTGAAAATATCCTTCATTTTTAAAGTCCTCTGCTGAGATGATTGGCGCTTCATGTCACCGTCGAAACGAAATGTAAATGAATTAAATATTTACAATTATTTGTGGACGATCCCTATTATATTCCTAATACTTCAAACAAATATTGTAAATCAATTTTTAGTTTAGACGACGGACGCTGACCGATCTTGGAGGCAGTTCGGGAATGCAGTGAAATCGGTGAAGATGTTTTGCCGGATATTACTATTTCGGAGGAAGGTATTGTTAATTTCCTCTTGAATACTGGCATTAAAAAACGCGGCTGGGCGAGATAATATTGCCGGTGTTTTCTAAAGAAAATATGCGGAATGAAATGGTAAGTCGCTAGAGACCTTCACGTTTGTTGCCAAAATGGTGCCATAGTCCCGTCAGGCATTCATGCCTTCTGCTATGTTCCCTAAGACATCTCTGTACAGTTTTGTCTTAAATGTATAAACAAAAAAAAAAGACTGTCCCTTCAAAGTGAAAAATAGCAAAGGTAATTCCAATCACAAAGCAGGTGATTCAATTGAGGTTTCCAATCGTAGACCTGCTTCTTTGCTTGGCGTATGTAGTAAAATGTTGGAACCATGTAGTGTTCCAACACTCATCGTATCATAATATCTTGAGCAGAATATTTTTCTTTACTAATTCACAAGATAGTTTGCTTCAGTGAGTTTATACCGTCACCAAACCGACGGAAACAGTGCATGAGTGTGCATCTGTAATTAATGCGCGAGAAAAACGGACTTCGTGTACTTGTAATTTTCAAAGCGTTCGACCGCTTTTCACATGCGAAGTTACTCACTAGGTTTACTGTTATTTAAATGATGATAAAAATGTAAGGTGGCTAGAAAGTTGTTTGAGAATGAGACAGCAATTTATGCAGTTTAACGCTAATTCCTCAGGTACCACGTTCGTGACGTATGGCGTCTTCTCGGGGTTAGGTTATTTTTTATATTTATTAATAATGTTATTTGTGAAATCCCAGTTACGATTACATTGTTTGCCCAGGATTGCGTTGTGTTATAAAAATCAAAAAGCTCCGTATACTGTGAAATACTGAAATGCTCGATAGAATATCTTTTTATAGGGTGCTCTGAATTGCAAATGTCACCATATTTATCGAAGAACGTTTGCATCTCTATTATACATAAGAAGAGTCCTTTGTTTTATGATTATTCTAGTGGTCATTGCAGCTTAGATGGAGTATGTTAATACATTTACCTTGGGTCGACTTTCACATCTGACTTGAGGTGGAATTTGCATTTAGTCAGGTTTTCAGGAAAGCAATGGGTTGGGCTTCCTGCGAAAATACATGAAACATGGCTCCTGTCAGACAAAGCTTTTATTTTTAAAACTCTGTTTTGACCAACATTAGAATATGGAAGCATAGTCTGGGATCAGCACGCATCAGGTAATATTTCATAAAATGAAAAAAGTGAAAGCCGTTTACAACTCCCTGTAACACCGAATTAGAGCGCAGCTCTTGGGGAGGAGGAGGGAAGGGTACTGGGGGGTGTGAAGTGACCTGGGGGGGTCACGTGACCTTGGGGGTCAAGTGACGATGCCGATGATGTCATCAGTGACGATGACGATGCGGACTCCGATGACGTCATTAGCGGTGATGACGATGCGGTTGTCGGTGACGTCATCAGTGATGGCACTGATGACGTCATTCGTGATGATGACGATGACGATGCGGATGCCGGTGACGTCATCAGTGATGATGACGATGACGATGCGGATGCCGGTGACGTCATCAGTGACGATGACGTCGTTGGGGAGGTCACGTGACCTCGGCGGGGGTCACGTGACCCTGGGGGTGGCCACGTGACCTCGGGGGGTGTCACTTGACCGGGGGGGTCACGTGACCTCGTGGAGGGTCACGTGACCTCGTGGGGGTCACGTGACTTTAGGTGTCACGTGACCTTGGGGGAGGGGTCACGTGACCTCTGGGGGTCGCGTGACCTTGGGGTGACCTTGGTTACGCCGACGCCGACGCCGCTTAAGCCGGGAACGGGCCCCTAAGAGCTGCGCTCTAAAAGTGCGAATACTGCATTGAGTTTATTGTATAACATGTACTCTTCGTTTGCATCTCCTTCAAACATTTGTGTAGAGGCGGGCCTTGAAACTTTATGGGAAAGGAGAAGAAATCGTGTTAAATTGTCTTCCTCATCGTTAATGATGAGTTCGGAATAGACAATCTTGGAACAAAAAAAATTACAATAATTTTTTCCCCAGAAATACTAGGCATTTCCACACAAAAGTAATAAAACCTAATAGCTTTAAAAACGGCACTTTTAAATACTCTTTTTTTTTCCTGGAACACTTATAGATTGTAACAGTCTACCAGCTGATGTGGTAAATGCTACAAATGGTTTAGAAGTTTCTTCCCAATTACGGCAGCAAGCGCAGTCTGTGTGATAGTGTTTTTGATTCACTCCTGCAACTACCTCGACAGAGGTCAAAATATTAATAAAAAAAAAAGAAAAAATAAAATAAATATATTTTTCAAGCTTATTCCCAGCATCCCCCAACCCCGAAACTGCCTTGATGGACTCTTCAACGAACCCTTTCTCGCACGGCACAAAGACGTGTACAAATACCGAGAGACGTGTGTGAGAAATTATATATAAACGGTTTTGTCAATCAAATCAGTAGCTGCGTTTGTGACGTTTTCCTTTTGTCCACTTTTTCGTCTGTCGTCTCCGATTTTTTCAAACATGTGTAACATAAGCCAGGCCGCCTTTTTACTTACTCTTTCTTCAAATCTCGGTTCATCGGCTACAGCCCTCTTTCCCATTGCAGCGTGAGAGCGAGGCACGAGTCCATAGCGCTCTTGGATTGCGAGGAGCGCCTCGTGGTAACAGGAGCTATTACAAAGAGAGGAGGTTTACATCACCCTCTAACCTATCTATCGCTTATTGTGTTATTGCCTGGCGTCATTCGCCACTGCACTACCTGTTAGTGTCTGATGACTCACCCAGTGGTGTTGTGAGATCACTCTGGGAGTTAGGATTCATCATTCGGGAGCCAGCTGCGCGCGGCGATGGTCACCTGCTCAGGCAGGCTCCATTTGAGTCCTACAGGGTACATTCCTCTTCGCGGCGACCACACGGTCCGCGGTTGAGTTCCCACTGAGTCTCAATTGTTTGTAAGTCCCGCATGTTTGAAATAATTACGGCGATTCTGAGTACGTATCGATATTTATAACCAAAAATGCCTTCTTTTTCAATGCTTAGAAATTGTCTGATAAGGGCTCAATGTGCTTTGTGTTTCCTTGGCCTGTGTGCAACGCTTCATTGTCGCAGTCAAGCCTCACCCTTTTTGCAATAAAGGCAACCCATAAACACTTTGGTTTAAAAACAAGGTATCTGTTAAAACAGTTTGCGTGTGGTCTGCCGGAGCATGGCGCCGGTGTTACATGCTGCAAATGAGAAATTTAGTTAGATAGGTACAACTGATAGCCTGTTGTCCGGGAGTGTTGAAGAGTAACAGGTATTTCCGAGTGTTACATTCATTAAGACCCCTGCAAGTGGTATGCGTCCCCACCCTAAAGAATTAGCGATGCTCGTCCAGATAGCAAAAAGATGCTGAACTCAGGATCGCTGGGTCATACCGCGAGATCTCCACCTTCTCAGATTTGCTCGTCTTTAAACAAACGTTGACCGAATATGACCAAAATTTAAAAAAAAACGAATTAAAGAAGCCTTAAATAAGTAGTTATGATAAAAATATGTTTACTGTATTATCCCACTGCGCGTCATGTTACACTGTCAGCCAAGTATTATCGACACCTATGATATCTGGCAGCTGCAAACACACGAAAAAAAACCCTTAGCATCGTCTTACACTTTCAGAATTAAGAGCATTCCGGCATATGCTCATAGGACCCTCGAAGAACAGTACGCGAAGCAAGCATCTTCAATACAATTCGCCATGCGCTGTGTTCCAGAAGTCATCAGTCACTATCAGTCTCCTACACACCACTCGAAAAAAAGTAATCAAGTAATTCTTTGTCCTTCGCAGGAATTTGAAACTGATAACGTAGACATATTGCAGCAGTTTCAGTTCAAACTGCCGTGACTAAGTAGCCGTAAACCCGGTAACCGAGCAACCGAGAGGGAGAGGGGGGGGGGGGGGGGGGGAAGGGGGGGGGGGGGGGGGGGGGGCTCTTCCTCTCGGTTGCGTGTTTCCGGCTGCTTAGTCACCGCAATTCGAACTGAAACTGCTGCGATATGTCCAGGTTGGGGCGGAGGGAAGCGGGGGCGGGGGGGGGGGGGGGGGGGGTCCTCGGTTACTGAGAAACGAAAGAAATAGTAATGGTTAAGAAAAACGAATTGATTTCGAAATGCAAACCAGTTACTCAGGTGATTGTCTGCTTATAAAAGTCATCGAGTTATTGCACTATTAGTACAAACATTTATCAATTACAAACAATCTGGTTACTTGTAATGACCACCGTTCAAATCTGAGCAGTATACTTCCTGTCACCTTAAAAGTCCGGAAGCAGACGACGCTACGAGCTGATGGGACCAATCAGTCACCGTCAAAAGCGCACCATCCTGGTATTCCTAATGTTTTCGCGGCTGTTCTACCATTCCGGAACCAATCATAAAAAGAAAACACCTTGTGGCTCCCACTTGTGACGCTGGTCGACTGGTCCCATTACCATCAACTCTCTCCGTTAAGAGTTGAAAGGGCGATTGCATCCGTGTTTCGTTCCTCTTCGTGTTTAATATTTCCGGAAGTTTAGCTATCTACCAACGTGCTCGTTTTTAATGTCGAAATTTAAACCCAACGTCGTTTTCTGCCTCATCGTCAGTCTGGGGTCTCGGTGGGTGTGATTGGGCGGCCCCAGGTGCTTGACCCCGGAGCCGGCCAATAACGTCGGTCGAATTCCTCGCTAACTTTTTTCCCAAATGTCCAGATTAGGGCGTCTGTAAAATATGCCTTCCCAGCGATTATCCTTCGGGCAAAAGATGCAGAAACATTCATCGCCGTCTACCCACTGTTATTGTTGTTAAGTGGTATCCGGGACGCGGTCTCGACACGCATTAGCTCGCATCTGCGAAATATTAGAGACCGAGCTTGCGACCACAGACCAGTAGCTCAGCATTTTTTCGTCTGAGCGATAAGCGTTAAGAATGTGTAAACGGCGAGCGTTTTGCCGGCACGCATGTTTTCTCAAAACATTTTTTTTTTTTTTAAGAGCGAAGCTCTTGAACGCCCGTTTCCGGCTTGGGCGGCGTCGCCGTCGGCGTCGGCGTTGCCGTTGTCGTCGCTGTCTGCCTAACCCCGCGTTGTATTATGGGACGTTTCCCATAACGAGGTCACACGTGATGTCATATGTGACGGCAAGAGGGTCACGAGTGACGTCACGAAGATCGCTCGTGAATGTCACGCGCTTCAGGAGGCCTTTACTAGTGAGGTCACGAGCGTCACGGAAGGGGGAGGAGGGGGGAGCGAGAAAGGGGGGAGGAGGGGAGGAGAATGTAAGGAGGAGGAGAAGGGAAGAAAGAGGAGGCTGGAGGAGGGGAGGGAGAGGAGAAGGAGGGGCATACTTTTCTCTCCGTAGCATCCCCTCCTCCTCAAGAGTTACGCTCTAATTTGGCGTTGCAGGTAGTTGTAAACGTCTTTCATTTTTTTGTCTTTTTTTTCAAACGCAGAACCAGCCACCATTTCCGATGCAGACGCTGAGTGGGCTTGAGCGCGCCAAGCGCAACTGCCGGGTTAACGACAGCATCACCATCGACACTGGATACAGCGACGAGTCCAGGCAGAACCTGCATGACATGGAGCTCAATTCCACAGGTTGTTATTTACTCTGGTGCTGACTAGTACATTGTCGCATGTGTTCCAGAATTTGCTAAATTCGATAATATTACTAAATTAGGGTTTCCGTTGATAATAGTAGGACAAGAATATTTGCTAAGATTCACGTTTGTAATCCAAATGGTCTCTGAAAATTGAGATAGACACGTAGTGTTCACCATAAAGAACATTGCTGCCGGTGAAGTTTGCCATTGAACAAAGATAAGCATGAGCGGAGTAATACTTTGGGAATGTAAAAAAAATGAGGAGCTAATAAAAAATGAGATAACAGGAAAATGTGATTTACGTAATGACAATAAGCATGCGATTGTGTACACATCAAATGAGTTCATTTTTTCTGCTCTTAAAAGGTTCCCAGAGAAATAGCTTGTTCCTGCATCATCATTTGCTGCACAACCTTGACTGCAGGAACGGCGCAGGCGACGGTATTTAGAAAGTCAGTCTTTCTCTGTGTTGAATATAAGGGCTGACACTTCATTTTGTGGACGTGGTCAAACTTCTTGATATGGCGGATAGAGCTCTGAAAGTTTGTTTCTAATTGAAAAAAAGGCTAATCATAAATAGATGTTAGGAAGAAAAGACGACTGACACTACTGTCATTAGTAGCCAACAAACATGAATTGCTCATTCACTCATTATTATTTACTATCATGTATCTAAGAAAGTTATTTTATCCTTTCTTTTTGCTGCCACCTCATATCAAACGTATCATAATATTGCTAAGAGTCGCATGCCTGCTTGGTTCTTGTTCCATTTTGGTTACCTCGCTCGCTCATGTTTACGGTCTACTCCGTTGCCATCGTTTACCGGTGACTTGATTCATTAACTGAAGTTTTCATTGGAAATTCACTATTTGTGTATCTTTACTTGTTCCGATTTTTTGCAGGAAGATATTGACAATTTAATCTCGGTGAATGGGACTCTATGACCGAGTCTACTTTTGCAGTTTTCCAACCGCTAGTAAAAGTTATAGAAATACGCTTGCTGTAGCTTCGTGAATTTAAACAATAGAAACTGGAAATCATGACCACAATGATCATACTTGTTTTCACTCCTTACATTATATTTACCGCGAACGCCTTGAAGTTTGAGGGCTGCCGTCGGGACCTTGGTGAAAGAGGCGAAGAATGTCGGAACAGGGCCAGACAAAGGGTCGAAATTTCACCGAGGTTCACGCATCTCCCGCCGGTGCATTGTCGCGTTAGGGCTCGTCGCCCAAGCCCGGTCGCGCGCTCTTCGCCTTGAAAACGTGTGGCCAAACACGGGTGGTTCCTCGATCTCTTGTCGTGCTGCGCCATCTCACGGCGTTTGTCAGAAATGAGAGCGAGTCCTCGACGCACTTGCTCGGTGGCGGGGCGGCGCGGCTCAGACACCTCTCTCTTTCACCACCAATGGTGTCTACAAGACGTTGCATGCCACGACGGAAGTGACTAGCACCGACCTTTTATGGGAGGGTTGTCAAAATATGGGCTCTTATAAAATGCATTTTTCTTCCCACCATACTTCGAATATTGTAAACATTGGACAAGGGCAGTGCTAGGCAACCTCAGTGTATTTATTGAAAAAAAAAATCAAACGAAAATGAGACTGCCAGCATATAAAGTTACTATACGTGCTAAGAAAAAAAAAAGTAAGATAGCAACATACCAAAAAAGAAAAGTGAAAGCAGTTTTCAACTCCCTGTAACGCCGAATTAGAGCGCAGCTCTTGAGGAGGACGAGGGAAGGGTACTCAGGGGAGGGTATAGCCCTCCTCCTCCTCCTTCTCCTCCTCCTCCCCTCATCCTTCCATCTCCTCCTCCTCCCCTCCTTCTCCTGCTCCCCCTCCTTCTCCTTCACGTCCTCCTCCTGCCCTCATCCTTCAACCTCCACCCGTCATCTCCTCCTCCTCTTCCCTCCTACTTAATTAATACATAATTAATTAATAAATAATTAATTAATTATATTTTGTTGGACAGGCACCGCGTCGGGCTACTGCACGAAAGGCCTCTGTTTCGAAGCCGGCCAAGCTTCCTTGGGGGGGAGGGGTCACTTGACTTGGGGGGGGGGGGGGTCACGTAACCCCCCCCCCCCCCCCCCCGAGGTCACGGGGCCTTCCCCCTCCCCGAAGTCAGCGAAGGTACCCGAGGTCCTCCCGAAAGAACACGAGGTCCTCCCGAGGTCCTTGGGGAAGGGGGGGGGTGGGGGCGGGGGAGGGCTCGTGGCTAGGTCGACGCCGACGGCGACACCGATGCTGAAAACGGGCGCCTAAGACCTGCGCCCTCAAAAAAATAGACAAAAGAAGGGAAAGGTGTATAAAGCATTTATAAGCAGCAATATAACACATTCATACTCCCATTAATGCAACGTGCGTAGGATGGCGGCGTATCCTGCTTTAAAATTAAAACATATTGCGGTGATGTATATAAGAAAGTCGGGAATTCTCCTCGATGACCTCCAGAATGTAACGTATAAGTACAGCATTATGGCATTGTTATCCAGGAAGTGTTCCTCTACCGCAGGTGCTTTTATTACGGATCAGTGCCTTCTGAGGCCTCTCACGTACTCCAAGGTTATGTAAACTGAAGTACATGTGTATATCTTATTGAAAGCCTGCGACAAGACAGTAGCGCAACGGTACGTCTACTAGATGAAGCACTTCACATAAACCACGGCCGGATTGCCATAGACATGTTTTGCAGCAGCCAACCGTAGTTTATCATCAATGTCCACTTATCGAATCACAACGCTCTGCAGAAGGTTTGGGGGCACAGTTGGCGCTATATTTGTTTACACATGACCCGGAAATTCAGAACACAGGTCATCTTCATGTACTGGCGTAAAGCGCAGCAATCATTTCTATCTCAGCCCATCTACTCCATCGGCCAGCGAGCAAAGAGCAATCCGACAATAAGAGGAACGAAGAGTACTTGTCACGTAGATTTTATCAATTAGCAGCACTGGTGAATGTCGTCCCGTAACAATTTCGGAAGCGTCTGAAGACATACAAAAGCTTCGTTGGAAGCATCTTCAAGCGGAGATAAGCAAAGAAACATGCTACTGTATATTTCTAAAAAAAAACATTAGGGCGCAAACCAGCTGGTGGTGGTTAAACATTTGACTAAAACTCCCGAGACTGAGACGAGAACGGACGGAAACACACAAAGTCCCAAACACAGCTGAAATTTATTCGAAAACGAAAGGGCTGATATAGGCAACAAATCTTACACAAAATACAACAGACGAGTAAAGAAAGAGCGAGAACAAAAGGGGAATGCCGTGCCACAAGCAGTGACCTCCTTTATACACTAAAAATGCATTTTGTTTCAACATTGTCTACACCGGCAGTGCCCCCAAGAACCCAAAAAGAAACACGTTTCAAGGATCACTCAAAAGGTACAGTTTTCTGGCGAAATCCTGAACATTGGAAAAAGACGGGAGGAGCGAACTAAACGACCAGGCATCCAACACAACGCGAACTGATCTTGATAATAAAATAGCACAATAGCAACCAAAACCTACTAGGACGAAACGAAAGACTTGACCTAACATGCCAAGGCATCAAATTTGTAGGTACCTTCTCTGTTCCTTATCCAAAGTGAGGAATGACTTATTTACCACATTCCCATGGTTCACGATCATTATAGATTCTTTTATCAGACGTTTCAGACATCTTTTTTTCTTTTAGGCCTATTGTGGCTCAGTCCCAATTAGGCAGATTAGGCATTCGACTACATGTTTTGACATTTCCCAATTAGGCATTCGACTACATGTTTTGACACTTCCATATGTGAGTTTGTTTTTGACACAACGTTCGTGTTCAGTGAGACGATCGTTTATACCGCGCTTGGTCTGTCCCATGTAGAATAATCTGCACTCCAACTTGGTCCTGTATACCGCTACTCCCTACACAAAACCGACTTCTGTTTCCCTGTGTTACTTGCTGCAACTAGCTCTGGCGGAAGCAAACGGACTCATTCCATTCAGTCTCTTCCATATCTGCTCCGAATGGATGTAAGATTATGCACACTTTGGTGAAAAAAACAACAAAAAAAAAAAACGGAAGGACTACACTCAGTGTGGGTTTAAGAACACTTTGGCACTTTTTCTTCACAGAGAAGAGGAGCAACAACTGATTCAAAACGTAATTATGAAGGTACCCAGTGGCTTCAAAACTGTGAGAGAGGCGCTTGAAAGCAGACCCATTAAGGTGGAAAGCAGACCCATTAAGGTGGTAACAGGACCTTTTCAGAGCACAATTGCCTTGACTTCGAATAATACCAGCCTTTACATGTTTTGAGTGACAACAGTGAAATGGTAGGAGAGGTTTTTTTGGTTGGCTTGCCGTATTCCCAGCAAAAACTGGACGAATGTTTCAGCTGTAGATCTAAAAAATTGTAACCTGCCCCCCTTCGGTCTATCTAATGATAGACCGCAGGGGGCTAGCTTAACTTCAAATCGGTACTGCAGACGTCCCATTCTCGTGGTTTCCAGTGAAATGTTTAACCGGTATATATTTTGCCGGCGTTGCCGCTCACAACTGCGGGACCCACCATTATACTTGAACTCCGAGCAACTCTCGAGGGTCAAATGACGGAAAACACATCCAGAGTACCGCTGAACGTGGGTAGGTTTCAAATGTCAAGGCACCAAACCTTTTTTCCCGAGCTAGATCGAGAAACAGGGCCATGGGAATTCGGCGCAGACGCAGTGAAGACGCCGCAGGCGCATTCCGAGAAAACGAGGGAGAGGAGGAGACCGAGAAGGCCGAGCATCTGCTTGAAATGATTAGTGGGTAGACCTAACCCTGGTGAAAAAGCCATTTACATTGGAAATTTCTTGTGCCCAGCAAACACAAAGGAATAATAATAATAATAATAGTAATAATAACAATAGCTTATTTCCCCAGTGGCCCAGAACAACCGTGACGTTTCGGTATGGTGGCACAAATGTCTGCGATTGGATAAAAAAAAAGAGACTCAGCAGTATCTCATGGAGACACCTGTCCCACGCATGGTACAATGCATAGTAAAGATTGCGCTTGAACGTGGTACAATCACTGAAAACGTCCAAAGTTGGCGAGTCAACATTGTTCAAAGAGACTTGCATGAGGGTCAGTGGTGAGAATGTTTCTTGAAAGTGAGGCTAAAACAAAAAACAACGTCTACAAGATCGAGCGCGAGCATGAAAATTTACTGAGCCTAAAGATCAGCGTCAATGTGACCGTTAATTACTGTATGTAAAAATCAAATATCACGAGAGCGTCTTCGCTTCAATAAAGTCTGTAAACCTAGTTTCTTAAGAATCTCGCCGTAGTCATAATAGAACTTTCTACCAAAATACGTATCATAGACAAGACCAATAAAACGTTTCTGCGCATTTTCTAGCCGTGACGCATCAGTGGCAGTCGGCGAATTCTATGCGACACTACCAAACTCCAGTTTTGCACGTACCAGACATAAGAACAGTTGGACAAGGCATAAATGATTCTTCAAGTCGCATGATAGGCGGTATAGCAAACCCATCATTCGGACAGAAGAGGACAATCTTTGAAACATGATACGAAAATGAATGTCTAGTGTCAAAATAGATCCCAAGGTCGCGAATTTCGGTTACTCGTGGGATGGTAGCTGATTTAAGAACATAAAAGTAAGACAATATATCGCGTTTGTTAGACATTGATAAGATTTTTGTTTTGTCATTGTTAAGCACCAACAAGTTTGCGGAGCACCTCTCAGATATGCGTAAAATGTCATCTTGCAATACACTGCAATCGTGAAATGATGTTATATTCGTAAATATCTTGATGTCATGAGCAAACAAAACCAAGTGTGAATTATTTATGCACTTTTTAATGTCGTTGATGAATACGAAGAAGAGTAGGGGCCCGAGGTTAGATTCCTGGGGGACCCCAGACGGCGGGATGAAAGTGACGGAATAGCTATTTGCAATTCTCACAATGCAACGACGATCAGTTAAGTAAGTCTTAAACCAGTTCAAAAGCGTCGGCGATACTCCATACAATAAGAGCTTCAGCAGTAGTAAATCATGATTAACTTTGTCGAAGGCTTTTGTCATATCAAATAAACAGTATCGACCTGGCCTCGAGAAAGAACTATAGGAACTGAATAACCAAGAAATGAACAAAAGTTAGTTTCGACGAAGCGTGCCTTTAAAAAACCATGTTGAGCACTACTAAATTTCCGTCTAAAATAATACGAAACACGAGTGTAGATGACCATCTCAAATACCTTCGAAAAGGCGCACAGCAACAACATCGGTTGGTAGTTATTTACGTTACAAACATCACAAATTTATACACTGGTATGACAACATACATTTTCCAAGGTGATGGAAAAACACCACTTTTCCACGAGAGGTTAAATATGTGATTTAAGATGGAGGCTATTAGGTGTGCACACCCCTTGATAATAAAATTCGGTATCATATCCATTCCCACTGACAACTTCGACTTTAGTTTTAATATCAGTTCTCTAACTTCTACTGTGTCAATAAAGGGGATTGTCAGAAAATCGTGGTAACCAATATTGTCAGAAGGGGCATAACTCGAGAACGAATCTGAGGAGTAGCATTCACCAAACTGATCCCGAAAAAAATTGGCTACGTCTAGAGGAGACGATACATATCCAGTGTCGCCCCGCAGACATATACTGTCGCATCTTGTTTTTGTATGCTCCTTTACAAATTTCCAGAAGTCGTCAGGCTTTCGGTGTAGACAGCTTTCAATTCTTTGCTTATAAACCTGTTTGTCATACTTGAATAACTTTTTAACTATCGTCCGGTAGATACCGAACTTTGTGTACCATAAATCGACACCGCTTCGCTGATAAAGTTTATGGAAGTGCATTTTTCTGCGTATATAGTATTTTAACTCTCTTGGGAACCAGTGGGGATACCCGGAGAGTTTCGATGAACGCTTTGGAATGAATGTATCCATCCAATTAATGACAACGAGGGTTAAGGAATCCGTAGCAGTGTCCACGCTTTGATCATTTAACACTGTTGACCAATCATGATCTCTTAAAAACTGATAGGATCCCAGGTAATCACTAGCACTGTAATTCTACTTGGGATAACTTTGACTAGAATACTGATCACGCAAGAGGTAGTAGGTTACACAAAAAGAAAGATGGAAAACATCAGGATGAATTAGCGTGTCAGAGGCGGCTTTATGCATTCAATGGGGCTGTTTGAAAGAAAGAGATCAAGGATGTTTCCAGCATTGTTTGCAATGTGATTGTGTTGAATAAAACCATTAAAATTAATAAAGTTCATCAAGGAAACAACTTTCTTTGAAGCATGCAAGTTTCCGCTGGGGGCGTTGTGAGATGACCAGTTTATGCATGGGAGATTAAAATCGCCGTAGATATGCACGTGACATTTTGAAAAGTCGATTTTCTTTTCTGATTACTGAAATCACTGTGGTCGGAAAGGGTGGGAAAGTAAAAGTGGCCAATGACATGATTTACACCTTCTCTTGCTAAAACTTTGATCCAAACACATTCTGGGTAGGTTTCCAAATCCTGCCTCCGCCAAGACGTCACTGATTCATCCACCGCGATTAAAACACCGCCGCCAAATTTCTGGCCCGTCGAGGCGTAATCCCTCCTGTAAACCTTCTAAAAAAGAGGAAATATGTATTGCTGGGGAATTTCGTCGAACAGCCAGGTCTCACTTAAACAGATAATATTGTAAGAATCAGAGACAGCATTTGACATACATTTTCGGCTTTTGTACGCAAACCGCGAACATTCTGATAGTAGGTTTTGAAGGGATGGAGAACCGAAATTTGGATTTAAAAAAAAAAAACAATGCTGGAGATGTAGGCGGGACGTTACAATTTTTACTATACTCCGCGACAACTTTTCTTGGCAATGCAGTGGAAGGTACGGGCCTGCGTTTCCTCTCCCATTTTTAGCGCTGAGTAAAGCTGTGCGCAGGCTCTCCTCCTCTGCCCGGAAATGGGGAGTGGACGAGAGCATGCGCACAGCTTTACTGCACTCAAAATGAGAGAGGGAACTCATGCCTGTACCTTCCACTGCACTGCAAAGAAAAGTTGTCGCGGAGTATAGTAAAGCGATATCTCAAATGGACGACCGTACTTTTGGAAAAAGAAGTCGAGATTGAACCAGGCCGACGAGGCGCGTGACCGTCAAGATACCGAGTTTACTAGTCTCTTCGCTTTGCTCCCTCAAGGCCGCGAGGCGGAGAAGACGCGAGGCCGTTCCCTCTCCTTCTCGGAGAAACATGACGTCGACATTCCTGCTAAATGCGCCTCTTTTTTTGAGAAACACGGTCATCCGTTCGAGATATCGCTGTATGAGTTCTGTTTTGGTGTTTGTAGCATCCCGTTGCGTGCTTTAGCCGCGTGGTTTGGGGAATCCAGATTTCGGCTCAGCATCCCTTTAAGGACGCGAGCCATTTTCTGGGGAGTTAGTGGATTCCGACTCAAAAGAACATACTCTTTCAAACTTTAAAAAGAACTGGTAATATATGCAGCCCTCAGGCCAGACTTCAGGGTTGTTAATCAAGTCAAATGAAACATCGTCTACAGAAACGTGAAATGAAGACTAGGACTGAAACTTCGCTTTTAGCTTCGTGCAACAGATAGATCTGCTGCTCAACAAGGGTTCAATCAGAGCGTTAATACCGGCCACGGTCGTGGTCGGGTCCAGTCGCGACACAAGTAGGGATTTTCAAGCAGGGGCATGGGAAACAGAGGTCGCCTTGGAAGCTCTTGCGGTTCCCACTGACGGCTTCTGACGGCGTCGGGGAACGACCATGATGAAGCCATCGTTTTCTGTCAAATTGTCGCCCCGTTGTCGTTCGCTGACACCGGCACAGTCGAGACCCTTCATGTGTTGCCCGTTAGGGCTATCCTTGGCACGTTGAACCGTCGCGGTTGCTGTGCCTCGCGAAGCACGGTGTGCTGCATCATGCGTTCCCGTTGTTGACGGCTTCTGTTGACCAGCAGATAACGATGAAGTTGCTGTGGCATAGTTCCGGGGCTGCACTGATGCTTACGGCACACGCTCAAGAAGCTGCTTTTGAAGAATCGACACTTGGGAACGGAGGCTGTTGTTGTCCGCCCGTAAACACTTCACCTGGGCCGTTAAAACGTCTAACTTGACCACAATCTTGTCAAAAACACTTTCCAGTGCACGTGGGACGACCAGCGGTTCGCCGACGATGGTATTTTCCGGAGATGAATCATCTTCGCTCTCGGAATCAGAGCCATCTGATACCGCTTGCGTGGAGGTATCTTCCGATGCAGCCCGGTTTCGCCGAGTGCAAGCACTGCATTTGTATGCGCTGGAACCTGATGACATGAGCACGTTGTATTCCTCAAGGCCAATGTTGATTCAAGCACAGTGATACTTGCGTTTGCAGCCGCCACAAGGAGCTATAAATTTCTGCTTGCTGATTATGAGGGCGGAGCACTTTCCGCACGCAACCTTCTTCGGCGCCATTTTGAAAAAAGATGGCCAGCATCATACGAGGTATATGAGAACCATACAAGAACCATGTAAAACCTATATAAGACCAATTTAAGAAACTTATAAAAAACTTCCCGAAAGTTTCTCATATGTGTGCTTGTATGTTCTTATATAGTATCTTATATAGTTCTTATGTAGTTCTTATATGGTTCGTATATTTTTTTATATATCTTGTATGATTCATCCGTGTTTATTGGACCAAGAAATCTCTCATACAAATGAGATTTGTCAATAGGAAAGGCTAGCTGCCTTCATCTCCAATGCAATCTTCGAACGGGTTGGGGTGCGGAATGCCAACTCCTGATGTTCGGCTCCGGAATTCGAACATGTTCGACGAGTGCAGTGGAGACGAAGGCAGCTAAAGCTTCAGGTTGACCCACTACCCACGTAGCACGAATTTTGGTCAAGAATTGGGCAATGGCTGGCGATGGTCCTTTGGCCAATAGTCAAATAGCGGCCATACATTGGCCAGTGTTTGTCCGATGGCTGGTAGCCAGTGGCCATTGGTAAATGGCCAGAGAAAGGCCAGTCATCGGCCAATGGCTGGCCACCGTCTGGCCACTGGCCAGAGGACCATTGCCAGCCATCGGCCAATGATTGGCGAAATCTGTGCTGCTTGGGCTCGGCGTTCTCTCTCTCTCTGACGACCTCGTCGCGCTCTCGACTTCTCCCCTCCCTCACTCTGTCGGCGCCTAGACTGGAGTGGGCAGCACTTCACTATACGGCGTAAAGTGGACGCTGCCAGCCATCTGGCAAGGGGGAGTGGGGCTCCCGCTGTGGTGTGGCACGCTACCAATACCGCATCACAGGCGGTGAGAATTGAGGCTCTCAGGCAGTGGGCCTCCAGAATCAACCAGGTGGAGCCAGCATTCTCTGCAGGTTAACACCCCCTTCAACCTTTCGAAGGCTAGGAGTAATCAAGTTATTTCGTCTTTGTGAGTCACCAGCACGAAGCTACCCTTCGCTATATTCCAGTCTTCTCGGCACACGTCCTTTTTTTTTAGTGGAGCACCTAGGCGCCCGTTTCCTCCTTGAGCGGCAACGCCGTCGCCGTCGCCATTGGCGCAACCGCGCGTTGCATCACGGGACGTTTCTCATAATGACGTCACACGCGACGCCACGAGGGTCATGAGTGACGTCACGAGCGAGGAGGAGAAAGAAGGAGGAGGGAGAAGAGGACGAGGGGAGGACGAGGGAAGGAGGGAGGGGGAGGAGGAGAGGGGGAGGAGCATACCCTCCTCTCCTCTTCCTCACCTCCTCTTCCCTCGCCTCCTCTTCCTCAAGAGCTGCACACTGATTCGGCATTACAGGGAAGTAAACGACTTTCATTTTTTTTGTAAATCTTTAGATGATTGCGGTATTTAGAAAAATGACGCATTCTGTATTCTTTGTGAAGAAATCAGCCTAGAAATCATTTCGTTAGAAATTGCGCTTCTCCTTGCCATACTAAAAATATACCGACTAATATTGCGTCGTTGGTGGAGTGGTATGATGATCTTTATGACCATTCATACCAGCTATGGTATGAATGGTGCTGGGCTAGTTTTAGTTTATTCTGCTTTGTGAATGTTATCATAATTTTGCTATTATCTCACATGCCGTCTCGTGACCCATCGGCCTGCAAACGTAATTATTAATTCTAGATTTATTACTTCATGTTCTAAGGAGTTTTAATATACGTAGATATCTAGAGGTTGTAACACATATGAGTTTATTTTTATCACCAATTGGCAATGCGCGACGACATTACTCAACCCTATAGGCGATACCTTCTAGGTAAGCCAAACTATATACTTACATAAATTACCGCTACAGGATGCGGTAATCATATGCTGATGGTGGGCGATAGTTCGTACCACAGCGGGGCTGCGTCTGCGCTTCCTCGAGCATGCCTAATTTATTCAGATTGCATAGCACGATATTTTACAAGACGCATGCAGGGTATGAAGGCGATGGAAAAAATAAATGGCGAATGGCCGTAAAAAGTACGAACAAGAATGACGCCGGTGAAGAAAGAGACGCGTTTGGAGGGAGAAAAAACGCCCCTACAATTTCCTTCAACATAATGCCGAGTGGAGCCAGAAGCTCTTGAAAACAAAAAAGCAAACGCACATGCTGAAAATGCAATAAAAGCTTTTAGTATAACGTAGAAATGTTAACGCACGTCAGAGATGCATTTAGCGCTTGCGCTTGCATACAAGATGCAAGGTAGTTTTAGAATTGAGTTTCCCCTCCGTGTAGCAAAACCCAAGAATCTAACGCTTAAAACGCAACCAAGATGCCATAAGAATTTTAGTTCGAACAGAAAATACAATTACTAGAAAAATAAAGGTTTTCGCCCCGAACAACATTTTGGACTCGTAATATAGAGTGTCGGAAATAATGAGGCACAATCTAATATGGGAGCCTTGTTAGGTTAAACGCTTTATATATGAGAATGAAACACCAGCTGTGGCCGGTTCGTGTCCGCTTGCGTCACCTCGGCAAGAGAAGTCTCGTATACTGAACTCGCCATGAAGCATTCGCGCGTTGCAAGCAGCGACTTGCCGTGATCGTTGCCAATCTTGGCGGGTCTTCCAACCACCTTGTGACGTGCATATCCCGTAGCACCGCAATGTCGTCCTGAATTGACACTTGCAGTTGGAAGGGCGCCGCCCACGTCTCGCTCACGAAGGGCGCCGAGGCAGCTGCTATCCTGGGAGCCGACATTTTCTAACTGCGCTTGTTTGTCATTACAAAGCTCCTCGAGCATCTCGAATCCTCTTTGGAGCAACGCAAAGCATTTTTACGTATGCAAGCAATAATAAAATGAAAGGCGCGTAGAAAACATTGCAATGCCGAATTAGAGCGCAGCTCCTGAGGTGGAGGACGGGAGGTTATGCCCCTTCTTCCAATCCGTACCCTCCCCTCCTCTTCTCCCGCCCCCCTCCCATTTAGGCCGAAATTTTCGCTAAATTTCCAGCTAAATTTAGCGAAAATTTTCCCTCTAAGTTTATCGGGGAAACTTAAACCGCTAAAGATAGCGAAGAAATTTTTTCCATTAAATTTAGCGGGAAAATTTTTCAATATTTTTGGCGGAAATATTTGCCCGCTAAATTTAGCGGAAACTTCTTCCCGCATTATTTAGCGGGGAAATGTCCCATAATGCACCGCGCGGTTACGCCAACGCCAACGCCGCTCAACGCGGACACGGGCGCTTAAGAGCTGCGTTCTAAAAAAAAAATAGCACATGCAAAAAAAACAAAAAAAAAACATAAAAGTATGGCGTTCGTCAAGCACAGACCTCGGCTAATGTTCTGCGCATGCGAAACGGGAATGACGCTACTCTCGGCGTACGCTATTCTAAATATGGACCCTATTGACTTGCAGCGTTGCTAGCGCCCGGACTTAAAGCAAAATAAAGTATTGTGGGGGATCTTGAATCGCTGCTGCACATGTGGCAAACTTTGAAGCTACGCTCATGGGACAATAACAACAAAGCCTGCTGCGCTAGGCTAGGCTGCCGTAGCCGAACACCGCGTCCACTTTCGGCTGGCCGTCGTTTTCTTCGGCCCGTGTGAACAAATCAAAATGCGCCGTGCTTTTGACCAGCACCTGCTCTGAAGAAAGGCCGAAGTGAGTCAAACTCGTGTCCTCTGACGACTATTTTGGGGAGATATCCGGCCTATCGTAGTGTAGATAGTGTCAACACCATCTTACTTCACGTAAAGAATTAAGTCCACGAGACTTGTGTCGGGTAAGTGTGCCCCAGTTAATTTGAATCCCTCGGCCAATAATAGAATTGAGTTGTTGTTTCGATATTTCGTGCAAACCTCCCATATGCAGAATGCATTAGGGATATATCCGTAATTCTGAGCAGCGTTACAACTTGACGACATACGGCGTCACGCTATGATGTGACGTGTCGTAACGTAGCTCGGTGGCAACGTTCATAGATTACCACAGTTGTAGAACTCCCTCGGAAGGGGTGCCTTCTCTTCCCTCCCCCCCCCCCCCCCCCCCTTCCCGAAGGGCGGGAAGCGGAAGGGGTCCGCTTCCCGCCCTTCGAAGCGCCATCTTAATTTTCGTTTACGAAATGTGTGCGCTATACAATACGGGGGAACGCCATTTAGACGCTGCGATTTGAAACGTACGTATTCCATAATACGCTGCAGTTGCCATAGCAGACGTGTGGCGCGTTGAACGACGGGAGGCGAGTCGAGATCAGAGAGGGGGAGACACTGCTCGTGCATGTAGCGTCTATGAGCTGCTCCGTAACTGAGATAATCTAATAACGTTGCTCGGTAGGACCCACCCTGACGTCACGCGACGTGGTCACTAAACTGGACATCACGTTGCCCCGAAACTTAATACCGAGCGTCACTCTAACTTTTGGAGGTCTGAAAGGAATACGAGGCGTTCAAATACGAGGCTGATCGCGAAACCATCGCCCAGCAACGAATCAGATTCACCACTAGGACGGGTTTGATTGCTGGCTGCACACGCTAACCTGAATGCACAAAGAGATCACATGAATTACGCGGAGTGGAGGGATACCCGGGGTGTTTATTCGTTCGAAATGCGTGCGGTCAAATAACACAAGTGACGACAAAGGGGAGGAGGTTCTTAAAGGGGCGACGAAATGAGTGTTCAACGTCGTCCTTTACAGCTTGAATCCTCAACTCAAAAACGAAATGAGAAATCGCGTGGTCGTGACGGGCTTGGGCACCTGAGGTGATGACTCCAAGCTCCCACTGTGCTTTTTGAGCAAACCATGGAGCTTGTCATTCTCAAGTGGCGACAAGTATCGTCACGGCACTCAATGGCCACGAACGCGAATTCAAATATTCGTTGACGGATTGATTGTCGACGAGCCCATACGTCCGAGTCACGCAGTGCTCGTTCCCAATGCGTGAGCTAGGTTCGGCTGACACGTGCTTGGACACCGCGAACGTATCACAGTGAAATGGCGGAGAGCTTTCAATGGAAGAGGGGTACGAAATGACTCGTCATATCTTTAGTTTTGTACAAGAAAGCAGCCTTTAGGATTTCTACGCTTTTGCACTAGCTTTATATTGGCGCACTAAACGATATGCGATTAGTAACGTCCCAGTTTATCCAAGTCGAAAATTCATTTCATGTTCGCGCCTTTCTGAGAGTCTGGTCGGATGTTGCTCCGCATAGCGCTCCGCCGCAGGTCCGAGCAGTTTCCAGTTCTACGGAACAGTCCCCGAGAGCGGCCTGTAGACGCGCTCTTTTTCTCTCGCTCCCTCGCTGGTGGCTAAAACCTAGCACTCAGGGAGGCGGGCATACCAGGGTAAAGTTTCTTATGCCATCAGAGGGATTACAGAAGGGCGGAAAAGCTGGGGGAGTACTGTCTACTCCCCCAACTCCTCTTTCAGGGAAATCAAGATATGGTCTCCCTGAAATCGCTGCCATCGGAAGACACATCATGCTGCCCTAATGGTGGATCTAGAAAAGGGAGCCAATGTGCGTCCCCAACTTCTAATAATGTTGTAGACACCGTGTAGTGACGTGTCTAAACTGCACGACTTCACAACGTGAGTCATGTAACCTAATATCACGTGACACCGCGACTCGGCACCGTGATTTCATCAGACCTGGCGTGGCCTAATGCAAGCCTCGTAACCAAGTGGTCAGTTCAACCTTAGTGACTCTGACCACGTGATCGATACAGTGGCGCGTCGCTACATTTAGTTCACTTCCTCGTCGCTTCCGTCGGCACAGTTGCGTTTATGACGACGGTCACACGGCAAAACCCCAACTTCGTTTCCGTTAAAATGATACTTACATTTTAAAAGAACTACAACTACCGGACGTCATCCGGTCAGGCGAAATAAAATGTTCATATAAAGGTAAATTGCTACGCACATGGTTGTGTTTAAATGCAAACTGAGTTGCCAAAACGTGGGTAGAAAATCACGGAGAGGGAGGGATCAAAACGCGCGAGGGCGCCAGAGCGCTCAGCTCTGTCTAAATCGATTAGCGGGTAGACGCAAAGCTCGTTATCGTTGTCTCAACTCATTCTTTGAACGCGTTCGAGGGCGAACACCGAATTGCGGACGTCGCTGTTAGGCGCTCGAACGCCTTTGAAAAGTGAGTAGAGAGAGACAAAGGCTTTCTTTGCGTGTAACCACAAACCATTCCAACCAGAGATTGGGGTTCTTACGTCCGCGGGTGCTCTCTTCTGCAATTCTCCCTCGGTTTCTACCTGCATAAGACATTTCTTTAACTTTCAGCATCTCATGAGTCCTTGACTGGAATTAAAAGAAAGCAGGCCTAACATTGTGCCCACAGCTCTTGTGTCAATCGACCCCATAAAACGACTGATTTGGTGAGAGCTATAAAACTTTGAAGCGTGTGGCGGCACTGCGAACATTAAGGCGTGCTAAAATAACGATGCTCAACAACGGAACTAAAGCCATTTCGAAGAGTGCATTACGCGAAAAGCTTACGATAAGCAGCGCTGAGCTTGCGGGACTCAATGCAGGGATAGGAGAATTCAGTGCTGAAATTACTTTTGCGGATTAATACCTGACGCAGGCTGAGTAGCGTGGGGTCATCTATAGGGTGTTAGCTTTAGATAGCAATTATTTAAGTGACTCTCCTTAACGTAAACCGCGGAGCTTATTCACCAGGTATAGTTAACAATCGTTTTTAGAGAAAAAAAGAGCAATATCAATGAACTTTTGATACTTTGAGTCTCTAACTTCGGATGAGAGAAGAGGAAGTGATCGCAGTTTCGGAAGCAGTTCTGGGTAACGTTTACGGCAATTTAGAGCTGACGTAAAAGCGAACAATAATCCACAGTTACGGGACTTACGGCTATCGAGACCTGCTAGATATTGCGATATTCTTTATATTGCCAAAAGACAATTCAACCGCAGGCAAAGAATTAAAATGTAGAACATGGTGAAAGGCTGAAGGATTTGATTTGTGATATATTACAGTGTCCCGCATACCCTACGCAAAGTTCTGACATCGAATAGCCGTCCAGTAATATCGACGACTTGTAAAAGATTATATCAGCTTCGGGCACACTTCGCAGGACGTTTCTGTCAAACGTGAATGTGACATGAGTTTTTTAGAGCGCAGCTCTTAGGCGCCCGTTTCCGGCTTCAGCAGCGTCGCCGTCGGCGTAACCGCGCAGTGCATTATGGGTAAATTTCCCCGCTAAATCTAGTGGAACAATTTCCCCGCTAAATCTAGCGGAAAAATATCCCCGCTAAATTTAGCGCAAAAATTTCCCCGCTAAATTTAGCGGACAAATTTCCCCGCTAAATCTAGCGGAAACATTTCCCCGCTAAATTTAGCGGAAAAATTAGCGGAAAAATTTTCCCGCTATATCTAGTGGGGAAATTTCCCCACTAAATCTAGCTGAAGCATTTCCCCGCTAAAGCTAGCAGAAAATTTTCCCCGCTAAATCTAGCGGAAGACTTCCCCCGCTAAATCTAGCGGAAAAATTTCCGCGCTAAATCTAGCGGAAAAATTTCCCCGCTATGTCTAGCGGAAAATTTTTTCTGGGGGTCACGTGACCCCCCATGTGGACCCCCCTACCCCGAGGTCACGTGACCCCACCAAGATCACGTGACCTCGAGGGGGGTCACGTGACCCCTCCCACATGTCACGTGACCCTCTGTACCTTTCGCTTCTCCTCAGGAGCTGCGCTCTAATTCGGAGTTACAGGGAGTTGTAAACGACTTTCACTTTTTTTTTATGTTTAACTAGAGTTGGATGGTTTAAAGGGGCACTGACACCCCAAAGGTCGTATTTATTGTTATTGTCTAAAACGATGCAAGTTGCAGCCATAGACACGCAAAAAAAACCGCATCGCGAAAAAAAAATTTCCCGCGCGCACGCGCGCCTTTTTATTTTTGGCGTTTGATTTTCCCGCCTCTCGCCTCCTCGCTTCTTTTGATCGGTGACGTCAAAAATCAGGAAATTTAGAAGCTTTGTAGGCGGCATCTTTATAACATTTAATGACGGCAATCCTAAAACATGTTTTTTAACGCAATTGCGAACGCACTACGGCCCTTCTTTTTGAAATACCAAAAATCGGGAGTTCGTTGTGGTGCCGTCTCCTGGATTTGTATCCTCCAACGGAAAACAGGCGACACCGCTCAAAACCGGTCCGCCTCAACGCCGGCGCTAGCCGGCGCTCGCTCCTTTCCTCCTCGCTTTGGGTCGCCATGGCAACAGCAGGGAGTGGTGACAGGAAAGGGGACTCTCAGGTCTCCGCAATTTTTGACGTCAAGGCACCGGCGCCGATCGCGCGGGAACTTCGAATTCGGCATTTGGAAATTGTTTTTTTACTTCACGAATACTGAATTCCCAAATTTCAAATTTTGAGGGTAATGTCCCGGCATCGTTTTCGACCGTTTCGGATAATAAAAAAAAATATGATTTTGATGTGTCAGTGCCCCTTTAAGTCTGCCGTAAATGTGGACTACCAGCCTTTTTCAAAATAAGAGGTTCCCAACACCTTTTTTATAGAAATGTAGACATCTTTCTGTTCTATTTTAGTACATGTGCATCGAACTAGAATCACTCCGTAGATCATCTAAATAGATCTAAGCTTGCTTTACATAAAACATCAGTTATCCAAAATAAAGAAACTCAATAATCTCTCCATGAGTGAATAACAGCCGGGGATATTTTTTTTTCTAAATAACTTTCCTGTCTTTTTTATTCTTCCTCCACTTTCTTGATCAATGGGAGTAATTTACGATTTGTAAACAATATTTATCGAATCCACGGAAATATTGCAGTATTTCTACAATCATCTCCAAGAATTTTAGCGTCTGGTGTGACATAGAATTGCGTAGAAATTAAACGAATAACAAAACAAAGTGAAAAACGGACGAAACTACATTGCAAAAAATGTTTGGAATGTTTTTTTTCTAATGATTATGTCACCAAAAAAGTAAAATGGGCATCGGATGAATGCACAATATTTTTTGTTATGGCTGTTTAAAAATTGAGGCATGCGGAAATGCATCAACTCTGGCCCACCCGCACCGACCAAAAAATGCATTTCATTGTAGCGGGACAAACTACGACCTTTCATTCATTATTAAGATGAAACAGGGTCGAGGAAAAAGAGCCTTCTTAGCTGTCCCTGAAAGAGGAATAACATTCAGGGCAGTCCACAAAGGGCGCCAACATAACTCTCAACGATGAAACGCTGCAGACCACGTAATACAGCAGCCGTACTCATCCCCCCTCCTCTTTCCTTTACGTCAAGTGGAAGGGCCATTGTGCAACGCAGCAAATTGCGCGTGACTCCACCCACGGCAGCTTTGTGCGGTATACAAACGCCGCAGTTTCATCGTTGACTAATGACCAGAGACAGTTATTCTTTTCGCGAAAGTTTTAAGTTTTCTGAGCAGAACTGTTCTTACGAATGCCTCTGGGAGGCGGTGCCAACGCTCTTTGCAGCGCTCATATAAGCGAGGCTTTTAAGAGCTTTTGAGATTTTTCAGACGAACGCTTACAAAGAACGAAGCGCATCCCCGAAATTCCTACCGCTTTAAAGAGAGCCGTGCCAACCTTCCTTAGATTCTCTAAACTAGAAATTAATTTAGGAAGTAAAGGTCTGTCAGGCATGGAAGGACAGCTTGTTGTAACGGTGCAGACAAGGGAATGAAACCAACCGAGTGGTTTACACCTATAGCCGTGTTACTTAGGCCTTTTTAGCAGTACCGTGTGCATTTTTTGTAAGCGAAACACAATCCATCCGCTGTGACAAATACAAAATATAAAAAAATAGAGGACGAAGTGTTGATGAATCATTAAGTGTCTCCTGTTTTGTAGAGACGTTCTTTTTCTTTCTCTACTTTTCGAGAAAAAAACTGTTCAGTTGCCTGCCTTGGCTCAAAACTCTCCTTTCTCAGGGCAGACACTGTCCCGCAAAGTAATCTTTTCTGGAATGTGTATTTTCAGATTTCAGTCCCGTATGTATGTTTTCAATTAGTTTCTAGAATTATATTTACATCAAACGAACAGTTAAAAAAAGTATGGATCCCAACATTAAAGCAAGCAAGGCGATCTTCGTCTTTATATAAACAGTGGAGACATGAATATGTACATTATATTTTTCGCTTTGCTCCTCGGCCACGCTGTGTTCACCTGAAAAAGAAAGAACAGATTACAACCTAAAAAAGTGTGGGGGGGGGGGGGGGGGGGGGGGGGGGGGGAGGGAGAGGACCAGTTAAAACCATACAAATTGTCACATCTAATATTATACTGTTCATGGTGTTTTATTTTTATTTAAACGATTTTATTTTTAAAGAATACGTGCAAAATACATTATTGCAGCTTATGCAGGTGAATTTTACGGCCAGGTGGACATGATATAGAGGAATAATAATGACTACAAGTCGAAAAATTAACTAACCTGGTTAATTTACTTTTAATAAAGGGAACTAAACCTATGGTTTCAATAAAAAAATAGCTTGCTGAGCGTCATCGAAAAACAATAAACAGTTAAATACAGAACGATTTAGAGCGCGTGGAAAGCACGGCGTTGCTGATCAGAGTTTATGCATTGCATTCAGCGTGTTTCTAATTGGAACTACATATTTATTTTCACTAATCAAAAAGTTAATGTTCAATTTTTCAATATTATCCACCTTACCGGAAGGATTATTTTGTTATAGTATATACCTCTCTCTGTACAACTCACCTTCGCATGCCGCATCAGTCTATCCTTCACTGTTTTTTTTTTATTTAATAAATCCGTTAGCATTAAATCAAACATCCTTTATAGAAATGAAAATTTACCTTGCAGTATTTTAGCATGTTTTGAAATGTACCGCTAGATTACATAAAGACACGGCTTTGAGTTGCCATGTCAAGCAAAGGTTGCATCACCTAATGCCACGGTAACTTCTGATCCTGTATGGACGTGATAGTTCTTTAAATGCTAATTTATACTCCAACGAAACACTCGCGCGCTTCAAAAGCACGGAGACGTACCATCGGCGAAAGCCAGACCTTCCACAGTTTGACCTAAAGGCCTATATAACGCAACACATGCAATCAGTTACAAGAGAACGTAAATGTGTGAATCATCACCAAGATGAATTGCGGGGTTGCTTTAGCGAGCCGGTGCCTAGATCAGCAAGGCTGCGCTGGCATTGCTTGATGTGGTCGACAAGAAAGCGCGCGTTTGTCGTAAAACATTGTGTATCCTCCTTAACAGGGCGAGACTTTGTGGCAGCATCGAACAACTTTGACGAGAGAGAAGTCGAATTTCCCAATAGCATGCCTAGGCAACGTAGCGTGCCTGACAGTTCACAACTCCGCGCTGACGTGCCGAACACGTCGAAAAATACTTAAGGAGCCATAAGGTTGTTGTTTGCGGGTTTTTTGGCGCAACAGCAACGGAGGCCATACTGCGCCAGACTAAGTTAACTAATGAAACTCCTATGGTTACCTCATTACAAAAAGGCGATCCTGGAAACAACTGGGACTAGATCTGGTGTATAAGGCTAGTACTAGTAATATATGATAAAACTCGATCAAGAGGAACGAGAGGGCGCTTTCCCAGCAAAAGAGCGGGATGAAACGGAACACAAAATCTAAAAAACTCTGGAAAATGAGTGCGTCGTTCAGCGTCGAATTCCGGGCAGATCCACAAAATATGAAGAATAGCAAGATTGTCGCCACAGTGCTCACAAACTGGTGGATCCTCCCCACAAAGGAGATATCTGTGTGTAAGGAAGGAGTGCCCAATTCGAAGCCGGCACAATACAACTTCGCGAAAGCGGTTCTTAAGTGAGTAGCTTTCACAACACCCAAGGACTGGTTTGCTTACATAGAGCTTGTTATTAGTCTCCATGGCCCACTCTGTCTGCCACAAACTAAAAAGTGATGACTTAATTAATGATTTGATATCCTGATAGGGCAAGCTTGCTTGATATTTAGAGCAGTTACCTGAAGATGCAGCGAGCCTGTCTGCTTCCTCATTACCCTTTATTCCCACATGACTCGGAACCCAGGAGAATTTTATATTGTGACTTTTACGTAAAGCTCCGTTAAGTTTACTTCGCACCTGTTCCACAAGCATATTCTTAGTGGCTTTTAGAGAGCATAATGCAGTAATGGTACTTTGAGATTCTACAAATATTACGGCCCGTCTAGTTTTAGTTTTCAGGATATAATCCAATGCAAAAGACACAGCATAGACTTCAGCAGTAAATATACTCGCAAATTCCTCTAGACGTTTCAACTTTTACAAAACGACCTGAATGCACGGCACACCCGACAAATGATGAAGTCTTGGCACCGTCTGTGTAAAAGTGAGCATAATCTTTATATTTCTCTTCTAGGTCAAGGAATTCCTGTTGAATCACAAGAGTTGATATGCTATTCTTATTAAACTTAGTGAAAGTCCAGTCACAAAAAACACGCACCACATTCCAGGGTGCCACGCAAACTGTGTTCTGAATTAGGTTAAGTTCGTCCAGATGAAGTTGAAGTGAGGAACAAAATTGCTCTATACGAAAACTCAAGGGTCTGACGTACAATGCTTGGCTTATTTTCAAAGAGACGGTGGAATTGAATCTTTGTACGGAATGATACGTTGGGTGATCAGGGTTCGCTAGGATCCTAGACGCGTAGGTTAGGCTGAGGTATTGACGTCTTTAACACAGCGACATTTCATTTGATTCCGCATACAAATTAAGTACAGGCGATGTCCGAAAAGCACCTGTTGCCAAACGCAAGCCAAGATGATGTACAGGATCCAACATCTTGAGAGCCGATGGGCGAGCCGACCCGTACACCACGGCGCCATAATCAAGACGAGATCGCACAAGCGCGGTGTACAAATGCAACAGACATTTCCGATCTGACCCCCAGGATTTATGAGCCAAAACTTCCAGAAGGTTTGTGGAACGAAGGCAAATTTCCTTGAGAAATTTCAGGTGGGGAATGAAGGTAAGTTTTTTGTCAAATATGACACCAAGAAACCTGTGCTCCTTCGTAACAGGGATCAGAGAACCGCTTAGTTCCAAAGCTGGGTCTAAGGAAAGCCCGCGACGTAGGGAAAAAGGCACAAAGATTGCCTTTGCAACAGAGAACTTGAAACCATTTTTGTCTGCCCACTTACAAAGTTTGTTTATAGCTAGTTGTAACGCCGCTCACAACTAGAAAGATTGCAAGAAAATGAGGAGGTCTGTATATCGTCAGCATAAAGAGAGTAGGAAATGGACCGAGGTGGCATTCGTGCGAGAGAATTCATTTTCAGTCAAACAAAGTGACGCTCAAAATGCCTCCTTGTGGGACTCCGTTTTCTTGAACAAAAGGTTTAGACAGGGTGCTGCCAAGCCGGATTTGAAAGGTTCTGTTTGTTAGAAAGTTCTTAATGCATTGCAACATCCTACCACGGATATTGCAAGCATACAAGTCTTTCAGGATACCATATCTCCAAGTGGTATCATACGCCTTGTCTAAGTCAAAAAACACTGCAACACAGTGCTGCTTGTTCACAAATGCCTCGCGTATAACGGTTTCCAGGCGAACCAAATTATCGAGAGTAGATCGACCTCGGCGAAACCCGCACTGATTTTTGTCAAGGACGTTTTGGCTTCCTAATATGTATATTAACCGCCTGTTTATAAGTCTTTCAAATGTTTTCCCGACACAGCTCGTCAGAGCAATGGGACGGTAGCTTGATGGTAGTGAAGGGTCTTTCTGTGGCTTTAGGAGCGGGATGACATGTGCATGCTTCCAGGCATGGGGAAAGCAGGCTTTTTCCCACAATAAATTGAAGAACAAGAGAAGACTTTTCAGGGACTCAGGAGAAAGGCGACGAAGCATTTCATAGTGAACTGCATCGGGCCCTGGAGCAGAAACCCTCGTTATGTCAAGTGCCATTTCAAGTTCACACCATGGAAGAGGCTAGTTATAAGGCTGAGAGTCTCCTCCAGATATGGAGATGTTTTGTCGCTCTGCACGAGATTTAAATCTACTGAACGAATCACTGTAGCTTGCCGAGCTGGATGTGTTATAAAAATGTTCACCAAGGATGTTGCCGATGTCAACTAAAGATGAGGAAGGGGCATCAAAAGTGGGAATTGCAAAGCACCTATAATCTCCATTTATTTTCCTGTATCTATCCCAAACCTCCTTGGCAGGCACAAAACTATTTGTAGAAGAAACATACTTCATCCAGGATTTCCATTTCGACTGCTTCCTGGTCCAACGGGCTTTAGCTTTCCGCTGCCTGAACTCTGCGAGATTACATGAAGTGGGATATCTGCGAAGTTTGCCCCAAGCCCTGTTTTGATCCGCTAAGGTTGTGGCACAGTCCTTTTTCCACCATGGTTTGCATTTTTTTGGCACATCACCAGAGGTTCGTGGAATAGACACCTCAGCAGCATTTAGTATCTGCTCAGTAATATACAGTGTAGCATCTTCGGGTGACATAGAAGAAAGCAGAGAAGGGTCAAAGGTGGAATGTAACCCAAAAAGTGACCAGTCAGCTTTATCTAACTTCCAACTAGGGATACGTTTCAAAAGTGAGGGCAGCTGAACAACGCTCTCTAAAACAATCGGAGAGTGATCACTGCCAAAAGGGTTGTTGAGAACATTCCACGTAAAGCAAGGAAACAATGAGGGGGATGAGATCGACAGATCTATGGATGTAAATGTGGTGTGAGCTGCGCTGAAAAATGTTGGCTCTCTCCGATTAAGAAGGCATAGCCCAGATGCCAATAAAAACGTTCAACTACACCTCCACAAATGTCTTGACGAATACTAGCCCATAGGGGGTGATGGGCATTAAAATCGCCTAGAATCATAAAGGGTTGTGGGAGTTGACCTACAAGACCCTGCAATTCACTAAGATGTAGTGGAGTGTTAGGTGGTAAATAAAGTGATACTACAGTTATGAGGCGGTCTAAAAGAAGGCGCACTGCCACGGCTTCAAGTGGTGTGCAGAGTGGGACCTCAGAGCAGGCAATTCCACTCTGTACAATCACTGCCACGCCACCAGAGGGAGTGTCACTAAGACGGTCTTTTCTAAAAATCCGGTGACGTCTTAAAATATGAGGAGAGCGGTCATGAAGATGAGTTTCCTGAAGAGCAAGAGCCATCGGCCGAAGCTCATCCATGAAATGATTTACATCATCAATATTTCTTAAAAGTCCGCGACAGTTCCATTGCATAAAATTTACTTTTGTCGTTTATAAAATGTGTATATGTCGTAAAATGTAAATTAATAAGACTCGGTAGTTAAAAGGTTAAAACTCAGGAGAGAGATACTTGGATTACTTTGGCGCAGTAACCGGTTTTTTGTTCTTCCCTGCACGGGTCTGCGTCTGCCACTCCATACTATCCGGGTCAGAAGCAGGAGCAGCCAAATCGTCTAACTCCATGGACAAGTCTGCCTCTTGAGTTGTGTCGCTGGTGTTAGCCAGCGTTTTCTTTCGACTCGGATCACGGGGAGCCAGGCCCCGGCCGCGACCAGCCGAGGAGGCAGCGGAGGTGCTGGGCAGAGCGTCTTTACACTCTGCCTGCTCCGACACCTTGGGTACTAGGGGAGCAGCACGGGAATGGTGCCGCTCTTTGGAGGAGGCCCTCTCGAGTGAGTTGGGGCAAGAGTGTCGCCCCTTCTCACCGGGGGAAGGCGTCGAAGTAAGGACTGGCAATGGCATTGCCTGCCTGTCCTTAGACTTGAGGGCAGCTAGTGTGCTCCCTCCAGAAGGTGGGGAGAGCTGCTGCCCCTGCGGGGGGGTGGGGGCCCGAAGGGCCACTGCCAGGGCTTCAGGCGAGACCTGGGTGGCCTTCGATTCCGTTCGCGGTGGAGGGCCCCTGCGCACCGCGTCGGAGTATGTGCCTTTCGAAAGAAAAGAGAATCTTTGTTTTGCCTCGGGATACGATATGTTTTCTTTGGCTCTTAGAGTAAGGATTTCTTTCTCTTGTCGCCACAAGGGGCAAGAGCGAGAGTAGGCAGGGTGAGGACCCTTGCAGTTGGCGCAGGAAATGGCATCTTCACAGATGTCGGCTACATGGTCGTGGCTGCCACACTTTGCGCAAGTCTCTCTCCCTCGACAGCTGCGCGATCCTTGGCCAAAGCGCTGGCAACGGAAGCACCGCTGGGGGTTGGGGACATAGGGGCGGATGCGGCAATTAAGGTATCCTGCCTTGATGGTTTCTGGCAGTGTGTGTCGTTCAAATGTAAGAATGACGTGTTTGGAAGGGATTTCCTCACCATTTTTTCGGAATATAATGCGCTTAACAGCAACAACACCAACACCTTGGAGTCCCTCGAGGAGTTCTTCCTCACTAGTGTGCAAGAAGTCATCCTCGGAGAGGACCCCACGGATGGTGTTGAGCGTGCGGTGAGGGCTAACTGACACTTTGACATCAAGAAAACTAGTCAACTTCAGGATCGCTTCACTTCGTTTTTTGGTGGTTACCTCCACTAAGAGGTCTCCGGAGTGCTGCTTTTTAGCCTTGTAGGAGAACCCGACAAGGTTTTCTAGTACCTTGGCAACAACGAAAGGCGACAGCTTTGCAACAGGTTTATGTTCATCGAGCGAATGAACAACGAAAAACTTTGTAAATGTTTCGATTTCAGGATCTTTGTCAGTGGTCTTGGGTTCAAGACAACGCCTTTTAAAGCCTTGCCCTGAATGGGGTTTAGAGGGGTGGGGCGCCATAGGAGGGCAAAGAGTGTTCAGAATCCGCGGTGCACCGCCCACCATTGAGCCCAACAAGGGGTTAGGTAACGCACCATAACAAGAAGGGCTTGGCTGGAGACGTTACCCTAACAGTGCTGCCGGGAAACTATACCCAAGTGTGGGTCAAGACAGAGGTCCATTGCCACCCAAGGTTAGCCCTTGCCACCAAAGAGGGGTTAAAAAGGAGTGAGATAAGTGAAAGAGAAGTAAAGGAAACAGGAAAGGTAAAAGTGAGAGATCAGAGGGTATAGTAGAAGAAATGGCGACTAGACTGAATCATCCTGGCCGGGCCTTACCAGGACTCCCGTCTATGAGAAGCGGGGGCCGAAGTGGTGTATTGCCTCACCCCGGGGGCCCCGAAGGGTCCAAACCTGCCCCGGGCTCGGCTCAACCACCAGGATTCCCTTTTCCCCAGACACGGGAAAGCCACGCACAGCCAGACGTGGGCGGGCGAACCCGCATGGCTCAGGGTCCGTGGAGACGCCACAAGGAGCCATAAGGTTTGGCTGAGTGATCATGAATGATTAACTGCGTTAATGGGCCTTGAAGGGGCATTAAAGCTCCTGTCTCATGGCGGCCATCTTGACCAAGCCATTTGTTGAACCATTAGATGACGGCACCAATCCATGTGGCCGAAAAAAAAGCGTCGTATGGCTCATGGCACCGAAGTTTCTCCTCCGTTTTTAGTTTCCTAATTTCTGCCACTCTCTATCCACGTTGCACATTCACCGCGTGCTCTCGCCCATGTCACGTGGTGTCAAAGCAGCCCAATGTGCACAAGCTGCTAACCAAGATCAGCTAGCTTAGCCAGCTCATCTATCGGAAGATTTCAAGCTGGGTAACTTTCATTCTTTGAAATGAGCTTCTGATGAGCTCCACAGTTATTGCCACACGCCTTCGCAAATAAACATCTGCCAGTGATTAAAGATATTTCGTCTTGCCTTTTCCACATTAAGTGCATTAAAAGATATATATTTTTGGCACAAAAGTTTCGGAGACTCTTTTTTTAAGACAAGGGTTGACAAGGACGTCGACTAGGCGCATAGGAAAACTCGCCGATCGATTTATCTGATCAATATAATAACAATATCAAAGCGGCTGTTTGTTGCAGAATATTGATTTGCAGGAAGGTTGTTTCTTATTGGCTGAATTAAAGTGCCTATAAAAAATATGCTTACAAAGAACGGTATGTCTCGCAGTGCTGACTAAGGTATAGTTTTGTTGTTATAGTAGACAGTTTCGATAACTTTGATAGCTGCACTCGATACTCCGTTGCGCCCTTGCGCAAGCATAACCTATTGTTATCAGACTGCCCCAAAAATAGAACGTGTAATAAAACTTTCTAGTGGCGGGGATTTTAGAAATGATGTGATGTTTTTCTTGCGCAGGTGAACGGAAAGACACCATTCTTTTCCCGAAAGAAAACTGTTCATTTTGACTGTTAGTTGGCGCTGCTCGCAAACTATAGTATCATGTATAACGATATAAATATTTATACTTTAGGTCACTGTAAGTCATTGCGCAGTCGACGCCGCAAGCCCATGACGCCAACCAAGTAGCACCAAAAACTCCACGTCACGGAGCTCCTCTTTTAATGCGCATATCAGAACCGGCTACACCAACCAATCGGAGTGCATGCGCGATGAACTTGTGCATTTGAAGTGCATGTTATCGCTTGCGTCCCTTGCATCTTTTGAACGCAACTTGACTTCCTATAGCAAAAACTATTTTCAAGAAACAGGTTGAAAATTCGACTTTTTTTTTACATTATCAGTTTGATGGGGATTGAAATGTGACTGGGTGCCACAGAACACAGCCATTTTTCAATGCGCTGCAGATAAGTTATTGGAGTTCCTGGGTAAAAATTCAGCTTACAATAAAATAAAACATTCCATACACTGAGGTATCTAAGTGTGCGTAGAGTTCAAGAATAATACGACAACCTAAAGTATATGATGATCTAGCAAACACTATTTTCTCTTAGCTTAATTGAATCATCCCCCTTTCTTGGACATCAACGCCTTGCGCCCATGCACTAACATAAGAATGTCCCTAAGAATATATAGATGGCAGTCATAAAGCATCAATAATCCGTAATTAAGCTTTTGTGCGCGTCTATATTTTTCTTTACTCGGCTCTACAAAGTTTCTTTTTATTGAATCACATAAAACACAGTTCCATTATTGTATCAATTTCGAATTTTATTGACAAAATATTAAAATCTTCCTGAGGACTGTAACTGTCAAGTATCATTGAGCACAATTCGAAATTTGGTGCTTTCTTCTAAACTTTTTTTTTATTTCCGGAATGACACAACATGTTGGCAATTCTCCTAAAGTCACTAGATCGTTGTAAACAAGCACCAAGGTCTTCATATTGTCGTCAACTTGGTCCACTTAGTAGCCACTTTCTTCTTGAGCTCTCTATCTCTAGTTCTGGGGAGCCCATTCAAATACGCATGAGAGGTTGTTTTATAAAGGCATTTCTGGAAGACCGAGATTTTCTTTCCATACTGGCAAAATAACCGCATAATCACGTCACCAGTACATGCGGTATCGCGGTGCATATAAGAATACTTTTCCTGTAGTGAAATGAGCACGAAAACAAAATAATAGTGAAAGATCTGTGGGCATAAACCAGATTATTTCATTAGTTGCATATACACTACAGAGGACACTTACATTGGCGTAAACGGTTTCGGTACTATGACAAGCCATCAGAACCTTGGCGCCCCTTGTTCAGAATGATCCTTTCGAAGCTTCAATAGGACCCAAATGCCGATTGCCATGGCAACGTACACCGTTAAGCCAATCAGCTTGAGACGTTTTGGTCGTCCGTATGTCGCTACCTATTTGCGTCCTGCCGGTAGGTGGGGAAGGCAATTGCGCTTTTTTCACGGGATCCAGTGACTAAACTTCCCAAGCTAGAACTTTCCACCATACGATTTTAACAGGTGACATGACACGAATGCTGCATAATCTTGAGTGCTCACAAAGGCAAGGGCGTGAGCGCTCCAAGGCAAGCACGCTAAGTGCAGTATGCAATACACTTTGGATACTTCGAGCAGCCTAAAAATGGGGTACATACGTACTTAGCATCATCCAAGATATTTTCATTTAGGAGCAGCAAGTTTACAAACAACAATACCCGCATGCACATGTTACGCATGCAGAGAAAAGCAGTAGAGACCCTATCGAAAAGACCATCAGGAAAATCCTGATGGTCTGATGGTCTGATGGAGTCGTATTTTGGGACGTCTGATGGTTTGATGGCCTGATGGTCTGATGGTTTGATGGTCTATTGGCCTGATGGTTTGATGGTCTGTTGGCCTGATGGTTTGATGGCCTGATGGTTTGATGGTCTGTTGGCCTGATGGTTTGATGGCCTGATGGTTTGATGGTCTGTTGGATTGGTCTGATGGTCGAATGACCTGTCGTATTTTGAGACGCCTATTTTTTTACGGTTTGATTAGGGTGGTTTCATGGCTAATTTGAAACAAATCGAGTTGGCCACAACTTAAAAAACACAACAATATGTGAATGCATAATCTGGAAACTTAATTATGCCATGCCTGGAGCATGACGAGGTGCATATCCCACTTAGAATTTAATTATATTATCCACTGCACACTGGTAATCGCCAGCCCGACATTTGAGTACGGCGAATGCAGCTACTAATAAGAATAAAGTCAAACAAGCTGCATTGCTTTGATATTTTTATTATGAAGTTATGAAATCATACATTGTTTCGCTGGGCGGAATGGCTAGGTAGTACAGAAAAACCAGAAACATTCGAGGAAGTACTATTGTGACCAATATTAGTTGAAGCGCCATGACGCTTGGCGTGCGGTACTATCAGAGCCACCTGTCAAATTATCAGTGAACCTCTGTGTTTGCTGAGGTTTAGGCAGGTTGCTTCTTGCACTCATTGTGCCACCATGAGCTGAAAATTGACACGGAACGGCATAGTGGTGCAACGAGCACAAGAAGTGATTTGTTTCTACCTCAACGCATACCAAGGTTTGCTGAACAATCTGAGAGACAACTCTCATCGCGTGCCACGTGCAGTGGCGTTTCAGCTCATATTGGCTGCGATAGTACATTTGTTCCATTTCAATAGTATTGGCAATATATAAATTAAGCTAAATTAATATGAAGAAAAGGGTAAAAAGGCTACAACATGGGGTGCAAGCGATGGCAGACCTGCAACAGCATGGGCAGTCCGTGGTGGGACCACGCATCGGGGGAGGACAGGCAGCAAAGGGATGAGCCTGGACATATCAAGGGCAATTCAGAGATCAGCAATGAGTCCAAACACAGGACGACCATTGACATACGTAAACAGCAGAGTGGGCCTAGAGACGACTAAGGGGCAGTAAGAGTGACGTGCTTCATTGTAATTGTGTGACCATGCAACTTTTTGGAGAGTGAGCGAGCACGGCCTGATGGGATGGCAGTAGCGACCAAGCAACCCACAGCCTTTTTCAAGTGGTCAGCTGATCAACAGACTACTTTAAAGTTGTTTGCATAAACATTTAGATATATTAACCACTAAATAATTTATCTGTACCGTCATTTAAAATCATTGCTTGTAAACTTGAGACCCAAAATAGTATATTACTTAATTAAGGAAGTTAGAGTATAGATGCACATACCTTTGTAGTGATTTCTTTTGAGATTGGACAGCTTTTCTGACAGGTACCGCCGTATCTTCTGGTGCCGGGCTGCCCTTTCAGCCTGGTGGTACCTTTCTCCCTCAGGTGTAGTCAAAAGCAGCCTGGAATATTGAAATTCCAGGGTGATTATTTTTTGCAGTGCTCAGACTTAAAACAATATAGAACGTCATAAATACAGGCTGGAGGGTCATAGTTTGAGAAGACCAAGGGTAAATTAGTCTCAAATAAAAGCAATTAAGTGGCAGCTGGCACCTAACAAACCTTCAACGTTTCTTAGTATTTACAGTGTTCAGAGATCACCATGAAAGCAAAAGTACCGCAGTATCCTGATTTATGTTCCACTCCCAATAGACAGCTCACCCTGGCTTCTGTTAGATTCTTTTAAGCACAAAACAGGTAGCCCATGTCTATAAATCTCACTGCTAGGCTAGTGACCTTGTAAGAAATAGGAGCTACAACTGTAGATAAGTAGACAATGTACGTTGGAAACTGCTTATACTTGGTTATCATCCCTCGCTGTGGTAACAGCTTAGACACGCCACAGAATTAAAAAAAATAGCATCATGAGCACCAGAAAGAACAATGCAGTTCTATATAAAAACAATCTTTCACATTCCTTGAAAGATCTTCCATTCATGGCCTGGCTCTAAATTTAAAGGTAATTAAACAGTCTTTCAATGTGCACCTGGTGGAGGCCTCTGAAGCTTCGTTGGGAGGTAATCTAGCAATGTTGGGGATCTTGGACGTAGTCGTGACATGGCGAAAACCGCTATGTAGCTGCACTACACATCGGAGCAGCGCCGCTGTTTGGAGGTATACTCAACTGTTGGAGTAATCTCGCCCTGAACGCGATGACCTTGACATTACTTATCTCACACATAGGCGCTTAGACAGCTTAGTCCGCTTTGGTCCACGTAAAGCCCACAGGTGTTTCAAATGGCTAGGCTGTAACACGTCTACACCACCACTATGCACCCGAACGGCACAGCTCGTAGCCACGCCAGCTTTGCCGGATAGCCCACGACGCATCGAGCTCTCCGTTGACTTCTCTTCGAGCACTTGCTTGAGTTTGTTGCTTAGAACGAAAAATAAAATTATCTGTTCAAAATACAAATGTGCGATTATTTACGGTTATTATCTGTTATGATTGACTCATTCTTGGCGGGGTACCCCCATCACATGTCCAGGTGTTAGCAGACAACCTACTAGAGTAAAATCTCGGTGATACTAACTGGTACGAATTTCGGAATAAAACAAATTAACAAATTCCCCGGCCGAAGTGCATTGTATACGACGTGAAAATTTTTGGGTGTTCCGAATTCCTCTACGCACTGCGACGGCTGATACGAATGCGTGCTCCACAACTGATAGTGGCAAGGAGGCCACGATCAGCGACTGTAAGCTTTCAAGGCTCCGGGCAGCTGATTGCCTGTTTCTGCCAGGGATCAGCCGCACTTTACCCAAAAACTGGAGCTCAAAATTACATGCATGTTACAATCGGACCCAAAAACCAAAACTAAACAAAATGCTAAAAAAAAACTGCAAAGTGGCCAGCCCCGTCACCATCAACACATGTTTCAAATCCAATCCAATCTGAATCCAAAATCGCTTTTTTGTTTTTGCGATCTCGTGGAATGGTGTTTCAGCCTTGGAAAAGCAAAACCGATTTTACTGTAAGGTTACCTCTAAAAAACAAAGTAACTGCGTTGGCAAAAACAGAAAACCGAGTGATGTTGGTGGTGTCTTCGGTGTGGTCCACGGTGACATGCGAGCTTGGTTGGAAAGACAAAGAAACCGAATTTTTGCTTGCAAGTTTTTGATGTAGGGCTTCAACAGCACATAGTGTGGGCACTTTCCGAGTATGTGCATTTGATAAAATGTTTTCCACAAAGTGTATGTTGTTCAGCCGTCATTATTTTATCTGCGAAGTAGAATCGACATTTATCTGCGCAGTAGAATCGACATTAATTCATTTTTTCAACATTCGTGGGTTGATTATAACCGTGTGTTACTATCGGGGGCGTGTTAGAATCGTGTAAATTGCATACAAGATATTTTCTGTCATAAATAAATGCCCATTCATGCATTCCTTGTGTTTCAAAATATAAATTTTGTTTCTCTTTCGTTGATACGAATTTAGCATGAAATATTTTACGCGACTCCGCGAGATTCATATCAAGATTTTAAAAATGCTTGCTTCATGAGAGAGCCTGCACCTTGCGCTGAGTGAGCGGGGCAAACGCCTTCTCTTGCCTCGCTGCCTTTGCCTTGTTGGAGAGGGTGCCGGTCACCGACCTCTCCAAAAGCACTTCCACTCACCCTATGGAAGCAGCAGTGATCTTGCAAAACATGGAGTCGCACTCTGCTCTCCGCATGTTGCCCGCATTCCTGGTTGACGTGCACACCTTGCCCGACATGGATCTGTTATAAACAAAAGCGAGAAACAGCTTCACATATACCAGTCGTTGACGTAGAGTGGTACTGTATACTCCAAGATGCATTGAAAATGCACTAAAATTATTACATTAATGAAATTTAGGCCTTTAAATTTAAGACAGCACTACACATGAATTCCTATCTTCATGGGCGTCTGCGAAGCTGATGGGCCTACAAAGCTTCATGGCATCTGCATGAAACAGCAACATAATCCCTTAGTTGCATCAGGTGAGCATGACAACAGAATGTTTTCCAGGCACTGGTTGTAACTACAATTAAGAGCCTGGCTACAATAATGTTTTAATGACTTCTTGTTGCAATCGATTCAATCTACTGTGCTTACATTGTCTCAGGAGTGGCCAAAGTGAGGCTCGCGAGCCGCACGCGGCTCTTTGCGGGTCCAAGTGCAGCTCGCGGCTCCCTGGAAAACGTGTCCCCTAGACGAAAAGGGTTCTAGAATTTAGAAAGAGCTACAAGTCTTGGCAGCCTGGCAACACACTACATATATACACCTGGAATGCTTTTTGCCACATAGATGCGTCGAGTGACCCCGTTTCCTTTATTGTTCTAGAAAGACTTTCAACCGTATACGCATAACAGTTGTCAGGGGCAGTGACTGGCTAGTGAATCGTGTATTAATTTTTGCTTAGCAGTGGAAAGGACCTTCTGATGCATAGTGTCATTTGTTGTTATCGCCCATTATACTTGTAATCTATGGAAATAACTGTTCCCTGCATATTGTTTCTTGTTAAAAGTAGCACCCCCCTTTTTTTCTTCCAGCGACTCTAGACTTTCGTAGTTCTGTCTGCGGCTCTAACTCCATGTCACTCTGGCCACCCCTGCACTATCCTAAACTCTTTTAATGTATATTATACACTGAATGAAAGTGAAAAGTTTTTCTATTTTACCATTCCTTCCCTTTCTGGAGGCCGATGCTAGGATCCACGATCTCATTCTTTGCAAGGATGTCCTCGTCAGCAACTGAAAAAAACAATTTCACATTAAAGAGGTACAGAAACCAAATTCCAGCGCTCATTTTATCGCTTTAATGAGTTGCAGGTTGCAACATAACCTCAAAAATACCAGTCCTTTCCTGAAGGGCACAAGCAAACTAATTTTAAAGCTAATCAAACAATCTTTCAATGTGCACCTGGTGGATGCATGTGGAGCCTATTTGGGAGGTAATCTAGCAACATTGGGGAACTTGCTACGTAGTCATGACGTAGGAAGGACATTCCTCGGTCATTCTGCTCAGCAACAGAGCGCAGCCACAACAGTAGAGTAGAGAGCTCTTTGCCGTTCATGCCTTCTTTCTCAGCATTATTGTTTTCACCCTTTATGAATGAATATCCTCTATGCAAGATATAAGCCATGTGTTGCTTATGACATGTTCGGCTCTATCACCGCACAGCAAACTTCTTTCATATACTGCAGGTTCATTAAAAAAGTTACCTTTTTAATGCTAAAGCATGGGTTCTGTTAGTACGGTAAACATACGAGTACCCAGAGGTCAGGCCATAAATGACTTACGTGTTAGGCAGTAGGGCCCTACAGCACCTCCCCCATCAACAGCCGAGCCGCAGGTAGTCCTGCAATTGATAGAGCGGGGTAAGTCAGAGAAAGGTGTTTCTAGCAGCTCTGCTGGTGTGCCCCCTAGCAGCATTCTCACACACTTTGGGGTGTAGGCAGAAAGCATGGCATTCCTCATCAACAAATCATGACAACACATTGTTGCCGGCACCAAACTGGATCCCTGTTATTTTTCTTTTTTTATTGTGATTGAGTTGATTCTTTGTCTTCCTTGTCACTCCCGACTGCTTTACTGGCCTTTGTGAAATAAAGAAGGCTTGGTAAACTGCATAGCCTTGACTGAGTGGTGAAACAGAGCAATCCCAAGGAAGTATAAATTTTAAGGACTCGACATGACATTACGCAGTGTTGGGATTCCCAAGCTGCTCTCCACACTCACATTTTGTGCACGACCAGCTCTCTTTCTGCATCAATTGGATTGGCCAGTTGTGTGCCCGTTTCGGTCGCTGCTAGCCATATGTGGCTGGCGCTGCTTTTGAGAGCCTTGCAACATCGTCACTTTCAGCTTTTGTCCTGACATAAACCGCATCTAAAATTTAATTAGCGTTAAGATTTAGCTTTTGGACACTCCCAGAAAAAATAGGCTGTACCACATTACATAGACAGGTAATGATATTCTGGTGACAAAATTTCCACAAAAACTGCTTTGCGTTAGAGGGCACAAGGGCTGACGTTCCTGGGAGGAGCAGCTTTGTGTGAACTTGCAGATGCTTCAGCTGCCTGTTTGCGCCTGGCCAGTTCAGTTGCCATTTCCTCTTGGGTTTCTTGTAGGTACAGTCGGGGACAAAAGTCTCCAGGACACGCAAGCTGCGACTGAAACGCATTCCTCTGCCATCTGCCGGCGGGTCGCCTGGTTTCGAGATCGCAGAAGGGCGCACGTGCGTCCTATTGTACCTGCCAACGTGTGCGCTTTCCCGCTCTGCTGCGGCGCGGCGCCTAACTCGGAATCGGGCGTGTGGTACCACTTCGGAGATAGTGCTTACTGACACGGCACCTATAAAGCAAGAAGTCACGGCAGCTCAATTAAGCGATAAGCTGAACTGGTTATAAAGCAAGGTGCGCTGACACGACGAAATGCGGCGCAATGCCCCATGGCGGTATCTCGAGTTTTGGAATGTATAGCAGACGCTCGTCAGCGCCAGCGCTATCTCCGAGGCAGTACCATGTGCCCGATTCCTAGTTAGGTGCTGTGCTGCAGAAGAGCAGGGAACGCACATGTTTGCAGGCAGAGTAGGACGCGCATGCGCTTTTGTGTGATCTCGAAACCAGGCGACCCGCCGGCAGGTGGCAGAGCAATGGGTTTCAGCCGCAGCTAGCACGTCCTGGGGACTTTTGTCCCCGACTGTACATCTGTGATCATGAATAAATAAATTGGTCAGGAAGCAATGGCAGCTGATGCAACATCAATGCAAGCCATGTATTATATGACTCGCATGAATTGACATTGAATCAGCCACGATTGTGCGCCTAAGTTTGTGCTGCGGAGCGCAAGAGTTTGGCGCTCTGTTCATTAAATGGACAGAAGCGCCACCAAAGGACTGCCACTCAAGCGTGCTCTTTTTGCACCGAGTATTTCTCGAAGTGCAAGTCATTTCTTCGCGCTGACAGAAATGTCGCCGAGACGAGGAGTGCAGTGGATCGCTGCCTCATTTCAGTTGAAGAATGCTTAACCCAGCGAGTAAAATGATTTGATTTCAAAGCCAGGACCATTACGGAAAAGGTTTGTTCCCGAATCTCACCTGAAAACCAATTACCCATCGAACAATAGCGTTATGATGGTACAGCGACAGAAAAGTTGTCGAGATGAGAGGACAGTCCGATCGCTGCCCTTTGTAGAATGCACAGCCCTGCGAATAAAGATACTTCGATTGGAAAGCGAAAACGTTGCGGAAAAAGTTTGTCCATGCATCTCGCCTGAAAACTAATTAATGTGCTATTTATTGAACGGTGGTGTGCCAGTATTGGAGTAGCACATCGACAGGTTCCGTCTCGCGCTGGAAGACGGAAACCCAAGATATCTGACAAGTTTGAGAGTTTCTTGTTTTGACAAGCGAGTTCAAGAATGTTGTCTTTCATTTGAATCTAAGCAGCATGCATGGTCAATAAATAGATCAGTCAAAGTAACATTCAGCATATCTGGTTGAAGCGAGTCTTCAAACCTTTCACAAATATTAAAACATTCGTAAAAATTTCCTAACGTCGCCGCGCATTTCTTTTCTTTTTTTTTTTTTTTTGTGGGGGGGGGGGGGGGGGGCTTTTACTTTACCATTTTACAGAGCCCTTAATTAATTTATGTTCAAAATAATTTTGGCATCCGCGAAATGCTGGGTTTGTCATAAAACTGTGGTCGGAAGTGGCTCATACAGCTCGCCGACAGCTACGGTGTGTTGCGCTACTGTACGCTATGCTTCGTTTAGTTGCTGCGCTCGGAGTGTGAAACTCGGAACGGTGGAGTACGAGTAAATTAGCGCGGACTTAAGGCACAGGGGCAATGGCGGATTGCAGGGTGCCATATGATATCACGTGCAAGGCAGTTCAGTCCACACGCTCAACTGAAGTATTAGCCCATGCATTCATCTGCCTAGCTTGGTGCCCCATATAAGCAATCTACAATGTTCACTTTTAATTACAGTCGCAATAAAAAAGAAAGAAAACGGCGACTGCTTGTGGCTACGTCGCACTTCGGGATGGTAAAAAATACACACTCACCCGTCAGTTCGAGGATCTCGGCGTCGTAATAGCCTCCTCGAGCGTTCGCGTCGCCGTCCCAAGACACCTTGTACGCCGTCCTACGCTCGAAGTCGACCACATTCGAAGGATTGCAGTTTTTAAATAAAGCCCTGTGGACGTCGCTTATTTCTCCGTTCTCGCCAAATCGAGTGAAACCTACCGAAATATCTAAAACCTCGAAAACACTCCACGAGGAAGGGTGAGGCTGCCGAGGCAACAAAGCGCACGAAACAACTGGATTTGGATTTGGATTCGAAGCTTATGAAGACGCAGTTGCTCGAACGGATATAAGCGGCGAATGTTTTTCAAAATATAAAGCATACATTGAAATTAACGGATCGTCGAGTGTCGAACACTGCGTATGAACTTGAATGAGAACATTTTTGAGAGAAATATGTCAAGTGTCAACACTGCGTGTAAAGAAACTGGCGCCGCAAGTAGCCGATGCGTCGGCAGTAGCGGATACATTAAAGACTAACTCATAATTTAGGCGACCCTCGACAGTCCTCCGCCCGTGGCGCAGGGGTAGCGCGTCGGCATACGGAACAAGAGGTCGCTGGTTCGACTCCCCCTTTGGGAGAAGGAAGAAAACGTTTTTTGTGCGAGTTTTTTTTTGTGTTTTTTATTTATTTTTATTATATCTATGTGGGTGGCGGTGGTGTTGAAAACTTTAATTCAGTCTAAAACCCATGCGAAGCTGCTTCGTTAACGACCGCCCTGGTTCAAAAGGGTTCTATACTTCGTTTCAGCTTCGGTCCGAGCGCGGCCGATGTTATAAGCCGAAGGGCCAATCAAACAACGCAAAAAGCGCAGCGTCATGGTGTGCTCTCTGCGCTTGATACGACTAGCCGGCGAAGGAACGCGCACAGGGAGACGGCGAATGCCGGCTGGTACTGCAGAGAGCACGCCATGACGTTGTGTATCTTTCGCTGTCTGATTGGCCCTTCGGCTCATAACAGCGGCCGCGCTCGGACCGAAGCTGAAACAAAGTATAGTGCAGCTGAATACTGAATAATGCAGGTTTTTCTACCTTTCATGTCGCCGGTTTTAGTACCTTTCGTGACTCGACGTGTTTCCGCTCAAGAACTTTTAAGGTCGTCTGAATGAAGAGACATATAAGGCTTTTCCTTAATAAAAAAAATCACATCAACCCATTGACCACGCGGCTGCGGCCCATCATATATCATAGTCGAGATTCAACGACAGCTTTTTTTATCGCGACATAGCCTCAAATCGCCTATTTTGTAGCGTGCACAGTTGCGGAGCCTCCTCGACTTTGGGCCGCTCATTCAGCGAGGCGGTGGCGCATTCCCCCGACTATTTAACCTTCGAGCAAAGTAAAGCAAAGCAATGGCCGCGCGGTCTGTTTGGAAGCTGAACTTAATTGCCGCCGCGACCATCCGATGCGCACAACGGTTGCGGGGCTCGGGGGCTGCCGTGTCTATAAAAATTAATGTGTCGACGAAAAGTCTGTCCACCTTCCGTTGGTAATGAAAGGCGTAGATGAAGCATATGCGAAACGATGAACCCTACCGTGAGTACGGGAAATTTCCACGGTGCGTGATTGCAGACGAACGCACAGTTGCCGGTGAATCGGGGACTCAGTGAGTAAAGACAAATCGCGTGACATAGTTGTGTCAGCACCTCGCGAGCCCGCGACTCATCACATGCTGGCAAATATGTCGCGACCCATATATCAATTGTTATTAAACGCCTCTGACGGCGCCGTCAGAATACCGCGAGCAACAATTAATCAAGCACTTTTGATAAACATTGTGCGCAAAGAAAGTCCCGACGGCCGGGAAATAAGGCGCTTTTGATGGAACCGAAGTGAAACATAAAACTTCTGACGACCATTAGACCACCTCTGACAGCCCATCAAGAGTGTCCAACAGACCATTAGGCGCCGTCAGGAACTTCTGACGGACCATCTAAACGCATCTGATGGTCCATCAGGACAGTCGGATAGTGCGTCAAGAATGGGCTGATGGTCCATCAGACTTTCTTGATGGTCCATCAGACCTTCTTGATGGTCCATCAGACCTTCTTGATGGTCCATCAGACCTTCTTGATGGTCCATCAGGAAGCCTGATGGGCCATCAAAGAAGTCTAATGGTCCATCAGGACAGTCGGATGGTGCGTCAAGAATGGGCTGATGGTCCATCAGACTTTCTTGATGGTCCATCAGACCTTCTTGATGGTCCATCAGGAAGCCTGATGGGCCATCAAAGAAGTCTAATGGTCCGTCAGGAATGGGCTGATGGTCCATCAGGAGTGGGCTGATGGTCCATCAGGAGTGGGCTGATGGTCCATCAGACTTCTTTGATGGTCCATCAGGAAACCTGATGGACCATCAGAAAAGTCTGATGGACCATCAAGAAACTCTGATGGTCCATCAGGAAAACCTGATGGTCTTTTCGATCGGGGAGGTCATTAATCACGCCTAAGAGAAGAATCATAGCCCTGATCATTTCTCCACCGCCTCTGGTACTCGACAGTTCAAAAATATTCATTTGCAGCTGAACCACCTTCGCGATTACGAAGGATACACGTTAATTGCTTTGGTATCCTCAATATTTCGTTTAATGCGTAATATATCTACGTTCAACGAATGTCTACGTTCAAGGAATACTGTTGCTAAACTGAAAATGTTACCCCACATTACCATCGCATCCTTTTTTGAACCTTCCTAAATAAAGTGAATTTAGTGCAACAGCACCTTATTTTACAATGGAGTGTGTATTAGGTCCAAATAAGGGTGCTGAAAGGATAACTCTATATAGCAGCATTTTAGCTTCTTCTGGGTGTAAAAGTGTTGTAGTGTATGGCTTTCGAAAGTGTCGTATGCGCGAGTTCTCGTGCGAAACGAACAAAACGGTTCTCTGTGCGAGGTTAACTTCACCTGCACACTGTCGAATTGTGAGTTAAATAGAAGTTAAATGGTCGGTTTAAGAAAATAAGAACAGGAAGCGCAGCATAATCAGTATGTTGGAAGCATCGCCACTTTGCATTCCAAGAATAGAAAAAATAAAATTAAAGCAGAAATTTCCGGATTTAGCATTCTCTTCCCTCTGCAGAGGTAAATGGAATCAGGAGACGTTATTACTTTTGAAATGTTTTTGCCTGCTCGATTTTCTTTTGAACCTAGTTTTGGAAGAATTACCTGGTGTTTGCCGTTGCGGCGCTGCTGCCAGCCAGCACAGAGATGACACCATGGTAATATTGACACATGAGGCATGAAGCGTGGGACCGTTCTCGGACACTGAGACACGCAAGCATTCTCCAGACCTCACTTTTTTGCCTACCATAACAAGCCTCAATTACGAAACCGCATTCGCCGAGTAAACTGAGTTGGTTTTGAGGCAAATTTGACGTACACTGTTACTCTCAAGAAAAGATGCCGACGACGCGACACTAACCCTAAGTGCCTTTCGTGCAATCACAGTACACACTGCTTCCGCAATCTGTTGGTGACGGTGATCGTCATGAAAGCAGGTTGACACCTTTATATTGTTTTAATGGACTCATATATATTCTCGTGTGTCCCTTTTTAGTGACTATGATTGCTAATATCAAAAATAATAACACTAATACATTCAAATTATAAGCCACACGCATTTACCTGAGGCATTAATTTATCAATAAACCCTGCAAGCATTTAGGCTTGTAGAGCTAAAAAAAGCATCGCCAATGATTATGTTCGCGCTACGCTCGACGATTTCCTAAACTTTAGGGACCATCAATTCTTCGGCCTCCCTCCACGTGTCTCCACAGAACTTCAAACATGTTTTTATTATTTTTTTTAATTTATATCTAAATGAGGCAACAGAGGGCCAATCACGATGAAAGGTAGCTAGTAACATTAGTTCATTTATAAAAAAACGCTTTATTAGATGCCTATAATTCTATAATAAGTTTGTAATGCAGATGCGCCAAAAACAGTAAAGTCTAATAGGCTGCTAAGTATTATTTATTTGAAAATGAAGAAAAGCCCTCGTCCACTTCTTCAAATACCTCTTTAGTTTCAAACTTTGAACATACATTTTATTGCACTTCAATTATCCGTTCAGCAAATTCGGAATCGCCATCACTTGAAGCATTAAAAAATATGTGGGTTTGAAATTTTCGTGGATATAAAAAGGGCCTACAACTGCATCTGTAACAAATTAAAAAAGTCTAGTTTATATTACCAAAAAGGTACTCGGCTGAAAATATATCACTTTTTAGCAATATTGGGGGGAGGTGTGCAGTACGAAGTGAATCAAATTTGTGAAAAGCCCTTTCACATCTTCTTTCATTTCCTTCTTAACGAAAAATCATAATCAAATTGTTGTTTACTCTGATGATCCCTTCAAGAAATGGAAACTGTCGCATCAAAGTTCCATTTCCTCTGATACGACATAAATTATATTACAGGAAAGAGGTTTACATTACTTTTAAAATAAAACAACTCCTCCAAGAAATGCATTCAGAATTATAATGCGAAGTTGCAAAAAGCAATAGGGGAGTGGCCTTAAATATATTTTGTCATGGTATTATTATGGTGCAAATTCAACGTCAAGCATCAAACAAAACAAAACAAAAAACCGGAAACCCGAACAAACATCGCGAAACGCCCCCTTTTTCTGGAGAATTCATGTGATATATTGTCACCATGAAGAGTTGTGAATTGCATGAATGATACACAATATTTAAGAACACAAATAATTGGATTTATCTGACAGTTTTGAGACTGTGCATGCGTTCACTTAAAATGTGATAACGTATATTTTAAATTTAAAGAAAAATATTTGGATAGAAGATATATTTTATAAAGTATGTTACAAATAATATACATAAGGAAAATTCAAGAAAACCCGAGCTAAATGAAATTAAATATTTGTCTGAAAACTAAATTATGCTTTTGTACCCTGACTCTAACGTTATGACAGAAAGGAGGCTAATATATCTAGAAAGTTTTATTTTAAAAAAAATGACGAAGCAGACCCAAAAATGTACTAACCGATTGGAAGACTAGAGGTTTCTAAACTGTGATGTTCATTGTTGTTGTTTTTTTAACGCCCTTTTTCCTGAAATAATTGACACTCGCTTTGTGTTTAAAGCAGTAGAGACAGGGTGTGCAGTTAGTGCTGCGCCAATTTTTTATTAGTTAAATTTTTGTGAGACAGTCCGCCGTGACAACCACAGTCTTGTACTTGGTTCCTCAGGCGGTGACTTCTGTCCTCGGGTCTGGGACGGCATCCTATGCTGGGAGAGTGCACCGGCCAACACGACCGCACGCGCGCCATGTCCGGAATACCTCGACGGCTTCGACACCACCCGTAAGTAGCTGGTACTGAAGGCATCCCTGCGCGTAGGCCGTCGGTTTTGAATTCGGGAGAAGCTGATTCGTTCATCCGATAAAATTCGCATGTTATCCTTTCAGACTTCCCCAACACTTTCAAAACTTACACTGCTTGACAATGTTAGCGCCATCAAGATATGAGTACTTTTCTGGTTTCTGTACGCAACTTTTTGGATGCAGAAGGTTGCTTCGTATGCCATTCGATCCACCGAGTGCCCGCTCCCCTTGGCAAGGAGCAGTGAAAACCTGTTACCTGCTTGTTTGAGTATTCGGCGAAGGAACTACGATTTTTTCAGTTCAAATTTTTTCTCTTCACTAATCCCGCTGAAGGCAATAAAGCAGCGTATGCAGCCGTCCCTGTCTATGGTGTGGTTCTGTCTCAACATGTCTTTAAACGAAACAAAAAAACTTCTTGTTTTCTATTCACAGATCCCCTTCCCCCTTTCACCACAGACGCTACCAACCGTCTGCCTTTGTGTTGGAATAGTTATGAAATCAAATTGGCTTAGAAAAGCGGGATGAATCACGTTTGTCTTTTTAGACTTAGGCTAGGGGGCCCAAGCTACCGCCCGTTACGAAGAGTGTAGCCATTAACATCCATCATCCCTCCGTCCATCCACATGAACAATGCCATTACGATGCAGAAGGGAAAAAAATATCAGATGGGTTCTAGCGTTCGTTGAAATACGCTTGTTGCTGGTGAAGTATGCGTGCCCTTGCAAAGAAGAGGAAAATCGACCAGGAGGGTCGGAAGTTCAATCACGAGTGGACATACAGGTACTTCTTCATTGAGAATGCATCGGGAAGGCATCAAAGTGCATGTGCCTTGTGTGTCGCGAGCCCCTCGCCGTTCCTGAAGAATACAACGGCCGTCGCCACTGCTACCGCAGTCCGCTGCCAAAATGTGAAACATGTCACACAAATTGTTTTAGTTGTGCACCCCCGATTTACAGGCAGAAAAAAAAAAGAAAGCAGCGAGATTCTATGATGGCTTCTTCACGATAACATTGCCCATCGCCGTATTTGGGAATCGTAGAGGTCGGATCATAATTGCATAGACGGTTGTACTTTTATCAGAAAAAAAAGTAAGTCGGCCATCCTGTAAAGGTGAGCGATACAAAAAATGGTTCTCCCTTCAATCTCCTGTGAACAAAATACATGTTTGGAAGCCTCACGTGGTGAAGTCTCGTTGTCATGATAAGGCAGGTCCCGCCGCTCTCACGTGCGCTTCGTTTATGACATTTCTTAGAGTGGATGCTTGGGCGAGTTGGATATTCATATTGTCGGAGAAGCGCATTTCCCTCACGCTGAAAATGCACGCACACCAGAAACACGGTTACTCACGTCGCGCTGACTTACAACTCAAATTGTATTTTCGTCTTCTTTCTTTTTCTTTTACCCGTATTAAACTTTTTCGTTCTCTTTTGTACAAACAAATATCAATGTCAATCGCACATTACCTACGAGAGTCAAGATATAACAGTTCTTTTTCAGTAAGCGTTATGGATGGACTGCGGCAAACAGTACATAGAACAAACTGGAAGATGTATAAATGAGAGATTAAGGGAACATAAGAACAACACCTGATTAGCGAACTCAGGACTTTTGGGCATTCACTGCCGTGACTATGGGTGCACAGCGGACTACGAAAATCGCACTGTAATTGGAAAGGACCATCACCAACTAACACGTGAAATAAAAGAGGCAGTTAACATCGTAAAAAGGAGTGATACTTGTGTTAGCAGTCCATCCATAACGCTTACTGAAAAATAATTCTTATATCTTGACTCTCGAAGGTAATGTGCGATAGACATTGACATTTGTTTGTACAAAAGAGAACGAAGAAGATTAATACGTGTAAGAGAAAAAGAAAGAAGACGAAAATAAAATTTGAGTTGCAAGTCAGCGCGACGTGAGTGACCGTTTTTCTGGTGCGCGTGCAATTATAGCCTGAGAGAGTTTACTTTTGCGCTTCTCCTACAATTTGTTTATCACGTTCTGCTCGTGACGTTCCAACCGACATGTCAAAAAACATTTTCAAAGACACCCTCGAGCAAAAAAAGAAATGAAAGGAAGATAGATACTGACTTACCGTCAAAAGCTAGTTCGAAGGTCTTGGCAGAACATAAAATCCAGTCTGAAGTAGGACTCATCGCCCTTAAGAATGCGGCGGTCCGTAGATAGACCATTCTTGTTTCCTCTTGTCCCTATCGAGGTGATTTTGATAAGGTTCAGTTTCTTGGTTTAAGCCAAAAAGGGCATAAAGATTATTTCTGCATGAATTAACATTTGGTTTTAGTCGAAAGAAGGTGTGTACTTCAAATCAGCTTGTCGAAGCTGGTAGTTATTAAAAAATTAGCGGAAAACGTCGTTTTTTTGTTTTTTTTTTACTTGCGAAAACTTTTTTATCGGTCATCTTGTTTTTAGATTCGTCATTTTATGTACTAAGGTAGGTTTCAAATATAATTACCCTTTTTAGGAATAGTGATCTGGCTTGTCTTTTGAGAGACGTTTTGTTCTATGTGACCGGGTATTGTGTCTAAAGTTCGCAATTCTTTGAAGATGATGTAGATATTGTTTTAGTGCCGGATAATATCCTCCAATTCTCAATTTATGAGAGTTTCACTTGGTCAACTTACCTGTTTGAATGCTAATATTGACAGGACATTCAGGACATTTTCTAAACTTAGTGTATTTAATATACAAAATAGAACGCCGCACGTTAATTAATAAAGCTTGTGAAAATACAAGTGTGTTTATTGCAATCAGAGATAAAAACTACGATAGAGATGACCTGAACAATTCATGGATAATTGTTATGTGTAAGCTTGGGTGTTGCCCGTCCATATCGGCTTCGTCTGTACTTGTTCCTGCCTATTTTAGTACTTGTTTCGTGCGTTGCAGAGAAACACTGACATGCGAATATGCTATTTCTTGTATTTTGCGTGTAATTTGGAAGCCCAATCAGTTTGCCGGATATTTTACGTATTCATGTCCCCTATTACTAATGCCACTTAGTTTTTGGTTTTCATAAATATACCCCGCTTATATAAAAAAGAAATCGCCAAAAGTTTGTGTGCGTAGACATAAGAGCGCAGCCCTTAAGCGCCCGCGTCCCGGTTTAGTGGCCTGTGTGTCGCCGTCGTCGTCGACGTCGGTGTAACCGCGCGTTGCAATATAGGACGTTTCCCCTCTAAAGCTAGCGGAGAATTTTTCCTCTATTTCGTGGAAAAAATTTTCAGCTAAATTTAGCGGGAAAATTTTTTCGCTAAGATTGGCGGCGAATTTTTCCCACTAAATTTATCGGAGAAACTTAACTCGCTAAATTTTGCGGGGAAACTTCACCTGCGATATTTAGCGGGAAAATGTTCACGCTAATTTTAGCGGAGATATTGACGTCACTTGACTTAAACACGAATTCAGTTTCCCCGCTAAATTTCGCGGGAACATTTTCGCTAAATTTTCCCGCTAGATTCAGCGGGAAAATTCAGCGGTAATATTTCCCCGCTAAATTTAGCGGAAAAATTTTCGCTACATTTGGCGGGAAGTTTTGCTATAATTTGCCGCTGAATGGGAAGTAGCAGGAGAGGAGGAGGAGGGGAGGGTACGGAGGAGCATACCCTCACCTCCTTACCCTACCCGCCTCCTCCTCAAGAACTGCGCTCTAATTCGGCATTACAGAGAATTGTAAACGTCTTTCGTGCCTTGTTTACACAAAGAAAACAACGGAATTGCTCTTATTTCATTTAATGTTAAAACGAAAAAAGCGCACACCATATTTCCAAAACAATAAAATTCGAAAATGCACAACCATAGGTATAGAGTATACGGGCTGCATAAAAAATAAAACTTGTTCACCTGAGTAAGTAAAATAAATATTTCCGAAGCAAAACGCGAACAGGAAACATTTTCGCTTTAAAGATGAACACCTTCTACTATCCTCTCTCATTCAAGAATTTTCTTCGCGCAGAATGGCCACTGTGGCCTACAAAAGGTTAGTACTTCATAGACACTGATGGCCTAAGAAGCGCAGGGTGGGGTAAATCTCGGGAATATAATTATCGCTCAAATGCCAATCAGAGTGACTCATTGCACAATAAGAACGTCAACTAAGAAATTATATAATGAGAGTTAACATAATAATCGAAACACTGTCTTCCTTAAACTGTCAATGAGCATTGTCGGCCATGCTGACAGCAGTATTGAAGACAAGGAGATTCATAAATGCTAATTTGTAAAGTCAAACTAAGCATAAGTTAATGTTTCTTCTTAATAGACTGAGAGCCTTTTTTCATAAACGTTGACGTAACTTGTCGATATTTGTTTATATACTGTGAAATGTATGGGGGTCATTCTTTGTCGAACGTCCCAGACGTTGCGCTCGAGCCCTTCCGATTTCTAAAAAACATTCATGGCCTTTAGCCCAATGCCCGTAGCCATGCCCTGAAATATGTTTGGCGAAAACGTTTTTTGATGACATGAGCGCGGTTTGAACTTTTAAAAACACCGCATCATGAAACTAGGCATCACTCAATAATTGATGAAAAATCTGCTTTTTAGTGAAACACCTAAAATATGTTTTTGTGAAATTTGCACGGCTTTGGACTTACAATGTGGTTGGGCTTGTGAAGTTATGTTTAATTTAGATATTTGTTTAAAATACTAAATATTTTTGAAAATTTTAACATCTTTGTTTTTTTATTAAAGAAATGTCTAACTGCTTCCGGGACTTAATAAAAACTTTTTACCGGCTGCCGCTGCAGGTATATTATCTATAAAAAATGTTTAAAACGGCTCAAATAAATATCTGGAGCTAAACAAAAATCCTGAAGTTGCAAAAAAAGTGCGTATTGATGCATAAGCAGCCGTTTATATCACCCTGAGGTAGTCTAGGTAAAAATACAAAATATTTTGGGTTTGGAAGAACGATCAATAGTCCTTTCATTCTGAAAGTTTAATCAAAGTAATTTTTGTTTAAAGCGCGAAAACAATATTTGAAGTTCAACTCTCCCACCACAACCCACGTCGCTTAAAGCGTGCGACGGTCTCACGGTGTGCGCACGCAGGTAGAAAGCAGGACCTCGAGTTGTCGGGTACGTCTTGGTGGGAAGAGGTTTTTTCTACTCTTGTTGCTTTATGGCTTTATGGCAAAAATTGTTTTCTCGTTTTAAACAAAAATTACTGTGATTAAACTTTAAAGAATCAAAAGTTTATCGATTGTTCTTGCAAACCCACCATATTTTGTATTTTTACTTGGATCACCCCAGGGTTAAATAAACGGCTGTTTCTGTGTCAAAACGCACTTTTTTGCAAATTCAAGATTTTTGTCTACTGCGTGATATTTAGTTGAGCGGTTTTAACCATCTTTTTTTTATAAATTGTATACCTGCAGGGCAGTCGGTAAAAAGTTATATTAAGTGCCGGGAACAGTTAGATATTTTTAATAAAATAACAAAGATGCCAAAATCTTCAAATTGTTTTAGTTTTTTTTAATATTTAAATTTTACAAAACTTTACAAGCCCAACCACACTGTAAGCCAAAATCCGTGCAAATTTAAGAAAAAGTTGCTAGTTGTTTCACTAAAAAGCTGATTTTTCATCAATTATTGAGTGATGCCAAGTTTCACGCTGTTTTCAAAAGTTCAAACCGCGCTCACGTCACCCCAAAAAAATATTTCTCCAAAAATATTTCAGGGCATGACTACGGACATTACGGCAAAAGCCCATGAATTTTGTTTAGAAATCGAAAAGGGTAGAGCGCAACGTTTGGGTTTGAAGATAATACCGATCTGTTTACGTCTTCGTGGTTCTTGATCTTTGCAAAAGTTTGTTACAAGAGGAGACACCGTTTTAAACTTAGCGTTTGTTTTTCTTTTACGTCTCTCGACTTCAAAACCAAAGGGCTATGAAATTTCAGACGATTTGTGCACATTAAGATTACTTAAATAATTAAGCCTATTATTAATTATATACGACATAAACGTCGTGTAAAAGATAGTTTTCCAGAAGCAGTATTGTTATTTCTTTACGTGTTATATATCTGGCGTTTGCTTAGGATCCGTTTATAAAATCAAAAACAACACTTCGCTCATCCCGCGCATTACGTCGATAACAATAATAATCCCCTTCTCCAGGGATTACACTGTTATTCTTGTCCAGTTCATTTGTTTCATACTGCCCCTTTGTTCGATCAAACACAAACACAGTTCGACCATACACAGGAAATTCTATCGGGGTAACTTCGCTACTTAATTATTAAACGCGCTTCTGGACCCTATATTTTACATTACCATGTTAAAGAAACTAAAAAAACGACAGTGGATTAAATATTATTAAACGTAGAACGTTATCTCGGTATCGATGCATGCACTCTTTACTTCAAAACACTTCTTGAACTTTTTCGTTATGTCTTCCGCTTTTGCTAGTACTTAAACGTCGTTTATCGGTACAGCTCAGTTTGTTTTTTGCCTCGTCGTCTTTTGTTTTTCGCAATTACTTTTCCTCGCATTTTTTGCACTTTGTGTTGCCTTTTGTGGTTCTTCCGAAAACCTCTTTTTTGACGTTTACGTTTCCCTATTTACATTCAACTTTAAATTCTCCAATGTATGTTAATAAATAATAGCAGCGGATGTGTGAATTTGACCGTAGAATTTAAAACATATGAGGTCGTAAGAAAACTCTGGGGTATTTTGGCTTCTCTATATTTTCGACACTGGAAAGTACTTTGAAGCAATGCCTGAAGGGCTATTCGTGAAAGAAAGTTGAGAGATTCTTTTAATCTTATTTCTTGATGCAATAGAGTTTTTCATCGCCAAGTTTCCTTTCTAGTGCGACAGGGGACGATAGTGCTTGAGTTGACCATTCTTCACGAGCTGAAAGAGTTCTTAGGCTGTCGAAGAACTATTCAAAAACAAAGCTTTGTAGAGTGTAGCAGATTGGATCAGTGTATCATGATTGTGATTTGGTAGAACAGTAAGAATGGGAGGGTCTAGGCGCGTGTGATTGGTTCCTTCTCAATTTCGTGCGCTACTGTCGCATCCACATAAACGTAGCCAGTGATAACAAAGCATTCATTAACATTAAAGAACAACTTATGCAACATTGTAAAACCCTACACGTCTCGGTTTTTACAATGTTAAAATTTGACCAGCTCGCTTTCATCTTCTTTGTAATTTCTAACCTATACTATTTTGGCATAAACATGCACATTATTGTTTTAAAACTGCGCCCTTCGATAACGTTCATGTTAGTGTTAAAATAATTGCATTGATAATCAATCTTCATCCGGGACTCATTCCTAGCATTTCTCACTCTCGGTTGAATCCCATTACTCTATGAACCTCTAAAAAAAAAGAAAAGAGCTATAATTTACGATAAATATACTTATTTTATATCGTAGCCCCGGCTTGAAATCTCGAAATAATTTATTAAACATACGCCTTTTACGTGTAGCGCCTATTTTTTTGGCTGAATCAATCTCAGTAATCGGTGAAAGAGATAAAGCATCAGCTGGTGGAAAGGGCGTAGCATTTAGCTCGAAAACATGGTCTGTGGTAGCTTCCATGTCTATATCAAAGCTGTGTGGTTATCAAAGAATATTTGGCATGGTGTGTGTGCTCACGATGGGCACCAGTTAGGTGATATAATTTATATGTTAAGATTGAACTTTAGGAGTATGAAAGCATGTTCTCGCTGAATACATTGCAAATTCACTCGTATTCTCTTAGCGGTTTTGCGAATCACGGGGGGCGTAAGCTTGAACAATCAGATCACCGTTGGCCAGAATGGCCTTTGTTAAGACACCTTCTGTGGAAACGTATGTCAGGGGAGTCTGTGCTATCCAAGGACCTTTTTAATCGTACTCATTATGTCTTGACGTGGAAACAGTGCTTTTCCAAATCAAACACGACTCTAACTAAATGGATGCACATGGGCTAGTTGGTGATTTATTTTATAGAATAAAAGCGAAAAAACGACGAACACGCGCCTTTATTTTATAAGACGCTAAAATTCGTATCCAAATGCAAAGAAAATAGGCAAAATGCAACCAAAATTAACCGTATATCCACTTTCTTTTCTCTACGGGAAATGGAATTGCATTAACTAAAAGCGCGATTGCAAGCGGGTACGGAAACACAAAACACTAAGACAAAAATAGTAATATTTTTGTTTCAGGGTTTTGGGAAACACCCAATAAAGCACCGCGCCTGAGATCTTGGAGCATTTTTTTAAAGGTCCACGTACTTAACTAGAATTGTTTTTTTTTCTTCTTTATTTTCTTTGTGCAATACAGTTAACTTTCTCAAATTAGAAAAATATACGGCTTCGAACAAAAAATTGATTTTCTTCGCGATTGCGTTTTCGGCTACTGTAGACATCACCGCGCGAGTTTAAGGTCGTAATAAGTAGATTACCGCCCCATACGGGGGGGGGGGGGGGGCAATTTATATTTTCATATATTTTTGGCACGTGTGATATAAAAATATATAGAGCTTCGTCAATACAGTAATAGCTGTTTTTAAAGCATAAAAATACTTTCATTGGTGCTATTTGGTCGCTTAGTAACTTAAACTAAAATAGCCTTTCCGTAACTAAAAAAAGAAAATAACTTCAAAAGGGTTTGCATCTAACGAGACATCAGCGTTTGGAGTGTCTTCGCTTTATTACCTTCATTTGGCGATATTGCGGACATCTGAGAACGCCGCGATCAACACAAACCTCTTGCCTCTATCGCGACTTTTTTTAATGTATTCTTTGAGCAATACTTGCTTTCGCGAAGCATTTTACAGCCTAAATCCACACCCCAACAGCAGGTCAAAAGTCTCTGTTTTTCAAAAAAGCATTCTGTAACATAACAAATATATCTTGATAACAGGCAACTGACCTCTTTTTGCAATATCTCACCTGAAACAAAAAAAAAGAAGCTCAATACATAACCCATTAAAATTAAAGCAATTAATTTTATCTTCATCTCGTAAGGCTGCTCTTTTAAACTTCGCAATGAATAAAAAGGCTATGACAACAAATCATTTATTTTTTGGAGAAAAACATATTCTGCATGTTTCTGAAGTTAGTGCGTGGAATTATAAGGTAAAGCATCTCTTAACGGCCATTCCTACCTGCCAACGGACCGTGGTTGCTTCTATTTGTTGTATGCACCAAAAGGTCCCATTTTCATTAAAATACCTCCGCGCTTTCCATCTTCGCCCGCCACATTACGTGCGGTCTTCGACAATGAACTCGCGATTCATTGCTTAAAATGTCATATGGCGACGGCCTTCCTACAACGGGTGGTTGGTGCAGGGACTGCGAGCAAGCTGTGCACGGAGAATGGCACCTGGTACCTCAACCCGCTGCATGGCCAGACGTGGACTAACTACTCGCAGTGCTTCCTGGCAAAAACATCGGACAGCCTCTCCATGTTCGAGGCAAGTAGGCGTCTTCACACTAAGATATGTTACTCTTATCTTTTTGACGGTCTTCCAAATAAAGGTACGATGACGATTATACATACGATGGCGCCCGCATAAAGGCGATAACTAGAGCGCAACACGAGATGTTGCTATTTTTGTGTTTTTCGCGAACATGAACGTTATATTCGAGTAGTGTTTCGCTCTGCTGGGGCTATTTCTAGTTTTGATATTAGACGCTTTGCGCAAGTGACACGCGTCAGAGGATTGTTTAGCATGTCTGCTTCTCTGACTGCGGTGTTAGTGGAGATTTCTGAAACGGCAGTGCCACCATTGAGCGCGACGGGGAAGTATGGGAACTGCGAGGGGTGTCCCGCCCTTTAGCCAAGGTAACTCTAGCGTATTCGAACTTTTGCATGATAGGTGTCGCACGCTACTGCCCGAGTAGCAGCACCGTTCTTAATACATTCATATATTTAGGCGAGAAAACTATACTTAAGCGTTCTTAAAACCAGATGCATTTTAGTTCATTGGCGAAGGAAAATAGAATGTACCAACTTAATAAACTAATTCCCGTAGCAAAAAGAAAAATAACTCATTTGATACGGGAGTGATATCTCGCTCTTTTGGCGTGTGGCCCAAGCGCGATGGCCCAATAAAACGCGATAGTGTTATCGGGTCCCGTTCGCATTACCTTCTCCTTCGCCGTGCAAGAGTGCCTTGAGTGTTTTATTCTTAGTTGACCCTTAAGCTGAGTCTAAAAACTCCGGCTTCAGTGCGAGCTCACTGGCTTCAGCAGTGCTTTGGTTGCGCGTGCCTGCGCGTTCACACTTGTGTTAGCAAGGGTAGAATGCTCGCACTGAGTGCGGAGAGACAAGTCTCAGCTTAAAAGTGAACAGAGTATATAGACAGTAGCGTGTCTGGCTGGCCACCGAAGGGTGGCGGGCTCCAATCCCGCCTAAAATTTTTAAAATATTTCTTTAAGGCAAAGTAATTACTTCAAAAATATAAATGATTTGAGACATGCGGCGACCTTTAATTCGCATTACATGTCATGATTTATTCACTTTCATTTTACGCTTGACGTCACGTTTCACGCGAGCGTAGTGGATTGTTTGAAATTCCCGCTCGAGGACATGTTGCTGTTACGTCATCACCCCCTCAACCAATTAGAATTCGCGCGTCACGCCACTGATGCCGGCTTTTCTGCGAACCGACCGCCTTAACACTTTCATGTTAAAAAGAGCAGTGCCCAATCCAGAACGATGGTCCATGCAAAAGAGGGCAGCGGACAGACGTGCTGTGTTGAGGGCTGTGGGTTGTGGGGAAATGACCGCAGCGCAGGACGCTGCAAAGATGGCCGTCTGCCGTACAGAGAGACCCAACGCGAATATAGGCAACGTGGTTCTCGCAGTCGGTACGGTGCTAGCAGCTGACGACGGAGCAGCATCCCTTGCTGTTCCCCATAATGACTCAGGCGCCCCGCTTGAGGCAGCGCGCTACTTTCCGGCTACTGCGATTCAGACTCTTCAATGCTCCTTAGAATTGAATGCAGATACTCAGAGGTTATCATCCGATGAGGAAACTGCGTAAAACACTCCAGGATTGAAATATGAATCTGCTGAATTATCGCGAAAGCGGGAGCGCAAAGTGAAACCGAACGTAAGAATGATGTCGACTTTTCCCCTTCTGTATTTCTATTTGATGCTTCTAAAACTGTATAGCTTGTGAATACTTTATGTACTCACGTAAGATAATTGGGAATAAATATGTGGATCGACCCACTCTTTATACTATGACGCTATTACTTTGAAGACAGAACTCGACCACTTGGAAAAATCTTTTGGGAAAACAACTCGGCATACATGGGGTAAACGGGTAAAACGCTTTTTCCAAGACTTACACTCACCCTTCAGCGCCCTTATTTTGACCTAATACACCCTTCTCAATTGTAAAATAGGGTACCGTGGCATTGAACACTCCTCATATTGGAGATGTTTGAAAAGGGTGTGACAAAGGCTGAACTGAGGCGAATACCTTGTTTGAATTATGTTCGTCGCACTGACACGCGCTTTAGAAAGGTTGTTTTCGGGACGATAAAAATAATTCTTGCTTATTCGCGACTCCAACTGTCTATAGTTGGCACCACTCGTTTTTCAAAGTGGCGGTCATAATTAGGGCTGAGGCTGCGTTTTGCTATGCTTGTTACTGAGCTTGTCCAGTGTGCCAGTTTCACTGAGTGACACAAAAAATTTCCGCTTATACAAGAAACCTAGGGTGTCATACGCCCAAATCACCCTTTCATACTGAAAAAATCGGCGTTTAGCGCTATCTTTCCTGTAGGAGTCACGTGCCAATTTAGTAACAAAACTGAAACTCTTTATATTTAGGAATTTAATTTCTCGATATGGGTGCTCATTTCCGTATCTCTCCTACACCAACATCTGTTTCACAGCGTAGGTACAGAGCTGAACAAATTGTTCGCGGAAATTTTATTTTCTCACATACGTGTCCTATATGATGAAATAGGGTACAGAACACAGAGGAAGAGGAAACGACGGGTAGAACGAAAGAGCGCTCACTCAGAACTGATTTATTTTGAAAGAGGAGAAAAAAGAAGCCATAGAAATGGAGCTTACGTTATATCAAATAAAGGGAAAAAGAGAACGAAGAAAATATAAACAGACTGGATTAATTTGAGGCAAGAAAGAAAAAAAAGAATGAACCGTAGAGCACCGCCGTAAGACCAAAAAAAGAAGAAAGAAAAATAATAGGACGAATACAAAATACAGAACACGGCACTTTCTTACTTCCGGTCGGCCAAATTCGCTCGCCATAGGTGTTGGATAAAAATAACACCTCCTTGGGCACTCAACGACAAAGAAGGATGGCTCACGCATTGCTGTCCTGTTTTTTTTTCTTCTTTTTTTTTTAATATTTGATAGGTCTCGAGTGTCTCTCGGGCAGTTCGATCTTGAAATCTCCCGAGTAAAGGTGTGTCACGAAAAGTCCGTGTGCACTGACAGGGGAGACAGTGTGTAGGCAGGTGCCCTCCCACCGTGGCGTGAAGGGAATAGAAAAGTTCCCTAAGCCGGTCGTTGAGGCATCTTTCAGTCTGTCCTATGTAGCAACCACCACACGTTAGGGGATCTTTTGAACTCCTTCCGCGCAGGAAACAAACTTGTTCTTGTGTTTCTTGATGCATGCGGTTCGTGAACGATTGTCAATTGCGGAGCCCACCTTTGCACAGATCTTAGCTAAACTCTGGGGTGCAGAAAATACCACTGCAACATCATACACGTTGGCTATTTGCGCTACTTTGTGGCACAATTTTTTTACACAATTGTTTTTAGTAATATTTTCCTGCGTTTGCTGACCCCCTTTACCTTTTTCAACAAGGACTCCATAACCTCTATTAGGACTGCCTGAAGAAAACCAGGGTTTTCAAGGTGTTTAAGCTGAAATCTACAACTGTAATTAACAACATGAGAGCTCGACTTTGCCAGGGCCGAGCCTGGAACGGAGATGGCTATGCCCCTTTTGACAAGCTTAGAATAAGGGGATCAGTAATGCAGAATGACTTTATTTGAGCAGGGAGAAAAGGGGCAAGCATAGGTAATAGGCTTTTGCCGATAACGAAAGATGCAGAAATCGCACGGTCGCATCCTTGGGTTGCTTCAACGTAAACTTTAGACCTGAACCGCACTTAACAAAAGTTTCGAATACGAGATATATAACATCACTCTCCCTCCCCTCTCTCGCACTCAATCAAGAAGTCATCGACATAGCGAAACACGTTTTATACCGGTAGGGAACTGAGAGACTCGAGAATACTTTGATCAACCCTGGGCAGAAAAAATGTTGCAGTACCAACTAGGTCAATTCACTACTTTACTACGTGTCCGATCCATGCCTTTAAAACGATTTTATAAATGTTAGATATTTATTTAAAGACAGGGTCTTTCACACATCTTAGAAGTAACACCAAACATTAAATGTGTTGAAAATATGCTCTGATATTTTCTAAGTGTTAGGGGATATTTTTTTACTCAGGTGAGTGTCATGTGATATAATGAATTTCGGCTTAATGGGTTTGGGACATTTATGCGATTAATTGCTTTGTCATTATTCCCGACATAAGATTAACTGAATCAATCCAAAATTTACAATATTACTCCACATGTTATGAGTTTAAAATAGGTTCACAAAACGCATAAACTAAGAAAAGCATGTTCGTACTGCGAAAAAGAAAACGGAATTCGAGTCAGAGAAGAGATGTGTTTCCGTTCTTTGAGGCAACGCGCGACCGATGGGACAATATTATATGAAGTATTTATGTCTATTTTGATAAAAATATCTGTTTTTTCATGTACTGAAGAGAAAACTACATGGCCCCTTTCTGAAATGTATATTATAGTTAATGGCGTATTTTTTTAAATTGTGGCATTTATTGAGGGGACCTGGTACGTTACCACATTCTGTATTTATAATAATACAATTAAGATGCGTAATTTTTCAAGCTCTGGTATAATTCGTTGCCTGTGATCTAATTCCAAACGCGCGAACAACTATGGCAGTCCAAAGCTGGCAAATTATCATAACTGCTGCCAATTGCATCATTTTAATTAACAAGTTAAAAATATAAAAAATAGTGTAAAACCAATGACATCATTCTGGCTAAACTGAGAAGTGCATCTAAGATGACATTAATTGTGAGTAAAGCATATTGTCACATATTACAATTGATGAGGCGATGGTAACTGAAGGAACTAAACGTTCAATGGGGCGAACTTTTGCCCGAAACAAAAAGAAAACAGAAGATACCAGTAGAGCGTCGCAGGCGTCAATGACGGCGTGACAGTAGGATTGCACGCTGTGGCGAGACTGATTCCGTCTCGGCACGCGGAGCCCTTTATGTAAGCGCGCGGGATTCTGGAACAGCTGGCTTAGAGGGTTCGGCGCGGAGAAGATTCGGACCTCGAACAAGCAATTTGATTCTCGTATTTACCAGAACACAAAATTGCAAGAATGAATAAAATACACGTCGCTCCCAGCAATCGCACACTGACTCTTCGCGTGGGAGGCAAACACGATAACCGTTAGGCCACGGCCCCGCTGCCTATTCGGCCAGCTGCGCGCGCGGCATTACTCCCCCCTTTAAAAAAATGCATCGACCCGATGCAACGCAAAACAAGACAGAGCAAATAAAAAGAACGGCAAACTAAAGAGTCCTTTTGGAACACATAAGGTCCACAGTCCTATGGAGCGTAGTACGGCTTCAGGCGCACGACGTGGACGACTTCAGATCGAGGTGGGCGGCGCGATAATGTTCTTGTTCTGTCGGGCATCACCTCGTAGTTCGGATCCCCAAGTGGACGAAGCACTTTGTAGGATCCGAAGTAGCGCTTGACGAGTTTCTCGCTGAAACCACGGCGGCGAATGGTGTCCACACCCACACACAATCTCCGGGATTGAAGCGAACGTCGATCCGGCGAAGGTTGTATCGAGTAGCGTCCACGCGTTGCTGATCTTAAATTCGGAGTCGGGCGAGCTGGCGAACGTTTTCGGTTCTTTGAGCACCCACCTGGGCGTCGGGGATCCCATCGTCACCTGGTTCGTGGGGTAGCATTGAGTTGAGCATGATTGTTACTTTTCTGCCATGCACTAGGTGAAACGGGGTTACTCCTGTGGTCTCTTGCACCGCCGTGTTGCAAGCATACGTGACGTAGGGTAACACCTCGTCCCAAGTCGTGTGCTTTACGTCGACATACATGGAGATCACGTCGGCGATAGTCTTGTTTGGTCGTTCTGTTAGTCCATTTGTCTGTGGATGGTACGCAGTGGTTCCACGGTGGCTGGTGCTACTGAGCCGAAGAATTTCTTCTGTCAGCTGAGTCATGAACGACGACTTACTGGCTGTAATGAGGACTTGGGGGGCGCCGTGCGGGAGAACAATAGACTCAATGAAACACTGGGCGACTCCAACAGTAGTTCCTGATGGAAGGGCTTTTGTTTCGGCGTATCGCGTGAGATAATCTGTGGCGACGATAATCCAGCGGTTTTTCAATGTTGATGGCGCGAAAGGGCCAAGTAAATCCATTCTGAGCTCCTGGAACGGCGTGTATGGAGGAGCAATCGGATGCAGAAGCCCTGTCGGCTTCGTCGGTGGTTTCTTGAGTCGCTGACACTCGTGGCATGACCGAGTTTAGAAGTGAACGGTCTTCGGTAGCCTTGGCCAGTAGAATTTTTACCCAATCCTGGCGAGCGTCCTGCTGTAGCCAAGGTGCCCAGCTGTTGGGTCGTCGTGGCTGGCTTGGAAGATTTACTCTTTAAGGTCGGCAGGGACTACCAGCAGCCATAGCGAGCTGTTGTCTCCGAAGTTCTTGTAAAGTACACCTTGTCGGAAGACGCGGGGGATAGTACCCTTTCGTCCTTTGAGGTGCTCGATTAGCACGCGCCACTCAGGATCGTCTCTTTGAAGTCGCGCCATGTCGTCGGTGTCCACCGCGCATAGGAAGCATTCGTCGCCATCGTCGTCGCTTCTACCGGGGGATGTCTCGACAAGGGCTCTATACACGCAACCGGCGTCGCTGTGCTTGCGGCCTAACTTGTAGACCACAGTCATGTTGACCTCCTCCAGTCGGAGGCTCCATCGAGAGAGAAGTACTGAAGGATCCTGTATTTTCGCAAGCCAGCAGAGCAAGTGGTGGCCCGTTACAACGCGGAAAGGGCTCCCGTATAAGGACGGGCGAAACTTCGAGATTGCCCAGGCGACCGCAAGACTCTCCTTTTCATTCGTAAAGCAATTTCTCTCCACTTTGAACAGTGTCCGACTTGCGTAGGCGATGGCTCGCTCGGTGCCTCTTGCACTTGAACCAGTACCACGCCAAGTCCTTCGTTACTTGCGTCTGTATGAATCTCGGTTTCTGCATCTTCATCGAAGTGTCAAAGAACAGGAGGCGTCTGGAGCCGTTGCTTCAGTTCGTCGAATGCGTGCTGCTGCTTCTCGGCCCATTCGAACTTCTCGGCGTCCTTCGTGAGTTCTTAACACGCACGACTGAAGAGATCCAGCACCTCCAACAAAATGTCACGAATGACAATTGATGAGGCCATGGTACCTAAAGGAACTAAGCGTTTAATGTGGCAAACTTGTGTCTAAAACAAAAAGTAAACAGAAGATAACAGTACAGCGTCACGGACGTCGATGACGGCGTAACAGCAGGATCGTACGCTCGGGCGAGACTGACTCCGTCTTGGCACGCGGAGCCCTTTTGTAGTCAGCGTAGAATGTTCGGCGCGGAGAAGATTCGGACCTCGAACAGGCAACATGATTCGCGAATTCAGCACAACACGAAATTGCAAGAATAAATAAAAGACATGTTGCTCCCCGGAGACGAACCCTGACTCTTCGCGTTTGAGGCAAACACAATAACCTTTAGGTCACGGCCGCGCTGCCTACTTGGCCAGCTGCGCGCGCGGCAATATACTGCTATCAAAGTCGCGACTTTTCACCAGCCAAAACTTCCAAGTTCGCCGCCAATCCTTTTGAACGTAATGTTCCGAAATCAGGGGGAAAAAAAAGAAAGAAAAAACAGATTACGCATTTTCTTTTATTCAAAACTTTACAGAACATTTATTTTCTTTAATTTTTATGCGCCTTCGTTTTGATGGCCTTAGGCTTTCCAGTTAGAAGGAACGCCAACCCGCTTGAACATCCGCTGACTGCAGCGCGTTTCGTTGGCATTGAAAAACCGGTGAAACAGTAGTGAGCTTTAGTATCGCGTATACAAGCGAACGCAAGCACTGAGTGTTCGAGATAGAATGGCGTCTTCCACACTGCGCGTGTGCGAAACTCAAAATTCGCTCATGGCGACGACGCGCGCGCGAAGCGTGGAGCACACAACTCGAGCGCTAACGCACAATGCTTGCGTTAGCTTGTAAAGACAAAACAAAAGCTCTACTAAGGTGCAATCCCGTACCGGCCCTGCAGCACTACATTGGGGCAGTGAAGAGTGTTGTTTGCATTCAGGAGTGATTGTTCGCGAGTCAGGATTGCGAGCAGTTCCGACGTGGCCGCTGAACATAGAACCGGGGTACCTTTACCAGAGCGCTTACCATTTCCGCCGTGAGAGGGCGAACACGAGGTGGAGATGCGAATAATTTTTTTTTCTTGAAGATGCGTTTTTTTTAACTTAGATATCCTATGCATTAAACGTAATATTGACGACAACAAAGCAACATTGCTGTATTTTTTGTAACTGTGGAGCGGAGCACTTTTGAGTGACTGAGTTCTTGACTCGGGTAAGGTGGGGCAATATAATACTAAAAATGTTAATGTGAGTTGTAATTTTAAATTTTCGATTAATATTAAAAAAACAGCATGGGGATACTCTTAGATGTTTTGTAACTATTTTCAGTAAATATTACATAACTGGAGCAAGCGAAATATTAAACAAAACAACAATACAGTCACGTCTCGTTTATATGGACCCATTGAATATGAACGCCCCGCTATATGGGCACCATTTTCGAGGACAAACTGGGGAAATACGTGCATTGTTGTCGCGTTATTATGAACAACTAACATTAATGGCGATTTTTGTGGGTGAAGAAATCTGTCCGCATTGACGATACATCACTGTATATGAAAGTCACGCAATGTCTCATTTTGTCCCTCCTTGTGGGGCAAAGTGAGACAACGTTGTAGGGTACAATGAGACACACCTAATAAACCTGGTATGCGTTCAGTTGTCGCAATAAGAAAAGTTTAAACGCACTCTGCCAGCTTTAACGCACTCCCCATAAGCCCAGTCCTTGCATTCCATGCACTCGATCCATACGGAATGCGGGGTTGCTTGGCTCCAAACTTCTTTCACACCAGGCTCTGCCAATTTATTGCGGTATGCACCGCAAGGCCCGCGATCGCTGAGATACTACGCGAATGGTTGTGGGCATGACTAATAATATTTTACTTCGGTTTCACGTTCTTTTTCTTAATGTTTCTTTTTTCCTTCTTATGAAGGAAAAAAAATGTATGTGGAGCGCCAGTCCTTGGATGCTTTCGCCATGAGCTTTGTCATGTGGGAAGTGGACGTTAGCACAGTGCTTCTTCTCCGACCAACTTCTTCTCTTTTTTTTTTTGTCCTACGTTAGGTATGGTCTTGAAACTTGCAACATCGGAAAAAACGCGCCTTCTTTAGCCCAGCCGTTCTTTGTAGAGCCGCTGCTCTTCACAATCACCGAGCGGTTTGGCTTGCCTTGACGAGCGTTTTCGGTACGCCAAAAGTGTGGCAGCAGTGCGAAGGGAGTTACGCTGTTTCTTTACAATTTCAACAACTTTGCTCATGTCACTTTCGCCCCACAAACCCCGTGTTTTTTTTGTTTTTTTATACCTTCGTATCATCCTAGACGCCGGCAGAAAAGTATACGGCTGCACTCAGGAGAATCGTGCGTTCTGGACATGTGCCTCATAGAATATTAGAATATCGTGCTTTGCCTCGCGCATTCCTGTTACGTAAATAATTATTTCGTTAAACGCCGTGACCACAGATTGCTCTAATTTGGTTCACGCGCAGATGATAACGCGCACCATTAAAATTAATACTTTCCTTGGAAAAATATTTGGTTCCAATCATGGTGCACGTCCCTAAGAGTAACCTCGCGCTGAATTTTGAGCCTTTTTGGAGGGGAGCGGTGTTGTGCACGTTCCTCAAAAAGTGGAACGGAAGCTCGTTCCTCGTTTCTTTTGATTTCTGGAACGCGTTCCCGTTACAAGTTACATCTGTGAGAAAGGAACTGGTTCCCGTTACACTTAAAAATATGGAACGTATCGTTACATATACGTTAGATGTGTATTTAGCTAATTACCATATTTAGTTATATCAAACAAAGTTTAAATTTTTTATCGATCTCAACAAATGGCAACATACGAATTTGAATGCCGTGATGGAAGGACATAAAGAGGAAGGACAACAAGCGGATGCAAGGTTTCATTAGTTGTTATATTCACTTTTAAAAATCTCAGCGTTTCGCCTTATTCATGTTTGTGGTGGGCTATGCAGACAAGCCAAATCTACTGTTACAACAAACTTACACGTTTCAATCTAGCGAAGTTATGTGTTCGAACTGAACAACAGTTGCTTCTCGATGTTGCTGTCCGTAAGGCAAGCAAGTGGAAGAGAGTGTAAGGCTTTTGGAGGGTCAGTCTTGAAAACTACCAGTCTTTTTTCGTGTAGGTCGAATTTGTTGTTCAGTTTAAAGGTGGGAGAAGAGGAAAGGGAATGAAGGAAAATTTTTGTGCATCTAGGCAATGTTTCGGATGCAAGGGTGCATTTGTTGTTTGGTAATCAGTTCTTTCAAAATGGCTAGCTTTTTTTTTTTTTTGAAGTTTAGTGATGGTTGTAGTCGGCCTTAGATTTCTGGCTGTATCATGATTCGTGGGAGCAAAGAAAGTAGCTGAGTTTGAGACATCCTTTTTCTGCCTATCCTCCGACTAAATGTTTTGATCTCTTTACCGCAGTCTCGGGCACTGAAAAGAGAATCAATGCCCACTAGCCCTCCTGCGCCCTACTGTCACCAAGCGAAGACCCCACAAAATAAACCCTAAGTAACAAAACATTTAACGAGATCCTGCTGTCCGTAAATATATTCTTATACTTTTTTTTAGAATTGTCCTCTTAGAAGTAAAATAAAAATTACCCCACTGGACAAAGCAAAGGGAACGCTGTTCATTCTTCCGTTCCCGTAAAAATGTAACGATTTCCCGTTCCAGTTCCACCGATGAAAAATGAAACGGCGGCGCTCCTTCGTTTCTCCTAAATGGAGCGCGTTCCAGGAACGCCGTTTCTTGGAACGCCGTTCCGTGCAACACTGAAGGGGAGTAAGCACCGTCAACCTCAACTCCGCATTTATTTACTCCCGAACATTCTTGCTAACAGTTATCAATGTTTACACGTGCAAAGTGCACAGGCCGTGGCACCTCCATGTGAAGTTTGAAAGCACTCTGGATGCTTCTGTAGGAGGTGGGTGGCTCTAAACACAAACTGTCGCATTTTGCCCCGCGTCTTATTTTGCCCCACTTTACCCTATTTGAGGCGGAAGAATAGTCATTAGAGTCATGATCCCGCGCGTGCGAAATCGATTACGTCTTTACCTTCTTTTTTGTGCCTGTAAGAACTGCATCTGGTGCTTGTTTTTTCTGTTTTTTTTTTGTCAACTTGCTGCTTGAAACTACCCCTCGAATGCTGTTAAGATCGTCCGCATCCTTAGGGTCCTGGTGTAGCACCCACAGGGTGTAAGCGTCTGGGCAAGCTAACTTACATACTTAAAGGTGCAAAACATTTAAATGGTTCTGCGGTGTGTATGCCTTTTCTGTCTCTCCCTGCATAAAGCCATCCTTCATGTTCAGTAGGCACCTTATATAACAATGAACCAATTAGCTCACCTTGAAACCGCCACAAGTGCGGCATATATATATTTTTTAAATTTTGTTCAGGACAATAGATAATGATGTTTACTACTGATTCGAAGTAGAGTATAAAAGCTGTATAAGCGATTGACAAGTATAAATATTATGGACACAAGTATAATGCCTAAACACTCTGACAATCGCATAACACCCCGAGCTCACAGGGCTGCCTTATTGAGTGGCGTCCGTTAATGTCATTTCCGTTAAACCCTTGTGGTGGAAACAGCAAAATATAAAATATTCGCTTATGCTCTCTTGAAAGTGTAAAAAAACATGGAACTTTGAATCCCAAGTCGTAAAAATACACTATGCCAATTGAAGATTAGACGAAAAAACCACAGATCAGAAGTGCATGCTCGTGCCTGCCTCGTTAACATGTGCGCAAACATATGTGACACAAATCACATGTTCAATGTTAGAATTTATAAATGTAGTAATCTCGCTGTACTTAAATTTGCGGAAAACATGCGATCCCAAAAAAACACAATTCAAGTACATCACCTGTTTTGCTTACCAAGATAATTTCCCCAAAACCAAACGTTTCGCAGCGACCACTTTGGTCTATGCATGCCAGTGCTCATTGTGGTAAGCCGCTTGCTTATCCGGGAGACACTGACTCTCTATTTGTATTTCTATATGTTACTTGAGAGTAAACATATTCGGCAGAAATCTGCCTGGTTGGGTCAGAGTCAAAGTCCAAAATTGTATCTCCAACCAAAATATTAAAGGCAACCCGACGTTACAAAACCAACTCTGTTTCTTCTTCAGGGGCGACTGAATGCACGCGGACACAGCAGCAGCTCGTAACGTCTTCGTCTTCAAAAAAGAAAACAAAACAAGAGAAAAGGAAAAGAAATTTAAAAAATGAGAAATTAAGTAATTGAAAAATTTTAAAATAACTTTTTATTATGCAGATGGTCGTCTCTTCAGCTTTTCCGTCAGGTCACGGAGGCCATGCGCCTACACAGAGGGCAAAGCGCCCAGCGACCTGTTTAAGCTTCCTGGCGTGTGCTGGATTTGCCACGATTTCAATAAAAGTCTTCTTCGAAAATTGGGCTCCGTGTCCACCATGTGCGCGGTTTGCAAAGTATAATACGATGGTCTAGGTTATCACAATGTTCGGTGATGGCGCTGCGCTCACTGTCAAGCTTCCGCACGTCGTTCTTCTGTTGGCGGATACGCACGGGAAAGTTCTTCGTCTCGCCGATGTAGGTCGCGGGGCACTCTGCGCAAGGAATGGTGTAAACCACGCCCTGCTCTCTTCCTTTTGGTAGACGATCTTTCGGTCTTGGCATATACCTTCCCAGTTTGGACGTGGGCTTGTGGGACAGCAGAATACCTTCCTTTCCCAGTACTCGTGCGAGCGCTTCGCTGGTTCCCTTTACGTAGGAAACGCTGATGCGCGCGACTCGATGGGTCTTTCTTTCTTCTACTGGCATCTGGTTTCGTCTGGCGAGACCTTGGCGTCAGGCGATGTGCTCAAAAAAGCTACTAGAGTAGCCATTTTTCCGTAGGTCTTCAATTGTGGTATTTTTGTCCTTCTTTTTATCGGTTTCCGACGATCAGATAGTCATTGCCCTACGCAGGAGGGTCGAAACCACTGAGATTTTATGACTCGTTGGATGGTTGGAGTCAAAATCGAGGTAGCGTCCGGTGTGCGTTGGTTTTTGGTACACCGTAGACGTCAGACCTTGTCCTTGTCGGTTCACCAGCACATCAAAGAACGGCAAGGTGCAATCCGTCTCACATTTTTCAATTTCCTAATTTCTCCTTTTTTAATTTATTTTCCTTTTCTCGTTCCTTTGTTTCTTTTTTGAAGACGAACAGGTTAGGAGCTGCTGCTGTCCCGCGTACCTTCGGTCACCCCTGAAGAAACCGAGTTGGTTTTGAAACGTCGGGTTGCCTTTCAAATTTTGGTTGGAGATACATTTTCGCACTTTTTATTTTACTTGATTCCTGAAGCCTGCGGGTTAAGTGCCGACGTGTCTGCTTGATTACGTGCCCTTATGCTTGAATGTATAATAAAAATACATAAGACATACTTACTGTACACTGGAAACGGAAGAGCGACTTCTTCGTATTTGACAGCAGAAAGTTTTATTAAACTTGCTGCTCGACGCTTCCCTAACCTGCTTTGACAGGAGGAGTCTTCATCATCTCCAGTCACACTTAACTTCTTTGCTCTCTTATTGGTATAAATGGCTTGTCTCGTTGGAAGCACCCTTATTTGGGTTTCGAAACACTCTAGAAAAATGGTGTCATTCCAAAAACCGTGAAAAGAGGCGTATAGTTCAAACACGCTACAACTAGTGCGTTATGATCGAACACCCTATATATAAGGCATCATTTTCGAACACCTGAAATTATGGTGTAATTTTTTAACACAATAAAAAGAGGATTGTGATAAGTTTCTTACACATTTAGTAATAGTGTGTGATGCTGCGGAACACATGTCAGAAATGGTGCAATTAATCTAGCCAAAACCATAAGGGGCAATGCCCATTGAATAAGGTATGATGAATCTAAGGACCGCTTCCACTGAACCATAAAGTACGTCTGAGAGTATACTTAAAAAATTTTTAACCACTTTACTATTTCATTTTAAGAACACTTCATTACTTGTAGATAAAATAATTTGTAACGGAGCGTCTTCCACTTTTGAATGAATATTGGGCAAATAAAAGAACAACGCAATAGCTCAAAATATGACAGGTAATGAACTATTGCTTACCGAAGGTCTCGTTCAATGGATGTGCAAATATCCGCACGCGCGTTGTCTTCTCAAAAGAAAACACACGCACGCACGCACATACAGGCACACGTACACACCGCTATTTTTCGTTCATTGTATGTAATCCTCCCTTAGCTGCGTCTCGAAATTCAGGCAATGTCAGTTTACTATGTTCAAGACTTTACACAAGATAAGTCCTGACTGTAGTATCGAGGTGTTCTGACTATCTTGGCTCACAATAAAGTAGAAGATTTTCGCAAACTCAAACGAGTAATTGTAAAGTCAACGATGACTGGCCCAGTTCTTCATGAACTCTGTAGGTGCATCGCGCACAAGCGTATGAGCAAACCTGATGAAACCGCATAGTGCAGGGCGGGTTCACTTTTCTAGTAGAAGCATATCCACAGCCTTCCCTTCGCTAACCAACGCTTGTTAAAAAAATGACCCTAAAACTTACATCTAGCACCCCACCCCCTTTAGTCCGTTTCCCTTGCATTGCTTCCCATCAGACCAGCCCGACAAGATAGCCCAAACAATAAGCAAAGGCCGAGCGAAGGGGACGATCCCACATCCGCTTCTCCCAGAGGTGAGCAGTGGTGGATATTGCCTCCCGTTTGCTCCCATAGTACGCTGAAAATATTGGCACGAATGACAAGGTGAAACAAAGAATGACTGGGGAGACTGAAAAGTTTAATGGGGCCGAACTTGTTCCCAAAAATAAAAAAGGGAACAGAGGTAAGCAGAGCGTCCCGGGCGTCGAAGTCGGCGTCACAGCAGAGTCGAACGCTGGGGCGAAACTGACTGCGGCTCGCCACGCGGAGCCATTTATGTACACACGTGGGCTTCTGGAATAATCGGCGTAGAATGTTCAGCGTGTAGAACATTCTGACCTCGAACAAGCAACACGTTTCTCGAATTTACCAGAACGTTACCTTAGAGTCAACAAAAATGCGTCCCCGCAGGCAAGATTCGAACCTTTGCCTTCTCCGTCGAAGGCACGCGCAATATACATTTGGCCACGAGCGCGCTGCCTGGTTGGTGAGCTGCGCTCGCGGCATTATATCACGTGACTCTATTGTTAGGCCCCGAGACGCGTAGAGCCCAAGCTCACGTGACAGATTTTTATATTCTGATAGACCAAGCTATCCCGCAGCAAGCTTTGTGGTTCATTCTTCCTTGAAGAAGAATAGCCGTGTAGATAAAAAAAGAAAAACAGAGAAAAAACACATTTCGCAAGTGGTTTTGGCGTCAAACGTTCGTAAGACTGTCGTTTTGAGACATGAATACTATGATCTCACCCTTGGGTGAGTGCTACATTTGTAGTAATTTTTTCGTTCATTCCGGTCGCTCTCTATGCGAGTCACCTGTCCCTGTAACGTTCAATTTTCTAAACTTGTGTCTTTTATGAAGATCATTATAGCGAAACATATTCAAGTGGTGCGGCCTAAAAGGCTGAATTGGTTTAACACTCTGTAAATTTGCTGCGTTTTAATGGAGAGTTTATCGACACGTGTAATTGCCACGCCAACCTCATTATGCCATCGATAATTGGCGGAACCCGAATGCTCTTGATTTTAAACAAATGCCAATGCATAGCGAGAAACTGTTAACGACGGATAGTTAAAGTCACTTTCAAGGTAAGAAAGGCAAGCAGGAGCTTCAGGTATCCATCCCCCCCCCCCCCCCCCCCCCCCAGCACGAGAGTCATAGGTCATACTTTGGTCGTACCTACGACAGCGCTATGGCATCTCGTGCGCGAGTTCCGAAAGCACGGCGGAGGCATGCTCTTCGAATAACACGCCTCGCTCTTCTCAATCTGTCGTTGTCTATAGTGCCTTTTCACCCCTCAAATGAAGGAAAAAGACCTCAATCGAATCTAGCAACCAGGTGGAAATGGGTCATTGGGAGCTCTTTCGAAAAAAATCGCCGATGTTGTATTTGCGCCAACAGTGTTGCACTGTGACTGTTCTACATTGTTAGCGCGAGGACGACATCGGCGCTGTTTTCGTATTTTAATTTCAAAGGACAGCGTCGGGCACCATATTTTAGCACATCTGTTCATGTTCCAGATGAGAATTCCGCACCACATTACTAGTTTAGACAACTGTGTTCTAATTATTCTGGTATCTCGGTATCGCTTTTTAGTTGCTTAGGGGTAAAAAGGTGTGTCCAAAGTTGGTGAGCATAGGCGACTGACGCACGGGCAGACAGACAGATTTTTACGAACAAATAACAAAACAACTCAACACAATGAGTTTAGTTTTTTTTGAAAACATGTAATTTATACATTACGATTGATTACGGAACAATACAAATTGAATTACAGCGAACTTTACCGCAGGAAAAAAAAAAGAAATCGATGGTTTGAAAAGTTAAAAAAGATGTAACTGACTACAAGTAATCGGTTACTTATTAATTTTAGATCATTACGGTAACTCAGTTACTGATTATGTTTAATCAATTACGTTTTATTCTATATTGTTTATATTTCAATTAGTTTTTTTTTCTGGGGTAACGTTCGCTGTAATCGTAACTTGTTACGTGGAAGCCTCATTTAATAGTATCACCATCAAACCCTTTTTACACGGTCAAAGTGCAGGGTGCACGCAGTTCGTACACCCTCTGAACGCCATTCCAATTACTGCAGGGTATAGGAAGGGGTGTACGAAGGCGTAATTTTCAACTGCACGCAAGTTGCGTGGTTCCTTGTCCCCACAGAAACATACATCGTGTTAAAAGTGTGTACGAAGGGTGTTCGTTCAAAAACAAACAAACTTTTTACACTTATATGGGCGTGAAACATGTTTTATTTGTAGCCCACTGTAGCTTTGAAATATCAAATTATAAAGTACAACTCCCTAACATAGCATGAAATGCATAACACGCGTGGTTTGTGCTGGTCGTACTTTCATATAAAATGCATTACTATCGTAATACCTTCAATTTCAAGAAAACCTTTTTTTTTTTCCTTTTGAGGTTTTGTTTTAGCCTCGGAAACGCAAAGAGAAAGGCGACCCCTTCCTGAAGCAGACATGAAGGCGTGTCTCAAAGCCAAATACCCACTGACGTGCTCTACTGAGATCAATATAAAGTAGCACACACAAAGTCACCTAAACAATACGGACATAAATTCCATATGTGGAAGTCAGGTTGAAAACAGACACGTACCTGTCAGTTCACAACCGTCTCGGGAGTCGTGTTGTGCGCACCAGAGTACCCACGTAGAAAAACTTTGAAGGCAGTCGAAGTCGCCACAACGGTTGAATTTCCGTAATCTTTGATGTAACTCAGATTATAAGAACAAGCTCTGACAGAGACATCTCAGGAGAAAAGCGTAGCCACATATGGCGGTGCACGTTATACTAGAGATGAGTCACTCAGGAGCGAGCCGGATCTTCTGAGCCGCTCTGTTTAAAGAGCGAGTGAGCCGTGGCTCAGTAAAAGTGAGCGGCGGTTTTCTTGGAAGCCGGTTCTCTCTCGTTCGGTCAGCCGTGCCGAGTCCCGAGTCAAAGCCGGGACAGGGCTCGGCATTGGACGGGTATTTTGCCGGGTGCGATTTGCACGCTATCTATAAGTTTCGTGGATCTTAAGTACTTTGTTGAATTACATTTTTGTGTTGTACTTCAAATTATTTTGACATTAATTTTGTATGGATGCGCATGTATATAACTGAATAAAGTTGAAAGAAAATTCACGATTTTTGTTCTTATTTTCACTAAACTGATTTTTGAAGCACCACAAAAACAGAAAACCTAAAGTAATGACGATGAAGTTTTTTTCTTTTTTTCTTGAACAATACATTGCATTCTGCCTTCTAGAATATCATAAAAATTCTATCCCCAATATTACAAAATAAGGGGTCATTCCAATTAAAAAATTGCGCCTTTAAATTTAGAAATTGATAAATTTATTCTCCATACACACTGAAAGTACCTATAACATGGCTACTTACTAATGCATATTTTTTTAATACCAAATAACTAGACTGCATAGCACAGGTTGCAGTGTGACCTTCGCTTTGCAGTCTAGTTACAGGCTTTGAAAAAAGGATATATTCATGAGTAGAATAGCAGTATTATAGGTAGTTCACTACTACTTTCGATGCGCCGCACAACCACACGATGCACAATCGGCAAGACTCGTGAGATATCTTTCGAACGGCAGCGGTCAACGAACGGTACCATACGTGGACCCGGCCACCCGGTTCCGACAGTACGGTTCGGGACAACTACGGGCACGGCTCAGTGAACGAGAGAGTGCGGACTTTCTCTCTCCCAAAGAACCACGGCTCACTCGTTCTTTAAAGGAGCTGTGCAACGATTTTAACGTTGAAGGAATTGGCATTTTCTGCTTTTGATATTGTTCACTGTGTCACAAATGGCAGAAAACACACCTCTTTTCATCGCAATGTTGCGATTCCGCCGCGTAATAGCGAGGCAAAACTTGGAATATTTCCCGACCTGCAGCCACGAGCGGCGGCCATGAGAAACAAGCGGCGTGACGTCACTTGGGTCGTTGTAAGAAAGATAGCAAGTTGTGCGAATACCTGCTTGATAAAAGGTAACTCTTTTTACAAATCTTGTCGTTCCGACATATATATAAATGCGTCAACACCCTGGTATCATCGACAAAACTTTTATTATACGGAGTTTTAGTGGCGCCATCTATCCTAGGTCCACAAAACCGCGAACAGCCGCCAGAAGCCGGAGGGGGAGGGGGACAGCGCCACACTGGCAAGGACGGGTGGTCACGCGGTCGGCAGCGGATGAGTTCTCGCTGCTCGCTGATGGCTCTAAAGAGAGAACTTTTCCGGAACTCCGCGCCTACTCTAGTGACGTCACTGTGCACGTGACCCGGAAGACGATGCACGAGTTGAGAGGCGGCAAAAACCTGGATCTTTTTCATTTTTTTAAGTAAAAACTAGGGTATCCAGGCAAAATCTGTTTTCTGTAGTTCACTGCAGAAGTGTCAGGCATCAACTTCCACAATTATTTAAGCAAAGCCCTGAAATTGTTGCACAGCTCCTTTAAAGCAGCGGCTGAGAAAGATTCGGCTCGCTCCCGAGCGATTCAGTCACCGAAGTGAGCCGGTGAGCAGTTCAAATGTGCCGGTTCATTTCAGTGCTCTGAGCCGTTCCGCGCCGCTCACTGAAGTGAGCCGTTTTGCCTATCTCTACGTTATACCTTGCGCAAGCATTTACTTGTGAAGTAAAGTAAAAGCAAGCATTTACTTGTGAAAGCAGGCACCAGGGCAATGTGAAAACCCTGGTTCCGCAGGTATTTTTGCAATGCTTTCGATCTTTATATTTCAGTGACGCGCCCTCATTCATGTTGATAATATGTGATCGTAAATAGTATTTTTCATTCAATATTAAGTGGGAATGATAAACTGATTTTCGGCTTAGCATTCCTGAGAGTTATAATGATAGTTTCTTTCTGCAGCCTCACCTCCCGACCATCAAGCTTATTTCGAAGATTGGCTACACAGTGTCCTTCATCAGTCTCATCGTTGCCTTCATCATCCTGGCTTCTGTCAAGTGAGTCGAAGCTACATTTCTTTGCTTTAAGAAATATAACTGCCATGCTCGTTTTTTTTTTTTCATAAATCGATCTTGCGTGTAATTTTTACTTTCATTAACCGGTCATGCAAGTGAAGAAATCAGATGCTGAATGAGAGCGGCATCACCAGCGAGCGGAACTTTCTTTGCAGATGAGTAGTTCTCACGGACGAATCGCCGGCTTGGAGACATGTCAACGTTAGCTGTCGAATTGAGCGGTTCCTTCTATTGACACATCTAGGAAAAAAGGTAGCCATTTCTACATATGCGACCAATCTCTTTCACGAGAAAATATCGTCAAAAGCACACTATTATGCCCCCAAACAGGTATTGTTTGTACCGGCAAAGCATCCTTGCCTCCCTCCGCCAAACAGTTGAGTCACCCATCCGCAACGGAAAATCCTCTCAATTTCGTCACGTGATGAACGCTCGGGGAAGAAATCACCAGACTTTCTCCGTCGTGTAATCACCGCTTTCAAATATCTCCGTAATCTTTCATGGCAACCGTTGCCTTCAATTAAGCCGATGGACGTTGCGACGCTGTGGAAAATTGAAAGGCGCATAGAAAAAACACATAATGGTTTTCCTAACTTCCGGCAAGTATTAATGCCGGCAATATAAAAACAGGATTTTATGGCATTACGACATGGCCGTTTTAGCAGCAAAGATTTTGGTGGAATTTGCGCCTGTGGGTACGTCCGGTGAACTCCATATTCATATTACAACTGTTTTCTTCAAAAGAGCGCGGGGCTCATTATATCGGACGCGAGCCTTCTCGTCGTTTATCAGATGACAAGGCAGCGTGTCGCCGCAGTGCCCATATGTTACAAACAAAGAACTGGAAGAGAAGCTTCTCAAAACAAATCTTTCTGCTCGCCATGATTCGTGCTTTCCTTCTCGCAACTCAGCTCCTTTCCAGCATTTGCTCTTTTGAAGTGGAAACGTTTGGTCGTTGACGGAAAGCGTACGTATGCTACATTTCTTAAGCGACAACAGACTGTAGAGGTTTTAGAATGTGTGGGCTAGGAACCTTAGCTATTGGCAGGGAGCTGCAACCCCTGTGTCCTGAGCGGCTAACATTAAAACTACCCGAATGGGGACAAGAACAAGGACGACGCAGCGCTCAGCTGTCGCAGCCGAACGCTGTTGCACCGTTTGGCTGGAGGTCGTGCTCTCCTGTCGTCCGAGAAGGGAATCTTTTTCAGCCACTCCGGCCTACGTCAGTAATACAGCATGCACCGTGCATGTGAACAGCACCTGCTGAACAGAGAGGCCAAAGCGAATAAAGCTCGCATCCTTTGGCGACTGCTACCTATAGAGATCCGACTTAACCCGTCCGAAAACCGTCGCTACGTTTACTGCCAACACTTCTTTATGTTACGCTGTGCCCCGCGCTCCATCCAGATAGCTCACGTAAATAATCATGTCCTTGGGCCTTGTTATATTATTACCACTAACGAACTTTATTTTTCATTTCGATACATAAATGGAAGAAACAAGAGGAAAAAGCTGTGAGAACAGCTTGACGGAGCCGCTTGCCCCTTCCACTGGTATATACAGAAGTCAAAACAAACCAACAGCAAAAAACACCGAGAAAACCGACATAACAAAGTAACAAACAAAACTCGAACAGGTTTCATGAATCGATTCATTCGTTTTCGCCCCCCATTAGTTCAGTTCGTAATTCCTGAATTGGTAAGCAGATAGCGCTGGAGAAAACAAGCTGGACAGAGTGCCGCTTCTAGTTCAATCCCCTTGCAGCTAATTGAAACGACTTGTCAGCTAGACAGCTTTCTTGGTTCTCAATGCGCAGAGAAAGAGGGGGTTTTGGAGACCAGGGCACCTGGATATTTCCCTGAGTTTCGGTTGGAACGATTAGTAAGTAGACCCAAAGCTAGCGGCCGGTGTATCCACTGCACTCGTGGAACGCGTTGGTATGCAGGACGTAGAGACCCGACGTTTAGCTTTCGCGTTGTAACACGTTCCACGAGTGGAGTGGAGACAAAGGCTTTAGGTCTACCCAGCTGTCATTCGAATCAGAGCTCGGTGTTCTGACGTCCCCTCCCGTCTCCTCCTCTTCCTCATTTTCTCCGCATGTAAAGATGCCCCCAAATAAAAAAAAGGCAGATAAGCCATGCGTTTGTTTTAATTCCCGACATACGTAAAAAATCATTGAATGAGCCTGTTTACTTTAGTTTTGTTTGATTTGCTCCCGTATGAGTACTTTTCTTCGCGAACGATGAATTGCACCTTGGGGATGATGGACTCTGTCAGGTGATACGCGTCTGAGATGTATTTCTTTGTCCCTTTTCCCAAAATATTGAAACAATAAATTTAGTGAACTTACAATTATCAGCTTGCAAGAACTGTTCAAAAATACAGTTTACTTTCTTTTTATACAAGCGAATAAGTTTGCCATTTTTTAAGTAAGAAAATTCAATTAATTTTGTGGTTCATTCACGGTCTAAAGTGTAGCAACATGAAATGATTAGAAATTGCAGTCAAACCGTTCAAATACTTGTATTTTTCAGGAGTTACGCTACTTCGTACGTTATGAGAAGCCGATGTGCTAAAGCACCAAACATTATTAGGTCGTCTGTTTCGTCCTCTTATGTGTTTCTTTCGTTTTAAGTCAATGTAGATCACCGACACGCTCAAGTCTTTAATGGTCTCCAGTGTCAGTATTTCTGCCAATGTAACATATAGCTGGTTCAAATGAAATAATGTATGAGGTATTGTTCATATGAGATATTGTCATTAGTAGCACAGAGCTGGTTCATATGAGGTATAACATAAAGCCGCTTCATATTAGGTAGGTTCATATGAGATAATCTGGAACAAACTTAGAAACAAATGTCAGCATTGAGTTGTGATGTTTGTAGTGTACAAACCTCTGGGCTTTTTATTTTTTAAGTTAAAAAAAAAAACAATGAACGTTTACTCCTCGCCTAAAATGTGGTGCTAGCTCACCGAACCAAATGGTAGCGTCTCAAAGCTATCATTTGTTTGATTGAATATGAAATTGGGGGGATCGGTCGAAGCACGGGCTAACTTCTTCGTGGATTATAAGAAAATTATAGAACTAAATATGGCACCGGTAAGCGTTTTCAGGGAACGATACCACTGTATCAGTTTGCACACGTGTGAATATTTCCTTTGCAAAGTGAAATAATAGTATCATTAATAATCACGAATCAAATATCAAGAATAAATTTTATTATGTGTCCAGGGACGTCCATATGGTCTCGGTACTGTCACACCGAAACTTATACACTACAGTAAACATGAAAAAAAAAATAACAATAATAATAATAATAATAATAATAATAATAATAATAATAATAATAATAATAATAATAATAATAATAATAATAATAATAATAATAATAAATTTATTGCAGGTGCTTAAACGTCTTCAGAGTATCATTTCGGGACCGTCAAAGTCCTAAAGACTTGTAGGACTGATCCCAACAAAATATCAACAAAAGCACGCATAACAATGAAAAAAAAAAAACCACACACACACACACACACAAAGAAAACCAAAAAACACAGAACAAAGAAGTTACATAGATTCAGAGACGCGACATGGTAAATATCGTTAAAGACGAATTGCACAGTACAAACTCATTACAAAAAGCCTTGAAGGTTGACGCTATTTTCCTATGGGCGAGCACATAGTCTTCAGTTCTCTTTTTAAGTTTCCACGAGAAGTGATGTCACTCAGCACAGGTGAGAGTTTGTTAAAGGTGTTTGGAACATAATAATTCCGAATCCATGTCCCAAAATGAGTACTAATTCGCGGCGTGGCATATGGTGCCACTTTCCGAAGGTCACGACAAACCACGTTGGGAACCTTAAAGGTATTATCCCAGTAATGTCGGAGTATAACGGTATGCAGAAATAGGGCTCGAAAGGATGGTAAAGAGAGATCATCAAAGATGTTGTCTGATGTTTGAATATTGGAGCCATATGCCACGCTACGCAAGATGCCCTTTAAGAGAGAATTTCCTTTAGTTTCTAATAGGTTTGTGCATTGTGCGAACAAGGTAATTCCATATTGAAGCACACTATAAACGAGTGCGTGCACAATGAGTCTTCGGGTTGACATGGGGATAAATGTTCTTATATTGTAGAGGGTGCAGGATGCTGCTCGCAGCTTCTTCATGATGTAGAAAAGATGGGAGTTCCACGATAAATCAGAGTCAAAATAAATTCCTAAGTATTTTGTAGTGTTCACGTAATCTACTGGCACACATTCACAAGAAGCACAGTCTGAAGCGTGCAGAAGTATTGGCTTGTTTAAAATGACTCTTTTAAGCGGACTAGAAAAGCACATTAGTTGCGTTTTTTTCGTGTTGACGCTAATGACATTTCTCGAAAACCAATCCATGATCTTAATTGAATCAAACTGCAGTAATTCTACTGCCTTACTATAATGTAAATGACTTGAAACTAGAACGGTATCGTCTGCATATTGAAATATCTTACTGTATTTCACTACCTGAAAAAGCTCGTTGACATAAATATTAAAAAGAAGAGGCGAGAGCACAGACCCCTGAGGTGCGCCAGATTTCAAAGATATTTTAGCACTGTATTGTCCAGATATCGAAACTAGTTGTGTTCGGTTTGACAGAAGGCTTTTAAGCAGGGAATAAAATGGACCCCTGAATCCTAAGCTAAGGAGTTTTTTCAAAAGAAATTTGTGTGACACAGAGTCGAAAGCTTTCGAAACATCTAAGAAAAGCGCACACGTAACAAGATTATTTTCGAAGGCAGTGTTCAACAGATCAGAGAAGTCCTCAAGAAGAGGTTGTGTGCCTTTTCCAATAACGAAACCATACAGCTGTGGGGAAAAAAGATTAAATTTATCCATAAAATCAGTCATTGTTATAAAAATATGTTTCTCCAAGATCTTTGCGATTGAAGGCAAGATCGAGATAGGGCGATAGCATTCGACCTTACCGTGATCTCCACTTTTAAATAAAGGCTTTACAATGGCTATTTTAAGGTCGTCTGGAATTATGCCTGAAGCTATAAAACCGTTCAACATCCGTAGAAGTATATATTTTAGTGAGTTGTAATTTGTACACAGATCGGACATTCGTACACCATCAATTCCAGGAGGCAAACCAGGTTTAAAGCTGAACAACATAGTTTGTAGCGCTTGCTCAGTTATTTCATGAAGGAAAGCGGACGATACATTTGGAATGATTGAGAGCGAGAGATCTACTTCATTATCGCGCGATATGCTTGAGGTCTTTCCGAAATAGGTGTTGAAAGCATTGGCTGCAGAGAGAGGACTACACGGGAAATACTTTTCCACGGTTTCGTCAACTGAACGTCTAGCACGGGGACCATCACGGAGTTCGTTGACAAGATACCAAGTTACCCGGGTGTCAAAGCGGGATTCAATTAACTTTGCTTTGACATAGATACGCTTAGCTGATTTGATCATTGCGGTTACTCTATTGCGTTCAATTTTAAATTTAATACGCAATTCCTCGTTCTTCGGTGACTGTCGACTGCGCGTCCACAAAAGTTCTTTATATTTGATTGCGGCAATAATGTCACCATTCAGCCACGCGAGTTCAGGTCGACGCTTTTTAACGATAATTACTTTTGTACTGCAGTCAGTAAAAGTTCTCCATAGCTGAATGAACTTTGAATAAATCTCCTGTTGACTAAAATACCGCAAAAAATTGTCCCAGTCATATGATGAGATTAATTTGTCAAACGCTTTGCGATAAAAATTTTAACTTGTCTCTTTTTAGAACAGATGGTTTTGACAGAATCCTTTGAGAGCAGTTGACAAGCCGTGAAGTAGTAGTCCGCAAGTTTTTGTGAGACAACCGCAGATTTAACTGAAACGCCGTGGGCACGTACATTAATGTGATCTAGACAGGAAGTGACAAAGCTACCATTGAAATGTTCCTCACTGGTAGGGGCTTGGATAGAATTTACAAGGCCAAATTCAGCAAGTATATTGAGACAGTCGTACACAACAGCCTTTGTAGGATTTAGAGTGTCAATATTAAAGTCTCCAACCAGACATATATGTTCCGTGGCCTGCAAGCCAGTCAGACATGCTCTCAATTCTTCCAGGAATAAGGAGACGCGTTCAGATGGGGGACGGTAGCAGGCGACCATCGTTAAGGAATATCTTGAGTTAAAAATATTCAGGGCTAAACATTCCGCATGATTAAATGTAAAATTCAGTTTCAAAGCTTCCCACGAATCTTTCACGAATATTGAAATACCACCTCCTGTCCTGCAAGGACGGACGAAAATAAATTCTCTGTAACCAGGCAGTGAAAATTGACTAATTAAATCTTTTGGTAAATTTGTCTCCGTTAAGACCCAAACATCCACTAGGGATTTCAAAAAATTCACAGTAACACAAAACTGGTCCCAGTATTTCCGAGCACTTCGAATATTAATGTGAACAAAGGTAAGTGCATTAACTGAAGACAAGTCGAAATCCGCAAGAAGCGAGTTAAAGTCTTGGAAATTAGAAAACGATGAGGTCATATCTATTAGACAATCAGTTCCAAATCACCCACAGAATTAATGCGAATGACTGTAGAATGTTGTGTCTTTTTTGCATAAATCTTTGCATTTTTCACCCAGACGTATTTATATTGCTTTTCGTTTCCCCTCGACCTTGCCCTCCACAAAAGTTCCCTGTTCGCATGGGTGAGGTTCTCGTTAAAGAATAGTCTTGGCAGTTCTTTCTCAAGTGCAAGAGGACCCAGTAAACGACGAGAGCTTAACCAGCGTTCTCTGGTCTGCACTGCCCGAAACCTCACCAGAATAACCGGGGTGGCTCCTCGAGTAGAGGGCAGGCGATGGGCGGTATCAATTTCCGAGGTCTGAAAATCTTGTATGCCGATCTTCTGGGCTATGCCACCTAATATGGGTGAAAGGTCTTCTTTAGGGCTGCATGGAAACCCATGAATCTCTAAATTAGACTGCCAACTTAATTGCTCGGAGTTATTGAGCTCAGCACGAAGGAGCTGAATCTCCTGTGACTGGGCCCACAAAGTGGATTTTAAAGACCCAACCTCAGTTTGCAGCTCAGCCACAGTGGCCTCATTCTCAGACACTTTCTTTAAAAGAGAGTCATACTGAGCTGAGTGAAAAGCAATTGATTCCAACACCTCAGCTATGGACCTTTCCATGGTGTCTACAGCGGATTTGACGGCCAGGAGCTCCTCGACTTTTGCAGGAAGCTGAAGTAGCCTGTCGACACTGCTCTTGAGAGAAAGAAGCAGGTCTAATTTGTTGTTAACCTCTACTAACTGCGAGGAAAAAGACGTAGATTCACTCTGCGAATGCGCTCCCGCGCTTCCTGTATTCGACTTGTTTGCAGACGGGCGGCAGAGATGACAGCACCATTGCTCGCGCTTCACGGAGCTCATTGCATTAAATGTACTGGCAGAAACACCAGCACAAGACTTTCCAAGATGAAAGCTGTTTGAACAGCTCGTGCATGTCATATATCTGCCATCCAAAGGTACCGGCTCGTGACACTTAAAGCATCCTGTTGAAGACATGGTCGGATGACACAAGTAAAACGTAAGTGAAACAAGCTTCATATAAAGGCGCTGTGAATACCGACAAATAGGTCTACCAGCCCAACCAGAAAGTATCTTAACACACGCACTCACTTTGCTTAGTAGAGACAGCGTCTGGTTTCTAGATTGCCGTTATTCAGACTTGAGAAGCGAAGGTGAGACACTCGGTACCAAGACAGCACACCGTGAGATCTGTGCGCGTAATGAGCGCACGATTCCCACCGTGAAAGCAGTGTGTCCGGTGATCATAAGGTCTGAAAGCGTAGGCGAATGAAAAGGGCCCTCACTTGGCGCAACAGCGGAGTCGGCGTGGAGCGCTGGCTTGGAGCGATGTTCAACACTCCGATGCCGGGCACGCAAGGGGCCTCAGTGGTACTGGGACAAGCAGGACGTCGAAGACATGGCGGCGATCGTGCAGGCGGTTCAGCGATCGCCTCAGACGATTTGCCCGCTTTGTGTAGATGGTAGGATGTCGATCGACGGTCCCATAGAGGCTCCTTTTCTTGTCCAGATGGTAGGACTTCGCGAGAGGTCTTAAGTCGACGAAATAATTAGAATCAAAGTTAATATTTGGGAGCTATTAAAAGGAACGCCGAAGCCCGGCGACTTCCTCGTCTTCGTCTTCAATAATGATAATGATAATAATAATAATAATAATAATAATAATAATAATAATAATAATAGGTTATTTATAATGTAAGTATGGTTGATATGAAGATAAAAAGCTGGCCGAGCAGCTTGACTGCTCTTCAAGTACAAAGAAGGGGTAAGAAAAGTGAAATAAAATAACACAATAAATTATACCAATATACAAGGTACTTACATCATAAACGTAACCAAAACCACAAGCAAATTGACAACAGTAAACTTCACCTACACTAAGACTTAAAGAAATTAGAGTGAAGACGCAGGCGAGCGGGTGACGAATCATTGTAGAAAATCCCAGATACAAGGAGCTGAAAACGACAAGAGTCTGAAAGGGTGTTGTTCTTGTCCTTTTTAGCTCCTTGTCTCTGGGTTTTTCTACAATGACTAAGACTTAGTCATCAAAAAGCTGAACACAAAAGAACAAAAAAATTATTAAAATTATTTTAGCATATCTTAGTACTAAACATAAAGAAAAGAAAAGCTTTCCATGCTTTTGTATATTGCACGAAGTTCAGTGTACCTGCAAGTGTATATACCAAAATAAAGAAGGGGATGGCTATTTAGTAGCGATGGCAATAAATACCAGAGGCAATCTTCTCCAGAGTTGTGTGGAGGTGTAGGTATTGTTAAGTTATCATTATATCTTGCCTAATTACTAAAGCTTTTTATCTGCTATTGGGCCAAATTCGCATTCCGCGACTTTTACCTTGTTCCTGTGCTTCAGGAAACTGCGGTGCCCTCGGAATAGCCTGCACATGCACCTGTTCCTGTCTTTCATCTTGCGCGCCCTTGCAGTCTTGGTCAAGGACGCCATCTTTGTGGACGGCATTGGTCTCAGCCCCAACATGGACTTCAGCCAGGACGTAAGTACGAGCAGCACTCCCGCTGTGAACTTCAAACTCCGTCCCTTAACCTCATTTTTGCGTTGTGTTCTCCTCGGGAATGGCTAACCTCATTTGGCGGGCTGTGGTCCACATTGATTCGCAAAAAAAAAAGGGACGATAATACCCCAAACAGAGGAAACACAAAAGCTCTTACACACACTTATAATATTCTAATACATCTAACGCAGAAAATGTGGCAGCTAAGATTTATCCGTAACTCTGACAGGTCAAAAAAATTGCGCACATAGAAAGTAAACCAATTTGAAACCGGCAACTTTTTTCTCACTATAACGTGTCTTGAATTTGGCACTAGTAAAGTTGTACCTTGGTTTTTCCCAAGTTTGAATAGACACATTTTTCGGCCACCATGTATGATACTATTGAATCGTGCTCCGCACACCAAATCGCGCTCCGTGTCAACAAACGTACCACATAACAAAACAAAAAAAAGAAAAAAAAGAAAGATTTTGCTTTTTTTTTTTGAAGTCACAGTGTTCCGGCCACTGTACTTTGCATAAACTTTGGTCGATGGATCCAAGATAAAAACAAGACCCTCTTTGCCTATCATACCAGTCACATGCAAAAGTCTCGTAAAAGCATGACCAGCCTTCAAGAAGTGCCGACGGTATCAAAAGCTGGAGGAACATAGTTCCTTGTCCTAAAAAACGACGTGACCGTTGTTGACAAGAGCGTATCTGGACTCTGAATGCCCGGTATATTCATGTGTCTGGGAGACGACTGCTCTCAAGTCGGAGGAGAGCTATGCAGTCTTGCAAGTGTTAAGATTCACCGTGGACAAGAATGGTTCCGACTCAAGATGAAAAAATATGACTGTATCTTAATCATACGAATAATGTCGGGAAACAAGTTACGTTCCGCGTGTTTTGAATTGCGCTGGCTTGGGCGCTGCTAGGAGTCTGGCGCCACCCTCGCATTGGGCGTCTCACCTTTTTGCCGGTTTTCAAGATAACGTGACACATTAAGCCAACCCATTGAATCAGGTCAGGTGTCTAAGTCACTTGAAGTCGTACCGTACTTCGGAACGTCAAAACGACCCGAGAAGGCTGGGAGTGTGTCACAATTTCTTGAATGGTCTGCAGGTTATGGGTTATTCGTGTATAATCTATCATGTTACTTCACAATTATGTCTATTCCTCGCGTTTCTCTAGCTTGTATTATAACGAAACTGTTTAGGTGCGGATGATGTCAATATTATATTATAGTTAAGATAACTCCTCAGATGATACCGGAATTGCTGACCTCGGCTTAATGTTAATCAGCATCACGTAGTCGAGCACCACTCTGGGACACAACCTCAAGCAGTCGTAGAACGCACGTTGATCGCAGTCTTAAAAAATGCTGTTGCTTTCCTCTGTACCAATTACGTTATAACCCTAGCTGAGACCTGATTCGGAGAGCGAAGCGTGTTCAGTGCCCGGGGCCCCAATTGCTATGGCCACAATTCCGTGCCTTTTATACAAGCGCACTCGAGTTTGTCGAAGGATCGGCGCCAGCGCTGAGGCAAAGTGCTCGGTAAACATAGCTGAGTGCTTTCCACATCGGCCAATTCCTTCGCCCGCCGCGTCGACGATGTAGTTCGAATTAACGTGGGAGGGACTTTAAGGTGAGAAGCTGTCTAGGCCCGAGAAAGGCGGCGAAGGTGCTGTCATAACGCGATCCAGAAGTGTCTTTTCACCTGTCATCTTTCCCTGCCAACCTCTGCATTTTCCGGGCCGCCTGCTGGAACTATCGCGGAATAAATGCTGTGGAAGACACCAATAAGAGGTAATTAATTTTCGGTAACAGCTAGTCAAGTTCACTATCATACTGTTAAAAGTACAATTATATTAATTTTTGCAAAAGTAAAATTCCTGCCGCGTGGCAAAGTTAATGCCATTTCTATCGAATGAGAGCATGTGATCAACGAATAAAGTAGACGTAGCAGAGCGCGTTGAAAACTAGAGGAAACACAGAAAGAATGAAACACGTCAGGGACGAATAGAGACACACATAGTTCTTTCAATTAGCAACGAAGATTTATGAGATGCCCATGACGCTATGACCGTGAAATTCAAAATATTGAACGAAAGAAAACGAAAAGAGAACGAAAATTGAACGAAGATAATGAAAACGAAAATGCTCGAAATTTAAAATAAATCCAAATCGCTCACAAAGTTTAAAATACCAAAATATAATGATAGGACAACAATGGAAATTAACACCTAAAAAGGGGAGAAGAGGAAGAAGAAGAAAAGGAAGGAAATCAACTTCTGAAAAAAGGGAAAGGGAAGAAGAAAAACAAAGCAAAACAAGGCAAAATGAATAATTCATCAAAACGAGCTTTTCCGATACTTCTGGCGCAAGGAACTCCAGCTCTTTGGACGATAACGCCAAAGAAGGCTCAGAAACATTGTTCGCTTCTTATCTGAACTTAAACACCTCAATTATTTTGGGGCCCACACTTTGAAAACACCAATTGCTTGACTCACACATAGATAAGTGTAGGGCGCGAAATAATTGCTGCACAATCTTCACGGGTGCCTCACGTGAGACTGCCGCCAGAGATTTTATCCGTTCTTGAGTACAAAAAAACGTAACCATGCAGATATCCGGAGCATGTCTTGCGTGGGTCACTGTATTTGAGATTATATTGTGAACACCTTCTAAAGGAAGGTCCGTGATCAGTCTAGCGTCGCATTCGCCTTACTTTTCGCACCTTCAATAGTGTACTCAAACCTTTTTTTTTTTCTTTCTGTCAAGCACGTAAACAGAACTGTCATCGCAACCAAGTTTCGCTTTTCTCTTCTCGGAACACATAATTACGTCTTCGTCCATGTCCCTCCGAATCAATAAAATAATAACTGCCGGACATTGCTGCTTCTCTTCTACTCTAAACACTTGGCAGCACTGTTTTTTTCCGCTCCCCAATAAGAGCTGCCCCGTACGACTCATATGCTTAGCTTTACGACAGATAGCACAATAAGAAATTTTACATCAGTTTCGTGTACATTGATAGTGGTGTGTTTGAAGAACGAGCTATAAATGCTCGTGTCAGTGGAACGTGCTTCGGCGTAAAACGAACAAAATGAAAATGACAAAGCACGTCATTTGTTTTTCGCCGTTTGTAGCTTTCGGCGTTTGTCTTTTCGGCCTTCTGATTTCTCCACGTTGGGTCATTCCATGTCAAACGTCCCAGACGTTGCGCTCGACCCCTTCCGATTTCTAAAATAAAATTCATGGCTTTTTGCCGCGATGTCCGTAGCCATGCCCTGAAATATTTTTCACGAAAAAGTTTTTTGATGACGTGAGCGCGGTTTTATCTTTTAAAAACAGCGTGAAAGATGACATCACTCAATAATTGATTAAAAATCAGCTTTTTAGTGAAACACCTAACAATAGTTTTTGCTTAACTTTGCACAGTTTTCGACTTACAATGTGATTGGCCTTGGGAAGTTTTGTTTAATTTAATTTTTTTTTTAAACTGAACAGTTTTGAAAATTTTAACATTTTTGTTATTTTATTAAAAAATGTCTAGTTGCTCCCGGGACTTAATAGAACTTTGTACCAGTTTTCCTGCAGGTATATAATCTGCAAAAGATGTTCAAAACCACTCAAATAAATATCTCGCTCTAAACACAAATCCTGACGTTGCAAAAAAGTGCGCTTTGACGCATAAACAGCCGTTTATTTCACCTGTTGGTGGTTTAAGTAAAAATACAAAACATGGTGGGTTTGGAAGATCATTCTATAGTCTTTTAATTCTGAATGTTTAATTAAAGCAAATTTTTGTTTAAAGAGAGAAAACCATTTTTGGAGTTGAACTCTCGCACCACAACCTGACGTCGCTTCTTAACGCCTCTTTACCGCATAGCACGCCACCTGAGACGATAGCTGAAATGACTAGGTCCAAAGAAAGAACGGAGTTTTCGACCACTCTCCCTTGTCCGTCTTTCCGGCTGCAAAGGAAGAAACGGCGGGTGATGTGTAATAATCGAAGGTGCTGCCAGCGCGTAGCAATAGGAGGTGCGTTGTGCCCTTTGTACCCGAGGGCGGCTTGAAACGCGATGCCTAAACGACGGCGACTTCTCCATGCCATGCCAAAGGTCCCACGGCCACCTCCGATTCCTAAAATAAAATTGATGGCTCTTCACCGTAACGTTTGTGGTGCCTCTCTAACATAATTGTGTGACGAAAAACAAATTTCACGGGGTGATGGCGGTTTAAACTAGTAAAAGGGGGGTGGAACTAGTAGTCATTCAATAATTTACGAAAAGTAAGATTTTTTTACGAAATACTGAAATATGTTTGCTATGTAATAAGGATCATGGTCGTGGAATTTGGTATGCTCGAATCCGTTTTAAACAATAAGGAATATATGATCATTTTAGCATATTTTTAGTTTTGTTACAAACTATGGCTTTGCTGTATGCGACTGTAAATACTCCTATTGACAGCCCTGTAGGTATACTGTACACAAGAAAAGGTTTCAGGCCGTACAACTAAATAACTTGCAGAAAACAAATTGGGGCGAAATTGCGTTTTGCCGTTTGAAGAGCCGTCAATTCTGCCTTAAGGTGGCCCAAAGAAAAAATGCGTAACATGGTGACTTCTACAAAGGAGGTTATTTCCCTTTGTTTTTGGAAGTTTGATTAAAATAGTTTTATTCTAAAGCAGAAAAAAAACATTTTGAAGTTGAGCTTTCGTGCCGCAACCTGGCGTCGTTCGTTGCGCCACTTCTCTGCGCAGCACGCCACCGTCGAGCCCGGCAAAGCGTGCGACGGTGTCACGGTGTGCGCACGCAGGTAGAAAGCAGGACCTCGAGTTGTCGGGTGCATCTTGGTGGGAAGAGGCTTTTTTCTACCCTTGTTGCTTTATGGCTTTTCTTATTTTGACCGTTTTGCGCGGCTGTGTCCTCCTCTGGTCTTCCACTGTCTTGATATCAGCAAGTGCTTAGCGCTGTCAGGTGAGAGCATCCAATAATAAGCTAGCTGTTTCTTACGTACACATCGCAATCACTCTCTCTTTTCGACATCAGGACAGATGTAGACAGCAGCACAAAAGTCCCGTGAACAAGCAATCTCAAACGACGAGGCAATGTGGTGTTAACGAATGCGCACAGTTGGAGGCTCACGCCTCGTTTGTGTTTGAATCGGCTCTGAAACGGCTAATTCTTGCGTCGCTGAACAGTTCCGCTTTTCCTCGCTGTATGCGTGACAGCTAGATTTCGAGGCGATATTATTGCGTTTGTTTTTCGTTTAGGAGAAGTCCACGTCAGCGGGTGCCGCCCCTATTAGGCATCGCGTTTTGGACCTAATCGTGTCAGCGATCGTCGCAGGTGGCGTGCTGTGCGACGAAGAGGCGTTAATAAGCGACGCCGAATTGTGGTGCGAGAGTTCAACTTCAAAAATGGTTTTCTCGCTTTAAACAAAAATTACTTTAAATGAACTTTCAGAATCAAAATATTATCTATTGTTCTTCTAAACCCACCATATTTTGTAGTTTATCTTGGACCACCTTAGGGTGAAATAAACGGCTGCTTATGCGTCAAAACATACTTTTTTTTTTAGATTTAGGAATTTTGTTTACTGCGAGATATTTATTTCAGTGGTTTTAAATATTTTTATACTTTGTCTAGCTGCAGGGCAGTGGGTAAAAAGTTCTATTAAGTCCCAAAAGAAATTAGATATTTTTTGATAAAATAACAAAAATGTTAAAATTTTCAAAATTGTTAAATTTAAAAAAAAGATTTTTAAATTAAACAAACTTTACAAACCCAACCACATTGTTAGTTGAAAGCCGTTTGAATTTAAGAAAAAAATATTGTTGGGGCTTTACTAAAAAGCAGATTTTTCAGCAATTATTGAATGATGCCTAGTTGCACGCTCTGTCTAAAAGTTAAAACCGCACTCACGTCATCAAATATGTTTTTCGCCGAAACTATTTTTGAGCGTGGCTGCGAACATTGCGGCAAAAAGCCATAAAATATTATTTTTTTTTTTTAGAATTGAAAAGGGATTGAGCGCAAGGTCTGGAACGTTTGACATGAAATGACCCCATTTTGATTTTCTGGCATTTTTATTTTTCGACGTTCTGATGTTCGGCTTTTTTATAATTCGGCCTTTCGATTTTTTTGTGATTTTGATAAAGACCCGTTGTAACTGACCACGAAGCTGTTCTATAATTTTGAGATAGAAAAGATCAAGTTTTATAGAAAAACGATAATTTGTTTGACTTACGTAAGTTCATATCTGGATACTTTCAAGCGACAGCTTTGCCACTTATTTGAACATCATCAATAAATTGAGGAGCAATACGCGTTACCGATCAAACAGTCCATGCTATCCCTTCAAATGGCTAACGCATCATCGGGTTCTTGATCTGCAGTAATTGAAAGCCTCAAAAACGCAGGGTGTGTCGAATCAACTTCATCTGATTACCACTCTCAAGCCGATGAAATTGCTGTGTCCGGCAATAAGACTGCCGGAGGACCAATGACGAAACATGAAGCGTGGGCATATGAAGCCGCGCCTTCCGGTTTCAGAGCGCAGCTCTTAAGGCCCGACCACACTAGCGTCTCGCTAATGTGGTCAGGCTTGTCGCGCGACGTTGGCCGCCACAGGCTTCCAACCAAAACCAGTTTTCTCCTTCAGCGGCGCTACGGACGGCGCCGCACAGCTACTCGGTTCTAGCGCGGGTGAGAGCTCGCTGCTTCTCACAGCAGAAGAAAGGAGCCAATGGGAGGTGGTGTAGATAGTGACGTTACGATTCCATGGCGACGGGCAAGCCGGTTCTCCGCGCGTCTTTCACATTCCAAAGAAGCGTAGCGTTGTTTCGTTTCGTCTGCTATACCTATTTCCCCCAAATGCCTTTGCCAACGGAGCGGTTCCTCGAAGATGTGCGACTTTTTCCCTTTTTATATGACTAGACGAAGTCAGGCTACAAGGTAAGGACGCTAATAACAACCGCTGAGAAATTATAGAAGAGGAATTTCGAATCACAGGCGAGTTTCTGCGTGGGACTTGTTGCGCGTCGTGTGTCTTTTGACGGATCTCGTGTTGATTTCGTGACACTCTCGAAAGTGTCCTTCATCTCTGGCGCGCCACCGGAGCAGCAAAGTACTGACTTGTCCTTCGGCGTTTCGGTAGAACAACCTTGGCCGGACCGAAAACCTGCGCCTCCTTCCCTTCAGAGCGTGGTGACGTCGCAAGATCAATGAGCAGGCTAGGATAATCACATTCACGCTGATCACCAGGTCATTTTGGAAACGTACCATGCAGGCAGCGAGTGTGGTTTCGATGCTGATATATGCCAAAGATGAGAGCCGAAAAGAAGAATCTAACGAAGAGCAGACGACGAAAGAGCGGGAAATCCGACAGGACGCGCGATCGCGAGAGCCAGTGCTGTCTAGGGATGCCGCGAACGTTTTTCGAATCGAAAGTTCGAGGATCGAATCAAGCGGTTCGAAAGGTTCGAAAGATTTCGTATTTTCGAACTTTTTGTATAAAAAAATTCGACGGAAGTCGAATTTTCGAATTTGCTAAAGTAAGAAGTTCGACGCTTTTCGAAATTTCTAACTTATTACGCTGCAAAATTCGATGCTTGTCGAACTTTCGATATTGATAGACCAAAAAATTCGATGATTTTCGAACTTTAGATTTTCTAGCACCAAAAAGTTCGAAGCTTTTCGAACCTTCGAACTTCCTACGCTAAGAAATGCAATAATTTTCGAACTTTCGAACTTATTAATCTAAAGAATTCGAAAATTGTCGAACTTCCTATTCCTGAAAAGTCAAAAGTTCGACGAACTTCGAACTTTTAGGGTAAAAGTTCGAAGTCCGTCGAACTTCCAAAGACGGGCGGGCGGTTTCATTTGGATTCAAGCTGTGAGTACCTCAGAGCTAGATTTTTGCATGTGGCGCCGCATTACTTGCGAAAGACAATGCTGTTTATTTCAATCGTCTGGCATGCTTGGTTTTAAAGAAATAGATTCCCGAAGGAGCGAGGAAGGACGACGGGTTTTTGACAATTGTCGTTTGTGCCATATTTGAAGCGCGCTATAGCCGAAGATATTTATGGTAGAGATGTTAAACTTTTTAAGAATGTTCTATGTATAGCCTAGGTCAGTGTAGTTTTAAGATATGATTAGTATTTTTCAAGACGAGTTTCGAAGAAATATGCAAACATGTATCTATGGGCAATTATGCCCTAAGCTTGGTAATTTTTTTCGTCGTAATTGTTTGGGGTATCGCATTTAAATTAACACCACTGACAGTACATATCATTAACATCTGCAGAATACAAATTAATGTATATATTGTTATTTTTATTTTGAGGAATAAATTAACTCAGGGAAAAAGATTTCTAATATTGTTCAAATTCGGCATTTCATAATATATATATATATATATATATATATATACTATTTTTTTATTTTTTCATTTCACGTTTTTGGGACATGTTTCTTTTAGCCTGTACACATTTTGGGAAAATAAACTTTTTTCGTAGTTCTGGTCCTGTGAATATGCGAGAATACAACACTTCCGTGGATTCTTGAATTTTTTTTCTCCAGGTTTTTATTTTTTGCATTTATTGTTATGTTTTTTTATTTGTTAGTTTTTACTAATGGCACAGTTATTTAGGTCGAAAAGAAATAGCTTTGAACTTCCGAACCACCGAGCATGGGACGAGTAGCCCCTTCTGACAACGCGTTTATGACAATGACCATCTACGTGATCTTTTATGCAGCGACGAGCGACAGTAGCTATACATATGCATAAATAATTTCAGATTAAAATAAGCTCGACCATGCCCTTTTTAACAGTCCGAAATATCGGGGGGGGGGGGGGAGGGGGGGAGAGAGAGAGAGGCTGGAGCCCTCCCCCCCCCTTCCCCCCCGTTTTTCCTCTTCCGACGCTACTGGTATGGTAGAACGCTCCTCGACCTCAAGTTTTGTCAGCTTCTGTGCTTTTTGCTCGGCGTTTCTTCCGTCTCGGACAATAAACCTCCAAAGCAATCACAAACTAAAGAATTGTCAAGGTGCAGGCGAGCTGGTGTATGTTGATCATGATGCAAAATCCCTTGCAGGCGAGCTGGTGTATATTGATCATGATCCAAAATCCCGAGACGGAATAAAATTCGAAAGAAATAGTGTAAGAAGAAAGAGAAAAGGGGACAGGACAACGTCTCAAACTCAGTTAAGTTGAATTTGAGACGTTGTACTGAGCCGAGTTTTCAGCTGACTTGAGTTTGAGACGTTGTCGTGAGCTGAGTTTGAGACCTTGTCCTGTCCCCTTTTTTCTGTCTTCTTAGACTTTTTCTTTCAAATTTCATTCCCACTATCAGGATTTTGCATCATGTACAAACTAAACTTACAATACGCCAGCATCACTCGGGCGGCGTTCGAGCGGATTACTACCAGCGTGCAAGGGGGGGGGGGGGGGGGGGGGGAGGATGGCAGGGAGGCAGTTTGCCAGATCGCTTCAAGGTTTTTCTGAGCCTCAACCACCTGCCTGCCCCTGGCCGTTTTGAACTGGATGAGTATTGTTAAACAGTGCGTTCGTGTGATCACTACTGCGTGATGCACGTTAACCACCTCCCTCCCCCCTCCCGGGCTGGCGGTCACACATGCTCTGCACATGCCACTCTGCGCTGGCAAATAATCCAGCACATCCGGGACACTCGTCGTCCCAATTAATTGCCTGACCAACTTCGCGCAGTCTAAATATCACGCCCGAACACTTCTAAACCTGATTTCGTGAAAACCAGTGAGGCGCGAAAACGTTTAGCGCCGTTCACACTCTTGGGACCGAGTAAGACCGAGAGAGACCAGACCGTTTTTTAAGCCTTTGGCGACTTCTCATAGGATTGGATGCGCTGCAGCGGAGCTGGTCCTAAAGGCCCGTTCACACTCTTGCGACCGACTCCGACCGAGAGAGACTTCTTAGGACGGGATCCGCTGCAGCGGAGCTGGTCCTAAGAAGTCGCAAGAGGCTTAAAAACCGGTCTGGTCTATCTCGGTCTAACTCGGTCGCAAGAGTGTGAACGGGCCTTAAGAGGTCGCAAGAGGGTTAAAAACCGGTCTGGTCTCTCTCGGTCTTGCCGGGTTGCAAGAGTGTGAACGGGCCTTTATTTGAAACTGAAACTGTAGCGGAACATGGAAACCGGACTTCGACCTTTCCTCACTTAAAGTTGAAAAAAATTCGAAACCAAAATTTTTTTTTCGTTTTTTTTTCGAATTTAGCGCTAAAAGAGAATTGAAACCTTCGAACTTTTCGAACTTTATGTAGAAAGAAATTCGAAATCTTCGAATTGATCCAACTTTATGTCTATAAAAATGCGAAACATTCGAATTTTTCGAATTTCAGATCCAAAGAAATTCGAAACATTCGAATCTCTCTAATTTCAAATTAGGGAAAGTTCGAAATCTTCAAATTTCTCGAACCTCAAGTAAAAAAATATTCGAAATAATCGAACCCGAACTTTTAGAAGCCGGGAAAGCTTCGAACTTTTCCAATTCGAAACTCCACGATTTTTGAAAGTTGCGAATTTCTTTAATTCGAATCTCCGTACGGTCGAAAATACGGAAACCTTTTGAATTCGAACATCAGTTCGGTTCGAAAATATTGAAACCTTTCGAAATCGAACCTCGGGTGGTTCGCGGCATTTCTAGTGCTGTCACATGACGGCCGCAAATCGGTGGACAATGTGAACTCCCAGCGGCGCCGACCGGCAGCGCCGTTTGCGCTAGTGTTGTCAGGCCTTCAGGCGCCCGTTTCCGGCTTGAAAGGCCTTGGCGTCCGCGTCGCCGTCGCCGTCGGCGTAACCGCGCGTTGCATTAGGGGACGTTTCTTATAATGACGTAACATGTCCCGTAACGTGTGACATCACGAAGGTCACGAGTCACGCCACAAGGATCATGAGGGAGGAGCAGTAAATGTAGTAAATTTTTCCGCTATATATAGCGAAGAAAGAATCCCCCGCTAATTTTAACAGAAAAATTCCCGCTAAATTTTGGGGAAAATTTTCCCACCAAATTTAGCAGAAACATTTCTTAGCGGCGTTGCCGTCGCGTAACCGCGAGTTGCATTATGGGATGGTTCGCCGCTAAAACTAGCGGGGAAATTTTTCCGCTAAATTTAGCGGGGAAATTTTCCGTCTAAATTTAGCACGGAAATTTATGTCACGTGACCTCAACACCAATTCAACTTCCTCGCCAATTTTAGCTGGAAAAAGTTTCGCTAAATTTAACCGCTAACTTTAGCAGGAAAATGTTCGCTAAATTGGTCGCTAAATTTAGATGGAATATTTCCCCTCTGGATTTCGCGGGAAATTTAAGTGAAACCTCCCGCTAAATGGGAGGAGAGCAGGAGAGGAGGGGGAGGAGGGGCCTACCCCTCGCTTAGTACACTCCCCACCTCCTCCTCAAGAGCTGCGCTATTATTCGTCATTACAGATAATTCTAAACGTTTTTTATTTTCTCAAGTTGTCGTTGGGCAACTTTTCATTCAGATAGCGAGCAGTTTCATAGTAAAAAAAAAAAAAAAACAATTTCAGCCTTTCCACTTTGGTGGCGAAGGAAGGCCAGCGAAGCTGTACTCTTTTGGGAATGAAGTAATGGATATATTCTTGCTGTGCAAGAAGAGCAAGCTCAGTGGACCGTTTTCTGCGGAAGCCAAATTGAGATGAACTTACTAGATTATGATTATCTGCAAATGAAGTCATTTGTAGTAGTAAAATTTTTTCTAAGCCTTTCGAAAACACTGGCAAAATTGAAACCGGTCTATAATTACCTAGTTCATCTTTATTACCTTTCTTATATAAAACCGCTACTTTTGCCAGTTGCATTCGCTTGGGGAACACGCCATTTTGCAAGGAGAGGTTGAATATATGAGTCAGACAAGGTGAAATAATATCTATCACATACTTTACAGGCTTTATCTGTAAACCGTCGGCGTCACAACTTTTACTGTTTTTAATGCACGGAAGACAGATATTACCTCTAAATCAGTAACGGGACTAAGAAACATGGATGCACAATTGCGAAAATATATAAACTTGCAAGCATCTGAGTCTGGGGTGTCTTTGACTAAACTCACGAAATAACCATTGAATACATTCGCTAATGCGTTTCCTGTCACTTCCTCACCATCCCATTTTATCGTTTCTACTTGTTTCGGGGTACATGTACGATTCAGGAAGGAGGTTAGTTTTTTCAACAAAATATCAGTTCTATTACCACATGTCGAAAAGAAATGAACAAAATATGTTTCTCGAGCGTTTTGAAGTTCCTTGTTTAACTGGTTGCGATAACGTTTGAAAACTGAAAGTTTTTCTATCTCCCTTGTTTTCACAAATTTTTGATATAGCACGCTTTTTATACGAATTTTTTCAGGTAATTCCTTTGTAACCCATGGTTTACGAATTTTTCTAGAAGAACATATTGATTTATATGGAAAACAGCTTACAAAGAGTTTTTGAAATCGAATCAAGAACATATTGTACGCTTTATCTGGATCTGTTTCATGAAGGACGTCACTCCAGTCCATAGAAGAAAGTTTTCGTCTAAAGTCATCCAGGCTATCTGACGTTATATTCTGAAACTTTACTACCGCCGGTTTATTCTGTCTTTTATTTATGTTTATCTTCACACACAAAAATATACCGTAGTGTTCGCTTATGTCAGTGATTACTACGCCAGATTTAGTTTGTGATAGTGCAAACCTGGTAATAAACAAATCAAGCAGTGTGGAAGATTCATTAGTGATCCTAGTAGCCAAAGAAATTGTGTTCATACATCCGCCTGCTTTAATTAGCATATCCATCTGTCTTTTATCCGCAGTTTCTAGTAGCATGTTTATATTGAAGTCGCCCCCCAGGATTATATTGTATTTATTTTCATTTGCGAACTCAAGCAAAGATTTTAGGAAAGCAAAAAAAAAGACGAAATATTACCAGCCGGCGGACGATAACAAACTGCGATAAAACTGTGGCCTATCAATACAGACAGAATCTCGCAATTTTGGTGAACACAGCAGTAATCAGTAAGCATCTCGCAGGACATGCTCTCTCTTAGCAAGACTGCCACGCCCCCTCCCCGACTTGCGGTGCGGTTTAAAAAATACGTATTATACATCGGTAACTTTAGAACGTCATTAGCATCAGAAAACCATGTCTCGGTAAGCATTATGATATCAAAGTCGAAGCTGAATTGATGAAAAAAAAAGTCAAGTTAGTTTGCTTTATTTCGTGCCGATCGAGTATTTAATTGAAAACATTTGAGGGAACCGTCGTATTCTTTTCCCATGAAAGACTGTAGATCGGATGGAAGAAAGTAATCGGTGTCCGACGTCAAATGCAGGGCATCATTTTTATTTTTTGACGACGAATGTGCCGTATCATTCATTATAAATAACAGTTCTTAAAGTGAACAATAAACCAACAACAAAAGAACTTCAAGCGAGTTTGTGCAAATCATCCAGAGACCTAATCACATGCACCTGATCTCTCTCCTTTTTGCGCACGAGAACATTTCCATTTCTATACCAGACGTACAGCTGCAACGGAAAAAGAGTAGCACAAGTGACCAACGACAGGAGCGGCAAAATCGCGACACGCGGCGCTATCGTTCCCGAGCGCGCCGATAGCGAAAGTGCCAGTCACGTTCCATGTGTCAACGCGGGGGTGGCCGGCAGAAAGCAGCCCATCGTCACGACTTCGTCATGGGCGACGTCACGACTTCGTGTGACGTCGCCCATGCAGAAATTCAGCAGCAGGAGAAGCGGAGGAGGAAAGGAGGAGAAAGAAAAGAGGAGGAGGAACAGGGAAAGAGGTGGAGGAGAGAAAGAGGGGACGGTATGGAGGAGAAGGAGGGAATACCCTTCCCTCCGTTCTTTCTGATTCATACCCTCCCCTCCTCCTCAAGAGCTGCGCTCTAGTTTCGCATTACAGAGATTTGTGAACGTCTCATTTTTTTATTTCTTTGCCTTTTTCTGTATGCTCTTTGTGTCGGCTCCGATGCGTTGGCACCTATTGGCGTGAGGCGGGCCATGCGGAACAGCACTTCCGAATGTCCCACAGCCGTGTTTTCCCCACTAGGACATCAATGCCGTGGAACTTCCGCGGCTTCCCACGACTCTGGCAATAATCTTACCCGCACGCTTCAGTGGGTAAGATGATTGCCCACTGAAGATGCTTTGCGGTGTTTACGCCAATCCAGCGTCCCAACATACACATATCGCTGACCGAGTGTCACGTCTTCCGTATTCTAGCGTGTTACACGTCCTTGCTGGTTGCTCCTGCAAGCTCAATCGCTATGGAAATCTCACTGCGACACTTCAGCTCAATCGTCGTTGTCTATGGCTATGCGAAAAATTTTCCGCCAAAGTCCTTATTCGCAACATCCGTTACCTCAAGAGGGACAAATGTCTGTGACATCATTGTAAAACGGTGATGATCACAGAACGTTTGGAGCACATCCGGTCTAAGATATGAACTGACGATGCGTTTCACAGCGTGAGACGCCGGGTAGTTTGAATGAAAACTAGGCTTGCGTTTAAAATTATACGGGGCTGCCTGTCAAACGATTCGTTTCCGCACGAGGATGAAATACACCCAGCGGCGGAGGTACGAACCCATACTCGCTGTCACCTCAAGAAAAAAAAAAAAACAAGTTTTTCACATTGTTTATACACCGCGCGAAATAGTTAATCTAATATTTGGTTGTCGCAGAAATAAGCGATGTTCCTGGAATTTGAGACGGGTACATATTGATAAGATAACATACATTTAATCTAAACTGCATCGGCATCTATCTTAATTTTCTACATTAAGGACTACATCAGTAATGCCCAGTTTTTTTTCTATCTCAAATGCTCTACTCAAGACGCTGTATTTCGATCACTTCTGGTATATATAATTGCAGCTGAAGATAAAGGAAGAATTAGAAATATAGGAAAGGCATGCATCACCTCCAACGCTCGTGTGTATCTCTCTCTAATCCTTCCTTTATGTTCAACTGACACTATAGATAGCAATGAACCAACTTGCCCAGATTCAAGCCGTCATTGCTTTTGGTAGCAGTTTGGTATTTGGCACTCTATCTTAATTACATTTCTCAATATCTTGTAGTCATTATCTAAATTACATTTTGTTCGTCAGAAAAAATAATTGTTGAAGGAATACTTTATCGAAATAGGAACCGGCACATTCCAGCTCCAAGTTAAACCAATTGCGAACTAGAAGTTGAAACGATGAACACAAAAGAGGGACAAAGCGAGAACCAAAAATGCGCAATTAAAATTCCAACAGAGAACAAAAAAAAACAAAAACAAATCGGACACCGGAAAAAAAAAAAACAACATTACTCGGGGCTTTTTTTTGTGTGTTTTATCCATTACTGCAACAATGTCCCTTTTTCTGACAGTTTGACGCTCGCGGGAACAATCTGTGGAGAACGGTGATAATTCGACCCTGACTTATGCCATTCAGTGATGCCATTCAGCGCATCGGTAAACATCACGAGAGAGACGCGGTCAGTGCTGTGTTATGAGCTGTTTTTATATGGGTATTCAATGTTTATGTAACGTGAACTCCGGATATAGTGACTCGGGTGCTAAGTAAAACGATGCGTTGAAAATACGCATTATAAGACCGGTACAAAATGGAATTATCGCGTCTTAAACATTTTGATCGAACGTGCATTAATTATCTTGTCGTCTGGACCAGAGATACTACTCTTTGTACTGGTACTTCATAGAAGAACACTGCGTTTTTCGTCTCCTACTGTTGATTGCAAATAAATCAATCTGGTCTCACTGAAGTCGATACCAATCGCGCAGCGCGGAAATATCTTTCAAAGCTACATGTCTAAGTTTTTGTGCTCTACTGTAAGTACTCTGCAGTAATTGTAACTTGAGGAGTACTTAAAATACGTTATGAATCAGGTATTTAGTAACTCACCTTAAATACTGTCCTCCAGAATCATGTCTAACACTGGTACTATGGCTCCCCAAGGAGCCGGACGTTTTGACTACGGTTCGGTGGAAGCGAGTATCCTATTTTGACCCTTTCCGTTTCCTTCCTAGCAGTTTTGAGGGAATGGGCACCCTCATTCCAATCAAACATCATTCAGGGTAATTTTAGTCTTTCATAATACTAATCACTTCAACTCCTAAGAATTACACTGGGCACATTCCCACTCCTGGAATGGTTGAACCGTTAAATTCCATTCCTCTCGTCCCTAAGCGTAGTAAATGATTTTTAACCACTAAGTTTAATTGCGGGAAAATGTCTTTACATTTTCAGATGTCTATACGTTATCAAACGTATAGACATCTGAAAAGATATGCAAATTTCTTCCCAAAGCGTTAATTCTGAAAAGCCAAACGGCGGTCGCAAAACGGCCTCGGTGGCACTTCGTGCTGCAGATACCGATTGCGCAATGAAGCGTAAAAGGGTATTTGCGTCTCCAGCTCGACGCTCGCCTTCCCGCGGCGGAAACGGGAAGCGCTCTAGTGAGGGTCCCCCGATTCTCCTGCTCAGCGGGCACGGAGAAACTGCTTGCGATCATGGCTCCCGATTGCCGTTTCCGAATGCAAACAACACTCTTCACTGTCCCGACGTGGTGCTGCAGCCGGCATGGGATTGTACCTTACTGGAGAGTTCGGGAATTGCGTATAGAAGCAAACGCAAGCGCTGTGCGTTTGCGTTAGAATGGCCTGCTCCAAGTTGCGCGTGCGCATCGTTGCCATGCTCCGGTCCAAGACCGTAATTTTGGGCTCCGCGCGCGCGCAGCGTGGAACATTCGAAGCTAAAGCAAACACAGCGCTTGCGTTCGCTCGTATATGCAATACTAAAACTCACTACTGTTTCACCATTTTCTAACACCATCGAAACGTGCTGCAGTGAGCAGACGCGCAAGCAGATAGGCGTTCCTTCGAACTGGAAAGGCTGAGATTGGCAAAAACGATGGCAAGCAAATACGTTAGTAAAAAAGTGTAATAATTAGAAACGTAGTCCATTTTTTTTCTGGGGGGGGGGGGGGGTGATTTGGTCTGGAAGGAAATTGGCGGTGACTTTGGAAGTTTTGCCGATTGTCAAAAGTCGCTACTTTGATAGCATCCTCGACTAATCTAATTTTACATGAATTTCACACATTAGCTAGAATGTTGTCATTCATTTTAGACTTTATTTATTTTATAACTTGGTAATTGAAAATGATGGAATTGGTACCGGTGATTATAATTAGCAAACTTGTTCGCGCGTTTGAAATTAGGTCAAAAGCAACTAATTATTTTAGGGCTTAAAAATTGCGTATTCAAATATTAATATTATTATTTATATTATTATTAATCAAATCGCGGCATTGTATGCCTTCAATTAACGTTACAATCACAAAAATACGCCATTTAACCATAATCGTCTTTACTGAAAGGTGTCATTTTGTTTTCTTTTTAGTACATGAAGACCTCTGACATCGTTATCAAGATAGACAAACAGACAAACAGCGGATATAATATAAATTCATATGGGTCACGCGTTGCTTTAATAGCTCGCAGACTTCAGCTGCCTGACTCGGATTCCGTTTTTGAATTTTTCTAGTGAGAACTGCGTTTCTTAATTCATACATTTTGTGAACATATCGTATAAACGAGATTTATTCTGTTATTCTTGTCCTAGGAAGGACATTAAACCATATAATCTTCTAAATAGCCCAAAAAAGCCATTGATAGGCCGACAGTTCATTGTTTTAAAGGACAATTATGTGAGCGAGAAAAGGTAGCAAGAACGCACAAATATCAGCACTGAATTTTTCAACAACTACAGCATTCTGTGTTACCTCTGAAGTGAATGAAAGACCCTGTCTTTAAAGAGTCGATGGTTTTCTCGAATAGCTTCTTTAACTAAGTAATCACGGTGTGAGACACATTTTGAGTTATGAAAGAATCTAAAATTAAGATTTCGATACCGAGAAATTGAATCCAAAGTAAAGGTTAGTTTCGGTTTTGCTCCGAAATTAAAACGTACCTCCTGGCCTAAATATTACGCTAAATACCGTTTTTGTTTTGAGGATAAAGAGGTGACCTACGCCCATAACACCCTAGCTCCCTAGTATTACCAGGAATAATATGTGTCACTCAGTGAAGTGAGCAAACTAGACAGGCTCAGCAGCGGCACGCATCTCTCACCCTCACTAAACCGGCCATTGTAGAAAATGAGTGGCGCCATGTATAGTAAATTGGGGTCGCGAACTGTAGAGGTGGTCGCAATTTCGTGCGTCGCCAAGGCGTTTCCTTGTACTTTGTTTTAAGATTTTGTTTACATATCCAGGTACTTGCTCAAGTAATGAAGTGGAGATTCGGGCCAGTTGGTTCATTGCAAACGAAAAACAGCGCCCTCCGTTTGTTTTCTTGTATTTTTTTCAGCGATGTTTTTTTTACTTGCTGAAGCTATAGTTCTTCCAACACGGGCAGGGTTGTCTTTCTCACGGCGGGTCATTGCCCGCAAGTCTTCCCTTAACCTAAGGGCCGTTGCAACATGACACAAACACCAGTACAGCCAGCAGAGCCCCTAAGTGCACTTATCAAGGGGCAGGCCGTTTTGTAAACTAGACGAAGTGCCGTGGTGATGGATCTCGGGCGCCGGACATGTCAGCGGAGACCACGGATTATGTTCTATTGGTTGTGGAGGCTGGCTGTGGGGGTTCCTAGCGCGACAGAGGTTTTCGTGCAGACTTAAACGCAGCACTCGGTGAACTTCCCGGGGCGGTCTCCGTATTCTGGAAATACGGTGCGATCTTTCGCTGCGCTTGTGTTCGAAAGACGGAGATCTGTTGTGTCTGGTATGTCTTTGTCTATCTATTAGTTTTGACGTATTTAAAGCGCCGTTCACACTCCTGCGACCGAGTAAGACTGTAAGAGACCAGACCGGTATTTAAACCTTTTGCGACTTCTTAGGACCGGAGGCGCTACAACGGAAATGGTCTTAAGAGATCGCAAGAGGCTTAAAAAGCGGTCTGGTCTCTCTCGGTCTTACTCGGTCGCAAGAGTGTGAACGGGCCTTAATGCTCACACTCCGCGGTGGAGGGACGGTTTTCCCCATGATGCACGTCCTGGCGATTGTTGCCTGAATAATCGTAGTCTATTAATTTAATCCAATCATTAACAAACCAGGACTCGTGTCTCAATGTTTAGGCTCGACATGGTTAAAATCAGCGAAAAACGTTAGGAAGCTTTTGAAGAAAACAGAACACAGGAAACACGCTGAAGTGCACAAATTAATATATCTTCCAAAGAGAAGAAAGCAAATCACACCGAATATACAGCGACGTGCCAATGGCTAGCAAACTCCGGAGCGCGAGGCGATAGCTTTAGACCTTTAACGCTTTATAAGGGATCTTCCCTTTTTGTGATAAAGCCAGTGATGGCCGACTCACGCAGCGCTCCCCCAAACCCTGTAAAATAAACGCCTCATAAATTTCTCTGGTAAGTTGTTTCTTATATCTACTTATGAGGCGTTTCTTATACAGGGTTTGCGGGAGCGCTGCGTGAGTCAGTTATCAGTGGCTTTATCCCAAATATAATTATCCTTTTTAAAGCGTTAAAGGGTTAAAGCTATCGCCTCGCGCTCCGGAGTTCGCTAGCCATTAGCACTTCCTGTATATTTTGTGTGATTTTCTTTCTTCTTCTCTTTCGAAGACATGTTGAGTTGTGAGTTTCGGTGTCTTTCCTATCTTCTGTTTTCTTCAAAAGTTTCCTAACGTCGTTCGCTGATTTTAATCATGTTCAACCCATACCAACTAGCCCAGCTTGCCAATCTTCTATACTCAATGTTTAGGTTCTAGCCGTCAAGCCTGTCCTTGACAGATGACCTTTAGGCCTCCTGGCGATGGTGGTTTTTCCCGCACCAGCGGTCGAGATTACGTCGGAGCATGCATTCAATGGGATTCTAACTAGACCCTGTTAGGATGGGAAAGCTTTCGGCACACTTTCATAACCCCCGACGTAACGGAAAAAGTGAGAGGCACATTTAATCGTCATCACCCCACCCCATTCACTTTTTCACACTCTCATTTAACCATCGTTACTGCACTCCTCCCCACCCCACTGACCCATTTCCCTCACCGTTATTTAATCATCGTCACCCCAACTCACTCCCCTCTTCCCGAGCCTCCACACCAAGTGAGGTTACCAAGCCAGACGTAAAACTCAAATAAAGTACGTATGTAAAAAAAAAAAAGAAGTTTACAAATCCCTGTAATGCGAAATTAGAGCGCAGCTCTTGAGGAGGAGCAGGGGAGGACATACCCCTCCTCCTCCTACCACACCTTTCCTCATCTTCTCTCTTCCTCCTCAACTCACCTGCGTTCCTGTCACACACAGGGGCGGCGCTGTATATCAGAACAACGTGAGCCAGTATGGCACTTTTGGCGCTGCGCGTGCCTGTGGAGTGAATGGTCCCGCGTCCGGAAAAGACGGGCGGCGTGACTCTGTCCCTGTCGGGTAGCGTATGTCCGTTCTTTTACTTACGTTTGCTCACGACAGCCGCTTTGTAGAATGTCGCGGAGTCATGTATGCATCATCTTTTCCGTCTAAAACGTTTCAGTTTTGGCTGCGTTACTAAAGGCACAACTTTCATTCTCGAAAGAGCACGAGCGTTTCAGACAATCCATCCGCCAGTCACTTTGAGTGTAATGAAGCTCTTTCAAGAGAAACTTTGACCGTGCTTTAGCGATGCTACAGCAAGTCGTAAGCATTAGCTGAAGATAGGCGCAGCTGACCTAATAACCGAGACAATTCCATTCCCACTTCATTTCAGGCAGAATGCATCCATTTCCATTCCTATTCCACTCACCCCAACGCTGCCACTATTTCATTTTGACCCTTCTCCGGGGCAGCGGCAGTGCGGCATGACTACGAAGTGATTCCAACTCAGGAGAGGGAACTACGAAACACTGCTGAGTAGCACGTGCTATCCTCCGAAATGCGATCCACTTGACACGCCCGAGTGTACTAGGGGACGCTTCCATACATGTTCCAGTTTACAGTTGCTTTCTGTTCTGCCTACTGGGCTGTTTATTTTATGTTCACGTGCAGAGCAAGGTTTTTTGTGATTTTTTTTTTTTTTAGAAAATAACAATTGTTGACGGCATGAGAAATGTTTTGCTTAAGGAATTTATATATGGGTTTACTCCTTCATTCTTCTTGAAACGAGAATCTATATTGTTGAATCTCCCGCTCTGTGGTAAACACTGAGGTATATATATGTAATAAACTAATTGAGTAATAAACTATAGAAGATAGTTCCCGTTCCGAATAAAACAAATTCTTGTAAGGTTACTTGAAGTTAGTGATGCCATGTTGCGTGCCGGAGGTGCCGCTTGTCCTCGTGCCCTGACCTGAAAAATTGTAAATAAAAAAAAAATGAAAGCCGTTTAAATGAAAGCCCTGTAACGCCGGTTAGAGCGCAGCTCTTGAGGAGGAAGATGGAAGCGTACTGAGGGATAGGTGACTCCTTGAGGTCACGTGACCTCAAGGGGTCACGTGACTTCAGGGGGTCACGTGACCTAAGGGGTCACGTGACCTCATGGGGTCACGTCACGTGACCTTAGGGGTAACGTGACCTTTTGGGGTCACGTGACCTTTTGGGGTCGCGTGACCTCAGGGGTCACGTGACCTGAAGGGGTCACATGACCTTAGGGGGTCACGTAACCTCAAGGGGGTCACGTGACCAGGGGGTCACGTGACTTCTGGCGGTCACGTGACCTCGGGGTGTCACGTGACCTGGGTGGGTCACGTGACCCCCTTAGGTCACGTGACCTCAAGGGGTCACGTGACCTGGGTGGGTCACGTGACTTCTGGCGGTCACGTGACCTAGGGGTGTCACGTGACCTGGGTGGGTCACGTGACCTCGGGGGGTCACGTGACCTCGCGGTTACGCCGACGGCGGCGGCGACGCCGACGCCGCTCAAGCCGGAAACGGGCCCCTAAGAGCTGCGCTCTAAAACAAAATATGTTGGTGCGAGGCATGCAAATATGAGCTATGGTGGAACACATCAATTAGTGTGCCTTCGTTGAATACTTATACTTCATAGTGCATGCTACAGTTTGCTGCACGGTACTAAATTGCGTGATCGATTTGCGGGTAAACAACCAGGCACTTAAAAGAATAATGAGTCATGGAGCGTCTGGGGAAAACTCTTCAAAAAGATTACTTGTTCCAAGATATTTAGATAACAAATCAAGAGCGCGTGTATTTTTGGCGCTTATCCGGTCCGATAATGAGACCGTAGAGTTTAATTTAATGATGGATGAAGAAAGAATGAACATTTAACACTGGGACAAGAAAACCAAACATTTCAACTAACAACAGAAGATTAAATATTCCCACAGCGAGCAGCCGACTAAACCCAGGAGGGAAAGGTTGTATTTTCGCAGTGTTAAATCTTTATTCTTTCTTCACCTATCATTTGAACCAACACGCTCTTCTCCGAAGAAGTTTAATTTAATTCCATTTATTTCACACATTGTTCTCTCAGCGCTCGAAGACATTTCAGAGGTTGAAAGCAGAAAACGATTGACAAATATACAACAAAACTTACAGGTTATGTACAATAAAGAAGCATAATATTATTAATGACAGTTCCAAAACGTTCGGTATCCGTAAGGATAGCAATTGTGGTTCCAGTCCCGGGATGCACGGTGATAAGTGATAAATGAAGCGTTGCATCGTCCAAATTTGGGACTCCGGCCTCGTGCTGATGATTGAGGTGCGAAGACACACACGCAGGAAAGAGGAGGGGGGGGGGAGGTGATTAATTGCTTGCATAGGATGAAATTAAAGTAACTTTTATAAAATGAACGATGCGTGAGGAATCTTTGGCGGCTGAGAAATGGTGGAAATGTTAGGGTGGTTTTCATCCTGGTGGTGCTTGCATGCATGGGTAGTTAATAATAATAAAACGAGCAGATCTGTTTTCGAGAAATTCCAATGCCAGAATGACAGTTTCTTGTCGGGGATCCCGGAGAGAAGATACACACTAAAGCTTTGGACGAATTCGGGCTGTATAAAAGAGAAACTTTAATGAAACGGGTGCCAAGCAAAAATTACGTTTGAGGAAACCTAACCCGAGATTAGCATTAGCGTTTATATATAAAACATGGGTTTTCGATGAACAGATAGAAGCTATGTGCACATCGAAAATACTTCTTCGGAAGTACTGACTCTATTGGGGCTTGATTGAGGAAGTAATACTTCCTCTTATGATACTTGTGAGACACACGCATGTACAGTCGTGTGCGATATGAAGGTGAACGCTGGGCCGTCGACCGCTCCGTGCTATCAGCGCCATGAAGCGGCTGCCGTGGCAGCCACGTCGTGGCGCTGATAGCACGGAGCGGTCGACGGTCCGGCGTTCACCTTCATATTGCCGGCGGCGGTACTTGCATTTGTTAGTGCCGCGATTCATTGATCATAGGTGACATTAACGGGAGGCGGCGTTGACATCGTACTAGAGTATAGCTATAGCATATTGATCTTGCGTTTACCGGTAAATAACAATATCGCCAGCGAACATACACATATATGAGGAAATATTGGTTGGAAGGTCGGTATTATAAATGATAAATGAAATCAACGGCTTTGAAACAAATTCTTGGGTAGCACGGGAAGCAACAAAGACACATGAAGAGTTACAATTATTGGCAGTGACAAATTGTGACCAATTAGATAGAAAATGTTAAATTGATTCAAGAACGTTAGTGTCTACATTAAGCTATGAAGGTATGTGAAGCAGAAGTTGCTGAAACACTTTATCAACAATTTTAGCAAAATGAGAAAAAATGTAGTCTGCCTGGGATTTACGGTGAAGATCACAGATTATGAAGATCACGGGTGAATGACAGGAGCGGTGTTTCGCATGTGTATGTTACTAAAAGCCCATGTCGACTGGACTAAAAATGTTGCGATACTAAAAAATTGACAAGGTGAAAGGCAATGAGATACTCGAGAACCTTATAGGGGTCGCTGGTTCTTTAGATTGGGATGTAACTATCAAGGAATGTTTATCGCCAGCCTTAAAAATGGATACCACGTTCCCTGCCTTACAGTCTGAAGGCATATCAGCATTTTGGATTGATTTTTGCACATTTTGCTTAAAATATAGAAAAAAAACTTCAGTATCTTTAAGAAATGTAGAATTAGCCCCATTCAATCCCGCTGAACATATCAATCTTAGATTTTCTATGGTATGAGAAACAACAACTTGATCAAGAAAAATAGGATCTCCACAAAAAATTATCAGCTTTGTTCATCGGCAAGTTATATAGGATGCTGTTGCTAGTGAATGACACAACTAAACACGCTATTCTATACTTCTTCACATACATTGCTGGACAGATTATTGTCGATTGGGGTTTCAGGTGTAAAATTCGAATATACTTTTTATTCATAATATTCGCGAAATGCTTAGGGTTGTTAATGAGCATTGTAGACAATTATTCAGTGAAAACTGTTTATTTGGCCTCCTCGATGGGTTTTATCAATGGGATGAAGGGTTCAACGGTGTTGACAGGTGGTGAACTTCGAGGGACGAAACACGCTGTGATGATAATGCAGTAAATGCAAAGGGGCAAGCGAGCTGGACAAGAATGACGAAAATAAACCCTGGAAAAGGGGAACAAAGGGTACAAAGGAAAAGCACGGATATCCAAACACAGCTAGGTGACTGGTGCATGACCAAAAAAGTCCACCTGGTCCTGTTATTCAACCATTGACCTAACCAGTACCAGTGCAGTGCTTTACCAACTGAGCTAACGAGGAGTTAGACGTCAGTATTTGAAACGGGTTTTATCAGCTGCCACCAGTCTAACACCAGCAAGGGCGGATGGCCTGCATTTTAAGGTTATTATAATATTTCAATGAATGCAAAAGTGCAAGCAAGCTGAACGAGAATGGCGAAAATAATACCTGGAGAAGGGGAACAAGGGGGGGGGGGGAGGAGGGGGGAAAGGACGAATACAAATCTCCAAGCAACGGTAGGTGACTTGTGCGCGGCTGAAAAAATCCGCCCTCTCCTGTTATCGAATCTGGGACCTCCCTATTTCCAGTGGAGCGCTCTACCAGCTTATCTAACCGGGAGTTCGACGTCAGTAGGGCAAACTGGTTTTATCAGGTGCCACCAGTCTAGCACCAACAAGGGTGAAAGGCCTGCATTTTAAGGTTAATATTGTAATGTAATTAATGCAAATGTACAAGCGAGCACATTCGCTGGAAAAGAATGTATAAAAAATAAGACGTTTCGAAATCTCTTCTGCAAAATTAGAGCACAGCTCTTGAAGAGGAGGAGGGGAGGGTACGGAGGGGAGGATATGTCAATCCTGCTCATCCTCTCCTCCTCCCTTCCTTTTTCTCCTCTTCTTCCCTCGTCCTCCTTCGTCCTCATTTTCTCCTCCTCCTCCGTATCCCCCCTCCTCCCACAGTTTCCCCACTACAATTGGCTGAAAAATTGACGCCACGTGACCTCGGCACCAATTCACTTCCCCCGCTAAATTTAGAGGGGTTAAACGACGTCACGTGACTTTGTGTCACGTCACCCATGAACAAATTCAGTTTCACCGATAGATTTAGCTGGAAAACTGACGTCACTTGACCCCAAAAGCAATTCAATTTCCCGCTAAATTTAGGGGGGTGGTTGCGCCGACGCCGACGGCGACGTCGCTATACACGGAAACAGACGCCTAAGAGCTGCGCTCTGAAAACTACTAAGACACTTAAAACTGCTAATGTGTAGGAATGCGAAGGCATTCGTATGCGTAGCGTATTCCTACAAGCTGCGCGCCGCGCTGATCCCCGCCGGGGGACCCATACGGAGACTGCACGGGCAGGCTCTGGGGCCGGGTGCTTTGCAGAGCCAGGCCACCCTTTCCCTCTAACCGGCGGCCGTGCCGCTGCGCCGTGACGAGGGCTTCTCTGGGGGATGGCGTTCCTCAAAAGTATGCCGCGCGTCAGCCAATGGGGGGTTTATTCATAAATTCAATGCTGCAGACTGCAGACCTCTTTTTATGGGCCAGGGGAATTTAGGTGCCGTTTGGCGCAGCTTCAAAGGCTGACAACGCCGGTTAGCTTTATTGGAGAATTATTGCTTTCACATTAATAATTTCTGGAGAAGGATGTTTACGAAATAGGATCTTTATCTATTTGAGGCGTTGGAAGTGCATGTTAAACCACATGAATCGTGAACTTTGAGGAGCCCTTTTTATGGCAGTGTGTTTGTTGGTTATCAAGCATATTATTTTTAGAAATATTGGAGTTTGTTTTACTCGACGATTTAAGAAGTATATTAAAAATGTTTAAATAAAAGAGGTGGAAGGGCATGGTTAGTTTTCACATTGTCAGCATTGGCATAATCTTGTATTTTCTTTACGCGTGTTCATCGAAAAATACAATATTGGTGCTGCAATCTCTGGGTTGGTTGAGAACAAATACAACACGTTTACTGTTAATGATGTAACATTGTGTTTAGTAACTAGTTAATTCAGATTAAGCTTTATACAAAGGCTAACAAAGTAACTGATCTATGATGAAGAATAAATCGCACCTGGAATATCGTCTGTGTAAATATTAGCCCATCACAACGATACTTCAGGAGAGGCGTAGAGCTCAAACAAAGAATGGCGAGGATAAGGATATCCTACAACAAGCGCTCATAATCCACCGTTTATTGTTACTGCCTATAAACACTCAAACAATTTTGAAATCACTGATTGTGCTCAAGCGAAATCGCTCAGTGTCACCTTCTCCGGCAATTGAAACACAACCACCGCACCAGTCCTGTTTGTCGTTTCTGTAAATCTTGTATTTGTTGGGTCCTTCAAACACTTCATAGCGACACACTTTCCAAGAAAGCCAAGTGTTCGTTATAACAATAACGTAATTAATTATACATAGGAAACACAAATGAGCACAGTTTGTTTCATTTTGTAATTACACTTTTATTATTTGAAAAACGCACTCAGACATCTGTGGCACGTGAAAGAAAGACACTTTCCCTCGCGGCGTGTAATTCTACGTTTGGTGGCCCAGATGGCCCACTTGCAAAAGGTGAATTAAAATATAATGACAAACAAATTTTAGTCGCGTCCACTACTGGTAATGCGACGGGAACAATTCCGTTCGCACTGTTATTCTCCGAATCAAAAGCATGCCGTCTATTCTAAATATGGATTCATTGTGGCTAAATTTGAAAGTGGCGTTTCTTTTTTCGCCAATTCTGATTCCTTTTTTTATGCATGACGTGTTGCTACTGAATAGTCCTCCGTCATTGTAACGTGATTTGTATTTAAAGATAATCTGGAAGGCATAATCTGGTATATTACTTTGTAGGCAGCGAATTTTAAGATTATTAGGCGATACTTTAGCTGACACAATTTACCGTTTCTTTGGGCCTTACTAATGTCTTTATCCACTACCTGAAAACGCAGCGACCGCCTAATCATGTTTAAACTTATTTCCTGTGTTCGTGCCCCACTTTGATATACAGTCAGAAATTCATAAGATTAGATATCCCACCTTGAATGATCCTTTGCATCATCTAGACGGAACCTCAGAACCCAGTTGTCTTTCTGAACATCTTCACTCAAGTTTAGTGTCACGACAGTTTCTTGCTAAGTTGAGTCATGGTAGTAATTGAAGGTTTAACCTCGAACAGTCGCGTGTTTTATATCAGTTATAGACACGTTGATAGATTCCTGGTTGTGCGTAGCTTCATTTAGTGACGTGTATATTGATGCCTGCGCTCGGTTCATTCTAAGCAGGAGTTCACTAACGTATTTCAGCATTGCATGCATTTCGTTAAATTACTCGAGTTTTTCTACACTCGTTAATCCCTTGATTAAACTCGACTTACCCATAAGTCTCGAGGAGAAGGCCTTCGGCATCAACACAATACAATACAAAATGGTGTCAGGGAAGGGTACACTGTTAGCAAAAATAACACGCCCAGACGTGTAAACCGTTGTCCCATAGCGGACACGTCGAAACGTGTTCGTTTTACACGGAGCCATCTGTGTTTTTCGTCTACACATGAGGTGCTGTGTAAAGTTAACACGCTACACCGTGTTTGCCTTCCGAGAAGCACGGTTCAACGTGTTGCTTATGAAACATGGCGGCCAGCAGCCGAGAACAGGCGAGGGACGAGCCCAGCCAGCCGCGCCTTTCAGCCGAACTGAAAGCATACAGGACGCGTTCGTTCTCGTTCGATGTCTTTTATGCACAGTAAACAGTCTCCGAGCGGCATACGTAGCTACGTGCAAAGGTACGTACGTGCATCGTCGGCGGTCGGTGGCGTCGGCAGCTACGACAAAACCGCTAAACAAAAAAAAAACAAAAAAAAAAAAACGAATATTGAACTTACATGGATAAATTGCTCAAGCAAACTCTTGTAATCGGACGGTAACTTGCGCCACCTAGTGCGATTTCTAGCAACCAATGAAAAAAAAAGCAGGAGTCGGTTAATACGCTGGGAACTATCACGAGTAGACCGCTACTCTACATACATCACAGACAACACGAGCACCACGTAGGACACAGCAGCGGCACATACACAAACACAACACCGACACTACGCCCGACACTTCCTACTAACAACGGGCTCTCCCCGCGGCGTATATATGCTTGACATGTACGGGTGAGCTCGTTGGTCGCTGACCGTTACCGATTTATAGAAGAAGACACAAAATACCGCACAATGGACAGCCGTATGTAAGAACTGTTTGCATTTAAAAAGTATGGAGGCAAAATCTGTAAAATTAGTCCTTTGCGAAAAACAACGATGTACTAACAATAAATCTTAAACCGGCCATGAAAAAGTTCAAATTTTTGTTATTTTCATGCTCGACCAGTGTTATGAGCAGTCCGACTCGCTTGAATCAGATAGGAAAACAAATGATTGGGATTTTATCAGTACGTATTCAATAATCAATGGAAATTATACTTGCGCAAGGCATTTTTTATATATATTATTGTGAAGGACATCCGCCCAACACTTCACTTCCGCTAGTTGTAGTACGCGTACGGGAGCAGACGCCTTCACTTTTGGGGCGTTTTGATGCAGATTGTTGTCGTATGTCGTGTTGGTGTCGAGCGAAGCGGTGAGGCTTGGGAGTTTGTGACCGGTGTTATTCGTGATCATTAATGTGGCGCTGATGCGTTTTTTTGTTTTTGTTTTTTTTTAATATTTCTCTAAAGCCACATTGAAAATTCACGAGCCCGTGGCACTGCATTATGCTAAAATCGCGAGCTCCTTCTCTGTTGACGTCGTTTTTCTGGTAGCACTCGTGGATACTGCAAGCGTTTAAACAGTGCACAGTCTCGCCTACATCCGCGGTGACGTACTCGACCTGTTGAAACATATTGCTTGCGTCATTTTGGAGTACGCAAGGCAATTATCCCGCTGCTCTGGTTTCGGTTATAAAAGCAAGGCAAAACGCTCGTAGTTCCCGCCCTCAGTACACGTTGGACATCTTCCACACTTTGACACTGGATAACTGGATGAACGAGGATTTACATTTACTTCAGAGGTCACACTCGCCGCTTCCTCACCGTCGAGCAGCAGGATCAGCTGGCGACAAGCCGCGTATGAAAGGCTCGAGCATCAACAGCCCAAGTGCACTCGGTGCCGATGCGGGCGATGCGGGTTTCTGTCAACCGCTAGCCCAGCACAGACCGTGACCGTTCCAGCTCTTCGTCATGACGCGGTGTTGCAGAAAGCAGCGTATAATACCACTACACGGACCACCGAAGCGAACGCACTGTTATCGTAAATCTTGGCTTGTGATTGCGCCTAAATTTGTAAATAATCGTATTCTTTTTTCTGGAGACGCAAACGAAGGGCATAACAAAATCGTTTGCATATTCCGCATACCTCGCAAAAGCGTCAGTCACCTTGCGAGAAGCGCAAAACACGGTGTCCGCACCGTCCTGACTTCCCAGTCTTTTACCTGCTTTAGAGCAGTTTGTTCCTGTTAGTAGGTATGTCTACTGAAACTGCAACTTGAAACTTGGGGCAGTGCCAGAGGGAAAAGAGACCAATTCGGGCCTCTTCCCAATGTAAAGAAAAACCACTATGTTCTCTACGTAAAAAATTGGTCTCAGTTCATGCATCTGTGGGCAGGTAGAAAATCTTGCCCTAGTTTATTCACACCGCATGATGAGCGCAACAAACTCACACGAGTCACACGAGATTTACAGGAAAACATCGGTGGTGACTTAAGTTTCCCTGAAATTCTGTATAACCGGTCGTTTGCGGGACCGAATCATCTACTCGAGCGGTGTGCGTCGCTGTGCGAACACGTCGCTGTGCAAATGCAGTCTAACGACACGAAGCATAGAAACGGCAGATTTAGGGAAACTATCCGAAGTCCCTTGTTCAATTAAAACGACTTAATTTTGTTGAAAACGTCCGCAGCATTTTACTCACGGTATGCGTCGGGAATCTTCCACATTTTGAAACGGAACGAAGGAAGATTTACTTTTAAGAACGCTCGCTGCGTCCTCCCCGACCAGCTGGACCGGATCAGCTGACGACGACGGGGCTAAACCCGTCAAACGCAACCCCACAACAACCAATATGAGCTCCGCGTTAGTGCGGGTTTCTACCTACAAGCACCGCACCACACACCACGAACGTTTCGGCCCTTTCTCGCATCGCCGTGTTGCCCTAAACAGAACGAGATCGCCGAAGAACGCAGCGCTGTCGTGAACCTTGGCTTGTGGTTGCGCACTCGTGGACCCGTGACTCCCCTCGCTTTCAAAACACACACGACGAATGGTACTTTCCGTCTTCCGGGAACATCACAGGGGCACTTCTCCGGTCACGTCTTCACTATGTGCTCGCAAACTGCGAAGCTTCTCGCGTCCCGTCAAACCAAAACAATAGCGGCTGCCAGAAATTTCTCCGGTCAAACAAAAAGAACGAAAGCCAACCGGCTCTTGCTTCCACCGTACATCGACGTTGCGCTTGCCATGGCCAGATCGGCCAGATTGGGCCAGATCGCTTGCAGTTGAAGCAGTTGAAGGTTGAAGCAAAAACGGAACCAACTGCAATGTCACGTGTTCACATCGAAGACACGCTTTTTATATCCATTTTAACTGTTTTGAACGAATAATTGGACCCATGACTTTATTTGTGGTGTGTAAGAAACTATTATCAAGAGCCCTAAACTAAATGCAAACATGGGCGACATGAGGGAAGCCGCATTGCCATCGACCAGAAAATGGCGGCGAGCCACGGTAAGCGCGGGTTTCGCCAACGTCCCGCGACATGGCGTAATTGCTTTTGGTGCATATCTGTTTCCGAGACATGTTTCTTTCCGCGGCATTTGTCTCGACGGTCCTTTCTAAGTGTGTCCCCAAGCATTCCGGTGCTTCGATAGCCGGCAATGCCGCGGTCGTCGCCGGAGGCGATGCGTGTTATCGAGGTCGGCTACACGGTTATGCGTGTATGACCGAACCAAAACACGTTTTTTACAACCTCGCATGATATCTGAACGTATTATCCGTTACTCATCGTGTAAATTTATGGTAATTTGTGTAAATAGCGTGTTTTTCACCCCAAATATTCACCAAATACACGGCACTTGCTAACAGTGTATGAACTTGGGCTAGTTGGTCATCCCCCATTTCCGAGGGTAAAAGTGTTAAAACCAAAGGATAAGTAAGAGAAACGAAGAACACAAAGCGCTTGTTGTTCGTTTCTTTTACTTGACTGTTGTTTTTAACGCCTTTACCCTCGGAAATATTGGTGTCAGAGAGCACTTGTGAGCACGCAAAGAGCGGTAAACAGTCATCGCCCCTCTGTTTGGAGGTTTTAGAGGGTATCGAGAAAGTTCAACGTGAAACGAGGTGAATGCAAGAGGTCTGGCCTGTTGACGTACTAGAGTACTTGAGGATACTTTTACTCACTAGGAGATTTACTATCTACATAATTTATGAAAATTGAATGGTGAATACCTCGTGTCCTTCTTCCTAAGAAAAGACCAAACAGAATTTACATAGAGAAACCAATGGTCAGGCCAAATATCTACAGCTGCGCTCAGGCAAGGATATATCCCGCTGTTATGATAGCGATATCCTAAAATAATAACACTCTAGCAAATACAAAAAATTATTATACCCAAATAAGAACATGTTTATTCTTAGTAAATTAAAAAAAAATGTTTTGTACACTATAGTAACCGACAGTTTAGCAAACGCAGTGCGATGGTTAATACGTTCGCGTCTTTTTGCTGTGCGATTTTTGATTCCCTGTTCTTATGAGCTAAAGCCGCAATCGCAGAGGTGGCACAACAATATTAACATGCCCCGGATCCAGCAGGCCCTGCTTTTCCTGGAGGGAAGCTGAAGAGGTGCTTGAAAAGATTGGCAGCGACCTTTCCCTTCAAAGTCCTAGTGCATCAAATGCATTATAGGAAATTGGCGAGTGAATGGGTCTTTCACGTGACGTATATTTCTCCGCTAAATTTGACGTAGAATGTGAATGGAAGTTTGGGTCGCGTGACATCAGATCACGTGAGGTTTATTTTTCCCTCTAAATTTCGCAGGAAAACTGCATTTGTTGCTAGGTCACAAAGCGTGGAAGTTCCCGCTAAATTTAACGTGGAAACTGAATTGATGTTCTGGCCACAAGGCGTGAATTGTCCCGCTGAATTTAGCGGGGAAACTGAGTTGATGTATAGGTCCCATGCCGTTAATTTTCTCAAGGTCTGTAGGTCAAGGGACGTCACGTAACGTCATGGGAAGGCACTTCCCCTCACTAAATTTAGCGGAAAATGCGCGGTCGGAAGGGCGGATAGACGAACGCACGGAAGGAGGGAAGGACGGACAAACTTTTAGGATTAGGAAGTGGCGTTAAAAAGCATTTCTTGTATTCAAATCGAGTTAGAGGTGAATTTTAGCATATTTGGTTTTGTGAATTGGAATATCACGAGCATTTGAACCAAACGGATATATAAGGCTAAAAAAAAAAACGAACGACAAATTGCTGGGTCCGATGTCACAACGAACGGTCTCAACTGCCTTGCGCGTGCCCCTTGTGAGGGAGAGCGCGCAGCGCTTTTTGAGTGCACGGGTAAGGCTTGCTGAAGGCGCGGAAATATTGAGGTATCTGTATACTACGTCATGATTCCCTCCTCACACAAAGCGCGTCTGGAAGGACGGGCTTCAGCGCTATTCTGAATGCCCCGCTGTGGCTACTTGGCGCATCAATCTGAAATATGACTGATATTCCAAAGAGTCTGTGACGAATTTGTCCCGAGCGAGTATACACGATTGACCAACCTCCCCTTTATTACCTTCTCTCATAGCCAACATCGACTCGTATTCGTACTCGTGAATGCCATATGAATATGATTTAAGCGTTTTTTTTTTTTCTCAAATGCGGAGGTGTTTTAATTTCCCTCTCAGCTGTCCGTGACTCTAACCACACTATGCGGCCAACAAGTGTTAAAATGTGTGTCTTTGGCGTATCGGCACGCCAGTAAGAGCCTGCCAATCAAAAGGCAACATGGATAATGCCCAAGCAACGCAAGATGACGAGATGGCCAAGCGCGCGTTTTCATTCGTTGAGGTCGGGGCAAGCAAGAGCACGTGGTCGCCTATAGGGGGTGAACAAACGCACTAGGTGCTCGATCAAATTAAACTTTTCAAATAGTGTCCCATCACCCATCGAATTCATGTGCTTGCTATAGCGGACCAAATTCATCGGAAACAGTAAATGATCCGTGATACTACGCTTTTTCTTTGGGTGATGATAGGCTTAGCCGGGGATAGGCAACACGCCAAAACAACTAGCGCCGTGACAATGAACTTTTGGCGTTGCATGTAGGGCTGCGTTGGATTGTAGCGTCGGGTGCAGATACATTTAAAATGAAATATGGCAGAGTATTGCATTTCGCCTGATTGCTAAAACCATTTCCCTGGTCATTCAGACACATATGCCACACGGTGTTCGTGTCTGCAAATGTTCATTAGCTTTTCTCTGCGAAATGCTCACTTTATAGTAGAAAGCGTGTCGTGAAAAAATTGACATATCGCTTTTTTTCTGCCTTTCAGAACGTGGACTGCAAGGTGTTCACGAGTTTCTGGCACTACGTGCTGATGGCCAACTACTGCTGGATCCTCATGGAGGGACTGTACCTGCACAACCTCGTCTTCCTCGCCTTCTTCACGGACAGTTCGGGGATTATAAGATACGTCGCTCTTGGTTGGGGTAAGTTATATTTTTCTTATGCTCACTGCTCCAGTGAATGTATCTCTCACTTATTGTCGTTGACAGATTAGCCGGTGCTTCTCGTATCTGTGAATCCTCGGAAGGATTCAGAGTATTGCACTTCGTTTTCAATGACCTGTCGAGCGGATTTGCTCTAAAAATAGTAGTATTCAGATACGCCAACTTTTAAGATATCGCTAATCAAGCGTCATCAAAAGTTGAACACCTCTATTGAGAAAGGTTTTATAGTACATTGCGCTTCGAATTTATTCAAAGATCAGTGTAAAATATAGAAGGTCAAGTGTGGGGGTTACTCTTATCGTAGTAAGTATATATTAAATTTTCTGTAGACGCCATTCGCCAATTTGTTGACGTCATCACCACATCGTAACTCTGAAAAGTTTTGTATAAAACTTGCAGGGCTTCCGATACTGTTCCTTGTTCCTTGGGTAGCAGTAAGAGCAATGCTTGAAGACACGTAGTAAGTATATGACACCCAAACTGTTTTCGTCCAGTCGCTGTTTTCGGAAAATAATGCTGGTTCTTGTTCTCGTCTGCCACTTTAGTTGCTGGACAACAAATGACACGAAATCTTACTTCTGGATTATCCGAGGACCTATCACGGCGTCCATAGTGGTAAGACTGTTTTCGACCTTAGAAATAATTGGAGAAATTTGCTTGATCGCGTTGTGGACTCTTTTGCGCTCTCTTCCAAAATGAAGCACTCTTTTCTTAAAGTCTACCACTCTCCTGCGCAATGATGCGGAGAATGGAACATATTTGAATCGTAATTAAGGCAAATATTTAGGCAGGGAATGGGTGGCCGAGTCTGTTTGCACACCACAACCCGAACCACTAGGAACAAAACTCTTGCCGTTGCGGATCTATCCCATTACACTGCCCGTTTATATCGGAATAAGTTTCGCACCTGCGCAAGGTCACGTAATTACTATTGCATGATGCTTGTTAAAAACATTATTTTTCACGTCCGCCAAAGTCACCGTACTCTCGCAGGTCAACCTCGGATTGCCTTGGTATCTAACAGAAAATGGGATCTAGCTTTGCAAAAAAAAAGTTAAATAAGTATATCTGATAGCTGTTGACAATTTGGAACGCACATGAAAAGAAAAACGCGAGAAGCTTCATAGCGCAGCGGACGTTTTGCTAAGAAGTTTAGTTTTTTCAGAGTCAATCAGAAAGGACATGCGAGGAACTATTCTGAACATGTAACGACAAATAAAAAACTTAACGCCGGAGCAATGTTTGTAGCTCATGCATTTTACTCCGTATATTATATGTGTCGCCACACATAATTTATGCATCTTCCAATATAGGGATAACTTTAAAAAAACGTGTATCCCTACACTATTTATTTTTTAATTATTTTAGTTTCGTTTCACAAACGTGGCTTTTTATAAAGTTTCGTTATTCTAAACATTTATTTTCTAGTTCCGTCTATGCTTTTAATTAAAGAAATAATAAGATTATACTCTTTCATACGCCTCGGTAAGATAGGTGATCGGAAAGGTGCACTGGTGCAATTCTTCATCTTTACGCAGTTGGGTGGTGTTCACTAAAAAGAAAGACACAGATATTTTGACTTATTCATAACACACATTCTAAAATTAAGCAGGCGACCCTCACACGGATTTGTGTAGCCCTCGAACTTGAAATATTCATTGCACAGCATGATGGGTGGCATATAATAGAGTGACATTCAGGTGAAGCCAGACTATCATTTTTGAACTGAGTGAGTTGCTTGTGTACAGATGTGTTTGCTGTCTTCAGGTTGTTGTTTTTTTTTGTTTTTTTTTTCGGATAAAAAAAAGGATGTGTTCCAAATCGTCGATCTTTTTTATATATTGACAGTCCAAACACTATTTCTTAAATAAGACTATATAAACAATGAACCACCATAAAAAGCATTGCATATAAGAAATAAAGAGTCAAATTGAAAGTTTCGTTATTATTTACATGAAGGTGTACTATGAACTAAAAAACAAGCGTTCATTTTGTCCATTTATAAAAGTAGCTAATGCCACCTCCCGAGTATTTCACCCAGTGGAAAAAAAAAATTGGTGTCCATAAACAAAGTGAGGCAACAACTGGGCGGGAAAATTTTGCCACATTAAAGGCTACCAAGAAACTTGAAATATATATTTCAGTTTTTTTGCAATCAGGTATTATTCTCGTTTCCCCGCAGTGTGTAATTTTTCATTGATCTGAAGGTAAGTGCGCAAAAACGATGGTGTAAATTAAACATAATCACACTTTAAACAATCTCGAGCGAATGCTCTCGAGCGAAGCACTTGGCAGAGCCAATTGCTACAATCTAAGGCATGTACTCAGCGAAAAATGAGGCTGATAATGCGTCTGATCCTCGACAAACGACCTGCGATGTGACGCTTAGCACGGTGAACCTCCATGCTAAGTGCTACTATTGCAGAAGGTTTTCTAGTTTTGTTCAAGGAGGTCGTGAAACGTTGTTTTTTTTCGAACATTCTGCGCTAAGTGCTAATTTGGATTACCGGTCATTTATTACGTAGCCCACGCGCATTCGTTTTTATGCGAAAGCATTAACTGTCCCATGGAGCGAGCCGACGTCATCAGCTTTGAAACCGCGCCAAACGGCACCAGCTTCACCTCTTTCTCCAAGTGAAGTCAGCTCCTAGCTATGAACCACACGAAAAGCCTAGACAAGGGTACCTAGTTTCCCCGATCCCAAAAGAGCGGAGTTAAGCGGATGGATTTCGGCTTCGGACCCAATGGCTGGCACGCGTCGACGAGGCTCCCATCGACCGCTCCGCGTAAGTTTCAACGACGGTCGCCCCATGGCGCTGCGTGTCCGCGAGGCAGCGGCTCCACCCCTCCACGCCCAAGGTCAGCGCGCTTGCTCGACCGTCGACGAAAGAAGGGAGCGGAAGAGCGTCGTACAAGCTTTCGCATTCACGCCACATCAGAAGTGCTTAGGTGTACCTCGAGCCTTTTATTGCCTGGATTCCTTTATTAGTGTAAAACGACAATTTCAATTTTCTGGAGAGCTTGCATCTCGATTCTACGACTACGTCACAACAAGACAGCCAATCGGAAAGTTTTGATTTCTGACTTCACACGTAAAAGTCAAAGGCGACCAGATACTTTCCTCAGATGCAAGGTATGCGATCGGCTCGGCCTCCCCGAGCTTCAGCGTCGCTTAATCGAGGGCAACCGACTTTTCGGCTTTGCGCATTATGCGGACACTTCTCTGTCGACTACGAGACCGGCCATCAGCCGACGGCGGCACCAACAGTGAACGCGTCGCGAGCTCTCTTCGGCGAGGTGCTTGCGGTTCGAGGGACGTGTCCGTTCTTTCTCCGGGTAACGCTTCGCCGTCCTTCGATGTTCAAGTCATTGTCCCGGTTAGAAAAAGATCGAAACACACGTAACCCTGGCTCCTGCAAGTGTCGTTTGGGCCATCGCAGTCAGAGGCTGGAAACCAGGCCGCTCTTTACTGTGGGTCGTCTGGCAACTTAGAAACCGAATGTCGTTCACTCTATCGTACCTTGTGCCTATTGTCTCACGACGCACGCGGTCCGCATGGCGAGTGCTGGGGCGCGCACACAACACACGCCAACGACGCAGAGCACACACCATCACCTAAGCCTTTCACACACAGAAAAGGCGCAGCGATCTTCAAACGACAAGAGCCGACGTAGCGATATGTTGCTGGACAAAATAAATCTCGGATGTGTTTCAAAACAAAACTTAGTTTTAGAACGCCAGTAAATGCGTTCCTATTTCTATAACTTCCTTTGTTATTATTAAAGCACAAAATGTAGTAAACTAGATCCACAACCTTACACACGTATTCTTGTGACGTTTGTTCCTCAAGCTGGCCAACCATGTCGTATGGTCGTTCCAGGCAACCCAAGAAAAACGATTATAAAACATGTTCTATAATATCTGAACGCAATACTTCGCCGTGATATTTGGAATTTAGGATGTCTGAGGTTTCAATTTTACAGAATTAGGCCTGTGAATATCTATTTTATTGCACGACCCCTTTAGAAATATTATCTGCCCCGTAATTCGCCGAGCGATCCCTCCGTAGGTTTCTGCGATTGGCTCTAAGTGCTATGCGAGAGAACAGAAGTTCCATATGTCTTAGAGTGTACGAGACACTCCGAGTGTGGAATTAAAACTTTGTGGTGTCCTGCTTTTTTCTTTAGCCTTTACTTTTTCGCAGTTTTAAAAAAGCGGGAACAAGTTCCTCCCGCATTGTGCTCCACCTTGTCCACTTCAGTGAGCGAACGTTGGATTGACGGTGGGAGAGGAGGAGAGTACACTCGCTCATCTCCAGCGTCCCCTTGCGTTGCGGGAGTAACATGTCGCGCTATTTTTTAAAGTGCCACTGGGTATGGCCTCGGGGCATTTCGTAATTACGTAGTTTTGCACGCTTTTTTATGTATTGAGCAAAGCGAAAGTGTGTGCTCCGGCTATCGGAAGGGGCAAGAGCACATTGCAAAGAGCAACTACAAATGTCGGTGTCCGAGTTTTATTATAAGTCAATTAAAACAAAGTTTGCTCTATATAAGTAACAAGATATAAATATTTTATGAATGTAATCATTTATTGGGTCAATTCATCGAAGTTCAATCACAAACAATAGTCGGTTTTACGAGAAGCAGGTGGCATGGTAATTCGGATGTTCATCACCTTACAGTGCACATATAATACAATTTGCTTACCCAGCTTGTTATAGCATAAAAAACAACGTAAAAATAAACAAAATCTTAAAACCAATACTCTTACAAACTCTTTCCGAGATGTATTGACAGCATCAGCCACAGGCAATAATTTTATTTTGGTATAATACTGTTGCCCATATTTCTGATTTATCGCAGGTGAACTTCTTCCTATTTATCAACATTACAAGGGTACTCTTTGTAAAGCTGTTCACCACCCAAACCCACCAAGCGAGGAAGTACAGATACAGGTGAGACAAAGTGCTCCTTCTAGAAAATATTATGGACAACCTCAACATACTTCCATTATTCAGGAACTCCCTGCTTTGCCAGCTGGCTTTAAAGAATGGAATACAGCACAACAAAAGCGGTACTAACAATATTGTATCTTAACCTGTTGAAAAAAGTGGTAATTTAAATGGGATGCTGACCGTTCTTGACTGAACGATGTTTCAAACTCTCCCACTCATGGAAACAAAATTCCGACAGGCGTTTCTAGTTCATATATCTGTCCCCACGTGGCGTATTCACCTTTAACTTTTATGCTCCGTGCAAATTTCAGCCACACCGGAGTGTGAGCCGAGTAAGAAATAAGTAACTTTAAATATATAAAAAATAATGAAATAAGCTGCGTCTTGCGGTTACCGCATACTGATAACTTTATCGTTATCCCTTGCTATTCCATGGCGATACTGCGTTCAAAAGAAGAACACCGGAACTTCTAAACCATTTCGCAGAAGTCATAGGCTATAATTAGTGGTTCATTTCGAACAGGACGTATTTAAGGAGGAATTGTGAACTTATCTATTTCAGGGCCATAATGTATTGCACCCTGATAAATAGGGTGTCCCAAGTCACCAGGCTCGATGTAATATGAACCGTAAAAATCGACGCTTGCACGTAGCAATCTGACCCTTTTTTTTAAAGGTGCATTTCACACGTCGGTTTCTTTTTTTTTTTTTTTTCCGTGTAAGATTGCAAAGCGTAGCTTCCTTTTTGTAAAAATAGTGCCAAAACGCTTCCCAGGCTCAACGGCGGACGGCAGCGCAAACGACCGAGTCGAGTTGCGGGGTGCGTTTCACGCGCGTATTCATAGATGGCGTCGGACGCAGCATCCGAAGGTGCAGCTGACCAGCGAAAGAAAGCAGACGGCACACAGGCGAAATTCGTTGGTAGCAAAAGCGCCATCGTTATGCAGACGCGTTTTTTTTTTACTTGAAGTTTTGTTTTTATTGTCCGCATTAATGTTTTAACTAAAGGTATATAACAAAAAGATTATGTTGATTTAAAAAAAAAAAGAACAGGTTGGTTGTAAGCATTTTCGATAACGAGGTAGCGTCATCTACCAATACGAGCGCCAAAAGGCGCCCCGCCGCTCGACTTGGTTGCCTGTGTCGCCGCCCGCCGTTGACCCTGGCCAGTTTCTTGGCCACATGTTCTACAGGAAGGGAGCTACGCTTTCTAGTTTTACAAGAGAAAACGACCTGTGAAATCCACATTTGACGAAAAAATTAGATTGCTACGTGCAGGCGTCCATTTTTACTGTCCATTTTAGATCGAGCTTGGTGAGTTGGGATGGCACAAATATTTGGGGATGAAACGCGGTAGTGCGCTAAAGTTAGCACTCGTGCAATAGCTGCGCAATGCTGCCGGAGCACAAACGCGCATGATAATTTTAACAACCCTGTCCTTCATGCCAAATTATAAAAAAATGTAATAATAACGCATACCGAGTAAATTATGGGTGGTTGGACCATTTTGACGTATTCCTTTTCATCTTCGCATTTGGGTGCCCGCGCTACGCAAGAGAGCGTTTTGAACCTGCTGCGATGAAAAATCCTATAAAATGAACCATTTTTGTGAAAGCTTGTCTCGAGGTGGAGACTATTCGACTGTTCTCGGGCCTTTCTTTTATCATTCCAAATTCGGGCTTGCGCTCGCCATTCAGGAACCTTTTGCGATCGGGCGAATTTTTGACTATTGACCTATCACAAACTTTATGGCCCTCAACTACATGCTCCTGCTTTGGCAAATTCTTTAAAATGAGTCTTCTTTGAGAAAACGTGTCTTGTTTTGGACATGGTTTGACTGTTTCTGGGCATTCGTCTATCATTTCAAATTCGGGCACCCGCGCCTTGTCCGGGGGAGTTTTGAGATGCACCGAATTCATATCTGGCGAAGAAATATCAAACTAAATTCCTCCGACTACAAGCCGGTGCTTTTCTTAAATCTTGGGCTTCAGCCCACTTCGAGGAATGTGATATCATGTAGGATATTCCAATACGCTCGTCTCTTGACTTTCTCCTCTGTTTGTGTGCAAAACGAAAGGGATAATGAATGTAATTAAAACATTTTGATCGTGCCTAAATATTTTTTTTTTTACTTCGGAATGTTAAGTTTAAAAGAACAATCATACTCTCATAGGTCGATTGTTCTCGGCAGTTCTCCCAATCCTTAGAATAAAATGCACTTTGTTGTAATCAAATTACATTAATATCTCGGGAAAATATTTTTTAATGCGTTTATAATTTTGTTTGTCGTAATATAAAACACCTGGGTTTGTTTGCTACTTTAGTGATGTCAGTAGTAGAAAGCTGGAAATGATCTTAAAAGTCTAAACGAAAGCAGATGAGTCTTATTTTGCGAATTGGTCTCAAGATCCAAAGAAAACAAATTTTTACAAGAAAAGTAAATTGTACACATTATAATATAGATTCTTCTGGTTTATTGCAGTTCAATGAGAAATATTATATTTTGTAGTATTTTTAAATTGTGCTGGTTCAAACTTGGCTGTTTCTCTAAAATTTGTGTGAGGTGCCTCGGAAATGTATATTTCTAGCCATGCAAAACACGTCCTAGACACTAAACCAAATTCCATATTATTGTGGAGGTATGCTTTATAATTTATGCAATCATAATGAGCTCTTCTCGGACAAACAACGAACTGTACACTTTAATTAACTTCGACACTATCCGTAGTGGCAATATGTCAAAAAGTTTATTCGATGGAGGAACGTGCACTTTATACGTCCTCATCTTGAAATGTTGGCACAAGCATAGTGGTATACGATAGAATGGAGTAGTATCACGGCAAATTGTTCAAAGTGTAGCGTTTTGATGTTATGGCCATATTTTTATCTTAAGTGAATGGTCTCCCATGAGAGCGGTGCCGAAACCCGCTAGCACAGTATCACACATGGTTTTGGGGATGTAAGTTCTACAGAAGAAAGAAATGTTGCGCAATGTCACCCTGATCACTATATTTAAGATGTTTTTCCACTTGATAATTTCTACACAAAATAAAAAAATGGTTTCCATGTATTGAATACAAGGACGCAAACAGGCGGGTGAATATTTAGCATGACAAAGAAAACCTGAGACCGCGGGAGACCCCGAAACTATCCAGTGAATGAACCATTTTTAGCCGGAGTCCCGGTTTTTTTTAGGCTTAATATTCACCAGTTGGCTTGCGCCCTTACATTAAGTTTATTAATCCTACAAAATGTAAACCTCGCCCTCCTTCCGCATACGTTATTCCCCTATTTTAGTGTGTGCACGTCGTTCTTACCCACAGACTCGGGATTTTGTCAATGTCTTAATGTAGATTTTTCTGCGCCATCATTTGTGTAATAAATATTGAAAAAAAATCAAGTTGAAAGATTTTTTATAAAATCAAATCAATACTGCTATTCACTAAATGTTTGCACTCCTTTATTTTTGACTACCAATCTTTGGTGACCAAAGCAAACAACAGTCAAATATCGAACGCTTTGGGCGTCCCGACGGAAAATGCAACCTGCAGGTTCAAGGTAACACAAGCTTTTTCAAAAAGAATACAAACATAAAATGAAAAACGTTTTTTAGGCATGTGTGGTGCAAATCCTAAAATTACCACTCGAAGACACATCTTCGTGCGGATTTAGGAAAAATAGACATCATCGTAGGCTACAGGACCTTTTATTGAGGCAAAAGGCCCCCAAAATATTGGAAGGATTTGACTCCGTTTCTAAGATTGATCGAATCAGTGAGAACCTGTAAGAAAGTACTATCTAGCCTAGCTACAAAAATGAATCACATACTAAAACATGTTTTTTTTTTTTTTTCAGAGTTTCTAGCCTCGATATGCTTTAAACAGAAAACGCTCAAACACAGATCTTGCAAACATGGGAATTGGCAGAAAACGAGGACAACGTGCGAACTGAGAAAACAAACTCTAATTTTGTTTATTTTCCTTCCGTGTACACTGCCTATGTATTTTTAGAATGTGGTACACCTGGAAGCAGTATGGGTTGACTCTAGGTATTGGGTGGAGTGATGCGAATTCGCATGCATGCATTTTAGGTGCGTAGCGACCGGGTTTTACAAAATTCAAGCTCACACGTCCAAGCTGGACATCTTCCAAATTTGCCTTGTAATACCATCCATCTAATTATTCATGTATCTACCCCATCATAATCTAACCTACATCACTTGAACGTTTTACCTCTCAAATAACATCAATATTTTACACCGCTGATATAGCAGGGGTCCAACCTGAACGTAGCGCATTGATTAGCCTCTTTCTCGGCATAGGCATATAATCGGAGACTGCTAGTCACTCAGTGCATCAAAAATAAAACAAAAATAAAGAAAAATGGATGAGTGAAGGCATTGGGAGTACGCAAGCGAGCTGGGGATTCCGATAAATAAATAAAACTTGGGTCTAAAGATGGAGATAGAAGGCACATAGAAATAAGAGGACAAACAAACACACTCGATGTTTGTGTGCGTACCTATTTCTTTCTTTTAGGTGTCTTCTTTCTCCTTACTGTTGAATGCCAGGTCTTAATTTCTATTTAAAATGAAAAAAGTTTGTTCAAGAGTTGCGTGGGTAAAATGATGTGCACTTTTCGTGTGTTATCTAGATAACGCTGGCGGTTGTTCAGACCACACTACTGTGCACATTGCATAATCGATGCCCCCGAAGAAAAACAAATAGCCTCCCCCAAGGGAGTGGTGACGTGAACAGTTCAAAGTAACTTTATGTTTCTTCTTAAGTATGCATAGGAAACTTAATATACACTAGAAGCTAAACAAAAACTAGTGTAAATTGTTTAGTTAAATAATGTTTTTGCGACTTCCGATGAGACACATTGTCCCGTTAATAAAAATATTCCATTAACATTTTTTTTTTTGTATTTCCACCTAATGCCGCTCACTTTTCTGCGTACGATGCACATGTTGGTGCTGCGATGGTTAATAATAAAAAAAAAGAATATAAATCAGTGTTTACGTCTCAGACGTCCTCGAATTGAGTGGCTATGCTGAGACGAGATTGAATGCGTTTTTTTTAAATATTTATATGCCTGAAACAAGCGCATTGTTAACAATAAATATCTAGAAGATGCATGTTCAAGTAGCACGCCAGATGCTCCTAACCTGGCACAAGCTTGGCAATGAGGCCTACCTTGGCGCTAATATGGTTTTCCTCTAATACGTTAATACGTTATTTTGTGACACAGAATTTTTCCTTGGCATTTCTATAGATTCTCTATAGCTCACCAGTGAATTGCCAGTCAGACACAAGCCAAACGTACCACGCATGAACCGAAGATGTAGCAGTGAATCCTAAACCTGACACATATCCGGCAATTCCGACCAAAAGTTACCACACAAAAAGCGAACAGCCAGAAGTGAAGCCGATCTATGGCACTTGTTCCGCAATTTAGGCCCGAAAATGCCGGATAACAGCCGATCTAGCGTCAGTGAAACCTAATTTCGTTACTGATATCACGAATTAGAGTCAAACACCCAGACTCTGGTCAAAAAATGTCAAGTTCGTTTTTTTGTTTGACTTCCTTTGGGATTTTTTACGCTCTAGATGCCGAGACAAAACAAAATTTTGCCTAAACGACTATGCTGCCTGGGTAGTAACATCTACCACTTTATAGCGCCATTGTGATGTTGGATTTACCACTCTGGATGCTATGACAACATTGACCTGCCATCTACTAATTCTTCTCTAATTAATCTGATTTTGTGTGCCACTACAGGAAGTGGTTCAAGTCGACGCTTGTGCTGGTCCCTTTGTTCGGCGCCCACTACGCCTTTCTCCTTGGAATGTCCTTGGCTGCAGCGGGCGACCTGCTTGAGCTGGTGTGGCTCTACATCGATCAGCTGTTTTCTTCATTCCAGGTGACCTCTTTCTAACAGTGCAGTAGTTTTCCCAACGCATACAAAATGCCACCTCCGGTAACATGACACCTTTAAAAATAACGTGAACAAAATTGCGCGCCTATTTTTTAAAGAACTAGTAACGTCGTTTTCTAGTCTTTTGAACCAATGGCGCACGCGCTCCAAGTTTGTGTTTCACTTCCGTCCCCGTTATTATTACCTCTTCGCTGTTTTCAACAGTGACTGGCAGCTTAGGGAGGTCAACTACGGTCAAAAGTCGAACCAAAATATATGACAGATATCACTTTGGTAGCATAAAATACAACCCCAGCCGCACTATTACGTTAAAGTAAAACCATGTTCTTTAGTAAAACCAGTATTAAGACGCGACCAGTTGTTTTTTTCCGAGAGGTGAGCGGTTTAGCTGTTAGTCCATCAACACTGGGATATGACATACAGTTTGTGCTTTGACTCTTTCTCACATGCTTTTATCTTGTTTTGTAAAGTAGTGATTAAAGTTGTTTCCCGCGTTTTCCTATTTTTTCGTAAGCCACGCCAGTGTTTAAGAAAACACAGAGCTGATCATATTCAAGTTTTTTTTTTGTTGTTGTTCTAGTTTTTACTCTAACATTCCTATAAATTGATGCCACCATCTTCCTTTCTGCTCCGCGAAAATAAGATTCTCCGGACACGCCAAACCCTGCGTTTTCTAGCTCTCAGTGTTTATATAGGGTGCCTGAAATGCCGAGGCTCGATCTCAAACGGGCAGCAAAAATCGCTGCCCGCACTTAAAAATTCGAATCTTTCGTCACAGGTGTATATCACAGGTGAGGTTTTTGCTTGTAAAGTTACGAGGTTTAGCTCCCTTTTCCCTTTCTGTAAAAAATAAGGTAAAATACCTTGCCAGGCTCAACGGCGGTGGGCGATGCGGAAGATTGAGTCCAGGGGCGGGGCTCGATTGACGCACCTATAAATCGATGGGGTCAGGTGCAGCGTCGGAAGGTAAAGTCGAGCAGCGAAAGAAAGCGGAACAAGCAAAAGAAATACAGCGGCAGCAAGATCACAGTCATCATTTAAAGGTGCTTTATTTTATTTTTGTTAATTCAAGTTTTGCTATCATTGTCCGCATTTATATTTAAACCAAAGGTACATTAATAAACAATTATTTTCACTTTAATAGACAACGATGGTCGTGGGCTGTCTTGATATTATTTTTTTCAAAGTAAGCCGGAACTAGAGTTTTTTATAGGCTCCCTATGGGATTCAGATATGCGCATCTGTTTTTCACGTGCCGCCACGCCACTATGCGCCGAGATCAATCACGTGAGGAGCAAATGATCCCGCGCCGTGCAGGCAAGTCGCTTCGCCGAGGTTGCACGTCCCGGCGCATGTTCCCCTGATTTTGCCTCCTTCTCCTTTCTTGTTTTCCGTGCGCGGCGGCGCGCGCACCGCCGCTATTCGCCAAATTCAGACACGTGACCGGCTGCAATCGACTGAGCACGGCTCCTACGGGTGCGAGGAGGGGCGTTCCCGCATAATTTAAGATTTTTAGAGAGCTGAACCCGCAACTCTGGCTCCTGTAGAGATCCCATACAATAAACTCTAGTCGGAACAAGAACGTAGCGCCATCTTTTGATACCTGCGTGAAACACGCCCTGCCACTGGGCCCGGTCGTTTCCAGCGCAGTCTTCCTTTTACCCTGGCAATTTTTTTGGCCCTATCTTTCACGGCAAGCGAGTTACGCCTTCTAATTTTACCCAGTAAAACCAACCTTTTATATACACCTTCCAAGAGAAGCTTAGATTACTACGTGCAGTCGCCGATATTTACGGCCCATTCTAGATCGACCCTCGACATTTTTACAGCCTATATAATAATTAACAGTTCAAGGAACGTGGAGCACGGCCTATTATCTTCAGGTTCCTTCCTTCATGTTACGTTTTCTGGCGTTCTTACCAGCTGATGCCTGAATTTGCCTGGTACCGGAGCGATAACTAGATGCCTGGCAATCGCCATGCCTTGCATTTCTTACAGCAGCGAGACCAAAAGGGTCTTCAACACTGTTCAGACACAAAGCATCACACTTTGTCCGGAAATTGTGACGCTTAACTCAAGGACGTTGAATGCGCTAAAGCAAATGCAGCCTCTGCAGCTTGAAATTTAAGTAGTCTAATCTCTACGTCTTTACATCGCCTGGCTTTCTTATTATTAGCACATATGTCTGTGTTTCTGCCAACTCGATTCAACAAGAATATAACTCGGCGGCACTTACCTTTCAAAAACTGAAGCCGTACGACGAAATTCAAACGATAATTGGGTCATTTTTACGGTTTTCCTTTAAAAGGAAGCTTAGGCACTTTCAGTTTGGCAGTTTAAAGCTGACTGCACTTCGTACAGTTTTGTATTGTCAATTTCATTAGGGTACTTAATTTGGACTGAAGTAAGCGTAAACTGCTTTTATTTCAGAAAAAAAAAAAAAAAAAACGGGTGGGGATTGTAGAGATTGACGGGTAGGGAAGCACGTCGATGACGGCATTTTCGCTGGTTTTACGCTCCGACCTGGCGCTGTCCTGCTTTTGAACTGCCGCAGGTGGCGAGGCTACTGCCAAATATCTTTTTGCCCCACTACGTCGCTTCTACTAACATACTAGATATAAAACTTTAAACACCTAATTTTTAAGGTTACTACATTCAAACTCTCACAATATTTCCCAATTAAAAAACTTCCTCACCTTCCCTTTAAAGTAATACTCTACAAAAAACGAGGATGAAGCAAACTAGAAGAATAAGACGTCGATACTGTTTGCGTCTAGTCTTTCTCACCCTCGTTTTCTGGTGGGCTTTGTTTGCTTCTTCCTCGTTTTTTGGCGCAAACTTTACAGGGGAAAAAAGCATTCACCCAGAGAGCATGGCTAAATTACCAATTATTTTGAAAACTGAACATAGGTAATATAAATAAAATCAAAATAATTTCAGATCATAGGTAATCCAATTTGAATAAAGGTTACTTTAAAAGGAGATTAAATTGGCCTGTAGTTACTTTTGAATATGTCAGGCCGACATTGATCCATTCCCCCTTTTTTTTTAAGTTGGCGTTCAGGGCAGTAGCCTTCCGTGATGACACGTTGGCTGTGATGTCTTCTGCTAAACTCAATTACTAAGTATTTCGGTCTTCAAATGACGCAGCCTGTTATAAACGGAATCTCCTGTTCTCAAAACAAAACTGCAAAGCAAAAATTTAGGAACACCCCAAAATCATTCGGTGAGATCCGGCCGAAATCTTGGTCTATTTCTCCCAAAAGCACAACGTAAATCCAGACTCCCTTTCGAGTAGTATTCTTCGGAAACACCAAAATAGCGTAAGCTATCGCCTTTTATTTGTGAGGTGGCCGGATGTTGTTGCGGCAGAAACGCCCCGTCAAGAGAAAGGAAATGGTATCTTTCGGATTAAAAGTAATCCTAGCGTTTGAAAACCCAAAGTAAATATAGACCTTGATTTTTTTTCGGCTTAAAGGTTTTAGAGGAGAGGCACATCTGAAGTGAAAAAAACACACGAAAGGACAATAAAGTATTCTGTGAGCTCCAGCGCTGCAGTCTAGAGGGGAAAGTTCTTAGTGTGTCGGCGACAACATGAAAACGTGGTGTCAACAACTGAATCATCGACATTTTTGTTTTGTTTGTTAACGTGTTTTTTTAGATGTCTGCGCACGAAATATAATGGGTTATCTTCATATTTTCGTTAGTATTTTACCTACGTTTTGTACACTTTTCTTACAACCATACATCAGGCTTTCCGCCTGTGGGACCTCGTTGGTGTGCTATTTTAATATAACTAGAACTCTTACTTTAGACAACCTTCTGTAATAAAAATAATTTTCAACTGGTTTTCTTAAACCTCTAAAGAGAAGATACGGCTGTCTTAAATATTGAGTGAAAATTACTATAGAAGCGATCAATAATGTGATTAGATGGGCGAGTTGGTACATTGCAAAAAGTATAAAGCGCCGAAAAAAACACGGACCGAGAAACGAAGAAAGCTACGACACATTGCGCACTCTTAACTGAAGTTTATTTGTAAAAGCACTTAACATTATTGCCAACGGGAACGCACAGTCATCAATCAATCCCTGCCCAGCTCACGTTTTAGATAGTAACACTCATCCGTAAACAGGGCCTAGACGTTTCGCTGATGCACTTGTTTCCCCTAGCCCTAATCTCAAAATCCTCGTGTAGTTCGCATGACTCCTTGTTTTTTGTATTTTGGCGAAATTTGCATTTTGTTGAATGATGGGGTGCAAGAGCATCTGCTGCAATGAACGGCGAGATGCCCTGACGGTGTGGTCCTGAAGGAAGCTGCGTGTTCGCGGGCCCGATCAACACATTTGCCTGTTTGCTCTACATAGCTTAACCCACACGTCATCGGAATCTCATACACGACGCCACTCGTGCAGTCTGTGTACTTCTTCCCACGCGTAGTGATGCACGGGTCTGTGATCGGCTGGGGATTATTGATTCAGTCCCGACATACTTCTTTATCTAATTTGAAATAATTTATTACATTACTTATTTTCAAAAAAGGTATGGTCATCTTAATTGTACTGAAGTAATATTATGGTCTTTGTTTTGAGATCCGAAAGTGACATTTGTTTTGTCCTTCTGCATTTGCAGGGATTTCTGGTGGCGACGCTCTACTGCTTCCTGAACGCCGAAGTGAGCTAATTCGCAATCCACTCTTTTTAAGCTGTCAAAAGCAGATTATGCATTTATATTCATTTCGTGTGCGGCTTTATCTTCGAGTTATAAAATAAGTTTCGTTAATTGTCTGCTCAAGGTTAACCCGGTATCACTTCATTATTGCTTAGAAGAACTGTTACCACGAGAAACGTCTTCTCAATAAGTAAGCTATCTTCTGGAATAATTATCAGGATTCGCCACGGTCATGGTCATGTAGACCTACTGGTTAGAGCAGCACACTCTGAAAGTAATATTCACTAGGTAAAAATACAGTAACTGCTGGTCACATATGTTACTAGGTGCCTACCCAAGCAGTTCAAATTTAGCCAGTCATTGGGGGCCAATGGCTGAAAATGTTGCTTTGACCAGTGACCAGACGGTGGCCAGCCATTGGCTGATGACTGGCCTTTCTCTGGACAATGACCAATGACCACTAGCCATCAGCCATCGGCCAAGCATTGGCCAATGACTGGCTACTTTCTGGCCATTGGCCAACAGAACAGATCACCAGCCATCTGCCAATGCTTGGCCAAATTCCATGCTATTTGTGTAATAACTGTATATAGTAACGGTCAAGCTACTAACGGTCAGTAGGCCAAGAAATTATTAACAGTTACTGACCAGCCTGGTATCTCACACTCCCTTTAGCTAATAACCTGCACTAACTCGCACAAGACCCAGGTGGTGCTAGTCAACGTCAAATTAAAAATTGACAAACAATAGTATTACCAGTGGGATACACTTTTTCCACGCTGTTTACGTGCAGATGTGCACAGGCATTATACATTTAACATATACAAGAAATTCGAACACATGACACACGCACAACACGCACATGCACGGTAACCCAATCGCTGTTCCCAATGGATATCCATGCGTGTTTTATACTAATCATTTGAAGAAAGTCGGTTGCTCAGTGGCCACCTCGTCTGTGAACGATGTTAACAGTTTCATTCTGCTTTAGACCCAATGTGGTTCTCAATATTGTTCCTAACTATTCCAAGGGATGTACACCTTACTAGTAAGTAATGGTGCACAAAGTGTTTTTTCGCGACAGCCTATAAAACAGCGTTCCCATAGATCCCAGCAACCATGTACTGGCTTCCCCGCATAGCAGCTGCAGTTTTTACCTGTCCCGCGTTTGAGGCAGTAAATATATATTAAAAAGGTAGTAACGGTCAGAAAAAAGGAAGTGACTGCTGCATTCACCCACTTTTTACTTTCTGTCGCACATTTGAGGTAGTATATAGTTGGTAAAATGTTGCAATGGTCAGAAATAAATATTAAATATAATAAATAAATGAAAGGCTTTGACAATCCTCTGTGACGCAGAATTAGAGCGCAACTGTTGAGGAGGAGCAGGGAAGGGTACAGAGGGGAGGAAAGGGTTGCGGGTGGAATTTACCGAAAATTATGGGACAATGTCCTGTTAAGTTCTCCCGTTAAATTTAGCGGAAAATCTTACCCACTAAATTTAATGGAAACATTCTCCTGCTACGTTTAGCGGCTAAATTCTCCCGCTAAATTTGGCGGAAAATTTTTTTCGAAAAGTTTATCGAAAAAAACTTGGCGCCGAACGTTTTCCGCGAAATTTAACATTAAAAATTGCACGTAAACTTTGCAAACAATTTCTTCGCTCGGAACAAAAGTGCGGAGAGATATCCCCGCTATATTTAGCGGAAAAATTGCCCGCTAAATGTTGTAGAAAAACTACCCCGCTAAGTTTAGCGGCAACATTTCGCGCCAAATTTAGGTGCCGTGTGACGTCACGTGTGATGTCAATATGGGAGACGTTCCATAATGCAACACGCGGTTACGCTGACGGCGATGCCGCTCAAGCCGGAGACAGGCCCCTAAGAGCTACGGTCTATAAGTTAGTAACGTCTGAATTTACTGGCTTTTTGTTACGGTTAACTAAGAGCGCAGGCACTTGGCCTTCCAGACTGTAAAAGCAAATCTGCGAAACTGGAGAAGATCTCTCATTCTATGGTTTCGGCATTGAATATTGATTTCTGTTCGAGCAAGACGTAATGCATGTTGTAAAACACGAGGAGTGAGATCAACGATGAGCAAATAATGGTGACTGGAAAAGCTTGAACCATCCAGTGACAATTTATCAGAACGGAAAACAAAAGTGAAGCATTTTATGAACCAAACTAAAAGTAAAAGAACTGGTGATCTAATTTTCCGAAATAAACAATTCAATTGCTAATTACGCCACCTCCTGTCCTGGTCTTCCTTCGTATCTTTAGCGTTTCTTGGCGCATTATCCGGTAATGCTACCCTAACTCGAGCACAAGAATAGTTTGGCGCAAAGCGCATGTTATGTATAGTGGAAGCATTGTTCCAAATCTGATCAAGCGATAGCCCCACACTGTCCTCAATTCATGACTTTGGTACACACGAACACTAGCTCCACTTCAGCTCCAGCAAGTGCAAAATATACTGCTAGCGCTTCGTTATTTACGCTGCAATAAGAGTACGCTGTTTCCAAGGCGGATGTCTCATTATTCAGTTGTCCATTTCAGGTGGGTGCCGAAGCACGTGCCGCCATGGCAAGGCATCGCCGGACGTGCTGCTCGGACGGACTTCCGATGCGGGTGAACAAGGCGCAGGGCAGTGGTCGCGACGAGCCCAGGGTGCGTCTGTCACTGCTCACGCGCTCGCTCACGCTTATCGCCACGCTAGAGGAGCGGCCACTTCCGGCCAAGCAAGACTTCGATATACGTAAGCGATAAATGTTTTGTCTTCCTTACGTGTCTCAAAGAAAGCTATGTTGCTTGTCATTGATGTGTCGAGGGATGCTTTATTTTGCCTTAGTGTGTAACATGTGAATAGGGTCAGCTCTTGCGAAGAATGACCAAAACCACTTAAAAGTGCCTTCATCGCTCATTTTTCCCCTTGTATATTGGAACCAATATTTTCCCCAGAAACCACGTATAAAAGATGTAATTTTTTTACTCCGAGCGAAGTACCAGAAAACAGAGCGGTCGCGAGCAAAGAAAAAGAGCAATTTACCTCCTAAAATTGTTCTATGCGCGTGCCTACTGTAATTTGAAGCGCTTTGTTAAGGAAGAGATCCCGGGCACGTCCGTTTCGATGGTGTCGGTTTATCGTTCCTCCTCGTGCCGTTCATGATCTCGTGGTATTGCGCTCCTCTACCTCCTTTTCCTCTCGTTACCTGCTACCAGATGGCATAATCTACAACAACTTCCCGCGCCGGCCTGGAGATGAGACCATGAATTCCCATACCGCAAGATGAGGAAGTTTAAGACGGCACAGAGCAGGCGCAGAAAACACGAACTCATGAAATGTCAATGGGGGATACAAAAATACACAAACAAGTTGAATGAACACTTTGCCGAATCCCACACAGTTTCAGTGAAGTCAGGATAACGCAATGCTTGTAGCAAACAAGGGGTGTCCATCGTTCTGAGCCAATTCTTAGTTTGAGATGTTGCCTTCAAGAAGGAGAAGACCTTGCATAAGGCGCCGCATTTCTTGTCCGCTTGCAAGGCGAACAGCGCACTCTTGGTATGCCGTCTCTTCCAGGAAATGTTGCTGTTATTCTTCCAAGTTCCAATAGGAGCGGTGGCGTGTCGTTATTTACGATAACAATGTCTCCCGGTTGAATACGCGGAGACGTCGTTGTCTGACTCTTATGTGCGGAGTGGAGAACTCCTGGGCATTCGTCTCTCCAGCATTGCCTTGCTTGTAACCAGCTGCTGAGAGCCGGTCCACGTACGACTGGTAGTGAGAGAACGTCTGCCGCTTTTCTGCCGCAATCTGCTCCATCGCATCTTTGAACTTGTTGACCTTCTTCTGCATGTCCAACTTCTTTTGGTGGAGCTTCTCTAACTGGCTGTACACATTCTCAGAGGGCTGAGCATCTTCGAGCTGCTGAGCAATAAGCTGCGCCAAGAACAGGTCCTTCTTCACGTCGCCAAGCTCCTGTTGCAGGGCTTCATTGTCCATCGTCTTCTTGCCAAGCTTGTTGCTCAACTTAGAAACTTTTTGCTTCAGTTCCTCGATTGATTTGCTTAATTTGTACTGTTCCGTCTTGAGCCTTTCGATTTCCCTGAGGTACTCTCGGAAACTCTTCTCCTGAACCTGGCTATGGTTGCTGGCAGAGTTCAGCTTTCGCTCCAAGCCTGTGTTTCTCTCTCTAGCCGCCTTCAGTCTTCCTTGCAGCTCTTCCGTCTCCACGGCCTTCTGTTTGGCGGTTCGCTGGCTCTGAGACAGCGCCGACTGAAGCTCCGCCTTCTCGGCCACCAGGATACCGATGGTCTGGAAGTGCACCAGGAGCTGGTCGTTGATGGCTTGAGAGTAGGTTCCTTGAACCGTCCAGCCGAATATGGTTTCTACGGCGGTGAGGTCGTCATTCATGCGCTGGATCCGTCCCGTGACGACTTGCCAGTAAAAGTCTGAGCCTATGAGAACGCCGACGTCGTTGTCCACTCTGGCTTGAACCCCAGCAGGGATGATATCGGCGGCTTGAAGTCCGCTGGAATGAAGTTGTCTCAGTAGATTGTCATCTAGCTGCTGGTGTGATACTGTACACAGGTCTGGGACCTCCAGTGCTTCAAGTGATATCTTCTGGTTGCCTTGATGGCTATGGAGGGTGACAACCACTCGTCGACAGGACCGTTTGGTGGCTGTGTTTCCAAATGTGTATATAGTAAGCTCCTCCTGGCCAACGACTTCACAGCCTAGTTTTTCAGAAATGTCCTGCCGGATAAACGTGCGCTGACTTCCACTGTCCAGTAACAGCCTCAGTAGGAGGCTGTCCTTAGGGCCCACGTTCTAGCAGTTTGCAGCAATACAGCAGAAGAGCGGAAATTGGTGGTTGGGGCGTTCACGACTGTTGCGCTGCCTTCACGAAGTCCTCCTGGGTCTGGGTTTTCCGATGCGGCTAATGTGGGACGTGAAAGATCGCAGAGTGTAGTCAGGTGGTGACCTCTACAAGTGGCGCAAGTCAAGTTCCTGCACGAACAGCAAACACGAGCGATGTGATTTCGCTTGCCGCATTTGAAGCAGCAGCGTGCTCGCGCAAGTTTGGTTCTTTTTTCTTGTGTTGAAAGTCTAGCCTGGCAGTTTTGCAACGTGTGCTGGGTGGTATCACACAAAGGACACGTGGCCGCTCGGTAGCCAATAGTCTCAGTCAAGAGTGCGAGTGCGGAAGGGTGGCTCGCCTGTACGGATTCTTGATGTGGTATCGCCGATGACCCATACTGGGGAGAGTGACTTGGGTGTTCCATTTGGACATCTTCTTGAATCTCAACTTGAGTCTGTAGAAATAACATGATGACGCGAACCTGCTCTTCCGGGCGCATGTCAGGTGTGTCGGCTGATGGTGTCAGTACTGCTTCTCTTAACTTCTGTCGGTATAGTATAGCCAGGTCAGCAGGAAGGCAGCGCAGGAGAACACGATGTAGGACGACAGCGTAGTTGCTAGGCGGGACATCCAACCCTTGAAGAGATGTTGTTCGGAAGCGTATCGCATCGTAGAGTTTACGAAGCTGTACTGCGTTGGTTGAACTGGTGACCGCAGGCAAGCTCAGAAGCCGATCAATGTGATCATCAATTAGAATGTCCCGTCGTCCAAATCGGTCTTGTAGGGTCTGTACCGCGAGGTCATAATTTTGTTCTGATAGTTGGATTCCTTCCACGGCTTGCTTCGCGTCATCTGTAAGATACGTGAGAAGGTATTTAAACTTCTCGATTGGGGGGAGTTCAGAATTGGTGTGTATCGTACAATTGAAATGATCCCAGAACCCCTGCCAGTCGCGACGGATCCCGGCAAAAGTCGGTACCTGCAGTTTCGGTAGGGCGACCGTCCTGTGGCTCCTTGAGGTCAGAGTTGGAGGAAGACCGCCGGACTGGGCTCTGTCGAGAGGGACGTTGGACGTGATATTCATGGGTTGTGGTACAAAGACTTGAGAGTCGAGGGCGTGTCGGACGCGCGTGAGGCTATGACTGATGCGAAGACGGTACTCCTCTGCTCCCTCAAGCTCGGCCTCAAGATCGTCATCTGAGGTGGACGTCTGGATGTCGCGGTCAAGGCGGATTAGGTCGCTTTCTTTCTGAAGCAGGTAGTCCAGTTGTAGTCGGAGGTCTAGCTCTGTCGTGTTCTCGTCTTGCAGAAGATTGTCGATTTGGGTTATTGTTCGGCTGACGGCTGAGCGGACGATGCCACGGGTTCTTCGGCTGCGGTCCATCTCGTTTCCCGGGTTTCGGCACCAGTGTTAAGGAAGAGATCCCGGGCACGTTCGTTTCGATGGTGTCGGTTTATCGTTCCTCCTCGTGCCGTTCATGATCTCGTGGTATTGCGCTCCTCTACCTCCTTTTCCTCTCGTTACCTGCTACCAGATGGCATAATCTACAACACGCTTTGCCCCAAGTGGGGAAAGACAGTTACGCACAGTGTTGTAACTGTGTAACGCAAGAAATCTTGCACGGTCTCTCAAGCGTAACCCAGATGCACTAGATCTATAGCAGAGTGCCGTTGAACTGCATAAAGGAAAATGGACAGAAGCAAGTTATCTTGATTCAGCTTTTCCCTTCGATTAAGAAACCTAGAGCTGCATGTTATGAGATCAGTAATTTTAGTAATTATATATATATATATATATATATTTCTACGATAATAAAGGGAAAGAAGAGGAAGACGGCGGGAACTGAGAACGGGACGGCTCGACTGAGTGACTGAGGAGAATTATCGTTACATCCGGATGTACCACATTTGTGACGACAACAAAATCATGTAGCAGTTGTGTTTCCTCTCCAACCAGTGTCAAGGACATTACGCCTGCGGATTTTAACTCGGAACCATTGGCAGAAAGCAGCTGGATGGTAGTTGCTGCCTTGAGATTGGTTAGCAAGCTTGCTACAACTCGACTATCAATAACGCTCACTGCAGACCCAGTGTCCACCAGAGCACTAAACTGCTGGTTGAGTTCCAGAATGTGTATAGACACACATGGTGGTGGGTAAGGTTTAGGCATCTTTACTGATGTTTGTGTTTCTGCAGTTATGCCTAAGGTAACGTTGGGGACTGGATGAACTACCAGCGAGCCCTGCCCCGATGGCTCGCGGAAGCGTTTCCCGGGCGTGAAGTTTCATGGGGTTCATTCGGGCACTGTCGAGAAAAAGTTTCGATGCAACCGCAGCGGAAGCAATATTGCGGCTGCGACGACTCGTGGTGCTTCATCATGGAGAAGGTGCTAATAGCTGTAGTGCATTCTGCCCTTTCCGTAGAACGAAACGCGGCTTTCGTTTCAACTGCTTGGACTAAAGCTGCTCGCAGGGTCGTTGGGCGTCCAAGGCGTACAATTTGTTGAATCTGGACATCCCCAAAGGCGTCCAGAAATGAAGCGGTAGCCAAGTACTTATGGTGTCGGGGGAAGAGCTTGGAAAGGATTTTCGTGCAAGACGTACGATGCTGGCTGCCAGCTCTGGGAAAGTCTTGCCAGAACGTTGACGGCGAGAGCGCAGTTCCGCATAGTGAAGTTGTTCAAGGCGAGAGTCGCCGAACCGAGCGTCCAGGGCAGCGATTAAGGTAGGGTAGTCGTGAAGGAGGTCTGCTGGGATAGTCTCTAAGATTTCGACGGCCTTTCCCCGGAGGTAAGAACACCAGGGTTGAGATGTTCCAGCCGTTGACTTCTGCGATCGTTTCAAACTCCTTCTCATATGCTTCCCAGGAAACTGTTCCGTCAAATGGCTGCGGTTTCAACAGAAACGCGCCGTGTGCCGCACTACCCTGAGGAGCCGTACTGCCTCGGAGAAGTTCGGTGCGGGCCCGGCTTGTTGTAGTTGATTTTGGAGGGCCTGGACTTCCAACTGTAACTGGCGTACCCGGACTTCCGTGGGATCCTGGTTTGCAGCACCCAAAGCAGATTGATCTTCCAGGTCTCGAACGTCATCATCGTTGCGGTCTCCGGCGTGGGAGTGAGAGCGGGTGAGAGGCATATCCCACCGCTGCCACCAAAACTGTAACAATAATTCTCTACAGTCACTCAGTCGAGCCGTCCCGTTCTCAGTTCCCGTCGTCTTCCTCTCCTTTCCCTTTCTTATCGTAGCAATATATATATATATATATAACGAAGTGAAAAACTCACGGTGAGAAACAACAAATATATATATTGTTAGGAAGATAAAGACGAGGAACGCTCGGGGTACGGGGAAACGTGCGAGCAGCTCGAGAGGCCGCGCTGTGCGCTTACGAACGGTTCGCGGTATCTGTCGCTCCCTCGCTGCCTCTTAATTTATCCCCATTTCTCACCCTTGCAAGTGGTGGAGGTGGTCTAGATCCCCAACCTCTCGCTCCCCTCCAACTCTCCCACCACATCGGTCTGGAACTTCGTAGCGGTCGCAAGATCACCACTATCGCTGAAGAAGCCCAAACCGGCATCACCATCCGCGCACCGCCTGCCGCTCCAACCACGACACCACCAAGCGTCAAGAACCGGCAGCGGGACCCGCCACTTTTTGCGGGCACACCAGATTCCGATGTCCACGACTGGATGAAGACCTACGAACCGGCAAGTCTCCACAACCGTTGGGATGACTCTTTCAAGCTCGCGAACGTTTTTTTCTTCCTCATAGAACACCGCTCTGAAATGGTTTTAGAATCATGAAGAAGAAATTAACTCGTGGGACGCTTTCAAGGCCACTTTTGAAAGCGCCTTCGGCAAGCCAGAGCAGCGTAAGCAGCAAGCAAAGGACGAGTTGGCTAGCCGCTATCAGGCAAACACCGAGTCATCCACTTCTTACGTTGAGGATGCCGCTGCGGCTATGCTCCCGCGTTGATCCTGAAATGCCAGAAGATGACCACATTTGACACCTTTTTAAAGGACTTTCGCAGGAGCTGTTCACCATCGTTGCGCCGAAATCTCCACCAACAGTACAGCAGCTCATTGACGAATGCAAAAAGTATGAAGAGCTGCAGAGTGCCCGAATTGCTAAGGCACCTTTCGAGCGTCTTCCGGAGGTGTGTCTTGCCACCGCCTCCAGTACGGACATAGCTACATTGATCAGGACAATATTCGGCGATGAAATACGTCCTTACTTCGCTCATTTAATACCAGCCGCTGCTCTTTCCCAAAAAATACCACAGGTGAAATCTATGCAGCAAGTTGTCAATGAAGAAATCCGCGCTGCGTTAGGTCACCTTGCCCTACCAACTGCCGCTTGCCCGCCAGCGCCATCGGCGCCTCCACTTATTTTTTCAATGCCCCAAGACTCATACCCCCGCTATTGCAAGCCTGTGGTTCAACAGACGCCCCAATCTTCCCGGCCTTATGGGCCCCGTCGTCCAACTGAAATCTGGCGAACCGAAGATAACCGCCCCATCTGTTACTATTGCCACACACCGGGCCATATCGCACGCTACTGCCGCCATCTAGTGGACACTACAATGTGCCGACCCTTAGCGACGAGCACTTCCTGCACCTTCCGGAATGAGGCGCACCCTTCTAACGATCGACCCGACCCACGTAGTTCTTCGCCGATCACCATCGCCCTACCCTCGCCGCCCACACTCTGTGTCGCCCCTTACCGCCGTTGCCGAATTTACCGAGACGTCAAGCTAAAGCCAGCAGTCTCTGCGAACACCGGAGGTCAGACTGCACTCTCCAATCTCGATAAAAACCTCGTTCAGACAGCCCAACGACTGTTTAAGTTAAAATTCACGGAAAGACGTTCACAGCCCTAGTGGATACAGGGGCCGCCAAATCATGTATTGCCGAAAATATTCGTCGTCGTCTACGGAAAGTGCTCACACCTGCTGACGGACGCTTGCCACGAATGGGTAACGGGGAACCGACCTGACCCCTCGTATTTTCACCCCTTTCAGTGCTTCTTGGGGGTAGCTGATACACAGTCATCTTCACAGTGTTGGCGAACTGTGTCGCTGACGTTATCCTTGGGTGTGACTTTCTGACAGCAACCGATGCTTTTATTGACTGCGGAAGTCGCGATCTTCATCTGAACACTTACCACAAAGATCTTTTACGTCAACAAGGATATCTAAAAATTAGATTTTGTACTCCTTAGGAGTCTCGGAGGTGAAACGCAGTCCTAACCCTTCCTCCGCGAACGTCTCTAACACTTCACTCATTGTGACACCTCTTTGGATTCGACTCCGGTTGTCCTTCGTGTCGAAGAAGACGTCTTCTTGCCTCCGTTGACAAGCAGTGTTTGTTGAGCTCGTGCCCGAGGCGCTCTTTAGCGGTTCTTGCGGCCTTGTCGAGCCCATTCGCACCAGCTTTGAAAAAAAAGCCGCTCTTGTACCCTACTCAATTGCCGTACAGAAAGCAGGACGAGTCCAGTTGTACATTACAAACCCTTCAGCGGAAGTGTTAATGCTACCTGGGGGTCTGGTGTAGCCACCATTCAAACGTATGACGAGCATACACTTGCTGCTTTATCTCCAGGAGCTCTCAACACCTTTCCGCGGTCACCTTCTGCCACTCCTTCAAGCTGCGAGACTGTTCATGTGATCGACCCTTCCCTGGCCAACACAGAGCATCAGGCTCTCTCCACTCTGCTAACCGCGTACAGTGATTTATTTGATTTTGACCGACGTGCCCTCTCGAAGACAACGACTGTGAACCACAGCATCGACACCGGTACGGCAACTCCAGTGAAAAGTCGAGCTTACAGAGTTTTACCAGCGGAGCGCCGAACGATACAAGAAAACGTCGCTGACATGCTCAAGAGAAACGTAATCGAACCTTCATCCAGCCCTTGGTCGTCGCCTGTAGTACTCGTGAAAAAAACGGATGGTTCATGGCGATTTTGCGTTGTCTACCGCCGCGTAAACAGTCACCAAAAAAAGACGGCTACCCGTTACCTCGAGTTGACGACACCTTAAACACGCTTCAGGGCTCATCCTTTTTCTCTTCTACGGACCTACGCAGCGGCTACTGGCAAATAGCTCTCTCCGATGACGCGAAACCAAAAACAGTATTTATCACTCCTGATGGCCTTTACCAATTCAACGTAATGCTGTTTGGACTATGCAATGCCCCCGCGACATTTGAACGAATGATGGACAATTTGCTTAGGGGCTTTACGTGGAACATTTGTTTATGCTATCTAAACGACGTTGTTGTCTTTTCAGCGACGTTTGACGAGCATATACGCCGACTGCGCCAATTTCTCGATTGTTTCCGTGCAGCTAAACTACAGCTGAACTCCAGGAAATGCAGATTCATAGCGCGGCAAATCAAACTACTTGGCCACCTGGTCAGTGTCGACGAAATTCGCCCTGACCCCGACAAGATTCAAGCCGTCTCCGAATTTCCTGTGCCTAAGAACTTGAAAGACGTTCGCGGTTTTCTTGGCCTCTGCACCTATTTTCGAAAATTTATACCGGCATTTTCCAACCTCGCCGAACCGCTGAACGAGCTACTTCGAATGGGCCGAGCCTTCCACTGGAATCAACCCCATGAACACGCCTTCAACTCTCTTAAGCGGGCCCTCATCTTTGACCCGATTCTTGGACATTTCTTAGAAGGCGCCGACACAGAATTACGCACCAATGCTAGCGGTCACGGATTAGGTGCTGTTCTGGCGCAAAACCTTGGTAACACAAAGCGAGTGATTGCAAACGCAAGCCGAACTCTTACAAAATGCGAACGTAACTATGCAATCACCGAACGTGAGTGCTTGGCTGTCATATGGGCCATTACCGCATTTCGTCCATATCTTTATGGAATCCACTTTCGAGTCGTCAAAGATCACCACGCCCTTTGCTGGCTTACGAATCTTGAAGACCCCTCTGGACGCCTTGCACGTTGGTCCCTCAAGATTCAGGACTACGACTTCTGCATCGTCCACAAGTCTGGAAAGCTACACCTCGATGCTGACGGCTTGTCTCGGTGTCCACTGCTTAGTGAGCCTTCTGGACAGGAACCCCAGGGCTCCCATTTACTCTCTGCAGCCTTGGACACAATTGACGTATCCGACGCTCAACTATCGGACCAACACTTAAAACCTATCATACAATACCTATTGGGAACCGCCACACATTCCACGCGCACTGCAACGACATGCTACACTTTTCACGCTTCACGAGGGTGTTCTTTATAGAAATAACTACGAACCACATGGGCGTCCGTGGCTGCTTGTTGTACCCCGAATACTCCAAAGAGATATCATACAAGCGCATCATGACGACCCGACTGCTGGTCACCTTGGATTTAGCAAGACATACTTCCGCATCCGTGCTCGCTATTTTTGGAACGGCATGTACCGCACTATTAACAAATACATCCGAACATGTCGCCTTTGCCAAACAAAGAAAAGCCCTACGACCAGGACACCCGGTCCTCTTCAATCTATTACTCCACCGGACACTCCCTTTAAAAAAATTGGTATCGATTTTTTGGGTCCTTTTCCGCTTTCTGCAACAACAACCGATGGGTTATTGTGGCCGTCGACTACCTGACTCGGTACGCTGAGACGACATCTGTAGAAAAGGCCACTGCCCAAGAAGTAGCGGATTTCTTTCTCCGTAAGATCCTACTGCGGCATGGAGCACCACAAGTCATCATCAGTGATCGAGCACTTCGTTCATCACTCAGCTTCTTGAGGAGATTTTACGCCTCTTCAACACAGTTCACAACTGGACGAGCGCGTACTACCCACAGACTAACGGACTGACCGAACGCCTTAAGAAGACATTATCACAAATGATATCTATATATGTCGACGACCATCATACCAATTGGGACGCCGTCATCCCTTATGTGACTTACACATTCAAGACAGCACACCAGGCCACCACGGGCCTCTCCCCTTACTACCTTTTACACGCCCGCGAACCTCTCACAACTCTTGACACAGTTTTGCCCTTTATCAACCACCCCCCAGTCAGTGGCTTTACCGCCGACATCGTCTGCCGAGCCCAAGATGCCTCGTCAACTTGCCCGCCTCCACACCTTCAAGTCGCAGCAGCAACAGCAGCTTCGCCACGCCGAGAGTCACTCTTCCGTCACTTACGAAATTGGGGACATAGTTCTCCTACCCACACCGCTTCGTCAACCGGGACTATATCAAAAACTTCTCTCTATGTACATGGGACACTATCGTGTTGTTCGTCGCCTTTCCCAGACGAATTATGAAGCGTCACCGCTGTCGCCTCCGCAGGATCATCGCTTGAAGACCGCAGACATTGTTCACGTCGCCAGGATGAAGCCATTCTGCATTCCGGACGACCCCCATTGATCTGACCCATGTCAGCTCTTACCCGACCGGCGGGAAGTGTTAGGAAGATAAAGACGAGGAACGGTTGGGGTATGGGGGAACGTGCGAGCAGCTCGGGAGGCCGCGCTGTGTGCTTACGAACGGTTCGCGATATCTGTCGCTCCCTCGCTGCCTCGTAATTTATCCCCATTTCTCACACTTGCAAGATATATATATATATATATATATATATATATATATACAGGGTGTTTCAGAAAACGCAGGCCAAATCGCTCCTGCAAAAACTACTCATCACATCGAAAAACGCTTGTGGCGTATTGGTCCTGGGCCAGGGGCCCATTTAAGAATATCATTAAAGTCCCCGATAATTAACTTTTTAACTATATTTGCGTCATTAACTTTTTTATTCTTGTGTTTAAGGGCATGCCTTAAATTAGAAAATTGCTCAACATCATCGAAATCCACAAAATCAGCAAATTGCAGAACGATAGAAGACACGCGAAGCATTTTACGGCTTTCTGAAAAACCGCACAAATTCGACGGGTGTTTAAGTTTCGGTTTGTTATCGGCGCGCATCTCCACCCCAACGGCACCGCGCCCCGTGGAGGGATAGTGCAACCAACCTCTGCTGCGCTGTCATCGCGCGACTCAGCACAGTCTGGTGGCACTATCCCTCCGCGGGGAGCGGTGCTGCCGGGGCCGACATGCGCTCCGATAAAAAACCGAAACTTAAAAACCCGTCGAATTGGTGCGGTTTTTCAGAAAGCGGTAAAATGCTTCGCGTGCCTTCCATCGTTCTTTAATTTGTTGATTTAGTGGTTTTCGAAGATGCTGAGCAATTTTCTAATTTAAACCATGCCCTTAAACACAATAATAAAAAAGTTAGGCGAACATAATTAACAAGTTAATTATCCCGGACTTTTATAATTTTCTTAAATGGGCCCCGGGCCCAGGACCACAATGCCACAAGCCTTTTTTCGTTGCGATGAGTAGTTTTCGCAGCAGCGATTTGACCTGCGTTCTCTGAAACACCCTCTCTCTCTCTCTCTCTCTCTCTCTCTATATATATATATATACATATATATATATATAATAATATATATATATGGGTGATTTAATCTCAAATCGTGGAGGCAGAAAGGGTCGAATTTTTAATTTCGCTGAAAAAATTATGTGTTATGGCGTCGTCTCTGAAAACGCAGTAGCCGCAAACCGCAAGCTCGTTGGATCTTTTGTTCTCGACTTACAAATTTTAAGAGAGCCCGCGGCGGAAAGCTGTGTTTTTCACACCCGTCGTGGGTCGGATGTTTCGCTCGATCTCCGGCCGTGGATTTTCAGTCCACATTATATTAACTGTTTTCAAGCACTCTGTGAGCACAGGTAAAGGCTCTAATACCATGAAATAGTTTTAGTCGTTTTGCATTTTTTTCTGTAAAAATGTCAAATAAGCCCCTCGGTTAGTTGTTGACGAAATTTGACAATTAAATACTGGCGACTATACTTGGGTTACATTAATATTTTTTCTGTCTATGGAGAGCTCAAAACACACTCTTTATATATATTACAAAATCACTGACTTGTATCAAATGTCCTTTGCGGTACGTTTACGTTAATTTCATGCTAAACCCAAAAAGTATAAATTTTGAAGATTTTTTTTTAAAAACACTTTTTTTGCTAAAATGTAGATATGACCGGTATCTACTGGAAAAGTAAGTCGAGAAAGTGTGTATTTTGTTTGTATGCACTATATTTAAACCTCAATATCGGAAAAACGACGTCTTCGTTTTGCAAGACCTAGGTCAGACATAGCGATCTGCGCGTTTCTACGAATTGTGAAAAAGTTTTCTTGAACTTCTGTCTGCGTCTTGTAATCAATTTTAAACGCGATTTGTGGTATTGAATAGTTTTTTATGTTTTGATAGGAGCGGGAAAGCACGAGCGACATATTCAATCAAATCAGCAGGCCTAGCAGACCTTCAATATCGAAGAGGCACAAACGTTGTATTGCTTCGATTTAAAACTTCCACTGTAATCTAGCATGACTAGCTATTAGCTGTTATATTACTAAGACATGAAACATCAGCACATCATTGATAAATTATATACAATTCTTTCCGAAGCCAAACGCTAGGGTTCGTTCACCGCACATCGCACAGATCACCAGGGAACGGCCTTTCACTTCCGTAATACGCAAACGTGAAGACACAGAAACGGTCCGAAACACACGGAGAGATTGTCACGGAGAGGGGTAGGAAATAAGAATAAATAAAGAAGAAAGAAATTTAATATCATTTATATGACTAAAACATGGCTTAACGAGGAAATTTCAAGTACAGACTATTTTTTGCCTTTTTATACTGTTCACCGTCGTCACCGTGACTATGCTTTAACTGGCCAGAAATTCGGAGGCGGTGTATTAATCGCCGTAGATCAGTCAGTTACCTTGCATCACAGACATGACTTTGACACCTACCCAGAATGCGTTCGGATATAATTGCATTCGAATGATGGTTGTAACTACCTGATTGGGAATTATTATTTCCCTCCCCTATCGGATAATCGTAGTTTTAATGAACACTTTGATACATTGGAAAAAAGAAATTGACTTTTTAAAGTTCAGGGTGCACATTTATGCTGATCTTAACCTACCTGGTGCCAACTGGCAGTCCGGATTTGTTACTAGTCAAAATAGTATAACAGCAAGCAAATGGTCTCACCTATCGAATTTTTTACATTTTAATTGCCTTGGTCAATTAAACGGGTTGGATAACAGCTCCGGGAACGTCCTTGATCTTTTTCTTTCAAGTGTGCCGATCATCGGCTTAACTCTTGCCGATGTTTCACTTGTTAAGGCTTACGCTTTTCACCCGCCCTTTATTGTTGCCTTCCATAATTCGTTGAAATCTGCAGCTCGCCCAAAGCCGACCTATTACTCTTTCAACACAGGCAGTTATTTTGGCCTTTATAGGTTTTTAAAAATTACGACTGGTCCTCCGTTTTGAAGGACGATTCAGTCGACTCAACGGCTACGTCATTTAAGACGGTAGTGAGACATGGAATGGAAAACTTTATTCCAGGACGATCATCGAAATCTAGAAAGTATCCGTCGTGGTATTCTAAAGATCTAATATATTGCATAAAGAAAAAATCGCATTGTCACAAATTGTACAAAAGAAATGGATCGCAAATGTGGTATGTTAAGTTCAGTATTTATCGGTCTCTTGTTAAAAAGTTATGTATTCATGACGAGTGTGTGCATTTAAACGTAGTAGAAAATAGTCTTTTTCACAAACCTGATAAGTTTTAGAAATTCGCTAGACAACATACAATAGACAGTACACACGGTATCTGTCTAAGAAGAAATTCTGATTATCTGTATAACCCGAAGGATATCGCTAACTTTTTTGCAAGTCATTTCAGCGGTTGTTTTTCCTCTGATGTTCCTAAAGATAGTGAGTTTCTTGACGATCATGTCAACTCTGATGTTTGTGCAGTAGACAAAGTCACTATTAGCGAGATCTTGGGGGCTATAAGGAAACTGAAGCCGAAACTAACGTATGGTACCGAATATGGGCCTATCTTTATTGTTACCGTTTGCTCGAATCTTTTTGCGCCTATCTTAGAGCATATATTTATATTTCATTGAGTAAGGGTATATTTCTATCTTTGAGGAAAGAGTCTGTAGGGCCGGCAAGAAGGAAAAGAAGAAGAACCAGGGGCTTGAGATAAAGAGCTCGAGGCCGAAGACACCATCGCGGACTGTCGACCGAGATGGAATGTACATATAGACACCATCGCGGACTGTCGACCGAGATGGAATGTACATATAAGTAAATATATGAAGGGCAGATGAACAACCCTTCAAGTCTATTGTTGTTCCTATTCATAAGGCGGGGGATACTTCGCAAGTTTGAAAATATCGCCCGGTATCATTGCTAAGTTCTTTTTCAAAGGTATTTGAGATGGTGATGCACAGCCGTCTGTCTTTTTATTTCAAGCAACGTATCAGCTCTTCTCAGCACGGTTTTATCAAGGGGCGCTCAGTCGAGACAAACTTCTGTACCTTCCTTGATTATTCAGTGCCTTTTGGTTGTAATTACGGTCAAGTTGTCGTTGTTTCTTTTTGACCTCTCGAAAGCCTTTGACAAGGTGAACCATGCTTTGCTGCTGCACAAATTGTCGCATAATGGCGTTTGTATTGCGCTTTTATTATGGCTTGAAAGCTACCTGACTGACCGTCGTTGTGTCGTACGCATTTTAAATAACTTCTCTGATCCTTTTTATCCGTAATCGGGAGTACCACAGGGCTCCAATTTGGGTCCACTATAGATTGTGATCTTTATCAATGAGATATCTACTTGCGTAGTAAACTCAAACGTGCTGTTATTTGCAGACGACATCAAGCTCTTTTTAAGTATCAGTTTGATCGACGACTGTGACCTTCTCCAGAGTGATGCATCGCATATTTTAAAGTGGTGTCGGGAAAATTGCTTAATTACAAATCCAGAGAAAACTAAGGTCATGTCTTTCAGTAAAAAACGCGAAATTATACAGTATTCATACTCAATTGATGATAAGTGCATTTTAAGAGTATCATCGCTTCGTGATCTCGGAGTGTACTTTGACACTACTCTATCGTTTGGCTGCCATGTCGCCCATACAGCCTGTTCTGCATTTAGATTATTTGGAATGTGTACTCAATTAACTAGAAAGTTTGCGAACTATGCTTGTTTCCTTCGTTTATTTTGATCTATTATCAGATCGACACTAGACTTTGGCTCTGTGGTGTGGAATTCACAGACACTACGTGATGCAGCTAAAATAGAGTCAGTTCAGAGACGCATTGTGCGCATAATCTATGACAAATGCCTTCGCCGAAGGCATTTTTACAACTATGAACTCCTGCTCGACAAATTTGGCCTACAGTATCTATCCCTCAGAAGATTATCTCGCGATGTTGCCTTCTTGTACAAAATAGTTCACGGGGACATTGAGTCAACACTTTTGTTCTCAGTGAACTTTAGCGTACCGACTCGCTCAAATAGAAGTCTCACTTTTTATCCCCACAATCAACACATGACATCACCAACAACAAGAATGCAGACAAGTGTAAACAATCTTGGGCATAAAAAGTTTGATATTTTTTATAGCTACTTAAATCTCAGTAGACAATCAGATGAGACTATTTTACGTCGTTAAAAATGGACTGTCGTGTTTTGTGGCATGCTAGTTTTATCAGTTGAGCATGTTTTAGAGCTGTGCATTTTTTCACTGTGCCACATTGTAGACCTTTGTTGGTTGTTAATTGACACAAATAAAGGCATTGTTATAATAATGATGATGGTGATAATAAAATTAGCCAACTCAGATTTTAACGAACATTGCGTTAAAAAAAAAGAAAGATTTAGGTTCGAGCGGTGGCAAGACGATAGGTCCACGCCTGGTGGAGCGTCAGACAAAGAATTCGATAACACGTAAAGGTAAAAAAAAAAAAATCAAGACGCAAAAAGTTTGCCGCACACGGCAAGAACAATAACCCTCTCCTTTGGGCATTTCCTGAACGGGACACAACTAAATGCGTGCGAACACGCTCTCTACAGCACCGTCAGGCCGCTACGCCATGACGAAATAAACCCAAGAAGTAAACTATGCTAAAAAAGGGTTAGTAAGGAAACATTAAAAAAAAAAAGTTCAGCAGAAGCGCACCCGAGAAACATAAGTTCAGCGGCGAAATAAAAAAAAAGTCTTAACTGAACCACGCCAAGTCCAGTCCCACGACACTGAAGCCTGGCAGGATGACGGCGTCCAGATGATGCTCAAATCTATTCTTCCTTCTGTTCCTCACAACCGTCGCACAGCCACGACGGCTGTGCAGGACAGTGGCTGTGCGGAACAGAGTAAAGAATAGATTTGAGTAGCAGTGGGGGGCGCGAGAAGGTAATCGAGACGTAACATGCCTTCAGCTTCATGTCGGGAGAGCGGCTTTCAAGGTAGTTACTGGAGCTACTCAAACTTTTCTCTTTCTCCTTCTTTTTTCCAAAAGAACACGTCCGCCGGCGCTAACTTTTCATCTCGGGAGAAATCCACTCATCACAGACGGTTATAGTTGACAAGGGGGCTGACTTCGACCCAACTAGTCTCCGGGCGTTGCTGTTTCCAAAAGAGATAACCCTTCGGTGCTATCGGATCCCCGCGGAGAGAGATAACGCACGGTCATTTCAAGGTTAGGGCGCTCGAAGCTTGGGCAAATACGCGGTATCGTTTCACGCGTGCACGAATGGCTGGTTTCAAAATTTCCCCACATCCTTAACGGAACCGGCCCACCTTCGTGTGTGCGTCTGCGGGATTGTTGTCCAGCGCCGCTGATTTTACCGCGTACGCGGCGTTGTTTTGGCCGCCAGAACAGTTGTTGACCGTCCATATTGTAAGGCCATAGTGTCCTTATCCTCCCAGACAACAGTTCCTTCGCTTTCCCTTTTGCAATACTCTGACTGACTGACTCCTGGGCGGCCGTCACTCTTCGCCGCATCAACGACACATTCCTACCATTTCACTCCTTGTGACACAGGGTGCGCTGCTCGCTATACTGTCACGGGCCGCCCTATCCAATACAACGAGCGCGAAAGGTCATGGTCATCTGCTGGTTCCGAAAAGGCGGGACGTTCATATAGGCCAATGAGGGCGTCGAATCAATAAGATGTCTACCGATTTCTACACATTAAGTATTTACGACGCCTGCTGGCCTGTTAATAAGTGTTGGTTTCTGTTTAGAACTCCTCGAATGTAGCTTGCTGCTTATTAAAAAGTTTAACTGATCAATAGATATAACAGGGTGGAACTACTGTATTTCATTTTTATGTGGGAACGTTGGAAAAAGGCGAAATGTTTCCAAGTTTGTGAAAACGCCCAATTCGCAAGTCCGTTTCTAGCCGTAAAAACACGTTTTTGTACGGTATTGATGCTTATATATAGAACATACAAACAAAATACACATTTTCTCGACTTCGTTTTGAGTAGACAACTGTCATATCTACATTTTAACAAAAAAAGGGCTTTTTGAGAAAATGGATTTCAAATTTGGTACTTTTTGGTTTTAGCATAACATTAACGTAAACGTACCGCAATCGGAATCTTACACAGCTGAGTTATTTTATAATATATATAAAGAACGTGTTTTGGCCTCTCCGTAGACATAAAGAATATCGACGTAAGCCAAGTAGACCACCAGTTCGCAATTGTTCGCACATGTCAAATTTCATCAACGATTAAGCAACATTGACATTTTCATATTTTTACAGAAAAAAAGCAAAGCGCCTAAACTTATTTTATGGCATTAGAGCCTTTTACCGGTACTGACAGAGTGCTTGAAAAGAAGTTAATAAAATATGAACTTCAAATCCACGGTGGGTAATCGAGCGAAATATCCGACCCACGGCGCATGTGAAAAACACTGCTTTCCCCCGCAGCCTCTTTAAAAATTCCTGTCCGAACCAACGTTACTAAAACACTCAGTTGGGAAACACGCCGTCGAAAGCTGGGCCGCTGGCGTCCACCGAGACCGAGCTAAATGCGACAACAGCGCCACTCTTTTTCGTTTGTCTGTACTATGGTCAACTCGAGCTTTTTGAAAGCCTGTTTTTGCGTACAAACAAACGGAAAAGACTTTTTTTGTATGAAATTTATTGGAGTTTAGCACCAAATGATGGGCGCGTGATGTTTTTATCATCTTTAGTTCGCAAGGTTTTGCGGAACAATAAATATTGTTTTTATACAACCATGCCTCAGCGGGCCTTTCAGGTAGCGCGTCCTGACCTAGGTGCATTTTAACTTCGGTAGTTGAACGCGGCGCGTCCGCTGGGGAGAACGGGGTGGCACCCCTGTATCTGTTCTTAAAGCCACAATAGAAGTCACGTGCAGTTCCTCGAGTGGCCGCTGCGGGAGAAGTAGTGGCGTTGTGTTCGTCATGAGCTCGGTGCTCGGAGACAGATTGGGGCCATTTTTTTAAAGCTGTCTCTATGGGAGTTTCCCAACTGAGTGTTTTAGTAACGTTGGTCCGAACCGAAAATCCGACGAACTTGCGGTTCGTGGCTAATGCGTTTTAGAGAGGACGCCATAACGTATATTTTTTTAGCGAAATTCAAAAATTAAAGCGTTCTTGCCTGCATGGTTTGAGATGAAATCACCCATATATATTGCCACAGTTAACAAACACCTCGATTGTTCGCGCCTGACAGCGCGCCTCGGTCCTTTTCGGTTCGGCACGGGGCTCGCGCCTGGCGCTCTCTCGTGCCCCGCGCAATCTCGAAGAGCTGCCAGCAGATCGACCGGACCGGCCCTTCGCCTTTTTTTCTCTTTGATCCTGCTTTGCAGTACGCTCATTAAACCCTTCTTGGGTCCTACCACTGCCAACGTCTCCTTCGCCTACGTGACAATAAATATATACATATATCTATATCTCTATACATATATATATATCTCTCTCTCTCTCTATATATATATATGTATAGATATATATATATATATATATATGAACGAATATGTGCAGATGAATGAGCCGCTTTTGGCGGGTTCCTGAAAACTTTGATTCTTTGATGCATTGGATTAAGTACGGTTCATTCATCTGCACATATTCGTTTATATCCTCCTCGGAGACCACGTACGGTGGTGTGAAGTGCCCGTGTTGTATATATATATATATATATATATATATATATATATATATATATATATATATATATATATATATATATATATTTATATATATATATATATATATATATATATATATATATATATATATATACTCCTACGTGAAAGCAGTCTTCATTATATGTTTCTTGAGCTTTGAGAACATTCGAGGATTGAACAACCGTCACAGTTTGTTGAGTAAGTAACCAATGTTCGTTAACCTTTCAATTTGTTGAAATGAACATATGGTTGCAATTAAAAACCTGCTGAGCGTCATTTAAATCCACTAAATCAGGATTTTCAGAATGACTTTTAGCGCGTGAGAGCGCAGTAGTGCGCTAAGGTTACCACTCGTGCGGCAGTACAAAGCTACCGGTGCAATAAGGTGCCCGCACTATTTTTCCGCCTCTTATCATAGCATCAGTCTTGTACCTGCAGCACGAGTCACTTTAGCGCACCACTGCGCTTATCTCGCACTCAATGCTTTTCTCAAAAATTGGGTGTTTAGTCGTTTTCAATGATGAATTGAGTTATCGCAAAAAATTGCTCTTACTTTTCGACGGAGCGAAATTCAAAGTACCAATAAGAATATTTTTGCTTTCACTTGCAGCGCTAGCATATTTTCTTTTACTTTTATGAGTATAGAAGCCGTAATCTTCAGCAGATACCAATACCTTTGTGCCAAAGTGCCACGGTTATGCCGTAGCAATTAAGGCATTCGTATCGTACAAACACACAAACCCTAGCGTAAACTTAGTAAATATGTACCAACGGTTTGGTGGGGATATCAGTTGCGCATTAGGTATAACTTAAAAGAAAAGCTTAACAATATTTGTAACTTATCTGATTACTGTCATCTTTCGAAACTCGTAGATACCTCGTCACACAAAACGTTCGTTTGAATTCGTAACACTGTGTAAAGTCAGAGGCCAACGCTTCAGCACTTTAGCTGAATTGTTTTACATCACTGCCAATTAGTTACCTTGTACCTGCCTCAAGTGTCCTATTTTAATATCCTGGTAACCTCTTAGTGACCTCTGCGAACCTCAAAAACATGACTTTCTTAACATAGCGATTTTTTCAGAACAGTCACGTCTTAGAATCTCAAAAATCAAATTTTCTTAACATAGCGTGTTTTTTTTTCGCCTTTTTTTTAAATTTTACACACTCTAGCAGTTGAACGGAGGTTTCTCTTAGAACCGGAAGAACTGGTGGGATTTTGTCCTGCCGACATTTATTCTGACACTTTTTCTTAGATCTACTAAAAAATTCACTGCTTACGCTTAGAAACAAGGAACTTATCAATTTCACGAGTTTACAATTGTCAATTGATGGTACGAGCATGCTCTAATGCAGAATTGCACTCTTGACGGAAGTTAACTTATATTTCGCGAGCACATGAAACAGTAGTATCTGTGCATTCCTGCATATTATTAATTTATCACCAATGCAGAATACAACTGAAAATTTTCACACGCGGCGATGCTTCGGTTTTAGACGATTACATATTCTACAACGCAGCTCTTAGGCGCCCGTTCCCGGGTTGAGCGGCGTCGCCGTCGGCGTCGGCGTCGGCGTAACCGAGCGCGTTTCATTATGGAACGTCAGAGTTTCCCCGCCAAATTTAGCGGGGAAATTGAATTGGTGTTTGGGTCATGTGACATCATTTCCCTTTTAACCTTATAGGGCAAAATTAACCTGCTAAATCTAGCGGGGAAACGGAAACCGCTAAATTTAGCGAAAAGTTTCCGCTAAATGGGAGGCGAGGAGGAGAGGAGGAGGAAGGGGAGGAGAGGTACACCTTCCCCTCCTCCTCCTCAAGAGCTGCGCTGCAATATCGCATTTGCAGAGATTTGTTGATATCTTTCATTTTTGATCACTATGCTTGCTGCACTTAAATCTATGGACTTTTGGGTTAAAAAACAGAGATCGGCCGTCCAGATTGGAAATCACGAACGTCTTTGGCGGCAATAGAAATGTTTGGATAAATATTGCTTAGATAAAGGCACTGCCTAACTTGTGCTGCCCGAAAACTGATTATGGATTTGACTCAAGGTTGCTGACTTCTAATGCAAGCCAATTTGCCCCGAGTAAAGCGAGTTATACCAATGACGCGGCGGAAATCCAGGCTGCGTTGTTTGGGTTGATATTCGGGAGAAAAACAAAATCAGTTGCCAGATAGAATATTAATGACTGTCTAGTTAAGAGATGAGTTGTTATTTATCTGTAACAAATTATTCGCTATAAAAGTTTCTTTAAGCAGATAGTTACATTTAATCTCTCTCGAGCAGCTATGCTTATACTTTTTGCGATCATGCAAAACCCTTGTTACTATACTTGTGGAAGTAGCATTTACTGTCAGTTAAGTACCGAAACACTTCTATTAAATGCAGCTGTGAGATATTCACCTGATATATAAAAGAAAGATTCTTCCGATGGTGTCCTTAAGCTCGAGTTATAAAACCGATCTAACCTCTTAACACATTGTGAAACCTCAAACCCCCACGCAGGACACAACTCGTTCCTTTCGTCTGATATTTTCATCTTTAAACTGAATTCATTGTAAACCCGATTCCATTTTTCACTTTGGTCATCCGGTTGGTCTGTGGATCCTACACTGTCCAGTTTACAAGGCCTTCGCGGCGCTGGTTTATCTTAAATGTCAATGAACGCAGCGACTTTTATGACGCAGATCAGAGTGGTTGCATCGCAGCTTAAGGAATGCCGATTCGATGTAGAACCTTGAAAAGTATGCCCAGAACGGTTGTTGCTTTAGTCACTCTTTTCGAGCTTGGATATCATCGCACTTGATCGTCGTCATCGTCCACAGTTAATCTAAACCAATAAGCATGCTGATGCCATGTTCTTATGGCAAGTCTGTGTTCGAGTCAGTTAACGCATGGCACCTTGCAGCTTGTAGAGTGAATGCTCGCGTTGCAGAGTCCAGGGTTTTTGTGTTCAAACTCCACCCCTGCCCGTTTCAATCTAATGGAGACGCGTACCGATGTGAAGTTGTATATCACTGCTACGTGATGCAAGTTATAAAAAAATAGGCTAGCAGTTTTATTGTACTCGCCAAATTTCTCATCTACAGTGGGTACCATGTCGCCAAACTCAGGAATACTAAACTCCTGCTGTCTAAACAACTAAAAAAAGTGCTTGTTTGTTTGTCTTTCTGACGGCCCGCCTGGGAAACGTAGCGCCTCGGCAATATGTCCTGTCATTTCGACGATACTTTCAAATCGAATATAGGAATTTGCACCTGCTATATCTCTTTGGAAATAACATGAATCCCTACTGCCTCAAGAAGACACTCTGGTCATAATGGCTGCAAAGTCTTATGTGTACGCGTCGCAGTTGTTTAATGACAGTGTTAGCGTAAATAAACGTCCGTTCGCTCCTTCCGTCGATGATGGCACGGACGTAGCAGATATGGTTCTCTAGGGCGGCACGTTTTCAAAACGCTCAGAGGAAGACCTTTATGAGAAGCGAACTATCTCAATTTCAGCAGCTGGTGTTCTGCACACATGTATTGATGATCTTTTGAAAACACCATGCCGAAAGCGGCTTTTCGTCGGCGCCATAAATTGACTTGACGTTACTTCCAGAGCACGAGGAGCATGACATCTTTCAGTGAAACCCTCTTTCCCGGTGACTCTTTATTGTGCTCAAACAGCTCCGTATGCCACCAGTTATGTTTTTTTTGCTCTAGTTATAGGTTATCACTGCAGGTCGCAGCTGTGTGGTCCGTCGATCTCAAGAAAAAAAAAAAAAGACGGATTATGTGTTGTCATAAAGCACTGCAGAATTTGTCGATCGATGGTTAAGATTGGTCTGCTGTAGTCGCTTTTATTTTTTACACATCTTCGTCACCCTCGTTTTTTTTGTATTTTTTTCTTGCTCTCCATTTTGGTTTGAAGGAAGCCTAGAACGGTTAGAAAGCTCATTCTTAGATGGCGGAACTGCATTTTCAGCGGTGAACGAGATAGCTAAATGGCTATTTGAATAACTTGATGTTTTAGATCTTGGGGACACGGCTTCGGTCCTCGTTGCTGGAGAGATGAAGCTAGCTTGTCAATAATGCTCCATGACCACACCTTTCGGTAGAGCCTTGAGTAGAATGTCGGTCATAATCATAGGATACATCTTCGTTATATTCACAAAACAACCTTCATTCCACGGATGTTTACTCCTATGCGGTCGTACATCCGGCGTAGACGCTTGTTGTCTTTTGACGAAATGGCGAAGAGTAGCGTTCGCAACTTCGCCAGACGACCTTGGAATATGCGTTACCTTTTACCGCGTCAACTAGAAAGGATCTCGATCGCGTTATTGTAGCTTCCGTCGGTGGTTTTTAGGCCTTATATCGCGGCAGCCACTATTCCGGTAAGAAGAGTCCACAGGTTGTGAAAATTCTGCCATCGAGGGATTTTCTCATTCTCGTGTCTTCCGCTTGCGAACTGCTCCCATGAGCCCTGCCATGAACCGATGTCGCCGTCGAAGCTCTGAAGCTGTAGCTGGGAAAGCTTACGCCACCAGGTTTATGAACGGAAGCTATTTCGCTGTTTAAATGACTCGTCTGCATTGTTATTGGCGCGTTGGTGGCTGCAGTTTCTTGTGCTTGACGGTCAATATATTACTACCCAGCAAAACGACCATTCGCGCGGCTTTGTTGCTATACTCCACTTCGGCGATGTATTCCGCGATAAGGTCTCATCTGAGACCTAGTCTTCTATCTCGTTGTCAGTTTTCCCAAAATCTGTATTGCTGATGTGATGGCTATGTGGCCAAATGTGCAGTATCTAGAGCTCTGGTGACCTCGTTGATAACTTGCGTGTATTCGGCTTGTCGAAGACCACGCTTCCCTTTCAGATAATCCATGGCTTTCTTCAGTATGATATCCGGCTCTAGTGTTGTTGGCGGTCGGTAAACTTTAGAAGAGAGCTTACAGTGCGGCTTTCGTACCTCCTTTCCTCCCCCTCCTCCCCCCCCCCCCCCCGCCCCGAGGTTTTTGCACCATCTGTTTGAGTACTTGTTTAGTTATTTTTGACAGTCAGGGAATGGCCGAAACACTTTTATTAAATTCAACACAGGGACATTTACATGAGCTACATGTATACAGGGAATTCGGCTCGTTCGTTTTTGTTCTCACCCTTGAGCCATCAAACTCACCTTCTTCCGCTTCCCTCGTGACATAGTCAAATTTAAAAATGGCAAAACTTCACAACAAGCTTTGCTCGGCAAAAGGGTCTCAGCCGGGCTGTAGTTGAGGTACCTCCCTTCCCTACATAGAACCACAAGGCTTTTTTACAGTAAAGCTAATTAATTAACAAACAATTCCGGACACGCTTGCTAACGAACACTGAATATAAAGGTTTATTTATATGCCGTTTCAATATTGATGTAGCTTAGTCTGTACAGTTTCTCATATTACGATAATTTTGTTTATAAATTAATTTTCCAGAATAGAAACACATCTATGTTATAGCAATATGTCAGTATCTAAAAGCGTGGAATAAATGTCAATAAAAAACCTAGCTGTCGCAGCTAAGCTAGTTCTGAATGAACGGATTCCAAAATGAGTTTATTTTTCATTTGTATTGAAGGTGACAATAAGGTTGCAAGGGGACTTCGGTTTCGCAAACAATGCCGGTCAAACATTTTTAAAAAGTAGCATTGTTTTATATATTTGTTGCCATTATGTGTTGTGAATTGAAACAGCTAGTGTTATTGCTTGATTTTTAACGCCAATGTGACAGATTTATTTGAATTTATTAGGTTGAAGTATTAAAACTTTTCAGCATTTCGACTGCTTGTTTAGAACGCATAATTACGCGCATACAATGAAGGGTTTATGTCTCTCCCCGGTTTTTAAATATATATCATATTAGGTTCATATCTTTCCGCAGTAGCTTAATAAGTGCTACGTGATTATATATTTACTTGTATCGAAATAGTCGAAGTGTTCTGTCGGATGTAAATGGGTGTGATTCTATTTTCCTACATTAAAAAAAGCAGCAGGAGGTCGGCCGTCACACAAGCACATTCGTGCTTTCTCGTGTAATCTAAAGCAAGGCGGCGCCTTTCTAAATATAGCCATAAAACACTTCCGTTTCTCATTTAGACTGCAAGTTTTCTAGTTTTATCTCAGTGTATAAATGAAATAAAGTCGCTAAATGGTTTCTTATATTAATGTAAGAATTATTTTGTCGCTTATATTAAAACCCAAGAAATTATGCACAGGCTGAATGGCTGAATGCGTGCCAGCGGTACGCGATCTCTCTCTCTCTCTCTCTCTCTCTCTCTCTATATATATATATATAGTATGTTGCCAAAACGTTAATAATATTATTAACACAACAAAATATCTTAAATTGAGCTTTTACGTAACTTGAGCTATTTCTTGTGAATAACTGTAACACCTGCTAACAGCACATAAATTACGACTAAAGGAAGGTGGAAACAGGAAAAGTGCTGGACTTCAACTGAATATGTAACAAAAGGCAAATCAACAAGCTAAAAGTCCCCATCACTATCGGGTTGGATATATGCTTGAGAATATTCGCCTCATAATTATGTAAAGAAACCAAAGTTTGACTAGCATACGTCGGACAGGTGCCGGTGTGTCAACGACTGAGCGCGCGAGCTTGCTTTATTGATGAGATCAACTGTGAGAGGACATCTATACATTTACTTTGTGGAGCTTGCATGTGTAAGCCAAGTTTTGAATGTATTACGCTTTTTGAAAAAAGTTGCTTAAAACACTGCAGGTGAACTACTGGAAGTTTTTGAGATAGGGAAGGAAGACACGACATACGTCAGTCAAGCTTTCGTTTCTTAAGATATGGATGAGGTGGCTATTTTAAATATGTTTGGACGCGATAATGGTGTAGATTGCTGTTTTTTTTTTTTTTTAATGAAGTATTCAGTTAAAGTCTTGCGTTTGTCCTGTCTACACCTTCGTCGCCTTCGTTATTTGCGCACGGTTTTAAGTTGAACCATTAACAAACTCGAGTGCATCACATCTTTGAATAAATGTAACTGTAAATATAATATATGTGAAAAATAATATATGTATTGGCAAAAATTGATATTTGTGCAGAGTGTAATTAAAACTCCAACCTACTTTTCATAAAACTGTTGATTCTCTGCTGGCATCTTTGACAGAAATCGAAATAAGGCATATATGGCTTTTGGATTGTGGTTGCACTGCGACTTTTTAGTAAACATGGCACAGAATGCTTTGCTTTTATCTGTCTTTGAATAAAACGAAACATTTATATCTCCGAGTTTCGCAGCTGAAATGTCTCTAACATTTTTTTTCAGCACTCCACCAGGTCATGTAATTTGCGAGACGGACCTACCCTCACCTCATCGATGAAACGATGCTCAAAAAAAAAAAAATATCCCGACCATCTCCCTCCTGGATTTTAAGCAACGCATCACCACATGAAAACTGACTTTTTGACAAGCCTGGGCAGCGAACGTAAGGATCCTCCTGAAGATATCGATACTTCACTCGTAATTTGTGCGAATATTTTTCTGCGTGACTGCTGCGCTTGATCTACACGGGGAAGAGCGCACCCGCAAAAGAGTTTCTCAAGACCACGCACACAAGAGAAAGACACACTTAGGCAGCACTGACTAACAACTCTTTGGTATATTTACACTTTCGACTTGGTCTTCTTTGGGCCTCAAAGACTACGGCAATGAAAAATAATTGGTATTTTTTTTTAATAGCAAGCTAAACCGTAAACCAAAAACTAAAATTGAAATTCATGTAAGACTAGGTGTCTAGTTCTTTTTGTGATAAGCCTAAAAACGGAGTAGTGTCACATCCATCTTCATGTTTTACTATATTTTCTTCCTCCATGATTTCTTATGTTAGCTGGTTGTGATGCTTACCGAGCACGGCGCAGTTGCTCAGTAGTACTGAGGAGCCACAATCCCGACAGTAGATTCCTAAATGTCCGGAGTCTTTGTGGTGAAAGTGTTGTTACGTTCACGAATGCCATCGTTCAGATACCTTCCGGTCTGACCAATGTATAGTTCTCCACAAGACTAGGAAAAGGGGTGCACCAAGTTTTCTGTACAAGAAACAACTGTTTTCTTATGCTGCTTCTTGCAGCCGACAGTTGTACTTGGGGGGGTATTTACTTTTTTTCGCAAGCTGTGAAGTTTGTTGGGAGCGAAGAAGATGACTTCCAAGTTTCCTCTTAGGCCATTTTCTTGAATCTCTGAGAGAAATTTTGAAAATATGGCACAATTATGGGCTTCTTTGTTCTGTCTCTTTGCTTTTGCTGAATCCAGACTTCCTGCCCAGTTTATTTGATGAGCGTTTTGGCCACTGATGTTAATCAGGAGAATAGATACCCTGCCCCCTCCTAGCTATCGTTTCAGAAAGGGGAACTAGGCAAAAGTATGTGGCACTGTTTTTGCAAGAACAGCTAATCCTAGTTACTCTTGATGATCCATACCTGATCCGCAGCTCCTCTGAAGTCTTCAGCTTCTTACACGAACATCACGACAAAGTACTAAAGGTGTTTTTCATCAACACTAAGGATATGCACTATTCCTTGCCCCACGACCGACTGTTAAGGTGCATAGAATACAGCCTAAACACCTATGGTGCTATAGCTGTCTGAGCGATCGCTCGCAATCGAGATCATAAAAACACTTCCAAAAGCAAAAATTCCGGACATGTAGGAGTCTACCGTCGAGACTGTGACTGCTCACTGCTACTGAGTAACTGCTCCGTGCTCGGGACGCATCACAACCGGCCAACTAGAAAAATCTTTGAGGAAGAGAACATCGCAAAACATAAAAATAGATGTGTTAGTACTCCAACTTTAGCCTTATCCTAAATAAACTAGACTACCTATTCTTACATCAATTTCAATTTTAGTTTTGGTTCACGGTTAAGCTTCGTATTGAAGAAAAATACAAAATTATTCCCCATGGCCATAGTCCAAAATGCGAAAGAAGACGAAGACTAAAGTGTAAATATACCAAAGAGTTGTTAGTCAGCGCTGCGAAAGTGGGTCTTTCATTCGTGTGCTTGGACTTGAGTAACTGTTTTGTGGGTGCTCTGGTTCCTCCTGTATATTATGAGCCACCAACTCGCCCAAACCCCCGTTTTAACATGCTGCACTTGACTGAAATCCAAATAGTTTATCTTAACGCCTAGCTCCTGCGCCTTTGGAATGTGTTTCCCTGTGCATGTAAAGCGTTTCTAGTTGAAGAATAAGAAGTTTGACACCATTGACGAGATACAACTTATAAAATAATAAGCACATATAGACTCGAAGGTTTGCTGTGAACACATGTCTCTTTGACGATTAGGGAAATCTCAAAATCTAAACCGGCCTGCGGTTAAAAAAATGTTGTTTAAAATAGTGTACAGCAATTGCTGTAAACGAGCGTACACCAAAGACACAGATGTTAGTTTTTACGACGTTTTATTCTAAAATGATTATCCAAAGAAACATCATTTTTCAATTTATATATATTTGTTAAAAAGTGTATCATGAAGGTTCTGTACCTCATAATAACTAGATTGAACGCTATCAATGTCCTCGCTGCTGTACATCTCTGCCAACAAACTGCCTTGCAGCTCTTTCGATACTTTTTTTCCGCCTGATAATATTATTTGCATACTGGGGGGGGGGGGGGGGGAGAATTTGATCTGGGTCTCTAGTAAGCTAGGGCTCACAGCTACGTCCTCTGTTGTAAATAAAGGCTTGCAGCATTTCAAAGTTTATACCTTTCTATTTTTTACATGATTGAAGTTTGGCACCTAAGATCGTTACCATATTACGATGATTTTTGTCGTAATATATATTAATTTGCTCGCCCCTTAAACGAAAAGAGAATGAAGCAACGTGCCGGTGTAATTAACGCTACCGGAAACTACTTTCCCCCATTGCATTAAATAAAATTTAATATTAATTTAAAGGATTAAGTAATTTAGGCACAAAAGAAACTGGCCTTAACTCAAAGTTTGTGACTTCCTCACATTAGCCTAATAGTTGTGCTAAGATGACGTAACAAGATGTTTCACATAGATGTTACTATCTATTTTAATGCCGCAGAATCAGGCAGCTCTAAAAAGTGGTATATCGAAATGGACGATGCAATGTTTAAAATAAAAGTGCGCTTCAAGAGCAGCCGCTCATGTTACACTGCGATTAACAAAGGCCACGGGAAAACGGCAGCTAACCACAGTGCGGCACCAGCTCAGCATTTATGAACTGAGAGTATTGCTAAGTTGGCTTTGCAAATGAAAAGAAAAGCTCCTAACGAGTAGAAAAATACCGGACAGTATTTGAGAGTAACTGCGGCCCTGATTCCACTTGTTTTAAAAACGGTCTTTAGTTTAGCGTGAACATGAATAGCAGGGAAGTGGAATGCTTTGGCTTGCTTAGGGGTAAATCCCTACCTAGGAGCCAACGCTGTCTGGAATATCTTGTCTTCCGTACATAGCAATTCTCTCTTATATAAAAAAACGTCGTGACATAGATGTTTTAAAACGATATTTATTTATATTACACTATATTATACGCGGGCCGTCAATATATTACTCCGATGAAACACTATCTGCAAACGTTAAAGAAAGCTAATCTAATATGTTGAGTCATTTGCTTTAGTTATGTTTCTTGACCAATTTACAAATTCAATCATGCTGTTGAGACTACTTGACGTAGGCAAGACACTACAAAATAAATGGGTGCTGTACCAACTACTTTTCTAGATTTATTTACAATGATAAATACTAAACGTATTTATGCAATCATTTAAAATATTATGACGTTAATTACTCGATGACTACGCAAGGAATGCTCGCCGTTCATGGAAACTTCTTGGCTACTGTATCCTGTACCGTAGAGCACGATATAAAAAAAACTAGGTTAACGCTAGGCTCCGGAGGCCTCCAGTGCTATCTAAGAGCTATCAGAATAATGCTTATATATCATTGATGCTATTGTGTGCATAAGCAGCATTTCAGCGGCCGTTCAATTTTTGTCGTAACTCCCACTTGGTCAGCCTTCGTTTGTTGAGTAAATAAATATATCAGGCGCCTTTTTTATTACGTTCGCTTCATTACAATACCAAAGGCCAGAGATCTTGGAGTTTACTAAGCAGTGTGATAAGGCCGCGGAATGAAAACGCAATGCTTACTTCACTAAGCATTACGTGATAAGGCCGCGGAATAAAAACGATAAGTGGCTTTTAGAGCTTAACACAAAGGGGAGACGCAGACGTTGAGGAAGAGTTGTGCTCGTTGAAATAAAATGAAAAATGCGATTATCCTCCGTTATTTCTTGTACTTATTTTCAAATGCCCCAAAACTGAACGCTCAGGTGGTTTCGACCAAGCTTGATTTTACCTTTGGTCATGATCGAAACGCCTCTACAATTAGATAGTGCGGCATGCCTTCTAAGCCCCACGCCCACCTCGGCTTCTTCATATCATCCGCTACTCTACATGGCCAGTGTGTTTTGAATCGTGCACATTAACTAGATGTGAAAAAAAGTCTTGACAGTACTGCAATTTAAGTTCTCACTTCAACGACAATGGATGCCACAAGAATGCAAACGGTACGGAATAAGAGCCAGGGCGCATAATCCAGTTAGCTCATTGGTACCGCAGTGGCCAAGAAAGAGCAAGCTAACAGGTAATTCACGTATTCTCCCATATATGATTCAGTCTTCAGACGGCAGTTCGGCTGAGGGGTTTCTGTAGGATTTTAAGCAAACAATAGGAACGTTGAACACAACGGTACTTGAACAATTTAATTGGACCTACACTTGCTTTGACCACTATATCACAAGGAAACAGACGGTCCCTTAAATCCGGTTCTGCATTAAGTACGTAAATTAAGATAGGACGAATTTTATTAGCTGCTTTTACTCACGTTGCACTCTTGGTCGTATGTTCACTCCAGTAAAGCCATTTGAGTCTGGTTTTTCGGTATTCCTATTATTAAGCTATTGTTACTAATTCAGTTATGCCTTAGATCTAAGATTTTCCTTTAAATATATTTCTTTCCAATAGGTTGTCCCTCGTCAGTTTGTTTTTACTACATTAGAGCACTCTAGCATTGGAAGTGATATATTGTTGCAACTACAGTCATAGCACCGAAGGTATTTCTTACAAGATATAAGACCTCTAAGTTTTTATCGAATCCCTTTGATGGTAGCATGTGTCCGACCGGTGATTTGATATATACAAATTGCTTGGGCACAATTCTTGAAGACATATTACACGCGTCTGAACAGGACCAATAGAGCAAGGTCCAAAGACGGTTGTAAGTTTGAAAGAGCAGATGCCTTAAATACGTTCTTAAAACCATAAACACGCGATGAGTTGCAGGGAGTGAACAGCACTAGCATATTATCGCGATAAGCTTACGTAGAACAATTAATATGTAAAAACGAAGCGGCTTCGCTTATTTAAGTGTAATAACTCGATATAGATTACTTCAAAGACTGTACTTATTGGTAGGCATCCTCAAAACATCACAACCAGTGGGGTCAGCAGGCAGGCTGGTTTGCGGCTAAATTCCACAGACGCTTCCAGCTTGGCTCGTCGTCGTCGTCAACCGATAACGGAAGAAGACCGTGTTTCAAGACGACTCCAAAGAAAGAAAAGTGGCAAACGTAGTTAATGTAATTAGCTATATAACTGTTATTGGACTATTTTGGAAACCAGCAAACATGCATTAATATTTTACATTTTGGTGTCTGCTCTATGATTGACACCGGCGTTATGGCAGTTTCAAGAGATGAGGTTTTGTCATTTTTGTGTTCTGGGAAGATACACTACATGTTATCGCGAACGCAGCACCTCAACCTTTTTGCATTTATCTGAGAGATTCGAAGTATGTCCACCACATTTGGTGGTGAAATGAAAAGAAAAAAAAATCGCTTACACGTGCTCTTCCGATTGTGTCGTGTGCGTATTTCAGGGAAGAACCAAAATGTTCAATACGTGTCTCGCTGTATCCTTTGTCAGGTTAAAAAAAATTTTGTCTTGATTGAGTTGGATGACATAATGCTGCTTTGAATGATTGCTATGTCAGTAAATGAGTGTCTGTTTCCAAAATCGTATTCACTGCGGATTGTTTAGGCTTTGCGTGAACACACTTTCAGATAAACTGTACTCTCTCATGATGTGTCGAGGATCACGAAAAATGAACTCGGTTGTGATTTTTCGTCTAACTGGGATACATTGCTATTGTTCCCTTATCAACGTTGATATTACGTGCGTATTGTGTTTAGAACTGTGCCCAATTCCGCATTGCACTTTGGGAGGTTAAGCTGCCTCCGAAACACTGTTGTAAATGTTTGCATACTTTTGTTCAATAAAATTGTACGTTGTTTTAAATTTTGCTCGTGGTGATAAACAGTCTATCTGTGATGTCGTTTTTAATGTTGACAATGTTACTCTGACAGGTTGTTTGCATTCCAAAACGCATATGGCCCTAAACTGTTTTTTTCAGTTTTATGTTATATTCTGATTTTCGAGGGTATTTAAATAATTGTAATGATGGAGATGGAATTTATTACTTTACTATTTTCACTCGCTCGTTGTAGTAACCTTTGATGTGAGAGGCAATTGTAGTATAAAATTGCAAAGAAAAGACTTTCAAATTGTAAGTACTTAACATGAAAACGTCTACATTGTTTAGACATCACCCACGAGAACGATACTTGCAGAGCAGCATATATTTATTCTTATGGACGTTGCCGCTGAATTGCACGAATGTATTTTAGACAGAGGCGATGTGATAGAATTCATAGTGAATTGCATTAGAAGAAACAACATAAGTCGGTCACAGTTTCCTCACGAATGTAGGCGTTTTAAAAGTACCGAGTGAACATATTTTCAATCTTCTATATTAGGCGTAGTATTTTGAGATTCTAGAATCCACAATCATATTCCAAGATATGACGTATGCTAGTGCGGTAAGAATATTGTGGTTCACACGAGCAGCAATCTAAGGCCTTTGCGGTCAAGTTGTCTCTTTGGTAGCGGGCAGATCAATCGTGAGCTAAATATATGGATGCATATCCCACATGCCATAAAATACTTACTGAAAGTCTGCGAGTGTGAGGTATAAAAGTAACGGCTTCGCTGCTTCGTGACTTCAAACTCAATCATACCATGGTTATATATTGGAACATTCACATCCGGTACGAAAATGTGTACTTCAGCTCATTGTACTAAAGAACACACTGACATTTGTTTCTCGCGATAGGATTAGCAATCAAACCTAGTCCACAGTAACAATCCCACTTCCGGTGCAGATGCTATGCGGAGCGCAAATTCGTCTCCGTCTTGCACAGGGGCTACGATGATGTCGAAACGCTGGCCTCTTATTGGCTGATTTAAAAAAAAAAGAGGGGAGACCTCATGGCATCTAGCATTGAGGTCTACCCACTATCGTCCCAATCAAAGCCAATAAGAACTCGGCATCTTTCTGGCGTCACCGAAAGGCCTGCGCTAGAAGCAGACTACTTACTCTCCGCATAGTAACCGACAACTTAAGAAACGCAGGACGTGTCGAGTCTGGAGCATCTTATTATCGCTCGGTAGCCAATCAGATGGCGGCATCACTCCCTAGAGTCATTGCAAAATGCAATGACTATAAGCAGTTTTCACCTACCGCCGGGGTTGCCAGAGTGACATGCGGTTAAAGCCGTAGACAAAACAAGCAAATTTCAGAGAGCCTCAGAAACAAAAAAGGGAGAAGGGGGTAGTTTAACAAGAAAAGATATGTTAAAAACAGTCTTTCCCAAAAGGTGGCTACAGCAAGAAACACCAGGCAGGAGAATAGGTCGCCAATGCCCCTGATGCCGCTTGATGCGTATACAATTCGAAATTATTCCGGGAACAATAAAATAAACATAGTCACTGGACATATCTATATGCAAAAAAAGCAGTCCAGTTGTATGTGCGCAGTGTAGTATAAGGTTGCCAGAACAGTGTTTTTTTTTTATTGTAGAATTATTTTTTTTCTTGAAAACACGAAAGTTGGAAACTGGGCTTGCTTATCAGGGAGCCGCGAGCCGCACTTGGGCCCGCGAAACGCCGTATGTGGCTCACGAGCCGCAGTTTGGCCACCCATGACCTACGGCTTATGTGCGGGTTGCGCGCAGTGCATTCTGAATACATCCCCATCTTTCGGTCCGAGAGCAGACAGCGGCGGCTGCCGCACCCAAGTGGTCGCGCCAGGGCCAGCGGCACTAGGCCGTGAATCTTTCTACAGTTTCAGTAACACCAGAATTTCCAGATATATTATTGTGTCTTGCGTGATGGTCGACTCCCACATCAAGTCGCAATGGGATAAGAATAAAACAGGAGTGCAAATTTGTAAACTTTGCTTCAAGATCCAGAGAGTCCAAACACACGAGTGCGAGAAGGCACGGTCGCTCTCCGTGAGAAGGAAACGGGAATGGCTTGAGCGCGTTAGCCGTAAAGACCTCCACGAAGACGTCGACAAGTACCGAGTGTGCTTAAGGCACTCCGTCTCGGGTAAGTGTCGGCACCATTTGCTTTCGTCGGACGTCAGAGGTAAGATCTCCACAAAACTTTGGTAAGATTTCTACAAAACATCGAATCTTCTATACCGGGAAGACATGAGCGTGCCGCGCCGGCGTCTGCAACAGTAGCTATTCTAAAGGAAAAGCCTAACACAAATGGCAACTGGCACGCTAGTTCGTCAACGCTTTATTTCGTTTTTTTTTTCTTCAAATACATTATACGGGGAAGGCCTGCGTGTGCGGCGCCGTCGTCTGCAGCATTAATTGTACAAAATTGTTCATCTACGTTCTGTCCGCCCTCGGAGGCGATCTGCCAGAACCTAGCCACAACAGCTTCGCTGTAAAGCAAATAGCAGCTAAAACAATGACATCGTAGCACCGCCAATGCCAAGAGCTCGTGCCGGGAAACACGCTTCCACGCGCTTCGGAACAAACAAGAAAAAAGCGTTCGGAACCGACCAGAGAGGTGCGACTCCGTCTCTGGAGGGGGCACCAATGTGGAAGCGTTGATAGCCACGAGCAGAAAGCGCGTTCCGAACACTGGCCAGGGCGCGCAAAATTAAATATAAGCTTCGTTCGATTTACCAGAACCTAATACGGCGGTGTACAAAAGTGTGAAGTGGTGTACTTACGGCATGTGTATTGAGATACGACGGGAATTACACCGCCCTACACTTTTTGGCACCGGTGCAGGAGGTGCAGTTCAGCCTAACCAAACTTGTGCCTATTTCAAATACTCTACACAAGATACTGTATTTTGAATACATTTTGGAGTACCTCAGTATTTTGCAAATACCTTTGATCGAGAGTATTTGATACTCTATTTTAATGACAATTCCGAGTATCTTCTACTCATTATTTCAAATACATTTTTGACAATCCGTCATTTTTCGAGTGTTTCGGTATGAATTAAGTGGCGTGGGCGTGGCACGAGCAAACGTGGGCATTCTTTCGAGCAACCGAATCCTGTTGCTAGCTCCGATTAGAGACGGTGACTTTGACTGAGCTTGTGAAAACATTGTTTTTTTGCCGATTGTGATTCATAGTTCAGCCCAAAGTTCGTACAATGGAGGTTCTCCTCTCGCCTTCCCAAAGGCGCCTTATGTTTCCGTAAAGTTTCCCCCCCCCAAAAAAAAAAAAAATCCTCAAACAAAAGGTGTGGTTTTACGGAAGTAAAGGTGCCACCCTGAGGCGCAAAGCAGACCGGGAAACGACCTACGACAGCAACGCAGATGTGAGTGTCAAACAATAACAAACAGCAGAAAATGAGAAGTGGACACACACAAAAAAGTTGACATTTTTGTTTTGCTGTTTTTATATTTGACCCCGCTGTTGCAAAACGTCGAGGTTTTTCTTTTTTTCTTCGTTTCTTTGTGTTGTCAGTACGGCACTTATTGCTCTCGCGAACACTCTCTGTAAGCGTACATTGATAAGCAGAGAACACTACAGGAAACGAACTGCGCGCTGCATGACCTCTCAAAATGCCAACAAAGTGTCCCCCAACGTTGAGTGCCTTTCAGAACGCAACCTACTTGAAGGTGCGGCCACTGCCGTGGCTATCATGTGGGTTCTCTTTGTTATCCATTCACTCATACCTGTGTCCGAAGTTCGTTTATAGTGAACTCCCCATATAGGAAATATAGATTATAGTTAAACTATGCGTCTAAGGTGCGCCACAGGACGTGATATTCAGCGATGTCACTATTGGCGAAGCGCTCTGACCCGTTTGTCACGCCCACACCTCGGTGTTTACCAACACAAGGTCTGTGCACATGCCCACAGGCCCTGTTGGCATGTTCGTCTCTTCTTTTTTTTTAATGGAGCCAGGCACAGTGTAATGAAAAAGTACTTACAATTAGTGGAGTGACGTTAAGTGTCGGATCTCTCCCGAAAGCAGTCGTCAGAGGATGCGAGCTTGACCCACTTAGGCTATTCTGATGAGCTGGGCACCGTGCATGCTGCCTTGTTCATGCAGGCCGGAATGGTAACAAAAGAGCCCCTCCTCCCCCTCACCGGAGAGCACGAACTCCAGCCGAACGCTGACACCGCGTTCGGGTAAGTCAGCCGAGCGCTGAACCATTGTATTTGTTGTTTCCATCTATCTTGTTCTAAAGTTAGCCGCTTGGGGGGCCACGTTCTGATCTCTTCCCCAATAGCTAAAGCAACCCCTTTCTTGTTGTCCCAGAAATGTTTTGTAGCATCTATCAAGGCCCTGTAACACTGAGGCAACACGACGGCAACAGCAGCACAACACGTTTCCAACAGTCGGGCAACTTGTTGCTCGCTCCCCGTGTTGTCCGATAAACCTGTCACATCGCGGCAACAGCACGACAACATGGACGACAGCTAAAATGTTGCCTCGGTATGACAGCTTTCCGCAACAAAAACAGCAGCAACTTGTGTTGGACAACGTGTGTTGCCCTGATTGCTGGCTGAGCGAATTTCAGGCCTGCAACACGAAAACATAGATCGCTTCGTTGGAAGAGCTATTCCCCTATCAATGAAGGCTTACTCAAACAAAGGCTTGCGAAACGTTATCTAACAATACTTAGGGCTGGCGTGCAGCTAAAATATTTTCGATTGATGTTTTTGCTGCGTTGTTTGTTGTTACAGAAAGCGATTTTCGAAATGGTCTGAGCTACGGTCGTGCACGTTCAGACTGGTTTTGAAAGTAGAACTCCCCTGAGGCCAGCTCACTTTACTGATAGCAAAATAAAATGGCATGCTTACTCACCCGCTAATGTAGCACAATATAAATAATCCAGAAAACCAAAGATTAAACAAATCAAAGCATAAAACGACCACCCTGATCATGATTGTTGATGCTTGGAACTTGGAAACAGCCGCTACCAGACACCTGACTTTTTTAAAAATACCCAGGACATTTTGGGGGATGAAGTGATCACATAGCAGGTGGTAGGCAAATATAGAGCGTTGAAAAATATTTATTCAACAGATTGTTATGAAGGCCGATTGTGTAGGTGTCGCAGTTTTGTGGCACTGTCAGTTCAGCTCAACACCACGCCACAAAAGAGGCTTTGGGACACTGCCGGTTCTAACGCAAGTTTACAGTACAGATAGGAATCGCATAAAAGAAGCGGACAGAGACACTCCATACGTTGGCGCAAATACCGCACATATATCAGCAATGTCACTTTCCTCGGTTAGGGCTATCTGCTTTGTCAGCGCATGAAGAACATTTTGATAAAATAAAGAGCGGAAAATACTCCCCGTGTTAAGGTTTCTAATCACAGACACTGGTTGATGTCGTACCGTGGTTATTCCCGGCCCTTCGAACGCACTAGCACTTTGTAGAGTCACATTTCCAGCGACTCGGCGCCGCACACGAACGAAGGCAAACAGCTAATGTGGCGGAGTATTCCCCGCGTTGTCCTCGCCGTCAGCGCGGTGTGACAGGGTTGACGGACAACAAATCGGGCAACACGATTGCCGGGCGGCAGCAACATGTTGCCCGACTGTTGTTGTTGCCGCGTTGTCACAGGGTCGCCGGCAACACGACTTCCCCGTGTTGCCGGGTAGAGTTGTCCAACTGTTGCCTCAGTGTGACAGGGACTTCAGTGATATCACCGCGCTATCAGTGAAAGGTTACCGCGCTTGGCTCTCCCGCAGAGGCTCCAGGTTTGATATCATGAACCGGACTCCTCTTTTATTTCTTCTTTCAGCTTGACATGATCGTAAGTTCGAGAGCCTTGCCGTGTGATCGAGTTACGAATGTTCTACGCGCCGAGCTTTCTACGCCGAATGTTCCAGAAACACGCGGGTACAAAAGGTGCTCCGAGTGGCGGTCCGGTGTTATCTCGCCCCAGCGGTCGATTCTACTGTTTCGCCGACATCGACGCCTGCGACGCTAGCCTTTGTTTATTTTGTTTTGGGCACAAGTTCGCCCATTAATCTTTCAGTTTGTTCAGTTATTTGTCTCATAATTTGCCATTCGTGACAATATTTTGCTCTTTATAGGCGGACTGCATAAAATAGCCCTACGATACGTTTTTCCGTTTTGTGTTGTTGCGTGCTAATAAACCATTCTGGTAACCTAGATTTGCGCAGCTGTATTATTGCCATTGTCACTGACGTCAATACATATTACGCAATGCGGATGTATCTTCAAAAAGTAATTGAAATACATTTCTAAGTATTTTTTCTCTACTCAAGGTACTTCACAATAAAAGTAACTTGAGTAGTATTTTAAATACTTTTGGAGCAGGTATTTAGTAACTTAACTTAAATACTTTTATCAAGTATTTTGTCCAACACTGAGTCGAACGAAGAGTATTGACCAGATCATCACGTTGTTTGGTCACGTTTCCTCTGTCGTCCATTACAGGTCACGTGACTATTATTTTTCCGAACGCTTTTCTTCTCACACCCTCGCTGCGTAACGCGACGCCAATGCCCAGCGACTTTGCTGTGACTCGTCGCAGCAAAAGTCCCTAGTTAAATGTCACGCCTCTCATGTTTAATAAGTAAGGCAAACCATTGTTGTGGGAAAGCGCAAGACACATTGTTGTGTTCCGGGCCGGACGGCCGCGGAAGGAGAGAAACCCCAGACAGCGACCAGACAGTGTGCCGACCAGAAAGAGAATGCCTTTACTTGTCCCGTGTAATGCTGTACACAGTCGGGGTGGTGGTGCCACCTCACGGAAGGCAACAAAACTACAAGTCACCAAAAGGTGTCGCTTCACGACATTACAAGCACTCCCCCCCTATGATTGTATGTGCTGCCTGCACATTAACTCACTTCAAAGCAGTCCTGCCTGTACACAAAAAAACCACTGTCTTCAAACGCGAGCAGTCACATTCTGCAAAACACGAGCAGTCACTGCCTGTGAACGCGAGCAGTCACATTCTGCAAAACATGAGCAGTCACTGTATGAAAAACACAAGCAGTCACTTTCAGAAAACACAAGCAGTCACTTTCTGCAAGGTACAAACAGTCACTAAACATAGTCCAGAGCACGTTTTGGTGGGCGTCGCTCTCCAGAAGATCGTCGAAGTACGGGTTCTCCGTCGCCTTCCTGGACACGCACCGGTGAACTCCGTTCCACCTGTGGCGATTAAAGTGACCGGGCAGGTATGCCCACTGGTAACACGGTGGGAGTCGACCCAGACTTGCCAGGCAACTCTGTGTTGTCATACCAACGAGAACTCTGCAGCAGAGTCTTGGTTCGGTCATGAATCCCTGGGCACTGCCGATAAATTCGACCCATTCCACGTCCGTCCGTCTTCTAGATAAAACGACCAACGCCCAATGCGCTTGAGGACCTTCAGCGGCGGTCCGAAAGTGGGGGTACCCTTTGGGCCATGAACTTGCCGTCGCACTCTAATATAGTGACCCACCTGTAAGCTCGTGGCCTTAGCAGTTCGTCGCCGGTCGGCATACGCCTTACTCTTGGCTTGTTAATCTCTCACCTTCTTGCGAAGGCAACGCATCTCCTGAGTAGGGTTGGTGCAGAGCTCTGCAGTCGGAAGGCGAACGACGTCAAGTGCTGTCCTCATGGGGCGTCCATGGAGCAGCACAGCAGGAGCCAATCCGATGGTGGAGTGTCGTGTAGTCCTATAAATTCCTAGATACTCAACGACGGTTGCCTTGAGAGGACGGTGTTCCAACAGCACCAACTGGATATACGATTTTAGCACCTAGGACCCCGTTGAACCTCTCCACCAAGCCGTTTGCCTGGGGTTGGTAGACTGACGAGAACGAGTGCTTTATTCCTCTTTATTCGATAAACGTCTCAAACTCCCTTGATGTGAACTGTCGGCCCTGGTCGGAGACGATCTCTGTCGGGTAGCCTTCCCGTGCGAAAACGGCAGACAGGAAATTCATGACTGCCTGAGATGTGATGTTGCTGGAGAAGGCGACCGCGGGCCAATATGAGTAACAGTCGACGACTGAGATGACGAACCGGCAGTTCGCTGGTGCTTGCTCGAAGGGGACAACGATGTCGATGGCGACTTTGCTCCAAGGTCTTTCGGGCAGTGGCACTGGCTAGAGCGGTGTTGTCGCTGTCTTGACACTCTTGCCAGCAGACTGGCAGACCCTACAGCTGCGGATGGTGCCTTCGACTTGCTTGTCTAGTCCAGGCCACCAGAACTTTTCTCGAAGGCTCCTTTTTGTCTTTACAATCCCAGGGTGGGAATTGTGGGAATTTCGAACGAACGTCGCCGTTAACTTTGTCGGAATTACGACGCGTTCTGAGCGCAGAAGCAGAGTGTCGACCCCCGACAACTCGCTGCGGACCTCGCAGTATGGAACCAGGTCTGCAGTCAGGTTCTTCCGAGCAGGCCACGCCGTCTGGACACAGTGCATGACGTTTTGTAACGTGTCATCCTCCCCTCTGGCGCGTTGCAGGTCTTCCCGATGTACAACTGATGTCGCCAAGGACACAATCTCTCCTTCGGCCTGTTCCTCACCTTCAGTGCCTGGCGCAAGTAGTCAAAACAGGGCATCTACCACTTTGTGGTCAGAGCCGCGACGGTACTCGACCTTGAAGTTGTAGCAGAGCAACCGTGCTGTCCACCGTGTGATGCGAAGAGGACGCTGTCCCGTGCTTCGTGTAGACAGCAGGGCCACTCAGGTCTGGTGATCCGTGCGAAAAGTGAACAGCCGTCCCCACAAGTATGTGTGCCACCTGTCACAGGCCCACAAACAGGCCAAAGCCTCTCGCTCACCAGCCGAGTATTTCCTCTCGGCTCCAGTCAAAGTCCGTGACGCGAAAGCAAAAGTGCCGCGCGCAGGGCTGAGAAGTCAATGCTCGATCACGAACCTCTAGAAAGTTCTTGTTTATTCTTGTCCCAGACGTAACTTCTATCGTTTATCCCTTATTTTGTTGTTCCAGAAAGTGCGTGTTTATTCTCGCCCCGAGCGCGCTACGCTCGAACCTTCTCCACCGAATCTTCGAGATAGTGACTCACCTTAGATAAGTGGCCGCCCGCAACCTTGTCCAGTCAGTCTCGCCCCAGCGCTCGATCCTGCGGTTTCGCCGACATCAACACCCGCGACGCTCTTCTGCTTTCTTCTGTTTCATTTTCCTTTTATTAATTTGGGCACAAGTTCGCCCCCATTACACGTTTAGTTTACTTCAGTTTCCGTCGCCTCATCACTTGTCATCCGTGGCAATAGTGCGACTATGAGGCCCGTCGACCTGGTGCAGGACCAAATGCAGAAGCGTTTGTGGCGACGATGACAGGGAGCGCTGGGTCGAACATGCTCAGCACTTGGTGCGAGGCGAGGTGTCTCTTCACCCTGGCAAAGCTAGCGTCGGAATTAAAAACAGCGCGGAAAGACGAGGACCAGACAAAGAAGTGACACGGACGTAGCGCTACGTCCGTGTCACTTCTTTGTCTGGTCCTACCCTTTCCGCACTGTTTTTAATTCCGAAGTATGTACAAACTCGCCCAAGCCTCAATTTTAGAAGCTAGCGTCCACGGCGGCATCCCAGACAAAAGGATCACCTTTCCTTAGTAGTCGGCGCATCGGCTCTACCTCCTCGGCCAACCTGGGAACGAACCTGGCGTAATAGTCAACGAGGCTCAAAAAAGAGCGCAGCATGCCAGGCTCAGATGGAACGGCTGGATGGGAGATCGCGTCGACCTTGGCCTGAAGGCGTGCTATGCCTTCAGCGCTGACAGGATGTCCGAGAAGCGAGAGCTCAGATGCGTTGAAGACGCACTTGTCGTTGAGCTTGAGTCCGGCCTTGGAGATCCGATAAAGAACTTCGCGGAGGTTCTCGGTGTGCTCTTCCAGAGTCTTCCCGAAGACGATTATATCCTCTATGTTGCAGAGGACGCCACTGCAGCCATGCAGAATCCTTGTCCCCAGCTGCTAGAACGCAGCTGGGGCCGACGCAAGTCCAAAGCAGATTCTTTTAAAACGGAAGAGCCCCTCATGTGTTATAAATAGGGTTCCGCGTTTTCGGTGTCTATTTATCTTTAGATTCGGGGGTTATTTACCGGTGTTTATTTTTTCTCTTGGAATCAGTGTTTTTCTCTGTTTAATTTCATTGCTCGAAAGAAATCGGTGATCATCGGGGCTTGTGTTGCAAAGCGACGGCATAATTACTAGAATAACCACGGCACACCTCACATACTATTACACACGTTTTTTCTACACACACCAAACACGTCACGCAATGCACATACATATGGAAATCACACAAAGCGTGACGCTTTCGGAAGCGTAATATCAAAACTTAAACTTATTGAAAAAAATTGACATGTACATTGTCAGAGACTTGTCAGTCATCGGAGCACGCTCCTTGCGGCTGAGGAAACGCAGTCCAGAACACGCACGCTCCACGTTCGCGCTGGACACGGGGATGGCAAGAAATCCATGGACCCTATTGCCCTCCCCCCTTCCCCCGCCCCTCTTCGCCTTTCCTCCTTTCTCCGATATACCAAGAAACCTATGCTTGGACAAAGGGCTTGAAAACCGATGCGCTAAAAAGATAAAGCAAGGGAACGACCCCAAGGACAGTTCATTAAGGCTGTGTTTCGGGTCAACGAGAAAAGAAAGCGGGCTAGAAGATTCTTTCAGCAAAGCTGCCATTATTTCCGCAGCTTGAATTCGGTGTTTTTTTGGTTTTTACCAATTCATAAAAAAGCGCCTCGGGCGTTAATTATCGGTATTTATCTGTATATACCGAAAACGCGTAACCCTAGTTATAAATGCCGTGAGGTCTCTACTGCCTGGATGAAGCAGGACTTGGTGATATGCTGCTGCCAGGTCCAGTTTGGAGAAGTGGCGGGCTCCACTGAGGGCGTGCAGCAGTTCTTTTGTATGCGGCAAGAGAACGTTGTCGACGACCACTGCCTTGCTGGGTTCTCCGAGGTCGACGGAAAGACGGATGCTGCCGTCTTCCTTGCGAATAACGACGGCTGGGGAAACCGATTCGGATGCACTGATTCTTTAGATGATGTCGGCAGATTCGAGACGCTTCAGTTCGTCGGTGACTTGCTGCCGCAAGGCAAGCCGTCGACGCCTCAACTTCAGCGCGACTGGAACAACAGCCTGCGTGATCTTGACCTTGTGCTGCACCCCCTTGGCAAGTCCCAAACCTGGTGAGAAAAGGTGACCAGACTCGGTCGAGAGCGGCGCTGACAGACCAAGGCTCGGAGCAACCAGGGACGTATCCACGCTGACTGAAGGACAACTGGAAAGGGTGGAGGTAAGCGTGGCAGTGGTTGGTTCTGCAGTGGTGTACACTCTAAGAAAAAAGATAGTCACATGCCTTTGGGGTGGTAAAAAGTTGTCCCAAATATAACGATCCCTAGGGTAAAAATGACGACTACAGACGTAGTCAAAAACAAATGTAGTCAAATTCGACTACCCCAAAAGCAACATGGCGGCCGGTTAGCGAGGCTCAGATTTCCCGGTAAGGCCTAGCGAAGTGCACGGCTTTTCGGCCGAGTGAGAGAATAGGGCGGATACGCGTATTCAACGTCTTCCCAGCGCCAAGGGCGGCAGCGTGTTTGCCGGAATCGCCGCGACTGCACCCGATGGCATCGCGCTAGATTGACTGTATTTTTACCGCTGGCGGAGAACGCTCAAAAAAGAAATCGTAACGCGAGGAATGGGCATGCTGACTTTATTGAAGACAACCTATGCTTGTCGTATGCGGCGATGAATCGCTGGGCACCTTTGTTGACACCGACGGGAGGCGTTCAACTCGCACCAACGCCCCGATATCTTTCTTTTTTTTTCCTTTCATCTCTTTTTGCTTGCGCCTACTCAACCGACGTGGTTATCCATTGCTGCCTGCACTTCGCAGGTCTTTGACACAGAACAATCATGTAGGTGGCTGAGTGGCACAATTATTACTATTGTTATCAAACTGAGAGGCACGTAGGGAGCCCAGTAAACCGCATGCCAGCTGTTTGTAATCAATAGCTGGGTGATTTCAGATAAGATCGACCAAAGGGTGGCTGGTCGACATTTTTAAATCAACTGATGTTTTTATATGACATTGTCTAGTGTCTGGTATAAACGAATCCACACTTAGTTTTGACCAGAAAAAAAATTTGGAGACAAGAAAAATCGTAAGGCAGGGAGAGGTGGACAGTTGCAATAACGCGCACTGATGGAGGGGGCAAGTTTGAAAGTGAATAATTAAAACAATAAAATTAGGAGAATTTTAAAACTTTTTACAAACAAACTATGGGTACAGCTTGCTTGTAATATAAAGTAATAATATTTATTAAAAGTTTATTTAGTTTTCTAAAAATTGCCAAACATGCCTGCTCGAACGACAAATGGCACATTTTTGAAAAAATGTATCTCATGAAATAATTTAATCATTATTACATAACTTGCAGACATTATTTTACTAATATATGGCTATTATTCAAAAAATAAATAAGGTATCTGAGTGACACAATAGTTACAATATATTTAGGCAAACATGGGAAAAAAATCAAACACAGAAAAATTCCAATGCGAATAAACAAAAAACACCACCTTCGATTTTTTTTTGAATTTGGGTACCCTGTTATACTCTATTTCGGCATTCATTTCTATTAAAAACATGTTGCATCATTTTATTGAGAAAAAAGATACAACTCCCCAAAGTAGGGTCCTTTTTCAAAGCCTACACTTAGCAGTGTCCTATACAAGAAGTGACTCTGAGTTCCAGTTTCATGAAACTTGCACAAATCTTTTATATACATTTATTCAGATGAGGTCATTGATAAAAAGAGCGATCGGTCACAGAGTAAAAGGGAGGAGAAACTATATACAGCATTTTACATAAGCGTACAAAGTGGTATCGTATTAGAGACTAATGATTTGAGAAAAGATGATGCAGTGTGAAGTTGTACCTTCCGGTATATTTTACATCTAGAGTAAAATAAATAACTTTACTTCCACACACAAAAACAAAGATATAATAGTAAGATATTTAGGTTGGCTGTGTATTTACGATTACAAACAATTTCAGGTGACGGATGCCATAGTGCCTAACTGGAGCAGCTTCGATGCTCTCGGTGTATGAATGAATCGTGGCAAGCCGATATATTTTATCCTGCACGAGGATAACATTTTGGGATTTTTTTTATAGTGATCAAATAAAAATTATTAGTAACCACCAACAAAAACAGTAGGTTAAATACCCCGTGAAGAAAAATGTGATAAATAAGATGTCCCTGCATTCAAAATGAGCAGTCCTTGGGAAATCAAATTCGGCACTTTACGCTAAGGTTTTCCTCGCTGTACCCATTTAATAAAGTTGCTTCCAAGCAGATCCGACTGTCCGTGCTACATATACGTCACAGGTCCCTTCTGTTGATGACTTGCTGAGCCGCCACGCGTGCCAAGACTGAATGCCAGGGAAGGCGCGCACCGTCAGCCACTCTTCTTTTTTTTTGTTCACGATACCGAACAACCTCATTTTCGTCCAGATATACAAGATGCACGCCTTTCAGTTTCTTTGATAGAACGCTCACCATTGTCCTGGCCGTCTGAATTGCGCTTACTGAACGTTCTCTCAGGTTGTTCAGCGTGGCCTGGTGCTTCACGAGTCCGCCAACTCCGTCACATGCATTTTTCCCATGTCCAGATGCAGAAAATAACCACTGGGCTTGTGGGCAATCGTCCTTTGCAAATTGGTGAAGCTGGTAGCGATTCTTGAAATGACTGGCGGAGCCGTCACTTACGTACGTCACGTACGAGTATACCGCAACGTTGTCTTCAACCCACTCCTTCACTTTTTCTAGAGCCAAGCAAGCGTGAGCGGCGTCGTGACACAGGTCCTCACTGATGATGGCAAAGCTGTTTGTAGATTTTCTTGTCGTCACTACACATGTAAATATCGAAACTTGTTTTTTTTTTCCAGTGATATGCTTGCACTTCGTCAGGAAGCACGATGGTCCAGTTTTCAGCAAAGTCAAAATGAAAGACAATGCTCCCGCGTTGCATGCACTGTTTTTCATCGTAGATCGCTTTACCTTGCGTTTGCCGGATATGGTTGTGAAGTAACCAACTTCCAACCGTCACTTGGATGACTTTTAGGAAAGTCTCAGGTTCCAAAGTTTTTTTCCCAAGGTCGCCGGACTCCCATGTTGCAAGCACAATCTCTTCATCCTCCGGGATATCAAGTTCCTGGAGTGTAAGAAACTGGCCTTTTGGGCAGTGATCACAGTCTCCTTGAAGGCACAGTTCTGTTGCTGGGTCGCACAGAAATGCCGAGTTCATTTCACCAGTGTTGAATGTTGAGCCTGTAACGTTCTGTAGAGCGGCAATACAAAGATAATAATTGGCGCAGCGCACACAAACGCACACTTCCTGGTGTGGAATACATTGGACCCATCTAGGGCGCAACGAATAAAATTTCGTTAGCCCAACGCCGGAATCGGGATGCTTGTCTTTGTATATACGGAAGGCCTCTCGTATTGAGCGTGTCATGAAGCGCTTTGGCACGAACGTTTTCTCTCCGTTGAGCATGACAGAGATGACGTCCTTCTGGTTGGGACTTTGGCGCGAACATTGTAGCTCGTCTTTCGTGAAGTACTCTAGGGCAGCAGACAGGTTCTCAGGGCTCACCTTGCACCTCGTGTAAGGATCCGGCTCATACCACACGCCATGCTTTTCCTTGAGTATTCGGGATTTACTGATGAGGTACATTGAGGCCTGTGGAATCATCTTTTGAACCTCATTCTTCGTCAGTGTTGACGGCAGGAGTGTAAGCAGTTGACAACGTTCCCGGAGAGAGGTGGCGGTTTCAAAGGCCTGCCGAAAGTTGTCCACCCACTCAGTGCATGTGGAGCATGTTGGTTCGGATGACCCCGATGGTGCGTCCCTGTCGTACGCAATACGTAGCCTTGAGCGTATATTCTTGACAGCAACCTGCTCCAGTTCTGTCTGCTTTCTCTTGACATAGGCAGGCCTGTCCCGACTTCTTACGACGCTTGGTTGTCTCAGCGGCGACACACCTGTAGGTAGTATGCTGCGATTTAGATCTTCAATTGCTTCTTCAGCTGGCACAAATATGTCAGGGCACTGCTCTGAGCTTCGCATCGAGATCTCCTTAGTGATGTGCATGAAGCAATGGTAGCACAGGTAGTCCGTCGCACTCACTTTGGTGGAACAGTCAGGCGGAAGAATTTGCTTCAACGAGTTTAGGTCCAACTCGCCAACACTTCGAAAATTCCGCTGCTTTGGTATAGTCTTTTTGTGTTTGCAAAAGTAATCTGCACAAAACACTCGTTCGGAGCTCCAGGACGTTTTCATAATGTATACATAAATAATAGAAATTAAACCCCAACTGATGGCATATAATTGCCAAGTGAAAGAACTACTGGGTGCACAAGTCACAAGTCCGAGGCTGAGGAGCTCACTCACTGCAAACGTACATTTGAAAAGAGAGGTCACAACTGAGGCTGTCGGCAAAGCTTGATCCACGCCAAAGGAAGAAAGAGGGGAAGTCTCCAGACAATAAATTGTGGTCAGCGGCCTTCGAAAAAGACTTTCCGGAATCCCACTGTCGTCCCTCCACGCGCTGATATGAAAGCACCCGAGCTTCTACCACGTGGTTCATGACACAGCCTGAGCCATGTCGGCGACCGGTTCGCGAGAGGTTGGCGGTGGGGTTACGTTGATGGTCACTCGGATTAGCCCTTGCTGTACTGAGCTACCGCCTGCAGTGCCTTATCGCCGGCTGGTGAAAACAACGAAAACACACACACCCTGTCTACACCAAAACTACAAGCGTTCAGCGCACACGCGTCGCCGCCGCTTTTAAGCTTTTGTGAAATCGCTTTCTTTTGCCGCGGAGAACCGCCTTATCTTAACTACGCGCCTGAAATCCTTCCAGGCGGGCGTACACAATATCAAGCGTTTCGAGAAATGCCCGTGGAGTAGAACTATGGGAAAATTCGGAGCCCGCGATGTCGATATCGTCGCCGTTGTGTTAGTACGCCGTCGCGTACTGCAGTCCCCCGTTGGGGGAGGGGGGGGGGCGGTCTTACTACGATAACATGGCGACAGCGTTTACACTCTATGTATTTACGCGAGGCTCGAGTATTTGGGGATAATGCTGCCGGTTGGTGTGCCCCTTTGTGCCTGATATTATCGCCCGTGACGCCAGCGAGTGAGATGGCGACAGGCATGACTGCTCAGTAAACAGGCGTCGGCGGCCATGTTTAGCTGGTTGAAGCGAACCCCCTTGTCCTTGACAGCGAGCGGGGAAATGCGAAAAAAAGATTGTATCGGCCGTTTTGCCAGAACTAGCGACGAGTGTCATCTGCGGTTTCCGGAAACTATTTTGCCATAATCGTGAGCTTAGCGAGGAAATGATTTTTGCTAGCCACAGAACACTACCACGCAGAAAGGGAATGCTTGAACATGTTTTTGTTCTGGATATATATCAGGGATATATATGAGAGAGAGAGAGAGAGAGAGAGAGATGAAGGTAGAGCGGAAGAGGGAATAGCATATAGTGTCGCAGGAGAATAAAGTAAACAAAGTTCCTAGTGGCCGATGGCTGCATGATCTTTTCTCGGATCACTAGTCCGTAATATGATACCTCTTTGTACACAGTAGTTTCTCCTTAATTTAAGTGTGTGAACGATTTCTTTAGTTATCATTGGCCTCATTTGAATAAAAATATATAAAAGATGTGTGTTGGTTTCATGAAACTGGAACTCAGAGTCAGTTCTTGTATAAAACACTGCTAAGTGTAGGCTTTGAAAAAGGACCCTACTTTGGGGAGTTGTATCTTCTTTCTCAATAAAATGATGCAACATGTTTTTAATGGAAATGAATGCCGAAATAGAGTATAACAGGTTACCTAAATTTAAAAAAAATCGAAGGTGGTGTTTTTTTTTTTATTCGCATCGGAATTTTTCTTTGTTTGATTTTTTTTTCCATGTTTGACTAAATATATCCTAACTATTGTATCACACAGATACCTTAGTTATTTTTTAAATATTAGCTATATATTAGTAGAATAATATCTGCAAATCATATCATAATGATTAAATTATTCATGAGATACAGACCTCCAAAGTTTGCCATTTGTGGTTCGAGCAGGCATGTTTGTCAATTTTTAGAAAAATAAATAAATTTTAAATAAATATGATTACTTTATATTACAAGCAAGCTATACCCATAGTTTGCGCCTAAAACGTATTAGAGTTCTCCTAATGTTATCGCTTTAGTTATTCACTCTCAAACGGGCCCCCTCCATCAGTGCGCGTTAATGCAACTGTCCACCACCTCATGCATTACGATTTTTCCTGTCCCCAAGTATTTTTTCAAGTCAAAACTAAGTTTGGATTCGTTCATACCAGACACTAGACAATAACACATAAAAACATCAGTTGATTTGAAAATGTCGACTAGCCATCCTTTGGTCGATCTTATCTGAAATCACCCAGCTACAAGACTGCACAACACTTAGCTTACTGAATCAGGTGGCAGCTAGCGACACCTAGGAAGGGTAGTAGTAACCGCTAGATGGCAATAAAAATGCTCATTCACGAACTCATACTGCTGAGCTGCGTACTGCACGTATACAACAATTCATGCGCTAACACACACACCAACCACGACACCGAACACTGTTACAGGCACATACACATCAACAGTACAACAAGGCAGAAGCAACACCAACACAACGCCTCCGCGACAATCTACTCTAACCACCCTACCGATTCGATTCGTATATATACCCTACCATGTTCTGAGAAAGATTAGGCAAGTGACAGCTGCTGTTAACTAGATGAATACAAAGAGTGTCTTCAAGTATTATTAGTATACAGGTTCACAGTGTATTTAAATTGGCAGGCTAGACACCTCTCCTTATCTAGCGCTTCGAAGGGCATCATGATATGAAAGTAATCGGCTAAAAGTAACACCGCACGGCATGCTCCCGATCAGTTTTGGTTTCAGGTTCACGCAATGATAAGCTTACTAAAGCCATGTTGTCCCATGTTTCCCCGCAGAAGTTACAATAATATCTGCATACCTAGTTAGTAATTGGCTAAAGGTAACAAAATTCTTTGTCTTGTGTTGTTTAATTCATTTTTTCCACTTCAATTTAGTGCTTGAGAATAGGTGAGAATTGTAGCGGGCAAACACTGGGGCGGCACGCTTTCCCGTGTTAATCAAGTGACTGATGAGTCGCTCTACTCGCTCCACTTTAAAATCCTTGAAATTATACCTGTGTAAAAAAAAGAAAAAAAAAGTGAAAGCCAAATTAGAGCGCAGCTTTTGAGGGGGAGGAGGAGGGAAGGGTACTGGGGGAGGGTCAAGTGACCTGGGGGGTCACGTGACCTTTGGGGGTCATGTGACGATGCCGATGATGCCATCAGTGACGTCACTGGTGACGTCATCAGTGACTATGACGATGCGGATTCCGATGACGTCATCAGTGACGTCACTGATGACTTCATCACCGATGATGACGATGACGATGCGGATGTCAGTGACGTCATCAGTGACGTCACTGATGACGTCATCCGTGATGATGACGATGACGATGCGGATGCCGGTGATGTCATCAGTGACGTCACTGATGACGTCAGCAGTGATGGTGACAATGACGATGCGGATGCCGGGGACGTCATCACTGACGTCACTGATGACGTCATCAGTGATGATGACGATGACGATGCGGATGCCGGTGACGTCATCAGTGACGACACTGGTGACGTCATCAGTGACGACACTGGTGACGTCATCAGTGATGATGATGACGATGCGGATGCCGGTGACGTCATCAGTGACGATGACGTCATCGGGGAGGTCATGTGACCTCGGCGGGGGGTGTCACGTGACTTCGGGATGGGTCACATGACCTCGAAGGAGGGGGTCACGTGACCACGGGGGGAGGGGTCACGTGACCTAGGGGGTTACGTGACCTTGGGATGACCTCGGGGGGTCGCGTGACCTTGGGGGGACCTTGGTTATGCCGACGCCGACGCCGACGCCGCTCAAGCCGGGAACGGGCCCCTAAGAGCTGCACTATAAAAAATGAAAGCCGTTTGCCACTCCCTGTAACGCCAAATTGGAGCGCAGCTCTTGAGGAAGAGGAGGGAAGGGTACTGAGGGTCACCTGTTCTCGGATTGGGGGGGGGGGGCACGTTTACCTTGGGGGAGGTGTCACGCGACCTCAGAGGGGGGGGGGCACGTGATTTCGGGGAGGGGGTCGCGTGACCTCGGGGTCACGTGACCCCCAGGAGAATTTTTTTCCGCTAGACTTAGCGGGGAAAGTTTTTTGCTCGATTTAGTGGGGAAATTTTTCCATTAGGTTTAGCGGGGAATTTTTTCCGCTAGATTTAGCGGGGACATTTCTCCGCTAGATTTATTGTGGCATTTTAGAGCGCAGCTCTTAGGCGCCCGTTTCTGGCTTGAGCGGCGTCGCCGTCGCCGTCACCGTGGGCGTAACCACGGTCACTCCAAGGTCACGTGACCCTCCAAGGTCAAGCCAAGGACATGTGACCCCCCAGGTCACCCCAAGGTCAGGTGAACCTCGAGGTGACGTGACCCCTCCCGTGGTCACGTGAACCCCCAAGGTCACGTGACCCCTTCCAAGGTCACCTCAAGCTCACGTGACCCCCAAGTTGACACACACGTGACCCCCCAAGGTCACGTGACCCCCGAGTTCACGTGACCCCTTTTTTCCGTTAGATTTAGCGGTAAAATTTTTTTCCACTAGATTTAGCGAGAAATTTTTCCGCTACATCTAGCGGGAAATTCTTTCCGCTAGGTTTAGCGGAGAAATTTTCCGCTAGATTTAGCGGGGAAATTTTTTCGCTAGATTTAGCGTGGTAATTTTTCCCCTAGATTAAGCGAGAATCGTTTTCCGCCAAATTTAGTGGGGAAAATTTTCCGCTAGATGCAGCGGGGAAATTTTCCCGCTAGATTTAGCGGGGAAATTTACCCATAATGCACCGCGCGGTTACGCCGACGGCGACGGCGACGCGGCTCAAGCCGGAAACAGGCGCCTAAGAGCTGCGCTCTAAAAGGGATTGGGGTACCTTTAAAAGCAACAAAAACAACTAGCATAGCCGAGGTTTCTTTTTTTGTTTGTGCTGCATTAGGAGAACATATACACCGATATGAAATTGCTTTTAAATCTTTCAGTTTTCTGTTGACAACAGAAGGTTGGCATTTTCTAAGTATGGGGACACTTGATATAAACAGTGTATTAAGCTCAAAACATTAGGGCATTACAACCAAAACTATACAGTATTTATATGTATAAAGTGACTATAATGAAGATAAAATGTTCAGGTGGCAATTGTTTGTATTTTTTTTATTTTTCAAACCTGATTATACAATTTTATATTGAAAATATTTCTCTCTAAAAAAATTAATAAATCTTTTAAAACAACCTCGTAGGTACTTTTGAAACACTGTGGAAATGGAAATCTGAAAAAGAGTCTTTTTCAAGCACTAGACTATCAAACTACAATAATTATAGTAATGATATTTTCTGAAGCCGGAAACAACATTTCAGCCTTCTTATTGGCACCTTTGAATACGGAACAAGCCAGAAAACTTACGCGAAAACAGGAAACATTTAACCAAAAAAACAATGTAATTATGCATTACAAACATATTAAATCATCAAAATATGCAGCATCACAGTCATTTCACCATTCCAAAAAAAAAGACAATACCTGAAAATATGTATAACACAAAAAGGGATATGATTTACACCAAGCAAGATACGGGGCCATAGAACCGAAGTTTGAACAATAAAAGAAAGTATGAGGGGGTGCCCAAAAATAACTGTTATTAATTTCAGGAGGCCGGGCATTCGTAGTACCAGCATCCACCTCTTGCAGCACCCTTCCCAAGTTAGTTTGCCGACCGGCGTCGTCTGCTAAGGATCTAGCGGCATGTTGTGAATTGTTTCCCCAAGCGCTTCAAGATCATTCCTCATTTTTTGCGATGTCTGACTTGAAGGACCTTCCACATTCACAAAATGATTTACTTTCAAGACTTTTCATACGGGTGAACAGAAAAAAGTCATACGAGGCGAGGTCCTAAGAATACGAAAGGTGGAGAAGCGGTGTTATGCCACAGTGAAAAAAAAAAAAAAATGTTGCACTTACAGGGCAGTGTCTGCTGGGGCATTGTTGCGATCGAAATATCATTCCCCCTTTCCCTCATGTCGGGGAATTTCTGCCTTACCGAGTTTCGGAAGTGTCGCGAAATTCCCAGGTAAAACACCCGATTAACAGATTCGCCAAGAGGAACGAACCCTGAGTGAACAAGGCCCAAATTTTTTTTTTGTGTTTTCCTCAGTTGACGATGTATAGGGTCGCCCAGAAAGAGGTTGGTCTTAAAGCGAGAAAACCACTCATAGACTTGCGATTGATTTCTAATAAGCATCTTCGTTGTAAGCTCTCTGAAGCATTGCAAGAGTTTCCTGCACAGTTTTACCTAAAGGAATATTTCACAGCCACATGTTGTTCCTTCATATCAGACATTGCAAAAAAAACAAAGGATTTTGAAGTGCTTGAAAAAAAATTATAGCAGACAATGTTAGTTGGCAAACTTGCTCGAAAGGGGTGCTGCAAAGCGCTGCTAGCGCCGGAAGCTGGTACTTCAAACAGCTCGCCTTTCAGAAATTCATTCCGGTTACTTTTGCATCCTCCCTGGTACGAATCACTGCACGAAAAGCTTTCAATATATGTTATGTTTAAAAAAAAAAAAAAAAAAGATAGCCACCAGTCAAATAGGCTTAATAGACATTATGAAAAATTGTGCGCTGATCTGACAACACTGAGAGCGTCGCCATTTTAATGTTGGCAAGCGTCGTCGGTGCCAAACAACGGTGGAGGCATCAGAAGGAGCCGCACGGGCAGTGTACGATAGCGCAGCAGCTGTTTTCCGCCTTTTGACCATGAAATGTGGACAAACAGTTTAAGCAGCCTATCGCAACTCTCTGATGAAGCTCTAGGAGGTCTGTGCACGCTGGCAACAACCTCGTTAGAGCAGCGGGAGCAAGTCTTACGCATTCGGTGTGGAAGCTTACAGACTGCGAATTGTCGCTAGCGTGTGTACAGGCCTCCGAAAAACAGTTGTAGCAGTTTGTTTAAACTTTTCGTTCACGTTCCATGGTCAGAAGACGGAAAACACAGCTGACGCAGCAACACACACTGCCCTCCACCGTGCTTCAGTGCCGACAACGCTTGCTAACATTAAAATAGCTACGTTCCCAGTGTTGTCAGACTACCAAGCAATATCGCATAAGGTTAATTGAGGCGAGGCAATTTTCTCTGTAACATCAAGCAATATCGGCCACAGTGTGTGCCAAAACAATGGCAAACTTCGATAATTGCATGGTGCTGCACCTACCATACTCCGTTCACCTCTAAGCTGAGACTGTGGTGGAAGCTACGTCCTCGTTAGACCTGTTTTTTGCTTCTTTTTTGCCACATCATCACGCTCGCGGCCATACCCACGCGCAAAGAGTTGGGTCAGGTGAAAAAGCAGTGATATGATTGGCCACAGTTATTTTGGAGCAGCTGTTGAAGCAGCCAAAAGTTCATTTTGGAGAAGCAAAAAGAGCTTTCGGAGTATAACCGTACACTTCATTTTCATTTATATCACTGCAAATGTGAAGAGAGACGGCACATATTAGGAGAACAAACACTAGCTGCTTAGTTGCTTGTGGAAGCACCAGACACGGTAAAAAGACGACTGATGAAGGAACAGCGCAAACTGCCGTGAATGATTATTTTAGGTACGAAATCCCACTGACTAAATATTAAAATACAATCAATTTGAGCACCTAGATTTATGCGTACTTTGAGATCTAAGGGGGGTTACAACAAAATTGCAATTCTTAATTCGGACAAAAAGAAACATAAAAAATAAACCTACAAGAGTCCATATTATCTTGCACCCCGTCCCGCTCTGGACGAGTACCTTTCGCCTTAGCACGCGGGTGCGCTGCGGAGAAGAGAGGCACGCAACATCGCGACGCCTAGTTCACAATTGTTGATTCACTGCACTACACCATTTTGCGGTGGGAAGCGCACTTAACAAAGCTAACTAGCCCATCAGAACAGACATCGAACACGAGACTTGTTGCGAAACTTCTGAGTACTGTCAGTGCTTGGTGCGAAATCAAATCGAATAGTACGTTATTTGAGGCGATTATCGAAAGTCCTGAAAACCCGCACGAGGCTACAGTAACGATTCGCCCCCGTAGCGAGGTCTGCAGCTGTTTTATTTTTAGTATTTTTTAATTTAACTTGAGTTCTGGTGCAATGTTAGCGCAAATTCCTCACATTTTGGTCAAATGTAGCAAGTGTAACAGAATAAGCACTTTGGCGCAGTTTGGCACAAAAGGCACAGCAACCACATCACTAGAGGATAAGAGGAAGGAGGCCGAATGGTCCGGCAGGGTGAACATAGTATAGATGGTGCACACTTTTGAAAAGGATCTATTCAAGGGTTGCTGACAAGCTGTTGGTGGCTCCAATACAGATAGCATGAGCGCATACTGCAATGTTTACTTGTCTCCTATCATATTTTTATAACCTTTGTTCTTATGGGAAACCGTGGATCCCACCGCTGTCCATATGTCGTGGTCGACACAGATTAACAACGACAATTGATTTATTGCCTACAATACGTTGTCTTGTGGGTTGTCGGGCTGGTGGCATCGATTACATGATGGGCCTTGTCTGCTAACCCTCTTTCGATTCTTTTTGCTGATGTTTGCCACATGAGGTGCTGTGCTCGGCGGCGAGCTCCGGTGTTGCCCACAGCAGTTCTAAGTTACTATAAAAAACAGGGTGACAAACTTGTAACAATGTAGCAAACAGATGTTCTAGGCTGGCTTCACACGAAAAAATCGTTTTCAATATTTTGACATCGCGAGGCGAACAGAATTCTGGAAGTTTCACGATTTAAACCAACAAGCACGACCCCCCAAAAAGATTGAGGATCCATTCCACCGCCTGGCCATGGTCTGAGGAGCAGCTGAAATCTCGTTACATCTTGAAGTAGCAATAGCTGCTGTTTCCAGTCTCTTGAGTTCACGAGCAGCAACCACTGAAATAGCAACATGCTATTTCTGGTATGATCACCATCCAAAAATACAATTAGTTCATGTTGTATAGACCCAGACGTTTGGAGTGATAACATGCAACTATGCCTATGTATTTTGCTGATGCACCTGGAACCATAAATTACAAAACCAGAAAAAATAAACCAATCAAATTGTGTTGTCAGTTAACCTTCTGATCCTGCAGTGATAATTAAACTACAAGCATTGCAGATTCATTATAAAATGTGTTTAATATCTATCTTGAATGAATTGCTATGTTTTTATTGTAAGTGTCCCATTCTTCCGAGCACATCGAACGCAGTAATTGAAATGTGACAGAGACATCTTGGGACATTTGGGATGCGAGTCACCTTACCACGGCCATTGCTAGCCTGGCTGCAAGCATGCCAGCTGAGAGTGTCACCAAATAATTTACCAGGAAAAATACATTTGTCTCCATTCATTTACGCCAGCGCACCCACACTGCCAAATGCTGCTCTCCTACCGGTGTAAACACCACGCACCTGAGAGAACGCATGGGGTTCACACCGTCCACACTTCACAGCAGTCATGCCGCACCAAGAGAGAGATGGCTGCCGTGGGCACACTGTGATACCGGGTTTGCCGAGACAGTAGAGGCAACTGTCATGATTAGTGCTTCAGGTTTCCGTAACCATAGATGGCAACAGTCATCTATTCTTGCCATCAATTGTCCCAATAGACAGATTTCACTAAGCGTTTCACGCATGCGTGATGCCGCCATAACTTTAGTTCACAAAATTCAAGAGGCAGTGTACGAAACGGCTCGTGTCGTCTTGTGACGTGCAAAGCTCCAGCGGGGTTCTCCAACATGCAGAAAGACTAAAGTTCCTTTGATGCATTGTGGCAGCGGCGGCTTAACTAAACTGGCTGGTGAGATTGGTCTATTCAAAGGCAAAAACCCTGAGGCTGCTGCCCATCCATTCGTTCCAACCACGCTAAGCCTGTTCATGCCAAGGCCATTGGATTCTCATGGGGTAAGATATTTTCATACTAATGTGTTTGGTGTTGTCACGTCACACCCTGGTGGTTTTCAACAACCACTTTCAAGAAATTCTGTTACATCGGAAAGATTGAAGGTTGAAAAGAGGGATGAAAAAGAATGTCAGAAGAAAGGATAGGTGAACCAAAGCGACTGACCGAATCGTCCTGGGCGACACAAAGCAGGACACCTGTTTGTGCGAAGCGTCGGCTGAGATGGTTTCTTGCCAAACCTGGGGGGGGGGGGGGGGGGGGCTTTGAAGGGAACTTAGCCCGAGCTTGGCTCAGCTGCAAAGACCCCAGTGTCATCAGACACGGGGACACCTAGCACAGCCAGGCACGCAGGGGGTCTGAGCTCACGCTGGGCTCGGGGCTCCTGGTGATTTGTGACACCACTCACCAAACACCGATAAGCGCACGAGTCTCCTGTGGCAACGCAACCCTGTAAAAAGGCATTCAGTACATGGAGTAGATACTGATAAAGAGAAGCGAGAGATACATTTCAACTGAAAAAAAAAATGAAGGCTCACCTCAGACATATGATAGATGCCCAAGTGCGGTTGTCTGTCAAAAGGAATGTATTTTACATGCTGCAAGTGAACTAATACCTATCATAGATAAACTCAAAGCTACAAAGCAAAATGTGCCCAAAATACTGAAAGCGAGCTAAAGTATGTACAGCTTTTTTAACCGAAATACCTAATAATATTTTTGTTTCACTTGTCTTTCTAATTAAGTGACACCTCTTTTTCAGCTACAGATGAAATGTGCTCATGTGAAACCTATAACTTCATGCTAAATCTGGGTCATTTTTTCTCTGCAGTGTGCTGGCTTGATCAAAATGAAATTAGGTGGCGTCTCTCGGTGCTGCCTTAGTGCTGCCTTAGCAAAGCCTTTTCTTGAGGCTTCGTTAGATAGACCGACTGAGTTACTTTCGAGCAAACCAGCCAATAAATAGATTATGGACAAACAGAATCAAGCTTAGACATTCCACTGAAGCAAGTAGCCAAGTGAAATCACCAATTTGCCGAATGCTCAGGCGGTCGTAACCTGCCAGCTCGATAGCCTTCAACAAAAACTATTTTCATTGCATCAGTTGGCAAAGTAGATGTAAAAGACATGCATGACAAAGACAGGCATCGTATAATGGTTCCCACATCAATCGTAGCTGGCGTCTTATAACACTGCGACATGGCACGTCCCGATGTCGTATTGTGGTGAACTGGCCGACGCAAGCAGAAATTGCAACCGCATAGTTTGGTCATTCCACTGCAGTGTCAGGTGTATGCAGTTGGAATGCTTTCGTGTTCTGTGAAGTTACTGCAAGCACCATGAGTGACAACAAAGATGTTGTGATATCATCATCTCAACTACAAACAAACAAAGCATTGCAACAACGACAATGATGCCGAGAAGCGGTGCTAAAATGCTGAAAGGTTGAGCATGCTTTGGTTTCGCCGCAAAATTGGTCTTGCTTTAAAGTTCAGAAGGTGAAGAGGAATCGACCCGGCTAGGGTCCTCTTGGGTAACAACCGCTACGAAGTCACGGAAGCATTGTGGAAGTTGCTAGCTGTGCAGGGGCTCACGTTTCGTAATGACGCACTGTGCCTGTTGTCAGGCGCTCGCCACTATATAACTCGAGCAGTGCGTGAAAGATAAGCGTAGGTAAAAAGTGAGAGCCGGTGAAGCAGCACCATAACAGGACCTGGAAGGGTACATGGGCTCATCCAGCTTTGACATCAGAGAGGCCTGAGCCAAGCTGGGCTTTGAGTGCAGCCTGAGACGAATGCACGAAGGAGGATTAGAGAAGCCTTCCTTCATGCACGTCACAAAAAGGTGCCTACCGCACACTACTGAGTATATAGGAGGTCAAATTTGGGACGCAGTCTTTCCTTAAAATACGCTTTAGTCACTTTGCATGATCCCAGGTGTTGCCTGGGGTCTTGTGAAATGGCAGCCCCGGCAAGTTCTTGCCCACAGGTACCACGACAAGTCCAAATACAGCACCAAGAATGCAAGAAAGCACGAGAGAGGCTTATTTTCATTCACCTTTTCTGCCTTGTATAAGAAAGCGACGCACCATTGTATTGCTAGCTGGCAACAACTGGCGATTGAGCAGGCATTATCAATATAGAGGCTATGCGCTATGACCGTTAAAATCTTAATCTTAATTATGCTTCATGGCACCTATCCAGGCAGGTCAGTCATGAAGAGCTTGGCACACACTATCTTCTGGTACCCCGGTGTTGACAAAGACATGTAAGACCATGTAAGAAGGTGCGAAACATGTGCCCAGTCCTGTTAAATGCCCCTGGCGCAGGTTCGGGCCAGCGGATTGGATACCACCATATTGAAAAATATTTTTTACCGCAATGTCATTTCCAGTAGAAGTCTATTTTACTGGATTATGGGACTGTTTTCACTTCCAGTAAAGCCGTAGTTTACCGGTATGTCACCGGAATTTTTACTGGAATGTCACCGGCTGTTTTACAAAAATGTTACTTGATTTTTATCGGAATGTCACCGGATCTTTTACCAGAATGTCACCGGATTCGTACCGGAAGTATATTTCCAGTAAAAATCTATTTTACTGGATTATGGGACTCTTTTCACTTTCAGTAAAGCCACAATTTAGCAGAAGATCACCAGATTGGCCGGAATTTACCGTGTTTTTTTTTTCCTTTTTTCGGATGTCAACGGAAGGCACTTAGGGGGAACCCGGTGAACCGTGGTTGGTGTATGTTTACCAGATGCTGGATGATTCGCTAACAATTAAAGTGGTTAGTCCATATAGACCTGAGGGTTCTATGTATTTATTTAACAGGGTCGATACCAGTGAAACAATTTGCAGAGCTGTAGGCAAAAGCAATCAGACCAAATAGGAACAACCAAGTCCTTTGCCGCAAAAGATATCTTTCAAGGTACTCACAATGCCGCTGGGTAAATTCCTAGACGCACGGTAGATCAACTAATAAAACCGCGCAGGTGCACCACACGGACACACACACGTGTACTGTCAGCAGCACATTTAGCGAAAACGACGAACGCGCTGAGCGAGCATCCGCCGCCGCTGAGAAATCCCGTGCACACTCATGATGTCGTCCCTGATGCCGTCGCCGCGGGTGCACCAGGCGTCAGTAGCACGCTTAGCGAAAACCACGACCGCGCGGAACGAACATCCGCCGCCGTAGAGAAATCCCGGGCACACTCACGATGTCGTCCCTGATGCCGTCGCCACGGGTGCACCAGGCGTCAGTAGCACGCTTAGCGAAAACCACGACCGCGCGGAACGAACATCCGCCGCCGTAGACAAATCCCGGGCACACTCACGATGTCGTCCCTGATGCCGTCGCCGCGGGTGCACCAGGCGTCAGTTGTGCGCTTCGCGAAAACTACGAATGCGCGAAACGAACATCCGCCGACGTTGAGAAATCTTGTGCACAGTCTTTTTCGCTCGCTGGATGCTCCCGAAGGCGGACGGACAGAGGCGTAAGAAACAGGTCACTGAAAAATATATTCTTTCCATCTGCACACCCAGCTGCTTTGGAAGATATAGGCCCCCCCCATACAGTAAAAGCTCGTTAATGCGAACCGCAAGGGGAAGCCGCCTCAGTTCGAATTAACGAAAGTTCGAACAAACGAAAGTGAAGTAACGGCCTTTCCTTCTCCCGACACAGCAGGGAAAACAAAGTCGTAACGCTCGTGGAATCGGTGCAGCCACCCATCTGAAGCAGCAAAGTCGTCGCAAACCAGCTGCTGGGCGAAGTCCGCTGCCTCGCCAGTTTGACAGGGCCGCTCAGTGGAATATCGTGTGCACGCATGTCCTTAATCCAAAGCAGAAGCGCTTTATCGAGGTCGGGATACTTTGCGGGCCGCATCCTCTTCCTTTCGTTGGCAACTTCTGCCGCCATAGCGTGCTTTTCGGTATTGCACGCTTCTTCGCAATTTCTTGCTTAGACAAGAGTCCGGCGTCCACTTCCCGCAGGATGTCACTCTTGCAGTGTTTTGGCACGGCATTTGCCGCGGGCACACGCCATCTTCTAGTCGCAGCTCTGGGTCCGGCGCCACACCACCGATGTGCGCCGAAACAAACTTTAGCCGAGGTTTAACAACACCACAAAAAATCGCGAAGGCAGGTACCCCAAAGCTGAAAACAAACAAGCACACGTCCGACGGAAACTGCCGAGACAGACGTGCGTGTATGTGTGTGTGTGTGTAGGTGTTCTAAAAGAGGGGGGGGGGGGGGGGGAGGGGAGGAGAGGGCCAATTGTGTGTGCGCACCGGAGATTTTTTTTTTTTTTTTGATCGGCGGGTTGGCGCAGGCAAGGAGTCTCGGACGTCACGTGCACGTAGCACGGAGAGGAGGCAGCCGCCGCTGCCTTCTGGCCGCCTCCGTGCCGGTCCTTCTCTTGCCGTTTTCTCCGTTTCGGAGGCGACGCAGCCTCGTGTGTAGGGTAAGTTTCTAGGAAATCCGGGTCGTCTGGTATATGAAAGTGGCTGCCGGGGACATCCCAGCGAAATCTGTTTGCCGGCAAATAATCTACCAAAGACATGGTAAATTGGTTTCGGATGAAAACGGTTGAAAGTGCCCACCTTTTTGGATCGTCAAAACAGTTTACTGCACGTACTTCTTGAGGATTGCAACGTCGTCCCGAGCTAAAACTCGCTCTCACGAGAATGCCGCTCGAGTGGTCCGAACCTGCTCTGGCCCAGACTTTTGCCTGTCGCAAATATCCAGTTGCCGGTGATCGCTGCCCACCGTTTTGGGTCGTCAAAACAGTTCGCTGCACGCAGTTCTTGTAGAATTGCAACGTCGTTTCGAGCTAAAACACGCGCTCACGAGAATGCCGCTGCATTGGCGGCCGCCATAACAAACTCTGTCCCCTTGGTCGTCTTGGCCTCCTTGACTTTAGTGGTTCCACTTGCGTCGGCTTCCAGTGATGTTCGGTTTCCGGCAAATGAGAGTGGCTTCCGGTAGGATCCCAGCGGCGGGTAATCGAAAGTGGTTCTGGTAAGCTTCCAGCGAAAGTGGCTACGCTGGTTTCTGATGAAAATGAGTGGAAATTAACCCGTTCCCGCGGAATGTTACTGGAAGCTTTTGCCGGATTTTAACTGTAAGTGGCTCCGGTAAAGGGTCCAGCGAAATCTGGTCACTGGAAGTGGCGGCCTGTAATGTTTCCACCAAAAAGCTGGTAAACTACGCTGGTTTCTAATGAAAATGAGTGGAAATTAGCCCGCTTCCACCGAATGTCACTGGAAGTTTTTGCCGGAATTTTCAATAGGGCAGGCAACGCTGAACATGGCTTATATTATGCTATACTGCTGAAGAGTTACGTAATACTGATCGTGGTCCACTCGGACACAAAGCAAATAGAAGCATCGGCTGAGACCTCAGCGGAAGCCTAGTGCGACATGTTTGATCGATTTGGACAGCCAAGGACACTTGTGTTTTACAACGGACCCAGATTAATAGTACTGTTTTGAAAAAGATTTTACAACGGTCATGTACATCACCCTACCACCACTTTGTGTCACCCGTAGTTCATCGGGTTATATAAGCATGCGATATGTGGAGACAAGGGGGCATTCAGAAGGTTCAACCTCACAGTCTTGGAACCAGGCTTGCAAGCACTTCCCCACTGTTGATAAAGTTCCACTGCTGAAGAACATCAGAAAAGGATCAGAAGTACTCTTCCTAACTGTTATTTGACTACCACATCAGATCCCAGATTGATTTTGTATATTGCCGCGCGCAAGGCTGAGAAAGCAACGCTCGGTCACGGTCCTCCAGAAAGTTCCCGTTTATTCATGTACCGCACGTAACTTCTATCATTTATCCCTGCTTTTGTTTTCTAGAAAGTGCGTGTTCATTCTCGCCCCGATCACGCGACGCTCGAACCGCTTTCGCCGAATCTTCGAGATAGCGGCGCACTCTAGATAAGAGGCCGCCCGCGACCTTGTCGAGTCAGTCTCGCCCTAGCGCTCGATTCTGCTGACACGCCGACTTCGACGCCCGCGACGCTCTGCTTTCTTCTGTTTCCTTCTTTATTTTCGGCACAAGTTCGCCACATTAAACGTTTATTTCTCCCTGTTTATTTCCTGTTTTCTTTTGGTCACCAACCGTGACATTTTGGTGGAGGTGCGGGGTACCGCATGCCCGTACAGCGTTCCCCTCCCGGGGCCCGCAGTGCAAGCCCGATTCCAAGCCCTGTGACAAGACCACTCAACGCGGAACCTGAAACTCGGACCAGTCGCCGAACCCAAGGTCTACCCCCGGAATACGGATTTCTGCCACCCAGGACCAGGCAGCCTACGAGGCCGACGATGGACGACCAGCAATCGCAGTCCCCGACCGCCGCCGCCGTCGTCTACCTGCCTGTTGCCCAGCGAACCCCGACGACCTTCCATGGCGAGACCCACGAAGACGTAGAGGACTGGCTCCTGCACTACGAACGTGTAGCACGCCATAATGGATGGACCACTGAGCAGCGCCTCCAAAACCTCTACTTCTCCTTGGAGGGTACCGCGAGGCAGTGGTTCGAGAACCACGAGGCGTCGCTTACGTCGTGGGACACCTGTACCGCTGGCCTGAAGGAGACATTCACGAACCAGACACGACGACAGCGAGCGGAAGACCTCCTTCAAGTACGAACTCAAGGGCCTAACGAAACGGTAACCAGCTTCGTTGAAGACGTCCTCCGCCTGAGCAGCCGCGCCGACCCTCAGTCCACCGAGGAAAAGAAGCTGCGTATCCTGATGCGCGGCGTGAAGGACGACATTTTCGGTGGCCTCGTACGCAACCCACCGACGACGATTCAAGAATTTGTAACCGAGGCGACGAACATTGAGCGTGCACTGCAATCCCGAGCCAGCCACTACCAGGGGCTACCCGGCGTCAGCGCGGTTCCGCCGTCCGCTTGCGACCTTGGCTCCAGCATCTCCAGCATTCGCCAGATCATCCGGGACGTCGTCCGGGAGGAAATTAAGAAGCTCCTGCCTGCTACCCACCAGCCGGCTTCGGTGTCAATAGCCGAAGTTGTCCGCGACGAGGTTCAGCGGGCAATTCAACTGGAGGCTCCTGCCAACGTAGCTGCACCCGAGGAGCCCACCGTGACCTACGCCGCAGTGGCCCGACGGCCACCGCCTCCTCCTCGCGCCTATGTCGCGCCGCCCCGACGCCAGTCTCCTGCGCCGCAGCACGACCGACGCCGCGACGACCAGCCCCAGTACGCCAGCCAGGAGCCCCGTGTACCCCGGAAGACCGATGTGTGGCGAACGGCCGACCGACGCCCGCTCTGCTACCACTGCGGGGAAGCCGACCATGTGTACCGCCGATGCCCATACCGACGACTCGGGCTGCGCGGATTCCACCCAAACGACCCGCGCCCCCGGTATGGTGAACGCCCTCGGGAGATCGACGAGTACCTGCGACGACCCCAGTCCCCCGAGCCTGCGTCCCGCCGAGAGTTCCGGTCGCCATCGCCCCGACGTCCAGCTTCGCCGATGCACCGACCCCGACGTGAAAGCCTGTCACCCCTCGCTCATCACCGGGGAAACTAGGCGCGGCAACCCCTGGAGGTGGAGTTGCCGAAGACAACCGACGTAAAGAGCCTCCAAGAACGACGGAGCGCTCCCACTCTCCCGACCCCAAGCATCACAACGACGCTCCTGCATCGGTGTCTAACAACCTGAACGTTGTGATCGACGGCCTCGACGCATCGGCACTCGTGGACACCGGAGCAGACTACTCAGTCTTGAGTGGGAGGCTGTCCCGCCGCCTTCGAAAAGTCATGACGCCGTGGGAAGGACCCCAAATACGAACCGCCGGAGGACATCTCATCACACCAGTCGGGAGATGCACTGCTCGCGTCGACATCCACGGTGAAACGTGCCCTGTCAAGTTCGTCGTTCTGCAAGACTGTTCGAGGGACGTTATCCTCGGAATGGACTTTCTCTGCGAGTATGGCGCCGTCATCGATCTCGGAACAAACCGGCTGACGCTACGAAAACCTGCTCCACCAGCGGAGGGACCCCAAGCGACGTCACCCACGGTCCGAGTCCTCGCAAACCACGTAAACCTACCACCGCGGTCGAGTGTTTTCGTACTTGTCGGGATCGATGAAGCTTCCTGTGGCGAAGTTCTTCTCGAGGGAAGCCTCCAATTGCTCCTGGGAAGAGGCATAGGCGTCGCAAGGGGAGTAGCTGAACTTCAGGACGGGCGGACTGTGGCCCTCGTGACGAACTTCCGAAACGAAACGCAACACCTCACAAAAGGTGCAGCCGTGGGCCACATCGAGAAACTCCGAAACCCCGCCGAAATCACCGCGATTACTGACGAATCCTCGCCGCCCCAGCAAGACAGTACGTCGCCAGCGCAGCTCGACATTGACCCTAAGCTTCCGGACCCTAAACGGCGTCAGCTGGCTAACCTCCTCACCGAATACCGCGACTGCTTTGCGACGTCGTCGAAGATGCGCCAGACCGCGGTTGCCAAGCACCGCATCGTTACCGAGGACGACGCGCGCCCTGTGCATCGATCGCCGTACAGAGTCTCCGCTAAGGAAAGGGAGGTGATCCATCAGCAAGTTCAAGAGATGCTGAATGACGACATAATCCAACCTTCAAGCAGTCCATGGGCCTCTCCAGTCGTGCTGGTTAAGAAGAAGGACGGAACTCTTCGGTTCTGCGTGGACTACCGGCAGCTCAACACGGTTACGAAGAAAGACGTCTACCCACTCCCCCGCATCGACGACACTCTAGACCGGCTGCGCCACTCTCGATACTTTTCATCGATGGATCTGAAGAGCGGCTACTGGCAAATCGAGGTCGACGAACGGGACCGAGAGAAGACAGCCTTCGTCACGCCGGATGGACTGTACGAGTTCAAGGTGATGCCCTTCGGACTATGCACGGCGCCAGCAACTTTCCAGCGTGTCATGGACACCGTGCTGGCAGGGCTGAAGTGGCAGAGTTGTCTCGTCTACCTTGACGACGTCGTAGTATTTTCAGCTGACTTCGACGAGCACTTGAGACGACTCCGAGCTGTTCTTCAAGCCATTCAGACCGCCGGACTCACACTCAAGCCGTCAAAGTGCCGGTTCGCCTATGACGAACTGAAGTTCCTTGGCCACGTGGTTAGTAACGAAGGCGTCCGTCCAGACCCCGAGAAGACTCGCGCCGTCGCGGCATTTCCAGCGCCGACAGACAAGAAGGCCGTGCGAAGATTCCTTGGACTTTGTGCCTATTATCGACGCTTCGTTCGGGATTTCGCAAGGATTTCCGCACCACTTACGAATCTCACGAAGGACGCCGAGAAGTTCGAATGGGCCGAGGAGCAACAGCAGGCATTCGACGAACTGAAACAACGACTCCAGACTCCTCCTGTGCTTGGACATTTCGACCAGGATGCGGAAACAGAAATTCACACGGACGCAAGTAACGCGGGACTGGGCGCAGTACTAGTCCAAGTGCAAGAAGGCATCGAGCGAGTCATCGCCTACGCAAGTCGGACATTGTCCAAGGCGGAGAAAAATTACTCCACGACTGAGAAAGAATGCCTTGCGGTCATCTGGGCAATAACGAAGTTTCGTCCGTACTTGTACGGGAGCCCGTTTCGTGTAGTCACGGACCACCACTCGCTCTGCTGGCTTGCGAACCTGAAGGACCCGTCAGGACGCCTCGCTCGATGGAGTCTTCGACTACATGACAGTGGTCTATAAGTCAGGCCGCAAGCACAGCGACGCCGACTGCCTGTCCAGAGCCCCCGTCGAAACCCCTTCCGGCTGCAGCGACGACAATGACGACGAGTGCTTCCTAGGAGCAGTGAACACCGACGATATGGCACGACGTCAACGGGACGATCCTGAGCTGCGCGCATTAATCGAGCACCTGGAAGGGGGCAGGAGTACCGTGCCACGTGTCTTCTCACGAGTACTGCCGACCTTTGCCATCCGACAAGGTGTACTCTACAAAGAGAACTTCGGGAACAACAACTCGCCGTGGCTGCTGGTAATCCCGACCGACCTTCGAGGGGAGATCTTTCAAGCATGTCACGACGACCCGACGTCCGGACACCTTGGATACAGCCGGACACTGGCCCGTATTCGTGAAAAGTATTACTGGCCCAAGCTCCCCAAGACCGCCCACCTGTACACACGATCATGCCACGAGTGCCAGCGACGCAAGAAACCTCCGACGAGGCCGGCCGGACTCCTGCAGCCTATTTCTCCTCCAACTGCACCCTTCCAGCAGATCGGAATGGATCTACTTGGTCCTTTTCCGCCTTCGACGTCGGGGAACCGCTGGATCATCGTCGCCACAGATTATCTCACGCGGTACGCCGAAACGAAAGCTCTTCCTTCGGGGACTGCTGTGGAAGTTGCCAAGTTTTTCATTGAGTCCATCGTCCTCCGGCACGGCGCTCCAGAAGTTCTGATTACAGATCGCGGATCATCGTTCATGGCACAACTGACCCAAGAAATCTTCCGACTCAGTCACACCAGCCATCGTCGTACAACTGCGTACCACCCGCAGACCAACGGGCTGACGGAGCGACTCAACAAGACAATCGCCGATATGATCTCTATGTACGTCGACGTAGAGCACAAGACGTGGGACGAGGTGCTGCCCTACGTCACGTTCGCCTACAATACGGCGGTTCAAGAGACCACTGGATTCACCCCTTTCCAGCTGGTACATGGTCGGAAGGTAACGACCATGCTGGACGCCATGCTGCCCCATGAGCCATCTGACAACGAGAGCGACGACGCCCAGGCGGTTGCTCAACGCGCCGAAGAAGTTCGCCAGCTCGCCCGACTCCTGATTCAAGACCAGCAACGCGTCGACGCCGGCCGCTACAACCTTCGTCGCAGGGACGTCCACTTCCAGCCCGGAGATAGGGTGTGGGTATGGACGCCCATCCGTCGCCGCGGCCTCAGTGAGAAACTGCTGAAACGGTACTTTGGACCATACAAGGTACTTCGTCGCCTCGGCGAGCTGAACTACGAGGTGATGCCCGACGGAACACGAACATCGTCACGCCGCCCACCACGACCTGAGGTCGTCCACGTCGTGCGCCTGAAGCCGTACTACGCTCGATAGGACTGTGGACCTTTTGTGCTCCAAAAGACTCTTTAGTTTATCGTTCTTTTTTATTTTGATTTGTTTTACACTGCATCGGGGCGATGCACTTTTAAAGGGGGGAGTAATGCCGCGCGCAAGGCTGAGAAAGCAACGCTCGGTCACGGTCCTCCAGAAAGTTCCCGTTTATTCATGTACCGCACGTAACTTCTATCATTTATCCCTGCTTTTGTTTTCTAGAAAGTGCGTGTTCATTCTCGCCCCGATCACGCGACGCTCGAACCGCTTTCGCCGAATCTTCGAGATAGCGGCGCACTCTAGATAAGAGGCCGCCCGCGACCTTGTCGAGTCAGTCTCGCCCTAGCGCTCGATTCTGCTGACACGCCGACTTCGACGCCCGCGACGCTCTGCTTTCTTCTGTTTCCTTCTTTATTTTCGGCACAAGTTCGCCACATTAAACGTTTATTTCTCCCTGTTTATTTCCTGTTTTCTTTTGGTCACCAACCGTGACAATATATGCATTTGGACTCGTCCCCGCAGATGGGAGGCAAACTATCTTTTGGTGTGGAACAGATTGTGTGGGCGCGCAGTTTAGACTTATGGTGGATTCCTCAAATTGTCTGCTAACTTGATGGTATACGAATGAGAACAGTAGGCATTTCAAAGGGAATGCACCAACAGCAGGCGGATCAGCTCTGGACACAGCTCCGCCACAGGTGGACCGGCCTGCCTGTAGTAATTGTTTGACGGAGAGGCAACAATGTTAGAGCTTCGGTGGTTCAATGATCAGGCTGCTTCTTGGCAGCAGTGGACATCCAAAAAGGGCTGGTAGAGCGGCCAGGTGACGGGGTACCCTGATGGGAGACAAGTAGTGGCCGGGGTTCACAGTCGGCGCGAACCCTGCGACAAAGCAGAGGTGATTAACTTTTAGATTTAGGTTTAATTAATTATATAGCAGAACATCAAAACTGAACAAAAAAAATAGCAAAAGAGGCGCAAGCTCGGGCTCGAATTTTCACTCATAATAGTACAAATAGTGTCTGGGACGACGTAACAAACTAGTAAAAGCCAATTATTGGAACCTCCTTCCCTTATATTTTTTTTAAACAAAACCCCAAGAAAGACATTAAGGCGGTACAGAATCAAAAACTGGAATATTCCCGAAACTCTTCGAAATGAGTGAAGTGTTATCCATGATATCCGTAAATGATAATCACACGCTTGTAATTTCAGCAGATGGCGATATTTTTTGTTCCAACCGACAGATTCTGGCCAGCGCTTTGAAATCAGCCACCGAGTCGGCACGACGGATCTCGGGATATTTGCTTGTGACGTCACGCTCGCAACGTCAGGGGCCCATACGAGGCCAAGAATATAGTAATTACGATCGTCGTCAATAGGTGGCGCCAGCTGCATCGTCAGCGCGTTACAATTCTGCCAAGTGGAAATGCCGAGGTACGGTGTACTAGACCTGAGAGGTGCGCCAAGCGCCGCTCGCTCCCGCATGCCTCCATCGGACACGCCACACCGTTACGTAGCTCCTGATGGGCCGGTGACGTGAGACATTCCAACAAAGCTCAGACCTAGACCTCAACTACCAGGTGGTATTAGGAAATTTGTTTTATTTGCTTTAAAATTGCTTTTCTTGCATTTACAGACGAAAGACTCCTGTCTGTGAGCTGCTGTCATGAAGTAGACCTTGTCTACAGAAAGAAATAAGCGCTAAAATTTTGCTTCCGTACCCCATTAAACCAGAAAAAAAAACTGCTGGTCTCCCACTCTTTATAATTTTTTTTTTAAATTAGCTATAGGAAGACTACAGTAATAAAAATAACCAGAACACCACACTTATCTTCCAATACACACAAGTAGTTAATGAGAAATGATATTGGAAAAAATTCATATCCGAGGAAAGCTAGTCAGAGGAAAATGTTGACTTAACGACTTCTGTTGAGGTCACAGGTATTTATGATAAAAACGTTTTCTTCGAAAAAAAACCGAGAGAGAAACAATTAATTTAACACCACTGCGATTCACCGACAGCACGCGTCTTGAACGGAGGAGATGCTAGCTCCTCCGCGTCCGGGCAGCTGTTGATGAAGCTTCGTGTCGCGTGCTGGTTCTTCGACATAGGGTTTCGAGCGAGGAGGCCAATGAAGACAGTGGCCGTCTTGTAAACAAAAACTTCTAGGGAAGCCAGAGCTAGATGTCCATCTTGCGCGCTGACTCTATTCCATTCATCCCTACTACTTAATAGGAAACTATTATTTCCCTCCACTTTTTGATCACGTTGCGTTTATTGACCATTTTGAGACCCTCTGTTATACTGTTGCCTTTTCTAAATACAAAGTACAAATATATGGAGATTTTAACCTTCCTGGTCTTGATTAAACGACTGGAGCGGTGTCGCATGATGAATAGTGTTACTTCTAGAAAAGCGGAATAGTTACTTTCTTTTTTCAAATTTCTGTGGGTTTACGCAGTTTAACTTTTGCAAAAATACTGCTGATAACGTGCTTGATTCATGCTTATCAAATGCTTATCTTGTTCCGGCTGTTATACCTTTGGTGCCTGTCGATGTATATCATCCTCATTTTGTAGTTCAGTTTTGTTTGTCATGTAGGCCCCGTGCAAATCATCGGTTGTCGTTTTGTTATCGAAATGGAGACTATGGTGGTTTCTACGATAGTCTTGTTCAGTATAATTGGTCTGATGTTTTATCGGATCAAAATGCTGAATCAGCCACTACAAAATTGACTAGGGTAGTGTCTACTGCAATGAGCGTTTTTATTCCGAAACAGCAAGCACATAAACCTAAGTATCCCAGCTGGTTCTCTAGAGAGGTAAAACGCCTGTTTCGCAATAAGTGTCACTGTAATCGAATGTATAAGAAAACAGGACTAACCGTCTGGAACGATAAATTCAGTGTTTACCGTGTTTTGGGGGAAAAAGTCTATAAAAGGAATAAGCTATTGCACTCGTCGAATGTTGAAAAGAGTTTAACCAGAGAAAACCTTGGACATTCTGGCGCTATGCTAAAAACCACATGCGCGACAATGCACAAAACTTATGCTTACGTGAATCAACTGGCTCTTTGTCCTCGCCAATCGACATAGCTAATCGTTTTTCTGATCACTTTAGTCACTGCTATTCTAGTTTTAGAACTGCCGGTGCATCAGACAACATTAACAACACAGACTTTTGATCTGCTTTTACGGTCGATGTCTCAGAAGTTCTTGAGGCGATAAAAAAGTTAAAACCTAAGTTCTCAACGGGAATTGACGGTATACCCAATCTTAATATTAAGGCTTGTTCCGATATATTTGCTCCCATATCGGAACATATATTTAACCTATCTTTCATGAAGGGTACTTTCCCTAGTTTGTGGAAGTCTTCTATAGTTGTACCCATATTCAAAGCTGGTGATCCGTCATTAGTTAGTAACTATCGTCCCGTTTCGTTATTGTGCGGTTTTGCGAAGCTTTTCGAAATGGTTATGCATAACCGGATCTCAAATTACCTCAGTCAAAAAATTAGTCCCTATAGTCCCTTTTCGGCATGGTTTTTTAAAGGGAAAGTCCGTTGAAACAAAATTGTGCTCTTTTTTTAGATTTCTCTTTGCCGATAGACACAAACAGAGGCCCAATTGATGCCGTATATTTTGACATGTCGAAGGCTTTCGACCGTGTAGATCATACTTTACTCCTCTGCAAACTTTCTTTTTATGGCATGTGCCCAAAGCTTTGTGAATGGTTCAGGAGCTACTTGAGTTTACGCAGTAATACTGTTCGTGTTGGCAACTCTTTTTCGAAGTGTTTTACATCAACTTCTGGTGTACCCCAAGGCTCGAACTTGGGACCACTGTTGTTTATTTTGTTTGTAAACGATATAGTATCATGCGTCAATCATTCAAACGTCCTTCTTTTTGCTGACGATATAAAACGCTTTTTAAATATTAAAGACCACACTGATTGTACTCTATTGCACACTGATATTGGTGCAATTTCAGAGTGGCGTGAAAAAAATGCTTTGTCACTAAATCCTGAAAAAAACTAAAGTGATTTCTTTATCGAGAAAGCGGGACGTTTCTTTTACCCTTATGTGCTCGAGGGGAAAGTGATTGATCGTGTATCTCTGGTAAGAGACCTTGGCGTGTATATTGATAGTACTCTATCATTCACTGCGCACGTTTCTAAGATCGTTGGATCAGCGATAAGAAAGTTGGGAATGATCATACGTTTATCGAGTTCTTTTACTTCACCATTATCTGTAGTGCGTTTATTTTGAAGCCTTGTACGCTCAGAACTTGAATTTGGTTCGATTAGTTGGAATTCAGCATTTTTAACAGAAGTTGAAATCATTCAGCATGTGCAGAAGAGGTTTATGCGAATTATTTATGACCGATAGATTGGTCGGAAACTGTTCTTCAGTTACGAGTTGTTGCTTTCTTTATTTAGCCTTGAAAGGCTATCAACGTGGAGGGCTGTTAGAGACATTAATTTTCTTCATAAGGTAGTGCATGGTACTGTTAATACTGAAGGTTTACGTATGAATTTAGACTTTCATGTGCCATTCCGAGCTAGTCGCCATTTTTTAACATTTTATCCTACTAGAATTTGTGAATTGTCGCCATTGTGTCGTATGCAGTCTGCCTATAATGTTATATGCGATTGTGATGTTGATATTTTTCTTGATTTTGTTAGTTTCAGGTCGGCCATGAAAACGTATATTTTATCCAACCAAAAAAATAATGTAAGCTTGTATTGGCTCTGTAAACTTGTATTTGTGTCCTTACAAAAGTCTGTGTAATTTTGTGCATGTTTGTATGTTTAATAGTGTTGCTGTAAACACTAAATGACAGTGCACCACACAAAAGGCGCTGCAGCCGTTTGTGGGCACTAAAGAAAAATAAAACATTATTATATTATTATTAATATATCCCTAAGCTGAGACTGCGGTGAAAGCTACGTCCTCAATGAACCAGTCATACATTCCTCTTTCGCCACGTGATCACGCTCTCGCCCATACCCAAACACCGAGGACTCGGTCAAGTGATGAAAGGGAGGCGGCTGATTGGTTCGGTGGGCACGTAGTTCCCACTGCACTCTCAGCTCAGAGCCGTGCATAGAGACGGTTTGGTCATTGGGAGGCGCGGGCAGAGCCTGGGCGTGCACCAGAAGCAGAAAGTGGGCTTGACATTCTCTCTTGGCCAACCAGAAGCCTAAAAGAATCCCTAGCGGTAGTAGCGAGAAACTCTGTTTTAATCATAGGTATATGTTGGTATATGGTTTTAATAAGCACGTAAGTGTGAAGTGTAATGACCCTTCATGGTTCAAAATAGGGTGCATGTGATGTTACGATCATGATCCCGCAGAAATATGTAAGAGACAAATGTACCGCTCAACCTGTTTTGCTAGGGGAGAGTGTGACCGCTCGGACGGTAGATTCCAGGCCTCGGCGCATAGATTATGTCGATCGTTCCGCCGGTCGCACCTTATCGCTAGAAAACAATGGTTGGGTGGGTACGTTTTGAAATTGCCCATTTCAACGAACTCGCAGCATATTTGAGATTTTGCTTTTCCCTGATATTACTCCCCAAGCTGAAGGCACAAGAAAAAGACGCATAGGTATATTCTGGGGAAAGCTGGAATAGACTGCTCCGCACAGCACCTGCTTACCTCGCACTTTAGGCTGAGAGTGCGGTGGTAGCTACGGGCTTGCCCGACCAGTCATCGCCTCAATTTCGTCAAGCCAGCTCGCTTTCTGTGCGTGGGTATTGGTGGAGGAGTGATCTAGTAGCAAAAGATCGAGGAGCGACTGGTTAAACAAACAACGGGAAAAGAGTTGAGCACGTTGGTTACACATATCTTAGGAGATACCAGCTGAACAAACCAACCATACGCATGTGAAGAAAACGAGAGAGACGCATTCAACCGCTGAACTAGATGTGTGGAAGGGACGCCATGACCGATCCACAGAGCAAAAGAAGACAAGGCCGTTTGTGGTTGTCCCATATATTCATGGGATCGCACAAAGGTTAATCAAGATGGCAAATCAGCTCGAGGTGCAAGAGCTGTGTTCGGCGCCAAATAAGGCCTATTCGTTGTGCCGCAAGGTCAATCAGGGCCAAACCAGCAACAGCAACGGGTGTGGCACCACTCACAGGGCCGTTTATGACCAGTGCGACAAGGAGGAGGATAAAACATACCCCTGACACGCGGCCGCTGTTCCATCGGTCAAACCGGGCGGTGTATAAATGATAGGACTCGGGAATATGCCAATAGTTTAAAGAACTTGACGGCAGCAGGTCACTTAGCCCTACATTGCCGTGACTGCAAGTGCAAGGCAAGCTTAGACAAAGTTACCATCATGGGGCACCACCGAAACTGGTTTGCGCGTGAAGTCTTAGAAGCTTTAAACATAGAAGAGAAAGGGAACATGTGTGTTATTTCACCGTCTGGTGACTTTAACCAGAGAAGGGAGGACGTTCTTGCGAGGTGGAGGTACCGCCCACAAGTAAAAAAACGAGCAGGATGCCCTGGTTTAAAAATTAGGAAAAAGTAAGAAGTGAGGCAGGCTAGGCTTTGATTGATCCTATCCTGTCGATGAAGATGACGTGTTTCATTAAATGCAGTTGGTAGTCCAGTGGTTAAATGCGTCTCTCACGTTCTTTTCACATTTGTATAGTTGGTTTGTTCAGCTGGTGTCTACTACCTATCATTAAACAACCGCGTAGCTTCCACTGCTCTGTCAGCTTAGTGGTGAACGGAGAATAAAAAAATATCAGCTTTACCTGCCCAGAACGAGCCTCCTTTATATTGTAGCCTGATAAGTCCCCGATGACGCCGCGCCGTATCTTCGTATTTGCCGGAGTTTCGTGAACCAAGGCCTTCCAGATATGCCTTCACTCGAAGGATTTGCTTTTTCCGCTTCGCTTTTTAACTCCCCATTTTTGTGTTTGTCTCGTTTCCGTCTCTTACGCCATATATTTTACACTCTTATTTTGTTCATATGGGCCTCGGCAAAATAAATCGCTAAAACAGTGAGTAATGCCCTCAAAAGTATTGCCTGAAAGTAACATATTTTCTTAATAAATTTCCAGCATAAAACCAATGCATTACATTACTCATTATAGCAGAATGTAGTAATATCACACCTATTTAATTACAGTAATGAGTCGGCCAATTATGAAGGCACTATACGGAAAACATTATTCGGCCAGCGAGTACTGCTGTCTGGTAAGGAGTCAAAGAAATACGGGAATACCTGAGTCTCAACAAAAAAGTCAAAAACGGTCCCTGAGATTAGGAAAAAAACACAAAAAAATGCACAAACGCAAAAATTGTGCAAAACAACTTTGCCAAGCAAAATAAAAGAAAAGTGTTTTTCGCTGGCTCTTCGGCGACATGCCGACTGCGAAATCTGAAAAAAAAGATAGGATAGCACATTCCAGAACTTCCTTTTTGTAAGCGCACTGGAATTCTATTATCGTTTTATCCCAGCGATAAATGTGCACGGACAGTACATTGTTAGCGATTCCATTCTTCTCCTAACATAAAAAGCTGGATTCCGTGAATTGGCATTCCATGAGACAGGGAGCCCTTTTCAGGAGTTCCATTTTACGAAGGCTTCAGAAACGAACTTGTCTCTGCATTATTATCCTTCTTGCGGGGCATTGACGACGAACATGCAGACTCTTATCTCTACAGACAGGATTACAAACGCTGATTCGCGCGCTGCCTTGCAGAAATGGCAAATAGTATTATTTGGAGGGCTGCGGAAGGAGCAGCACAAATGAAATTAAAAGAAAATTAACGAAGCATAATTACAAAGACTGTGCTCAATCATTCATTCAGTCAGCAGATTCCCATCGATATGTTCACTGTTTTTTTTTTTACTTTCGTGACAATGCGAGAGTTGAGCACAAAGCAAAAGGAATAGTTGATCGCCGGTTCCAAGTTTACTTCTATTAAAAGGCAAGCAATGGAAGTAGAGAAAAAGCTGTTTTTGCAGCTTTGCAAGGTCCGTACATGCTCTTAGAATTCAGCGGCAGAACAGGACACGAGAAAAACTCAGGTGCTAACTTTCAATGAATTCATCAAATATATTGTAAAACATTCGATTATTTTATAACATTTCGGGTGGAGCCTGGTGAACATAGGAAGAAAGCAATTGTGCTTATCACTGTTTAAAGCAGTACTAAACACAGATATTAAGGACGCTGTGATTTTTACTTGATTTTCCAATGTGCACTCTTTTATTCAAAAATATTACTAACCACCAGGCTAGTGACGAATAGTATTTTTCTTGAAAAAAAGACATTTGAAGAAACAGTACTTTTAAAATGAGTCTTCGATACCGATTCTCGGATACTTTATTGTTCTGGAAATGATACCTGAAACAAAATGAACAACTCTATCTGCAAATTGTCCCAAAGATACCGGCATCTTCGAAGCTGCCCAGCCCTGTTAAAGCATAAGAAATCAATATTGAGCTATGTTTTTGCTAGAAATGCTTTCAGAGATTCACATAAATAAACCTGTATTTAATCTCATTTTTGTTTTGCCATATTACATCTGATATCAACTGTTCTAATGTGTGTGTTAGGCCCATTACAGAATTATAATTCCACAAGCGACAAATCAGTTTTTTGATCAGTCGTGTAGTAGTGGTTTGGACTACTCTGGTGACGATCTGTATATAAAATAGTGTTCCATGCTGTTAGGGCACGGCTTTCACTACAACCTGTGCTGCACCAAATAGGCATGTGAACAACTTTATATGGACCCACATTGTCCCCGAGAACACCTCAGGCAACTTTCTACCTTCTGCAAGGTGGTGTCAGTGAATCGTGCAAGCCGCCATTAGATTCTCCCTGTGAGAGGACAGAGGATCATGATAAAGGCCAAATACGTACTAATTATGGTGAACAAACATAGAAGCAGCAGATAAAACAATTTTTAAATATGCACCACAAATTCACGATATAGCTACTAATTCAAGATTTGCAGAAACGTTTAAAAACAGAATAACGGACTGCATTTTCGAGCATAATATAAAACATTCTGTTAGAAATGCACATATTTCTTATAATATCTGGTTTGTTCTTGTGTTTCATTTGTATATATATTGTCTGTTCTTTGTAAGAACGGCGCCCGTCTAAAACCTGTATGGGGTACAAAACATGGGTCAGGTGCTTTAATACACCTTTCGTCCCTGCTACTCCAAAAAAATGGCAAATAAAAATAAATAAGGGACTCTGAAATGCTTTATTAAAACTGATGGGGGTTGACATGCTCCTCATTTAGCTCGCAGCAGTGCCTACTGTAACGGTCTTCTAGAATTAAAATCCTATACGTCCGAATTCGTCAAGTTTTGTCATGATATGTTTCCTCCGTGAATTGAAATTTTCAGTGAACTTGCAATTTTCAACCAACTTTCAAATTCGTTTCTTGCCATCGACACAGGGATATCAGAACTAATACTTTAACTTCACTTATACATTGCGCCCTTGGTTTTTGAACAAGGAATATTATCAAGTAAATGCCGATGTATTGATTAAATTTAGCTTCTGTTACACTTAGTGAATGTTAATTTGACGGGTTGATATCTAGGTTCGTTCGTTTGGAGGAGATATGATGATTGCGGCAGTTATGAACCTCAGAAAGTAAATTACTAAAGAAGCGACTGTCGCTGGCATGGTACAAGCCTTACCGAATGTTAAAAATGCAATTCAGAAGGTGTATTTTTTATCGATTCTGTCAATACAGCCTGCGCCACGTTGTGAGTCGGTGCTGTCATCACTTTGTTCTCCAGAATACTGATTGCTTGCCACACAAAAATGACCAGGAGGGTCACTTACACCATCTCTTACATATTCATTTTCCCCATTGTCACTGTCGTAACCAAAAGGCACGCAGATGTTTTTTAGATACTCTGGCGGGGGGTTACATATGTTAGTTCAAAGCTACTCTAATACAAGAGTTCTCATAGTATTTACAATAACTTCAATTGATGGTAGGGTAAACATTTACTTTGGTAAATAATTTCATTCTTTAATGGTCCAAGGGAAAGTAATATTTAAAGACATCATGCTTAAATCTGAATTGTTTTAAAGCTATTGTATGCTTTATTCTAAACAACCCTCTCCTTTGAATTTTGTGTATATTTGTTTTATTAACGTTAAATATATTTTTAAGGGAAACTTAACCTTCGAAACTATTTCTTCTTGCTCTAATCTGACACGGTTAAATTTTTGCTTCTTCAAGTAAACCTGGTGCGGAAATATTATGTCCACCCTTATTAAAAATAAAGCACCCAGCAAGTTTTTGCAAGCGTTCCAACATGTTAATTGCATCTGCTGTGTGTGGATGGCAAACTGTATTGGCGTATTCAACTATACGACTTGTAGCAAGGTCAAGTACGCATTTTTTTTTTCGTTTTAATACCAGCAAATTTCAATGTGCGCCTTCGTGTAAAACCTTCTCCTCTAGCTTTGTACACAATGTCATATTTATATCGGTTCCAAAGTAGTTCACTGGTTATCGTCACATCAAGGTAGTCGTATTGGTCTACTAATTTAACGCAAATGCCAGCATAGGAGGTCTTGGGGCGAATTGGTTGAACCAAATAAACTCAAAGAACATAAACATGTACCCGAATGTTCGTCATGGGATGTCTTAAATAGCCGTCGAATCATATGTGGATTGCCCAGGTAGCACATGTGATACACAAAAAATATATTATCGTGTATAGTGCTTGTATAAACAAACAACGCACATAAAATTGGTTCAGAGGCTCCAGAAACGCTTATACGTTTCAAAGACAACGAAGTGCCCATGAAGTGGGCACGGCAACAGCAAAGCGATGCGGCTCGCTAACACAGTCTGTTTGCTTGTTCAGGTCGCGCGCCTGCTGGCTTGTGTAGGTCACGGCACGCATCCAGTCCCTCGGAGCTAGTCCGACCCTTCCGCGTTCCCAGAGTCAGTGTTCAACGACGCATGTATACAGTTTTGATTCTTCGGTTTGTGCCAGAACCTCCCTCTCCCAAGCAAGGCAATAGCATCGACGCATGCATCACACTCTTTTCCTGATATCTACAGCGGGCATCTGCTCGACTCCTTTAGTGGCCACAGGAAGAGCAACGCGATGCGGCTCGCTAGCACTGTGCCCTGACTTGTGCAGGTTAGTACTTGTTTCACCTCTTTGTACGCAAATAAGTCTAACAATCTATGCTTGATGTTGTTCTCGTGCCCGGGGATTTTACTGTATTTGCTTGAGCAGTGTGTTAACGCGGTCGGACAACTTATCCTACTGTGTGGGGACGTAGAGCTGAACACCGGCCCCACGCGGTCACAGGTGTCTCTGGAACTAGGATCTATGACAGAGGAAGAACTTACCCTTTTACACTCTCTTACAAGCTCTTAATGCCCGTGCAATAAAAAGTATTAATGAACAGTCGGACCTAATCAAATACGTAAAAAAAATCAGAAATCAATCCAGGGTAAAGTCACGAAAATCGATAAGAGACTATCTGCCGTCGAGACTAAAAGCACCGCCTGTGAGATCGTCCAACAAGAGGTAGTTACGTTGCGCCAACAAGTTGCATGACTTTTGAATGATAATTATACGTTAAGGGTTAATCGAGCAGAACTAGAAGACAGGTATCGGCGGGGTAATTTGCTTTTTAGTGGCTTGAATGACGCTCAGTCGGAAACTTGGGCTCAAACAGAAGGCAAACTGCTTAATGCTATAGCGACTCCTCTCAACCTGGTCATTCCTAATGACACCATTGAACAAACATACAGGCTTGGCGCATTTTCATTCAATACATTCGAACCGATCATAGTCAAATTCTCGTAAATTAAAATGAAGTAGCGGATTTTATTTGAAAGTGCTAAACTGAAGCCTAGCAGCATAACTGCCGGAGAATATTTTTCACCCGCTACGAGACATACTACGGGACAAGCTTGTTTAATTTTGCTAATCACAGAACAGTACATTTAAATTGCGCTATAACAAGCTCTTTATGAACGACAAGGGTTTTAGTTACAATCCCCTAATCGATAGCGTTTGTGAGCTTGAAAACACGTCTAGCACTCAGGTTTCTCAAAAACCAGCTGACAACAACGTAGCTGATTTGGCTTCCAGCGCCCCGCAATGGCGAGTTGTAAAGGGTAGTGAATTGTCATCGTTTCCAAAACAAGTTTATCTTCTCCATGCTAATACTTGTAGCATTCTTCCTAAAAGGAACGATTTATAATGCTCTGTTTTGGATTCCCCTGATGCTGACACAATCGCTTTGACTGAAACCAGGCTTTCGGCAAAGGTTGATAACAGCGAACATTTCAATTGTAGCGAGCGTTAAAGTGTGTGCCGACATGATAGAAGCCAAGAGTGCGGTGGGGGCGTTTGATCGCTGTGTCAGACTGCTTTGAATCATTCCTTGTTGATATAAGTAACAACTTGGAAATTGTGTTTGTTCACCTTCGCTGGCGCCACTCAGAGTTGGTTTTAGGATCCTGTTATCGTCCCCCGTCCAGTAGCTCCAACTTCGTTCAAGATTTACATGATGCTTTTAAGAAAGTTTCCGTTCATTTTTCCAGTTTCCCCGAATTTTACTGGACGACTTTAATTATCCCAGCATTGTGCGGTAGAGCGAAGGACCATTTTCGAAATCTTTTTGAACGGAATATTACGACATCTTACAAATGTGTCTTCATTTCAATTCTTCGCAACTCCTTACGCAACATACGAGAATTACATCATCTACACCAAACATTCTAGACATTATTTTTTTTTACTGTGCCATAAATTGTTTCGTCTATATCCTGCCTGCCTGGCTAGAGTGACCACTTATTTATTCATTTGAAACTTAAAGTTGCACTATATCGTGCTCTTTATAATAAGAAACGCGAATTAGATATTTTAATAGAGCAAACTTTGAATCAATGAATCGTGAGGGGTGCCTTTTCTTAAATGACTGCTTACCGCAATATCTGTATGGCTCCCTGGAAGAAAATTGGAATCTATTTATATACAAAGTTGATTATCTCATGAGCACCTTCATACCGCTGAGATTCGTTGCTTATAATTGCCATTCTACGTGGTTTAATAAATTCCTTATACGATTGTCTAACAAGAAGAAATATATTTTTCGATCTGCTAAAAGTTCTAATTCTCAGCAGTGTTGAGACGTTCATCTGTCCGCAGCTAGTGCTTATAAGACAACCACTACGAACGCCGAAGGTGTATTTTTTAATGTTATCTTGCCCTGTATGCTAATTAATAATCCTAAACAATTCTGGAAATCTGTAAATACGAATTAAAAGCGTGGCGTGTTTCTTAAAAATACTGATGGTGGTGATATTCCTAGCAGTGATAGTGCTTGTGTCTTCAATGAAATGTTGGTGTTTGCATTTTCTTCCTTTCAGATATCTTGTATTCCTGATGCTCTACCCAGGCATGGTTTCAATAGATCCAAATTGTATTGACACTATAGGCATAGCCAATGTGATTGATACTCTTAAAATGTCGTCGTCTTCTGGTATTGACGGTATCAATTCTAAATTTTTGAAAAATACGAAAATGCACATTGCAATTAGTTTATCCAAACTTTTTGAGCTGTCTTTGGAGCTTGGTCGATTCCCCGACGATTGGAAGATTGGGAGGGCGATTCCTTTGAATAACTCAGGTGACAAATAGTCTCCAAAAAACTATCGTCCCATCTCAATTACTAACATACCCTGAAATGTTTTTGAACATGTCATATACTCTCACCTTGCTAATATTTTAGAGTCTAACTCTTTCTTCTGTCATGCTCAACTTGACTTCCGGAGATCATTCTCTTGAGAAACTCAGTTCTTGTGTTTTACCCATGACCTTCATTTCATTCTTGATCACGGCTCTCAGGTAGAATGTATTTTCCTAGATTTTTCTGGAGCCTTCGACAAGGTCCCTCGCTTCCTCATAACTGAAAAGCTTATCAATAGAGGCCGGATGTTTAAGCACTAAGAAAGCCAGTTTCAGGCGCCTATAAAAGGCACTAAAACTTCGTAATAGGCAGTTTTAGGCACAATCAGTTCCTATTCACATGGTGCTTTTAAAAGCATTTAGGGCGTCTGGCCATTCAAACAAATACAGAACAAAGTGGTACAATAGGACTTAAAATTTAATTTGTGCCAACATTCGAAAAACAAAGTCCACTCAAGCCCACACCGGTACTAAGCTGTTCCATGCTGCACATGGGCCAACTAGAAACAATGAAAAAAATGTTGAAAATAATAGCAAACAAGCGCCATCTCAAGATTCTTGGTATCAAACTTCTGCCTCTTGTCGCTTAGAACCAGGTTGTACGCAGAAAATGAGAGACCCACGTCAACGGATGTGAGTGGGGCGTACTTGTACTTAGGAATATTCAATCCTTCCACACCCTCTGGGACCCTGGAGTGTTCCCCGGTGAGAACCCTCGCGACTTTTTTAAGTACAAAAAATCCACTATTTTTGCTCAAGACAGACTGAAGCTTTGAACAAACTTGTACAACAGCGGAGCCTGCGGGGACGGCATCGACTCGTTTTTGAACTTTTGAAATGAGCACGGTGTCTCGAGCCAGAGTTTCGCCACCACTTTAGAGGCTCTTGATTATGTCCGCCAGAAACGTGAAATTGGAGCAAAAATACGCCAGGTCACCTTCAAGAGTGTCCTCGCGCAGCACATCTTGAGCCTTTTTGACTGAGACACTATCGTCTGCAGGAAAGCCGTTAATTACAATATTCACACTAGCAAAGTTAGTACCGCAATACGCTACAGATTTAAGCCACGTTCCCCATCGCGTCACGATGTGTTCTGGTGGAAAAGGCGCCTTCGGTAGCTGTTCCGTTAACGCACAAACACGAGACGGTGACTTAAGGAACACAGCGTTCACTGCAGCAACAAGATCGTTTACATGCTTGAAGTGTTTTCTTGGCTCTTCGCAAAAGCAGGTGACGTGCAGCATCCGCGGGTAGAAAGCCTTCAGAAGGAGGGCAGCTTTGTGCAAATATAGCGCCGCATCCGTGTAAAGTAACAACACCTTTCTGTCTTCCAATCCAGTAGGGTATAGCATCTTAAAGAACCCGTTGACAAAGTACGCCACGGTCTCGTCATTTTTTCTCTCTAGCGTCTTGGAGCACACAACAAATGCCGTTGTTCGCTCGTCTGCTACAAACTTCCCAAATACTAGCTGCGCGACAAAGCCTCCAGTGGCATTTGTCGTTTCGTCTACGGGGACCCATTTGCACGCGTCCCCATGCTCATCTCTGATTTTCTTCAGTGTTTCCTCGTACATGGGCCGCAGGTAGTTCTTGCGCAGATTCGACTCCGACGGTACGGTATGACGGAAGCATTTGTGTAATGATTTTTTGAAAGCTGCGTTCTCTACTTTCGGCCAAGCAGTATTCGCGGCGACTAAGGCTTCACAAACGTCTGCGTAGAATGCGTTCTTCTTACCATGTGGGAGGTTTTATCTATACGATGACTGCCTAGACGTTGAGGGAACGTCGCGTTGTGCGTTTGCTTAATGCCTTGCTGTTCTTTTTTTTTGTGTTGTGTCAGGTGGCGCTTCTTCGGAATCTCTGAAAAAACAACACTAAGATATGTTGAAAAGCGTATTGCGCCGTCCTGAGCGGAGATGGCTTTAAGCAATATCTTCCTAATGCCTCTAAATATACCGACACTGTAAATATATGTGTTTTACAATGGTGAAAAAGCCTACTCATTGTGCAAGCTTGTTCAGCGGTTTTAGTTTAGCATAACAGCACACAACTGCTATACGCTCCAGTGCCAAAGCTCACTCTTGCGAGACTATCTGCCTTTTAGGTAACAGGGCGCAGGGCTTTTGGGTGAACTATGACTCCTACCCAAATTGGGTGTGTGCTGTTTATGGGGGGCATCATGAGTTGGTTTGCCAATTATGTCGCGCAAAATAAAAAGTATTTCAGTTGCCTCGCCCCCAGCGTAAGTTTCAACTATAAACACAAAACCAAAGCATGAGGAGAGGAAACAAGCACGTACTGGAGATCAGTAATCCAATAGAAAAACACTTCGCGTTTTGTCTTGTTACTGAGTATAGTTAATTTATTAATTAAAATTTTAGTTAGCGTCAAGAAGTTTGTGTGACTACTTTCGGTGGACACTCTACGGGACGTCACGGAGATAATGTTTTCTGAGTCACCTGGCGAACGGTCTTGTAATGGCTGATTGTAACTCCTAATATTCTCTCTGCTTGGTCTTTGAATACCGTGCGCCCAGTTTAATTCATGCGATCATAATCTCACGGGAACAAGGTCGCTTTTTTCACTGTGACGTCGTGGAGACGACACAGCAAACAATCAGCACGCTGCAACTACAGCAACAGTTGTGCTCGTTCTCGGGGCTAATAGATTTCGAAAAACACTGTGCTTGACTGGTTTCCTTGGCATAAAAACTTACTTAAAGTGTTTTCGGAGGGTCATGCCGGGATTCAGGAAACTCCTGTATTACAAATGTACGGGCCTGTCTCGGCTGCGGGGGTAGGGGAGACACAGTTTTGTAAAGGCTTGTAAACTTCGTGCAGAAAATTCTTCACCAACCCATAGACGAGTAAACCTTTCATTGAATAAATGCATATACATAATCTTTTTAATAATCATGTGGGTGTTTTTCTTGGTCTGTATTATATGAGCGAATGACGTTTTAGCGATTATACTATATTTGACCGGAGGAACGTTTTTGCGAATGAGAATGAATGATGTTTCTGTTTTAATTGTTTTATTCTTTCTTCATCCATGAAGAATGAAAAAATAGGCTGTTTTTCGGCGGTGACGACCTAGGCTTTTAACCTGGCGCGGTAACCTTTCGTTGTCGATCAGGAGAAACGAGGCTGCCATTTTCTACGGCGTTATTTAAAGAAATGTGATTTCGTTTTCATTCGCTAAATAGTCGTTTGATTAAGATTTGTTTTTCTCTGAAACAAGGTACCTTAGGGTGTCTTCTGACCTGCTTTCCGGTTGACGGAAGACCACATCCCCATCGGTCGAGTAGCAAATGGAATGTTTGGTCCATGGTCGAATTAGCACGCTATTTGGCACCTTCTTTTTTTTCGCATTGTTGAGAGGCTTCAAGCAGCGAAAGCGAAGAGCAGCAAACTACAGACCAGCGGACAAAATAACGTTAGAGACCGACACGCACGCGAAAAGAGCAAAGCACGGCTTACTATTTATTGCACCTCACATGTAGAGGAAGGAGGTGGAAGCAAAGAAGGACGATGAGAGGGGAAAGGCGGGAAGGGCCTTCTACTAGAAGGGAGGCGCCGTTTACGTTTTGGCTTACAGGGACGAAGAAAACAACAACGATGGTTGTGGTGGATCTCAGGTCAAAGATTGGAGAAGCCTGTTGCTATGCGTCGCAGCAAGATGAAAAACATTTCACTTGAAATGGAAACTAAACAGGACAAGTCATTTTAGGGTAGCGAAGCAAAAAAAGTAAAAAAATAGGCATTTATAGGCGGGAAACGGTCATTCAGGCTCAAACGCCGAAATAGGCATTTATATCCACTATAAAACCACCCTTAAATTGCTTCTTAACTCATGATTTGTGCTCATATATACAAAAGGCACGATAGGGACAAAAGGAACAATATAGGCATTTGACTAACCAATGCGGCCTCTACTTATCAAACACAATTTAAACCCTAGCGTCGTCTCATGCTTACGTTCATTGCTTACAAATCAATGGCAGTTTGTAACTACCAATGCTGTTGATTCCCAACATTCGCCAGTCACTTCGGGTGTTCCCCAGGGCCGGTTTTCTCGAAGCGATGGTAAACCCATTTTGGTAAACCACGGTGCCTAGGAAGGGAAAAGTACCTAGGTACTGTAATAAACGGCTGGATATAAAACAAGAATAATTATTTTTGATTGGGCAATAAGATGCGCCGTCTATCGGTGAAACAAGCCAGTCATTTTGTTTATCCTCTTTTTCCGCTGGTTATCATCGATCTAGTATGGTCTTTTAAGTCAAAATATAGTAATGTTGTACTTGAGGACCATTTATTTGCTTCCGATGGTACGAAGAAATTTTAGCTACTTTGCTAGAGTTTGTCGACGAATATTCGAAAATGTAAGAAACATTTCCTTCAATATGTTTCGCCATAAACAACGCATAACTTTCCCGTGTTTCTTCCAGTCTGGCAACGCCGGTGATGTAGTCTCGTTTTCGTTCCTTGCGACGCACGTTTCTGCGATTCTGATCTCAACTGTTTGCCATCCCTTCCCTTTGCCCAACCGATTCACCGGTGACGAGAAGCTAAGCTTCTCGTCACCGTTGAATTGCTGGCCACCGGAAATATGTAGAAACCTCAATGCTGTCGGCATACCGTCGGCGCACTGTGAACAAAAAAACAGTAAAACGAAGGCTTTATTGAGGATAACCCCCTTTCTTCGCAAAGTAATCGCTGCTCACGATTTGGTGTGCATATTGTAACAAATAAACATATTAGTATAAATAAATACCAACACTCGTTCGCTAAACATTTTTTTACTCACCATAAAAACACTTGCAAGGCTTATGTACCGTCATATGTCTTGGATCCCGGACTGCTGAAGAGTGATGCGTTCGCGGAATGCTGCCGTCGGTTAATTTAGTATTCCCTCAAAACTATCGCTTTGCTTGACCGGCTAATAGGTTGTTTGTGCGTCATTAATATAACAGCCAGATCGAAATGCATGTTCAGCAGAACCAAGCAGAACTATTAGCCCTCATTAAGCGACGCCGCGGCCATTTTGCTTCTAGGTACTGCTCCTCCCTCGGCGCCCCTGCTCTCCCAGTCACGTGACCTGGAATTCCCCCTTCTAGGGACAATAGTTAACTTTAAACCACGGTTCGCGTTCGAGAAAACGGGCCCAGGACTCTCTTCGGGGCGCCTTTATTTCTTACATATATTAACGAGTTACCTAACAATGTGTGTTCATGTGCCCGTTTCCTCACAGCTGACCGCTTCTGAAGTGAAAAGAAAAGTGACTTCATTCTTTAGCTTAAAAGCTAAAGAATGAAGTTTCTTCATGTTTGAAACCAAACTTATATTCAGGCGAAAAAGAAATAAGTCCGTAGCAGACGACGTGTAGCCTCAACAGTGCTCCGCGCCGACAACGTTGCATTAAAATGGCAGTCGTCTCCTCTCTGTTGCCTTCTTTCTCTCTCGCTCCTTCGGCGTTCTCCTCCCTTTCCTCCTCTCCGGCACTTTCGTCGCCACGCCCACCGGCCAAACTCTGCGTTGCAGTAGTAATTGTTTTTATAGTCGTCACAGTTGAATGTGAATATTCGACAGACATATCTCAGGTTGGGGCGAAAGATGGTTCAACTAATGCATTTATTCATTTGCCTTATTTGAGTACCCATCAGTTCTAGGCCTACTTGGCCTTGCCCTCGGGGGTGACCACGGCTGTGGCAGCGAAGGAGGAGTTTTTTTAGGTCGTACATGTACAAAGTATAAAAATAAAAGGATCTATGTGCTCATCACGAAAAAATATGCTAGCCATTGTTATGTAGCTCTGCCAAGTACCTGAGTGTGATTTGTTTTTATTTTCAGCTACTTGGGTGGCCTCAAGATCTGGAGATCCTAGTGGCCACAAGCTTGAACTCAATCTTCTTCTGTGGTCTGGCCAGGACCAAGGGGGAGGTAATCCCAGCAACAAGAGCATCGCAGTATCTCCCTGCCTGTGACTTTTTTATTAGCGTCGCAACAGGAAGTCCTCTTGCCACAGGTGTTAGGTATGCCACTCGAAACAAGCATTCTTCTTACCTATTCCTTAAGTGAAACAGCAAAAGCACTACTAAGGTTAAAATGCAAAAGAAATTCAAATCTTGGGTTGGATGGAGTTCCAATCAAAAAAGGAGTCTGCGGACATAATTAACATGAGAATTTAAAGCCCGTGGATGTTGGTTCGACGGAGCTACAGAAATAACGTCCCGCAGATGGCTTCGCACGTGTTCTATTCGAACAAATTCTTAAAATAATCATTGTGTTACGTTGGTGTTATCAATCTTATATACCTATCGCGCCCAGCAGTCGGGAGTTGTGAAATATAAAAAAGAACAAGAACTTGCACAATGTCAGCTCTGCAAAGGTTTATATAGTGTATAGACCATAGCACGTTCAACTTGAGAAAACAATTCAGTGCAGGCCGATATTCATGGTTCAGATATATATAATTGCTCTTTTTAATGAAGTGAAAACTGCTGAAGTTGTGGCCCACTGCAGGCTTTCTATTAGTGTTAAAAAGTGTTATGGTGTTTAAAACAGCTCTTACCAAATATTTTTTTGAAATACAAGGGTGTATGAAAATTATGTGGATGTTTGCAGAGAGTCATGGTGAGACCAATCTTTAATGTCAACTGTTCGACTTATTTTGAGTTGGTTGAGCCTGCAAACATTGTAGGTCGCAAATTAAAATTTCATGTCATGCAATCGGCACAATCATCCGTAATGACTAGCTCTACCTAGGGGAACTTTACACGTTTAAGGCGTATTCACACGAAGGACTTTGTCCGCGGGCAAGTTCCTACGAAAGGCGTGACGTCACCTCTTCTGGGGTATGAAATCGGCCATGTTTCTGGCGGAAACAGCAGGCAAAACCAAGGGACATGTCCACGGACCTGAAGAACATGTCCTCGGACCTGATGTATCTTGGGTATCACGTGGGCGAACGTCACAGAATATGTCCGCGGACGTGGCGGACCACGATTATAGGGGTTTTGAACGCAATCCAATTCTTCCTTTTTCCGAGTTCGCTGTGGCCCGCGGTCAAGCCCGGGAACCGATTGCGTGAATGTGCTCGTGGTGCACTTACTAGGACGAGCGGTTTTCTTTTTTTTATATGCCTCTCACGGTTCTCGTACACTAATGGGCTTTGCTCATTTTCCGGTACGATTAGTACGCACGAGCTACAGCTGTGGAAGATGCTTGAGGGTTCCTGTACATAGCGAAAAAAGGAGCCGAAAAGAAAAAGAAAGAAAACGACGGGAAATTCTTTTCGGTTCCAACATGGAGGCCAACAAGGCTTGACGAGTTGTTGTGGCTTGTGCCCTCATGATGGCGGATGAGGAAGCCGCGGAAGCACCTAATACCCACGGAAAGGAGCCATGGATCAAAGCGTGGATGTCCAAGAAGAAAGTCGGTATACAAAATCATCTCTATCAAGAACTTCTCGAGAGCGACCCCGTAGAGTACCGCCACTTGCTGCGCGTTAACTTCGTCCAGTTTGCTGACATTCTCTCGTCAATTGCATCATGCTTCCATAAACTCGACATTGAAATGCGTCCAGCCATCCCAGCCAAAGACAAACTTTAACTGACGCTGTGGTTTCTTGCCTCTGGTGTATGGTTATTCGTCTTACTTTTGTCCCTGTTTCAGCATATTTGAGAACTACGCTCGACTTAGCCGCCTTTCTTGTTTTTTTTTACGAATTTGGAGGGGAAAGTCAACATTCCCTTAAGCAGGCGGTTCCGCATTAGCCACAGCGCAGTCAGCGGGTTCCTCGTTGAAACTTGCGACGCCATTTATACGATGCTGGGGCCAAAATATCTGGTGTCCCCGCGGACGAAAGACGAGTGGCTGGCAGTAATGAAGAACTACAAAAGATAGTAATTTCCGCAGTGTATTGAAGCGCTGGACGGAAAACATGTCACGATTATCAAACCTCCAAACTCCGGGTCTGTGTATTTTAATTACAAGAAGACCTTCAGTATCGTGCTTGTTGCTCTTGTGGATGCAGAAAGCAGGTTTTTGTACAATGATGTCGGAGCACCAAGGTCTGATGGAGATAGAGGTCTTTGGAGGCCGACACCACTGCGGAACGCCATCGAGAACGGAACGGCCGAATTGCCGATCGCTGGGCCTGGACCGGTCGACGTCCCACCCCTCATCAGGGGAGACGACGCCTTCCCCTTGTCTATAAACGTATTGAAGCCGTACACTGATACAAACTTGGATGAAGAAAATGTTATATTTAACTACAAGTGTGTTGCCTACATCGTGTCAGTTCTCAACATCGTTTTCCTTACAGTTTCATTTTTTTTTTTCATTTCAGATTAAGCCGAGCCAGACATGTAGCAGAAAATGCGATTGGAATTCTGGCAAATCGTTTTAGGTTTTTGCACGACTATCGATACCTAACCAGAAAGGGTCACCACATTCGTCAAGGCAGGTATGTGCTGCAAAACTTTTTGGAGGCCGCACCTGTGCTTTTTAAAGCGTCGAGGGAGGACCACCAGCGAAAAAGTACAATCTACCTCGGGCTACGAAGTTCCAAAGGGCGCTCCGGGGTAAGAGCTCTAGATGTGCGTGAGCGCCTACGGAGAGACTTTAATGACGAAGGCGCCGTTGCGTGGCAGAGGGAACAGGCGGGCCCTTAATTTGCGGATAAATAACAAAATTTAACCTTATCTGCATGTGCAGACAAGTGCAGAAGCAAAGAACGGGGAATGTATATATAGATACCATTTCAAGGTCTGTATATTGCTACTTTCTTTACTTGACAAATCGTTCATGCGTGTGTCGGCACTTTGACCAGTAGACCTTTTGTTTTATACTCGTAATTGTTCAACTTTACGTAAATGCACTTCCAAGAAACTTCAATGTTTCCTTACTTTTTTATTTCGTCATGCTGTAATATTGGTCACAATCTAATACACTGGCCCACTCCAACAAAAATAGCCGTCAGTTCCGAATGTAACAAGTACGAAAGGCAAAGGATACAAACACTTGTTTGCTTCCAAGTATCCCTTTCACTTACGAATGGGAAATGCTAATTTTGGTTTATCACTTTTCAGTTTAAATAGGGATCATTGAATTATATGTATTCTTCCTGTCGGTCTAGGTAACGCTTGACTAGTTCCAGTACCTCAATCTAACACCGAATAAAATTGGTTCCATTCAGGTTTCTCACGTGACCCGCCACTATTCTTCTAAAATTGTCATCGTCGTCCCCAACTTGTTTAGTTGCAAAACTTTCGGCAATTTTAGTGAAAGCAACTGTGCGCTCTTTCCACCCAGAGCTGGAGCAGTCATCTGCGTTCTTTTTTCTGTCATCGCATTTTGGGCGCTTCACAGGAGTGCCAGACACTTCCACACTGGAACTCGTTGATCCACGGGGTGTGTGTGTGGAAGGCGTGCCATGAACGGGTTCCCTCATCTCGGTCATAACAGTCGCCAATTCTGTCTCAATGTCCATCTGGAAAGACAGAAGAGGTACGAATTTGTTACGGTAGAGGAACTATGTGTAAAGCACCGTTTGCACGGCAGAATATCGCAAGTGTCGGCCATTTACTGTTCAGGGTATTGAGGGAGAGATAAAGAGAGAGAGAAAGAGGGAGACCGAGTTTTACCAGTGAAGGGAGGAGAGCGATTGGTTGCGTGACCAAGAGTAGATGTCACCACCGTAGTATTGCGGGAGAAGCGAGAGTTGTTTTTTAAAGAGACGCAGCAGGTCGGACCCATGAAGGCTCACCGCCAGGGTTGTAAAGTACCTAGGTACAAGTAACTGGAAATTGGTATCTAGATACTTTTGTTGTACCTGAGCTACAAACCTAGGTACTTTAATTTCTCGGTATCTGTATTTCTATATTAGGTACATTTTCCAGTAACTTGTGACTAAGTGAAGCTACTTTTTACAGGTACTTTTTTATTCACTTCGTCAGAATGGTAGGAACTATGAATCTTGAAGTATTAACACACTACCATGTGCCGTGATTAGTGCTGAGTTGGGCACGGCATCGGAGGCACTGCCTTGATCAAACGACATTTTAGCGAACGAAGCCCCGCCTATGATATTTCGTCGAACGACAAACTTTAGTGAAAGTAGGTGTTTATTTGAGCGAACGCTGAGTTAGCGATGCCGTTCTAGCGACACCAATTTATTTAATCGCTTCGAAACTTCGTTTAGGGAAAATAGCGACCTGCTTCCTTCATCTTAAACCGAAATCGACTTCATTGCGTGTTTTAAGTTCCTCTGACAGCTATACAAGGAACGAGATATCTTGTACGATGTGCGCAGTTTCTGTTGCCCGTACCTTGTCCTGGTGGTGGCACTGTTCTGTCATGAGTACAATATAAAATATAATTGCAAATAAATTATAATTACAATCGTAAAGCAATGTAATACCGCGTATATAATACAGCTTCCAGTCAGTAAATAGAACTCACATTTTGCAGTCATCAAAACTAAAAATGTTTAAAAAAAACTAATTTTTCTCTTGACTTACAAAAGAAAAAATAAAACGAGGAAGCTTAAAGCCTTTCGCTCGTTGTCGCGAAGGTTAGGTGCATATGCACTCGAATCATGCGTTTCTTCATGCGGCCGACGTCTTCTGGGACCGTCGGCGTCAGCACCGACTCTGAGGGCAAGAACTTCAATAAGCGAGTTTCGGCGGTTTTTCGTGTGACATGGTAAACAGTGGAAGCTGTGGCCTCGGTGAACCGATCGGAGCGTGGGGACAAGGCACGTGAGGACTCAACACCGATGTGGACATCGCAATGACACCAATAAAGCACATTTATATAACTCGTTTTTGAGTGTATTCTTAAAAGCTTTGCGTCTAATATACTTTGACGAATTTGGGAAAAATAGAGATAGTATCTTTAAAGGGGCACTCAAGTGGTTTTTGGGGAAGCTACCTTGTGGTGCGATGGCATCAAGAAAGTGTCAGTGAATGAGTATCTTCAGTTGTAGAAGGCAGAATTTCCTATTAATCACACAGGAATAAAATCCATGCGGACTCTTTTCTGTTCCTGCGCCGACCAATGAAATTATTGTATGTTTGAAAATTTAGGCAGCCTTTGTAAAGTTCCGCTAAAGAAACAATTTTCAGTTCATTTAGATATGTTGTGCATGATAATTTCACAAGACGTGAAATAGTTTTAGTTTAGAATACGCGATACTGCAATTATCGTTTCACAAACAAGGGACTACGTTTTCTCCTTGCCTTCCTCCGCGAGGGGTGAGTTTCCCGTTCCCTGGGGATGCGCACGTATCATAACCTCTTTCCCTCCGGGTTTTCGGAAGTGCGTTCGTATCTCAGGCCCGTTCATGATCGTCGACGTGGACGGCGCGGTGAAAGCTCATCGATCCGCGTAAAAGCGCTATCCTTGACTGTGAATTTTCGTCGTGTGTCTCTACGATAACCCAGCACGTATTAGAAGGGAAGATCGACCTACTCGTGCGGCGATGTCGTGGCGGCACTCTCAAGACAGCAAAAACGCCCGTGCGGTCGTGCTTGTTTACTTCGACTACAGTGGTGCTTTCTAAGCATTTGTTTCCTCGAACATCGCCCGGATTTCTTATTTGGCGCATTTCATGTCGTGTGCTCAAGATAAAGGTACTACTGGCACGTACCATATAAAGGATGCGAATTTTCACGTGTTTTCATCACCAGAGAAAAGTGACTAGTGTTAGCAATCCTGAACGCTCGCAACGTCTGTCTGATCACGAAATCATATCTCTACGGTGCTATATCGCTGCTAAGATTACATATCGTGTTTTATAATCGTAGAAAAGGCGTGTGGCGATATTTGTACAATTTTCAAAGTCGTGTATTAGAGTCATGATTATCCAAAACGACGTACTGCATCTTTTTTTTTTTTTTTTCATCCACTGTACCCTGCAAGCCTATCATAAAAAAATAATAAAGCTTTAAGCTATAGAAAACTCTCGGTCTATATTCTATTACGGCATTGAGTGGCAGTGCGTCCCCTTTTTAGAGGCACCGCTGAAACAGCTGACGGCGGCGTAGAAGCGGTGTCGTGCTGACGACCCGCTGCACTTGTTGCAGTGGTTGCAGGTGTTTGTACGAGCGGCGCAGAGCGGTCGTTTTGGTCGCAACGGACGCAGTCGTAGGTAACGCGCTCGTTGCACATGTCTGAACCAGCTTTCCTCCCCATCCTCCCGAGGCGAAAGTCAACGTGGCGACATCGTTTGACATCGCTGCGATGCCAAACGTTTGTTTGGTTACGACTTGTCCCAACCGCAAATCGAAGAACGCCCGAAAAGGTCCGCGTTTCGTCGTCCTCGCAACCCAAACACCACTCCGAAGCGCTGCCATCGTCCACATCGCACGTGGGAGTGGCGTCATAACAAATCATCCCCAGGTCGGTTCTCCGCCGAAGAATTTCAACCTCTAATGGCGTCAGGTCCTCGAGCGTAGAGAACTCCGCCATGATCGAAGCTCGAATGACAAAAAGCTTGCGGTGCGGCCAGTGCGGCTACCTCGGCATCGCTGCGCGACGGAACGTCGTCCAACTCTATTGGCCCGAGATCGTTTTGATATGCGAGCGGTGACCAATGAGAGTGCTTTCGTTTTCGGATAGATCCGAGGTTTGGCGGCCTTCAATTACATTTTTATTAAAGAAATAATCACCGTATGACTATATTTTTTGGTTTTTAGAGATACTTAGGGCGTCTAGATTTAGTTATCATCATCAAAACACGAACTCAAAAACCACTTCAGTGACCCTTTAAAGTAACTGTACCTGTACCTAGGTACATCTTTAACCAAGTACCTAGGTGCGTACCTAAGTACCTTTTCGTATGAGTAACTGTAACTGTATCTTAGGTACATTTTTAAGTAACTTTTACAACCCTGCGTCACCGCCGGTTGACCGTTTGACTTGCAAAATTAAAAAAAGAGGTTTACTCAATGGCGGACCCTGCACACTTTACTTGAGGTAAAAATTGTTTCACGGCCCTGAATCTTGTATGAAACTTAATTGCGGCCAGGACACAACGCGTGGGCCGCCGGTAGTCAAACCCTAGGATAGTGTCTCGCAGCTTCATTCAACGACTACCAGCACTTCAAGAGACCTTTATTAACACGAGTGAACGAAACAAAATGCTGAAACGTAAGCAAAGCCAAAGCTCGGATGTCACCCATGCTAATGGGATTCAGTGACCTCCATCAACGAACGCTCGCCAACGTTTCATTCGATAGGTCTGAAGAATCAAGTTGAACGAATTGGTGAACCCGCCAAACGATACTCACTCCATTGGAATCCTAATGTCGGTAAGACTCGTTGCACTCCCGGGAAAGGACAGGTTTTCTCCGATCCAAGAACAGGAGACTGCGGTAGAACCTCCATCTTCCGTTGTACGTGCACTCCGCAGCTTGGCTGCTCTTCGACTTCCTGATCTTTTTCTTTTCCCCTCTGAAGACGCGTCGCTTATTTTGAAAAAAGACCCTCACTCCCTCTAAAATATCAGACAACAATTAGCGGTCAAATACAACTCGGAGTCGACAGCAATTAGTCTGCCTTCAATGAACTTACCTTCCGTGTGAGGCCCATACTGGGAGTAGTGCCGTTCCATTTCATTGGCAATTTGTTTCCAGAGCTCCGATTTTAAGCCGATGTTGCGGTACTGGTCGTTTTGAAGGCAACAAAACTGTGGAAACTCTTCTACGAGTGCAATCAAACACATCGTCGCTTCATCGCTGAGGACCTTCAGCGTTTTCGTCTTCAATGCCAGGCTGATCAGACGGTGGTGGGATTGGAATCGACTGTCCCGTGGCGTTGCGTGGCCGTTCTCTTGTAGCTTGGAACGCAGCGAAGCACAAGCAAGGCTCTCGCCGCGAGGCGATAGCGTTGGGAAATACCAATCCTGAACAGTATAGCTCATGCAGCGAAGGCAGCGAGAAAGGTACGAGCTCGGACTCGCAGTTCTCACCTGGGTTTACGGCAACCATGGAGTATTAATTCGCATGTGCTCGGACTTGCACAAGTCCCCGGACTTGTCGGTTGTGACGTCGAAGCCACGTGATACGCATATTTCACAGGTCCGCGGACATCGTTCCCGGAATTTGTCCGCCGTGTGAATACACCTTTACTACCGCAAGATTGTTTCGCAAAACTAAGTACTTCTTTTATTCAACTCCTGCAGTAACCTTCTCTCTAGAAGCTTTTTATATTCTTTACGATGCTGAGATAAGATTCTGAAAATAGTTTTTCTAGAACTACGCTAGATATTTCCAGTTCATCAACATTCTCGCAAAGCATACGAGAGAGCCAAACCGAATGACGCGCCCGACAGGTTCAAACAGTTGGCACTGTAACAGTAATAATTACATGTGTGGGGTTCTTTATGGAGGTCGTTCTACTAATAATCGCCGCCCGATCGGTATGCGCTCCACCCGTCACTCAGGGAGTGACATAACACAACGAGAAGACAGCGAATGGGTATGCTCTACCTCTCGGATGCCCGGTGTCGAGAGCCGGCAGTCCGGGCCCGCCGACCCTTGTTGTCGCCCGTCGATCAGAGCTCACAGTCGGAGTCCGTCTCCTGGCCTGCGGATCGCCCTTCACACGCCAGCACTGCGTAGGCTGGCTGTCCCGGGCTATCACTGCCCGAGTCTTGCTGCGGAACCACGCCGGGATTGTCGTGGGCTAGGCCAGATGGCCAGGGCTCGCCGTTTCCACCGGTCCGGACTTCGAATCTCGCTGGTGGACCACTCCGGGGTTCGCCATGGGCCAGGCCAGGCCCCCAGGCTCCGACGTTCCTGCCCAGCTCCAGCCTCGCTCAGCTCGAACTTTGCCGACCGCCTGTCACGTGCCCTCTGCCTCGTCCTTCACCCTCGGCTCCCACACTCTCCCCCCTCAAGGGCTGGACTTCGGGGGACTTCATGGGCCTCAGGGAGCCGCTGGGCTTCCTGGGCGGCCGCTGTTGCTGTGTCCGGAGTGGCCACGTTGCAGCGTCCGAAAGCCGCGTAGGTGGTGGTGGGACCCTCGGCGTCGGTCTTTCTTGGTGCCAGCATCAGCTGGCTCTTCTAGGGAAGTCGACAGACAATGCCGACCTGTCTGACGCTCGCTGTCCCACTCGCCGCGATGCAGCGGGGGGCCTGCTCTAAGCTGGTGCAGCCGACGCGGACGGACCTGCCCCGTTCCGCTTAGAGGTCGCGGCGGGCTTAGAACTGCCTGCCTGAATAGCTCGTCAGGCCGAACAACTGTCAAATTAGGGTCAGTTGGTGACAGTTAAACATGATGAAAAACAGCCTTAGATAAACGGGGACGAAGAACGGGTAAAGAACACGACAGGAAAACGGCTGTAAAGAACACGACAGGAAAACAGCCGTTGTCCTGTCGTGTTCCTTACGCGTCCTTCGTGTTTATCTGAGGCTATTTTCATCAAGTTTATACCATGTGCTACTCGATGTAAGCGTCAGCGTTCGTTCCATCCACGTGTATAAGAGCTCTAGGGACGGATTGGTCCTCGGAGGGGGCGGCAGCTCAGCGAGCAAGCCCGCTTAAACCGTTCACGCCTCATGGCAAGCCGAACGGCTACAAGCCACACAATTATCTACCACCTCATCCCAGGCCAGGTCGTGACGCAACATAACTTATTAAATATCTTGCTGTCACTGCCACGACCGGCCAGATGAAGCCGCAAACGGATCCTTTAAGTCGGCTCTGTAGTTTTTTATAGGGACGACCCCCTGAAGGGAGAGCGGTACCACTACCCTTTGTCGATTGCTGGAATGACGCGTAGCAACTTGCCGTCTTGGCCCAGCGGTTACAAATCATAGTGCTCATTAACTTGCCTGCCAGCGTTCCTGGCGTCAACCTCAATTTCCGCCAGTTTGCCCGGCACCCGCTGACAATCTCGTCCGCCAGTGTTCCCGGTGTCAACTGCCATTCCAGCAATCTTTCTGACACCCACTGACAAAACACATCTGCACCCCGGGCCTCGACAAGCGCTTACTTGCTTACCTCATCACTCCAAGCCTAATCCTAAATCTAGAATGATTCCTGGTTGTTTCCCCTCCTGCTAGTCGTTATCCTGCCTTCCAGCGAACATGCCGTGCTTCTCTGCCTCCGAAGACGACTTTCTTACATCTTAACCGCGCTCTTCGTCTTCCCCCAATTGCATCATCTTCTGGCAACCACTATTCTGGGGTACCCGAGAAAGCGCGTCCGCAACCTCGTCCTTCGAGCCCTTTAGGTACTCGATTCGAGGAGACACCTGCTGAGCTATGCTGTCAGAGAAGTCACCAAAATTCCAGCATACTTTTTCTCAACGGGCGTCGTTAGCGTTAGTGAACAACCCGCTCAACGAATATGTTCGACTCCCTGGGGACTACTCGAAGCAAAGGCATACAGAACGGGCCCCACGTTGGATGCGCCATTTTAATGTGGGTCTCTTTACGAAGGTCGCTCTACCAATAACCGCCGCCCGATCGGTATGCGCACCGCCCGTCACCCAGGGAGTGACATAACACAAGGAGAAGGCAGCGAATGGGTTTACTGTACCCTCGGTTGCCCGTCGTCGAGAGCCGCCAGTCCGGGCCCGCCGACCCTTGTTGTCGCCCGTCGATCGGAGCTCATAGTCGGAGTCCGTGTCCAGGCCTCCGGTCGCCCTTCACACGCCAGCACTGAGTAGGCTGGCTGTCCCGGGCTATCACTGCCCGAGTCTCGCTGCGGAACCACGTCGGGATCATCGTGGCCTAGGCCAGATGGCCAGGGCTCGCCGTTTCCACCGGTCCGGACTTCGAACCTCGCTGGTGGACCACTCCGGGGTTCGCCATGGGCCAGGCCAGGCACCACGGCTCCGACGTTTCTGCCCAGCTCCAGCCTCGCTCAGCTCGCACCTCTCCGCCGACCGCCTGTCACGTGCCCTCTGCCTTGTCGTTCACTCTCGGCTCCCACACATGTCACTTTCTTATGTAATTTTCATTGTCGCAGATCAAACTGCTTTTTCCGTTTACACTAATTTTCGGTAAACTCATTCACCGAACTCCCACCCGAGACCGTAGCGCTTGGTTCTCCGAAATAATTTGCAAGAATATAGATGCAACAGGTTTCTTTGAGTGTGCGTCTAAAACATCTTCATATCGAATATGATAACTGTATTCATGACCATATCCATATTTGTATCCACATTCTACCTAATAATTTTTATTTTTATGTTTAAATTTTCGACAGCACTTTTTTTCAATATTTGTGCTTGTTGAGCCGTACTCAAGCCCATACATCTTGTCTTTCGCTATTACATCAAAATATAAAACTGTTGATGCCGAGTGAGAATTCAAGGTACTGAATCTGTCGTGCGAGTTGAGTAAGAAGTAATAAAAAGCTCAACAAAGCAAATTTTGTTAAAGGGTTCTGTCAGAATAGCACATGCCATGGTGAAAAGGAATTCAAATTCTCGTTAGATATGCAAGGATGACAGTGCTGTGCCGTTTTTGACGTGTCACAAAAACCTCAGTGCCATACAGTGTTCCTTATGGATGTTAAAACTGTCAAATTCAAAGCATGAAAGTTTTATTCATGAACGTTCCTCACTACAGATGTATTTAGAGATCTGATCCACCGGCGCATACATGACTATGGGGCAAACATTCATTTTCATGTGCATTGTAGTTTACGAGGTGTAGTCTGCATTGATTTATTGCATTCACGCTGAAACTGGGAGGGGTTCTCTGGGTATGAAGGAAGAGATAAACATATCTTGAAATCAAAACATTTGAGAACGGACAAAAGGAAGGATCTGAGAACCTGATCTTAGATTCTCTTTTCTTTTTCTTATCTCTAATTTTCACTTTATTTCACCTGATGCATTTAGTTTTTTTAGCGCAGCTCTTAGCACCCGTTTTGCGCTTTGCGGCGTCGCTGTCGGCGTCGCCTTGTTGTAAACTTGACAGGAAATTGAATTAATGTTGAGGTCATGTGACGTTAATTTTTCCGCTAAGTCTAGTTGAGAAACTGAATTCGTTTATGGGTGATGTGACACGGTCATGCGACGTCATTTTGTCCGCTGTTGAGGTCACGTGACATCAATTTTCGCACTAAATTTAGTGGGGAAACTTAACCCGCTAAATTTAGTGGTAAATTTTGCCACTAAATTTAGGGAAATTTCCCGCGAAATGAGAGGAAGCAGAAGAGAGGAGAGGGAGGAGGGGCATACTCTCCCATCCTCCTCCTCAAGATATGCGCTCTGATTTTTCATTGCAAAGATTGGGAACGTCTCATTTTTCTTCTCTTGTTTATTCAGCTTTTACAGCTTTTATATCGCAGGTGCGCTCGCAGCACAAATATGGGTTGTGCTGATGCTCTGCGCAAGAGTCCGGACCTCCTGAGTGGCAAGAGTGGGAGTTTGGTCTGACAGCTCAAGGGATGCCTTTGTTCAGTGTTAAATTAAAAATTATCATCTTTTGAGCAAAGTTAAGCTTTGCCGCATGCAATTGTTCTCGAAATAAATACCTGCAACCAAATTTACCACGTCACTACATTTTGCCTCTGCTATTAGTGTTCCTGGAGGGCGTCGGACAAGAACTTATTGGTGTGCAAACATCATGCTTGTTTGAAACCACTCGCTGATGTAGAGACTCGTGGACATCCAGCGTTCCAATGGAGCGTTGGATGTCCGAAAGTTTTTCTTGAACGATGCAAGCGGGAAGGAACCATACAATCGTATCGTATTAGGGGACATTCTACAGGGTGTTTTTTTTTTGTATGCTTTAGAAGTTTCTTTGAAAAAATCCGGAAAAGCTACATTTCCGCGGTCCGTGCACGTGAGTTGAAAGACCAGGGGCATTGTATAAAGGGCCAATTGTACTGATCAGTCGGCTTATTAAAGAGAAGTGCCAGACTTCTTTCAGAAAACTAAATGGATGTTGATTCTAGCGTAGTTTTATCCCGCGAATCTCAATATCCCGTTCGTTTCCTACAAAGATATAACTAAACGTGAGAAAACACCAAAAAACATCTGACAAGTAGTGACATCGTAAGAGAATCTTTCGGCCGCCAAGCGTTTTTTCACTTAAGGGCTGCGCGTCCAATCGCAAGCTTTCTATGTATATTGTCCCGCATTGGCACCAGTCGTGACGTATTTCTCTGCCCTTTCTAAAAATAGCATGTGCGTGCATATCTTTAGTAGGCGCTGAAGATGCGCGAGCAAAGATTTAGAAAGCTCCTTTTGCGACGTCACTATCCGGGGAAGTGCCTTCATCGGTACTTTAAAAAGGATTCTATGCAGCCTCAATTAACCAAATTAAAAAAAAAATTGATATTTGAGATTCTTTAGGTCAAAAGGTAGATTTAAATGTGTTTCCTCGAATACAAAACCGCTTCAGCTTCCCTTTGAGTGTAATATGTTTCTTAAAATTTTAGTTTGTGAATATGGACCCAAGGTTTCAATTAAAACTTGCTAAGCATCATCCAAACACACTAAATCAACTCTCATTGTAAAGATATAAGGCAAGAGCAGCATTTTAGGGCGTTCTAAGATAAAAATGCTCAATTTGGGTTTCCAGACTTCGGTTTCTCACCACAGCCCATCTTTGCGCCCGCAATCCTGCTCCCCGGTGGCCGCAGTGCGAAGCCGCCCTCTCGCCTCCCTCGTGGGGTGGAGGGAAGCAGGGCGCACATGCGTTGCTCGTCTAAGCCCCTGGGGAACAGGACCGTGGGCGCAGAGATGCGCTCCGATAGGAAACCGAAACTAGAAACTCATCCGAATAAAGCGTTTTACAGAGCGTGTAAAATGCTACCCCTGCATTATATCCTTCTAATAAGAGTTGATTTTTGGGTTTTAAATTACTCAGTTAGTTAACTTTCTAATTGAAACCATATGTTCATTTTCACTAATTAAAAAGTTAGTTAACGAATTGAATTTAATTGTTCGGCTGATCGTTACGATTAGGCCCCTATACTACGTACGCCTGGCCGTATCACTCATCTGCGCAAACCGCATAAGTGTAGCTCTCAGGACCTCTTTAAACAAATATGTAAAGCTTAAAAAATCGCCCTGTATAACAATAAAAAGGCGATACCAGCATGGTGGAGCGGTACGGCTCCACCATATTGGTATTCCCTTTTCGATGGTATAGGAATTCCAATATTACGTTATTCATGTATGGTTCCGTCCGCCTCCATGGTACCGCATAATCCACCACGCTGGTATAGGATGTCCTATAATACGACACGCTTGTACGGTTCCGTCTGCCTGTATCGTTCCGCCTCAATCCACTATACTGGAGCCGCCTTTTCGTGGTATAGAATCTCCCATACTACGGTTACGCTTGTATGACACTTTTTCGATCATCTTTCCATCATCGACGTTTTCCGACAGGCTAAGCTTGAATATTCTGCATCTATCTGGGAGATCTTAAATCGCTTATTTTTGAATTGCAATCTTTCTAACATCGTGCTTCCCGCTTTATTCTTTCTAATTACCATCGTACCGCTAGCGTAGCCGCAATAAAAACCAGCTTATCCTTGCCAAACCTTTCTTTGCGGAGAAAGTTACAAGCTTGTGCTTGTTTTACAATATATATCATCAGGTATTTTCAGCGCATCTCCTGTCTAAATCTTGTACTTGTCCTTGTCGTTTGCCCTGTAGTATGTATTATATCATCATAATTCATCTCCCAAACAAAGGCTACTAACAGAGCCCCATTATCTATCACCACAGAACCAACATAAAATCAAAATTTGTTTTCCATCCTGCAGGACTAACGCATATTATTATTCCTTCGTTCCCAACACCTGTTTATATTAGAATCACCTTTTCATGGATGTTACCAAAATTGTGAACAGGAAGAGTTTGAGAAACGTTTTGACTAACATGTACTGCTTCACACAGCCACAGTTCTTCTCCAGTTTTGCTGATGTGTGTTTGTTTTACGTTTTTCTTTTAACCAAGTCCCCTCTGTGATGCTGCTGGCCCGGAGCGTAAAATAAACATATAAATAAATTAATTAATAAATAAAACGGCATCTTATTCTTTATTTATTATGCAATAACGATATTATTATTTTACTTATTATATTATTTTCAAAGGAACTGCCAAAAAATGCCCACGTTCTTATCACATTCTGTTACTTCAGGGATTAAAACTTTCAAACAAGCCAAAGACCCCTCGCGGGATATACAGGGTATTTCCCAAAATGTGAACAAATTCGATATTGCGAAAACTACGAGTCGCAAAAAAAAAGGCTTGTATCGTTTTTGTTCTCAGCCAGGGGCCTATTTAGGAAAATTATTACAATCCGGAATAATTAGATTGTTAATTATTTTTGCGTAATTAACTTTTTAATATTGTGCTTAAGGGCATGTTTTCAATTACTAAACTGCTCAGCATCATCGAAAAACCCTAAATCAAAAAATTGCATAACGATAGAAGGCACACGCAGCATTTTATGGCTTTCTGAAAAACTGCACAAATTGGACGGGATTTGAAGTTTCAGTTTCCAATCGGAGCGCATTTCGGCCCCGACGGCACCGCGCCCCGTAGAGAAATAGTGCAATCAACCTCGGCTGCGCTGTCCTCGCGCAACGTGGCAGACGCTGGTTGGACTATTTCTCCACGGGGCGCGGTGCCGTCGGGTCTGAGATGCGCTCCGATTGCAAACCGGAACTTGAAAACTCGTCGAATTTGTACGGTTTTTCTGAAAGCCGTAAAATGCTCCGCCTGCCTTCTATCCTTCTGCAATTTATTGATTCAGCGTTTTTCAATGATGCTGAGCAATTTTCTAGTTGAAACCATGCTTTTAAACACAATATTAAGAAAGTTGGTTACGCAAAAATAGTTTACATTCTAATTATTACAGACTTTAACAATTTTCCTAAATAGGCCCCTGGCCCAGGACCAAAACGACACAAGCCCTTTTTTGTTGCGATGTGTACATTTTTGCAATATCAAATTCGACCACGTTTTCTGAAACGCCCTGTAGATATACACAGGGTGTTTCAGAGAACGCAGGCCAAATCGCTCTTGCGAAAACTACTCATCGCATCGAAAAAAGGCTTCTGGCGTTTTGGTCCTGGGCCAGGGCCCCATTTAGAAAAATTATTAAAGTCCGGGAAAATTAAGTAGTTAATGCATTTGTGTAGTTAACTTTTTTAATATTGTGTTTAAGGGCATGGTTTAAATTAGAATATTGCTCAGCATCATCGAAAAACACTAAATTAACAAACTGTATAATGATATAAGGCGCGCGCAGCATTTTACGGCTTTCTGAAAAACCGCACAAATTCGACTGGTTTTTAAGTTTCAGTTTGCAACCGGAGCGCATCTCGGCCCCCACGGCACCGTGCCCTGTGCAGAGATAGTGCAACAAGCCTCTGCTGTGTCGCGCGATAGCGCAGCAGCAGAGGCTGCTGCGCGATAGGCAGTGCACATGCCCGGCGAGGTTGGCGAGCTTGGTCGGCGGGTCGGCGGGCCGGTCGGGCCACGGTCGGGTTGTCGAGTTGAATCTGATCGGGTGCGTCGGTTGTTTACTTGGGATTGTGACGGCTCGAACGCTTCTACCTCGCGTAGATCAGGGATACGAAGCCGAGACTGTGGAACGTGGTGAATTGTAAGCGCTGACATCTGTGATCGTGAGAGGAAGAACGAGAAAAAGAACGACAGAAAAGCGGAGGCAGAGGCAAGGTTAGGCCTGTTCATGCTGCAGCCGATGATTGTTTACCTTTTTACACTGCATTCCGCCGGTGTTTTCCCGTGCAGTAAAGCAAGAAGAGATTAGGCAACGATCGTGCAAGTGATGGTTTGTTACCTCTGTGTATATTAAAGTCGTACCAGGGTCATTCCATGTCAAACGTCCCAGACGTTGCGCTTGACCCCTTCCGAATTCTAAAAGACATGCATGGCCTTTAGCCGCAGTGTCCGTAGCCATGCCTTAAAATTTTTTAGTCGAAAAAAGTTTTTTGATGACGGTGAGCGCGGTTTGAACATTTAAAAACTTGAAACTAGGCATCACACAATATTTGGTGAAAAATCAGATTTCATTGCAACACCTAACAATATTTTTTCTTAAATTTGCACGGCTTGTGAAGTTTAGTTTAATTTAAACATTTTTTTTAAAAACTAAAAAAAAGCTTTGGAATTTTTTTTATTCTTGTTATTTTATTTAAAAAGATCTAACGTCTCGCGGGACTTAATATAACCTTTCACCGGCTTCCCTGTAGGTATATAATCTATAAAGAAATGGTTAACACCGCTCAATGAAATGTCTCGCAGTAAACAAAAAAGAAAAAATTCTGAAGTTGCCAAAAACTGCGTTTTGACGCATAAACAGCCATTTATTTTACCCTGAGGTGGTCCAAGTAAAAATGCAAAATATGGTTGGTTTGGAAGAACAATCGATAATCTTTTGATTCTGAAATTTTAATCGAAGTAATTTTTGTTTAAAACGAGAAAACAATTTTTGAAGTTGAACTCTCGCACCACAACCCACGTTGCTTCTTAACGCCCCTTCGCCGCACAGCACGCCACCTGCGACGATAGCTGACACGATTAGGTCCAAAGAAAGAACGGAGTTTGCTGCCACTTCCCCTTGCCCGTCTTTCCGGCTGCATGGGAAGAAACGGTGGGTATCGTGTAATAATCGAAGGTGCCGCCAGCGCCTAGCAATAGCAGGCCCATTGTGCCCTTTGTACTCGAGGGCGGCTCGAAACGCGATGCGTAAACGACGGGAGGCATCAATTGACCAGGACTTATCCATGCCGTGCCAAAGGTACCATGGCCACCTCCGATTCCTAAAATAAAATTGATGGCTCTTCACCGTAACGTTTGCGGTGCCTATCTAATATATGTTGTTTTTTTTTTTTTTTGCGAAAAACAAGTTTTATGGGGTGATGGGGGTTAGAACTAGTAAAAGGGGGGTGGAACTACGAGTCATTCAATAATTGATGAAAGGTAAGATTTGTTTACGGAACACTGTAATATTTTTGCCTAAAAACCCTACGGTATTTGGATTGCTGTGTAATAAGGATCATGGTCATGGAATTTGATATGCTCGAAGCAGTTTTAAAAAATAAGGAATATATGAGCATTTTAGCATATTTTTAGTTTTGTTACAAACTATGGTTTTGCTGCATGCGACTGTAAATACTCTTATTGACAGCCCTGTAGGTATTCTGTATACAAAAAAGTTTCAAACCATAAAACCAAATGTCTTGCAAAAAAAAAAAAAAACTAAATTAGTTCAAAATTGTATTTTGCCGTTTAAAGAGCCGTCAATTCTGCCTTGAGGTGGCCCAAAGAAATATACGTAACATGGTTGACTTCTACAAATGAGTTTATTTCCTATTGTTCTTGAAAGCTTAATTAAAGTAATTTCGTTCTAAGAGGAAAAAAACATTTTGGAGTTGAGGAGGTTTCACGCCGCAACCTGGCGTCGTTCCTTGCGTCTCTACTCTGCACAGCACGTCACCGTCAAGCCCGGCAAAGCGTGCGATGGTGTCACGGTGTGCGCACGATATTAGAAAGCATGACCTCGAGTTGTCGGGTACATCTCGGTGGGAAAAGTTTTTTTTTCTACTCTTCTTGCTTTATGGCTTTTCCTATTTTGACCGTTTTGCGCGGCTCTGTCCTCCTGTGGACTTCCACTGTCTTGATATCAGCAAATGCTTAGCACTGCCAGGTAAGAGCATCCACTGGTAAGCTAGGTGTTTCTTACGTACACATTGAAATCACTCTCTATTCTCGACGTCAGGCAATATGTAGACAACAACACAAAACCCCCTTAAAAGGGCAATCTCATACGACAAGGCGATGCGGTGTTAACGAACGCGCAGTTGGAGGCTCATGTCTCGTTTGTCTTTAAATCGGCTTTGAAACGGCAAATTCTTGCGTCGCTGAATAGTTTCGCTTTTCACCGCAGTATGCGTGACAGCTAGATTTTGCGGCGATATTATCGCGTTTCCCTTTTAGGAGAAGTCCACCTCAACTGATGCCGCCCGTATTAGGCATCGCGTTTGGAGCCACCTTCGGGTAGAAAGGGCACAACGGGCCTGCTATTGCTACGCGCTGGCGGCACCTCCGATTATCAGCACGTGCACCCCAAGTAGCACACTTCCTCGGCCCAGGCTCGGGCCAGATTGCCGCAAGCTAGAGCCGAATTGGCTCACGCTTGGCGCAAGCTTGCGCCAAACTGGCCCAAGTATGAGCCGGGGAAGTGTGCTGCTATAGGGACGATACCCGCCGTTTCTTCCCTTGCAGCTGAAAAGACGGACAAGGGGAAGCGGCAGAAAACTCCGTTCTTTCTTCGGACCTAATCGTGTCAGCTGTCGTCGCAGGTGACGTGCTGTGCGGCGAAGAGGCGTTCAGAAGCGACGCGGGATTGTGGTGCGAGAGTTCAACTTCGAAAATTGTTTTCTCGCTTTAAACAAAAATAGCTTTGATTAAACTTTCAGAATCAAAAGATTATTGATTGTTTTTCCAAACCCACCATGTATTCTATTTTTACTTGGACCACCTCAGGACGAAATAAACGGCTGTTTATGCGTCAAAACGCACATTTTTACAAATTCAGGATTTTTGTTTACTGCGAGATATTTAATTGAGCGGTTCTAAATATTCTTTATAGATTATATACCTGCAGGGCACCCGGAAAAAAGTTATATTAAGTCCCGGGAGCAGTTATATATTTTTAATAAAATAAAAAAAATGTTAAATTCTAAAAAAATGTTTAGTTTTTTTTTAATATTTAAATTAAACTAAACTTTTTCATTCATTCATTCATTCATTCATTTATTTTTCGTGCTCATGAACGGCGAGTAGCCTATGTAATGATGCACAGAGTCAAAAGAAACACACATAAGAAATCAACAGCACATGCAACAGCTAATGTCTATTATGGGGGAACAGGAAATAGGTAACAGTTAAATATCAGCCAGAGAACACCTAAACGCTTGAACACTTGAGTTGAAAATGTCGATGTCGATGCTGGTTGTACTGAACCTGTTATAAAAATGTTGGATGCGGTTCATGGGACTGGAGAGGTTGATTTTTTGAACTGAGAAAGTGGGATTAACCCTCAAAAGCACTCGCGGTACATATATGCTAATAGCTGATGTAAGGGTCGAACAGTCAATGCAACCATGAACGCATTTATACAAAAAAACTAGATCACGCTCAAGTCTTCTCGAGCTTAGTGTGGTACAATCACATCGTCGTAAAAGCCTGTTATACTCATAATAAACACTGCGGCCAATATAGCGATCATATACAATACGGAAGAAACGTCTCTGCACGTTTTCGATTTTTGCTTGGTTTGCATTACCAATACAATTCCAAACAACAGAACTAAACTCAAGCTTGCTACGTATTAATGAAAAATACAAAATGAATATGCAAGCTGACGAAGGGAATTCACGTGTTATTCTCGAAATAACACCTAGCGTCCGATAGGCAGCATTTGTGATGTTGAAAACATGTTCATTGAATGACAAAGATGAATCAATATATACTCCTAGATCTCTTGTGCATTCAACCCTACGCAGAGGTAGGTTCTCAAGATAATAACAAAAACTTACAATTTCCAGTTTCTTAGAAAAGGACATAACTACAGTTTTTTTAGGATTTAGTGTTAACAAATTGCGGCAACACCAATGATGCACAGCATTAACATCCTCCAGTATCATTTCACAGTCATAGATGGATGAGACCTGCCTAAACAATTTGATGTCGTCAGCATATTGCAAAATATGTGAATGGCGGACACAAGAACCAAGATCATTTATAAAGACATTGAATAAAATTGGTCCTAGTATGGACCCCTGTGGCACACCCGAAAATGACACATAAGGTTTAGAATGATGTCCCATTATACGAACGAAGTTTTTTCTTTCCATCAGATAGTTCAAAAAAAAATTTGCAAAGCTGGTTATTGACTCCATATGTCCCCAATTTATGGACAAGAATTGAATGATTAACCAAGTCAAACGCTTTCGATAGATCAAAGTATACGGCGTCTACCTGCCCACGCTGATTGGTAATCGGCGAAACGAAGTTTAAAAATGATACTAGATTGGTCTCTACAGACCTGCCAGAGAAGAAACCGTGTTGTGAAATGCTAATTTTACGTTTAAAAAATTGTGACAAATGTTCAAACAAAACGATTTCATAAACTTTCGAAAATGCACAAAGCAAGCATACCGGCCTGTAATTCTTTACGTCATCGGTCTTGCCACCTTTGTGAACAGGCACAATGACAGAATTTTTCCAAAGCTCAGGAAAAGTAAAACTTGACAGAGACAAGTTGAAAATATGAGTTAATATCGGCGTAAAAATGGAGGAACAACCTTTAACAATAAAACTTGGGATGCCATCAAATGCCATTGATATCTTGGGTTTTAGTCTTTTTATCGCAATCTCGATTTCAGCGCTTTGAAAAGACGTTATCGAGAGGTTATCATTAAAATTGCTACTATCATCTGGCGTGCATGGCGTAGCTTGGTTTGAGGAGTAGACAGATTCGAAATAATCAGCGAATGCGTTTGACACACATGCAGGTTCATTCAGCACTTTACCAGATGCGTCACATAGGCTTATCGCAGGAGAGGACGTGGTCATGCGATCATTGACATACCGCCAGAAATACTTGGGGTCGCGGTTTAAGCTGCGTTCAACTGACTCTCGATAAGATTCTTTGTCCCTCTTGATTAACACTTTAGCTAACGCTCGTGATTTGGAAAACTTATTATACCAAAACTGTGTTTGTTTAACCTTATAATTCCTATGGTAGTGCAGTTTTTTTCTAAGCTCGGACCTAAGCTCGTGCGAAAACCAATGAGGATAGCGGGATGAGTGACGACACTTTTTTGGAACAAACATTTCGATGGCGTTCGTAATACAGTTAGTAAGTAACTCAACAGCGCAATTTACATCGGTTGTTTCATATACTGGTGCCCAATCAACGCTATCTAAAAATCTGAAAAGGCCAAGATAATTACCCCTATTAAAAGCGAATGATTCATAGCTTGTATGCTTTGATGTCCTGAAGGAAGCGTTGAAGGAAGCGGAGAAGGGAACATGCCACTCATCGGGGGGAACAAGGGGCTTAGAGACCGGTACGAGGGTATGAACACGAAAGTTCACTAAAGCGAGGTCCAGTACGTTTCCCGCCGGGTTCTGAAAACTATTTAACTGATTCAATCCTAGATAGTTCACAGAATAGAGTAGAGTATTCGCCTTAGATGTTACACAACCAGAAGATGAGAAAGGGTGCTCTAAATTCCAGTTTATATCAGGGACATTAAAATCTCCTAGAATAAGAATACGGTATTTGTCGACGTCTAATTGATCACAAAGCAGGTTCATTTGTTCCGAAAATCCGGTGACATCAAGGCTCGGCGGGAAGTAAAACGTGCCAATGAGCAAGTTGGAGCCGGCAAAAGTTATTTCCACCCAGACAGATTCACCGCTAAATTCAAGGTCAAATCTCCGTACCGCCTGCAAATGTTTTTTAACAGCAATGAGTACACCACCCCCGAAGTTCGCCGACATGCCTTCATAATTCCGATCCCTACGAAATACAGTATATGCTGGAGGAAAGTAATCAGATGATGAAAAAGAGCAGTTCAACCATGTTTCGCTTAATGAAATTATGTCGTAATCACTCACTGCAACATTTGTAAAACATGTATTGGCCTTAGTACGTAGTCCACGAACGTTTTGATAGAATACAGAACACTTCATAAAGAAAGAACACTTTTTTTTTTTTTTTTTGTTAGGACGGCACTGCAGCTGGAGTGTCTTCATCAACCCGTAATGGCCCAAAAAATTGTCTGAAGAACGAACCCATGGGCGAAACGTCATCAGTATTGATCTTTTCAAAATCCTCCTCATTTACAGAGATGTGAAACGACGAGTAGCTGTCATGTTTGGCTTTCAATTGAGTACACTTAAATGACTTATCCTCTAAGATGGGAGCAAGCACTGCCTCAACATCACTACACACGGTAGTTGGGTGAAGGCGTGAAACAAAGAGTGCTTTACGCCTTTGCGGCCTTGGAACGGAAGCCAGCTTACTGTTTGTACACGATCCCGAAGAAGGCTTGACCCTCCGCTTTCGTTGAACAAGTGTGAATCCATCAGCATCTGTTGCTGCAGTATCCTCGGTTGTTTGGCGCGATGGTCGATTGATGGTTGAAGCGGTCGGGTAGGACTGCACAGGTTCGTTGCCACGCGTATGTCCGTTCTGGCTTCCTGGTTTATCGCGAGCGCCCTGTAAAGCAGCGATGCTAGTCGAATCTTTGCGGGCGGCATCAGCAAAACTTGCGGCGCCACGGGTTTGTTGGGAAACCAGTGGTGGTGTGACGTCTTGGGTGGTCAAGCGACGCAGCAGTTCCGTGTTCCTTGCGAGATGGATCTGCAAGGACGCGTTATCCGCCCTGACAGACGTAACTTCTTTCACAAGAGCGTCAATCTTTCCACACAAATCCGCGACTAACCTGCTGACACAGCCGCACGCGCCACAGCTTTCAACCGTCGGAACAGTTTGAATTCCAATGTCGCTCAGAGTGGGCGAATCGGTGGCAGAATCTTCAGCACGCATGGCGACATCTTGAGCGCCGTTGCGCCTCGTACAATTTTGACACTTGTACGTACTTGAGCCGTACGCGCCACAGCTTTCAACCGTCGGAACAGTTTGAATTCCAATGTCGCTCAGAGTGGGCGAATCGGTGGCAGAATCTTCAGCACGCACGGCGACATCTTGAGCGCCGTTGCGCCTCGTACAATTTTGACACTTGTACGTACTTGAGCCGTTGACCATGAAGAACTCGTAGTCATCTCCCACCACGCCTATGCACTTGCAGTGGAACCGCGCTTCGCAAGGTCCCGAACAACGCAGATATTGCTGCCTTCCGAAGAAGGGATCGGAGCAGCTGCCGCACAAGTCCTTGCTGCCTGGCATCAGGTCCGCTTTGACTTGACAAGCCCAAACAAATTGTAAGTCGAAAGCCGTGCAAATTAAAAAAAGAAAATATTGTTAGGTGTTGCATTAAAAATCTGATTTTCACAACTTATTGAGTGATGCCTAGTTTCACGCTGTTTTTAAAAGTTAAAACCGCGCTCACGTCATCAATTTTTTTTTTTCGCCAGAAATAATTCAGGGCATGGCCGCGGACATTACGGCAAAAGGCTATGAATTTTGTTTTTAGAAATCGGGAGGGGTCGAGCGGCAACGTCCGGGACGTTTGACATGGAATTACCCACGAGAAATCTGAACTCCACCGCTGGCCATCGCTGTCCGTGCCCTGCCGCTTCGAGGCGGCGGGAAGGTATGTGACGGTGCCGAACGCGGACGTCTTCGTTATCTGTGACATGGCCGCCATGGAACGTATAATTTCGCCCGGCCTTTGTCCCGTATTATTTGCGCAGCTAAGCAGTGACAGTTGTCACTGGTCGTCGGAAAGATCAGTCGGCTGAGGCGTTGGTGGGCTTGTAAATTTCGGGCAGCGGCCATTTTGAACGGTGGAGGGGGAAGCGGTGGGAAGGGGTGTGGGGGAGGTCGCTCCAAAAATGCGAGTTTATCTTCACCTCGTCGATTCGGAGCGGGTCCCACGGAGCGGAACTTGGCTACCTCGCGGATTTCGGAAAGCGCTTTGGATCTACGAGTAGAATTCACCATTAAATGAAGCATATTTTGTCCTAAAGGATTCTTCTTCCTTCAAAAATAATTAGTTGTCTATATCCATTCAGTCACGAAAGCTTTCTTATATGTTCCACTACTTTCACTACCTCATTAATATTCAATACAAGTATTACGCATGCCTTTAACAAAACTCGCTAAAGATTAGGTTCGGCTTTTATCCAAGAGTGGATGAGGCAGCTACGCAACAATGTGGCAGCCATCTAATCCCCTGCTCTTCCTACTACAGATTCTCGCTTGGCATGCCCTACCTTTAGACTACGACGACTCTACAATGCTACCAAGACACCAGAATCTCCTGAAAGCTCCTTTTCCGGTCATCAGAAATGCCAGTCGCGGTCGCCAGGATTGTTTGCCCCTCGATTATCAAAGCTTTCCGGCTCAGTGCTCTCGTGTTTTCGGCGGCACCGAATCGTCATCGTCAACATTCAAATCTTCGCAAGACGCCACCCCTCTTTGGCGCGCGTTTCTTCAGTGGGCGAGGCAGCTACCCGACGATGTGGCAGCCATCTAATCCCGTGCTCTTTCTGCTACAGGTTGGTAAACGGCGTTCTTATAGTGAATTTAAAAGCGAGTTAATATTAATTTTGAGCGGCGATATAGAACTTAATCCGGGACCTATGTCAGAGGCACAAATCAAACAGTTTAATGAAATGTTGAAGCTTCTGCAGGATGTTAACGAGCGGACTGTGCGCGTTGAATCTGGGAAGGTAATGCTAATGAGTTCCGTAAGTGAAATTAAGAAAACCAACAACTGATAGAAAATAGACTTACCTCAGTCGACAATAGGCTTACAAGCGTAGAGGAGGCTGCAAAGAACGAATGGCAGAAGCAACTACATGCTGCATATTGCATTGCTGGTGACGCCAAAAAAGAGAATTCCCTCCTCCATGAGCGCATGGACGAACTAGAGGACCGGTCAAGACGTGATAATTTAATTTTCCACAGAATTGAGGATGTTTCGTCAGAAACGCTGAGTAAGTCTGAGGAGAAGGTCAGAGCGGCACTTTTGCGGGTAATGAATATGCAGGTCACAGATGACGCCATAGCTCGAGCGCACAGGATAGGCATGTTTTTGAGAAACAAGTGCCGACCAATTATTGTAAAGTTTACGAATTTGAATTTTAGATAGAGCATCTTGTCGTTGAGAACAAAGGCAAAGGCCAGTGACGTTTATACTAAAAAAAGATTTTTCACCAGCTACATGTCAGGCACGAAAGAAATTGATCGAATTCGTGAAGGGCAATAAATCCTGAGATTAACTTCAGATTACGGTATAGCAAGCTTCATTTTGATAAGAAGGTTTATGTTTACTGCTTCAAAACCGATAGTGTGCGCGACCTCGGGGCTTTTTCTGAGATGAGTGTCGCCGATATAGCCACTGGCGCCCTTGTTGAGTCAGTGAGTGAACCCCCTCCGTCATAGCAGCCGAGAAACGATCATTGCCATTCTTCGGAAAATATGTCTTTCTTTTTTAGTAACATAAGGAGCCTGCTAAAAGTCTAGATGAGTTATGCGCTGTCCTTGACTCGTCATCGGCTGACTTTGTGGTACTCACAGAGACGTGGCTTTCTGCTACAATACAGAATAGTGAAATATTAAACTGTTAAAAGCTTGTTAACGTGTATCGTTCCGATAGGCTGTTTTGATCGTGAAGTGGTGCACTAATTGTAGTACCTGACTATGTTGCTTCCTATTCTGTGAACTTGGCGTTAAATATTGAGATTCTTTGCGTTTGTTTTGAGTTGAATTATAAGCAAAATATTATTTGTGTTTGCTATCGTTCGCCGCAGTGTATCTCTAGTTCTGTAAACGAACTTCATGATGCTATCAATGTGGTTATAACAAGGTTTCTAAACACTTCTATATTTCTTCTAGGCGGTTTTAGTTACCCAAACATCTGTTGGTCGCACGAGAGCCCGTTTACTAATTCATTGTCGTCGGAGTGTTTTGATTTCTTGAACTTGTGTTCCGATTTTAACTTGTCGCAGCTAGTTACAGAACCCACAAAAATTGCTGCCACGTCAGCAAATGTTCTTGACCTTGTTCTAACCTCCACACATAACCTTGTATCCTTAATATTTCACTTACCAGGACTAAGTGATCACTGCTCGTTACTTTTTTTTCTAAGCATACCAAAGTGTAAAACTTATTCCAGACTACCGAAAAACTAATTTGGACGCTATAAACGATGCACTGACTCAGTTCGTAGATCACTATTTTGTTAACTGCTCAGAGCGTTTCGTTGAGCAAAACTGGAATATTTATAAGGGTCAGATCGCCGTCCTCACCGACAAGTACATTCCACTGCGATCTGTAAGGTCTCACCCTCAATTACCATGGTATGACCCATCACTGAGAAGGCTATCGAACAAGAAAAATAGATTGGTTCGTGCCGCTAAATCTTCCAGTACCTGTAAGCGGTGGTACTCTTATCACAACGCAAATGCAGCTTACAAAAATGCTATTCACGTTGCGAAATACGAGTATTTTAACGTTAAGCTACCACCTATGTTAGCCACGTGCCCAAAAGAATTTTGGAATGTTTTTAGTAAAAACCAAAAATTGGTATTTTCACTCAAGGCCGCGAACGGAGATATCATTTCTAGCGATGAAAGTGCTGGAGTTTTGAATATGTTTTTATTAAGTCGTTGTAAACTGTTACTACGTGTAGATTTGACGCGAGTGATATTTTGCCTATCGGGCCCGTTCTTTTCGATCCGATTGGTATTGGTAAAATAATCAATAGCTTATAACTTTCTTCCCCTGCTGGCACTGACAGCATTAACTCAAAGTTCCTAAAACACTCAAGAATGTATTGCTCTTTGATATTATCGCAAATTTTTTCCCAGTCGCTATTAATTGGAGAGTTACCTGCTGATTTGAAGATAGGGAAGGTGGTGCCACTGCACAAAGGAGGTGACACATATTGCCCGGACAACTATCGACCAATTTCGCTTACTAGCATCCCATGCAAGATACTACAACATATCATCTACTCACAACTAGTTGAATTTTTATAATCTAACCTTTTCTTCAGCACCGCTCAGCATATCTTTCGTAAATCCTTCTCTTGCGAAACGAAACTTTTGTCATTCACCCATGATTTGCACCTAGCGCATACCGAGGGTCCCAGGTTGACTCCATTTTTAAACTTTTCCAAAGCATTTGATAAAGTTTCACACAAGCTGCTGCTATTAAAACTTAAGAGTCTTAACATCGACGCAACTGTTCTGTTCTTGATAACTTGTTTACTCACTAATCGTTCCCAGTTTGTAACCGCTAACGGTGATACATCACCACTCACCTCCGTCAATTCTGGAATACCACAAGATTCTGTATTAGGTCCGCTACTGTTCCTTATCTATATTAACAATTTGCCGAATTCGATATCTTCTTCTATTAGTTTATTCACTGATGATTGTGTCATTTACACAGAGGTTACTAACGCCCCGGATATTCTGAATTTACAAGCTGACATCAACCATGTTTTAAAATGCTGTGAAGTATGGGAAATGGAACTTAACACAACTAAATGCAAGGCCATGAGAGTATCGCGTAAATGCAATGTTCCGTCTTAGTTTCTCGAAAATGTCCCCTTACTTTGTGTCTCTTATAAATACATAGGTGCGTATATAACCTCAGATAGTTCCTGGCAAATGCATGTTGAGCATGTTATTAATAGCGCTAATCGAATGCTGGGTTATCTAAAATGAACGTTTTCACTTTCCCCTTCATCTCAGAAACTAACCCTCTACAAAACGCGTGTACGCTCTAAATTACAGTATGCTTCTTCTATCTGGGACCCCGGTCATTCCAAACTAACGCCCTAGAATCAGTTCAGAATCGCTCTGCTCGTTTTATTCTTAACTTCTATCGCACCACAAGCGTGAGCTCCATGAAAACTAGCCTATCCTTGCGTAACCTCACTTTACGTCGCAAAATAGCTCGCTTATGTCTCTTTCATAAAATATACCATACTAACTCATTACTTCACAACCGACTGCTGAATCGTTGGTCTTATATTTTGTCGCGCATTAATCATATATGTAAAGTAGACATTCTAAAGTGTAACAATAATGCACTCCGAGAGTCATTCATTCCAAAAACTTCAGTGGATTGGAACCACCTTCCCCCATCTATCGCAACAATTGTTCCTGACCACTTATTTACAACAGCCATAACTAATCTATACTGCTCACATTGAGCTACAAAGTTTACTACTGCCACTAACCCCCGCTCCCCTCTGTAATGCAGACGGCCTTGAGGTTTTTTTTTTTTTAAATAAATAAATAAATGAACCGCATGTGAGAACCGTAGGATGTACTTTAAAGCACACGGCTTAAAAAAGAGGGATTCCTTACCTTCGCTAAAACATTAGATGTATCTCTCGTTGTTCTGTTGAAGTTAAAAAAGGCAATGACTTCGTAATATTGAGATAAAGTAAAAAACAACCAGTCTATTTTTCCTCAAAGGTTCGCATATTATTTTCTTTTATTTCAATCACAATAAGAATGTTGAAAGAGACATTGCAGAAATTTAGGGTATCGCTTATGTGACTGATCGTTCTATGACGCTTGTACAATCGAGAAACTTTAAAATAGTTGGCTAATTTCAGCACATATAAAGCAAGAATTGATTCTTAAACTTTTTTTTGCAAGACTAGTAACAACGAACTAATTCAAAATGATGTTATGCAAAAATGCTGATGTTTGCTTCTAAAAAGTACCTATTACGGCACTTGGTTGTGTTTGATTATAATGTAGATTACAAAAGTTTAATTGTCAATTGCAATCTTACCTTGGTACTCCGACAGTGTACATGCCAGGAAGCTTTTAATTATATCTGCCATTGGTCTCGAACTCATGTAACGTGAACAAGAAGCTCCTTAGAATAGAGCTGGCAATTTTTATTTATACCTCCTCACATTATTCTAAGGTTTTTTTTTTTTTTGTAACTAGGCAAGCTTGACACTAATCTTGCAGTCCCGTACATAGTGTCACCAGATAATTTCCAGCCGATAGTAATAAAGAACAAAACCCCCGTCACACATGCTCCAGCTAATAACTTGCCGCGTCAGCTTACACATTGTTTTGTGCGACTTTGAAAACTTCACACTTCGTCGAGCAGTGACATTTTTTGAGGCAACTGGGGCGATGCACAATTAGAGAAGTTTTACGGATTTTCCACCAATTACATGAATTATATATGACGGCTATGGTGATAGCCGTCATATATATTTATATAGGTGACGGCTATAATCTGGTGTGCACAGAAAAACACTTTCTTATCAACAATAACGAAAATGTAATACGCAATACCCTGTAAGTTGACAAGTGAGTCTGTGTCTACCTGTGCAGACATTTTTATAAAAGGCCGAAATGCTGACAAAAACATCAAATTTTCCTAAAATAAACTACTATTGTAAAATTATTTGTATAGTGACCTCAAGACGCTTCCTATGGTAGAAGTTTACAGTACAACCTGATGCTGCTCCTGGTGCCACATAAGATTAATTTTAAATAACCTTGTTGGATAACACTTGTTTGCCCAAAAACGTTTTGTACAGCTTCCTAAGATGTTTCGATGTTTTATAGAATGCAGTTTTTAGTAGATGACTGGTATTTTCCAAGAACCCTCTTCCGCGCAAGAAATGACAATTTTAGACTATCAAATTTTAATTGTAGATCTCCATGTTTTCAAATGTCCTTTTGTCAACCAGACACAAATGTTGTTGCCAACAGCCTTAAAAATGACCAAGCAACTACCTTTATTAAAGACATACAGCAACATCTTACAATTTAGCTTGTATCTGGACTCTATGCAGCCTGATGTAGGTCATCTTTGTCACGTACGTCTTTCATTTCGTTTCCAGACGCGCAAAAAACTGGTCACTAATAAATAAAAATTCCGTCGGTATATTTCTTATTTCCAAAACCAAGTGTACGTTTGTTGAAGTGATGGTTTCTGTAGTCCAACTTGCCAATATTCGTTTGAGATTTCTGCTGATTTTTTTTTCTTTTTGTAAAGGAGTAGGGTGATGTATAATCTTGAAATTGAGGCGGCCGCTGGTGGTTTTTGTTTTTCTCACATTTTTGTTTTTACGGTGGCGTAATGTGATGTCAAGGGCTGGGTGTTCTTAGCCCGGTTTAAAATGCATTTTGCACGTGTCTAACAACTAAGAAACATGAACATTATAACTTTTAGAAAGACCTTTCTAACACAATTAAAATTTAGTAATAGGTACGAGTGCCTAATATTATTTGGCGATTGACGCTTTCGAGAACACGGACGCCCATTGCTTTGAATTTCTTGACACTGGTACGTAAAATAAACGAATAGAGAAAAAAAATGATTTACCATTGCTCTGAGTAGGATATCGCCAGTTAATGATTAAGTTGGCGACGTTTTTGAAAATTAAGAAACGTCAGCGAAAATATTAACTTCATGTAATGGAACGGCATACTTTATAAAATATTCACGATTCTGTGTATTCGATTTCACTCAAGTTTGAGCTTAAAACTTTGTGGTGACAACAATTGACGGTATTCAAGCATTGCCTCCTTGATGTTTGGAGGAAGATGCGGTGAGAACTTTCTCACCACAGATAAACAGCCTGAGAAATTGGACTTGCTTTCTGCTAAATCATCGTGCACAGTACCCTTATTTTCACAACAATCCACACTCAGCTTTGTCAACTTAAACGTTCAGAGGTGGTTGGTTTTTCCCAGGCCATTCACTTTTCTTAAAAGCGAATTAGCACTGGGTTGGCGGTGAAAATGCTCTCAGATCAATTAATATACGATCAACTCTTGAGGCAAAATATTTCCAGCATAATTCTGCAAACGGCAATAGTGTGACATGACATTCTTGCGTACTCATAACGACGGGATGACTTTTCGTTTTCTCAGAAGTCGAGCTGGTTCAACCGGTTTCCAACCCCACTTTATAACACAGCCACTTTGACTGACATTGATGGTTGGTCACAGTTCTCCACAACCTTTTTGCGGTCATGATTGTCCCGACGTGGTTACCTAGATCACTGAACGCAGGCCAATTCGACGTTTTCATCAACAAGGGGGCAGTGGCGTGGTTCAGTCAGTCGTCTGGGGATCACTGTACACAGTCCGTGAAAGCCACGAAAAAGGGCTTAACCTCAAAGGCAGGTTTCTTTCTGGATGACCCCTTCGAGAAGGTTGTCTTCGCTCGTATCGGCTGGTGCACCGCCGTCCGAGTCGGCATCGTGGCACTCCCAGCGGATCGGACAGCTTCCGTTGAGTTTTCGCTGGCTGCCTGTCTTGTCCTCGGGCGTCCGCTTGGCTGGGTCCTGGTACTCTGGAATGGACATCCTCTTGACCGCACCCAGCGACCCCTGGTCGGCGTTGCTCAGTAGTCGCTGGCTCATCCTACTCTTGATTGAGTTTGGAGAGGGGCTCTTGGCTACGCCTTCTCTCCTGTCCACTGTGTACAAAACAAACGAAAAAAGAAAGGGAAGGTGCGTTAGGAAGATGATACAGGAGTGTAACTGCAACCCATTGCCGTAAACAAGTGTGAGGATGTGAGTTTGTTAGTAATTGAAAGGGAGCTCTCGTGCAGCAAACCTAAAGACAGCCGCTTCTCATTGGGCGTGATTCCTTAATTAGTGCTCAAACGATGCCAATTATCAGTGTAAAATACAGGCTAAAGGTAGTGCAGTCCATATTAAGAGTGCACAAATGGCGTTTCAAATTAAATAACGCAGATTTCTCTAGCGTCAACACTGCCAAGAGAACGGGATTATTTCGTGGATTTCTCTTTCACAAAGAATGCTGTGAATTACGCGGAGCGTTTTGATTCGCACCGTTATTGGCACAACCCTAGTGCAGACCAAACATAAACAGAACACGCCAATCATGTCTCAACTCGTGGGAACACAGTCCTGTTCGTAGCAGAAAAGCTACGTCACAACGTAGCGCACAGTGGAACAGCCTCGCGCAGGGCATGCCGCTTGTTCAATGTCAAAATTACGGGTGGACGGTAAACATTGCACTTTAAACTGCTGCCTATGCATCGTAATGCGAATGGGTAGCGACAAGCGTAAGTATCTAGGCAGTCAAAAAGGGTACGGTGTCCCCAATTCAGCCGCGACTAGGACCCTAAGCAAGCGTCTTCCACTGCACGGGCTGTTTTATTCAGCTCCACGACGTCCTGGAGCAGATCTTCGGCCGCTTCTAGTATAAAGGTCCCATTAAACAAAACATCGTTCTCGTTCTCAGTATATACTTGGTAAGCAATGCACATTATTTTTAATGCATCACTTGCGATAAACTGATGACGTTTTCGTGTATATTGTGCACCTTTTAGTAAATCTTTCACGTAATTGAATTTTACACATATATTTAGATATGTACCCGTATCAAATTAAAAGCCACCCAACTACGAGTGAACCCTACTTCTGACCAAATATGCTCGTAATCGTTTTAATCTTTATGATTTATTCAAAGTCGTTTTGATGAAATTTGTTTCATAAACGGGCATGCGGGTTGTAAACTAGAGAGTTTACAGCAAAAAATCGCCTTGATGAATATAGAAAACACAGGTTATTTGACTACTTACTAATTACTCTAGGTTTTAAAAATGTAAAACAAAAACTTTTGTGTTAGTAGGTGTAACCAGGGTTTACCAACTGATCCAAGAATCATAACATGTGGAGCTAACGACAATTGCTACATCATGCAGACAACTTGATTACTTTCGATAAGGGGTGCATTGTAATCGGCAGAAGGCATTAGAACGGCAGTGGGGGCTTTTGAGATCACTGTGAAAATATGAAGATATCTGTTGCTGTCATTCGGCTAATATTGGGGATGCTGTTAATTAATAGTTTGTTCCTTAATCATCCTACCGAGAAGCGTGTCTTAATTTTTTTTTTGCCATGACGAAGTTTTGAAGGTTTACAACTGTCATAATCACCATCATCATCATCATCATTGTCGGTTTATTTTATATGCTCATCAGCAGCGAAATTGCCCTGATTATGCTCGACTAAAAGAGAATTGGATATGTTGATGTTCATTCATTTTATTGTTATACAAAATTCTTTTTCAGTTATGAAACCAGGAATAACTGTGTAATTAACCCATTGACGGTCTAGTTAGTTTTTTTTTCTCGAAAAGGTGTTTCCCAGTGTCGTGCTTTGTTTCTCAAACAAATATTATAAAGAAAGCTAAATGCACCGGCTTTTCGCTAATAATTTAGTGGGAACACATAGAGTGCTAGCACCCAGTTAAGGTTTAGAAGGATCAAATTAAAATATTGAAGGCCAAAAGTTGTCACTTATTTTCTTCCATTTGATCTTAATTTGGTACATCCGCTTCAGCTACATTCCAGAGGCTTAAGATTTCTAAACGGAGGTACACGTTACAGAGCTTCTCCGTTGAATGATGAATCTTCAGCCTCTGACTTTAATTCCTAAACGCATTATCAATCTGCATCGAAAGAGTCACTGCTTCCATTGTCCCTACCGCCAAAGTGGCCGGTATATGAAGTGATCATCACTGCACGGAGCGTCTAATATAAAAAAAAAAAACATAAATATCCTAGCAAAGCGACACACCATGGGAATAATAACGTTTATTGGATCACCGAAGACGTAACAGATAGCCACACCCCCGTTGGTTTGCTCAGCTTTGCGGTTAGCTGGGCTCATTGAAATATGTGATTGACGCAGTAAATCTATGGCGACGACCGTCTAATGATTCACAAAAGGAAATAGCAGCAAAACTGAATGACAGGTAAAAACAGTATACACAAAATAACTTACACAAAACTCACAACAAATGTCTTGTTTAGAATACATAATAAATAATCAAGTATTAGTCGAAGAAGATGTAAACGCCTGAATTGAAGATATTGATACCGATTCTATTGAAGGCGTTAAAGCAAGGCTCAATGCGATTCTTTAGACACGTTAGCTTTATTTTTCATATGAGAAACAGAAAGTAAACCTCAATATTACTCACGGTACGGAGATACAGTCGACGAAAGCGAGACGTCTCTAAGCACAGGGTTGAGCTCGCGGGCTTCGGGGTATTCTTTACCTCGGAACAAAAAGATTCGGTGCTTAGTACATCTGGTAAAAAAGTCGCTGGGTAGACAATAGTATCCATAAATAAGGGAAGACATTTGTAAAGGACAAGGCTCATAATTCACAGCCTAGATTTGCCCCCGGTAGAGCCTGCGACACCTGCGGACCTACCTTTTGTCAGTATGATTATATAGCATCTAATAAAAACCGTTATCAAATATCCTTCATCATTGGAACCTATGCAATCTCGAGCTCCAGGAGATATTGCCTATCGGTTCGCTTGTAGAAGTTGCGCCCTTTGAAGGTTCGCTTTCAAGGGGCGCGTTCGTACATCCACAAAGGTCGTTCGAGGTTGACTGGGAATCAATATTTTTACGAAGAAGTTTTTAAAATAAATCACCAAGTACAAAACTATCTAATTTTAGAAACTCCTGCATGCCCATCCAGACCTCGCTGCCTTCGTTTTAGCAGCACCCTGATTATCTTGCGGTAGAAAGAACTGGAATGCATGACAGCAGTCGAAGGAACCTGTCTGTGCCATTCATTTTTCAGCAGCTGTCGTCCTTCTCCAAACTGTCGACAGCATGTTTACATTCTTTACCGGGATTGAGAATGTTCCCCTTAATGCGCTTGCTACACTTCCAGATGATTTACCTTTATCCTTGCCAATAAATATGAGTATGCACCACTGTTCCACAGGTACAGACACAATTTTCGCCGCCATGATAGCCGAAAACCTTGCACATGCTTCAAATATGACATTCAAGTTGCAGGATATTCAAGAAGAATTGCATTAACGTTCTCCGCGAGATTGATTATATTTAGGGTTCTGCGCTTTCGGTTTTTATTTTTTCAAAATTCGGCGTACTTTTTTCGGTGTTTATTTTAAAATTTAATTTTCGTTTTTTTTCGGTGTATACTTATTCCCCAAAAAGTTTACCAGTTTTTCTGGGTGAAATCAAAGGAACACCATCGGACACCGAATCACATGATCCTTGTAGCCGTGATATTTGTGATCACTCAAAAAATAACGGCACATATACATACGTGGTCTTCGCTACAACGAAGACCACGTATGGGAAGATCAGGACACACCTCAGAAACGTAGAATTCGCGGACGTAATCTTCAGCGCGCTTCTTTTCCTTCCCATTCTGACGACATGACCGTCTGAGGTGATGACCGTACAAAAACGAACGGAATGGCAAAAAAAAATTATTGTATTTATGTATTTATTTACAGGGAACTTTGAGAAAGGGTGTTAAGAAAGGCTTCAAAGGCTTTCCTCGATGTCCTCTGAAGTGCATGAAGCTAAAAACCTTACAATAGCCCACATCCGAGCTTTTTTTAGGACGAACTTGACACACAAAGCCCGACCACAGAAAGGACACAGATGTCCCGCGAAGGCCGATTTAAGACCTCTTTTGTTGCATGTTGAACCTTGGAAGAGGGCAATCGCGAAGACGTCACACAGTGTCGAACCTCACACAGTGTCGAGCCCCCTCACTCTATACCCCTCCCCCACCCACCTCGACGCGGCCGTAAAAACTGACCTTTTTCGGTTAAAACCGAATTTTAGAAAACGAATTAGACGTACTGTTATCGGTTTTTATCGATTTAAACCAAAAACGCTGAACCTACAAACTGATCTTTTTCGGTTAAAACCGAATTTTCGAAAATGGATTCGACGTACTTTTATCGGTTTTTATCGGTTTAAACCGAAAACTCCGAACCCTAATTATATTGCACTTATTCAGGTTTCTTATAAGCAAAAGTTCCGGTAAACATTTGTAGATCCTTTGAACATGCTCCCCTCTCCTCGTGTATTTCTCTTTTGATTTGTCGTTCTTAACAATGTCTTAGTCGCCACTAAACTGTATGTGAAAGATTATGTTTATGCCCGTCTCTTTCTTCAGTTATGCCTGTGCTACTTGACAATATAATGACCTCCAAGGAAGAACAGCGCGCGGCGCATAATTGTACGCTGCCGAAAAGACGTGAATACAACAAGGATCTAGCCTCCAGAGCAACGTTAAAGCTACCATATTAATTTTGGGAGGGAACGTGGCTCTCGCTCGCTGGATTTCATGGCATATTCAATTAACACGTATAATACGGCACATCCCATCACATCACAGACGTTATATGAAGCAGTGCCAGCGCTGTTTGTTATTAGAGCTATAAGAGCTTAAATAACGTATCTAAGTGCCAATGATTTTAAGAGTTGCGATTTTCATTAGCTTCACAAGTGGTAGTTCCAAACCTAATAAAACGTCAAAAAAGAAAGAGCCTACACAAGCGAGAATTTACATCAGGTTACGATATAATTACACCTAAAATAAATCTATCGGTGTTTTCTCTCGAAGCGTCACGAGGTTCCTGGTTCGACTTGCTAGAAATAGCGTCTCAGCTGTGACTGTGGGAAAGAAAGCAATGCCAAAGCCAGCGATTGACCTAAGCTGGACTCAAGCCGCGCCTCAAGACAGGCGCGCGCCCCACCCTTCGCACTGCTTTTTTTTTCACTCAGTATCAGCTGAGACGCTGTTCTAGCAAGCCGTCCCTGGTCCCTGTTCAAATTAATTTACCAGTCTTTTCCAAAGCTGAAAACATTATGCATCAAAACAAGGAACTTCAATAGGCGACACAAATAAAGCCTTCATTTTTTTTAATTGAAAAAAAGCAAAAAAAACAAAACAAGAAAACATTAGAGATAACACCTTGAGTAAACTGACGACGCTTATCGAACCATGCCGAATCAGATGACAAAACAAAATTATTTATACAATCCTGCTCAGTATGCTCAAGGCTACGTACGTTTTATTGCTTCGTTTTCCGTCATTAACTTCTCGTCTCGTAGTGTATTTTTAGTTTAACACGGAGATTGACAGTTCTCTCAAAAATGTCTTCTCTTTTCTGCCGAGAAGTTGGGTAATACAATCAGACAATAACGTAATTTGGCTCGTGCTGTATTGTGAATACAAGCCGGCAAATTCTGCTCGATTTGCGGCGGTGGAAGGACTCGCACCTGTTCAGATTGCGCTGCCCTGCCATTTTTCCTAATCCCACGACGTCGAGGAGCAAGAAAATACGACGATGCGTAAACAGGTCGTTTTGGGCGTTGCCACGTGGGTAGTGTGGGTCTATGCGGATGTATACACATAATATAAATAAACGTAAATGTGAGTGCCGAAAGCATTCCCATCCCCTGCTCAACAAATGCCGACGATGCTTGCTCGGTAGGACCGAGCGAGCCACCTGTATTCCTCTGGGATTAAGGATTTTCTCGGGTTCGCCAGGCCGACACTTAGGATTTGTTTGTGAGACTATTTACTTCAAATCGTTCTTAGAAAAAGCTTGTTCGTAATTGCAGCAAGATAGGTGACAAACAGAACGGGGACAGGCACTCGCTTCCGAAATTGCACTCTTGCTGCTCGGCGGAGTTAGTCATAAATCTCCATTTCGTGTCGCGCTATTAGGCTATATGTGCACATGTGTGATACCAATACTGTGTTCTTTTGTTTGCATCTGTGAGATGGGTTCATCAAGGTAATATTGTATCGGATTTTTTTCTTATTATTTGCTTATAATGCTAGCAATAACAATAAGAGTCTTACTACCCCAACACAATTAGCTAAAATCACAAATAAATACGACTCCCAAAACCTTTAATCTGGCGACTTGAATTATATGTGATCGGGGGATCTCGCTTCATTGTACGCGCCGTACGGAAAAATCCATAATGAGGTAGCACATTGCGTTGAGGGTTGTAAACAGCTCGTTGATTGAAGTTTTCTTCTTCAACTAAAATCTATCCCCAAATTATTTGGTGATTTAATTTAGTGTCAGAATACATCTCATTCAACATTTTTCTGAGGATTCACGTATATGTTTAATACATCCATAAAACCCATCTGCTCGAAACCGAAACCGAAACACGAGCATTCAAGATCATGTGCGAAAGTCACGTAACTACACTCAAACGCGTTTTTTTTTTTTTTCCGTCAGCTTTTTTGGCCTTTGAAGCAGACAACAACAAACTTACGTGAACCGCTTGTCGTGCGATTATTTAACACTTATATTCCTCCCGCTCGATGCTCTGCGCATGGCGGGTACCACGAAAGACAGTTCCGAAGCAGCGGCCCCACGTCCGTCGCAATGATGGTCCGTCGTGCCCCGCTATCGCGTCGTTTAGCCCATGGTACGTCGCCATATTTAGAGCGACGTGCACATGTACAGTGCTTCTGAAACTTAACGCCGCCACTCGGTTACCCAACTATTTATTTATTGCCGGCTACTCAGTGTTAAATTAGTCACTGTAGCAGATGGAACCATTACCTTAGGAAAAATTGTTATCGGGAAGTCGACACTTTTTCACATAGTTTGAGCGGTAAGCCCAGAAATAGCGCAAAAAGTGCCAGAAACGGACCATCCCGTGGCGGCGTTAAGTTTGGGGTGAGCTGTACTTCTTTGATCTGTGCAGAAAAAAAAAAAAACTTTCTTTTTTTCCGGAAGCTTATTTGCATCTTTTTGGATGCCAAAAAATAGCGTTATCATTATTTTCTATTTTTAATATTGCATTTAGGTCTTAGATAACCCGCGAATTTGAGTATATTTTTTACAGATAGTTTCAACTCCACGTGAACATGGAAACAACAGTGAGCGCGACTGAAACAGGCCAATTTTCCACGGGCTGTTTTCGGGCGGATAGAAAACTATTTTCTAGGCGCAAATTGTGTTATAAGTCGTTGGGCTCTTACAAGTCATGTTCAAATAAAAATGCCGGCAAGCATAGATACCCTAGAAAAGTCTTTAAGATTTCAAAGAATTAACCAATCAAGACCAAGGGCGCAATAGGAAGGAAATTCCCGCCCCGCAGAAATTTAAATGCCTTTGTGAGGGGGGGGGGGGGGAGGGGGTAGGCGACTACTCACGAGCCAATCTGAAAGCCAGCGGTGCGATACCTCTTGGCTAGGATCCCACGGAAAAGACACGTCTCACGCAAATGAGGCAACATAGCATTTTTCGCCTCCCGTAAGTATGCACATCGTTAAGACCAGAGACGACGGAAAGAATGGTGACAGGACACACGTCTCATTAGTGAGTTTTAGTAGTGCGTGCGTATGAAAAACGCAAGCCCTGTGCGTCTGCGTTAGCTTTCCACAGTTCGACTGAAGCCTTGGATTTGTGCATGGCGACTTCGCGCATGCGCAGCATGGAGAACGCAACGCTAGAGCAAACGCACAGCGCTTGCGTTTGCTCGTATACCCAATGCTAAAACTCAGTGTTGAGACGTGTGAGCTGTCCCCATTCTTTCTGTCGTCTCGGGTCTTAATGGTGGCCAACCTCAACCAGCTCGCCTGCTTACTAGCGTTATCATCCCGTAAGTATGCCCGATAAAAATAGTGACTTTTAGCAAACCGTTACCGTGTTCCGCGTACCGCAGTACAGGAGCCTTTAGAGCCTGCTTTTAAGCAGGCGCCCAAGTGATACCGTGACCGCGGAGCGCGCGATTAAAAACGTAATTTAAGGCTCCGGCAGCTGCGGTACGCGGAACACGGTAAAGGTTTGCTAAAAGTGCCACTGGCCGCCGCCATGTCTTTGCTAGTCCGGACAAGCCCGTACAATTTCAAGCTTGCCAAAGCTACGTTCACGCGCAAGCTGCACGTGCTTGCACTTGTGGGGTAGCCGTCGGGGTGACATGCTTGCAATTGTCCATAAAGCGCGAAAGGGCTTGCGGAGTACCGGGTACTGCAATTGGAATGCAAAAAAAAATTATCTAGCAAACTTTTCTTGTGTCTTTGAATTGGTTGCTTTTCACAACCATTTTTTTTTTTTTTTATAAATGGACTTTTCATTTAGTTTATGATAGAAACGGGCAGAATGTAAAACCTCAGACGATGAAAAAATAAGAAAATTGGATAGGCGACCATTATCTGAAAGTCATATAATAAATGTAAGGCAGTATTTCAGGAGCGGTCGACCAAGTGTTTTTAGAAGTGCGCTCGGTGTTGCGGAAGCGAGGCCAGCCGTGTCTGCGCGGTGCTCACCGGAGTGCAGCGATTGGATGGAACTCCGACCTCTGCTGAGGAAAGTGACCGACTGGGTGAAGAGCGAGTGCCGGTGCTGCAGCTGCTTGTCCCCGCAGCCCGGACCGCGACGGTCGCAGCGCCATCTCTGGAACAACTTGCGCAGCTCCGCCTGCACCTGGGGCGCCAAGAAACGCGAGCAGTCAGCGCGGAACGCTTCTTTGGGCAGACGCCCAGTTAGCGAAAATGAAACAAAAGACCCTTTGGTAATGCACTTCCTGCCCGAAGACAATTAATGATGATACAGGTTACATAAACGGTACCGATGATAAAGGACATGTGCTACGTTATTCTTATATTGCAGTTATTAGGATAATCTAGGTGTTATAGAAGGGGACGCATACACACAGCATGAACTATATTTACATCAGAGTATAAGTTTATCACAGATAAAACTCAATGAGCTTAGAAATAGAGTTATTACAGTAGTATAAAAGGTTACATATAAACTTGCAGCTTCAAAAAAAAAATACATCGAAAATTCAATTTTTATTTTGTCATTGGGCAAGCTGTCCTCGTCTCGACAGATCCCGAAAAAAGATAAGATTGGAAAACGTCGGTTCCGCATTTGAACGAATGACATTTCTTCCTTTTGATCGTGTCTCTTGTGCCCAAGACTAGCGCGTCTTGAAAATATATTTAGATTGATAAATACCTGTGGAGTTACGAAAATTATTAAGTAAAAGTCGACGTTGTCGCCGTTCCGCCATTGTCAAGTCTACTACATTACAATAGTAACTGACAACTCAATTATGGAAGAAAGTACGCTGCGAATTTGGAACAGAACATGTTATTAGTGCTCCACAGTCAACAAGATCGGGGCACTAGCAGATAAGAACAGAAAGGAACGAATCATGAAATAAGAAGCGTCAACGCATCCGGCAACACCCTGCCTTTCTTATGCTCTCACTTACTCTCAGTTACGCTCTCGAGGATAACTCGGTGAGAAGCTAATATTCGCACTACCTAGGATGGTACCTGGAGGCTGGAACGCGTCTCCGACTGGCTGTCAACCACGTTAAAAAAGTAGTCCGTCGATTTTCGCGCGATGACGTCATAGGAAGTGTCACGCTGTCGCCGGCAGCGATCCTGGTGGCATCATAGAAGCGGCGATGGATGCGGCTAAATTATTGTCTGCTGTTTCTGTTGACTGCTATAGGGGGGAGGAGGGGGGGGGGGGGGGGGGCTCGTCAGAGGGCTTTTTTGCCTTCTTTTGCTGCAGCCCCCCAGACATATGTATGACGCATGTATATCTGAAATAAACTATTCTATTCTATTCTCTTCAGACGCCTGTTTCGCTCCAGGTCGCTCTCCAGCTCGACAGCCCACGGAAGCTTTGGGCAGCCAGGAGTCGGGCCGCCGTAACGTCAGCGACACTAACGTTCGCTTGTACGTTTCGCCATCCGATGGCAAGGCACCCAGGTTTTTGATACGTCACTTGTCGCCACTTTGGGACCACTTTCGATGCAAGGGCGGAATGGTACAGGAAAGACGTCAGGCGGAGATGCGTTCCGGGCACCGTACCAGGGGGAAGAAGGAGGGAAAGGGAATGCGCCACAGCATGGAGGCGGACATGATAAAGACGCGTGTGTTGTTGGACATTTACAACTTTATTTTATGCGAGACAAAGGGCACATACTTGTCATCTAATGTGCTGTTTAGATAAATGTACACTTCCATTCCAGCTCATTTGTTTGGTTTCGTTTTTTTCCCGTCATGTGATCACGCACAGGCATTTGCCTGTTGTTTTGTTCACATCGGCCAGGTCACCGTCTCGGCGAGTCATATCTGCGAAGTGCGACTCAAGGGCTCGTTGGAGCTTATCAGAAGTATCTTATAAGATAAGTATATCGTGAAACATGCGAGAATCGTCGTAGCGGTGACTTCTTGTTTTAACCTTTTTTTTTTTTTTTTTTTTGTAGTTGCACATTTGGACTCGAGCTCATGCACCCTAACAAGGGCCTCCTTGTTGGCCTGCTTCCAGTATGAGTACGCTTCCTTTATGACACTGAGCTGAAAGCACAAGCCCGTAGACATGATACTCCTGGTGCTCGAGTGCAATGCAGCCTGGGCGCATTACAAAGGAGCTCGAGCACGCTCTAAATTCACTCGATGACTAGCGATAATATCAGACAGCTGAAAAACTTCCACGTCGCTCCTGTATTTTTCATTCGAAGGTATAGCTGTTCGAGATGTCTTAAAACATTCAGCAAGTTTCAGTAATGTGCCCAAACCTGATACAGCTTCGTAGCAGGCGGAAATCAGACAAGTGGATATCATTTCGTCTAATGTGCACTGTTGCTTCCCAGGCGTCCCCAAAACTTTCCTAGTCCTTCATTTACTCAGCTACACTTTTTGAGTAAACCTAATTAACCAACCTGTTCTTTGTGGCTAGGGTCAAGTAATCAGTGTAGCTTGCAGTCGTAGTCACAACTTCCAGGAAAAGCAAGTGATTTTAGCTGAGCAGTTTTAATTATGTGCTCATTTTATCCCTGTGGAATTTTACTTAACCCAAGGCATCTTGCACTAATCTTTTGAAATTACCACTATACATGCGTACATAACATTCAAAAAGGAACCCGATGACTTGTGCCTCTAAATACGAGGCAGGTAACTGCATTTTTTCATAGCAGGTCATCATTACAAGGTGCGACCGTACTGTTGCGGTTTATGTACCCAAAGAAATTCTAAGTCACAAGCGCGTATAGCGTGACCAGGGTTGCAACTGAAGGCCCCTATCGCCCAAATTGATCATATATTATCACGCGGGAATGCGATATACAATTCCAAGTTTCAGACAAATAAGGAATGGCCAGTGCATAGATGCAAGGATTGGTGCTTCAAAGAAGTCAATCGGCGCAGGATGTTGGTCCTGTTAATATGGAAGCCCGTTAATGAAAGCCCAGTTTTGGAAGGTGACAAGGATATGCCAAGTGTTTTCAGTGTATTGATGAGTCTAGCTCATTGTACCTAATGAAAAACAGTCTCAGATGGTGGGCTATTTGTTTTTAGTGTCATGACGCGTGAAGGCGCACTTTGGTGATTTAGTGTGCCCGGTGCGTTGATGTCGCTCGTTAGTTTATGCACAGCTGGCTCAGAAACTACGTAAGACTTATTTTATTTTGATAATTTGTTTCAAGTATTGTGTAGAGTACTGTAACCCTCCAGTAGATGTGATTATATTACTTGATAAAATTATTCTGATGAGTTTCAATCCTAGAACAATTAATGTATGTCAAAAGATGTTTGCAATTGGTGGTTTATTTTTGTTTTTTAGTAATATTGGGAGTGTTAGAGGCCTTGCCATATGTTACTAATAACTGAGCTTGATATCAAGGATGCCTGCTTGGCAATTTACATTAAAGGGTGTTGAGAGTAGCATTATACAGAGCCGGTGGATGAATACAAATGCTTCTCTTAATATTTATTAGTCCATGGATTAACTATGAGTTTCTCGCGTTATGACACTGGAGCATGGGGAGGGATATCACAGATACAAAGATTCGAAGCTTCAAAGATGTGTTCAGTTTTCTTTGTGCCGTCCATCCCTGACCTTCAGACAAGGTTTATGATGTCTGTTCTCAACCAGGTTGCTTTCATACTTGCTGTGACTGCTTATCTTCGGTTCTTTTATCGAAATGCATGCTTTACTTGAATCTAAAACACTTTGTCCCAAAGGTGACACTTTAGGTCTACAATGAAGGCCTACAATCAGAGAAAGCCAAACATAAAGATGGGTAAAAAAGAGGTTTCAAAACGCAACAAGCAACCATCATTCTTCTCTGAAGGCGTCCAGCTTTCCTTCACCTGACATCATTGAATAAAATATGGAGACCTATTTGCTCGATGTCACAATAATGTGTCTAAAAACTTGCATATTGCACAAGAAATGCACCTTGGATCCATGAACAGTGCCGGAGGGGTATCGAGAATGAAAATGTTGGCGATATCAAAATAAATGCTGCATATCTTGATCAAATTATGAACAACTGTGCAGTAGTTCTAAAATGTTATATTTCTTTTTAAGAATCCTATTAGTGGCCAGGTTCAAGGCAAGGAAACAAAATACCTTGAGCGGTATTAGATAGAAAGTCATCCAGGCGTTCGCTCTGTCTGATTTACAAAACACGGCAGCATAAGCAGGAGTACTCACTGCTCACATTATAGGTGCTGGGAATCTTCCATATTGTGATACCAAATGAAAAATAGTTTAATTCGGAAGAAGTCACCTCGCGATCTAGGAACCGTCAACTGACGAGATTTGTACGAACGGTTTGAACTTCAAAAACCGAGGTGCTGCGTCTCTATACACCAAGTGCCTCACAACCATACCACAGACCGTGAACATTCCAGCTCTCCTTCGGATAATAGTATTGCAATGTTGCAGCAAACAGGGTAAAACATCTCTACTACGTGGACTGACGAAGCCTATGCAGTGCATTCGACGGAGAACGAATCCTAGCTTTCGATGTCGCTTCTGAGTGAACCCACTCGCTCAATTCGCCGTTAGAGCACTTCTGGTGGTCTCACAAATACTCTTCCGGCTTTCAGTCACATTGCAGAAGCAGTTGTAGCATGTTTTGGACAGCAGAGCACGCAAAGCGAGAACACCAAAATAACGGTAGGAAATTTAAAATGGGTTGTTGCTAGTGTTGTACAGCGCACTCTTGGTCCAAACAAAACCAAAACAACAAAAACGAAGAATCGCAGGGCAGCCGACGGTATCGGCCGCCATAAAAAAGACGCGCAGGTGGTCAGATTTTCTCGTAAACTCGACGTAAACTTGAAGAGCTACCGGAACATTGGAAACCGATGTTGCTGTCACGGCCGCCACCACGGAGTGCCGCAAAGGGGGAAAAGAACGCATAAGAAACGGTGCCACGCCTCCTCCCCCCCCCCCCCCCCCCAACCCCTACATCGTACCCTAACTATCCGCGACTGAAACGGTGTGTATCTAATCCCTGCTCCTCATTTCAACATGTTCTCGGCCAGACCGCGGACGTTTTCACTGCACGTTTTGAGAGGAGCAAACTCCCCTTTCAACAAAATCGCGCCTTGGACGCTGGGCGTTGTTGTGTGCTTCCTCTGGAATGTCGAATGGGAGCATACATCTGGAGCGTTTTCTCTGGCGGATATTCCGTGAGTACGCAAAATAAGATATGCCACGAGTCTCCTTGTTGTAATGTTGAATATCCCGTATTGTATTAGGAATTCCTCGTAGAACTAAATTTTTTGGGCAATTCATTACTCATCTTGCGAGTCCCAATTAAACATTAACCGTACAATTGCTCAGTTTTATTATTGTCAGCGACCAAGTGAATTCGCGACTTTTGCATATTTTTATGCACGAATATGTTCACAAGGAAGGGGCCGATATAGTGTTTTGAGCCTCAAAACCAGACATATCACGGGAAAAAAGACAGAAGTCATTCCTGGCATTTTCTATTTGTTTTATAAGCAGAGGGTTGCAAAAGTTAACAGAGAAGAGCACTCCTGACACCTCACGAATATTCCAGATACACTCCTGTCACTTCTCCAGTAGATACTAATATGAAGCATCTCTTCTCGTCCCTCATTATTTTGACATATTATCATGCTTGGAATGCCGCCTCGACTAGAGTCCGATTTTGGTTATAGAAAAAGCGACAGAGTTCTCGGCTTATCATTGCACTTCGCGGCACAGCATGCGCGAATCAATTAATGAGACAGTTTCAACTCGCTCGACAGTACACAATCGAGCAATGTTTTGGTGTGAATGTATCATTAAAAGACACACAGCGAGAGAGGTCTCGCGGCCTCTGGTGTGCTTGTCCTTTATACTACTGTACCTACCGGTCGACGCCAGCTTGTGTATGGCAGCCGACGAACTTCCGACTTTCGAACAAAGCGCGGGTTGTTCGAGACTCGCAACGTGAATCAGCGGACTATCCCATTTTCAGCCTGCGTCCAATGTAACCTTGCCGCGGCGCTCCGTTTGTAGTAGACGATCAACTTTTTCCCCTGTCTGTCAGCAGACGACGCTCGCTGTTCTCTTTTTAATGTCTGTCTGCTAATGGGAATTCGAACAGACGAACCGCGCACATCGCTCGCGTTAGCAGACGAATCGTCTACTCAGGCTATTTTTCGCTCGCTCCACGAGATACAAATTATATCTTGCTCCCGCTCTCGTGTTGACCAAAGTCATAACCCTGGTGATAGCGCGACGATAGTAGGACGTCTCGAATTCGTACATCAGCTCAATAGATGGCGTAGCTGACGAAATCCTTGCCCCCACCGAGAAAGCATCACGTTACATGACTGAAATCGCCACCCGTATTCTAAGACACTACAAGTGGAGACGGGATGCAATTTTAAGACTGACGAAGTTTCCGCGAAAGTAAATACACGTACCACAAATTTGACTTACCTCGCCGTTCAAAAAGCAGTAGAGCAGCGCCACCACGAACCCCTGTTTCAGAAGAGGAAAGGAAACATATCAAATGAAAACTAGACAAAATGGTCACCCTCTTTCACTACTGCTGCTCGTTTCCACGTTTTGTGAGATCTACTTTGGTTTACGGTGGTGTTATATGACATCCGTATTATGACTATCTTAAAAATATACAAAAGGTATTGAGAATCTGGCCGCACACATTTTTTCAATATTTACTATTGACCTCAGTCTAGCATGTCAGTACCCAGGGCGAGCTGGGATGGGAAAAGGTTATAATTAAAAAAAAAAAAAAAAAGAACTAAGACGAAATTTTTTATTTCCCAATTTACAATAATGAAACTGATCAAAAAGGATATTATTTCAACCATCGCATCTTATATATGTAATAATTTCAAAGAAGGTAATGCGTGCAGTTACGGTATAGACTGTATTGAATATTCGTTGTTAAGACGTAGAATGATTGGAGCAGCCTTCTGGGGCAGACTGTGCCTATTAAATACAGTTGCGTTTTTTGTTTTTTTTTGTGTGTACTCCCGCATAGTAAACTGCATAATTTACCCACATCCAATGATACCCACGAGGCAATTTACAGCATGTAAACTAACCCTCTTAAGGCAATTTAGACGGCCAGCAAAAATCTTTTTCCCAGCGTATTGCGCTGCAATTTACTACAGAGGTGGTATTAGATGGTAAAACTTTACAGTGAAAAAAATCAAGAAACAATTCCCAGACGATCCACGCGAAGTGAGAAGTGCTGCCGACTGGTGGGCGTAAACCGAGTCGAGGTAGCGCCGGACTATTGTGGTTCTTTTGAGGGATCGTCTGCTATCATAACCAGGATCGGCCGGCGCGCTCTCGACACCACGTCCGCCACCTGTCGGCAGCACTTCTCACTACGCATGCATCGCCTGCGAACTGGCGGCGTAAACTTCCCAAAACAAATTCCTGTTTTATTTGTTTCGTGTTTTGTTGAAACAAAGCAAATGTATTCCCTGGCTCTGTCTTTGGAAAATTTCGCCTCCGGCTTGCACCTCTATAGTAAATCGCAAAGCGATACATTAAAAAACCTTTTTTTGCGAGCCGCTTAAATTGCCCTTCAAGCGTTCGTTGACATACTGTAGATTAATTTAAACAATAAAGTATATCAATGTCGCATTAGTTCGCCCGTACAATTATCGGACAAATCTAGAAAATTATAAACCCAGCATGAAAGTCCGGCGCTGCCATTTTGAGTCACAAATATGTGTTAAAATAAATCCCAAGCAGTTATTATTACTATAAGTGTACAGGCGCAATCTCAGAATACTTCTCATTTCATTTCCATCAACACCGCATCGTATTAACATTTGTAAACCTATAAAGGCAGAAAAATGCATAATTTAGGATGTTGAAAAAACATTTTTAGGAAGGATTACGGCGCACTACTTCTGCGTCGTTGAAGTGAACCGGCTAGAGTGAACAAAATATATATTTCGATTCGTTTTAGCTTAGATTGCACACATCATTTACACGCGTTCAAAGAGGTAACAATGAGAACTTGCGAAGAGTGGATAGAGGCAAAGCAAACAAAATACCAAATCCATGAAGTGTCGCTGCCCATCTGGAAATAGCTAATGCCAAGAATAAGGAAAAGATTTACCAACCAGCAAATATACACCCCAGCCGGCATCCTTGCAAAGCGTTTTTGTAGAAACCCTTCGAAAGAGGGGCTTCAGAGCTTTCAGCGTACGCTTACTTATTTGTGTCGCGTCGCGCTAGCCTTTGTTCACTGTTCACCCAATAAATATACAGCTAGCGTCTGCACACGCCGCAACGCCACGCCACAAGCGAGACGCCAGCATCCAGTTTCATCCACGCCGCGTTTCGATTGTACGTTTTTGGCCAAGTTGTTGGTTTCGTAATCGAATTTCGTTCGCGTCCATTTGGACAATTGGTAGCGATACAACCGTAACAGCTCCAACAACTCTCGACTAACGTTTATTATGAAAGTTTTTTTTTTCCTTTTATGAGTGTGTTTTTTTATTTGCGCCATGTTCCTAGGACCCGATACTTCAACCGAAAGTGTGGAGGCATGTTCTTTTATGTCTGGTCGTACTGATTCGCCAGTGGTAATTCCTTTCACGTCTTTCCACATGTCAAACTGGAGTGCACTCTGGAATGTGTCATTTTGCGCTCCGACGTGATACGTTGCAACGATTTGTTCTGGAGGACGCTATTTCGGAGGATACTCCTTGTGTACTCATCTTTCGAGCCATTTTCTGCAGCTGTCACCATATCTTATATTTCATAGCACAACCAAAGTGCCTTTTTGTTTTTATACTTGCTTTACTCCGCTCAAATTTACCGAGGCCCCACGTGGGCACTATGCATTGTCTAGATTTGTTTTGAAAGAGTAACAACACTGTTCAGTAGAAACACAAAATAACATTGTATTATCAGTGTATTGAACGTACTTTATAAGGAAACAAACACCTACAAGTAACGCTGACGAAACATCTTGGTATTAAAGCCTTTGGCATCATTTTGGAATTTAGTCATCGGCACTGGCGGTTTCATTATACAGTATGATATTTTAGGCTTTGCATATATGTATTTAAAATGTCATGTAAGAGGGAGATGGTGTAGGGCACTAATCGTCGCAATAAGTCGGATTATGAGCTAAAACTTGTATCTCAAATTTTTCTTTTGGCGAAATAAATACATGATACCATTCGAAAAAAACCTTCAGGGCGTAGACGAAAGCACTCAATCAATACATTTACAAATACTTTGAGCGAATGATAAGCGCGGTTGTTTTCGATTCAGCGATACTCTTTCTACAATATAAATGAGGTTTGCTAAAAGGTTTGTTTGGGCTGGTTGCTTGGCGAGCGGATAGGGGTAACAAACGCAGCCTTCTTTTTCTCTTGGCGCAATGCTTATGCGCATTTGTCACTGTATTTATTTAGAGGTAGCGTGAAAAAGAAATTTTCAGATCATAGTCACCGAAGTGTACTTCCTCGTCTTCCCCTCGCCCTTTCCCCGTTGCGCTGTTTTACCGCGAAATGTTAAATGGCGAATTTAGAATGCTATAAGCAGGAACTAGTAATGCGTTCACGTTTTGGTGGTGGCGAACTTATAATCGACGAATAGAAATCTGAAACGTTAACGGCTCAAACTCAATGCGTATAATGTATTAAACATTGTTAAGAGACTATCGAGATTCCATGTAGCGTTTAAAAGTGTAACCCGTCCGCATATCCGTGAACGCTTTAAACTCTACATCTAGTTGACGAGGATTGCTGCAAAGATTAAAACCGCGAGTGAGTAACCTGCATAAGAACTCAATAGCGCAGCACTTGTGATTTTGAAGGCGAAATTTCTCGCAGATATAGCTCCCGCTACGCTGTTGGCTATAAAGAGAAAGTAGAGCTACTATTTGAGCAAAGAAAACAAGTTACAACATATCCGCATAACTCGTGTGAAATGGTGAGCAGGAGAAACAAAAGTTCGTGTACAAGATACCTGCAATATTTCGTGCTGCTCATTTCATCCCCTGCCCTTTTTGTACCTGGATGAGCACTAGACCGGTGTACAGTCCTCAAGCCACAACTGGTTTATGCAGGCTATTGATGTCAGTTTACCAGCAGTGCTGCACCGCCTAAATTGCCCATCTATAGGCAGGACGCGAGGTGTTATTTCCAGGCAACCTAACCTCACGATCTCTAAATCCCCACAACATACATATATGATGTTTTTGGCCGATGCCTTTCATCCATATAGTTTGGGGATGAACGGCGCGTGTTAGCCACGGATAGGCGCTTTGCTTTTCATTAAAAAAAGTACCTTCATTTTGTGTAGGGTTCTTCTGGGTTAAAAAAAATGAACACCCCGGGAGCGACTGCAAAGGAGGGGTGTAATTGTTTTGGCAGCGCGGCACACTTTATCACCCCCCTAAACGTGCAAACGGCCTGCACATTCTCCGGTGTTTTCCGATACAAAACCAGACCGACCAGGCCCAAAGCAAGGATTCCGGGTCCTTTTCAAGCCTGTGTAGTCACGTTACCCGCATATTTTCCCCTCGTGCTGTGGTAAGCAAGATAGGGTCCATTTACTAATAACCTGTATGCTCAGAAATACTACGAACCCCACTAGACAAGAACTTAACTGTAGTTACACACATTCAGAATAAAAATATATTCTCAAAAATATTGCGCTTTCCCCAAACGTAACTTTTTTTTTTTTTTAACATTCGTCATAACTAATTTACTATAACAGCAAATTAATTTGATACATAAAATTCAGATTTTGGCCTGTGGCCCTTTAGGGTGCCACTTTAACGACAACACAGTGTTTCCTTAAGAAGCTTCTGACTAGTAGGAACCTCCTACTGGCTCTAGCCAGAAGAGCGAAGGGTTGGGGAAAACTGTAAGAAACACCAGCGGACGAATTATCGACCTCTAGTACTAGTGTGACGCCCCTGAGGCCTCCTCCGAGTCAATTGAGATAATTAGCTTTTCCAACTTCTTATTTGTGACCTAGCGATCCGGCTCGCAAACAGAAACAGACAGATCTTCTACAGGCTAGGCACCCGGAAGAAAACTGCGGAACGTCGGACATGCTTCGTCTAACCCGAGCCAGGAAGGGCAAACGGAAGCTGGTGTTTTGTGTTTACCATTCGATTCAGCGGGCATTCTGTCAGAGTGGAGAACTGACGTGTTTTTATTGTTTGATTGCAAACGAAGCCCGCATGTTTGACTGCCAGGAGTTTCCACCCCTACACGCCGGCTGAAGCAAGTTGCATCCCTGGACTGGTATACGACGTGTGTAAGTGAATTAACCTGCTATTTTGTTTCTGGATTTACGTTTTCCTACCTGTTTCCTTATTTTCTGGATTCTGGTTTCCTACCTGTTTCTGGATTTAGGTTTTCCTACCTGTTTCCTTCCTGGATTTAGGTTTTCCTACCCTCTTTCCTTATTGAAATAGTTCACGGGGCGTGCCACGGTGACTCATTAACGCTAACCATTGAAGATGCTAAAATAAAGGAGTTCAATGTTCACGCCCGTTTTTTTTTTTTTATATGGGTGGCAGTCGTACTAGTAGTCATTTCTAAAACTCGCTGTCGCGTAATGCATATTAAAAAAAATAATAAGAAAAGAAAAGAGTATAGCGGCACCTGCAGCAGTGAAACTACACAAGCGAGCATAAGACGCCTTCTGCAAGCCAAGTGATTTCGGACCTTCTAGAAACATATAAAACAATTCTTGAAAATCAGGCTGATGGTGTCGTTGAAGAAATCCATTAAAACGGAAGCAGGAGTTTATATTGTAAAATTAGTGCCAAGAACGTTTCTCATGGGGAAAGTAGTTATTGGCGAGGTTTTCTTGTGGATCCCGAAAGTGTGTGTGGTGTGCCATAGAGTTATTATAATAAACGCTACAGGCTCAGCTGGCGCTAGTGTCTATGGGACTTCCGGTTGCAAATTGAAGCAGACAGCATGCAGTCTACTTTTCCAGTCTTCCTGTGTATCCCTATGGGAAAACGCGCGTGAATTTTGTCTCGTCGCCGGAAAATAACATTAATAACTTTTGTTATTTTGGCTGTACCGGATGGTATGTACCTTTATTAATATTGTGAAAGTGTAATTGCTTTAGTTACAGTATTTTTCCTTTACCACTGAACGATGTTAAACTCCGCTAAATTCCAGGCCGAAACCTCTGTTTCATGGCAGGTATGTAGAAACGAGCGACGATTCCAAGCAAAATAACAATCGAAAGGAATGTAGAGTGTGTTCAAAGTTCGCCAGCATTCTGTTGGTGCTTATATATTGCTAATATGCCTGTCCTCTCACTATATGAAAATGCCCCCGTCGTGCATCTTTACGAGTGGTTAAAAAAACGTTAGAAAAAAAAGAATAAAGTACGTGGGCTACGAAAGGTGTATTTTTTTATTATTTCCTATGTTGAGCAGTTCTTATCGCGCACCTGTTCTCTGGCTTCCCCCTATTTGCAAATATTTGGAGCGTGCGGATGATGATTTGAACACAGAACAAGCATCTTCGCATGTATTCATGAGCAGAGAGAATAAAGCAGTACTTATTTATTGCAAATCGGACTGTATTACGTGACTTTCAATTTATTTTGATCGTCTGCAAGCACAAGAAGTTACTTATCCAGTGTTACTGTGTAGTTCTTGCCGTCTCTCTTGGTTTTGCACATGTCCTTCGTTCGTTTAGCACGTATACCCCCATGCTGGAAAGCGCCGGCGCCGTGTTCTCGCTAACAGTGTCCGATAGTGCACATAAATACACGTACGACGCGGTTTTAGCACCGTTTTTTTTAAGCCGCGATTTTACAATAAAAACGCCGTAACTGAACAATTATTTCATCTGCGTGTCTGGGAAATGTTGCAATGTGCCTAGTAGGTACGAATTATTTGTGGTATTTGCTCTTATACTCGAGCGCAGGGAGGAAATGCACTAGCTTTTTTCCGTAGAAATGCATTTCCGGAACTCAATCTCGGACTGCTTGCTGTCTGCTTCAATTTGCAACAGCAGACTAGCGCCAGTTGAACCTCTAGCGTACATTATAATAACTTTGTAGTGTGCGCGTCGTGACCCGCTAAATATGTCGGAAAAAATGTAGTCTCTAAATTTGGCGGAGAATCACAGTGTCACCTTACACTGTGATTCCCTACTAAATATAAAAAAGTGTCCTCTAAGTCGGGCGAAGGAGCACAGCGTCACCTCATAGCATGATTTGTCCGCTAAATTTAGCGGGAATCTATAGTAATCTGACATCATGGTGTCAGTGACGTGCCAGAGTCGACTGACGTCATTGTGTCGAGTGTCGTCACGGTCTCACGGATCATCCATGAGGGATTCAAAACTCTGTGTTTTATGCAGTGCAGGCGTTTAAAATGAGTAAATTAACGCACTTTTAAAACTGTACATTAGAAAGACGCGTGCCGTCATACTATGGTGCCTGGAACGCGTTCCCGACTAGTGTGTTTACCGCGTTCAAAAAAGTCGTCCCTCAATTTCCGCCTGGTGACGTCATAGAAGTGTCACGCTGTCGCCGCTCGCGATCCTGGCGGCGTCCTAACAAGGTTGGAGGATGCGGCAGACGTCTGTTCTGCTGCAGGTCGCTCTCCAGTCTGACGGACCACAGAAGTTTCGACAGCCAGAAGTTGGAACGCCGCGACGACAGCGTCACTCGCGTTCGCTCGTGATTTTTGCTAGTGTTTCTACGACCAACCACCAGGATCGCGACATCCGACAGCGTGACATTCCGAATTCTGTGACGTAATTTGCTGCCACCTCGGGACCACTTCTGATGTATGGACAGCATCGGACGCTAAACACACCAATCGGAGACGCGCTCCAGCCACCATAATCATAGTGAACATATTAAAAAGATTGTATGCTAAGCTCGGAACCGGCGTGCTATGGCGCGCTCTCAACGCTCCCGACATCTGTCGGCGGGCGATAAAAGTAGGCTAGCACGGTCATCACATCATCTGCGTATGCAGCCACAGATTGCACGAAACGGGGTTTTTCTTTATTTCGTTTTCGAAGGAACTATGTCGATCCGTTGATACGTTTACTGTAAATTACCACCAACCAACCTCACCTCTATGATAAATTTTACTACGTTTGGTTGAGAAACTGAATTTTGCGGGCCATCTAAGGTGGTTTCGAAGCGTTACTGTATACATGCTGTATTTTAGCGAAGACTTCCAAAATCCCTCAAAGTAGAGCAGTTGAGGAAAAAATAAACGCTTCCCAGGAATAAACTGCCAGCAATGGCGGGCGTTAAGGATTGCAAAAGAAACCATAAATTAGCTGACTAATGAAATAGTATTGAATAAAACACTTTTTAATCAATGAAAAAAAAAAACATACGGTTCAAGGAGAAGTAGTGTTAAGCTTATTCGAAACGCAATAAAGCAACTAACTTTGGCAACATATAGGGCAGTAATATTGTACGGCGTTTTGAAGAAACGCTCCGTTTCGACGCGTTTCTGAATTTTGGTTTCTTATCCAAGCGAATCTTTGCACCAGAGGTCCTGCTTCGTGGTGCACGAGGTGCGAAGCCACCGCATCGCCTCGCTCACAGAATGGAGGGAAACATGACGCACGTTTGTTGCCCGTCTCCGCCGCTGGGGAGCGGGACCGCATGCGCAGAGATACCCTCTGTTGGGAAACCTAAACCTAAAAACATGACGGAAAACCCGAGATTGTGGTACCAAAACGAAAAACGCGAAGGAAGAGAGAAAAAAAAACAGGCGATGTCTCTACCCCAGCCTAAGGTTTGCCATCACGTTCAAGTTACACCCTCTCGCCTGAACTCCCACAAAATCAGGGATGCAGGCGAGCTGGATCAATTCTGACAGTACTGACCATACCCCAGGGTTACCATGTTACAACTATGACTACTGCTTTTTAGAAACACGTGCGAACTGAGTGTCTTTGTCGGAATGCCGTAAAATGCTGCCCCTGCCTTGTATCTTTCTAAAATTAGGACATTTAGTAGTTTTCGATGATGATTGGCATGTTTCTCATTGGAACCATGTGTTTATTTTTAATCATAAAAAGGTAACTTGCACATTTTAGTTGCATATTTAACGAATTAGTGTGTCTGTTTGCGATTCATGACGTTCTGAACCACCATATTTTGAGGGAGTTTTGAAAACCTTCGCGGAAACACCATGAAACAACTTCTTACACCACGCTCCTGTCTCCAGGATCATTCCCTGCCAAAGGAGACGTGGCAATATTTTCATGCCTGGGATATCTACGAAAACATTATTTTCGATAAAGAAGCTTCTGAACTAAAGAAAATCAATTTGTTCTAAGAAAAACTAAATTTTATTTTTGCGAACATTATGCCCTAAATTTGTGGAATTTGCGCAAAACTCATGTAGTTACACAAATAAAATGGTGAAAAAACGGTTGCTTACCACACAAATTTAGGTTGGTGCTTAATTGCTTAATATTATTTTGTATTTTACACAAAACTACAAACACTAAAGTACGTCATTTTGAGTCAGAATAGAGGTTCCAAAAAGAAGAAATTTTATGAGTTTTTTTTTATGTTCAACTATGAGTTGGGTGTTAGCAACAACATGTTTTCCTTTGTTCTTATAAAACTAATAATTCAACTGCATGTGTTAAATTTTTTAAGGCGTTATTTTTTTGCGTTTTATTTAAATGACAAAATATCCCGTTTAGCGAAAAGGGCGTTATTCAAAGCCAGAAAAATCATTGCAAGGAACAGTGCCTGCAACTCAAGAAAAAACCGACAGTTCAATCCACTTAATGCGTTTAACCTATAAAAAAGTTAGATTATTACTTCTTGTTGTTTCTGAGAAATTTTTTTAAAGGTGAGCCTCTCCGACCATGCCGCCGGGCGCCCACATCATAGGCGACGCACGCCGGCGTTCGCCAATGAGGCGTCAACGGTGTGAAACACCGCCTCAAGGTGTTCAACACTCTCTTGAAAACTCGTTCTATTCGGTTAAAGTAAACATTATCCCCCCTTCCATGCATCCCTATACTCTTTGCGTTACGTAATGATACTGGCGTCAAAATTTTACTCTACTTACCCCCAGGCAGGGATTTCTATTTCAAATAGAAGTATTGGAAATACGTATTTCAAATACTTTGTGTATTTTGCTTTTGTATTTAATTACAAATTGCGTAATGTATTTGACGTGTGTATTTAAATACTGAAACGTGGGTATTTCAAATACAATTGTAATTAAATACAATTTTGTGGGCGAAAATACATCCCTCAAATTTATTGTCACTGTCCAGAGCAGGAAGTAAACTACATCCTGCTCCGAATGCAGTGTCTCTCAATCAAGCACAAGCGTTTAGTGACTTTGTGATTATGGTGCTAGTCCAGAGCAAGAATAGTGACGAAATTGACGTTCACAGGCAGACTGGTTAAATAAGTGCCTGTGACAACTTGTGATGCTTTCCAGCCTGATATCCATCCATATTTTTGCCTGGAACATCCTAAAAGCGTGGGTCGTCCAGATTTTCGGAACTGGTGCGAGTTGCAACAATAAATAATTTTCTAGCTAGTGCTGCGCGTCTTGGTCCACTCGGTTCTTAGTTGGTCTGTGCCAAAATGTAATCGACAAAAAAAGCTGCTTGAAGCTCTGTACTTGTTTCACCTATTACGTCCAAGCTGATAACATTTTTTGTGATCATATTTCTATTACGTTACTAGAGCTGCGCGCATTAACCTCCGAGCGTGCGATTCAAAACTAAAATGAGATACCCAGAAACCCGTTGCAGGTGTCCTGAACTCGCTGACGGAAATTTTGAGGAATGTATTTGGAAAAGTATTTGGAGGAGACTAAATACATTTGGTTGTGTTTGTATATTGTACTTAAATGCTTTTTTGGAAATGTAATTAGACTTGTAATTAAATACATTTTTGACGGAGTCTTTTGTATGTGTATTTTGATACATATTTGCATATACTTTGCCCATCTCTGCCCATGGTCATAACTGGCTACGAGCGCAGGCCTGCATCGTTTGCTTCACGAGGTAGGGAACGCGCAGGCGCGTCGACCTCTTGTCATTTCTCCAGACAGAAACCTAATTAACACCAGGTAGCCATTTATCGAAGCGAAACTATAACAGTGATGTAGCTTTCACAATAAAGTGGGCATTCGCAAGCGGAGTGGGCATTCGCAAGCGGCAGGAATGCAGACTCGTCAAACCCTCTTGTATTTCCTCGTGCAGGTGCTATCATCGTGCGTATCGTGCTCGCTGCTGCCGTCCAATGGCACGTCGTCAGCTCCGCAGAGTCATCCGACCCTCCTTGGCTCGTCACCGCAACATTGCTGCCCGGCTTCGTCGTTTCAAGACATCGATTTTCATCGGTGCTCTTTCCCGGCTACTTTGGCTTCATCGTCAGTGACATCAACACACCTGCACCCTATAAAGCACGGACCGTCTTCCTGGGACTTCAGTGGGCATTCGCAAGCGGCAGGAATGCAGACTCGTCAAACCCTCTTGTATTTCCTCGTGCAGGTTAGTCCCATCCCTTCGTTGCATTGTAAGCGCACAAACAATGTTAACCTGCTGCTTTTGCCATGCCCACATGTTCTTCTTGGTACTATTTGTGATTGCCTTTATGTTGTGAAAGTGTTGCTTTTGGGGGGTGATATCGAACAGAATCCAGGCCCACCTAAGGAGGACCCCAACAAAAGCTCTAACGATTTAGTGTCGATGCTGAGGGCACTAAATTGCAAAATGAACAAAAACCACGCTGAGGTCTTGTCTCAAATAAATGAAGTGAAAGAAATTCAGCTGAATCTTGAGAGACAAATGACCAGCATAAACGATCGGCTTACTGTCGTAGAAGAAAAAATTGCTGCCTCGGACAACTCCGCGGACCTTTATGTGGCTAGTGCGGTGTCTGACGCCGTTCGGAACGAAACTGTCGCTCTAAGTCGTCGTTTAGATGACTATGAAGACAGATCTCGGCGTGAAAACTTAATTGTCCACGGCTTTCCTGACAAACAATCAGAATCGTGGGCTGAGTCAGAAAAACAAATAATTGAAGTGGTTTCGTCTGCTTTGAACTTGCAACTATCTGATCAAGCGATCTCTCGCGCTCATGGGTTGGGCAAGTTCTTTCCCAATAAATGCCGTCCGGTAATTGCAAAGTTTTCAAATTCAAAGGAAAGGGATTCTATTTTGGCAGCCAGGGCAAAGTTGAAGTCGTTTGGTTCTAGTGTTGGCGAGGAATTCTGCATTTCCACTCGAACCTCGCGCAAGAAACTGCTCGAATATGGGAAAGCTAGTAATCAGCAGTTTTCAATTCGCTACAATAAGTTGTACATTAACAGAAAATGCTTCATCTATTGTCCCTCATCAGACAGTGTCTGTGAGTTATACGCCAACAAGGAATCACCTGCTCACGCAAGTATAAATTCGAGCAATAGGGAGTTTTCGTAGACCGCTCTGCCTCCTCCGCTAAGCGTTCCGCAACGAAGAAGTTGCTACTGCGCCTGCGCGCCGATAGCCTTGACTGTGGAGTTCCCGCTATCGTAGCGGGTTGCGGAGGGCCTTGCGGAACGACGAAAACGATCTACGAAAACTCGCTAATGTCGTAGACAATGAAGTACCATTATCGTAACTATCACGTAACCCCGTAATTCCCGTTAGTAAAATTCCTTTTCTTTTTTCAAATATCCGCAGTGTCGTTAACAAACGAGAGGAACTGTCAGCACTAATCGACACGTGTAGCGCCGATGTAATAATACTAACTGAAACGTGGTTGTCTGCCAAAATTGATAACAAAGAAGTTTTTGAGTGTGAGAAGACCTTTAATATTTATCGGTCTGATCGCGTCAATAGATTGGGAGGAGGTGTATTGATAGCCGTCGCAGAAAATCTGCACTCTTATCATATCTCTCATGCATCATGCTTGGAAATGGTATGCGTGTGTGTACGCATTAATCACCGTGACATGATCTTTTGTGCCTGTTATCGGCCACCAAACGCTTCCTTGACTTTCTGTGCACAACTTCATGACGTTTTAAACAGCCTTGTTGTCAGATTTCCGCACTCACCAGTTTTTTTATTAGGTGATTTTAACTTTCCGAAAATATTATGGTCTGGTATGTGCCCTGTTCCGTCTGACCTTTCCGGTGAAACATCTGAGTTCATAAATTTGTGCACAGATTTTAATTTCTCTCAGTTAATAACTCAACCTACCAGGGTCACCGCGTCAAGTTCGAACATATTGGATCTCGTTCTCACAACTACTCCTGACCTCGTTCATTCTCTAAGTTTTTTACCAGGCCTGAGTGACCACTGCTTTGTTCACTTCACACTTGAAGGCAATTCTCATCGCCTTAAGAGTATGCCTAAACGTATACGCGATTACAGCAAAGCAAACTACCCTGCCATCAATGATGAATTGGCGCAATTTCTGGACGAATATATGCAGAATTTTTCTAATCGCACTATAGAATCCAATTGGTCTATTTTTAAAGTCAAAGTTAATTATCTTGTAAACAAATACGTACCCCTACGAATTATACCGTACAAGAACAGGTCCCCTTAGTTTACTCTTTCTTTAAAGCACCTGCGAAATAAAAAGAAACGACTGTTCCGCAAAGCAAAGCAGTTCAATAAACCGGACTTGTGTGCGTATCAGAATGTTGCAACCCTCTTTAAGAATGAAGTGGTAAAAGCCAAAAACTAATTTTTTAATGATACCCTACCATCCTTATTGACAAATGACACTAAGAAATTTTGGAATATAATTGGTGGACAAAAAGAGAGTGTGATATCGCTAATCAACGATAATGGAGTCGGAATGTTCATATTTACTAAATGATGTGTTTTCTCAGTCTTTTATGCCACAGTCTTTTGTTTCTTGCCCTGAATATAATCTTGCAGCCTTTCCACTTATGGATCCTGTTATAATTGGTTGCATTGGTGTGCTTAGCATAATAAAAAATTTAAAAGTTTCTTCTTCATCTGGAACTGACGGGATTAATTCTAAATTTCTGAAGAACACTGAAATGCTCTCTTCTGTAGTACTGTCTAAACTTTTCTCGCAGTCCCTAGATCTTTGTTTGTTGCCCAGCGATTGGAAGGTGGGTAAGGTGGTACCTTTGTTTAAATCAGGTGATGCTCACTCTCCTCTTAATTACAGGCCTATATCTTTAACTAGTGTCCCATGTAAAATGTTGGAGCATATCATCTATTCTAACCTAGTTAACTTTCTTGAATCTAACTCATTTTTCACATATCGTCAGCATGGTTTTCGTAAATCATTCTCATGTGAAACGCAACTGGTTTGTTTCACGAACGATGTTCTCTCTGCGCTAGACAATAACCTTTCAATTGACTGCATATTTCTTGATTTTTCGAAAGCCTTTGATTTAGTCCCTCACCAACTGCTCTGCTTAAAATTAAAAAAAAAAACTAAACATTGACTCTAACATTCTTGCATGGATTGAAAATTTTCTCTCTAACAGAACACAGTTTGTAACTGCAAACGACTCAGACTCTCTTCCCTGCCCTGTTACTTCGGGTGTGCCGCAAGGTTCCGTCCTCGGCCCCCTTCTTTTCCTCATATACAAAAATGACCTCGTTAACAATGTCCAGTCATCCATAAGGTTGTTTTGCAGATGATTGTGTCATTTATCGTGTAATCTATTCTGATACTGATACGTCTTTTCTTCAGACTGACCTAAATTCCGTTACTAACTGGTGTGACGTCTGGAAAATGCGCCTTAATGCCAGTAAATGTAAAGTAATGAGAATTTCACGGAAAGCTGCCTGTACTAACTTTCCTCAATACAACATTGGTTCTGTTCTTGAGCAGGTGACATCGTACAAGTACCTAGGTGTCCATATAACATCTGACCTCTCCTGGCAAACTCACATTAATTTTATTGCTAACAACGCTAATCGCATGCTAGGTTACTTACGCCGCAACTTCTCAAGAGCTCCTTCATCATTAAAACTACTACTGTACAAGACCCTCGTTAGATCCAAGCTTGAGTATGCGAGTTCGGTGTGGGACCCAGGCCATGAATTTCTAATTAATCAAATTGAATCCGTACAAAATCGTGGCGCACGTTTTATTTGGTCTAATTTCTCGCGTTTTTCCAGTGTATCATCCATGAAACTAACTTTACATCTTCCGAATGTTTCATTGCGTAGAAAATTATCTCGTTTGTCCTTATTTCACAAAATTTATCATCACAACCAGCATCTAAGTGAAGAGCTTTTTTCTGAACCATCGTATGTATCCCATCGAAATGATCATCACCATAAAGTCAACGTTCCTTTCAGTCGCACGAAGCTCTTTTTTGATTCTTTTATCCCAAGAACTACTAATGACTGGAACCACCTGCCCACCTCTATCGCCACAATCACAGACGCTCCTGCATTCAAGTCTGCCATTGAAAACTATTATGTTAACTAATATGTGTTGAATTCAATTTTTTGTACTATTGTTTTTCCCCCACTCCCTTCTGTAATGCCGTGTGGCCTTGAAGGTATTGAAATAAATAAATAAATAAATAAACTGATATGCCGTTTGATACAGCTAAGTGCATTGAAGTTTGTTGGCGCATTCACCAAGGACGCGCTGCCGAGATACTGGCGACGCCATACTAACGAGTAGGTAACTATTCTAAGTGTCATTAGGGGCAGGGCTTGCGGCAATATTTTTGCGCGCAATATTCTAGTCCGCAGTAAAAACGCGAAAACCTGATCGATGAAAATACAAACACTATTACCTTTTCGCAAATTGTGTCAATTGGTAAAGCCTGTGCTAGTAGTTGGCGTCAATACTGTAATCGCAGCATAGGCTATAAAACCATTATTTAAAAGTTAATCAACAATTTTTTTAATAAGCTGACTTACCATGCCAATTATTCCCTCATTTAGTGTCCGTCGACTCTGCCGCTCACATGGCGAAGACGGCACCAGAGTCATTCACACATTTCATCAAACACACTTCCTCTACATATCCTAGTGAGTTAGCAATTCGAGGTATGGTCTGTTGGCTTCCAGTGAATTGTGGAGTCTAAAATACTGTACACGTACGGAGCCTCAGATATGTGAGGCCTCCGCCTCAAAGAGAGGCGTGCTTTTTCCATCGTTACACTGCTTCTGGTAACACTACATTTTCTATCAAAATGCATTGAAAGGGGCAATAAAGATGAGACTGCGATCGTCTGTTCTTGGTCATAAAGGATTCTGCCAGCCGTAAGGATCCTAAAAACAATCGGCATCGGGTGAAAAAATCACGCGACGCCGTTTTTTTCAGGCCAAAACGTGATGAAAAGTCGGGACACACCCTTTTCTGAGCATATTTTTTTGCTCAAGCACCGGTGTCAGTGCGGCGACGATCGCGCTCGTCTGTCAATCGCACGCAGCCTTAATGGCGATTCACACTGGAAGCGGATCCGCGTTCGCGAAGCGGTCGCGGATGCGGTTCGCGATCGAGCCCGCTCAGACACACCAAGAGGCGGTTGGCGGTTTCTCGGCGATCACGCGTGATCTTTTGAGACGTGCGTTGGGCAACCCTGTTTTACAATCCAAAATCCACTTTAATTCAAGATCCAAAGCCAAACTTTTGCTATTTTGGCACTCGGAGTATTTTTCTCCGGGATGTTCGCACGCATCACGAGTTCAGGCAGCGAAAAAAGAAGCATGGACCCGCCAAACTCGCCTGTGATTTCCTCGACTTCGCCCACAAGCAAAGCCCAGCTAGGCGCGCATTGCTGACTCAGAACAGGATGCCCCCGACCTTTTCTTCGAAGTGGACCCTTCCCCACATGAATAGCTGACCTTGTTTTCGGGATAGAGGGCCAGTTTTCCCCCCTCGTTTGTCGTTCGCTCTTATCATTTTCGAAGTTGTGAGCGGTGGGGTTGACCGTGGTGCGGGGTAATGTGTTCGGTGCTAGCCGGTTGTGGCTTCGTTGGTGGCGGACTCTCCTCTCGTCACTCGCTCGTCGATCGAGTCTACTGTTTGTTTGACATTAACCTCAAATAAACGCCCTATGGATTACCTCTGCATTGTCTGGTACGTACACTTTGTTTCTGGAGTAGGTTCCCTTTATTTATTTTATTAGTAGTAAACGTTACAGGTCGAACTAGCGCAGGTACCCTGCCCCCTCCGTGGTAGTGCGTTGGCTATGCAATCAAGCTCACGACGTCTCTGTCGGCCTTCTTGGTGGTCATGCACGGTGTCGAAAGCTTTCAATAGCTCACGCGGGTATCCTAGTGGGTAGAAAAGCTTATATTTCGGTCGTTCAGGGGCGAGTTCCGACGTTCTACAGGCAGAGATTAGCAAGGCAGCGAGCTTGGGCTGTGGCACCCGGAGTTAATAAACAAACTCTTACCCGAACCATATCACCGGTGCGAAGCCCGTTAAAATTACGAGTCAATTCTTTTCGTGGCGGATTCAAGTGACGGATGTGAACATCAAGTTTCTCCGTTGATTTGTCGAAAGTTAAGACTACAGCGCTAGGACTACAGCGCCTTGGACGCCTCACCAGCGACAGGTGCAATCTTGTTTTGAAAGTCACTGACGTCACGTCAGCGTCGCGTTGTGATTGGTTGCCGCTTTGCGGTTCGTGAAAGCGGTTGGGAGAAATCGGTCCCAAAGCGGTTGACAAAAACGCGCTCCAACCGCTCGATCCTAGCCGCTTTGCGGTTGAGAACGCGCGAATCCGCTTCGCGAACGCAGATCCGCTTCCAGTGTGAACGCGCCATAAGAGATGGCTTGCGATTGGCCGGCGAGCACCCATCGTCCCTGCGCTGACTCCGCTGTTTTGGTCTGCCTGAGCGGGAAATATGCTCAGATAGGGTTGTGTCCCGACCTTTCATCATGCTTTCAATACTGAGATCACCGTGGCGCGATTGTAACCTTTAGAGTTGAAGGGTGCTTAGGGCCCGTGGAATCAGTTATGACCACGAATAGACGATCGTATACTCCTTTTTACTTCCCTCTTAAATTTAATGGGGAAGTGGCATTACCCTTATGGTTTCGCATTGGTGAAGAGCTATCCGGTCTGGATTGCATTTCTTTATACTTGAACATACGAAAGACGAGGCTGACGCGCAGTGTGCATTTCCAAACTCTGGAAGCGGACAGTGCAGGCCTGTTCGTCCTCAATTACGCGGACAGAAATAGAGTAACATTGAGACGGCAGTATGATTGCGTAGCGTAAAGCGGATACGGACACATCGAAATGAGGATAATGTCCGCTTCAACTGAACAAAGCGTCTTTTCAGGAGAGCGTTGAAGACTTTGCGTCGGTGTCTGACACCGTTGACAGCTCGCTGGCGAACGTCGGTGTGCGTCGCCCAAGAGGCGGGCGCCTGGAGGAAAGATCAGAGACTCCCCTTTAAGAAAACAAAAGAAATAACAATAACAATCTTTTTTTCTTTTGTCGTTGAAGAGATGAGGTGGGTTGAACTTTTGGGTATTTTGAAAGTTGCGGGCACCGCTGCTCACATTGTTTTTCTGTCCCTGAATATGGGTGTTTCTGCCTGCATTATAGTTTTTGTCATTTTAATAGAGGCAACAAAGCGAGAGTTTGAAAGTTCAATACAAGGAATTCAATTATTAATTATTCGAACAAAAAGTATTGTACCTATTACCCCAATCCAAGTTGAATAACAGAAACAAAAAAACAAAAATCTCGTAAAGTCTATTTTTTGTTTCGAGCTCTTATTTGGATTAGAATTGGTGTCTTGCAACGTCTGAGTGTGAGGCATATTGTTAAGTCAGTAGTCGCCCACCTAAAGTTGTGGCGTGCAGCACCGTTGTTTTTTTTTCTCTTAACTACATGACTTTTATGCGAATTTCTGAAATTTAGAACTTGATATCAGCAAAAATAAAGATAAGAACAATTTCAGGGAAAAAACTTTTCTTTGAGTTCAGATGCTTCGGTATACAAAATAAATTTATCGTACATATCGCAAACATGAAACGATTGCAGCGTCTCCTTTGGCATGGAAAGAGCCAGAATCCTACCAGGCACGCGACGTCGTGTCAGCGTTGCCTTGTCATCGGTTTGTGCCGTTTATTTTCCTTGTTTTGTTGGTTTTAAGCATTCGCAGCTATCTCGTTCTTGGTTGTCCTTTTTGTTTCCAATAGTGTTGTGTGGCCGGCCCAGCTTTCGGTAAGTTGGGCCGGTCAAATAGACCAACTCTCTTCGACCGTTGTACGCTTCACTTTTCAAGGCGACATCGGAGTTATAGCTTCGGTTAGGATGCGATTCTGCAATTCAAAACCATAACACCCCTTTATAAACAAACCTTCCAGGCCGTTGGCGACACCATCGCCATCATTATCGAAAGCTCAGCGGCACAACTGATCCAAACCTATAGGTAATCGGCTCTTTAAAGTGGGTACTTTATATTATGTCTTCAACGACAGTGAATAAAAAAAAACAAAAAAACTTGGAGCGCCACTCCAGAGAACGGGAGTGTGTCGCTTACCTGAGATGAAGAGAAGAGCTGGTCAACGTAGAGCCATATCAACTCGACGTGGTCCCCCGCGGCAGCCAGGGACATTCCGAGTAGGAATGTATAGTGCGCCCCGAACAATGGGACAAGAACCAGCGTGGACTTGAACCATTTCCTGCAAAAACAGCATTTCAACTCCCCGTTAGGGAGGTCAGGCGCTTACGTTCAGAGATTATGTAGCAATGACTGACTCGATAACAAAAAAAGGAAGACTTTGATACTCACTAAAAAGGTCTGTGAGTTCAAAGTCGTGCAGAACACGGAAACGGTCAATCTAGTCGAACAATCGAAGGGTCTTAGGAATCACACAACTCAAAATACGATTTGACCAAATAAAACAATGCGGGTATGGACAGTGAGGATGGCGTTTCGCTTTTCCCACAACCTCACATCTGTCGTTTGTTTTATCGAATTGCATAATAAACTTCGTCGTTTGCTGCGATGTTTTTGTTGTCCACCGTGATTTGCTGACTTCTTGTTGAGCCGGAAATTAAACTCACAAACCTTTTAGTAGTGAATTCTTGTGACATAGAGTAACTAATGGTTTTGATGAGTTTCATCCAAGTTCTCAAATTTCATGTATATTTTGCTATCAGCGAAAACCGTTACTGACTGATAGAGTTGTCCACAATATGGTTAGCCATGAGGAGCACAAGTATAATAATTTTTGTTACGAAGCTCCCTGGTGCAGTTTGTACCACAGCGATTTACGTACTGTAGATTCAAGTATTTTCCCCGGGAAATATTCTGCTAGATGATGGGCAAGGAAGTACGCTTTGCCAAAGGTTTTTAGCGCTGTGCCATTTGAACGCCCAGTTTTTTTTAAAGTAGTGTTGGCGCTAAAGCGTTATAAGCAACGGCGTGTTTACCAGTAACCCGTTACTTTTTCGGTAACGTAGTGGCGTACTTGTTACGTTTTCAAAACAATACCGGGTAACGTGCTTACGTTACTTATTTCGAGTAACGGGTAACTTAGTTACGTTACTCGCTGTGTCTTCTTCGCGAAACCTATAAAAAGGTACACTTACATTTTTTTCGTGTTTGTATACTTCGTTTAACCTTAAGTCTAGACGCAGCCGACGCGATAGAGCTGATAGGACCGATATGACAGCGTCAGAAGGGCACTATCATGGCGTTCCTCATGTTTCTGTACGGTTTCTATCGTCGCTGAACCAGTCACAAACAAAAACAAGGCCCCAGTGACTTGCGCTTTTGACGCTGCTCGATTGCTTCGGTTAGCCCGTCGCGTCGGTTGCGTTCGGACTTAAGCTGGAACCAAGTATAGGCGGCAATTAATTGTTTACTGCATTCATTCCGCATACCTTAAAAAGTTTGGGCTTCTCTTCCCCACGAAAAATGTCCCATTTTAGAAAACACCAGTGTCCAGCCGCTTTGTCCCAGCGTCGAAAAACGCTGTAGACAAAACAAAAACGCTCTTACCGTCAATTGGTGAATTAAAAAGTAACGCAGGCGTAACGCGCGTTACTCTTTATCTGTAACAGTAACCCGTATCTTTTATTTTGATGTAACGTAGGCCGGTAACGCGTTCCTTTATTTTTTAAGTAACGAGTATAACGGATTTTGTTACTGTTTTTTCGTAACGACTAGAATAATTCTGTCGAGTGAATGTAATTCACTCACATTTTTGTCATGATACATAAAAGCAACTTATAGAGACATTTTTACTGCAGCCTGTAATTGCGCTGTCCTATTTAATTTTCAAAGAAAAAAAAGAAATAAAGCAAAACAAACCTCTCACAAACTTGCCGATTCTGAGTTCCAAGTTCAAGCGAAAACTTCAAGCTATGGGGTAAATTGAAAAAAAAGAACCTTTCGTGCTAGAACATTTTCAGGTTGCCCGATGTCAGGTTGACTTTGAAAACCGAGTCCTGTTCCTTATTTATAAAAAATAAATGCAAGCAGCGTCATGCAGTTGCATACCTGATCACCTCATCAAAAATAACACGAGCGTTTCGGGACACATTTCACTAAGAATAACGCAATCGCTGCACTCCCAATAAGAAAGAAATGCCACTAAATTTTGCTTCATTTTTGAAAATTTCTTGCGAAAAACTACATACGAAAAAATAAAGTCTAAAAAGTGATGTATTACAGTCTAGTAGGTTATTATTGTAATTATCGTAAGCGTCCTTTCTAAACAACAGCAAAAACTGTCACCGCAAGGGGTCGGCCGCTTAAAATAAATAGCAGAATAACTTTTACACTTCTTCTATTTTGAAATTTACATCTTTCAAATTTTCAGGCAGCTGAAATACAATTTACAAACTGAATGGAATCCGCACTGCCGTCCTACACTCTCAGATATCGTGTAGTAGTACTTACCCCCCTTGCATCATACACACCTCCAAAAAACGCTCGACCCCAGGGGCAACAAACCGTTTTCGAGCCCAGTCACTGAGTTTGAGGCTAGACTCTCACTGGGCGTCCCGCCTAACACTAACCGAGTGGACTGTGATTTCAATAGGCGCAGCCTGCGTAGGCGCAGTTTCGAACGCTGCTCGCGGCTAAATTCTCGTCTTTTCCCGCTATATTTCGTGTTTCATGGTGCATGTATTTTCTCGAGGACATTGAGAAAGCATTGTGCCACATTTGAAAAAAAAAGAAGCAACAAGCAAAATAAAAAAAAAGTGTAAACTATTGTTGTTGGGTACACGCGCGACAGAACGAATGAGACTGAAATGTATAGTTCTAGTTATTTGTTTATTTCTTACGATAAGGTTTGACGGCGCCGCGGGATTCGCCGCATGTGAAACGACAAAGGGCTTTGCTGTCAAAAATGAATCGCACCAGAAGAGGGCCGAAAGGCACGCATTTTTCACACTCGCAAATAACGTGTTCACCGATGGACAGGACACGGACATACAATTGAGGAAGCGTTAACATTCCAACAATATATTGCACATACCATACGATGCAACGTTATCAGAAAAGAATTTATTTGAGAAAGTTCTCAAATAACAGTCACAGTCGACGACAGTCACATATTGACGATCGGACGGAATCCGAGCTGACTTCATTTTGGGGCAGGTTTTGGGGAGAGCTTCCTTTTTTCATAACCGCACCAAGGCAGAGGAATGAACGCGACTGACCCGTCTCTCACCCCAACCCGGACAACTATTTTTGAATTTGACTGAAGATTTTACGCGGATTGTCTCTGAAAGAGTGGAGAACAATGTTCGCAAAATCGCGTCAAGGGTCATTCGACGTCCTTCACCTCCTTCGTTTCCCGTGAACGTGAAACAGAAAAGCTTGAATGGCAGGCACTTACCAGCCTTATTTCTCACAATGGAAGATAACACAAAAAGGGTACGCAGCACGCATAAAAAAATCAAGTGGAAACTTTCAAGAGGGGCGAGAAAACGTCGAATGCGAAATCGGAAAAACGTAGGTAGAAAACCGCGCTGAGCGGGTCTTCACAGTCCGAGAGAGTGGCAGAAAATTTCTAGCTGATAGAGGCCGCGAGAGTCGCACCAGCCACGTCAGAAATATGGCGGCGACCTCGGAGCGTTTTTTGGAAAGGTGTATACCCCAAAAACTACATTTCAGCGAAGCGTCCACTGACGATACCAATATTTACGAGCGTCTTGATAGCTGTGTTACGTAACTTACTAAAGAGCTAATGCAGTTACATACAAAAGACCACAGATATAAAAAATAAAAATTAAAAAAAGTGTTGAGGTTTTTGCAGCAGGTTCACCAAAACTTTAAGAATTTTCATGTAGTCTTTAATGTTTACATAATATATTTTAATAAGTTGTATCACTCGACTATCAAGACGCTCGTGAAGGTTGGTATCGTCGGTTCAATGTCCGTGAACTGAGGGGCGAGATGTATTTTTTTAGAGCGCAGCTCTAAAGCGCCCGTTTCCGGCTTGAGCGGCGTCGGCGTAACCGCGCGGTGCATGATGGGTAAATTTCCCCACTAAATTTAGCGGAAAATTTTCCTTGCTAGATTTAGCGGAAAATTTTACCCGCCAAATTTAGCGGGAAAATTTCCGCGGTAAGTGTTTTCCCCGCTAAACCTAGCGGAAGAATTTCCCCACTAAATTTAGCGGAAAAAATACCCGCTATATTTAGCGGCAAAATATTCCCCGCTAGATCTACCGGAAAAAATTTCCTCGCCCAATTAAAGGAAGATTTCCCCGCCAATTTTAGCTGGAAAAATCCCCCACTAAATCTAGCGGAAAATTTTCCCCCTGTAAATTCAGCCGGGATTTTTTTTCTGCTAAATTTAGCGGAAAATTTTCCCCTAAATGGAGGGCGAGCAGGAGAGGGTTAACAGCATAGCCCCCTCTCCGTACCTTCCATTTTTCTTCCTCAAGAGCTTCGCTCAAATTCGGCGTTACAGAGAATATATCGGACAAGGGATGTAAGTACAGGGAGCCCCAAAAACAATTTACAAAGGTTCTTGTTTTTTACCACAACGATAAATTAGGCATCACCAAACGATCATTCTACGGCCAAATGTAGCCCTAGCGGCCAAGGCTTTTGAATTAACCGTGTATCTTATTCAATAGTTATAACAGATATTCTGATATTTTTAATGGGAAAATGGTGGCCGATGCAGCTATTATAATGCGTGCAGCTGAATGGCGCCAGGTACAGAAAAAGGGGCGAAAATGTGCCCAAGTTTCTGACTGCCATTTGTTTTTAGAAAATCACCAATAACTTTTGACTGAGACAACGGTTAGTTTGAAGCTTCCACACATGGTTCACGTCGCTAGGGCTACACGAGGGCTGAGAATTAGAGTTTTGTAATGAGTACTTTAGTTTTGAGGTAAATTGTTTTCTATTGGGAGTGTAGATTTCTTTTGCTTGGGAATATCACACCCTCTATTTTTGAGAGTGTAGGTTTGCTTATTCAGCCGCCGTTTATCTTCATCAGCAGGGAAACTGCAACAAATAGGTTCTTCAGAGAAACCCTACTTGACTCTTTAGGCTTTTTTTGTTTCCTTTGTTACGTTCGGTTAATTTTGACCGACCTGAATGCAAACGAACTTCCCAAGTCGCCTTGATGAACTTTGTGCAAAAAAGAATACTTCTAAAAACGTATTTGAAAGCAGACACACAAAAGCGATACACTATATGTTTTTACTAGCAAAAAATAACATAAGGGCAAAATTTGAAATGAGGAAAGAATACGAGGAGCTATCATGCGTTAGGGGGGGGGGGGGAATGGACATTTAACAAATCCAGAAAAGAAGAGACGTGCCAATCTCAGTATGGACGGGTCAGGCACCGAGCAATACGTAGGGGTCATTGTTACGGACCGACTTTTCTTACCTGTAGCGGTACTTTCGTGCCTGAGGCGTCTGTGAAGCGAAGAGTTTAGCGAACAGAACCCGCGTGATGTTAAGAAAGAGAACGAAGTTCACCTGTAAAGAGACAGTAATGGAGGAACATTAGATCAAACCCCATGGTGTTACTGTTCCACGGGAAGTAGAAAATACTACGTGTAGAGCGAGTTAAGAAAGGTTATATCCAGAGCATGTTCTGACATTTCGGAACACGCAGATTCATCCTAGGTTTGTAACTAGGGTTCCGTGGTTCCGAGGTTTATTATTTCCTTGTAGTTGGGGGTGTGCTTTTTCTATAAATTATGAATGGTCATAGTTTTCTGAAACGTCATAGTCATAACGTTCAAGGACAGCTCCGTGATATTGTGAAAACCAGCTGCGGAGTTCATTTTAGGGGTTTATCGGTGTATACCGAAAATGTTGAGTTCTAGTCATAACCTAACTTGGGGTGCCTGTACAACCGAATCAGAAACAGAAGTTTTAATAGAGCTCCGGGAAGGGTTTGATATCATCTTCTTTATCAACCTGTTCATATAGAGCGAGGGTTTCCTCTTAAATATAACTAAAAGACTGTGGCCCGTGGATTGCCATGGCCTTTTCAGTGACGCCCGGCTCGCGGCCCACTGCTGTCAACGCAAAAACAAATCCGAGTACATTTACGCTACCCCCTAACGTGTGCCACAGCTACAGTGACTTCGCCCTCGCGTAATTCGGCATTATTGTAGCACGGTTGTCGCTTGTGAACCGCCTGCTGGGCGCGACTCTGAGGACTTTCACGCCATCTTCGCCTCTTCTCTCAATTCCGCTCCCGTGCCTCATCCGTACTTTGTCTCCGACGAGCCTCCCCAGCGCGACGTAACTGAAATTTGCGTTCTTCGGAACCACCTACGGATTTCCGAGGCTTACCTATGCGGAGCGCAAGTGGCTGTGAAGTGGCTGTGGCTGCTTCTTGTGAAGTGGCTGTGGTGACGTCGAAACGCCGAGCTTTGATTGGCACAGATTAAATATTAATGGATAGATTTCAACGCAAGCTGCGTAGACGTCTAGCCGCTATCCTTCCATCAAAGTCAATCAGAGCTCGGTTTGCTGACGTCACCACAAACCCTGCAAAAGGAGTTGACGGACTTGCGCTCCGCATACGGCGTGCAAGCTCGTCTGCTTCGATAATCATATAGGCACCGCTCCCACAAACGACATGAGTAGCTTCGTTCGATGAACCTGCACTTCCTGCACCGGTGCAGAAGAGTGTAGGGCAGAGTACTTCCTGTAAGTTTATTCAGATATTACAGGACGTACACCGCCCTAGACTTCCCTGCACAAGTGTAGGAGGTATAAGTAAATCGCACGAAGCTACAATAATCACACCGACAATGTGAGAACAGCACGGAGCAGCTTCAGTTGCCCCGACTATTGGCGACGTGCGCGACCGAAAGCGGCTGTGGTCGGCGTTCCACGATTGGCCCAAAAGCTGACTATGACGTCGGAAAGGGTATAACATTGACGCAAATAAGAGGAATGAAAGAACTTTAATTTCGACGGTGTTGGCAGTGTTGCTTTGAGAGCGCAACGATGCTTCCACCATGCTATTTACAAACACCATCAAACTTGTTGTTCGCAAGGTAATGACTTCACAAGGGGGAACCATAGGAGGGCGCCACTAAAACAACTCGCAGCTAATAGCGAGAGCTTCTGAGATTCGTCAACGCTACCTCGCCACATGCACTTCGAGCGCGTGCGCGCAGCCGAAGCGCAGCGGGAGATATGGAGCGCGTGCTTGAGGCTGGGCGTTGGAAAGACACACCTTGACGTTCTCATTCTGTCAGTGAACATAGTCTTAGCTTTTTCAATAGTGACAACGTCTGGCAGATCGCCACGAGAAGTGGCCGCCGAAATGGAAAAGGTGGAGCGGCAGACAACAGATGAGAGGAGAGCAACGAGGTAGAGGGGCTTAGAGCGATAAACCGGGGTTCCGGTCTGCACTCGAAAGTGACCCCCATAAGGAGGCTGCCATTGTACGCAAATTTGACCACACGTCACATGACCAAACCAAATACGTGACGTCACAGGAAAGATGGCAGCGCCCATGCAGCGACTGGCCCCAGCTGGGCCGGAGCTTGTCGGATGCTTCGTTGGTTGTCGTTCGTCTCGGCGAGTTGATTTCAGACGCGGAAGCCGTCATATGAGGCCGGTCGAAAGCGAGTTCAGAGTTCAGCGTGGTGTTTGACGTAGGTATCATCATCATCATTTATTTTCCTTGAGGGCCCGTGGGGCATTATACAAGGGGGTGGCAATAGAACAAAAACAAATAGAACAGTAAACACAATTATAACACTGTAAGCTAGCTAGGTAGGTTAGATAAAAAGAGGGTAATGGCTTCAACAAATTTAGTAGTATCATTAATACAAACGATGTTATGAGGTAGTGAATTCCAATCCTCGATGGCCAATGGTAGTGTGGAAGTCTGGTGAGAAACAGTTGATGACCGAATTGGACGTAATTTACATAGGTGATCTAGACGGGGGAAAATACGATGGGGAGGTGATAGCAGTGATTCTTTAAGGTGGCTATTTTGATAGAAAATTCGATGCAGGAGAGAAAGGCGTGATACTCGGCGGCGAAGGGAAAGTGAATGAAGGTTAGCTGATTGGCGTAATCCTGATATGCTGGTATATGGTGAGTAGTTGTTATAAATAAAACGAAGGGCTCTGTTTTGGACGGATTCTAGATTATTTGCAAGGTAGGACTGCCATGGGGACCATATAGATGAGGCGTATTCTAATTTCGATCTTATAAGAGTAGTATACGCTAGTCGTTTTACGGAGGGTGTAGCAAGTTTAAGGTTACGGCGCAAGTATCCGAGAGAACGGTTAGTATCAGAAATAACAGAAGTTATGTGAGTAGTCCATGATAGGTCAGAGGTAAGATGAACACCCAGGTACTTATAAGATGAGCATGCTATTACTTGAGTGTTAGAGAGGTAATACGAAAATGGTGTGGCACGCGAACTGTGGGAAATTGATAGGGATCTACATTTATTGAAGTTTAATGTCATCTGCCATTTTTCGCACCAATGCATTACAGACTCTAGGTCTTCCTGGAGAGCATGATGATCATGGTTTGAAAGAATGGGTCGGTAAATGACACAATCGTCGGCGAACAGCCGCACAGAAGAAGCGATATTAAGGTGGAGATCATTAATATAGATTAGGAACAGAAGGGGGCCCAGTACGGTTCCCTGGGGGACACCTGACGTTACGGTAGAGGTGGGAGATTTTACGTTGTTAACGGAGGAATATTGCTTACGGTTAATTAGGAATTCAGAAATCCACTTAACAACAGAGGGATGAATATTAATATCGTTAAGCTTTGTTAAAAGACGTTGGTGGGGTACTTTATCAAATGCTTTGGAGAAGTCAATGAAAATGGCGTCGGTCTGAATATTCGAATCAAAGCTTGAGTAAATATCAGTAAGGAAGGCGGTTAGCTGGGTTTCACAAGAGTAAGATTTACGAAATCCGTGCTGATGTTTAAAAAGAAGGTTATGAGAGTCAAGAAAGTTTATTATATTTTAGTAAAGTATATGCTCCATGAGCTAGATGGAACACTGGTGAGAGAGATGGGACGGTAATTACTTATTAGTTGGCGATCACCAGTTTTGTGAACAGGTATTACGTTAGCTATTTTCCAGTCACGTGGAATTATGGAAAGCGTGAGCGATTGTGAGAAAATGTCACAGAGAAAAACAGAGGAAATATGTTTAGTGTTTATTAATACCTTCGAATTAATTTGGTCACCTCCAGAGCTCGAGGAAACCTTTAGGTTTTCTATTGCTTTCAATACACCTGCGTGGTCAATTATGATAGGATTCATCTGGGGGTGAGTTAATGGGCATGAGTCGGGAACGTTTAGCAAGTCTTCTTTAGTAAAGATTGATGTGAAGAAATTGTTAAGGTAAAGAGCGCTATCTTCGTCTGAAAGTGGGATGCCGTTGTCGTTAATGAACTGCAATGGAAGAGATAGAGCTGGGTTGACCACTTTCCAGAACTTTTTGGGTTTATTTGTTAAAATGTTGGGGAGGTCGTGAGTATAAAACTTAATTTTAGCATCGGCAATGGCGGTTTTGTATGTTCTAGCACACGCATGATATGCATCCCACGAGGCTGCATTGTTGACAGATTTCGCTCGTTTATAAAGTCGCTTTTTCTTGTTAGCATGACTATGCACCGTTTTGTTATACCATGGGTGACAGTTATCTGATATGATGCGGGTCAATGGGATGAAGCGCTCAACTAAGTGGGATAGCTTATTTTTATAGAGCGTCCAATTTTCATTGACGGTTCTTTCCTCGAGATTAACAAAGAATGATTGGTAAAAGTCTTCGAGGCATGCGTTGATAGACACATAGTCGGCCCTCGCGTAGTCGCGAATGTATTTGCAATAATGTGATTTTCGAGGAACAGTGAGAGAGAGTGTTATGTCGATGACAAGATGGTCGCTGATTCCTGTTAAGTAGGTAACGTTGCTAAAAAGAGAAGGATCCTGACTTAAGCACAAGTCGAGTATATTGCTGCAGTAGTCGGTAATTCTAGTAGGCTGTGTGATAATATTTGTTAGGTTATAATCTAGGCAAAGATCTATAAATTCTTGAGAGCAAGTGCAAGTGGATGTGAAGGTAGACCAATTAATATTCGGGTAATTGAAATCCCCAAGAAGTACAACAGAAGCGTTAGGATATTGAGTAGCGAGTTCAGAAAGACACTTATTAAGCTCAAAGGTGAATTCCTTATTACTATCAGGTGGCCTATAACATACGCCCAGTACAACAGAGGGCGCCGTAGGGAGATAAACCCATACGACTTCTAGTGCGGTAGAAAGTGGAATGAGCCGAGACGTGATTTGATTATTAATAGCCAAAAGTACGCCTCCCCCCTTTCTAGTAATTCTGTCGCACCTGTACACACGAAAGTTTGGATAAGGAGGAAACAATTCAGCATCTGATATGTCGGGATTCAACCACGTCTCAGTAAGAACAATGAAGTCGGCGTTGCATGTTTGAATCAAGGAATTTACATCATCTCTCTTTGGGATTAGGCTTCTAATGTTAGTAAACAAAATAGAATGAATAGAAGATATCTTGTTGATAACGTGAGGTTTGGCAGTTTGATTGTGAGTGGGCAAACGCGAAGAACGCCGGCATTGCTACGTACATTTTTCAACAACCGAGCCGATAGCGTCATCGAACACAAAACACTTGCCATCTATGAACAGTTTATCGTGACGCAGCCGAAAAGGCGTTCCCTTTGGTTTGGCAAAATCAAGAAGACGACGTCGTGCGAGCCTTACAGAAAGTGGAAAATCTTCACTAATTGCAACGCGTGAGCCCTTAAGCTTGTGCGCAGAACCAAGAATGCCCTCTTTTTCTTTGAACGATGAAAACTTGACAATGATGGGACGAATTTTCTGCTGATGGAATGCTCCTAACCGGTGAGCTCTTTCAATTCCGGAAGATAAAACTTCGATACCGAGTTTCTCGGAACACAGGCTTGTGATCAAGCCCTCAGATTGAGCCCAAGTTTCTTTGTCAGTGTCAGCGATTCCGAAAAATATTAGATTAGAACGGCGGGATCTGCCCTCCGCGTCGTCGCAGCGCGCTTTTAATTTAGACAGCTCGTTTAAAGCCTCCGTAAGGTGAGGTGGAGTAGATGTATCGCAATCACCTGTTTCTTTCCGGGAATTCAGTTCACTTGAGAGCTGGTCTACGCGCTCCTCAAGGGCCGAAACGGTCGCTTCGTACTGCTTTTGCTGCTCTGTAAGCTGAGTGACTTCCTGCTGAAGCGTAGAATGACTCGCCTGAAGTTTTGTAACAGTGTCTTTAAGATTATTGAATTCTTCTATTTGGGCTAGAGACATGGGGCCTGGGTTCCTTTCCACATCGCCGGAAAGCAGCAGCAAGACTCTAAGAAACTCGATACAGGCTTTGCATGAAAATACAAAAATGACTGCGTCGCAAGAAAGGGTTAGTAGGCGCTTCATGTCGATGGGGCACGACATTTCAAAAGGTAGGGTGTTATTTGGTTGTTTCCAATTTGCGTTTTGCATGTAACTAACCTGCGTCATGAAGACTGTTAACGCCGGCATGGCTTTGTCGTGCCCCAGCGATTGCAGCGGTGGAAGATGCTTTTGAAGGCAGCCGACGGACGGAAACGGAAACGTCCCACGGTGCGCCATCCTGCGGTTGTTGTCGGTGAGGGACCACGTTGGCCACGTCAGGAGTGAGGCAGCAGGAGCTTCCTCTTGCGCTGCTGAGTCGGTGTTGAACGGGTGCTCCCGCGACCATGACGAAGGGCAGGCCCCATCGCCGTCCGAGGTACTTGGTGATGCCGTGAACAGGAGCAACAGCATCTGCGTCATGAAGACTGTTAACGCCGGCATGGCTTTGTCGTGCCCCAGCGATTGCAGCGGTGGAAGATGCTTTTGAAGGCAGCCGACGGACGGAAACGGAAACGTCCCACGGTGCGCCATCCTGCGGTTGTTGTCGGTGAGGGACCACGTTGGCCACGTCAGGAGTGAGGCAGCAGGAGCTTCCTCTTGCGCTGCTGAGTCGGTGTTGAACGGGTGCTCCCGCGACCATGACGAAGGGCAGGCCCCATCGCCGTCCGAGGTACTTGGTGATGCCGTGAACAGGAGCAACAGCATCTGCGTCATGAAGACTGTTAACGCCGGCATGGCTTTGTCGTGCCCCCCGTGAAAATAACGTGAAAATACGGAGAAACTGTGTGCATTTCGCTGGTGACCGACCGGGATATTGCCACGGAAGAGACAATCTGACCTACGTTGCCCGGACCTCGGATTGATTCGGATACCGCTAGGATAAAATTTAAGGCGACGTTTCTGTGCTCTCGTTGACCATCGGAATCTTCGAGGTTTGCAGTGAAGCGTGTGCAATATATTTGGATACACAGTTTAGCGACGGAAATTGCGTGAGTCGTGCTTGGCGGTGTGCAATCGTGGTGCAGCTTCGATCAAATGACCGAGGGCTCACTTCGGTTGTGCGGCTGTCACGGAGTGGGTGGTTAAATTAATAAAAATAAAGCAATGATCCACTCTGAGGATAAACGAGAAATTACGGAAAAAGAACAAAAGAGCTAAGTTCGACCGGTGACTAGCGCTAGGTCCACGCCAGGTGTAAAATCAGGAAAGAGAGACGATGACACAGGGAGGATAAGCAAACAAAAGATTAAAAATTTAATAAAGTGAAATACTACGCCGCGGACGGCAAAAGAGCACTCTACACAAACCTCGCTCCAGTTAAACGCAATGGGGTCCCGCGGGCCAGAAACTAATACTAAAAAAGTCACGACACTCGTAAAACAGGATCGAGCCGACAAAACCGCGACGAAATCCCAACACTAACCAAAAACAAGGGCAAACCGAGACGGAACTCGAACGTTACCGCTACCCAAAAGGGACAATCCCCCAAAACAGTCGCGACAGAAAGTAGCGCTACGTATAAAAATGTCCCAAAGTTCAACAGTTCGTACTTCAGAGCCGGAGGATGAAGTAGACAAAACAAACAAAAAAACAGCTTAGCTTTCCGGTAGGTGCTGAGTCCAGAGCAGTCCGTTGTCTGGAGATGTCGGCCGAAGAACGATGTCTCGGAGTCAGGCGGTCCGGTTAGAAGCTTGATGAGGTCGACACCGCGCACCACACATCCACGCACGCTTCAGCACAACCAACTCAAACACTTGCCCGACAGGCAGGGCAGAAGCCGAAAAATTAAACGTTCAAAAACTCACGTGCAGGGAGTGACTGCGTCGAGCAGCACCCCGGCCAGCTCCGGGGCTCGACTACCTCCTTTGTTCCAGAACCCCTTTTTATAGGTTCGACTACCGACCAACCTCCCGTTTTCCCGCCTTTCGGGTCAGTCCACTTCCCAGAAAAGCAAAGGTATCCGGCGCCGACCCAAATGGGAAAACATACAGGCCATCTATTTCCCCCGTACGAGTCCAAAACATCAATTATCGTCGATACGTAGAACCCGACAACAACGACAGGCGCCAGACTGAAGAAAGTCGCCGCCTTCAAAAGGCGCGCCAGCCAGCTTAGACATCTTTGTATCCCGGCGTCGCCTTCGCGTGTCAAATCGGCACCAGAGTCCGCAAACGCACCCCTCCGTCCGCGAAGGCCAAGACACAAATTAACTTTACCCCGGGGTGAAGCCTAATCTGAGTCGCCCGTCCACAAATACCTACCCCGAAAACGAGCAAACCCGTTGGGGACGGAGAAAGGATAATACGACGGGACGAACTGGAGATTAAAAGCGGCACGGCACTCCCCGTTCCCGGACCGTACCGACACTTAAAGTGGTCCGAGATAGAAAAAAAAAAGATAATAAAAATGAAAAACAAAACCAAGAAAAGCCTGAATTTGTGACAGCGGCGCACCGGAATGCTGCCTTGAAGCTGGTAGTTCCCGTGCCGTGCTGAATGATGCTGTGCTGCTTACAAATTGTTCCGGCGTAGAAGTGCACTTTCACGGAGCACAGGTGTGCGGCGCACCGAAGAGCTGCCTTCAAGCTGGTAGTTCCTGTGCCATGCTTTAGGTGATACTGTGCTGCTTCCGAAATTGTTCCGGCGTAGACGTGCATTTTCACGGAGCACAGGTGTTGCAGTTGGTATTGATCCCGCTGGTCAGTCGCATGTTCCGTCAACACAAACGTTTCATCCACACTCGTTACGCGAATTGCAAGCTGTCCGGATATTTCACCGAGCGTGTTACGTACCCAGCTCACGCCGCTTTGTAGCAACAGTCTGCAGTGGCTCATTACCAGAAAAGTGGTCCCACATTCATTTCAGTTCGTCCACGGCAGTCGCCAAACCCCAAAGGAGAGGATATATTCGGACAGAATGCCACTAAAGCAATGCAGCTTCTTCAGTGGTCAGGATAGATTCTCTTCTGCTAGTTTTGTTATACTGTCACGGATCCTTGTTCCAGTCCTATCTTCTATCAATATTCACTATTCTGGGACACTGCAGGTCATGCTCAGCTGTAATCGTATGTTCAGGTGGAGGTGCTGGGCACTTTACCCGTAGCCCTTCACTCTGTGTGAACCCGGCGGCTCTTCAGCCGAGTTACCCGATAATGGGACACGGCTGGCGGACTATTCTGCGTCTTATACCCCTGTCGAGCCGTAGGCAAAGTCCTGACCCGAGCCTGGCAGAACAACCGCAAGACGACCGAGTACCACAAGGAGTAACCTCGGAAATACACCACGAAGCACCTGAAATCCGAGCCAGTTGCTGCTACCAGGAAAAACCACCGGAATTCAGTCTCCTGTCGGAAAATCCGAACCTGACTAAGCCAACAATGACAAACCTGTAGCAGCAAACCGTGTCCCCTCCCACCATTGTTTGCATGCCCGTCGCAAATCACACTCCGACGCTTTTTCACGCAAGCTGTAGGAAGACGTCAAGGACTGGATTGAACAATATGACAGTGTCGCCCGCCACATTGGGTGGACAGACAACCAGCTCCTGCAGAACCTGTACTTCTCGTGGAAGCAACTGCCGGTGCTGGTCTGAGAACCATGGATACTCCTTAACGTCATAGGAAGTTTGCAAGATCAAGCTGAAGCGCGCATCCGTCAGCCAACATCAACGAAAGAAAGCCGCATTCTTGATTCTGCCCGGGACACTGCCCCAATGAGAGCGCCACCGAACTCATGGAGGATGTTTTGCGCTTGATCGAGCGCCCACACCCACGCCCACGCCGACCTTGATGCTACAGAAGACAAAAACCTAAGAATCCGATGCGCCTCACGTGAGGGACAACACCTTTGGCAGCCTTGTCCGCAACCCCCCAACAACAGTCGAAGTGTTAATATCACTGAGGCTTCCAACTGGAATGTGCACTGCATGCCCGAGCCTGCCACTATGAACAACTTCCCGGCGTCTCGACACTCGAGTTGTCCAGCTACTACTTCGAAGCCAGCCTCCCAGGCATCCACGACATCACCCACGATTTTGTCTGGGAGGAGATCAGGAAGCTACTTCCTGCCATCAGTCGCCCGGCTTTTATTTTGATTGCCGAGATTGTTTCGGAACAAGTTTGACAGGTATTTCAACCGAGACTTCTGCGAGCGAAGCGGCATCTGACAAACCAAGGGCAACTTGCGCCACAATGGCACGACGACCGCCACCGGCTGCCCCTTAGTATTCAATGCCAATTCAATGAGACACTCTAACGCCGAAGCATTCCCGACATCGTGTGTAGGACTGTGCTCAACAAAGTACACCGAGGAAAACGCAGGTGGTGCGAATGTGCGACCGAAAACCACTTTGCTACCACTGCATGAAGCCGACCATATTTACGAAAGCAGCCCGTACCAATGAATTGGTCGGCGAGGGTTCGTGCCAAACGACCTTCGATTACGTCTCGAGGAGCGACCACGGGAGATTAAGGATTACCTTCGGCGACCTTTGTCCCTGATGCCGAAGGTGCTGAATTGAAGATTCTGAATTTCTGATTACCCCAAAGCTCCTCATGTCCATCACCTCAACAAGAGGTAAGCACGACAAAGCAGGTGAGCGGCGATGCAGTGACAGTGGATTTGGTGTCGGTTGTCGTCCAAGGACAATACCTAAAAATTTGCTGACACCAATTTTCTGTGTCCACTCCACGAAGTACACAATTTCCAACTTTGAGGGAGAATGCCCCTGAGTGACTTGAAGGAATAGAATGGTTGGTTGCTCTCAAAAGTGAACTGCAAGCATCACCAGACTTGGATAGCAAACAAGAATTGGTGCCAGCTATCAAGTCAACGGTACAGCAAAAGGCACAGCCACGTAAGCAATACATGCCCGAGCTTGCTGCATTGATGCCGAAGACTACCAGGAAAATTTTCGGATTAGAAGCCAGCCCGCAGCTTCAGTGCATCAGACGTCAGTGGGCGCACATGACATATGATTACAAGACGGCATCAGTCGGTCAAAGTTGCTACTCGACCAAACTGAACATCGACGTGCCAGGAGCGTCATCCGACAACAAGGTCCACGGGTACTACGACTGAACGCCTGACACGTGACTGTCGCAGAAAGAACTCGTTATGGAACCATTTCCTAAGAATCAATAATTATGTAATCAAGTGGAAATAAACATATTTGATACCCTAACCAGATAAACATATTTCCGCTTGCCTTCATGCCTTGAGAGTCTACACACCGAGAATTGTGTCCACTGCACGCTCTGGACCTTACGAGGACACTCGCATCTCTGACCCTTTAATATTAATTAAGGGGTCATACCAGACTGGCAGACTTCTTGCAAGGGGCTGCACTCGTTCAACCTTTCCTGAACATGTGGTGCATCCAAAAACCAACTCCAGTGATGTGAAAATGTTATTTATTAATTTATTCCTTCCAGGGGCCTTCGTAGGCATTGTAGAGAGGATACTTAAAGCTACACACATGATAATAGCATTAAAGCACACTGCTGTAACTTGTTAATTGGAAAAACAAACACACTTCTGAGCATATAGTTTAATAGTATGTGTTGATGCATTGTTATATAGCATGACACTTCCTATATGTATGACACAATAGATCCTTTGCAGAACCTTATCAAGCAACACAACCGTCACCATTTTTTTCGGCGCTAAGCACACGAATGGGCCCCAGTTCACGTCGAACGCCAATGCAGCATTCGAGTCCAATAGGTGCTGAGCCGAATTCACAGGGATGGCGGACATAACATTCTTGTCGAACAAAGTAAGTAACACTTAAGGCGAACCATGTCCTAAACTTTATAAAAGGGAATTTTAAAATGGCTCCTGAAGATATAAAAGCTTTGCTATACACTACTAACGTTAGGCCTATCTTAGAGTACGCGTGTTCAGTGTGGGACCCTCATTTCCTGCTCTTGTCCTCAAAAATTGAACGCGTACAAAATAGAGCTTCGCGCTTCGTTACAAATACCTACGCCTTTCGGTCAAGCGTCACCAAACTTAAAGAGCAACTTAACTGGCACTTGCTGGCTTCACGACGAAAGTGCTTGCGATTAAAACTTTTTAGAAGTATTTTCCTACAGAACACACGCATTAACAAGGATAAGTATCTCCATAGTCCTGATTACATTTCCTCAAGGGTAGATCATTCGCTTAAAATAAAAGAAATTAGATGTAGAACAGAACTGTTTAAACATTCCTTTTTTCCAAAGAGCATTCATGAATGGAATGCCCTTCCTGAACTTGTGGTGACAGAAACCTCAGATGCCAGCTTTTCTTCTCTCCTATTGGACCTATAAAACTCCCTCAGTGTTCAATATCCTGTATTGTGTTTATTAGTTATACTTGTATCGTGTTTTCTGTTAGTAATGTGCTTGCTGATTGTATTCCTTTTTTTTGCAACAGATCTTTGATGTTTTTTGCATTTTTTTTGTGTATTGGTGCTTTCAAGCACTATGTTTTACTTGCGTTTAACAAGTGTGATGCAACCATCTTTTATGTATTTTAACCCCCCTACTGTAATGCCCTCTGGGCGATGTAGGTACTGTATAAATAAATATAAATAAATACCCAAAGTATGAAAGCCTGGGGTAATTACAGTAGTAGCTATACTGTAATTTGTTTCATCAGAATTTGGCAGACGGCAAAGGCTACGGTCTCGGTGAGTCAATACACACATTGGAGAGAGGCACATGACAGCATATCACCGGAGTGCTCGTCTGCACAAATTTGTCACACACCTTCGCTCCATCTCTCTGATTGGCTCGAGGGGGCTGTAGCGGTTGGCCTTTTCCAAGTTACGGTGATGCGAAGTATAGACAGCCCGCACTTTTAAAAAGAGTCTATTGAAGAGACCGAAAGGAATGGTAGTCAACATTTTTCAACAAGACTGCTGTCCAGGCAAAGGATGAACACAAATATGAATCATCTTATCCAGGTAATTAGAACAATTAAATAATTGACCGACTAATACAACGCACTCTTGATGGAAAAGAGTATAGCTGCAATAAATCCTACAAAACAGAAAAAATGCGCAGTTAACCTATGCATGCACCAAAACAGTTGTTCTTATAGCAAGTCGAATAGCTTTGAAGCAGGTGCCTGCAACGATTTATTCTTCCCCATACTCAATAAAACGCCAGCCACGTAGCTGAAAATAAGGGTGCACTTCGCACTCACACACACACACAAAAAAAAGGAAGAAAAGCGATCGAATGTAGAATCGTGGATTAGCACAAAAGGTTAAAATCGCAGGAGCTTCCTCGCTAAAAGTTGCTATGGTTGTTAGGTGACGGAGGGCTGAAACAACTTCCCTTAGGCCCTAACGCGACGTATACATTTCGCGTAGATTCTCAGATATTTCAACGTTCAAACAAAGCTAAGAGAATGCGAAAATTTCATGTTAAAAGCACTCAAAGTTCTATCGATCCTCGGACACATCCCGGAATCCAAGCACCGGTACGGCGATGCAGAGCTGATGCTGTCTCACAGGCGTTAATATCCAGATGATCCAGAGCGATCTTGCGCAAAAACGGTATAAAGTCTCATTCCTTCATATTTTCACATTATACCTGCGTCAGCGAGCACGAAGAAGCCCGAAGTCGTCGGAAAGCAGCTGCACATCATGGCTACCGCGCACCGAACAAACTCGCATCCGCCAGCTCTGGGCGCTGCCATCTTACCTGTGACGTCACGGCTCTTGGGAGGTCACGTGACGAGTGGTCACATTTGCGTAAAATATGGCGGCAACCGGGGGGGTGCCACTTCCGAACTTCCGGTTTATCACTCTAAGCCCCTCTACCTCGTTGGAGGAGAGTCACGTGACGGGCGCCCCGCAGCGGCGCGACGCCGAAACATATTTCTCTCGTGCGATGTGATGCCCGCTCGTTCTCCTCGCGTTCCTCGCTCTACCGCTTCTTTTCTCGTCGGGTTTGAAAATGATGCTTCGTGTCCTCGCCGGTGCAAAAGCTGTACACTGACGTCCAGGTTCCCCAAGAAATTCTCAGTGCTACCAGATCTTCGCGCTCCAAATCTGCAACCGCGCACTTTATGGCTCCATCGTCCAACTGACAGGTTTTGTGAGGATAGAGGAGGCTATGATATAGCAGATCCAGGCAGCGTCACCTAGCTCACGTATGCGCTGCAGCTACCACGCCTTGCAGCGTCTCACAGCGCCAGAAGGATTGTTGACTAAGTGAGTTTGTGCCTTATAGCATACTTTCTAAAGACAACGTCGGGAAATGGACGCAGCAACCCTTTTCCATCTCAAGTTTTAGCTGCGTCCTATAATTGGTTATTATTGAAGCCACCGCACAGAAGTCACGTTCACATTGTTTAAACTTTATCAGGCACTTCGCGACCCCCCTTCCAATATTTTGCGGTTAAAAATGTATTGTAATCGCTAGAGCATCGACAGTTCGAACGCAATCAGGGCACCCTAACAGTCAGCGGGCAAGGCCTGGGTGTGAAACAGCAGAGCGCTCCTCGCTGGCATTCACGCGTATGCGCGGCAGTGGCTGCACTTCGCTTCACATCTTGCAACATCGCTGTCCTGCCTGAACAAGAGATTTGTTGGCTTAAAAAGACCAAATATTAATCGGACATGCGTTCAATTCATCGTGGAACAGACACAACCAACGGGAGGCTGCATACATTTTGCTCCTTATGGTGTGAGTAAGTCATTGTGAAGCTACAATACTTCTGTGCTCTTTGGCATATTAAGAATGCCGAACAACAGTTCTCGCAGGGCCTTCTACTCTCTTAACTTTAGCAAAGCGAAAGCTAAAAGAAAAGAACCCGCCTCCTCTCCAAGGCTTCACCTTCTGAAGTAGAGAGTGTGGGGGGATTTGAGGGAAGAACTTGTCCTGCATTCTTAACCTCCAACAAACTGATAATCAGCTGCAGGCGTTTAACTTCTCTCTTGTCAATTACCTCTGGAGATGTGTGTCTTCTCTTATACGTCCAGCGAGGTCGATTGAAGAAAGGTATTATATATGCTCAGTTTAATTTTACTTCAGTTTCTGTTTGAGATATGAAATCGTTTTTAATTATATACAACTTTTACAGTGAAGGTATCGTTTGGTTCACAATGTAAAGAAGCATATTTGAAAAAATAAAATATTCGTGGAAGATCTAATACTGTTATTGTCTTTTCTAAAGCGATACTTTTTTATTAAACATAAGGAAATGTAATTCTGTCATACAATCGCCACCAGAAAAATCGATGATGTTCTCTCTTTCATATAAATTTAAGATCGATGAACAGGAAAGTCAACTCACAGCTTATGCAAGTTATAAATGAAACCAATGAACAGATAAAATGTATGAGACGCGGGTCGCACAATGGTGTTACACTAAATTCTTCTTGTGCCCATGTCGATATGCGCTTCAAAGTTCGGTAAGTTTGTGCGGGTCTAAAAAATACACTGCTGAAAAGTTTCCACCAGCGCTAAAAGGAAAAACACGGAGTGGTAGTAAGCCTTAGTAGTCAGATACAAGTTAAACAGCCCCTGAAAGAAAGAAAAATCTTTTTTTTATCAATTTAATTGGGGAAGATGTGTTAAAAAAGTAAGTTTAGGCAAGAAAAAAATTAGAGCAATATCGACGGCGGGCGACGCGATTTAGTCAGCAGTCAACTCCTTTCCATCTGTTTTCTTGCTCGGCATACTGGGCGCGTGGATGAGAGGTGGATGGGCTTCACCTTTACGACCAATATGGTCACACCGGAATGACCCGCAACGGCATGGACTTCGCACACATAATTGCAAATAAATCTCTCGCCGTCAATATTGCTCTCATTTCTTCTTTTTTTTTTCGGCGTAATGTTCATTTCTTGACACTTGTGTCCCAACCGACTTTAAGAATTCAATAGAAGCTCCTTTCAGACCGTGATTAGCACCACCCACTAGGGACGTCACATACATAGGTCGTGATGGCCACTGTCTTTTCTTTCTTCATCCTCGGAGTTACGCTATGCAGTGGCAAGTACGTCGTGGTATTTATGTGGAGCAGTTTTAACTAAAATTTGACCATTATCTGCGGCATATCTATTTTACTTGTCTACTGTCATTGGGTGGATAAGAACGGCAGGGTGTACCGAGAAAGGCACACACCACCGCTGTTCATCGAGCTAGAATGTCCCTCTCTGCAACCCACAGATGCGCGCGATTTATATAAAGAGAAATAAAAAAAATGATTTGCCCAAGAGATTTGATGGAACTCCCTCTATCCTTGCCCCTTTTGATTACGTAATCTCTGTCCTGCTAAACTCGGCGCACGTGTTACTGCTGCTTGTAATAGAATACAACGGATTGCGGACTATCTGATCCACTGAATTACGAATAAAGAAGAGAACACCAGCAAAGCTAAAGACATTCTGGTTTCTTTCTTATTCAGAAAAAAAACTGAGGATGAGGCTGCACGAGGATGTCAGAGTATTAAGTTCTGATTGGAAGCAGCAGTTCGCAGAAGGAAGGGATATATGTGTTTTACTCTACCCACTGTCTCCCTCCAACCAAAAAGTACAAGAGCGTCGTCTGCTCCTAGCCAATTGTATAGCGTTCGAACGCCGGACACAGGCGGTTGGAGTTTGAGCGCTTTCGAACAGTGTTAAGAGACAATTTCACGAGTGCCCCGCGATTCAACGCTCCCGGCGCTCTCCTTTTCTTGCTCTTCCACCGTTTATCTTCTTATAAAATATGAGCGAAACAGATAACAAAATTAAGTTTCGCCATATTTAGACCACCACGTGCTTTATGGGCGGTCAACACAGATAGTGACATAACGTTATTTAATGTCGCGTTATCTGGCGTTCACAATAAGCAAGTGGTTAAAAAAAAAAAATCAGTGAGTGTGAAGGTAAGCTGGTGATAATTCATAATAATGTAACAGCTGAGACTCTGTTGAGAACAAAACAAATCTTTCAATTCGGAGGAAAAAAAACAGGAGTAGGAGAACGTCCAGAAAGAGACGTACTGCGACTGCTGTCTTTTCCTTCGAATTGAAAGTTTTTTTGTTTTGTTTTTTCGTTTTTCCGCACCAGAGTCGTTGGTGTCAAATGATTATTAAGAAAGCGGCGGTGGCCCTTCAGCCATCATATTGAAGAAACAGATGAATGCAGTGTTTTTCTATCTTAAATTATTTCGCGTTTACGGTGTTTCTGAGTTCATGTTGTTGTGAACATCATAGGGCATATTTATAGCAACACGAGTGCGTTGTGCTGAGTAAGTAAAAAGTGAGTAAGATTGCTGAAGTCCCCGTTAACACAGAAAGGAAATGTCCACAAAAAAGTAACCCTTCCGGTCTCGTAAAGATAGTTATTATGAATCTCGTTACTGTTTACTCTCGCGACACGACTTGAACGTTGTACTCAAACACTTCGCGCCAAGGTGCTCAAAGATTCTGAAAGGAAGTCAGTGTCCTGGTCATAAATTTGTCAATGACTGATCCAAAGATGCCACACATTCGCAATATACTGCGTCATAATTTATTTAACTTCTCTCGAAAGTCGTTGTAGCACTTGCATTCTACGTCATGAGTATAAAAGGACGAACGGACTTGCGAGCACTGTTTAAAGTGAATGAGTTTAATCGTAATATCAAATGATATCTTGCATTTGATATCATTTGCTTTGATATCAAATGCAAGAGTGGTGCCGATGGACCACACAGACTCTTCCCTTCCTTTTTTTAAGTTCTTGCCTCCTTACAAATTTTACTGAGCTCTTTTCGGCGTCTGCAATATGACCGCTTTCCAGTTTTTTTTTTTTTTTTTTTCAGGTGTAGCTTTTAAGCCTTCTATCGAGTTTTTATTTCAACACACCAAATTACGCCCCTCTAATCCGGATCCACGTGAATTCTGAAACCCGGCGACGAAAGCAGGCAGAATTTCCGGCGGAGAACAAGATCGCTCTGGGACCATTTTTGAACGCCGGAAAAATATTTTTCTCGCCGCTAGCCAATCAGAGCGCACGGGGGAAGTGGCTCTTGCTGACGTCAGATCCCCGCTGACGAGCTGGCGGAGATAGCGACGAGACGCGCGTGGGCAAGGGGCATACATAGGTAAATTACTTTCAAAATATAATTTATTACAATTACAAATACTTTGCTTCAAAAATAGTTTAACTACAATTACTACTATGTGAAAGTAATTAATTACAATTACAAAGCACTTATAAAAATTAATGCAATTACTTTACAAATACTTCTTTCTGAGAGCGACCCGACTTGGTTTATATAACTTTAAACCGATTGTATAGAACGCCAAATATTTGTTCATTCCTTGCCCAAATGTTCGAGTAGGCTTTAAGCATCGCTGCGTAAATGTCACGTGTCGCACTTTCCTTTTATGAAATTTGTTAAAGTAATAATGGAACTGACAGTCTGGGGCAATGAAATACTACGATATTATATTTTTTTATAAATATTAATAATTAGTTCATATGCTGGAACGCCGGATCGCTGAAGACAAAATTGGGTTGACAGAGTTTTGTTAGCCCAGGAAATAAAAATGCGGCAATTAGTCCTACATGAATATTTCAAAAGTTTTCACATAAAAATAAAAATCAGACACAGAAATACAACCGCATTCACGTAAAAACATCATGGTATGGTAAATTAGTTACATTGAGTTGAAATTATAATGGCTCAGAAATGTATAAGAACCGAATCGGGGCTCCCGAAGCATTGGTAACAATATTCGGAGGTGCGAGGTCAGTCTCCAAGATGCTAATGCAAAAAATATACGGAGTAAAACCAACAGGGAATGAACTTGAAAATACTACAGATACAAATATGCGACAATACTGGAAGAAGAACGTCAAAAACTGGCAAAAAAACTTCATTGACAATTAAAAGTACCCAGCTCAACTGAAATCCGTAGCTCAATTCTTTGTACTTTCAGTATTTTGGCATGTTTACGATATTTTTTTCTGCTCGCACAGCAGACGGCGCAACACGGCTCCGTTGAGGTAGACTCTAAAGAGGACTGTCTCTCAACCCGCAGTGTTAGCAACAAAACAACAAACAATGCCACACTATTTATGTTGTGCGTGTGTGGGAGTTCATGTCTTCCTGCGAGTGTTTCACTGAGAGCTAGACCACTTGTGCGAGTGCTGAGGCTTTCAGAGAGGTTCCGTCGGCGCAGCAAAGTTTTGCAAAAGTAATTGTAAATGTGCCTGAAATTTTGCATTCATTGACGCTAGAAGGTAATTAAATTACAATTACAATTCCTTCTGGCCGAAAATAATTAATTACAACTACAAATTACAAAAGAAGTAATTAAATTACACTAATTCAATTAGTGTAATTGAATTATTGCCCTGTATGGCAAGGAGGAGGTTTGGGAGCTCTCGTCAGCTCCCCTCATCTGTTCGGAAAACTGCGAGAAGCTCGCGCCGCGTACTCCGCTGGCGGCAACAAATGTGAACGGCCCGATCTTTTTACGGCGATCGAATCTAGTAGGCGCCGAGTGCTTATTTCGTAAGTGTGAACGAGCCATTAGTATAAAATATTTCGAGTCGATGTTTTTATATCGCTAAAACCTTTTATGTTCGACCTTCTCAGTCGCCGTGCGATTTCAGTATAGAGTGTGCAATACAAAAAATGACAAATTTAGACCTGCAAAATGTGAGAAAATGTAGGCAAGTCAGCCTAAACGAACTGTACGTTACGCTTAAAACGTGAAAACCGTTGTATGCCTCGGCGAAAGCCGACGGAGGTTGTCGCCCACTCAGGACGTTCCGGATATCAATACGGCAATTGCGAAGTAAAAAAAAAAGTAGCCTTCCCAGGGGAGGACTACGTTCTTACAATAATAGAGCGTATCATAGAGAAAGGAAGCAAATATTCAGAGTGAAGGAGAGATATTTTGCCTGACGCAACCAAAGCAACTTAAATTTTGTAAAAAACGCAACAAAAACACGCTAAACAGTACGACACGTAAGTAGGCTTACCTAACCTTTTTTTCTTTTACTTTTAGCTCGTTTTTTTCTTGTTTTTTTTATCAACAAGTGATATTGAAAGTGAATTTTCGCTCATCTGCAAAGTTTATTCTACTCATGGTGTTCCCAGAACACGTTTCTCGTCGCGACATTAATAATGCATACATTCCATCACTATCTGCGCAGCTTTCCGCGAATTCCGCCTTCAAAAATGACCGGAGCGTGAGAGGAACAAAAAAAAAAAAGCAACCAGATGCTGAAATAAACCCGAGGCACAACTACGGCCCCGCCAGGTCAAAGTGTAATGAGGGAGCAGAGTGCGCAGCCCGCGCAGTCGTCTATTGTCGTCACTAGGCCTGGCGAATTCCTTCCTCAAAATAGACGGACCCCGCGCTCGTTACATGAATAAACGATACGTCGCGACGCGCTCTCACCAAGCAGATTACAAGGTGCAGCGAAGTGGCTGCTCTTTGGCCCCTCGTCGGGAAATACTGCACTCCGTTTCACCTTACCCTGGGACCGGCAGAGGACGCTACAAGCCATTGGAGCCAATCAAGTGCCGTGTGAGAGTCGCGTGTCCCCCGGAAGAGACTGATCGACGCGCGAGGCATGTATTCACGTGATGCGTTCACACCGCTGGATTGGCGGGAATGGCTCGTAGCGTCCGTCGCGGTACATCGTAAGCTATAACGAAGTATAGACCGGAAAAGTAGCGTCAGCAATTGCCAACGGTCACATGATTAAGAAAATATGTGCCTATGCCCTAGTGAGAGCAACTTTTTTCCTGTTTGCTCGAATAGGAACGCGTACAGAAGAGGACTGTGTCTCCTTGTGGATAAAGCCGGATTTGCAGCCACGGAACCGCTACAACCGGGACCTTTTAGCAAACCGTTACCGTGTTCCGCGTACCGCACTGCCGCAGCCTATGAAGCAGGCTTTTAAGCGCGCGCACGGGTGATACCGCGACCGCTGCGCGGGCGTTTATAAACAGGTTTCAAATGTTCCGTTAGTGCGGTACGCGGAACACGGTAACGGTTTGCTAAAAGTCCCCAGTGCAATGTACAAACCGTATGCGTAGTAGATAGGTCCCCGGATTCTTGACGACAGCGAAATGGATTGGACTTAATAGTGTGTTTGTGACGCGATAGAACCTTCGGAGCTATTGAAATCCACCCAGGAAGCAAAACTGATAACGCCAAATATTTTCAATGAAAATATTTGGCGTTATCTCGAGCCACCAACTGCAGGTGCGGAATATGCGACTGAAACAATTTCGTAGGTACCGGTACCAGCATAATCTAAATTATGCTTGGTATGCCATGTTTCAGAGGTATGCACTAATAAGAAAATAAGTAAAATAACTCTGCGTCTTTCTGGTCAAATTCAAAATTATGTAACTGTGACTAGTAAAACTTGATGCCCCAAACATATTAGTCACCTGACAAAACATGACCAATGTCCAGGAACGCGTCTTCTTGGTGGATGGTGTAATATAGTACATAATGGTGTAATATAGAGATGTCTTGAGTGTTGCCCCTTTTTTGTCCGACGTCTCCGGTTCTTCAATGCTGTGTAACATCAACCTGATCGCCTGCCTGCTCACTCTATCTTCAACAATATACAAGGTGAGAGAATGCAGTGCGCATAATTTCCATCAAGATGATGAAGTAAAACCTAATTCTCCTACAATTTACACACAAGATGATTTGTTGGAATAAAATTTAACTAATCAAGAATGTGCTATATGTAAGAGCTCAGCTTGTAATAACTGTAATATCTAATTACGGTTTGCAAAATTGGTTTCATTAAAAAAAGCGAATCCACAGAAGCGTACGTAAGGAATATTGAAATAATAAATAGGTGCGTGGTTGTGTCGCGACAACAGTTTGCTCTTACGAAGCCAATGTTTCATTTTGAGTTCAGACTAGACACGCGACATATTTTGGTTGCAATCGTAGCCACTCGGAAAGGGCGCCCGCCGGTTCCGGCATAAAGGCCGACTTGATAACAACTTACTGCGTGCCACCTATCGCGCAGTATATTCTGATTTTAGTGCTGCGTAAAGTACATCTAAAACATACTTGAAGTAAAGCACAAAGTAAACGAGAGGTCATTTACTATCGGGGAAAAATAAAATGCGAACAGAGGAGCGCGTGGCTCGAGGTACAGGCTGCGCCACCTGGAAGAGAGCCTAGGGGCCAGGGTGCGTGGCCTACTACGATGTGTTCACGCCACTCGCTCAGCGCTCCTCAAGCTTCGGCAGCCCGCCTCTTAGTATACTGAGTTTACTAAGAGGCGCTATCACCGCTTAGTATACTACCGCCGCTAGTATACTTAGTATACTAGCGGTGATAGCTTGAAGCGTATAGGCTGCAAGCTATCACCGCTATCTTTGCTTGCTCAGCCCGTGCGGTGCGAAGAAGCTCGCCGCAAGCGTCGAGGGAGCAAAGATAGCGGTGATAGCTTTCAGCGCACTGAGAGGCGCACTGCCGAAGCTTGGGGAGCGCAGAGCGAAGGGCGTGAACACATCGGAGTAGGCCACGCACCCTCGCCCCTAGGCTCACTTCCAGGTGGCGCAGCCTGTAGCGCGAGCCACGCGCTCCTCTGTTCGCATTTCATTTTTCCCCGATAGTACTTGAAGTAAAGTAGTAAGTATACGGGTTGCAATGTGCTTGAAGTAAAGTAGTAAGTACACGGGGTACGATGTACTTGAATTAAAGTACTATAAATACAATTTACTTCCAAAAAGTATAAGTATACTCAAAACAATCTTTCATGGTGTCCTTCGACTGTATATACAGTGTTTTCCTTTTAACAATTAGCAATGAGTTTCACCTGAATATCTAATGTACTCTATCAGAATACATTAGAAACTAATTTAATACTCAAATAGTTTGTGCAAGGATTTTTTGTTTTTTTTGTTAACCGGCATGCATTGCTTTAGAAATAATCAAAGCTGCATCATTTTTTTTAACGGAAATGGCGGCAAATATTGGATAAAGTCCACTGGACACAGAGTAGTTGTTTTAATCTCTCTAACGAAATGGTTAACGCAAAAAAAAATTATAAGTCACGCTTTTGTATCGGTCTTATTCCGCCATTCATTTCCTCAAGAAAATGATCAGATAATGTCTCGAAAGACGATAGCGCGTTTTCACATTACGATATGCCATTTGTTTGGCTTTCAAATTTGGGGATTCTACTTCGAAGTCGGGAGTAGTACCTTCCTCAAAGAGTTCGAGAACAAATGCGTTAGTAAAGTGCGAGTACATGTCCAGAAAATGTACTTCAAGTAAAGACCAAGTTTTCTAAACCTGTTTGATTTAGTCCATGAAGTACTACTTCTCGGCACTGCTTTTTTGTATGTAAAAACATTGGAGAAATTATTAAGGTTTCCCGAACGATCTTCTAATCTTGGAAGATCTTCATATTCTGATATTCGGGAAAAAAGACAGCGCAAAGAGGTCACTTTTGCGTTACCCTTTAGCACACGATTCTTCAAGTTCAGCACAAACTACGGAAGCACGAGATGAGCTTCAGAGTGGATGTAGCATTTTGTTGCCTCCTTTGAGTGAGGTTGCAGTGTGTACTCCTTCTGTAGTCGGCGAGAGTTCCTACGCTACGGAGAGGAGGGGACAAGCACGTTTCTCAAAAGAGTCGTCTCCTTGAGCTACGATAAAGAAAGAAACGCGTCTTCGGCACTGATTCCGGAGTTACTTGGCCTCACTCGCGACTTGTCCACACCCGCACCTCAAAGAAGGGTTCTTGCAGTGGGGTCTCGTGAACATTTTAGGGAATTTTGGTTCCTTCATCTAATCCACTTCCCCCTCCCCACTCTGCCTAAGTCACATGCTCTCCCCTTTTTGCAAATATCAGCCCATTTTCCAACATCTTATTGCTTTTTATGTAGGAATATTTGTTGACAAGCAAACCCACCACTGAAATTTGGTCAAGGAGCGTCAGATTGACGCTCCTTGACCACGTGACGTGGTCAAGGAGCGTCAATCTGACATCTCATGTGCCAGTCTTGAAAATGGTCTGTCTCAGGCCGGAACGTCGACCAACTATACCAATAATATGTTTTAAAAACTCCAACAACCGTCTCACGTCGTGCGTTTTCTTGCGTATATACTTTTCGTCATCCTGCGCTTCGTTTCTCTCTCTCTCTCTCTCTCTCTATATACATATATATATATATATATATATTTATGTATATATTAATTTTCTCGAGAAACATATGATGCTTTTTCTTTCTTTTTTATTCAGGTTATAAGATTGCGCTTGGTCGGCTGAGCGCGCACCCTGAGTAAGAGAACACTAACAAGCGTATCGGAAAAGCCACATAACTGCTTCTCCCAGTACCTTGAATATATGTGTTAAAGGCTGCTAGGCGTTCGTGGGGGCAGGAATCAATTAAACGATTAATGAATCAGCTATTTTATTGATTTCACCTGGTGTCCTTTTGTGCACCTCTAAAAACAATTGCAGTTAAAAACTTATAATATATGAATATGTATTTAGCCCGGATGTAGTCGCTTCCAGGGGAATTAATTTTTTCAGGTATTGTTCTGGAAACAAGGCCAAGCAAGGTTCTCCAAGGCCAGGTTTCAAAATATGTAAATAACTCTTCATTTTAAAATTAACGACTTCATTGGTTCAACAACGTGTCCACGAAGGAAACAGCCCAACTTACTTAACGACACCAGAAGTACAATCATTTATTTCGTTTAACAGTCGCTCTAAGTGTGCCACGCAACATTCTTACATAATAGGTGGGTCAAACCGCAATAGCTTTTTTTACGTTAAAAGTAGGGCAGAAGGCATATGGAAATAATATTTCTGCTATGATCGCTCATTGTTAACCGTTTGTGTGTGCAGACACATTGTGTCACTTTAAACGCAATGACTGAAACTACTGAAAGGATCTTTGCTAACGGCATAAACTGTAGTCAGGTATATCGTAAGAATTTTGCCAAAAGGCCTTCCCAAAGTCAAGTTACCACCAGAGGGTGCTCTTCCGAAAAGCAAAACAGTCCGCAACCGAGGTGTACGTCGCGCTGCCGTTGCGTATCTCGTCATCGCTATTGCCTTTTCCAGTTTTTCCGAGAAGCTATCGGTTTCCCCGACTGGCACGAGGAGGCGTTGATCTATTGTATTTTTAACTCGTATACGAATATATAAATGCAGATAGTAGGACTATTTAGGCCAACTTGGAACTAAATCTAAAATAAAGTTACTTACAAAGAAATAAAAAATAACATCCGGTCAAACTGTTGAACATCAAATATCTTGAAAACCGTAGGCTTAGGAAAACAAAACTGGACAACACATTCGTTTGTGCGTGTGCTGCCCACATTTTTTACCTAATGCTTATGTCTCCAAAACATGTTCATTCGTCCGTGTGTATGCCGCTACCTGCTTTCTGAAAGTGAAGAAATGCTATCGCTTGATGTCGAAGCGCTTTATGAAGTCTGGAATTACAGTCAGTGCGCTGGGGATCTGGAGGAAGTTTACTATGATGAATTTAACCCGATACTGGGGAAGGTGGGAGACTTACTGGAATTCCACTGTAAAATATTCTTCCTACTTTTTCTCCACTCGTGGGTTGAAATAATCATCATGAAACATGCTGAAAATCCCATTCGGAATTTATAGGTGGTGTGATCAAAATGTTCCGGAACTGAATTTGGTAGAGTAAAAAGAGGCGTGTAGCGCAGCTCCTAATATGCACAAAGCGACGCCCCTTGGTATAACGAGATACGAGAGTCCCTTCTTTAGACAGATTCTCGCACATCACGGTGCTGCACTCTTTTACGCTACGAACAAGATACGAGAGTCCCTTCTTTAGACAGATTCTCGCACATCACGGTGCTGCACTCTTTTACGCTACAAAATCAGTCTCGGAACCTTTTGAACAAACCTCGTAACAACTGCAAGGTAAGCGTAACAAAAATATCAGTTGACGTGTGGAAATAATGCTCGCCTATTCCTATTGCTTAATGTATTTTAATCAAATGTTATTGCGTAAGGTTTTCGTCATTTGTCATTAGCCTAACGAACATGTTAAACTACAGGATTACATGCATAAAAAATCACTAAAAGAATGTGAAAAACTATCCATTCTACGAATTGCACGAAATGCCCCGGAAAGAAAGGCTGCGGACAGCCAACCATTCCCGAAAGAAACGTCAAAACTGTGGTTTGAGTAGCCAGTTCCACGGCAATAGGAATGATTGTTGATAATAATTACGAAAGATTATCTCATGCACACGTGCATATTATTCCAATGACCAAAAACAAAAACAAAAAAAAAACACTGCAGAATATATGTTTCTAGACGAATCCAATGACGCACGTCCAACCATTTGAATACGGGCATGCTGTAGCCAGCGGAAGCATAAGCAACGCAGCACGTGGCCTATTATCGTTATACGCCTCTTCTTGCTTCGTGATTGATTCCTTGGCGGCCTTATGGGCTAACGCAGCAATCCCATTAGCTACGGAGCAGTAATGAGATGTTCGAGGCTCGTCTGTAGCGGGCATAGCGGACACACATTTTCTTTTCAGCCTCATTAGAATTTCAAAATGGACAAGCTCGATATTATACCCCGTTTCATCTCAAGTCAGAGCCCTTCTAAGGCTACGAGCCAATAGGGCCAAATAAGCTGTTTGGAAAGCGCCAGATCAGGACATTTGTCTTATATATTTGGGCGTGTTACTGCCAACCGATCAAACCAAGTGCCATGATTGATTGCGTCGTGATATCGGGTTTTAGTTTGTGCGTTTGTGTTCTTTTCATGTCGGAAGTAGCAGTTGGCCCCTACTCTGATTGCAGTTGAAACGGAGCATAGAAGTCACCAACCTTCCCACCGGCACCGCGCGTGTTACCTGATGCCTGCCCTGTCCATCAGCGAACTTAGAATCTTCTCAAAATTTTGATAACAAGCAACCTCTACAACGTCTTTTTCTTTTTCTTTTCTCTCTGTTGAACGCGCAGTCTCGTTTGGCGAGACACGCTTGGAGTCCGCATAAAGGAGGATTTTCGTTTCTTTCTCGACTCGTGTTTAATGGGTGCCTCGGGACTTCTCGCCTTAACCTTTCGTTTTGAACGCAATATTTATAACCGAAGCCGCCGTTAAAGGAAACTTTAACTCTAAGAAGCTTTAAGAACCTAAAATCAAATGTAATTCATATTTGTACAGAAAACTAATTCTGTGAACGCCAAACAAAACAGCAAAACAACAAAAATCAGTTTCTTCAAGCCAAAAGCATTTAGTTTTTGCGGGAAGAATAATAAATCCTGCAGCTGGTTGATACAATCGTTAGAAAGAGTTTATTCGTTTCCCGCTTCCTGTCGTTATCGGGGTCCGTTTGAGTTGGTTATGTGTGGCCAGCCAGGTTACCCCGATGCTTTTATGACCCAGAGTTTGTTCCATTCTGAATTTAAAGAAAAGGGGGACACTGCATCTATGCCTGATTAAGAGTTAAAAAAATGAAAGCCGTTTACAACTCCCAGTAACGCCGGATTACAGCGCAGCTCTTGAGGAAGTGGATGGAAGGGTAATCAGGGATAGGTGACTCCTTGACTTCAGGTGGTCTCAGGGGGGGGGGGGGGGGGTCACGTGACCTGGGGGGGGATCACGCAACCCGGGGGGTCACGTGACCTGGGTGGTCACGCGACCTTACGGTTACGCCGACGGCGACGCCGAAGCCGACAGCGACGCCGCTCAAGCCGGAAACGGGAGCCTAAGAGCTGCGCTCTAAAATGCACACGTGGGAGGGCGGGAAAATTCTGTCATTGCAAGTAAAGGCACTGGTACGCTTCGGTAAACTGATGCGTACAAACGAGCGAGATCTATGGTTTGGTGCAGGTACACTCAGCGTAAATATGGGTTGGTCCAGTTTTGTGCCAGCCCCGAGATGCAAACTAAAGCGTGGCGTGCCTCTAGTGAGATAATCTATAAAACTGACTATGATAATAAGAAAGGTTGCCGTTTCGACTTTCTTTGTTTTTTTTTACTGTTAAAAAATTTAAGGTTTTTTTTTTTTTTTTTTTGACCCCCAGCACGAACGCCGTTGGGTCAAATCACACTACCCCACTATCTACTTATTTCGTTTTTTATGACAACAGTTTTTTGTCTTTATCTGTGTCAAAGGGCATCGTGTTTTAAATATCAAGATGCGTTAGACCATTAGACGCCTCAGTGAGACCAAAAGTTTTTTTTTCTAACATTATTAGGTATATTAAAGCTGCTGATGTTTTTACAAAATTTGACAGCTCCGATTCGTTGACGTAAAATTGCATAGTCGTCTAGGTATATCTACCGGACTGGTTCTGATGACATCGTCGTATGAATTGAATTTTTGAGTTTCAATGCGATCCATTCTTGCAAGTCATAGTCTTTATTGTCCTCAAATGGGGGCTCGACGACGGCGGAGAAGGCGACATAAAGGAGACATGAAAAGAAAAAAAAAAACATTTTTTTCTGAACAGCTGGATGCTAAAAAGTCATAGAACGAAATTACAACAAAAATAAAGCATTTAAATAGCTATATTTACCGCACGAAACGAATTTGTAGTCGGCACCCTCGAGCGCCGAGAAAAAGAGGCTGCTATTTAGCACATGACTGGCCGCTATTCGTCACGTGGCGCTTGGGCTCTTTCGGGAGCTTCCTGTTGTCTCTAGAAGTTGCTTATTCATCTTCATTTGAAGTGCAACACCCAACGAAGATTAATACGTAAGTCCCGGAGCCCAAAGGAAGCTTCTGAAAGAGCGCAATCACCACATGAAAGACCTTTGCGCCGCTCTGAGATTGACGGTGATGGCGGCTGCTGTGCTCCCTTCCGGCGGTGGCGCCATGGAGAAACGCCTTGAATCGGCGGCGCACCCCAATTCCTACTTTTTAAAACGTGTTGACGATATTGTGGGGATCGCAATGCTGGGGGCGTAAACAGTGTGATCACTAGAATTTTGTCGGCAAGCTCGGCGATCCCCGTGGTAATGTTTTTTTTTTTTTTTTTTCTTAAATGTGGATTATACGCTGAACGCGATCATCGCGTAAGCATGTGATTTTAACTCGTGCCAACCAATGCCCCGACATATGTATAATTAGTGAATAGAGCCCAATCACTGCACTGACGCAATTAGTCAGACCTTAACAATCTGTCGAACTCAAAACGTGCCCTGTGCTGTGCTAACCCAATCTCCTGTTAATGAGAACCATTGGCAGCACATAATCGGCTCCAGGTCATGCGGCCGCTTGTACTGGTTGCGAATTTTGGGCGGAAACGCTTTTCGTTTTCCTCAATTTTCTTTTGCGACTGTTATTGCCCGGAAAGAAATAAACTAAAGCGTGTTTGATAAATTCTGCATCTTGAGAAATAATTCTAAGCGGTATTTACTGAATGAGAAACTAAGTGTTAAATGGTGCCTTTAAAAGGACACAAAAATATTAACACAAAAGTTAAACGCACATTTCTTTTTTAATGGAAATAAAATTGTGAGCGCAGTATCTACGCCGCCAGACGCAATATAGGTAGTGAAATCCATGCTAGACTCTTCGCCGATTAACGAATAGCTACGCTCATTTTGTCGGCTCTCGTGAGTTGAAGAGGTGATTGACGTGGGTGGTATGTTTGTTATGAAATTGTTTCTCCGTGCCGCAGTATTCATCTATTCGACATACTTGTATGTTTGAGAAACAACCTATGAAGGGTCATTATCGTCTTTAAAATTGTGTCGAGGTCTTTTTTTTTTTTTGCTTTGGCTTCAAACTATAACAAACATGGCTGGCGGCTAATGTGGCAAGCGGTTTCACACGCCATGTAACTTGTTGAGCTCGCCTATTTTTATGAGTGCGAGTGGTTCCGCGCCCATCGAGGTTTTGAGAGTCAACCCACGTTTTTTGCAGAAAACTGCCGTAAGTAGACGGCACTGGAACGCGGGCTTGTTTTCGTGGCGGGACTGGCGTAAGCTTAGCCTCCTACGTTTGCTTTTTTCCTTCATCTGGCTTCTTTTGTTCGTTGGCTCTTTTTGCTGCTGAATAGAAGTGTAGGTTCCCTTAAATCGGCCACGCTACTTTGAGATATAGAGCAAGCATCGTGATGGCGACCATCGTTTTAGTATTTGAGAGGAAACCTGCACAGGTTAAAATTACCAAGCTATTTGGCTGGCAAAAGTTGCGTGTTCGTCTCGCATCAGATTTGTCCAGGTATCTTTCCATCATTGCGCTTCACAAGGAGCGTTGCTCTCAAGTTTTGAGCACTAAATTTGCTTGCTATAAAGTGAATATTTTTAGGCCGCATTCAAATCGCCTGTCATGACGCTCACCTACCTCACTCGCGAACGCCGTGAGAAAAAAAAACACACAGAAAATTTGAAAGGATTGTACATTGATTCTGTCGATTATTTTACTTCTTTCGGTGGCTTTTTACAGCATATTAACAGACACTGACAGACGCTTCTTTTAGTTTGTGGCTCGTCCATAATGGAGAGCTAGAACACAACTCTCAAGGTCGCATCTTCTGCGCGTTGCTGACGGTTTTCAACGAGGGCCGAATAGCAGACGGACGCAAGCGATGGCGGATGCGGATACGCGGCTTTCATGCCCACGTCTAACTGGCGTTCAAAGTGGTAGTACAGTATGTTCTCATAGCGGACAATGCCGACGCCGGGCGTCTGCCCACTCAACTAGCAGACGGTGTCAGATGGAAGTCTAGACGAACAGGACATTACAACAGGGATACATTAGGCTCATGTACGTGTTCAGCCGGGCAGCCAAGCCAATCCAGCAGTAATCGATGTGGCCACCGTTTTGTGCCCGGGGCCTGGAGTGGGTGGTGAACTTTCCCTACATATAACCTAACGTCGCAAATAGTGCGGAAAACAAATTTTGTGAAATTTGTTTTGGAGAATATCTGTCCGATTTAAGCCCCTTAAACAATAGTTTTCTTTTTATTTCACTGTTTATTTAAGCTGGAAATGTTTCTCCGAGAAAAAATCGGAAATTCTGCATTGTACGGTACACCAGAATATAATTAAATATCGATAAAACCTAATTAAACATTAACCTAATTAAACATCAATAAATAAAAAGACTTTTGTAGGTATTTACCTTAAATAATTTCAAATATTCTTCTAATAAAATTATCTAGGAAGTGGTAGCGGAGCGTTGCCGCAGGATACTGCCCAGAACGGCGTTACTACCGAAAGCTCGCGCTGCTCCTTCGCAGTAGACTCTTCAGCGTGGTCCAGGAGCGTTTCCATTTCCCCGGTAGCCTGAGGCAATGCTATGCTGAAATTGCCTATGAGCATTCTAGAAACGGAAACAATCGACATGTCCTGGAACCAGAGTTTTGAGAATTTTCTGCGATTCTCTTGTTTTTTTGTTGTTGTTTTTTTTTTTTGGTTTTTTTTGCACAAGTCGTTTAGCACTAATGGGATACTGAACCAAATATTTCAGGGTCCAGAATAAGTGACGCACTAGCTTTCCACGAGCCAGCAGCCGCCGGTGTGCGCAAACACACGCATCGAATTTGACGTCATTGTCTTCCATTCACGGTCAAGATGACTAAGAAATGTATGGGTTCCGGGCCAAAGGAGGATAACGACAGGTTTTCCATCTCCAGAAGTGAAAACTGCGTGCATGTTAGACCAATTAATCGCCTACCTTTTATACCGGACCACACTGTAAAGATAAAAACCTGTTTTTATACTCCTCCCCAAAGCCGACACATTTCACGCTCATCTTAAGCGTGAATAAAGGACCACGACGTCAATTTTGTTGCGTGCGCTCGCGCACACTGGCGGCTACTGGCTCGTCGAAAGATCGTACTCCAGATATTATGCGCGCTGAAATGTTTGTTTCAGTATCCCTTAAATGAGGAATTCTGCCGCACATTCTGCCAGACACTGTGAGAATACCACCAAACCAGACAAGGGGTGCGCCTGTCTCTCAAACGACGCAAGTATCGTAACTGACAAAGCATAAAGGGCAGGGAGGCACTAATGTGGCGATGCAGGCGAGTTGGTTATGCATGTTGAAAGTAGTGAAAGCGCTTTCAATCTTTCTCAGTGGCTGAGAAACTTCTGAAGAAGTTCAGGGGCAAAAGCCAAAAGGACAAGCAAAAAAAGAGAGCAAGACCCCACGTGATGCCATACTTACACAGGGTATCACACAATATAAAAAAGTGTCGGAAAGGTTCGAGGTACCTCTGGTATTTTCAGCACCACGTAAACTGGCTCAACTATGTCCGAGGATAAAAGAAAAATGCAAAGATAAGCGGTATTGCACAGTGAAGCACGTAAACAAATACGTGGAATGTGCGGTGGGCGTGGTCTATAAAATTCCATTGGGCTGCGGCAAGGTTTATATAGGCCAGACCGGAAGGTGCTTGAATGAAGCGTTGCGTGAACATGCTTTATCACTGCGTTCAACAACAAGAGCCCATTTACACATACATTGCAGAGATTGCCGCTGCATTCCCAACTTCCAAGGCACTACAATCGTTGGGAGAGGTAAAGAAAAGGTGGCGAGGGAGGTACTGGAGGCTTATATGATAAAGAAGGAATATCCTGATAAGTGTATCAGTCAACCCTCACTTTTCCTTCGCAAAAAGGAAGTGTACTTTATTGACACGTGTGGTGGCCGAGTCATTGATGACTAGTCACATTTGTAGTATTTGTGTCTTTTGCTGGTTTTATTTTGCTGTTTCTATTTTTTCCAATAAAAAATTCAGTTAATAATAAGCGCTCGTCTTGTTTGCCTCTCCGTCTCCGTCTTCGTATTCGTCTTTATTGTGCGCTTTCATTATTTTCAACAGGGAGGCACTTCAGTTGTCCCGTCTCTAGCGCGTGATCCTTACATGGACGAAGCTTCGGTGTCTTTCCCACCTCCCGCTCGTGCGCGCAGCCGGAGCACGGTATGGAGCGCTTGCTAGAGACCAGGCGTTAGATATCATACACACACAAGCATATACCTCTGCCCTTCTCATTTTTTCAAAGACTATAGTTGGTCCACGCAGCGCCACCTAACTTTCTTCAGCATCGCGGCTAGCGCGTTCGTGCAGTGTCTCCTGTTTAGCGGCCACTCTTTCCGAGCTTGAGCTAATTTTCCGCTTGGGGCGGGGCATCAATTCATCACCAATGAGGTCATGCTCAGGCGGCCATGTCTTGTAGCGGTATTGGCCGGAGTCACCTGTTCAGGATTGTGCGTCTCACTGGGTGATAGGGATCAGCACGGATGTCGACCGTTCGTTGGTTTGAAGGAGCGCCGTTTCCGGATTAGCGTCCGCACAAAGTACAACTCGTTTCGCCACTTCCCGAAGATTTGGCCGATTCCTGACTACGAGGGTAGATTGAAAAAGTTTCCGGAATGAAAATAAAAACAAGATATATCTGATTTAAGTTATAATTTTTTTTTGAAATAATCCCCCTGAAGCTCGACACACTTGGTCCAGCGTTTCTACAGCTTTTTGATTCCCTCCCGGGAGTGACGTACTTCCAGATCCCCAAAATACCTGTACACAGCCTCCATCACCTCTTCATTCGACGAAAATCTCATTCCCGCGAGGAATGCCTTTAGCTTCGGGAAGAGGTGGAAGTCCGAGGGAACCACATCAGGCGACTGTGGTGAATGCGGAGGGAGTTTTAACTACAGTTCTGTCAGTTTTTGCTGAGTGACTGCTCTTCAATGGGAGGGGGCATTGTCCTGGTGAAAAAAAGAAAAAAAACCACCTGTATCTTGTCCATTCATGGGCGTTTCCCTTAATTTTATGGTTTCGTGTGTCCAAAGTGAGTTTTGTAGTACTGACCAGTAACAAGTTTTGCATTTTCAAGATAATCAATGAGGAAGATTATTTTGGCATCACCCAAAAATACTGATGCCATCACCTTGCCAGCCCACAGAATGGTCTTTGCGTCCTCAGAGCGATTCACCGGGCCCAGTTCATTCGCACGATTGAGGTCTTCTTTCTGGCGTGTAATGGAGAACGCAAGTCCCGTCCATTGTTACAAGTTTACGCTTGAAATCCGTTGGATTTGCCTGAAACACTTGCAAATTGTCGGTTGTCGTTCGGGGTCGAATTCGTTTTCGCTCCGGATTGATCAAGTGCTGCACCGATCTTACAGAAAGTCTCTTTAATCACAATTCATTGTGTAAAATATGTACAACTTCTTCAGAACAAATACACACTGCTTCCTTAATTTCACGCACTTTTATGCGGCGGTCTTTCAAAACCAAGTCTTGAATTTTATCCTCAATTTCTGATGTGGTATCTGTTTTTGGACGTCCTGAACGTGGACGCTTGATGTTGGAAACCCAAACACTCACGGTGGAAAGCGAAGGGGATGAGTCCTCAAAAACACAATTCAACCTGGATTTGACTTTATTCGCAGTGTTTCTCTCAGAGTAAAAAAAAAAAAGAAAATTATTACCGCTCGCACTTTGTGTGTGATAGTGTGGTGGCAGCTATGCTTTCGCCGGACTAGTCGACCGCCTTACTTTTAAAAACTTACCTCGCTCTCTGCACGTAGCTATTGGCGGGGTCGTGATCACGCGGGGAAAGATCGACGCACGACTCGTATTTCAACGAGCACGTTGCTTCCACCGGAATGTCAGCTTAGGAATTGAAAAAGTACCGCGCGGGGCACGTGACTTAATGTAACGTTTGAGCTATGAACCTGCTGGTAACGCTACTAGATTACCTCAGTCGGAAAACTACCGCGGAGAGGAGCACTCCTCCTCACTCACTGCAGTCCGCCTCCCGTCGTATGAAGCGCCATCTAGATTTGCGTTCCAGAACTGTGGGATTCATAGAGTACGGTGGAACGCCATCGAGACGATGCGGTTCGAATCGTACGTATTCTCTAGAATACACTGCAGTTACCATAACAGCGATCCGCCGCGTCGAACATCGAAGGCTAGCCGTGGTGCGAGAAGGGGTGTACTGCTCGTGCAAGCAGCATCTTTGAGGAGTTCCGTAACTCAGCTACTCTAATAGCGTTGCCTGCTGGTGAATAACAGCTCATCATAAAGGTCACAAAACAAATGCGGCATTACTGACTCCTAGCCGCTCCCGAATATGCGACTTTTCTCGTATTGAAAAAACAGCACGACCGGGACGAGGGAAAAAAAATAAATACAATGGAGTCCTACAAACTTGCCCAAATGTCGCTTCCAGTAGCCATTACTGTTATCCTGGTAAATTTAGGGCGATGTGGTTGTGCGCAAATGAGTTGATAAGTGACGGGTATAGGCCATGTCGGTTAAAAAGGTTTGTGAAATTCACCATAAAGAAGGCCTTATTACTTTAAATTCAACCATCAACTGGCTTACTTGGCCAAATATAAACCCATAATATGGTTTGTGCTTGAATGCCAGCCAAGTAAATGTTAGGGAAGTTATTAAATGATCAAGTCTAACTGATGTAATTCAAAGGATGATCCGGTTTGTAAAGTTGGCTAAAAAAAACAAACCCGGTACAGCATAACTTTATCTCAGAGCAATCGAGGTGCATATTTTCCAATATGTATGTCCTAATTTTCTTACTTCTAATTTATGTTTCTTTCGCGATTTATTTGTGCCATTTCTAAACATCAAGATGGAGTGTTTCGATGTTTATTTATGTAATACGCACATCCTAGCAAAATGCCATTGTGCTTTACGGTGAAGACCAATAGCAAGAGCCGTATCCTACGCAATTATTAGGGTTCTTTACGGGCTTCGAGAGAGACTGAAGTGGAGATAAATAGTCAAATATGTAACAATAACTTTGTCAGACATCTGTACACCTTGATGAAACGATCGGAAAGTGTCCGCCATCTGCATTGCACATTTCGAGATCATCATATTGTAGAAGCATGCTCAGCCACAAGAACTATTCTTAGCTTTATTATTTTTTAAGTTATTTATCGTTTATTTATTCATTCATGTATGTATAATAACTGTTAGTACGTATGCATCAAATGAGCATTGCAGCATGTGGGGCGTAGCTGCTTACATTTTAAACAAATATAGCTCAAAGAGAAGAAAAACAGCTACCATAGGAGAAATTGAAGAACTCTCAGCAATAGTATAATGTCATCAGCAATGATGGCCTGAATAAAGTTCTACCAAACAAAGCAGAAAACAAAATTATGCGCGCTCGGTAGAGTTGACACCGGACGCCTGTCCCAGCAGCGGCATTGGATATAAACCTCGCCAGCCTAGTACCTTATTTTACCTACGTATTGTTAGATCTCAAAAATGAACGAGTGTGTATTATTTGCATATCCCTACCTTACCGCCTGCTTCCTATGACGCGATGAAAACAACATGCTACCTACTGGACTGGGGTGGTCGGTCCTATCGATAGCCTAAAACATCCACCCGTCCCGATAATATTTCTTCCAAAATCATTAAGAACACAAAAGTCATATCTAATGCTTCTCCAAGTAATTATCTAGCAGTTCGTCGGTGATAAACCTTTACTGTCTGAATATAAGGTTAGGGAATGTATTCCGGTATTCATGAACGGTGATCGCGCGCTTTGTTGAAACTCCACGCCAACGCGTCCCCCTGACGTCACGTTGTAGCAGTGGCGTTCCTGTGCGCAGGCCCCACGCGCCGACCTTTATGCGAATTTTGTTTCTGCGCCCGCACAGTCCCCACACATCGTGTGGGAAGTGTGCATTTTTCAAAACCTCGTGTGGGTTGTTTGTAAACCGGGCGATGGATCGAAAGCTCACTGAGACGTCTGTTTGAATTATTTTTTTCTGCTTTGATCGACGGTAAACAGACCAACGCCAGAATTTGAGTGTGAAAATTTCGGTTTAACACGCCTTGCCTTGAGCGGATCTCGACGGGTGTGTTTTGTCTCCTAACACCCAGAATTCCGCTAAAAGGTCCTGCACTCTCTGAACGGCAGCGCGCTCTGCTCTTCGTGTTTGTTTTGACCTTGACTGTGCTTAAAGCGTAATGGTTAAGAAATCTCAATCGGACCTAACTTAATTTCCAACACCCAGTAAATATTCACTCCTCTACGTCTTTCAGAAACTGTGCTACCAGAATCCCAACAACACGACTCAGAGTGACTTCTATTACACGAGTAATCACCATCTGTTAAATAAACTAGATTACTGTAGAAACATTGCCTTTCCGAACACATTTATTTTATTTGAAATCAATACACTGTGTGGAAATTTAAAATCAAAGCTCGCAACCGCTATCAATACCACATCAGTATTAGCTATCATTTGTATTGGGAAAGTGACCGAAATGAAATGATTGCAGGTGGACATATGCTGCGCAGATGGACATGTGCATACTTTCGATCTCGTTTTCCCGTCTCTTTTTTGGTTCGGAGTTATTTGGTTTAGTTCGTCTCAGAGTATATGGCAAAGTGTAAGATAGATATTGAATATCATTCACTTAAAAATGGAGGCGTACTTCTTGATCAACTGTAGTGGAGGCTGAAATGACATTGATGCTTCAGCAGCGGCGCCACTAGAATGGTATAGTTTATAGCATCTAGCCTCGTGCACATGTTGACACCAGGACCATGACTGCAACGCAACATTATCTTTTGTGAAGTGGCTCGTTAACGTTTTCTCCTTAATGTCTTCAAAGCAACTTCGGAATAAAACAAAAGACGCAGCGAATAAGCGGTTGGATTGTGGTCTTGTGACGTTCTGGCGTTGCTAGAAGGGTGAGAAGATAAACAACGTCTAACCGCTGCGATGCTGTCTCTGAGTAGTACCGTTGAGTTGTGGGTCTCGATAAAGGACTGGCGTTACTATGGCGAGTTGTTTGTGTACTGCGCATTCATACTTCAATGAGGCTTGCTGATTCTGTGCTCGAAATAGGGGCAACGGGTCACTAGTAATGCTGAGCCGCATACGCTTATGTAAATATCCTGCATATGGTTTCCTCTGGGCCGTAAAAAAAGGAAGCCCTGTGTTGTAACCGGGTGCTACTTTTATATTTCTCGGACTGTGGAGCAACGTGGGCCGCTGCCTCAATAAACGCTGCCGACCGAGATGACAAACACGCTTTGCGTGGGACGCGACACGCCCTAGAAAGAATAAAAAGCTTAAAAGCATAGTTTTGCACAGTTATTTATTGTGCTTCTCGTTTTTATGTTCTTCCACTGAGTGGTGGACTGTAACGTGGACTGGGCACATAAAGCTCGGTTTTATTAAACCCTGTCCCTTCTGTTCTGATTGAAGAATTATATCACAACATTAGTATGATGCACCGAGAGCTTTTTCCCTCGCATCATATAGTTACCTTCTAGCAGCTTTGGCAAACAGGGCTATTCAATCTACCCACTTTAAAACTATAGATTTAATCCGGGCTTCTAAAGGCAAGGATTCAAGTTCAAAAACCTCTCATTGCGCTCTTTTTCTGTTTTCTTCTTTCCAGCTCCTATCTGTGATGAAAGTGGTGATCTCAGGTAGTGCGTGAACGGACTTAGTAAAGCGAGCTTTACTTTCTGGAAGTAGGACTTAAAGCGGTCAAGATTTTCAGCTGAGATTGAAGTAATGCTGAGAGAAAGAAGGATGTTTGCTATTTGGTAAGTCTGGAGTTCCGTGTTTATAAAACAGGACAGTGAGAAAAAGTTATAACTTAGTGACAAAAAGCAATTCAGAAGTTTTACCAGCTTAAATAGAGAAACATTGTAAAGTTGGCGCTTGCTGCGTCTAAGCCATTTTCCGGTTTTATAAAATATTAAAAAGTCCCAGTTTCACAACCTGGAAACTAAATCGTAAGGCCAAGTTGAAAGGGATAAGGGCAAGTATTTCTGCGGAATTTCAAGTCCGTTTTAGAATACGCCCACTACACAGTTCAATAATTTTGTTGTAACATATAACGTACTTAACGCATGACGTGGTCGGTTATCGAAGGCATATACTTTCATAAAATAGGTTTACTTGGAAGTAAATAAAAGAACATAGCTTAGTTTGCTGTCAGATGCTACGCATGTGTTTCTGGTGACTTATTGATATTTAAGGAATAAAATGTTACTTTAATCCCTCGGTGATGTTAAAGTGTAGCTCTGGCCATCGACTGACAAACTTTACAAAATTTGAGAATCGGTCATTAAGGTTTTGAAGAAGTCATAGTCATTCACAAGATTGAGGTTCAAAATCTTGAAAAAAAGAAATCCAATAAACCTTCTAAAAAAATTCACTACATTCACTCCAGTCTGCGAATCTTATTTTCGTGCATTTATATCTCTCATCTACAGGCCTGTAATAGGCGCTGACAGCTGGCTTGACGAAAAAAAAATTTTTCATACTGCCGCCTTCCATAAAATTGAACATTTAACTGTTGGTGGAATTCTATTATAAAATGTTTTGATTTCATCACTCAATTCTGGTGTCGTAAGTAAGATCATACGACCATTTCGACTTAACAGAATGAGGACACGCATATCCGGGCTAAGTAAATGCAAATGCAATTGTATTCGGTCACTATTGCGTGTCTTCATTTGCCCAACGTTCTAGCGTTGCCGATAAACTTCACATGTATGCACGCTCTTAAAAACTATGATAAGTACAAAACATTTTAGAATAAATAATATACATTACAGTATTTTCTTTTTAATTTGCTTACAAGTTGTCCTAAAGTTTCAAATCTAAAGTTTTTATTAAATCAAGGAACTTCTTTGAGGACGAGGCAAACACGTCGGTCGGGGACCACGCCTTTCCGGCACCATGAACTTGTAGGTTTTAAGTTTGGGAAGCGCCTCTGGCGAGCGAATATAAATATTTCTCGGTCGTGTTTGGGTTGTAATGGGTGAGTGCTTCCGCTCTTTCACGTTGCTAGCTGACGCTAAGCTGGTAGAATTTCATTCGTGAATACCCCCCCCCCCCCCCCCCCCAATTTCCGAAATGAAATAACAAGAACAAGAAAGCTCAGAGAATTAATTCTCATTGTTTCGATAAGACAATGAAAGTGCGAGCTGCATTTTTGTTTTGTATATTTAAACGTTTTGTTATATTTTTCAGAGGAGCTGTTACCACGCGTAGACAGATGCTGACTCAGAGGCTTGTAAACGAGTGTGGCTCGTGCATGGTCAAAGGTTCCAGTGCTGGTTTGCTCGGTACAAGTATTGAGTACACTCTCGCGTGTTAGGGTCGCCCTCGCGTTTCCTGGCCAAGAGAAAAAGACCTATCGCAATAGAGTAATTCTGCTTTTAACGCGACAGCGTTAAAAAGCGCGTGTTGCAAAACATCGGAGTCCTGGCGGAAATGCCGGCGTCGGTGCCGTGACGGCAAAATCGTGATTGGCTGATAGGGTGATGACGTCAGAGCCCCATGACCTGACTCGGGAATTTCAAACCCACAACGCTCCCGTGAAAGGCTACGTCACGCCTGGAATGAAAGTGATTGAAAACATGACATGTAACACAAAATAAAGATCGCTGCGTATGTCAAATGATTTTCTTTTAGAAAGTAATTCATTTGACCCAGAAAAAAATGTGAACAATTTAGGCGGGATTTCCACCCGAGATTTTTCGGTTGCGAGCCAGACACGCTACAAACTAGGTCATGTCCTCCGCGCTTTCTGCTCACTGAGAGGGAGACCATCAGAGGCGAATGAGAAGGCGATGCGAACAGAACCCGACGACGCTATCACGTTCCATTCTTAAAGGCGAAGCTTTAGCGTCCTCCGAATTGTTTACTATTTTTCGGGTTTAGTTTCGCCCGCAGTTTAAGAGGGGTCTCGGTACTTGTCAAATTGTTTTAAGAAAAAGTGTGAATCACTCACCACGATTGACGCGGTGATTGGTCCTCGGATGATCCAGAATAAGTCTTGCCTGACGTTGGTTGTCCAGCAGCTGTTGGCAAAAGTACCCCAGTTCACTTTGTCCCGATTAATATTAAAAACTATATCCAAGCCTTTAAATGCTTCAATTAAAAGCCTAAAACAAAAAAAAATGCTCCGTATGTTTTTTACAATTTTACGACGGCTCTCTGGGTCTGATAATAAAAGCTCTGCTCCATTTCAAACTAAGTCCGAGCGCTACGATACTACGATAAAATGTAGCCAACCAAGCAGCACTAAAAGTGCATCTGCCGTCGCCTTTGAGCGTTTACTTTCACCGGCTAAACTAAACACGCACAATCAATGGGTCGTGATCTTGCGCTTAGTTGTTTTTCTACCGGTGCACGGCATCCAGCACGACCTCGCTGCCTTCACTTGTAGTTTTAATCTGTGTGCGCGATTGACGTGTCATCAAAGAATGGTGGCTCTCGCTGTAGGCGCTGTAGCTGAAACACCTTCGTCCGGTCTTTACCCTTTCAATGAGTATCCATACGGTGTTTTATTACAGACCGTCTGAGAGAAAGAACTATCAACTCTGGCTCGCGCGGGCGAGTTGAAAAGGATTTAAGTGCCACTCAGCTTTTAGAACTCAGATTGGGCGAGTTGGCTGTTCATGTCGGTCGACATTTTGGCGCATTCAAAACAGTTTCACTCAAGCTTTCACACACACAAAAGAAATAAAACTCTCACACAGCGCCCACTAACATTACAAAGTTGTTAGTGAGCGCTGTGTGTGAGTTTCATTCCTTTTGTGTGTGTGAAAGGATGAGCAGCAGTTCTTTGAGTGCGCTACAACGTCGACCAACCACTCAGCTTGTGCGATGGCTTTGGCACTGCTCTCTTTTACATAAATGTGGCTTCGACGTTGTTAAACTGGCCCAAATGTGGACGTCAGAACATGCCGTGCCTAGACACAAGTCGACGCTGGCATGTCTTTCGGTTACGTTCAAGTAGCTAAGATACACCACACTTTGTTCACGACGTTGAAGAATATGTTTCTGCGTACTTTACAGTTCTAATGTCACGTGATAAATAGAGTCTAAGTTTTGTATTAGGAAGAGCGAATTAAAATTACCTTTTTTGAACTACGCCTATGCTATAATCCCAATTTTAAAACCGCCATCAAATTTCTCCCGAGATGTGCCCCAATAAATCAATAAATAGTAAACAAGTAAGTCAAATTGAGGAATTATCACGCTAATTAATGCAGAACCGTTCTTCCTTAAATGCTTTCAGTCTAAAAAAAAATACACGATGCTCTGACCTGATTGCTTAAAACTACCTCCACGTTATATTTATTAGAATTTCAGACAACTGCTCAAAATTCTGATGAACAGTATCTGGGCCAATGTCTTGAGTTCGGGTACGTTGTGTAGCCTTTGTAGCAAAGTTCGCCTTTTGTTTCAAGGCTCGTATGCATTAGTGATGGTTATATCTTCGTCTTATTTTTCGATAATTCCAGCGACCAATGTAGTGAAAGGTACAGTTAGTAAAAGCTTAATAAGAACAGACTGAAGACAAATGTAAGCGCGAGAATCTAAAACAGTACAAGGAGCTGGCCGCACTTTTGAAAAGAACAAAGTGATACTCAAGAGTTTTTTGCAACAAAGCGTGTATTTCTGGGAGTATACGCTGCAGAACCCAGGGATCCTGGGTTCGAGCTCCACCCCTGCCCGTTTCGATCTGGATGAGCATCGTACCGGCGTGCGGTCGTGTATCACTGCTGCGTGGTGCACGTTAAATACCCCAGGCTAGCGGTTGTACTGCACTGGCCAAATTGCTCATCTACAGCGTGTGACTCGTCGCAACTTTAATGGCAGACCAACTACACGCTGTATAAATATCCCCACAACCCCAATTATTATTATTTTGTGAGTATAGACTTGTATGTATTAACACCACATCGGAAACCTTGTATTGTTAGCACGAGTGGTTCGCAATGAAAATACAAATATTTCTGTTGGAATTTTTTTCTCACGAAATGGATGGTACATACGCGAGCGAAATAGAGGTTACCTTATATGTTGTCTCTGAGACAATCGATATAATAAGGGCCGCTTTGTTTATTTTCGGCCGCCATTACGTATTTATCACGAGCTCTGGCTTAATATGGTAGAACCAATTTTCCTGATGCGTTAGGTCTAACAAACAGTGACTCAGTGTGAAAGCAGAGGATGTGAGCACTCCAAATAACTGACATATATTTTTGCAAATTTGTACGGCTACATGGATATATGCTAAATGCCCTTCTTTGCTTCTACAACCGTGCGGTGTCCTTCCGCTCTTATTGACGTCACTCTATTTTATTCTTGATCAAATAAACTGCACAAAAAACAAAGGGTTGAACTCTCTGAATTTGTAATCTAATATTGAAAAAAAAAAAAAAAACATATTTTATTATTTCTAAGTAACGGAATGCACTCCATCATCCAGCTTCGAGTTATCCCCTTCTTGTTTCTCGAGAAGCAGACATTGTGTTTGTAAAATATAATTATAGACCGCTTTGTTCTTTTCTTTTTCGGAAACTCAGATGCTGCACTTACTATCTAGCAGGAGCTTTAGTGAAACGACCGCAATAATTTAGACTTCTTTGAAATTCGGTTTAATCTTAAATCCTTCGAGTTCTTCGTGCCCCATTCGCCGATACAGCGAGGCGACTCAAAAAGTGGCACTTGCTTTTACAGCGCGTTTTCATATTACGGGTGTTGAGTAACTGGCAGAAAAATACGTGGGCGCATGCTTTCAAAGAATACTCTCTTAGGCTATAGGCTATACTTTCCTTCGCCTCGTTCATAACAAAAAGAATGATAAGAAACAAGAACGATATTGATGGCTAGCGCCAAAGGCACACGTCGACGTGATGCCCATTTCAAATTTCCCGAAGCAGCGTCTACACAGGCCAATAAAATCAAACTCGCAAATTTTCGACAGCAACAAACGCAGAGGTTGAACGTCCACCGAACAGCCCCCGTTTGCTTTCACGTCGGGAGGATAAACAGGGCAGTGAAAATTCGGCCGGAGAGGCCAGAACACTTCGTCTTCCAGTCGATCGAATATTGACGCACTTTAAGAAAAAGGTCTCGTTTCCCAAGCTGTTTGAATAGACAAAAAGAAAGCAAGACAGAGTTGCGATGGGCCTATCAAGTGAAGCCCACTTAGGTCTAGAAGAGACAGAAAAAAAAATGGCACTCACGTCTTTCATGTCGGCGCACCTACCGCCTTGGAATATCATTAAAACATTATCCTGCACATTTTCTTTTTCATTTTCTCGTGCCTTACATTAACCCTTTCTACCTCGAATTGATTGTAAGGATATAAGACTTCGTGTCAAAGCGTACGCGAGCAATAAAAAAAGATAAAGAAAAAGACGCGGGGAAGCGCCGCAACGCGAACAAAATATCGGGTTCCGCCCGAACGCAAAAGTCTGCGGATGTGGAACGAGCGTAAGCTCCCCGTGCTCAGGGTAATCTTGGAGAGGTGTGGTGAGCTGAAGTGGCTTTTGTCGTTTCACTTACAGGGTGTCATCCAGCGTCGCTCGCGCCACGACCCAGGGAATGATGAACAGCACGGGCAGGCCTGAAATAGAAGGAACACTACTTTGGTCACACCTGACCAAATCGTAATTCGTGGATACGTTTTCGGTTGGTAAATCTGACTGAAATCATTTCAGCGTCGAGACTCGTACGAGGACATCCGACGAGAACGCCATTAGTACCCGCTAAGTCGCACGGGCTCTTACTCCACTCGTTGGAAGAGAACCCCAATGCGAGAGGGAGTTCTGTTGCAGATCTCATAATTAAAGTGGAAATCTTACTCTATATGAAATGCTAGACGACGATAGCGCAAAGAGGGTGTCGCCGGTTTTTTTGTCTTTTTTCTAAAATATAAAGGACGCGATCAAAAATACTCTGGTGGAAGAAAGTGCCCCGTTATAGCACTTATCTAATAAATAAATCTTGGTGCCAGGTAAAAGCAGCTCAAAAACAAAAATTAAAAAACAAATCGCCGATGTCGGGTGTTTGTAGTAAGAGTTTCGAGCAGAGTAATACGTGAACTACAACCGCTCAGTTGTGCGGAACATGTACTGAGTGCTCAATTTAGCAAAATATTCGTGTGGCACTTTTGAGTTATGGTAGTAAGTGCTAAGTACTATCCTTTAAAGGACGTTAGGTGAAAAATAAAATTTACTGTCGTAGCTGTTTCAATAATGCTCTCACAGCACTGGATGAAATACGTGGCATTAGGTTGCCCGGCTAATATTATTCTGGCATTTCTATTGAATTCCTTACAGAACAATTGTTTTTTTTAAATTTCTGAACATTCAATAAAATGTAGAGACTGTTGCAATGCCAATTCAATGAGCACCAAAAAGGAAAGCTGTGTACCTAAGCGTTTATACCGAAGACAAAAGTGCAAAGGCAATCATAGATACAACAATCTCCCGAACCTTTAGGAAGAATGTGTCCGTCTCAATTTCTGGCACTATATTTATTAAGGTAGCAGCGCGCTGATTAGATATCAATATACGGCAGATTCTTTCAAAAGAATTTAGCTTAAGGGAAAAGCTAATTTATATAATAATTTCCAAGTATTAAGGTGCCTAGAATAGGCTTTTAGGTCCACTTAATGGAAATTTTAATATGCGACAGCTTCTTTGAAAGACACTGTATTAAAGAAATATATCATTTATATCATAAGTAACAAATGTCAAAGTTCTTGGGTGATGCCTTTAGGTCAACTGAATGGTGCACCAGTCCTTGAAGGCGACGATAATTTCGTATCATAAGCTGATACATTCTTTACTAACAAAAGAAAACGAAATTAAATACTCCTGTACACACACACAACCAAAACCACGGCATATCAATCCCTTTTAATGCGCACATTGATCAATTTTTAGACTCGTGGCGTCGTAGGTGTAGGGTTTATTATCCGAAACTTACATCGCCATAGAGCAAACTATCATACAAGGGAGAGCAGTAACCCGAGTAGTTACGTCGCGTATTACATTGCTCTCATATATGAATAACGCCAGTAATCTATTCTATTTCATGCCAACTCACAAGTGACCAGAAGCTGTTGCAATTTGGCACGAATCACATTTACATAAAAAGCAATCTGAATCAAAATGCAACAAATTATGCACATATTTTTTGTATCATTATTTGATATTTTTTAAGCTAATTCACTGCGGCCCCGGCTTCTCAAATTTCCTCTCTGTGCGCGACGTTTCTCCGAATCGGGCTGCATATAATTCAGACTGTTTTATTTTCGAAACACCGCGAAGGTGTTTTGTTTATATCTTACATCTGTATAGCATTAGATACCATTTTACCCTGAAGATAAACCTAGCCTTTGTGATGGAAGGTAAGTTGCTTGTCTCGGGCTTTGGGGAAATGGCGTATCGAGGTATCGCAAACAGCTACTGCTATTTAGAGTTTTGTTTTCAGAACTCCTTGCTGAATCAGCCTGTTCAGCATGACTAGGGCGTGTGCAATGCTCGATAAGAGAGCTTTTTTTATGTTGAAAGTAGTTTCAGAACGGTTGAGGGTGTATTACCCTGCTTTGTTTCACAATAGGTTCGAGAACAACTAACTTTCGGGCCTATGGAGCTAATCAAGTAACGCGATGACCGAAATGTCTGGGGGATTATAATCTCGCCGTTCTCGTGCAATCATAGGCTGAACCAAACAACTTTAGTGATTAGGCCATGATCATGCGTTTTTATTACGCTTGTTCGCGCTTTTATGTTTTCAAGTCTTTGACTGCGCTCCGACCTTTCGTGAAATATAGTTTAGTTACTCTGCTAGCCACGCACACCAAGTATTTAACGAAACCTCTGCAGCGGTTTTACGGAGGCATAATAACTTATAAAAAAACACTTATCTTAAAATTAACAATTTTAGGAAATTAAAACAAATTGCATGATTTAATTTATGAATATGCTACTTTATATTTAAATACCCAATCATGCATTTTTTTCTTGCAGTGGCGCAATAAGTTATAAAAAACGCTGAATAAAAAAAAAATCTATAGAAATTAAAAAAAGAATCATCATTTCATTTTTAAATATGATACTCTAATGCGATTAACTCAAAATGTTTTGGAAGGAGATACTTGATATGCTTTCATATTTTTTTAAGAATTTGGAGGTGAAACAGTGCAAGCAAAAAGCCTGAGCATTCCGAGTTAGGAGTGCCGCGTCAAAGATTCTCAACGCAGACTGAGAGTTGTCCCACTATATCCTTCGCAACGCTTTGGGTGAAAGAGCTCCTGCAGTCGCGACGCGTTACATGGGCAAGAGGTCAGACGTTCATAAAATGTTCTGACTAGTTTTGTGCGGGGTTCAGATAAATGGATGCGAGGACGGGAGAAGTAGGAGGAGGGGAGGAGAAAAGGAGGAAAGGAGAGCAGGCGGAGCAGCGGAGAAGGGGAGGAGGGCATGAGCAGAAGGGGAAAAAGAAAGGAAGAGGGGAGGGTACGAAAAAGGAGGAGGGGCATACCGCCCTCCGTACCCTCCCCTTTCCTCCTCAAGTGCTGCGCTCTAATTTTGCATTACAGAGACTTGTAAACATCTCCTTTTTTTTCGCAAATCACGAAGTATTTTTTGTTGTATCTGGTACTTTCTACATTGATTAACGCTTTTTTATAGCAAATGTTAAGGCGCGCCTCTGTTTATCTATAAGGTAAAGCGCTCCATGAAGGCACATTTTAAATTTATGATTGAATATTCTGAAACACCTGTTTAACATTATAGTGATTTCGTTATCACAGCGTATGACACTTAAAAATACCCACCCTAAAACAATAAATTTAAATCTAATTTACATTGCGTAACATCGATGTCAGCCATTCAAAGCACCCGAACACTCCCAGGTTCATCAGCATCTCCCGGCCGCAACTTCACATTTATAAAAAAGAACAAAACTATCGAGGATGTGAGTAACAGCCTGAGAAACGCTATTGAGAATCAGACACAAACTCTCGCAATATCAGCTTCTGAAAATAAAGCTTACCCCAGCCGAGTGCCACGTATCGTAAAATCCCCGAACTGTCCGTGAAGAAGGCGAGGAAGACGAGACTGTGCAGGTACAGTCCCTCCATGAGGATCCAGCAGTAGTTGGCCATCAGCACGTAGTGCCAGAAGCTTGTGAACACTTTGCAGTCCACGTTCTGAAACACACCAGCACTAAGATAAAACATACATTTGAGGTTCCCTTCCAGACAGATGCAGAACCCCTGCTTTCTGCAAGGAAGGTAAACTGCCTAATCTTATAAACCTCGTCTAGGTTCCGTTTTGGTAGGACTCGTACTCAATCAGCGAGGACAGGACTACTATATGAACACTGAGGCAGCACTCGTGTCACGTTTGTGTAATGCGCTGGAGTACAGAAAGTAAGGTAAAAAAAAACAGGGTCGTGTTTCAGTGGCGCTTTGCTGCAGATTACGTTGAAATGCTACAGCATTGGGGTTATTTCCTATAAACAGCACACTCCGCTGGACAAGCATCGCACACTCTCATCTGGCGTCTCCTTGGCCCGGTGCTAAGCATGGTAGGAGTCATCATGCCGCCGCTTTTTAGAGCGCAGCTCTTATGGCGCATTCACACTGGAAGCGGATCCGCGTTCGCGAAGCGGTCGCGGATGCGGCTCGCGAGCGACCCCGTTCAGACATACCGAGAGGCGGTTGGCGGTTTCTCGGCGATCACGCGTGATCTTGTGAGACTTGCGTTTGGCAACCCTGTTTTACAATCCACAATCCACTTTAATTCAAGATCCAAAGCCAAACTTTTGCTATTTTGGCACTCGGAATATTTTTCTCCGGGATGTTCGCGCGCATCACGAGTTCAGGCAGCGAAAAAAGAAGCTTGGACCCGCCAAACTCGCCTGTGATTCCCTCGACTTCGCCCATAAGCAAAGCCCAGCTAGGCGCGCCTTGCTGACTCAGAACAGGATGCCCCCGACCTTTTCTTCGAAGTGGACCCTTCCCGCATGAATAGCTGACCTTGTTTTCGGGATAGAGGGCCAGCTTTTCCCCCTCGTTGTTGTTCGCTCTTATCATTTTCGAAGTTGTGGGCGGTGGGCTGGACCGTGGTGCGGGGGAATGTGTTCGGTGCTAGCCGGTCGTGGCTTCGTTGGTGGCGGACTCTCCTCTCGTCACTCGCTCGTCGATCGAGTCTACTGTTTGTTTGACATAAAACTCAAATAAACGCCGTATGGATTACCTCTGCATTGTCTGGTACGTACACTTTATTCCTTGAGTAGGTTCCCTTTATTTATTTTATTAGCACCAAACGTTACAGGTCGAGCTAGCGCAGGTACCCTGCCCCCTCTGCGGTAGTGCGTTGTCTACGCAATCAAGCTCACGACGTCCCTGTCGGCGTTCGATCGTGGTAGTCATGCACGGCTTCGAAAGCTTTCAATAGTTCACGCGACTATACTAGTGGGTAGAAAACCTGACATTTTTGTCGATCAGGGGCGGGTTCCGACGTTCTACGGGCAGAGACTAACAAGGCACCGAGCTTGGGCTTGTGGCACCCGGAATAATAAACAAACTCTTACCCGAACCAAATCACCGGTGCGAAGTGCGTTAAATTTACGAGTCAATTCTTTTCGCGGCGGATTCGACTGACGGACGTGAACATCAAGTTTCTCCGTTGATTTGTCGAAAGCTAAGACTACAGCGCTAGGACTACACCGCCCTGGACGCCTCACCACCGACAGGTTCCATCTTGTTTCGAAACTCACTGACGTCACGTCAGCGTCGCGTTGTGATTGGTTACCGCTTTGCGGTTCGTGAAAGCGGTTGGGAGAAATCGGTCCCGAAGCGGTTGGCAAAAACGCGCTCCAACCGCTCGATCCTAGCCGCTTTGCGGTTGAGAACGCCCGGATCCGCTTCGCGAACGCGGATCCGCTTCCAGTGTGAACGCGCCACTAGTGTGAATGTGCCATAAAGGGAGGAACGCTCTTGACACATGTTCCTTCAGAAAGGGAGAAACTTTCGTCCCTTAAGCAGGGGACCAAAATTCATCCGTCGACTGCATCTCATTATGGCGGCCACGAATCGAGCAAGTCGAGCTCGATAAGGCTTAACGAGAACACTAAGTCTATTGTACGAAGCGAGAGGAGCAGCAAATAAAAACGTAACACGAGCTTTCCGCGAACTGTATTTATTTCCGAAGTTTCTTTGCCCCTGCAGGTAAAGAAACTTACGTTTCGAAAGCATGCAGTCACTCAGTCTTCTCATCGTCAGCACTGCGATGTTCAACGGAGACAACCGGCACCCAGTTCGCGCACTTTATGTCTTACCTTTGCTATTCCTGGAGCCATAATTCCTTCGTCAACCGTTGCGTCAACCGCACATCACGGAGGAGTGAAAATCATTGGCCCGCAAAACCAAAAGCCGTTCTCAAAAAAAAAGCAAATCCGAAGCAACCTGTTGGCTTACCTCAGCACGGTAACACGAAATTATGGCGTAGCCGCGTAGCGTAAAAGGATGTCAAATCGCTTGCCACCAGATGGCAGGGTCAATCAAAGTAATTGCAAGTAGCTAGGCTAGGTGGCCCTATTTACCGCCCAATTCATGTTTTACTAAAAAATATTTTTATTTTCTTACGCCACAATTGCGTTTCCTTTTCTTCGGGATTCTCTAACACATGTAGACAAGTTACGCACACTACAAGCATCAGGTGAACATATATTGAGCTCATACACAAGCATCGCACATACAAACATCAATACAATAGCACACTACCCCGATCACTAGTCCCGAGCCCTGCGTTTCCGTCTTTTATACTGGTCGTTTTTAACGTACGGAATTTTTCGGTGACTCACTAAGCAATAAAAAATATTCCGAACATGGTCATTTTTTTCCAGCAATGTCATACATCTGAGACTATTTTTAATGGCTTAGGGGATGAATCTCTTATTAAAAAGAAAACGCTCGATCATGCCGTAATTATTTGAAAGCCAATAAATCGAGCCGCTCCAATGTGGTTCCAAGCCATGAGTTTGTTTTCCCGCACGGCCCTTCGTAGCCAGTATTTCTATTGTAGTATTTGTTTTTCTATTTGTGCTGTTCGCGCACGGCTGCAATTGTCGTCTTGAATTAATTTTTCATTTCAGTTTTTCATTTATTTCCACCTTAAAGGCCCAGTGAGAGCATTACATAAGGGAAGGGGGGCAGTACGACACAATAAATCAACATATAAACGCAATAAAATACAATAATATGCAGTCAGGAAAAATTGGAGTAGAAGTTATACATTATGAAAACAAAAGAACACTCACAAAACATGGGTTTGAAGCGTATTCAGAAACGCTGTCGCGTCGCTAAAGGTGACTATCGCTGATGGCAACTGATTCCATTTGGATATGGCGAGAGGAAGAAGGGATTCGTTAAAAGCTTTGGACTTACCAGAAATTCGTTTGATGGCACAGGAGTTATTTGGACGAGACGACATTCTTTCTGGGGGTGATAATAAGGAGTCCCTGAAGCCTGGACAGTGGTAGTAAATTTTGTGAAGGAGGCAGAGTCGAGAAACTTTCCTTCGTAGGAGCAGAGGCGTCAGTCCGAGTTGATTTTTTAAAGAAGACACACTGGTGAAATGATCGTATGATGATAGGATGAAACGAGCGGCTCGGTTTTGCACTGCTTGTAATGTATTGATAAGGTATGCTTGATGGGGGTTCCAAATTGCAGCGGCATACTCTAATTTAGGGCGAATATACGTTTCGTAGGCTAATTTCCGGACATGTGGGGGTGCATCTCTTAGGGTTCGTCTCATGAATCCGAGGGTCCTGGATGCTTCTGCAGAGATGGCTTCAATATGAGTTTTCCAAGTGCGGGAGGATGTTAGTCTGATACCCAGATATTTGTACATGGGAACAGCTTCAATCACATCGCTGTCAATGGAATATTGATATGTTAACAAGGACTGTTTTCTAGTGAATTGAACTAGTTTGCACTTAGCTTTATTGAGCGTCATCAACCATTTACCGCACCAGTGGCTAACCTCCTTAAGATCATTCTGAAGCTGGTGGCTGTCGTTAACGGATGGGATCTTGTTATATATGACACAATCATCAGCAAAAAAATCTTCGTAGAGCGGATACTCACTCAGCTGGAAGTGATGCTTCACGGGCAGAGAAATCGCTTTTCGATCAACTTGAATGCAGTCAAAGCCGCGACTTGCGGCAACTGTTAAGTGCACGGAGCTACGCCGTTCCGAGCTTGAAAACTTCTAGCGCTCATCCCCGCGCGCCACTTGGAGGGCAGTTTCTACAGGAACCGTAATATATTTAAACAGTAAAATAAAGGATAGCGTTTTTTTCTCGATTTTACCCGTTTTTTTAAGCTAAACTTCCATTGTAAATATACGTATTTTCCGTCATACTTTCGTACTGTTCTGTCTTTTCCCCAGAGCGCAATCCCTCTCGGGGACCGACAGTCACATTGGCCACTGTACGATAGGAGCTTACCGTTCAGACCAGCGTTCCAACATGACTATCCACACGTCGATCGACTGCACCTAATCCCTTTAAGTGGTTTTACTCTTTAATGTAAAGCGGAATGTCATCCTGCGACACACCGCCCCCTCCGATCACGGCCCGACCAGAGCCTTTTATACTGGGAGAGTTCGGAGGTTCTTTGATCCAGCCACCAGTCTGGCAGCACTGATCAAACAGTCTGGCAACTGTGCGCATCCGCCATGATGTGCCTTGCCTTCTAGCTTAATTGCATCTTTGCGTTTAATTGCATTATAATTATAACCTTAAATTACAAGCTTCACCCTTGTTTGGTGTGAGGCTGGTGGCGGCTGATAAAACCCGTTTGCCCTACTGACTCGAGCCGGCAGTCGGCTCGCTAGAGTCCATGGAGCGAGAAACGACGATGAAAATGATCGTTCTGCGCTGCGCTCTGCCAGACGTTAGATGAAAAAGAAATGGGGGGCTGCAGTGCCGTTGGGTGCTCGAACAACGCGAAAAAGGGGTTCAGGATGTACCGGTTCCCGCAAGGAAAAGAAAACCGCGCAAGGCACAAGATCTGGGAAACCAAACCAAGAAGGGCTGACTGGAAGCCGAGTTCTCGATTGTGCGAGGTAAGTTTATGATTAACGTATGATTAACGTAACAAAATGCTTGATTTTTCGACTTTCTCCTTACGCCAACAAAAGCGCAAACGGCAAAACCTACACGCGTATACATCGCATGTCAATGGGGACCCACTCGCCGGGAGCAGTGTTGTACACGTTCCTCAAAAAAAGGAACGAAAGCTCGTTCCTCGTTCCTTCTGATTGTTGGAACGCGTTCCCGTTACAAGTTCCAACTGCGAAAAAGGAACTCGTTACGTTACAGCTTAAAAAAATGGAACGTATCGTTACATATACGTTACATTTGTATTTTGATGATTACCATATTTAGATAATCAAGCAGAGTTTTTTTTTTTTTTTTTTTTTTTTTTAATCTGTCCTAATGATAGGCAACATACGAGTTTGTATGTCGTGATGAAAAGGCACGAGGAGAAGAAAACAAGCGGAAGCAGGGTTTCATTTCTTGATAGATATAAGTTGAAAATCTCAGCTTTTAAACATATTCCTGTTTGTAAGGGACGATTCAGACGAGCCGAATGTACTTTTACCCCAGATTGCACCAGCTTTTTACAACAACCTCAAACGTTTCAATTCAACAAAGTCCCTTGTTAGAACTTCACGAGAGTTGCCTCTCGATGTTGCTGTCCTCAAGACGAGCAAGTGAAGGAGAGTGTTGGCCTTTTGGAAGGTCAGTCTTGAAAACTACAAATACTTCTTTGTGAAGGTTGAACTTGTTGTTCAGTTTGAAGGTGGGGGACAAGAGAAGGAATAAAGGTTTTTTTTTTTTTTTTGTGTATCTTTTAAGTGACCAATGTTTGGATACAAGGGCGCGTTCGGATGTCTGGCCAGCCGTGTTTTTGTTGTAACAAGCTATTTGACAATTCACTGGGAAGTGCTTTGCTGTTCGAGGCAAGAACGGGAGTTTTGAGGACAAGGACGTATAGGGCTAAATTTCAGGGGACCGACACATTATGTGCCGCCTGCCATAATGATAGCGAGACACTGGAGCACTTGGTTTTGAAGTGCACGAGGCTTTGTCCTGCCCTCCCTGAAGGGTAACGGATTTGGCCGGGGCCCTGGGTTTCACTGGCGACGATGGAAGGATGGTAGAGAAAAAGATTACAGTGACAAAGAGACGATTGGAAGATTTGTGGAAATTATCTAGGGAAAATTAAATGATGGACAACTAGCTAGCACAGCTGGGAACAGGCGGGACAGAGGAAAATCGGGACTCCCTCCCGCGTGGCTCCGGCCCAAAGTCTCAACCCTGTCTCCCAGTGGGTCCGGTGCTGGGGTAACGCCGTCAAGGTTTGACCAGAGGAAAATTGGCGACTCCCTCGCCGGGGGGAAGAGGCAGGGGGGTGATGTTTTTTAGTTTTTTTGCCCGATCCCCCGAAGGTCATCCTGGTGATATCCCACACTGCCTGGTGATAGTTAGGGAAAGAAAAATTGGTCTTAAAAGGGCGGGAGGAATCACGTTTTTGTCTTTTTAGACTTAGGCTAGGTGGCGCAAGCTACCGCCCGTTACAAAGGGAATAGCCATTAACATCCATCCATCCACCCATGTAGGTCTCGTTATGAAGTTCAGAAATGGCTGAAGTCGGCCTTAAATTTTTGGGTGTATGAGGATTTGTGGGACCAAAGAAAGGAGCTGAGTTTGAAACGACCCTCTTTCTTTTTGTCTTTTCCTATCACTAAAAGTTTTGCATTTTGTACCGCAGTTTCGGGCACTCAAAAAAGAATCAATGTCCACCAGCTCTTCTCCGTTCGAAACTGTTAGCAAGCGATGACCACACAAAATAACCTATAAGATTAGTAGCCAAAAAGTTGACGAGATCCGGCACTTCGTAAAGATATTGTCTTTGTACTTTCAAAATTTTCGTTAGAAATAAAATAAAAATTACCCCACTGGACGAAAGAAGGAACGCCGTTACTCTTTCCGTTCCAGTAAAAATGGAACGCGTTCCCGTTCCAGTTCCAGAGATGCAAAATGGAACGGCGGCGTTCCTTCGTTCCTCCTAAAAGGAACGCGTTCCAGGAACGCCGTTCCGTACAACACTGGCCGGGAGGCACATCATGGCGGAAGCGGCGCCCCGCTGAGTCCGCTAGACCTAGTGGGCCGTAAGCCCCTCCCACCCGCCGAACTCCCCCAGTATAAAAGGCTCTGGGCCCGACCAGCGGCATCAATGCCCGACAGTTTACGTCATCTCATTGTGTTACACCACTGATACGCGAACACACGGTCACATCGGCGATAATTCCAGTCTTCTGTTCACAACCCACAACACTGGCATCACGATGTCGCTGACACGCAGAAATACAGAACCACGCTGACGATGTTGCTGACACGCGAAAATACAGAATCACGTTGAACGCCGGTTGGCACTCGGCACGGGACAACAGAACCGAACTCAGCACGGAAGGCACCCAGGCAGCCGGCAGGAAAACCTACCTGCCTTGGGACGCAGTTCCCGCGATTACCATAACGTCGAAAACGTCGACACAGTTCCGCGTGGTTTCGCTACTATAGTGACTGTAGTGCTGTAGTTCCGTGCCGCGCGAGTCCCGCAATCCGGAGACGGCCATCCCCCAGTGTACGTGGCGCTGCTGGCACTGCTCCGGAACTTCGCTGTTTCTAGCGGCTTCGTTTGCTCGTTTGATAAAATTAGTGATAAAAAAGTCAATGCAACCGAAATGTTCTGCACGTTTAGACTAGGAGACGGAATTACAGGCGGCCTTCGCTGCCGCGGAAGCTTAATCAACTCAACATTAATTGATTAAACAATGTGCGCGATGTGCTCGAAAAACGAAACCGAAAGGAGATGAGTCGGGAGGGCGAAAGCTTTCTCCCGTCTGCCTGGAGAAGGAGGAAAACGTCTCGGTGAATAATAAGGACCTTAATTTTCCTTTCATCGGTCTGGGTTTGTTTATGTGTGTTTTGGTAAATAAAAATTAAAAAAAATTACGGAAAAAAAAAAAAACCGCTCTTCTGGGGATGGAACCATTGACCACTTGGTCACAGCGCGATGTTTTACCCCTGCGCCAACTGAACAAAGAGGGACTCGCTCTCCTCCTTTCATGTGAACTGCCGATCCTCCCTTCTCTGGGCAACTTGTCAGCAACAAGGAGGAACAGTCGCTGTTACTACCTTTCTCCTCCTTTTTTTCTTCGAGTGCAGTTCCTGTTTTTTTTTTCACAACTTTCTCTCTCTCTGACTCCGGAACATTTCTATTCGCGTTTTTTTTATTGTGGTTTGTTTGTTTTTGTTACAAGCTGGAATTTGGGCAGCGCGCTGAAATGTATGTGTTATGTTCGCGCTGACATCCAGGTTCCCACTAAGCAGTTAAAATCTTCATTTCTGGTTGCGGGTCTAAAAACCTCGTTTGTTTAGCGCAGTTTAACAGCGAAGCTGTATTGGACTCGTAGGTTGCGTTTTTTTATGTCCGTCGACAGAAAACCATCGCGCGCGCCTTATCACCGTTTACACGCGCCTTATCTCTTATCACGGGGGTTTGACAATTATTGCAATAACAAAACCACAGAACAAGTGTCAAAACCATAATGATAGATGATAAGTACGTAGGCTTCACCGCATGCGTTTCTTGGTAAAGGTTCTGGTTGCATAAGCTGCTGCGGCCATGGCAGAGTACGAAGTGCCGAGCGGCGTCACCAGTTCCGCTAACTATGTGAAGCACGTGCGGCTCCCCGCATACGTTTCTCGGTAACGAGTGCGGTTGCATAAGTTGCCGCGGCAACAGCAGCGTACGAAGTCTTTCATGTATAAAAAATTCTGGTACTCTGCGTTTAATTTTCTTTCGTCAATCATTTGGTTTACACCCTTTTTCTGTTTACGAACATGAACTGCCGTTTGCGTCCCCAGCGACTTCCGGTCGCACAGTCTTTGCAAGCCTGTTGAGCTTGCTTATGTCACCAAGGGTGGAAAGCATAAATCGTACACAGACAACAAAGATGGAGATGTAACGAGGGCTTTCGGCTGTACAATATTACTTCTTGGAGGGGGCAAGTTGGTTTACAAGAACACTCAAAACATTTTAACAGACCTCGCATTCCTTCGTTCTTTTGGCGTTCACCTCTCCTGGAGAATTCGTGGTAAAACGTTTCATCTACATATCATGCAGCGGTGTTAAGGTGGCCTTCGTTCAATCTTTTTTATGAACCGGAAGTTCTCTGGGGCGTCAAAGGCTGGAGCATTTCATCTGTCCTTACAGTATGGGGTTTATCCTTCTCGGTGCAAAGTTTCAGTCGTAATACCAGTCTTTAAGTCAGGAAATCCTTGTAATGTCAATAATTTCCGCCTTGTGTCTCTTCTTTGTGGCTTCTCAAATGTTTTTGAGATGGTGATGTAAGAACGCTTGTACTCATATTTCAAACAAAAAATTTCACCTTTGCAACACAGATTCCTCAGGGGCAGATCAGTGGAGACGAACTTAGCTGCTTTCTTCGGTCATAGTAATCCTGCAGTATGCAACCGTGGTCAGGTAGACACAGTCTACTTTGACATGACCTAGGCTTTCGATAAGGTTGACCACCAGATACTCTTGTTGAAATTAAAAGAATACGGACTATGCGCTTTGTATTGCGCATGGTTTGAAAGTTACCTTTCAAATCGCCAAAATTATGTTAGATTTTTAAATTGTGTGTCGGAGACATTTGCATCATTATCTGGAGTACCCCAAGGTTCAAACCTTGGACCACTTCTGTTTTTGATATTTGTTATTGATCTACCATCTTCCATCAGAAACTCGAAAGTGCTAATGTTCGCAGATGACTTTAAACTTTTCCGTGTTGTTGACAATGTAAATGACTGTATTCAGATACAAAATGACATAAGCTCCGTTGAACATTGGTGCTTAAAAAATAGGCTTCATCTGAATCCAAAAAAAAAAAACGGTAGTAATGTCCCTTGCCAGGAATAAGGGGAACATAGTCTTCGACTACACTATATTTGAAAAGCAAGTGCTGCGGGTTGTCTATGTACGGGATCTTGGTGTCTTTGTGGACTCGAGATTGGATTTTCGCCTCCACGTCTCTCGCATTGTTAACCAACGACTTCGGCAACTGAATGTAATTTCACGGATGACAAAAAAATTTCGTCGCTCCGAGTGTCTTTTATGTCTGTATATTGCATTGGTTAGATCACGCCTCGAGTTCGCGTCTGTGGTTTGGAACTCTGTAACGATGTTACATAGTAATCTTATTGAAAACGTTCAGCGTACGTTTATAAGAATCCTATGCGACCGATATATCGGCCGCCGCCGTTTCTACAATTACCATTGCCTGCTCACTGACCTCGCTCTAGTGCCTCTGCACGATAAACGAATTGCAAGAGACATGTATTTCCTGCGTCAAATTGTGCATGGGTTTCTTGACTGCGCCCAGCTGCTGATGTCGCTGAGGTTCAGGGTACCGTCAAGGAGGACATCAAAATGCAGAGACACGTTTTATCCTGATGTGCGGGCCACTTGCCCAATGACACGTCTGCAACAGACTCACGATGCCTTTTTTGGTTAAACAGACATTTTCGCCTGATTGTGTTTTTATCTCCCACTTTTATGTATCTGTGTACAAGACAGTGCACTGCTGCTCAGGCCACTTGGCTGTTTGCAGGCACGCAAATAAACCCCGTCTCTCCGTCTCTCCGTCTCTCCGTCTATCCGTCTATCCGTCTCTCCGTCTCTCCGTCTCTCCGTCTCTCCGTCTCTCCGTCTCTCCGTCTATCCGTCTATCCGTCTCTCCGTCTATCCGTCTATCCTTCTCTCCGTCTCTCCGTCTCTCCGTCTCTCCGTCTCTCCGTCTCTCCGTCTCTCCGTCTCTCCGTCTATCCGTCTCTGCGTCTCTCCGTCTCTCCGTCTCTCCGTCTATCCGTCTCTCCGTCTCTCCGTCTCTCCGTCTCTCCGTCTATCCGTCTCTCCGTCACTCCGTCTCTCCGTCTCTCCGTCTCTCCGTCTCTGCGTCTCTCCGTCTCTCCGTCTCTCCGTCTATCCGCCTCTCCGTCTCTCCGTCTATCCGTCTCTCCGTCTATCCGTCTCTCCGTCTATCCGTCTATCCGTCTCTCCGTCTCTCCGTCTCTCCGTCTCTCCGTCTCTCCGTCTATCCGTCTATCCGTCTCTCCGTCTATCCGTCTATCCGTCTATCCGTCTATCCGTCTCTCCGTCTCTCCGTCTCTGCGTCTCTCCGTCTCTCCGTCTCTCCGTCTCTCCGTCTCTGCGTCTCTCCGTCTCTCCGTCTCTCTGTCTCTCTGTCTCTTCGTCTCTGCGTCTCTCCGTCTCTCCGTCTCTCCGTCTCTCCGTCTCTCCGTCTCTCCGTCTCTGCGTCTCTGCGTCTCTGCGTCTCTCCGTCTCTCCGTCTATCCGTCTCTCCGTCTCTCCGTCTCTCCGTCTCTCCGTCTATCCGTCTCTCCGTCTCTCCGTCTATCCGTCTATCCGTCTCTCCGTCTCTCCGTCTCTCCGTCTCTCCGTCTGTCCGCCTCTCCGCCTCTTCGTCTCTCCGTCTCTCCGTCTCTCCGTCTCTCCGTCTATCCGTCTCTCCGTCTCTCCGTCTCTCCGTCTCTCCGTCTCTGCGTCTCTCCGTTTCTCCGTCTATCCGTCTCTCCGTCTCTCCGTCTCTCCGTCTCTCCGTCTCTCCGCCTCTCCGTCTCTCCGTCTATCCGTCTCTCCGTCTCACCGTCTCTCCGTCTATCCGTCTCTCCGTCTCTCCGTCTCTGCGTCTCTCCCTCTCTCCGTCTCTCCGTCTCTCCGTCTCTGCGTCTCTCCGTCTATCCGTCTCTCCGTCTCTCCGTCTCTGCGTCTCTCCGTCTCTCCGTCTCTCCGTCTCTGCGTCTCTCCGTCTCTCCGTCTCTGCGTCTTCCCGTCTCTGCGTCTCCCCCTCTCCGTCTCTGCGTCTCTGCGTCTCCCCGTCTCTCCGTCTCTCCGTCTCTCCGTCTCTGCGTCTCTCCGTCTCTGCGTCTCTCCGTCTCTCCGTCTCTCCGTCTATCCGTCTCTCCGTCTATCCGTCTCTCCGTCTCTCCGTCTCTCCGTCTCTCCGTCTATCCGTCTCTCCGTCTCTCCGTCTATCCGTCTCTCCGTCTCTCCGTCTCTCCGTCTCTCCGTCTCTCCCTCTATCCGTCTCTCCGTCTCTCCGTCTCTCCGTCTCTGCGTCTCTCCGTCTCTGCGTCTCTCCGTCTCTGCGTCTCTCCGTCTCTCCGTCTCTCCGTCTCTCCGTCTATCGGTCTCTCCGTCTCTCCGTCTCTCCGTCTCTCCGTCTCTCCGTCTCTGCGTCTCTCCGTCTCTCCGTCTCTGCGTCTCTGCGTCTCTCCGTCTCTCCGTCTCTCCGTCTCTCCGTCACTCCGTCTCTCCGTCTCTGCGTCTCTCCGTCTCTCCGTCTATCCGTCTCTCCGTCTATCCGTCTCTCCGTCTCTCCGTCTATCCGTCTATCCGTCTCTCCGTCTATCCGTCTCTCCGTCTCTCCGTCTCTCCGTCTCTCCGTCTTTCCGTCTCTCCGTCTCTCCGTCTATCCGTCTCTCCGTCTATCCGTCTCTCCGTCTCTGCGTCTATCCGTCTCTCCGTCTCTCCGTCTCTCCGTCTTTCCGTCTCTCCGTCTCTCCGTCTATCCGTCTCTCCGTCTATCCGTCTCTCCGTCTCTCCGTCTATCCGTCTCTCCGTGTCTCCGTCTCTCCGTCTCTCCGTCTTTCCGTCTCTCCGTCTCTCCGTCTCTCCGTCTTTCCGTCTCTCCGTCTCACCGTCTCTCCGTCTCTCCGTCTATCCGTCTATCCGTCTCTCCGTCTATCCGTCTCTCCTTCTCTCCGTCTCTCCGTCTATCCGTCTCTCCGTCTATCCGTCTCTCCGTCTCTCCGTCTTTCCGTCTCTCCGTCTCTCCGTCTATCCGTCTCTCCGTCTATCCGTCTCTCCGTCTCTCCGTCTATCCGTCTCTCCGTCTCTCCGTCTCTCCGTCTTTCCGTCTCTCCGTCTATCCGTCTCTCCGTCTATCCGTCTCTCCGTCTCTGCGTCTCTGCGTCTCTCCGTCCCTCCGTCTATCCGTCTCTCCGTCCCTCCGTCTATCCGTCTCTCCGTCTCTACGTCTCTCCGTCTCTCCGTCTCTCCGTCTATCCGTCTCTCCGTCTCTCCGTCTATCCGTCTCTCCGTCTCTCCGTCTCTCCGTCTCTCCGTCTCTGCGTCTCTGCGTCTCTCCGTCTCTCCGTCTCTCCGTCTCTCCGTCTCTCCGTCTCTCCGTCTTTCCGTCTCTCCGTCTATCCGTCTCTCCGTCTCTCCGTCTCTGCGTCTCTCCGTCTCTCCGTCTCTCCGTCTCTCCGTCTCTCCGTCTCTCCGTCTCTCCGTCTCTCCGTCTCTCCGTCAATCCGTCTCTCCGTCTCTCCGTCTCTCCGTCTCTCCGTCTCTGCGTCTCTCCGTCTCTCCGTCTCTCCGTCTATCCGTCTCTCCGTCTCTCCGTCTCTCCGTCTCTCCGTCTCTCCGTCTCTCCGTCTCTCCGTCTCTGCGTCTCTCCGTCTCTCCGTCTCTCCGTCTATCCGTCTCTCCGTCTCTCCGTCTATCCGTCTCTCCGTCTATCCGTCTATCCGTCTCTCCGTCTCTCCGTCTATCCGTCTCTCCGTCTCTCCGTCTCTCCGTCAATCCGTCTCTCCGTCTCTCCGTCTCTCCGTCTCTCCGTCAATCCGTCTCTCCGTCTCTCCGTCTCTCCGTCTCTCCGTCTCTGCGTCTCTCCGTCTCTCCGTCTCTCCGTCTATCCGTCTCTCCGTCTCTCCGTCTCTCCGTCTCTCCGTCTCTCCGTCTCTGCGTCTCTCCGTCTCTCCGTCTCTCCGTCTATCCGTCTCTCCGTCTCTCCGTCTATCCGTCTCTCCGTCTATCCGTCTCTCCGTCTCTCCGTCTCTGCGTCTCTCCGTCTCTCCGTCTCTCCGTCTATCCGTCTCTCCGTCTCTCCGTCTCTCCGTCTCTCCGTCTCTCCGTCTCTGCGTCTCTCCGTCTCTCCGTCTCTCCGTCAATCCGTCTCTCCGTCTCTCCGTCTCTCCGTCTCTCCGTCTCTGCGTCTCTCCGTCTCTCCGTCTCTCCGTCTATCCGTCTATCCGTCTCTCCGTCTCTCCGTCTATCCGTCTCTCCGTCTATCCGTCTCTCCGTCTATCCGTCTCTCCGTCTCTCCGTCTCTCCGTCTTTCCGTCTCTCCGTCTCTCCGTCTCTCCGTCTATCCGTCTATCCGTCTCTCCGTCTCTCCGTCTCTCCGTCTCTCCGTCTCTCCGTCTCTCCGTCTCTGCGTCTCTGCGTCTCTCCGTCTCTCCGTCTATCCGTCTCTCCGTCTCTCCGTCTCTCCGTCTCTCCGTCTCTGCATCTCTCCGTCTCTCCGTCTCTCCGTCTATCCGTCTCTCCGTCTCTCCGTCTCTCCGTCTCTCCGTCTATCCGTCTCTCCGTCTCTCCGTCTATCCATCTCTCCGTCTCTCCGTCTCTGCGTCTCTCCGTCTCTCCGTCTCTGCGTCTCTCCGTCTCTCCGTCTATCCGTCTCTCCGTCTCTCCGTCTCTCCGTCTCTCCGTCTATCCGTCTCTCCGTCTCTCCGTCTATCCGTCTATCCGTCTATCCGTCTATCATGCATGTGGCATGCACGAGGCAGCGGACTCAGCGCGCGCCGTCGCCGACGGGTTATCGGGCTTTGTGATTGTTATATTTTTGTTACCCGTGGTGTGCGCTGATTGGTGCGACGAGAAAAAGACGAAGTGACGACGGAAGGACCGAGGCTGGAGACGGTGCGCGAGAGAAAAAGAACGCGGTGGGCTGGAGCTGGTGCAAGCACGACTTCGAACCGGAATAAAACGCTTTCCCCCCAAAAGGCTGGCTCCCTGCCTTCCCGGGTCCCACGGCGCCCAAACCACAAGCCGTGACTTGTGGTTTGGGCGCCGTGGGACCCGGGAAGGCAGGGAGCCAGCCTTTTGGGGGAAAGCGTTTTATTCCGGTCAAAGTCTATAGAATGTCTATTAAAAATTGTCAATACGGCATGACTAGATATAAAGTTGAGGGCTGTTAAAGTGCGGATAGGATTTTTATAGACTGCCTGATATATATGTTGTAAGTGTGCAGCCGGGCAAAGTTCCTACAACTTCTACAGTTGGTATAAAGACACGCACGACAAAACGAACCAGCGAACGGGTAAAACGCAATTATTCGCCATCCCCAATTTGCCTTATTTTTATATATATATAAAAAAAAATGTGTGCTTTTGCCAGTTTAAACGCTTTTCAAGTCAGTCCCCCTTTGAAAATCCGCGAGCGAAAAGGCGCTCAACTATATCAGTCTTCGCGTCCGCGGATGAGGTATTTCTTTAGAAAATAGTATTCAGAGGCTATAGATATTCTCGAAAAAATATGTCCACTCGTCCATCCAGTCTTTATCGCTTTTTAGCCGTTTTTTTGTAGAAAGTTTATAGAACCTAGTGTATAAAGATAGGATAGAAATTGTATACAAAACAGATATAAATTTTAACGACGTTTCTATCTCCTTTCTAATACCAATAGGACCGTTTTTCGCGAAAAACACAATAATTCTGAATACTAGTTTTTTTGTTTTTTACGATATATCTGGAATGAAAACACTTGCCCCGTGCAAGAATACACTGACATCACAAGCACACACGCCACGGAGCACTCATAACACTAGTATTTCAGTAGTGCTCACTGCTCCACCGCTATATATACGCTACACTTTAAAGGCAATCACTTGAACGAAGACCATCCCAGATGATTAAAATATTACAAGTATGTTGCTTTATTTGTACATAATTTATACAAATCGAGGTTTATAAGTGGCCTTAAACTGCATCTCCAGTTATAAATTAAAAAGGGCGATAATTATTTGACACTGTTGAAAACAACAGCCTCCGCAAAGCGGCTCCACTGCATCGTATTATTCTAACGATCCAAGTCTATAGAACTTCTAAATAAATATTGTGGCACAATATCTATTGAGACGTGGTTATTTCTATCGCCTGCACTCTTTTGACCTCGGTTGAAACAAAGTCGATATAATGTCTATTAAAAATTGTCAATACGGCATGACTAAATATAAAGTTGAGGGCTGTTAAAGTGCGCATAGGATTTTTATAGACTGCCTGATATATACGTTGTAAGTGTGCAGCCGGGCAAAGTTCCTACAACTTCTTCAACAGTTGGTATAAAGAAACGCACGACAAAACGAACCAGCGAACGGGTAAAACGCAATTATTCGCCATCCCCAATTTGCCTTATTTTTATGTATATAAAAAAAATGGTGTGCTTTTGCCAGTTTAAACGCTTTTCAAGTCAGTCCCCCTTTGAAAATCCGCGAGCGAAAAGGCGCTCAACTATATCAGTCTTCGCGTCCGCGGATGAGGCGCACATTGTTGGAATCGGTTACAGCATAGTCGCGGGATACACTGTCCGCGGACGAAAGCCGCGGTTTGGTCCGTCATGTGAATCTACCACTTGTGACGTTTGTTAAGAGCCGTCCTGTCACGGACGCCAGAAATGTAGTGACCGGATCTCCGCCTTGCAGCTGTGCGACGCCAACACAATGGACAACAGCAACACCGTTTTGGTCTAAGAAAACGAAGAGAAAACGAACAGTGAAGCTGGGATTAAAATAAAACGAAAAGAATGCAGCACTTAAAGATGGAAAGTGGGTCTTACAGCCCGGAGAGGACGTGCGACGTAGTTATGATCTTCGGTAATGTCGGCGTGGCAGATAACGGTGGTGTTCGCTTCCACTCGCTGGCACGTAGCTCAAAATAATCGGCATTGGCGTCTTTGCGCGGTTAAAAAAAACACCACCTGGAAGACATGGCATCCGTCTTAACCCCCCAAGCGTAATCACTATACGGAGAGCAAATAGTGTGCTCCTTGCGCAGAAGTTTCGGTGACGTCAACATGACGAATAGCTCTGGTTTGCTTAGAATAGTGGGTAGACCTCAATGCTAGATGCCTTGAGGTCTACCCACTATTGTTTTCAATCAGACAAGACAAGCTCAGCGTTCCAACATGCCCGCAACCCCTTTGCAAGAAGTAGGCGAACTTGCGCAAGTTCGTCTGTCGTACGTCAGAACGCCAAACCCTCATTGGCTAATTGAAAAAAGAAAAAAAAAAGTGGGTGGACCTCAAGGCATCTATTAGCATTGAGGTCTACCCACTAGCCTTTCAACCAAAGCCAATCAGAACTTGGCGTCGTTCTGACGTCACCACACTCCCGCGCAAGGAGCAGACGACTTTCTCTCCGCATAGTGAATCCATGCAGCGCCGCCTAGCTTGCCTCAGCATTTCCTCCAGCGAATTTTACAGCGTCACGCACCGCTTGCCCGCGGCGTCGTTAATACGAACGCGTCTGGCGATTTGCGGCGACTTACGCAAGAACGCGGGTTTCCCGATTTCCGAAGGCCTCGACCTGGTACCGTCATATCACGCCATACCTTTCATCACTTTCACGACAGCGTCTAAATAAGTTACGCTTAGAGTATATCGGCACTGCACTCCCCCACTTCTTTTTTTTTTTTTTGTCCACGTCGTTGTTTTGGTGTTTGGAGCAGAGTTTGCGCAAGTCGCGATCGTTATATACCGAAAAACTGCGACTTCCTGACCTCCAGGCCTGATGTCGGGGAGGTCACGCAATAACGTTTGTTCTACGTAGCAAAAGGGTTTTAACGATTTCGGACGAATGTAAACCTCTTCCCGCGTGCTCAGACAAAGCTTCAAATAACTGGCAACAATGATGTTGAGAACTAATATGGCTCACGTGTCGTTGCTGTGAAGGGAAGCTTAGTAAGTGTATGGAACCTGGAACGCGCCTCTGAACGGTGTATTTACCACGTCCACAAAAAAATTTGGTCCCTAGATTTCCGCCTGGTGACGTCATAGAAGAGTCACGCTGTCACTTGTCGCGATCCTGGCGGTATTCCAGCAGTGGCGGTGTATGTGGCTGACGCCTGTTTTGCTGCTGGTCGCTCTCCAGAATGGCAACCCTCGGAAGCTTCAGCAATCAAAAGTTAGGACGCCGCGGCGGCAGCGACGTTCGCGTTCGCTCATGAATTTCGCCGCTAGCATTTATACTACCAACCGCCAGGATCGCGACATCCGACAGCAGGAGACTCCAGCTTCTTTGACATCATTTGTTGCCACTTTGGGACGACTTTCGATGTGTGGGCGGGATAGGACGCTAAACACACTCGTCGGAAACGGGCTGAAGGCACAGTATCTGGCTCTAACTTTAACTCCTTCTTCCATGTCTTCTTCGGTGCCGAATCGCATTCCAGTTTCTACTGTCGTCTCCTTGCTCCGCAACAACAATGTCACGTCGACGCTAAGGCGCTCATCGAAATCACCCCAATCGTGTTACGTCGGTCTCTCTTGCAAACTGACATTGGAGGTTTATAAAATTACACGGTGTGCCATCTTTTACCTGGTGTGCCTGCGAAGATTTATGGAGTTCCTAAAACTAAGGCGTTTGAAGATACGAAACCCCTTTCGGCAACAAACCGCGAACCACCGCAATGCCAGGGACTGCAAAAACCATGTTAACTCTCAAAATGTTTACGTAAACTTAAATGCTTAACTTCTAATAGGCAAAAATCAGTGATACGATAAGAGCCCTTTCCGAAGATATGTGGTGCCCCCAGCGTCTTCTTTGTGCATTGTGACATTCGTATGTACGGCACGTGGAATTACCCAAAAAGCCAAGACGATGTTCAGGTTTGTTTAACAGTTCGTGAATTCAGAACGCAGAGAAGACAGAAGGAAAGCAAAAAAGAGTTTGTGACGACCTTCTTTTCCGTTCGTTTTTGTGCGTGTTTGTGTGCGTGTTCTGAGCTTTCTCCTAATGATAAGAAATAATGAATCGTGCCGCTACCAGGATATACTAAGCGTTCGAGTCGGCCCGAGTGTGCATCCGAACAGCCCCACGATTCCCCTCTTCGCAAGCTCTCATAGGGTTCTTCAAAAAGGTATGTTAAAAACTTGCTAAGCGTCATCTAAAACCCTTAATTCGGTCCATTTTAAAAGGACTCGAAGCTTGAGGGAAGCGCGGGGGTGCGCTGAAACTTACCCTCCTCTATACATTCAAAGCCTGGCAGATCGCCACAAGACGCGGCTTCTTAAAGTGAAAAGGTAGAACGTCAGAAAACGGGTGAGAGGAGAGGCATGTAACGGGCGCCCCGCTGCGGTGAAACGCCGGAACACACTTCTCCCGAGCGATGGAATCTCCGCTCGTGCTCCTCGCGTTACTCGAGCTGCGGCGTATTTTCTTGTCGGGTTTAAAGGGATACTACAAAAATATTTCGGCGCTCCTTTTTAGGTGTATATGTGTTCAAAGAAGCAGTACCACATCGAACATACCAATATCTTGCTTAAAAAGTCTCGAAAAGGAAATTTAAAACGAAAACGATTAGCAACGAGCACCTGGTGGATGTCGCTAACGCCTCGCTTGTAATGCCCGTCTAGGGACCTTAACAACTAGTGACGTTGAGTGTCTCGCCTCCGGTCACGACGAGAGAAGAGAGGAAGGAGGAACTCCCCTCTTCCCGAGAATGCCTTTTGTGTGTCGCAGAAGTCGCTATTGTCCCCCTACAAGATTATAGAAGATTAACCCGTCACTCAAAATTCGGACTAAAGCAGCCGCTTCGGTGGCTGGAACGGCTAGGCCATCCTCTCGACGTCAGCCTCGCCGCAGCTTTGCTCGTCCCTAGACGACCTACGTCACGATTGCATTGGATGTCAAGTGCAGCTAGGAGTGGTCTCCGCTGGGCCTTCTCCGAGCGCTTGCCAGAGTGGGCCGTTTATAACGAAAAATACAGTCACCAGGCTCAAAATGCAAACATGCGATTGTCATTTACGGATATTGTGGATCATATTCAACCTATTTTGGAACACGACAGGAATATTTCAAATTTCGTTGAAGTATTCTTTTAAAAACCGTGTCTTGAGTCCTCGCCGCTGCAAAAGCTGCGCGCTGAATACCAGAAATGCTAGCTGCTACCAGATCCTCGCGCTCCATATCTGCGACCGGACACTCTATGGCTCTGTTGTCGAACTCCCAGGCATTTTGAGAATAGAGGAGGCTATGGCTGAAGTTAATACTCGAGTAGCAGGCGCGAGGCCGGCGACGCGGGGACGCTGATGATATTCTCAACATTCGAGTTTTCGCATCGTCAATCTTGTGCCCGCCGCACGAGTGGAAACTTCAGCGCCTTCCCGCCTTTTTCACGTGCTTTGAGTGGTCCTCAGACTGACCGATGTAATGGCGCATTCACACTGGAAGCGGATCCGCGTTCGCGAAGCGGTCGCGGATGCGGTTCGCGAGCGACCCCGTTCAGACACACCGAGAGCCGGTTGGCGGTTTCTCGGCGATCACGCGTGATCTTTCAAGACTTGCGTTTGGCAACCCTGTTTTACAATCCAAAATCCACTTTAATTCAAGATCCAAAGCCAAACTTTTGCTATTTTGGCACTCGGAATATTTTTCTCCGGGATGTTCGCGCGCATCACGAGTTCAGGCAGCGAAAAAGGAAGCATGGACCCGCCAAACTCGCCTGTGATTCCCTCGACTTCGCCCACAAGCAAAGCCCAGCTAGGCGCGCCTTGCTGACTCAGAACAGGATGCCCCCGACCTTTTCTTCGAAGTGGGCCCTTCCCGCATGAATAGCTGACCTTGTTTTCGGGATAGAGGGCCAGTTTTTCCCCCCTCGTTGTTCGCTCTTATCATTTTCAAAGTTGTGAGTGGTGGGGTGGACCGTGGTGCGGGGGAATGTGTTCGGTGCTAGCCGGTCGTGGCTTCGTTGGTGGCGGACTCTCCTCTCGTCACTTGCTCGTCGATCGAGTCTACTGTTTGTTTGACATTAAGCTCAAATAAACGCCGTATGGATTACCTCTGCATTGTCTGGTACGTACACTTTATTCCTTGAGTAGGTTCCTTTTATTTATTTTATTAGTAGTAAACGTTACAGGTCGAGCTAGCGCAGGTACCCCGCCCCCTCCGCGGTAGTGCGTTGGCTACGCAATCGAGCTCACGACGTCTCTATCGGCCTTCGTGGTGGTCATGCACGGTGTCGAAAGCTTTTAATAGTTCACGCGACTATCTTAGTGGGTAGAAAGGCTGTTATTTAGGTCGATCAGGGGCGGGTTCCGACGTTCTACAGGCAGAGATTAACAAGGCAGCGAGCTTGGGCTGTGGCACCCGGGATAATAAACAAACTCTTACCCAAACCAAATCACCGGTGCGAAGCCCGTTAAAATTACGAAGCAATTCTTTTCGCGGCGGATTCGAGTGACGGACGTGAACATCAAGTTTCTCCGTTGATTTGTCGAAAGCTAAGACTACAGCGCTAGGACTACACCGCCCTGGACGCCTCACCACCGACAGGTGCCATCTTGCTTCGAAACTCACTGACGTCACGTCAGCGTCGCGTTGTGATTGGTTAGCGCTTTGCGGTTCGTGAAAGCGGTTGGGAGAAATCGGTCTCGAAGCGGTTGGCAAAAACGCGCTCCAACCGCTCGATCCTAGCCGCTTTGCGGTTGAGAACGCGCGGATCCGCTTCGCGAACGCGGATCCGCTTCCAGTGTGAACGCGCCATTAGGGGCCCGTTCCCGGCTTGAGCGGCGTCGGCGTCGCCGTCTGCGTCGCCGTTGGCGTCGCCGTCGGCGTAACCAAGGTAATCCCAAGGTCACGTGGCCCCCCAAGGTCATCCCAAGGTCACCCCAAGGTCACGTGACCCCTCCCCCAGGGTCACGTGACCCCGAGGTCACGTGACCCCCCCCCCCCCCCGAGGTCACGTGCCCCCCCCCCCCCCCCCGAGGTCACGTGACACCCCCAGGTCACGTGACCTCCCCGATGACGTCATCGTCACTGATGACGGCACCGGCATCCGCATCGTCATCGTCATCATCACTGATGACGTCAACAGTGACGTCACTGATGCCGTCATCAGTGATGATGACGATGACGATGCGGATGCCGGTGACGTCATCAGTGACGTCACTGATGACGTAATCAGTGATGATGACGATGCGGATGCCAGTGAGGTCATCAGTGACGTCACTGATGACGTCATCATTGACGATGACGATGCGGATGCCGGTGACGTCATCAGTGACGATGACGTCATCGGGGAGGTCACGTGATCTCGGCGGGGGTCACGTGACCCTGGGGTGGTCACGTGACCTGGGGGTGTCACGTGACTTCGGGGGGCATCCGCATCGTCATCATCACAGATGACGTCATCAGTGACGTCACTGATGACGTCACCGACATCCGCATCGTCATCGTCATCATCGCTGATGACGTCATCGGAGTCCGCATCGTCATCGTCACTGATGACGTCATCAGTGACGTCGCTGATGACATCATCGGCATCGTCACGTGACCCCCCAAGGTCACGTGACCCCCCCCAGGTCACTTCACCCCCCCAGTACCCTTCCCTCCTCCTCCTCAAGAGCTGCGCTCTAATTCGGTGTTACTGGGAGTTGTAAACGGCTTTCACTTTTTAGAGCGCAGCTCTTAGGGGCCCGTTCCCGGCTTGAGCGGCGTCGGCGTCGGCGTAACCAAGGTCATCCCAAGATCACGCGACCCCCAAGGTCACGTGACCCCCGGAGGTCACGTGACCCCTCCCCCATGGTCACGTGACCCCCAAGGTCACGTGGCACCCAGTCACGTGACCCCCCCCCCCCCCGAAGTCACGTGACCACCCCGCTGAGGTCACGTGACCTCCTCGATGACGTCATCGTCACTGATGACGTCACCGGCATCCGCATCGTCACCGTCATCATCACTGATGACGTCATCAGTGACGTCACTGATGACCTTGCCGACATCCACATCGTCATCATCACTGATGACGTCATCAGTTACGTCACTGATGAAGTCACCGGCATCCGCATCGTCATCGTCATCACGGATTACGTCATCAGTGACGTCACTGGTGACGTCAGCGACATCCGCATCGTCATCGTCATCATCGCTGATGACGTCATCGGAGTCCGCATCGTCATCGTCACTTATGACGTCATCAGTGACGTCACTGATGACCTCACCGGCATCCGCATCGTCATCGTCATCATCACTGATGACGTCACCGGCATCCGCATCGTCATCGTCATCATCACGGATGACGTCATCATTGACGTCACTGATGACATCATCGGCATCGTCACGTGACCCCCACGTGACCCCCCCAGGTCACTTCACTCCCCCCAGTACCCTTCCCTCCTCCTCCTCAAGAGCTACGCTCTAATTCGGTGTTACAGGGAGTTGTAAACGGCTTTCACTTTTTTTTCCTCTCTCTAGTTCAGTGTAAATAATGGCACGTGCGTAGAGGAGCGGGCAGGGCACGCGGTTTTTAAGCAGCCTAAACTAGTTGAATCCACTAAATAATTGTTTCACTTTACTATAGCCCTTCTTTTGTTCACTAATCTCTTCTTCAGACTGCTCGTTCCTTCTGCAATGCAATGTGAAAGTAGCGGCGCATCCAGCTAGCACCGTGTCCTGCGGCCCGTGCTTGCGTGCGATAAGCAGAGGTGAAAGAAGGGGTAAAATATTTTCGCGTTAAAGACGTGAATTCAGGAGAAAACCAAATTAAATATTTTATTTTACATTTCTAAACTAAATACACTAATACAAATATCTTGCATCTACAATGTAAATGAACAAATATTGGGCCCTGTGCCTCAAAGCATCGAAAGCTATAAGAGATGCTTAATACCTTTCTTTTAGAAAAAAAAGCTACAGAGGATTCGAGCCCTGTACCAATTGCGCTTCGAGCGCGGCAAAACGATCAATACCACGGAGGAGGTTCCATAAAACAATTTCTGTACATATCTCAAAGTACGTCCACGAGTTCAGCAAATACAGGGTGAAACAAGGAGACGGCAGGCTCTTTAAATCCACCGGAAAATTTGGTTTCTTAACCAATCGCGCTGCGACTTTGTGCAGCGTTGCCCACAGATGGTACATATTTTTTGTAAAATTTGCAAAGAACAAACTTACCTGCGGAAAATGTAAAGAACGAAAAGGCTTAGCTCCTATGGAACGCAGCGACGCCACCGGTCTTCAAACAACACAGCGCCGTTTCGCTCGGGAGACTAGAGATGGCGCAACGAACGCCGCCAACGAATGAGCATACGGCGCCGAGAGCCGGCACTTTAGCAGACGATCCGTTCGACTCAAGAGCGGCTCGCGTTCCGCAGGTGGCGACAGTCGCAGAAACAAAAACAGGCGCGGTAACAACAAAGAACTGCAGTTCCTTGTCTGCTAAACACGCCGGCTCTCGGCGTCGTCTGCTCGCTCGTTGGCGGCAGTTGGCGTCGCGACCGCTTGCGCCATCTCTTGTCTCCCGTGCAAAACGGCGCCGTGTTGTTTGCAGACATGTGGCGTCGCTGCGTTTCCATAGGAGCTAAGCCTTTTTTCTTTCTTTACTTTTTCCTCAGGTAAATTCGCTCTTTGCAAATTTTACAAAAAAAATTCACCATCTGTGGGCAACGCTGCACAAAGTCATAGCGCGATATGTTAAAAAACCGAATTTTCCGGTCGATTTAAAGAGCCTGCCGTCTCCTTGTTTCACCCTGTAGTTCACGTCAATTTGTTTCCCTAAATTGCAATGATTACTCAACTAACACAATATTTTGCGGTAACGCAAATAAATATGCTCCCTGCAATATTGTTTGGGCTCTGCTCTTGTGCGCGTTTGTGTTTTTCTAAAAACGGTTATTTTATGAGTTTCCTTTCTTCATATATCGCGTTTGTTGTCATATCTACGTAGTTGCAACAGCACGAACGTTTTCAAGATGTGTCTGTGTTTTTCAAGCTTATAAAACTATCATTACATAGGTGTGGGCTCCCATTCTATTAATATCAATGCCATTTTTGAATTAATTACTTTTGTGCTCTGAGCTTGATAATCTAGTTAAAAGAACCAGACCTAGTTGCTTCGAATACACGTAATATCTTAACAAAAATATTTTCTTAAAAAAAAAAGCTTGAAAGACCGCTACTAGATACTAGAGAAAGAAGTCGAAATGTCCCGCAAGCAGCTATATTGAATTTTAACTCACTCAGGGAGCATCGAAAACGGCCAAGAATGGAAAGAAAGCAGCTCAGTTGGCAACACTGTTGTGCAATGCTCTAGTCAGGGCAAAGAGGAAGAATATTGCTAAAACAGAAAAATAGGAAAGCTGGCACCCATCATTAATAAACCATAACGCGGAACTTCCAGGTTTTCTTTAAAACCAATTTGCACATACCCGTGCACTGGAGGCACATGCCTCGAAAACACGAGAAGGCTTCGCCCCGAAGTTCAAAGCCACTTCGAAATAGAGCGAAGATACAGATCAATCTAACCGTATCTAGACGACCACTTCCTGCGAAGCGTGCTTCACCTCACCGTAAAATCTAGTGTGGGGAAGCCTACATCAGGAGCGCGGAGGAAGCGTGGGTGAGTAGCTGCCTTGGACAAATGCAGAGGCTAGGTGCAGTTCAGAGCCTGCAACGGACATGCATCTGCCGGAATGGATCTAAATATTTGATCAGTGATGCGTTGAAGTTGGAAGAAGCGCAAACTTTAAATCGTGCGAGATCAGAACAAGAAGACAAATAGGACAAGAGATACAGCAAGAGAGGGATCGAATGTTTAGTACTCTCAAAACAGATGCACAATCACTGGGTTTGTTGCAACGACGACTAGGCTCGAAGTAAAAAAATGGCGACAGGAGCCAAAAATAAACTGCTAAGAGAGAACATCCTAGTGAATAAATTGTACGCGAGGTAAAGAAATCAACCTAATAAAAGGATGGCGGTGCAGGCGAACCGGATGCGGGTTGATCGATTCTCCGTGGGGAATTTGGAGAAAAGAAGCTTTCTGGGTGGTTGCAACCGTGGGACATAATTACTAAACGTTCCAAAATCGAATAATTGAATCGATTATAGCGACGAATAGCGAAATATTTACTGTATGAAATTCAACACTTCCAGACAAGAAACGCGAATACTTTATGTGGATACAAGAGATTATGTTTTGAGCCGGAAGAATTGCCACTTTTTTCTGCCTTTTGAAACAGCTTGGTTTTTACTCTTTGAAACAGCTTGGTTTTTACTCCTGTAATTTCATTCGTCGTCATGACTGAATTTTATGACTACCAACATGTGTACAACAATATAGCATTCAGCGCGCAATTGAGAGATTTATAGAAAGGGATACGACCAGTTATAGTCTGAACGGGGATAGAGAATCATCAACAGTTCAACAAGCGACTACCTTAACCCCAACTCATATGAAGAAGATACCTCTATGTACTAAGAAGAGTACGCATCTGTAAAGTGACTATATTGAGGACTTAGTTTATGAACCGTTAAATGAAGTATCTACACAGCTTAAACCTCGAATACAGTATATTCCATTAACACCACCTAACGTTTTACATTTCAAGAGAAATTCGTTCCTTGGTCGCTATAATCAATGCGTTCGCATTTCTAAGGCCTCATAAACCATGAAATCAAATTCGTCTATGCGTCGAGGCTTGATATCTAAATTTAGAAGGAAATCCTAAATGTGTGTGCACTCAGACACATATTTGATTTTTTCGCTAAAGTATCCGCTTTGTGTAGAATGGGTACCCAAGCTAGCGTATACATTAACTAAAGGTTCTGCTAAATATAGTACGCAGAATTTTCCGCTAAATTTTACAATAAAACCCGAATCGGTGTATAAATGTGCAAAAATTCAATTTGCCAATAATTGACGCTAAAAAATCGGCGCACTCATGCGGACCGAGAACGCCAAACGGCGGATATCTGAAGAGGTGTAAAAAATCCCAAATGTTGTGGCATCTCATGTCCTTTGGCACAAACGGAGAAATGTTTTGGTTTCTTTTGTAAGTCTTCGAGTATTGCGTTCCTAACTTATGGTGTGCTATTGAGATGGTGAGGAGCTACGAAAAAGAATGCGAGTTGTTAAGCGTTCAAGCATCCGTATATTTTGTCGCTCACCTCTTCGTTGAAGTCCACGTTAGTCGAAAGTCCGACGCCGTCGATAAAGAGTGCATCCTTAAGCAGGAACGCCAGCGCTCTCAGGATGAAGGAAATGAACAAATGCATGTGTAGGCTGTTCCGGGGACAGTGGAGCCTCCTGAAACGCATGGAGAAAATACTCTACCCTAAATATTGGACTTAGAAAAAAAAAAGAAGCGTGTCCTTGAAATGCGAGAACAAAAGGTTTTTAGAGAAGCACTGACAATACATTCGCTTGCGCGGATGCACTGCACGTGCTGCTGCTCACCGGTCAATCTTTGAAGATTCAGCGTATTCAGGTTTATGAGAACAGAAAATGTTATCACATAATGAAACGTCAAGTGAGAGGTAGTAAAGCCATGCTATGAACTTGGCGATAACAAAATACATGAACTTTTGGCAATGTGATGAGGTATCTACAGCGTGAATATCAACGAGATAAGGTCATATTAGAGCACAGAAAATAACTCACACAAATAATTATGAATCAGATTGTTTATGTTTTGTAACTAAAGCACATAGCTGTATTATTACTTTCAGAATATAAAACAACAACAGAGTTTTGTGAAGTTTATTTTGTAGCGAATAATATTACATGATGGGAAATATTAAATGAATATTATTCAATACATTGGTGGCTTGTAAAAACCACTTTATTGAAATATTACAAATTCCGTGTGATACGTTGTGACAAGTCAGATAAAGGTGCTCGCTAAAATAAATTACAAGGAAGGACGCATCTGATTTCTTTTACTTATTTTAAGAAATACTACTTCAACAAAAAATATTGTAATGTAATTTCAAATGAAGGTTAGCGTTGAAGTTAGATGGTCTTACTTGATGGAAGCCAGGATGAGAAAGGCGGCCAGGAGCGTCACCAGGGACACTGTGTAGCACACCTTGGAAATGAGCTTGATGGTCTGCAGGTGGGGCTGCAATCAGTAACCGCAACAACAAAGACGTTGAGAGGGGTCCCTGTGTTCAACATTTCACTGAATATCTTCACGCTACAATTCCAGTTTTAGGTATCTTAAAAATAAACCTGCTGGTGTAAATAGCAGACCGCCCAAATCCTGGTCTTCCATTTTCGAATGAGTATGAATTACCTTAAATGTTTAAGTTTATTTCGACGTGGCAGTTAGGCTTTTCAGTAACGAATGGTCTATTTATGATCCACTCGCTGCAGTACAACAGTTCTTAGAATTGGCCTTAATAGTTTGACGAAAACATTTTATACATAGATTTTGATAGAATGCGATGCGTTGAGTCGTCTTTCTTTGGAACGAGCCTCTTTAATTTTGGAATACATACACTCAAACCCACTCAAACCTCATATGACACTAGATGATTGCCATGGAGGGGTGCAATAAACAAAATGAATTAGGGTTATTAATCTTTCAAATACTGTAGAACAGGCTGCCCATAAGATTTATGAAATATCTCATATTTCGTAGTGTGTTGGCAATAATGTGCTGCAGCCTCCCTCATTTCAGACCTAAACTCCACTCTGATGCATCATGTCCGCAACTCTGTAAGTAATGTTGACGGTGAGTGCTACAGAACCACGTGCTTGGGTTATTTTCATTCCTTTATTCCTTCTTTAAGGCGCGATGGGACATTAAATATAAAAAAGCGTGTGGGCAAGATTAATACATAACCTTGAAACACAAAAACAAAGATATGTACAATATTATTACAAATTGTGTTCAGTGCAGTGACATCCTAGTAGGACAGAAGCAGTTAGGAGAGGTGTAAGGTGACTGAGCTGCGAAAATTGGATGTGTCTGGAATTACTACTCTTTCGTCTGCAAAACAGTTCCAGGTGGTAATAGCCTGAGAAAAAAATAGCTGTAAAATGCTGGTGTTTTGACTGATATATATTTGATTGATACAACCACTGTAAAAGATGAGAGATTATATCCTGTCAGGATATCATCTCACCTCATGTGAGATGATATCCTGAGCATAAAAGATTCATACAAACACTGAAAAGCAATACCTGTTGCATGTAAAAGTCGTTGCGTTCAAACATGTAATCAACATACCAAAAGATATCAAATATTAGCGACGAGCTCACCATAATAATGATGGCTCTACGAACTTCTCACCGCAAAGCGCGATCGCAAATCATCGTCCAAAAAGTTTTGAAACGAAATGTTTACTCAAGTATCTCTTGTTGTGGCATTCATTTCTTGGAAATTTAATTGCCGAGAAGAAATACAACTGTAATCTGGAAACGAAAAACGAGACCATGCCATTGTGAATAATAAAATGATATACAAGTAGCTTATATTTAAATCTTAATATTCCTCCCTACTGAGCGTCCAAAATTTAAACGTCTATGGCTCAATTGTATTAAAATGAACATATTTAAGAAAACAGGGTCCAAATACAAAGACTACTAGAAAAAGACAATTTTTGGCAATTTTTTTATAATGTGTAACCACCTAGCATGTTGATTGACTTTGGTGCCAGTACTCATTGCCTTACATATCATCTCCACCTAAAAAAAAAGATGAGGAAAAAGAATACAGCTTCTGGATAACACGCATGACTCGCCAAGTACTTCGTGACAGGTATTGCAACGTTTAAAATGTTTCAACAGAACACTAAAAACGACAAACACAACCAGCCAAGGGAACTGGTGAAATTTTAGGACTGAGGTAAGCCACTCCTCAGTGCCGTTTTGAAATTTTCTTACGTGCCTCCCTTCAAAGTTTCTATGAGGTCCATGGGAACGTAGCCTTCGGCATTGCCAAGTTATGCTGAAGCATGCTTCAATAACACCGAACTCTCGTCAAAACTATTTGATTAACCAATTGGGAGCTACTAGTTTTTTTACATGTAACTCCTCGTGGAGTAGGATCTGTTTTTTAAAACAATCCTTATCCCTACAAATTCCCAGAAAAAAAAAAGAAAAAACATTAAAAAGACCGGATCTCGTTCATGCAAAGATTAGATTATTACCCGTGGTCTCCCCAACTTTTATTTCTCCGACCCGCCATATTTTCTCTCGCTTCGATTACCCCTACAAAAAGTGGAACCAAACTTTTGCAAAACCAGCACGTTTAAATGCTCACCCTTTCCAATAAGCGCATATCAAATTAGAGTAGCCAGCCATCAAGTTCTTTAGCCAGTAGTAATTGAAACGTTTTCGCCCGAGATTTTTAAATTGGTTAAATAACGTTATTAAAATTATGTTTTCTGACCTTTTCGTTTTCGTTGTTGTTTGCAGTTATGTTTCTATAATCATAGAAGAATCAAATTTAGCATCTTTCTTATGTAATGCCTTCCTGAAGAGGCCTTTAAGACAATAAAATACAATAAAGTTAAATGAACATGACCACTGTTTAAATTACGCAGTTTAATTTACGAAAACGTACCTTAAGTCTTAGTTTGAGGAGAGAGGCGGAGCAATCAATGTTCACTTGTTATGCCCGATTATATGCGTCTCTGATAGAGTACATAACTAAGCAGCGATAACTAAAGCTTAGAAAAAAAAAACGATTTCGTTGTAAACAGAAGCTAACCCGCTTGCGCAATTCACGTGTAGCATGATGACAAACGCTCCCTACTATTGATAGGCCAGAAAAACTAGTAACCGACTGGAGAAACAAAACGCAAGCAGATGAAAGAACGAGAAAGGCAAATGTAGCAATACCCACGCCATTACGTTTGCATCCTTATTGGGAGTTTTCATTCATCCTAGACTAAGCCGTTATTCTTTCCATCTTTCATCTCAGCCGGGAGCAATCCGGCAAGAGCAAAGTAGCTTTCAGTGAACCACTCTGCTGGATACTTGCATTCGCTTTGCTCCGACCAAGAAGAGTACGAAAGTTCACCACTAACCTCCCATGACTGAACGTTTTGTTTCTATTTTGGTAAATTGAATCTGCATAAAGTATTATCGGCATAGAACCAAATAGCTGCTGCATCCAGTGACACGAATTATGTTTAAAATACGTTTATCAATATCTTGAATATATTATATCCTGAACACTTCCTTCTGAAAGTGCATACACACAGTGGAGTTTTACAATAACGTACGTATTTAAACGGTTTTGCGTACGCAAAGAATAGCATCGCTGCCATTCCGTATGCGCCAAACGCCAACCCTCTGCGTACGCTATTTTATCGTACACTATTTTTTCGAAATTGCGTGCGTACGCAAAGGGTATTTTCGTTCCTTCAAAAAGGAATCATGATGCGCGAAATGTTGGCTCAAGCCAAATCGAGTACAGTTAGAATATAATGGCTCCCAATACTGCGACTGCGGCCGCATTGGAAGCTTTGGCGGTCGTCGTGAGCGCGAAGCCAGCGGCATCTTCGCTACTGCGATTTGGATGTTGGAGGAAATTGTACTCCTGCGGTAGGTGCACGCCACAAACGGTTTGAAGGATCCGGCAAGGTGGGCAACGATCTCCGGCGTCGACGGCAACTTGCTGCTTGCGACGAGCGAACGTTTCTCGGCGAAGGCGAGGAGTACGAACGTAAGCAGATGAGTCCTCTTGTCGAAACGAAGCAAGCGAACACGACCGGTCAACCACTCGCGTCGCAGTCTAAAGTGCGAAGCACATGCCCGTCAAAACTTTCTTATCCGACCTGCGAATTGCCGGAACGGCGTTCGGGGGCGAGGGGTTTCGTAGCACCGGAAAGCGTCGAAAACCCTAGACTCCGAACGTCGTTCTGGGCAGTTCGTACGTCGGATCGGACAGTTTTGACGCGCATGTATTTCGCTCTTTATACTTAAACACATAAAATACGTTATTCTGGACCCAAATTAAAACTTGATACAGTGTATTGGTGGCGCGAGTTGCTTGGGTCTTTGTGTCGTGGCGAAAAAACGATACTCTAAAACTTACTTGAGCGTGCGCTAACGCAAGTGCTAAATATAGCGCTAGAGTGCTCTAAATGTAGCGCTAGCTCGCCCTAAGATTCCATACGTTATCCTGCAGTCGAAAAATGCGTAAGCCGTGGTCGGTTGTCTGAGCATACGCTTCAGTTGCGTAAAAAAATTTAAATTAGACACAAGCTACAGAGATGCTTTTGAATACACGGGCGCCCGTTGACTAGGCAATATTTATACAGTCCTGGAACAAATTAACAAAGGAGCTGCAATTGGCATGGAATGAATACTACTGTTGCTCTTTAAACGATAAAAAGAAAAGCATGGCATGTTATGGTTGGAATTAAATGAACACTTACGTCGTGGTACTTCGCGGGTACATTTACATAAACTTTAACTGAATTTTAGTCACTTGGGAGGACCTAGTGTGGGAAAGAGGGCACCAGAAAGAGAGGCAGACCATGTTCCCGTGCATCCATATAGGTATGATAATATAACTAATAATAATAATAATAGGTATAATAATAATAATTCCTTATTTTCTGTGCCCACAAACAACTTTTCAGTCTCCACTGTGGTGCACTAAAATACGAATACTGCAAAAACAAAAACACTAAATAGTAAAATAAAAGTATATGGTAAATTAAGCTAATAATATTACAGTATTTCTATATCTAGCAAAGAAAACATACGCACACATACGACCCGTATTCCATATTGCCATATGAAATAACGTAATGATATATTATAAGCAATTTTCTCAATGAGTGCCATAAAGTCAGTTTGAAGTACTTTTTGTGTAAATTATTTTCGTTTTCTTCTTTTTGGGAGGGGGGAATGTTCTGTTTTTATTAAGGAGTCGTTTTGTTGTTGTTTTTCTTGTTTTTCTGTATTAGCACTTTTGTTGTTATTGACTGTGCATCATTACTTAGACAACCTGCTGTTCTTGAGCGCAAAAATAAACGAATGAATGAGTGAATGAATGAGTGCATGATATATGGACATAGTGTCTGCTATAGTGGTTCATTCCGATAGCACATAGCGACATTTTTATGTTTGCCATTCATTTAGTTTTTTTTTTTTTTTTTTCACTTAGCGATAATATTTTTACATGGGCGCGGCTAACTCCATAGACGGTATTTGGCATGTGTTTTGTGTAAAATAAGGAATGAGAGAAGGCATATTGTCTTGAAAATTATAAAATTGCAACTTTATCTCTAAAACGGCCTAATTTTAGGATTTTCTTTATTATCATAATTTGTATGATTATATAGTACCGGATGATTCAAGGAGATGGCAGGCTCTTTAAATCGACCGCGAAATTCGGTTTCTTAACCTATCGCGCTACGACTTTGTGCAGCCTTCCCACCAGATGGTGCATTTTTTTCGTAAAATTTGCAAAGAGCGAACTTACCCGAGGAAAAATTATAGAAAGAAAAAGGCTTAGCTTTTATGGAAACGCAGCGACGCCACCGGTCTGCAAACAACACGGCGCCGTTTCGCACGGGAGACAAGCGATGACGCAACGAACGCCGCCAACAAACGAGCGCACGGCGCCGAGAGCAGGCGTTTTTAGCAGACGATTCTTTCGACTCCAAAGCAGCGCGCGTTCCGCAAACGGCGACAGTCGGAGAAACAAAAACAGGCGCGGTAACAACAAGCAACTGCAGTTCCTAGTCTGCAAAAGGGCCGGCTCTCGGCGTCGTGCGAAGCGGCGCCGTGTTGTTTGAAGACCGGTGGCTTCGCTGCGTTTCCATAGAAGCTAAGTCTTTTTCCTTATTTACTTTTTCCTCAGGTAACTTCGCTCTTTGCAAATTGTACAAAAAAAAATGCACCATTTGTGGGCAACGCTGCACAAAGTCGTAGCGCGATAGGTTAAGAAACCGAAATTTGCGGTTGATTTAAAGAGCCTGCCGTCTCCTTGAATCACCCGGTATACCGATGATCAGGGGAAAACAGCTCCAGAAGGCGAGGACAAAGCGAAGGAACGTACTCGACAAGATAGGGGCTGACCCACAACTATATAGTTTACTAGAAGAAAACGAAAACAAAATACAAAATCCTTCACACGTGCATAAGGGCACACGGCTTCTACGATAACAGGTCCCCCAGTTCTCGGCGGCGCGTTCGGAATACTAATATTCGTCCTTAGAAATTTGAACTTTTTTTTTTTAGTATTATGCCACTGAAGCGTCGCACACACAGTTGTTTTCCCCGGTGATGGTGTAATATGGCTCCATTATTTCCCGAGGTGTCTTGTTTTTGTGTCTACATAAATTTTTGGTTCCTTTAAAAAACTGAATGTTCAAATCGTTTTTTACCATTATATGTTTTTATGTTGTGAGACGCCCTGTGAAGGTAATAATAATAATAATAATTTTATTGGGCTATCACATCAGGAATGAAATGTTATATGTATGAGCATATCAAAGCGAGCTAAAGGCTTGTGTGATGAGAGGAGGAAGGAGATTAAAGTCTGGAGTAATGAGGCGGTTTCTCCTCCTTATTCCAAGCATCCGCCCCTCACGCAGCACGTACGTCACGACAGATATGTCGCTAATCATACAAAAAAAAGTAAATAAAAACTAAACAATTTCAGCAGAACTATACTGAAATGAAAACACGACGCTGGAAAAACCTATCAAGGAAAAGAAAAGTAAAAGGAAAGGCCGGAAATGTCATCACACTGACGAAAAGAAAAAAAAACAATGAATGAATAAACAAATTAACACACATAAAAACAGCGAGAAAGCAAAATGAAACACAGTTTGAAAATTACACTACATGGCATAAGAAAAGAAAATAATTGTAAAAAAAAACTAAACTAAAAAAAGCGGACGACATAAAAATGTCATCAGAATATTTGGGGAGAAAAAATATAATAGCCCTGCAAATTCACTATGCACACACTGGTACTAGGCTTGCACTAAGTAGTATCCAAGTCAAAACATTTCAGTTCCTTCTTCAATGCCTTCAGTGAGGTGATGTCCAGGATTGAGTCCGGCAGAGCTTTGAATAAACTCGGAACATAATTATCGCGCGTGCATTCACCATATGGGGTCCAACAACGTGGCCCCTTGAAACCAGGGGTGCATCGCAATGAGCGAACCGGGAATGATGGTTGTTCTGAAATCCTTATTCCAAAAGTTGCGTAATATAACAGTTTGAATATAAAGTGAACGGAGGTTTGGCAATTGAAGAGCTTTGAAAATATCATTAGTTGTTGACAAAGGTGTATTATATGCAACGCTAGTAAGTATACCTCTTAGTAGGGTAACAACTTTGGTTTGCAAGCCACCAGAACAATTTCCAAAAACAGTTACGCCGTACCGAATGATACTGTAAGCAAGTGCGTGAGCCATCAGCAGCCGTACACCAACTGCTATAAAGGCTTTGGTGTTATAAAACATGCAGGATACAACACGTAGTTTGCGATATAAGTATGACGTATGTGTGTTAAACGACATATGTCGAGTCCTTTTGGGTGCTTCCAGAGGTTTGACATATAATTGTGCTGTGTGACGCATAGATTTGAAGTTCACTATCACTTTATCTTAGGTACGCCGCCAAGTTTTATTGGCCTTTCACGATCATTCGCGCGAAACTTATTCAAGTTTGGTGCAGTGTGTGGTTGTTATTGCCGTCGTTGTTTTGTATTGTGGTTGCGAGTACCTCGGGGTACATTTTATGCGCAAAGAAATTTGGTTGCTTTTATTTAACCTGTTCTCTTTTGTTACAACTTCATGCGCCCGGGTTTGAGCACAAGCTGGTCCTTATCGTATGTTTGAGTCGCAGCATGCCCCTTTGGGGTATATGGTTCGAAACACTCAATAGGCTGTCTGACTGGATGAGGGGCTGATGGGGTCTGAAGGTCTCGTGGTTCCATAACACATCCGGTTTGAAGGGTTGTTTTAATATGGTAATAATAATAATAATAATAATATTAATAATAAGAAGAAGCATGGTAGTAATATAATATAATAATAATCTTTGTTTTCATGCGCCCAAAAGCAACTAGCTGGTTTTTTCTTCGGTGCTGAGTCAATCAGGAGCAAAAGAAACCGAAAACAGAATTCATGAACTACTTTCACTTGCTTCAGGAACAACATAACATCATTAAATATTTCAATTTCGGCATTCTCAATACTGTTTATTAGAAATTGCGTTCGTGACAAAAGAGAGGGGTTACAGAGGGTGTGAATAATTTTAAGAAATTGTGATTCTAGTGTAGTAAAGAGGGACATGGATATTCACATAACGTGAATGCGAACCACTCTCTCGTGCGCTACTCATATTCTTGTACAGGAAAACTAGATCGAGCTCTGCTCTTCTATCGGACAGACGACGAAAAAGATGACAACAGGTCCCCTTTTTTACGCAGTGCGGTTTGTACCCTTGGATGCCTTTCACTCTCTTTAGCAAAGTGCCTGCATAATTTGAGAAGGACTATGAATATACTGGGCCTCTCAACCTGTCAATTTGTATTTTTAAGCTGTCTGCCATTGTGTAAATGCACGGTTTTTTCATCACCGAGCATAACACTCACGAGCTACACCCAACTTAGCCTTGGAGTGGGTCGACCTATAGTCTAATATGTTTATATTGGAGCGAGAAGAATAATTCAAACAAACATGATGTTCGTTAAGAAGAAGGGAGAGGTCCGAAAACAGAAGTTTATGTACCTTCACAAGTGCGAGCGCCCATCTCATAGCGGGCACATAGCTATAAAAAGTAATTGTCGCTATCATGTGCACGGTGGAGGAGCACGAATCTGAAAAAAATCGCTTCCGCACCGCCGCTTGGCTTACTGCGCACCCGCTAGACTGCATGGGCTGTACTGCTTTGTCGCCGTTCCCACATTCCAGCTAGTATCTCCAGCAAGTCCATACGTTGTTTACTATTGACTTTTTGAGTTACACCATGCATGTAAAACTCAATGTATGAAATAATCTTCCATAACGTTTTAAACTGCATTTTGTTCTATGGCTCAAATTCATTTTGGGGTCTAAGCATTTCAAGGGCCAGAAAGATTGAAGGGTCTGAAGGGCTGAAGTGCCTGAAACGCCGATGGGTCTTAAATGGCTTGAGGGGCTCGAAAGGCTGTAGGGTTTGATGGGCTGAACAGAGTTGAAGGGATGAGAGAGTTTAATAACACATCAATGCTAAAGTGTTATTTTCAGCATGCATGTGAGCCACGCGTCTGGGTATTATCAAAAATAAAGTAGCAATTTCTAAAGAGGGTCATCAGGGTTCAGCACGTGTCATCATGGGACTCTCTAAAAATGCCGCTTAGCCCTGATATGTTTCGAAACTCCCTGAGACATTCGAACCCGTTCAGTCCTTCAGCCCTTCGCCCATTCAGACCCTTCAGCCCTTCAGACCCTTCAACCTTTCAACCCTTAGACACCCAAATGACTATATTGTAAACCAAAAATTGTGTTGTTTAAAAGTCGTTTCAAGTTTATTTTAGACATTGATATTTACATGCATGTTTAAAATCATAAAGCTCATAAGAACCAACGCGTACTCACACCCGGGTGCAAGCAGCTCTAAATAAAATATATCAGAGCAAGTAGTGGAAACTGAGTCCTTTGTCTCCAGAAATATATATTTCGGGACATTAACAATCTCGCTGGGTATATTCCCGAAATCTACGGAGTTTTAACTCTTAAAATCGAGGAGATGCACTACACACACACACTCAACCTGCCAATGGCACGTCTAGCGAAAACCACTAACGCAGATTCCCCATCAGCCGCCATTGACGAAATCCTAAGCAGGTCACGGTGCCGTCTTTGGTTCCGTCGCTATGGAGTCCCCGACACCTTTTCTGTTGCTCGCAGGGCGAGCTTATGAGGCTGAATAGACCAATAGGCGTAAAAAAACAGGACACCGAGAGACAAACTCTCATATTGCCGCGCGCAAGGCTGAGAAAGAAACGCTCGGTCACGGTCCTCCAGAAAGTTCCCGTTTATTCATGTACCGCACGTAACTTCTATCATTTATCCCTGCTTTTGTTTTCTAGAAAGTACGTGTTCATTCTCGCCCCGATCACGCGACGCTCGAACCGCTTTCGCCGAATCTTCGAGATAGCGGCGCACTCTAGATAAGAGGCCGCCCGCGACCTTGTCGAGTCAGTCTCGCCTCAGCGTTTGATCGTGCTGCTTCGCCGCCTTCGACGCCCGCGACGCTCTGTTGTTATCTTTCTTTTGTACCCTTTTATTTTTGGCACAAGTTCGCCACATTAAACGTTTATTTATTCCTGTTTATTTCTTGTTTATTAGTCACCACCCGTGACATTTTTTGGTGGAGGTGCGGGGTAACACCTTATGCCTCTTCGCCGTACCCCTCCGAGGACCCGTTCGGCAAGCCCCACTCCAAGACGACCTTTTGAAGAAGAGACAGGGCCCCGGGCAAGCCAGCGTCTCCGAGGACAACCACCAGAGTTTGGTCCACTGCCGGACAACGCCAAGAAGCCACCCAAGCCGACAATGGACTCCACGGCGCAGCCGACGGAAATCCCCCAAGCAGCACCGTCCTACGTCTTCCTGCCTGTGGTTCCCCGTGTGCCGACGCCGTTCCACGGTGAAATTCATGAGGATGTAGAAGACTGGCTGCAGCACTACGAACGTGTAGCACGCCATAATGGATGGACCACTGAACAGCGCCTCCAAAACCTCTACTTCTCTTTGGAGGGTACCGCGAGGCAGTGGTTCGAGAACCACGAGGCATCGCTTACGTCGTGGGACACCTGCATCGCCGGCCTGAAAGACACATTTACGAACCAGACACGACGACAGCGAGCGGAAGACCTTCTGCAAGTACGAACCCAAGGGCCCAACGAAACGGTCACCAGCTTCGTTGAAGACGTCCTCCGCCTGAGCAACCGCGCCGACCCTCAGTCCACCGAGGAGAAGAAGCTGCGCGTGCTGATGAGAGGAGTGAGGAGTGACATCTTCGGCGGCCTTGTTCGCAACCCACCAACAACTGTCGGGGAATTCGTTACCGAGGCAACCAACATCGAGCGTGCCCTGTCAATCCGAGCCAGCCACTACAACCGACTCGCCGGCACGCCTGTTGCGTCGACGCTGACACCTTCCCGATTCGACGAAGGCGGCGCCCGTGCTGACAACATTCGTGCAATTGTCCGCGACATCGTCCGGGAGGAGCTCCGGAAACTGCTGCCTGCTGCCAACCAGCCGGCTGAGCTGTCGATAGCCGAAGTGGTGCGCGAAGAAGTCCAGCGGGCAATTCAACCGGAGGCTCCGTCCAGCGTAGCACCACCCGAAGAGCCCGCCCTGACCTACGCCGCAGTGGCCCGACGGCCACCGCCTCCTCCTCCAGCCTATGTTGCGCCGCCCCGACGTCGTTCTCCTGCGCTGCAGCACGACCGCCGCCGCGACGACCAGGTTCAGTACGCCGGCCAAGAGCCCCGCGCACCTCGGAAGACCGACGTGTGGCGAACACCCGACCGACGTCCTTTGTGTTTCCACTGCGGGGAAGCGAACCACACCTACCGCCAATGCCCATACCGGCGACTCGGACTGCGGGGGTTCCACCCAAATGACCCACGCCCCCGTTACGGTGAACGCCCTCGGGAGATCGACGAGTACCTTCGACGACCTCAGTCCCCCGAGCCTGCCTCCCGCCGAGAGTTCCGGTCGCCATCACCACGACGTCCGGCTTCGCCGATGCACCGACCCCGACGTGAAAGCCTATCACCCCTCGCTCCTCGCCGGGGAAACTAGGCGCGGCAACCCCTGGAGGTGGAGTTGCCGAAGACGACCGACGTAAAGAGCCTCCAAGAACGACGGAGCGCTCCCACTCTCCCGACGCCACGCATCACAACGACGCTCCTGCATCGGTGTCCAACAACCTGAACGTTGTGATCGACGGCCTCGACGCATCGGCACTCGTGGACACCGGAGCAGACTACTCAGTCTTGAGTGGGAGGCTCTCCCGCCGCCTTCGAAAAGTCATGACGCCATGGGATGGACCACAAATAAGAACCGCCGGAGGACACCTGATTACACCAGTCGGGAGATGCACCGCTCGCGTCGAGATTCACGGCGAAACATGCCCTGTGAAGTTCGTCGTTCTGCAAGACTGCTCGAGGGACGTCATTCTCGGAATGGACTTCCTGTGTGAATACGGCGCCATCATCGACCTTGCGGAGAACAAGCTGACGCTTCGGAAGCCTGTGCCATCGGTGGAAAATCCCAAACCTACGTTAGCTGCAGTGCGAGTCCTCGTCAGCCACGTAAACCTGCCGCCGCTGTCGAGTGTCTTTGTGCCCGTCGGGACCGAAGGAGCCACCTGCGGTGTAGCACTGCTGGAAGGAAGCGTCCAACTTCTCCTCGGACGAGGGATTGGCATTGCAAGAGGCGTAACAGAGCTCCAGGACGGGCGTACCGTAGCCCTTGTCACCAACTTCCGGCAAGAGTCGCAGCACCTTACAAAGGGTACAGCCGTGGGCTACGTCGAGGAAATTCAAGACTCAGCCGCGATCGCCGTGATCTCAGGAGACGCCTCTCCGACGCAGAACAAGACAATCACGTCCTCAGAGCTCGACATCGACCCGTCCCTCCCAGCCCCACAACGACGACAACTTCGTGACCTTCTCGCCGAGTTCAGTGAGTGCTTCTCCGCGTCGTCGAAGGTGCGCCAAACGACGGTTGCGAAACATCGGATAATTACTGATGACGACGCACTCCCTGTGCATCGGCCGCCGTACAGGGTCTCCGTGAAAGAAAGGGAAGCCATCCAGCAGCAGGTACAAGAAATGCTCAACGACGACATTGTCCAGCCCTCAAGCAGTCCGTGGGCTTCACCGGTAGTCCTGGTGAAAAAGAAAGACGGGACTCTTCGGTTCTGCGTGGACTATCGCCGACTGAACGCCGTAACAAAAAAGGACGTCTACCCGCTGCCACGGATCGACGACACCCTGGACCGGCTGCGCCACGCCCGATACTTTTCGTCGATGGACTTAAAGAGCGGGTACTGGCAGATTGAGGTCGACGAACGAGATCGTGAGAAGACAGCCTTCGTCACGCCGGATGGACTGTATGAGTTTAAAGTAATGCCGTTCGGGCTGTGCACAGCGCCGGCAACCTTCCAGCGCGTTATGGACACCGTCCTTGCCGGCTTGAAATGGCAAAGCTGTCTCGTCTACCTCGACGATGTTGTGGTGTTCGCAAGCGAATTTGACGAGCATCTGAGACGACTGCGAGCCGTGCTACAGGCCTTCAAGGCTGCTGGGCTGACCCTCAAGCCTTCCAAGTGTCGGTTCGCCTATGGTGAGCTGAAATTCTTGGGCCACGTCGTGAGTGCGCAGGGTGTAAGCCCTGATCCCGCAAAAACGTCCGCTGTCGCCGAGTTCCCGAAGCCATCAGACAAGAAGACCGTTCGAAGATTTCTTGGGCTGTGCGCCTATTACAGACGTTTCGTTCGTGACTTTGCACAAATTTCTGCACCGCTGACGCATCTGACGAAAGACGACGTGCATTTCCAGTGGGGAGAGGAGCAAGAGCAAGCGTTCGGCGAACTCAAGCGAAGGCTCCAGTCGCCCCCTATCCTCGGACATTTTGACCAGTCGGCGGAGACTGAAATCCACACGGACGCCAGCAATACCGGTCTCGGTGCGGTACTCGTTCAGCGACAAGAAGGGGCAGAGAGAGTAATCGCTTACGCAAGCCGGGCGCTGTCTAAGGCAGAACAAAATTATTCAACGACCGACAAAGAATGTCTTGCTGTTGTCTGGGCGATAACCAAGTTCCGCCCGTACTTGTATGGGATCCCGTTTCGCGTGGTCACAGACCACCACGCCCTCTGCTGGCTCGCAAACCTCAAGGATCCGTCCGGACGCCTCGCCCGCTGGAGCCTTCGACTGCAGGAATTCGACGTAACCGTTGTGCATAAGTCCGGCCGCAAGCATAATGACGCTGACTGTTTGTCTAGGGCTCCAGTCGAACCTCCAATCTCCGGCGCCGACGACGATGACGACTCCTTTTTTCTAGGCGCAGTTAACGCTACCGACATGAGGGCACTGCAACGCGACGACGCAGAACTTAGCTCCGTGATCGACCACCTCGAAGGTCGAGGAAGCTCTGTCCCACGGGTCTTTTCTCGGGACCTACCGAGCTTTGTCCTACGGGGAGGCGTGCTCTTCAGAAAGAATTTCGGAACCAGCGAAACTCCTTGGCTACTGGTTGTCCCCGCCAACCTCCGAGAAGAAATTTTTCAAGCGTGCCACGACGACCCAACAGCCGGACATCTCGGCTACAGCAGGACCCTTGCCCGGATTCGTGACAAGTACTACTGGCCAAAGCTTCCGAAGACCGTCCATCTCTACACACGATCGTGCCATGAGTGCCAGCGACGCAAGAAACCGCCGTCAAAGCCAGCAGGTCTCCTCCAGCCGATTACCCCGCCAACCAAGCCCTTCCAGCAAATTGGAATGGATTTGTTAGGCCCTTTTCCACCGTCGACGATGGGGAACCGCTGGATAATCGTCGCCACCGATTATCTTACCCGTTACGCCGAGACGAAAGCCCTTCCGTCGGGGACTGCGGTCGAAGTCGCCAAGTTCTTCATCGAGTCCATCGTCCTCCGGCATGGCGCCCCCGAAGTACTGATCACAGACCGAGGGTCGTCGTTCATGGCACAGTTGACCCAAGAGATCCTTCGTCTAAGCCACACGGAACACCGTCGAACAACGGCATACCATCCGCAGACCAATGGGTTGACGGAGCGGCTTAACAAAACAATCGCCGACATGGTCTCTATGTACGTCGACGTGGAGCACAAGACCTGGGACGAAGTGCTGCCGTACGTCACATTTGCCTACAACACGGCCGTACAAGAGACCACCGGAGTGACACCCTTTCAACTGGTGCATGGGCGCAAAGTAACGACCATGCTGGACGCGATGCTGCCCCATGAGCCAGCTGACAGTGAGAGCGACGACGCCCAGGTGGTTGCTCAACGGGCCGAAGAAGTCCGCCAGCTCGCCCGACTCAGGATTCAAGACCAGCAACGCGCCGACGCGGGCCGCTACAACCTTCGTCGCAGGGACGTTCACTTCCAGCCCGGAGACAGGGTGTGGGTTTGGACGCCCATCCGTCGCCGCGGCCTCAGTGAGAAACTGCTGAAACGGTACTTTGGACCATACAAGGTACTTCGTCGCCTCGGCGAGCTGAACTACGAGGTGATGCCCGACGGAACACGAACATCGTCACGCCGCCCACCACGACCTGAGGTCGTCCACGTCGTGCGCCTGAAGCCGTACTACGCTCGATAGGACTGTGGACCTTTTGTGCTCCAAAAGACTCTTTAGTTTATCGTTCTTTTTTATTTTGATTTGTTTTACACTGCATCGGGGCGATGCACTTTTAAAGGGGGGAGTAATGCCGCGCGCAAGGCTGAGAAAGAAACGCTCGGTCACGGTCCTCCAGAAAGTTCCCGTTTATTCATGTACCGCACGTAACTTCTATCATTTATCCCTGCTTTTGTTTTCTAGAAAGTACGTGTTCATTCTCGCCCCGATCACGCGACGCTCGAACCGCTTTCGCCGAATCTTCGAGATAGCGGCGCACTCTAGATAAGAGGCCGCCCGCGACCTTGTCGAGTCAGTCTCGCCTCAGCGTTTGATCGTGCTGCTTCGCCGCCTTCGACGCCCGCGACGCTCTGTTGTTATCTTTCTTTTGTACCCTTTTATTTTTGGCACAAGTTCGCCACATTAAACGTTTATTTATTCCTGTTTATTTCTTGTTTATTAGTCACCACCCGTGACAATATTCGCACAGTTAGCTGCTTCATGAGATAGATCCATGTCTGGGACGTGAAGCCGACATTGGGCGACCGTTTCTTAAGGCCGGCAGATATAATGTGGCCAAGCGGCTTCCCCGACTCATATATCCTGATGGCTGACGTCATCTCTCCCACAGACCGGTTAAGGCTATAATAATGGCTCACGTGCTTTCCCGGAAAACATGGCCAGATACACCACAGGCGTCAAAAATGCTATGACGAACCTTTTACTCCCTTCAGAAATTCTTGAAAGGTACGTCAGGCGTCTCAGAAACTTTCGATGAATCTTTCAATCGTCTTGTGAAAATGGAGCGTTCTGGTGAAGTTACGGTGCTAGAGGACAATTACATTGCGAACGACGGCCCGACAAAACGTGCCGTCAGTTCCTAGTGCTTTATGTTTTTCTACCGTCCATACTCTAAAAGGTTTTTCAAGGGTACTGTCGCTACAGACGAATTTTCAGTGGGGCTGTGTGCCGGACGCACGTGTGAATGATTTTGAGTTTTGTCTTTGTTTTCTTCTTGTAAATCATATATTTGTGAGTCATTGCCTGTCATGTCCTCTATGTTCCTTCTTGCTATTTGCCTTTAGCGCTGTTTCCTTTAATCATCCACAACTCTCAGTAAGCCCTCAACTATTCACCTTAGTACAGTATAATATGTGGGCCGTATGAATACATGTGACTTTCCGTTTAGTAGGTCGGAAACGTAATTCTTCATCAATGAAATAAAAGTAATGACAACACGTGTTCTCGTCCACTTTTGGCGTTGATTAAAGGTGTGCAGCATTTTTCATCTCTCTTCATAAATGGCAGAAAATATTTCCCCGGTGTAATATTAATGCCACTGGATATTATCTAATGTTACACTTTGTGCTGCAGCACAAATTAACACACTGACATCATATTTGAGTTAACTATTTCGTGGAATGTATTTATACATTTTAGAGTTATCGTGATCAGCTCAAAAATTATCATACTTTTGACGATAGCTTTCACATTTAGCGTGTGAAAGCTCTTGAAATATCCCAAATTGGGAAACAATAAGTATAAGCCAAATAAATCGCATAAAAGCAAGGTCTTCCGACGCCGTAATTTATTATAATTATAGTTACCAAATAAACAAGCTAATTTAGAAGCCTTTAATATGCTTACGCAATGTTTGGAAATTGAGTTATAGGTTCGTTCTTAATGCAAAAGGGCCGTTTCGCTTTTCTTCGATGTTCACCGTTCTTTACTTTAGCGTGTCTGGGTGGCGCATAGCGGCTTTCCGAGAATAGCACAAGTGAAGCCACGGGAGGTGCGATACTCCTCTTGGGAGTTCGGAGTCTGCTCCACTTCCTAGTACATTCAGTCGATGTTTCTGTTCATTCTTTCGTCTGTCTTTAAGTGGCTTTTAATAATTCAATTTTGAATTGAATCCCGAAACTAAGATATTTGTAAGTGGATTAAATGCGCGTTTGATCACCTAAAATTTCAAAATTTTTATATCGAATGGTTTCGAGGAGGGTCTTCGGTCCTCCATGCGCTGTTTCTGGGCAACAAGCAGGCTCTTTCGAGATAACAAGAAAAGAAAAATCCTGCGCCCTCGCCGCTTTTCAGCTCATCACTCAGAAGAGCTGAGAAGCCTGTCAAGCGCTCAATTTCAGTACAAGCCGCTTACTTCCGGTGGCCTCACACCTGTTTGCTCAAAGCAACATCCAAGCTTCTAATAGAGATCAGTGATTTTACTCGACACCTCTCTGTTCCTCACATAATATTTCAAGACGATGTTGGTGGTTAGACGTTAAAATAGTCAGATGAAAAACAGCAGCTAAACCTTTCACAAACATCTGCAATCTGCAGAAAAAAAGGAAAGAAAAGAGCTTCAGGGGCTGTAAATGTGAATGTTCACTCTAAATGAAAGCTTGCGAGAACACAACTTTCTTGTTTCATTGCTATCACCCCGCCAAAAAAAATAGAAAACCGCACAAATACATACATACACTAACACACACAGAGCCTCACAATAAAAAGACGGAGAAATTTGAAACTTGGTTTAAGAAAGAAATGCATCTTATTAACATTTGTTTGTTAAATGCACGTAAGGGAGCGCGTTGGATAAACTATAATTGGCACAGAAAGAAACAAAAAAAAAATACTGAAATGGTCTAGGGACAAACACGCACTCACAGTTCTTTGAACGAGCAACGACAAAATTATATGATGACAATCGCAATACAAGGACCACTTTGGTCTCAGAGGAATTAAAAGAAAACGAAAATACTAAAGACAAATAATAGAAATAGATAAAGAAAAATATAAAAATAGCTGAATTTAACTCCCAGAAAAAAATTTAAGAAGCCTTTTTCCAGGATAACTCTGACGCGAGGAATTCCAGCTCTTTTGTCGATAATGACAACGAAGGCTTTAAAACATTGTCTGTAGCATTCTTAATCTTAAATGCTTCAATTATTTCTCGCCCAAACTTGTCCTTGTGCGAGCCAAGCACATTAGTGTTTTCATAGCTAGGGGTCCAATCATGGCAGGTGCGGTCGTGCAAAACAATTGGTTCGTAAGAGTCAGATGACGCCTTGTTGACTACTAGAAAGTGTTAACTAAGGCGAACGCTCAGGCATCGTCCGGTCTTGCCGATGTATTGGCTGTCACAACTCAGCGGAATAGAGTAAACTGGCTTTTCTTTATTTAACATGTTTGTTGGAGTGCTTGATGGTTCAATCTGGTGAACGAGCTTTGTTATTCACCTTTTAGCACATTTGTTTTAACCTCGTTCTACATGTGAAGACCACCTTGTGATGAACCGACCAGCGAGACTTTTCAGGCCGTGGGCGGTGCTAGGCACGTATGGAGTACAAGACCAGAATATGTGTCTGTGTCCTTTGTAGTTATATGAAAGACGGTTGGTGGCTCAGATGAGACACTAAAGTGTAGTACGAAGGTCTGCTGTGTAACCGGCTAAGAGCAGTCGGTCATACTGACATCTGACACTTGCCGATGAGAGGTGAGGACAGTATTTTGAACGAGAAAAAGCATACAGCGTATGGATAATTCCGAACCCTCTATGCTTTACCGACTTAGAGTGATTGATCCAGAAACACGCAACCGTTTTTTTGTATCGTTGCTGAAAACGTCAAAACAGGCCTTCAGGTTGAAGATTAAGTCTTAAATCCATATACGGTAGTCCCTCAACTCTTGGCTCTTCACTCATAAACTTAAGACCTGACGAACAGGAAGTGAAAGCTTCACAAAAGGCCCGCGAAGGGATAGAGGTTGGATGAATAACTAGATAATCATCTACGTGTTGATGCACTCGTCTTTTTAAAGAGAAAACCTCCAATCGGGACTTTACTGATCGGTCTACATACATGAAGAAAGCTTCAGAGTACTAAGCTATGCAGGAGCCTGAACAAACGCCCTTTTTGCCTTAATATTTTGCCGTTGTTTTCAACAAGTGTGCGCTGAAGGTATAATTCAAGGATATCTGTGAAGACCAATCTGTGTATTATTTATGCGTGGACTATTTTACTGTTTTTTTTTTTTATATTTTGCGTCGCTCTATTTTTCAGAATTCTGTAACCCGGATAAACTAGTGCAAAATATTTTTGTTCCACGGTTATTTTTTACGGAGAGATATAGCACATTTGTCCTATAATGGAGTAAATTAATAATGAAAATAGCATATGTCTGCTGTGTCTGCTACATATATATATATACCCTCTATGGCATGGCGAGAACAAAACGATGTTTTACCGACTAGTTCAGTGATGATGAGACACAATGTTTGTACGCCCTAATCGCTTATTCTGTTTTAACGTGGCTAAAGTAGAAGTTTATAACTTTCGCTGAGTGTAAAGAAGGCTCAAGTGATATATGAGTGACGGTCGTATTTACTGCTGAAATATACGGCTGAAATGTGCGCCCGGCATCCTGATTGCTCAGTCAGTTAAAAAAAATTTATTCTGTTTTTGACATTGTTTTGGACGCCGATTCGAATAATGTCACTTATAAATATAACACATCAATATAAAACATTAACTATCATTTATCGTTTGCCAATGATATATACAGACACAGTTTTGCCAAAGCAACATTGGGATTGACTTGCAGCTCCTGACAGTCACCGAAATAAACATGGAGCGAGACAAGTAATAAAAGGAATTAACATAGAGCAATACACGTAAAATGAAAGTGAGCCAAAATTATACAAAACACTTAGGTAAACTGCCAGGGAAGTCACACTACTAAATAATAAATTGCTTAGTAACGTTTAGTTCTGCATAGCTAAGGATTTTATTAGGCCTCTATTTTGTTCTTGAGACATGCGCAAAGGAGCGTCGCTTATTTAAAAACACGTTCGCACTATTACCTTGAGGTGAATACGTGGCTGGCGGCCCCCGCGCCCTTGTAAACGCAGCCTGACTTACTGATAATATTTAACTTTTGGAAGGACCCGCCACCAATCCGTACACAAAATTTAGTCATCAATGTAAATGACACAAACGACGGTGGCAAAAAGTTACTGGAAGAAAAATGGCACAACCGCGTCCGTAAAAAAGGTGGTCCTACCAAATGCAAACGGCGGGAAATCTTGCATAGTCTTTAGTATAAAATTCGTGCATTCATACGAAAATACGTTTAGTTAAAGCAACATGGAAAATAAATGGTGTGTTGTCACGAGTGTTATATCGGACTCCATTGGTGGCTACAATACCGAAGAGGGTCAATACTACTCGCACGTAGGTTGTCAGAGCTATTAATCCGTCTAATAATCGCCTTTGACTCGAGCTGTCATTATTGTGTGCTGGGCTGTGGAACGCATTTTGAGCATGTCCAGCAGCTCTCTCCTGCGACATATCGTATGTCGTGAACAGGGACAAAGCCAAGCCATTGGGAATATTCCGCCTGAATTATGAGCCCTATAGAACGGTGCACAAAGGCTGGAACATGTTCGTCTTTCTGGTTTGAGCTTCGCTTCCCTCTCCGTGCCTTCATGCTGCTTGGGAGTTCAAATCCTGGCTCCGCCAATTTTTGGCTTTGGGCGGGTTCCTGGAAACTTTGATTCTTTGATTCATTGGATTAAGTACGGTTCATTCATCTGCACATATGCGTTCATATCCTCCTCGGAGACCACGTACGATGGTGTGAAGTGCCCGTGTTGTATACTCAATAACGTGGCTCTTGATTCTCGCAGATGATGATGATACCGTGTCTCTAAAGCTCATAAACAAAGAATACTACATGTACACGGGGCGAAACAAACAGTGGGAGGATTTCTGGAGCACAAACGAGCACGTACCACGTGACACTAAGCGTCGTACCGCGTTCCACGCGGAGGCGTGTGTTTCCAGAACACCTCCGATTGGATACATTTCGTTTCTTGTGCATTAATAAGACAGGTAGGAAACGCCAGAAAGCCAAGGTGGAGTGGTGTAGTGGTTAGCACACCCGACCGGACATTGGGAGGCCCAGGGTTCAAATCCTGGCTCCGCCAATTTTTGGCTTTCGGCGGGTTCCTGGAAACTTTGATTCTTTGATTCATTGGATTAAGTACGGTTCATTCATCTGCACATATTCGTTCATATATATATATATGAATAAAACGAGTCTACTTCACGCTAGCCTTTAGTTGCATCCATTTATTAACTCAATATCATATTATTACCCTACACTTTTCTTTTCCCCTCACCTCGACTGGGGTCCTCTATCATCTCCGCCGATCCTCAAAAAGTTCGGAAAACATCAGTGGTTGAGAACCACTGCTTTAGGAAATACTTCCTCACATCGTGGGACTTGGAAGATAAAGTTTGCTGTCAATTTTTCTTAAAACATTCGCATGACATCTATCCTAAAAGAGAGCTTTAGTATTTCATATACGAGTATTCGAGCGAAAGCAAATGCTTTGCGTTTGAGTTAGATTTCTGTGTTCTACACTGAGCGTGGGCGCAGCCCCGAACTGCCGCTTGGATTGGCGAACGGCAACGAAGCACATGCGCAACGCTGAATACGCAAAGCAAACGCTAACGCATAGCGCTTGCCTTTGCTCCTGTAAGAAAAAGTAAAACTTTCTAGTAAGGTTCAAGCCCTAGCGTGATTCCAAGACGTGCACTTACCTCGAAGAGGGAGATGTTCTCGGAGGGCATGGTCGCGCCCTGCGTGAAGCAGCGAGTGTAGTTGGTCCAGGGCTGGCCGTGCTCTGGACTCACGTACCACGTTCCGTTCTCCGTGCACCACTTGGTGGCCATTTCTGCCGGACAAAGGAGACGCGACGCACTCATAATTAAGACCTCGGTGAACAGTATGGTTCCCGGAATGCGACTCCGAGTGGTGCGATCGCCGCGTCCTCAAAGGAGGATTCCTCGGTTTCCGCCTGACAATGTCATAGAAAAATCTGAAGTTGGGCAAGTTGGTACATCTTAGATTCGAAAAGCGAATCTAAGATGTAAAGCGAGTGAACGCCTAACAGAAAGTTGCGTCAACGAGAGGGCCAGGGAACATGACCTTTCTGTTAGGCGTTCACCCTCGGGAAACTTGGCCGTTCATTGTGATTGGTGCCCATGTTGTCCTGTACTCGATGAAACGCAGATTTTGGGCCGATATAAAACATGAACAGAAAGAGAAACCTTCGAGGCTTTTAAAATCAGGGTGAAGGGCGATGCATGTATCAGCACTTCCTCGGTCCTTTTATCAGATAAGGAATTTGAATTCATCTCACGAGAAGTTTGATTGCAAGCAAATGGGTGCTTGAGTGTGTATATAGATATGTTTGTTTTTCCGAATAAAAATTCAGTTGAAAGTAGCGCATCGTTTCGTCTATTCCTTCTGTTGTCCTTGTTTTCTGGCGCTTTTCGAATCTAAAATGTCATAGAAGTTTAGTGTTGTCACCGACCTCTATTGCGGCTGTCTCACAGCTGCGTTGGTAGATGCGGCAGAAGCCTGTTTGACTGCAGGCCACTACTTCGGCTTGACAGTCCGGGGAAGCGTTCGCAGTCAGCATTAGGGACACAGCGACGACAGCGACGATCGCGTTCACTCGTGCATTATGAAGGAAGTTCTAACAACAACCGCCAGGATATCGATATACGGCATCATGACACGATGGCTTCTTGGACGTCATTGGTTGCCACTTGAGGATCACTTTTTATGCATGCGCGTGATTGGACAATGAACACACTAATCCACGACGCGTTTCTGGCACCGTAGTGATGGACCAGTTAAAATCACACTCTCATCACTGGGGGAAAAAAACATTTCAAAGCTTTCTTAGCGTGCACAACGGTTGGCTTACAATTCAGTCTGAAAAGCCGCCTTGTCGAACCCCAAGGTTTTATAGGCTTCAAAACAATGTAAATACCCGTACCCGGAATAAAGTTTTTTTTTTTTTGTTTATTGCACGTGCGATTTTTTTTAAGCATAAAGGCATACCTAGTGCAACCAAAGCAGTTATAATTAAGTAAAATACTAATATCGAACTGTCCGATCGTAATGACTAGAGCTCAAGCTTCTAAAAAAAAATTGTTATTTTTACTTCGCTTCACTGACATAGTTATATTAATAATGTTTGAGTGCAAAAATTTAACATCGAACTAAAATAAATTTAGGAAAAACAAAAACCGTAGTCCAGCTTTAAACCACAAACGTAAATTGTTCTAGAAAGGCATTTTTTTCATGAATATAAATTATATAAAAAACGGTATTCTCAATGTCAATGAACAACTAAAGAGCAATAAATCAACGTTTAGAGGATGCGAGTAAATCTTTGAGCGTGGACGTTATGGCTTTATACTCGCTGGTTCCTACTTTCAAGATGAAGAGCAAGTAAGTGTATTGCACGTCGCTTTTGGTCTATTCCACATGGAGTCTGTGTACACAAAATGGAAACGTTGCTATACGGGTTGCTTGCGAGCGTAGATAATGACATAGCATCACTGCACGGCATTGCACAACGACCGCCAGTCGATATCTAAAAGAGTCTTTCACCACGTAATGCGGATGAGAACCAGAACCAAGGGATCGCTATAGCGCTTATGTGCATGTAGACTTTACCGGTGTATTTAAAAGCGTGTTTTCACTTGCGGAATCCCGGGCGGATCCGCGTGGGCAGAAAGTTGATTTCAGAGCCGGGTGGCGAAATCTGCTCGTCCTTGTTGGCAAATGTGGATCAGTCCGGGACCTATAATTAAGTTTTCCACCAGCGACGAGTGGATTTCACACCTTGCTCCACAATGCACTTTGCCGCCTGCGCAGATCCGACCGCGAATCCGCCATTGTAAACGCGCCATACGACCCTCGGGTGCGTCAAATAGAACATAATATTGAACTTAACGAATGCTCTATAGTCCAATGCAGCTCACTGGCGTCATGCCATAGCGATGGCGCTACTGTCGGTTCCTGCGCATGCGCAAACCGCTTCACTCCTCTCGAATTTAGTTTCAGCGCACACGCAATGACTACGTGTGGCAAATGCGGACGCTTGTTTGTGAACACTGTGTTGGTGTATACTGTACTATAACGGCGGTCGTGAGTACTTAATACTATCATGAGCACCGAATTCTTTTCGTGTTAAGTCCTAAGACAATTCTTAGGTGGCTCGTCGAAACAATAAAATAACTTTATAGACATGAACCCTTAATAAACAGCTCGGTACTTTACGCTTTAGCTCTTCACAATATCAAGATAAAGCAAAGCATCGCATCAGTTCATCAAGGCCATCCAAACGTTTCGCGTCACGTGGTATCAATGCCCTCATGGCGTAAATCCTGCAGATTCTTTACATTTCGAGCTAAAACTTCATGGTTGAATGGTATGATAAAAGGATAATTTTTTTTTAATAAAACAAATTTAAAAAGAAGAAAAGAAAGGTTGTGACGGTTGCGTGAATGCCGTCATAATTGTCTGTATACGAAACTCGGCGGACATTAAATGAAAAGAGGACCCTCATGATCAGAACGCCAAGTGACTGATACGGTTTACATAACTTTTTAGTTATTCGTTTCATGGGCCATACTTAGATTCCTTTGTAGACGAGCATTACTATTAGAGGTCAGAACAATTCAAAGAATTTAGATAGGTAATGGTTTTAGTCATCATTCTATTCGTTCTTTGTTTTTCACCCGATTTAGAAATTCTACGTAAAAAGAGCGCCTCAAGTCATAACCACAGTCACGCTTAAGGGAGTGACGACGTCCTTTGAGTCACGTATTAATTTTCTCACCCTTGTGGCCTTGGCGCATCTACCAAAAGTTGTAATGACGCAATTGAAATGAGTATATTCATCTTCTAGGCGTCATTGTGAGCAGTACTTGGGGAACAATTGTTTTCACGAAAGTTTTTAATCTTTAAAAGTGGGATAGCTGTTTGCGTAATACATACAAATTAGGACCCTTTGGGTGATTTTTTATTAATCTCGCCTCTAATATTCATTGCCGTCAATACAGTGGTTGCAATATGACCCATAAAGGCAATAATTAAAAGGTTATTTGAACAGATGTCAATTAATAAGCGAATCGATTATTATGGCTATCTTCCCGCCGAATGTCCCGCATACAAAATATAAAGAAGGCATGCACGTAATTCTCACCCTCTTTTCTGTAAAAATATGTTGATACTCCAAAAGACCACGAAATTTAGGAAATGTCTTTAAAGCTTTATGGGTTTGTTTTAAAATACCGTGAAAGCAAAACTAATGGGGTCTTTGCAGATTTGTTATGCAGCCAGGGTTACATAATTTAGGGGGATAATTGTCACAGTAACATTTTACTCTTACTTTCTTTTATAGGTTTTATGAGTATAAAATATTGATATAGTTTCAATCAGAAACGTGTCAAGCATTATCCAAAAAAAGCCAAATTTGAAAATTTTAGAAACATTTGGTGCGCTTCGGATGCACTGTGGTTCACTAAAGTCTAGAAGCGCAATTCTATAGTAATAAAAAAAACCGTCGGCCTATTTTTATTTTTTGTGATCATTAGCGTTTTTGCGCCACCACTATGGCGCCCGTTGCACGAATGGTAACTAAAGCGGCGCCACCACGATTCGAACGCGGCACAAAACTTCCGAGCATTCACTTACTTGGTGTTTTTTTTGGGGGGCTCATAGAAGTTTCTCATTGAAACTATATGCTTATTTTCATCAATTAAAAGTTGATAAAAACTATCCAATTATCCGACTTATAGTGACGATCATCCTCCTATAGTATGTTCCCCTGACCGTATGTATGCCTTACCTACGCAGACCGTATTACTGTATCATTCGCGGCTTTCTTATTCAAACAAATCTGGAAAGCCCCCTCCCCCCCCCTCCCCCCCCCCCCCCGGTCAAAAAAAAAGAAGTGCATATACATGATACGATATCTTTGAAGTCTCAACTCTTGGTGATTCGTACGGAGAATCAATCTAGGGAGTCCTCTGAAGAAGAACACGCTGCAACTTCATGCACCGAGAAAGTGAGGGACAGAGCGCGAGGGGACGCTAAGCTCTGATACACGAATGTGACCAAGACTAGGGTGTTGCCGTAGCATCTATTCGTTTAATGAAAACAAAACATTTAAGGTTTTTGTTGGTAGGGTTTAATCGTTTTGAGTTTTTATGGTCGCGTAGAGTACTTATCATAGACTATTATAGTGATATGTAAAAAATGGCGACTAAAGCCCTTTACCGGCCCAGCTGTTAAGATTCACAGAGCCCGCTAACTGGCGTAGTGGCGCCCAATTATCTATAGATTTGTTATAATTGTACCATTATAAATGCTTTACTTTTATTTACCTATCTCTTTAACTAGCAGACGCTTCGAATGTTTTCAAAAATATTACAACGACTGCGACTGGGGCGTCGGCAAGGCGCACGAATTGACAGCCGTCATAATGTCGGCCAAGGTGACGGGGGCCGATGCAGCCTGATGTTGCTGTCATCGTGTGGAGTTCCCGACGTTCTTTCTTTGTGGCTAAGATGAGACGGTTCAAGCGCAACCACGTGGAGAGTGTTTCGGGCGCCTCTTGGGCGTCAGCTTCGTCGCCGGAAGGCCCTTTTCTGCTTCCCATAAGCTGAAGCGAGCTGACGCTACAAGCACGAACACGTCGATTTGAACGACGCTTCCACTTCACAAGCGTGCGTGCATTACACGTTCGTTGTTTTCGCTTGAACCGTCAAGCTTGCTCTCGTAGCGCCTCCTTTGCTCGCCCTTACTGTGGCATGCACATTTATACGGACGCCTGCAGAACAGTTATCTTTGTTATGGTTGTCTTTGTGGTAAGAAGATAGTTGTGCATTACTCAATTTTCTCAATTATTTTCTCATTTGGGTGCAGGGGGTTCAATCTTATATTACATAATGCGCATAATCTGCTCTAAAATGTGGAATTGAAGCGCGCACTTAAACCATCCATTCTTACCTAAATTCAAAATTCCAATACATTTTAGCGCTCAAAAAACAGGGACAAAGAGGCGAGAAACAGACAGCACAGTGCGCTTGTGCTGTCTGTTTCTCGCCTCTTTGTCCCTGTTTTTTGAGCGCTAAAATGTATTCAGCGCACTGTGCTGTCTGTTTCTCGCCTCTTTGTCCCTGTTTTTTGAGCGCTAAAATGTATTCCAAATTCCAAAACCAACTAGCCCAACAATCGACTCTTCAAAATTCCAGTTCGTCACGGAATACTAGCCGCCCAATTCAGAAACCTCACTCAAACTACACTCAAACTGAAGGGCCCCTCCACTTCCTCGAGTAAGGCGCGAGGGCCGGTGCTGGCCAATCGCGAGGACGGATCCACCGTCGCGATTGGCCAGCGCCGGCCCTCGCGCCTTCCTCGAGGAAGTGGAGGGGCCCTTCGGTTTGAGTGTAGTTTGAGTGAGGTTTCTGAATTCGGCGGTAGGTGGCACGAGCTACTGCCTGATACGAAAGGAATCAATTATATTAGTTATCCACCCACTCGTATAGCAGCCATCTATGTCTCTATAAATAAAGTGAACGGAAGCGGCTAAAGAGGAAGCCGACACCAATTTCTCGGCGGCCACCGGGCGCGCTGACAGTCAACTGTGCCGCTAGGGCCTGAGGAGTGGCCACCCTTTACGTTACACTATATAACTTTATGTGTTTTTTTTCTCGTCTTTTTTTTTTAATTCACTTTTTGGGAAATTCCTGTTACGTCATGACGCTATTTACTGTGTAGTTCACATGCATGAATCATGCAAACATGGCTTTCGTTGCCGACTTTAATCATGAAGATTACTTCGTCGTTTGTTTCGTATGGACGCTGTGTCGTCGTTATTCATCGCGATAACTTTTACATTGTGCCACGTGTTTGTGCGTGAGATATGCTCGTTCGGTGGAATTTTTTTAATAGAACGTTTATTTGCAATCTAGCGCTCGTCCTCTGTTCTTCTTCTTCTGTGTCCCGTCTTTTGTGCGCTACTCTTTTGCCACGTCTGACGTCAGAACGCCGAGCTCTCATTGGAACAATTAGCAGGTAAAAGCAAAGCTAGCTCTCTTTTTCTTCAGTGCACTCGTCGAGCGCGTTATTTGTTTATTTGTTTGTCTCGTGTCCAGAAACAGCCGAGGCCATAATACTGGTACACAGACACGCACAACATACACTTTAAAAAGAAAAAAGAAAACACGTAAACATAAAGAACACATATAAAACCCGAACACTGGTGTTAGTAAATGCGAATGGTTAGTGCGCTTTTAAACTCCCACTCACTCCCGAAAACGTCACGCACCTCGCTCAGTGCATTAAAATTGGCCTGAATTCGTAAGATCGGGGAAAATGAAGATATGTTTTGAACGTAAAACGTCTTGTGGCGTCTCGCTTTGGGCTCTCGCTTTTGAAAGCGTTCTACCTGTGCAGTGAAGACAAAGGCTACCCACTAATCGTTCGAATCAGAGATCGGCGTTCAAACGTTCCCGCGCGTTCTCGCCTCCTCCTCTCCCTCAATTTCTTGTGCCATTAAAATTCGTGTACGTTATTGCGGCAATTCGCTCGACTGGCTCGTCTCGTTCTCTCGTTAATAGTTCTAATGCTTTCTAAAATATCTTTCTAACTTAGGTATTAATTTAGGAGTCAGGAGGAAAATACAATAAAAAATCTCTAATTTGCATGATTTCGGTTTGCTGCAGTAATGGGCCATACTAATGTGTAACTGAAGCTGTACGCACAAAATTTAATAAACGCGATCAAAGCGGCAGATATGGGGTTCACTTTTCCTCGCGAACAAAGCCGATTATCTGCCATATGCATGCTAATTATGTATTCCTTTGGGTAGTTCTTTCTAATGCCACCCTTTCGAAATAACAAATGCGCGCGGCATGCACGCGCGTCCACCGCTCGTCCACATCTTGTTTTTCTTTTTTTTTTCTTTTTTTTGTGCTTTTTTTTTTTCGTTAACGGCCCGCCAACGTCATCTAGTCCCCCCCCCCCCCCCCCCCCCCTCAATCAATCACAGCGTGCGCTTAACTGCACCGTTATCGGGGGTTTCGGACGCATTCTCTAGGCTGTCCTTCGATTGGCGTGCCCTTTTCTGCTTCCTATGCTTCAAAGACAAAATTTTGAACGTGTAGTCGCTGCGTAGTACATGAGCTGGAGTGTAATGTACTTCCTTAGAAATCTTGCTTGCATGCTCAGGAAGCTAGACACATTACAGAGGTGAATTGAAGAAACTCTTCCCCGATTAGAGGTACGTTAGGAGTCACTGGACGAACGCCGGTGCGTGTGAGAAGGGATCGAAAAGCGAGCAACTTCGAAAGTGAACCGATGAGGCAAAGGATGCCATTGTAAACGTCGCAAAATATAGTGAAATTAGCCCACGACACGCAGAGAGTGCATCGCGAATTCGGCGGTAAATTCGCAGGGAATAAGTGTGTCCTCAACGTTTTCGGACCTGTTTCACGAGTGGCATAACTTTAGCGTATTGTTGAGTTCCCCTGTGGTTCAGGTTATTTTAAAGTTGACCAGTTTAGTGTTATTTGATGGAGCTCATCGAATTTCTTGCTGACACCATATGTTGAAATGCACTAATTCTAAAGCTCATTGCCATAATTTAGATAGTAATTTGACTGATCGGTACGACTAACTTCCTATGTTATGTCCCTCTTTCTTGTAACTAAACTGAACAAACCGCATTAATTTAGCCTCCACGACTTTTTTGTTAATCATTATTTCCATATTAAAATTAAACACCCGGTGTATGCAATGCTAATAATTGAGAGTTATTGGAGACACAAGAATGCTTAGGGTTATTTAGTGTTATGCAATCGTGCAAAAATACAAAATATATGAACGGAAAAAGAGTTAACATATCGGGAGCGCGTGGCTCTTAAAGGGACACGCGTCCCCTCCTTGGCAGCTTGCTCGCGGAACTACAACCGATAGCGTCTGCATTGCGCCGCATAGGGAAGCGCTGCCCACCCCTACCACTTGGCCGGGTCCGTGCTTTCCCACGGCCTCGCTTCTCGATCGCGCTTCAGTGTAAAGCTTTGACATCTTTACATTGGAAAACCAATTCTATCCATGGTTGCTCTGTGTGTGTTTGTGTGTTTGTGCGTGTGCGTGCGTGTGCGTGTGCGTGTGTGTGTGTGTGCCTGCGTGCGTGTGCGTGTGTGTGTGTGCGTGTGTGTGCGTGTGTGTGCGTGTGTGTGTGTGTGTGTGTGTGTGTTTCATCCAACCTGCAGGAGTTGGGTAGGAGCTCAGGTTCAATCGCGCTGCTTGCAGTTGTAAGCGGCAACGACGGCCACACACCGTCATGCTTTTCGTTCATCCGCGTCGGAATATGCCTCCACGAATTTCTGTGCTGTTCGATGGTCCAAAAATCCCTTCCAAACGGCATTCACCAGCGCCAATACTTGATGCGACCTACATACGATGTATGCTTCGCTCCTCTTATGATCAGATTGTTCTGTGCTTGCCGACGGATCGATTAGACATACTGGGATTGCGATGACTGCGGCTGCCTTCGCCAGCTCAGGAAGAAGATCTGTGCCCTAAATTTTGAGGGCTTGCGTAAAAAAAAAAAAGAAATGTTAGCGCAGATTGTTACTTTGAACGTTTTGCGTAGAGCTGTGGGCTGATTAGCTGATATTGATTGGAAACTATAGCTGGATGCTAAACAGGATATATGTACACAATTACTTTGCTTGGAGCCGTGCCATGCCGCGAGTGTCTTTTCGCTTCCTTTCAATACTATTTGAGGTTCTTAAAATCTGCAAAAGTATATATCGGCCTCTCGATTCGGAATGGCAGAAAGACCGATAATTAAAGCGGCCGTTCACATATGAGTTCAACCTATGCAATATACCACCAGAAGACATGACCTGCTCATGACTACATGGCGAGTGGATCTCCGACCCAACCCGAGCCGCAAACACGCTAGAGCTCAAACAAAGCATACCGCCGAGCGGCCGACGCGTGCGCCTATAGCTTCGCCGCCTGCTAGCATCGTGATCGTTGTGACAGTCTACAAAACGCGCTTGTGGCGGCGCCAACGTCAGCTAGGTGGTGCTGCATGGATTCACTAGTGGTGACCTTATGGCCTACTAGTATCAGTCGAGGCTTCACAGTTATATGACACGGTTGTTGATGTATTTTCAAAATGTTTATCTACGTCAAAAAGGAAAGTAATTGTTAGACATCGTAAAGCGCACTTTAGGTGGCTTACGCCAGACATTTTGGCAGCTATAAAGTATAAGGACTTACTCTTAAAGCGCTGAAGACGTTGCCCAGGTGAAGTAACACTCAAGGCCGAAAACGAGACAGCCAAAAATAAAGAATGCGCCTTGGTTCGTTTTGCAAAACGCAGGTTTTTTAGGGGAGAATTCGAAAGGAACCGTTTTGACGTAGCCAACACTTGGCAGTTAGCTAATCAGATTCAAGGTGGAACGAAAAAACGCTCAATTTATGACGTGATAGATAAGTCCTTTGCGCCAGTTACGCAGAAAACTATTGAGGACTTTAATGCCTTTTTTTCCGGCACCTCAAGTGCAGTTCAAGATAAGGATAACGCGCCAACCATTACGCTGCACGACTACAATCTAGCTTCGGCGTATCATCCTTCGATAACAGAACACGAGCTGTAAGACCGTTTATTTTCTTCCAAAGAAAGGTCTTCTGGCATTGACGGAATTCATATACGGGATCTGCGTAGAAATTTTGAAAAACTTAAGAATCCACTGCTAGTTCTGCTGAAGGATATAATTGCAACCGGAAAATGGCCAGAGGGAATGAAAACTGGTACTGTCAAGCCGCTCCACAAAGGAGGGGAGGCGAATGATTTTAAGAACTATCGTCCCATTTCAATCTTTTTATATATTTCGCAGCTCCTGGAAAAACACGTTTTAGGGGAAATGAGTAGTTTCTCCTCTAAGGTTCGAATTATTTTCCGATCGGAAAATAATTCGAACTTTAGAGGAGAAACTACTCATTTCCCCTAAAACGTGTTTTTCCAGGAGCTGCGAAATATATAAAAAGATTGAAATGGGACGATAGTTCTTAAAATCATTCGCCTCCCCTCCTTTGTGGAGCGGCTTGACAGTACCAGTTTTCGAATTATTTTCCGATCGGAAAATAATTCGAACCTTAAAGAGGAACTAGTCATTTTTGGAGATTTCCTGAGTACTGCCTTCGATAACAGTGTGTTTACGTCTACAGTGTTTTTGGATGTCTTGAGAGCATTCGGCAGCATAAGTCATGACGTCCTTTGTTCTAAACTGTACAACTGGGGTTCCGAGGTCCGTTTTTGTCACTCCTAAAAGACTATCTTTCAGGTAGATCCCAAGAGGTGGTGTTTAAGAATCGGAAGAGCAGTAAGGCTTTTTTAATGCTGGAGTCTCGCAAGGCTCAATTCTATCGCCATTGCTCTATAATTTACACATGAACAATCTCCCCGTTGTTATTTCTAAAAGTCATATTTTTTAATACGCCGAGGCCACGCTTTTAGTGTCGGATCATCTGGATTATCATGTAGCCATTTAAAATCTTCAGAATGATATTATCACTAGAATGGACTGGTTTTGTGCAAGTTTAAAGTCGGAAAACAAAACTAACCTGTTTTAGGCACCCGCTAAAGCATGTCGAACTTTCCGTCCCGGTAGCGCTGCACGCTTCCAACTGCACATCGTGCAATCGCGAAACTATTCCGCATCTGAAAACAGGTAAATAGCTAGGTATATCTTTCAAGAGTGATTTCTCCTGGTGCGCACATATGACGTATTAATGTAAAACATTAAGAAGCGTTGCATGTTGTCTGTAAAATATTAAAATGTTTCTGCCTTTATCTATGCGAAAAATGGTAACGCATGCTTTCGCTTACAGCTGTTTACGATACGTTGTTACCATTTTTACGGGGTGCTCCTTCTTCTGGCATGCAAGAATGGACTCCTTGCCAAGAGGTATTTCCAAAGGTGATTCGTTTGACAGGCCAGATATCTCAAGCGTGTGTATATTTCAAGAGCTCCGTCTGTCATCTTCTTGAGGTCTTTCTAGGGAAACGGCAGTGATTCACCATTTCTGAAATTCTAGTTTTATTACGGCCTACATTGCGGAGCGACCTATGAGGCCATCGCTTCGTTTCCGAATTCCGAGGATCAGAACGAAATATGGTAAGCGCACGAGAGTGTATTACGTTCCACAACTAGTTAACAGCCTACACTCTAAAAAAAAGGGTGTAAAAGGGCGTATCAATACACCCTTTGTTGCATATAATACACCCCAAAACTTCAATTCGACGTACTGCGCCCTACAGTCGAACAGACTGCCTCAAATGTTACAAGGGGCTTGATAACGGTGCGATATAACTTTTTAAATAGCTAAAGTACGTATCAAAGACTACGTAAAGAAAACACCGAGTTTTTACAGTAGGGGCAGGAAAACCCCGATTACTTTTTTTTTTTTGTAGTCAGTAACACGTACACTAGTAATTTTAATAAGTTATCTCGCACCGTTATCAAGCCGACTGTAAAATTTGGGGCCGTCTGTTCGACTATAGGGCGCTGTACGTCTAATTGAAGTTTGGGATAAATTATATGGAACAAGGGTGTAAGGATGCACCCTTTTACACCCTTCTTTTTGTTACAGTGTACCGGAATCCTTTCAATCCATAACTTCGAGGAAAAAGCTCAGGATAGAATACGGAATTTAAAACTGGGGTAAAGCTTTTTTTTTGTCTTGAGTATCAAATATTTTTTTTTTTATTTTGTCTGGCCCTCCAAATTGACCGTTTGATTACAAAAACGTGTAAATATTGAAAGTGAAATAACGCTTTCCACTCCTTTGGAACGTACCTTACTACAATGTGTTCTTCTTTTGTATCGCCACCTGCCCAGCCAGGTCCACAAGCCCTTCAGGCTTTTACCGGTTCGCTATTGTACGTTAAGAAATGTATTTTCAAATAAAACTATGTTCTATGTTCTATGTTCTAGGTTCGGGAGATAACAGTCTTGTTTTCTAGGTGTACTGGCCGTAGCAGTCATCTAAATTAATTAAGTGCAATCATCATGATTTCGGATTCATTTGATGAAGTCAGCCGCGTTTGGTCATGATGTTCACCTGCTATTACGTTTTGGTTAGCAATCTGACCTCCTTCAGTTTGGAGTTATTACGGGGTCATCGCACCGGATTAACGTAAAGAACAGAATATTTCTTTGAATGTCACCAGCAGAAGACAATGTTTGCCAGTCCGAAATTAGCCCAAATCTATCCGAAGTTAGCCCAATTGCCTAATTAGCCCCATGATGCTCCGCCTTGGCTGTCGAAGACGACGGAGATTTCAAAATGACTCGGTGCCATTTCGGGCGCTAATGAGGTGACACTAGGAGCGTGGGAGCAAGGGCTAGTGATTACCTTTTCTTCCCTTTGCTCAAGATTGCGCTAATGGTGTCCAGTTTCCTACTATAATTGCCTCGCCCTGTATTACCCCAGTGCAAACTGGCAACATGTCCATTTGTTCAATGGTCCCCCCAAGTCGTTAGTTATTTCGTCACTTCCAACGGACATGTGTAGGCAGCATCGGAGCTCCAGATAAACAGAGCTCCGTCATTACCTTGCGCATGCAGGAAGACGAGGGCAGTGGAGGGACGAGGTAAGAACCATTTGCGAAAACACTTTGAACAATTATAGAAAGTGTAAAATTGCCTCGGTTTCTCTAGAGCGAAACGCCAACCTACGTAGCCCCCAGGTGTCGGGTCCTAACCCAAGACCCGGCGCCCGCAAAATGACAAAGGCTTATTGCGGACTAGGCGCCGTCTAAAATGGATTTGGGTCAATCTTCAAAAGATCCCTAGGTGGTAGAAATTATTATGCAGTCCTCCACTAGGAGGTGACAGATGCCGTACGTTGGTTTCGCACGTGAAACACCCAAATTTGTAAAAGATCTACTCTTTGGAAACTTCTTTTTGTTTTCTGTATAGTTTGTAGTTATAATCGCGGGAGAAAATAAAGGACTATTGTTTGTTTGTTTTGTTTTGTTTTATTCATAATCGAAAGGAGATTATGCGATCTGGTAGCGGCTCTGATATCCATTTCCCTTGTTAGCTTCTTGAGCACCACTCAAACAATCTCAGTCTCCATACGTTCTTCAGGGCGGGTAGTGACTGGCAGTGCAATCATAAGGTAGTATTATCTGCTCCATACCGTTCCCACGATTTCGCTTAGTTTGGTATGAGATTGCTTACTTCCTACACAGTTGTGACATTAAATAAGGGGTAAGCGGCGCCAATAGTCTTTTGAGAGGACTAACGCAACTTGTTTCTTGCTCAGTATTTATAATCAGCTGTTGTTTCCACAACTTAATTTGTAATCTTATCATGGCTGTTTAACTGAAAATATAGGACCTTCGGCCCATTAGTCAATCCGATCTGCGAAGTACATTGTCATTTATTAATCTTTTTTCCCTAAGGGAGGACAGCCGATTCTGGGTAAAGAACAGACTTATTCCTTAATTTCGGAAACGTAAAAAAAGTAAAAAATAAGAGCTTTTATTTCTCTTTCAATTGTGACAGTAGAGCAAGAAAGAATTCTCCTGAGATGTTGTTTGAGCTTGCCAAAACTCAATGATCACCGGTAGAACAGATAACATTGAACAAACCTTTACTTGTACGTATAGTTTAAGGCTATCTGTTCAAACTAGAAAAGCGTTACTTTCCTTCTCGTCCTGCGCCAATGTACAGTCGGCTGTAAAATAAGTTGGGAGAAGTGGTCACGGCCTAAATTTTAACTGCTACACGTCTGGCAGCGTTTTCGCCATTAAACCGAAATCGTGAGTCGTAAGGGCGTTTCCCCTTATCAATATCAGAAGTGCTTCGGAAGAAAGTTACCTTTTACAATGGTTTGTTTAATATATTGGTACTGTTCTCACAATCTTTGTAAGATTGGCGCCGTAGAAACATCTGTTAATGGGACAGTGGGGATCCTCACACACACACACACACACACACACACACACACACACACACACACACACACACACACACGCACGCACACACACACACACACACACATATATAGATATATATAGGTGAAGTAAGGCAAATATAAAAACAATGAACTGGGAAAAGTTAATAAATCAAAGATGCCTACTTTCGGAGTTATTAATTTGAAGTTTATTACGACGTTTCGAGCTGATGAAGAGCGGTCCCCACTCGAAAAGTCGCAATAAGCTTCGAATTAGTAACTCCGACAGTACGCATATTTGACTTATACATATATATATATAATGAACCGTATCTAATCCAATGAATCAAAGAATCAAAGTTTTACGAACCCGCCGAAAGCCAAAATGAAGGGCGGAGCCAGGATTCTAACACTGGGCCTCCCAATGTCCGGTCGGGTGTGCTGACTAATACACCATTCCACCTTGGCTTTCTGGCGTTTCCTATATGTCTTATTAATGCATAACAAACGAAACGTAACCAATAAAAGGTGTTCTGGTGCTATATCGATCGTAGCCAATCAGAGGTGTTACGCCACAGCTGTAAACGAGCAGAAGAAACAGAACCCATACGCACATTCCTGCCTTGTCTGGGAAGGTCTGAAGCATAGTAGTAGCCTTCTGATACCGTGCTTTTAGAACGGCAAAAACATACCATTCAAAGGCAATACTGATCCCGCTGTGTTGCTGTGTCCGCATTGACGTGTGTCGGCCTTTCACGAAAACGGCAATCGCTCGTTTGTGCTAATCTCTTTTAGACCCGACTGAACACTGCGTGCGCTAAGCCGCGATGTAGAATTGAACTCGTCAAAATACTATAAGAAGGACTGGAATGACATCTGGTGTACACTGTCAACACAGTGGTCCGCCAGTGGAAGAAATGAGGCAAGACTGTAGATGCTGTGCTAATTAGGAATGTGCAAGGAAGGTTCAAATCACCACAAATCTTTCTGCACAAAATGGCATTGAGAGGTTTTTACCAGATTTAAGCGACCGTGGATTGCGGTCTAAAATATATGTGGTCCCTCACATTTATTTTAAAACAAAACTAGTAAAACATCGAAAAGTAAAGTATATGTGTAGAAGACGCCTAGCAAGTATATGCGGAGGGCAAGCTCGCCTGCTTCTTGCGCAGGGGTTGTTGCGACGTCTGAACGCCGAGCTTTCTTTCGCTCTGATAGAAGGATAGTGGGGAGACCTCAAAGGCAAGCTGCCTTGAGGACTACGCACTGTCCATTCAAACAGAGCCAGTCAGAGCTCGACGTTCTGGCGTCCTACCGACCACCGCAAAAGAAGCAGACGAACTAGCGCTCCGCATAGTGGCTAGACGCCTGTCATATTCCCGCTACCCCTGACATATTTAAAACAACACTTCGCTGGCCATTGCAAGGTAGTCAAAAGCAGGATCATAAATGATCATTTTGGTGACAAGAGTTATGAACTTTTATTGGCAGGTTACTTGCACAGGTGGCCACCACTGAATGTTGGAGCCCAGCGTCGGAACACTTTTCCAAGCACGTGACTATAATGTTCACAGCAAAAGACAAATGCGAAGCGTTTCCTTTGTGACTCCTACGTGCATACGCTCTATGTACTGCATAATATTAGACACCCATCAAAGTGTCAAATTTCAGGAAATGAAAGCATAAGCGCGGCATTCTTTTAGACGTTACAAAATAATTAAATACCGAAATACCCTTCAAACGAAAACGTTTCGGAAGGTTGAGAAAGGGCGCCGCTCCACTAGGACGTCAACGTATATTCTAAGGAAACGCGGTGCTCGTAAACTGTAGGCAACATATTTATATCTTTAAGAGAAGTTCCTACGGAAGACTTTTTCAGAGGGAAACACTTCTTAAACACGTGCTTTGGTGTAAATTTGAAATAAGTGTAAAATGTGAAAGATGACTGCTAAATATTTAAACCATGTAACGCGTTGGTCAAATTTATTCTTTAATTTCGCCTCGCTACGTAATAGCCACAATGAGGTATTTATTTATCATTATACATTGGAAGATCGTTCGTTCCCTGAAACACAAACATATCATGTCATCACTAGTTCCTAACATCTTAAGGATTGAAAGTGGCGTGGCCTACTCTGATCAAGGTTCTCTCTTTGCAATTCGTTCTCCGGAGTTTTCATTGGCTTATGCCACAATCCCATTGCATGCGGAACGATAAGATGCTCGCGTGTCGTCGTCCGATTCACTAGGAACCAAAGACTATACAACGCATTTAATTCACAATCCTAGTGCAATGGGAGAGCTAAAAGGGGTAAAGGAAAAGGCGGTGCTTTGATCTAACGGAGAAACACACACACGCACGCATAAAAAGCTGCCGAAATATTGTAGAAGTGCTCGGTATGCGCTCCAGTTGAAGTTGACAAAGCCTAAACGTAACATTAAAAAATGTCATCGATATCCCATATGCGTCTGAGGAGCCTTCTGATTGTGTTTGATGATAATCTTTCCCGTCGCTTGTATGCAAGCGCGTTACGCAACAGAGTGTCAAAGAAATGCCCTAGCAAAAAATAATAAAAAAAAAAAAACGAGGTGGAAACGTGTTAATAAATGCGTGTGTGCTGCAGAGAACAGTTGTGGCATTTCTGCGCAGTAAAGGAACGTAAGCGTGAACTAAATACAATCGTTGCCGAGGAAGTTGTTAAACAAATGAGAGCCCAAAAGTGCGCGAAGTAACGTGGCACCGGATCAAAATTGTGTTCCGTAATGCTGTAATCCTGAGAGAAATTTAAAACCCCTTGGAGATGTCGCGCTTCGGAGGTTGCGTAAGCTAATTGCCATTTTTTTTTATACCGCCAAGCACATGGCACGTGTTTAGTCCAGCCTCCTCCGCAAAGGAAAACTCGTACCGTGCGATTAAATAAATTGCCTCAATAATGAGCTTCATGGCCGCGCACCGCGTAATTTGAGAAGCCCCCTCATCTTGAATTCCTTACCGACCTGATGAAATTTAAATTATACAACGCGGGGTAATGAAAATCGGTGAACAGAGGAGGCGTGCGTTTAAAAGTTCTCGAGTGAGTGATTCGGACAGGCAGAAAAGAACATTCTCGGTCAGTTTTCGGCATGCAACATTCAGAAGCTATGGTTTTTCCCTCCGGAGAAATGGTGACGTCTAATAAGTTTGCAAAATATAGAGTCTCCAGTGTAGTAAGTGGGAGCATATTAGCATATAATTCCTATCAATTTCTGCGGTTTGCGGCCACTTTACGGATTAACATAGGTATTTATTTACTCGAAGGAAGTTCTGCCGTGCGAAAGTGATAAAAGTATAGCAAAACCCATGTCACAAGGAGGAGAGACATCTGAATGCTTCCAAGTGCTTCATGACATCGCTTCGTTGCAGTTTCATACCAAACCGTTGCAACAAAAGACCACTTCGTCAGCACAGCCTAGGTTAACAGATTCGATTGCGACGTGAGCAGCCTATTTGGAGAGCAAGTCGCCTTCTTCTCGAGCAGGGGCTGCGGTGACGTAAGAAAGACGCCGATTACTGATTGGGTTTGATTATAAGGATAGTGGGTAAACCTCAGTGCTACAGATCTTGACGTCTACCCGCTAGTTTGTTTTAAATCAGCCAATAAGAGTTTGGCGTTCTGACATTGCAACCCCTGAGTAAGAAACAGACGAACTTGAGTTTTGCATAAGAACGTGGCTTATGGGCTGCGAGGGATCCTTCGTTTAGTGCTCGCCATATATTTGCTCTCATTTAAACGTAGCATAAAAGCTTAGCAGAAATACGAATCAGAGTGAGTAGCTAATAGTGGTATAGCATGCAACAAGCTCTTCGTTTTAAGAAACCTCGAGTGTCTACTTTTCCCAAGCACGTGCGAGAGCCCATCATTCGTTTAATCCACAGAGTGAGCTAGATCGATTATGAGGATATTTAAAACTGAAAGAACAGTCTACGCGGCTATACTGAGCGAAATCTTACACTACGCACAGTATTACCTAGCGCTTCGTTTTCTTCAGGTCTAAACATATTATTTACCTCGTCATCCGCCAAGCTCTTTTCGTACATTGCAGCCAGTGGAACTCCCAAGCGCTTTGCAGAAACGTCGTAAATATAATTCTGCACGTTCTGTAAGCAGCGGACATTGACGTTACGTCGAATTCGCCCCTGATAAAAAACGGCTTCACTGTATTAGAACTGAGGAATTTACGTGAAAACTGAAAATAAGGTTATTTCCCATCATAACTTTATTGATGCAATCAATAAAAATAGCTGTAAGTCACGTCTTGATGACCTACTGTCCACCAACAAGGCATAAAGACACAAAACACACACAACACACAAAAGGAAAAATAAAATGCTCAGCCATACAAAAATAGTAAATCCATATTTACCCCAAAATTTTCGAAGGACTAGAACAATAACCGTCCCCCTGTTGTTGTTTTTTTTTGTTTTTTTTTTCGGGCGTACTTTATTGAGGTGATTAGTTCTTTTATAGCTTAATGAGATGTGGACGAGTGTATTTTGGCATTTTTTTTTTCATAGTTGTTACTGCAATCACCTCCCAACTTTCGGTGCCCCCGGTTGGATTAACCAAACTATTTCTTGAGAAGGAACAAAGCTCCGTAAGAATTATTTTAAGCAATTGCGTGAAGGAGCTCGTGTGGCAGAAAAGACGTCCTCGGTGGCGTTGCAGCAAATCCGGCATCGGTGGCGCGACGCCGGATTTGCTAAATGGGAGGGAGCAGAGGAGGAGGAGGAGGGGAAGGGGAAAAGTGGCATACCCTCCCATCCTCCTCCTCAATATCTCTGCTCTAATTTCGGATTACAGAGAATTGTAAACGTCTTTCATTTTTCAAATTATGTTTATTCACTTTTATGTAGCAGGTGTGCTCGCAGTACAAATCTAGGTTGTGCTGCTCCTCTACGCACAAGCTAGGAACTCCTTAGCGGCATGAGTGGGAGTTTGGTCTGACAGCTCAAGGGACACCTTTGTTCAGTACTGAATTTATAATTATCATCTTTTGGGCAAAGTTCAGCTTTGCTGCATGCAATTCTTCTACAAATAAATACTTGCTATCAAATTTACCGCTTGACTACATTTTGCCTCTGCGATTAATGCTCCTCCAGGACGTCAGAGAAGAGCTTATTGGTGTGCAAACATCCTGCTTGTATGAAACCAATCGCTGATGCAGAGACTCACTGATGTATAGACTCGCTGACATACAGCATTCCAATGGAACGCTGGATGTCTGCGAGTCTATCCAGAAAGATGCAAGCAGGGAATCATACAGTCGTATCGTATTAGGCGACATACTATAGGGTGTTCTTTGTATGCTTTAGAGATTTGTTGAAAAAAAAAGCCGTAAAAGCTGCACTTACGCGGTCCGTGCACGTGAGTTATATGAAAAGGGGGGCATGGTATAAAAGGCTAATTGTAATGATGAGCCGGCTCATTAAAGGGAAGTGCAAGACTTCTTTCAGAAAACTAGATGTAGGTTGATTCTAAAGTAGTTTCATACCGGGATTCTGAATACTACGTTCGTTTTCCCCAAAGAAATAACTAAACGTGAGAAATCACAAAAAAACATCCGACCAGTAGTGACGTCGTAAGGGGATCTTTCAGCTGCCAAGCATGTGTCCCTTGAGGGCCGCGCGTCCAATCGCAGGCTTTCTGTGTGTATTCTCACGCACTGGCACCAGTTGTGACGCCTTTGTTCCCCCTTTTTTTAAATATAGCGTGTGCGTGCACAGCTTTGATTGGCGCTGAAGATGCGCGAGCAGAATTTTCAAACGCTCATTTTGCGACGTCACTCTCCGGGAACGTGTGCCTCCAGCGATACTTTAAAAATAATTCTGTAGAGCCTCGATTCACCAAATTACCAAATAATCTTGATATTTGAGATTCTGGAGGGCAAATGACGATTTAAATGTTTTTCCTCAAAATACAAAACCGCTTTAGGTTTCCTCTAAGTATGATATGTTCCTTAAATTTTTAATTAGTGAAAATAGACCCATGGTTCCAATTAGAAAGTTGCTAAGCATCATCGAGAAACACTAAATCAACCTTTTTTTGTGAACATATCAGACAAAAGCAGCAATTTACGGCGTACTAAAAAAAAAAAAAAGCTTCATTCCCTAATGAAAAATACACCAGGCAATCCTGGTGTGACATCAGAGAATCCTGGTGTGACTCCAGAATATCTAGTGATGCTGATGTATCGAGCACACCAGCCTGGTATGCCCACCAGAAATGCTGGTGTACCCGCACATCAGCTTGATGGGTACACCAAGAGAATATGGTGTCACACCACAAGGACTCATGCGCCGACCAGGCAGCCTGGTGTGCAGACCACGCAGTTTGATGTGACACCAGAGCTGTGTTTTGGCGACTTTTCCTCCCGGTCCGCGCGCGTGTTTTCTATTAGGTTGTGTGCCGCTCCGTCCCCCGACGGGGTGCCTTGTTCCCTCCCGTCTTGGTGGTCGCCGGAGACCCCGCGGAGGGCTCCTTTGTGCTCAAGAAGTGCCCCCTCGTCCCGAGCACTTTCCTCGGCGGCCTTGAGCAGCTTGGGGCGCTCGCCGGCTCGCCTCTTCTAGGGTTTCTCTTTCCCTTTCCGCCGTTTTTTTTTTTTAAGGTTGAGAAAGTAAAAAAGTATTCTTTGTGAGTCGAAGCCGGAAAGATGTGTTGGTACGCTTTCCTTACTTCCGACGAGCTTGGTTTAGTAGCAAAGCAACAAAGGAAGCTAGTAATTATTATAGTTTTGGGGTCCGAAATGCCTACTACGAGAGAGGAGGGCGTCGACCGCTTGAAGCGAAAGAGGATTACCCTGCGAGCCGCCACAAGAAAGATCATCAACGAGATTGGCGTCTGCTGGCCACGAATCCACCGACATCGGTGAGCTCAAAGAAACATTTGATATTCTTCTACTTAAGGAGGCTTCCCTGAAAGAGCTGGACAAGGAAATCGAATCATCTGTCAAATATGATGCCTTAGAAGAGAAGATTCCTGGGGGGGGGGTACGCGGAACGGATCAGCATAACTAAGACACGAGTCAACCGCAAGTTGAAAGGCCAAGAATTGCGGAACGACAGGGCGTCCGGTTCTTCGACGCAGGGCAGTGGCTCCCGACAAACTGTAGTTCATCACGGCCAACTCCCTACAACAGTAAAGCTTCCGAAGATGCACTGTTGTACTTTTTTGCTTTTTTGAATAAAGTAATTATGGCAGCAGCGTTGTTGTCAAACTTATCATTGTACACCTTTTTTGTGAGTAAAGCAACACCCAGTCAACAGGTGGTCTGGTATCACATTACAACAAAACCTGGTGTAACATCAGAACACCAGATTTCTGGTGTCATACCCACACACCAGATTCCTGGTGTCACACCACAACACCAGATTTCTGGTGTCACACCAGAAAATGTCCTAAATTAAATCTGTGAAAACGTCTGTTGGAACATCAAGCCACACCAGACCTCGAGCTGGTGTATTTTTCACTGGGGTTTGGACGTGTTTCCAGACTTCGGTTTGTTCTCAGAGCGCATCTTTGCACCTGCAATACTGCTGACCAGTGGCTGCACCCTAGTGAAGAATACACCAGGCCGACGGCTGGTGTGACTTGATGTTACACCAGACTTCTTCACAGATGTGATTTGGGACATTTTCTGGTGTGACACCAGAAATCTGGTGCTCTGCTGTGACACCATAAATCTGATGTGTGGGTATGACACCAGAAATCTGGTGTTCTGATGTTACACCAGAAATCTGGTGTTCTGGCGGGACATCAGGTTTTGTTGTAATGTGATACCAGACGCAGACCACCTGTTGACTGGGTGTTGCTTTACTCACAAAAAAGGGTACAATGATAAGTTTGACAACAACGCTGCTGCCATAATTACTTTATTCAAAAAATCAAAAAAGGCACAACAGTAAATCTTCAGATCACGGCTAGCTCACTGTTGTAGTCAGTTGGCCGTGATCAACTGGAGTTTGTCCGGAGCCACTGCCCTGCATCGAAGAACCGGACGCCCTGTCGTTCCGAAATTCTTGGCCTTTCAGCATGCGGTTGACTCGTGTCTTAGTTACGCTGATCCGTTCCGCGTACCCCTCCGCACCAGAAATTTCCTCTTCTAGAGCATCATATTCGACAGATGGCTCGATTTCCTTCTCCAGCTCTTTCAGGGAAACCTCCTTAAGTAGAAGAATATTAAATGTTTCTTCGAGCTCACCGATGTCGGTTGGATCCGTGGCCAGCAGACGCCAATCTCGTTGATGATCTTTGTTGTGGCGGCTCGCAGGGTAATCCCCTTTCGCTTCAGGCGGTCGACGCCCTCCTCGCTCGTAGTAGGCATGGTCTGGCCTTTAATTCCCGGTTTTCGGCCCCAAAAACTGTAATAATTACTAGCTTCCTTTGTTTCTTTGCTACCAAACCGAGCTCGTCGGAAGTAAGGAAAGTGCACCAACACATCTTTAATGCTTCGACTCACAAAGAAGACTTCTTTACTTTCTCAAACTTAAAAAAGAATACAGGCGGAAAGGGAAGGAGAAACCCTCGAAGAGGCGAGCCGGCCAGCGCCCCAAGCTGCTCAAGGCTGCCAGGGAAAGTGCTCGGGACAAGGGGGACACTTCTTGAGCACAAAGGAGCCCGCCATGGGGTCTCCGGCGACCGCCAAGACGGGAGGAAACAAGGCACCACGTCGGGGGACGGAGCCGCACACAAGGTAATAGGAAACACGCGCGCGGACGGGGGAAAAGTAAACAAAAACACAACTCTGGTGTCACATCAAACTGCGTGGTGTGCACACCAGGCTGCCTTGTCGGCACATGAGTCCTTGTAGTGTGACACCAGACTCTCTTGGTGTACCCATCAGGCTGATGTGCGGGTACACCAGCATTTCTGATGGGCACACCAGGCTGGTTTACTCGATACACCAGCATCGCTGGTGGGCACAGCAGATAATCTGGTGTCACACCAGGATTCTCTGATGTCACAACACGATTGCGTGGTGTATTTTTCATTAGGGCAGTGCGAAGCCACCTCCTCGCCTCCCTCGTAGGATGGAGGGAAGCAGGGCGCACGTGTGTTGCGCGACTAAACCCTTGAAGAACTGGACCGTGGGCGCAGAGATGCGCTCCGATAAGAAACCGAAACCTAGAAACGGATCTAAATAAAGCGTTTTTACAGAAAGCGTAAAATGCTACCCCTGCGTTATATCCTTCTAAAAAGAGTTGATTTAGTGGTTTTCAATGATTTTCAGCAAGTTTCTAATTGAAACCATGTGTTCATTTCCAGTAATTAAAAAGTTAGTTAACAAATTACGTTTAATTATCCTACTGATCGTTACAATTAGGCCCCTATAGTACGTACCCCTGGTCGTGTAACTAACCTGCACAAACCACAGAAGTGTAGCTTTCACGACCTTCTTAAACAAATGTGTAAAGCTTAAAAGAAATCGCTTTGTATAACACTGAAAAGGCGATAACGGAATGGTGGAGCCATATGGCTCCACCATGCTGGCATCGTATTCTTGCTGGTATAGGATGTCCCATATTACATTATGCTTGTATAGTTCCGTCCGCCTTCATGGTTCCGTGCGCCTAAATGGTTCCGAAATATTCCACTCCGCTGATATAGGATGTCCCATAATACGACACGCTTGTATGGTTCAGTCCCTTTCCGCCTTAATCCACGTGATGGAGCCGCCTTTTCGCTGGTATAGGATGTCCCATATTACCGTTACACTTTTATGGGGCTTTTTCCATCATATTTCTGTCATCAAGATTTTCCAACTGGGATCGTACGACACGTTTCAAATACGTACTTCGCGATATTTTCTTTTGTATTACAAGTATTTTGTTTAAATTTGTATTTGTAGCTTTACCCCAGACTAAGAAGGAGTAATAGATGTGGGAGAGAAATAATGAATTATAAATAATTAATTTCACATTTGTCTGCAGAATATGGTGATGACGATACATTAAGCCTGCGACTCGTGACAATTTCACCGAAATTTAATTTACGTGTTCAACCCAAATCATGGGATCCGTGAATATAACGCCCAGTGTTCTAAAACTGGACAGAAAGTCTATTTTGGTTCTATATAAAACAATATCACTAGTTATACCATCATTCTTACTTTTTGGGCGAAATGAAATTGCATTTGTTTTGTTATCATTGATTTTTAAAGCATTACATTAACTCCAACTACTCAGGTCTTTCAACGTTTGATTTGCCTTAATTGCTAGTTCCTGACAGCTGTTACCGGTAAAAATTAAGCTTGTATCATCAACGTAATCTACGTATTTAATGCTGTTATAATATGGACAATATTATTAACGTATAGATTAAGAAGGAAGGGACCTAATATGCTTTCTTGTGGAACGCCAGATAGAATGGGTTTAATATCAGATGAATAACCATTTATATGAACGTATTGTTTACGATGTGCAAGATATGATGTTATGAGTGTTGATGCATGTCCATGAAATCCTTACATTTGTAATTTTTCTAGTAAAACATTGTGATTACTTTCATAAACCTGAACTTTATAAAAGAGTCGAGCAGTTTGAAACTTGAGAGACACATAACCTATTTCCCTCAGAGCAGGGAATCGGCCACACCTCAGGAAATACACAAAAATAGTCCGGTCCTTAATCACGCCTCTGCAAGATCACGGCCTTAAATATGTGGGCGTTGGATTTGCACTATCCCAATACTTAGTGATTATATCAATGGGAAAGTAAAATATGTTGCTAGAGCTTGTTTTTATTGAAATATTAGCAGTGACCTTGTTGAAATTCGTCAAACCCTGGTGATTCAAATATGTAATCATGGAATTTTTGGGTTGAATTCCTATAAAATAAGGGTGCTCACAGTAGTTCGAATATCTTCTCTAAAAATTAGACCTCTCATAAACATTTGAAAAAGGTCATGTTAACTTTGAGGAAGGATAATATGCATGTGTTGCAGCAATAATATTTTGGCTCGGGAGCTTTCAAATCTACGCACTACTATGAAATACAGGGCAATTTTCAACTAGAGGCAAGTGCTTTTTGAGAGCTCAGCTCTTAGGCGCCCGTTTCCAGCTTGAGCGGCGTCGCCGTTGGCGTCGCCGTCAGGGTAACCGCGCGGTGCATTATGGGAAATGTCCCATAATGCACCGCGCAAGGGTCATGTCACCAGGGTCACGTGACCTCAGGAGGTTCACGTGAGCACTACGCGGTGCATTATGGGAAATGTCCCATAATGCAGCGCGCGAGAATCACGTGACCAGGGTCGCGTGACCCCCGCGTGGTCACGTGATTCTGGTGACGGGACCCTCGCGCAGTGCATTATGGGACATTTCCCATAATGCACCACGCGGGGGTCACGTGACCCTGCCGTCGTTGCCAGGGTCAAGTAACGTCACGAGGGTCACGTGACCTCACGGTGGTCACGTTGCATCGCGAGGGTCACATGACATTACCAGGGTGACGTGACCTCACGGGGGTCACGTGACGCCACAAGGCTCGAGGGACCTCACGAGGGTCACGTGACGACGCCTGGATCATGTGATCTCACGAGGGTCACGTGACGTCACCAGAATTACTGACCTCACTAGGGTCACGTGACTCGCGAGGGTAACGTGACGTCACGTTATGGCAAGGAAACGCGAGGAGGACAGGAGGAGGAGAGGGTACGGATTAGAAGGACGGGGTCCCTTCCGTGACCTCCCCTCCTCCTCCTCAAGAGCTGCGCTCTAATTCGGCGTTACAGGAAGTTGTTAACGTCTTTTACATTTTTTTTGTTTGTTTCTTGAAGCGTGCGTTACCGGAAATTGTGAGTTCAACAGGGACTCGGATGTTTCTTCGGAGCCAACTTCAGCAGCGGTAGTGCTTCCCCGGTAACCGCACCACTGCGTTCAAAGCTTCCCGCGACGAAATTGCGCAACACGCGCAGTATGGATAAAGGAAATCGAACACACTACATACGCTTCATACCAACGTCTTTGTACCTCCGGTAGAGTGTCGGCGCCTCCGCACGCAATCCACACTCATGCATTCTTAGTGCGGATAAGAATCCAACACAATCCGCGTTCGGAGTGTGGATAAGAATCCAAAACTTTTCGCGCTTGGAGTGCCAATCAGAATCCGCAGCTATCCGCGCTCGGATTGCGAATAGGGACAGCCGTTTTCCTCCCCCACGCGGACGGTAGGAAAGTGCTCCCCTCCCGTTTCATCTTCTTTCGGTTTTGTTTTTCGGGCATGTCGCCACAGGGGTTTCCCCAGGAATGTAAATTATGGGGGGGTCGAAATTTTTAGGGGGTGGGGGGAGGGCGTTGGGGAGGGGGGGGGGGGGTATCGGGAATAGAGGAGTATTTGGGAACTAAGCGGATGCCTTCAGGAAAACAAGGGGGGGGATGTGTGCACCCTTAAGGGGTGTGTAGGGGAATCACTGACGTTGCACGCGTTGTTTAGTAAACGATGTAGGGTTGATTCCGCGGCAGCGGCAGCGAAGGCCGCCTGTAATTTAGTCTCCCAGTCCAAAACCTCAGCGGACATTACTTGCATGGACTTGTTTAGCAGAAATATTAGGGAGTTTTCGAAGACCACTTTGCCAGCTCTGCAACGCTCTCCGGAACGAAGACTCCACTACTGCCTCGTGCGTGGCGCTAGCCTTTCTTGCAGAGTTCCGGATCTGCCAGCAGGTTGCAGAGAACGTTGCAGGACAGCGGAAGGGATCTACGGAAACTCTCTACCGTCAAACGAGCAGACGACGCCGTTAGATGCTGCGAATTTCCGGAGTATTGCCAGCAGTGCTTCGTACACTGGGAGATGATGGCCGATTTCGCCATCTTCGCAGCTCGCGGAACTCGAAAGTTTAACTGTAGTTCAACCCAACTGCACAACCACCGCAGCGACTTGGCCACGGCAGCGATGTTGAGGCAACTTTGCGTCGTTGACAGGCAGGTTTTCCTATATAGTCCCTCCGCGTCTTCCGAGCTACTGTGTTCGGTACTGTTTCCTTTTACCGAGTGCGAACCAATATTCGCTGTGGTTTTGTATTTCCGAGTGTCACGAACATTGCCAAGGAAGTGTTGTGCGTTGTTATTGCAGGTGGAGCCGTTACGGATGGCACGTATTTTGACTACTAGTGGAGTGACAGCAGGATGATTTGATGTATATCGTCACAGGTTGGGCACTTTGCTTTACATTAAAGCTTTTTAAAATAACGCTTGAGCGATTGGGGTGCAATCGATCGACTTCCTGGTAGTCACGTTGGAACGCTGATCTAAGACGTAGCTCCAATCGCACCGGCCAATGTAACTGTTATTTGCAATGTCATGTTTTCTCCTCCACACGAGGGATTGCGCTATCAAGGAAGGGCTGAACAAGATTCAAATATGACGGAAAGTATATATATTTATAGTTTGGTACATTAGCATGAAAACAAAATAAAACAGAACAACCGATGTGGTGCTACGTGAATTTGCGTTGTGTTATAGCCGCCATAAAGTGAAAGGGCCGAGGGGGCGATACAGATATTTCAGAAATTTAATATAAGGAATACGGGGCTTGGTAGAAAATCTCACTTTTACACAAATTTACCGCTAAATTTAGCGGAGAAACTGATTTGATGTTTTGGCCATAAGACGTGAAGCTTCCCTCTAAAGTTGGCGGGGAAACTTAGTTGACGTATAGGGCACGTGCTGTCAATTTCCCCAAGGTGTGGAAGTCACGTGCCGTCAGGTGAGGTCAAGTGACACCACTTTTCTCGCTAAATGTGGCGGAAAATAAACAGACGGACGGACGGACGAACGAAAGTATGGGATTAGGGAGAAGCGTGAAACGCATTTCATGCTTTAAGACTTTTATAGCGAAAGTGTAGTGGTAACGTCCTTGTACAGTCGGCAGGAAAAGTTTGCGGTGCACGGGAGCGCCAGCCGAAATGATTGCCTGCGCCTCCTGTTGGCGCGTTCCCTCTCTCAAGAATCGCGCTTTCTTCATGCGCTTCGTATCGTGTTCGCAGACGTGTGCTTTTTTTTTTTTTTTCTCCCGCTGGATTTTGTTGTCTTCGTCTGACGTGAATTCGCTCAAAAAGAAGAAAAAATGAGTGTCACCTTACACCCTTTAGTCACATATAATACACCCCAAAAATTCAGTTCGATGCACAGCGCCCTATTGGAAGCATGCGACAAGACACTGGCGCCACGTTGTGGCCCCCACCAGAGTCGTTTGGCGGAAACATTAGTTAGATCGGCGCGCCCCCTTTAGGTGTCGCACGCTGCTTATAGTCGAACAGTCGGCCCCAAATTTTACGAAGGGCTTGATAACGGTGCGATATAACTTTTTAAATACATAAAGTACGTATCAAAGACCACATAGAGAAAGCACGGAGTTTTTGCAGTAGGACCAAGAAAACTCCGATCTTTTTTGTAGTCGGTAACACGCACAATAGCTATATTAATAAGTTTTAACGCACGGCCACCAAGCCCCTTGTAAAATTTGGGGCCGTTTGTTCGACTATAAGGCGCTGTACGTCGAAGTAAAGCTTTGGGGTGTATTATATGGGACAAAGGGTGAAAGAATACACCCTTTTTTCTGAGAGTGAACAAGATAGCAGGAACTGCCGCAAGGTGCCGCAAAAAGTTATCTGGAGCAACCTAGCACCGCCAGCACTGATCTCTATTATAGGGGGTTGAATGGCGCAGAGCCACTCTCCGAGAAGGGCGCAGTGAAACCACATGAAGTTTGATTATTGTCTCGGAAGTCGGGCGTCTACTGGGCTTCCTAGTGCATTCAGTCGATGTTTTGGTTCGCCCTTTCGGGTGTCTTTCAGTGGGTTTTAATTATCATGCTCCGAATTACATCTCGAAAATAAGGCATTTGAACTTAGGACATATGCACACTTAATCAACTAGAATCTCATAATGTTTACATAGAATGGCTTCCCATGAAACTTCTCGGGTCTGCATGCGCTCTTACTGTCCAACAAGCCGAACTCGAAGTGATAAGCGAAAATTCAGTGCCCTCGACACCTTCCAAACCAGCACTTGGAAGGGTGACAGAGCCTGCCAAGCACTCATTTCCGCTACAAGCCGCTTACTTCTGGTGACTTCATAATTGTTTGTTGATTGTGCCATCCAGCCTCCTATAATAGGGATCAGTGACCGCCACCCACCACGGTGACTTAGGCAGAAGTGCTGCACTCACAAAGCGGCACCTTGCGGAGGTTCCGGTTACCTCATGAACGTCGGACGGAAGTGAGTGAAAAAGACATGACTGCGAACACAGAAGGGAGAGCATTCGCGAAGCGCGAGTCTTAAAAGCGCCTGCACGGCGCCAGAAGGCGCAGCCAGTCATTTCTGCTGGCGCTCCCGTGCCTCGCAAACTTTTGCTGTCGACTGTGCATCAGCCACATTATTATGCACCTTGTTTGCCAGCACGTAAACTAAAGATTAGCACCCACTTTAGACGGTTCGCAAAAATATGTTTCTCAACGTACTCGTTAAGAACAATTTTTTTTTTTCTGCGGTGGCATTGGTAGACGACGTTCTGCCCGTGCTCGTTTAATTGTATCGGCCACTGATAGATGTCAGCAGCGTCGAGGCGCGCCATAGAGTATCTAGATTAAAGAGCGGGTCCATCTGAAACCATAGGGAGAGTTCGCAATTTAATGGCAGACGCCTCCTGCGGAAATTGGTCGTAGCGCGCGCGCGCGGTATTTTTGCATGGCGAGGACGAAAGGGCGCGGAAAGGTGGAGACCTCAGCAGACGGTCCACACCTGCGTCTCTTCCTCGCAGCAGATATAGCAAACGTGGCCCATAAACCACGTGACCAGGATCGAGCAATTGCAAACTCTCTGTAATGCAGGCTTTCTAGAGCGCCGGCGCCTAGCTTAGCATACCATCTTCGGACACGTTTTTTAGCTTCCCTATTCCCTTTCCTTCTCTTCAAATGTGCATTCTTGAAGTGAAATAATTTATTTATTTCAATAAAACGTTTTGAAGAAAAAAAAAAAGGTCTTAAATCCTTCGTGTCTCGCCATTTTTCGTACGTCGAGGCGCCGCATACTCGCATGTTTCACGTTGCGCTATTTTTCCAGAGCACATAGAATTAGGTGACCACGGTCATAACAAAACAAATAGCCAGAAGCAATTTTTTTTTTTTTTTACAAAGAAGTTTATTAGTTGCTATTTTCATGGCAATCTTCCAAGGCCTAGCCGCACCTCTGTAGCAAATCGCAGCGCAGAAGATGAAGAAACTGATTTTCGTGGGCCGTCTAAAATGAGTTCTACGCTTTAGTATTGATCCGGTAGAACAAACCCGTGATGATCGAATTTAGCACAGTATTGTTTTGAGCAAAATTGCACGTCGGCGAGTAGCCGCGTTCGAGGATCCTCATTAGCGTCACAGCGATTGGGTCGGTGTGCCTGGAACGTAAGATTTAACAGTTCCAATCAAACGAAAACGCTAAGATGTGATTCACCATTTGTTTCCTGATAACGCTGGGTACTACTCACATGCACTCACGTTTATATTCAAACTTTTTTGTCATCGTAAGAAAAGTGACGCCCTTCAATAACGTTAGATGCACATGCTAAAAGTGACTTCGAATAAAGCACCTTCGTAGGCACAATAAAGTTGCTTATAGTTATTTCGGTCCTATAAGGTATACATCGAGGTCATCTGTAATGGGTTTTATAAGTTATAGTACCCCGCGATACATCAGCTACATTTTTTACTTGCAGCCTTGTCATGCCGCCCTACAAATCACTTGCTTACTTGTCAGTTAAGTTCCTTTAGCCACGAGCAAGCCATCCATTAAAAAAGATAAGAGGACCGCAGACGATGAAGTACTTTCGGCTCCCAAGTTGGCAATCTCGGCTTCAGGGATTGGTTTGATGTCTGCAGAATCCCTCTTAGTCGCAGCTTAAGTCTTGGCTCTTAGGCTGATCTAATTAAGGGCTCAGAAATTGGAACACTCAGAAAGCTCTGGTGTCCGCGAGATCCGTTTCGCCGACCGGCAGTTCCTTTGTGCACTCCACAAGGCGGGCGCCTCGGTTCCTGCAGCCAAGACAGATTGGAGACAACGGGATTGTCCCCGGGCGGCGGCAGCTTCATGCCTCGATGCAGGAGCCCGCGGACAATGCCGTGTTCATCTCGTTGCGTTCAGTTCCCAGTCACAGCTACTGAGCGCACGCGGGGACGACCGGCTTTGGCCACATCCGATACGGCATAGATACGGCGGGCGCGGGTTTTCTAGGTGACCCTGCACTTTGGCCGAAGACGATGAAGGAGATTAGCGGTGCACGCGTACACTCTAAAAAAAGTCTGTGCGTCTACTTTCACGCACAACACTCGGAGAAGCAATCAGCGACACTTACGGAGGCAGCTCAGCGAATGACGCTGCCGAAACATATGTTTAGACCAAAAAACGCAGACGGAGTTGTGACATTAAGCAATGCAAGCGTGACGTTTTGCATAGCTTATTGTCACAACTCAGACTGCGCTTTTTGGTCTAAACATATGTTTCGGCATTGTCATTCGCTGAGCTGCCTCCGTAAGTTGCGCTGAGTGGCTCTCCGAGTGTTGTGCGTGAAAGTAGACGCACATACGTTTTTAGAGTGTAGTTGAAATGTATGATCACTCCCATCTTTTGGCATGTCTGTTGCTAGAAAAAAAAAGTACCGTCAGTCATAAATAAATGAGGGAACAAACTATAATTCTGCTCTTTTACCTCCGTCCAGGTATTTTTCAAGCTACAATTAAATAGTCATTAACAGGTTATCGGAAAGGTAGCGTGTGACTTCTGTTAGCACTCCTAGTCTCGTAATTGGTTACTGGGCGTTCTTATCGGCTTTGCAGCGATCTCATTGGCTGCGGAGGGAGACTGAGATTCTCAGGTCTTCGCCATGCCTTGCGCTTTTTGAGATGAAAGTAACTATAGCACCGGCGGAGATGGCACGAATGCGATGGTAGGAGCGTATGTCGAAAGGAAGCTATGATTGGGTTGAAGAGGAAATATATGATTGAACAGGAAACTATGATTGGTTTGGACAGGAAGGATATGATTGGGTTGAACAGGAAGGCGACTACACTCTAAATAACGTCTGTGCGTCTACTTTCACGCAGAACACTCGGAGAACCAATCAGCGCAACTTACGGAGGCAGCTCAGCGAATGACGATGCCGAAAAATTTGTTTAGACCCCAAAAATGCAGTCTGAGTTGTGACATTAAGCAATCCAAAACGTCACGCTGACATTGCTTAATGTTACAACTCAGTCTGCGTTTTTTGGTCTAAACAGATGTTTCGCTATCGTCATTCGCTGAGCTGCCTCCGTAAGTTGCGCTGATTGACTCTCCGAGTGTTGTGCGTGAAAGTAGACGCACAGACTTTTTTTAAAGTGTAGAGGCACAGGGTACGTGTGATTGGTCCATACTAGACTCAATTCGGTAGCATATAGCACTGGAACCATAGAAACATTAAACACGAAATTATAACTGAGTTGAACAGGAAGGGGTCTATACTTCGTTTCACGATAACTTGGCGAACTATGGAGGCTGGAGCCCCACGACCCAATAAGAGAGTCAGAGCGAGGCACAAAGGGAGTATTTGTGTCACCACGCCAAATGAGAGGCGCGAGGCTCGGAGGAACCAGCTGTCGTCTGCTAGCCAAGAGTCTCCTGCGTCGAAACCAACCAACTTCGGAGGAACGTCCACCGCAGCAACATATCCTTCCGCTACAATAGCGAGCCCTTCGGAAACAGTTCATGAGACAATCATGCGCTCAATTTAGCGGCGAATCTGAGAGGGTTGCTAATTTCAGGGCATAGTGCGATGCTTCGAGCGGAAACGACCAATTACACGGCTGCGATCACCGGCGATCGCCAACGGCCACTGCGCTACAAGGCGAAGCATATCGAGTGGATACGGATATGGCGTCACTTTTGTGGTTTAACTCGAATTGGATATCATACATCTCTAATTATTTATTATTTATTTTTCATATCTTCTCGTTATAGATGGGATCGCGCGAGTTCAATTGCAGTTGAAAGAAAAAGAACCCTAAAACTACATTTTGTCGCGGAGGGCTCTGTTACTGTGGCGGTAACGAGGCCCGAGGCCCTGGTGGCCTCGACCCTGTAGTGTTATCACGTGCCTCGCTCGGCGCCCTTATTGGATCGCGGGGGCCGCAGCCTTCATATTTCGCCAAGTAATTGTGAAACGGAGTATAGGGGCGCAGAGTACGTCTGATTTGTCGATACTAGACTCAGTGCGATAGCATAGCACTGGAAACATAAAAAACATTAAAGAGGAAACTATGACTGAGTTAAACAGGAAGCATATGATTGGATTTAACAGAAAGGGGGCTAGGGGCAAGAGTACGCGTGATTTGTCGATACCGGACTCAGTCCGACAGGATATCACTGGTAAAAATGCAGGGGAAGGTCCGTATGCACAAACAGCAACAGAGACGACGACGAGAGAACGGGCAAGCACTTGTCCGTTTCCCCTGCTTTGATTTTTTTTTTTTTTTTTTTTTTTTGCGCACGCAATTTTTTTTTTTTTTTTACATTGTGCTTTAACTATTTTTTAACGAGTCTTGAAACGCAGCTTTCTTCCTTACTCAATGCATGTATACGTGACCGATGTTTGCCGCCTACCGCAGTTCATCCTTGAGCCATGTGATTGAACGTCCCTGATCATTTGGACTAGGTAATTCTTCGCCGCCTTACTATCTCTGACGTCTTCTATTTGTGACACTGTGATTTTTTAATGTTTAGTGAAATAAATATCAAATAATTCAGTGTTTTTTTTTTAATGAGGCTCGTCTTCGTCTTCTTTTTAGAGTTCTAACAAATGCCCCGTGGTCTGTTTTTCATGAAGCTCACTCACTGAGATTTACGGAGTGAGTTCGTGTGAATTAATGAGTTTTAGTCCGCATTTAAACATTGATAATTTTGAGCTTTGACAAACTAATCTGTCTCGCTGAAGAAAAAAGTATTCACTAAAAGCTGAGTCGCGACACACGCACTTATTTGTCGTTGCAAAATACGAACGAATATAACGTGTAGGAACGAAAACAGACGGTGCAGTTCTTTCAAAGAACTGTACTGTTTGACTTCGTTCCTACATGTTTTATTCTTTCGTGTTTTTCAAATCATCTTCACCTACCCTCTCTAAGCTTGTTCTTTTTATCTTGTTGGGAAAAGTTATAAGAGTGACAAAATGGATGGCAACTTGAAACCACAAAGATAAGCATTTCGTTCTGTCAGAACGTGGGACATTTAGAAAACAAGTGCCCAATTTTTTTTAGTAACTCATAAAACATATCAAGCAAAAGATCGTTCTGTTTCATTTGCCGGGACTTATTTTCACTCTATTTGCCTACGTGATATTATTTTTCTCGCAAGCAACAGATGTCAGACGTTAGGCATACAGAGCTCCTCCTCTTGAAAAAAAAAACATCCCCGGCGTGAATTGAGCGTTACAAACTAGAAGCCTCGAGTTCTACAGGTCGCTGTATATTCACATGACTGCGGAGGCTCGCTAAACACATTTGACGTGACATCAAGTTACTGAAATAGGAAGGCCCTTAAGATGTGCTCCCGGTGTCCAATTTGTTTGTTGTTTTCATGAAATTAAAAGTGGTATATATATATATATATATAAACTTGCGTGATTATTATGATCCCGCGGTTGTTTTGTGCACAACGTGGAAGAAACTATTTTAAACGCAGTTAACTGAAGCGTAAAATGCCGGCGTCTGCACCTAGCAGGTTTAACTTTTGATCCACGTGGTAATTGAGTGTTGAGTTTTACAGTTGTAATTTTCAAAGCATAGCAGTGGTCTTCTAAAAAAAATTATAACATTTTTTATGTAAACACTCGCATGGTGTTGAAGACGGTTGTGCCACATTGACGGACCAATCGGGTGCATCCCTCGAGCAGTTGCAATTCCTCTCAATGTTTTGTGTGAGGGAGAAATAAACAGCGGAAACGCTTTGGTTCAAGAAAACTTCCTGATAAAATCGGAAATCGGATATTCACATAGAGACATCCCACGCTCTAATATCGCATATTTGAGCGAATTCGTGCAGTTACACGGTTTACAATATATTGTTATTCGAAAGAAAATATGCCTTAGAATAATCTCCGGCGGAACCGACAAACGCGGCACATTTCCTAATTGAGGCATGTTTCGTCGCTGAAAGGAGACAACGGGGAATACATGCATTTGTGCAAATGCACATGAATACATGCATGAATACATTCGTGTGGCCCAAACCGTGATGCCCCCCCTTGCGTTCGCGTCCATTCAATTTCCCGTTAATTCCTGAATGGCAATTTTTTTTTTATTTCAAGTACAATAAGAAGGTTTCTTCTCTTTGCGCCCTTCAATTAGCTTCATTACGAGTTCCGAAATAGAGCTTTCTTTTGCAGCGGCTACGAAGACACAAAAAAGCCTCGTTGTGCATATTATGTAGTCACACGAGGGCCTTTAAGCTGTACCTATGTGAAGGATGCACTCTAAAAAATATCTGTTTTTGAAATGTGCTTTGAATGCCCAAGAACTCTTTTAGCTAGTGAAGAACGGTTTCACCTGAAGCACTATCGTCCCTTGGTGCACTAGAGAGGATACCGGGCGATGAATAATACTTTTTTTGGCATAGAAAAATGACCTTAAAATAGTGCATCGTAAGTTTGTGGCGAAAATCCTCCTTAGGAGGTGGTCAAAAAAACGTTTAAGGGTGCAAAATATGGACAAGCCAAAAAGCGCATTACGACCATAATTTGTTTAGAGTGGATGAGTGCCTGTTCTTAGCTTTTAAGTAGGGTTATGGACCAAATGTCTTTGTACCGCCAATGTGCACTAGAAGTCATAAATATTCCCAATTTCCTTGCTCACAGGAATGATATTATTTCTAACACAAACACCCTCCAGAAAGGACGACGAGCGAGTTCAGTCAACAGTTTTAAAATTAGCGAACAACGTTAGGAAACTGTTGAAGAAAACAGAAGATGGGAAAGACGCTGTCTTCTGTTTTCTTTAACAATTTCCGAACGTTGATAGCTGATTTTGATTATGTTCAACTAGTACCAACTAGCCCAGCTCACCACCGTTCTTCAAGCTCAGTCACTTGAGTTAGTTAAGGGCTTGCAATAAAACTTAATCAGAAACATGTTGCCAGCTAAATAATTGAGAAGTTCGAATGTTGAGTAGCTTGTATAGATTTAAAAGCCAATCTATTTATTTTAACGATAAACAACACCATGCGATATCCGCGTTTAAAAACGAAATATTTTTTTTTTTTCAAATTTATTGGCGATGGTTTCGAAACAAACATTTTAGCCGGGAATGCGCCTGGACTGCTTAAACAAGTATGTCGACTAAAGCTGTGAGCTTGTCGGCGTAGTCCCGTCTTTGATCCTAGTGTGATATTCATGGGAGTAAGAGATTCCGTAATGAATTGTCGCTGAAATGTCCATTGCCAAGTACAAGGGAGTCTAGAAACTCTACATTTGATGCAACGCGTATTTGAAGTGGCAGAATTACTACGATCGAATTTTCGACATTTTTAGTCTAACTGCCGACAGGTGTGCGTGTCGACGATGCCCCACTTGTGCGCGGAATCAAAACATTATACTCTGAAATTCTGCGCTCATCCGGGTCCTCGGAATCGTGGCACGACTGCGCCTCGATTCAGTTTCATCTAACGGTGAACTACGGCAGACAGCGCCCGTCGTTGCATCCAATTAAATAGCAAATGAGCGTCACATGACCTTCTGGAGGGACGCAGCGACGCACAGAACACACAGTCACGTGATATGAACACAAAGCTGGAATTGGCTGGGATGGCTCGTACAGCCGCCGCGGTTCATCGTAAGATATTACGAAGTGTAGACGCCTACAAAGGGAAACAAAGGGGAACAACGTAAAAACAAAGCGGCGGAAGAAAACTAAGACGCAATAAATAAATTAGGCTTCCGGAGGCGCTCATTCGATTTGCCCCGAACGGGGCGAAAACGCGGGGAAGTTAAGCGAACTGGACGCGATTCCTTCGAGTGTAGTCACTGAAGTGCCCGCGTAACGCCATCCTCGAAATCTCTGGAACCCGTAACACAAATTACAAGCATAAAACAAATCAAACTTTCATTCCCGTAAGTGGGTTTCGAAGGAGCGGCATTGAGCTTGCACGTAGGGCGCTTTTGAAACCTAGGAAACGCACAATTGTTGCCCCTAAGTGCAATCTACCCGTAAATAAGCATCCAAGCCTCAAGGAAGAATCGCACGCCTTTATTATTATTTTTTTTAAGTGTTGCAGCTAAACGCGGTGTGGGAGAAGCCCTTTAATAATGTTCTGGTACATCTCGGAATGAAGCACCGTATCAAATAGTTCCATGCTTATGTGTCCCAAATATTTAAAAATAATTAAGTTGCTCTAGAGATTTTAGCCTTTGGAATACGTTAATGACCGCGATGACAACTATAAGAGATGCGAATTAAGATAATTAGTTTGTTAATTAGTCAGCTTACTAATTTCGTAAAAGGTTTTTAATTGTTTTCTTATTTGAATTTGTTTTTGTTTTTTTTTTCTGGAAAAAAAGGGGGTAATGCAGTATTAATCTTATACCTCAAAATGAAAGAGCTTCAGCCCTTCAGTTCTCCTTAATATCTTAGTGCGTGCTACGGGGCGAGAAATTTCACCCATGTACACAGCTCCAAACCGAAACTAAGCCAGCAAAAATTGCCCGTGACGTCGTAACCCTCCACCCTACGCTGGCTCCGCAACCCGTCTGTTCTCGCTGCAATTGCAGGTGACGCCAGCAGTGCGACACAATTGGGCAGAGCTGCCGAATCAACGTCCCGGGCACTCTTTGTGCGCTTCGTTTCTCGCCCTAATGCAGCCCTTACGTATAATCTATTGAACTTCACATCGCGGCTAGAACACAATGAGGTCGAGCAACAATTTTACCACAACATTAAGCCCCCAAAATTTTAAAGAAAAATTTAAAAATATATGAAACTTTTAGTTACTTATCCAAATAGTTAACAAAATGTGTCTCTTTCCAGTGGCCCCCATGGACTCCAACTTAGCCACGCGACGAAAAAATTCCTAACGCAAATATCCTTTGCTTAAGTTCTGAACGCAGCTAAATAAAACCATCTTGAATACCAGTTTAGCATACCTCAACACTGCCAGACATGCGTTCGCCGAAGTCTCGAGAAGCACCAGACGAGACCGAGCTATGGGTTCGACGATTTTCTGAACTTACGGTCGCGGTCACCCATTAACACATTCGGCTGGGACATGGAACGGCTGGATTTACGATTGGTGACGTCCCATGGTAGCACCAGGCCAAGGGGAACGATGGGTTCCGCGGTGCATCACCCAAGTACGTCTCCAAACCCGAGATCAAGAGCTGGGTGGCGTCCCGATCAAGAACAACGTCATACGCCATGGCAAAATTTAATGTATCTTTGGACCGATAGGCCCCTAATCACAATTTACACGGTAAGCTGCCGTGCAAAGGGGGCGAGGATGCAGAGGATCCCGAGGATGCTGACTGCAACACAATCGTAGGCATCAGCCTGGACTGGAGGTCTAATTACAGCAAATCTACGGCTCTTAATTTGCAAATATTCAAAGCAAATTTTTTTTGCTTGTTATTGAATAGATTTTTTGCCTAAATTTCAACAGTTTTTCCGAATTTCTTCATTCAGGGGATTGAGTTCCAGACACGTTAAATCCAAGCACTACTGCATGTGTTATCAAATGTTTTTATCTCGGGGAACACCTCTATCTTCTGAACTGCAGCCACGAAATCCAAGCAAGCCGCTACATTAATGCAATAAAGTTGTGAAGAGACTTAAAAACCTTATATATCAAGATTGAAGTCACCATACCTCAAACAGGAATCTTAAACCTTTTAACTTAAATTTTACTTAAATGTTTCAACTAAATGGGCTGAGAGAGAAGTTATTTACTCCTCTTTTTGGTAGATATCCGGATGAAACAAAGCTTAGAAAGCGTTTTCACCGGTCCAGAATGCCTAAAATAAGAAACTGACGGTAGAAATTTTAAACTTAAGACTACACTGAAGGCCAAGAAGACGTAAAGGGGCGATATAAGATAAGTGGTTAAATAAAGTAGGATATAGTGCAGAGTGTTTGGCCTATAGTTATACATTACTCGGTGGATGAGATGTGCTATAATATCTGCAAGCTCAAAAATGCTTGACCAGGTGGCAGGGACGGTTGAGGAACTTTGGGAACTCTGGAAAACTCCTTAGCTCACTCTGGGGAATACCTGGGTTCACGGTTTGAAAAACCGTAGTAGATAAAGAGCGCACGCCGGTACGTCTGTTGTTTAGTAAGAAACTACCCAATCCTGCTTTGCACTTCTCGTAAGGCGCGTGTTATTTGGAATCTTGTTGTGTGCCCCCTTCGCTTACTTTTTATCATGGTTTAAGCTGGTGCTCCGAAGACCGAAGAAACCCCGAACCAACATAGTGCCCGTCTCATAAACCCCAATGAAATGAGGCGAGCGCGTACCCGAGCTTGTGGGTGTTGCTGGATGGTATGTACCACAGTAAGAAAAAAGAATGGTCCGGCAGACATTGCATCGTTAAGTTATACTCTATATTTCGTTTCACCCTAAATCCGACAGCGACCTACGTAACAATCCGATGCCTTTATTCGAGCAGCTCCAAGACAGCATCGTCACGGCGCTGGTGGTCTTTGTTTGTGCGCTATCACCAGAGAAGCTAATAACCGGCATAAATTATACTCAAAATTACGTGATTAGTCTAGTCGATGACTGCAAACGCGGAAAATCGACGAGGCCGTGGCCTACGATGCACTTTCGGCGTTGTTTCATATGCTCCATCGAAGTGCACCGTAGGCTGCGTTGGGGCTTAATGTGAAATGGTGTTTTGCCATGCGAGTCACAGCCACTTGGACTTTCAAGCTTACAGTCACAATAATTTTTAACACCGGAGCGTTGGGGAGCTTGTGTCGCAGAAAAGCCGGCGCTGGCGTCGCTGGTGTTGTGACAGGAAAATCCCGATTGGTCCATGGGGTCATGACGTCACAGCCAGACTTGTACGTAATCCGTTACAAGTAACGAAATTACTTGTAATCCCTTACATTTATCGGTAATTTAGTAACGGAATAATTACATATTTTCTAGAGTAATTTTAAAGTAATTCCATTACATTTTTTACGTAACGGATTCCTTGTAATCCGTTACATTTTCTTTTTTGTCAGAACCAACCCCCCTCCCCCCCCCTCCCCCCCCCCCCCCCATTTCTAAATAAAGTTTTTTCTTTTTTTTTTGTAAAGTCGAGCGCAGTGACACTGTCAAGCGAATCGACCAGCGCAAAGGGAGGCTTGGCACTCTTCAGTTCCGCAACCCTTTTTTTGCAACACCAAGCCCCTGAATCTATCCTTTTTTTAGACCCTAACATCAGTGTCAAAAAATCCAAATGAACAATTCTACGAAAAAAAAAAAGAGGGTGGGGGGGGGGGGCAAGTCATTTCCGCTTTTTTTTTTAGTTCCTTTATTTTTTCTTTGCGATCGGAGACGTGGGGGGGGGGGGGGGGGAGGGGGGGAGCACAATCACCAAGTGATTGTGCGCCTCTTCGAGAACCTCGAGAACCTCGAGGCGGTAAGTGCACTGAAAAGAATTAACAATGTCCTTCTCGGTTATAGTGCCTACGACCATTTTCATAATGTCACAACACGAGACAACGCTCCGTCTACCCTATCCTTTTTTTGAGTCAGCTTTTTGCGAGCACTTAGAAAATGGTAATAGTCTTCCTTTCTTCTTCTTCCTGTTTTGCCCCAGCAGGACGCATCTTATCTCAAGCAGATATTTTTACAAATAAAACGTAATAGTGGCTGACGTAGACTTGATATTCTGGACTTGAGGAGAGTGAAATTCGTGAGTGGGGCCATAGCGCGGCTTACTTAGTACTCTACCCTTTGCTGCCCGTGGCGTCAGCCGACGTCTATCTGGAGAACACCAGAGTAAACTGCAGTCGGTCCGTGCTCCGTGCGTTTTTGAACGGCACCAAGAAAGGTACACACGGCAAACGTGCGTTTACTATTCCTTGTTTAACCGACGTTCTAATTAAATGTTGTTATGAGTGTCCTTCTTTTTCTTTGGTTACTTATATTTATATACTGGAAACTTTTTTTTTATTCACCAACGTCTCAAGTGGAGCTCGAACGAACTGTTCAGAACCAAGCGAAGAAGAATATCGAGCCAAACCTTATTTAATATTTAATTATCCACTTACTGTTACAACTATGCTTTGCTGTTGATGACTTCTACAGCTTTGCGACTTAGACAACGGAGAATTTTAGTAGATCGGTCCGATGACTCCGATAATGATATCGGATACTTCGCCGCCGTCTTTGCGTATGCATCATATCGTTATCGAGTACCGTTATCGCGGGTATCGGAGGTATCGAAAGGATCTACTAAATCTCTCGAATAGCAGGCAACGGCTGCAACGACGAAGCTTTGCTCTAGATTCGAGGTAAATAGTACTTTCCTTGCTTCGCTGAAAAAGCTCAATGCAGAGCATGAAGCATTCGTGAGGAACAATATGGCACTCCCATCCAGTGCCTCAGCTCAAATGGTGTTCAGCGTAACAGTCGACATATTGAGTAAGAAATAACACAAAATGTCTGACGAGATTTTCGAGAGCCAGTTGTTGCTCAAAATACTCAAGGTCATTAAATGGAACAGGTGGCAACAATAAGAACTTGAATAACCCTCTTCCCTTTGTTTCTTACTTGAAGACAATAATGTTAAAAGTAACGCCACGAAAGTAACGGATTACTTTTTGGGGTAACGGTCAGTTACTTTCACGGGAGGGTAATTGTAATTGCAATAAATTACAATTTAGCCTCGAGTAATTGTAAATGTAATTCCTTACTATTTTTCAGTAACGTGTACAAGTCTGGTCACAGCCACCTGTCCTCGCGCGGGAATTTCAAGCAACCCACAACGCTCACGTGAAACGTGACGTCACGCGTGGAATGAAAGCGGTTAAAACGCATGTCATGTAACGCGAATTGAAGGCCACTACATGTCTCAAGTGATTTCATTTTATTAAGTAATAAATTGGCCTCGAAAAAAATATAAAATTATTTTAGGCGAGATTCGAAACCACGACCATTCGTCTGTGAGCCAGACACGTGATGCGATGCGATGCGATGCGATGCGATGCGAACGGGGCACGATTACGCTATCGCGTTCAATTCTTAAAGGCAAAGCTTAAGACTCCATCAAGTTTTCTTACTATTGTTAATGATCTCTTTTCGCAGCACATGCCAGGTAAAAACAGATAAAAAGAAACATAAAAAAAAAACTAAATTGGCGTTACTACCTGCCTTCCGCGGTATTCCGAGTTAACCTAACTATAATATTTTTTTTTTTTTAATTTTCATGAGACTAGATATCGGTGATCTAGGTTAAAATCTGGATTCGCAGCCTGACGTCTCCTTCACCGCCTAGAGTGCGTGGTGCCGGGACTCAGCACAAATAAAACGAGAAAAATTAAAAAAAAAGAGATAACAGAAGACGTAACACAGAAACTTCACGACGGCAAATAAAGCAATATAATCAAATACGAAGACGGAGGTTGTAACTAATTGTCATAACCACCCCTAAAATATAATGATTGGATTTGACATATTGACATTTCATACCAGCCAAAGTTTTCGTATTCGTAAGGATTTAGTAAATCAGGAATATTGTGCGTCGTCATTTGAGTGGCATAATTTGTTCGTGGCGTGACCACCCCCAATATTCAGCGCCAAGAGGAGCATACACATTATTATATTTTGAAAGGCAACCAAGGGTTAATAGAAATCTTGCGTTCCTCATTAGCTCTATCTTAAGGCTGGGACTCAGCCTGGAAGGATACAAAGTGTGAACATTGATAATGTAGAGTGTTTTTGTTTTGTTTTTGTATTTCGTATGTATGGCGACTGAGAAGGAACATCAGCTATGGCCCTTACAGTTTTTTTGTTTTTTTTTGACAAATGTATTTTTTTAAGTTTCTTCGAAATGTTAATACCCCAAACTACGTGACAATATTTTAAGTGAAAGTAGAACAAGGAATTATAAATTAGTAACTTGACGCTTGACGGTAAAGTATAACGATAACGGTTGGGACCTGCCAACAATTCGAGCCATCTTTGTTAAAAGGTAGTTAACATGGTGATCACAGGACACATTATCCGAAAAAAATGACCCCTATAATGTTGAAGGCGACATCGATCCCAGACCCGGCTAACGATCTTGTCGATGGTGATCAGACCCTTCCTGTCTGAGTTTTTGCGGCAAGGCAGCCATCTTGTCTTTTTTTTTTTCATATTCTCGGTGGTTTAGCCATCTGAGAGCGTCGTGAGCGTCGTACGAGCGGATCACTTTCCCTTCACAGATTCTTTAGATTGGATGGCAGTCCCACTCGACACGGTCAGTTCGGTACACGGGACATTAATTGGTGCCCCTCTCGCGAAAACATCGGCCGGACTGGCCGATGTATTCGGAGCCGCAGTTGAGGGGGATTGAGTAAACACTCTGTTTCTTTCACGAAAAATAAACTGTAACGTTTTTTTTTTTTTTTTTCTTTTTTGTTTTTTTTTGGAGCAGGCGTTTGCGGGTCGTAAGAGTTGACTGCTTGGCTTATGGACGATAGCTTGAAGGGGCAAGAGAATAACACTTTCGTGCCAAACCCCGCAGCCAACGACTTGAGGCGGTGTGCCGCGTTGTGGACGTATCGCATGCACGCATACTGCGATGACGCAGGTGAACCCTGCCCTCTTTCAATTGGTGCCTGTCCAATCATTATGAGCTCTAGAGTCATTTCCAGCAGATCCTGGGAGTAACCGCCTTGATCAAGCGAGAGCTTTGCAAAGGGCAACTTTTAGCTACCAATGGAGGCAGAACTTTGTCCTAGAGGACGTCGAAAGGGTCTTTAGTATCCCATTTTTTACGGTTTTTGAGTGGTAGCTATTAAAGGGGAGCAGGTGCTTGCACGACTTCTGCTGAAACGACCAGCAAAGACCGGATCCTGTAGGTCGAAGTTGAACGTCCAGAAATTGGTGTTCCTCAGAGGTTGGGTCTTTTTTCGTGAATTTGAGGCTGAACGAATTGTTCGAGAACGCCTGCTCAATTTTTGGGGGATCCGAGGTGTGAATGATCAGGTAGTCGTCTACATACCGATAAACTGATATCTTCGGGGACAGGGTCGTGAGCGCCTTTTGAATAGCTTGGTCGACGAAAAATAGGTATATCTCGCTCAGGGTGGGAGCGAGGCAAGAACCTATGCATATGCCTGACTTTTTCTAAAACACTTTTCCCTCGTGCTCAAAAACAGCGGATCGAAGGTACAGCTCCATTAAGTCATGAATCCCAAAAGAAAAAATCCGGACGAGTTCTGAAATTTTAATACTCCGTGAAGGTGAACTGCCTTAGATACGAACCTAAGTAAGTTGGTAACGTCGAGACTGTAATACAGATCCTCTGCATCTAGGGAGAACATTCCGATTGCCTCGGATGTGGAATGAAGGGGTTCAAGAGCTCTTAGCAGGTCGAGAGAGTTCTGAATTCGGAAGGCATAAGGTAAGTCTAATACTGCGAGGCTTTTCTGTAGGTATAGGGCCAAGTGTTTTTGCCAGCAACCGCGTTCGGAGATGATGCTGCGAAGCGGGATGCTAGGTTTATGTGTTTTTGCAAAAAAAAATATATAAAAATACTGTAGAGAGAGAAACCCAATAGTGTTTTTAGGGAAGGAAGGTTAAGGGCATCTCAAACACGTTTTGCCTCCGTGCGAAGAGACCCTGAAGGTCGCCTGCCAACCGCGAGGAAGTTCGTGTTGAGGGTAGCTGATACCTTCTCATCCAGTAGCTGTTCGTCGAGGATGATGAACTGTACTGACTTGTCCGCCTCGAGGACTCTCAAATCTGCGTAGGGAAGCTCCTGAACAGAAGGGCGCACATCATTCCTTCCAGTCGAGCTTCCTCTATGAAAACGCAGAGATCTTAAACCGACCTAGATAAACTCTTAGCGGCGGGCCTCGGGATCCTGTGCTGCGACCTCATGAACAGCAGCCAAGTGGTCCGCTCTTGACATTGGAAGCGGCGGCGAAAACTTTGGTCCTTGTGAGAGAAAAGCCTCAGTTGCCGAGGACAACTTGAAGGATGTCAAGTATTTCTATGTCCTTTCCTAATTTATATTTATATTTTACTCCTACCAGCACGCTCTTCATTTCAAGCTGTAAATAAGCCGCCATTTTATTTCGAAGCAGAACGGACGTTTTTCTTTCTGAATCTATAATACTGATTATCTGTGCTGTGTGTGCGTTTTTTTGCATAGTCAGTTGAGGATTTAGATGGGTGCTGACACGGCGTCTTTTCATAACAGATCTGCCCCCGTAGGCCTTGTTCGCTTGGTCTCTCAATGTGCTTTTTGTTACAGTCTTCTAAGGGAGGCTCATTGTGGAGGGTCCGGCGTCGTTTCATTCCTACGCGTCAAACGAGAGTGTTGTGAATGGAGAAGGGTGTTTCACTTTCCCTATATAAACCCTTATATAAACAACTCTGCCCCCCCCCCCCAAAAAAAAAAGATAAATAAATAAAAAAACCTTATCGGTGTTTGAGACGCTTTCCGTGTCTTTTTTTGGTGTCAGCTTTCGTATTTTCTCACTCTGGGGTTTCTTCAAAATGTTTAGTATACACCGGCTTACTTTTGCCGTAACGTTCTGTTCGGCTAGATAGTGCATTTTTGTCTTTGTTTTTATTTTAAAGCATATAATGATTCTCAACTGAACCCCTCCCCCCCCCTTTCTCCCAAACTTTTGTCCGTTCGAGTGTTTGTGTACCTTTACTTCGTACTTGTAGCGAGAAAATTTACCTCACATGACTTGGCGTCACGTGGCCTTTACACCTACATACTCAGTTTTGGCTTTATATCTAGAGAGACATGGACGTTACGTGAACATTATCAGAATTTAGTTTCTGTATGAAATTTAAGGGGTATATTGCTAAATCGATTCTTTTGCATCGTATTGTATTTCTTTTGATTCTGCCTGCCAAGGCCTGCAGGGAGGAGAAACAAGCATTTCTGCCTGACCAGTACTTTCTGTCTGTTGCACTTCAGCAACTGTACTTCCAAAAACAAAATCAACATTCAGTACAGTAATCGAGAAAAGAAACATAAATGGAAGACGTGCTAGAAAGAGACATACTAAAGCAATGGTTCGAAATACGTTCTCTATCAACTTTGACAACAGAAGGAGTGAATATTAAATAGTTGATAACACCAAACAATAGATAGTCGCAAAACATTGTCGACGAGAAGAGAAGTTAAAAAAATAAACTGTGCATTAATATTATACATATCAAGTCTTGTACACACGACATCCTTCAACAAATTTTTGGTACTTAAAAAAAAACAAAAAAAAAACGATTCTTCATTTCCGAAATGACTATTTAATATCTTCTAAACTAACTGAAACAATTGTTCCTTAAATACAACGTTCTGTGCATGAAAGGACTTTGGAGATGAAGTTCCCTCTCATTTTTAAACCCTTAACGTAGGTTCTCTTCTATAATATTCTCTTTTTCAATTACCGCCCCAAAAAGCAAAGTAGGTCGATGTTGCCTAAACCGCATGTATCAGTTTCTTTTTTTTTTCTTTTCTTTTTAACTTTTTCGTACGGTTTGCTTGGTTCTACTAAATCCTAGCTCAGTTTTCTTTCTATAAAAATCTATTGTATTTTGGCGTGGAACACATTCTCTTTATAATGAGAAAGGAGATTAAAGCGCATGCTCCACGTAAAACACGAAGGATCAAATTCGCCATTAAGTATCAGGGGCGCGGATATCACAGCCAACTCAAGTTCCAATTCACCAGCTCGAGGTCGTTTACGCGCCATCGAGAAATGCGTCCCACTCAGCCTGCGAACTCTGAAGGAAGCTGCTCCATCGGCGTCTTGGTTTACAAGCATGTGTTCGTTTGCCCAAACCAGGTGTAGCCTTTGCGCTTGCAGAGAAACCAGAACCTCGCGAAGGGAAGCGTTTCTGCATGCCCCGCGCCAAGAGCAGTGCCACCTCAGCGCCGGGACAACAGAGCGGTGTGCTGCTACACAACAGGGTGCTTGCGCGAGACCGTGATGCAACGCTACTTCCGGTTTGAAGTGCCGTTCCGGAATGAATGTCGGTGCATCTTTCGTCTCCTTTCGCTTTATTTGTTTCCATGTGCCGAAACCGTGAATTTCATCGGTCGAGTTCTTTCGCGTCGTGATCAACTGCGACAATCAAGCAAGTCGAGAACATTAAGGTACGTTGTTTTGTATACCATTTTCTATATATGTACCTGTTTAGTTATTTGAGGTTAAGATATGGTATTTGTCATCCTAACAAATACCGGAGGGCACAAACTATGTTAAGCACCAAACGGTAGATTCTGGGGCGTTCCGCGGTGGTTTACGAGTCTGGGGTGGAAGCGGGCTTCCTTTCTTCCCGCTGTTGCGTCCGCTCCTTTATAAACTGGAGATATGCTTTGCTTGCGCTCGGCAGTCCGCGAAGGCACCATGACAATGACCCGAATCAAGGCGACCCTGCTCCGGGCGTATCCGGAAAAGAGATCGCCTCGACTTGAACGGATATTCGGACATAAATAAAGTAGATTGACGTCAGGTGAGGCTATCTATTACATTATATCGTGTAGGGTTGTTTTCTAAGTTAAAATTTAGATTTCTTCACGCACGAGCTGTACTTCACTCAGTCGGTATATTGTGTCTTGCTGGAAACCGCATGGTCCTGGGTTTTATCCTCGTGTATACATGTATTCGTGCTCTCGCTCCAGTGTTCTACTGCCACCAAAGACGATGCAAATCAAGGGTCGCTTACGTACAAACGCTCAGTGAAAATGAAGGAAAGCGTCAGCACCGCCACCAGCGGAACGCCTGCAAGCGGCGCCGCCAATACGCACACGTTTGCCACCTTGCAAAATACTCCCTTAGGACTTGAGCGTGTTTGTCGTTTGGGGTGGGTTGGGGGTCCACCAACGATGGCGTAATGTACTGGCCTTCTTTCCTAAGGCCATATTATATATCATATATTGTCGAGTTTTTGGTTTCATCTACACATTTTTAAGATTGAAAACATCACCATAAAGCTGCTCACGGAATACCAAAGTCCAGTCCCAACAAATTCCCTTGACAACGCTGTATTTTTTTTAACAAAGTATGTTATAAACGTGCTACGCCGTTACAGTATGAACGTAATGCTATCCGACGTTGTTTCAAGATTTAGAGAGACGGCTAGCGTTCTGCCTCGAAAAGAATAAAGAATATTAAGATTTTCAGAAATATGCCAAATAAAATAAACTAGAAATAACTCCTAATAATTAAATTATTACACGACGCACTAAGGTTGGAAATCGTCCCAGTTGGCATATGCTTCACATGACAGGAATGAAGAACAATAAAAAAACGCGGATCTAGAAAATACATAAACCCGAAAGAACACCCGAGTGCCCTGTCGCGTTAGGGTTTCCTTTCTTCGGCCACCTCACTTTACCCGCTCATTTAAATTTAAAAAAAGAGCACTGCAAGTTAGACGTTACAATTATGTAAACTCAGTTATTTTTTACCTTCAAAAATAGGTTAAGAAAACCTCGACAAATCAATTAGAAATAAGTGTCAGCTAGAACATAAACACAAACACAAGGTATATAAAGGGTGAAACACAGCTGTCTAACAAACAGGTTATGATTCCTCCTCGTCTATAACCGTATTTATTTTATCTTTCTAGTTTTTAACCTCAAGTACCTTGTCTTCGAAGAGCTTTCACAGACACCAAAATATTGTAAATAATTTAGGTTTCAGCCGACACTAACCTGTACCAACTAGCTCAACTTGAGACAGCAGTTTAATTAATTAGACTTGTCACGAAAGTTCGCAGCCATTAAACACGTCAATAACTATTGGGTAGTTTGAGCAGATCGTGTTTTCCTCGAACAATAATGTCACTAGCATCTTTTGCTGCCATTCTGTTCAAAGTGCACTCAGCCGCGTGCGTGCAAGACGCCATCGAATGCCCATTCTCTTCAAATGGCCCACAGTACAGCAACCTCCAAGCGGGATGCAAAATAACAATGACGGTCCGCTTCACTTACGCGTGATCGCAAAATAATAGGATATGCTCCGCTTACAGTTCGCGGGAGGGAGAGCGGCGATTGTGGTAGTGGCGGCTCGCGCGATCCCACGAATTCCACAAATTCCGGTAGGGCTTTCGCCCGAGTCACTGCAGTTATCCGAGGGCCAATTAGCCGCTCCCTATTAATAAGCTGATCAGGCGACTCCGTGGTGTAGACAAAGCTTGCTTCAACTGCGCCCCAGTGGTTTCCTTTTTACTGTTGCATTGAAACAGTGATCTCAGTAGCATGCGACTCAGTAGTAAAAACAAAAAAAAAAGTTTGCCCATAAACGGAACGAAAAGTCAAGTTTCGAGATTTTACTTGCAAGACCAACTAAGGGTATCTGACACGCGCAAGCGGAAGATAGATGATCCATTTCGAACAGCTGGGAACCTTTTTGACATACTCGGTTACACGGCACGTCTTTGCAAAAAGCCTCTGTCAGATTGCAGGCGCCTGGGTCAGGACCCCCAGGCCGGCGTTTTGCCCCGGAGCCACCGAGATGCCTACACGAACGGAGCGCAAGGAAACTTTTCACAACGTTGTCTTTGGCTAGTGCATTCACTATACTCCATTTTAGTGAGTGCACGCTACGGAAAAAAATAGTTAAAGAAAAATGTCTTGGTTTTATTACGCATTAGATGCGTTCGATTTTCTTCCACTTGCTGCACCGGTGCAGAAAAGTGTACGGCAGCCTACTTCCGCTATGTGTATTGAAGCACGACCGGAAGTAGGCTGCCCTACACTTTTCTGCACCGCTGTAGGAAGTGCAAGTAAATGGAACGCAGCTGGTGATACACAAAACGAAACGAGCAGTCTAGTTCATCGCACCGCTCTGAGGTTGCACCCCATGTCACGAACCATTGAAAGGTTCTTCGAAATGAACACCAAACAACAGATCCAACAAATCCCGATTAGACTGTTTACTTCCATTTTCTCCCTGAGCATATCTATAAGAAGGACTGCTCGATTACATGTTATTTCTTTTTTTTTAGAAAAGTACTTGGACAAATTTTGATTATAATAAATGCGCCACTTCTATACTCCTTTCAAAAAATCTTTAATTCTGCTCAGCTTATGGGCTTTTCGATCTTTTGTCTAAAGACTGATTAGAGCTCACGCGCACCTTGTACATTCAAATTACGTCGTGAGAAATTCTTTGGCAAACAAAGCCATAAAGATAACCCGTAAAACTTTGTGGTTTGCAGTTTGAAGAACCCTATTATCGGAACAAGAAATGGAAGTCTTCTGGCGAGTAAGTCCAATCAATATTGTTAGCCAGCTTTGCCCTAGGTTGGGCAAGGCAATCAAAATAAGTTGATAGAATAACAAAGAGATCACAGGAAGGAGGGAGACGGGAAAAGAAAAAGGATATCCTGGAGTCACACAAAGAGAGAGGGAGATAAAAAAAAATTATTGAAAGCCGATTAGACAGTCTGAGCGAGAAACTCTGCTATAAAAAAGGCGCATAACAAGAGCAAGCGATTACCCAAAAAAACTAAAACAACTGCCTCAACGATTGACGTACAAGGATGTTTAAAAATAGTGTCTCTGTGAGAAGGACTGGAAATAAAAAAACTCACAAGTATTTCTCTGGAACGATCGAAAAAAAAATGAAGCAAAAGATAATAAGGATATAACGATCAGCAAAAAAATCTTGAAAGACTCTTAAGCCTCGCCTTTAAGAGTGCAACGCACTAGCGTTGTGGGGCCCGGTTCGAGTCGCCTCCTCATTTGCCGTGCAAGCGTGCATGGCGCGGCCTAATCAGTATAGCGTGTCTGGCTCGCAACCGAAAGGTCCTGGATTCGAATCCCGCCTAAAATTCTTATATTACTTTCTTTCTTGGAGATAAATGAATTACTTTAGAAAGTGGAAATATTAGGGACATGCGGTGACATGTAATTCGCATAGCAGGTCATTCTTTAATCACTTCAATGCCACGCTTCACGTCGTGTTTCGAGTGAGCGTTGTAACCATAATGAAAGACCGCGCGCCAATAGACAACAGACGAGGTAAGAAGAGAGCGGAAGAGAATCGCGTACTCACAACTGAAATGTATTGCATCAAGAAATGGAAGATGAAGCAAGATGACACAAAGTTGTGGGTTGTTTGAAATTCCCGAGCGAACATACGTAACTGTGACGTACTGACCCTGACGACCACTCAGGATTTTCTTGTCACACCACCGACGCTGTCTTTTTTTGCGACACGAGCTCCTTTATACACACTACAGTGCAAAGGACAAGAAGACGACGTAGACAGGACACGCGTTGAACTCACAACTGACGTTTAATAGAAAAATTGTGAAGGAGAAGAAGGATGTTACCAGTTTTTTTTTTTTTTTTTAAATTTCAAATAAAGTTATGTCTTTCTAACTACATAATTAGCCTCTGAAGTGTTCTTCATTTTTAAACTGATACACTTTACTATTCACTTATTCTCATGAGTATAGCGATTAGACTAAATACAGACTCAATACTCCTGTATTTAGTCTAATCGCTATACTGATGAGAATAGGTGAATAATAATATGTATCAGTTTCAAAATGAACTAAACGTCGGAGGCTAATTAAATAGTTAGATAGACATTCCTTTAATTGAAATTTAAAGATACTCGTAACATCTTTCTTCTCTTTCACAGCCTTTCCATTAAACGTCAGTTGTGAGTTCAGCGCTTGTCCTATCTACGTCTTTTAGAGCGCAGCCCTTAGGCGCCCGTTTCCGGCATGAGCGGCGTCGCCGTCACCGTCGGCGTAACCGCGCGATAACGATGACGATGAGGATGAGGATGACGTCATCACGATGACGATGACGCCTTATTCCCCAATAAATTTAGCGGGAAAAATGCCTTGCTAAATCCAGAGGAAAACGTTCCCCTCCAACTTTAGCGGAAAAGATTTCCCCACTAAATCTAGCGGAAAACATTTCCCCGCTATACTTAGGGGAAAAAATTGCCCCGCTAAATACCCGCCAAATTTACACGCGATTCCCTCACCAAATATGTGCATTTTCTGCGACTTGCGTTAAGCACACGTCGATCCACAGCCATGTTAGCAGTGGGGGACTTTCCACCTTCTTCCCTCAGTACCCTTCTCTCCTCCTCCTCAAGGGCTGCGCTCTAATTCGGCGTTACAGGGAGTCCTAAACGGCTTTCATTTTTCTTGTCCCTGTCCTTTGCGCTGTAGTGCGTATTATGCATAACCAACTAGCCCAACAGTTTACTTTGAGCTCCTTAATGTTACCGCGTTAAAAGGGGCAGAGATGACGAAATGGTGACAAAAAGAAAGATAAAAAAGCGAATAATGAGCCAAGGTTAAGGAATAAGGACGCTTATACTTAAACATTCCTGACATGGTTGGAAATTCAGATGAGTATGGTCCTTGCACCTCCCACAGCCGTTCACCCTTGGCAGGATTCCACAATTCAACGAGAGGAACGGCAGTCAGACCGATTAAACAATGTCCTTATAACCTGGAGGCATTCAAGTTGTTTTCATAATGCAGAAAGACGGACGTGGTGATTATTTCCTCTGACTTATGTATTTCACGTGCACCCTTCGGCCCGTTCTTCCCTTACCCCTGCCATACGATAAAAACACTAACCTAGTGAAGATTAGGCGTAACTTAACCCCGAGACTTCAGGCAGGCAAAAAAATAATTCGTTTATTTCCATCTATATTGATGGTGGAGGTGGAGGAAAAAAGCTGTGAAATTCAGCTTGACAGGGCCCTCGACCCCCTACGTAGGCACAACAGCAGAGGTACAGGAGAAAAAAAAAAGCTACTTCATGCGAAAGTACAAAGCGGGTGGATAATATAAGCAGACAACACACAAATAAAAAAAAAGATTGAATAATCCTGGAAACATTAAACAGACCCACATATCACTGGTATTTACTTATCTAGTTTTACAAAATATTCTCTAAGTCGCTTAAATAGCATCCTAATCAGATCCAACTCACCAGCATCAAACTGGTTGAGCAATTTAGGTAGCTTACATGTACCTGAGAGCCGTAATTTATCCTCCGCGCTACCATTTCCCAATGTTCTGCGTGACGAGTGGCGTAAACCGGTTCCTTTACAGATAGATATCCCAAATTCGTAAGAAAACGCGTGTTTCTGTAGCTTTCCGACTAGAATGTATTGCTAAGTCTATAGTTGTATAAATTGTACGCATTAATAACGCGGAGAGCCGTAAACAGACCAGTTGTATGAGAGTCAAACGGGACGCCACCGATAGACCTCAACACCCCTTTTTGTAGTATATTTTCAAGATTCAATAACGTGGCTGAGCCCCAGACGGAGATGGCAGTAAAATAAGTGAGAATAAAACAGTGAAGTAAAGATTAGTAACTTCACATTCTTTGGCAAAATTTAAAGATGACGATATATCAATCCAGCTATTCGTGACAGCTTAGGGATTATAAAAGTAATCTGGTTGTCCCATGACATTTTTTGAGAAACGATTACTCCCAGTGCCCTGAAATAAGGAAGAATCTCAACTGGAGTTGAATTTAGAGTGATATTTCACGTTTGTCTGACCGATTTACCTTTGGTGTGAAAAAGTAGAGCTTTCGTTTTGTTTGTGTTTGTTTGTAATGAGTTATCCCTACTCCAAATTTTCAGTTTGAACAACGTCAGATTTGGGGTGTCTACTGGCAGATCGCGGTCCCCTCTCTCGCAATAATTATTGTTGTATCGTTAGCATAGTTTACAAATTTGACATTTCTGTTAATGCTTACGACGTCATTTACGTATAAATTAAAAAGGAGGGGACGTAATATACTGCCCTGAGGAACACCACAGAGTATTCGTTTTACTGAGGAAGGATTCGCATTTAGACAAACATACTGGGCTCGATGACCAGTATGTTTGTCGACATAGTGGGCATTGACGGCTCAAACACCCGAAGTCTCTCCTCGAGGCTTTTCGTGAATGCGCCGTCCTTTGCTTAGCTGCAGTTGCGGGGGGTTTAGTACTTCACAGCGCAAAAACGTCTCACAAAAGCAGGCACTCACTTGTCAGTCGCTTATGCGCTGTGAAGTACTAAAGCATGGAGAACCAACTAGCCCAAACAGCGGCGTTAACTCGGGGGTTTCTTTACGAAAAATATAACATGCCTAATGGAAAGGCATACTCTCTTTGTATGTGTTTTATTTATAAAAATAATTATGGTCCGAAGCACAAATTACGGGTAAAATTGCACATAATGAATTACAATATGCCAAATACACTGCTCTCAATAGCGGTTTTCTAAAACAGATAATTCCATCATTGGCGTTTTCAAGCGACGGACGAATTGTGCCTTTTCTAGTTCTGATTAACTTTTTTTCCTATTGCTAAAGAAAGTAAAATAGCATTTGAACACGTCGTAGTTTGATGTTAAAATTAGTGTTGCAAAGCCTTAGCAGATCGATTCTGAACGAAGCTGATGACCATGCTGCTCAATATTATTTATGTAGTTTTATTTGTATATGTTAAACGTATTAAGTAAATTAATAAATAAGAAATACCTAGATAGTTAAAAAAATATTATGAGTTGAGATGAAGAAAGAACAGCCGCGTTTGGAAAGGTCAGCTTTCCACAGAAACACGACTGAGACGTCACGAACAGTCACCCTTACAAGAACCGCTTATCACTCAAATGTTTCTATATATGTTGAAGCATGGCCAGATCAAAACCCGTCAAAAATACCGACAATCAAAGTCAGTTTTTTGTTTGTTTGTCTGTTGTTGTTTTTTCGGGAGGGGAGGGGGTGGGAGCGGATGCTGAAGAATGCGGGTTGTTTAGATTTGAGTTGCTCAATACATGTCCTCAATTTCAATATCGTACTCATGTGTAATCCTCCGGAATTTTTGAACTGGCCATCAGCGCTGAGGAAGTCCCCAGAATTTTAATCCTGTAAATACCTTCATATAAATTATCACCCTTGACATAATATAATGAAAAGAAAAGCTGCGTATTGCCAAGGAACACACTATGCCATGTTAGTCGCTGGAGAACTGAGAGTTTTAGAAAGTATACCTCAGTTATATTTTGATAATTGTCGCGTCCGCGAATAAAATGGTGTACGAATTGTTTTATGTAAAAACCTCTTGCGAGTCACCAAACACAACTAAACGTTCCACCGACTATAAAGAATAGTTAATTGAAGAGTAAACAGTCAAAAACTTTCATGTCAGGTACTTAGATAGAACACGGACGCCGTAAAATGAGAAGTGCACTAACTTCAATAAAAAAAACTTTATTAGGTGCACAGTTTATGTAATGAAAGACATATTTATTTAAGAGCGTTTTCGCTCCTAAATAAATATGTACTCTTAAATAAATAAATACTCTTAAATATTAACCACAATATGCACGTCTTGAGACTCATTGTAAGTGAGAAGCGTTTCCAAAACATGCTTCTACAGCACGTATACGTACGCTTCGTACCCACTTTAGATGCCGCATTTGCATTAGTAACAGCCGCACTTCTTGCGAACAAGGCCCTTGCGTCTACTTTTGTGCACAGCACACGTAGAGCCCATTAACAAGTTCTGCATAAAAAACGCAGCATGTAGCTAAGCCGAGAAAGCGATTCACCTAAAAATGCAATCTGAGGACATAGCAATATCCCCCGTAAACAGGTTATCCCTGTCCCGTAAATCTCTGCAATGTTTCTGCCGATCGCGGTGATCCCCATTCGCGCACTCGTACAGGTTTTGTTCATAAGAAGTGCGGCTATTACTCGAGGAAATAAGGTAATTCGAAAAAAATCAGTTTCTCAACGTATCGAGTTTTAAGTTGCTATAGATGCATGGCTCAGTAGTGGAAGTTCAGGGTGAAAATATTGTTAAGAAGAAAGAAGTGGGGCATCGAATGGTCGCCGTGGACGCACAATAATCGCCGAACTTCATTCATTGTAGTAAACCCACCCATACGTCCACAGCATTCCAGGTTAGTCGAGGTGCGGGCTAGGAGAGTTTGGACCTTCTGAGTTCATGACAAATTCCCCATGGCAGGCATTCGACGAACGAGTAACGAATGTGTGCGTTCACACCACTCATGTCGAACCAAGAAACGACAGGCATAACTGCGTCCCGTGTCTCCCCAGTCAGTTCCCTTACCCTACCCAACGTTTAAACCCAAAGGAATTGACTTCCTTGGCCCTTTTACACAAACTAAAAACAGAAATCGATGAACAATTGTAGCAATTGGCTGCGTAACAGGATACGCCCAAACAAAGGCGCCCCCGACAGACATCGCCTTTGATGCATGCAATTTTTCTTCTACACAACCATCTTCTCAGACTCAGCTCTCCTCAGTCATTCATCACGGACCGAGGAACACCCTGCCTGGCTACCCTCCTTTGAGAAGGCTGGCGGCTTACAAGCAGAATTCATCATATAACTACTGCGTACAATTCATATAAAAATGGATTGGAAGATAGGTTCAATCGCACGCTATACGATATTATTTCGATGCATCTTAGATATATTCGAGATCATTTCATACCTGATATATTATTATTGCACGTGAAATAAATAAAACGAAGTATGTACGGCGTGCGGCTCCGGCGAAGTGTGTGTGTGTGTGTGTGGGTGGGGGGGGGGGGGGACAAACAGACCGGTGTGCCTTCAGGGCTGACCTTCACACACGTAAAATAATAAAATTAAAACAAAAAAGAGGGGAACGCTTGGTTCAGTAAGGCACGGAAACAACTACGCATATCTTGCAGCGTCACTTTAAAAGTACCGAATGGCTTCTCGGCAAGATGGGATCGATTGTGCCAGTGAGGACCGCAGGCTCCACCACGCTGAGGCCGTTCGTGGTAAGCACGATTTTGTATATTTTGTATGTATGTTAATTATATGATTTAACGAACAATTATATGTATGTTAATTATGTGAAATGATCGCTTAAGAGAGCAGTTCTATAACACCCACCAAGTCGTTTCAAGACACCTGGGCATACACTGTATAGAAATTGTGGAGGCATTGCGAATTTTGAAAAAAAGTTTTTTAAAGTAAGAAGTGCGACCCCTGACTAGAGGGATAATTAAAGTTGAAAGAATATCGCTTCTCCATGGTGTTAGTAATTCATGCTATACTCTGTCACGAAAAGAGCTCACATTTTTATGTTGATAATTGCGGTGACAAGTGAGAAGCGTATTTAGAAGCATACCTCCTATATTTCGGGTCATGGAGATTAAGAGAGTCAACCAGATGACGAGAACAAAGAAGTAGCAGAATACAAAACGAGTTGTAAGTCGGCACGTGTGTTTGTACTTTTGTGTGTCGGTGTGTTTGATTGATCTTGCGCTGTTAACCCAATCACCAACTCGCCCAAGTTTCCTTTTAATGGAGGGAAGGTATAGGTGAGGCAAAACAAAAATGTCTGACAATTGTGGGCACCCTGGCGGCTCCCAACCCAAGTTGCCCGACTGCGAGGCTCAAGCCGAACTTTTCCCGCGTGGCGGCGACGTCACGCCAGCCACGCGCACATCGGATGGGCCGCCTTGATAAGGCAGATCAGAGGCGGCGCACGGGAAGTCGCTGCCTGGACTCAGGCGCCGTTGGTAACCATGTTAATCGTCTCGTCCATGTCCCATTAAATGTAGTTTCTTGTTGTTGAAACCGTTGGCTCCGTGTTATTCCTCGGGTCGGGTATGCAGCAAGGCAAACCGACCACACAATCAAGTATCTTTAGTGAACACCTTTCAGCGGCGTGGAGAGATAAAAACGATGTTTGAAAGGATAGAAAAAGTGACGACATTCAAGATGGCTGCGCCCTTGTGGAAAAGCTGTATACTGCTAGGAAGAAAGAAGTGGGACTTGGAGTGCAGTGTGCCCGCGGTGCTCGCTCGGATGTGTATCGAACGGTCACCGTTGCACATGTTTAGAAGAGAAACAGCGCTATAAGACACGGACAAACAGAATAAACATACACAACTGGACAGGCACTGTTCAGTCGTGCATGTTTCTCCTCTTTGTACATGTATTATGGCACTGTTTTATTCTAGACATTCCCAAAAACTACTTTATTTTTTATTTGGCGGATCTAGCAAACCTGACTAAGCGTGAAGCAGTAATCGCTGTTCGTAACAGAGCATTGTGGAACGTTTTTATTTTCGGTACAAATTATGTACTGCAGCCTCTTGCTCATAACCCACCTATACTGCTTAACAACATTTGCATGAACTGCACTGATATTTTGTCTACAACTAAAGGAGCAGTGGGCACTTTTTGTATCGTTTAGGTAAATAGAATTGTTTTCGCAGAAATTTTATGTGAATGTTTTCAATCGTTTTGATAGGAATGTGTATGAAATGTGTTGAGTTGTTTTGTATACTATTTAGATATGGTTAAATAGGATTGATCTTAAATCATGCATTCCCTGCACGTGCAAGGGCATAACGCTTAATTAGCGTTCTATTAGAAACACTTTCTATAAGTGCGTTCCAGCTCACAATCGATTTTAAAAGAACGCCAAGCTACATCTACTCCTCAACAAATCTTAAACGCATCGCACCAACACTAAAGTTGATGTATGCAGTTACATACTCACGTTATGCTAACGTGCACAGTTCGTTTTCCAATTGTCAAATTTGCTTGTCAATTTCTGTAGATACTCATTCAATTTATTCTGGTCATCGGATCTATGTACTTCTAAATATAGATTGTCTCATCCGCAAACTTTGATTTCGAACCCCTCATGAAATTTCGCTTGATGTCACTTTATACCATGAATAGCAGCGGCCGAATAACACACCCCTGAGGCACTCATCATATAAAAAATAAATTTGAAGGCGATAACATTAACTGTTTCATGGAGCGAGCCAACGTCATCAGCTTTGAAGCCGCGCCAAACGGCACCTTACATTCTTTCTCCAAGTGAAGCCAGCTTCCTGCTATGAAACCACACGAAAAGCATAGCCAAACGGCACCTAGTTTCCTCGATCCCAAAGTTACCGAGTGACGCTGATGGATTTCGGGTTCGGTCCTATTGGCTGGCGAGCGTCAGCAACCGCCACCCCACGGCGCTGCGTGTCCGCGAGGCACTGGCTCCGATGGTCCACGCCCAAGGTCAACGCGCCGAGGACAGCGCACGCGCTCGACCGTCGACGTGAGTACGACGCTGACGAAAGAAGGGAGCGGAAGAGCGGGGTGCATGCTTTCGCATTAACAACTCATAAGAAATGCTTAGGTGTACCTCGAGTATTTTTTTTTTATTGTGCTGGTTAACTGCAGGATGTATACGCATGATTGCGTAACTATACGTATAACTCAGCACTTGATTAAGAAATACTAAATATACTACAGTTGTGAAACGAGATAAAGAAATTTTTAACTTCGCTATATTTGATTTCTTTGGCTATGGCACACTAGTATTAGTTAATTATATGCGTGATGCGTAGTTTTCACATGAACATGTTGGTCGGCGTTCTGTGAAACACCTTGCATTTTCGGCCGCCAGTTAGAACATATTGGAACAGGAAACAAAAAGAAACATTAAAGAAGCACAGACTGATTAGGACAGCATATAATAAAACGATATAAATAAAGAAAGAAACAAAAACTGAGTAACGGTTTCACTTAGTGTCCCCTATGTTTTGCCTTTTATTTCCTCAATGGTCTACACGGTGTTGGGATCAATACCTAATGCGAAATAAACGACTTAAGAAGAGACAAGAGTCAATGAGAGACAGACAGAAGAAGCTAACGGAAGATTGAAACAAACTATCTAAAGATGCTGCGAATCGAAAGCAGGGAGAAATAAATAGCTGGAACAGAGCAAACACAACACATGAAAAGCAAAAATAAATAAAAAATAATGCGCGAGTAAAAGAGGAAATGTCGAGGTTGGATAAACAGCCACGTAAACGCCCTTCTATTCCCTCAGCGGGTGACTCGGGAGTAAATCAGCGGAACGACACTCGTCCATTTCTGTATCGGAAGACTTTCTTATCGGTGGTCCCGAGCACAAAACCCCCGGAGGCCGGAGCCCCGAGAGGTCGGGTACCGACACCGGTGACAAATTGGACGTCGCCCTCCTGACTGGCGTCTGCTCAGGACTGGGGTGTTGACGCGAGCATTGCACTCCGTTTCAGCTGGCGATGAAGCGCATCCGAACATGCAAGTCATTCCAGCCAGTTCAACGTTGTAAACTTGTCACGTGACTACACGAACCATTAACACGTCCCATACTTCGATGCATATGTCTGACCGCAGTTCAAGGCACGCAAAAATACGTCCACGAACATGTATTTTAAAGGGATGGTGAACGGAAATTTGGATTTCAGAAAAAAATAATGCAAGGGATGCAGGCGGGACGCTACAATCCCTACAACACTACTCGTAAGGCGATATCTCGAATGGACGGCCGCATCTTTGGAAAAAGATGTTGAGATTGAACCAGGCCGACGAGGCGCGTGACCGTGAATATACCCAGTTTCCTCCTCTCTTCGCTTCGCTCCCTCAAGGCGGCGACGCGGAGAAGACGCGAGGCCTTCTTGAAAAATACGGTCATCCGTTCGAGATATCGCTGTATGAGTGATGTTTGGATCATCCCGCTGCACGCTCTTGCCGCGTGTTTCGTGGAATCCAGATTTAGGTTCGGCATCCTTTTAAGAATGAAATTCACTGATCCTTTTCTGTAAATAATTGGTTTAGGGATGATATCGCATGTACAGAAACACAACAGACACATTGACGTTGCATTTTTGACGTTTTTTCTTGGTTCCATTCGCTTGTGGCGTCGGCTACATTCGCTTGTGGCGTCGGCTACCTTCGGACACAAAGTGAAACGAAGTGTAGATAACAAAGCCTAAGTTCTGAAGTTTACTGCGTCACTAAAGAAATCCTCCTGCGTGGGGCACAAGTTGGGCGCGACTGTTGCATCAGTGTTCGGCTGGGAACCGAGTCCTCGCTGACTGCACTCTAAGAAAAAAAATAGAGGAAAAAGGTAGCAACGGCGCGTCTTCCTCCCTTCTACTGACGCGCCCCCCAGCGGACACGATGAGAAGGGGGGAACGAGACGTTTTCCTCCTTCTCCAGGCAGACGGGAGAAAGCTTTCACCCTCCGGACTCATCTTCTTTCGGTTTCGTTTTTCGAGCACGTCGCGCACGTTGTTTAATAAATGTTGTTGAGTCGATTGAGCTTCAACGACAGCGAAGGCCGCCTGTAATTCCGTCTTCTAGTCCAAACGTGCAGAACATTTCGGTTGCATTGACGTTTTTACCGCTAATTTTATCAAACAAGTAAACGAAGCCGCTAGAAACAGCGAAGTTCCGGAGCAGTGCAAGCCGCGCTACGTACACTGGGTAAGGTGGCCGTCTCTGGATTGCGGGACCCACGCAGAACTACACTAGCGAAACCACGCGGAACTGTGTCGACGTTTTCGACGTTATGGAAATCGAAGGAACTGCGTCCAAGGCAGGCAGTTTCTCCTGCCGGCTGCCTGGGTGCCTTCCCGCTGAGTTCGGTTCTGTTTTCCCGTGCCGAGTGCCAACCGGCGTTTAACGTGGCTCTGTATTTCTGCGTGTCAGCAACATTGTGATGGCAGTTTTGTGCGTAGTGAACAGAAGACTAGAATTATCGCCGATGTGACCGTGTGTTCGCGTATCAGTGGTGTAACAAGATGAGATGACGTAAACTGTCGGGCATTCATGCCGCTGGTCGGGCCGTGATCGGCGGGGGCGGGCTGTCGCAGGTTTACATTCCGCTTTACATTAAAGAGCTTAAGACCACAGAAGGGATTAGGTGCAGTCGATCGACGTGCGGATATTCATGTTGGAACGCTGGTCTGAACGGTAAGCTCCTATCGTACAATGGCCAATGTGACTGTCGGTCCCCGAGAGCGATTGCGCTCTAGGGAAAAGACTGAACAGTACGAAATTATGACGGAAAGTACGTGTGTTTACAACGAAATTTTAGTATTAAAAACAAAACAAAAAACAGGGAAAATCGAAAAAAAAAGGCTATCCTTTATTTTACAGTTTAAATATACTACGGTTCCTGGGGAAACTGCCCTCCGAGTGGCGTGCTGGGATGAGCGCTAGAAGGCCAGAAGTTTTCGAGCTCGCCACGGCGTAGCTCCGTACACTTAACACTTGCCACAAGTCGCGGCTTTGACTGCATTCAGGTTGATCGAAAAGCGATTTCTCTGGCCGTGAAGCATCACTTCCAGGTGAGTGAATATCCGCTCTGCAAAGATTAATTCAAGATGGCAATTGCAGCCGTGCGCGAACAGCACAAATAGAAAAAACAAACACTACCATAGAAATACTGGCTACGAAATGCCGTGCGGGGAAACGAACTCATGGCGTTGAACTACATTGGAGCTGCTCGATTTATTGGCTTTCAAATAATGACGGCATGATCGAGCGTTTTCTTTTTAATAAGAAATTAATCCCCTGAGCCATTAAAAATACTCTCAGATGTATGACATTGCTGTAAAAAAATCAACATGCTGGGAATATTTTTTATTGCCTAGGGAGTCAGCGAAAAATTCCGTACGTTCAAAACGACCAGCATAAAAGACGGAAACGAAGAGCTCGGGAGTAGTGATCCGGTTAGTGTGCTGTTGAATTGATGTTTGTATGTGCGATGCATGTGTATGCCCTCAATGTGTGTTCCCTTGTCGTATGCGTAATCTGTCTACATGTGTGTATAATAGACGTTCCCGAAGATAACAAAACGTAATGGTGGCGTGAGAAAATAAAAATATTTTTTGTAGAACATGAATCGGGCGGTACCTAGCGCCACCTAGCCTAGCTACTTGCGATTACTCTGCTTGACCCTGCCATTGGTGGCAAGCGATTTAACATCCTTATACGCTACGCGGCTACGCCATAATTTCGTGTTACCGTGCTGAAATGAGGCAAGAGGTTCCTTCGGATTTGCTTATTTTGAGTGGCTTTTGTTTTTGCGGGCGAATGGTTTACCACTCCTCCGCGATGTACGGTTGACGCAACAGTTGACGAAGGAATTGTGGCTCGAGGAATAGCAAAGGTAAGACATAAAGTGCGCGAACTCGGTGCTGGTTGTCTCCGTTTAACATCGTAGTGCTGATGATGAGAAGACTGAGTGACTGCAAGCTTTCGAAACGTAAGTTTCTTTACTTGCAGGGGGAAGCCGGCTTCGGAAATAAATACAGTTCGCGGAAAGCTCGTGTTACGTTTTTATTTGCTGCTCCTCTCGCTCCGTGAAATAGAATTTGTGTTTTCGTTAATCCTTATTGAGCTCGATTTGCTCGATTCGTGGCCGCCATAATGAGATGCGGGCGACGGAGGAACTTTTGCTCGCCTGCTTTAGGAACAAAAGTTTCTCCCTTTCTGAAGGAACATATGTGTCAAGAGCGTTCCACCCTTTAGGGAGGACTACACTGACCCTTTTTTCCAAGAGTGTGAACGCTCGAGTCCCAGCTGAGAGGCCGTCGGCCAGACTCGAGATTCTGCAAGGCAGAATATACTCCTCACCATGGGTTAGGGGGAAACAGGCAACGGCGGACAGGGTAGAAGGGGGGAGAAGAGGAAGCGAGGGAAAAGTGCAAAGCGGGAACTGGTCGCTTGTCTCTGACGCTGAACTCGGGCCCACTCTGTGCACTACGGTGCCCTTCTTTAATGATGCAGGAAATTTACGCACTAATACTTCCATATCGCGGTATATTGGCTCCAAGCTCTGATGCGCCTGTCCCGAAGGGCGCGTGAAGTTAACATGGCGTTAGATTTGGGTCAGATGTGTCGTACAGTCCCCTGCGCTCTACTGCAACGTGAAACGGAATAAAGTTTCACACCCGGCCCAATCTTAGTGACGTGTTGTCTCCAGTGTCGCGTAAGCACCATGATCGCGATTGTAGGGTGCGCATTCTTGAATATGCGAAAACAAATTGAAAAAAATTACACCATCTTCCCGAGGGGAACCATGGGGTGATGCGGAGCATCGCGGATCGTTATTAACGGTGTTATTAACGGTGTTAGTAACGTTGTTGGACTTGATGGTCCCGAACCTCAGGTTCTGCTGCTCGACGTTCACGAACCAACGCGGCTTCCCGTTCTCGAAGGTCGGGTTCCGCCACTCGCTTCGTACGTTTACGTTGAACTTCACGTTCCCAACCTCAGGTTCTGCTGCTCGTCGTTCTCGAACCGCCGCTGCTTCACGTTGTCGTAGTTCAGCATCCGCCGCTCGACGTTGACGAATGGACGCCGCTTCTCGTTGCCGTAGTTCAGGGTCTGCCGCTCGCTTCAAGCGTTTGCGCTCAGCATCGCGTGCCCTTCGCTGCTTTGTCTTCAGTGGACGTAGCGTTGCTGTTAGTTTGTGGGGTGGTGCTGACGCTTGCTTGCGCCAACCCACTAACTGACGGGACTGTTGCTTCCATCACACTTCATCGGAAGAACGGAGTTAAGTGGAGTCAACAGTGGTGAACTGAACGCGCGCAGCGCGCTACCGCTGCTTATATTTACGCTTGAAGGAGAGGAGACTAGGTGAGGAGAGCTGCGCATGCGCGCGCGGTGTGAGTAGAAGCGAACGCATGCGAAGTGCACGCAGCTGGTAGAGAGAGAGAGCGGAGAGAGTAACGCGCAGCTGTTGGAGAGGGAAGGAGGAGAGTTGCGCATGCGTAGTGTGAGTGCGGACTACGACGCCGCGGGACATAGACCCGAGCAAGAGATGCTCCGCATCTAAAAAAAAAGAACATACACGAGAACGGCAAATATCTCTTTCTCGGTCTGAAAAAAACAAACAAAAATAACTGAGAGATGTGCTCCGTATATTTCAAATGCAAGTATTTGATTTAAGTGCTTTATATGGTTTTTTTAAATACTTTGATAATTTTGAGCTTTGCCTCTGGTTACCGATTAGCAAACGTAACGTCTCTTGTATTTAAGCACTTGAAACTGGGTATTTGACGTATAATGTTGTCAAATACAGTTCCCGACAACGTTCACGTTCTAAGTCGCATGTCATCAGTAGAGGCCGGATTTTTAGGCACTAAAAAAGCACGTTTTAGGCACCAAAAATACGCGGCAAAAACAACGTTTTAGGCACTAAAAAGAATAAAACAGGCGCAATAAATTTTTAGATAAATGCTAATAATTTCAAGTGAAGACGTGAGCGAACTGTAAGCACGACAGGAAATCCAAAAATGTCATTGCTATGAGGCCACAATGGCAGTAACAGTTCAATTCAATTCAATTCAATTCTTTATTTTTCTCCCATAACAAGTTCTATACATTGACATTAGACGTGGAATTGCCCCGTAATACCTCTGGGCTAATGGCGATTAATTGGCTTAATTTCACAAGCGCATTGCTTGCATACAGGTTCAGATGCGAAAGTCACTCAAGCGTCGCATATTGTGAAACAGGCAGGAGAAACAATACCTGAAATATGGTAATACTGATTTATAAGAGCGCAAAGTTATGTCTGCCTGACGTAATTAAATTACAAGAAAGCACGAAAATAATAAATGCAAGATAGACAAGGTTTGTTAAGAAATTAACATGTTGTTACGTGAGAACTTACGTACAAACTTTAGCAAGTTTCTACAGGTACCTTAATTATACAGGCAAGACCTTTCAACACTGCCAAATACACATACGCTCATTCGAAATATAAATATTAAGAATTGTGTTTTGGACAGAACGCGGAACCTAGTTTAAGAATCACTATGAAAATTATAGAAACAATGGGTAACTACCAGCATCTCCAGATATCCGGGTTCAAATTTGTGCCTCTTGTCGCTGAGAATGAGTTTGTACGCGGATAACGAACGCTCGACGTCGACACATGTGATTGGTGCGTACTTATACTTGGCAAGATTCGATGGGCTAATTGACACTGGGATCCTACAGTGCTCACCAGCAAGGACTTCTGAAGCTTCTTTAAGGACAGAAAACCCCTTGTGTTTGTCCAAGACCGATTGCAGCTTCGCACGTGCCTTTTCGGCGACGGGTCCTTCGGGAACGGTGGCGATTCTGTCCTGTGCGTGGAGAATTAGCGAAACGTTGGTAACAAGAGTTTCCCCCGCACTTTCAAGTTTTTTTTATAAAATCCGCTAAGAACGTGAAGTTGGCACAAAGGTACGCGAGGTCTCCTGGCAGGCTATTCACGGAGAGGGCAGCTTGAGCCTTTGTGAGTGCAACACTCTCGTCAATTGGAAGGCCGTTGATATACGGCCTTGATGTCCGAAAAGTAGCAGTTGTAGTAGTCAACAGCTTCTAGCCACGTTCCCCATCGTGTGACGACGGGTTCTCGCAGTACTCGACGATTGCTTGATGCGACGGTTCCTTTAGAGAATCAACCCAACGGAAACACCAATGGAACCACCCAGATGCGTTGCATCACACCAGGGTTCCCGCGAGGGGAGGTGGGCATAATTTTTCCCCATCACTTTCTTTGCCCCTGACGGTATCATCAGATTTTGTTGTGTTCGTCCGTTTTTTTATCGTTCCCTATCTCAGGGTTTACAAGATGTCGATCATAGTTCCCCTGGGGAGTAGAGTTGTGCGTCCACCGCCAAGTCCTGCGGGAAAGCCACCCGTAAAGCATGCAGAAGCCGCCGCTCCGGTTGCACCGGCGCAAAGGGAGGGGGGGAGTGTTAAAAGGAGGACCAGCTTCAAACCCATAAAATTCAGAACAGTAAATATTTCCAGGTAGAATGAATAAAGGTATCAAATTGCACTCGAAAGCGAAATAAATTGGCGCCTAAATCAGCACGAAAAGTGCTGATTTAGGCGCCAATTTGAGAAAAAAAGGCATTTATAGGCATTTATCGGAGTTTAGGCACCAACACCCAAAATAGGCATTTATAGGCACTATGAAACCACCATAAAAGCCATCCTTGACCTCCAATTCGTGCTCATATATCAAAATGGGGCGATAGGAACGCAAGGAAAACAATAGGCATTTGCCTAAAATCCGGTCTCTAGTCATAACTACTATTTTTCAAACATCGCTTTTCTAATACAATTCATTAGTGGAACAGCTTGCTGCGACTGCATATTAGATGCGCAAGTGCTGTCATATCTCAACTTCTATCAATACACCTATCGTAATTCTCCCCTCTTCGCGCAGCGCTGCTGTCTGCAGCATTTCTAAATACAGAAATCTATAAATGGGGAGTTGAGCTAAACGAACGTTAAGCGAAAACATGCATACCATTTCATGTTTGAAATTACTTTGCGGCTAGCTTCTTACCATCTTTCTTTGGGTAAAGTAACTTAATGAGTATTAAGCATAACCTTACCGCTCCCTTATATTTCATTACTAGCTAGAACTACGAACATCACACTGGCATTCCGTGAGCCCCCGGACAATTAATTCAATGCAAATATATAATTGAGGTGTACGCCCTATTAAAAAATCCGGCAAAAGCTTCCAGTGACATCCGGTTAACTTGCAGTGATATCCGGTAAAAGCTGGTCAAGTTTCACCCGTTTTTATCTGAAACCAGCGTAGTTTACCAGCGTTTGCTGGAATATTTGCCTTAATTTTACCCGCAGCAACTTTTCCGGAAATTCTTGCGGGAAACCCTTTCCCGGTTCACCAAACGTCACCGGAAGCCAACGCGAGGGAAGGGAGAAACTGGACAAGTGTCCACGCACCCTCTCTCCCTCGCATTGGGTCCCTGGGGAAAAAGAAAAAAAATCAACTTGCTATTTTTGTTCTTTTTTTAAAGAAATTTGTGTTTTGTTTGTTAACGAGCAACGGTTACGACGGACGCTCACTGAAGGCTTCCCGTTCCATGCGTGCGACCTGTATCCGTTAAAGCACCTGGGTGTGCGGATGAAAAGAAAATATCCTTCAGTGACCTGTTTCTTACGCCTCTTCGTCCGCTCGGCTTCAGAAGCATACACTGAGCGAAAAGGACGTCGGAGACGCCGTGACAGCGTCAGTGACGACAGCGTGACTGTGCTAATGATTTATTCTCAACGGCGGCGGATGTTGGTGCATTTCGTGGTTCTCGCTAAACGTGCTACTGACAGTGTGTGTGTGTGTGTGTGTCCGTGTGGTGCACCTGCTCGGTTTTATTAGTTGAACTACCGTATCTAGGAATTTACCCAGCGCCATTGTGAGCACCCTGTAAGATATTTTTTTGCGACAAAGAACTCTGTTGTTCCCATTTGGTCTCATTGCTTTTGTCTACAACTGTGCAAATTGTTTTACCGGTATCGACCCTGTGAAGTAAAGACATGGAACTTAAAGGTCTATATGGACTAACCGTTTTAATTGTTACAAAATCGTCCAGCATCTGGTAAACGTACACCACTCACGGTTCACAGGCTTTTTCCTTACCGTTGACGTCCGAACTAAATAAAAAAACAAAAAAAAAAAAAACGGTAAGTTCTGTTGGCAATGTTGGCAATCAGGTCAGCTGAACACGGAAAAACAAGAACATGAAGGGAAGGACTGAGAAATCACACCGCTGACTAACAACTGACTTTTGTGATTGTCCAGTACTTTCCTTCGTATTCTTGTTTTTTCCGTGTTCAGCTGACCTGATTGACAACAATATGTACCAACTAGCTCAACCCAAACCCGTAACGGTAAGTTCCAGTGAATTGCGGCAAATCCGGTGTCTTCGGGTAAATTCCAGCTTTACTGCCAGTGAAAAAAGTCCCATAATCCAGTAAAATAGATTTTTTACTGGACATGAAATTCCGGTAATAGCATTCCGGTAAATAAATCTAGTAATATTACAGTAAAAACTCTGGTGGCATTTTAGTAAATTACGGCTTCACTGGAAGCTAAAAGAGTTTCATAATCCAGGTAATATATTGTTTTCCTGGAAATAAAATTTCAGTAAAAAATTGTTTTCAATAGGGTCATTTAAATGCATTAACCTGGGTAGGTTAGCAAAAAAAAAGGAAAAAAAAGGACCTGTTTCTTAGAGATATCACAAAGGCGCTCTTGATGAATAGCATTTAGACTCCCCTTGACGTCATGACGTCACTTGACGTAGCCATGTCACGTGACATCCCGTCAACAGGGATCATGGCGTCCCAGTGTCACGTGACATATCCTGACGAAAGAAAACGGGTAGCCATGTGACGTTTTGTCACGTGACGACGGTACGTGACGTCTCGTGATGTTGCCACCTGAAAGTGACGTCATGTCACGTTGTTGGCGTTACGTGAACGCTGTCCACTAAGTTTTCCAGACACCTCATTTCAGCAAAGCTCACCTCTCCTCTCCATGGAGGCTACCTTTCACGGAAATAAGAGCACTGCCGTTAAAATATTGGCCGAGATTGACAGGCGCTCATTCATGTACTTGGTGCGGGAAACAAAAGGGAAGGTTTTAAAACTTTAGATGGGGCGTGGTCCCATGCTGCTGCAAACGCGGGTTCTGCTTTCCTGTAAATTAGTGCGAGCCCCACAAGTCTTATGGCGCGTCTAGCAGACCTTCAGCAACGCTGCACACACGTCAAGAAGCATGATGACGGGAACATATCGAATGTAAAGGCTGTTCCATAAAACCTGAAAGAAACAACACAAAACCTGCGAGACTGCCCTCGGGTCACCAGAGAGGCTGCTACATGACGCGGACTCTAGGTTGTCATCTATGCAAGAAGAACCAGCGATTTCGACGTCTACCGACAATTACCGAGACACGGACTCTGTACATATGAATGTGTAATATTTCGGTGTAAAAAATACACTTTCAAAACACTGCCGTAATGTGTTTCAGCGAAGGCTTTAATAAATCTAAAAAAATACAGTGCCTGAGAAACAAGAAACTCTTTCCAGGAACAAACTGTCAGCCGCGGCGGACGTCCAGGATTGCAGGAAACGCACTAAAAGCCTAATTACGCAAAATTGACTAAATTGCAGTTTAATTTGTAAAAATAAACAAATGATCAAAATGAGAAACTTGCTAACCATCTTCGAAAACGACTGAATCAATTCTTTTCAGAAAGGCATGACAGAAACAGCATTTTACCATGTTCAAAAAACAAATATGCGCCCACTTTGAACGTATTACTTTGTTTTCATTTATTATCGGAGCGCATCTCAGCGCCAGAGGCCCTGCTCCCCGGTGCTGAAACGCGAAGCCCCCGCCTGCATCCCTGGTGGGATGGAGGGAAGTTTGACGCACGTGTATTACGCGTCTCGGGCACTGAGATGCAGGACCGCCGGTGCAATACGCGCTAAGATAGAAGACTTAAACCTAGAAACACATCCCAACGAAGCTTTTTTTTTTTTTTTCAAGATGCTGTTTTTGAGTTATATCTTTCTAAAAAAAACTTATTTGGTGATCTCCGATGATACTCAACAAGTGTATCTTCGGAACGATCGAGTTACCTTCATTAATTGAAAGTCAGTAAATATTAGCTAGTTATTTAATTATATAATTGGTAAGTTAATTGGAAATTTTGACAACCGCCATGGCGGGTAAATTGTTCTAAATAAAGCGCTTTTTTTACGACCATTGTTTTTGTGAGTTTTGAGAACCTTTCTTGAAACACCCGGTGCATGTCGGAGAAAGGGTGGGCGAGATAAAGGAGGTATTTATATGTTTACATATGACGGCAGTGATTAGATGATTTTTACCCTCCCTACCCTCTCACCCACCTTGATGTTGAGTTGGGCACCGCCCTCGAACTTCCTGAATAAACTAGGATCTCGCTGCAAAATGCTGCAGATTGAAGTTGATGAATATTTTAAAAACCCGGTCGATTGTCTCATCGTCTCTGACAATTTCAGAAACGTAGGGCTGGCTTAATATGTTCGCGACTTGTGGTTGGGCGTTTTATTGGCTAATGACGAAATCGCATCAACGGTGGAGAGACAATAAGGGGATCAGAATTTTCAACTTTTCTTATGCTCTTTGTGACTATAGTTTTCATAAGTTAAGCCTCCAATTCCAGACTTCTTTTGGTGGACGATTCAGCTGCTGGCCCAGTGCCTCTCTTTCTTTTTCGTTCAGTCTCCACCCTCAGCTGCCGCTTTCATTTAAAAAAAAAAAAAGATAAATTCGTGACGCACCCTATCATTTGCATGGTGCGCGACCCCATGCCTTTGGTAATCGGAAAATTAAGTATACCACCAACAGAGCGGTCGAATTCAGCAGGTGGCACCGCTTCAATGCGGTGAGGTACGAATGTACGCTTTTGAATTGTGTCTTTGGACACGAACCTTTATGTACACCAATTTGGATGCCATGCGAAAATAAAATGCGACTCTCGCATATCGACGTTTTATACTAAAGGATCCTAGATTCCGTATCACTCCTAAAAGTAACGCGGCGGGAACATGAAACAGGTGAAGGTGCAATAACTTGTAAGAACTTGAACAAGACTGGGAAGGTTGGGCAGCAGAACGCAACATCTGAATTTGTCAGAAACGATGCAATGTTTTATTCATATGTTTTTTTTTTTGTTTTTGTTACTGCATTAAAATATTTAATGCATATATGGCACACGTGTTATCCTTATACTTCTGACTCTTGAGCGCAACTGTGTTCGTTCTAACGTACCGACTTTTGTATCGCACGATTACTTCTATGATTATAATGCGTGTTATTAATACCATTATAGTGACACGTGAATTGATCGTTGCCGGTAATTATTAGTTAAATACGGTTTTAATGCTAAAAACTGTAGCTTTAAATTTTTCGACGACCAGTTTCCGTAATTACCGAATGCTAGCATTTTTTTTAGATTATCTAAGCTGCAGAACAAACGCACTTAATGTTAAATGCATTTGCTAGGCCTCTCATCACAAACTTTTATAAAATAGTTACTGATAGGGCGCTTCACAATTAAGGTTATCTGTGCTGTCGTGTTTGGGGTATAAAATTTACTCATCCACCAAACAGTATAACAGGCGTTGCCCGACGCAAGATTCTGCTGTATTCGGATGCCAAAAGATGTCACGCCGAGGCAACATTGTTGCTATTGTATGTAATACGCCGACTTCCCCTCCAAGTGACAGAACCTTTACGCCGAGCACCTGTTTCAGCGAATGAAGGGCATTCGCACAAAGATATATCATAAGAAGCGGAAAGCTGGGACTTCCCCATTAAAAACGAGTTTTCATAGGAATTTCATTTCCAGTAAACTATTATTTGACTGAATTATGGGACTCTTTTCACTTCCGGTAAAGCCGAAATTTACCGGAATGTCACCGGACCTTTTACCGGAATGTCAACGGATATTTTACCGGCACTTTATTTCCAGTAAAACGTATATTTTACTGGATTATGGGACTTTTTTTTCACTTCCACTAAGGCCGTAATTTACCGGAAGTCATCAGTATTCACCAGAGATTACCGAAAGTCAACGGATTTGCCGCAATTCACCGAAACTTGCCGTGTTTTTATTTTTCTTTCGGACGTCAACGGAAGGCACTTAGGAAGAAGCCTGTGAGCCGTGGGTGGTATATGTCTTCCAGATGCTGGACGATTCGGTAACAATTAAAGAGTTCAGTCCATATGTACCTGAAGGTTTCATGCATTTATTTAACAGGGTTGATACCAGTGAAACAGTTGGCACGGCTGTAGACAAAAGCAATCAGTCCAAATAGAAACAACCGAGTTCTTTGTCGCAAAAATATCTTACAAGGCGCTCACAATGCCGCTGGGTAAAGTCCTAGATGCGGTAGTTCAACTAATGAAACCGAGCAGGTGCACCACATGGGCACAGACACACACTGTCAGTAGCACGTTTAGCCAAAACCATGAAAGCGCGGAACGAACATCCGCCGTCGTTGAGAAATCACGGGCACAGTCTTTTTCGCCCGCTGGATGCTTCTGAAGCCGGAGGGACAAAGAGGCGTTAGAAACAGGTCACTGAAAAATATTTTCTTTTCATTTGCACACCCCAGCTGCTCTGAATGATACAGGTCGCACATATGGCACGAGAAGCCGAAATTGAGCGTCCGTTCCTGGCCGGCCGTTGCTCGCTGACGGACAAAGAGACCGGTTTTCTTGAAACGAATCAGCAAAACGACCCTCTCACATTTTCCCCACGAACCCAATGCGAGGGAGACAGGGTGCGTGAAGAATCGTCCTTGGGCGCGTTCTAGGCACCATAATTACACACCCAGTGCCCGGCTCGTCTCGGCTTTCACCTCCCCTCGCGTCGGCTTCGAGTGAAATCCCGTAAACAAAGAAGCGAGTCACCTGTTTTGGGTAAGATTTCTAGCAAAACCAGGTCGTCTGGCAAGCGAAAGTGGCTGCCAGTGACATTCCAGCGAAATATGGAAACCCGCTGCCGGTGAAATTCCAGCGAAATTTGTTTTCCGGCAAATAATCCAGCGAAGACTGATAAACTACGCTGGTTTCAGATGAAAACGGGTGAAACCGCCCACCTTTTTGGATCGTCAAAATAGTTCGTTGGAAGCACTTCTTGTGAATTTGCAAAGTCTTCTCGAGCTAAAGCTCGCACTCACGAGAATGCCGCCCGAGTGGTTTTGTACCTGCTCTGGCCCACACTTTTGCCTGTCGCAAATAGAGTTTCCGGTGATCGCTGTCAACCTTTTTGGATCGTCAAAACAGTTTGCTGCACGCACTTATTGCAGGTTTGCAACGTCGTCTCGAGCTAAAACACGCACTCAGAGGAATGCCGCTGTATTGGCGGCCGCCATTACAAACTCAATCCCCCTGCTCGTCTTGGCTTCCTTGCCTTTAGCCGTTCCCCTTGCGTCGGCTTCCAGTGAAGTTTGGTGTCCGGCAAACGAGAGTGGCTTCCGGTAGGATTCCAGCGACAGGTAATCGAAAGTGGTTCTGGTAAAACTTCCTGCGAAAATTGGCCGCCGGTAATATTTCCACCAAAAACTGGTAAACTACGCTGGTTTCTGATGAAAATGAGTAGAAATTAACCCGTTTCCACCGAATGTCACTCGAGATTTTTGCCCGATTTTTCCATAGGGTTCCTATTTCCGTCTTTTCCATCACTGTCACTGCTGACTGTCGTCCCTTGGAAAGTGCTTGGCACTTCGAACGAAGGAACAGTTTACAACAGCACACATCTAGCGCCGCCTCCGCACACGGGCCAAAGCAATCAAACAATATGGCGGAGTGTTTCGTTTGTCGCACCTAAATGAGGTGTGAGAATCTGTTTTTATTGTTTTGACTATCGGAAAGAAAAAATATTTTTTGTTTGACATGAATTTTTTTTTTTCGACTTCAGCTGTTGGCTCAATGCTATAGGATTGCTGAAAACGTGATTCCCCTCCCGGTCAAAGACAAAGGCGTCAAACTTCTTCCACGATGAACTTTGTGTTGTCATACTGCCTGAGCTTATCGATGTTATGCTGTAAAATCCTTAATGTTCGCGAGCCCTCAATTTTCGCGAATTTCACGAATTGAAGAATTCGCGAAATTTAAGGGCGCGCGAAAATTTCGGTCCTTAAGATTTTCAATGCAGGCGTCTGGAATTCGCGAAATTTAGTGGTCGCGATTATGTCATCTGTGACCGATCCGCAAAAAATAGGGGCCGCGAAAATAAAGAGTTTTACAGTATTATAATGCTCAGGAATCGCCTGTTCCTGCGTGTCCTAAATTGTCAGTGAGAGTACATATATTTTAGAAATAACGCAGCATATGTCACCATTCCGTCTCTGTTCCCTCATCTTGTCAAACAGTTGTGGTTCAACACGTGGTACACATTTAATTACTCTGTTAAAAAAATCCCGTACGTCTACTTTCCACACAACACTCCGAGTACCAATCAGCGCAACTTACGGAGGCAGCTCAGCGTATGGCGATGCCGAAACTAAAGCGCAGACCGCATGGCGCGTTTTTTCTACACACGAAAACGCGATGCGCTATGAACGCTCGCGCGGAAGCTGACGCGGGGGCACCCGCATGCAGACAAAGCCAAGCAACGTCGGCCGCGCGTTATCAGCGTTGCCAGATGACAGAATTCTCAACACGCGATGTAAATGTTGACGCAAATACTACAAAATGAGAATTAAATAAGCAAATAACTAATTAAAACGGGTTTGTGTGTCAAAAGAAACACCTTTTCAATTTTTATTTGGAAAATAAAAATACTTTTGAGCACTTTGAATTGTGCTGAATACGAAACAGCGTACTGCGCAGGATCACGCGATAGTTCGACCGACCCTCATTAGGCGAGAGCCGCTTCGACGCCTCGGCGCGCGCGTCTTTTTCTGGGTCGGCTAGAAACCAACGCTCCCGCAAAAACGCGCGCCCGCGCGCAGGAAATGACGTCAGTTTGACGCCGACGCGCCTGAATCGCGAGCAAAAACACGCCATGCCGTCTGCGCTTAATGTTTATACCAAAAAACGCAGCCTGAGTTGTGACATTACGCATTGCAAGCGTGACATTTTGCATTGCTTAATGTCACAACTCAGACTACATATGATTGGTCTAAATATATGCGTCTACGCCCTCATCCCTTGAGCTGCCTCCGTAAGCTGCGATGATTGGCTCTCCGAGTGTTGTGCGGGAAATTACGCGCCCGGGCTTTTTTAAGAGTGTAGATTTTACCCAATGTTCTTAGAGCACATTACAAAACCAAAGATACACAACTGCAACACGGCCTCTCAACCATCTCATTTTTTGTTTTCGTGACTTTATTCGTTCCTACGAAGTAATCGTCGACAAAGAGAACAGGAAGATAAAAAAAGGCCGCGGCCTTTCTCGTCCCGACAAACGCGACACTCTCGTAGACGTACAGATTCCGTATTTATAGACTTCGCGTCACCCAGGTACTAAGGTGATGCCGAGCTACGCTCCCCAGCTGAGCCGGACACGGCACTCCGGCCTGCGGCAAAGTGTTGCCTGTGGGGTGTTTGCCTCTCACAGAATGTGATCCAGCTATTGGCGTGAAGCGAGCCACGCAGTGAAGACGAGAGCTGAGGAAACATAAAAGCCACCACTCGAGTTCTTTTTTCTTTTTTTTTTTTTGTGTGTGCCGGGATTTGTAGTGTACATCGGAAGCACATGCGCTTCCATATGCTCATGATAGATCGTTGCAGTGCGATTCGGAAGCCTCTTGATCCTAGGCACTGTTCTGCTCACCCCTCGAACGCACGGCATGTCAACTTCATACAGTGCGAATTAACTTGAATGGCGGCATGAGCGAAATTTCTGTTGGTTGGTTTCGCAGCAACGACAGAATGCGTCTGTTAAAAACACTAAAAATTACCCTTTTTTTTCTTTTTTTCTTTTTTTTTTGTGCCGCCATTACTAATTGCGGCAGTGCGCTGCAGCAAGGTAGAAACGAGTAGCTTTTGCTGAGAGATTCCCTTTTGGCGTGCAGGCGTGGACACGGCTTACGTTAATCACGTCGAGGTTTATTGAAATTTTGCAGAGTAACCTATTTTTTTTTTTTGTAAAATCGACGCAGCACACAGAAATACGAAAACGAAGTAGAAGGGTGTACAGAAAAGCAAGCGCTGACTCTCATCTGAAGTTTTTATAAAAAGACGAATAAATAAAATTAAAAAAGAAAAAAACAGCAGACAACCCATCATGCCGTGTCAGCAGGTTTGAGGATAACTAATTTGTTATTCTCGCAGGTGTGAAGTCTAAAATAAAATAAAATAATTTGGATGCCTAGTTAGTTGAACATCTAAAGTATTAGCGCTGAGAGCAAAGTACAGAGGAGGACAGGACAAGCGCTACATTCAACTGACGTAAAAAAGAGAAAGAAAGGCACGAAGATAAATTTATATCAAATTAGAAAAAAAGAAAGGATTTACAAGGACTGAAATAAAATTTAAAAAAAATGTAATAGAAATTAAAGATAACAAAATCATTTCCTAAACTTAATTTGTTTTAACTTGCCAGCCTTTTGCTTAAATTTGTTTTTTAATATTTTACCTTTATACTTTTAGAGCGCAGCTCTTAGGCGCCCGTTTCCGGCTTGAGTGGCGTCGGCGTCGCCGTCGGCATAACCGGAAGGTCATGTGACTTCCCCCCCAGCAGTAGGAGGGAGGTGGGAAATGAGAGAGGAGGAGGAGGAGGAGAGGGGAGGAGGTGGAAGGATAAGGAGGAGGTGGAGGAGAAGGAGGGGTTGGAGGAGGAGGTTGAGGGCAGGAGGAGTAGCAGGCAGAATCACGCGGGAGGAGGAGGGAGGAGGGGTACACCATCCCTTCAGTACCCTTCCCTCCTCCTGCTCAAGTGCTGCGCTCCGATTCAACGTTACAGGTAGTTGTTAAAGGCTTTCATTTTAGAGCGCAGCTCTCAGGCGCCCGTTTCCGGCTTGAGTGGCATCGCCGTCGGCGTCGGCGTCGCCGTCGGCAAGACCGCGCGTGTTACGTGTGACGTCACTGATGGCGTCATCCGCATCGGCATCGTCACTGATGACGTCATCAGTGACGTCACTGATGTCGTCATTGGCATCGGCATGGTCATGGTCATCGTTACTATGACGTCATTGGCATCCGTATCGTCATCGTCACTGATGATGCCATCAGTGACGTCCCTGATGGCGTCATTGACATCGGCATCGTCAACGTCACTGGTGACGTCACTGATGACGGCACCACGATCACGTCACCCCTAGGAGTCACGTGATCCCGGTGACGTCACATGACCCCCGTGAGGCCACGTGACCCTCGTGAGGCGACGGCGAAGCCTCTCGGAGGCAGGAGTAGCAGGCAGGATGAAGAGAAAGGAGGGGCATACCTTCCCCTCAGTACCTTTCCCTCCTCCTCCTCAAGAGCTGCGCTCTAATTCGGCAGTACAGGAAGTTGAAAACGTTTTCATTTTAGAGCGCAGCTCTTGGGGGCCCGTTTCCAGCCTGAGCGGCGTCGGCGTCGGCATAACCGGGGGGGGGGGGGGGTCACGTGACCCCCCCCCCCGAGGTCACGCGACCCCCTCCCCCCCGAGGTCACGTGACCCCACCCCGAGGTCACGTGACTCCCTTCCCCCCCCCCTCCGATGTCACGTGACCCCCCCCCCCCCCCCCCGAGATCACGTGACCCCCCCCCCCGAGGTCACGTGACTACCCGCAGGTGACGTGACCCCCCTCAGTACCCTTCCCTGCTCCTCCTCAAAAGCTGCGCTCCAATTCGGCGTTACAGGGATTTGTAAACGGTTTTCATTTTTTTTTTATTTTATTTTTTCATTACTTTTTTTTTATATTATCCTACTCCTCCTTCTAATTTGTTTTCTTCTTTTTAGTTTTCCTTTTATAAAAATTTATCTTCGACCTTTTTTTTATCCCTTCATTACATTATACCTATAAATATCTCGGTGTTCATATAACTAACGATCTCTCGTGGAACATCCATGCCAAATATATCACTAACTACGCTAATCGCTTATTAGGCTATCACAGCAGTAACTTTTCCCTTGCCCCCTTTTTCACTTAAACATCTCCTATATAAAACTTTAGTGCACACCAAACTTGAATCTGCAGGCTCTATCTGGAACCCTGGCGTACCCCTAGCATCATCCATTGATTCCATTCAAAATTGTTCCGCACGTTTTATACTTTCTATCACCGCACAGCCAGCTTCACCTCCACGAAAGAGTCTCTATATTTGCCCAACCTCTCCTTTCCTAAAAAAAATAGCTCGCCTCTGCTCATTTGACAATACTGATAACTCTAAGGCCTCATTCACACAGCCGGCGTTTCTCCCATCCCGTCACCGTCGCGAGGGGCGTTCCCGTCAGGGGAAAGGATTTTCGGCCCGGTTTTCGCCGGAAAGCTGTGACGCGCCGGGCGCCGGGCGACGTGGGGAGCTGCTCTACGGCACCGACGTCCCGGCGTCCCGGTGGATGACGGAGTCCCACCCACCATCGAAAATCGGCCAATCACAAAATAGAAAAGTTTCGCTAAGCTTGGAAGATTTTTCATCGTTCCCTTGCCAACAATGAGCCAACGCTTGTTGTGTTGTTTTTCGTGTTCTTTTTGACAAGGGATGCCGCGAACTTTTTCGATTCGAAGTTTCGATGATCGAATCAAGCAGTTCGAAAGGTCGAAAGAATTTGAATTTTCGAATTTTTCATATTAAGAAATTCGATGGAAGTCGAATTTTCTACCTTATTACGCTGCAAAATGCGATGCTTGTCGAACTTTCGACCTTGATAGACTAAACAATTCGATAATTTTCGAACTTTCGAACTTCCTACGCTAAGAAATTCGATAATTTTCGAACTTATTAATCTAAAGAATTCTAAAATTGTCAAACTCTCGATTCCTGAAAAGTCAAAAGTTCGACGAACTTCGAACTTTTAGGGCAAAAGTTCGAAGCTCGTCAAACTTCGAAAGACCGCCGGGAGGTTTCATTTGGATTCAAGCAGTAAGGTACATTTGTAATTTTTTTTTTCTCAATTTTACATGGGGTGACGCATTCCTTGCGAAAGACAATGCCGTTTATTTCAGACATCTGGCATGCTTGGTTTTAGAAAAATAGATTCCCGAAGGAGCGAGGAAGGACGACGGGTTTTTGACAATTGTCGTTCGTGCCGTATTTGAAGCGCGCTATAGCCGAAGCTATTTATGGTAGAGATGTTAAACTTTTTAAGAATGATCTATATATAGCCTAGGTCAGTGTTGTCTTAAGATATGATTATTGTTGTTCAAGACAAGTTTCGAATAAATATCCAAACATGTACCTACGGACAATTATGCCCTAAACTTGGTAATTTTTTTCGCCTACATTGTTTGGGTATCGCATTTAAATTAACACCAGAGGCAGTACATATCATTACCATCTGCGGAATACAAAATAGTGTATTTATTGTTTTTTTTCACGTTGAGGAATAAATTAACTCATGGGGGAAGATTTATAAAATTGTTCACGTTCAGCGCGTCATAAAAAAAAATATTTTTTTTCTCATTTTACGCTTTTGGTACGTGTTTCTTTTGGCCTGTACACATGTTGGTAGGAGAAACTTGTTTCATAGTTCTGGGCCTCTGAATATGCAAGAATACAACACTTCCGGCGGGTTCTTAATACTTTTTTTTTCTCCAGCTTTTTATTTTGAATTTATTGTTGTGTTTATTTATTGATTATTTTTTACCAATGGCACAGTTATTTAGGTCGAAAAGACATAGCTTTGAACTTTCGAGCCACCGAGCATGTGACGAGTAGTGCCTCCTGACAACGAGTTTCTAAAAGCCTGTTCACACATGCAGCGGAGCGCAATAAGCATAGCACTGACCTCCTTCTAAGCACGTGCCGACGGGAGCGTTCGGCAGCTTTGTATCGCACCGTCAAAACTGTTGCTCATGGCATACGATAAGTACCTGACGGCACGTGAGCAGCGTTACATCAGCGCTTCGCTGCATGTGAGAACCGGCCTTAACAATGACCATCTACGCGATCTTTCATGCAGTGAAGAGCGACAGTAGCTATACATACGCATGAATAATTTCAGATTAAAATAAGCACGACCATGCCCTCTTTCCCCGTATTGTTTTCTTTAACAGTCCGAAATATGTGGGAGGGGGGGAGAGGCGACGACAGGATTGGATCCGATCCGATCCAATCCTGTCGTCGCGGCCTCCGTCGCTTTGCTTGCGCGGCCTGTTCGGACACCCTGCCGTCGCGTCCCCGCCCCGGCGTGCTCCCGTGACGGTGCCCGGATGGGAGAGGCGCCGGCTGTGTGAATGGGGCCTAACCCAGCACTTCTAACCTCATTATTTTCAGAACCATCATACATATCGCCGCGCATCGATCATCCACTAAAAGTTGGAATCCCCTACTGCATCACCTCCACATTTTATGCCTCCTTCCTACCCCTGACCTCCGTCGACTGGAATCGCGTTTCCGCATCCGTAGTCTCTCTTACTGACGCTGCTGATTTTAAAACCGCCTTAACTGATGTTTTTAAGAATGTTCTATAGCGATTGTATACCTTGTGTTTTTGTGTGTTTTTTTTATTTTAAATGTTCAATTTATATTTATGTATAATTCCACTCCTCTCTGTAATGCCTTCGGGCCCTGAGAGCATAATAAGTGAAATGAAATTAAATTAAAAGGTCCGTTGAAAGTATTACTTGTCCTGTATTGTCCTCCCTCGTCCTTTCTCTTTCGCGCAACTATTTAATGATTGGACCGAAGTATGTCTTGAGTTAACAGCGCACAAGACAAGGACAAAACGAGACACACAACGAGACAAACACAAGCGCTGACTCACAACTCCTTTGTATTCTTCTTCCACTTCCTCTTCACGAAACTGGTTTAAATACCAGATGATTACAAATGAAAACAAGTAAAAAAAGTGAAAGCCGTTTACAACTCCGTGTAACGCCGAGTTAGAGCGCAGCTCTTGAGGAGGACTAGGGAAGAGTACTGAGGGGGGGGGGGGGGTGGTTAGGTGACCTCAGGGGCGACCTCAAGGAGGGTGGTCACGTGACCAGGACGAACCAGCGTAGCGCAACGCAGTCGATACAACCATATGAACGCACCATTGGAAACTATCTCGGCATCGCTGCAATAAATATAGCGGTTACATAAGTGATGGTGATTCAGTTTGTCACGTTATTCTCTTGCAATGCAAACAGAACTCCTCGCTGTTTTTGAGTGACCACACTGCCGCTGAACACTTTTCCCTCCTGGGCGGGTCGGCAAGCCAGGAACTCCGGGATGTACAAGTGCGGAAGCAATCAGACAATCCCTTTACGGGCGCAGCATCCTTTGCTGCGGCCAATCGGGATTCCGATGCTTGTTTCGGTAAAACCCTATAAGGTCCCTTGTGCGCGTATGCTTTAATTAATGGGCTTACTTTAAAAGGCTGACAGTCGAACGGGCCGCTTGGATCGATTCGACGGAAAATTTTTTATTGATCGCAAGTATTAGGTAACTGTGTAATAGGGATGGCATTTAAAACGCCGAAAATCGAAATGCCGAATTATCGGAACGCCGAAATTTTAAAAACCAAAAATTCAATAAGGCAAACATACAAAAAGCCAAAAATTCAAAAAGCCGAAAACTCAAAACGTCGAAACATCAAAGTGCCGAAACATCAAAATGCTGGCATCTCCTAGTTATAGCGGAAGATAAAGTGTCTTGTTAAGTTAAATTTTCTTAGTAATGTGATCAAAGTTAGGCGAGAGGTTCCGCCGGCCGATGTGCACGCGCTTTCGCCCTCTTTTCTAATAGCCATGGAAGGTTGTCCCCGAGTTTGGGTACCCTTCGCGTGGTTCAAACCTTAAAAAAAAAAATATATATATATATATAAATTTCTGCACATCTCGTCGCATAACAACGATTCCTTGATTCTTGCATTTTGAGACAGATAAGTTGTGTGCAATTCCTCGAAAAAAGCTTAGAACGTCGACATTGACCCGGTTGCCCAGAGCAGCTGCCAAACGATTTTTGCACAACTTTTGCTTCTTGCTTTGTGAGCGGCATGGTTGGCCGCTGATCGCTCCCTCGATGTCGTCTTCGACTCTAGCTTGCTCCTTTATCACGGTAGGGATGAGCCGGAAGACGCTGGCGTTGTGTCCGCCGACCAATAGCTCCCATAGTCGGTGCCATGCCTCAATGGCGTTATTGACCCTTGGAAATTTGTTCTCAGCGAGGGCTAGCATATTCAAGAGGGATGGCGGGAATACCGGTCGACTTCGTATGATCGCGGCGGTGTTACCTTCGTTAACACGGCGGCGTGATTTCCCAAACAGGTAGTTCTCCTTCCACCATCGCAGCAGGTCAGAGGCTTCTTGCGGAAAGAGTGGTTTCAATGACGCGTAGCATCTCGTACTTCTTTGGTCGGCAAGAACGAAAGGGGTGCAAGGTGCCTCACCTTGATGGCGAAACCACCTAAATCATTTTGGCAGAGCACTGCCAGTCCTAGGTGGCTGCACTCTCCTCCATTCTGATTGGCAAAAGTGGAACAGACAACCATGCCCGTCCGACGACGGGAGCAACGACCGAATTGCGTTGATTGGTGCCACTTCGAAGTCTGTACTCACAGTTTTTGGACTTAGTGCAAGTCCCGTATCTGCGGCGAAGTTCAGCACTTTGAAGAGCATCTCAAACGCCATCTGGGCTCGTCGAGTAAACAAAAGAGAACACATGGCTATGAAAATGACCGTGAATTGTGTATAACTGTTCGAAAAGCGGCGACACAGTCCTATATGTTCCGTCCATGAGCCACATCGGAGCGCCGTTCAGTTTCCTTAAGCATTCGTCCGTGACAAAAATTAGTAGTTGAGCTCCATCTTCGCTGGTGCAGTCGCACCGCAGAAACTCCCGGCCGTCTAAAGTAGTTCTGAACTTGCCCTCGATAATGAGCTTCTGCACGACAGACGGCATGCGTTGGCAGTTCGCTTTCCTCTTCCTTCTCACAGTTTGGAGCAAAGCTTCATTGCTTCAAAAGTGCTGCCTTGAAGACGCTGCTACATCTGCCATGACCTTCTGTACAATCTTCACAGGTGCCTCGCCCGAGGTCGCTGCTAGATCTTTGATTCGTTCTTGAGTACGAAAAACTGTAACTCTAAGGATATCCTGAGCATAGCTTGCGTGGTTCACTGTCTTCAAGATGATCGTGTGAGTACTTTCTACAGGAAGGTCGGTAGTCACTCTAGCGTTGCATTCGCCTCGCTTCTCGCACCTCCAATAGTGTCTGGAACCTACTTTCTTGTCAAGCACGTAAACATAACCGTCCTTGCAGCTAAGTTTTGTTGTTTCAATTTGGGAGCATACCACAACCGCGTCTCCGTCCATTTCCCTCCGAATCAATGAAATGAAAACTGCCGCACATTGCTGCTTCTTTTGTACTCTGAACACTGGGCAGCTCTGTTTTTTTCTGCGGACCAATAAAAGCTTTACTGTCCGACTGATATGCCTAGATTTATGACAAATAGAAAAATACGAAATTTTACATCAGTGTAATATACTGATACTGCCTTTGCAGAACGACTTAAACAGGCTCGTCGGTAGAAAGTGACCTATTGGAAAAAGAACAAATGGTAGTCACAAAGCGCGTCATTTCTTTTTCGTGTGGTTTTTGGCGTTATGTCTTTTCGGCGCTTTGCGTATTCGGCATTTTGATTTTGCGGCATTTTTTTTTTCAGCGTTTAAATTTTTCAGCGTTGTGACTTTCGGTGTCTTCATAATCCGGCCTCTTGATTTCCGGCGTTTGATAGGGACGCGCGTAATAAGCTGGCTTCGTGAACCGAGTGATAATATCACTTTTTTTTTTCTCTTCCATTTACCAAAACAAACAAAGATATGGCCGCCTGTAATATTCGTTAGAAGGTTACCTGTCTCCCCAGGAGGTAGTAACGGTTTTCGCTCGCGTTAAAGACAGTGGTTTTGTTCAACGTGGTTACTTACATGTCGATTTGCGTGTCAAGCCCCGTTTTTTCGACTAGGAAGGAGAAAACATTCATTTCCCACGAAAGTTTCACGCATCAGGCCCTTGACCCGAGTACGAGTCTCGAAACTGAGATATCGTCTAGTGATCAGGGGCGGTAGAGCCGTCATCACCTGTCGGATATTTTCATAAGCAAAGTGACTAAGTGCTAAAGCCGCCACTCAAAACTTAGTTTCAATTTAAGTCGGACCTTAGTCGACGCTACAGTCTCGTGGAACCGGTCGAAGAGCGAGTGAAGCGCATCTCACGACGCTCGTCTTCATGGGTTAGCTACCACCGGCAAACCAATCATGCGCAAATAAAAACAAAAATATTTCATCCTTTGCCCTCTGGTGAAGAAGAAAGATCAGCGAAGCTGTACTCTGGTGGGACGACCTCAAGAACGACTTCTTGGGCAACCTCAAGGACGACGCCTAGAGGGCGACGTCTAGGACGCCCTCAAGGACGACTTCTAGGACCACCTCGAGGACGACGCCTAGAGGACGACGTCTAGGACGACGTCAGGGACGACGACGTCTAGGACGACCTGAAGGACGACGTTTCTGATGACATCAAGGTCGACTTCCAGGACGACCTTGAGAACTACCTCGCAAATTATTATGACATGTTCAGTGATTATGTCAAAAACTATTGTCGTTCCGTACGTCCCAAGAATATTGAAGAAAAAACTACTTTCTTACGCTCCTTATGCCTTCGTGACCGGAGTTGAAACCTCCGAGGGTTCGCCGCTAGTCGCCGAGAGATGACGTTCTAGATTGCGGTACTCCGCGCAGAAGGAGATATATAGTGCTCTAGTTTGGAGCACGTATATAAGGTTCGCAGCATCGCGACAGGATGGCGCCACAGCCCGACTGGCCAGGAAACACCTGCAAGCGTTGACAGATGGCGGCAGAGTGCATATTTTTAGAAGTTTGGCGATTCTACGTGTAGCAATGGAAACCGCACCGGATTGGGGGCTTATAGGGAGCGACGCCGTCACATTACACCCAGCAACCGAAGATCACCGGCGACGTCCCCCGTCCCTAATTTTGACGCCGCGCAGTGGGGTCCGGCGGGTGTATCGCTGGGACACGCGTTCAATCACCGGCTCCCTCCTGCCCCCCCCCCCCCGTCCCCCCCCCCCCTCCTCTCCCGTTCACGACGCTTCGCGGCGACATTCTCTGTATGGCTTATCACCAAATATTACCCTAGCTTGGTCTACCTGCACATGCCGCTTCGCGGCGCCCCGCCGCTGGCCCATGTATTCCCTACCTCCGCTGTCCCCCACTGCACCTCGTTTGCGAGGTGTTACTTCGCGCCGTCGTTCTCTATGACTACCCAAAACTGTGCGGCCGCCGTCCTTCATGCACACGTTTAAGGTGCAGTGACACTGGCGTTCGATTCGCAACCGTGAAGCGAATCCGCTGGTTTTCAATATCAAGCACGCGCGAAATTGTATTGCATGCTTAAGCAATCGCGTTCGCAACCGCTTTGCGAACATGGTTCAGCCGCTAATGCGAATATGACGTAAGGGTCCTTATCTGAGTCAACCAAAGAGAATAGGAGTTTCGGGGATGTTCAACCCACGGAAAAGTGCTGAGAGGCCGCATTCACTAAGATTTGTTTTTTATGTCCACTGCACGAAACGCTCACGCATTTAATCAGGAATCAGCGTAGCGGCGGCATCATCAATTTCGGCCCAATTTGTTTTCTACATAAACAAATCAAGATTACTCATGTGGTGACCAAATTTTGAACCGCACCAGCTGATCTTGACAGCCCCCCGGCAGCAGCAGTGACACTTCCCCCGTTCAAAGTGAGTGAGTCGGCGTAGCCTGCACCGATTGGAATTGCAACTGAAGCCTGGTTAGATGGGAGGTTTTGAGGCACTGTCTTAACTCCCGACCAAACTGACTGATCGTGACGCTAAAATCCGCTCGAGGCCGTCTCCGCGAGGCGATTTTCCCACGCGCAGTTCGCGTGGGAGGATCACCAAAACTACTGCCGTACGCGGCAGCGAGTTTTATTTAATAACTATCCATATCTGCTCTCCATATAAAGCGCGATATGACGTTCGGTACTCGGATATCACATTTAATTAGTTTAATCAACATAAGCCGTGCGCGGCAGTTAGTCACACTGTGTTTTATATTTGTATTTGATATGTGCATGTTTCGCGTTGAGCTAAACCTTTAGTTTGTGTTAGCTATTACAACTACACCTTCCAAGTCAATTATCTCTACTACATCGGAAGAAAGAAGGGAAAGAAAACAAGGGAAAAAAGACTGCAACCCTAGCCAGCATCAGGCATCATCTGTGATCCAACCTTGCCCTTGACGACAGTCAAAGTAGGAACACCAACGAGATCAGGGACAAACAGCCAATTACAAATTACTCCGGCAGCATCGTCAACCTTCGTGCATGGACATCATGCTCGTACACAAGCGGAACTGAGCTGCACCTTTTCACGACAACAGAAATTATACGCCATCTCCCTGTACTCGTGTTCACATTCAGACACTGATTCCCTCACCTCATCCCTCTGCTCCCTTCCACTCCCTTTCTCTTACCATCCCTTTCCCCTTTTAGCAATGCCTTCTAGCAGATGACCCAGCATTTCGAGCATTACGAAAATTTAAAAGGAAAGAACGCCACAATTTTTTTTTCTTCTAGGCCCGAGTTTTGTTAAACACGGTGGAAGATAAAAATGTGAATAGAAGGCTAGAAAAGAGGTAGAAATTCTAACTCAAGCTTCGCGCATCTTTCGTCAAGGGCACTGTCGGGGTGGGACTCGTCGCGCAGGCGCAGTCTCGCGCCACGCGGCCTTCGTGCCGGCGCGCTCGCACTACTCGCGGACTTAACGTGCGCGCGAATAAAGAGGTCTCCTGGTGCTCTTGTCATGCTGCGCCATCTCACGGTGTTCTTTAGAAATGGGAGCGAAATCCCCCACACACTTGCTCTGTGAAAAAGCGGCGCCGTTCAATCGCCTCTCTCTTTTTTTTCATGGTACCGCCAACTGCCCATGCAAAAAAAAAAAAAACAACAGCAGCAGAATCCCGTTTTTTGCCATGTCATGCACACTAAATGTGTCAAGAACCGAGGTACGGCACACTGTGCAGCGCACGAACTAAACACAAATCACACTTCATCCAGGTATAATCCCGATCAATATAGTCCAATAATACAGCTGATAAACTATTCAGCTAAATTCAGCGGAAAAAGTATGCCGCTAAACGTCACGGTATGGCGCGACACACTGTATTGCCACTTGACAATGCGGCGTCTTTTGACACTGACGTGACGCTACGTGACACTGTGATGTCAAGTGACGTGGTGATTTGAGTTTTCGTCGAGTGATATCGTGTGGTCGTCACAGGAGACTGGGCCGTCACACCACATTGTGATGTTACGAGACACCGTTACATCAAGTAACTCCACGGCGTGTAAGGGAGTGACGTCACTTTAGACTGTGACGTCACGTGCAACGCTTCCGCGGAACCGCTGAGAAACCTGTCCCATAGGATTTGTTGTCGAGAAAAAAAAAAACAAAAAAAACTACGGAGCAATTTTTCGGGTCACAGCTAATTTTGCGTTGTCGAAGAGCAGAATTTGTTGTTTCTTGATCCTACTCCAACCTGGTCAAGCGGATTGCAATCAGAAGTGGGATTACTCGCGCACCGTGTCACTTGCCAGGAGCATCTAAGAGTTCGACCGACGGATGTCACGGGGGTACCGGAGCATTTCCTCTTCATTATCCGAATCGCCGAAGTGGACTTTTACGGGGATTAAAGTGCCGAACAAAGTTCAGTTTAATTGTTCTTCGTTTCATTCGAGCTGTCCCAAAGAGAGCGCTTCCCTAAATAGCATCCCGCCCCATAGAGCTCGTTGTTGTCATTTGAGCAAAGTACATTGTGTAGAATGTGCCTCTTTATGTCTTTTGAGTCTAGTTTTCCCCGCGTCTCTTATAAAGTTGTTATTATTGTCCTCAGCAAAGCGCAGGTTGTTGCGTATGCCCTTTACGGCGGAGACACTTCTTGACAAAGCAGTGCGAGCTGAACTCGGGTCGCGCTATTGAACCTGACAGCCATCGTTTATAATTCTACGCCTTTTTACCAAATATTTTGAGCATCTAAGCAAAAAACGTGGCAAGGGCGAAGATTTTCTCCGTCTTGGAATCTCAGCACATCTCTTTAGATTCGAGGCACGTTCACTCCGTAAAACGGGGAGCTCAGAAGGAAAGCTTACTTGTAAAGAAGTGTAACAGTTCTCGAGGGAAAAGTAAATAATTCCGCAGAAGCGAACAACAATAATAAGCAAAACAAAAACAGCGTTACGTTGTTCCTTTAACCCGCGGTGTTGTGTTAAACTGGCGAAATAGTGTTCTTTTGTTTCCATACTTCGTTTGCTAAATTCTGTTCCTAAAAAAAAAAAAAAAAAAAAAAACATTCATTGCTTTGGCCAACAGGATACAACCTAAAGTACCTGTCTTGTGTGTACTTTGTTTTACAGAGAAGCTGTTTATGGCTAGGATTCCGTGAATGTTTCAAGTGCGTCAACAAAACTCAGGTCCGAATTTGATGCAAAATCTCTACACTCTATGCAAAAGCTTATACGTCTCATCACTTGGATATGCATTTTCAGTAGGTGATTTATCAATAGCCACCATTTTCAAGATGAGTAGACTCTCAGGTAGATAATTTAGGTTTCTCAAATATTTCCACCTGCGCGACCCACGTCGGCCATGCTTACGCTCGCACCACCCTCTCTTTGTCGTCGTTCTAAGCCCCCGCTTGCGTGCCTAGTTTCCTTTCCTTCCGCTCTCCCGGGTCCCATCGAGCGCGTCTATTTTCCGCCGGGTGGTGGTCACGTCGCGCGTGTCTAGTTTCCGCCGGCTCTGCGGGGCGGGTCTGTGTCGTGTGCTAAACAGCTTCGCTCGTCATCCACCATCACCGATACCCAAATTTTACGATTTTTGTTTTCGACATAGCCTTAGTGCCGTTTAATCGCACTATATATATATGTCTCTGCATCTACCGAAAATATCATCTTTGTCAAATCACGTGCAGCCATGTTTGACGAAGCAACTAAATTTAAAAAAAAATGGCTTGAAGAGCAATTCGTAACTTGCAGGTTAATCGAAACGCAGCACTATAGTCGCTGTGAGGATGAGAAATTCAGGGCGTCTCGCTCTTGCAGTGACCGGCCTTCAGCACGGCGGAAGCGTCTGTCTTCCGCCATACTTCGAATGCGCGCGCACGCTCGAGGGCCACGAGAAGCAGGAGCGTACTCGTAGATATAAAGCCCCCGTTGCAGGCGGGACAACAAAGCTCCTCTCTCGGCTTCTCACGCTGTCAGTTACTGGGCTTATTGAATTTAGTTCTGCTAGCCTGTACCCATCCAGAAAGATGCTGCGCGGTGCAGAAAAGTGAAAAGCGTGTACTTCCATTTCTATGTTTTTTTATATATATGGTGCTTTTATAAGCCAAATATGGCCGTACGTTAACCGAGTGCAGCTGGTGCAAGTGGTGCGGGTAAATCGACTGAACCTACTACAAAGAAGACGATCTGAGCAAAAACCCGAGTGTGGTCCCGTGATGTAAGCTAGGAAGGTAATACTTAAATGTAGCCTGCCGATACGGCGGATATATACTAATATCACTCAAAAAGCCCGAGTCATTTTTGTAGCTATAGCTGTCAGCAGCTCTTCTTCCACTTGAAATGACATAGGTAGTCCGTGATGGATATCGCCACGAGACGTTACAATATTACAAAAATCACATGACGCCATGATGTCATATGACGTCATTTTGTCATGCGACGACATAACGTGACATTGTATATACTCTTTTGAATTGTTATAGTTGACCGCGTCACTTTCCCAACTGATATAGGCGATGGTTTTTTCATGTAAGGTGAAATATAGTGCAAAAGTTAAAGATACACATTAGGAAGCGATAAATTGTCCCAACTTCCGATGTTCCTACTGTGGATTCACACGCCACTGCTAATTTCTTATAAGGCTAAGGGCTAATCGTATAATTTGAAAATGAACTGCGTTATCCAGAGGAGCTAATTACGGCGCTCTTCGTTCCGAAAAAACACACAAAACAAGTAATTTAATCTTGTATTTTTTTAAGAAGTTCATTTTTCCACTAAATTAAATGCTCCTACGTTTGACAAAATTTAGCCTCAGTTGGGGAACATCAGTTCGTAGAGACATTCTGTTGTTTTGTCTTAAAATTTGATCCAGGACATGTTATGTTCCCGAAATGTTGGATTTTGTCACCGCCGCCAGGGTTATATTCTGACTGAGTTTAAGCTTTTTTCTACTACGCGTCCTTTATTTATAAGGGCCACATAAATACGCTTTCACTTTCTCTTACGGACCCGGTAGCTGTTGTCCGAAGTAGGCGAAACGCACCTCGTTTGTCGAAGCCGTAGACGTAGTGCGGGCAGTTGACCTGGGCCATGGTCCCTGCAAGAGCTGGTTGCCAGCATAGGATTCCGTCCCAGACGCCGGGACATGTCGGGAGTCCTGCGTACGCACGCATGCAGGCTTATTTGAGGCAACAATGTTTTCGCGAGACACAAGAAACGCTGTGCGCGTTGCATTCTTGGCATCATATGATCGCTCTGCAGTCAATCAAACTGTGACATTAGTTGATACTATGGCGCTTGGAACGCGTCTCCGATTGGTGCGTTTACCGCGTCCAGAAAAGTGGGTCCTCGATTTCCGACTGATGACGTCAGAGAAGTGTCGCGCTGTCGACGGTCCCGATCCTGGCGGCGTCCCAACAATTTTGGTGGATGTGGCAGACGACTGTTCTGCTGGATGTAACTCTCCAGTGTGGCAGCCCGCGGAAGTTTCGGCAACCAGAAGTTGGGACGCTGCGACGAGAGCGACACTCGCGTTCGATCGTGATTTTCGCCAGCATTTCTACGATCAACCGCTAGGATTTCGACATCCGACAGCGTGACACTCCGGCTTTGATGACGTAACTTGTTGCCGTTTTGGGACCACTTCTGATGTATTGGTGAGATAGGACGCTAAAAACACCAGTCGGAGAGGCGCTCCAGGCACCATACCGATACAAGAAACGAACGAATCATAAAAGAGCGAAAAAAATGTAATTAAAGATTACGCCACGCGTTCCTTATTTTAGCGGTGACTAGAATCATGTGGTAACTGACGGCTTACAAAAAGAAAAAAAAAGAAAAAAGGAGGGCTTTGCTTAGTTACTGGACAGAAGCGGCGAAGGCCAGGGACAAAGTGAAGGAGGTAAGGACAACATAGAGTGTTGCCTCCTTTACTTCGTCCCTGTCCTTCGTCGCTTCTATCCAGACATGAACCAACTAGCCCAACAGAACGTTTTCTTGGCTTAGTGCATTCACGCTTGTCTCTTCGCGATTCGTTCCTCGCCGTTCTTTACGTTACTGCTGCAATTCCACCGGATGCTGTGCGGTTCCTTATCGAGGAAAATTATATGGATACATACGACCGACATCGCCTAATACCATATGAAAGACGCGCATAAAAAAGAATAGCTAGTTATTTTATTTGTAGACGACACGAGTTTAAGTGACTGAAAACATGTTCCTATACTTTTTTGCGCGTGATAAACGTATAAAATGCGTAATGTAGTCGGCTCCGGTGCGCCACATCCATTAAAATGAAAGTTCGCTAATCGCAAAAGTCTTTAAGATTAGTTTATAAACAAATTTTATTAATGTGCCCTCTCAGAGGCAAAATATGTTAGGCAACCATAGCCGGACATAATTTGGCTTCTGTGTTTGTTTTAAGTGGGATATTATATGATATATGGTTCTTTCTTATGATAATCTGGGATATGGGTCGTAGGGGTCATTTTTCTGCTTCAAGGGGGTAATAGAGGATGTCCCTTCAAAATAAACCCAGTTAACGTAAATACACCGCTATATGAACGACACTTTCAAGGACAAACTGCCTATATACTTGGATTATTGTCTCGTTATTCTGAACAAGTCACATTATGTACAACTTTTGGGAGAACGGAGATGTTCGTATTGAAGAAACGTCAAGCTGTAAAATGCTCAGGCTTCTTCACTCACAGCCTCAAGCCGATATCTACTATAGTTGAGCATATATCCATAAAACTTATTACTTATTAGAACTGTAATTATAACCGAACTATATGTAGGCCCAATATTTTGCGAAATAAATAAAGATATACATTATAAAGCTTTCAAATTGATGTAAGCGTCAAAGAATGCTTGAGGTTTCATCTCTCTCGAGCTATGAGAGAGTGCATTGGGTTTCTCAATGTCGCTTTTGAGAAACACACCTTTTCGTTGCATACAACAAGTATGAAAATGTAAGTACAAAAATCAATTTCTAAAGTATTCTTGCTATGGGGACAACGGAACTCGTAAGCGTCTTCAACGGAATACTGATGTGTAAATATAAATATACTAAAAAACACGCTTTGAAATAACTCATATACTGTTAGCAAAATCAGGAAAACCTATTACGGCCATTATATATTTTTCGCGTTCATGAATATTTTTATTCGATATTCACAACCTGGTTACACTTCAAGTGCAGCCAATCAGTTGCGGAATGAGTCTAGGGATAATTCCTTCCGTTTGCCGCCTCAGTAAGCAGGCCTAGAGCAGTTACCAGCTTTTAGGTGGCCTCACTACGTAGAGTCCGCATGTCCCAGTTAAAAATAATGGTAGCATAAGATATTTTTTTTAATGTAGTGCTCAAGTGGGATATTCTTGAAAAGTGGGACGGATTCAAAACCATTTCTTTGCGTCATCCGTTTCATTTTACTTTCACATCCATTTGGCTTTCAAAACTGTTCCTTTATTACGACGATCTCTTTAAAAAACACACACAAACATACAACCCGCTACAAAACCATCTGGGCGTTTGTGCTTAGGCATCTTGGCACTGTGCTTTGGTGTGCGGTATTGCTCTGCAGTACGGCTGTGGAGTACGTGGGTACAGCGCTGACTCTGGAGACTAAAAGTTGGTTTACTCGATGCCTGAAATGTGGCGGAAACCACGGACTTCATTTTAGGGGCATGCCCGTGACTATACCCGAATTTAAGATCGAGCCCTTACTTTTAACCTTTTCTAACCATGCGCAAAGAAAGAGAATAGCCTCACTTAAGGAAAGGTGCCATTTCGATTCAGGAACCCGCTCCACACTTTCCTTATGTAAAGAACGGGAGAAATACTTCTTCGTTGAATAAGTAAAGTATCAACGAATCTGGGGTCGAGATTAAAATTCAGTTTGGTCCGAGAATCCCTGAACAATACTGAGTATGTTTTTAGCAATTATTCCGACCGTTGATGCGTTTTATGATGCCACACAGCTAAAACTAGGAATGCGGAATAAATACGACGAAAAGTAATCCCTGAAGAAGGGGCACAAGAAGGACAAAGGACAAACACATATCTCCAAACACAAGGTGACTGGAGCGCGACCGAAAAAATACGTCTGGTTCGGGTATCAAACCCGGGACCTCTCCCCTTCCAGTAGAGCGCTCTATCAACTGAGCTAACCAGGAGTTCTAATTCAGTACAGCAAACGGGTGAAAGCCTTGCATTTGAAGGTTACGATTATAATTGAAGTAAATGCAAAGGTGCAAGCGAGTTGAGCAAAAAATGACGAAAATGATCCCTGGAGTGTTTGTCCTTTTTCCTCCTTGTGATCCTTCTCGTGATTCTTGTCCAGCTCGCTTGCGCCTTTGCATTTATTTGCATTATAATCAGAATAAACATTGCGCGTATTTTGACCTTCCATTAGGTGCGTCGCCTTCTCGTCTGGCAACGACACGTTACTTGTTCGCGCGTTTAACAGCTCCGTTCAACGTTGCTGAAACACTCAGTAGCGAAGCTCACCCTTGAAACCCGGACTGCTCGTACCCACCGAGACCAAAGGAAATGTGATGACAGCACCACCCTTTAGCGACCAGTCAAAACTTGAAAGTTCAAATCTCTCGCTACGGCGAAAATGCACTGCGAGATGGCGCCACCGACCCTTGCGCGACTCGTCCTCAACCGATACGTGCAGGCGTGCACAGAGCCGTATATGGGGAGAGTTTGGTCAGTCCATGATCACGCCGCCGTAACGCTCTCCTCCCGAGTGAGCCAATCAGCACGCGGCGCAGAGCGAGAGGCATGAGCGCATGCGCGTGAACTCCCGGCCGCTCCCAGCTGGTGGGGAGGGCCGCCATTTTCATTCATTCTTCCGGCGGAATGCATGAGATCGGCATCTAAATCTCGATTATTTCATTTAATATCGCTGGCTCTGGCAAGAAAATGACATTCTGTTATTCCTTGGTGGTTTAAAAAGCTAATAAATTAAGATTTTTCGGCGTATGGCCACAAACTTTTTGTTCAGACGAAAAAGAAGTCGGCCCGTAGCAGACGACGCGTAGCCTCAGCAGTGCTCATCTCCGACAGCGTTGCTAAAAAATGGCGGTCATCTCCTCTCTGCTCCCTTCTTTCTCTCTCGCCCCTTCGGCGCTCTCCTCCCTTTCATTTACTTTTCTCCTCTTCGGCGCCTTCGTCGCCACACCCACTGGCCAAACTCTCCCAATATACGGCTCTGGGCGTGCAGTTCCCGGAGTGGCCTCTGCGGAAGAAACGGCGGTGTTGCGATCGCCAAAGGCAACCGGCAATACAGTTTGGCGCTACACGTTGCGCCATCTAGCGGCCGCAAAATAAAAGCAATTTGGTAGGCCAGGACGACGCGGGTCGCGGGACTGCTGGCGGGAGTATTTAGAAACCACGTGTGAACCTGGAATTTCGAATCGGCTTGAGCCTTTTTGGAACCGCTTTTCGTAAAATTAAGTCCCAACTTCACGTCTCTGCGACCTCACCGGGTTCCTGTGGCATCTCGCCTACACCTAGAGTTCCCCCTAAAATAAACGTTAATACTGCTGCGTGAAAGACGGGCACAGTCGCGAAGGTGACTCAAGCGTCAAACTTTACCGTTTCCCTTCGCAATCTTGGGAATCGATATGGCGACAGAAGTGGATTACTGCAGTTCGACGGATCAGGCAAGTAAATTTTACATAAATTGTTGAAGTGAACGAAAATATATGTGTAGGCTTGAAAAGTGGCCTGACGAACTCGTTTTGCAGATTACTCGGCAAAATAACATATTTATACAAGTTGTTTACGAGTCACTTAGGCATTCACATAGAGAAAAACGGTAGGAACATTCGGGCCGATTGTTGCTTCGCTGTGACGTCGAGAATAGGGTGATCAGGGCTTCAAGCGAGAGGCCCGTCGGCCCGTTCCACGTGCGTAGCCGCTCGGCACGCCCGGTCGCAACCAAAACTTTCCACACCTCTGAGTATTCAACTAGTAGATTTTCGTAGCACATAAAGTTTTGTTTGTTTCGGCAATCAAATTTAATGCTAAGTCTGGCAACGAATGTGACGGCGTACAGAAAAGAGGATGTTAAAGTTCTTCTTTAGAAAATGCTCACGGGAAGCGTAAATATACTTCTCAGACGTTCAGTTTGTTGCAGGTCGCCTTTTTACACCAGGATTCGCAGTGTGCATAATATTCTCTAGCATGCAGAGTTTGGTTCTAATTATCCCCATTTTATCCTAGTGTGTGGGGGCGTCGGAAGAAGAAGAGGACGGCCGAGCGAGGCGCGAGCGGGGTCCAGCAGGCGAGGAAAGGGGAAGAGTGTGCTGCACGAGGATGAGGCCGGACAGGAACGATAGAGCCGTTCTGGCTGGTCTAGCCTTGGGTGCGTTCATGCGCGCTATGCTAAGGGTGGAGACATCTGGCCATTTTGTCTCACACATTTATTTTTAGTTTTTGTTCAGAAGCGCGTTAAAGAACGTGTCCCTGCACGCGTTTTTGGCTCTGACTGTGCTATGGCGGCATTTTTTTCGTCAATTTCTTTCGATTTTACCCGTGAGCGCGTGCTGTCGGCATCGGGTACTACAAAGGGTGGCATCACCCTATAGACGCTTTGCAGCAGCTGTGCGTGGGTGCCGCCATAACCGACCTTCAGTTTTTCTTTCCGCTTATTACTTCCACTTCACTTAATCGTACCACAGCAGAACAGGTTATGGCCCTTTTATTTTCTACTGTGTTCTGCTCCACAGCACTGACCCTTGTGGAGGCTTGTCAACGCCCGCTTTAGTTACTGGGAATCTGAGAAAGACAACTGGAGATCAACAATGGCGGCTGTAATTTGGAGCGTGTATAAAGCGTCTATACCGAAAGACATTGAGGCACCTATAGTCTAGCCCATAGCGATTGACGGGTGCATTCTACCATCGAGGTTCGGATCAAAACCGGCGGAAACGGTGAGCCCTGGCCATACCGGCCTGGGCTATGACGGTCCCTGAGTGGCTCCGCAGCGAGACCCTGGTTGTGATAGCCCGGAACAGCTAACCTACGCAGCGCTGGTGTTGAAAGGACGATCCACAGGCCTGCACACGGACTCCGACTGTTTTCTCTGAAGAACGGGCGACAACCAGAGTCGGCGGGTCCGGAGTGCAGGCTTTTTATTTATTTATTTATTTATTTATTTATTTATTCAGGTTACCTCGCAGCGCCTAACTAAGGCATTATTGCGAGGGAGGGATGCACATACATGAGCAAATGTACAAAATCACAGGGCACGATAACATGAGCGCGCAAAACAGATTTGTAGTATTTACATGGTATACTCACTTGAACAGTGGCATGGGCATGAGTACGCACAAATCAGTTGAGGAAGTCACCATTTACAATATTATCGAAGAACAAAGCCGTAGATGTGATGTTGATTGTATCTTCCGGTAGAGAGTTCCAGTCGGTTGTTGTAGAGGGAAAAAAAGAAGTTTTAAATACATCCGTCCTACAGTTGTACTCTCTCACTTTTTTGAGTGATCTCTTCTTCCTGATGTGAAGTGGGGAGGCAGCATGTAGTTAGCTTTATTTATGCCGAGGTAATTATGAAATATTGCCGCGCGCAAGGCTGAGAAAGCAACGCTCGGTCACGGTCCTCCAGAAAGTTCCCGTTTATTCATGTACCGCACGTAACTTCTATCATTTATCCCTGCTTTTGTTTTCTAGAAAGTGCGTGTTCATTCTCGCCCCGATCACGCGACGCTCGAACCGCTTTCGCCGAATCTTCAAGATAGCGGCGCACTCTAGATAAGGGGCCGCCCGCGACCTTGTCGAGTCAGTTTCGCCCCAGCGTTCGACTCTGCTGACACGCCGACTTCGTCGCCCGCGACGCTCTGCTTTCTTCCGTTTCCTTCTTTATTTTTGGCACAAGTTCGCCACATTAAACGTTTATTTATTTCTGTTTATTTCTTGTTTATTGGTCACCACCCGTGACATTCTGGTGGAGGTGCGGGGTAATCGCATGTCCGTACAGCGCAGCCCCCCAAGTTCCCGCAGTACAAGTCCGAATCCAAGCTCCCGAGGACCCAACGAAGACCAGATCGAGACTCGATCAAGTCGCCGCACCCAAGGGCTAAACCCGGAATACGGACTTCTACCACCCAGGACCAGGCAGCCGACGATGGCCAACCAGTCGCAGACCCCCGCCGCTCCTGCCGTCGTCTACCTACCCGTCGCTCCTCGGACACCGGCTCCGTTCCACGGCGAACTCCACGAAGACGTTGAAGATTGGATCGACCAATTCGAACGCGTCGCCCGCCACAATAGCTGGACCAACGAGCAACGGCTGCAAAACGTGTACTTCTCGCTCGAGGGGACTGCCAGAAGCTGGTATGAAAATCACGAGTCTTCATTGACATCCTGGGACATTTTCAAGAGCCAGCTGAAGGCGACATTTGTCAACCAGCATCGCCGAGAGAGAGCCGAAGACTTACTGCGCACCAGGACTCAAGGCCCCGACGAGAGCATCACCAGCTTCGTTGAGGATGTTCTTCGCCTGAGCGCCCGCGCCGATCCTCAGGCTACAGAGGAGAAGAAGCTGCGACACCTGATGAGGGGTGTCAAAAGCGAGATATTCGGAGGTCTCATTCGCAATCCTCCGACAACTGTCGACGGGTTCGTCACGGAGGCGACGAATATGGAGCGTGCGCTACTAGCACGCGCCAGACACTACGAGCGGCACCCTGGCGTGACTACTCTGGCGACATCCGGATACGACCTTGGTACCGACCTCCCAGGCATCCGTGACATCATCCGTGAAGTCGTCCGGGAAGAAATCCGCAAGATGCTCCCCGCTACGGATCGCTCGTCCTCCCTGTCGCTCGCCGAGGTCGTCCGAGAGGAAGTCCACCGAGCCTTCCAACCTGAGATTCCGATCAAAACGACGACGCCAGAGGAGCCTACTCTGAGCTACGCCGCCATGGCCCGAAGATCGCCGCAAGCTAACCGCCAGACCACGGCGCCACCCCGACGAGGCCCTCCGATGCCACAGTATCCTCGACGCCAGGAAGGACAAGTCCACGACGTTCGCCCGGAGCAACCCTCGTCGAGGAAGACCGACGTGTGGCGAACGGCCGACCGACGCCCGCTCTGCTACCACTGCGGGGAAGCCGACCATGTGTACCGCCGATGCCCATACCGACGACTCGGGCTGCGCGGATTCCACCCAAACGACCCGCGCCCCCGGTGTGGTGAACGCCCTCGGGAGATCGACGAGTACCTGCGACGACCCCAGTCCCCCGAGCCTGCGTCCCGCCGAGAGTTCCGGTCGCCATCGCCACGACGTCCAGCTTCGCCGATGCACCGACCCCGACGTGAAAGCCTGTCGCCCCTCGCTCCTCGCCGGGGAAACTAGGCGCGGCAACCCCTGGAGGTGGAGTTGCCGAAGACGACCGACGTAAAGAGCCTCCAAGAACGCCGGAGCGCTCCCACTCTCCCGACGCCACGCATCGCTACGACGCCCCTGCAACGGTGTCCAACAACCTAAACGTCGTCATCGACGGTCACGACGCATCGGCACTCGTGGACACCGGAGCAGACTACTCAGTCTTGAGTGGGAGGCTCTCCCGCCGCCTTCGAAAAGTCATGACGCCGTGGGAAGGACCCCAAATACGAACCGCCGGAGGACATCTCATCACACCAGTCGGGAGATGCACTGCTCGCGTCGAAATCCACGGTGAAACGTGCCCTGTCAAGTTCGTCGTTCTGCAAGACTGTTCGAGGGACGTTATCCTCGGAATGGACTTTCTCTGCGAGTATGGCGCCGTCATCGACCTCGGAACAAACCGGCTGACGCTACGAAAACCTGCTCCACCAGCGAAGGAACCCGAAGCGACGACACCCACGGTCCGAGTCCTCGCAAACCACGTAAACCTACCACCGCGGTCGAGTGTTTTCGTACTTGTCGGGATCGATGAAGCTTCCTGTGGCGAAGTTCTTCTCGAGGGAAGCCTCCAATTGCTCCTGGGAAGAGGCATAGGCGTCGCAAGGGGAGTAGCTGAACTTCAGGATGGGCGGACTGTGGCCCTCGTGACGAACTTCCGAAACGAAACGCAACACCTCACGAAAGGTGCAGCCGTGGGCCACGTCGAGAAACTCCGAAACCCCGCCGAAATCACTGCGATCACTGACGAATCCTCGCCGCCCCAGCAAGACAGTACGTCGCCAGCGCAGCTCGACATTGACCCTAAGCTTCCGGACCCTGAACGGCGTCAGCTGGTTAACCTCCTCGCCGAATACCGCGACTGCTTTGCGACGTCGTCGAAGGTGCGCCAGACCGCGGTTGCCAAGCACCGCATCGTTACTGAGGACGACGCGCGCCCTGTGCATCGATCGCCGTACAGAGTCTCCGCTAAGGAAAGGGAGGTGATCCATCAGCAAGTTCAAGAGATGCTGAATGACGACATAATCCAACCTTCAAGCAGTCCATGAGCCTCTCCAGTCGTGCTGGTTAAGAAGAAGGACGGAACTCTTCGGTTCTGCGTGGACTACCGGCAGCTCAACACGGTTACGAAGAAAGACGTCTACCCACTCCCCCGCATCGACGACACTCTAGACCGGCTGCGCCACTCTCGATACTTTTCATCGATGGACCTGAAGAGCGGCTACTGGCAAATCGAGGTCGACGAACGGGACCGAGAGAAGACAGCCTTCGTCACGCCGGATGGACTGTACGAGTTCAAGGTGATGCCCTTCGGACTATGCACAGCGCCAGCAACTTTCCAGCGTGTCATGGACACCGTACTGGCAGGGCTGAAGTGGCAGAGTTGTCTCGTCTACCTTGACGACGTCGTAGTATTTTCAGCTGACTTCGACGAGCACTTGAGACGACTCCGAGCTGTTCTTCAAGCCATTCAGACCGCCGGACTCACACTCAAGCCGTCAAAGTGCCGGTTCGCCTATGACGAACTGAAGTTCCTTGGCCACGTGGTTAGTAACGAAGGCGTCCGCCCAGACCCCGAGAAGACTCGCGCCGTCGCGGCATTTCCAGCGCCGACAGATAAGAAGGCCGTGCGAAGATTCCTTGGACTTTGTGCCTATTATCGACGCTTCGTTCGGGATTTCGCAAGGATTTCCGCACCACTTACGAATCTCACGAAGGACGCCAAGAAGTTCGAATGGGCCGAGGAGCAACAGCAGGCATTCGACGAACTGAAACGACGACTCCAGACTCCTCCTGTGCTTGGACATTTCGACCAGGATGCGGAAACAGAAATTCACACGGACGCAAGTAACGCGGGACTGGGCGCAGTACTAGTCCAAGTGCAAGAAGGCATCGAGCGAGTCATCGCCTACGCAAGTCGGACATTGTCCAAGGCAGAGAAAAATTACTCCACAACTGAGAAAGAATGCCTTGCGGTCGTCTGGGCAATAACGAAGTTTCGTCCGTACTTGTACGGCAGCCCGTTCCGTGTAGTCACGGACCACCACTCGCTCTGCTGGCTTGCGAAGCTGAAGGACCCGTCAGGACGCCTCGCTCGATGGAGTCTTCGACTACAAGAGTTCAACATGACAGTGGTCTATAAGTCAGGCCGCAAGCACAGCGACGCCGACTGCCTGTCCAGAGCCCCCGTCGAAACCCCTTCCGGCTGCAGCGACGACAATGACGACGAGTGCTTTCTAGGAGCAGTGAACACCGACGATATGGCACGACGTCAACGGGACGATCCTGAGCTGCGCGCATTAATCGAGCACCTGGAAGGGGGCAGGAGTACCGTGCCACGTGTCTTCTCACGAGTACTGCCGACCTTCGCCATCCGACAAGGTGTACTCTACAAAGAGAACTTCGGCAACAACAACACACCTTGGTTGCTGGTAATCCCGAGTGACCTTCGAGAGGAGATCTTCCAAGCCTGCCACGACGACCCGACATCCGGACACCTTGGTTACAGCCGGACACTGGCCCGTATTCGTGAAAAGTATTACTGGCCGAAGCTCCCCAAGACCGTCCACCTATACACACGATCATGCCACGAGTGCCAGCGACGTAAGAAACCGCCGACGAGGCCGGCCGGACTTCTGCAGCCCATTTCTCCTCCAACTACACCCTTCCAGCAGATCGGAATGGATCTACTTGGTCCTTTTCCGCCTTCGACGTCGGGGAACCGCTGGATCATCGTCGCCACAGATTATCTCACGCGGTACGCCGAAACGAAAGCTCTTCCTTCAGGGACTGCTGTGGAAGTCGCCAAGTTTTTCATCGAGTCCATCGTCCTCCGGCACGGCGCTCCCGAGGTTCTGATTACAGATCGCGGATCTTCGTTCATGGCCCAGCTGACGCAAGAGATCCTTCGTCTCAGTGGCACCGGCCATCGTCGAACCACTGCATACCACCCGCAGACCAACGGACTGACCGAGCGACTCAACAAGACAATCGCCGATATGATCTCTATGTACGTCGACGTAGAGCACAAGACGTGGGACGAGGTGCTGCCCTACGTCACGTTCGCCTACAATACGGCGGTTCAAGAGACCACTGGATTCACCCCTTTCCAGCTGGTACATGGTCGGAAGGTAACGACCATGCTGGACGCCATGCTGCCCCATGAGCCATCTGACAACGAGAGCGACGACGCCCAGGCGGTTGCTCAACGCGCCGAAGAAGTTCGCCAGCTCGCCCGACTCCTGATTCAAGACCAGCAACGCGTCGACGCCGGCCGCTACAACCTTCGTCGCAGGGACGTCCACTTCCAGCCCGGAGACAGGGTGTGGGTGTGGACGCCCATCCGTCGCCGTGGCCTCAGTGAGAAACTGCTGAAACGGTACTTTGGACCATACAAGGTACTTCGTCGCCTCGGCGAGCTGAACTACGAGGTGATGCCCGACGGAACACGAACATCGTCACGCCGCCCACCACGACCTGAGGTCGTCCACGTCGTGCGCCTGAAGCCGTACTACGCTCGATAGGACTGTGGACCTTTTGTGCTCCAAAAGACTCTTTAGTTTATCGTTCTTTTTTATTTTGATTTGTTTTACACTGCATCGGGGCGATGCACTTTTAAAGGGGGGAGTAATGCCGCGCGCAAGGCTGAGAAAGCAACGCTCGGTCACGGTCCTCCAGAAAGTTCCCGTTTATTCATGTACCGCACGTAACTTCTATCATTTATCCCTGCTTTTGTTTTCTAGAAAGTGCGTGTTCATTCTCGCCCCGATCACGCGACGCTCGAACCGCTTTCGCCGAATCTTCAAGATAGCGGCGCACTCTAGATAAGGGGCCGCCCGCGACCTTGTCGAGTCAGTTTCGCCCCAGCGTTCGACTCTGCTGACACGCCGACTTCGACGCCCGCGACGCTCTGCTTTCTTCCGTTTCCTTCTTTATTTTTGGCACAAGTTCGCCACATTAAACGTTTATTTATTTCTGTTTATTTCTTGTTTATTGGTCACCACCCGTGACAATATGCTATGATACAACTTTAAGCGCATACACTTCCTTCTGTGGGCCAATGAGACTAAATACAATTCTCTTTTTAGCTGACTAATACTCGATCTAAAATTGTAATTACTTGCTATGAACCTAGCTGCTCTATTTTGTACCTTCTCCAGTTGGTTCACAAGGTATGCCGGGCTGGGGTCCCAAGAAACACTTGCGTATTCTAAGATAGGTCTGATATACGTAAGATATAATGTGCTTTTAATGTTCATAGGGCAGTCTCTAAAGTTTCTTTTAATAAAGTTAAGCATCCGAGTTGCTTTTGCGGTTATGTAGTCCACGTGTTTTATCCAGGTAAGGTTTGCTGAAAAATATACACCAAGGTATTTTACATCTGATACTGTCGCCAAAGAGTTTCCGCTGATGTCATATGTAAATAAGATAGGCTTGCGCTTGCGCGTAAAACGTACGTGATTACATTTATTTATGTTTAACTTCATGCCCCATGTGTCGCACCAGGATGAGATACGGCGGATATCATCTTGTAGTGCCCAACAGTCGGCAATTTCCCAAACTTCAGAATAGACTACACAGTCATCCGCATAGAGCCTTACCTTTGATTTCAGTGACTGGGTAATATCATTGATAAAAATCAAAAATAAAAGCGGTCCCAATACCGACCCTTGTGGGACTCCGGATGTGACTGGTACCTGGGCTGAGTGCTTGCCTTTGATTAAAACTGATTGTTTTCTCTGTTGTAGATAGTCGGTCAGCCATGTGATAATGTTAGTCGGTAAGTTTAATCTTAAAAGTTTATGGATGATAAGGGCATGAGGCACTGTATCAAACGCTTTCTGAAAATCAAGAAATATGCAATCTACTTGAAGTCTGTTTTCAAATGAATATGCAAGATCGTGATAAAACTCAATCAGCTGCGTTTCACAAGAAAATCCCTTTCTAAAGCCGTGTTGCGAGGGAGTGAGATAGCTATTTTTACTTAGATGACTGTAAACATTGCTATAGATTATACGTTCCATTAGTTTAGAACAGGTGCACAGAAGAGAAATGGGTTTGTAATTTTGAACAACATTTTTTGGTCCATCCTTATGGATCGGAACAACGTTTGCCGTTTTCCACTCGCTCGGGAGTTTTATACTGGAAAGCGACTGTTTGAAAAGGATTTCTAAATATGATGAGATGATGCCGGAACATTCAGTTAGAACACGATTGGGTATACCATCGGGACCGCCTGCTTTGTCTGTTTTTAGTCCATTTACCATTTTTAAGATACCGGAGTAAGAAATTTCAATTTCATCCATTCTGTTTAAGGAGATATCATAAGAGAGCGGATACTCATTAGAAACTGCGGGCGAAAATACCGATTGAAAGTAATTATTAAAGAGTGTCGCTTTCTCTTCTTCTTCTGTAAGAGCTTGACCACTGTCACTAATCGGGGGAATTCCGAGTGCTACTTTGTTTTTTGACTTTACATATTTCCAAAACTCCTTTAGATTACTTTTCAGTTTATCATTTAAAGACGCATGAAATCTGAGTTTGCATTCAGCCGATACTGATTTGAATTGTTTACTTACAATGTTTAACTGTGAAAGAGAACAATTATCGTTGTTTTTGCGGTATCTCAAATATGCTCGCCTTTTTCTTTTGTGCAAAGAGCGTAGTTCCGCGGTCATCCACGGTTTGTCTCTGCGTCGCCTGGAGCTTAGTACTTTGGAGGGGATGAATGCAGTAACTAAAGAATTTAATTTATTCCTAAAGATATTCCACAGAGTTTCAACATCTAGTATGCGGGAAAGCTCTATAAACTCGGGGAAATAGTCACAAAGATTACTTGAGATGCCCTGGTAGTTACCGCGATTATAGAAGAAAACTTTTCTAGGTGGATTTGGTCTACTGGTTTCGGACGCGCTGGTTATGCCTCCAATTATTAGTTCATGATCGCTAATACCAGGAATACTGGACAGAGACGTTATGAGGCCCCTTCTACTACTAAAAAGCAGATCCAACGTACTCGCCCTCGTTTTGCCTAGCCTTGTCGGGAATGAGACATGCTGATAAAGCTCAAAGCTGGAAATAAAATTAAGGAAAGTCCTGTAAGCGGAAGATGTATTCGACGTTATGGGTTGACCGTCTGCCCACTCCACATCAGGAAAATTAAAATCACCACCAAGCACAAGGGCGCCATAGTTTATAGATGACAGAATATCAAAAAGGGGAAGGATTGTAGTTTCGTTTGAACCAGGAGGCCTATAAAAAGAGCCCAGAGCAGTACATTCAGCATTTCTAATGCAATCTTACACCATACAGATTCGCAATTCAAACCAGCAAACGTGATCTCAGAACTTTGTAAACTGTCGTGAACTAACACAAAGACACCACCGCCATGCTTGTTTCTGTCTCGGCGGTACGCAACATAATCGGGAGGAAACACTTCAGTGTCGCTAATAGAATCGTCCAGCCAGGACTCAGTGCCAATGACGATACTTGGTTTAGTTAGAGCAATGACGTCAGCCAAGTCATCCACTTTATTTTTCACACTGCGACAGTTCACAATCGCGACGATAAGTTCACGCGCAGTTCTTATCTTGCGCCCAGCCGGCGACGGTGATTGCTAGGCATTCATTTCTTTTACACGCCCTTCAGTGTTATCAAAGTAGTAGCGCTTTTCATCAATAATAATCTTATCAAAACGTAACTTAAACGGCTTTTGCTGTGATTTAGCAAACTCTACCAGCTGCTTGCGTTCGTACCTAACTTTATCTGAAAAATCTTCGCCGACAGAGAAGTTACTATTTTTGAGTTTGAACCCACGGGACAGAACATGCTGTTTAACCTTAAAGGATTGGAAGTTCACAATTATCGGCCTTGTTCGTTCTGGACTAGGGCGGCCAAGCCTGTGCGCACGTTCGATGTCACTTGCTGCCACAGTCACCTCAAGTTTGTCGTTACAGAACTGAATTACTTTTGATTCTGATTGGGACCATGTTTCGTTAGGTTCATCTATAATGCCATAAAAAAGTAGATTATTTCTTCTCGACCTGTTTTCCAGGTCGTCTTGTTTAGAGCAGACCGAGGCAAGCTGAGTGGATAGCCTGGTTGACTGTGCACCGACATCCTGCATTTCATCCTTAAAGCTTTTTAGCAAGGCGATATCCGTTTCCATTGCATGGAACTTCACGTTTAGTGCTTCTATCTTCTTATCCAGTAGAACTTGGTTTTTATTTATTTCTGCTACTTGACTTAGAAGCGCTTCTTGTCCCTTATCTAATTTTGGTAATAAATCAACAGCTTTCAGCAATTTTTGAATTTGATCGTCGGTGAGGGGTCCAGGGTTAGGTTCAACGTCACCAGAGATTAGCAACATCAACTCCACAACCGTAGCACAAGGATTGGATAGCACTTTACGGCACCAAAAGCACAAGTTCTCAAGGAGACTGGGGAACGATGCCGGCTGGCGTTTCCGCGAGCAACGACCAACTTCGTAATAAACAGGACTAACCTGAAGTAGAAGAAGGCGTAAGCGTACTGCGCACGTCATGCCGGCACCGAACCCCGTCCGAAGTGTGAGTGATGCGTCCTTTTGTAGGCTGTGGTCATACGATGTACCGCTCCGTTGCCAGACGCGCCAGTCATCTTGCAGAAAAACCGCTGATGTTGGGTGCTGCGATGAAAACTGGTGGCTTTCTTCCGATCCACGCGGTTCCAAGGTTTGACGATGATACGTTGGTTCACCGGCCCATGCAACAGCAGCGATCTGAAGTAGAAGAAGGCGTAAGCGTACTGCGCACGTCATGCCGGCACCGAACCTTTCGAAGACGGACAACTGGGAAGTGCAGTAAACCGATTCGCTGCCTTCTCGTTGTGTTGTGTCACTTCCTGGGAGGGCGAGCGAAGCACAGACCGATCGAGCGGCGACTATTATAGAGCGACCCTACAAGTGGTGAAGACAACTCACATTAGTGTCGAAACGACAACGCTAAAATATGCTCTAAACACTTTTACCTATCGAGGCTCGCGATGGTCTTAAGAAAATCGCATAAAAAAGTGAAAGCCGTTTACAAATCCCTGTAACGCCGAATTGGAGAGCAGCTCTTGAGGAGGAGGAGTGAAGGGTACTGAGGGGAGGGTAGACCCCTCCTCCTTCTCCTCCTCCTCCCCTCATTTTTTAATATGCTCCGGGGAGGGGGTCACGTGACCTCGGGGGGGGGGGGGGGGGTGTCACGTGACCGGGGAGGGGGTCACGTGACCTCGGGGAGGCGTGACCTGGGGGTCACGTGACCTTGTGTCACATGGGGGTCACCTCAAGGTCACGTGACCCCCAAGGTGACCCCACGTGACAGGGGGTCACGTGACCTCAGAGGGGTCACGTGACTTGGGGGTCACGTGACCTTCCAAGGGTCACATGGGGTCATCTTGGGGTCACATGACCTTGAGATGACCTTGGGAGGGGTCACGTGACCTTAGGGGTCACGTGATCCCAAGATGACCCCACGTGACCCCAAGGTCACGTGACCTTCTGGGGGTCACCTGGGGTCACGTGACCTTGAGATGACCTTGGGAGGGGTCACGTGACCTGGAGGGGTCACGTGACCTTCAGGGTCACGGGACCTTGGGATGACCTTGGTTACGCCGACGCCGACGGCGACGGCGACGCCGACGCCGCTCAAGCCGGGAACGAGCCCCTAAGAGCTGCGCTCTAAAAATGATAAAGACAAGGACACGGCGCGCAGATGCACACGGGGACTGCTGAAATCGGGGTCGCCCCCGCTCGCCACGGCCGGACCGACAGACTGGCCAGACTGGCCGCCACATTAACACACACTCCTCCGCTTGTGCCGCCGAATGCAGCACTCTCGTGGCGCCGCCTGGCCATTGGCGGCTGGGGATTACTTTGGTTCTCGAGTACCGATCGAAGCCGTTTTAGAGCGCAGCTCTTAGGGGCCCGTTCCCGGCTTGAGCGGCGTCGGCGTCGCCGTCGCCGTCGCCGTCGGCGTCGGCGTAACCAAGGTCACCCCAAGGTCACGTGACCCCTGCCAAGGTCATCTCAAGGTCACGTGACCCCACGTGACCTCGTGATCACGTGACCCCAAGGTCACGTGACCCCTCGAGGTCACGTGACCCCTCCCAAGGTCATCTCAAGGTCACGTGACCCCAAGATGACCCCACATGACCCTTTGAAGGTCACGTGACCCCCAAGTCACGTGACCCATCTGAGGTCACGTGGCCCCTGTGAGGTCACGTGACCCCCGAGGTCACGTGGTCTCCTCCCCAAGGTCACGTGGCCCCCGAGGTCACGTGACCCCTCCCAAGGTCATCTCAAGGTCACGTGACCCCAAGGTCCCCACGTGACCCCCAGGTCACGTGACCCCTCTGAGGTCACGTGACCCCCTGAAATCACGTGGGGTCACCTTGGGGGTCACGTTACCTTGAGGTGACCCCCATGTGACACCCAAGGTCACGTGACCCCCAGGTCACGCCTCCCCGAGGTCACGTGACCCCCCGAGGTCACGTGACCCCCAAGGTCACGTGACCCCCTGAAATCACGTGGGGTCACCTTGGGGGTCACGTTACCTTGAGGTGACCCCCATGTGACACCCAAGGTCACGTGACCCCCAGGTCACGCCTCCCCGAGGTCACGTGACCCCCCTCCTCGAAGTCACGTGACCCCCCCCTTCCCGAGGTCACGTGACCCCCCCCGGAGCATATTAAAGAATGAGGGGAGGAGGAGGGGAAGGGGGGTCTACCCTCCCCTCAGTACCCTTCACTCCTCCTCCTCAAGAGCTGCGCTCCAATTCGGCGTTACAGGGATTTGTAAACGGCTTTCACTTTTTCAAAGCAGGCTCTATGTCAGTTTCCCAACTGAGTTGTTCTAGTAACGTCGGCTCCGTGACACTTTGGTGGCTGGAACGCGTCTCCGACTAGTGTGTTTACCCAGTCCAAATGAATAGTTCCTCAATGTCCGCATGATGACGTCATAGAAGTGTCATGTCATCACCGGCCGCGAGTCTGGCGGAGTCACAGCAGTGGAGGTGTGCGCGGCGGACGCGTGGTCCTCAGCAGGTCACTTCTCCAGCACAACAGACCACATAAGCTTCCGCTGTTTGGAGTTGCAACGCCACAACGACAGCGACACTCGGGCTGAATCGAGATTTTTGCCGGAACTTCTACCATCAACTCTCAAGATCGCGGCCTGCGCCAGCGTGACACTCCGGCTTTTGTGACGTCACTTGTTGCCACTTCCAGATCAGTTTCGATGGATGGGTGAAATAAAACGCTAAGCACAGCAGTCGGAGACGCGTTCCAGGCACCGTTGTTAAACTGTAGCTCCGCCGACGGTCTCGTTGGCTTGACGATGACGACGACTTATAAACGTGCCATCAACAGCTAACTATGTTTCACCGCAAGTGCGAACAAAGCCGATGCTACGAGCGAGGGTCAGGGAGCGTGAGCTCGCGTGCATAGAAGCATTGTTCACCCTCCTCTGAAATGTTTTTGTTCACACTCAAAGTAAAACGTAGTATAAATAATAAGTGGTTTCTCGCGATCCATTCGACTCAAGAAATCCAACACAGAAACATATTCAACTCTTCGAAAAATTCAGTATTTTTCAAGCGACCCAACGAGCGAAGATACCAATGTGTAGTTAAAAAAGAAATTCCAAAGTGAATGCGGTTCACCTGAAAACAAGTCTCAGTATTTTAATAGGGCCATCAGTTACAGATGTGTGATTTGTTACGTGGCACAACTCGCGCATCAGAAGACAAAAGTCGGGCTTGCCTGCCCAAACTCGTAACCTGAGAGTGTGGAGCATAGAACTGCGAGCTACTGATGGCGCAAGCCAGTCGCCGAAGTCCCGGAATATACATCGACGAGTATTCGGGCGTTGGTGTCTTCCTTCACTACGGGGATACTACACTGGCACCGAGGATTCGAGAGCTAACGTCGCTTAGAACCTCCGACCACGAGCTATGTGTACTCAAGGCAAAATGAAAGCCTTTTCAGCCAATTTATGGGCATCATGGATTGAACGACTTGGCTTCTACTTCATGGCGAATGGCTTCACAGCCATGGACAAGAAGGAAGCGCTTCTACTCACGCTGTGCGGTCCCGAAACTTACGAGATTGTACGAGCGTTTGTGGCACCCAGGTGACCTGATGACGTCGGGTTCCAAGAACTCGAGACAAACCTCGGCACACACTTCGATCCTCGACCTTCAGAGCTCTATAGCAGGTGCCAGTTTCAGCGGCGAGACCAACCACCGGACGAGACGATCAACAGCTAGGTTGCGGCACTCAAAGAGCTAGCTGGCTGGTGACTCCAATTTCGGAATCATGGCTTCCCCAAACCACTCGTGTGATATTGGCGACGGCGCAACAACCGCAGCAACCAGCGTTGGAAGAGGCATCTGGAGCAGTGGTTTCGGCTGGACAACTTTCGACGCCACAACGAGACATTAAACTGCCATTGAACGTGATGTTGCGTTGCTCGTATTTTTGCGTCCTCCGCGACGAGGTTCTGCAGCAAGGCGTGTTCACTGAAAAACAAACGTTCTCAAGCTCCTTAGGTATCGCCATCCGAGCGGAGAGTGCCTTAAAACAACAACGAAATATCAAGAACAAGAAGGACCTCCATATTAACAAGACTGTTGCAGCAAAGATACTGCGTCACGCAAGAAACATTAGTGCTATTCATGTACAGGTCGGCATGACACACAGGGATGCCAATTGAAATACAGTGTGTAGCTACTTCAGAAAATTATGGACGCATCGAGATGGCATGGATTGCAAAGAAAAACAACAAGGCATAACAGGCTACAGAAAAGGTAATCACAATGTGTCAGACGCTGAAGTGTTGAGCCAGCCAACGTGCTCTTCTAGAAGTTCCTGCTACGAACTGAACAAGCTCTAAATGCGTGGAGCCTCTCCAAAGTTCCATGTTTCCTTTCAGATTGAGGGTAAACCCCTTCAGTCTGAGGTCGATTCTGGCATTTCACTGATCCGCGTAGAAACCTTTCCTTCAACCTGGCCCAAGAATCCACCAAAGCTCCCTAAAAACGACTTGGAACTCTAGACTTGGGGGGACGAATGCCCGAAACTTCTTCGATCACTTCAAGCACGTGCACCTTCAAGTCGAAAAATTACCTCCTGCCACTTCTGTTGATGAAAGGATCTGGCTGCAGCGATTTGGGAAGAGCTTGGTTTGGACGCGCTACACATCTGAGTGCAAGGAATCAAAAAGTGGTACATCAGACAGCTCCACCAGAAATTGAGGAAGAGCTTCAACGACACCCCAACGTGTCCCAGGACGACATCTCTGGATGCACAGTACCCACAGTGCCATTGGAGCTCGAGGAAAGAGCGCAACCCAAGTTATGCAAGGTTAGCCCGGGTCCTTTAGCGCTTCAATCAGCTAGGACAGACGAGCTTCAACAGCCGCTGAATCAAAGATTAACTGAGCCAGTAAAACACTCTGCATGGGTTACGCGGCTAGTGCTCGTCTGAAAGAAGTGCGGAACCATCCAAATCTGTGGAAACTAAAGGAACACGGTAAACGCCGCATCAGAAATAAGACTGTTATTCGTTACCCACAGCAGGAGGCGGACTGTCAAACCTGAGAGGCGCAACTATCTTCTCTGCGCTTGACTTGTGCCAAACTTACCAGCGGCTGAAGACAATGGATGAGACGGCAGCAGTACTCAGAATCAACAGGATAAAAGGACTGTACAGGGTGACGCGAAATCCGTTCGGAATCTCAGCAGCACCCGTGTTTTTTCAGCGGATGATGGAGACGACACTTGCTGCCATAGACGTAAGAACTGTCTACGTTACTGACCTAATCATCGGTGAAGTGACCAAGAAACAACACGCTGAACTATTATAACAAGTACAGGGTGTCAAAAAAAATATAGTTTTTTTTTATTGCAAAACTAAAGTAGGCATCGCCGAACGATCATTTTCGGCCCAAAGGTAGCGCTGTCGCAAATTCGTTATGATCAACATCGGTATAGATCCTTTTCAGAAAGCAAGACTTCCTTTCAGGCTAACTTCTGCTGCAGCCTTATTCCAGCACGAAATGAATATTTTCTAGGCTTACCAAGCATAGCTGTTTACTTTGATGGCATCATTTTCACAAGTGTTGATGTCCAGGAACAGTTCAAGGCCCTCAAGAGCGTCCTTCAGCGAATTCAAGATGTTGACCTTAAGGTGAAGCTCGGAAAATGCGAGTTTTTGGCACATCAAGTGGATTATATGAGTTACGTCATCAACGTGCAAGGACTGGCTCCAAACCCAAAGAAATAAGATGCCATCGTCAACGCCCCTGCTCGTCGAAACGTGGGAGAGCTTCAGATGCATTGGCGCAATCAACTTCTAGAAACGCTTCTACTTGACATTTTGTCGACACATCGTCACTTGCATCTGCTGCTGATGTAGGGGGAGAGGTAGACCTCGCCGGGGAAACAAGAGCAAGCTTTTCGTGAAAGCAAAGAACTCTTGTCAAATGCACGTGTTCTTATATATTACGTCTTCAAGAAGGAACTTCCACTCAGGTGCCTAGCTTCGCCTTAGTGTGTTGGTACTTTTCTAGCACCCATCGGAACGACCAGTGGCATTCGCATCACGGTGGTTAATTCTGGCAGAAAAAAATACAGCAGAGTTGACAATGAGACACTTGCTTTCATTTTCGGCGTAAACAAGGTTCACCACACTCTTAGAAAAAAGGGTATGGATAGTCCTCCCTTACGGGAGGAACGGTCTTGTAACCTATGTTCCTTTAGAAAGGGAGAAACTTTCGTCCCTGAAGCAGGGGAGCAAAGTTCCTCCGTCGCTTGCATCTCATTATGGCGGCCCCGAATCGAGCGAATCGAGCCCAATAAGGCTTGACGAGGACGCTACGTCTCTTGTACGGGACGAGAGCAACAGCAAATGAAAGCGTAACACGAGCTTTCCGCAAACTGTGTTTATTTCCGAAGCCAGATTCCCCCCGCAGGTACAGAAACTTGCGTTTCGAAAGCAGTTACTCAGTCTTCTCGTCGACAGCACTGCGATGTTAAACGGAGACAACCGATACCCAGTTACTTCGCGCACTTTGCGCCTTACCTTTGGTGTTCCTCGAGTCACAATTCCTTCGTCAACCGCACATCATGGAGAAGGGCAAACTCAATCCGCGAATCTAAAAGCCGCTCTCGAAAGAACGAACTCGAAGCCGCTGTTTATCGCGTAGCGTGAAAGAAGGTTAAATAGCTAGCCACCAGATGGCGGGGTCAAGCAGAGTAATTGCAAGTAGCTAGGCTAGATGGCGCTAGGTACCGCGAATTCATGTTTTACAAAAACTAATTTGGTTCTCTAAGGGCACTACTGCGCTTCGGGATCCTCTACTATACACACATTACGCTGATTACAAGCATCAGGTGAACATACATTGAGCACATACACAGCGCACACAAATATCAATACAACGGAACACCACACTAACCCGAACACTACACCCGTGTTCTGCGTTTCCGTCTTTTATACTGGTCGTTTTGAACGTACCGAGCTTTTCGGTGACTCCCTAAGCAATAAAAAATATACCCAGCATGTTGATCTTTTCCCAGCAATGTCATACCTCTGAGAGTATTTTGAATGGCTCAGGGGATGAATCTCTTATTAAAAAGTAAACGCTCGATCGTGCCGTAATTATTTGAAAGCTAACAAATCAAGCCGCTCCAATGCGGTTCGAAGCCATGAGTTTGTTCCCCCACACGGCACGTCGTAGCCTCTATTTCTACTGGTTTTTCTATTTGTGCTGTTCGCGCAAAGCTGCAATTGCCGTCTTGAATTAATCTCTGTAGAGCGGATATTCACTCAGCTGGAAGTGATGCTTCACGGGCTAAAAAATCGCTTTTCGATCAACTTGAATGCAGTCAAAGCCGCGACTTGCGGCAGGTGTTAAGTGTATGGAGCTACGCCGTGGCGAGCCCGAAAACGTCTAGCGCTCATCCCAGCACGCCGCGGAGGGCAGTTTCTCCAGGAACCGTAGTATATTTAAACAGCAAAATAAAGGGTAGCTTTTTTTTCGATTTTACCTACTATTGTTTTTTAATGCCGAAATTCCATACTGTAAATATACGTACTTTCCGTCACGATTTCGTACTGTTCAGTCCTTGCCCCAGGGCGCAATCGCACTCGGAGACGAGACAGTTCCCACAGTCACATTGGCCACCGTACGATAGGAGCTTTTACTGTTCAGACCAGCGTTCCAACATGACTATCCGCACGTTGATCGATTGCACGTAATCCCTGAAGTGGTATTAAACTTTTTAATGTAAAGCGGAATATCAACCTGCAACACCCCGCCCCCTCCGATCACGGCCCAACCAGCGGCATCAATGCCCAACAGTTTACGATCTCATCTTCTTATTACACCACTGATACGCGAACACACGGTGACATCGGCGATAATTCCAGTCTTCTGTTCACGACCCACAACACTTCCATCACGATGTTGCAGCTATGTTGCTGACACGCACAAACACAGAACCACGCTGAACGCCGGTTGCACTCGGCATCGGAAAACAGAACCGAACTCAGGGGGGAAGGCACCCAGGCAGCCGGCAGCAAAACCTGCCTGTGTTGGACGCAGTTCCTGCGGTTTCCATAACGTCGAAAACGTCGACACAGTTCCGCGTGGTTTCGCTACTGTAGTGACTGCAGTGCTGTAGTTCCGTACCGCGCGAGTCCCGGAATTCGGAGACGGCCATCGCCCAGTGTACGTGGTGCTGCTGCCACTGCTCCGGAACTTCGCTGTTTCTAGCGGCTTCGTTTGCTCGTTTTATAAAATTAGTGATAAAAAAAGTGAAAGCCGCTTACAACTCCCTGTAACGCCGAATTAGAGCGCAGCTCTTGAGGAGGAGGAGGGAAGGGTACTGGGGGGGGGGTTCAACTAACCAGGGGGGGGGTCACGTGACCTTGGAGGTCACGTGACCCCCAATGCCGATGATGTCATCACTGACGTCACTGATGACGTCATCAGTGACGATGACGATGCGGATACCGATGACGTCATTAGTGACGTCACTGATGACTTCACCAGTGATAATGACGATGACGATGCGAATGTCGGTGACGTCATCAGTGACGTCACTGATGACGTCATCAGTGATGACGATGACGATGCGGATGTCGGTAACGTCATCAGTGATGATGACGATGACGATGCGAATGCCGGTGACGTCATCAGTGATGATGACGATGACGATGTGGATGCCGGTGACGTCATCAGTGACTTCACTAATGACGTTATCAGTGATGATGACGATGACGATGTGGATGCCGGTGACGTCATCAGTGACGATGACGTCATCAGGGGGTCACGCGAGATCGGCGGGGGTCACGTGACCCCCGAGGTCACGTGACCTCAGGGGAGTCACGTGACTTCGGGGGGTCACGTGCCCACCCCACGAGGTCACGTGACCCCGGTGGGGGCTTGCGCGGTGCATTATGGGACATTTCCCATAATGCACCGCGCGGTTACGCCGACGGCGACGGCGACGCCGACGCCGCTCATGCCGGAAACGGGCGCCTAAGAGCTGCGGACGCCTAAGAGCTGCGCTCTAAAACGTCAATGCAACCGAAATGTTCTGCACGTTTAGAATAGAAGACGGAATTACAGGCGGCCTTCGCTGCCGCTGAAGCTCAAGCAACCCAACAGCTATTTATTAAACAAAGTGCGCGACCTGCTTGAAAAACGAAACCGAAAGAAGATGAGTCGGGAGGACGAAAGCTTTCTCCCGTCTGCCTGGAGAAGGAGAAAAACGTTTCGTTCCTCCCCTTTTCTCGTGTCCGCTTAAGGGCGCGTCGGTAGAAGGGAGGAAGTCGCGCCGCTGCTACTTTTTAGAGCGCAGCTCTTAGGGGCCCGTTCCCGGCTTGAGCGGCGTCGGCGTAACCAAGGTCACCCCAAGGTCACGCCCCCCCAAGGTCATCCCAAGGTCACGTTGTCCCCAAGGTCACCCCAAGGTCACGTGACACCCAAAGTCACGTGACCCCCCCCCGAGGTAACGTGACCTCCCCGATGACGTCATCGTCACTGATGACGTAACCGGCATCCACATCGTCATCATCACTGATGACGTCACCGGCATCCGCATCGTCATCATCACGAATGACGTCATCAGTGACGTCACTGATGACATCATCGGCATCGTCACGTGACCCCCCAAGGTCACGTGACCCCCCCCAGGCCACTTCACCCCCCAGTACCCTTCCCTCCTCCTCCTCAAGAGCTGCGCTCTAATTCGGTGTTACAGGGAGTTGTAAACGGCTTTCTTTTTTTTTCCTCCATTTTTTCTTAGAGTGCAGTACTTGTGGGGGAGGCCATTCACAGCAGTGACCGACCACAAGCCGTTGCTCGGACTGCTGAACTTCGAACTAAGAGTGCTAAGTCAAGAGCCTCCCCTAGCCACAAGGTAGGCGGTTACCCTTTGATGTTAAACGTTTAAGCTCATTTACAGACCAAAACGAAGGCTTGGAAACTCCGACGGCTTCAGCTAAGTGCCCCTCCCCACAGGCAGCGTGCCTGATTTTACGCTAGCCGACCTATTCATGCTGGAACAGGGATCCCCTGAAGTACCATTACCAGCTGTAGTTCATTGAAAGATAATTAGAGATCCTCTGCTCTCTCAGTTTGTACAGGTTGATCACACCGGAACTCCTATACCTATGAGAGGAGACTGGGATCCTTTATATGCTAGAAAAAACAAACTCAGTTTACACGAGGGATGCCTTTTGTGGGGATCACGTGCAGCATGATGCTCTACAGTCAAGTGTTACTGAACGGCTACATGCTGGACATTCTGGAGTGGAAAAAAACAAGGTGATCATCAGACGCCATGTTATGAAGTCGCCGACGGGCCGACGCTCGCGGCCTCGAAAGTCCAAAGCGACCGAGAACCACCGTTCGCGGGCAGCCCGAAATATAAACATCCGTTCTCCCACTTCGCACGTAACCTGAGCGCCCCGTACCAGAGGCATCTTTCCTTTATGTCGTATTATCTATAATAAACGAGACGTCAGTCTTCAGCCTGACTCCGGCACGAAAGGTTGTCTGTGTGTTCTCTTCGCGAAAGAACGTAAGACGAAACATTGTGTCAGAAGTGGGATCGCTCCGCGAGTCTACTAATAATTAGCAAAGCGCAGGATCGACTACAACCGAATAAACAATGGACAAGCCCTCAACTTCTGCCGACAACGGTGCCACGCAACAACCGGTAACAGCAATTTTTCGCATCTCGCCACCCCAGGCCTTCAGTTTTACAACACCTAACGAATGGCCGGCGTGAAAGAAGAGATTCAGGCACTTCCACAGTGCATCAGGACTGGCATCTCAGCCATCATCCCACCAAGTCGACGCTCTCATCTACATCATGGGACCACAAGCTGAAGAAGTGTCACAGACCTTCAACCTGTCCGACATCGAGGCTCAAGACTTCGACAAGGTGATGGAGAACTTCGAACGTTACCTCATTCCCCGTCGAAACGTAGTGTACGAGAGAGCCATGTTCAACACAAGATTGCAACTGGAGACGGAAACCGTCGAGGAGTACGTCACTGCTGTCCATGGATCATCCACTGCGTGCAACTCTGTACCACTGACGGAAGAATTGATCCGCGACAGGCTGATTGTTGGTCTTCGGGACAGCAAAACTTCGGAAAAACTTCAACTGGATCCTGATCTGGGCCTGCAGAAGGCCATCGCTGCTGCGCGACAATTGGAAGTGATTAAGAAGCAACAAGTGGAACTCCGACCGAAAAAGAAAAGGATGCCAACGTTGATCTATAGCGGCCAAAATTAGACAGCATCAGGATATGCTCAGCGAGGAGCTGAACGTTCAAATGTTCGAGCTCCTACTAAGAGGACCGGGGCACCCAAACGAAAAGGAAAACCTTGCCGTTGTTGTGGTCGAGAAGCTCACTTGAGGAGCGTGTGTCCGGTAAAAAACGCAGGCTGCAACAGGTGTAAGAAAAAGGGATATTTTGCAACAGTCTGCAAACCTTCAACTACCGTGAACTCCCTCGTACATGAACAAGGATTCCTAGGAGCTGGGGCTTCTCCTCAAACAGCAAAATGGGACGTCGAAATACTCCTCTACAAAACTCCTGTTTTTTTCCGAATAGACACTGGAGCAGATGAAACGGTGTTACCAGCTGCCATCTTTCAAAGGGTCTTTGCAAAGTGCCACAAGCTCTCCGAGCCCCAACGCCGACTTCATGGTACAGACAGACACCCCTCAAAGTCATGGGATATGCTTGGATGAAGCTCAACTGCTGTGGGCAACAAGCACTCGAAGAAGTTTACAGCGTGAAAGGACTTCGCAAGCCTCTCTTGGGTAAGTTAGCTATCGAAAATTTTCGGCTTGGTCCTCACATCTCCATGACTGCGAACAAAGCTTGCGAACCGAAGAAAAAGTTCTCTCACCTGTTTCAAGGACTCGGATCTCTTGATGGTGCTCACGTTCTCAAGCGGAAAGCTAACGCGACGCCGTTTGCTATCGCTTCACCGAGAAGAGTACCGCTTTCGCTGCATCGTGATACACAGAAAGAGCTAGAAAGCATGCAATCGCAAGGTGTTATCTCTCCAGTAGAAGAAGCTATTGAATGGTGCGCTCCGATGGCCATCGTCCCAAACCCGTCTGGCAACATTCGCGTTTGTGTTGATCTCACCCAACTAAACAAGCACATTCAGCGCGAATATCACCCCATCCCATCATTGGAGGATATGCTGGGAAGGCTAGCGGAAGCAGAGGTCTTCTCAAAACTGGACGCGAATTTTGGGTTCTGGCAGATCCCTTTAGAAGAGAAGTCATGACTCCTGACGACATTCATCTCTCCGTTTGGAAGATTTTGTCTTAATCGCCTACCATTGGGACTAACGTTATCTACGAAACACTGCCAGCGACGTATTACACAACTTCTGCAAGGAATAGAAGGAGTACTTTGCCACATGGAGGATGTCTTGATATGGGCGTCATCGTCCGAGCAGCACGAGCAACATCTGCGAGAGGTCCTCAGGTGACTCTTATCAGCAGGAGTCACGCTGAACGAGGAAAAATGAGTCTTTCGAGTGACAAGTATCAAGTTCCTAGGTCATCTAGTAAAGTGTGATGGTGTCCGTCCAGACGAGACAATCGTCAACGCAATGAAACAGATGCCCATACCAACTTCAAAGCAAGAAGTCAAGCGCATCATGGGTATGGCGACATACCTAGGACGATTCGTGCCACACCTGTCTGACCTACTGGATTTATTATCGTCACTGCTTAGTTCAAAGGTAGACTTCGTGTGGGATCATCCTCGGCAGAACTCCTTCACAAAGTGGAAGGAAATCCTCTCAACCTGCACCGTTCTCGGATTTTACGACCGCAACAAACGATCGATTGGGCAGATGCTTCATCCTACAGCCTGGCAGCAGTGCTGCGTCAAGAGCAGGAGGATGGATCATATCGTGTCATCGGCTATGCGTCCAGAACACTCACCGAAATCGAGAAGAGGTACACCCAAATCGAAAAAAAGAAGGTTTGGCACTCACGTGGGCATACGTAAAATTCCGAGATTACATCGTGGGAACGCACTTTGTACTGGAAACCGACCGCAAACCTCTCATTCCTCTGTTCGGATAAAATTCACTGGAGGACCTAACCCCACGTCTTCAGAGACTGCGCATGCGTCTAATGCGCTACTCATTCGAAGTTGTCTACGTTCCGGGCAAAGAACTCCAAGCAGCTGACTTGTTGTCAAGGAGCCCTCTGCCACAGCGGCAAGACAAATAGATGCAGAAAGAAATCGATTGCTTCATTTGACACATAGAAACGTCCCTACCCGCAACGCAAACGAGTCAACAATGGATAACGGCAGAACAAAAAAAAAGACCATGTTTGACAGTCTCGCCAGCTACAGCCATAAAGGTTAACCAAATCGTCGAGATTTTGGAACAGACCTCAAAGAGTACTACAAGTACCGTCATCACATTGCCGTGCAAAACAGCCTTCTCATGAATGGTTCCAGAACATTGGTACCAGAATCCTGCCGTCCGCATATCCTGCAACAACTTCATGAAGGACACATGGGCATAGGAAAATGCAAGGCACGGGCAAATGTATCAGTGTGGTGGCCAAGGACAAACGATCATATCGAGCGCCTGGTCAAGAACTGCGAGAAGTGCATTAAAACTGGCTAGAACAGAAACCTTCCCCTCATCCCGTCAGAGTTTCCTAGTCAACCGCGGGAGAGAGCGGCGATGGACCTCTTCTTTATTCACGGAAAATGGTGGCTGGTCGTCGTCGACTACTACTCTCGCTACCCTGAAATCGCCCGACTGGAAAGCCTCACCGCAGCGTGCGTAATAATGCACTGCAAATCGATATTTGCGAGGCATGGCATCCCAGAAGTCGTGCTGTCTGATAATGGTCCTCAGTTTGCCGGAACCACAGGTTCAGCATTCTCAAAGTTCTCACAGACCTACGGATTTAAGCACATCACATCAAGCCCTCGCTACGCGTAGAGCAATGGGATGCCGGAAGCTGCGGTAAAGAACATAAAAAGATCGCTCTGCAAAACGGAAGATCCGTACGAGACTCATGATCTAGAGTTCAACGCCTCTGCCCAACGGATACAGTCCGACAGAACTTCTCACGGGGAGAAGGATGCGTACAACCGTACTAATCGCCACTCAGCTCCAGGAACCTAAGCTACCCGACCAAAAAGAACTGCGTCGCTATGAGCAAGAAAACAGGAACCGACAAAAGCAATATTTCGACCGGCGACACGGAGTGCGTCAACTAGATCCACTCGGCTCTGGAGAGAGAGTTTGGGTCATTGACCTAAAACGAACCGAAGGTGTTCAGAACAAGGCCCATAAGCCACAATCTTACTGAATAACGTCCGAGGGTCAAGATATCCGAAGAAATCGCACGCCTTTAATTCCTTTCCCCGGTCAACAAGATAAACAGTGCATCGAAGAGTCCGCCGAAACAACCACGAGGCCCAAGGAAACGTGTGCCAACACCTCCCATAAACATACGTGGCACGGCCGATGTGTAAAAGAGCCAGACCGTTTCGGCACATCTTCGAAGCTCCCTTAGGAAGAGGGGTGTAATGGAGTGGCCGACGGGCCGACGCTCGCTAGCTCCAAAGTCCAAAGCGACCGAGAACCACCGTTCGCGCGCAGCCCGAGATATAAACACCCGTTCCCCCGCTTCGCGCGTAACCTGAGCGCCCCGTACCAGAGGCGTCTTTCTTTCATTTCGTTTTACCTATAATAAACGAGACGTCAGTCTTCAGCCTGACACTGGCGTGAAAGGTTGTCTGTGTGTTCTCTTCGCCAAGGAACGTAAAACGAAACAGCCATGTCCAGCAGCCTGGAATCTACAATGCCATTACCAACCAAGTGAGAGACTGCACTGCTTCTCAAGCTTACACACAAGTCTACTCGTTGCGTGCCCATCATGACCTGGTCTTTTTCTGAAAAGCACCGATCCAGGGCTTTTTAGTGGAGCTCTTCTTATGGCACTACTTTCTAGTTATGACAGACGCTTTCTCCAAGTGTGTGAAAATACATCCGATTCCACCACACTCGGCAAACGCCATCATCTCTGCGATCAGGATCGCTTTTGCACAGCATGTCCAACCTGACCTTATCATTTCTTAAAACGGGCCAGCATTTATTAGCAGCAAATACGCCGAACTCTTGCAGCGGTATGGCATTCGCCGCATGCTAGCGCCACCATAACACCCCGCTTCTAATGGAGCAGCAGAACTAGCGGTTCAAACTATAAATGACATACTCAAGAAGAGTTCACCTGGTTAATTCAAGACTCAGGTGGCAAGAGTTTTGTTTCAATACCGATGACGTCAAATGATGTAACGGGTCGTGCACCATACAAGTTGCTCATGGGCAGAAAAATAAAAACGCCATTAGACGGAATTCGCTCCAGCCTTCGGGCTAACATTCAACTAAATCAACTGAAGCAAAACCTGCACGCTGACCAAGGTTGCCGCCGTGCTCTACAGCTCGATTCTGGTCACACCATTACTTGCCCAGAACTTCAGACCCGGGCCGCCTTACATGCCTGCTTCAGTTTCAGTCCCAGTGAGGGCATCCTTATCCGAGGTTACCCTTGAGAATGGAACGTCCTGGTATAGACGCAGAGATCGCCTTCGACTAAACTTCATACATCAATCCCATTATCCAGTGATTATTTCTCAAGAGCATCTCGAGCTGACGCAGCCGATGAAAACCACCACGCATAGTGAGGCACAGCCTGAGCAGCGGCCGACACCGACCATGGGAACTTGCTCATCACCTACCCCTGCCCTGGTCGAGGGAAATCCCGTTGTCTTAAGGAGCAGCACCACCCAAAGCGACCTGTTGACTGGTGTTCTCCAGAACAATAAAAAAGGATTACGCCACCAAGAGGGGAGGAGCGTTAACCGCCTGCTAGCGCCACCTGCACCACCTACTAATATGGTGCAGGAAGGACGGATATGGGTAATTTTGGGGATATTAAAATTCAGTGTGTTGTGCACTGTCATCTAGTTCGGATGTCTTTTCTTCGCGCTCCGCACTCGTATCATTTATGTCCCTCTTTGACGGTCTGCAGGATATCACAGCTGCCCTCTCCTTTGGAGACTCAGCTGTCCTCCTGCACACTGCTGTTTTCTTTCAATTAACGTTCAGCAAAAACGTCACCATCTTTAACTCTTAAAAAAGGCACCCCCCACAAAAAAAAAAAATGTCAACCCCTGAATATTTGAACTTCAGATATCTCTAACAATCGCTTCCTCAAAAAAAAAAAAAAAAAAAATCAATCCGACGGTGAATACTTTTTCAACAAGTCCGAGCGTGCGAGATACTGTAGTTATACGAAAACATTACTAGTCATAATCTTCCGTATTATCTAGTCACTTACAGCAACGGAAATTCTTATCGCAGTTGATTTTAGAGAAGCTTCAACCAGTTACTGCGTTGTTTCGACGATTCGGTGTTTGAACTTTTCTGTTTACTGTCCCTCCATCTCCGCTTATAAGGGCAACGAAGATCATTACTGGGGGCTCGTGAAATAACACTAGTTTAGTGCATCGTAAGAGAAACGCTTCACTGCAGCAATACGAGCAATGGTTCTTCTCAACGACACAGCAAGAACGCCTGCGCAACCGTTGTCAAGGACATATTGGCCCCAGGGTGACCCGAGCGGGAACAAAAATATATCAGCGATCATTTTTGGACAACTTTTAGAGTGTCATGAAGACTCCGCCGTGCCTACTGAACAATTTACATCCGCGCATGCTTTGCAGTATATCGCGAAACAGCAAAGGTTGAACTGAGAAGCTTCTGACTGTTTGGTTACATTCAAACTCCGATCAGAGGGTAGCCTTTTAGTATCCAGATTTTTGCGTGTTTATAAATCTTTACACCTTGACCTCTTCGAGTTCTTATTTTAAGAGTTTGCTTGTTTATTCGGGGCTTTTATAGGCGATGTTAAAGGTCTCAAAAGCCTGCGTATGAGCGCGAAATTTGTATTACGCGCAAAGTTTCGACCACATAAAAAATAAAAAAAGCCGCAGGAGATATAGACGTCAATATAGGGGCAGATTTCGGAGAGACCAGCAAAATCGCTCGCCCTTGCGACGGACATAAAACAGCACGTAAACCTGTCGAGGCGGCGACTCCAGGCCATAAACTATGCAGATCCCGGAGTCTACTGATTTAAAAACATTTGCGGCGATGTAAACCTATACTATATGCTCACGTGAGCGCTTGTCAGTTTAACTTCTTAACGATCGCCCAGGCTGCTTCCTTCAAATTACGACTTCTATTAGTATTTGAAATGTTTGTGTTCCGTGTCACACACTACACGGATCGGAATATTATGCATTCCTTTAACTCTCATAGTCTCTGTTTTATATTACTGCGGGGTATTGCTTTTATAATTAATTAAGTTGCGTTCATTCTGGTGACGTTGAGTTGAGTTGAGAAACCGTCTTTATTTATTGTAATGAATGGCTGCTCTGGCTTTACAGCATCTGCAGCGGCAAAAAAGAAAAAGTACCCCACTGGTTTAACGTTCAAACATATGAAAAAAAAAAATAAAAACTAGCGCAAATAAAGGCTGTTGCCTTTGGAGGTGCGATATTCGCCTCGCAGTTCGAAGCTGTATTCGAAATATTTCGTACTCGAAATAATTGTAAAAGTTGCACAACCCCAGTGAGAATTATGCTCCTGGTTGTTTAGAAAATTGATAGCTACATAGAGCATCAGTGTCTATTTACATCACCAAAACCGGACGCGTTTCTGTTGATGTAACGAGCTCATGGCATAGACACTGCTACAACGGCATTTTGTTATCGGCTATCTTTTTTTCAGAGAGCGTGTGTAGTGTGCATTGGATACTATAACACACTTAGGTACACAACAGGTTGTTAACGCTGTGATGTACGTCAGTGGTAACACTTCCGGCTCGCACGCAGCGGAGCCAGGTTCGATTCCCGTGGGCGGCCGGCGATCATTTCCAAGCATTTGGCAACGTCAAAGACAAACGCCCTACAGCATCAACTGTAGCATCAACTACATCATCAAATACAGCATTAAGAAGAGCATCAACTACAGCATGAACTACAGCATCAACTACAGCATTAAGTATGGACGCTATCGCTGTAAAAAAAATAAAATGGCGCATTTCTTTTTTTTTTTAATTGTTCATAAAATTATGAAAAATTAGTCCCGAAGCAGCTCTGCAGCTCTGTAGACTGCAGAGCTGCTTCGGGCAGAGGATCTTTCTTCACTTCTAAAAGGAACAAGATGAAAATCAATAGTCTAAAAATAAGCGTAACCAGGGGCCCAAGTCAGATAGACGTGCGGTGCAATCGTTGGGACTGTTGTTTGCCTTTCAAATAACCTTCGTGCCTCGCCTTGTCACGGGGCAGTTGGGCTGTCGCGGCAGGTTTTAGGAAATCTAAAACGTGGCTTCCAACGAAAGTGACGACAGCTTTATCGCCAGATCCGTCTGGGCGCCATCTGCTCGCATTTTCTTGCCTTCTTTATGATATTGACGTTATGCTTGTGCATGTCGTGTTTTGAAGGACTCTGAGTCTTAGTTTGAAGGCCCAGACAGATGTCCCAGAAGATTACCTGCCTTACATTGAATGAGCTAGATTGGAAACTATTGACAGTACAACACATCTTGTTTTTTGTTTGTTTGTTTTTCTTTTAAAGTCATACCGTATATTCTGGTCTTTGTAGTATGAGGACAGAACAATTTTATTTTTGTAGCTTCAGAAATCACCACCTGATGTCGCGTCATAAGTTCGTGACACTGAATTTCTTCTCCGTAGACGCTGGAGCGCTTTTACAGTCACTTCATTTTATTTTTATGTAGACGCAATAATATAAAATTTTAACACTATTACATTTTTTTCTTGGATCTGTATATGGCTGACTTCACACGGCACCGCCTTACAATGGTTTTGACACCCGAGCCTGTAAGAATAAGCGGCGAGTTGTCAGCCCGAGTTCTTGTCGTCGTCGCATTCGACGGCTAGAAATGTCTCTTGTTTGAGACGATGGCTTTAGAAAGCAGGCCGTTCTTTCTTGGCTTGTTTGTTTGGGCTTTTTTTTTTAAACGCCCATGAAAACCAGGTGTGTTCAGGAAAGTTTCGCTTTGCCATTCGATGTCGTGTTTTTACCAACCTACAACTAAAAATACCGCCAGTAAAAGAAATGCGGAAAAAAAATTGTTTGATGTGATGTTTTCGAATTTTCTGATTAAAAATGGTTTATTTTACCAGGGCTGAACGACCGATACACTTTGGTTTTTATGACGTGTTTCGCGCGTTCGTGATTTCAGGAGCGCGAGCTAATCAATGTAAGATTATTTCTGAAACCATGAGGATCAAAATCACAACGTTCGAACCTTCAGCGCGAGCGCTCACATTACACGTTGCCGAAAGGCCTGACGGTGACTACCAAGTTTCTGGAGACCAGTTCACGTCCGCGAACCGGTTACCAGAAGCTCGTCAGTCGCTGCCAGACAGATGATTTTCCGGAGTAAATTAGGTCAAGAAAACAATGCCCGTTTCGCCGCTTTCCAAAATCTCAAAGTGAGCGTGACATTTTTACCCTGAGAAAATGTAAATGTATGCAGGTGTGTACTGTCGGCCATTTGCCACTGTAAGGATTGTTGTCGCTCCTTTAGCTTGTACATTTGGCCGACCACTCTCGACTCTAAGAATACCATTATACAACCTAGTTTCACAATTCCGCCCGCGGTCGGTAGACGATAAAAAAAATATTCTTGCAGTCGGAAAAAAAAAGAGGAACTGCGAAAGCAGCGATATCTAACTGTGTTGTATTTACAATTTGAGATGCTTCTCAATGTCCTTCAATAAGCGGAACAAACTCCAGTTTATTAAGAATAACTTAGGGCTAGAATATTTATGTCACAATCGGAAGGCCAGCGCGGGGCACAAATAGAGCACGAGTGCTGCGCGAGCATTTGGCTGAAGCTTGTGACCTCACTGACTGAGCACAAGGCACAGCCTAATTCTGACGCACCGCTCGTGTCCATTTTTGTTGCGCCCCACTGGTCTCTGGTAGGTGACGTTGAAAGTCTAATAACACGGCCTTGCCATCTAGGAGGTGTTGGTAGTCTCCACAGCTCTCAAAATAAAATTAAACAAACAAAGAGGAAAGGGAGAAAGAGAAATCAAATGATGTCGTCAAGATATTCTGGCATTGTTAAATCGTCGCAGGATTCTCGTAACCAGAAAGTGCCGTAAGATGATAAAAATGGGGCTATGATTCTAAACGATCTGGTAGAGATATCGGTAAGGACACACACATAAAAAAGGAAGGAAATAGCACTACATTTGAAACCGTCACAGCAGTCAGCAATCAACTGGAAATTATGACATAAAGTTCCGCAATGCCCTTGCTAAAAAATGCAGCGCATATATATTAAAAGGAATTACACCCTTCAAGTTGTAAATTAACTAATTATAGTGATAACACCTTCAGAGTGTTACAAGAACACCCGTAAGAAGCTTACGAACGCCAACAAAATAGGAAACTGACGATCTGAGTAGCCACGAATATATATATATATATATATATATAATGGGTGAAGATTGACAAGTGCAGCCGTAGTCTTCACTCATTCCCATTATATATACGGTGCAGCCTGTGCCTATGGAGAGGAGTGGTTCCCTAGATACCTTGGAAGACGGGCCCTTTCCGACATTTGCAAGCTGAGATGACGTGCCTCGTCACTGCCGCGTGTCGGAAATAGCGCTGGCCTTAAATCAGCAACGGTTGTCGTCTACCAAGTTAAGCGAATTCGAAACTAAAGAGTACACAGAGCTGGTCAGAAATTGAGTCCGCCAAAACCAGTGGCCGGGATGGTCTAATTTGTTAAGGCGTCGGTGGATCCAGTGGATCGGTTAAGGCGTCGCCCCGGACAGGCGAAGGTTGCGGGTTCGATCCCCACTCCTGGCCCAATTTTTCGCCAGCTCTTTTCTCTTTCTTTTTCCTTAACTTTAATGCAATAAATTCAATAATAACCTTCTCCCCTCTTCGTTCACGGAGTGGGCACGGGAGCTTGGTCACGACCGTCACGGCTGATACCACGATGTTTTACTTGTTACAGCTCCCGCTTCTGTGCATCTTTCTCGGCTTCCCATCGCCGTCCACCGCAGTCCACAACACCACGGATTGCTACAGTGTCATCTCGACATGTGCTAGTCATCTTCGGGTGCCGTTTCTACCGCCAGCGACATGGGCAAGCTATCAGCAGTTCCGCACAATCACGTTTCCTGAAGCGGATATGACGTCAACGGGCTACGCAATGACGCCCCCTTCTTCCTGCGTACAAAACCCCAACGCTTACCGCCGGCGCGTCAGTGGGCACGGGGGCTTGGTCACGACCGTCACGGCTGATACCACGATGTTTTACTTGTTACAGGTTTGTAAACGCTATTCTTTACATTCTAAGAGGTCTAACAACCTGTGCCTTGTAGTGCTCCCGTGCCCAAGGGTGCTTTATTACATGGCGTGCGAGTGCGCCAGAATTATTTTGTCTTTGTTGATGCAGTCCGGTGATGTTAAGTCTAACCCTGGCCCGAAGACTGTCCCGGACACTGTCCCGGAGTCTCAGTTGGGCAAAATGTGAGCGGTACTAGTGAAAATTGAGGACAATTCTAAGAGACTTGAGGAGGGTCAGATGTCAATCAAGTCAGATATCAGAACTCTTCTTGATAAACAAACTCAGTTGGAAAGCTCCTTATCAACCATTAACACCAAGATTGCCGGAATTGAGAACGAGCTTCAGTCACTTTCCGAAACTAAAGCCGAAGTGTGTAGCATTCGCAGTGCCCTTCCCGATCATACAACAGTAACAGCCTCATAATTATAATGCAATTAAATGCAAAGGTGCAAGCGAGCTGGACAAGAATGACGAAAGTAATCCCTGGAGAAGGGTTTACTTTCGTCATTCTTGTCCAGCTCGCTTGCACATTTGCATTTAATTGCATTATAATTATAACCTTAAATTGCAAGCTTCACCCTTGTTGGTGTTCGACTGGTGGCAGCTGATAAAACCCGTTTGCTCTAGTGACGTCTAACCCCTGGTTAGCTCAGTTGGTAGAGCGCTCCACTGGTAATGGAGAGGTCCCGGGTTCGATACCCGGACCAGGCGGATTTTTTCGCTCGCTCACCAGTCATCAGTTTGGAGATTTATGTTTGTCCTTTGTCCCTCTTGTTCCCCTTCTCCAGGGTTTACTTTCGTCAGTAACAGCCTCGCTCCTCACTCGAAGCGACGATCTAGAAAATCGTTCCCGTCGTTGCAACTTGGTTTTCCGAGGTATTCCTGACACGCGCGGTGAGTCATGGTCATCGTCGGAACATAACGTTCTTGAATTCACAGAAGAAAAGCTTGGCATATCTTTAGCGAGTTCTGATATCGAACGTGCTCATAGAGTTGGCAACTTTCAAGTAGGAAAAAACCGACCAATCATAACTTGTCTTGCGTCATTTAAAACCAAAAGTGAAATACTACAGAGCAGTTTTCGGCTGGAGGGTAGCTCGTTTTCACTATCGGAAGACTTCTGCGAAAATGCTCGTGTTGCACGGCATAACCTCGTCACTTTTGCTAAACGTCAATCATTGCCTTCTAAACTTCGACTAAACAAACTTCACATTGGCCCCAAGACTTTCATATACCATGCCCAGAGAGGCAGTATAATACAGCTCATGAGATAGGGGAACGTGGGGAGTATTTCTACTGATGCGGCTAAATCGCAGAGCGCCATAAGTGTTCTTTACGCAAACGCACGTAGGGTATTACCTAAGCGTGATGATTTGTCTTCACTGATAAGTTCATGTGATGCTGATGTTGTCTTGATGTCACAAACGTGGCTAAATCCTGACATTGATGATAATGAAATATTACCGGATCATCCTCACTTCAACATCTACCAGTGTGACAGAGCGGATCGACGAGGGGGAGGGGTTCTTATCGCTGTTAACAAAACTATTCCATGTTATATTGTGTCGATCCAAAGTGCCCTTGAGATAGTTCGGGTTTCCATAAAATGTTGCTACGACTCTATTTTGCTCGGTGTTTGCTACCGTCCACCCAACGCTTCACGTGACTTTTGTGATTGCCTTCGTGATGATTTGTCTTCTTTGGCAGCACATAGTAAAACTACTTTTCTTTTTGGTGATTTTAACATTCCGGGTATTGAATGGAATACGCTGACGCCAGCCAGCTCTGGCGAAACGAATGTAAGCCGAGTTTTTATTGACTTGTGCCGTTCCTTTAATCTCTCCCAAGTAGTATCTTTTCCTACACGAGTCACCGACAGCAGTTCAAATGTGCTTGATTTATTCCTTACCGCTGATCCTCATCTAGTTTAGTTATTGTCTTCTATAGATGACATTAGTGACCACAAAGCGCTACACTGTTTTATTGATATTAAGCCACAGAAGTCAGGGTTTTTTCCTAAAAAAGTTCGTTTGTATCACAGGGGCAACTACGACATGATTAATCGCCAGCTCTCGGATTTCTTCGTCTCTTTTAACGAGAACTTTGATAACTACAACGCCAATGAAAACTGGAATTTCTATAAAGCCAAATTCCTCGAGCTTGTCGAACGTTATGTGCCATGTACAAACGTCCGATCAAATGCATCTTAGCCATGGTTTACTAATTTACTTCGCCGACTTTCAAATAAAAAAAAAAAGACTGTTTAGGAATGCTAAACGACTAAATACACCGGAGGCCTGGCTTAAGCATGCCGCTTGCTTGTCTGAATACAAGTGTCTGTTGCGTGAGCGTAAGCACACATTCTTGCACCACACCCCACCATATATGTTACAAAATAACCCTCGTCAGTTTTGGAGAATTGTTAATGGTAAACTATCTCTAAACATTAACCTTGTGAGTAGTTCTGGTGATGAAATAATGAATAGTGTATGTGCTAATACTCTTAACACTGTATTTTCCGATGCTTTCACTGTATCTAGACCCATCGTTCCAATAACAAATGTTTTCACTATGGATCCTATTTTCGTAGACTTTGACGGCATAGTAAGCACTATAGAATCCCTTAAAATGTCTTCTTCATGCGGAATAGATGATATCAACAGCAAACTACTAATCAAAACGAAAATCTCATCAGCGCTTTTCCTTACTAAAATTTTTCAGCAGTCTCTGGAAACTGGTGTGGTACCCTCCTATTGGAAAATTGGAAAGGTCATTCCAGTCCACAAATCTGGAAGTAAAACGTCTCCATTCAACTACAGACCAATCTCACTTACCTGCATTTCCTGCAAAATTCTCGAGCACATCATCTACAAGCATCTTATCAGTTTCCTGGATTCCTGTATTTACTTCACCTACGCACAGCACAGCTTCCGCAAGCAACTTTCATGTGAGATCCAGCTGCTGTTTCTTACTAAAGACCTTTTTCAAAATCTCGACTCTGGCTTTCCTACTAATGCTGTCTTCCTTGATTTCGCCAAGGTTTTTGAAAAGGTCCTTCACAATTGCCTTCTATTCAAGCTCTCTTCCTTAAAATTAGATCCTCTCGTTCTAAAATGAATTGAATATTTTCTTAGCTACCGTTCTCAATTTGTTTTCGCTAACGACTCGCCTTCCTCCTTAGCTCTAGTCTCCTCCGGCGTGCTGCAAGGCTCTTTGGCCCTTTACTCTTTCTAATCTAATTTAATGACCTCCAACTTCAACTTTCTTCTTTAATTCGCCTTTTCGCAGATGATTAAGTTATTTATAGACTAATAAAATCTCCCGACGACCACCTCCTCCTCCAAAACGACATGAACAAAATTTCCGACTGATGCCGTACTTGGCAAATGTCCCTAAATATTAATAAATGCATGCCTGTATGTTTCACGCGCTCGTCCTCCCCCCACGTAACAACTTTAACACTGAATGACACCGTCCTCCAGGCCACTACCGAATATAAATAACTTGGTGTTTATTTAACTAATAATTAATCCTGGAATAATCATGTTAATCATGATTATTCCAGCTAATCGCCCTCTTGGTTATATTCGGCGTAATTTCAAGATGGCTCCTTCTAACCTCAAAAGACTTCTCTATATTACTCTTGTCCGCCCTAAACTAGAATACGCCTTATCTATCTGGCATCCCCACCTTTCATTTTTCACCAATGGAATAGGAGCAGTTCAAAACCGCGCAGCTCGTTTCATTCTTTCCGATTACTCCCGTTCTTCCAGTGTCACTGAAATGAAATCTCAATTAACCCTCCCTGACCTTTCTCTTCGCCGCAGAATTTCCAGGCTTTCCCTCCTGCATAAAGTGTATTACTCTCCCCAAATACGATATAGCTTCGCCAATACTGGAAACTCCTCCGAAAACACATAGGAGCGGCGGCGAACGTGACAGTGGCGCCTCTAGCGGACTCGGAGTCTACGGAAGCAGTCGTCGCAATGGAAAAGTATAGGCTCCGCGACGTCCTCGAGCTTTACGAGCCCCGTATCGTCACCCTAACAGCAGAAACAATTTATTACGGTCAGTTCGCTTGGAAAGCGGAATCCACTGATCTCAACTGCAACGACAATCGAATAACAACGCGCGCATAAACAAAGATAGAGCAGTTTATTTAGCGGTCTCAAACGCCTCTCAGGAAATCACACGCGTTTGAAACGCGTCTGGGAAGCGAAAAAAAGGCGTTTAGCTACTCGAACTACGTCGTAATTATTAACATATGCAAAAACGACATGTTAATATTACCAGAGCAAGCGCACCCCTTACAGAAATGGCATATCTGGACTTATATAAAAAAACACAAATATGGATATATAAAAAATTGGGCAGATCTGGCCATATCAAGCACATCAGTTTATATAAGCCTTATATAGCCAGATCTGCCCAATTTTTTATATATCCATATCTGGGTCTGCCAAATAGGGGTATATCTGCCTCCCATATCAGGGTGTTTTTTTTTTTTTTTATTCTTGCAGATTTGTTTTTAAAAGAAAAGTCATGAAAGCTACACTTATGCGGCTTCTGCGAGTGAGTTATATGCCCAGGGGAACATTACCTGGGCGCTAAGCTTTGCGATTACTCGGCTAATTAATTAAAATTTACTAATGAACTTCTCAATTAGTGAAAATAGACATGCGGTTCCAATAAGCAGCTAGCGGGGCGTCGGCCAAAATCCCTAAATCAGTCATTTTCAGTATTTCAGCACGTGAGAAGCGTACTAAAGTTACCAATCGTGGAACAGGTACAAGGCTAGCGGCTTCGGTAAGGCGCCCGCGCAATTTTTCTATTTGTTATCTAGCCCCAGCCTTGTACCTGGTCCACGAGTGGTAACTTCAGCGCACTACTGCGCTTCACACGCGCTCAGTCTTTCTAAAAATTACTGGTTTAGGGGTCTTGGACGACGCTCAGCAAGTTTCTAACTGAAACCATATGTCTATTTTCACTAATTAAAAAGTTAATTAATGAATTTTAATTAATTTGCCGACTAATCGCAAAGATTAGCAAACTACATAACGTCCCCCTGGGCGTATCACTCTCGCACAAACGGCATAAGTGTAACGGTCACGGCTTCTTTTAAAACAAATCTGCAAGAATAAAAAAAAAACGCTATCCACCGTGCTGGTAGTTGACTCTTCGACCCTCCACAGCGGGAGCAATGGTAAGCTGTGCCGCGCTCGGCTGTAGCGATTACCCGGTATCCCGACGATCGTTTCGTCGGCATGAACCGCGAGACATCCGTCAAGTTAGAGAAAGTACGAGCGGGAGGAGGGGGATACGCCCGCGGATGACCGAGTTTGCGGCACGCAACTCATAGTGGCGAGCAACGCCACTTTTCGACCGTTGTTTACATTCGTGCACTCCTTTTCATCGGCTTTTGCCCATTCGTGGAGTAGAAGTCCTGTGCCTATCATTACATAACGCCGATAACGGCGATCGGTCGGCGGCGGCTCCGTGTGCGAGCTCGCCGAGACGCCGCCGTCAGGGGATCGGTTTGTGCCGTACCGCGAGACGGTAGCCCTTGCAAGGAGCGAAAGTATGTTGGCATGCCGGTTAGGAAACATCATAATATTAAGCTTAGTCAATGAGAGTTTTCCGTTATTTGATTTATCCTCATCTCACGGTTTAGATTATGACGGTAACCTAGCATTGTTTTCCAGTATTTCGGAAAATCATAACAATCTTTCTACAAGCGACTCGTAAAGCCGCTCGTCAAATTTTGGAACACGTAATTAAGAGTCTGTGCTGCTGTTGTTTTTTGGCGACACGTCAAAACTTTGTCGGCAGCATATCGAAACTTTCTGTTTGTAGCGCAATCGCACCAATGCCGAAACATTCTGTACAATGATTCTCCCGCCTGCCAGGAGAGAGACACGGCCTAAATCTAGAGGTAATCTGGAAGAATACATTTAGGAAAAACGATCAATTGTCGCGAAATAAGTTGCAGCGCACTTACGTTGACGAGACGCGACTTGAAAGGTGGTATTTGAGGGAGATGTCGACACGGCCACGGTAAAAACACCACTCGAACACAGAAACGCGAAGGTGCCCGTGAAGATTCAACACGATGTAGCACAAGCTGTCGTTTGTAGAATCGAACACTAAACGCATCACAAAACATTCTTGGGCTTCTTTGAAGAAATCGCTTGCAAAAGCGGACATACGCAGCGGCCACAGAGGGAAAATTCACACGCCAAACTAGGTCCGGCTAAACGCATTTCGAGATCGGCAACGGCTAATGCGTCATCCGTCAAACCACGTGACCACTTACCCTTTACAACACTTTCAGCTTAGGGAGAGAGAGAAAAGGAGAGAAGGAGAGTCCAAAACGGGGGTGTGCGAACAAAAGGCTTATCTTATGGGCCACAACGAGGGGATTTGTCACTTGTAACGGAGGTTGACAGTGCTGTGAATGCTATGTGTGGCCTTGGGCTCCAGGCAGGTGCGATGTCCTGCTTTGTCACCAGATTCTAGACTGTAGTCACGTGACCCTAACCGGAGACACGATTTGCCTAAAACACGCGTAGCATCTACCCTGCTGTCAATACCGAGTGAACATACAGCTCTATTAAGCCCAGCTTTTGAACTCAAAACGATGCCAGTTTCAAGAGACTATGTTTTACGCTGTATAACCGACATTATAATTTTAAATGAAAAAATAAACCCGACTATTTTTGTGCATGATGTCGACAAATAAATAGATAAATAAATATGTATATAGATATTTTTACCAATAAATTTAAAATCACGTGTACACTGTTTCAGATTTTTTCACGAACGAGTTATACATAAAAGACACCACGGACAGCACACCTTCCGACTTTCAACACACGATGAATCGCCGACGCTCGCAAACGAACGGATGCGATGCTGCGCGAACGGTTTTGAAAGAGCTGCGTACTGTACTCCGGGCGCAACGGCTTCCGTTCGAAGGGAAAAGGATTCGGGACGGCGAAGTAGCGTCTTGCATCTTGAGTAAGCTAACGGTTCGTGTTTGCCCGCTCAATTTAGCGGGGAAACATAAAAAAATTAGTTTCACTGCCAGATTTCGCGGGAAAATTGACGTCACGTGACATACGTACAAATTCAATAGGGAGTTTTCGTAGACCGCGTTTCCCCCTCCGCTAAGCCCTCCGCAACGAAGAAGTTGCTATTGCGCCTGCGCGCCGATAGCCTTGACTGTAGAGTTCCGGGTAACGTAGCGGGTTGCGGAGGGCGTTGCGGGACGCCGAAAACGATCTACGAAAACTCCCTAATTTCTCGCTAAATTTAGCGGGGCGGTTACACCGATGGCGACGCCAACACCGCTTAACTCGGAAACGGGTGCCTTAGAGCTGCGACTAAAATCCATTATTTGATTAACTCGCGTTCCGATCGCACTTCGTCATATTGTCACACATCAGACATACAACCAAATTTCATTTGTCTTTCAATCTTCAAATTGCGCAATTGATTAATTGGTCCAAATTCCTGGAATAACTTCACTTTAAGGATGTTGACAATAGTTAACCAATTACATGAGACTCATGCAATATAGATCAATCAACTGGTGTCTTAGCGAGTACATATAACTTGTTGCTTGCACGACTGAAACGGGCCCATATATCATTATCAGGTGTTATATTTGCACGCGTATATGGCGATATATGAACGTATTTACGCACTTATACGGCCAGATCTGGCAGTATTTGCCCACCTATTTGGCGAAATACGGCCGTATTAGCTCCCAGATCTGGCGAAATACAGCCCTATTTGACTGCTTATATTATCATATCTGCCCGTATATAAAATATATCAGGCCCATATCTGACATTTTCGTACGGGACGAGCTGCTGGAGCATAAAAACGAAACAAAAAGTAAGGATAAAAATGACCGTGCAAACACTTACCGAACTTTGCAGAAAAAATGGTGTCGCCATTCCCGACGAAAATAAAAAGAAACGGGAAAGAGGCGAACAACGGCGAATAAAACAAAGAAGCTAGCAAAAAACTATTTCAACGACGACGATCGTTGCGGCGCTTATAGAAAAAAAGAAAGAAAAATAAAGCAGCAAATGAATAGCTGGTGGTCGCCACCGGTGTTGAGTTCACGACAAACAAAGCGGAAGCAACAGACGAAACTAATGAAAAAAGAAGAAAGCGTCCCTTTTTTTTCAGCTGCTTGTTGTACATTTCTTTATTTGCTTTCTCGGCGTAGGTACGAACTAAAAACAAAACAGGGGAAATAAATAACGTAGTGCAGCTCACACTGCCCGGTAAAAAAGAGTCGCAGAAATGTTTTGGTCGCAGGCAGCAATCTTCTATATGTGCTAGCAGTGAGGAACCTTTTTTTGGTTTCGAATTTATTTTTCCAGTGACTTTGGCGGGTTGTTCGTTCGCTCGCTTGACGAAGCAGTTTAAAAGTGCATTCAAGTACTTGTTGACGTAGGTGTCCGTAGGTTGACGCAGGAAGCAGAAGAAAGATTTTCCACCACATCGCACAAACTTGTTCTTGCAATGGTAGGCACCACATCGGACAAACTTGTTCTTGAATGCGGCCGGTTGATCAACAAACGATGACCCGTAGCAGACGTGCCGGCCGGAGTACACAAATAAAATTCGAATAAAAATGTATAACGAGCTCACACTTCTTAATATATTTAATAAATATCAAAAAGCACGTATGACGATTTTGGATTAGAAACTCAATCGAAGGCGAAAATAGGAGGTATCGCAGACGACAGTTGAAGAAAACAACAACAACAACAGCAAAGTTGCAGACGGCCCTCAAAATGCCCGGGCCTAGCGCAGACGAACCGGGGGTAGTAAGCGCCGAAGCGAAGGAAAGGGAGTAAAAACTAAGCCAAACAAAGCAAGGTACGCGATGGTTTACACGTCGGGCAAAAAAAAAGCAAAAAGAAAACAAAAAATATACACAGCAACATATAAGCAGGAGGAAGAAATAACGCGGCAGAGTGGCGTCGCCTCAAAAATATAAAAGAAAGAAGACTCAAAAATGGAAAGAGTGGAGACGGTTCAACGGGTGTCGAAGAAGCAGTGAAGAAGAAGATGTTGGTCGTCCCCGCGCTAACAATCGGAATTTGTGTACTGTAAATAACGTGACTGAAATCACCTTTTTTCGCGGGGCTACGACGCTCTCCCCTTCTTTTTTTGCAAGCGCGAGAAGTCTGCTTTTTTCGTAACTATACTTTTGTTAATCTATAATCGCGTCAGATTTGATTTGCATATGCACAACGACTTCTTTCGGAGCACACTGACATCGCCGTAACGTACGTGGTTCGAAATTGACTTCTGCTTCTTCATCCGGAGACGATCTTAACGGGATTAGCCAGCTCGCCTGTTCGACGAAACGGTTATAAGCAAGACATTCATGAGAAATGGGAATTGCAACGACAAAACGAATTGACTGATAAGAACAATAAAGTTGAAACGAAGCTATGTTCTGAAATATTTGTACATTTCCCTTTTTCACGAAACAGCGCGAAGGCATACATTCGTGTTTTGCTTGGCTTACATAAGTTGTGACAGAATGTTTTCTTCGGGAAAACTCCGAAATTGCACCCAGAAAGCTGTAACATCTTTCCCACGCGAAGAGAATGTCCTTCACTCATGAGCTGGCACCCATTTTTTAACTTTCAAAGCTGCGAATGTCCGTGACAATTTTTTTTCGTTGGTCACCTCGCACGGAGATAGGCAAAACCAATGCATTTTGGAGAATTTGTCTCCTAGCGGAGACTCCGAGCTCGCCAGGGGCGCTGCAATCACTTTTCGCCCGTTTTCCGCGGGAGTTGCCAGTATTGGCTTCCACGGTATTTGCTCTCCCTCTTTAAATCAGTCTCTCCTTAGCCCACCCAACTATGTTCCTTCAAGACTGGACCACACATGCAAGATTGCCCGACCCAGGACAAATCTACAGCCCACCAGCATTCATTTTTACCCGAAACTATTGTGGACTGGAATGGCCTTCCCGATAACATCGCCACCATCGCAGATAACACCAAGTTTCGCCTCGTACTTAACCACCACTCCCCAGCGTAATGCTCCTCGGAGCACTGAGGGTATTTGTAAATAAATAAATAAATAAATACTACGGCTGCACTTGTCAATCTTCACTCATTACCATTATATACGAGGTGCAGCCTGTCCCCATGGGGAGGAGTGGTTCCCTAGATACCTTGGAAGACGGGCCCTTTCCGACATTTGCAAGCTGAGATGACATGACACGTCACTGCCGCATGTCGGAAACAGAGCGGGCCTTAAATCAGCAATGGTTGTCGTCTACCAAGTTAAGCGAATTCGAAACTAAACAGTACACAAAGAGCTGGTCAGAAATTGAGTCCGCCAAAACCAGTCGCCGGGATGGTCTAATTTGTTAAGGCGTCGCCCCGGACAGGCGAAGGTTGCGGGTTCAATCCCCGCTCCTGGCCCAATTTTTTGCCAGCTCTCTTTTCCTTTCCCTAACTTTAATGCAATAAATTCAATAATCACCTTCTCCCTTCTTCGTTCACAGAAAAAAAAATATATATATATACATACAACAGGTTTAAAAGTAAAAGGCGAAACGTGCAAGTTCTACGTGCCCAGAAACGGTTAATGTACGAGAGTAGAATCATGACCCTACTGACTGCTGCACCCTCTTATATACTCGACATTTCAAAGACACTCCTTCGCTGGAGACGTTTTCTGCATTAATGAAGTTCACAAGTATGTTGCTTTGTTCTCGTCACTATTTCACGCAAAGCATGGTAAATTCAAGGTAATTGCATCAAAGTTAAAAGGTTCGGTACCGGAAATAAGTATTCATCAACATCGCTAAGACAATCCCCACAAAATTTGTTCTCGAGTGGAAAACACCGTTCGAGGAGCGTTGCACTCCTGATTTAACTGTACCTAATATTTTTCATACCCTTTACACACCCTTCAAAATATAAAGGCTGCCATACAACACCTCCCTAGTTTGCGATGAAATTGCGTTTATCACTCAATACGAGGCTCCTGAAAGGGTGTAGTCACACATGGAAAATGCTCTTCACGCCCCTTAGGGTGTACATAATTTAGTGCGCATTATCCAAAATTCAAGAATTACTGTTCGCCACAATCTCGATTACTTTACTAAGGGTCAGCCACGAGAAAACACATCCCTTCGCAGATGAGCAGTGCATGCTGCCACGCTCACTCACTGGTACGCACACAAATATACCAAATTGCATATTCGGATATCCGGAGAGTTGCCTCAAAACCATCCTTCCGGAGTAATTTTTTTTTTTTTTTTTAACTGACATATGCCTAGGGCAAAGGTTTCGTTTCTGGGCTTAATGACGTTGTTTTTTTTTTTTTTAATTTACTGCGCTTTAATCTCGATATACGAACAATTCAAAAGGCAATTGACGCGGCTCCTTGAATCATCGATCTTTAAGTTGTCATGCAGAGTACATGTTCAGAGTAAGTAGATCGTATCCCAGAGATTTGCGTATCCAAGAAGATTTAGGAGGAGGGAGGAACCTGCACGCTACGAATGCGAAAGGAGTGTTAGCGTCTTAAGCACGCACGCAAGCGTTGGTACCTTGCGTGAGGGCCTTATTACCTAATTCACAAAACATTTGCGAGATCCCGAACGCAGCGAAATCACACATTTCATTATTTTAGCTACCAAGACCGGAACTACGGGCAGTTACAGTCTTCGCTTCTTCTTAGCAACCGCCGATGATTTTGATCTCTAAAATGAAACCTCATCGACACCGCTTCCGTTCATTTTACGTTTACAGCCTCGCTTCCCACTACACATTTTCGCAGGACAGTGTTTTAATAGTTCCGTAATTGATCAAATGATATAAAGTTAATCATGTTGTAAGCAACGAAAATCGTTCAGTTCTCTTTTTTTATGGTGTGTCATTACATGTTTTGATTTGAGAACAAATAAGTCAGACACTAAACTAATGTTCCTCGCGAGCGCCAGTGGATGCTGTTTGAGTACCTTTCATGAAAAACAGCAAGAAAATCAAAGCCGCGTACGAAGGTCGGTTTTCTGAACAACCGGAAAACATTGGTTCTTAGATCTCTGATGCCAAACATTCTTTCACTCAAGCCTCATCCTAAAATTTTGAGTTTCACACAAATAAAGAAACGTTGAGCTAAACTCTTTTTGACTTCAGCTGCCGCGGTGAGATTTTCCTGTACGTCTTGAAACCCATCTTACGTTGTGTTCCATCTGTGCAAGCCAGGAGTGAGAGACCTCTCTCATACATTTTCAGTGTGTGGGAAATGTTTGATGATTGTAAAATATAAAAGTGAATTTTGGTATATTTTTCACAGTACATGTCAAACAAGGAAACTGGCCTGCTTTTGACGACTATTCCATCACAAGAAAAAAACAAGTTTTGATGTGATTGACCTTATAATATAATCTAAGTGTGAAGTTGTATCTAGAAAGCATTAACTATTATAATTTTAATTGAAAATGTTAAAAAAAAATTATTTAAAGGCAATTATCCTCTCAGCAAGGTTTGGAAAAGAAGCATGCCCTGAGTTGTAAGGCCTTAAACTATGTCACCTGTTGATAGGGCGCGCAAAAAACGATCACCAATTTGTAAGAATAAATCAACTTGCCTGTATCACGAATTTAATGCATGTTCTTTTGCTCTTGAGTGGCGTATTCCCCAGCAAAGGCAATCGTATTTCGTGGCTTCCACGCCGTCGCGCCGCGTTGATAGAGCGCTCCCTTCCCCACTGTTGGGAGACATCCGCGGTCGCGTTAGCTCTATCTTCGAATACATCTGACCCCCTGTTCCATCTCTTCTCGGCCCTCATTTCCAACTGACAAGAGACGCGGTGTCAATTTGTCAAGAACCCAACGGACCCGCAGTCTGGGTCACCGCTCATCTGATCTCTCCGGTTCCCTTCCTTTGTCCAGAGGTCGTCAACAGCAGGGACTGCCAGCACAGAACGACAGAAAGAAAGTGAAAGCTCGGATTAGGCTGTCGGTCTTTGCGTTCTATCATGACAACCGCTCAGTTGTGCAGTGCCGCTTGGAATCGTACTGACGCTTTCTTCCGTTCCCATTAGCTTCCATCCAAAAACCGAACCCCGCTATGCTTCCTCCCAAAAGTTCTGAACAATGATTTGTAAAGCGCGGATGCGCCTACAAAAGGTTGGACGATATGTAAGACGTGTTTTTTTTGTTTTTTTTTTACCACATAAATAGACAACACATCACCGAACGTTCGGTCTCAGCACAAATAAAGGACTAGAGGTTGGGCTCAAAAGTCAAGGCTTCAATACTTAGCGTTATCCGATTCAATGCCTAACATTTTTGCGTCAGCACTGCTATGTTTCGAAATTGAAAGTGAGCGTTTACGAACAAAACGTGTATATTACTCCAGTCATTGCCTACTGAATGCTGTGCAGTTTTGCTTATTAGGTAGTGAAACGCTCTTTGATCATTCGGAGTATCTCTCTGTAGCCGCATATCGGATGCCGCTCATCTGTCAACACCCGTTTGGACTGGCCATTTCTCGCATGTGTGGTAAGCACTGGAAATATTTGTACGTCTTGTCTGTAATCCTGTTTTGTGCAACCGGAATGGGAAATGTGAAAGTTCACAGGGAGAGTTACGTAGTCGTTTTGACCCAAACGGTTCGTCCTTGAACGCTTTGCCGAAGCCACCGACCATGGACACTGAGAAAAAAGAAGGAGAAAAAAGGTAGCAATGGCGCGTTTATCTCCCTTCCAGTGACGCGCCCCCAAACAGGCTCGAGAAGAAGGGAGGAACGTGAGTTTTTTTTTTCCTTCTCCCAGGCAGATGAAAGAAGAGTTGCACCCTCCGACCTCATCTTCTTTCGGTTTTATTATTTGAGCGCGTCATGCGCGTAGTTTAATATAGGTTGTTGAGTCGATTGAGATTCAGCGGTTGCTAAGGCCGGCTGTGATTTCGTCTCCCAGTCCAAACGGGCAAAACACCTTAGTCGCATTGACCGGTTTTCCACAAATTTTGTCAAACGAGCAGACGAAGCCGTACAACCAGCGAACTTCCGGAGCAGTGCCTCAGCCCTCCATACACTGGGCTAAGGTGATAATATCCAGATTGCCAAGCCATTTGGAACAACCTGACGACGTTGATGGCATTATGGAGATCACGGAAACTGCCACCAAGGCAGGTATGTGTTTCTGCCTGCTTGCCTTCTGTGCTGCGTTCGGCTCTCTTTCTTGATGCCGAATGCAAACCGACCATCAACCTGGTCTTTAATTTCCGCGTGTCAGCAACATATCAACAACATCGCAATGGCAGTGTGCACTTTGTAAACGGAGACTGGGATTATCACCGTTGTGACCGTTTGTCCGCGTTTCGTCGGTGTAACAGCAAGATCAGATGGTGTGAACTGTCAGGCATTGCCAGGCACTGACTCCGCTGGTCGGGCCGTGATCGGAGGATGCGGAGTGTCGCAGGTTGAAATTCTTCTTTACATTAGAGTTTAAGACCGTTTGAGCAATTACGGTGCAGCCGATCGGCCTACGGATAGCCATGTTCGAACGCTGCTCTGAACCGTACCTCCTCTCGTGCAGTGGCCAATGTGATTGTCGTCTGCGATGTCCTCTTGTCCCCTCCCCGAGAGCAATTGTTCTCTGGGCAAGGACAGAAATGTCGAAATACGACTGGATGTACACATATTTAGAGTTTGGAATTTCAGAATTAAGAAGGAATGGTTTATAAAAACAGTAAAGGAAAGCTATTCTTTATTTTGTTGTTTAAATATTGTCAAGGAGTAAGGAGAACAGACGAAAAATCATAAACTCACAAGAAAGTTTAATCGGCGAGCTTGCGACAAACAAAATAAAGAGCAAGCGTCGGGAAAGCAGAAAAAAATGGGCGGCGATTGGGCGGCGTAACAAAAAGCAAGAGCGAGACTGACTCAACAAGGTCGCGGGCAGCTCCTTTTCTAGTGTGCTTCGGCATTGTGAAACCTCGGCCAAAAAAGTTCGGGCATCATGAGTTCGGGGTGAGAATGAACACGCACTTTCGAGAACAAGAAACTAGGGTGAAATAATAAAAGTTACGCCAGGATTAAGAATAAACACGAATTTTCAAGAATACCATGACCGGGCGCTGCTTGCTCGGCCCTGCACGCGGCAATATGCTATGATTCCTGGTGAGGCTACACTTCACGTGGTGCGCAGGAATCAGCGATATAAGTGTTCGAGGTTTCCACGCCGTAGCTCCGTGGACTGCCTGCCGCTACACCTGCCGCAAGCCGCGGCTGAAGTACCGGCAGGCAGTTCACGGAATGCTCGTGTTACGCCCTCATTTGATGCTCCTCTTGCACCGTACAATAGGCGTAGCGTCCTCGTTAAGCCTTAGTTCGATTTGCTCAATTCGCGGTAGCCATATTGAGATGAAGACGAGGGAGGAACTTTGCTCCACTGTTTGAGAAACCAAGGTTTTTTTCTCTTTTGAAAGGAACATCGGTCACAAGTGCGTTTTCATTTTAGAAAGGACTATGTACACCTTTTTTATTTTTTTCTTGGAGTGTGCGTGCTCAAGCCGGTGGGTAATTAGAGATGGGTTTCTCGTTCTCTTCTCCCATTCGCGTCGCTATAGTCGTCACAGGCAGAATGGCTGGCGACTCAGTGAAAATAAAAGATGGCGGTCGCTTCGGTAACCGTCTCCACCAGCTTTGCCGGGCGTTTGTTTATGAGAGCGGAAGGTGGTTTTCCATCCTGCAACTATTCACTTTATTTGTATGATCGAACCCCACCATTGAAAGGGCTGCTCACAATGGCAAGCGATAGCAAGTGTTGTGAACTACGAATGAAAAATATATATTGTTATTCGGTGTAATTAGCCGCAGTGGCGACCACGAGCAGACCAAATGATCTGGTTCGGCGGCACAACACGTGAGCGATCTTTCAAGTTTAAGAATACAAAGAAAACAGCGCCTACCTGCGTGATTGTTCAAAAAGATTTTACCGTATCTATATTGAAACTTTTTTTTAAATTCCGACCGCTGAATGATACGTCGGCCGCATTACTTACATCAGTGGCACACTGTGAAATGCGAGCCGCAGATCTGCATGCACACTGCAGAACGTTTCAGATGTTTACTACAAGATGGCGCTGCAAGTCAAACGCAATTGTCATCATTGTTTAGACGGTTGGTCCAGTTTAACGGTTCACTTCAACGAAGGTAATTAGATGAGCTCAGTTACTGAACTTTACATAGACGCTGCTTGCACGAGCCGGTACGCCTCTTTCTCACCTCGGCTCGGTTCTCGACGTTCGACGCGCCGGACGGCTGTATAGACCAACTGAACTCTCTGACATCACTCCGATGAGGTGGCACTGCGGTCGGCACTGCACATGCGCAGATCCTTAACCTCAGGGGAATCTGGTTTCTGCGCGCGCGCAATGCCCTCACCCGGGGGCAAAACGCGGGATTGTATATAAACAGAGTGTTGGACGATAGTAACTGCAGTGTACCCTACGGAACACATACGTTTAGATGCACATTGCCTAGATGGCGCTCCGCCGTACTTTATAAAATGCACAGCATTGAAACAATATACTATATGGCGCTTCAATCGAAGGGGGTGGACTGAAGTAAGTGAAGGGGGGGGGGGGGGGGGTCAGGGGGGCTCCGCAGGTGTTCTACAAGTAGTATAATCCAGGAACGTTGACTGAAACACGTTAATTTTCACGTATGGTAGCCGTGTCATTAGAACACGACTCAAAAACCTCCCTATTATGACATGTGCAGTACGAAATGGTCGCGGTTTCTCAAGCGTTTAAAAATTTAACATCGGACAAATGATTATACCTTCTTACATATATGTTCTTGTTGTGATATATGCCACCCCATAAATGCAGTGACTATATTTCAACCCAATATTACTGCTTCGTCCCTTGAAAGATTCAAATATGATTGCCTTAACTGCTCCCTAGAGACGAGGGCGAATGCCAGAGCTCGGATCCGCCAGCCCACGCTCCTGAATATAACACAATGCGACGGATAACCTTCTGAATAATTAGGGTGCCCTATACCCTTCCAGTCTATCTGAGCCTCAAGCGAGTTGCTAAAGATAGCACAAAAACCATGTGGATCTTCACTTTTTCAGAACACTCTTCGATGCTAATGGATCAGAAAAGAAGACACCTGTCGATGTTCGTCTAGCAACAAAATAATATTGACCCGGAGCAGTTTCATGTAACCTACTTTCTGCTCAAACTCTCGTGGGAGTCCTTAGTGCTGAACTTTTGCTATATGCTATCATTTGTCCTGAGGAAATATTTATCGGCTAGCTCAAGCGTATTCACCTTGTAACCGGCCGTGCCAGCTCGTGCAGCCAGCGGCACAAAGAAACATTGGCTGGTACTAGATTTCCATTAATATCAGGTGGTATTTGGAGTAAAGAGGAGCTGGCACTTAAAGGAGCCCTGGAATCATATTTAAACGTCTACCTTTTTTGCGGTTTCCACGTCTCTTGGGGCTCGGGCAAGCCAGCGAGCACGGACAGAGTACCTAAATATCAGTGCGTCATATTTTAACCGGACGACGCGGAAACCTCCTCCACCTACGAGGGCGACCCGCGTTGCCGAAAGCGCGCAATATTTGACGTCTTTGGTCTTGGGCTTACTACTGGTCAGAGCCGCTGAAAGCTTTTTTTTAGTCGAGATACAAAATATAAGTTTCGCGAACCGTTTCAATTATGTATGAAAGTAGTTTTTGTTCAGTATTTTCGGTCAGAAAAGACACAAATGCAGTGCATAAAGTACGGAAACAAGAAAAGGCCCGTCGACAAACCCGCCACCAAGCGGCGGAAAAAGCGGCGCATGCTAGAAGGGGCTAGTGGGACGAGGCTCCGACGCGCGGCGAGCGTAGAAAGGTCCCGGATATACGTGGCGGCGCTGCGGTCGTATTTTCGTCTCCAGCTCGACGCAGGCCCTCCCGCGGCGGAAATGCATGGGAAGCGTTCTAGTGAGGGTCCCTTGATTCTCCTGTTCAGCGGGCACGGCGGAACCGCTCGTGATCACGGCTCGCTATATGCCATTTTCAAATGCAAACAACGCTCTTAACTGTCCCCACGTAATGCTGCAGTAGCTATGGGATTGTACTTTACTGGAGAGTTTTAGTATTGCGCATAGAATGCACATAGAAGGAAATGCCAGTGGTGTGCGATTGCGTTAGAGTTGCGTGACCCACGTTGGTCCGTGCGCCTCATCGTCATGCGCCATCCAAGACCGCAATTTGGGGCTCCGCGCTCACGCAGTGTGGAACATGCAAAGCTGACGCAAACACACAGCGCTTGCGTTCGTTCGTATACGCAATACTAAAACTCGCTACTGTTTTACCGGCTTCAAACGCCAACGAAACTTGCTGCAGTGAGCAGACGTGCAAGCAGATAGGCATTCCTTCAAACTGGAAAGGCATGAGATTCGCCAAACGACGGAGCGTAAAAATGAAAGTAACCAAATGCTATAGATTGATAATTTAACAAAAAAGGTTTTTTTTTTTTTTGCTCTTTCTTTTATTTTTGGGCATTTGCTCTGGAAGGATATTGGCGGCGACTTTGGACGTTTTGCCGATTGTCAAAAGTTGCGACTTTAATAGCAAAATATACTTTACCCACAATTAATGTAATTTTACATGGATAGAACGTTTTCATTGATTTTGAGGCTCTTTTTATTTTATTACTTGGTAATTAAAAATGCTGCATTTGGCACCAGTGATGATAATTAGCACACTTTTGATTGTCATATTTGTTCGCGAGTTGAAAATTAGAAAATAAGCAACAAATTATATTAGAGCTTGAAAAATTATGTATTAAAATATCTGATTTTAATATTATTATAATTAATACAAATCGCGGCAATGTATGCCCCCAATTGACGCCAAGATCAGGAAAATATGCCATTTAACCTTAATAGTCTTTAAAGAAAGGTATAATTTTGTTTTCTTTTTAGCATATGAAGAACTCTGACATCGTTATCAAGAGAGACAAACAGTCAAACACTGGATGTAATATATAAGCCTATCCGTCACGCGTTGCTACAAAAAACACACACACACGTCAGCTGTCTGACTCGGATTACGTCTTTGGGTTGTTGCAGTGCGAACAGCGTTTACTAATTTTTACGTTTTTTGGACATATTGTAAAAGCTGGAATTCTTCTCTTATTATTGTGCTTGGAATGATGTTAAATCAATTAATCATCTAAATATCCAAAAGCCCACGAAAAAGATTGCAGTTTATTATTTTTCATGACAATTATCTGAGCGAGAAAAGGCAGTGAGAACGCACAAATATCAGCACTGATTTTTTCAACAGCTACAGCTACAAATATCAGCCTGGATCGAACATGTATGTCACAAAATAAAGTTTTCACGAACAACTTCTATAACTAAAGAATTACGATGTGCGACAGACATATCTTGAATTATGAAAGAATTCGAAATTAAGACCTGTAGAGGTGGTCGCCTTTATTTATTATTTTTTTCGACCGACAGGACGGCATACGTCCCCGCTCTGTTTTGTTTAGCCGCCTGACGGCGCTTCGGTCGGGAATGGGGAGGCGCTTTGGGAGTCGAGTGTCGCGTTTCAAGGGGTCCCGTGCCGTTACAACTTGGAATTCTGCTTGTTTGTGAGCTTTTCCCGGTATCGGGGAAATGGCCGCGGGCATGTCACTTTCTTCCTTGCATTTCATGCGGAACCCCGGTTTTCGAACCCACGTGAAAACACTTAACTTGCCGACGAGAGCCTGCTGTCTCAGCGCCGCGTGTGTCTACCCCTTGACCCTGAGACGCGAGGCCAGATGTAAAGGTTTGCCGGGGAACCCACGGCCGAGACATTAACACGTAACCGGTCGCCAGGTCGTTTGTTGGAAAAAAAATTGCTTCAGAGTTCTCGGAGTCGTGTCTCGGAACTCTTCCGTGACGCCCGGGGACCAGGCGATCCCTATATATTCTGCATATGCCTGGCGTGTCTTTCTTTTTACCTTGTTGCCAACGGCCTTTAGCGGTGGCATTGACGTGCCCCAGCCGACATGTCTCGGTGCTTCTCGCCGTTCGCGAATGTGTATCTTCTGTGGCAGATAGGAAAGCCATAAGCCGTGTTTTATCCTCGGCTTCTCAGAACCAAGGCTTGGCTTTTGGTTCACTCTCGGAGCAATGACCTCTCACCCGATTGGTCGGAAGTGCGTCGTGATTAGGCGTCGCAGTTTGGTCCCTCTAGCCAATGGGACCAGGGTCGAACCCTGATTGGCCTTAACGGGTTTGAGCACGCTGTTTTAGACCCCGACCAGACAGGGAAATCTTTGAGTTTTGGAACTGGCTCGTGAGCGACCCCACTGACGTTCAGCTCCCGCGGTGCGCCGCGTTACCTGTCGTGCGCGACAGCGTCTTTGTCTTCGCGGCTACAAGGTAGTCGCCGTCCTTACCGTGCGCGGTAGGATCATCTGACGCTGAGGCGTCTCAGTCTGTAAGCCGTGCGCGGCAGTTTATTGCAGCGCGGAATCTGTTCGTACTTGTCTTTTATGTAACTGTTTGATTCTTTTTTTTTAATCGAAGTAAAGTTTCGTTCATCTCGTTAATCCTCCGAGTTGTCGGTCGCCTCTCCATCACCACCAACGCATCCAGCCCTCCAGCAACTCTACTTCATACACGGTCCCCCGGTCCTCACGGCAACTTCAGGGTGGACCATCGACGTCGGGGAAAACAACCTACCTAACATCTACTCACCTATATCAATAAATTAAATCCAAAATAGATGTTAGTTCCGGTTTCGCTCCGAAATTAAAACGCGCACCATTGCGATAATTTTACGCTAAACACCGTTCCTGTTTTCAGGGTAAAGAGTTGACCTGCGCTCATAACACCCTAGCTTCCTCGTATTACCAGAAATAATTTGTGTCGCCCAGTGAAGCCAGCCAGCACACTAGACAGGCTCAACAGCCGGCACGCATCTCCGACCCTCACTATAACCGTCATCTTCGAAAATGAGTGGCGCCACCTATAGTTAGTTGGAGTCGCGAATACCGGCTCGAGGATCCGACCGGTTCAAAGCGTTCCGAATTCTTTCGGCGTGGGCTTGGCTGCCGATTTGGCCATTTCGCGGTATGACAGCGCGAAGTGGCTCCCGTTCTCAACTGATCTTTACCCCGTGTTTGCTGTCGTTTGTGGCCAATAAAGTGTTATGCCGAATTAGTCTTTAATCGCGCAGCAAATGCAATGCGAGCCGCCCTGGCCGCCCGCTTCATACAGCATATCCAACACGTGCTTTAGTGGCTCCTTCTCGAGCCGTCGACACCCCGTGCGGCAGCCGTGAGCGCTCCATGAGCTCACTACTCCTCCTCTACTTGACGTCCACTCAAGCCAGGACCTAAGACGTCATGAAGGAGGTTATTTTTTGCTTGTTTTTGTAATTCGAATTTGCCTATAACTTTTAAAATAAAGCGAAGTTTGAGAAAAGAAAAGTTTCTTTTAGTTACGACGTTCAGTGCGCTCTAGGTTCGGTGCAAATTAAAAACCAGTCAAAAAGTTGTTGCAGGGCCCCTTTAAGAAATGTCGGGACGATAGCCAGAGTTGTCCTACCGGAAGCGCCGGTAGTGCTTCAGCGGAAAACAACCCGATGTAAGCAAGACTTCCTGCGCCTCAATTAGGTTCCCAATGGTGGTTCCTAAGCTCTATCGGAGACAAAGACCATTACTGCGCATGTTTGGCAAAACAAATATAAATATGTGAAGCTTTATACGCCTATAAAACAATTAGATGCGCTGACGCGCCTACACTGCACCGGCCTAGCTTGATTTCATAAGAGAACGGAGCCTTCTGACTTTCACGTTCTCTTCCTCAAAAAGCCGTCATTTTGTTGTCGTGCAAAGGTTTTTCTTGAGAGCACTTGCCACAGGCTTTTAAAATAAATAAATAAATAAATAAATATATATATATATATATATATATATATATATATATATATATATATATATATGCCGGGTGGTGTTTGTGCCTGGGAAATCAAATTTATCAGGCTGATTATGAACAATACCCCTATTAAAATGAGAAGCATTTACACAACTAAAAACATTTGAACCGTTGTTAAGAAACGCAGGCTTCGTTATTTCCAGATAGTTGCAGAAAGAAGTGCTCAAATAGTAAACTTCTGCAGTGCGGACACCAGTTATGACTCTACCGAAGCAAAGCAACGCGGGAATATGAAGTGAGAATTCTATGAGGTCATGCCGTCACTGAACGTGTACCATTTCATACCTCAACGGAGTGGCTATATGTATCAAAAGAAACGCATTATTCTTGTTCATTTCTGAGCTCAACTGACTTCAAACCACAAACAACTCCAGGCTAACTTTCGACTACCATTTTTTCTCATCGAACAGTACTGAAATATTTGCCTGAGTCTGAGGAAATCTTGAAACACAAATTATATTGGTTGTTTCAATTGGGATTTCGTAGAAGGGGCCAAATGTTTGGTAACAAACGCGTCAACCTTCTCGCTTGCTGAGCTCAGCTCATTTCGAATCCACAAACTCCACGGTAAATCTCGGATACTTTGTTTTAATCGAACACCACCGCACTATTTGCCTGAATCGCAGGATGTATTTAAACAGAAATTATATTGGGCGTTTCATATCGAAGATTAAAAAATTGACCAAATGTTTAGTAGCTAACGCTTTCATCTTGTCCTAAGCTCAGGTGACAACGAAACCACTAACAAAATCATGGTAGCTCTCGGATAACTCTTTTCAATTGATCGGCGCCGCGATATTTGCCAGAGCCAGAGTTGGAGTATTTATTTAAGCGCGATATACTATCGTGTGTTTTAGTGAATACTGAAATATTCCGAGCTATAGTGGTGTTAAGAGAACAAGAAACTCTTTTCAGGAATCGACTGCCAGTCACGGCTGATATCAGACATTGCAAAAGATATACTAATAAGTTAATAATGAACTAAAACCTACTAATTTACTTTTCAGTTGTAAAAATATATACCTGGTTTACGTTAAAACCTTTCTAAGCCCCATCAAAAGCGGTTAGAACAGTGAATTCTATGAAGTCTTAAAGCACTTGCGAAGCCAGCGGGTGCAGTAAAGTATTCCCTCCGTTTGCAGGCACAAGATTTACGACTGGAAAGCGCGGGTGGTATTCTTATCACCCTCGTTTTTGCATTGCCAACCTTGCGCTTGCTGCACAAGCGAAAAGTTTAGCGCCCCCCCCCCCCCCCCCCACGCACACACACACTTCACAGGTGCTTCTTCTTAAAATTAACTGATTTAGTGTTTGTTTTTCAGACGATCGGAAAGCTTTTAATAGAAACCGTATGTTGTTTACTAACACAAAAGGTGCTTAGTAAGCTTTAATTACTTATTTGGCTGATTAGTATCGGTTTTTAGTGTTTATATTTGACTTCCGTCGTGATTGCTTGTTTTTTTCCCAGAAGGAGTTTCTTTTACTTTAAGGCCTCCCCCCGCCCCCACTGGTAGGAATGTTCTCTATTTTAAAATTTTGATTCCGTGGGGAAAATCGTTCCGTCTCAAACAGGCCCCAAAATATATGGAAATATAAAAAAAAACTCCACAGCTTAAACCTCCCGTATACAAAATATAAATGCAAAAAAAACTTAATGTTCTTTTGTTTTTTTTTTGTTTTTTTTTTAACGAGCAGCATATGTTGCCGGAATGACATTCCACGGGGTACATGGAGAGGACATTGAGAATATATATAGTACTTTTCTTATTCATCAATGGCAATCTTTTTAGCTGTCATTGAGACTTTCGCGAACTGCAGTCGCGTACTGCCGCAGAGCAATCAAGTTTACTGTAACACGTCGCGCCGTCTAGCTCAAAATATCTGCAATACTGGGGAGGCCCTTTCGCCAGCCCACTTGCTCGTGGAGCTGCTCACGCGCCACTTTGAAGGTGTCGATTCGTGCGTTTTTCGGTTTTTTATTCTTAACAATGCTATGAGATGTCGCAGAATGCCAAGCGTTGAAGCTGTAGGCACTTTTGCGTACAGGACTGTCGCAACGCCGAATGCCTAGCAGGCGTAAAGCTTCGCAGGATCCCGTTGAGGCGATGGGAAATGCAACGCCGTCGGAGGTGAATAAATACCGCTATACGTGTAAATAAGCACTCTGTGCGGATTGCCTCACTTGAGCTGGTGATTTTAACATAGACATGCTTGCGTCCTCCTCACATAAAATATAATTATTGACTGTATACCAGCCATACGGACTCTTCAACGTTATTTCCCAGCCTACTCGCATTACACCCCGAAATACGGCGTTGTTGGATTTATTTTCAAGAAATATTTCAGAAACGGATGTAGTTGCTGGAGTTGTTGGGGAAACTATCAGTGAGCACCTTCCAATATAGATGCTTACAAATGTAGACTACAGCTCCAAACAAAATATCTGGTGATCAGATTTATTTTAGAAATATAAGCCCACGAAACATTGATCTTATTGAACAACAGATAAGTTCTGAAGTCTGGAGTGCGATACTGTCTAGCGTGTCTGCTGACGAAGCATTTAATTGTTTTCTTAAAAGGTTTAAAATGATATATAATCGCTGTTTTCCTTATGAATTGCATAAGGTTCCTCTTAAGTCTCGCAAACCCTGGGTTACACACGAAATAAAAAAAAATAAGATAAATAAGAAAAATAATCTCTACCACAGTTTCGTGCAGAGTAAACATGGTAACATCTCGGTTGCATTTAAGAAACTTAGAAATCAATTAACAAAAACTTCAATGCAAGCTAAACGCGTGTATTTCAATAATTTATTTAAATATGACAATAGATCCGAGGAAATATCGAAAAGAAGTAAATGAGTTAATAAAACAAGGGTGGCATGCGGATAAAGTAGCAGAAATAAAAATCAAAGGTATCGTCGTAAAAGGGGTTGCTTTGGCCAAAACGTTTAGCGATCATTTTGCTACATTTGTCCAGAGTGTACACTGTGCGAATGCCTTAGGTATGTCCAGAAGGTTTCACATAGTATGTTTCTGTTTTCAACTGACGAACATGAAGTATTTTCTGTTTTCCAAAGCTTAAAAAATAGTAAGCGCTGCGATATATATGATTTTCTAATTAAACCTATCAAGCATGTTTTGCGGTCAATTGTTCCTTGCTTAACACATTTTTAATCTAGTCTAGCAATTGAGAACGGAACTTTCCCCCAAAAAATGCAGGTAGCAAAGGTATCTGTGCTATATAAAGTTGGAAACAAAAACAACCTAAAAAATTATAGACCGATTTTTGTTTTACCGATATTTTCAAAACCTCTAGAAAAAATAGTACATCACAGGTTTATAGTTTCTGCGAAAAGTTTTCTATCTTAACGCCCTGTCAATTTCAATACGGATTTAGGAGGGGTTTGTCTACCGAACTTGCGTTGTTAAAACAAAAGGAATTATTTTAAACAATATTGAAAAAAATATTAACATTCATAATTTTTTAAAGGCGTTTGACCGGATCAATCATGACACATTACTTCAAAAGCTGCGTATTTATGACATTCGTGGCGATGCTCTAGATATCATTAAAAGTGATCTTAGTTATCGATACCAGTGTGTTGAAATAAATAAGAAACAATCGGATCTGAGGAAACAAATTGCTGGCGTACCGCAAGGGAGCATTCTGGGACCACTTCTTTTTAATCTATACATGAATGACATCGTAAATATTTATAAAAATGTAAGTCTCAATATTTATGCTGATGATACCGGGATATTATTTTTAGGTGATGACACTGATCAAATTGTAAGTGCCGCAAGTATTTTTGGGGGAAAAGTTAAATGCCTGGACAAATTCGAATTCATTAAAAATGAATGGCAGTAAGACAAAAGCCGTGTTATTTAGATCACGAAATACAAACTGTTTCTATACGTCCGATATTTCTCTTGGAACACACTGTATATATTTAGTTGAAAGCGTAGAAGTTATTAGAATTATATTTAAACAATACACGTCATGGGACCAGACTGTGCAACAGATATGTCAAAAATTATCAAGAGTTGTAGAGATTATGGACAAATATCGCCACATCATCCCAATTTCGGTTATGCTTCTTGTATATAATTCTCTCTTCTACTCCAGATATAATTATTGCTTCTTGGTATGGCGGAATACGATTGCTACAAACGTAAAACTAATACATACTCTACAAAAAAAAGCTCTTCGTTATACATGTAATACTGAGTATAATAGTAATAGCAGTCCATTTTTTGGTATATTGAATATTGTACAGATTCCTAATCAGTATTATTATAAACGTTTTCTTGCATTGAAAAGATCTTTTTTCCAAAAAGAGAATATATTCATGTCTATTTCCAACCTTAGGATGAGGGAGCATGAAACTAGGTCTGCAAACACATGGTTAGTGCCGCACTCCAGAACGAACTACGGGAATTAGACGATGAAATATATAGTGCCTAGTTTTCTTTTTTTTTTTTAATCGCCTGAGTGAGTTGAATGTAGAAGTTTTGAATGAAACCATAAAAAATGTACGTTCCATGTTTGTGAGAGAGTGCCCCTGGAATTTGTAAATTTGGCTAAATCGTATACTTTTACCCTTTTCCAACCTCCACCATCTAATGTTGTTTATTTTTGTGCTCTAAGTGTGATGCTGAAAAAAGAACATTATGTGTATGTACATGCTGTCCTCTTTCGCTGCTGTGGGGAGGCAGAGGCTCGGTCAAGCAACAACTTATTGCCCTTTTCTATCTGTCTCCCCTCTCCAAACGGAGAGAAATAAAGAGTTTCAGTTTCAGCTGGATTTCTAGATGTGCTATCTGACTCGATACTTGGAATTCATCCGCTCGACAACCGGCATTAACTGGAGTTAGAAACATTTTTTTGGTACTCTCACTGCGCTCTCCTCCGCGGATACAACTCGATCGAATGAGGTTTCAATGTTGTTTGAGCGTTACCGGAATGAGCGTTTTCTCCGCTTCGCCGGCTGCAGAGCGAACTGGCGTTTGCGCATTTAGCGTGATCACGGAGCTGCCCAATAGAGTTTTTGTATTTCGACCCGCGTCTATGCGGTATCTAACTTCGACCCCGCTTCTAAAAAACAGCCTACTCAACAAATAAAAGAGTGAACGTACACCACCAGAAAAGGTTATCCGAGCGGTGTTTATTTGTATTCTATGTAGAACAGAACAGCACATTAAATCGACGAGAACGAGCATCAGCTTGCGACTAGCAATTGCGTACGACACTATTCAAACTACAGCCAGCTTGCACAAAAGACGCATTCCTTGGACACCACAATCGTTTTCATTATCTCGACTAGGGAACAGGAAAGAAGCTGATTCTCGAAATCAGGTCAGCTATTTATGCGGGAAGCGTTCACTTGAAAATTGAGAAGTAGGTGAGGGTGGGGGAGGGGCTTTTAGATCTGCTTTTGTATAGGAGGAAGGCTCGACGAAGTTTTCCCTTCTGTAATTTTGAGGCGCGTAAATAACGTAAAAAGGTTGAAACTGCCTTTTCCAACCTGCTTTCACTTAAAGCTTGCCGTAATATCAGAACGTTTAATTTTGTTCTGCTAGTTCCCGTTTTTGTTTGTCTAAAACTATCGAGCGAGGCACCTACTAAAATATTCTACTGCTAGAATGATACAACCAAACGCATAAATATTTGATACATTTTTTTTTTAAACAGTCGGTAATATAGCGCGCGACAACACAGCGCTCGGAGTTGGTAATAACTCAGTCACGGGAGGGTACGCCGGCGGCGCTACCGATTTTAGCCGTCCCAGTGTTCCCTCATTTGGCCCTGGTGGCGCTGATGATGAACCAATGGCAGCGCGCTCTGAAACCTTGCCCAGCGCCTATACGATCTTACCGTGAAACGCGCGCCTCTGCAGCTACTTGGTTGCTCCACTAATACATAATTCTTAGTTTCCTACCCTCTTACACAGCGTAAGCGGAGGTGGGGATGAGGAGAGTAACATCAGCGAGTGTTCACGCAAATCATCTCAACTGCGCTGCTTGGACGATCACATATCTGAAACAAACTTTGGCTAGAGCTGTTCAGCTTTGCTCGTTCTCCAACGACATACGGATATGTTCAACAGCACATTAAAGATAAACGCCGGTGCACTTAACCTTTTTACGTCACAGTGGTAAGATGAGTGCAGACACAGGCTAGAGACGAGTGCTGTGTTTGCGTCTAACCGGACCTCGTGTTCACTCAACGTGTAGGAGAACGCTCGGAGTCGGGCTCTTGCCCAGTTGCTGAATTGACGTCACCCTACTGTGATGATGTTGAGGGGAGTTAGAGCAGGCTGTACCTGGGCCTTTATTTTTCTAGGCGGTGTATGCACATGCCGTATTCGTGCGAAAGAACGCCTAAGTTAGCGGAGGAAAACGATGGCGTCGCTCCATCAGAATGACGGTGAACAACTCAAGGCAATGGAAACCTTAACTCACATTCGTCTCTAGAATTTGTCTTGAAGGTTATCTGCTGCCCAAACAAAGCCAGAGGATTGAGAATGTAGCTCGATGAAATCGTTTGTTTATACAAGTTCCCACGTAAGTACGCTACTTTCGAAATAAACAGTCCCATCAATAGCGAAAGCTTTTTAGGTGTAACGTAAGACTATGAATTGCTGCCTGTGTGACGCGAACTCACCGCCAGAGTCAAAAACTGCGCTGCTGTCATTCTTGAGGCAATCCAACATGGCCTCTTGAAGAGCGCTGAGCTGCATTTTGGAGTCTTGATCGGCCAAGATAATCTGCATTTCAAAAACACCGAAGAAAATGTCAGTGTGATCACCCGGTTCTTTAGTAAACTTTCCTTGTTTCAAGCACCCAAAGAAACCAAAATTATTAGTGAAAACAAAACCGCAGCAAACAAACATATAGGCCAAACGACAAGATTGTTTTCCAACATTTATCTTGTGTAGCAGAAAACTCATTTCCGGCATTGCGGCAAACCCGTGTTTACCTTCATCTAAAGCGGCAGAACTACTGCACGTAAACCTGAATAGAGCAAACACGTGTCCGTGTGAAAACGACTTCCGTGCTGGGCGCGTTGTCTTGAAACATTAGGGCCAGTTTGTTTTCCGGGCACGATCCGGATAAGGGCCCGTGTCGTGTATCGACCGCCGTCGCTTTTGCTGTTGCTGCGCTGTCGGTAACACATTTGTATTTGTAACCGAGGTAGAGAAAAACGCAGACGGCATGAGGGGCCGGAACAAAAATAAATGGAAAAAGAAAGAGGAAGATATAGAAAGCTTTCTGGATTTGAATAAGGTATCACTGCTTGATACAAGACTACTCTTAACTTTCGTGGGGGATACGAGCCCGCAAACCGGAGTCCCAAGCAGCACATTTCCACGGCCCCGGCTTGGGCCAGGTTGGCGCGAGCTAGGGCGAAATCGGCTCAAGCCTGGCCACAGCTCGAGCCAAGCTGGCCAAAGTATGAGCCGGGCCTAGTGGTACTAGGGTAGTGAAGCAACTAATTACATGTATTTAGGTTTCTGCAATAAGTTACAAATTTAGTACCTTAATATTTTGCAAGGTTCGATATCATGTTAGCAAACGTAACTTTGGCTTACTTGCATTCTCGTGTAAATCGCAATGTGGTTTAAAAACAGCTAAGTTTAAAAATTCTAGATAATCTCTTCGGGTGGGGGCACTTTTGTTTACGGAAGGCATTTATGTATTCTGGCAAGCTTGTGCGGAATCAGAACCTAGGCAATACTAGACCGGCTTTGAGCCGAAAAAGAGCAACGTCTATAAGGCTCACACTCCGGCCGTCGAACTTTCGGGATAGTTTCAAAAAGCTGCCACTTGTTGGTGTGTAATTTATCATGCACAATACCCGTCTATCAAGTGGTGCAGCAGTTCAACGACCACAGGAGCTTGCCAGACTGAAACGTTGAAATGCTCTTAAATAAAAGCAACACATTTTATGATGTTAGTCTTCACAACTTTAATTCCAGATGTCTTTTGACGGCGTAAACTTGTTTCCCGGGTAATTCATTTCGCCCCATAAGTGGCGATGCCAATAGTTTCCGTTTAGATATACTTGCTTTCGTAATAAAGACTTGTTTTGTTGTTTCAATGTATTCTACTCACGCATATACAAGCTTGGTTACGTTTTATTGCGGGTGTTCATGCACTGCAATATATTACGCTCACAAATCAGCACTATTTCGACTGCTGTAATAAAGACACCAGATCTACGCCACTGCCTTGAAACATGCAGTGAGTGGCGAGTCAAAGAAAACAGGCCTAAAGAGGAGACTGAACGGCACGTCGGTAATCACACCACCTGTAGCCCCTCTTTAAGTGATGAAGTATAGTTAACTGTAATGCAACTTAGTTGCCGTTAATAGCGGTTACTATAACTGGTTACAATTGTAAAAACAAAACTCTAATTGTAGCTTAATTACAACTCACCTCAGCGAATAAAACAAATATTAACGCAATTATTTTTGAATAAATTTATACCCCTCTATCGCTAGGGCATATCAGCCGTAGAGGCAATCGGGGCAAACTGTTTTACGTGTTTTTATAGACCTTTCCAAAAATCGCCTTCTGGACGCTGTCATATCTTTGTTTTTTGGGTTGTGGAACGCTTCCTGAGCTTGCGCTGTAGATCTGTTGTGCGGTATATAAAACTATGCGCATTCTTCCACAGCTCAGTGACTCGGCAGTTTTCGTCCGGGTGATAAGCACTGGAAAGGTCTGTGCTCAAAGTAAAAATCCCGAATACAGATCTGTTCTACCTGTAATATCATTTCCATTTCCAATGGGAAATTACGTCTTAGATACTGCGGCAAGTCCGAAGTATTAAATATCGCCTATTAGGGATATCAATTCTTTGCGACATCCCGTGAAGTCTGAGGGCCGCGTGCCAACGTGACTACGAACCAACAAAGAACTTCAATGGCGCTTAAGCTTCACCTTTAAGAGTGGAAGGCGATAGCGTTATCGGGCCCCGTTCGCAAAGCCTTTTCATAGCTCTAGCTCGTTGCCAAGCCGTGCTAGCGTGTGTGCGTGGCCTAGTCGGTTCGCTAAGTTTGGCGGGAACAATTCCGTTAAATTGAGCGGAAAGTTTTTCCGACAAATTGAGCGGGTTCATAGGGTCATGATGTCACAGCCAACGTTATTAGATTACCTCAGTTGTGGAACTCCCGCGGAGGAGGGTACCCCCCTTACTCACTTCAATCCGCCAGCCGTCGTTCGAAGTGCCATCTATATTTTCGTTTCATAACTATGCGTCCCAAAAAGTCTAGCTGAAGCGCCAAATAATAATAATATAATAATGTGTTTTATTCCCTTTACAAATGCACATAAATAATGCTGGCCTACAAAAGCAGTATCCTGCTTGTGTGTAGGACCAGACAATCCAGCGAATACATATCAATACATCATGATAAAATATCGAACGACTACAATGTGGCCATTGATACCAACATTAATACAAAACAGAGCCGCAATTCGGCACAAAACAAAATGAACACAACTATCGAAATCACTAAGAGGCAAGTATACTGTGATGGGAGTAAAGCAGTGTTTATGGAGGTAATGAGAGGCACCAATTTTTTATTTCTTTTTTTAGTACTTTTATCGAATTTATTTTCATTAAATGCTCAGTGAACTCATTAAATAAGGTGGAAATAAAGTGAGCTCTGCATCTTTTTCCGTATCGCGTGTAAAATCTGGGGATTTTAAACCTTTCTTTGCGCCTTAGGTCCCTAGCCTTGTCCACTGAAACCTTGAAGGTTGCATCGTAGAAATAATTTATAAACGTAACATATCTATGAAAATTTTTAAAGAATAAAATTTGGGGCTTCTTTGCTTCATCTTCCATATCTAATGTTCCGTACGGAGTTCCGTATGTAATGTTTTTCACCATATGTTTAAAAATTCTGCCTATTGCATGTGTCCTGTATGGAGAACAGTGACCATATATGATTCCATATCGTAGAATTGATTCAGCTAACGACCTGTACACCAGTAGTCTTATCTTTACGCTGAACAAGCTTCTTATTCTGTACAGGTATGCTGAAACGGCACGTAGTCTTTTAGTCATCGGAAATTAAAAACAGCGCGGAAAGACGAGGACCAGACAAAGAAGTGACACGGACGTAGCGCTGAGCGCTACGTCCGTGTCACTTCTTTGTCTGGTCCTCGTCTTTCCGCGCTGTTTTTAATTTCCGAAGTATGTACCAACTCGCCCAAGCCTCAACTTTAGCATCTTTTAGTCACAAATGTAGTATTTTAGTCACAAATTCCACATGTTGATTCCATGATAAATGTTCGTCCACGTATAATCCTAGATATTTTACACAATTATCGTATGGCAAAGGTTTACAAGTACAATTATTACACGGTGTCGAATGAAGTAAAATTCTGGGTGATATATCAACACGTTTGTGAGAATTTCAGAAACACAGTAACTTAGTTTTGGCAAAATTTACTGAAATGGCATTTGAGTTAAACCAACCTATTAGTTCATTTAAATCTCTTTGGAAGACTAAAACAGCATCATCATAGTTTTCATAGGGTAAAACTAGCGCCGTATCGTCAGCATACTGAAATAGCTTAGCTTGCAGAGGTAGAACACCCAAATCATTTATGTAAACGTTAAATAAAATTGGTCCCAGAGTGCTACCTTGTGGTACACCAGATTCGACTTTAGCTGTACTACTTATATTATTCATAATTTTAACTATTTGTTGTCTGTCGTTAAAGTAGTTCTGAAAAACGTTATAAAACTGTACCCTGAAACCCAATCTGTAAAGCTTTTCAAGTAACAGAGAATGATCAATGGTATCAAAAGCCTTCGATAGATCAATAAAAAGTGCCAGGGCAATGTTGTTATTGTCTAGTGCTTGATTAACACAGTCAGAAAAATCTTCTAAAATTGTAATAGTACTTTTTTGTTGTCGAAAACCATATTGCGTACTAGAAAATAAATTAAATTTATCACAAAAATTGGCCATTGTTAGTTGTACCTACTTTTCGATTATATGTGCTAATGCAAGTAGAATGGAAATTGGCCTGTAGCTCTCCAATTCCTGTTTTTTCTCCTTTTTATACAGTGGACGCATAATAGATACTATCTTCAAGCCCTTAGGAATTCTTCCGGTATGAAAGGTGTCATTAATTATTTTCATTAAAACGCGTTTTAATTTATCAAAACTATACCGAATATTTCATACTCTATTATTATCAAATCCTGGTGTTTTAGTTATTGGCATAGCATTTATAATCCTCAAAAGTTCGCTCTCCGTCATCTGAGGTAAGTACGCCGAACTAGAGCATCTGACCTCTGAAGTGACGGGATTGGGACCATTCAGTGAAATGTTAGTTTTTGTGCATCTTACGGAGTCAACAAAACACTTATTAAATGATTCCGATAACGCTAAATAAGAATCTAATCCAGGAAAGTTTTTTTAATTGTATCATCCACGCTATTTTTAGACTTCCTGCCAGTGGCGATCACAACGCCGCCATTTATCCTGCAGCAGTCACTCGAGAAACTGCACGTAACATCTATTTTGGCTTCAATCGGCCATTTCGGAGCCGAAACAAATACAGTGGAAAGGGTTACAGGGATGCCACCCCCGTCTCCCCAGCGGACGCGCCGCGAATTTACCCCGAAGTTAAGATGAGCCTAGGTCGGGACGCGCTACTTGAAATGGTATTGGCTGAGGCATGGTTGTATAAAAGCAATATTAATTGTGCCGCAAAACCTTGCATACTAAAGATTTTAGAAAATATCACGCGCCCCTCATTTCGTACTAAACTCCAATAAAAGTTACTACAAAAAGAGTTTTTTTTTCCGTTGGTTTTTACGTTTCTAGTAACGTTGAAACGTACGTATCCTGATTCAGTTACCAAAGCAGCCGTCTGGCGGAGCGTCGAGCGACGCTGGGCGAGTCGTGGTGAGTGACGGGTGGTACTGTTCGTGCATGCGGCGTTTATGAGCAGTTGCGTAACTGAGCTAATCTAATAAAGTTGGTCACAGCCATGTGTGACGTCACACGCGTGACGTCACACGTGGCTGCGCGCGTTGCTTTATGGGATTTTCGGTTCTGCCGACGCCGACGTCGACGTCTGATTTTCAGCAATACGAGCTCCTAAACGCTACCGCGTTAAAGGACTGCAGCTAGAGCTGCTAAATGCACCCTACTAGCGATTGACCGAACGTTGCCCACAGTCGGCAAATCAACAAGCGTATGCAGAAGCTTTGCTGCGGAAAATTAATTGAGCCAACAAGAAGCTGCATCAGCATGTAGGTTAGTGGTACCTGTTCTTCGATTGCTTACGGGCTATACGGAGAGCCAGTCGTCTGCTTCTTGTGCAGGGTTTGCAGTCACGACAAAACGACGCCGAGTTCTGATTTGTTTGATTGGGAGGATAATTGGTAGACCTCAATGCTAGATGACCTGAGGTCTACTTTCTTTTTTTTATCGGCCAATAAGAGCTCGGCGTTCTGACATGATCGCAACCCCTGTATAAGAAGCAGACGAACTTGCCCTCCGCATTGTCATTGACAACCTAGGAAACTCAGGTTGTAGCTTCTTTCGATCACGCCTGTTGCTTACCGATTCGTAGTCCTGGGACTTCACTTGGCTCACGAAGCATATGCACTAAAAGAGCAGTGAGTGCGCACGCAAACTGGTGGATGTTGATCAGGATGTAGAATACCTGAGACTGCGGTAGAAGCTGCGGTAAACTTTGTCGATGAAAGAGACATGGGAAAAGAACGTCTCAAACTCGGCAACTGCGTTTATTTACTCGAAGCCGTATATATTCACAACCTAATTACCGACCACCGACGTCACAAAGTCAACCTTTGTTATACAATTCTACCCACACTGATCTTTACCTGAACCGTAAACAGTGACCTCAATTTGTTGCGTACCAAGCAACCAAGCTGCCGCCCACACAAACCGGGCAGCGCGAGCCATGCTCTCGAGCAAGGGCATGCGCGAGGCAGCGAGCCATTGGGAACTGATCTGGGCGCCATACCGGTCCTGCCCGTTCCGTAGCAGTAAAGAACGTGATGAATATAACAATTGGCGACGAGGATGGGATAAACTCTACGACGGTAAAGCCAGGGAAGCATGCCCAGGTAGCACACTTGCCTGGTTTAGCTGGGGCCAGAATTGGCACTTAGCTGTGATAGCTTGGCCACGACAGCCCAGCCATTTACGCCTGTATGCCAGCCTGGCGTTTCACAGTCTTTCCTTGCACCAGAAAGCCACGGAACTGCCAGGGAACGTCTTTCCTGGTTGACCAGTCAATTTCCTTGGTCATTGATGGCCAATGTAAACAGGCCGCTGCCATTATTTATGCACCCTGGCTGTCTATTGATTTTGCTCGGTCAGAGAAGGCCAAGGTAGCAATGCCTCTGCCAAGCTTTGAGTTTGCATGATAGTTCGTAGGAATTCCCTGGTCCACTCAATACAAGCAACAGCCAGTATTCGGGCGTGTTGGCAGATCGAAGATAGGTGAGCCAAGGAATGGCAGGGAATTGCCGCTATGCAATGTTCCGTGGCTCAAGCTCGTATTTTATTGGTCCCAGAATGCTCGCTGAAAGCCACTGTTACTCTAAAGTCCGTTTAACTTTTTCACTTTTTGTTTAATCGTATGAGCGTTCCCTTAACATATTTTTGGTGCTTTGTGGCACGAGCCCTCGCAGTAGAAAGCGACGTTTCAGTGCAAGATGTCTGTTTTAGTTATCGACATAAAAAAGAACACGTTTTCCCCAATGATAAAAGAAAAAAAAAACTATTTGAAAATAGTATGGATATGAATAGGCCAAACCGCGAAATGAACTGTTTGTAGTGGAATTGTACCGGACAAATTGGAAATCAAACTGTCGAAATTGGTCGAACTCGAACTTGATAGCTTCCAGCTTTTCACCGCGGCCTTTATCTACCCTGGCTTGCACGGAGAAGCCGCTTCCAGCGCAAGCGCCCGAAGCGGGGAGCCTCCCACGTGATGCTGGAAAAGCGCGGGAAAACTACCGCACCCTCAAGTGAATCACGCGCCTGGAATGCGCCAGTGCCCCGGGACCGGAGATACTGCAGTGCCCCCGCGCGCAGCGTGGATGCCTTGAAAGAGGAGAGCTCCTCACGTGTCAGGACAGGGAGCGCGCGGGCCAATCAGCGCAGCCCTCGCGTCCGCTTGAAGCGCCAGTTTGAGTCGGCGGCGGCGCAATATATATAAAAAAGAAAAAAAAACGGATTTGGCGTTAGTGGTGTTAGTGGCGCGAACTCTGGTCTTTGTTCCCGCCAGTTCCTACTGCTGTTCTGCTTGGGGGCAGGGGAAGGGGGTGGGGGGAGTTGCTGTGTTTGTGATAGTTTGCCGGCGCCTTGAGTGCTGCCTCTGCCGATGGTTCCTGTGGCTGATAATGTCCTCCGCCTGAGTTCCACTCGCCCGTGGCCGAAATGGCGGCGTGTTCGGAATTCGCTCCGTCCTCATTGCAGTGCGAGCAATGGCTGTCTCTTGTCTCCGCGCCAGCAAACCAGGTATGCAGGCTCGGCCATTTGGATTCATTTTCATAATCAGGTGCATGTGAAACTGAACCTTTTTGCAACCCAGTTTGGAACAGCTATGCTGATACAACCGCCAGTGTATACATTTAGCTTCAGAGATCCTCTACAACAGGGGTTAACCACTGTGGTAGAGGATCCGGCTGTTGTTACCCCTTCCTGCCTTCCCAGTCTTTCGTCCGCTATGCAACTCGCGATTGCGAGTTGCATGGCGGACGACTAACTGGAGAGGCAGGAGGGGGGTAACAACAGCAGCATCTTTTCATTACTAGGCGTTGTTTTGCGTAAAGGCTGAACCGCATGTAAGCGAGCGACGAGCGGCGGAGATTTCCCGCAATCGTTCGTCACGTCGCTCGGTTTTTGGATTTCTAGAAATCGTCGCTCATCGCCTTAGTCGCTTGCTCCAGTCGCTTTCATGCGGTTTGCCGCGTCGCACGAGTGACCGAGCGACAGTGAAGCGGATCGTCATCGCTCGTCAAATCGCTTAGATGCGGCTTATACTTAATTGCCGCGAGAATGGCACCAGATGTGCGATCGGCACACGCTTTCATATTCACACTCATACTGTTTATGATAGTGCTTATTTTTTATTCGTCGCACTAATTACATACCGTTTTAGAACAGACGGGTGGAAATAAATCTGCCACGGTTCTAATTACTGATGTTGATTCTTCTTATTTCAGATGCCTTGGGGTACTACGTTAGCCACCACCGGAACCCCGACACTCCAGAATATGTGGAGAATCTCGCCAACCGCCTAGGGCACATGAATAATATCATGACAATTTTTTTGCATTGTACTTATGTTTTATGCTTATTTTTGCGGCCTGCAGTATCAGTTTTTTTTTTTGTGGAAATAAATTTTATTTTATTAATTTACGACGTGTGTTGTCCGTATGACCAGTTAGACTGGTTTAACTGCATGGTGAATTTCTATTGTCTAGCCAAGCTTGGCTGACCACCCGGCCACTAACCTGGCCCATGCTGTAAATACAATAAAGGGCCAAGCTTGGGGTACCACTGAGCTTCCCGCCTGGCCCATGCCATAATTCCAGCGGTGAGCCAGTCCATGGCTACACAGGGCACTGCCGGTGGTGGCCAGACTGGCATACCAGGATGGGGCTGCCTAGCGCCATGGGGCAAAACATTGTAGGCCCAGTGAAACTTCCCCGGCTACCCAGTCTGGCTCAAGCTTGAGTCGGTCGTAATGTGCTGCTTGGGTGGCGACTCAAGGCTCCGTGGAGAAATTCTCCGCCAAGGGATGGTCGTCCTGGGCAGAGCGACTGGATTTCTACTTCCAAGCCAACGGTATCGCCGACGGCGGCAAGGTGAACGCTATCTTGCTGACGCTATGTGGACGGAACACATTCGAAACCGTCAAGGCGTTAGTGGCACCGGGGACACCAAGCGACCACTCATTCGAAGAAATCGTCAGTCTGCTGCGTGCCCACTACGATCCCCGCCCGTCGGAGCTGTTCAGTCGCTGCAAGTTTCAGCGCCGGACCAACTGCCGTACGAAACAGTAGCCGCCTACGTAGCAGCGTTAAAAGCTCTTGCGGCGAATTGCAACTTTGCCACGTCACCGGCCCAGCCTTCGGCCCAGCCTCCTAGGGTTCCAACGTCGGAATCCAAAGGGGTGAGTACGACTGCAACTCCTACCGTTCGGCCCGACCTACGATCAACGATGTTGCCCATCGACGTAATGCTACGTGATCGTTTTGTCTGCGGACTGCAAGACGACCATCTGGAACAAAGATTGTTTTCCGAACAAGGCCTCACGTTCATCAAGGCATTCGATATCGCTGTGTGGGCGGAAAACGCGAAAGACTATCAAAAGAATATCAAAGCTGACTTCAGCGAAGTCAACAAGACCGCGCGCGCACAAACAGTTCCACCAGAGCAACGCAAACCCTGTTACCGCTGCGAAGAACTCCACAATCCCGAAACGTTTTGCAAGTTTTGTAAGAAAGTCGGTCACGTTGAAAAGCCTGTTTCAAGAAGAAAAACAGCAGCAGCTTATCGAAGGCAACTAGACGATTGCACGTTCTTGACTCCTCAGAAGAGCCACGCGATGTCACGATTGCGGAAGAGAGCATTTTGCATGACCATGCAAAATGCTCTCTTCCGTAATGCATGCGAACATGGTCAGGAGAAGGGTTGCAGCCGCTGGGGATAATTAATGTCAGCGTGCGCTTCAAGCAGCGCAGTGAAAAACTTCCTCTATTAATAATGAGCGGCCCAGGATGCAACCTCCTTAATCGTAATTGGTTCGCCCCACTAGGCATTAGCCTCAGCGGCATTCACCAAGTACTTCATGAACACAGCCTGGTAGTCATACTTGAACGTCACTCAGCAGTGTTTGATGGCAACCTAAATGGCTTCAAGGGTCCAGCGGTCACACTAGAGTTGCACGAAGGAGCACAACCTACGTTCCTAAAATCACGAACGGTGCCATTCGCACTCCGGCCAGCCGTTGAAGCTTAACTACAACGTCTGACGGACCAGGAGGAGATAGAGCCCGCACAACATTCGGAATGGGCAACTCCGGTCGTCGTCGTGCGCAAAAAAGACGGTAGTATTCGACTCTGTGGCGATTACCGCAGCACTGTGAACGCTGTAGCCCAAGCAGCATCTTACCCGTTGCCGACTGTCACAGAGGTCTTGGCGAAAGTACGCGGCGGAAGAATTTTTTCAACAATAGACCTGACACGAGCATATCAACAACTCAAGGTCACTGACGCTACAGCCAAGACTCTGACTATTAACGCAGTCGAAGGGCTTTACCGTGTCAACCGACTGGCCTTCGGTGTTTCCGCGGCTCCTGCAATATTCCAAAGGTGCATGGACACGACTCTTGCGGGGATATCAGGTATCAGTGCATACCTGGATGATATCATCGTCGCTGGGTCCACACAGGAGGAGCACAACCATCGACTAGACATCGTTTTCTCAAGACTTGAAGATATTGGTCTTCGTGCCAACAGAAAAAAAATGTTTCTTTGGAGTCCCGGAAGTAACCTTCCTCGGTTTCAAGATCAACTCAGCAGGCATCCATTCAACGGATGACAAGCAGAAGGCGATTCGTGATCTGCCAGAACCGACTTCAAAGACGACGCTCCAGTCTTTTCTCGGGATGCTCGCCTTCTATGACAGGTTTCTGGAAAACCGAGCAACAGTAGCGAAAGACCTGTATACTTTTCTAGAGAAGAACAGGCCGTGGAGCTGGGAGGCTCCTCACAAGACAGCATTCAGAAAACTCAAGGAACTCATTTTGCAGCGGGCCAACTTGGTCCATTATGATGAGTCTAGACCTCTTCTTCTCTCCTGTGATGCCTCACCGTACGCTGTTGGTGCCGTTTTGGCACAGGTTGATAGCGCAGGGCGAGACGCTCCAATAGCGTTTGCTATTGGAGCGTCATACCGGTCCTGCCCGTTCCGTAGCAGTAGGGAACGTGATGAATATAACACAACTTCAAACTGGAAAATTGAGACCTTGAACAAAACAATCCCACCGACCCACATCCTTTCAGCCTGAGTTGGAAAGGGCTGCGTTTTGTCTAAACGAGAACTGATATGTCCTCCAACTAAATCCTTGCATGCAAAACTGCGACTCAGTTTCCCAGCTTTTACCACAGTCTCAGGTAGTCTACATCCGGAGCAAATGCACTGTTTGCAGAGCGAAAAGGAGGTGTCCAGGACTCACCAAACCCTGCCTTTCTGAAGCTGTCAGCGACTTCAGACCCTCTCAGAAATTACAAAATGATGCGTAGATTATGCGCAGCAGCCATTAGTTGGTATCATCGCTTCCGCCAGGAAGCCAGTCATCGGTTCCGAACTCCGAATGCTGACGAAACGTTCGTGTCCAATGAGTGCTTGCAGTGCATTACCAACTAATGGCGGACGCACACAATTTACTGGCATTATTTCAAAATTTCGACAGGGCTCTATTGCATATTAAGAAACTCACGGCGCGGCTCATCTTTATCGTGAGTATCGCTCTTTTACTGTTTTTTTCTTAATATTCCGCCGTTTGATTTGCAGCAGGGAGATACAAGATGCAAAGGGAGTTGGCACGCCCTGCGTTCCTCGAGCTCTCAGTTACTGCAGTACCATTTGTGTCTGAAAGGTGTGGGCACCCTAGCGGCTCCCCAGCGCAGTTGGCCAACTACCGGGCACAAGGGGCGAACTTTCCCGCGTGGCGACGGAGTCGAACCGGCCACGCGCACATCGCTCGCGCCCTCTTGATAAGACGGATCAGAGGCGGCGCGCAGGCAGTCGCTGGTGGGATTCAAGCGCCGCCGGTGCTTGTCGGCTTTCTTTTAGTCTTCTTCATCGTCTCGTTTATGCCCAAATAAATATATTTTCTTGTGGTTGAAACCAGTGGCTCCGTGTTATTCCTCTCGGTCGGGTATGCATCAAGGCACATCGCGACCACGAAAGACACCGATTTTTGCACACCGAGGAGATCAAAACACTATGGTCATACCTGTCGAAATTAACCTACGCACACTACAAGTTTGTTTCTGTAAATCTCGGGGGAATAAATCATGTATCCCGACTTGAACCGCGACTTCTAGCGAGAAAGTTATTTGTTTCCGGCATGGCCACCTGAGCGCTTACGTCGGTCAATTGGAGTGGGGAGCTACTCAAAAGGGACCCGCGCTCCGGTGATGACACTCTGTATTTTTCATGAAAAAAAAAAAAAGATTTACGAGTTTACACTTATTCATAACACGACATGACGAATGACGGCGAAGAACAGAAGGACATCATAGTATGATGTCTTACAATTGGATCATGGTCATTCTTACTGCGCACATCGTGTTTTGTAGAAGCTAATCGTATTAGGGTCTTCGCCGTTGGCTGGGATCCTTCTATTCTCTCTAGCGTAAACCGCAGAAAAACGAATTCACAAACCCTTTCTTTTGTGTTCACAGGGTCGTAACGCGTCTGCCTCTACCTTTTCCGTCCTAGATTCATTACGTCGCCCCCGCTAAAATGCATTCAATATTAACTGCACTTGGCAAAGTAGAAATGCCCGGAAATACAGGGTTTACAAGTGTGTTCATTTGTGGCCTTTAGGCGACATTCTGGCAAGTAACAGATTGCTATACACACTGGAGGGAGCTCCAGAAAAATTTTGATAGTCACTGATTTGCTTAAAGAATTGCTTCAAAGGATTAAAGAAACATCTAAAAAAATCCCCCAAATCGCTGTGCGATAGTTTGTTTTTCATGAATGTATTAAATTGTTAAGTTACGTCTAATGGGTTGCGAGGCTCCACTGCCAACGCGGAAGACGTGTCGTCAGATGTTTTAATATGGGGCAATATGGGATCAACACAGATTTTTCCCCACGGGTTACAAGGAGTCTGTCGGTGTGACACAAATGTTGTTCACCCGACCAGAGCGAGAAAAGAATAATCATGCAAAAAGTAGAATTTATTTTAGACGCCCGCTCGACGTGCAAGTTCTGCAGCATTTGACGCCATCCCTCTGGAGAGCGCAAGAAAGTTTGAATGTTGGTTTTGACATCACTTTCATTTTGTGTTTCCTGAATAGCCCGTTTGAATTTAGGGATAATGAATAGTATGGCCGTATACCTTGAAGCACGAGTATTTTGAAAACTTGGTTCGTTCGTGTAGCTGAAAATACCTCCGGAGCTCACATTCAAAACACGTTCTAGCTTTCATAATTCATTTTTCGGTATTCTTGTAGGCTAATAGCTCAATCTCATTGTCGGGAGAGCAATAATAAGACGTTTTGTGCTCGTCACAGCCCAGGTGGTATAAGCTGTCAGCGACTATAATAATATGTCCGCGAGCGGGGTTTCTCATTTGTCATTCTACACTTCGTTTACCGCCAAGCTGTCATGGCGGTGGAAGCTGCGTGCTCGGGGGACCAAACAACTGTAGGTTTCGCGCCAGATGATCCCGCCCTCTAGGTATACTCAGGCACGGAAAACTGTCAGATAATGAAAGGAAGGCGATTGATTGTTCCGGCGAGAGCAAAGCTTCCCCTAACCTGTCAGCCACGCCATGAGTTTGTTAGGTGCCTGTTGTCTCAACAAAATGTAGTGTTTAAAAAAAATAATACGCATCGTAAAACACTTTGACTCCCACCAAGGGTAGAGCTAACAATCCGGATGATATGACAACTATTCAAATCTTGCCGTTATCGAATTAGCAGGGCATGAGCGGTTTTCGGAAATCTTAAATGAGAAAAAATGGCGGCACAAAAGGCAACTAATAGAGGCGTGTCGTCGGCTTTCGGGAGCGGGCTTCATATACTCAATAAACCATTTTGAAAATTCTTATCTCTTTTGAATCAGATAACAATAAGCTCTTAGACATTGGCCCTGGTCAGGACGTAACGCCATATTTGGGCGGAGTCTGAGAGTTCGGTGATCCGTATTTTACTGCGAAAGCATTAACTGGTCCCATGAAGCGAACCCACGTTATCAGCTTCGAAGCTCCGCGTCAAACGGCACTGAAACACCCCCAAAGTGGAGCCGATTTCTGATGAAAAGTTCCCATTGGCTGGCTCACCTCATCAAAAAACGAGGCTCCCATTGGCTCTCGTGCGGCCTAGTTCCAAAAACCGCCACCACAGAAGCCCTCTTAAAGGGCGGTTCAAACAGACTCGCAATACGGAACCCGGGAGCCGGAACCCGTACTGACGTAATCACTTCCGGCTCCCGTTTACGGGAGCTGATGTCACGGTTTGATTTGAACGGCGCGCGGTACGGGTCTCCGTACACGGGAGCTGACTTCACGGCGGCTACCCAGGCAACCAATCAGCGGCTTTAGTCAAGCCGGGTCGTCGCCCGGGCAGTCCGGGCGCGCGGCGCGCTCCGTCTAGAGCGGCACTCGCTTTGTTTTGTGATTGCGTCGTCTCGGCAGGATCCCGGCTACGAAGCTCGAATTGCCTCACTTGTGAACCTTTGTGTAGTGAGGTGCGTCGCAAATGCAAGAACTATCAACTGGCGTCGGCTGACTACTTTCGCGGCTGCGAATGAGCAGTACCTACGGAGCGTGAAGAAAAAGAAGAAGCGAAAGGGCGTCCGCGAGCTGCTGAAGCCTCGAAAAATGCTCTGCGAGTATGCCACCATCCTGAGACAGATGTTCGAAGACCCCGACGGCCGGGAATCCTTCGAGTGCTTCCGAATGTCACGAGCCAGGTAGGGTGTGCTGCTTTTTATTTTGGATTAGTTTCATGTTATTTATCAAGTGGCGTTCCACATGGGCCCGCGCGTCGCTCGCAAGAATACTCACCTGGAGCGTGCGCTCCCGCAGTGAAAGCACGTTTATATCATTTTTAACGCGGCAGGATCGAAAGAGCAGCTTTCGTAAGAGTTCCACGCTTGTCAAATTTTACTGCGTCTATGCTATAAAAAAAATAGCAATGGCATGCACATGTGCTGCTCGTACGACACGCTCTTTCGATCCACTAAATCTGGTCACGGTGTTGTGCTCCTTTGAGTGCATGCATGACGGAAGCCCGTTGTGCTTCTTTGTTCTTTGTGCTAGCTAAGATGTGTGCTTACAAGCTGCTTATGAGTGAATTCTGCACGAAAGCTCGCGCTGTAGAACCCAGGGATCTTGGGTTCAATCCCCACCCCTGCCCGTTTCGATCTGGATGAGCATCGTACCACCAGACGTTTGTGTTTCACTACTGCGTGACGGGTGTTAAAGACCCTAGGCTAGCGGTCGTACAGTACTGCCTAAAAACTGGTCTACAGCGCGTACCAGTGTCGTTCACCTTTTTAGCCTGCCGGATGTAGCTCGCACGCACAATGGTTGCAGCTAGACACGTAGCCAGGATTTTGATTCGGGGGGGGGAGGGAATTTTGTCGGTAGCAGAGTGCCCGAGGCTGGTAAAACATTGTGTATAGAAAAGGAAAATGAATAAGTGAGTTGCTTCATTACAATTGTAGTGAACAAGCATGCCCTCAAAGCTGGAAGCTTAGCACATTTGCTTATTAATAACATCCCACTGCTTTTCCGGTCTCTTTGCAACCAGCAAGCCAACCACTGCCTGCCTCTACAAACGGCCTTTCTAAAAGCCACTCATATTTGCATTGAAGATGCCGTTTCATCCGGTTGCAACCACCTCCCGTGTCTCCGAAACCGTGTCAATAAATTATTAAAAGCAGTATCGAGTTCTTTCACTTGTCCCGGTCCTTGTGGTCGTTACGATACCTGTCGTAGATCCAGGGGTACCGCTAAACTAGCTGAACTAATCCATAGGCTTTCTCGGGTACGTCAAACGCAGCGGCAACTTCAGCCCTCTTCCAGGCAGCGGCACTCTTCTTTGCAGCTTGAGCAGCTTTCCTCGCGTCGGAGACGGGCGGGAAGGTCATCGTCGCAGCCTTTGTCGCAAGGAAGCACGGAGCGTCTGCGTCGGAGGCATTTGCACGCGAAACTGGCGGAACGACGTGAACGCCGGTGGCAAGGAGGGCGGAGAAGGGAAGCGCGCCGCGCTGATTGGCCGCGGAGAAAATACGGAAATCTACGTCACGACCGGGGAAGGAGAAAGTTGAAAATTTTTCAACTCTTCAGTCCAGGTGCCGGAAGCCGTAATTGCGTCACCGCCCGTACGGAGGGAGCGCTGACGTCACTACGGGTTCCGGCGCCCGGGTTCGCAGTCCGGGTCTGTTTGAACCGGGCTTAGGAGGAAGCAGTGGTGGCAGAGCCCGCTCGGGCAAACTCCGGAGAGGTTATGCGGCCGAGCTCAGCGCGGCTTGGCCACTTCACGAGAGCGCACGCTCGACCGTCGGCCGATACCTCGGTAGTCCCGAAACCTGGCAGTGTGCGCCAGTATACGCTGCAGACAAACATAGGGAGCGGAAGAACGACATTTATGCTTTCGCATTCAAACTAATACGAAGTGCTTAGGTGTACTCGGATCTTTTTTTTTTCTCTCTCTTTTTCTAAAAAGAGGGCGGGAACAAATGAGCCACTCGTGCCGTTTAACATCTGAGACTGTGGTGCAGAAAAGAAAAAAAGAAAGAAAAAACAGACACAGAAATGAACGTTCTTTTGAGAGTTTCTCTTATGTGCCTGTTCCTTTAACTAAAAGTGTTTTTTTTTCTTTTCGTTTCTGCACCCCAGTCTCGGGAGTCAAACGACATGTATAGCTACTACCAGCTCGCCGGAGCACTTACAGTTTTTTTTCGCAAATGAGGCACTGTAAACTTATTGCTGTATGAAGACTTATACCGCGGGTTGCGAAGGGTGTAGGGGTCACTAGAGGCCTCCAAAAATACTGCTATAGTAACTGCCTTCTTAAAAGCCATGGGGGCGGGGTTTATTACTTTCACGCGTATTGCTTCGAGATTCGCTCTTCGGCGTTCTTGTGCGTTGATACCGTACTGTCCTATGGTGCGGTATAACCATGGGCTGCTCAGATCCAACCACGCCTGCATTTCTAAAGCTGCAATTCCCAAAAGCTACTCGTATGCTTTCTTTACTCTAGCGTAATGTCACTGTTCTTCATGTGCTCTCTTTTCCGCGGCGACGGAAGACGTGAAGGGTGAAAATCGTCGAGTGAACGGTAACCGTTCATATCACGGGCCTCAGTTGCCCACGAAATGGAAACGAGATACGCGGGATTCCCAACTTCAATCTGCAATGCCGAGATGCGTTTTTTTTTTGTTTGTTTTTGTTTTGTTTTGTTTACTGCAGCCACCTATAAATGGTTTTGCCATGACGTTGTGCGAACTACACCTCAGTGCGTGTGGTGAGTTTTTCCAGCCCCGGAACGGAAACTTCGAACATAATGGGTATTTCTCAACTTTGTCATAATCGAAATATAGCTTCAGATCAGAGCGCGGTGGCGTTCGCACTCGCCTCAAGTAAAAAGTTCATTTTCAGAAAACAGCGTTTTCGAACGAATGAAAATAAGTCCTCAACAAATACCTCTCGTAAACGTATTCTTCCAAAAAAAAAATTGAAAAAACGTAACATCTATTTAGCACGGCGTCTATGCGACGCCGTTCTAATGCTGAAAAAAAAAAAAAAGCAAAGGAGAGCTGTAACCTCAGCAGCTAGTTGCTATTTGCCTACTCAGCAAAAGGTCTTTTAGAGATAGCTGACTGCACGCACTCCAGTCGCTGAGAACTGAAAAAAACGCTGGGACTGCCGAGTGTGCCAAGCATTTTATAATTGTTCCGACGCTAATGAGTTTGCATCATTAGTCCGCGAAATTTCTGAATAATCAATCACGAACCGAGAACGCGAATATGACAAACCAGGCCTCGCGTATCTTTAAACTCTCAGTGGGGATGGTTAATATGCTACGTTTCACTCGAGGTTCGACCGCAGTCGGGGCAACCATCCGATGAAGTCAATCAAAAGCCCTAGAAGAGCATCGCCATGGCACTTATTTCCCTTTGGAGTTTACTGTCGCTGACAAAAACCAAATCAGGGACAATAAGTGCGCCGCAATGTCGCGATTTTTTTTTTTTTTTTGCGTGTGATTGGTTTTGCCGGTTATTTAGAGCGCAAGTTCGTCTGCTTCTTTGCAGCGGTTCCGGTGACGTCAAAACGAAGCCCAGCTCTGATTGGCTCTGACTGAAGGATAGTGGATAGACCTAAAAGCAAGCTGCCTTGAGGTCTCTCCATTATCCTTTCAATCGAAGCCAATCAGAGCTCGGCGTACTGACGTCACCACAAACCCTGATAAAGAAGCAGACGAACTTGCGCTCCGCATAGCAAACGCGCAAACATGGCGATCGTCATGACAATGCATTTTTTGGGGCTGCTCGATGGTGTCCATGGCATCGTAGCCTCGGCAGTGGTTGGACTTGAAGTGAAGCGGAGTGTAGTGCGCGCCACTACGGAGACTTTTATGTATCTACGAGGTAGGCTCACTATCGGATAAGACGCTACGCTGCGCCCCAATTAGAAGTTGCAAGAGCGCCGGTAAACGTTCTCCTCCAACGCAGCGAGAACAGATGCCACTTTAAAGCAAACTGTCTGAACATGAACGAGGGTTAAATCGACTTTAAGGCGAAACCCTTATACGACCCACTACGGGGAAAAGCGGCGGCGGCGTTGTGCCCGAAAGATGGCCATAATAATACGTCATCGAGCACTCGCCGCTCCAGGTCAGAGCGGGCGCGCCTCGGAAATAAAACTCAAAGAAATGCGCAGCAACGCAGAGTTTCCGTCACGAAAGCCGTTAAGCCGGCTGGGGTGCCACGCCTGCGCAGTGGGGCAGCGTGACGTCACCGCCGGAGCGCCGTGTGCAAAAGGAAGACACGGTGCGCTGCCTCCGGCGCGTCCGTTGCGCTTCGGACTTCATCCGTGCTCGTTGTGTGCTTCGTGCGATGGACTGTGAGGCGACCGCATCCACATCTACGGCCTCGACATCGGCAGCAGCGTCTAGATATACGTCGGCTGCGGAATGTAACACTGGCAGAAATAAGTTTAATGCGTGTAGAAACATTACTCGGAGACACTTCAACCGCTGGACTATGGTGCTTTTGCATTCCTACACGTAAGCAGTCTAAAGTGTCTTTATCGGCTTGTGAGAAGGAGAGGCTAGACAAATCCTGTCATTTCCATATGCCCCCCTCCCGTCCAAAAAAAAACACACACACACACACAAAACAAAGCGTTTATCTTTGTTTTTCGCCAAATTTTTATGGTGGAGCTACTTCTGGTAGTAACGATTATGAACTGTCCGAGGCGTGGTGTCGAAACTTATAGTCGTAATATAAATGAAGATTAAACGTCATAACGTAGCCTGGTGAAGCGTATGAAGTATATTACTTGTATCACTCTTGAAGAAATAAATACACAAGCATAAACTTAAAAACTATATTTCTTTTTCGGTTCCGGCGACACCTGGCGATAGAAAGTAGTTTAAAGGTGACACTTCAATAGAAATACAACTCGAAGAATAGCTTAGTAAATAACAATAAACTGATATTCTGTTAAAATGTTATACAGTTTTCTGTTTGTTTTCTTATCCCAAGGGACAATGCAATGGTAATTAAAATTGTCATTTATTTTTATGCTCAATTAAATCATTTTTTGTCACATATTAATGCAAGTAGCTGGATGTCGACGTTTGTTTTCACAACCATTGTTTTATGAAACGCAATATCTAAATCTCAAGAGAGATTTCAAAATCCTAGTGAAGTGTGGCATGCACAGCTGAGAAAATTAGTCAGATAAAAAAAGAAAACGAAACGAAGAACGAATGCGAACCAGCATTTTTTTACATTTAGGAAAATCGAGGGTCATTGCTCACTGCATTCATTTTTTTCTGGCTGCGTAACTGTCTTTACGAAAGAAATATTGATGCGGTAGCGAGTGGGTCATATAGTGGAATCTATTTATGAATAAAAATAAAGATTTAAGCACAACTCACCAAAAGAGTAGCAGAGGAAGGTCGGCTAAAGAATACAATTTCCATTGATTTCCGTCAAACGTTCTCACGTTGTTTATTAAATTATCCTCTACTTTTGCATTTTATTGTTGTATATTTACTCTCTATTTCATATTAGCGGGTAAAACAACCACTCCTAATATGACCTTCAACTGGAGTTTTTTTTTTTTTTTGGCAGAGGAAGAGATAAATAATGAGGTCTCTTGATAGGTGATTTTCTATTGTTCTCTTGCTATTATTACCACGTGATAAAAATTAACCTAACCTATATTCACACCTCGGAACCTAGTTTTTTTTTTGTTGTTGTTTTTTGCCACGCCACTGTGTAGGTTATACAAAGGGGGTGTGGGGAGGGAGAGGAGGGCATTTGTGTTATCAATTGTTACAAATATTAGCTACAATTACCATGTAAATCAGTACGAATGAAGGTTTTTGCAATCTTTAAATAAGACAAAATATCACTTGCTGGTCACCGGCTGCGACAACTTGTGAAAAAAAAAATGCGGTGCAATCTGTCCGAGTCCTTTATTACATGATCTGTTGATAACCTGACACCTTTGTCACCGTCGTGTTTTTTTTTTTTTTTTTTTTTTTATATGCATACTAGGAATATTGCGCCGCCCTTGTGAAGCGTTATAATATAAAACGTGAAACCATTGATTACATATTATGTTATATTTGTATTTATTTCCTTAAAATATGGAGTAAATATGCGGGTTTATTTTCGCTGGAAAAAAGAAAAAAAGAACTATGAATCGCCGAACGCTCGTTCTCCTTCCAGATGTAGCGCAAGCTGTTGGAACTAGATGCCGAATTTTAAGATCCGGAAGTTAAATCAATTCAAAGGTATGAATGATTTTCTAAACATTTAAGTGTAAAAATTAGGTCCGTTTTTACACGTTGTCTGCAACTGGCGTCATTCAGCTCCATGTAGTTGAGAGCTCAGTCGGCTGTCATTTTCCCAATTATACTTTAAAAAAAAAAAAAAAATATATATATATATATTTATATATATATATATATATATATATATATATATATATATACATATATATATATATATATATATATATATATATATATATATATATATATATATATTCATGAGTTGGTTAATAAGATAAACGTTAGTTCTGAAACCGTTATATTTGTTTGGGTACTTTAGTCCTACATTTGGGCGGAGAATGACCGTTCTGTGATACGCACTGTATAAAAAAATAAAAAAATAAACTTTTTTTGGGGGGACACCATGTTCTGCAGGCTTCATTCAGGCCCCCGTAGGTTACAAAACAAAATACAAATTAAAATGCTTCAGTGCGCACACTAAAAAGGAAAATCTGATTCCTGTTATCGTTTGCATAAGCACATAAAAAAAAAAAAACATGCAGCAAAATAAAAAAAAAATCTTCCCAACATAGCGCAGAACGTGCAGTTCCACGAACTATAAAACAGTAATTAAAAGAATAATATCAATGCAAATTGCAACATAACCGCGGCTAATCTCCAGCAATGTGTGCCACCACAGCCTTCAACACGCAAACTCTTTGGAGCGCCAACGCTACAAGCCGTATACTCACTATCTCGTGTATGATGACAATGCACTTTTCGTTAAGATTAAAATAGCTATGGAGAACCGAGTTTAGTAATAAGTGTACTCTGCTGATAACTGTTTACAGTTACTATTAAACGCGATTCAACTTCAAATATTAACGGGCAGAGCACTCTAAGACAACACGGACATTCGTTTAAACCCCACTATTGCAGTTCCACCGATATGTTTCAAACTACACCATCTGACGATGTCCCCTTTTGTACTTGCTTGACAAAAGAAATCGCATCATCAATGACAATAATGTAGGAGCGCCATCCGTTTTCGTGCCACTCTCAAATGTGATCGGCTATTTCTCTGTTTCATTGCCTTTCTTTCTATACACGCACAGCTGAGTATGTACACAACCCACACGTCGTTAGGTTTAGGACTAACCTGTTCGGCGCTTATATCTCTGAGGTTTTCCTTACTGTCATAAAGAAAAGAAGACAGTAAGCAAAAGCGGTGAACCGGGTTTTCATGTTAAGATAACGCGTCCCTGTTTTATGGTCGGCGAGTTTAATTGCTTTAAAATCAAAGCAGTTTGCACGTTCAATTTAAGCGCAGGCACGAATTTCAAAACGCGATGGATCTAGGAAATACAGTTTATAAAATCTACGATCAAAGTTTCAAGGAATGCGAGCTTCCGTTTGTGGTATCCTACTCTCCCATCAAAAAACATATTTTATTTTATTTTTTCGTACTAAATCAGATCAGCACATTCAAGAAACACATTTTCGAACGCGTGAATTGTTAATTTACAAAAAAAAAGATATTTGTGCAATGTCCTTGGTACGCTCAAATATGATAATCTGCCAGCTCTATTCCGCTTCTACAGATTACAGTGCTCACAATGATTTTTTTTTGTTTAATGAAAAAGGAACGTCATGGTGAGAGGGTGGAACGCAGGTAGCTTTTTTTTTGCAAGTGCATGCATGTATTAACGCATGAACTGTACCTAAATCGATTTTCATCGCATGTTTAAAGAACAAATGAGCCGTAATAATACTTTTATATGCTTCCAGTATTTTGATACAGTTTTACGAAGATCATTTGAAGCGCGTGTTCTTTTGCACAATTATATCTATAAGCGTTAATTGCAGATCCGACGTTTCCGTTGACGTGTAAACAAATTAGCTTAGAGTTAGGTCCGATGGTTGCTACGTCGACTCTATAATTGCTATAAAGAACGTTACTAAAAATCAATTTTTATGGGGTGAGCTCAATGCGCCAAATCATATTTTATGCGCAAAACACGTAACTATAAAATGGGCACATGCTAAGTTTACGCTTTGATATTGGCTCGTAAAAAACGCGTTCGCACCCGCCACCGAAGCCACCTGTCGGTGCTTAAAACGGACCGCGTGAAAAACAAGTGCCGGTGCTCGCAACACACTTTGTTTCACTTCTCAGGGCGCAGTCAAAATCTAGAAGACAGAAGAACAAACGCACAACATGAAAGTGCAGCCTTACAGCGCAAGCCGCGCGCTCGACTGGTATAGGCGGTGACTACACACGCAATAAAAGGCCACGAGCGCCGTGGCGTGGAATTTTTCTGCAGAACGTGGTTCGCCTCGTCTGCTCGTAGCGGAGACTGTGCACTAACTTAAGGCGGAACGAAGTGTAGTTAGAGGCAGTTTGCGGCAAACGGTTCGAGTGCCCTTCGGAACAATTACGCCGCGACTAAGAAATCATTATCAAAATGCTTCTCAGATTAAATCAGACTGAAGTACAGCTCAATCGCTTTTTTTTTTTCTATTTCATGCGCTTGCCGTAACTTTCTCATTAGCACCGACGGCTGAGGGAATAAAAAGACATTCAGCCTTTAAAGTCCTCCAAGTAACGCGCCTTTGAAGTACGCAACTGCCTTCACTAATGAATGTATTAAAGAAAGCCGGCATCTTCTTTTGCTCTTCATCGGTGTTCCGAATCCTTTCCCGCGTGTTCAGGAAAGTGAACATGCGCGTAATTGGAACCGCGCTACAGCGGACATAAGAAAAAACAAAGACGAAACTCGGAGCTTTAAGATGACACGACCACGACCAGGTTGGGGAGTCACTTTTGCAAAACTCTATACCTAAAATGGAATTGAAAGAACGTTAGTGCGAGCGGGTCTATGCATACTAAGGAGAACACACAGAGTACAGGCGCGGGTATATTAAGCAAGCCTGTAACACCACGTGCTTTATTTGCGGCCTGTAAGAGGGCAGTGTCCTCAGCGACCTTCTTGCGTCATTAACACAAAACACGAAAAAAAAGCAATAAGAGTTTAAAAAACAAACGTAAATAGAACGGGTGAACAAATAGTGTACAAGGGGCTAACAGGAAGGCTAGCCTAACATAATTTATGCTCCGCTACAATGGCTAAAACAACGTACGCATTATTAAACCAAAGTCTTTACATAATTCTGTTTTTGATAAATGAACATATTGAGTGCGTCGTTGTACAGCGATAAGCTCAATATCTGTAGATGGCAGCAGTGAGTTTCTTTTAGATATTTACGTGTACCTCGAGATGACACTGACTACTCTCACTTAATAAAGGAAAGGCGCGTTCTATTCTGCTACCTCTTCGCGGCTCAGCACGAAAGGTTCTATAGCATAGTTTGAAGACCGACAACACATCTCTTTTTTTATTTTGTATTTATTGTTTCTGCCAGCCATTAGGCCAGAGCAGGATTGATACAAAATTAAATACAAAACACAACAACGGTACTAATTTCAGGCATGGGAAAAATCGAGTTCTTTGGGTAACGACACGACATCTTTCGAATTTCAGTTTAAAATTCCCAATTTAATTATGATGTGGCAACTGAAACTATTATTTAAAAAGTTAATTAGTTAAATGTAGATAATACATTTGGTAATACTACATTTACATTCGTAACGCGATATCCGCTGCGTTCGATAACATTATTATGCAGGAATCAATTCTTTATCTCAATATATTTTTATAATATTTTTCGTTTCAGAAACAATACGCCGTGTGCATACGTAATTTTATCTCTAAATTTTGTGCAGAATCTTCCCCCGGTACTCTTAGCGGTTTACAATTTTTATCGCAACAAGCATGACGCTCAAAGGGTCAGAACCACATTCTGCGTTAAATTAAGGTAGATGAGGAAGCGCACTTACACTTATTGATGTATGAAGTAGAACACCTTAGCGGTCATAATGAAGGCTCGACAGTAGGTATCAAAACTTCGGGATCGGTGGCGAGCGTTTCAGCGCACCCCAGATTAGGCCACGCAGAGTAAGAAGGTTGCCTCGCGGATTCGCGGAACCTCTCGCTCAATATCCTTTCCCTCCTCCCTCCCCGCTTCATGTGTGAATATAGAGGACGGCGTAGAGGACAAGGATAATGTAATCCGTACATCGTATACATTTTAAGGCTGGTTCAAACACTTGCGTTCGGCTGCCACCAAACGCGCCGTTGTACAGCCTTGTACAGCCCTGCGGTTTGCGGATATTTATTTCCTTTGCGTACACTCTAAAAAAATTCCGTAATTTTACAAACATTTTGTCGTAATTCTGACGGACAGTGTGTCCGTTTCTTAGTTAACGGACATAAAACCCGTTTTTCGTTAGGTTGAATAAAATAGTACAGTTGTGTGCCAAAGGGTACCATAGTAAAAGATAAAAGCGTTAGAAGTGCTTTTATCGTCTAGTCCTGCTAAGAGCAATTCGTTATAGTAAAGAGGCCAAAGACTATACCAAGAAACCCGAGTACCCTGCAAAAGGACCAAATAAAAGTGGGGGGAAACACAAAATAGAAATCAAGTAAAAGTCTGCAATTCACGTTCAAGCACATAGGCACTGCTCTACCTCAGTGGGAGTGAAGGTAGCGAGTTTCCTGTCTACAGATGTTTTCGAGCTTGTGATGATTGTTAGGGGGGTTCTGCGTGAGTGCAAATAAAGGGATTGCCAAAACAGTGAAGACCACACCAAGAAGGAAGGCTGTTGCTCTACAGTACGAAACGGTTGAAAGGCACCAGCACAATTCTTGCAAACAACTCCCTTCAGTGCTGTCTCATGAACTTGCAGTTCCACAACGCTGTTTAGGAGGCATAATAAGACAACCCGCTGGAGGGCCACACTTGAGATCAACTCTGGTCGTCCAGTGAAGGGCCAGAATTCTAGCCAATGTCAAAGCAGTGAGTGATCCGGAGTGAGCCTACAGTTCTTAGCACGATCCTTTCTGTTAGCAGTGTGCTCCACTGTAGCAATTGACACGGTGACTACCCTAAACCGAATCCTGCATCCACACTTTACATGCCGCTAGAACTGTTCAGGGATGCGTCTCATGGAGTGAGTGAAGGTGCAGCAGCTTATTTGGGACCAAGTGCCCTGTTTGAGAACCACACTGCGAGTTGAAGCAACGCAAACCAGGGAGTACAGGGATGGGGTTCGTCTGGGCGGGCCAAGGTGGTGGAACACGGGGGGCAGCGTCGCTGGTTGCCCGGGCTGCCCAGAGTGCGGTGTCCGTACTCGACACAGCTGTTGCAGTGATGGGCTCGAGGTTTGTGGGGACGGCAGCGAAATTCAAGGCGGCGGTAGTACACTGTGTAAGGGACATGGGTTCCGATGAAGGTGATGATGGCTGAACCTGTTGTGCCTACTCGCCTTGCGTGAAGGATGTCACCTTGATAAGACTCCAGATAATTGATGATCTCGTCGGGGGCGGCCTCCGAGGCAATTCCATGTATAACACCTCGGCAGGAGTTGTTTGGAGCGGCTAGGTAGGAGTGGACGGGAGGGGAAGGGTTTTGTAAGGTAATATTGGTGATGCGAAGTAGCCAGTTGACAATGCTTCGTGATGGTTGCGGAGGACGGTTATTTTGCCGGAGGTGGAGCGACACGTCGGTACATGTATGAGCAGGGAGCTGTGCGGCTTGCAAGAACGCCGGCAAACTGTCAAGAGGCAGCGCAGCTGCGCCAGCAGGACGGACTGGGAAATGCACTATAACTACGTGAAGTTCGGGGTCAAAGTCGGCCGGAAGACGAGATTTGCGGGGCTTTCCAGGGGTGATCCATTTCCCACCTTGGTCGTCTTGCTTTAGAGAGATTTTCATGTCCTGGCTCAGGATGGACGCAAAGGTATTGGTGAGCTGCGAAGCGGCGATGTCGGCTGTAGCCATATTCGAAGCAGAAACGGGCGTGCCGCTCGCAGAACGAGACTCGAGCGAACCGATCTCTCCGCGGACATGCTGCGGCGGGCCGACGGAGCGCGGCGATGTTTATACCAGCATCACGTACAGTCGCGTACAGTTCTCTGGGGTTTCCGGAGCCCGGAGAAGACGTCCGCTCTCGTCGGAGGTTTGCAGCAGTCTCCGGACACTGAAGGTAAGGGCGTTCACATCGAAGAGTTCACTATTGAAGGGGGGCTACTGAGGTTTTAAGAGCCACTGATCGTAGCTATCGCATTCCAAAGACACCGCGTTGTCGTAGATTGTTTTCCCCGGCTACGTCCTGTAGGGCTGAGGCCAGGGCTGGGGGATCCATCGCAGGAAATGCGGAGGAACCAAGCAACGACGTGAGGCTTGCCGAGTCGGTTCGTGGGTGCCGACGACATTCGAGCAACGCTTCCAAGAAGACTGGATATTCTTTCCGGCGAGGACACAATACTTAGACAGCATGCTTGGGGCTGATGAGGATCGCAGGAGGTGGATAACAAGACAACCAATGCACAGCAAATAGGTCGAGCACGGTACACGGCACAATAGTGGTCGTCGCCATGTTAAATTGAAACGAAGCTGACGAAGCCAAGCTCCAGTTTAGTACACAATGCGCTTCGACATGCTTTATTACAAATAAATTTATAAATCTTAAAACAATTTTTTTGTATCTTAAAGTTTTAATTTAAGTCGAATAAAACAAGCAAATTCACGTTGCGTCAAATAAACTTGGTCAGAACTCGGAACCAACGAGCATCGCCGCATCGCCATCGCCATCGCCATCGTAACAAAACGCAAAAACTTTCGAAAACGAAGCGAGTTTCAAAACTTTCGCAACTTTCGGGCGCTTTCAGACTTCAGGAACAAACATCGAAGCACGTTCTTGGAAAAGGAAAGTGTCCTAGGTGCCGGCGCGCCCATAAAACCAGCTGTGGATATGAGTCTAATTGGTGAGTGCTCGCTCACTCGTTTTACTTTTTGAGTCCTTTCTGTTCGGAGCGTTTATGACGTGATCCTTTTGTGTGCAGTCGGCGTGAAAGCGAACGTGTGCGGTTCCTTGTCGCACAGGTGCTTTCCGCATTGGATGACCCTCGAGCTTTTGCCAAGGAAGCCACGGAACCGACGTGTCACTGCACGGGCACTCGGATTGCGGGAACGCAACCAAAGGCAAAGGTCCCACCGGAGGCAAGGGGGGGGCCAAGCGGGGCACTTGGTGAGTGTATCAGGGAGCTTGATTTCTGCAAATCGGGTGGCGGCTTGGTACCAGATAGCTAGGCGGTGTGTTTGGCGGAACCCATGACTGCTAAAGGTACCCGTTAGTGCGATGGCGCTTGTATTCGCTTCCACTGTGGGAGGTTAGATTCAAGTTCGATTTTTGTCCTCGGAAACTACTCCAAACATTGCATGACGTGCGCCTTTAGAAGTAAGGTCTGTATTGATGACGTTGCTTGCGAAGAGTATAAACGAGTTCTCTCTCGACTGGGGCACTGACTTCTAATAAAAAAACTTCTGTATATGGTGCACTTATTTACTAACCCTCTGGCAGTACTTCACGGTAAAGGTTAGGAGAAAAAAAAAAGTGCATTGACTAGTGTCGAAAGAAACAGAAAAAAAAAGTCTTTTAAACTACTTCCTCCTCAGCTCATAAGCAAAGGGAGAAATCACGTGGTCGTATTTCACTGGAACCCAAAGTTATCCCAGCAGTCTGAGAGTCAGCAAGGGCAAAGCCCTTAATAAATTGCATGCTTCACATTTTGGCAAGTGCCAAGAACTATAAAGTATAAAACGCATGTAAGCAATTTAGCGAGCAACAAGAAAAGTGATAGCGACCCTTTTTGCTATCGCTCGATCAGCTGCACGAGGAGGCAAGCCACATGAAAGCGACGGGAGCAAGCGACCGAGGCGATGAGCAAAGCTTTCTAGAAATCCAAAAACCGAGCAATGAGAGCTCTCCGTCACTCATTGCCGTCGCTCGCTAAATCGCATACATACGGTTCACCTTGAATTGTATGAACGCGAGAGACACATGCAACTCACTTCCAAATGCCTTCATTTCAGGGCTACACTGCCATTTGCGTCCAAGTGCTGCACGGGCCTCGTGCACTGGCACTTTGACACCACTTAAGAAACTAACACAAACATATCCAGGGGTTTTAGGTTAGGTTCGCCATCCTACAGAAAGGTGCTGCTCAGTTAATAGACGATTCGCTATTTTCCCGAGGGCCCCGGCCCGCCCGCGAGGAATTGTGGGAGAGATTGTCCTCGCCTGGCCGCTCTGCCTTGAGATTGCATTGCCTTGTCGCTTGCCTTCTCTTAATCTTGTTTTTCGATTCCATTACATATTTTTATCTATTCCAGTGTATTGTTTATCGCTTCTAAGGGTTTCTATTCTCTTCTGTGCACAATATTTCTTGTATATACGTATATAGTATTTGTGGCTTTATTTTGCCTTTTTCGACGGGAGTGTCGACGGACAACATGCCGCTTCGCGCGTCGTTTCCCGGGATGAGTACTACCATTGCTACAGATTCCTATCGCACTGTTAGCTGTTTGTGTTGGTTCAATTTGACCCGCGTACAGTCGAGAGGAGCCGTTTATGAACACCCGCACACATGTCATAGGGATAGGCACAGGTCTGAATCAACTATCGTAACGCGAGAGCCGAGCGCGCTGTGATTTGGCCACCCACGCTCGCTCCATTTACTCGCACTGTAGCGTATGCCTTCGAGTGCCGCTTACTTAACTAAGATACAGCACACCGCTGTATCTTAGGGGGGCAGGGCAGGGCCCGAGGGTGGGGCCCTGCCCTGCCCCCCTCTCCCCTCCGCGGATCTCACCAGGGGGGGCACAAGTCCCGATGCCCCCCCGAAGTCTACGCCTATGCTTAGAAGCAATAAAAAATACATTGGAATAGATAAAAACAGGTAATGGAATCAAAAAACAGGATTAAGAGGAGGCAAGCGACAAGGCAATGCAACCTCAAGGCAGAGCGGCTAGGCGAGGGACAGTCTCTCCCACAAATCCTCGTGCTTGGGGGATTTTGCAAAAGGGCTATTTATATCAAGTTCAAAATGAACAGCACTCTTCATTGATGGCTGGTTCACACGACGAACTGATCCACAGACGGATTGATCATATCCGCGGTTCGTCCGTCTCCCAAGCGCATCCACACGAAGGAGCAGACGCGCAAATGACGGCCAGGACGAGCCGAACATGTTTGCGACCACACTGTGGCACTGTTGTCCAAGATGGAAATCGACATTTGCTGCTTTGAACAAGAACTGCGCGCCACTGTTACGTGCAGAGTGAGACATAACACCATGATAGGCTTAGTGCGAAGCGCCACTAGCCTTACTAAACTAAACCATGGCAGAGAGAGAAGCATGGTCCTGCTCGAGGAGACTTTGGCGTGGAGGCGGTGAAGTCCTGGGCCCGCTAAGTGGCATTTGGAGATGCCTTCACTCACTTTGCACTTGCGCCTTCAGTACACCACAGCCACAAGAAAAGGCTTGCTGGGTGAAAGGTTGATTGGAGATTCAAAGTGATTGCGGCGTGGTAGACGCGTCTTTACAGAAGCTTTTCGACGCAGATGAGTACCAGATTCTGCGTCGTGTCAGTTGGGCAAAGTTCCTCATGCCAACCTTTTTGGTATGAGAAATGAAATGAAAGAATATTTTGTTACAATAGTTTAGGTCATTTTTCTTTAAAAGTCTTACTTGCAACTTTCAGGAAAGCACAAGCATTACAGACCAGCTGCCCTCACAATCATGACCCCCCCCTTATTCTTTCTGGTAGTTGCTGTGGTGAGCAACCTGATAGCCTTGGGCTTTTCCGCTTTTCTAATAGAAATTAGCGGTTCTTGTACATGTGCAAAAGTGAAAAGTATGCTACTGCCATGTTTGTCAGTTTTGTAACTCTTTATTCCCTCAGACCGCAAATTTGTGTTCAGCTTGGTTCACATGCACAGCACATTCATGGCATCTTCTATCCAAAAATATCTACTGTGGGTTGGATGTGTGTTGGGGGGGGGGGGGGGGGGCATTACTTTGCTGGTTGAGTTGGTAGGCAGGAGATTGCGAGAAACAAAAGGGTAGATAAAATACAACCGTCACTTTTACTATGAAAACCTTTTAATACAGGACTGGCGAAAAAATGAGAACATGAAAAGGTATGACATCCCGTCCTCCTCTTACTCTTTATTTTCTGTAACCTAGTCTGGTAATTTAGGATCATATACTACTACATAAGATTCAACGACATGGAAGGTGTTGGTGCACCTTAACCCATTTTGGACGAGCCTCGCTCGTCCACCTAGGGCCGTTCCTAAACCGTTTAGGATGAGTGTAACTCATCCGCGCACTATACCTCGCCCCTTGGCTCTTTTTGGACATCCCAGGCTTGTTCCGAGCATAGTTTGCGGTGCTGCTCAGAGATGGCAGCATGTATTTTTTTTTTTATTGTACACATTTTTAAGGGTGGCGACTGATTGTGGAGACATGTGCAGCTTGGGCCGTACGTGCAATAAATATAGAAAAAACAACTTAGGATCAAAAACGGTTAAGGTAAACAGTGTGTGACATTATTATGCAGTTTCCTCGTTCCTTCGACAATGTCTAATTGGATACGAGACACACTTTTATGACGTGCAGGCAACGTCAACAGAAATGTTTGGCGTGAAATGACACGCCAAAAATACAATATAAGATAGCTATACTGCTAGGACCCATTGTATGTTCCTGTAACCCTGCTAGATTTGTTTTGAGAATGGCGCGATAATTTAGTGAATAAATCCACTTATACGTGAATCCCTCGGAGGGGCGGATCCGAACAGAACTGGAGGCTGGCTTTGTAGCCGGCCTCCAGCGCGATGTCTCCTTGCACGCACTCGCAGATTTGGCTATCTTGGCGTCTCGAGCCTCAGTTTTCTCGTTTACCTTCCACGTTTCGAGCATGCGGTTTGTGATGATTACGTCTACGACATTGCTCGCCTTGTCAAAGTGTTCGACATTGATTGCAGCAGCGATGAGTATGATTGCTATCAAGAGGTGTTGAAAGCTGTTCATTTTGACTGCGACCCGCTGGCGACAAACTCCAGTGACGGCGAGTTACAAACGAACTCGTTGTGGTCACTGTCGCCCGGGAATATCTCGCAGGCGCACGCAGGTTGGAAGGTCAACGGACAGGCGGCAAGAGCGAGAAAAGCATTTGGGTTACCGAGTTGCGCGAGCGTTTTTGATCGTACCGCGGCGAGGACAGCTTGGGCGATCATGGGGGCCCCTAGAATGAGAGAGTGTTCATGGTCACAGGCTTTATGGGCACCATGATGTGACTAACTTGGGCAGTGTTGCCTGGTCGCCAGATGAAAATGATACAAATTCGTAAATTGAATAGTGCAATTACCAGAGCTCTAAAATTGCGTAACTTGGTGTATATACTAAGTAGTCTATGAGCAATCCATTTCAAGAATAATGGATCCGTTTAATTTTCGTTTCATAACCCCATTAAGTCACTGCAGACTCCGCTGTCCACTTATGGCCAATTCACATGATGAACTTATCCGCAGATAAATTGATCAAGTGACAAGACGTTCACGGAACATCAGTCCCCCAAGCACATCCATACGGAGGAGACGAGCAGATGACAGCGAGGACAAACTTAACCTATTCCCGGCCCTGCATTTCCGCAAAATGCCAACATCGCACTGTGGCACAGTTTTCCAAGGTCAGAAGTGATGTTTGCGACTACGATCACTGTGCTATTATGAAAAAGTATTGTGTGCTGCTGTTACATACCGAGCGATACAAAGCATCATGACAGGCTTAGCGTGAAGCGCTACTAGCTTTACTAACCACATGACGCAAGTATCGTCCTGCTCCAGGAGGCTTCAGCGTCTAAGTGATGAAGTCCTGGTGTTGAGGAGGGGCATTTGGAAATGCCTTCACGCACTGCTTGCTTGTGCACCACTCTTCAGCACACTACAGCCGTAAGAAAGGTCTTGGCTGGGTTGAAAACTGGGTGGACATGCAGGGAAGCTTGCAACTTGCTAGGCAAGTTTTCACTGAAGCTTCTTAACACCAACCCGGAGGAGTATCAGAACCTGCGGCTTGTCGGCTGGGCAAAGTTCTTGCAGCTTCTTTCACGAGTGGAAAATAAGAATGGTTCGACAAAATGAAACAGCGAATGGACAAAGTACAGTGCACTATCTTTGTTTGGCTCATTCGAAAACCAAAAAATATTGCTCTGCTGTTGGTGCTCTACCGTAAACGCTTTTACTGTTACACACCCGCTAAAAATCTGGGCATGGAAGGGCACTTTGCCCTTAAGTCTGGGCATCTGCTAACGAGGTGCAAATCGGAGGAATAGCCGACATGATGGTAACGTGACAAACGGTCCACGGATGAAAATTGCGATTCAATCCATCGTGTCAATCTGCCATTATTTGACAATTGTCCTAATATGATTAATTGATCCCTATTAAAAAAAGAACAATTGTTCTCTGAAACAATGTAATGAAAGGAAGTTTTTATAAACAATGCCTGCTCCTTTGACAACGGAATAGTACGAGCCTTGGTATAACAGGAACTTTCCGTAGATCAGACATACATTTATTCCATGCTCAAAGTAAAGACATGAGTTTGTCTTGGCAATGCCAACCTCCTGTGTATGATCTGTGAAAAGTCCTTAATAACCGTGGTCAAGGGAGAGGAGTTTCTGCTTTCAAGAACAGGATGGGGTGAAAGAAAAGGTGTCTCGATAAACAATGAATGCTCCAGCTTATCCACTCAGCCAAGTTTCTGCAACATGAACTAGGCTCTAAGAGAAAGACGTAGGATAAGCACTTCGAAATCTTTAGGATTTGCCAAGGGATAAAATTAATTAGATGCACAAAAAAGTAGGGGGAGGAGGATGGCAAGAAAATTTTGGGGCTTGTGTTGTTGTGCAGGAACCATTACTGAAGCAGCACTTCATTCCTGAGTCAATAATTTATTGCTAGTCAAAGCCTGTTTCCAGAAAAGCCCATCAGGTGAGCGGCTTTTTTTTTCCTCTTAAACATGAGGTGCTTTTTAACGTTGCCCTCCAATCCCAAAATGTTGTCCATCCGTCCGTGCGCTTTGCCGCTAAATTTAGTGGGGACATTTTTGTTGCGTGACCTCTGCACAAGTTCAGTTTCCTCTTTAAATTTTGCAGAAAATTGATGTCACAGGACCTACAGACAATTTCAAGCTCTCTGATAAATTTAGCGGAAAAATGTATGTCACGTGAACTATGCAGCAATTCAGTTTTCCCTCTAAATTTAGCGGAAAAATTGATGTCATCTGACCTATGCACCAATTCAGTACCCCTGCTAAATTTGGTGGGAAAATTGATTTCACATCATCTGACGTCATGTGACCTACAGACAAATTCAGGTTACCTGCTAGATTTAGCGGAAAAATTTATTTCACCGAACCTATACAGTTTCCCCACCAAATTTGGCAGAAAAATTTATATTGCGTGATCTGATGTCATGTGACCTAGAGACAAAGTAAGGTTCCCGCTAAATTTAGCAGAGCGATTTATGTTACGTGACCTTTGCACCAATTCCGCTTTCCCACTAAATTTGGCAGAAAAATTGATGTCGCGTGATCTGACGTCATGTGGCCTATACACACATTCAGTTTAAAATAAAATAAACAAAAAAAAATTACCTTTTAAATACTTCATTTCATGCGTTATAGCACTTTGAAGGTAAAAGTCACTTCCAATTTTAAATAATGTTTTTACTTTAAAGAAACAACTTTTCTCTAATTGTCTTGATTGAGCACCAGTGCCGTAAACTGCTAATAGCAGCCTTGAACAGTAAAGTTTGCACATCAGAAGTGTTGCTGATTTTTAACAGTATCTTTTGTCTCTTCCAACTCTTCAGTTTGGGGGGAATAAGTCATCGCTAGTCAATGCCTGATTCCACAGATGCATATCAGGTGAGCACCTCTTAACGAAACAACTTTGCTCGCATTGTTCTAATTTAACACTAGTGTGGAAAATATTGTTTTACTACGGTTCTTGAGGGGAAAACGCGTATAGTATTTCAGGTTAAAAAGTCAAATTTGTGGGTTTTACGTGCCAAACCAACGACGGGCATCTGGCACGCCCCAGCGGAGGACTGAGGATTAATCTGGACCACCTGGGGATCTTTTGACGTGCGACCGAAAGCTCGATTACACGGCGCCTTCTCCGCAATAAGCCTCCGTCAGATTGCAGGCTCCTCGGCCGGGATTTGAACCCGCCACATGGGGATCCGTAGGCCAGCGCTCTCGCCTCGGAGCCACCGAGGCGGCTATTTCAGGTTAATGAAGTACTTTATAGGCACCCTGTTGAAAGAAAAACTAAAAAATCCTTGAATTACAAAAAAAAAAAGTTAGAATGTGGACATTTTAAAAATTGTGTCTTAAGTTTTCTTTTGATCTTGTTAGTAGGAGTGTCATAATCATTCATTAAAATTTCAGCGTAGCCCTGCATGTTGCGGCACACCGAACAAAGCAGAGCGCTAGAACGGTGAAAAGAAAAACTAGCGAAAGTGACGTCATTGGCAGGGTCCGATAACCCTTGTTCACCAATCGGCTGACTTGGGGATGCCAACAATGACGTCACGACACTTTGGACAGATTACAGGTGGAAGAGAGACTCACTGCATGCCCTGCTGCAATCACTGCACATATTTTTGAAAAATATGTGGAGTTTACGTTGACTTTCGCCCAAGTTTAGTGCGATCGCTGAATTCATGGGACAAAATGCTATGGAAGTCCACCCTTAACTCAGATTTCTTAAAAAGTGCTTCAGCTTCTTTTTACTGCTACTTTGACTTAGTTGCACTAGCCGGTTCCAGTTTACATTAAGCCCAAGAAGCTAAGCTATTAATTTGAATGTGACATACAGTAAACTCTCATTAATTCAAATTCCAGGAAGCCACGAATTTTGCATGAATTGTCAAAAGCTCGAGTTATCAGTTAATCAAATATGTTGGAAGATAAATTATGATTTGCTACATGGATGGCTGCACACACAAAACAGATATCTGATGATTTCCTCTACATAGGCCTACTAATAATAAGCAGGTATGCCACTCATGAAACATTGGTAAAATTTATGACACAAGTTTATTCGACCCTCAAAAATGTTGTTTATCGGGGACTGTTTAGACAGCGCATGACACCTCAAAACAAAATTTTGTTCAACCAGCAAAAATGTTGTCTCTTATACAGGGTGATGCAAGGAAAGGCCTGGCTCTTTAAATCGACCACAAAATTCGGTTTCTTAACCTATCGCGCTACGGCTTTGTGCAGCTTTGCCCACAGATGGTGCATTTTTTTTGTAAACTTTGCAAAGAGCGAACTTGCCTGAGGAAAAAGCAAAGAAAGAAGAAGGCTTAGCTTCTATGGAAACGCAGCGAAGCCACCGGTCTGCAAACAACACGGCGCCGTTTCGCACGGGAGACGAGAGATGGCGCAATGAACGCCGCCAACAAACGAGCATACGGCGCCGAGAGCGGGCGTCTTTTGCAGACAATCTTTTCGACTCAAAAGCGGTGCGCGTTCCGCAGGCGGCGACATTCGCAGAAACAAAAACAGGCGCTGTAACAACAAGGAACTGCAGTTCCTTGTCTGCTAAAGACGCCGGCTCTCAGCGTCGTCTGCTGGTTGGTTGGCGGCAGTTGGCGTCGCGACAGCTTGCGCCATCTCTTGTTTCCCGTGCGAAACAGTACCGTGTTGTTTGAAGACCGGTGGCTTCGCTGTGTTTCCATAGGAGCTAAGCCTTTTTCTTTCTTCACTTTTTTCTCGGGTAAGTTTGCTTTTTGCAAATTTTACAAAAAAAAATGCACCATCTGTGGGCAACGCTGCACAAAGTCGCAGCGCGATAGGTTAAGAAATCGAATTTTGCAATCGATTCAAAGAGCCTGGCCTCTCCTTGAATCACCCTGTACTTGTGTGAATGCTGTGACGTAAAGCCACGCCTCCACATCACAGCGTCCACGCAAGTTGCTGTTGAAACTGCAGTGCAGCACCCCTTTTTGTCGCTCATGTCTCCTCTGCTTCGAAGACGTATATAGGGAGAGTTTAACCATTCGTTGGAATGTATACGAGGCAAATAAGGAAGCACCATTGGCCGAAGGTGGGCCGGGCATGTTCCAGAGCATTTTCAGAAATGCAAATATGGTCAACCAGAAGCTGCGCATAATACCCTGGTGGTGGTTGCGAAAAGCAAAATTAATAAGTGCGTCGTGGTAACTCTCGGTGACTGGAAATATGGTGCACATGATGTTTTGATCACGGTCATGCAACATCATGGTGGAAGATACATAAAGATATAGAAGATATAAAAAGCATGCACGACCAACAGAACGATTGACATAATCCGAGCGCCGGGAATCTTCCATGGAAGCGATTTGACTTTGTTTGAGCGAAACAGAAATCAAGTGGCACAATCGTTTCTTACATCCTCTTGCATAACCATAATGGAAACATTTTGTGCACCATAACCATGAAGAGGTACTGCATTTAACCCTTACGCACTTATTAAAACTGTTTCTCACTACCACGGCTAGGAGATTCTTTTCGGCTTCTGGTTGGCCAAGAGATCTTGTCAAGCCCTCTATTTGTGTCCCGGTGTTAGGCATCTGCATTGCCCTAACTTCGTTTGCGCTTTTTTCTCTGTTCTAAACTCTCAAACTTAATTTGAGCAGCGGGCATCGATGGCGACAGTCCCTCGGTCATCGTGACACCATTGCTCGGTTTTAGGGTACACGAATAACGACAGAAAGCGTTGAATACTGTCTGAGGACCTATGTATCTTGCACGGAATTTGGCAAGGTGAGTGCGGCTGTTTCTACATGACCCCAATCTCCGGTGGCAGTGGTTTGCTTCCGTAAACTGAAAAGACTTTTCTTCAACGTCACCCTCTCGACCGTGCTCGTAACATTTTGTGAATGGAGCGCACACCGAACTTAACGCTGTACCGTCGAACATGGGGTACGCTCGCAAGGTGCGTGCAAGTTTTCTCGAGATAATTGCTGCTTCAGCTTGTAACAATTTCTAACTGAATTTATCTTAATATTGATATTTCAAAATGTTGACAATGACTCAATTTTATTAACTACAACGCTCAGTTGAAGGCTCATTTCCGCCGCCGGGTGTGGCTGAAAATTGTCGAAAAGCTTGTTCTATTGGTTTTCCTGAATCACAATCTCCTGAGCAATACCAGAGAGCCATGAACCTATGTTGACCGTCACAATGCGATTAGATTCTTCTTATTTTAAAAATTAGTACATAATGCAGCCGGGAAGAAGCCTTCAATTTCTGTTGCTGAAAGTTGAAATATGCTCATGCATCAATTTCGAATCGTTGAATCATTGACCGACTCGCTCCGGCAAAAGGCCCATCTCGACTTTGCTGTTTTCAGTTCTCGACAAAAGACACACTCGTTGGCATGGGATCCTCAAATAAAACGTTTATAAACACCGATGCATGAGCATGTTTCTATGTTTATGAACAGTGATGCATGAGCATGTTTCTATGTTTATAAACAGTGATGCGTGAGCATGTTTCAACTTTAAGCAACAGAAATTGAAGGTTTCTTTCCAGCTACATTATTTACTAATTTTGAAAACAAGAAGAATCTAGTCCCATTGTGACGGTCAGCATGGGCTCATGGCTCTCTGGTATTGCACAGGAGATTGCGATTCAGGCAAAGCAACATAACTAACTTTTTGACAATCGCTAGCCACACCTGGCGACGAAAATCAGCCTTCAACTAAGTGCTGTAGATAATAAAATTGAGTCAATGTCACCACTTCGAAATATCTATATTAAAATAAATTCAGTTCCAAAATTTTACAAGCTGAAAGCAAATATCAGGAGAAAACTTGCACACACCTTGCGAGCGCACCCCGTGTTCATCGACGGTACAGCGTTAAATGTGATGCCCACTCCATTCACAAAATGTTCCGAGCACAGTCGAGAAGATGGCGTTGGGGAAAAGTTTTTTTTGATTTAGGGACGCAAGCCACTACTGCCGGAAATCGGGGTCATGTGGAAAGCGATGGAGCTTAAAGACACTGCAGTCGCACTCGCCTTGCCGGATTTCGTGCAAGCTACACAGGCTCTCGGACAGTATTCGACGCTTTCTGTCGTTATTCGTGCACCGTATAACTGAGCAACGGTGCCTTGATGACCGGGGGACTGTTGCCATCCAAGCCCGTGGCTCTAATTAAGTTTGGGAGTTTAAAACAGAAAACAAAACACGAACGAAGTTTGGGCAATGCTTACACCGAACACCGGCAAAGCCTCTCACCTGGGGCTTTCACTGTCTTTAACGCTCCAGCAAGGGGGAAAGCGCCGGTAGCCCTTTCCCCTTTTATCTCTCGCACTCTTTTAGTAAGACAGTTTATACACGGTTCTGCTCTGCTTTAACCCCGTTAAACAAACTTCTTACCAAGCACCGGTGCACTGCGGAAAAGCAACACCAGCGGAAGCAAGCTCCACGGGTGTTGCTTCTCCGCAGTGCACCGGTGCTCCGAAAGAAGTGCGCTCAACGGTGCTGCGAGAACAAAAAGTATGCACGAAAACATCGTTCGACTTAAGCGGCTTATGAATACATTGAAAACGTAGCGGGTCAACCAAAGTTTTGAAATTTGTTTGACTTAACCAGAAGTATTAAATATCCGAGTTTGAATTATCGCGAGCCTACTGTATATACTAAGGGAGATCTGGCTCAAACCAATGTGCTTAATATCACTGAATAGTGGTGCGATTTTAATTGGCTAGTTTTATTTCTCAAGCACTTGATATGTTCGGTATTCAAATCAATGCAAATTTTTACTTTGGTTCAATTTATGGGGGGTTTATTTTATATGTCATGTTTAGTAGGAGCTAGGCTAGTTGGTAAGCACATTGCTCACTTACTTTAACCGTGCATGTCATATACAATTTGTTGCGATTGTGTTTGAATGCAAATCCTCTTCTGCTCTTTATTTCAAGCTGCTCTTACATGCACCATGAAGATACCGAGGAGGTCTTCAATTGAATGACAACTTCAAGCACAAGCATGGAGGGGCATCTAAATGGCCAGCACAAGGACAACTCTAATGTAAATTTTCTCCAAAGTTAAAGCAAGGCATGCCTTCTTCCAATAAAGGTATTGTGGCGAAACTTCTTAATTGGTTCCTTTGTTGAGCTGTCATCTATAGGAACAGCCGAGCTCACACAAACAAAATCCTGGCATTGAGAAGTACAGGTTGTGTGCTCTTTCTCATTTGCAAAACATGAACTTTGTGGCTGAGGATGAAAGATTATTCAAGTTCATATATTAAATGACGGAGCTATGAACTCTCCATACCAATCTACCCCAAAAGCTTCATGTGACTTAGGCTTGCTTGAATATGGAAGCTTTTTGCACTAAATAATAAAGCACTTGACCTTTACGTCTTTTTGAACTGGACTCTCCGTAAAAACAAGGCATATAATTTTATAGAATGGCGAAATGTCTGTAGCCCACATTATGGACAGCTATCCATATGAAATGTGAAATCTGTCCGCACTAAATAACGAAAGACTATACCTTTCCGAATTATATAAGGCCAAAGCTACGAGTCATCCGCACCAGTCCTGCACCTCCGATACGTCAGGTGACACCCCTGGCAGATCTAGAGCTCTGCCAGGTGAGTCGCATGAAGCATCGAAGGTGCAGGTGGTACGGATGGCACGAGGCTTTGGCCTTATAAGGCGGAAAGGTATAGTCCTTCGGTATTTAGTAAAAATAGCTTTCACATTTCCTACGGATAGCTGTCCGTAATGTGGGCTACAGACGTTCCGTCGTTCTACGAAATGATATGCCTTGTTTTTACGGACGGTCCAGTTTCTAGATTACGGCAAACCATACCGACAATATTGAACCAGCAACTTTTATCCGTAAAATGGAAAACGGATAACTGTCTGTAAAGTGAGCTACGGACGTTTCGTCATTTTACGAAATTATATGCCTTGTTTTTACAGACAGTCCCGTTTCTAGATTACGGCAAACCATACCGGCAATATTGAACCAGCAACTTTTGCCCGTAAAATGGGGTGAACATTTTTTACAGTGTATCCCTCTTTCAGCTTGCGCTGGAAGTACTTTTGACAACGTTATAAGCGATCTCCCCTCATTAGATAGCCCTGGAATACTGCAGAACCTTGGGTCTAGTTAAATGCAGTTCCACGGCACCCTCATATATGGCGCCAGCGTGCCACTGTGCGATCTCACCATAAGGCTGCAAAAGGCCGCACAAGGCACTGAGTTGTTTTAACCAAATGTAAGTGTGTGACTAATACTTGTCGCATATCGGGTCCGTCGTCCTTCTGTAACAGTAGAGCCAACTGCATGCAACGGAAGCTTCACGCGCCAAGGAAGGTAAACTACCCTTTTTCCAGTCCTCTTTTCAACGAACTCACCGCTCAGAGTGAGCAAAGTAGACTAGCCGGCTTTTTTTGCTTTATCACATTCAAATGGCCACGGACATTGAACAAATCATGAGCCATTCCACTCTGTGAAGGCTAGCACACGGCACAGACGTGACACAGAATATTGAACAAAGCTACTAACACACCTATTGTTTTGATCGGTGGTCACCGTGATGAAAGGTACGCACACACATGTCGATAACTATTGTCGCCCCAAGGAGCCGGAGGAAACACGAAACGCGCGACGGGACAGCCACCCGGCGGAAGGAAAGAAAATTAGGTACGCAAGCGCTTAGAGAGCGTCAAAGAGAGGGCGGTGCGAGCCCTCTCTTAGTTGTTTTTTTGACACACACGAAAAATGCACAAAACCCAGGGCAGCCCCCCCATAAGCGGCTTCGCTGTAAAAACAAAAAAGCCGGGCGTGGCTTGGCTTATCGTCGTAAGGCTTCTCGCTTCGCCATTCGTTCTGCGGCTATCTAATCCGAAAATGCCGCAGTCTCATTTGCTGAGGAACGATAAGAATATGCTTGGCACTCGGCACGTCCTGCGCTTTTTAAGCTGTTATAGTCACTGGAAACGCACGGCGAGGTGAGCCCCGAACATCTTTTTATCGGTCCTTAGCCAATGAGTTTGCACCATTTGTCGAATAGATCGCCGAACAACCAATCACGTAACAAGAAGTGCTACCATAGTCAGCGATGCCCTGCGCTTTTTAAGTTCTCAGGGGCCATACTGCTGTGTTTATTCGAATAATAGCCGCACTGTTTATGAAGAAAGCAAGAGGGTTCGCTTTTCTGCGGAGCACGCAGATTGCCAATAATCGCGTTCGACAGCACGACAGCATGATTCCAGCTGTTTACAGGACAGAGATAACGTCTTCGTACCAAGATACCATCTTTGAAGATTGAATTTGTATGGAGAATGGCGGTCTCGATCTTCTTCTTCTTCTTCTAAGCGTTGTGAAAGATGGTGGGGGGGGGAGGAGAGGGCCAATAGTGGTTGCGCACCGGGCGCTTGGTCACTGGCTCTCGGGGGGAGGGGGGGTGTGGGGAGAAAGGTTGGGGGTGGAGGGGGGAGATAGAAATAAATTTGTAGAAGGGGAGGGGGGGGCGGGCATGTCGGAGTACGCGCGAGGGGGATTAATTTAGTTGCATCGAATACCGGGTGGCCGGGGATGGGGGGCGGGGGGAGTTGGGGGTCCAGCGCTGGAGGCTGGCACGGCGCGGTGTCCGGCGATCAAGCAATCGTCCGGGGCGACCGCGTCGTGTGGTGGGAGGTCCCACTCTAGTCCATCCGCGCCGGAGTCCGGGCGCGTTCGTCGAGCACGCGGCAGGTGCGCACCAAAGCGAGCGTCCAGGGCACGACTGAGCACAGCCGTCAGGGCCCCGCTCCGCAGTCGGCGGGCGCCCGGAGGAAGTTCAGAGGGACCACAGGAGCCCGGTTTCTTCCAGAAAGGTCAGTAGGGCCCTGAGCGCGCGGTCTTTGCCGCGCCGGTCGCCCCTGGGTCTCAGTATTTGTTCTGTGGTGTTGCAGGGCAGCCCCAGTGCGGCGAGGGATGTTGTCATGGCCGCCCGGGCGTCAGCGTGTGCCGGGCAGGTCAGGAGGAGGTGGTCGAGATCCGACCATTCTCCGCAGGTCGGGCATTCCGGGTCGGCCTCGTTGCGCAGGAGATGCATCCGTGCCGGCGTCAGGGCGCACCCCGTCCGGATCCTGTGAACGACTGCGGCGGCTGGACGGCCCGTGCCCCGAGGGGGCTTCGCCGGTCGGTCCCCGGCCGCGTACCGCTCGTCCGGGTGGTTTGCGGCGGCCTCCCGTGCGATAAGAAGCTTGGCGTCGGCGAAGGGGCCCACGTCCGACGTCCGGAACTCGGCGGCGTTATGGACCCGTTCCGCCAGGGCGTCCGCGCGCTCGTTGCCAGGAATCCCGCAGTGGCTCGGGACCCACTGGAACGCCAAGCGGTGGCCGAGGCCGCCGAGAAGCAGAGCCTCACCAGCGATCTTGTTACTCCCTATGTTATGTATGCGCAACGCAATGATTGGTTGTATATGTGTTTAGTGGGAAAGTAGACGCAAGAGCCTTGTTCATATATAGCGCGGCTATCACTCGAGTAAATACGGTAACTAGAGTGAAGGATTTAATATGTAAATAAGGTCAGCTGTGTACTTTGTTCGTCTGCCTCGTGCATTTTGCACTTTTGGGCCAATCGAAAATGAACTATAGGTGATTCATTTATTATTACAAACACGCCTGCACGTATGCTTTTTATTTTACGTTTATTAACTGAAGCTGTGTATGCTAAAGGTACATATGGCGGCAAGCTCTCTAATGAAGGGCAGATCGCATGGCCCGCAAGGTACTCGGACCTGTGTTAGCGGTAGAAAGCTTTCTCAAAGGCCGAGTTCATGCTACACGCTCCACTTACACACACCATCATCTTAGTGTAACGAGCTGGTCGATGATTATTTATGTAAATCTAAAATAAGGTTAGTCTGATTCTATATATGAGCGATAGTGTCACTAGGCCACGACCAATTGCGCTTTAAAGGGGCGCGGAAACAAAAATTGAAATATTCAAATTTCGTTCGGAAATAAGTCAAGCATGACGGATAATAACCGTAAATGATAATCGCACGTCTGTATTTTGAACGATTGGCTATATTTTTTTTTTTTTGTTTCAAACGGTGCACTCGAGCAAGCACTCGAAGAGGAGCGAACGGAGAGCGTGATGCGTCATGGGATATCCGACGCAAACAAAAATAGAAAGAAAAGATTTCCCGCGTTCGTGACGTAGGAAGGCTGACGTGGTTATGAGCTTTGCCCTTGGTGGCGTTGTCAGCGTTGTGCTGGTGTCAATAAGGAATTGTAGTAGACCGTTTTTCTCCTCCGCTACGGTATCCGTGAAGAAAACGCCGCTGCTGCGCATGCGCGCCGCCAGCTTTGTCTGGATTGTTCAAGGTCTTGTGGCGGATTACGGAGCGCTATCCGGGTGCTTAGCGGGCTGCGGAAACGGTCTACTACAATTCGCCAATAGTGCCAACGCGTTACAACAGAGCCGTTCGAAGTACACGTTGGGTGACCAGCGTGTGACTGGCCCAATAAGGAGCACGTAGCTTCCACAGCACTGTCAGCTTGGGGCTGAGCGGGGTGGGGAAAGCAACCTTTGTCCGAGTTTTGAACGACTGGCTAATCTTCTAGGGGGAGAATGGCTGTATCCGGGTGCACAAACGAGGGCTCGAGAAGGAGCGGAGTCCCTCCTTTCCGTCTTCTTGGACCGTTTGGCTCAATGCGCGATTTGTGAGTTGAGGAGGAAAGCTATGAAGCAAAATGTTGAAATTCCGAAGAGTGGCGCTGCTCCGAAGGAATCTGCTACTTCACGACTACGTAGCAAGTTCCCCAACGTTGCTAGATTACCTCTCAAATAGGCTCCGCATGCATCCACCAGGTGCACATTGAAAGATTGTCTAATTCGCTTTAAAATTACTTTGATGGTGCCTTTCAACGCAAGACTAATGTTATTCAGGTTATGGTGCAACGTTTAACACAGTAAGGCTAAACAATGAGCGCTGGAATTTCGTTTCGACCATCTCGGCCGTTTCTTTTTTTCTTTTTTTCTTTTTTTTATACAGGGTCCTCTTCATTTTGTGCAAATTTCCGTCCAAGGTATGTACGCTGCGCCTGGAGGTCAATATTGGAAGCTTCTATACGGAGATTAAATTCGGGGCTAATATTGTTGCGAGAAATACGGGTTTGAGCTAATGAGCTCGCTACCTTCAGTTCTCCTCATTTTCGTCCTAGACTGTAAAAAAAATATGGTTGAGATTGCGAACGCTGAGGCCAATATGGGGTGTCGAGACAGCAATGAGCGCACCACCGAATACATTTTTGCTTATCTGCCGTGCCTGCCTGAACGGTTTTCAGCAACACATTCCAGACCTCCCCCCCCCCCCCCACCCCGCCCCTCCCTTTTATAAATTACCGCTGCACCGTGAAAATTCAATTTTGACCCGCCTAATGGGACCCTGGTGAAAACCGCCAGAAGAAGCTTTTTTTCGTTCCTGGATCAGGGCAGCCCAGGCGGGAGCTCGTTATTTACAAAAGTAAAATTTCAGAGAGAGGTAGAAACCGCAAACACCTCTTTAGTGTGACTGGGTTGAGAAAAATACATGGAGAAAGTATTCAGATATAACAATTTTACGTACGCTGGACCTAATGCTCTTAATTTCAAATAGTGACAAGAAACCTGTTGTGACATACAGCGGTTAAGAAATATAACCAGAGTAGCAAGTAACATAACGCCATCCAATATTTTTTTAACCAATAAACAGAAATCAACGGGGAAAAGTTGACCGAGCTGCGTGAGGGTGAACTCTTTTACTAAACAGATTCAATTTCCCCACTAAATTTATCGGGAAAATATACTTCACGCGACACACTAGTTCCCTATAACAGATTCAATGCATTTTATGACTTTAGAAGTAAAGGTCGCTGTCAATGTTTCTTCCCGTCGTTTGATACAATGGTACGGGAGAGTTGAGAACGGGATGGGGAACGTTTCCTATTTACTTTTTTTATACTTCTATTTCTAAGGCGTGCCAATATAGTGTTTTGGTTACTCTATCTTCTCTCGTGTGGGCTTTCTGTATCTTACAATTTACTGTTTTAGCATGCACGTGTGATACCCAATTTAAAATTACTTTCCTTCTCCTTCTTTCTTACTTTACCTTGAGCACTCTTCTGCGAAAAACTTTTCGAATGTATTGATTGCGCACTTTAAAACTGGAGACGTTTTCCGAAAGCGATGGTCGAATAACGTCTTTCCTTTCGTTTGAATGTATATCTGCGTCTAGAGTACGATGGCAGAGATCAAACTATAGTACTTAACTATAAGCATACAAAATTCATGGTCACTTAACCAGAATCTGACATCTACAACAAATAAGCAGCTCACCAAGGTTTATTGCGTGTTTGAAGAGGAAAATGTCCACACGCATAAGTTCTTGTCTTATTTGAGTTTCTTACAACTACAAGAGAATCCTGGGGATCTTTCTTAAAGGCCGACGACCAGGCTCGAGATTCTGCATGGCAGAAGGTCCTCCTCACCATGGGGGAGAAGAAAACCGGCAACGGTGGATAGGGTAGAAGGGGGAGAGGAGGAAGCGGGGGAAATAGGAAAGCGTGAACTGGTCGTCGGCCTTTAACGAAACATTGGATATTTTTGTCAGTACCATCTGTGTCCAAACACTACCGCGAAATAACGAGCTAATAAAAAGAAAGCGACTCCATGGTAGTTCTAGTAGTAATCCTCACTTGTAAAAAAAAAAAATAAAAAAAAACTTCTTCTTAGTAGTAGGTTATTGAATGGACAGGCGCACCATCCTCAATCGTTAAAGGGATGCTGGACCGAAATGTGGACTCTACAAAACACGCGGTAAAAGCGTGCAACGAGATGCTACGTACACCAAAACATCAATCAGAGCGGTATCTCAAATAGATGACCGTATTTGTCAAAAAAAAAAACAAAAAAAAAAAACAGGAGGCGCATTTGACAGAAACGTTTACGTCGTGTTTCTCCGAGAAGGAACGGGAACGGCCTCGCGTCTTCTCCGCGTCGCCGCCTTGAGGGAGCGAAGCGAAGAGAGGAGGAAACTAGGTATATTCATGGTCACGCGCCTCGTCAACCTGGTCCCATCTCGACCTCTTTTTCCAAAAATACGGCCGTCCATTCGAGATATCGCCTTACGAGTAGTGTTGTAGGGATTGTAGCGCCCCGCCTAGATCTGCAGTGTTTTTTTTTTTTTGTTTTTTTTTTTAATCAAAATTTTGGTTTACCATTCTCTTAACTAAAGGTCCGGAATCGGTCACAAAAAAGCACAACAAAAAAGGCGCGTAAGAATGCACTAAACAGAAGCAGCCGCACTCACTAAGACATATAGTTAATAAAATTAATTGTCCTCTTTCTCAACGCTTCAAACGGGTTGTATAGCACTGTATCTCAAAGAACAATAATAAGGACCCTGTTATCGGCTATAGTGGCAAGCCTTTGATGTAAACGCACTATTATCTTTTCTCCACATGCCCTGAAAGAGTAATTATGTCGTCAAGCTATGATCCGCGTTGTCGGTTTACAAACTGCCCCTTTAAATTCGGATCTCGACCTCCGTCGGAGTCTGGCTTAGTGAACATGGTTCCTGCAATAGAAACAAGCCTGGCGTTTCTTGTGCAATGGACCACAAATGTTATCGAATAGAAGATACCCGGCTTGCACCAACGAAAGCCAAAGAAAGCAGTTTTTTTTTTTTTTTTTTTTCGCGCAACCATGTTTTAAATTTAGGCTCTAGTTTACGACTCGATCAATTTCGCGATAATTAATACAGCGATTTATAACATTTAATTAAGAAGCTTGGCGAGATTTGATGACACCGGAAGCGCCACAGTTATGGCATTAAATGTTGGAATAAGCCACTTTAGTAACGACGTGCCCTATGAATGGTTTGAAAGTATACTATCCTGCAGAACACAGACAGCCATTCCCGACCTACAGTAGAATGGTCCTAGCCACTAGCGAATACCGGAATACCTTTAGATCTGCAAATATGCAAGGTGACTAAGAACAACAAGGAAATCAATCGGTATGTTTATATTGACCCTGATCACGGCGCATCTTTATGTTCCAACGATATTCTAAGCTTTGTCCCTTGCCCGGATTCCTCCATTTTTCGCCATGGTCGGCTGTTTCTGTGTTCTCTAGGAAAGTAAACTCACATACGTTTTTTTTTTTTTTTTTGAGTGCGCTTGGCTAAACTGTTCTTCCCGTAACGAATACCCACAAAACTTGCAACATCAGGGCGTTTTTGCTGAGTTGGTTCATAATTTTTAAGTGAAAGGAACTCGTCTTACGGCTTTATCCCCCCTGAGGAAAAGGGTCCCTGCAACCTCTAGGAAAGAAGCGAAATGCGTAAATTGTAAGCTAATGAAGTACACTGTAAAAAATTTTCACCCCATTTTACGGACAAAAGTTGCTGGTTCAATATTGCCGGTATGGTTTACCGTAATCTAGAAACGGGACTGTCTGTAAAAACAAGGCATATAATTTCGTAAAATGACGAAACGTCCGTAGCTCACTTTACAGACAGTTATCCGTTTTCCATTTTACGGATAAAAGTTGCTGGTTCAATATTGCCGGTATGGTTTGCCGTAATCTAGAAACTGGACCGTCCGTAAAAACAAGGCATATCATTTCGTAGAACGACGGAACGTCTGTAGCCCACATTACGGACAGCTATCCGTAGGAAATGTGAAAGCTATTTGCACTAAATACCGAAGGACTATACCTTTCCGCCTTATAAGGCCAAAGCCTCGTGCCATCCGTACCTCCTGCACCTTCGATCCATCATGCGACTCACCTGGCAGAGCTCTAGATCTGCCAGGGGTGTCACCTGACGTATCAGAGGTGCAGGACTGGTGCGGATGACTCGTAGCTTTGGCCTTATATAATTCGGAAAGGTATAGTCCTTCGTTATTTAGTGCGGACAGCTTTCACATTTCATATGGATAGCTGTCCATAATGTGGGCTACAGACATTTCGCCATTCTACAAAATTATATGCCTTGTTTTTACGGAGAGTCCAGTTCAAAAAGACGTAAAGGTCAAGTGCTTTATTATTTAGTGCAAAAAGCTTCCATATTCAAGCAAGCCTAAGTCACATGAAGCTTTTGGGGTAGATTGGTATGGAGAGTTCATAGCTCCGTCATTTAATATATGAACTTGAATAATCTTTCATCCTCAGCCAAAAAGTTCATGTTTTGCAAAAGAGAAAGACCACACAACCTGTACTTCTCAATGCCAGGATTTTGTTTGTGTGAGCTCGGCTGTTCCTATAGATGACAGCTCAACAAACGAACCAATTAAGAAGTTTCGCCACAATACCTTTATTGGAAGAAGGCATGCCTTGCTTTAACTTTGGAGAAAATTTACATTAGAGTTGTCCTTGTGCTGGCCATTTAGATGCCCCTCCATGCTTGTGCTTGAAGTTGTCATTCAATTGAAGATCTCCTCGGTATCTTCATGGTGCATGTAAGAGCAGCTTGAAATAAAGAGCAGAAGAGGATTTGCATTCAAACACAATCGCAACAAATTGTATATGACATGCACGGTTAAAGTAAGTGAGCAACGTGCTTACCAACTAGCTTAGCTCCTACTAAACATGACATATAAAATAAACCCCCCCTAAATTGAACCAAAGTAAAAATTTGCATTGATTTGAATACCGAACATATCGAGTGCTTGAGAAATAAAACTAGCCAATTAAAATCGCACATCTATTCAGGGATATTAAGCACATTGGATTGAGCCAGATCTCCCTTAGTATACACAGTTTCACAGTATACACAGTTCCAAATTCCGTGCGAGATACATAGGTCCTCAGACAGTATTCAACGCTTTCTGTCGTTATTCGTGTACCCTAAAACCGAGCAATGGTGTCACGATGACCGAGGGACTGTCGCCATCGATGCCCGTTGCTCAAATTAAGTTTGGGAGTTTAGAACAGAGAAGAAAGCGCAAACGAAGTTAGGGCAATGCAGATGCCTAACACCGGGACACAAATAGAGGGCTTGACAAGATCTCTTGGCCAACCAGAAGCCGAAAAGAATCTCCTAGCCGTGGTAGTGAGAAACAGTTTTAATAAGTGCGTAAGGGTTAAATGCACTACCTCTTCATGGTTATGGCGCACAAAATGTTTCCATTATGGTTATGCAAGGAGATGTAAGAAGCGATTGTGCCACTTGATTTCTGTTTTGCTCAAACAAAGTCAAATCGCTTCAATGGAAGATTCCAGGCGCACGGATTATGTCAATCGTTCTGTTGGTCGTGCATGCTTTTTATATCGTCTATATCTTTATGTATCTTCCACAATGATGTTGCATGACCGTGATCAAAACATCATGTGCACCATATTTCCAGTCACCGAGAGTTACCACGACGCACTTATTAATTTTGCTTTTCGCAACCACCACCAGGGTATTATGCGCAGCTTCTGGTTGACCATATTTGCATTTCTGAAAATGCTCTGGAACATGCCCGGCCCACCTTCGGCCAATGGTGCTTCCTTATTTGCCTCGTATACATTCCAACGAATGGTTAAACTCTCCCTATATACGTCTCTGAAGCAGAGGAGACATGAGCGACAAAAAGGGGTGCTGCACTGCAGCTTCAACAGCAACTTGCGTGGACGCTGTGATGTGGAGGCGTGGCTTTACGTCACAGCATTCACACAATTACAGGGTGATTCAAGGAGAGGCCAGGCTCTTTGAATCAATTGCAAAATTCGGTTTCTTAACCTATCGCGCTGCGACTTTGTGCAGCGTTGCCCACAGATGGTGCATTTTTTTTTTTGTAAAATTCGCAAAGAGCAAACTTACCCGAGAAATAAAGTAAAGAAAGAAAAAGGCTTAGCTCCAATGGAAACACAGCGAAGCCACCGGTCTTCAAACAACACGGTACTGTTTCGCACGGGAAACAAGGGATGGCGCAAGCTGTCGCGACGCCAACTGCCGCCAACCAACCAGCAGACGACGCTGAGAGCCGGCGTCTTTAGCAGACAAGGAACTGCAGTTCCTTGTTGTTACAGCGCCTGTTTTTGTTTCTGCGAATGTCGCCGCCTGCGGAATGCGCACCGCTTTTGAGTCGAAAAGATTGTCTGCAAAAGACGCCCGCTCTCGGCGCCGTATGCTCGTTTGTTGGCGGCGTTCATTGTGCCATCTCGTCTCCCGTGCGAAACGGCGCCGTGTTGTTTGCAGACCGGTGGCTTCGCTGCGTTTCCATAGGAGCTAAGCCTTTTTCTTTCTTTACTTTTTCCTCAGGTAAGTTCGCTCTTTGCAAAGTTTACAAAAAAAATGCACCATCTGTGGGCAAAGCTGCACAAAGTCGTAGCGCGATAGGTTAAGAAACCGAATTTTGCGGTCGATTTAAAGAGCCAGGCCTTTCCTTGCATCACCCTGTATAAGAGACAACATTTTTGCTGGTTGAACAAAATTTTGTTTTGAGGTGTCATGCGCTGTCTAAACAGTCCCCGATAAACAACATTTTTGAGGGTTGAATAAACTTGTGTCATAAATTTTACCAATGTTTCATGAGTGGCATACCTGCTTATTATTAGTAGGCCTATGTAGAGGAAATCATCAGATATCTGTTTTGTGTGTGCAGCCATCCATGTAGAAAATCATAATTTATCTTCCAACATATTTGATGAACTGATAACTTGAGCTTTTGACAATTCATGCTAAATTCGTGGCTTCCTGGAGTTTGAATTAATGAGAGTTTACTGTATGTCACATTCAAATTAATAGCTTAGCTTCTTGGGCTTAATGTAAACTGGAACCGGCTAGTGCAACTAAGTCAAAGTAGCAGTAAAAAGAAGCTGAAGCACTTTTTAAGAAATCTGAGTTAAGGGTGGACTTCCATAGCATTTTGTCCCATGAATTCAGCGATCGCACTAAACTTGGGCGAAAGTCAACGTAAACTGCCTTTATTTTTCAAAAATATGTGCAGTGATTGCAGCAGGGCATGCAGTGAGTCTCTCTTCCACCTGTAATCTGTCCAAAGCGTTGTGACGTCATTGTTGGCATCCCCAAGTCAGCCGATTGGTGAACAAGGGTTATCGGACCCTGCCAATGACGTCACTTTCGCTAGTTTTTCTTTTCACCGTTCTAGCACTCTGCTTTGTTCGGTGTGCCGCAACATGCAGGGCTACACTGAAATTTTAATGAATGATTATGACACTCCTACTAACAAGATCAAAAGAAAACTTAAGACACCATTTTTAAAATGTCCACATTCTAACTTTTTTTTTTTTTGTAATTCAAGGATTTTTTAGTTTTTCTTTAAACAGGGTGCCTATAAAGTACTTCATTAACCTGAAATAGTCGCCTCGGTGGCTCCGAGGCGAGAGCGCTGGCCTACGGATCCCCATGTGGCGGGTTCGAATCCCGGCCGAGGAGCCCGCAATCCGACGGAGGCTTATTGCGGAGAAGGCGCCGTGTAATCGAGCGTTCGGTCGCACGTCAAAAGATCCCCAGGTGGTCCAGATTAATCCTCAGTCCTCCGCTGGGGCGTGCCAGATGCCCGTCGTTGGTTTGGCACGTAAAACCCCCAAATTTGACTTTTTAACCTGAAATACTATACCCGTTTTCACCTCAAGAACCGTAGTAAAACAAGATTTTCCACACTAGTGTTAAATTAGAACAATGAGAGCAAAGTTGTTTCATTAAGAGGTGCTCACCTGATATGCATCTGTGGAATCAGGCATTGACTAGCGATGACTTATTCCCCCCAAACTGAAGAGTTGGAAGAGACAAAAGATACTGTTAAAAATCAGCAACACTTCTGATGTGCAAACTTTACTGTTCAAGGCTGCTATTAGCAGTTTACGGCACTGGTGCTCAATCAAGACAATTAGAGAAAAGTTGTTTCTTTAAAGTAAAAACATTATTTAAAATTGGAAGTGACTTTTACCTTCAAAGTGCTATAACGCATGAAATTAAGTATTTAAAAGGTAGTTTTTTTTTTGTTCATTTTATTTTAAACTGAATGTGTGTATAGGCCACATGACGTCAGATCACGCGACATCAATTTTTCTGCCAAATTTAGTGGGAAAGCTGAATTGGTGCAAAGGTCACGTAACATAAATCGCTCTGCTAAATTTAGCGGGAACCTTACTTTGTCTCTAGGTGACATGACGTCAGATCACGCAATATAAATTTTTCTGCCAAATTTGGTGGGGAAACTGAATTGGTGTATAGGTTCCGTGAAATCAATTTTTCCGCTAAATCTAGCAGGTAACCTGAATTTGTCTGTAGGTCACATGACGTCAGATCATGTGAAATCAATTTTCCCACCAAATTTAGCAGGGGAACTGAATTGGTGCATAGGTCAGATGACATAAATTTTTCCGCTAAATTTAGAGGAAAACTGAATTGCTGCATAGTTCACGTGACATCCATTTTTCCGCTAAATTTATCACAGAGCTTGAAATTGTCTGTAGGTCCTGTGACATCAATTTTCTGCTAAATTTAGAGAGGAAACTGAACTTGTGCAGAGGTCACGCAACAAAAATGTCCCCACTAAATTTAGCGGCAAAGCGCACGGACGGATGGACAACATTTTGGGATTGGAGCGCAACGTTAAAAAGCACCTCATGTTTAAGAGAAGAAAAAAAAAGCCGCTCACCTGATGGGCTTTTCTGGAAACAGGCTTTGACTAGCAATAAATTATTGCCTCAGGAATGAAGTGCTGCTTCAGTAATGGTTCCTGCACAAACAATTCAAGTGTAAGAACACAAGCCCCAAAATTTTCTTGCCATCCTCCTCCCCCTACTTTTTTGTGCATCTAATTAATTTTATCCCTTGGCAAATCCTAAAGATTTCGAAGTGCTTATCCTACGTCTTTCTCTTAGAGCCTAGTTCATGTTGCAGAAACTTGGCTGAGTGGATTAGCTGGAGCATTCATTGTTCATCGAGACACTTCTTCTTTCACCCCATCCTGTTCTTGAAAGCAGAAACTCCTCTCCCTTGACCACGGTCATTAAGGACTTTTTACAGATCATACACAGGAGGTTGGCATTGCCAAGACAAACTCATGTCTTTACTTTGAGCATGGAATAAACGTATGTCTGATCTATGGAAAGTTCCTGTTATACCAAGGCTCGTACTATTCCGTTGTCAAAGGAGCAGGCATTGTTTATAAAAACTATCTTTCATTACATTGTTTCAGAGAACAATTGTTCTTTTTTTAATAGGGATCAATTAATCATATTAGGACAATTGTCAAATAATGGCAGATTGACGCGATGGATTGAATCGCAATTTTCATCCGTGGACCGTTTGTCACGTTACCATCATGTCGGCTATTCCTCCGATTTGCACCTCGTTAGCAGATGCCCAGACTTAAGGGCAAAGTGCCCTTCCATGCCCAGATTTTTAGCGGGTGTGTAACAGTAAAAGCGTTTACGGTAGAGCACCAACAGCAGAGCAATATTTTTTGGTTTTCGAATGAGCCAAACAAAGATAGTGCACTGTACTTTGTCCATTCGCTGTTTCATTTTGTCGAACCATTCTTATTTTCCACTCGTGAAAGAAGCTGCAAGAACTTTGCCCAGCCGACAAGCCGCAGGTTCTGATACTCCTCCGGGTTGGTGTTAAGAAGCTTCAGTGAAAACTTGCCTAGCAAGTTGCAAGCTTCCCTGCATGTCCACCAAGTTTTCAACCCAGCCAAGACCTTTCTTACGGCTGTAGTCTGCTGAAGAGTGGTGCACAAGCAAGCAGTGGGTGAAGGCATTTCCAAATGCCCCTCTGCAACACCAGGACTTCATCACTTAGACGCTGAAGCCTCCTGGAGCAAGACGATACTTGTGTCATGTGGTTAGTAAAGCTAGTAGCGCTTCACGCTAAGCCTGTCATGATGCTTTGTCTCGCTCGGTATGTAACAGCAGCACACAATACTTTTTTTATAATAGCACAGTGATCGTAGTCGCAAACATCACTTCTTACCTTGGAAAACTGTGCCAAAGTGCGATGTTGGCATTTTGCGGAAATGCAGGGCCGGGAATAGGTTCAGTTTGTCCTCGCTGTCATCTGCTCGTCTCCTCCGTATGGATGTGCTTGGGGGACTGATGTTCCGTGGACGTCTTGTCACTTGATAAATTTATCTGCGGATAAGTTCATCATGTGAATTGGCCATAAGTGGACAGCGGAGTCTGCAGTGACTTAATGGGGTTATGACACGAAAATTAAACAGATCCATTATTCTTGAAATGGATTGCTCATAGACTACTTAGTATATACACCAAGTTACGCAATTTTAGAGCTCTGGTAATTGCACTATTCAATTTACGAATTTGTATCATTTTCATCTGGCGACCGGGGCAACACTGCCCAAGTTAGTCACATCATGGTGTCCCGTTGACCTTCCACCCTGCGTGCGCCTGCGAGATATTCCCGGGCGACAGTGACCACAACGAGTTCGTCTGTAAGTCGCCGTCACTGGAGTTTGTCGCCAGCGGGTCGCAGTCAAAATGAACAGCTTTCAACATCTCTTGATAGCAATCATACTACTCATCGCTGCTGCAATCAATGTCGAACACTTTGACAAGGCGAGCAATGTCGTAGACGTGATCATCACAAACCGCATGCTCGAAACGTGGAAGGTAAACGAGAAAACTGAAGCTCGAGACGCCAAGATAGCTAAATCTGTGAGTGCGTGCAAGGAGACATCGCGTTGGAGGCTGGCTACAAAGCCAGCCTCCAGTTCTGCTCGGATCCGCCCCTCCGAGGGATTCACATATAAGTGGATTTATCCACGAAATTATCGCGCCATTATCAAAACAAATCTAGCAGGGTTACAGGAACATACAATGGGTCCTAGCAGTATAGCTATCTTATATTGTATTTTTGGCGTATCATTTCACGCCAAACATTTCTGTTGACGTTGCCTGCACGTCGTAAAAGTGTGTCTCGTATCCAATTAGACATTGTCGAAGGAACGAGGAAACTGCAGAATAATGTCACACACTGTTTACCTTAACCGTTTTTTTCTTCAGTTTTTGATCCTAAGTTGTTTTTTCTATATTTATTGCACGTACGGCCCAAGCTGCACATGTCTCCACAATCAGTCGCCACCCTTAAAAATGTGTACAATAAAAAAAATACATGCTGCCATCTCTGAGCAGCACCGCAAACTATGCTCGGAACAAGCCTGGGATGTCCAAAAAGAGCCAAGGGGCGAGGTATAGTGCGCGGATGAGTTACACTCATCCTAAACGGTTTAGAAACGGCCCTAGGTGGACGAGCGAGGCTCGTCCAAAATGGGTTAAGGTGCACCAACACCTTCCACGTCGTTGAATCTTATGTAGTAGTATATGATCCTAAATTACCAGACTAGGTTACAGAAAATAAAGAGTAAGAGGAGGACGGGACGTCATACCTTTTCATGTTCTCATTTTTTCGCCAGTCCTGTATTAAAAGGTTTTCATAGTAAAAGTGACGGTTGTATTTTATCTACCCTTTTGTTTCTCGCAATCTCCTGCCCACCAACTCAACCAGCAAAGTAATCCCCCCCCCCCCCCCCCCAACACACATCCAACCCACAATAGATATTTTTGGATAGAAGATGCCATGAATGTGCTGTGCATGTGAACCAAGCTGAAGACAAATTTGCGGTCTGAGGGAATAAAGAGTTACAAAACTGACAAACATGGCAGTAGCATACTTTTCACTTTTGCACATGTACAAGAACCGCTAATTTTTATTAGAAAAGCGGAAAAGCCCAAGGCTATCAGGTTGCTCACCGACAGCAACTACCAGAAAGAGAAAGGGGGGGCGGGGGGTCATGATTGTGAGGGCAGCTGGTCTGTAATGCTTGTGCTTTCCTGAAAGTTGCAAGTAAGACTTTTAAAGAAAAATTACCTAAACTATTGTAACAAAATATTCTTTCATTTCATTTCTCATACCAAAAAGGTTGGCATGAGGAACTTTGCCCAACTGACACGACGCAGAATCTGGTACTCATCTGCGTCGAAAAGCTTCTGTAAAGACGCGTCTACCACGCTGCAATCACTTTGAATCTCCAATCAACCTTTCACCCAGCAAGCCTTTTCTTGTGGCTGTGGTGTACTGAAGGCGCAAGTGCAAAGTGAGTGAAGGCATCTCCAAATGCCACTTAGCGGGCCCAGGACTTCACCGCCTCCACGCCAAAGTCTCCTCGAGCAGGACCATGCTTCTGTCTCTGCCATGGTTTAGTTTAGTAAGGCTAGTGGCGCTTCGCACTAAGCCTATCATGCTGTTATGTCTCACTCTGCACGTAACAGTGGCGCGCAGTTCTTGTCCAAAGCAGCAAATGTCGATTTCCATCTTGGACAACAGTGCCACAGTGTGGTCGCAAACATGTTCGGCTCGTCCTGGCTGTCATTTGCGCGTCTGCTCCTTCGTGTGGATGCGCTTGGGAGACGGACGAACCGCGGATATGATCAATCCGTCTGTGGATCAGTTCGTCGTGTGAACCAGCCATCAATGAAGAGTGCTGTTCATTTTGAACTTGATATAAATAGCCCTTTTGCAAAATCCCCCAAGCACGAGGATTAGTGGGAGAGACTGTACCTCTCCTAGCCGCTCTGCCTTGAGGTTGCATTGCCTTGTCGCTTGCCTCCTCTTAATCCTCTGTTTTTTTATTCCATTACCTATTTTTATCTATTCCAATGTATTTTTTATTGCTTCTAAGCATAGGCGTAGACTTCGGGGGGGCATCGGGACTCGTGCCCCCCCTGGTGAGATCCGCGGAGGGGAGAGGGGGGCAGGGCCCCACCCTCGGGCCCTGCCCTGCCCCCCTAAGATACAGCGGTGTGCTGTATCTTAGTTAAGTAAGCGGCACTCGAAGGCATACGCTACAGTGCGAGTAAATGAAGCGAGCGTGGGTGGCCAAATCACAGCGCGCTCGGCTCTCGCGTCACGATAGTTGATTCAGAGCTGTGCCTATCCCTATGACATGTGCGCGGGTGTTCATAAACGGCTCCTCTCGACTATACGCGGGTCAAATTGAACCAACACAAACAGCTAACAGCGCGATAGGAATCTGTAGCTATGGTAGTACTCATCCCGGGAAACGACGCGCGAAGCGGCATGTTGTCCGTCGGCACTCCCGTCGAAAAAGGCAAAATAAAGCCACAAATACTATATACGTATATACAAGAAATATTGTGCACAGAAGAGAATAGAAACCCTTAGAAGCGATAAACAATACACTGGAATAGATAAAAATATGTAATGGAATCGAAAAACAAGATTAAGTGAAGGCAAGCGACAAGGCAATGCAATCTCAAGGCAGAGCGGCCAGGCGAGGACAATCTCTCCCACAATTCCTTGCGGGCGGGCCGGGGCCCTTGGGAAAATAGCGAATCGTCTATTAACTGAGCAGCACCTTTCTGTAGGATGGCTAACCTAACCTAAAACCCCTGGATATGTTTGTGTTAGTTTCTTAAGTGGTGTCAAAGTGCCAGTGCACGAGGCCCGTGCAGCACTTGGACGCAAATGGCAGTGTAGCCCTGAAATGAAAGGCATTTGGAAGTGAGTTGCATGTGTCTCTCGCGTTCATACAATTCAAGCTGAACCGTATGTATGCGATTTAGCGAGCGACGGCAATGAGTGACGGAGAGCTCTCATTGCTCGGTTTTTGGATTTCTAGAAAGCTTTGCTCATCGCCTCTGTCGCTTGCTCCCGTCGCTTTCATGTGGCTTGCCTCGTCGTGCAGCTGATCGAGCGATAGCAAAAAGGGTCGCTATCACTTTTCTTGTTGCTCGCTAAATTGCTTACATGTGTTTTATACTTTATAGTTGTTGGCACTTGCCAAAATGTGAAGCATGCAATTTATTAAGGACTTTGCCCTTGCTGACTCTCAGACTGCTGGGATAACTTTGGGTTCCAGTGAAATACGACCACGTGATTTCTCCCTTTGCTTATGAGCTGAGGAGGAAGTAGTTTAAAAGACTTTTTTTTTCTGTTTCTTTCGACACTAGTCAAAGCACGTTTTTTTTTTTTTTTCTCCTAACCTTTACAGTGAAGTACTGCCAGAGGGTTAGTAAAAAAGTGCACCATATACAGAATTTTTTTTATAAGAAGTCAGTGCCCCAGTCGAGAGAGAACTCGTTATACTCTTCGCAAGCAACGTCATCAATACAGACCTTACTTCTAAAGGCGCACGTCACGCAATGTTTGGAGTAGTTTCCGAGGACGAAAATCGAACTTGAATCTAACCTCCCACAGTGGAAGCGAATACAAGCGCCATCACACTAACGGGTACCTTTAGCAGTCATGGGTTCCGCAAAACACACCGCCTAGCTATCTGGCACCAAGCCGCCACCCGATTTGCAGAAATCAAGCTCCCTGATACACTCACCAAGTGCCCCGCTTGGCCCCCCTTGCCTCCGGTGGGACCTTTGCCTTTGGTTGCGTCCCCGCAATCTGAGTGCCCGTGCAGTGACACGTCGGTTCCGTGGCTTCCTTGGCAAAAGCTCGAGGGTCATCCAATGCGGAAAGCACCTGTGCGACAAGGAACCGCACACGTTCGCTTTCACGACGACTGCACACAAAAGGATCACGTCATAAACGCTCCGAACAGAAAGGACTCAAAAAGTAAAACAAGTGAGCGAGCACTCACCAATTAGACTCATATCCACAGCTGCTTTTATGGGCGCTCCGGCACCTAGGACACTTCCCTCTTCCAAGAACGTTCTTCGGTGTTTGTTCCTAAAGTCTGAAAGTGCCCGAAAGTTGCGAAAGTTGCGAAAGTTTTGAAACTCGCTTCGTTTTCGAAAGGTTTTGCGTTTTGTTACGATGGCGATGGCGATGCGGCGATGCTCGTTGGTTCCGAGTTCTGACCGAGTTTATTTGACGCAACGTGAATTTGCTTGTTTTATTCGACTTAAATTAAAACTTTAAGATACAAAAAAATTGTTTTAAGATTTATAAAATTATTTTTAATAAAGCATGTCGAAGCGCATTGTGTACTAAACTGGAGCTTGGCTTCGTCAGCTTCGTTTCAATTTAACATGGCGGCGACCACTATTGTGCCGTGTACCGTGCTCGACCTATTTGCTGTGCATTGGTTGTCTTGTTATCCACCTCCTGCGATCCTCATCAGCCCCAAGCATGCTGTCTAAGCATTGTGTCCTCGCCGGAAAGAATATCCAGTCTTCTTGGAAGCGTTGCTCGAATGTCGTCGGCACCCACGAACCGACTCGGCAAGCCTCACGTCGTTGCTTGGTTCCTCCGCGTTTCCTGCGATGGATCCCCCAGCCCTGGCCTCAGCCCTACAGGACGTAGCCGGTGAAAAACAATCTACGACAACGCGGTGTCTTCGGAATGCGATAGCTACGATCAGTGGCTCTTAAAACCTCAGTAGCCCCCCTTCAATAGTGAACTCTTCGATGTGAACGCCCTTACCTTCAGTGTCCGGAGACTGCTGCAAACCTCCGACGAGAGCGGACGTCTTCTTTGGGCTCCGCAAACCCCAGAGAACTGTACGCGACTGTACGTGATCCTGGTATAAACATCGCCGCGCTCCGTCGGCCCGCCGCAGCATGTCCGCCGAGAGATCGGTTCGCTCGAGTCTCGTTCTGCGAGCGGCACGCCCGTTTCTGCTTCGAATATGGCTACAGCCGACATCGCCGCTTCGCAGCTCACCAATATCTTTGCGTCCATCCTGAGCCAGGACATGAAAATCTCTCTAAAGCGAGACGACCAAGGTGGGAAATGGATCACCCGTGGAAAGCCCCGCAAATCTCGTCTTCCGGCCGACTTTGACCCCGAACTTCACGTAGTTAAAGTGCATTTCCCAGTCCGTCCTGCTGGCGCAGCTGCGCTGCCTCTTGACAGTTTGCCGGCGTTCTTGCAAGCCGCACAGCTCCCTGCTCATACATGTACCGACGTGTCGCTCCACCTCCGGCAAAATAACCGTCCTCCGCACCCATCACGAAGCATCGTCAACTGGCTACTTCGCATCACCAATATCACCTTACAAAACACTTCCCCTCCCGTCCACTCCTACCTAGCCGCTCCAAACAACTCCTGCCAAGGTGTTATACGTGGAATTGCCTCGGAGGCCACCCCCGACGAGATCATCAATGATCTGGAGTCTTATCAAGGTGACATCCTTCACGCAAGGCGAGTAGGCACAACAGGTTCAGCCATCATCACCTTCATCGGAACCCATGTCCCTTACACAGTGTATTACCACCGCCTTGAATTTCGCTGCCGTCCCCACAAACCTCGAGCCCATCATTGCAACAGCTGTGTCGAGTACGGACACCGCACTCTGGCCAGCCCGGGCAACCAGCGACGCTGCCCCCCGTGTTCCACCACCTTGGCCCGCCCAGACGAACCCCATCCCTGTACTCCCTGGTTTGCGTTGCTTCAACTCGCAGTGTGGTTCTCAAACAGGGCACTTGGTCCCGAATAAGCTGCTGCACCTTCACTCACTCCATGAGACGCATCCCTGAACAGTTCTAGCGGCATGTAAAGTGTGGATGCAGGATTCGGTTTATGGCAGTCACCTTGTCAATTGCTACAGTGGAGCACACTGCTTACAGAAAGGATCGTGCTAAGAACTGTAGGCTCACTCCGGATCACTCACTGCTTTGACATTGGCTAGAATTCTGGCCCTTCACTGGACGACCAGAGTTTATCTCAAGTGTGGCCCTCCAGCGGGTTGTCTTATTATGCCTCCTAAACAGCGTTGTGGAACTGCAAGTTCATGAGACAGCACTGAAGGGAGTTGTTTGCAAGAATTGTGCTGGTGCCTTTCAACCGTTTCATACTGTAGAGCAACAGCCTTCCTTCTTGGTGTGGTCTTCACTGTTCTGGCAATCCCTTTATTTGCACTCACGCAGAACCCCCCTAACAATCATCACAAGCTCGAAAACATCTGTAGACAGGAAACTCGCTACCTTCACTCCCACTGAGGTAGAGCAGTGCCTATGTGCTTTAACAAGAATTGCAGACTTTTACTTGACTTCTATTTTGTGTTTCCCCCCACTTTTATTTGTTTTTTTTGCAGGGTACTCGGGTTTCTTGGTATAGTCTTTGGCCTCTTTACTATAACGAATTGCTCTTAGCAGGATTAGACGATAAAAGCACTTCTAACGCTTTTATCTTTTACTATGGTACTCTTTGGCACACAACTGTACTATTTTATTCAACCTAACGAAAAACGGGTTTTATGTCCGTTAACTAAGAAACGGACACACTGTCCGTCAGAATTACGACAAAGTGTTTGTAAAATTACAGAAATTTTTTACAGTGTAAGAAAAGCTTCAACTAGCCTTTATATTTCAGTTTTTTGATGCAGTCAAGCTTGACCTCAACACGGTCTAGCCGGACCGAGCAATTTCGAATGAAATTCCTAGAGGGCCTTACGGAGCGAGGAATGTAACCCTTGTACATTCCTTCAAACCGAAACTGTACAGACAAATATCTCAGCTGGTTCCGCTAGATGAACCAGCTTCGATATTTCCTAGCCTGTTTAGTTTCGGTTTGCAGCCGTGTACAGGGGTGACACGTCTCGGTTCGCAGCTCCCACTGCGAATGTTCTAATAAAGATTGCACGACAAGACTGCACCATGCTGAGGTGGAACGTCCATTAACCAAATGCAATATATTCTTAAAAATAAACGCAGGCACCGAGAGCGTTCGAATCCCGGCCAAGACGCCCGCAAGCTTACGGAGGATCATTGCGGAGGCAGCCCGGAATATACATGGTTTTGGGTGCACGTCAAAAAGTTTTCATGTTGTCAAAATTATTCCTCAGTGCTCTGTCGGGGCGTGTCAGATGCCCTGCTTTTCTTTGGCACATGAAACCCCCAAATTTAATAGTTAGAAGGTTCTATATCTAACTAATTAACCAATTTATTTCTTTTCCAGTACCCAACATGGCCACTAAGTTGACCCCATGAGTGAGAGAACCTCACCACAAGCGCCATTAAAAAAGGCGCAAAAACGATTGCGACTGCTTAGTCACAACTGCGGTTTTACAGTCTTCAAAAGATCAGTTCTTGAAACGTGCTTGGACGCCCCAAGAACTCTTTGGGCTCGTGAAGAACGGTTTCGGCTCGAGCACTATCGCCCCCTGGCGAACTATAAAGGCAACTGGGCAATGAAGAAACTCGTTCGTATAAAAAAGGAGCTTAAAAAAAAACACAAAAAACCTCATACGTTTTTTACGAAGATCCGTTTAGAGAGTGCTTAGAAGAGCTTTTTTATAATTTTAAAGCAAAAAATATCGAGAAGCCGGAGAACCAGTAAGGATTCCCTTACGAACATATTTTGTTCAGGTCTTAGAGCGATACATCATCTGCCTATTAAACAGTTCAATCAGCGTGTAAAGGCCTGCCTCTCGTGCTGTGATATTTTGCTTCGTAAATTTTAGTGCTAATATAAAGACAGAGGATGAGGAACAAATGCAAAAATGAGTGTGTCCGTTCAACACCGTCAAACAATCAAAAACCAAAACAAAGCGGTGTTTGGTGTTGCTGGTTCTCATTGTCACTTCGAGAATAATAAGAGTTGGGTTCGGTATAAAAAAGTTCACGCTTCTTTCCTAGAGATTCTTTCTTAGGTGTATTTATCGGCAAATATCGTAATATGTCTGCGGAGCGCTAACCTAAAACTCGCGTTTCGCGATCCGGTGCCTAGCGTTTCTTAATAACCTGTCATTTTTCAGGACACCTATTGAGTTTATCTGCCTAAATATCTATGTGAATTCACAATCAGTTCTTCATAAGAGATTGAGAGGAGAGGGCTTAGAACACGTCTGGCATTATACGGATAATTGTATCTACTTATAAATCACATGGGCTGGCCGTTTCACTATATTTTTTCATCTACTCTTCACAACTTTCAAATAAGCAAAACTATCCACGAACACCAAAAAGTGTGAACTGACTTCCTTGTTCTATGACTATGTTCCGTCCGTACATGAAATGTTCGGAAAGTGGAAAGGATAATATGATGTGGACGCGAAATAAAGGCTCGCTCTGTAGGGACGCCATTCGACCTTGTCCTTTACGCGCTTAGTGTTTTCATTGTTTTACGACGGTTCAATTTGCTTCGCCCGAGTGTTTACACTCGTCCAAGTTGTACGAAACAAAAGCAAGTTGTGCGGGGGTTGTAACGTCGAAGCGTCGACGGCACGAAGGCCTCATCGATGTCCGGTCCAGTCGATATGGCTAAGCCGTAACCATCCTGTAACCGCTACAGCCCCGCCAAAGCGCCGAACGTCCTTGGGAAAGCCTTAATTGCAATCTGGCTAAGGTTCGGGAACGCTCGGGCGATTTCCGGTGGTCGTAGATTAGGTTATGTGCGAGGGGCGAGTCGCCGCCTATAGCATTGCAGCTCCGCTTTACTGCTCCGACTCTGGCAAGTGCGCGAAAGACAAGGGGGAGGCGGGGTTCGGCGTTTACGAGGTCAAGCATTTTACGAGGGCCAGTCTTTCGGTCGGTTGCTTCGCGCGTCGTCTCCAGTGTTGTGTCACTCGAGTTAAGCAAGATGGAGGGCCTCGCGACAGAGGACGCGACGGATGATTTTGGATCGCGCGTCCGGCGCGTTGTCGTAGTATTCAACGCCTCGCGGTCGACGTCGTAACAGATTAATTCGTGCGGATTAAAACCGAACCAGCTCAAACACGTTGACTAGGGTAGAGCGAAATCCGACGAAACACTGTTCGTACGCCAAGAGATTAAAAGCCTGGTCTGAGTAAGAGTTTGAAGCTAGTTAGCGTCGCGCGTTTTAGATCCCCAAAGAGACGAGCTGAGCTTATAGCATATTATGATATGCTCGTGCATTTTAGCTATATATTTGAAAAAAAGAAAAAAAAAACGGATTCTGACGGAGTTTCCCGTAATAAGCCTAGCACGAAACTGAAGAAAATTAAGTTAAGCTTTAGGATACTCGATGGTAGTGTATCTGTGAAAAAAAAAGATTTACTTGTTTTTGGTTAAGAAATAAAAAAAAATCTTATTTTGCACATCTTGAAGAATTTAACCTATAAAGCGTGTCGTAGAAAGCAAGCTCTGGAAATCGTGAAGCTTGTTTTTAACTAACATTGGGAGCTTTGGAAATTTAAAATTAAGAACATGACACAATATTTTCGATAATAATAATAATAATAATAATAATAATAATAATAATATTAATAATAATAATAAAATTAATCATAATTATATTTATTCAAAGTGTCCACAAGACACCACAATGGTCTGAAAATTGGTGCAGTTCCACAAGAACGCCACAAGAAAAGTATGTATGAAGTATCATACTAATGACACGCTAATACTAATATAGTATAAAACACGTATACAAAAACAGTACACTAGTGAGCAAACAATTTGTCAATACACGCGCCGGAACTCAGCCTGATACAGAAATGACGAGATCCGGAGTGGCGACACTGTTATAAAGCATCTGAATTCGAGGAAGGCGTAAAGTATTCAAGTGTAAACGAATAAAAAAAAAAATGAAATGCCCGGTAGAACGAAATTAGGCACGAAAATGAACTTGAAAGAGTTGTCTAGCCGAGTCAGTAGCGCTACTCGCAACCTATGGGGAAAAAATAAAGTTACGATTTTGTCTTTTAGACAAAATTTAAAGGTAATATTTTTCTAGCAGATATTCAGTCATAAAAAAAATACGACGTTATAAATGCCTGTCATAAAATATATGAATTATTAATTTGTTTCGTAATGTTTAGAATAATTGGGGTTGTGTGTATATTTAGACAACGTGTAGTTGATCAGCCATTTCTAAGTTGCAACGAGTCACTCGCAGTAGATGAGCAATTTAGCCAGTGCTGTACAACCGCCAGCCTGGGGGTCTTAACGTGCACCACGCATTAGCGATACACGACCACACGCCGGTACGCAGAATGTGATGAATTTTTATGGTTTGTGTTTTTGATAGTGAATTCCAAATCACGGAAGTAAACTCAAGTGGCGACCTTACTAAAGAGTTGGAAAGATGAATCAAGCTGTAAAGGTTCCTAACATTTTAAAACAAGCGCGAAACAACTAAAATACATATTCTCTAGGACTACTCTCCGCGTGAAATTAGCAATGAGGAGCCTCCGCACGTGATTTGCGAAACAATATTTCTAAAACATGAAGAAAATAAGAAACGAAAGAGGCGATTGATGTGATAATTAACCAACGAATTATATTTGGCCTACATTTAGTCAACGTCCCTCAGAAAAGTCAAGCGGGGGAGCTATATTCTGACGTCCTCATAGCGTCACTAGAAGAAGACCATAGTATCGCCAACACGCCGGGGCAGGTTTCTGACGACCGTCACCGTTCGCGTCATTTATGAGTCCTTCTGCGAGTACCTCATGATCCTCCAATTACCTCTTATACCTTATGTACGCAGCCACCCTTAACTGCTGTTAAGGCTGTCCATTTGGAATTTTAAACCGGAGCTGCGCTTAAGTATGGTTATTAGTTACTGCCAACTATGCCCCTGTTATAAGGTCACACTCAACCGCAGTCTAGCTTAACTGCGCTTAAGTTTGCCCGTGTATAACCATGGTATAGGATGACAGTGCGGTGGAAGGTATGTGGTCAGGGGACCCGTCATACGTGTATCTTTCGGCACGTGATCACGTTCAATTCCAACCATAACCACGCGCAAAGATTTGGGTCAGGTGATGAAAGGAAGGCGGTTGACGTGGACGAGGCAAGCGGATGAAAGTCAAGCGAGGAGCACGTAACTCCAACCGCACGATCAGAGACGGGATGAACGGACTATAGGAACCGGTGACATACAGAAATGCGGTCCCCAGGCAGCACACAGTATTGCGCCAATATTGGCGTCGAATCGAAGAAATCGGGCGAATATCATTCTGATATTGCCGATATTGGCGCTGTATTGTAAACATCGGGCCAGTATTACTGTGATGTGACCGATGTCGGCGGAACATCACTTGGGTCGGCCAACGCCTCGCTGATATACAGTATCCAACGCCGCTTTCCGGCCATTTTTCTGGTCTGAATCTGCTATATCGGCCGGTATTATGGATTCTCGACTCTTTCTAAAACGATACTGAATCGGTCGATTGCGCCGGCCAATCGCGGCGGCCGCCGCTCTTGCCACGGGCCGCGCCGAGTGGGTGCCGGGCAATCAGCGGCTCGAAGTGAGTCTTTCTGTACAAAGAGACGGGAAAAAAACTCTTTTTGTACTAACTTTTATTGGAGATTAGTACAAAACAGGGGGAGCGTGTTATTTTCTAAAATCTTTAGATCACAAGGTTTCGCGGCACAATCAATATTGTTTTTATACAACCATGTCTCAGCGGTGATTTCAGGTAGCGCGTTTCGACCTAGGCGCATCCTAACTTCGGCAGCAATCCGCGGCGCGTTCGCTCGAAAAGTCGGGGGTGGCACCCTTGAAGCCCCTTCCAACGTTTACACCAACTGGTGTTTGCATACAAACTGCAGCGCCTCTAGCAAACGCCACCGGCGCCGCGCATGCTCGATGGAGTGTGGGCAAGAAGCTCGCCGTCGCCCATTAACAAACCATTGAAATGCGATGTTTTCGGCGTCGATTTGAGTCCCCTTGCACTTTTCGCGTTCAAAAGGTCGATTCTAAGTCTTCCTGACAATGTCTGACTTCTTCAGCGGCCTCAGCGAAATTACCGAGGCTCGTTACACCAATAACTTCGCGTGAATAATGTTACATGCGGCGATTCATTCCGCGTGGACGCCGCAGAATATACGCTAAAGCCCGATTCGCATGATGAGATTTCGCTCGCAAATATCAGTCGCGACGTCACTCAGGCTGCAGAAGCGTGAACCGTAGCTGAGATGGTCGACGTCGATACTGAAAATCGGAAGCAGAATCGGACGGACCAAGTGAATCAGGCATAACAAGCCGGTGATGGCCACTGGTAACAATGATCAACATCTTGCACCTACTGTTTACATCGAGCCTGCTTGTCAATCTTAAAACTTAAGTCTTTCGAGACCTCCGCTTATTTCTTATCGCAAATACTGAGTCAATTTTTGGTCTACAGGACGGTGTCGTCTAAAAGAGCAGACGACAGGCAGAAACGTTTGAAAGAGCAGACGACAGTTCGAACGATCAGGTGGCCGTTTGAACTTGATGACGCACTAAACGTAGTCCGCAGGAGGTTGGTACAAGTTGATGGTTCTTCGGCGTTCATGTTGGAACAAAACAAATAAATATGATGACCACAAGTATCCGTGAAATCAACCCAAAGTGCTTCCCGCCCAAGCAATCGTGGTCCCACGGCGTCTAGTTTTCGCTTTTCACGGCAAATATTCAGATTCTCAGACGAACGAAGCACATGAAAACTGACCTTCAAACCTTTCTCGACTTTTTGGTACAGCCCCGGTCGTGGCATTTGGACGAGAATGCAGGTTTTTTTTTCTTGTTCCTTTCAAAACAACGCACGAACACACGTCTCAAACGGGGGCATCCGCCCACAGCCCCAGACCGGAAGTGCACTCGACGCGCCACCTCCGCGCCGTGACGTAAGAGAGTTGAGTTCGAGTGTATGTTTCGGCGCCAAAATGGACGATTAAAGCCAAAATAGAAGTCACGTGCAGTTCCTCGAGTGGCTGGTGCGAGAGAAATGGCGGAGTTCCGGATATTGCGCCGGTACTGGCCCATTTTCAAAAAGATCGTTCACCGACACTCGCCCATCTCTGCCCAGTACTCGAATGATATGCCGATTCTGGCCCATATTTAAAACGATCGTTAAACGATATTCGCCCAATTCTGGGCTGTGGTGCAAAACACGAAACTGAGCCAATACTGTGAGCAATACTCCCCCGGCGCTGGCCCAGTGTCGCCGTACTGCCTGGGTCCATGTTGCTCTCGGATTTTGAACTCATGATCTTTTCTTTTTTTTCTAATTTAAACCATTAGTATTTTTACACGTTCCCTTGATTTGTGCCGCATTGTCACGGCAAATAAACAATGTGTGAACTTAGATGTACATATGCGGGGGGCAAGTTTGCCTACTTCCTTTGCAGGGGTTGTGGTGACGTCAGAACACCGAGCTCTGATTGGCTCCGATTGGAAGAATAGTGGGTAGACCTCGAGGCAACTAGGATTGACGTCTTCCCACTATCCTTTCATTCAGAACCAATCAGAGCACGGCGTTTTGACGCCACCCTGCAAGAGTAGCAGACGAACTTGCGCTCCCCATTAACTTCTTTTTTCGCAGAATGCATGGGTACGTGCTTAATCTGAAGCGGACATTTGGTAGACTTCGATGATGTGATACATAATCTGATCGCAAATTTGTCGCGAGACATGCAAGGTAAGCACACATGTAATAAAAGTTAATTTCCAGGCATAATGAAGACAACCTGTCATTTTCTTTCATTACACTAATTTACCCTATAGAAATCCTAATTATAATTTGTATTATTTTTTGCTTTTTTATGTGGAAAGGGCAATTGAGTTTGTCGGATGAACGCAACCGCATTTTTCTAAATTCAGCTATTTAAATACCTGTTTGCGTGAGTTCGAGTTTTTCGTATGTGTGTGTGTGTACTTGAGCGTGATATTGTGCTCACTTGCTACAGGCTTCTTTCTAGTGCTGGGTCTAGATTCCACTAGCCCATATTGGTTTCTGCCAGCCATAACAGGGAACCGTTTTGACTGAATGAATGAAGAAATGAACGAATAAGTTACTGCATTAATTAATGAATTTTCTATTTCATTCATTCGATCATTAAAAGTTAAAACATGTCACATATTTTTTTTTAGAGCGCAGCTCTTAGGGGCCCGTTTCCGGCTTGAGCGGCGTCGCCGTCGGCGTCGGCGTCGCCGTCGCCGTCGCCGTTGGTGTAACCCCGAGGTCACGTGACACCCCTCGGTCACGTGACGCACCCAGGTCACGTGACACCCCTAGGTCACGTGACCCCCAGGTTACGTGACCCCCTGAAGTCACGTGACCCACCCAGGTCACGTGACACCCCTAGGTCATGTGACCCCCCGAGGTCACGTGACCCCCTGATGTCACGTGAAACCCCTGAGGTCACGTGACCCCCAGAAGTCACGTGGCCCCCTGAGGTCACGTGACCCTCTTGAGGTCACGTGACCCCCTTGAAGTCACGTGACCACATTGAAGTCACGTGACAAGGAGTCAGCTATCCCCCAGTACGCTTCCGTCTTCCTCCTCAAGAGCTGCGCTCTAACCGGCGTTACAGGGAATTGTAAACGGCTTTCATTTTTTTTCTTCTTTTAATTTTAAACCAACTATGAAAAAAACGAAAACATCAATTAATCCTGTGATACTCTGAAACTTCCAGCGGCAACCTCTTTTTGTGAACTCATTTCGACACTCCTATTCACGCCTCTGTAAGAACATGCGAAAAAAATAATGGAATATCAGGTTGAGCGGACAGAAGGTTTTTAATAAATCCTCCAGCAAATTAGGTAAACACACATCTCAACGCTGCACAGAGCAGAAAATATTTTACAGCCCTACGGTCAGGAAGACAGAATTTATTATGAGCTCACATGCATCGCGAACAGAAAAAAATAAATTTCTAAATCTCTGAAACGAAGAAAGCAAGCAAGCGATTAAGGCCTAAAAAAAAGTTCTTGAAACTTCATGGAAGGTAACGTCACTGTCGCCACTAATTGGATGTAACCCGTAGTCTGGGAACCATTTAAATCGGGCGGCTGCCCGCTTTAGGGTAGATGGAAATGAAACAGTAAGGCAAACCCGCTAATTGAAAGGCGTAAAACCAGCTGCACCACGCTAATGAGAACCGGGCCCTCGAAAGCCCCCTCGTATCCATCGCATTCCCGTATATTTCGCTCCGGGCACCAAAACGATTGCGGGCACAGCGGCTCAGCTGCGAACCGCTAAGTTTTGTTTTATTTATTAGCTTTCGGCAGAGTTGCTTAACAGACCGTTCACAAGAGGACAGTAGAATCATATAGTGAGCTGCAGTAGTTTTTTATCGCTCGAAAAGATGTAGGCCTGCTCTCATCAAGTGCCGGCAGAAAACTACCATGAAGGCATCCCGCTGCTCCTTCATCTAAAGCGTACTGCCGTCTTCACCCGCCCGCTGTTATCCTGTTTCGAAAGTTTGGGATAGCCTTCTAATGCGTTGATGAAATAGTTACCTTGAAGTAATATATCTTTCTTAAAAAACGTAGATAAAGCAATTACAACATATATATATATATATATATATATATATATATATATATATATCCTGACGAAGCCGAGCCTCTCGGCGAAACTGTCGTAATACATACAATACACTCCAAGCATAGCAACCCCGAAAGTATGGATCTCTGGCTCATTACATCTTCCCGGTCCATTGTTCTCAAACCATTCTGCCTCACCTATATATATATATATATATATAAGATTGGCGGAGACGATGGCGTGGAGAGATTAAATGTCCAGAATATTATGAAAACCCTCAGGTAATATTGTATCCAAGGTATTGGAATTATAATTTAAAAAAAGCTGAATCCTGGAATTTTTAGAACTCGTGAGAATCATTGAATACACTATCTGCAGAAGGATCTAACAGAAAGGTGCTTTAGCACCGTTCCCCAATGAATAGATAAGATGGCGACATTCACAAATGTTTCGTCCGAAATTCTAAAAATATGCCTAAACATGCGTAGTTTTTTTTTTTTTTTTTGTTTTACGGAAGTTTGTTTATTTTTAAAACCATTTTATGAAACAGAATTATGATTATTATAGAAAAATTCAAAGTTCGAAGATTTGCTTTCCAGGTCGACAAATGATTTCCGGCACGCCCCTGCAAAAGATTAATTAGTTCAACTTGATTACATTTAATGAATTGAAATATTATTTAAACGGTGCCTTGCCTTCCATAATCCCTCGTCGATTTGCGAGCACCTCAGCATGAATTTGACTTATCCCAAGTAGTACTGCAAAACTATTCGTATGCAATATAAAAAAATAGAACCAAGAGCATACATCACCTCCCGAAATTTCTTCAATTTGAACTGTGTAGGCAGAAATCATTCGACCATGTGTCCCGAGTGTCAAACCATATCTGGCCATCTCCGTGACGGAGATGGCCAGAGATGCGACGGATCGGCCAAGTATAATCGTAATATTATAAAATTAAAAATAGAGCGCGAAGACGAAAGAAAGGCGAGTGGATTCACACAGAGTGTTGTCTGTGTGCAGTGCTTTGTGTGAGAGCATCTACATGTCCTTCACCCATCTTCGCGCTGTTTTTACTTTCACAGTTGCAGAACCAGGTCACCAAAGGTTCAACCAAACTACAAGCGCAGTGGCCCTCGCAAGCAAACGATCTAGCTTAAAGACAAATTTCTTTTTTTTTTTTTACAGATTTTGAACCGTGTTGGGTGGTTGTTTTGTTATCTCGTCCAGGATCAAAGTAGTCATTTACCTATCCCCAATGCTTTTTTCTCGCCTTCGCCTTTCGGCAACGTGATTTACAACATAGTAAAAGGCGGTTAATAAATTGTCAAATATTTTTTTTTGTTTAAATCTCACTTCTTTTTCCTTCTGCTTTGACCTACATGCTATTGTACTAATTTCCTGTAAAAAAAAAAAAAAGACATTCCTAAGATCGCGAATTGGATTCTTTGTGGCTGGTCTGTCAGATGATCGGTGACACAGATGCCATATATAGAGACCCGGGTGCTTGCAAGATATATCGCTGCAAGAGAAAGAGAGCTGCTGTCCTGATTAATCTAAAAAAAAAAAACTTGTTTCCCCTAAGTTTCGTGACTCCAATATTTAAACCAAAACCAGTGCCAAAACATTAAGAAAACAAAAAAACTTGGTAAGCAATTTAAAGCTACCGCCCACATTTACCCAATTATATCGTGGAAGAAAGCGACGTGTTATCGCTCCACAGGAGTGCACTAACGCGGAGCGGTGTCACAAGCTTCGCCTCTATGCTCTTATTGGCTCGCTGATGCCTTAGCTTTCATCGTGTGCCATGCAGTGCGGAACGGGAATATAGCAACGAGAACAAGCTCGAAATCGATTTTTACCCTGAAGTTCTAATCTGGGGTCAAAGAAAGAATAAAAACAATTAAGGACAAGGACAGACAGCACAGTTCTTTCAACTAGCAACACACATTTACTGGTGTCTCCTTCAAAAGTGCTATCTTCTTCCCAACGTTTGAGACTAAAGAGGAAGATGCGGAATTAATATATTTATATAAACCCGGAAAAAACACAAATTTACACCCAATACACTAAAGATAAAGAATTCAGAAAGAAAGAAAAGGAAAAACACTATTGACAAATTGAGATAGAGCGCCCTTTTGGCTAATCCAGCTCTGGTTTCAGGTAGTTGATCTCGTTTCTGGACAAGGCGAGAGAAGGGGCAGCGATGTTGTGATCGTCATGGGCTATCTTGTATGCCTCAATGATCTCTCTCCCGAGCTTGTTCTTATGTCTCCCAATCGTGCAGGTGTCCTGGAACCGGGCTTCACAGTTTGTACAGAGGCGTTGATGAACCACTATTGGGTGAAAAGTGTCGTCCGAAGCACGAGAGACCTCGAGGACGTGCTCTCGTAGGCGCGTGTTAAGGCAACGACCTGTCTGTCCAATATATCGGTCGCCACAGGAGAGAGGGATGGAGTATACCACCCCCTCTTCACAGGGAACGGTCTGATGAGCGTGTTTGATGGAACATCTTTTGATGGATTCGTTATTGTTCACGCGCCTGCACAGTTGTTTCAGGCGCAACTTGCACGAGAAGACAACCGAAACGTTGAAGCGCGCTGCAATTGCCTTCAGTCTGTGCGCTGAGTTGTGCACATAGGGAATGCAGATAACGCGTGAAGGCTTACTACGTGGAGCACGGGGCCTTTGGGTGGTTAGAATTAACTGAACAAGAATGGTGCTCAGTAGACCTTGCGGATAACCTGCTCTGAGGAGACGTTCTTGTTGTTTTGCAATGCTGAAGCTTGCAAAGTGAGAACATGATTTGGTGCGAGAAGATGAGAGAAGAGACCGGATGATTCCATGTTTTACCAGTTTAGAATGGGAACTGCAGAATGGAAGAATAGGTTTCCGAGACCGTTGTTGGAAGGCCCAACAAATGCCGGTCGGAAGAAGATGCAGACGAAGATCGAGATACTGGAGACCATCGCCTGAGCTGTCTTCCCTTGTGAAATTCAGGCCTGAGGACGAAGAAGTGAAGGCTTGAACTACAGAATCAGAAGAAACTGAGTTCGGGTGAATGACTAAATAATCATCCACGTAACGAAAAACATGGAAGACAAGTGACAACTCTTCAAGGCGTGCTTCAATCTCCCTATCCACATACGTTAGAAATATTTCGCTGAGGACTGGGGCAAGGCAGGAGCCTATGCAGACACCTTTCTTTTGCCTGAGAATTTCCTTTCCATGTTCGACGAGTGTTGATTGTAGATATAGGGACAAAAGGTCTAGGAAACCCCGTTCAGATACCCCAGATGAGTTCTGAAAGTCGCATGGGCCATGTTCGTGGATGGCACTTGACACAGAATCCATAAGAAATGCGGGATCTAATCGGTAATATAGTTCCTCGATGTCTAACGAAAACATGGTAAAGGCCTCGGGAGTAGAATGGAGGTCATGAAGTCGAGATACAAGTTCTGTGGAGTTGGCAACTCTGAAAGGTTGGTTGGGACTGATCGATGACAGATGCTTTTGCAGAAAAAGACCAAGAGGCTTCTGCCATCCACGAACATGGCCCATGCGACTTTCAGAACTCATCTGGGGTATCTGAACGGGGCTTCCTAGACCTTTTGTCCCTATATCTACAATCAACACTCGTCGAACATGGAAAGGAAATTCTCAGGCAAAAGAAAGGTGTCTGCATAGGCTCCTGCCTTGCCCCAGTCCTCAGCGAAATATTTCTAACGTATGTGGATAGGGAGATTGAAGCACGCCTTGAAGAGTTGTCACTTGTCTTCCATGTTTTTCGTTACGTGGATGATTATTTAGTCATTCACCCGAACTCAGTTTCTTCTGATTCTGTAGTTCAAGCCTTCACTTCTTCGTCCTCAGGCCTGAATTTCACAAGGGAAGACAGCTCAGGCGATGGTCTCCAGTATCTCGATCTTCGTCTGCATCTTCTTCCGACCGGCATTTGTTGGGCCTTCCAACAACGGTCTCGGAAACCTATTCTTCCATTCTGCAGTTCCCATTCTAAACAGGTAAAACATGGAATCATCCGGTCTCTTCTCTCATCTTCTCGCACCAAATCATGTTCTCACTTTGCAAGCTTCAGCATTGCAAAACAACAAGAACGTCTCCTCAGAGCAGGTTATCCGCAAGGTCTACTGAGCACCATTCTTGTTTAGTTAATTCTAACCACCCAAAGGCCCCGTGCTCCACGTAGTAAGCCTTCACGCGTTATCTGCATTCCCTATGTGCACAACTCAGCGCACAGACTGAAGGCAATTGCAGCGCGCTTCAACGTTTCGGTTGTCTTCTGGTGCAAGTTGCGCCTGAAACAACTGTGCAGGCGCGTGAACAATAACGAATCCATCAAAAGATGTTCCATCAAACACGCTCATCAGACCGTTCCCTGTGAAGAGGGGGTGGTATACTCCATCCCTCTCTTCTGTGGCGACCGATATATTGGACAGACAGGTCGCTGCCTTAACACGCGCCTACGAGAGCACGTCCTCGAGGTCTCTCGTGCTTCGGACGACACTTTTCACCCAATAGTGGTTCATCAACGCCTCTGTACGAACTGTGAAGCCCGGTTCCAGGACACCTGCACGATTGGGAGACATAAGAACAAGCTCGGGAGAGAGATCATTGAGGCATGCAAGATAGCCCATGACGATCACAACATCGCTGCCCCTTCTCTCGCCTTGTCCAGAAACGAGATCAACTACCTGAAACCAGAGCTGGATTAGCCAAAAGGGCGCTCTATCTCAATTTGTCAATAGTGTTTCTCTTTTTCTTTCTTTCTGAATTCTTTATCTTTAGTGTATTGGGTGTAAATTTGTGTTTTTTTTCCGGGTGTATATAAATATATTAATTCCGCATCTTCCTCTTTAGTCTCAAACGTTGGGAAGAAGATAGCACTTTTGAAGGAGACACCAGTAAATGTGTGTTGCTAGTTGAAAGAACTGTGCTGTCTGTCCTTGTCCTTAAGTGTTTTTATTCTTTCTTTGACTCCCGTATTTTCACCAACACGCTCTTTCATCTCTGTCTCTTATATTTTTGAGCTTTCTATGTCTTGTCCATGTCCCACCTTCAAACCGTCTGAATTCGACCCTGTAAGGTTTTTTCAAGCAGCAAGCTTCTTCTCAAGCATGGCCCTTCTTCGCCTCAGGCTACGTTCCCTTGGGCTTCACATCCGCAAAGGCATTCCTCACCCTGGAGTGGAAGCTATGCTGGGTTTCTGTTGCCACAACTGGGCTTCAAACTACAGAGTCATGCAGATTTCAAGGAAGGAGGTGTCACGACAGTTACGCCTTATGGAAACGATCCTCCCACAACAGATGACCATCATCTTTGGTCCAGGTTATAGAACCCACCCATCTTTCCGGTTCCTCCAAAAGGCTGCGTCCAATCTTCTCGAATCTTCATGGAAGAAGGTTGTCACCGGTGTGACCACTTTTCACCATAAGACCCCCCAAACGAAATTGGAGCCTCCGGTCGTTCTATGTGATCATCAACTAAGTTCTGGCACCTTGGATCTCCTTTCCAAGGGTCCCAAGTTTTCCCCGAACCTTCCGAAAACAAGGGTCGACCAACTAACTTCAGTCCATTCTGTTGCGACTCACATTCCAGAACAAGACCGGCAAGCTTTTCTTGATGCTGGAGTCCGATCCGCCTGCGCCCATGCTCCTCCACCTACGGGCAAAGTTCCGATCCGGGCTACAGTCGAAGAATTGCAAAGAAGTCACCTGAAACTACTGGAATCAGATAAAACAGGTGTTTTCGTCATCTTAGATGAAGGTTCCTATGGGCAGAAGGTGAGCCAGGCATTGAAAAAGAATTTTGATACTCTGAAGACCAGGCCTTCAGGGTCTCTCCGTTCAAAGGCAAAACAACTTTGCTGCTCCCTTAATCTCCCGGCTCTTAAAGCTGCCATTGGGGCTCCTTCCAAGCAATACCTAACTGTGTTTTTCACAGCAAAAACCCATAAAGAAGGAGTTCCCTTAAGAAGCATCATTTCAGAAAAGGGATGTTGGCAGAAGCCTCTTGGTCTTTTTCTGCAAAAGCATCTGTCATCGATCAGTCTCAACCAACCTTTCAGAGTTGCCAACTCCACAGAACTTGTATCTCGACTTCATGACCTCCATTCTACTCCCGAGGCCTTTACCATGTTTTCGTTAGACATCGAGGAACTATATTACCGATTAGATCCCGCATTTCTTATGGATTCTGTGTCAAGTGCCATCCACGAACATGGCCCATGCGACTTTCAGAACTCATCTGGGGTATCTGAACGGGGTTTCCTAGACCTTTTGTCCCTATATCTACAATCAACACTCGTCGAACATGGAAAGGAAATTCTCAGGCAAAAGAAAGGTGTCTGCATAGGCTCCTGCCTTGCCCCAGTCCTCAGCGAAATATTTCTAACGTATGTGGATAGGGAGATTGAAGCACGCCTTGAAGAGTTGTCACTTGTCTTCCATGTTTTTCGTTACGTGGATGATTATTTAGTCATTCACCCGAACTCAGTTTCTTCTGATTCTGTAGTTCAAGCCTTCACTTCTTCGTCCTCAGGCCTGAATTTCACAAGGGAAGACAGCTCAGGCGATGGTCTCCAGTATCTCGATCTTCGTCTGCATCTTCTTCCGACCGGCATTTGTTGGGCCTTCCAACAACGGTCTCGGAAACCTATTCTTCCATTCTGCAGTTCCCATTCTAAACTGGTAAAACATGAAATCATCCGGTCTCTTCTCTCATCTTCTCGCACCAAATCATGTTGTCACTTTGCAAGCTTCAGCATTGCAAAACAACAAGAACGTCTCCTCAGAGCAGGTTATCCGCAAGGTCTACTGAGCACCATTCTTGTTCAGTTAATTCTAACCACCCAAAGGCCCCGTACTCCACGTAGTAAGCCTTCACGCGTTATCTGCATTCCCTATGTGCACAACTCAGCGCACAGACTGAAGGCAATTGCAGCGCGCTTCAACGTTTCGGTTGTCTTCTCGTGCAAGTTGCGCCTGAAACAACTGTGCAGGCGCGTGAACAATAACGAATCCATCAAAAGATGTTCCATCAAACACGCTCATCAGACCGTTCCCTGTGAAGAGGGGGTGGTATACTCCATCCCTCCCTCCTGTGGCGACCCATATATTGGACAGACAGGTCGTTGCCTTAACACGCGCCTACGAGAGCACGTCCTCGAGGTCTCTCGTGCTTCGGACGACACTTTTCACCCAATAGTGGTTCATCAACGCCTCTGTACGAACTGTGAAGCCCGGTTCCAGGACACCTGCACGATTGGGAGACATAAGAACAAGCTCGGGAGAGAGATCATTGAGGCATACAAGATAGCCCATGACGATCACAACATCGCTGCCCCTTCTCTCGCCTTGTCCAGAAACGAGATCAACTACCTGAAACCAGAGCTGGATTAGCCAAAAGGGCGCTCTATCTCAATTTGTCAATGGTGTTTTTCTTTTTCTTTCTTTCTGAATTCTTTATCTTTAGTGTATTGGGTGTAAATTTGTGTTTTTTTCCGGGTGTATATAAATATATTAATTCCGCATCTTCCTCTTTAGTCTCAAACGTTGGGAAGAAGATAGCACTTTTGAAGGAGACACCAGTAAATGTGTGTTGCTAGTTGAAAGAACTGTGCTGTCTGTCCTTGTCCTTAAGTGTTTTTATTCTTTCTTTGACTCCCGTATTTTCACCAACACGCTCTTTCATCTTTGTTCTAATCTGATTTCGCAGAACGAATCACCGGTCGCTGTCATCGCGCGAACGACGTCATTCCAGTGGGAGGACGTAAATATTAAGCGAAATCACAGAGCTGTGGGCCGTTGCTAAGCACGAAAAAGTGTACCCTCTGGAAACGTCGTCAAAATTTAATTTGCTCCAATCATTCTTTTTTTTTTTGCTCGTAGTTTGATGTTGATTACCTATAGCGCGAATGTAGACTGTCCACTGTTTCTTTTCTCGGTGGATTTTAAATTAATTATACGACACCGCACTGCATACCTCACGATTATTATTTTTTTTGTTTCTCTTCATTATCGTAATATTTATATTTTGTTAACGTCATAATGGCGCTATCCTCAAATAATTGCGAACCTTCATTGCCATTAGTATTTCGAGACCTTGCTCGAAACATCATTTTTAATTCCGAATTTAATTATATAATAAGTGTTCCCATCTTTTATCCTTAACGTGTACACCCTTGTCTTTCATTTCGTTTGTTTTTATAGTTCTATACAACTTTTACCTTCAGCGTTATTAGTTCCTTTTACTCGATTCAAAGCACACAAACAATATTTTCATTGTGTTCAGAATTGCGGTTCTTGCATTTACCGTTGTCGGCTTTAAAGGTCTTTCACACTGCACATCTCTTCGACGAAACAAAAATTGGCAGCGATCTTAATCTCCAAATTCTTATATTGCGTGAAATTCAGCATTTTATTTATTTACTTATTTAATCATTTACCCTAAAAGGCTCTACCAAGAGCATCACGTGAAGGGGCGAAGGGGCTGCATGATTCAAATTATACATTTATTAAACGCATCACGGAGATTAACAGAGTAGAAAAACAACAAAAAACAGCATGCGAAAATACAGACCAGCAAGAATATGAAAATATTTTACATCAATATACGAACTTCTAAAACCACGTCCTTGTTTTGTAAAAAATTCGTTGCTAGATTATACTTTAAAAAGTCATAATTTTCAATTGATACAATGAAATTCGGCAGGTTGTTCCAGTCAATGATTCTCTGTGGAAAGAGGAGCGGTTAAACGTTTGTGCCAAGGTATGAGGGCGATTGTTCTAGATTTGCTTACTCGTGCAGATGACCTGATGGGAGTACGTCGTAGGGCATCGCGATGTGTGAAATGATGATGCTGTATTTTGTGAAAAGTTGAAAGACGCGTAATTTTACGGCGAATTTGTAGTGGCGGAAGGGTCATTTGCAATTTGAGAGCGGACAAACGGAAGGTGCGGTTATAATTAAAAAAAAAGTAAATCTTGCTGTTTTGTTTTGAATTGCTTTGATGTCGTTAATCAAATATATTTGATAAGGTTCCCAGACTGATGCCGCATACTCGAGCTTTCATTGGGCAAAGGTATAAAACACAACTTTTTTAGTTGAGATGAAGCGGATTTTAGGTTTCATCTAATCCACCCAAGGGCGTGGGATGCATTAGTTTTAATGATTTTAGTGTGCTTAGACCAAGTGAGAACTGTTGTCAATGTTACACAATGTAAATTATATGAATCGATATTTTCAATTGGATCATTTCCTAATCGGTATGAAAATGTGACGTTGTAGGTTAAGAGAAGAACGAATGAATTTACATTTTGACTTATTCAATGACATTAATCAATTGATACACCATGCGTGTATTCTGTTTACATAACTTTGTAGGCGAGGACGATCGTTTTTCTTGTTTGTTTGGAAGACATTGACACGGATGCAGTTCATGTTCGACGCACTTAATAAATCTGAAGTGAACTTCTCCACTCATTTCGTGAAGTTCAAGAAAAGGGTGCAACTTATGTTTCCTCGAGATTTTTTTTTTCCTCATGTATGTGCCGCGCCCTTCTAAAGCCTACCAGGAGTTTAGGGGTACAACAAAAAGCAAGGTGCATTGATTGATTGATTGATTGATTAATCGATCGATTGATTGATTGATTGATTGATTGAACAGTTGCTGGGGGCTGAAGACGAACTTGTGGTTAATTATTTTTCCGTTCAATTTATAACGCGAGAATTGAATCGGTGTACAGGTGGCGTGACATCCTTTTCTCTGCTACAATTAGCGGGAAACTGTATTTATTGGCGGATATGTATTTATTCAACATTTCTTGCAGGTCATTTCTGAACATTACACAAGGGGAAATTTAGTGAAAGTAGAGTATAAACACTTTTAAAAGCACATGCATCAAAGGAAGGACCTCGTGCTCTCTCAGCCATGAACAATTTTAGCAGAAGCATAACGTCATTTCCACACTTTAATATTTTTTTTCGGAAGAGCGCCACGTGCAACGCAAAATCGTGTATTGAACAAAAATGTGAAACAATGTTCACGGAACGTCGATTCCCGCGATATAGTCAGTGGGGAAATTGACTTCGTTTAAAAGTCATGTGACATTGATATACCCGCAAATTTAGAGGGAAAACTAAATTAGTCTGAACTTCACGTGAAATCGTATTCTCACACTAAATTTAGTGGGAAATCGAGTTTAGCTGTAAACACCACGTGACGTCCGGTCACTTGACATTTATGCAATAAAGTTAGAAGGGAAAAGCACGGACAGAAAACTTTTGGGGATTACCTGGTTTGGTTAGAAAGGATTCCGTGTTTCGAGGAAGGTAAGTAGAATTTGGTGGAGGAAAGGTTGTCTGCCAGTTTGTTCTACAGCTACAGAGGGCAATATATGTCTCAAATCTTCCATCATTGGGCCGGTTAATGCCGCAGAGAATACTGGTATTTGTAAGATGCATGGATTCAGCCTTTATATGGAAGTTCAGCTAAGACATTTTTTAAAACACAGGTTATCGCATAGTTGGTAATTGTACGAGGAAGTGTTTTCCACTTACTCGCATGCCTAGATACTCCATTCCTCGTTAAAGGGCACACGTAGTGGTCTTTATTTCTTGTTCTTAAATAATATCGCTCTCCTTCCTATTCGAGGCGTAAACGTTTTTCCACTCCCTTGTACTCTTTAACTTAGTGCATTTCTTTTTTTTTTTCACAAAAGGAGTGTGTGTGTGTGCGGGGGGGGGGGGGGGAGGGGGGGAGGGGGGGGAGGGGATGGTACGCCGCGGAGTTTCGGAACGAAGCACTTGGAAGGATGTCATTGAGCGCGCAGCGGCAAAGGAATCTGGAACACGCCAGCTTCTGCTACCGACATCCATTAGCTTAACTAAAACAATGCATGAGATACGTGTTTCCTCCTCTTTTATTTTTATTCTGTTGGAAAAGGAAATGACAAAAGCTACCGTCCATGCGATGTGCCCCAGTTGGTTCTTTGAATGTCTCTGTAGTATGCGAGAGGCAAAATATTTGCATAATGTAATCGAATAAGTTGTACAGAGCTGGCCAGCGAGAGCGATTCGCACATTCCTTTTCAAACAGCTTCCAGTTCGTAAAAAAAATTTTACGCACCGTACAGTATCTAATTTTTTGCCCTACTAAGTTTTGTAAAAATACCAACGGCCTTTCGGATTCAGACAGACTTCAAAGTAATAAGAGACTGACTTGCTGGAGAGGCCTGTGGCCCAAAATATTCAAGAAAAAGTCTGTACCTAAATGCAGATTTCAATCATTGCGGCAATACTAACTTCATAAATTGTCTCATCTATAAGGAGCAACAAGGCGTTATTGCGGCGTAATGTTGCCTACAACAACACAATCCAGTGCTTATGCCTATATGGTGATAGCGACCCTCTAATTGTGCCCCTGTCATTTCGATATATCTTGTTTTTTTTTAAAGTTTAACAACGATAAGGCGACGTCTTGAATGCGTTTACTGTTGCGAACTAGTTAGGTCCTTTATGTACGCTGCAAAGAGAGCGACGGCCCTGCTCCAGTTTGTCATACGGTTGCAACAGCGACGGCTACATGGGCTTCGCCAAACGGTCGATTGAAACTTTGGGTATAACGGTGTAGAGTTCATTCTCGGTCGGCTCCGAGAGAAAAGCTACGAGTAGGTCTCTTTGTTTACCATCTGTAGTAACAAAATGTAACAGGTAATCACATCAAGCTCGTTTCTACTACGGCGGATTCACGGCAAGACTTTACTCTCTAAGAGAGCTAAAAGAAAAATGGCGGACTCAAGACAAGACTTTACTCTCTAACAGAGCTAAAAAAAATTATAAAGATTTTTCCTTTTTTTACGTATGGAGTGCTTGTAGTGAAATTATGTTATTTCCTCAGTACGGTGCTGTGAGCGTAATGAATGTCTTGTTTTGCAATAGTGCCACGGCAGGTATTAAATATTTTGTTCGTCTGTCGTGATCTGCAAAAACTTCGGTGATGGACGTCGCGGATGGCTCAAAGAGAATGATTTAGAACTCAAATTTGATTTAATTTTCAGCGTGCATGCGCGGGGAGCGCTTTGCCTTATTCACTCCCTCGAACGAAGCCCAAGAGCCGTAACAAAGGCACGTTTTGTTTCCGCTAATTTTCAAAATTGCGTTTGCCGTAAACAAACTAAACGCGCTTGACGTCGTCAACGCTTGAAAATAAAATCGCTTGTACGGTGGACGCAGAAACAAGAATAGCGAGAACTCCTCGTCTCTTGCGTGACTAATCGCATTCAGTCACGCCTGTAGATTAACAAACCATGAAGCGTTGAGAAGACACGCATGACTATAAATCAGGCCGATGTGTCACTGGAAGGGTCGCACATCGCAGCTGTTTTTTTTTTTTTTGTTTGTTTTTTGTCCGACCTAACTTAGTTAGTTGTAAAATGGCTCCTCTTGGAGTCGTCCTTTCGGTAGTCAATCTGACTTTCATTAACTTTAACGTCCGGTTCCATAAAAACACGTTATTTGTTTTCGTTACTTTTGTAACAAAGCACCCCAGGCTTTCGGAAAAGTGTAAGCGTGTTTGTAACAAAGGCAATTCAAGTGTACTATGTCCTGCAAGCCAGTTAAATGAATGATTCAATGTGAACAGGGCAATAAGAGGAAGGGGACACTCTAAGTGCCAGATATAGTTGTTGATTAAAATATCAAGTTGTGTGCAGCGCAGATGTATACGCGTTACAATAAAAAAAAAGCGACAAACAATGTTAAGCTTCACTCTGGAAAGTTATATCTCGAAAGAGTTATGCCCCGAATACATCCGACATCAATATTAATAGACTCCGATCATAATTGATTTTACACTAGAGCGTAAACTCGGGTAGCGTGAATCAGTAGGAAGCGAACAAGACGCAGCAAGTCCAAACGCTTGGCGACGTGCGGTGTCACATAATTCCAAGTGGAAAGGCGACTTTCATTTTTAATTATCAAAGTTTAATTTAACAATTCTCGTATAATACTGCCGTGTAAACAGAGATAACCAATGAACAGAAGCCGTTAAAGAAAGCATTTTTTTTTCCTTTTTCTTTTAACCGAGTGAACGGAGAAGGACCTTTTCCAACCGAAGAGCACTCTTTGTTTCTGAATTCTGAAGTCGAACAAGCTAAAACTGTGAGGACGTCCGGAGTTTGTTAGTCACAATTGTTGATAAGCTGTCCTAAATAGTTATGCGCTGCGACTAGCTTTGTGTTTTTAATTATAGAGCTAGCTCTGTAGAGGAAAGCTTCGAAATGGACAAAGCTAAAGTTTGTACTGTCAAGCAAACAGCGATGTAGTGTTACACGATACCCGTATAACATGTAGCAATAATCTCATACTCGTTCAATCCTTCTGACGTATATTATCTAAACCGGTTTTTTTTAGTAAACAGTATAGAGTAGCTCGCTAACTTTACGCGTGTTTTAAACGTTTACTACTTTGCTCTAAAAAAATTCCAAAATAAAGGCTCATCATTCCCTTAGGCCTGGCAGATGTTTGCTAGGGATACACCAGCTTTTACACCAAGCAGGGACAAGACGCGTGCTGTGAAGATCACTGACTGGGGAACGTATTTCTACAGTGGTCCATGAACTTATAGGGAACATGCAAGATGTGTCTTGCTCAAGGGAGCACTAGTCTTGCGGTAACCGAACAACCGCACCATGGCGTAGCGCGCAATGGAAGAGCCCGGGCAAGGGAGCTACCTCGCACGTGGCCCAAGCGGAACCTTTTGCGAGTTACCCTAGTAAATGTCACATCGAAAAATTTACGCTTCTCGCCCCTCCCTTAAAAGACAGTAGAGAAAAGGGCTGCCGAGGTCGTCAGTTATTGAATGGCTTTTTCGGTAAAATCATAAAACACCTACTGAGTGTGCCATTCAATAACTGGAACATTCAGTGGTCACACACGCACTTCTGTGCCGGGAGGTGACGATATCGCGGCAGACAAGTAGACTGGCTGACTAGTAAACTTTTTGCGTAGCTACAAATCCAGCTGCGGGTTTGACATTGAACGAGCGGCCTGTTTATCTCGGGCGTTTGCATGGAGCGATACATTGCAAGGCCGTTCCCATTAAATACCAGAGTTTGTATGCCCGTAAGTTTGATAACCACTGTATCTAAGACAAATTGAGGTGAAGGAAAGTTTTCCGAATCTCGACGGACGTGTTTTCTCTGTAAAAATGCCTTCGGGGAAAGACACGCGCTGGCGCAAAGAAAGCGATATTTACAGACACTTGCTCGGGCGCGTGTCACTCACAGAGTGATATATAAACTCTCGAAAAATTAATATTGCCTATGCCTTTACCAGATATGCTGAATGACATGTATGGACCTCTTTGGCTTTGTTCAGGCGTATTATAACTTAGGCAAAATATTAGCGCGATTTTACTTGCTGTTTCCTAAGACGGACATGTGGAGGTTATGCGTCGCTGAAACCATATTTCAAGTGAGTCAACCCCGATGTTCTGAAGGGGGCGTCCTGTATTTTCGATGCCATGAGTGTACATTACTAAAATTGTATTTCACCAATTAATAAAACAAATACGCTCGAAGTATAATAGGCTCATAAATGTGGATTTTATAATAAATGTCACATCTGGGGAAGGTATTAACATTATCGGTAAAATTCAATCGATGGAAAACGTCTAAATGGTACATAATATTTGTGACAAGTGTTAGATAACGTCTTATTGTCAGCGTCCTTGAAACATGGGTCGTGTTCACCTCAAAAACTTAATATACTGGAACTTGTGTACGAAATTCCTATGCGTCGAGCTATGTGACACCAGGCCTTCCGTGTTCGAATCTGCAATATATCTTAAGATAACGCTTCTTTCATCATAGAAAGACTTCGTATTCTGGGTTGATTCTTTTTATTATTAATTAAATAAATCGCTCATCATAAACGCAAAGTATAATTCGAGGAAATATAAAAACAGCACCACAGAAACACCGGAGACTCGTTGCCTATTGTAGGTTTTGCTTAATCTGTTTGCCCGCGAGGCTTAGGATTCAAGAAAAAAACGCAAATGTATAAGATACAGATTCATCGAGTATTTCTGAATTCTGCGGTTTGATAAAAACAAACAAGGTCAAGCTTACGAAATGTATAAATCAGCCATGAATATGGGCGAAAACATTGAAGATTCAAAATTTAAAAAAAAATGAAAAAAGATGTTATAAAAATATTTATATGGGTAATTTCACCTGGTGTTCGTCTATTCGAACCATAACAAATTTAAAAAAAAAAGTAATTGATGACGGTTGTACGGCTTAAAGCTAAACTACGAAAAGCGGAAGTGAATTTTTACTAATGAATATTTGTGGCTTGAATACTCATTCTTTGGGAACGGCTTTATAGATTTCTGAAGATTATTTTATTTAGTCCGTGGCAGAAACGGTCTGCACAATATAGAAGAAATAGCGATCCCGTGACCTGCGTTTCCCTTATAACCAGCCCGTGGCGCTGATGGCGTAGTTGAGTGTGCCAGTAATCGAACAAACTTCTTGCGTAAGATGTTTTGAGCTATCAGCTTTTTCATTTTCCGTTCGGCTTTAGATCTGACCACAGCAGGAGTTACGTTGGAGCCCAACAAGTTGCGACAAAAGTGCCTGGTCATGGCGCTCATTACCTTTGCGCGTTTCCTATCCCCGACCAAATCAATCACGCTTTGCAAATGTGCCGGGTTCCTCTGATGTTTGCTTATTAATGCGAAAGCATTAACTGTCACATGGAGCACCGGCGGCGCAGGCTGTGACCGCGAAAAATAAGCAACTATTTCGCATAAAAAAAAGAGGGTGCCGGTGTACGAGCAACTCAAGAGCAACAACGGGGAGGGCGCGCGCGCTCGGCAGCCCCTCTCTCCCCCCCCCCCCCCCCCCCTTTGGCCACGTTCAAACCCGCTCTCCCCTCTCTTGGGTTATGCGTGGCTTTGTCCAGAGGCCCGGAGAGGGGGCTCCTCACGCGTTCTACCATAGCCTCCTATATACCGACAAAGCCTGGTGGATCGCCACGAGGAGTGGCCGCCGAAATCAGAAAGGTGGAAGGGCAGACAGGAGATAAGGGGATGGATGGATGGATGGATGATGGATGGATGAATACGGCTGAGCCCTTTGGATCGGGCGGTAGCTTACGCCACCTAGCCATTTTGTTTTACCATTTAAGCTTAGAATATTTAAATGTGAAATCTATATTCACTCCGCAGTGCAAAGAAAGTGAGGCTATGAAACCCCCTTGCCATCAGTGATTAAGAAAATACCTAGTTTTCTCTCGATTTCTGCCACCATTCACTTAATCTTTGCTTGGTGATCTCTACAGTCTTGAAATCCACTCTCCCTTCGCTGTCTCTAAAACCCAATGACTTTATTAAATCTATCTTGTCTTCGGTAGGCATAGGGTGAAGCCCTTTACAGTAGAGTATCAAGTGCTCAGCCGTCTCGTCCTCCTCTCCACAAGCAGTGCACACTGTATCAATTTCCTGGTACTTCACTCTGTATGTTCTGGTTCGCAGAACACCCGTTCTTGCCTCAAACAGCAATGAGCTTCCCCTAGAATTGTCATAAATGCTTTCTTTGGCAATAACTCTTTTGTTTAATCTATAGCTTTCCAGAGCAGTCTTTGTCTGCATTCCCTCTAGCCACCGATCTCTTTCTGTGGCCTTAACTTTCTTCTTAACTGAGACTTGCTCTTCCGTATCTTCGCTATAGCCCGAAAACCTTCCTCTTAATTTCCTAGTGCGCTGTCTCCACTTTGTGTCTACACTCCTCATGTATAAATAGCTGAAAACCTTTCGTGCCCATTGCTCCCCATCTATTAGCCTCAACCTATCCTCAAATTCTACCTTGCTCACCGCTTCCCTGCTCTCAAATGATGCCCATCCCATGTCTCCTTGTACTCCCTGGTTTGGCGTTTTGCAATGCGCCCCCAAAGCCAGTCTACCTACTCCGCGCTGTTTTATTTCTAGTTTCGCATGCACTTCGGATTTCATGCATAGCACTGCGTTTCCAAAAGTCAAGCCAGGCACCATGACCCCTTTCCAAATCTCTCTCACCACCTCATACCTGTTGTAATTCCAAAGTGCTCTATTTTTCATTACAGCTGCATTTCTGTTGCCCTTACCTATTATATACTTTTCATGGTCTCTGAGATATTCTGCACCATCACATATCCATACTCCTAGATACTTGTATTTACTAGCTCTCTCAACTGTAATATTCTGTATCTTCAGCCTCTCAACTTCATCCTCGTTAAAAATCATGACTGCCGATTTTTCGCTACTGAATTCTAAACCTAATTCCTCTCCTTCCCTACCACAGATGCTCATTAATTCCTGCAACTCTGTCCTGTTGTTAGCCATTAGTACAATATCGTCCGCATACATCAATCCCGGTAAGGATTGCTGAATTTTTTGGCCTAGCTTACTGTAAGAAAGGTTGAACCCAAGCCCACTCTTCTCTAGTCTATCCTCCAATCCTCTCAGATACAACATAAACAGCAAAGGCGATAACGGGCACCCCTGCCTAAGGCCTCGTCTTATCTCTATTTTCCCTGTCGCCTTTCCTTCCCATGTTATAATCACCTTGTTATCTTTGTAAATGTTCCTTAATAGTGCTGTTAGTCCTTCATCTAGGTTTAAGTTCTCCATTATGTCCCACAGGTTTCTTTGGTTCACATTGTCATAGGCACCCTTGATATCCAGAAATGCCAGCCAGAGCTGTCTGTTTTCTTTTTGCGCTATTTCTATACACTGTGTTAAAGAAAATAAGTTGTCCTCCAACCTTCTTTGTTTTCGAAACCCGTTCTGTAACTCGCCCAGTTTGCCCTCGCAATCTACCCATTCCTCCAGTCTGTTCTTTATAATCTGCATTACCAACCTGTAAATAACCGGTGTCACGGTTATAGGACGATAATTCCTAATATCAGACTTATCTCCCTTTCCCTTATATTTCATACTCATCCTACTAAGCCTCCATTCATCTGGAATATTTCCTTTTGTTATCATGGTACTCACTACCTCCCTTAGTTTTGCCTTAGATTTAGGGCCCAAATTCTTCACCAGCTTGATAGGGATACCATCTGTGCCTGTCGACGTGCCACTAGGGACTCTTCGTTCCGCCTTTTCCCATTCTCTGTGTCCAAAATCCGCGATGTCACAAACTGGACTGCTACTTCCTTCGGTTCTCCTATCTTCCACATGTACCCGTTCCCGAAATTTCTCCTCCATCAATGCTCCTATATACTGTATCGCATCATCTCCCTCTAATTGATCTCCCTGATGCGAGAGTATAAACCTCTGTCTAGCTTGCGTTGTTTCACCGAGTGAGTTCAAGTGCTCCCAAAACTTCTTGGCAGCATTTCTATCTTTCTTACTTACATTACTCATCCATTCCTCACCCTTTCTCTGAATTTTCGCATTGATCAAACTGGATGCCTCTCGGCGACATGTTACAAAATTGTCCCATTTTCTTTTTACTTCCGTTTCGGACTCCCCACTACGCTTGGAATACCTGTGTTCTCTAGAGGCTTCCTGACGTTTTTGTATCGCTTGCTTCACTTCTTTGTCCCACCAACTTTTTGGTCTATGTCCTTGCTTCCCCTTTCGTTTACTCTTAACTTTGTCTAGTTCTAGAGAAAAAAGCCTAGTTAGGCTCTCATAGGTCCAATCTGTATGCCGTTGCCCTGAAACTGCTGCCTCTATTCTTTCAACAACTATTTCCAACTCTTTGTCGCTGCAGAAAGTTTGCTTTGAATTATGTTGTCTAGTTTCAGCATTTACTTCTCTGGCAAAATTCAGCTTAATACGTTTGTGATCACTACCAAGACTTTTGGAACCTTCTTCATCTATTTTCATTACTTGTAACTTACCATATATTTTGTGTGACATGAGTACGTAATCTATAGTTGAATGCAGATTGCCAGTTTCCCAAGTTATGTGCCCGTCACACTTCTGACTGGTATTACATAAAACTAAGTCATGTTTTTCCACCAGTTCTAGTAATATGCTTCCAGTTGAGTCCGTATACCCATCCAGACCCTCAATATGGGCATTCATGTCTCCCATAATAATTATTTCGGAGCCTTCCCCTAGTTCACTAATGTCTCTTGATATGCAATCAATCATTTTTCTGTTTTCCTCTTTAGCACCTGTCCCTGTCCATAAGTAAACCACTCCAAGGACTGTTGATTCCCCAGCGACTTTTCCTTTCAGCCACAAATGTTCGGCGCACTCCTTTCTGATCCTTTGAAAGTTCATATTCTTCTTAATGAATGCTCCAATTCCACCTCCCTTCCTCGTTCCCTCCATTCTGTTGCATTCTTCCCACACATAGTCAGGGTTGCAAGGTGGCTGCTCCATGTCTCTGAGATGTGTTTCCACAAACCCATACACCATTAAATCCTCCTTTCTTAGTTGCTCCTCTACCTCTTCCCATTTTAACCTATTTCTACCACCCTGCATGTTAATATATCCAATGTCTGATTGTGCTGATTTTTTATACCTGTTCTTACGTTTTCTCCTCTTTTTAACCCTGGGTGCCTCTCCTGACTTTGTTGGGTTTTCAGTTACTTCTGTGCCCCCAGGGCCCTCGGTCCCCCCAAAAAAGCAGTCACCGTGCGGCCCATCCTATCCCCCACCCTGTAACCCGTGGCCTCACTTTAGTGAATGCCATCTGCAAAAGGGCGGGAGCCAGCCTCGTACACTTCTCTGTTTACTTCCATTACGTCGTACCGAAGCTGTCGACTCATACCCTTAATTACTCCGTTGGCTTCGACAACCCTCCTCTCCGTTAACCCGGACTGCCCCCGAACTTCTGGAATGGTGCACACAACCACATGCACATTCTCAGACACGTCCCTCAGCTTACGTATTCCCACGTTTAGCTGCTTTCCGAGGTTCTGGCTCCTACCCTTCAGCACATCATTAAGCCCCGCATGAACTATTACTAGGTTCCTTCCCTCCCGGTTATCCCACACCCCCTCACGTGCTGCGGTCATAGCATCCACCATACACTTCCCTGGCTGGACCTCTACGGTTACCCTCTGGTCTCCCTTCACCCTGTTATGTACACCCCTCCTAACCCGTGCTACGTTAGAGCTCCCCACTACCAGTACCCTAGATCCCCCTGGTGCCTGCGCGCCTTTGTCCTGCGACTTATCTCCTGTCACCTGACTGCCCGACGCCTGCTGCTCGAAGGCGCCATTGAGCTGAGGTTCAATCAGCTCTCCAGCGTCGTCGAGCCCGCCTGCCAACAGGCCGGACTCCCGACCACCAGGGACCCCAATCTGCAGACTGGTGGTTCGTCCCGCTAGAACTGACACTTCCTCCTTTCTTCCCTCGCTACTCTCACTCGCTCGAATTACCCCTTCCAGGCGCTCTACCCTACTGTCACACTCCCTCTTACGCTCCTCTAAACCCGCCTTCCATACTTCCCCCAGCTCTTCCGCCTGCTTCTCGAGGCCGACCCGCTGCTCCCTCTCATGATTAAGCTGCCTAGTCAGCTCCTCTACCTGGGCCTCGAGACCCACCCGCTTCTCTCCTTCTGCCTTAAGCTGGGCCTCAATCTCCCGAACTCTACCCTCCCATTCCCCAGTTACCTGCTGAAGCTTCACACAAAGTCGACACTCGAAACTCACCTCCGCCGCCACCTCCAGGCTCCCGAAACCCGTCTCCTCCAGGTAACACCACCTCCCACACCCCTCGCACTGCACCAACTCGTCCCCACCCTTGTCATGCCGACCCAAATCTAGACCCATGTCTAGACCGGGAACAAACCGTCCCTTCCCGCCAAAAATTCAAACAGAGCCTACTTTGCGAAACTAACGTTAACTGCTGCTGTTCAAACCTAATACTGCTACCGCATAGTCACTTCCAATCAACTCTCAAAAAAAGAGAGAGAAAAGAAGAAAAACTGGCACTTAGCTTCGGATGCTCGAGGAGAACCAGGAAACACGTCCGCTCACCGCAACTCAGTCTCTCGACTCTCCCACGTGACGCCAGTCACGTGGGAGAGCCACGTGACTGGCGCCCCGCGGCGGCGAAACGCCGAAACACACTTCTTCCGAGCGAAGAAGAGTGTATCGGGCAGGCTTGTACAAGATACTCACTAAAAGTATATAAGTAAAGTTACTGAGTACCACAAAAAAATAGTAACTGAGTAGAGTACTAAATGCTGAAATTTGTAAAGTAATTCAGTAAAGTACAAAATACTCCAAAAAGTAACTTGTTAATTTCAAGAAACTCTCAAGTTACAATTTGGTCTGCAATTCATAGTCAAGCACAACCGAAGTCAGAAAAAATTCTTCCTCCCAGCTACTATGGAATCTCCAGAAAATTTGTTATCTAGACTTTGGCTGCCACTAAGGTTTCTATGAGGTCCTTAGTAACTACGAATGAAAGAAAAATTAAAACGTCATTCAATCAACCTTTATTTACTTGCGAAAATGAAAATCAAAACACCATTACCTAAAAGCTTTGTTCCCTCGCAGGAACAGCTGCTTTTCGAAATTTGTGTCCGATAGCCTGCCCCTGTTTTATTTTTATTTATTTTCTTTTTAAATACATGTCCGCCGATGCTGAATAGCCGTTCAACGTACGCGCTCAAAGGCACCGCGACATTGTGCCGAAGGAAGAGCTGGCACGAAATGTGTCTGCAATGACAGTGCGCCTAGCCAAAATAAGTGGAGCTCGATATTTCCCAAGCTTCCCGCCTTTGAAGAAAATAAAAATAGAAAGTAACTTAAAAGTAACTTTAAAGTGAGTACAAGTCACTTGAAGTTACAGTACTAATTACTGACGTTCGAATGTATTTGCAAGATACCAAGTTACTCACAAGAGTGTAAAATACGGTGACTTCAGTAGAGTGTTTAAGTTACGTACAAGTCTGGTTTCTGGTCCTCGCCGCTGCAAAAGCTGTGCGCTGCCGCCCAGGTTCCCCAAGAAATGGCCCTCTGATTCTCTGTGCTACTATAACCTCACGCTCCGATTCTGCGACCGGCACCCTATGGCTCCGTTTTCGAACCGCCAGGCTTTGTGAGTATAGGGGAGGCTATGACTCGGCGCTCTGCCTTCAACCTTTTTGCGCCGCGAAGAAAAGCGGAACTCGCTGCCTGCTGTACTCCGCGCCGCGGGCAGCGGGGCGCCATGCTTGTAGCAATACGGTGCGTGTATGAATGCTTTTGCATTGCGACACCTATGCAGTCTTAAATGTACTGCCGTATTTATTTCTTATTGTGCTGAGATGGTTTTGTGCGGTGATTGTAGGCACACAAAGGCAACGAACGTCGTGACGATGCATTTTGGGGGCGCGTCGATTGGCTACCTAGTACTGTAGGGTCGGCTGGGGGTCGGATTTAAAGTGACACCAAGAATAAGACGGTTTTTTTTCTCTCTCTTCAAATCCACTTCGCCAGTTCGAGCGAAGGGAGAGCCTGAACTAGGCGAGTGCAGCCTAGTTTCACATAAAAATGTTCTCGTAATATTTAGATAACACAGATTAACACCGAACGCAGTGCCAATAGCGCGTCTTCGAACATATTTGGTTTCAGGATTAGTTCAGAGGAGGCAGGCTGTACGAGGGTACGGGACCGATCAAGCAGAGTCCAAAGCGTAGGTCGGTAGGCCTTTTCGGTTTATGAATGCTTCAGCGATTGTAGAACACGTACAGAAACACGACAAACACCATGATGGTTGCTCTTTTGGCGCTTTCTGAATGGTCCCACCAGCTCGCAGCTCCTACGACGCCTCAAGAACTCTTTCAGCTCGTGCAGGACGGTTTCGCCTCGAGCACTATCGCTCCCTGGCGAACTAGAAAAGCAAATGAGTGATGAAGAACACTTTCACATAAACAAATGACATTAAATGGTCCATTAGAGGTTTTTCACGAAGAACCGCTTTAGGGAGTGCTTAAAATAACTCTTTCGGGTAAACATATCGGCAAGCCCAAAAACTTAAAACATATTTAGGGGACACCAGCTCAACAAACCAAGCTTACAAATCTGGGGAAAACGAAAGAGACGCTTTCAACCGCTGGTTGAATGCGTCTCTCTTTCCTGTGGGAAACTTAAAACAAATATTAAGTCCTGATCTTTTGGCGGATAGTACGCTTTGACCGCGGGAGTAGAGAAGTCATTCAAAGCTGGGCGGGCACATCTTATGTTCAGCTGCATCTAAGGAGAAACCCGAGGCTTCTATTAGAATGATTCGTATTTTCTCTAGTTTTTTACAATTTTTTTACTCGCCCATTTCTTGTGTCCCTTGACGCGTGTACGGCTTTCTTTAAGATGTAGTCCCAAAAAGGCCCCAGAATGTTCATGTTACATAAAACCCTAAGCCTCTGAGCCTCTTTTCAATTCGGTAGTTGCGGCAAATATATTTTTGTGAATATTTTCCAGTGTCTGTCTTGGTCTTCGCAAGGCATCCACGACGAAGTAGACATAGAAATGCATAAAACATAGGGATCAAACGGAAGTCTTCTTTGTACAGGAAAAATGTGTCTATTCAAAAGATGAAAAGAAAGGATGACAGGATAAAAAAGAGAAGGTAAAAGAGGCTGGAGCGCAAGGAGAAATTCAGTTTTGAGCCGAACTTGAAGATTTCCTTTTTCAACACTTTCGTGTTTTCCACTGCTCTGAATGGAGTTCTACGGTGTACTGCGAATGTCTCAACCGTGAAAGCTTTCAGATAGGCGTGACGGATCTTCGGTTTGAGGCACACGAGATCTGAACAGAGACACTGGGATCCTCAAAATTCAAATCCGTAAGGCCTGGATAGTACTTAACAGAGAGCAAAATAGGTTTCCTTTAAACAAAATTGCAGAAATAAAACATAATACGAGAAAATTTGCTTGTTGAGATTTGTTTTAATATAATGATGAACCTGGAAATAAAAAATATATTATAAAAATATCACACACTTGAGCCGGATGTCTCGTTCTGTTTATATATGAAAGAATTATATTGGGGATGACAAACAACCAGAAGGATTCCAATGAAAACATTTCTATCGCCTGTGCTGACAAACAATTACAGTGTGCTCAATGTAAAACTTCTAACGTGAAAAAATAAATACCCTTTAGAGTAAGTGGAGATTAAAAATCTCTCGAGGTAGAACTAAGCACATTTTATGAGTTGTGAATTCATGCACGTCATTCTTCCGCTCCCTTATTCGTCTGCAGCGTATTTGCGTCGATGGCGGAGCGCGCCCTCTTCTCGCCACTCTGACCTTAGACGTTTCGTGTTAGCCGCGCGCTGACAGACAGGCAGCGCCATGGGGTGGCGGTCGTTGAAACTAACGCGCAGCGGTCAATGGGAGCCTCGTCGACGCGCGCCAGCCAATGGGGTCGAAGCCGGAATCCATCACCTTTAATCCGCCCTTTGGGATCGGGGAAACTAGAGGCCGCTTGGCTAGGCTTTTCGCGTGGTTTCATAGCTAGGAGCTGGCTTCACTTGGAGAAAGGATTTAATGTGACATTTGGAGCGGCTTCAAAGCTGATGACATCGGCTCGCACCATGTGACAGTTGATGTTTTCGCATTAAAACAAACAACTGAACAAGTTGCGTAAGAGTGCGCAAGATCTCACGTAATGAATATATACCGTGAATCGAGAAGAACCCGTTGCTGGTAAGGATTGGGCGGTATTCGGTAACGATGTTTGAGCTGAAGGCCGTTTGTGTGAGCATTAAGGACTCGCATGTTTTAGTAGAAACCAAAAAGGTGGTTTTCCAGAAGTTTTATCGGCTACATCGCGATTATTTTTAACCGCAACGATTAACACACATCTTGAAAACAGCCAAGCACAATTGGTGCCTCTCATTTCGGCAAAATACTCTACCTAACTTTTGGGTGACTATTGTGCAAAACAATGGCATCGTGCTCGTGAAATTTTAAATGAATTTCATCAATAGGGCCTGCCTTCAGCGCTTAAATGGCGGCGGCATGTAGCTTCGATGGTGAAGTCATCCAGGGAAGATCACGGTGCTCGCGTTATCGTCATCCGGATTTTTAAAATTTCATTTTAAGTTCATTCGTTGAAAACCGTGATGACATCACTGTGTTCACGGACGTCATCAGGGTGGTGTTTGTCACGGTACACTGTAACGTCAAGTGGCACTATCACCTCACCTGGCAATGTGACATTATGGCGTCGTGACGGCAGGTGATACCATGATGTTCCATGTGATATATAAATGCTACTCATTTCAAGTGGTTTTAAAATAATTACAAAAAACTCGCCGCGTATTTATTTTTTAATCCAGCTTGCTTTTTATGAATTTTATATCGAAAACAACAGCAGCATTAGAAGGACAAACAGTCTGTTTAAGGCTTTAAGAACATACAAAATCCTGATAATTTATCAAATTACAATAAACCACAGCAAAACCACAAACTTACACCCACGATGCTATATGTGTTCTGTGATTTTAACGCGAAAGGTCCGAGGAAACAGATAATTAAACAGACTCAGATGTCTCTGAAAGGTGGTGCTCTCAAAATGCCAGATTTCTCCCTGTTGTTGACCGTTGTAGCATCGGTATATGGATGCAATTGCCTAAAAGTGGACGAAGGGGATTTTTAATGTATTGCTTTGTAATTGCAACACCTATACACGTTTGCAAGCGCAATCATCATCAGTACCGACTTAGCCTCGAACCGCGCGATGGGCGCGCCGAATGGAGGCCTACTCTCAAACTAGGACGATCGCTCCACTCTCACGATTATCCTTAGAGAGAGGTGGCGCAAGCTACCGCCTGTTACAAAGAGTACAACGGTACAGCTACTATATATCCATCCACCGAGCATCGTCTCAAACGAGAGTCAAGGTTCCTGCTCTGTGGCGTTGCTCAGAGGTTGTCGAGGTCTTTTTCGTCGTTCTTTTGTCTGGTGGTTTTGTGTCTCTGTTTTCGCGTTCTGCCGGTTCTGCGCTCTTCCCGCTTGTGCTCTTTTCAAGGCACTTCGTGTAGACTGCACGATGGATAACCCAACTAGGTCGTCGGGAGTACACTGCGCTGTTTTCGGATGTTCAAACAATCATCGAAAGAGAAAAAATCAAAGACAGGAGTTGTGCGCTGTCCACCAACAAACGTCATGTAATTGCGGGGTGGTGAAGTTCCACCGCTTCCCCAAGGATCCGGTATTGAAAGGAAGGTGGCTCTCCGCGCTGAACCGCAAGGATTTCACGCCCACAGAACATACTCGGGTCAGTAGAACATCTCTTTATCGTGGAACGTAACTTTATCGCTGTCGTTACCTGTTGCGTAACATTCATGCCCGATTCCAGGTATGTTCGGCCCATTTCGTGGCTGGAGAGAAGACGGACGAAAATATCGTCCCGCAGCTCTCTCTCGGGTATGCGCGTAAGGTAAGTGTGACCCTAATCACACTAGTGTCTCAGTTCTGATACACACAGTACGCCCAAAACGCTAATGCTCTCTGACAGGTTGTCGTTGGGAGGCGCCGTTTGGTGCGTGATGCCAGTTGCGAACCACTGACCACAAAGGTAAGCGCTGACATGATTGAATACTGGTTCTTGGCTTTCGTCTGTGATCTGAACAAACATACTATTATAATTTTCGTTGCAGAGGAAGAAACTGTCTTCTGGAGCTGGATGTGGAATTGTGAGTTGATCCTTAGAACACACAGGGGCGGATGCAGGAATTTCCTGAGGGGGGAGGTCAGGTGTTGGTCAGCGTACCATATGTTTAGGAACCCCCTCCCCCTCTCCTTCGTTTTACGCCCTAAATTTTACACACACAGAAATCAAGAGGGGGGTCAGGACATCCGGACCCCCCCTCTAAATCTGCCCCTGAGAGCACACATGTATTGCCTCCAGTGCCACAGGGGTTATGCAGGACACGATTTCTCTTTAGTTTCAGAGCTCGAACTTCGCATGCCTAAAATTCGACGTCCAGCACTATTTTGTGGCATTGAGTGTGAAAAGCTGTTGCACTCCTTTCAGAGCAGCGACTCTACTGCCGAACACATGATCGCTCTGGCATCAACATCAGCGCTAGCTGCTCCTGAACACTCGGTAGGTTTATTGCACAACCTAATTAATGCAGGCTGCAGCATGGTCTGTTTATTAGGATAAACATGTCTGGCATGGTAACTTATATTATTGGGCATAAAACATTGTTGCATTTGTTTCAGAGCACCAGCTACACACAAGTAGTTGAGCACGTCATCGCCTTGGCCTCCACATCAGAGCCAGCTACTTCTGAACACACGGTACATTTAATACATACCTGAATTGATGTGATCAGCAGCATAATCGTCTTAATATGATAAACATATCTTGCATCCTAGCTTATTTTAGTGGCTATAAAAAGTAGGGGTGTGCGAGTATTCAAATTTAAATTGAATAAATCCCTTATTCTAATCATACTCGATTGGAGAATCGCCTGCTCAGAAGTTCCCGATTATTCAGCCGCGGCCAAATATTCGGACAAACCGCGAATATTGGGTCAAGTAGCAAATTATCTGTACCCTGCACATGCCCTGAAAAATCTGAAGTATATAAGAATATGTTTATTTGCTGAAAGCTAGGTATCCGTTTTCGTTGAACGTAAAAAAAAACTTCACAAAATCTGCCTCATGAGACCAGAGTAGTTTCGGTTTCTTTTTCACTTTGTTTTGCCAATCAATTTGCATGACTCAATTGTAAGTTACATCTGATATGTATTATCTATACTTGTTTCACCTCAAGAGCCGTGGTAAGAAAAGTCAGACTCCTTGCGGAGCATTACTAATTTCCTTCTTTATGTGGATAATTAAGATACATGTAAGTGAATTTTAGATTAGATCTATGTTATCTTATCAAGACACGCACCTTCCAAACACCAAAAGCATTGCTGTTTCCTCCGACAAGCAAATGTCATAAGAACTACTTTGCACCGCATGTGAACAATGCGCAAAACCTGCTTTTTTCTTGAGGTGAAAACGGGTATAGTCATATTCTGGTATATTTTTAAATGTCATCTATCTATGGCCACAGTATCAGTTGTATCCTTCATACTCTAAGGTCATACCAGTCTATTTCTGAGACCATATTTTCAGTTGCATCTTTGTTATGCTGTTTAGTTATGGACTGATGGACTGTTTTATTGTTTTATTTACTCCTTTTATGTGGGTAATCACTGGTCAAGTTGCAATGACTATTTAGAAGATTTTTTTTTACATGCTGCCTAGACAGATCGTTTTATTTACTTCCTAATATAAAAGGTCATCACTGGGCCAAAAAATAATAAAAACAAAATTATTCGCTTGTTCGTTTTTTTTTTTTCATTTTTCCATACTGCTCACATATTCAATAATCAGTATAATACTCGGAGGTGCTTTCCCTTGATATTCGATTCGAATTCGAGATTATTCGAGAATTCGAGATTCAGTACCGACTTAGCCTCGAACCGCGCGATGGGCGCGCCGAATGGAGGCCTACTCTCAAACTAGGACGATCGCTCCACTCTCACGATTATCCTTAGAGAGAGGTGGCGCAAGCTACCGCCTGTTAAAAAGAGTACAACGGTACAGCTACTATTTATCCATCCACCGAGCATCGTCTCAAACGAGAGTCAAGGTTCCTGCTCTGTGGCGTTGCTCAGAGGTTGTCGAGGTCTTTTTCGTCGTTCTTTTGTCTGGTGGTTTTGTGTCTCTGTTTTCGCGTTCTGCCGGTTCTGCGCTCTTCCCGCTTGTGCTCTTTTCAAGGCACTTCGTGTAGACTGCACGATGGATAACCCAACTAGGTCGTCGGGAGTACACTGCGCTGTTTTCGGATGTTCAAACAATCATCGAAAGAGAAAAAATCAAAGACAGGAGTTGTGCGCTGTCCACCAACAAATGTCATGTAATTGCGGGGTGGTGAAGTTCCACCGCTTCCCCAAGGATCCGGTATTGAAAGGAAGGTGGCTCTCCGCGCTGAACCGCAAGGATTTCACGCCCACAGAACATACTCGGGTCAGTAGAACATCTCTTTATCGTGGAACGTAACTTTATCGCTGTCGTTACCTGTTGCGTAACATTCATGCCCGATTCCAGGTATGTTCGGCCCATTTCGTGGCTGGAGAGAAGACGGACGAAAATATCGTCCCGCAGCTCTCTCTCGGGTATGCGCGTAAGGTAAGTGTGACCCTAATCACACTAGTGTCTCAGTTCTGATACACACAGTACGCCCAAAACGCTAATGCTCTCTGACAGGTTGTCGTTGGGAGGCGCCGTTTGGTGCGTGATGCCAGTTGCGAACCACTGACCACAAAGGTAAGCGCTGACATGATTGAATACTGGTTCTTGGCTTTCGTCTGTGATCTGAACAAACATACTATTATAATTTTCGTTGCAGAGGAAGAAACTGTCTTCTGGAGCTGGATGTGGAATTGTGAGTTGATCCTTAGAACACACAGGGGCGGATGCAGGAATTTCCTGAGGGGGGAGGTCAGGTGTTGGTCAGCGTACCATATGTTTAGGAACCCCCTTCCCCTCTCCTTCGTTTTACGCCCTAAATTTTACACACACAGAAATCAAGAGGGGGGTCAGGACATCCGGACCCCCCCTCTAAATCTGCCCCTGAGAGCACACATGTATTGCCTCCAGTGCCACAGGGGTTATGCAGGACACGATTTCTCTTTAGTTTCAGAGCTCGAACTTCGCATGCCTAAAATTCGACGTCCAGCACTATTTTGTGGCATTGAGTGTGAAAAGCTGTTGCACTCCTTTCAGAGCAGCGACTCTACTGCCGAACACATGATCGCTCTGGCATCAACATCAGCGCTAGCTGCTCCTGAACACTCGGTAGGTTTATTGCACAACCTAATTAATGCAAGCTGCAGCATGGTCTGTTTATTAGGATAAACATGTCTGGCATGGTAACTTATATTATTGGGCATAAAACATTGTTGCATTTGTTTCAGAGCACCAGCTACACACAAGTAGTTGAGCACGTCATCGCCTTGGCCTCCACATCAGAGCCAGCTACTTCTGAACACACGGTACATTTAATACATACCTGAATTGATGTGAGCAGCAGCATAATCGTCTTAATATGATAAACATATCTTGCATCCTAGCTTATTTTAGTGGCTATAAAAAGTAGGGGTGTGCGAGTATTCAAATTTAAATTGAATAAATCCCTTATTCTAATCATACTCGATTGGAGAATCGCCTGCTCAGAAGTTCCCGATTATTCAGCCGCGGCCAAATATTCGGACAAACCGCGAATATTGGGTCAAGTAGCAAATTATCTGTACCCTGCACATGCCCTGAAAAATCTGAAGTATATAAGAATATGTTTATTTGCTGAAAGCTAGGTATCCGTTTTCGTTGAACGTAAAAAAAAAACTTCACAAAATCTGCCTCATGAGACCAGAGTAGTTTCGGTTTCTTTTTCACTTTGTTTTGCCAATCAATTTGCATGACTCAATTGTAAGTTACATCTGATATGTATTATCTATACTTGTTTCACCTCAAGAGCCGTGGTAAAAAAAGTCAGACTCCTTGCGGAGCATTACTAATTTCCTTCTTTATGTGGATAATTAAGATACATGTAAGTGAATTTTAGATTAGATCTATGTTATCTTATCAAGACACGCACCTTCCAAACACCAAAAGCATTGCTGTTTCCTCCGACAAGCAAATGTCATAAGAACTACTTTGCACCGCATGTGAACAATGCGCAAAACCTGCTTTTTTCTTGAGGTGAAAACGGGTATAGTCATATTCTGGTATATTTTTAAATGTCATCTATCTATGGCCACAGTATCAGTTGTATCCTTCATACTCTAAGGTCATACCAGTCTATTTCTGAGACCATATTTTCAGTTGCATCTTTGTTATGCTGTTTAGTTATGGACTGATGGACTGTTTTATTGTTTTATTTACTCCTTTTATGTGGGTAATCACTGGTCAAGTTGCAATGACTATTTAGAAGATTTTTTTTACATGCTGCCTAGACAGATCGTTTTATTTACTTCCTAATATAAAAGGTCATCACTGGGCCAAAATATAATAAAAACAAAATTATTCGCTTGTTCGTTTTTGTTTTTTTTTCATTTTTCCATACTGCTCACATATTCAATAATCAGTATAATACTCGGAGGTGCTTTCCCTTGATATTCGATTCGAATTCGAGATTATCAATATTTGCACACCCCGAATAAAAAGCTGTTGCATTCCTTTCAGAGCACCGACTCCACTGCCGAGCACAAGATCGCTTTGGCATCAACATCAGGGCCAGCTGCTCCTGAACACTCGGCAAGTTCATTACACAACCTAACTAATGCAAGCTGCAGCATGGTCTGCTTATTAGGATAAACATATCTGGCATGGTAACTTACATTATTGGTAGGGTTCTGTGTTTTGGGATAAATTCGAAAAACTCAGAACATTACCCGCCGGTAACATTCTGGTCAATTTGGATTTATCCGATAAACACCGAATTTTTATGTGCCAATGCCGCTCCCCCCTTCCCGGAAAAAAAAAAGAAAATAGTGAAAAAACTTTTTTTTTACAATTTCATCAGCGCAGGGTTCATGTTCCTGGGTAAATGCCACCATAATTATCTTTCAAATTTCGAACCGTTGTCAAATGGGGTCTTACTGCTTGCCTCGTCAAGGTTGATTCAGGGCAACAGGGCATTGTAGATACGGGTCACGACAAAAGCCACTCTTTTGGTTTCTGGTTTGAGCCATGCGATTTGGAATTTAGAGAAAGGAGAGGATATGTTTTTGTAACGGTGAAAGCTATGGACCATAAAGATTGTATAAAATAGGGAAGAGGGGCAGTTGAAACTTCTCTATTACATCCTTAACCACTCCACCTCGCGCGGCCGCGTTCTAGATTGATGAAATAGGTGGGTATGACTACGAGCTTCCTAGCCACTACCCCCTGGACTTTATTGATTCTAAGGTACCGACTTTTATCGAAGCAACACTTGTGTGCGACTTTTGTCGTGGGACAAATTAGTATTGCCAATGGCAGTGGCACCTGCGCCAAACTCAACTGAAGAAATTTTAAATGATACAAGCACGTTTTATTTTTTATCTGGCACACGTTTACATCTGGTTATTATTTATTTATTTGTTTTTAATAGGAAACACTGCAAAATTAAGCTCAGAATTTCCGAGAATTGTGAATCAAACAAATATAAACTCAGAATCTTCGGCAAAAAATAAACTCTGAAAACCATCCTTTGAATTTAATGAAAAATAAACTCCGAAACAAGGAACCCCAATTATTGGGCATAAAACATTGTTCCATTTATTTCAGAGCACCAGCTCCACAGAAGAAGTCGAGTGCATCATCGCCTTGGCCTCCATATCAGAGCCAGCTACTTCTAAACACTCGGTACGTTTAATACATACTTCAATTAATGTGAGCAGCAGCGTAATCTGCTTAAAGGGGCCCTGCAATCATATTTAAGCGTCTAACTTTTTTGCGGTTTCCACGTCTCTTGGGGTTCGGGCAAGCCAGCGGGCACGGATAGAGTTACTTAATATCATTGCGTCCTATTTTAACGGGACGACGCGGAAACCTCCTCCACATACGGGGGCGACCCGCGGTGCCGAAAGCGCGCGATATGTGAGGTCTTTGGTCGTGGCCTAACTACTGGTCAGAGCCGCGAAAAGCTTCTTTTTAGTCGAAATACAAAATATAAGTGGCGCGAACCGTTTCAATTATTTTGTGAGAGTAGTTTTTTAGTATTTTAGATCAGAAAAGAAACCAATGCAGTTTATAAAGTACAGAAACAAGAAATGACCCGTCGACATACCCGCCACCAAGCGGTGGAAAAGGCGGCGGATACTAGGAAGGGGTAGTGGGATCGGGCATTGACGAGCGGCGAGCGTAGAAAGGTCCCGGATGTACGCGGTGGCGCTACAGTCGTAACCGGCTTGAGGATCCTACCGGTTCCGAGCATTCCGAAGGCCTTCGGCACAGGTTTGGCTTGCGATTTGGCCGTTTGGCGGTGTGGCAGCGCGAAGTGGCTCCTGTTCTGAACCGATCTTTACCCCGTATTTGCTGTCATTTGTGGCCAATGAAGTGCCGAATGAGTCTTTAATTGCGCAGCAGATGCAATGCAAGCCGCCCTGAACGCCCGCTTCTTACAGCCTATCCAACACATGCTTTAGTGGCGCCCCCTCGAGCTGTTGACACGGAGTGCGACAGCCGTGAGGGCTCGCTGAACTCACTACCTCTCCTCTAGTTCACAATCGCTCAAGCCACGACCAACGACGTCATGAAGGAGGTTATTTTTTTGCTTGTTTTTGTAATTTTTATTTGCCTATAACTTCTAAAATAAAGCGAAATTCGAGAAAAGAAAAGTTTCATTAAGTTACTACGTTCAGTCCGCTCAGGTTCGGTGCAAATTAAAAACCAGTCAAAAAGTTGTTGCAGGGCCCCTTAATTTAATAAACATATCAAGCATGCTAACTTATTTTAGTGGCCATAAAATGCTGTTGCATTTTTTTCAGAGCACTGACTCCTCGCAAGAGGTCGAGCAGATCATCTCTTTAGCCTCAACTTCAGGGCCAGCTGTTCCTGAACACTCGGTAGGTCCAATACATAATCTAAGTGACGTAAGCAGCAACAGGATCTACTTAATGTGAGAAACATATCTTGCGTGCTTGGGATAAAAACTTGTTCCTTTCAGAGCACCGACTACATGCAAGAGGTCGAGCAAATTGTCGACAGCGATTTGGCCTCAACATCATGGGAGTCTACTCCTGAGCACACAGTAGGTTTAATTCAAAACCGAATCGATGTGAGCAGAAGCCTGGTCTGCTTAACGCGATAAGCATGTTGTCTCAATTGATAGACTGATTTTGTTTACAGGCAACTGATCATGGCAGCCAAATTCGGTCAGATGTGTGCCGCCAGGGGGTCCAGCGGGAAGACACATGTCATCGCGACCACGCCTACTCGAAACCCAAAGCTCCAGCTGCAACTCCTGCTCTTCATAGTGGCTATAGCCTTGAGAATCGAGACATCTTTTTTTATACCGGTCTCCACGCAGACGTCTTCAAGGAGTTGGTGAAAGTTGTGCCACAGTTTGCTACAACAAATTTTATGATGCCTGTTGAGCAGCAGCTTTTGCTCACGCTAATGAAGTTGAGGCTCGGCCTTATATATGGCGATCTGTCGAGGAGGTTTGCGGTTTCGGTTTCAACTGTAGGGAACATTTTTCGCGCCATGCTTGCTACACTAGGGCAAGTCCTAAGGAATGTAGTGGTGTGGCTCTCTCGAGACACTATCTTCAGAAACATTCCGCGATCCTTTGAGGAGAATGGTTTTGCAGGTACTACTTGCATCTTGGATTGCACTGAGGTGTTCTTGCAGCGACCGAAAAAATTGCTCGCTCGGGCACAGACGTATAGCTCATACAAAGGCCACAACACTGTGAAGTTTTTGGTGGCTATTGCACCTCACGGATCGGTGATGTTCGTGTCCAAGGTCTACGGTGGACGAGCGTCTGACAAGCATATTGTAAGAGACTCTGGAATCATTTCACACTTTGAACGTGGCGATCATGTGATGGCCGACAGGGGTTTTTCTCTTGACCCCGAGATGGAAGCGAAGGGAGTAGCACTCAACACGCCAGCCTTCACGCGAGGGAAGGCTCAGTTATCCGAACAAGAGGTGACGGAGACTAGGAGGATTGTGTCTGTCCGAATTCACGTAGAGCGGGCAATAAATAGGATAAAATCCTACAGGATTTTGAAGCAAGCACTCCCCATACACCATCGCAAGGTTGCAAGCGACATAGTTTTTGTATGTGCAGGGTTGTGCAACCTGAAGGGGCCTTTAATCAAAAAGTAATGTTCTCCCCAACACTTTGCCCATATGAAGGTGAAAAGGTGATTGCTGACAACTGTATACTGGCAGCACCCTGGAGAAGTGGCCATGGCAGCTTACTGTCCTCATTCCACGCCTTGTCACGTGTCGTTCACAAGGCAAGCAAGCAGCTTTGGCCTTCACTCCATGGTACTGCCAGTATGGGGCCGTCGGCAATCACCTGTTCAACTCTATATACTGTAAATAACTTATTTTTTGCGGGCTCAATATTTCGCTATTCAGGTCAAACCTTAAGTTTTGGAATAATTAGTGGGTTCCAATTTTCACGGCGCGGTGGGATTTCAATGTAGATTTTAATCTACATTGAGGGACGAATAAGGGAGCGGACGAGCGGCTTGCATGCTTTCGCATTCACAACTCATAAGGAATGCTTAAGTGTACCTCTATCTTTTGATCAATCAAACTTGTTACTGCCAAAACTTTCAAGCATCACACATTGTATAAAAAAATAAAGAATACTGCACTGCCTGTCCGCCTCGGTCCATTACATACGTGCAAGCTGCTTGTACTCATTTGAGAGCGTTATCTTTCCAGAGTTAACGTCCTCCACAAACGCCGGCAACAGGCTCTTGAAGTAGAAGTTCTTCACTCTTTGTAGGTGGCACTTCATGAAGTCCTTGTTGTAGGGGACAACTACAACCTCGTCATGGCCCTCTGACCACACATAGAGGTGGCAGACGGTCTTTCCAGTGCAGTGCATTGCAGACTGAACTTGATAATAGAACTTGTTTCTTCCCTTTGGTTGCAGCTCGAAAATGCCATTGCCATTCTTTTTTATGTCGTATTTTCCGGAATTTAGAAGGTCTTCACAGTTCAATACATTCGGGCACTTTATCTCTAAAAGAGCGTCAATTCCATCAATGATGCCATCGGGGCTGGCTGCGAGCCATGGAAGCTCCGGACAAACAACCAGGCCCGTTTGTCGCACGGTGCAATGGTGGTCAAGCATAAATTTCCTCCTAGCTTTGGGCTCACTGCGGCGGCCGTGCTCCGTCGCTTGATTCCCTCGAAAGGATGGGTGAAGTATGTCCTTCACAGCCTTGGAAGGGTCAGTTGATGCCAGTATTGGTATTCTTTTAACCATCGACGACGCTAACCGCATGCGGCGGCTCTCGTGCCAGAGTGTGCAGCTGCCTTGGTCCGCTGTTTTTTTGCAGAGCAGGTCCATACTAGGTGCACTGATGGCAACAAGCTCGTTGTATGCCTCCCAGCAGGCAGGGCAGCTGTTTGGAAGGGTGGTCGCATCTTCGTGGCTGCTGTGAGCAAGAGGTATTGCGTCGCATTGAACTGCTGAAGGGTCTTGTGCTGCTGGAGGGTCTCGTGGAGGTGCCATCAGTGTCTCATGAAACAAGGTCCCTGGTATTTTTTTGAGCCCTGCAAGGGGGCCGTCTTCAATGTGATGAAGGTACTCTTCATGTGTGTGAAACTGCAGCACATCTACGGTCCCAAGAATTTCTGTTTGGCTCATTCTCTCCAAATGAAATGTTGTCGAGGCTTGTTGGCGTTACGTTTTTATTGGTACCTCGGTTCCAGGCGGCAGCTTCGTCGGTGCCAGCTGTGCCCGTCATTTTGTTCGCAAAGGCATGCTCCATCTTCCACAAGATGGCCCCACCATGGCTACACACCTTTGCCTGGCCAGCCATGCAGGAACAGCCTCCTGTAACTACCCGACCAGTGGTGTGCACGCATGCCCATGCCTTGTGTGGAGCAGCATTAAAGGACTGGGATCTACCCACTTCTGCTTTGAAGTAGCCCAGCTGGTCGCTTATTCTGTGGTGAAGGACAGTTCCCACGAGGCCGCTTGTCAGGTAGAGATACGACTCTAGGCTCTTGTACGCTCTGACCTCCTGAAGATCGCAGGCCTTTGAGTGGACCAAGTAGAAGACGATATCCGGCTTCTCTATGGGTGGCCACGACTTCATATTGTCCTCCCACATTGACACCTCCTTAGGATGCACGTAGGACATCGATTCTGAAAGGAATAAAAAAGACGATCAATGCTTACGACTCGTGTATGTCCAAGTATCGGTCAACATTGAATTCTCGATATAGGACAAAGAAGCTATTTTTAGCAATATGTCACTTTGTAATGAAATTTTGTTCCTAAACAGAATTAGCATAGTTCATGTTTTTCCAGACACTGCTACTCAATAATGCGTTTGTGCCACTCGTGATCACATGGGGCAGAGTTAATTAAAGCTGCATTTTAACAGTTCGTGCTCATGATTGACATTATTGAAAACGGCTTGTATTGTAAGGCGAAGTCGTTGAAAGAATTCCTATATTGAGTCTTTCTTTCTTTCTTCGCCACTGGGCGGTTTAAAGCGCAGTGCGCCTGGCACATTTTTTGCTTACCCGCATTGTAATTTTACCGAACTAATGGCAGTAAGCTCTAGCGCAAGCGAGCACGGTCATGTCTACTTAGAAACCTGCCCGACTCCCTGACTGCTGTGATTCCTGCCAGCAGAGAGGACATTCGCAAACTACAGCATAATGTAGCGCATGCCATTTAAGGTTGTTTAACTTGTCGTCTTGTGTAAAATGATTGTTGTAGTCATCCTTCTTCACCCCCCCCCCCTTTATTTTTATTTGTTGGGGCTATGATAGGTCAGTTCGGTAGGCACACCAGGTGCATAGGCCCAGTGATTTCCCTACACCCCCCCCCCTTGTTTTTCTAAACCTCAATGCCGCCTCCCGCCTCGCCAAGCCTGCCCCTCCCCCTGCCCCCCCCCCCCCCCCCAAAAAAAAAGGAAAAAAAATTTCTAGACACCACATTTAATTTTAATTCCTGGGGGGGACCGCTGCATGGGCCTCCGCCTTTCCACCGCACTAGCACACTGTCGTACTCACTTTTTTTTTTTTTTTTCTTTCATGTGCAATGAAGTTGCAGTTCTTTGTGCGACCTCAAATCTGCCCGAGCACACTGCCCGAGCACATCTCGGGCGCGTGGAGTTTGAGCATACCGCTGCCGTGATCCGTCGTCACTCAACCGGAGCTCTCGCTACTACTCTGAAGCACACTCTTAAAAGCGCGATGCTCGACCGTGTTCGCAGCCAGCAATAACGCTATGCTCCAACTCCCCGAGGTCCGAGTCGCGCCGAGGTCCGCGGCATGACGGCAGTTCAAAGCATGAACGGTTCGATCTCGCGGTCCTAACGTCTTGATAGGTTTTACTAATGTGAATGCTACAATTAATTATACATTTCTGTAAACAAAATGATTACATAAGCTTACCGTCAAGCACCAAGAAATCCAAAGAATCCCAGGCGTCGCTCGTCGAAACCATCGCCACGGCTCGCAAAGGAAAACGAGCTCGAAAAAAATATATATGGCTTGTTCACGGTCGCAAAGGCGCACGAACGGATTAAAAAGGCTTCGGGATAACTAGCCACCAACTAAAAGCGATAACATGTTACTAAAAGTCAACAAAACACATAAAAGCGGAAATCGCTCACAGCATTCACATCGGGTTTGCTGGACGATTGGCAAAGTTACCCACACCAGCCCCTCGGAGGCACGCCGCACGCTAGGCGGCGCCACGATCATTCAAGATGGAAGCGCCCCGTAGCCCATCTTGCAAATGTCTATAAGAGGTACCCGGGGAATAGCTGATGAAGCTATAGCTTGCAATAAGAATATTTACTTCTGTGATCAGGATGGCGCCGAAAATGGTTGAGGGCGGAACGTGCTCCGCCCAGTTCGTTGTCAAGCAACAATTTTTTACTTGTGCTGGCGGCAGCAAGCGCGAATTAAATTGCGGCTGCCTAAACGAGGGCCTTGAAGAATTCAACGTCTTTATGGCCATCCGGTTCCAGCACGTTCAAATGCAACTACTGCATCCGGCGAAACCGCGTCGGCACGGCAAGTTGTGATTTATAAATGCACATATAAAGAGTTAGCCTTAAATTGAGCTTTGGGCATCACTAATCATTAAAAAAGATTGATAGCGAAAGTGACAAAAAAGCATACCTGAGTCTAAATCCTCATCATCATTATGAACTTACACCAGCTGGCCTGCGTATTGAATATTTTTCTGAAATATTATGGTTTCTTTTCGCACATTATTTTCTGCGACCATGAATAATTTAACCTTAACCCTAGGCGCCCTGTGCATCTTGTCAGGACGAGAAATTTTCCTACAAGAAACTGAATATCGGGTTGATTTCAGTCGTACTTGCCTCAAAACCTTAAAACTACTTTCTACCGGTTCCTTTCGAGTTGGATTAACACAGCTAGCGTGCGGTATTAGCGGTATTTTTAATTGATTCACTCAATATGTAGACTGTGTAGGCGATACAGCACCCAACAGGACGTTCAAAATTGGCTGTGCCAGTCAGTAGGTTGTGAATATATCTTATTTTAAATTCTATGACGTTTACGACTTGGCACTGATACGGAAGCGCAATGACCTTCGCACCGCAGGGCTTGCTAACGGAGGAGGGTTTCAGAGTTTCAGTTCAGTAAACAATCAGAAACAAGCTTCCGAATAAACATACGTCTTTATATAATAGTCATTTCCTTATTCAGATGAATCTTTTATAAATATGCTTGTCCCTTATAAATTCTGACACCATTTAATGAAAGAAAACAACATTCGCTCAAGCAAGGCTGAGCACATGCCTCAAATTTTAACATTCGAATCGGTTGCGCCAATAATTAAAACAACTATGCTTAAAGAATATCGGGCAGTTAGGCAGTAGAGAGTCAATTCTCAAATATACGCACCCACAACATGGGTTGCAAGTGATTCTCAAGTAGTGAAGCAGTGATTTCCAAGTACGCCGTGCCGCACACCGATGGTGGAAATAATAGGGAAAGCGCGCTGGTGATGTTAATGACTGAAGAAATAGACAAAGGGAACGGAAGAAAACAAAATCTCAAACAAAGCTGTGATGTGACTTGCGCCTTACCGGGAACTAATGCCCGCATCGCCTGCAAAGTTGTCTCCCATTAGTGCCGAACTGCTTCAGCATTACTGACTGCAACTGAGCGTCATCCGTTCTTGCAAGGTTTATAACAGAACACACGGCCATAGCCAGAGAAAGCATCCAAGAAAGTGGTTCCGACATTGCCCCCTCCCCCCCACTGCACCCCCCCCCTCTTTTTCACGGGCGTGTCGTCACGCGGCCGCCATAACCGTAACCGACTCGTCCACATCGCAGGATTGTTGTCGCTTCTCTCTTTCCTACCGTCGAGCGGCAATAAAGAGAGAAAGAAGGAAGGGTTGCCGGGGAGCCAGCCCTGAAACACAGTGACGAAAGCGCCATTTTTTTATCTGGCTCACCACGTTCGTCGCGACCAACCGTCCGGCGTCCGTTTAGGCCATGTCGTTCCTCACGTTGCAGCGACCGGTAATCCGGTCGAATGGGCGGACACAATTTTGCGGGTGCGCAATAAAACCCCATTACGACGTGGCAACTCTGCGAACATGGCCTCGTCTTGAAACGGGAGCGGTTGTTCTAAAAATAGGGTCCATTGTCCGGCATTTTAAATTACCTCTGGAGACATGCTCTTTTTTCTTTGAGAGTTCGTGGTAAGAACAGCACAATTCCGCGCTCTCTGAGAGAAAAAAATAGGGGTCCCGCTGGAGAAGCTTCTGACTTTCCATGTGTTGTAGACTCAGCAGACCACAAAATAATGTTTTAAATGTCTTTGCAGTCGCCATCGTAGGTGCAATGTTTAGTCACATTCGATCAATTCATCTTTACTTTTCGTAGTCTTACATTTTAAGTGTGTTTTTGTTGACGAGTATGTAACGCTTAAGGAAATGCTTCAAAATCTACTTCCCGACAGACTAGGTTGAAAACCTCTGCTCGGTGCATACCAATGGTTGAAGTAAAAATAATCGAATAACCAACGTACATTGATTTCCTAGATGGCAATTTGTGCTGATGCACTGATAATTCTGCTAAACCCAAGGAAAATGCAATTTCAGTAAATCAGATTTTTGAGCTCATTATAGTAACGGCTGAAGAGCGTAGGCCATTAGAGAATATCGAGGATGGTACTAACGATGCTTCGACTCCTTACCTCCCTACAGTCGCCGGCGCCTCTTTATTATCACATTTATTGGCGCGTCTAGGCACACTGTTGCCAGATGCATCAATTGTACTAATGCAATTATGTTTTTGTCACCATCTGCGTTGGCCTTTAGTAGAATTCCTCACGTTATCTGTGGAGAAGTAGGCACTAAATATTAAGGTGCTTCTGTTTCTTACTTGTAAGAATCATTATTCGTATTTTTGGGAAATATTTAATTATAAAAAAGAAAGGGCACAAAGCAGTGTAGCTTACATAAATTGAGTTTCTCAGTTTCAACCAAAATGAATGGACGTTAGAATATGAACAAGCGCTGCATACAGTTGCAAATTGTATATATGAATTGGGGAAGCATTTTTTTGTTTACTTCTGCGTTTGCTTTTTCATGGCGTTATTAGCTTCCTTTATCTAAATTTTAAGTTATAATTTTTCAATGTGTCTTTGGATACTAATAAAATCGTGTATTTTCTATGATCATGCGTTTTAAAGAAAGAAGACAAAAAAAAATTCCCACTAGACCTTTGCTTTAGATAAGGTTTTTGTTTTTTGTTTCTTTGTTGTAACACCGCTCAATTGGTTTTTGACAGGTTTACGATTTGCCTTTTCCTGTTTTGTCTCGTATGGCCGAAATATAAACTTTGTAACATAATACCAGTTGGCCGGCCGCCCTTGCTGCGTTATCAATAAGAATAAAATATATATAAGTATATATTTTATGTCTGCTGCTTGCGATTGATATCTGAAATGTATTATCACAGCCAAAACCTTATCACATGAAGGTAAGGTAAACAAAGTATATCCACGCGAAGAGTCTCGCGATACTTTAGCTCCATCGAAGTACTAATTAATCCGTTTATTCTATAAACAAATGCCATTGATATCTGGCCACCTCTCTCACCCACGGGAATTTGACTCACTCACCAAAGCGAGTAACTTGACGGCCAACTAGTGTACACAGGTGCTTTGCTGACCTCCGCTCCGTCAAAACATAAAAACAACGCGCGAACCCAAGTGACAGGCAGTCTATGTTTACCCCAGACATCCACGCACGGCCGTGCACGCAGCTCTTCCCCGCGCCAGCGAAATCCCTTGGCGTGCGGAAGAGGGGTCATCTTTTCAGCTAATGGCATCATGTCGCAACAGAGTGGACCCGCCCGCGATGATCATGCGCTCCGTTTTACTGCACACTGATGAAACGGACGCCAAGAGCCATCACGGCTAATTCAGCGCTGCGAACGCACCACGTGACAACGCACAGCGTGCGTCACTGTGCGGCTCCCGAATGTCACGCGATCTTCGGTCGGCATTGCATATTCATTGATGATTTGCAGCGTCCGCTGCGGTCTATCGTAAGGTAAACTGTAGGATGGCAGGAGAAAATTTGAGTCACGATCTCGCGCCGTGAGACAAATTCGCGAGGACCGCGCCTCGGCCTTCTATAGAACAGCCCCTTTCTCATCTTGATTTGCTCGCGTTTTTAATTACGAGTCAGGCGCGTGGATTCGGTTTAGCGTGTGGCACTGCACAGTGTGGTGGGAGCGAGGCGAGGTCGGAAGGCGAAGGGAGGCTTGGTTTAAGCGGGGTTATGGGTCCGGTCGTCGGACTGTGTCCACGGGGAATTGCTGCTAATGGCGGCACGAGCTTTAATTCGTTGGCTGCATCTGCGGACGTGAGTGGTTGGCGGACTGTCCTACTGGGTTGGTTCACACTTGTGGGTCGGGTAATTTCGTGTGGGCATTGATGTCGCGTTTCTCGACGCTTTATTACGAGTAAACTATGCCGATACTTTTCTTCTTCTTTCCTCATTCAAAAGTATGCATTGTTCGTACAGATCGGTGTGCGAGACAGTGTTTTTTTTTTTTCGGTTGGGTTCAGGAATATCGAAAACATTGGAGCGAGAGAGTGGTTTTATGCTGTGATGTTTAGTTTGCTCGAGCTCACGCAAATGCCAGTTTGTATAAGGTGAGAAAGTGAGGAAGAGAGTAAGAGAGATCACTGGGACGTCGGAGCGCCCGATCTCTGATCGGAACGATAGTTTGGGGGCGCAAAGGCTAGTGGCATTTGTCTCTAACGCGGTGTCTCTACTCACACTTTGAACGCGTCCGTACGCCGAACGCCCGTGCCCGGCATTTAAACGCAACATGGTGCACAAGGGGCAGACGACCTTCTTGTTGGCTTTGATTGGAGGTAATTAGTGGTTAGAGACAAAGACAGGCTAAGCTATTAGTCTACCCACTAATCCTTCCAATGAGAGCTTGGCGCTCTGATGTGTTGGCGCTTTCTCAGCTCCTCATCTCCCTCTGTATCTCCTCGCATTAGCAAAATGTTGTTTGGATCTTTGCCTCATGAAACGCTTGCACAGACGTCTGCGACTTACATGCGGCCGCTTAAAAAAACAGTCAAATTTTGCAATCATGTTCCTTCCACTTTTATTTCATGGCGCAAAACTTACGTGATTTTGTACCGGCCGTTTCAAGAAGTGATAATAACTCGTGCCCTTTTCTTCGCTTGATTCTAGCGGTTGAAAAGCCTGGTCTCACTTCTCTAAAGCAACAAAAGCGCGCGTATTTGGGGTCCGCTTTGCATGTCAGAATACTGGAATGTAGACAGTTAAAATTGGAACCGCTAGACTTACCAAGAATGAAGTTGGGGCCGTTGTCTGCGAACTGCGCCGATTAGAATGTTTCAGCGGCGACGCCGTAGTTTTGTCGCAAGAGATTTTTGGCACGCTCCACAAACTTCAACTTCAAAAATCTTTTCTTACCTTTTTTTTTTTTTTTTTTTTTGGGGGGGGGGGGGGGGTGGGGGGGTCTGGGCAAGCACCTCTGAACGTTAAAGGAATGACGATGTTGTACGGAGCAGATTCGGTTTTAATCCTCTCTCACTGTTCTCTGAACTTCGAAGCTAGCACAATTCATCCTTTTTCTTACTGTCTTGTTCGTTTACGTCATCTCGTCCATTAAAAAGTTAACATTGTAGCTTGGACAGAACTGGACGTTCCATGACCGTGTTCCCTGAACAAATAACTTCACATCCTGCACGTTCCTTTTTTCGCAAAGCGTGGCGGCTCGCCAATCACTGCCATCAGCGGGCCGAACGAAAAACGAGGGTAAAATGACGTGTACCCTAGAAATGCTCTTTGCTGAGAAGCAACAAGTGAGTGAGCTTCGGTTGACCACTAACCCGGCGGGAACCTCGTCCGCGACTTCAACCCGGCACATCGCCGGAAATTTGGCTTCCTTAAAGGATAGAGGAGGAGCGGAGAGCCCACAAATGCCTTTGATATTAACACCGTCAGGTGCCATTCTCCGGTACATATCTCGCGGTCAACTACTGTTTTCATAGACCTAATTCGGAGGCTGGACGCAGTATAGCGCTAGTATCATGGGTGTTCATCTTTATTTATTTATTTATTTTTGTATTAATTTAAGTACATATAGAGAACCCCGTCCGGCATTTCATAGAAAGGGGCACCGTAGGAATCTTTTGAATAATTATGAAAAATCAATAAAATGCAGAAAACAATCACCTAAAAATGATTATAAAAACTTCGAATTCGCGATATACATTTACAGGCACCAAAGCATATACACACACACGAACACACGAACACGAAAAAAGATAAATTCAAGTCAATAATTACGAGACAACTTCGTAATAGAGAGTCACGGTCACCAACGCGCCCATTGGAAAGACGCAGAAAATAATCACGAGTGCTGCCGTTATGTCAGCCAAAAACAGGCTTACAAGAGGTGGATTATCTTGTTAAGTGGCAGCAACATGAAGTTATCGCGATTTCCGGTCAGAGCTATTTCACTCGCCAACTCATTCCATTCAGTCAGCGCCAGAACAAAGGGGAGAAATTCGGACAAGTTAGTCTTCGCGAAAGGAAGAGAAACATTGTTAGGGTGAACATGACGGGGGAAAATACTTACAGGTGTAAGGACGTGATCTTGACGAAATTCAATTGAGCTTTGAAAAATCGTTTGGAAAGGGGACAACCTCGCTGGATACCTCTTCTGATTCAGCGCCAATAAACCGATTGAATATTTAAGCTGTGTAAAACGTACAGTGGAATATATTGTTAAATTAACCTAGTTGCGCTCAAGACTGTTAATTATATATTTTTCATGTGGATTTCAGATAGCAGACGTATATTCTAAACTACGCCTAATGCGATTAGTGTACGCAAGAAGTTTAGTTTCCAGCGTTGTCATAAACAAATGCCTTCTTAAGAAACAGATTGTTTGATTAGCACTCTTACTGAAGTATTTCTTATGGGCGTTCCGAAATAGGTTTAGAGTTACGTAAACTCAAGCATTTTTATATGATCTTAATTTTATAGGTCTGAATCTATAATTTTGTAGTCCTAATGAAAGGTCGAACGACGGCTAGTAAATTCATTGTTTTCGTGTTTTTTTTCTACATTTATTTGCATCTGCCATGTATTACACCATGAAAGTATGCTGTCCAAGTGTTTTTGAAGAGCAATACTGTAATGTTGATCAAATATAAAAAAAGTTCGTTCCTCTTTTCTTCATTTATATCTTTCAATCAATTTGTATATTTATTAACTCATTTATTCATTATTAAGTCATAACGCATTGTGGAGAAGAATGAATTAATAAAACTTGACGTGTAAATGATACAGTGAAAAGCAAAAAATAAAGTTATAAGCACCAAATAATCAGCATATAAGTTGTCAACATATAAAATTAGACGCAAAGGAAAACTGGAAAAAAAGTTCGAGATTAATATTGTCACGAATGAACAGGTGAGGAGACAAATATTAACTGGGGAAACTGAAACGTTTATTGGACCGAACTTGTGGTTAAACTAAAAAGGAAACAGAAGATAACAGCAGAGCGTCGCGGGCGTCAAAGTCGGCGTAACCGCAGAGTCGAACGCTGAGGCGAGGCTGCCCGCAGATCGCCACGCGGAGCCCCTTATGTACGAGCGTTGGCTTCTGGAAAAATCGGCCTAGAACGTTCGACGACTAGAACATTTGGAACTCGATCAGACGAGAATGATCTCAAGCTCACGAGAACGCAATGTTGAAAGAGTAAATAAAGCAACATTCCACTGACTGGAAACGAACCTAGACAATCCGCGCGATAGTCAAGCGCGGTAACCACTCGGAAACGCACGCGGTCGCTCGCCGACGCGCGTGGCAATAAAGGCTATAACGGAAACAAGCCAGCTCAATTTCAGTGAAGGTTTCTTGTCGCTGATCTCTTCGAGAGTGTGTATGTTACTCAATGTTTTGCCATGACAAGTTTGTTCAAGATACTGCAGAAGATTAAGAAGAGGTGAAAAAATTAGTTTTTTTCTAAATACTCACGCGTATGTTTGCCGCATTTAGAGTAATCAGCTGCGTTTCTGGATTATTAATACAACTATAATAATAGATAAGGATAATTTTTTATATATTCGTAAAATACATCCAGATACTATTTTTTACATTTTCTCCAACTTTACATAATGTTGTTTGCTGGTAAATAATTGAAGAATATTTCTCTTAAACGTTTTTACTCGACCTTTTATTCCAGCTTATTTTCCATATAATATGCTTTTATTTTAATCTTTAGCTCGTTGTGTACATGTAAACCTTAAGTGAAATGCGTAGGAAAATGTTTTACTGTGTTCTTGCTTCAGTGTGAAACTGACGGCTGTATGAAATACCATAATGAACCCGTGAAAATTCCCGCATTCCAGATTCACAATTTCATACCTGTTAGGAAAAATACATGACTTTCACGCATATATGGTTACATAAAAATTTAAAAAAAATATTACCCGGAACATCATTGTACGATCTGATGTGTACATAAGATCGTACAATGATTGGACACACCCTATACAGAGTATGGGGTGTGTCCAAATTTAACAACCACACAAAATACATATTTTTCTGACGGCGATGAGATTTTGTGCACATGTGCCAGGCTTGCTCACCGTGGAAGAGGATATGTCACTGCATAATCACAGCTATAATTGACGAATTGACGTGCAGGTCTTTGTGAGAATGTAGGAAAATATTTTATGGTCTTAAGCCAGTGCTGCTGTGGCAGAAATGTCCGCTAGAGCTCTAGCTTCTTTTCTGGTTTAAGATCAGAAACGTTTCCTCTTTTATATTTGCTTAAACAGATCCTACCATAACTGTGTGATGCTATTGGTGGGGGCATCAAGCAAACCAAAAAAATAAATTTTGGATGGTTAGGGAAGCTCCTAAGGTTTATAGTCAGTGTTTCGGTTGTTTAGTTTGTTTAGTAAAAGTAACAAATCTTCATTTCTGGAAAATAACAAAAAAACTTTAAAGGGTTAAACAATGACGGCTGATCATTTTATTTAGTACACTTAAAAGTAAAAGTTTCATTTGAAATGTAATGAAAACGAAATTTAATGTATGCAGTTGATGGCGGAGCCGCAAACGAAAGTGAATGCGGAATTTGGCCCACCCGAAATCTTTGATTGTCCCTAATACTTAGTTAAGAATTTCAATGCATCTCAAAAGTACCTCTCTAGTTTATCTTCTCTTTTATTTTCTGCCTGGAAAATGTAGACGGTAAAGTATCGCAGGCATACAAGCAGATGAACAAACCACCTCAAAACTAAAACATCAAATATTCGGCCTTGTAAGACCTCTGCAATTGCATTCCGTCAAACTCATACAAAAACAAGAAAAGGGTTCCTCGTTGTTCATGAACTGAGTTGTACGTTCATTTCCATGCCCTGTTGTCCTCCCAATCTTGCCAGCTGTACACCCGTAGTACAAAATATAAAAAAGGAATAGCTGATATTACAGATGAAATATATGCTAGTGAAAGCGGCACGCAAAATCACATTCTTATGGAAATTTTAAAACCTACGAGGAATGAGGCGCTGGGCAAGCACGGGCGAAGATCACCAAGTCTGTGTCTCGTAGTCCTTTCCATCTTTCCTCAAAGACCTGGATTCCAACTTTCTAAAGAGCGCACTTCCTGACTTATTTGTGTTTCTACTTTTGAAAGGGTCGGCGCCCCAGTGTTTTGATGAATGTGCTTCCCGTCCGGCGAAGCATTGCCTCTTCTAAGCTCCCTACCCCTGTTTAGTGTTCTGTTCTTTACTCGGCAGGAGATTTAATGCGAGGAGTCGCAAGGCAGGTGTTATTAATGTTAGCGAATGAGGTTACGTCGGATGATGCTAACCGAAACTTTCGTTGAAGGATGACTACAATTGCAGTGCTGATATCAGAGAACATGTCCGATATATGTTCTGATAATAAAGACTGCAAAAAGATTTAAACTTTCCATTTGAAAAAGTGAGCATTTTTTAGCGAAATAACGGTGACATTGCCTTGGAGTGTTTTTGATTGCACTTGTCAACACTGTCTAATTTTATGAGAGAATAGCTTGTGACACATTTCAAACGGTTAGATGTTTACCTTTGTGGCAGGAACATGGATAATTATATTATATGAGAGAAAAGAGATTATTCCCTTAGACAAATCAAACCAGTAGTAGCCAGGCGTCGTTAAAAAACAATAATGTCAAGTTGTGTTTTGCATTTTGATCCTACGGTTTGTATAAAATAACAATTACTTTATGCTAGTCGTATGTTCATATTTAATTCGTACCCTTCTTTTGTATTGTGAGCAATTTTTTTTTGTAGTGTCTACCCAACTAGCCTACCAGAGAGGGTTGGTGCAATTAAACTACGGAGACTTGCCGACACCTACGAAATTTGTAATACATAAGTCTACATGCCGTGTCGCAGTGAGTTTCTGTACCTCAGGGAGTTCGGGTGATTCAATAGTTCATTTTAGACTCAAAAAATTGGGCGAAAGCGTAGGAGGCTGCACTGTACTGACGTATCTGTTTTCACTTTCCTTTAGAGTTCGCAATCACCCCATCAATGCGAACAACTGCCGGATCTTAGAAAATTACAAAACAGAAAGCAGGAATAGATTTAGAAAATTCGATGCGTTCTAGGACAATAAGCATGCCGCTTCATTGGGTTGTTTTCCTGCGGAAACCGCATTTTGAGGTTTAATAGTCCTCAAAGCGGTAATACAATTGGGCTCTTTCCAGCTTTCATGATAAATATAAGATTTAGTTGATTCAACGCCACGGTGTTTTCCTTTTCTATTTTAAGTGTGCTCGAGAGAGGAAATATCAGTCTACTTAAACTATATGTTTCTACAGCAACTTCATGAACACCAGATATAGCATTCCCTTCCGAATGCTTAGAACGTGCATATCCGAACAGAGATATTCAGATCCTGAAGTAAAGCAATGGATCGTTGCTTGGTTGTCTGAGCAATACATTTTTGCGCAGGAATATCATACATGTGATGCATATAGCCACTTTGAAAAAAAGTCATAATTCACAAAGGTACCTCATTTTTGCTCCTACTAAAAAACTACCCTTAAAACTGCAACAAAACTGCAGCAAAAATCCAATATAAACTCCTGCAAACATGGGATTCAGGGCATTATCTAACTTTCAATTTAAAAAAAAAACGTTATGTAACCCCCATGTGTGACGCCACTTCTGCGCAACGTGCACGTCAAGCTACACGTCAGAATACTTGTTTATTTTGCAGTGGTTACTTTCAACTCCGCACCCGATATAAATGCCCTTGTATTTCGGGCTGCACCGACTTCCCTTTGTATATAGATGACGCAGAGATGGTGTGTATTGCTCTATCTCTCAACTATAGTACATTTTGGCTAACGTTGTGTGCCATCATTCGGAATGGAGTGAACGATTTACAAAAGTTGTGGTTAATTTTATCTGAACATAAAATTAAATTTGGAAGAATTAAGTTACGGTGGCAATGTAAACATCTGAAAGAGATTTCGTATTTCTCTAGAAAGAAGTATATTCTTTTGGGGACTTCCTCGTGGGAACAATATATTTTATAATAGACGCAAATAAGAAAATCTGGTGAGAAACTAAATGTCTTTGGGGGTGGACTTCACTTTCCGACGACTTTGGGGAAAGCGGGTAAGTCCCACGTTCAAACTGCATGCCAAAAGTATATACAGGATATCAGACTGCCATAAAGGGATATTTTCAATAACATAAAACTGTAAAAAACACCCAAGCTTTTATTCTTTAGCCTTTAAAAACAAGAGCCTAACACTGTCATCTCCGTAAACAATGGCGTCGGCACTACATGCAACCAAATCTTATAAAGCTCTATAAATAAGAGGCAACGCTCTGGCGAGCTGGTGATGGATAATTACAAAAGAAATTCGTGAAACATAGGAGATAAAGAAAAAGAGGCGAATTAATTTGTCGCTGCAGCGAGCACAGTCGTTCAAACCATTAGGACAGGGATCGGGATGCCGTTTTGGGGCAACGAGAGATATCGCCTCAAAACAGAGACGGATCGGGCCGGACGCAAAAACAAAGATGGTGGGGAGGGGTGGATGAAATTTCGCATACTCAAGATGTTCTCTTCAAACAGGCACGCGTAACGAAAGATTGCTTGAGATTTTGGGTGTGTAATCTTACTTGCCAAGCTGCGAAGATTAGCAATAAAATTTTTAACTGGTAGTTGCAAAAACATTTTTTTCTTTCTTTTCCTTTTTTATTTGTTTTCCATTGGGCAGGGGCCGAAAGAAGGGCCACTGAAGAAGGCTAAAAAAGCTTAATGTGGCAACGGTCCGTTACAGTCCACACATAGAAAATCACATGGAAATGAATTCCATCTAACAAAATAATACATGATTAAAACTTCTACAGTACTGAGACACACACATAACACAAATCCAACAATAAAAGCCATGTAGATAAGGAAAAACTGCGTGCTGAATGCAAAAAACGATAATACAGATTATAATCAATTGAAGGACTCATCTCTCATTTTTAAGACCGAAGTTTGATTTCGTGGCCTTCTTGAAAAGTATGTTCATAAATATTTACGCGATGCCGAGAACATTTCAATAAAGGCGGCAGCAAATTATCCAAAACTAAGAAAAAGAAGAAAAACTTTAAGTCAGGGAAATCGTCATGAAACTAATGAAGCGGTTCGCTGAAAAAAAAAAAAAAAAGTGCTAGTCAGGTTATTGTTTGCATCGAAACCGGCTGATCAGCAAATTCAACGTGTCAAATCTCTTGAACTTGGAAAGAGTAAATACATCCGATTTTACCAAACATACCTCTTGTCTTGGGGAGAGTGTTTTGGGGCGACATTTCTGGCGGTCCCCCGTGCTGCCGGTTGCTGACCCCTGTTCTACTAGGACACAGTAAGGTTACTGGATCTTAAGAAAGCAGCGCCATAGCGTTAACCTGCCTCCTACTCACACACGAAAATATACTAACACACAAGCATACAAACCTCGCAAGGTGATGGATAGATCGGTCTCAGTTGCTATGGCAATCAACATCTCGGTTTATTGAAACCTCCGCAGCTTAAAAAAGGTCCGCTCTGACCCAGACGCGTCAAGATTACTTAGGAGCATGGTTGTTCTGAAAGCGTTCGTCGCCTATATAAGCCTCTTAGGCACTGTTAATCCAATCCACTAATCAATCATGCTTATGCGCACATATCTCTTGCAATGATATTGTTTTTTCTTGCGTATTTCAAAACCAAGAAAATCATTTCCAATGCCTCCAAGCACCGACGCCGCATATGACCACAGTAGGAAGATGTACGCTTGTTTTGCCGGTGTGTGAAGAGCAAAATCTCAATAAGCAAGAAAAGTCTTTATAAAGCTACACGTCACCATCGAGTTTTGATCAGATCACACACACTAAAAGGGTCAAAAAGAAACGGCTTATTTCATGAACCAAAACGGCGACCATACAGGGAGCTTGGCGCTACTTTCAAAAGATCTAGTTACCTTTTGAGATGATATGCAAACAAAATACAAGCAGCGATTTTAGAATTCAGAGCACGGGCGGGATTAGAAACTGGTGTTTATTGGTTCACTGAATGATCTAGCAAAAGGATGTGATTAAGACGCCTGAGTAAGCTATTAACAGCTTAACTTAAAGACAGCTCATGGCTGTTTGAACGTAGCTTACCTGACACGAATATAAAAGGGCCTGAGGGAGTAGTCGCGCCATTCCGATCGGAGGAGCCTCCTATTACCTAACGGCGTGCCTTAAAGCCTCCCTTCTTCGATCTCAAAAATGGGATTCCGCTGGCAGGCAAAATGGGAAAACGATGGAATTATGAACAAAATGCGTCGCCTATGCATACTGCAGCAGCGACACGTAATGGCCTAAGAAAATTTTCTCTCATTAAATAGAGTTTTTTTTTGTTTTTTCTTAAGCTTCGTATGTAACTTTGAGGAGGTCTGTGTGGGGAGTACAAGTTAAAATTTACGTCCACAGAAATACTTAAGAAAGAAGAGCATTTAGATAAATATCAGCACGTATACATATATGTATACACATAGGTATATGTATACTCTTCGTTCTGTAAAATTACTTGATCAGAAAAGAAAGCTCCTGCTTAATTTTTAAAGTCAAGTACTTTATTCTCCGCGCTATAATCCGCACATGGTTTATGGTTCGCATGGTACAATTGTTGTAGAAAATATTTTTCTTATATAATGCGCACGCGCAATACAGTGCCATAGAGCACACATTGAAAATGCATTTTTTACTGCCACACACATACGTTTTTAATATACAGTAATCATCATTAACACATTGCGACATTTACAATCAGTATCGTCTCGCCATATTCAATGTATTAAAAAAAATATTGTATTGTCCGTACCTATAGATAGTCCTCACCGCGTAAAATTCAAACGTTAAAATATATTCTGAGCGGACTGCAGATCGTAAAATACAATAAAGTTTCACCAGTATGATTCGTCGTACTTAACTAACATCCTCAGCTGCGCTTCGAGAAACGGGAGGGATATGACCCGAAACTAAAATTTCTCTCCTTTTTCCGCCTATAGCGCCGGGAATAGGAGAAGGGGGGGGGGGGGGGGGGGGGGAGCGCCCGTCGTACAGAAGCAAATAGAAGTCTCCAGCAAGTCCTTAACGAGGACACGAAGACGCGCCTGAGGATGGCAGGGCGAAACACTACCGACAGCTGCCTTTGGTGGCTTTCCCCGCTGCCTCGGAAACTTGGGGACAAGCCCCCTCCGCTCTACTCCCGTCAATCCTCAGCTGACAGTGTCGTGGGAGTACATCCCAACACTGTCAGCTGACGTGAGACGGGAGTAGAGGCTCCGCAGGTCTTTAGTCTTCTTCGGAGTACCTCGACAGGCGAGAACCCCTGATGTAGTCAGGCTGTCTTTAGACGCGAATATCTCCACTGATCAACAAGATGGCAGAAGGAAAATGACAAGGGAGAAGCGTGAGTGAAATGCACCTTTGCATTTAATTGCATTATAATTAGAAGCGTGGGTGACGCCTGTAATACGAGTCGTTTTGTCTAAAGTGAATTATAAATACATTATTTGCTACTGCGAATTAGAAGTTTAGCTGCAAAGTTTTTACAAACTCTCGTTTGAACTGAGCGTTTCTTTTCCACTAAGGATGCGAATAGATTAGCACTTAAAGGTTTAAATGTATTAGAGCATGTTGTCTACATGATTTTAAACTAAAAATTTGAAAGCCGTTTACAACTCCCTGTAACACCGAATCAGCGCGTAGCTCTTGAGGAGGAGGAGGGAAGGGTACTGGGGCGGTCACGTGACCTTGGGGGGTCACGTGACGATGCCGATGATGTCATTAGTGACGTCACTGATGACGTCATCAGTGACGATGACGATCCGCACTCTGATGACGTCATCAGCGATGATGACGATGACGATGCGGATGTCAGTGACGTCATCAGTGACGTCACTGATGACGTCATTCGTGATGATGACGATGACGATGCGGATGCCGGTGAGGTCATCAGTAATGTCACTGATGACGTCATCAGTGATGATGACGATGACGATGCGGATGCCAGTGAGGTCATCAGTGTCGTCACTGATGACGTCATCAGTGGTGATGACGATGACGATGCGGTATCGTGTATCGTGTACAAACATATAATTACTTATTGATCTTCAATAAAAGTACCGACGAGATAAGTTATGTTTCGTTCGTTTTAAGACCAAGTGTGCTTTTACGACAAAAACTCGGGCGGCTTCGCAATGCCTCCGCTAGATGCGCCGTCAGCCACGGTGCTCTATTTTGGGTTTTTATGGGAGCTAGACACCGATCTCTGGGGATAACAGTATTGAAAAATTATTTTTCATGTTTTTAACACCGATCGCAATACAAATCTCGGCTCAATTTTTGCGTAAAAAGCCTCAGGATTTGGTACGGCCAGGTGTCTATACTTCGTTTCAGCTTCGGTCCGAGCGCGGCCAATGTTATGAGCCGAAGGGCCGATCAAACAGTGAAAGAGGCACAACGTCATGGCGTGCTCTCTGCAGTTGATAGGACCAGCCGCAATTCGCCGTCTCTCTGCGCGCGCTCCTCCGCAGGCTAGTCCTATCAAGCGCAGAGAGCACGCCATGACGGTGTGCGTTTTGCGCTGTTTGATTGGCCCTTTGGCTCAGAGCATCGGCCGCGCTCGGACCGAAGCTGAAACGAAGTATGGTGTTGTACATTACTACCTGGCCGCAATAGTGTACAATTGTACACCATTGGCGCAGCCAAGGGAGGGGGGGGGGGGGGGGGGTCAGTTTTTTCTGGTGAACGGAACACTAGTTTATCGCTCTAAGCCCCTCTACTTCGTTGAAAAAAAAAAACGCACAAAGAACACGGGCACCATGACGCTGAACTTTTGACGCCGCGCGAATGGCTCCGTAGGATTGCCGCTCCGACTGCGTCGGACTCGGTGTGAAACTTAGTATTGACACAAATAAATTGTTTTCTTTTGTTTTTCTTCCGAAGGCCTTCGTGCCGATGGCGTCATTAAAATGCTCGTGAAAGAAAGGGGGGGGGGGAGGGGGAGGGGAACAAGATAACGAATATGCGAATCCCAGAAACCCATAAACAAATGAGCGGGCTCGGTGTTTGTCTCTACCTTTAGGAGGGGACCTCCTAAAGGTAGAGACAAACACCGAGGCCGTCACAGACGGGGGGGGGGAGGGGGGGGGGGGGAAGAGACCAAAAGCCTCGCGGCCTCGTAACACACGGCTTTATCAGCGAGCGTGCGTCCACTCCACGTGATCTGAATGACGGTTCCAAAAGACCGGCGCGTTGGTCGGGCAAAAGGAGAGAAAAAAAAAAAAAAGAAATCGCCGATAGCGACGAGAAAATACCGGGGAGAGGTGTTGGGTCCCGGAACATCCTGTCACGCGTGACAGTTTTCTCCTTGGACTTTACGTTCCCGGCACGAAAAGAGGTGTCCTTTACTCCGCCCTGTTTCACCATAAGATGGACTGCGGATGACCCACTGTGTATTGAAGCGAATGCGATGACGTGCTAAAGCCACGAGGCCTTCGTGTGAGGGGCAGCGACACGCGCAGCGCGTAGTCTCGTAAAACATTCAAAGCGCTGGATTCACTTCGAAAGAAAGGGTACTTTGTAGACTCTAATCAATTTCTTGAATGCGCTCGACGTTTCGAAGCTGGCTCGGTTCCTTGCCCTCGGGTGATTGTATGTGGGCCTAAAAGTAGCAGCGGTTCTGTCGCTGTTTTCTTTTCCTTTCTCTCAATATAGTTTTGTTCTTTTGTTTTTGCGTGTGACGCATCGTAGCCCGTGTATATAGATGCTTGGAAGCGTTCCGGTGGATCGGTTCAGATGGTTGTTTGTTTTTTTTGTATTTGCCAAGATTTTAATAAGAGGCACTTTCTCAGATTTCTTTCTCTGTTGGCGATGGAACTGCCGTCAAAAGCGATGACGTGGCCGATCTTCTGAGCATGTTCCGCAAAGCGCATTGCCTTGGATGTCTAACTTCTTCACGTCTTACTTATGTCGGTTGTTTGGTTACGATTGATGTTTGTCGACTCCGAAAAATAAAAAAGGCAGCGCAACGGGGCGCCTTTTTTCCTTTTATTTGCGACTATTCATGTTTGTGTGCATATACATGCGCCTCGTACAATTATATACCCGTAGTATTGGCAGAATACATAAAATCACACTTTCGCACTGCACAAAGGGATTCCTTTTATTTTTTTTTCTTTGCGTTTTGATTGGAAGAAAGATGAGAAGGACGGCAAGACGATTTCCTGCTTGATGAGGAAAGTCGATATCCTACTTGGGAAGAATGGAGAAACCGAAGGAGGTTAAAGGGATAAGAGCGAGGTCCGGAAATGATTCGTGTTATTACGGAGATGGGGGTGCGGACAGAAAATAGTGCTTCACCCTTTCGTACGTACGAGTCTTGTTCCTCGTAGAAAGACCAGTAGATCTTGGTAACCTTTCCCGACTTCGCACGGGGCTGGCAAGGCATTTTCTCGATATTTCCGATTGTAAGACCTAAAGAGAATCAACAATAAAGAAATGCACAGACATTTTTGCTTAGACGTAGACTTATTCTTATCGATATAAAGTGCACTCGTATTCGCAACAACGGTAAAAAAAAAAAAATACTTCCTCAATCCCAATATGCTTCAGTCCAAACACCTGCATTTTCCTGGTGCATGCGTGTGCATTGCTCACGGTCGCGTACCAGAGAAGCCAGAGAAGCCCCGTACGATGAATGCAGCGGACATCGTGATCAGGGTTCTTGTCCTTCGCCGCGTGACGTGAGGTCCGACGTGTGGACTCTGGTGGCACGTCAGCTCACGGGCGTCACGGTTCGCTTGTCAACAACAGCAGGGCCCTTTTACGGGTGCATACTGCAATACACAGCCAAAAAAAGGCCAAACCCGAACTGAAGCCTACATCCATTTAGAGATTTGTGTGCTCACGATCTCTTCATTTTTTTTTTTTTGTCTTTCTAGAGCTTAATTTGGTTAGAGCCTTTTTTGCTACGACGGTGTTTGCTAGAGGCAAACGATGCATGCACTCCCAGACACCGCAAGACTTAGCTGCTGGGTTCTGGCAAAGCCCCCGGACATGTTTTGGATTCGCGGGGTTCGGACGTGTTACATTTTATATAATACAAAAACAAAGCAGTTTTTGTTTTGTTTTGCAATACTAGTGAATACTTATCTGGCATGCACCTATGGATGGTTTCGTATAAAACGTAAGCGATGTCCGGCTTGTCTAACTGCAACGACGTCTCTTTATGTAAAGTATTAAATGAGCGGAGCACCGTTTTAATAAAACTTTATTCACTGCACAGTTTGCCAGCAGACTGCACAGCTTAATCTGTCCGCTGAACGGTTTGGGAGGACGCGCGAACCTTTTTAATTACTTATGCCTGTGTCAGTATTGTCTCGGGCATAGATTGTTGTGCTAATATGATTATGCCGTTGAGGCGACACCTTCTAAGTATAAACTACTCCGTTTATAAATTAAGTGTGATCTGAGCTTTGGCTGTCATGAGATGAAGCAAAGTCCACGCCCCAAACTAGAGCGTATACGTGTCAAGCAATACGTTGGGATCTCTACCATGACGCTAACTTCCAAGATTCGACTTGGCAGTGATACAAGGCGCGTGACATTTATAACATATAATCGACATCAGGGAGTAGAGGCGCGTCATGACTCGAACCACGTGTCCTTAGTATTTGTGTTCGCCAATCGGCGCTATATTCGTGGATTGTTCTGAAGCCTCGAATCTAAAGCGTTCCGTAGAGACTACATATTATAATCAAAGCCCGTGAACCATCATTTGGACGTCATCATCATGAGATCCAACGCGGACAGTGATTAGTCACGAGTGCTGCGTAAGAGTTCGACTGGGCTTCGTGTCAAATCAGCGTGTCGAAAGAAGTTCGTCGTCGGGCTCGGATCCAAAAGCTGAGTTGGCGCGATGGGAGTGTGATTACGTCACTTCGAGGTAGAGAAGGCTGTTCATAGACTCGGAATATTTTTGGTTGTGTTGGTGGCATACGTCAAATACTGACGTGAGATCACAAATGGCTTTGCCTGTCTAAGCATTTATATGTTTGCGGGGAAGCGGTGATTTTCCATGTTTCCTCTTTGTGAGTGTGCTAGAAGTTATGAATCCAGATCTACATTCCACGTGTTCATTTGTTTATATATTTAGACGTACTGCTGGCATTTCTGTTGCGGGCTGCAGCAGGAATGGGCTGCAGTACAACGTGTAACAATAGAGACACGCACATTCGTGGATACCGTGGGCGGAGACGAACTGGAGCGACACTGGCCACTCTGGGGCACAATATAAAGAAATTGAGACTAGGGCAGCATCGCGAGTATAGACCAAAATAGGGTGCTATTAAAATTACCTTCTTATCGAAACTGTAGGAACTACCGCTAATTGCACACTGATGAGATATGTATGCATTAAAATTTAAAAAAAAAGCAAGGATAGCATATTGTATTCTGCGCGCCAAATGTGAACACGTGTATTACAGCTAACACTCGGCGTAATGTTTTTTTGTTGCTTTTTGTGTCCAAAATTAAAAACTGTTTTATTTTAGCAAACGCCTAGTAGGATGGGGAAAAAGGCGACTAATGTTGCCTGACTAGGCTCTATCCCAGTGTTCCGTTTCACAGCACTACAGAAAAAAAAAGATGAAAATAAAAGAGCCACTACACATAAATACCAACGGACATGAAAATAGTACATAAATATTAACAAAATAAAACACTATTTGCAATACAACTTCTCACATGACATGGGGATTATAATATTTTATGATCAAGTTAAGAAATATTCTTTTGAAATAGCTTAAAAATAGGTGTATTGTTTTGGAGCTGTGAACCATTGACAGTATTTCTGGTAAAGTGTTTAGTAACTGTGGTATTATATACGACAATATTTTTGTTCCGCACTTACGTCATGCTCTTGGTTGGTGGTAATGGGTGTGTCTGAATCTGTAGGTTGTTGTTCTGTTTGTATAATCGACACGTATGTCATGAGGATTTTATTTGATATTGTAGAATACGCAAATTGCCAATTTTTGCATGAGTGAATACTCAATTGTTAAAAGTGTGTACTGCATGAAGTATGGGCGAGAATGTAAATAATATGGAAGACTAGCTATAGATCGTACTGCTCGTTTCTATAACAATTGAGTTTTGAACCTTTAGGTCTTTGAGCAAGTGCCCCATACTAGACTGCAATAGCATAAGCGAGACCGAAAAAGGGAATAATATAGCTGGTGCTTTATCCGAAGAGGGAGGATATTTTTTACTTTATTCATAATTCCTATTGATCGAGAAATGGCTGGTCGTATTTGATCAATATGATAAGACCAATCTTGATTTTTTTTAAAAATATGCCTCTAAAAACTTGTGTGCAGATTCAGAACAAATCCCATCGTTTCTAAAGTGTCATCAAAGCAAGCGGTTAACATTTATTACTTCCTCTAAATATGATGGATTTTTTTTATTCACTGTTTAATTCTAATCCATTATGGGCTAACCAAACACTTAGCTCTGTCATCAGTTTGTTAGCGAAAACCTCGAGCGCATCTATGTTTGTTCCTGAGAAAGATACATCAGTGTCGTCTGTATAGACTCCGATGTCGGGAGTGCATGGTATCTTAACAATTCCATTAATATACATAGGAAATATTAGTGACTCAGGGATTTATCATTGAGCTACGCCACAACGGACGTGCCCAGACTTGTACACGTTACTGAAAAATAGTAAGGAATTACATTTACAATTACTCGAGGCTAAATTGTAATTTTTTACAATTACAATTACCCTCCCATGAAAGTAACTGACCGTTACCCCAAAAAGTAATCCGTTACTTTCGTGCGTTACTTTTAACATTATTGTCCTCAAGTAAGAAACAAAGGGAAGAGGGTTATTCAAGTACTTATTGTTGCCACCTGTTCCATTTAATGACCTTGACTATTTTGAGCAACAGCTGTCTCTCGAAAGTTTTGTTAGACATTTTGCGTTATTTCTTACTCAATATGTCGACTGCTACGCTGAACACCATTTGAGCTGAGGCACTGGATGGGAGTACCATATTGTTCCTCACGAATGCTTCATGCTCTGCATTGAGCTTTTTCAGCGAAGCAAGGGAAGTACTATTTACCTTGAATGTAGAGCAAAGCTTCGTCATTGCAGCCGTTGCCATGCTATTCGAGAGATATAGTAGATGCTTCCGATACCTCCGATACCTGCGATAACGGTACCCGATAACGATAGGATGCATACGCAAAGACGGCGGCGAAGTATCCGATATCATTATCGGAGTCATCGGACCGACCTACTAAAATTCTCCATTGTCTAAATCGCGAAGCTGTAGAAGTAATCAACAGCAAAACATAGTTGTAACAGTAAGAGGATAAATAAATAATAAATAAGGTTTAGCTCGATATTCTTCTTCCTTTGGTTCTGAACAGTTCGAGCCTCACTTGAGACGTTGGTGAATAAAAAAAAAAGTTTCCAGTATATAAATATAAGTAATAAAAGAAAAAGGACACTCATAACAACAATTAATTAGCGCGTCGGTTAAAACAAGGAAATGTAAACGCACGTTTGCCGTGTGTACTTTTCTTGGTGCCGTTCAAAAACGCACGGAGCACGGACCGACTGCAGTTTACTCCGGTGTTCTCCAGTTGCCCTAAACTCGTGAATCGCAAAGTTAGAGCCGAACGTTAGCGGAGCGCGCCAATTAAACGTCGGCGAAAAACGAGCGAAGTCATCGTCGTGAAAGGCCAATCGGTGTGGTCCGTCAAGTTTGGCCCAAACTTTGCGTATTACGAGTTTAGCGATCCAGATAGACGTCCGCTGATGCCACGGGCAGCAAAAGGTAGAGTACTAAGTAAGCCACGCTATGGCCCTCACGAATTTCACTCTCTCCTCAAGCCCAGAATATGAAGTCTACGTCAGCCACCATTATGTTTTATTTGTAAAAATATCTGCTTGAGATAAGATGCGTCCTGCTGGGGCAAAACACGAAGAAGAGGAAAGGAAGACTCGCAAAAAACTGACTCACAAAAGGGTAGGGTAGGCGGAGCGTTGTCTCGTGTTGTGACATTATGAAAATGGTCCTTGTTAATTCTTTTCAGTGCACTTACCGCCTCGAGCTTCTCGAAGAGGCGCACAATCACGTGGTGTCCTCCTCTCCCCGTTATCGATCGCAAAGGAAAAACAAAAGAACTAAAAAAAAACTTTTTTATTTTTTGTATAATTGTTTGTTTGGATTTTTGGACATTGATGTTGGGGTCTAAAAAAAAGATGGATTCAGGGGTGAAAATAATTCCTGGAGAAGGGGAACAAGAGGGACAGACATGAATCTCGAAACACAGCTAGGTGACTGGTGAGCGACCGAAAAAATCCGCCTGGTCCGGGTATCGAACCCGGGACCTCTCCATTACAAGTGGAGCGCTCTACCAACTGAGCTAACCAGGGGTTAGACGTCAGTAGAGCAAACGGGTTTTATCCGCTGCCACCAGTCGAACACCAACAAGGGTGAAGCTTGCAATTTAATGTTATAATTATAATGCAATTAAATGCAAAGGGGCAAGCGAGCTGGACAATAATGATGAAAATAATTCCTGGAGAAGGGGAACAAGAGGGACAGGGGAACAGGGGCTTGGTGTTGCAAAAAAAAAGGGTTTGCGGAACTAAAGAGTGCCAAGCCTCTCTTTGCGTTGGTCGATTCGCGTGACAGTGTCACTGCGCTCGACTTTTCAAAAATGAAAAAAAAAAAAAAACGTTATTTAGAATTGAGGGGGGGGGGGTTGGTTCTGACAAAAAAAAATGTAACGGATTACAAGGAATCCGTTACGTAAAAAATGTAACGGAATTTCTTTAAAATTACTCTAGAAAATATGTAATTAATCAGTTACTAAATTACTGATAAATGTAAGGGATTACAAGTAATTTCGTTACTTGTAACGGATTACGTACAAGTCTGGACGTGCCCACTATCGAACTTTTCGTTGTCGACAATAGTATAATGGACATGGCATGAAAAACATTTTAAATGAGTTCAAACAAAATGCCTCTTATCTATAAACGTACTCCCTCCAAATTATTTTGTTTGATAGAATCGATAGCTTTTTTTTTTTAAATCTAAAAAAATGATATTATGTAAAGCTCGTCTTAAATGTTATTTCAGATTTTATCATTAATATTTCGCAATGCTTCCTCGGTTGACTTTTTTTTTGTGAAAGCTATACTTCTGAGTAACAATAATTTATGTTTACAAAAATGGTGAAGCAGTCTGTGATTCATTATTGTTTTAACTACTTTTGAAAAATGTTAAATTTATTTATTGAACCAACTTTCTTAGTAACTGATGCTCGAACAATTTTGAGTCGCGCAGAACAAATTTCTGCGCTTATGATTATGGCACAAAATTCCGAGAAAGAATTACTAGTTATTTTAGCAATTTCTTTTATATGCTTAATTTTTAATTAATCATCGTCGCATGCAAAGCTGTTTTAAGTAAATTTAATATAATGAACACTTTGGCTCCCGTGGTAAGCGACTAAAATATTATGTTTGAATGCGTATACGATTGAAAGGTTTTGTTCTCTAACAAAGACGCTGTTGAAATCGAATGCAAAACATTTACATTACACAAATTAGCGAGTGCCTTACCAGAATAATCAACATTATCTACTCTAAAGATAATATACCTGCATGTTCAACACGAAAAGGTAACGCCTCAAAAAGGCACCCGTGTTTAGTTTACTTGAGCCGACAGCAGTCGGTTCAAACGCCTAGAGTAATTTTTCATCGCCGGCCAAATGTAGCATGTAAATAGGGGGTCCGCGTCTCTGTTGGACATACCACTCTATCAACCCACGCTTCGTGGCAGCGCGTCGCCGTCGCCTGAAACACACTCAATTTTCCCGATTATCTTCAGTGCACACTTGTCGCGCTGAACGAGGGTGGCACGCACGCTCTCTTCTCTGGGGATTAATTTTAACAAGGCCGCTACGCACACTTGGAATGTGACGAGGCTAGTGGCACCTTAAACTGAACACGCGGCAAATTATACGTGACACGCCTTCGATTACCTTTCCGCGGTGGTAATTTTGTTTAATTTAGATGATTTATGATAAAAGTTTGTTTATATTACCTTGCCTTTCGTGGCGACCAAGTGGCGCGAATGATCGAGGCTCTTGTGAATCCTGAGGCGATGGGGACGGACTAATACCCTTGTCAGCCGAACCGCCTCAACTGTGGTTCAGTCAACGGCATTTATCTATCCCAACAGTGATTCGACTCAACTGGAACGAGAGTGTGCTACAGGGTTATTTTGATTCCAGTCGAGAGAAAACGAAACCAAATCTGATGTGATATGATATCAATTAACGGTGAAATAAGCGCACCCCCCACGCTTCCCACCTGCTTCAATATATTTAAAAATTTACCGTATTGGTGGTTTTAAATTATGCTCACCAAGTTTCTACTTGAAACCACGTGTATGTTCTCACTATTTAAAAATATAATAAAAAAATTCTCTTTCATTAACCCACTTATCGTGACGATTGGCCCCTTATATTAAATGCCCCTTACTGTGTAACTCACCTGCACATGTCGCGTTACTGAACTTTTGTGAACATTATGAGTGGGAACGCCAGAGCGCGTGGCCTTACATACATCCAGCGCCAACTCGAGACTAACGAAATAGCGTAGTTGAAAGGCGGGGGGAGAGGGGGGGGGGGAGGGGGGCTACGAGGTTGCGCAATTTGAATTGGGCGCACCCTCTCAAACCTCCCCCTCCCCCCAAAAAAAAAAAAAATCTAGTCTTCTCAGCGTCGAGTAGGCGTAGCATGTATCCAAGACCACACCCAGTACCGCGTTCCCGCTCGTACTGTTCGCGATATCAGTGGGTTTTTGTATTAGTGGGTTTTAGTACTGCGTATAGACCTTTTCCGCTTACTCTCGCCCCAGACCACCAACTAGGCATATCTGGTATGGGCGACGAAAAAATATCAAAACGTTTCAACCTGCAAATAGTAAAAAAATAAAGGGGAGGCAAATCGAAAATATGTGACGGTGACGTTTATGTCCTAAATGCCTTCTATTGGCGTGGCGACGGCAAAACAATGTTTTCGCCCATACTGGAAGTGACGACAATTCAAGATGGCGGCGCCCTTGCGGAAAAGGTCTATAGGACCGAACATTGGCACGGTACCTTTGCGTCAGCGTTGAGTGTTTCGCACTGCGCGTGCATGGAGCCACGAACTGCGTCTTCGATTGGCGAGTGGCGATGACGCGTATGCGCATTGCGCAGCATGGAGCACCCAACGGCATAGCGCAAGCGCACAGAGCTTGCGTCGGCTCATGTAGGCAGTACTAAAACTCTCTAGTACCGTTCCCCTTTTAATCCGTCATCACTAATTCTCTGGTACATGCGTTGACCTTGAACTGGTTTGGAGCACGCGTATCAATGTTCGCAACGTCGCCTCGGGATGGCGCCACAGCCCCACCGACTGTGGAAACTGGTCAGGAAACACCTTCTAGAAGCGCCGGCAGAGGGCGGCAGGGTGCATATTTCGAGAGGCTTGGCGATAGAAGGACGCATAGAAACCGAGGCCGCACTGGATTGGCTGGTTATTGAAAGCGACGCCATGACCTAGCACATCGCAACCGGATATCACCGGCGACGTTCCCTTCGCCAATTTCGGCGCCGCGCAGTGGGCCGGTGTATCGCTGGGCCCGTGTTAACCTACGCGCCCCTACCGTTCACGCCGCTTGGCGGCGACAGTCTGCGGATGGCTCATTCCATAATATGATTCTACCTTGGACCACCCGCACACGCCGCATGTTACGAAAGGCCGCAGGAGACGACCTTACCTAACTAATCCGACCGGCGCCGGTGGACGTCTTGAGTACCGTTGCCACGTGGCTCCGGTCAGCTGTGCCTGGAGGCGAAACGAGACGCGACTTGGGAGCGCCAACGCACCTTGGGGAAAGGGGATCATCGAGTCGAGCGACGCGTCCTTACTTCCGGCCCCTCCCCTAACTACGACTGGCTTGTCTCGATGCACGGCGCCATCGACAGTCTCGGGACGCCCTGGACAAAGAAGGGTCCTTTGCGCCCTAATCCCAGCGTAAAGCGCTGATGGGATTATTTTCTTAGCGCGCGAAAACCAAGACTCTGCACCTGGGGGTAATTATCTCTTTGCCCCATCCGGACTTCGATGGCGTCGGTGACCGACCAAGGACGTCTCGTCCTCGGTGTGCGTGACGTGTGTGGCTGTGTGCGAGGGAGAAGAAAGGTACGTGCCTGAACGGTCGTTTTGGTCAAGCCAGGGACGATAGGGGTTCCCTACTAGGGATATTGTCACGGGTGGTGACCAAAAGAAAACAGAAAATGAACAAGAAGAAATAAACGTTTAATGTGGCGAACTTGTGCCAAAAACAAAAGGGTACAAAAGAAAACAGCAGAGCGTCGCGGGCGTCGATATCGGCGAAACCGCAGGATCGAGCGCAGAGGCGAGACTGACTCGACAAGGTCGCGGGCGGCCTCTTATCTAGAGTGCGCCGCTATCTCGAAGATTCCGCGAAAGCGGTTCGAGCGTCGAGTGATCGGGGCGAGAATGAACACGCACTTTCTAGAAAACAAAAGCAGGGATAAATGATAGAAGTTACGTGCGGTACATGAATAAACGGGAACATTCTGGAGGACCATGACCGAGCGTTGCTTTCTCAGCCTTGCGCGCGGCATTACCCCCTTTAAAAGTGCATCGCCCCGATGCAGTGTAAGACAAATCAAAATAAAAAAGAACGATAAACTAAAGAGTCTTTTGGAGCACAAAAGGTCCACAGTCCTATCGAGCGTAGTACGGCTTCAGGCGCACGACGTGGACGACCTCAGGTCGTGGTGGGCGGCGTGACGATGTTCGTGTTCCGTCGGGCATCACCTCGTAGTTCAGCTCGCCGAGGCGACGAAGTACCTTGTATGGTCCAAAGTACCGTTTCAGCAGTTTCTCACTGAGGCCGCGGCGACGGATGGGCGTCCATACCCACACCCTATCTCCGGGCTGGAAGTGGACGTCCCTGCGACGAAGGTTGTAGCGGCCGGCGTCGACGCGTTGCTGGTCTTGAATCAGGAGTCGGGCGAGCTGGCGAACTTCTTCGGCGCGTTGAGCAACCGCCTGGGCGTCGTCGCTCTCGTTGTCAGATGGCTCATGGGGCAGCATGGCGTCCAGCATGGTCGTTACCTTCCGACCATGTACCAGCTGGAAAGGGGTAAATCCAGTGGTCTCTTGAACCGCCGTATTGTAGGCGAACGTGACGTAGGGCAGCACCTCGTCCCACGTCTTGTGCTCTACGTCGACGTACATAGAGATCATATCGGCGATTGTCTTGTTGAGTCGCTCCGTCAGGCCGTTGGTCTGCGGGTGGTACGCAGTTGTACGACGATGGCTGGTGTGACTGAGTCGGAAGATTTCTTGGGTCAGTTGTGCCATGAACGATGATCCGCGATCTGTAATCAGAACTTCTGGAGCGCCGTGCCGGAGGACGATGGACTCAATGAAAAACTTGGCAGCTTCCACAGCAGTCCCCGAAGGAAGAGCTTTCGTTTCGGCGTACCGCGTGAGATAATCTGTGGCGACGATGATCCAGCGGTTCCCCGACGTCGAAGGCGGAAAAGGACCAAGTAGATCCATTCCGATCTGCTGGAAGGGTGCAGTTGGAGGAGAAATAGGCTGCAGGAGTCCGGCCGGCCTCGTCGGAGGTTTCTTGCGTCGCTGGCACTCGTGGCATGATCGTGTGTACAGGTGGACGGTCTTGGGGAGCTTGGGCCAGTAATACTTTTCACGAATACGGGCCAGTGTCCGGCTGTATCCAAGGTGTCCGGACGTCGGGTCGTCGTGACATGCTTGAAAGATCTCCCCTCGAAGGTCGGTCGGGATTACCAGCAGCCACGGCGAGTTGTTGTTCCCGAAGTTCTCTTTGTAGAGTACACCTTGTCGGATGGCGAAGGTCAGCAGTACTCGTGAGAAGACACGTCGCACGGTACTCCTGCCCCCTTCCAGGTGCTCGATTAATGCGCGCAGCTCAGGATCGTCCCGTTGACGTCGTGCCATATCGTCGGTGTTCACTGCTCCTAGGAAGCACTCGTCGTCATTGTCGTCGCTGCAGCCGGAAGGGGTTTCGACGGGGGCTCTGGACAGGCAGTCGGCGTCGCTGTGCTTGCGGCCTGACTTATAGACCACTGTCATGTTGAACTCTTGTAGTCGAAGACTCCATCGAGCGAGGCGTCCTGACGGGTCCTTCAGGTTCGCTAGCCAGCAGAGCGAGTGGTGGTCCGTGACTACACGAAACGGGCTCCCGTACAAGTACGGACGAAACTTCGTTATTGCCCAGACGACCGCAAGGCATTCTTTCTCAGTCGTGGAGTAATTTTTCTCCGCCTTGGACAATGTCCGACTTGCGTAGGCGATGACTCGCTCGATGCCTTCTTGCACTTGGACTAGTACTGCGCCCAGTCCCGCGTTATTTGCGTCCGTGTGAATTTCTGTTTCCGCATCCTGGTCGAAATGTCCAAGCACAGGAGGAGTCTGGAGTCGTTGTTTCAGTTCGTCGAATGCCTGCTGTTGCTCCTCGGCCCATTCGAACTTCTCGGCGTCCTTCGTGAGATTCGTAAGTGGTGCGGAAATCCTTGCGAAATCCCGAACGAAGCGTCGATAATAGGCACAAAGTCCAAGGAATCTTCGCACGGCCTTCTTGTCTGTCGGCGCTGGAAATGCCGCGACGGCGCGAGTCTTCTCGGGGTCTGGGCGGACGCCTTCGTTACTAACCACGTGGCCAAGGAACTTCAGTTCGTCATAGGCGAACCGGCACTTTGACGGCTTGAGTGTGAGTCCGGCGGTCTGAATGGCTTGAAGAACAGCTCGGAGTCGTCTCAAGTGCTCGTCGAAGTCAGCTGAAAATACTACGACGTCGTCAAGGTAGACGAGACAGCTCTGCCACTTCAGCCCTGCCAGCACGGTGTCCATGACCCGCTGGAAAGTTGCTGGCGCCGTGCATAGTCCGAAGGGCATCACCTTGAACTCGTACAGTCCATCCGGCGTGACGAAGGCTGTCTTCTCTCGGTCCCGTTCGTCGACCTCGATTTGCCAGTAGCCGCTCTTCAGATCCATCGATGAAAAGTATCGAGAGTGGCGCAGCCGGTCTAGAGTGTCGTCGATGCGGGGGAGTGGGTAGACGTCTTTCTTCGTAACCGTGTTGAGCTGCCGGTAGTCCACGCAGAACCGAAGAGTTCCGTCCTTCTTCTTAACCAGCACGACTGGAGAGGCCCATGGACTGCTTGAAGGTTGGATTATGTCGTCATTCAGCATCTCTTGAACTTGCTGATGGATCACCTCCCTTTCCTTAGCGGAGACTCTGTACGGCGATCGATGCACAGGGCGCGCGTCGTTATCGGTAACGATGCGGTGCTTGGCAACCGCGGTCTGGCGCATCTTCGACGACGTCGCAAAGCAGTCGCGGTATTCGGCGAGGAGGTTAGCCAGCTGACGCCGTTTAGGGTCCGGAAGCTTAGGGTCAATGTCGAGCTGCGCTGGCGACGTACTGTCTTGCTGGGCGGCGAGGATTCGTCAGTAATCGCGGTGATTTCGGCGGGGTTTCAGAGTTTCTCGATGTGGCCCACGGCTGCACCTTTTGTGAGGTGTTGCGTTTCGTTTCGGAAGTTCGTCACGAGGGCCACAGTCCGCCCGTCCTGAAGTTCAGCTACTCCCCTTGCGACGCCTATGCCTCTTCCCAGGAGCAATTGGAGGCTTCCCTTGAGAAGAACTTCGCCACAGGAAGCTTCATCGATCCCGACAAGTACGAAAACACTCGACAGCGGTGGTAGGTTTACGTGGTTTGCGAGGACTCGGACCGTGGGTGACGTCGCTTGGGGTCCCTCCGCTGGTGGAGCAGGTTTTCGTAGCGTCAGCCGGTTTGTTCCGAGGTCGATGACGGCGCCATACTCGCAGAGAAAGTCCATTCCGAGGATGACGTCCCTCGAACAGTCATGCAGAACGACGAACTTGACAGGGCACGTTTCACCGTGGATGTCGACGCGAGCAGTGCATCTCCCGACTGGTGTGATGAGATGTCCTCCGGCGGTTCGTATTTGGGGTCCTTCCCACGGCGTCATGACTTTTCGAAGGCGGCGGGAGAGCCTCCCACTCAAGACTGAGTAGTCTGCTCCGGTGTCCACGAGTGCCGATGCGTCGAGACCGTCGATCACAACGTTCAGGTTGTTAGACACCGATGCAGGAGCGTCGTTGTGATGCTTGGGGTCGGGAGAGTGGGAGCGCTCCGTCGTTCTTGGAGGCTCTTTACGTCGGTTGTCTTCGGCAACTGCACCTCCAGGGGTTGCCGCGCCTAGTTTCCCCGGTGAGGAGCGAGGGGTGACAGGCTTTCACGTCGGGGTCGGTGCATCGGCGAACCTGGACGTCGGGGCGATGGCGACCGGAACTCTCGGCGGGACGCAGGCTCGGGGGACTGGGGTCGTCGCAGGTACTCGTCGATCTCCCGAGGGCGTTCACCATGCCGGGGGCGCGGGTCGTTTGGGTGGAATCCGCGCAGCCCGAGTCGTCGGTATGGGCATCGGCGGTACACATGGTCGGCTTCCCCGCAGTGGTAGCAGAGCGGGCGTCGGTCGGCCGTTCGCCACACATCGGTCTTCCGGGGTACACGGGGCTCCTGGCTGGCGTACTGGGGCTGGTCGTCGCGGCGTCGGTCGTGCTGCGGCGCAGGAGACTGGCGTCGGGGCGGCGCGACATAGGCGCGAGGAGGAGGCGGTGGCCGTCGGGCCACTGCGGCGTAGGTCACGGTGGGCTCCTCGGGTGCAGCTACGTTGGCAGGACCCTCCAGTTGAATTGCCCGCTGAACCTCGTCGCGGACAACTTCGGCTATTGACACCGAAGCCGGCTGGTGGGTAGCAGGCAGGAGCTTCTTAATTTCCTCCCGGACGACGTCCCGGATGATCTGGCGAATGCTGGAGATGCTGGAGCCAAGGTCGCAAGCGGACGGCGGAACCGCGCTGACGCCGGGTAGCCTCTGGTAGTGGCTGGCTCGGGATTGCAGTGCACGCTCAATGTTCGTCGCCTCGGTTACGAATTCTTGAATCGTCGTCGGTGGGTTGCGTTCGAGGCCACCGAAAATGTCGTCCTTCACGCCGCGCATCAGGATACGCAGCTTCTTTTCCTCGGTGGACTGAGGGTCGGCGCGGCTGCTCAGGCGGAGGACGTCTTCAACGAAGCTGGTTACCGTTTCGTTGGGCCCTTGAGTTCGAACTTGAAGGAGGTCTTCCGCTCGCTGTCGTCGTGTCTGGTTCGTGAATGTCTCCTTCAGGCCAGCGATACAGGTGTCCCAGGACGTAAGCGACGCCTCGTGGTTCTCGAACCACTGCCTCGCGGTACCCTCCAAGGAGAAGTAGAGGTTTTGGAGGCGCTGCTCAGTGGTCCATCCATTATGGCGTGCTACACGTTCGTAGTGCAGGAGCCAGTCCTCTACGTCTTCGTGGGTCTCGCCATGGAAGGTCGTCGGGGTTCGCTGGGCAACAGGCAGGTAGACGACGGCGGCGGCGGTCGGGGACTGCGATTGCCGGTCGTCCATCGTTGGCCTCGTAGGCTGCCTGGTCCTGGGTGGCAGAAGTCCGTATTCCGGGTGTAGACCTTGGGTTCGGCGACTGGTCCGAGTTTCAGGTTCCGCGTCGAGTGGTCTTGTCACAGGGCTTGGAATCGGGCTTGCACTGCGGGCCCCGGGAGGGGAACGCTGTACGGGCATGCGGTACCCCGCACCTCCACCAAAATGTCACGGGTGGTGACCAAAAGAAAACAGAAAATGAACAAGAAGAAATAAACGTTTAATGTGGCGAACTTGTGCCAAAAATAAAAGGGTACAAAAGAAAACAGCAGAGCGTCACGGGCGTCGATATCGGCGAAACCGCAGGATCGAGCGCAGAGGCGAGACTGACTCGACAAGGTCGCGGGCGGCCTCTTATCTGGAGTGCGCCGCTATCTCGAAGATTCGGCGAAAGCGGTTCGAGCGTCGAGTGATCGGGGCGAGAATGAACACGCACTTTCTAGAAAACAAAAGCAGGGATAAATGATAGAAGTTACGTGCGGTACATGAATAAACGGGAACTTTCTGGAGGACCGTGACCGAGCGTTGCTTTCTCAGCCTTGCGCGCGGCAATATGGGGAAAGGTGACATCATAAAAGCAGCAGTCGGCGGCTGCTACTGTGTTCTCGAGCGCTCTCAAGCGCTCTCCCGTCAAATGATGTAATCTGTCCATATGTATATATAGAAAGTTATTTTTACGAAACTCCCTCCTGCTTCCTGGTCCTTCCCGAGTCCGGCTGCCAGATGAGTTCCCGCCCTGGCTCGGCTCCCTGTCGTACCCAAAGTGCCCGGACAAGCGCTCGGTCCCAACACGCATCACGGTGCCCCGCTGGCGGGGCAAGTATGCCCTGGTCGTCCTATCCCCTAGTTCACGTCGGTTGCTAAGTGTTACGTCAGGCCGTCGCAATCTATAACTGCCAGTCCCGTGCGGCCACCGTCCTTAGAAGCTAAGTGACCTGATCTGCTCGCACTGAGGAGAAGAGAGGTTTTGGAAATTTTCACCCTACGGAAAAGTGCTCATTGGCTGCATTTATATACCATGATTTATTATACCGGGTGGTTGTGAGAAATCCGAACCCTAATTTTCGCACTGCAAAAATAAACTATAGTCAGTTACAGGTTAAGAAGGTAGCGGCAAATGCCCCTCAAAGGGAATCAGATATCCCTCCGCCACCTCCGCATCCAATAGCGTCCCACCGTTTCCGAGACGTCGCGGCCAGCGCGCGAGGAGGGTCTTGCCTTTCTGTACATAATTGCTTTATCTTTCCACTTTGACTTAGCATTGTGGAAGCCACGAGAGGGAGATTAAAGTTCTCCCCCACCGACGGAAACAAATGCGACCTTCGGGGATTAGCTTCCCCCCCGATGGATACAAAGGCTGCCTTTCAGGGGCTCGGTTCCCTCTCCGCCGAATACAAAGGTCGCTTTCTTAAAAAGTGGGATCGGAGACAAGTGGGAATCCATTGAAGCGGAACAAGGAGCGTTTCCAGTGAACTCTTCTTTCGACTGCGGAGAGATTTGAAACGAGCGCATCACACTTGTGGGAGGAGCTTCTCCTACCCTCTTGACTTGCAACCGACTATAGACATTGCGTGGACCTCCAAATCCGTCAAAACGTAGCCCGAGCCATTCGAGCAAGATGACAAAGTTTCAGCACAACCGTTACCTTATTCAAAAGTTATAAGCCCTTTCCTGAAAATTTAAATGAAAAAATGGCTGCCGACGGAGCTTTCGAAGACATGGAGCGCTGTGGCACCAGAAACCGAAAACGGGCGAAAAGGAGAAACCATTTTCTATTGAAAATTTCGATAAATCACTTTTAACTTTTGAAAAAATAACAGTTGCTGCAGAAACTTTGGCATCTTTCTCGAACGGCAGGGGCTACGTTCCGACGGAGTTTGGGCTATACGCGGTGTTTAGTTTCTATTTCCGGTTCGAAAAGCTGGGTTCGGATTTCTCACAAACACCCTTTATGTATATATATTTATATAGATTTGTTGAAAACTAAAATAAATTCGTTATCTCTTTTTTTACACTATTAAATTTTCCTCGCTCTATAAATACAGTTTAAAAGCACCGCGCAAAGGGGTGTCCACCAAACAAGGTACTTGAGAAATTGTGAGGGGACAGAACTCCGTCACTTGTCATCCGGTGGTGCGCTTTTGTCCGTCTTCTTTTGCTGGGTGGAATGATTTCCTCCGTCAAAATTCCCTTTTGTTCTTCACGGGGGCCTTGAGCATGCTCATCACGTGGGTGCGGGCAGCCAGTCATACGCTCTGTTGGCTGTCGGTCAATCGCTTAAAGGCCGACATACGAAACCATTTTCCGCAGGGTAGGAAAGTGCTCCCCAACGACCTTCGTTCCCTCCCCTCTCGCACTCCTTCCTCCTCCTCCCCTGAAAAGGGCGGGTCCGGAAGCTAGTCTCCGCGGAAAGGAGAAGGGGTTTCCTCCTTTCTGGGTGGCAAGGAGAAAACGTCTTCACCCGCGGAAAATGGTTTTGTAGGTTGGCCTTTAAGGCCGACGTATACACTTCGGGCTTTCCAGTTTTACCTACGTCCTCCTTTCCTATATCCTCTCCACTGCTTCCTTGCCCCAACTTGGCTCCCGTCTCATCTTAGAACAAGGGAACGCTAAAAGGGTTATCTTCCCTGCAAAAAACAGAGGTTGTACGTCGAATTTAATGGCTTCCGCTCCTGTTCAAATTCTGAAAACGGGAAAGGGAACGATACGAGGGAGCGGCAGAGCAGATGAACGGGCACCAGGAACACCGTTGGCAGGGGGCGTATGACGTCCAGTCTGTCGAGGACCGAGGTAACTGTAAAGCGGAGGAGGCCAGGAGGAAAGTCGTGATGTTTGCCTGGTGTGCAAACAGAAAACGCACTGCCGGACTTGAACTTCCACCTCATAGGACGGAGTTGTGTCGCCATCGCCATTTCTAAAGTCTCCTGTTTGGACTGCCCTTAAGCGCGAAACACATGTACGACGAAACCGTCCGATCGGACGTCCGACCGCGCAATACGACGGTCGGAGGCGAGGGTTTTCAACGCTCTCCGATGCTACGAAAACCCTCTCCCGCCAAGGTCATTCCGGCAGTTCGCACGTCGGAACGGAAGGTTTTCGTCGTACATGTGTTTCGCGCTTTAAAGCGGCAGCACGTTTTGACCTCATGTTTGCGCGACAAATGTCGTAGATACTTTGAACGTGTAATTGTTCTTAGGGCTGTACCTCTTATTTTTCTTATTGTTGCCCCTTATCATTGCACATAGCTACCGGATTTTATTTTTCGTATCTTGATAGGACACTACACTTGCTCATAACAAGTGTGTAATGAAAGTTACTCACGTGCTTCAACGTTGGCGCAGCACACTTTTTGAATTTAGAAAATGTATTTAGTTACAGTACATGCAGTAATTAGCTACTACTATGAAGTCCCCCTGCTTTATTACACCAGCCACCAGGAGGCTACGTGACTGGCCATTGGCATGACCGCGTCGAGAACTAATACCTGCAGTGTATTGTACAATCCGCAAATAAAACAAAAAAACAACGTTTTTTTAAGACATTTTTTGTATTGAAATTTTTTAGGGCCTGCATGTTTTTTTATTGAGATCTCGTTATCTTAAATGACGGAACTTCCTCTATGAGCGAAAGCATCGTTTTGCTCACCATGATACTGGAATAAAGCTCAAGTTTTAGACGTCAACTTCACCCGTCTAGCGTATGTGTTTTGCTTCCCTTATATTTGCTTATTTTTCGCAGGTTCAAACATATTATTAGTTTTCCGTCCCACATATACCTTATACGTCAACCACCTAGTTGAAGGGGTGAGTAAAAAATATAAAATGGGCCATTCTCAGTCTTTTCTGATTTAGCTTAAAAATATCGATTATGTGCGCGACTCTGAACTCACCTCAGATAGCAGCAGGTGAAACTAAAGTGACAGAACACGGGTGCCCTCCCAAGCAGCACGGCGACAGTTGACGAGTGTCGTGCCAGTGCCAAGCGACCATCGTCCCAAATATCGGCCAAATGTCCACATTTGCACCACGGCCCGATATTGGACTAATACTGTCGCACCGTCGTATGACCACCGGCCTAGAATCGGTACGATATCGTGCGAGTATTGTAGGGGTCAGATTGTTGCCCGGTTGTCTGCCGGATGTTGCACATGGGCCGGCTCTGTATCGGCGGGACGTTGTATAGCGCCCGCTCTGTACCGGCCAAACGTCGGCTTGCACGATTATTGCCGATGGAGCGCACCTCGCCCGTACAGAATTAATTATATTTATTCAGACTTATATCACCTAATTAATTGAAACCAGTCCAACCGAACAAAAGAGGTACAATCTTAGAAACAATGTAGTCTTGGTTTCAGGTTGGAATGTGGTTCTTATTAGTTTTGTCTATTTGGATGATATATAATTTAAGTTAAAAATGGACGGGTTGATGTTGCAACATAAATTTTCATCATGGAACCCTGTAGATGTATTACGCTTCACTGCCATTTTAGCGGTTTCAATATGAATGTGTAGTTGAGTAATCACCGCTGCTTCATGCGCGTTAAATACCCTAAGTTAACCGTCGTACTGCTCTCTCTGAGTGGCCCCTACAAACATATAACCCGGAATCGTCAGCTCTCAACTGAACATATATATATATATATATATATATATATATATATATATATATATATATATATATATATATATCGGTGTGGGAGTCGTCAATAGTTAATTTTTTTACTTAGTAGCCAAATCGGTGGAGGAAAAGTGGGAGTGGACAACAAAAATCTCCATTCTTAAAAGGTTAAAACAGTGCAAAAAGCGACGGACAAGGCAAAGAAGGACACGGAAAGAGTGCTGACCGTGTCCTTGTTTACCTTGTGCGTCGTTTTTTGCGCTGTTTTAACCTTTTAAGAATGTCATACCAACTCGCCCAGGCTTCAACTTCAGCAAAAATCTCCAATTTCGGAGTTCGGTGTTGCTCGTTTCCCCCCTCTCCCTGGGTATTTAATAACTCTCCGTCTTAAACTAGGTCACCTTGATTGTCGCTTTAGTTTCATTTTTTCTCAAATTGAAGCAGCATTAAAACAACAAAACACACAAAGAGTTCCAACGCTGCGTTGTGCGAAAGACAAACTATTTGCAGTATATTCTGAAGAAGAGAGGCCTCCTCTCAAAACATCAAATAAACTTTGCTTAGTTTTTGTTCATTCCATGGATCTTGTGTATTTCAATGATCATTGGCCCACAAGCTTCAATCATACACACACACACACACACACACACACACACACACACACACATATATATATATATATATATATATATATATATATATATATATATAAATATATATATATATATATATATACCGGGTGTTTTTGCGAAGACTTTCAAAAATCCTAAAAATTGGGGCGATTGAAAAAAGAAGAAACTCTCTTCGGGAACAAACTACCGGCCACGGCGGACGTCAGGAATTGCCAAAAACATACGAATTAGCCAGATAATTAATTAAAACTTGTTAATTACCTTTTTAATTACTGGAAATAGACATATGGTTCCAATTAGAAAGTTGCTGAGTGTTATCGAAAACCACTAAATCAGTCATTTTCAGAAAGACTTTAAGCGCTTGAGAAGAGTAGTAGCGCACTAAAATTACCACTCGTGGAGCAGGTACAAGGCTGGGGCTAGGTAAGAGGCGGAAAAATCGCGCGAAGGCATTACCACAACCGCTAACCTTGTACCTGCTCCACGAGTGGTAACTTTAGTGCGCTACTACTCGTCTCACGCGCTCAAAGTCTTTCTGAAAATGACTGATTTAGTGGTTTTTGATAACGCTCAGCAACTTTCTAAATGGAGCCATATGTCTATTTCCCCTAATTAAAAAGTTAATTAACAAGTTTTAATTATTATCTGGCTAATTAGTAGGTTTTTGGCAATCCCTGACGTCCGCCGTGGCTGTTAGTTTGTTCCCGAAGAGAGTTTCTTCTTTTTTCAATGGGCTAATTCTTAGGATTTTTGAAAGTCTTCGCAAAAACACCCGGTATATACATACATACACAGAGAGAGAGAGAGAGAGAGAGAGAGAGGTGAACTACACGATGCGACATGAGCCCCCACACGTCGCCCCCACACATCAGATATACTTACAGAGCCCCTGCGCAAAGGTGTGTATCGCGAACATTTCGGTTTTTTAGCTTTGCTCTTTCTCAATTAGTATTATAAACCGGACTAAGACAACAAAACAGCTACTGTCTTTTTGTCCATCCCATGGGTATATTTAATATTTTGTATGTATTCTAATAAGGCACGAATTAATTGATCAATTGACTATAATAGCTTCTTCACAGGAGGGACACATTCAACGGGAGCATCCCGACAATTCGCAATATCAAGCCAAAAACCAAGGAAAGAACTGCGTAATTGCATGCATTGTCACATTTCACGTTCATTTGCCTTGCCCAGATGTCATACGAATTCCGAGCAGCACAACCATCTTCTGGTTGGCGTTATTTTTATAAAAAAAGCTGCGGTAAGAACTGCCTAGACCTACGACCGGACGAGAAGTTCCCAACGGGCAGCAATACTTCCATAAACGCTGACATCGAGGGATAAAAGGAAACATCGGTAACGAGTATCGGCCAAGAACCAGCCTAGAGAACCGTCCTCCAAACTGCGACTTTGTTTCTGCCAGCCCAGGCTCTAGGCTATGTCCTCCATAAGCTACCTTACCAAAATACAAAAATCCTTTTTCCACTTGTTCGCAAGAAACGCACCACCATCTTGCAGAAACAAAAGCAGCGGCAACGATTGTATTGAGGAGGCCTGGATAGCATCTGGCACCGAGATGACCAACACGCCGTCTTAGAAGCGACGTGGCGCGTTATTTATGGGCGCGTACCAAGATTCCCACTGAACATAACGTACCCTTGATACGTATATTTCGTTCGAGAACCGACGTTCTGCAGGAGCCGCGAAAAGATTTCCCCGATTTCCGGCGTGTGGAACCGCAACGGGGCGAGTTTTTGCGGTCCCTGGGAACGAAAATGGTTTCTGGCGTCCGGGGCCTGGGGTCGAGAGATGCGTGTTCGGTTCCTGGGTTTGGGTCCAATACTCCGGGCGCTGTACTTACGATGCGGCTGCCGAAAATAGATGGGGACAAGAATAAAATATGGGGCCACCCTAATCGATCAAGATGGGCTGACTCAGAGCACAAAGAAAAATCCCGCGGAATCGTCGAGCGCGAAGAAGGTTTATGGCCTCCTGTAATGTTGCTTGCTGCTGCATCGTTGAATCTGCCGGAGCGCGTACAGCTTATGCCTGTGGTCTGCTCGCTTCCATTTACGAGGTAACGCAGACTGGGCTGGCGGTTCCTTGGACGCCAAAAGAGAATGAAGTTATCGAGTTATATTTTTTTTACTATTATTTATTATAATTTACCCACCTTCGGGTAGAAATCGCCATTCGGGAAAGGGTGTACGACGATTCCTGAAGATTTATTTTGAATAAAAAATATGCGTTTCGAGATTCCACTCACAGATTTCGTTTGTTTAGCGCCTTTTAAGATTTTTTTTCTGTAAATCTTTATGTTCTTCGTGGTATATTTTTTGCGTTATAACCAGCGTCTGCGCAGGAATGTGTACAACAGCTTCATAGTGTTGCTTTTTTTCAGCTGTGGACCAAGGAACGGTTATTGCGGTACAAACAACATGAATTCCCCGAGGCACCGAAAACAAAAGTGTAAAGTGTTTAGGAGGCGCCAAACAACTAGAACACCCTTGTCCCGCTGCGAGGGATGTAATACGACAGCTTTTGGGTAATTGTATCAGCAACTTCTCGGGTGTCTTGTTTGTAGGCATCAGCGCAACAAGAACCTTGGGTATCTTAGGTTGTCGAATAACGCGACCTCATTCGTGGAGCATCTGCGCGGCGGAACGTTCGTGGTACTGCCCGTGGCTTGCTTGCCTAGCCTTCCTGACCCGCTGTCAATAAAATGACAAGACGGAAAAAAATAATTTACTGATTCCTATCTCTCTTGAGGGACATGGAACACCGAGAGGGAACTATAGCACACATGAATGCCAAAGACATATATTTCAGGCGGATAATACAGAGATAAAAGAATAAAAGACGTACCTTCCCCGCCTCCTCTAATCTCCTTCACCTCTCCTCCTTCCACTTCTTTGTTCCTCTTTCTCATCTGTCCTGCTCCTCCTCTCCTCTTCTTCCTCCTCCGCACAGTCCCCTCCTCATCCTACGTACCCTCCAATGCTCCTCCCACCGTACCCTCCCCTCTTCCCACATTTTCTTCGCTAAACTTAGCTAAAAGATAAACGCCACGTGACCTCAACACCAATTCAGTTTCCCCGCTATATTTCGCGGGGAAAATGATGTCACGTAACTTGGTGTCACGTCAACCATGAACAAATTCAGCTTCTCCGTTAGATTTAAGGGTGCAATTGACGTTACGTAACCTCAAGACCCATTTAATAGGGAGTTGTAGTAGATCGTTTTTCTGCTCCGCTACGTTATACCCGAAGGAAACGCCGCAGCTGCGCAGGCGCGCCACCAGCCTTCTCTGCATAGTTCAAGGTCTCGTGGCGGATTACGGAGCGCTATCCGGGTGCTTAGCGGGCTGCGGGAACGGTCTGCTACAATTCCCTAGTATCTCGCTAAGTTTAGCGGGAAAACTCAATTGTTGTTGAGGTTATGTAACATCAGTTTTACCGCTAAATGTAGCCGGAAACTGAATGCGCAGTGTCGCGTTATTGGACGCCACAGACTAACACACCAATTTAGTTTCTTCGCTAAATTTACCGGAGAATTGAATTGGTGCATAGGTGTGAAGCGCCCCATGATGCAACGCGAGCGGTTACGCGGCAATGGGCGCGTAAGAGCTCCACTCTAAAACTTGGCAGCGACCTTATCTTCAAGGTCCTAAAATACATGGAATGCATTACAGGGAATTAATTGGCGGGGAATTGGCGTGTCCCGTGACGCATGTTTTCCCGCTAAATTTAGCGGGGAAACTGAATGATTGTATAGGTCACGTGACGTTAGGTGACGTAACGTCGGGTTCCGTGACGTCGATTTCCCTCGCTCAATATTTCGGGAAATTGAATTGGTGTCTATATCACAAGACGTGGATTTTCCCGCTAAATTTTACGGGTAAACTGAGTTGACGTCTAGGTCACGCGAGGTCCCCGATGTGTATAGGCCACGTGACGGTAGGTGACATCACGTGACGCCATTTTACCGCCAAATACAGCGGGGAAACTGAACCGGCATACAGATCACGCGACGTAAATTTTTCCGCTAAATTTAGCTGGCAAACTGAGTTGGTTTGTATGGCCCGTGACGTTAATTCACGTAAAACAAACTTCGTCGCTAAATTTGGCTGAGAAACTGAACTCGTTATAGGTATTGTGATATCATTTCCCCCTAAGTTTAGCAAAAACTCCAGGGACGGATGGACACAACTTTGGGATTGGGGTTAGCGTTACAAAGAATTTGATGCTTTAAAAAAGAAAGACTGTCCATGCAGCGTTCTAGAATACGTCTTCGGCGCATCGGAGCGCGAGGAAGGGCACGCCAATCAAGGGCAGCAGAGCGAATGCCCAATGACGTGGCAGCCTGAAGGCCCATGCGCACATTCGCGTTTGAACGTGTTTGAGCGCGTTGCGGCGTCGTTGCGGCCTCAAAGTGGTCGCCTGCGGTGCGATGCGCGCCGTCGCGCATCGCCTCGAAACACGCCGCAAGGGAGTAGGGACGAGCGGCTCAACTTTGGGTGCGGCAGTGGCGGCAGCGCCTTGCGTTGGACGAATCAGAGGCCGACAAACGAGAGGAGGGTTACGTGCTTTGGCGTACAAGCTTGGCGCAAGCGCTCTTTGCAACGCCCACTCATCCGCTTTCCGCTACGGAACGCACCGTGCTCAAACGCAAATGTGTGTATAGGCCTTGACGCGGACCGTCATTGGTGGAGGTCGAGGGGAAACAGAAGCACTTGAACGTATTTCGAGGGTAAAGAGGCCCATCAGGTGCATAAGGAGCAGAGGAACTTGCATGCCGTATTGTCAACTTGACAAATGAGCTTTGTTGCGTAATGAACGCCAAAGACTTATGGTAAGAAACAGACTCGGTATTTATTTACACGGCGAAGTTAATCTATGGGTGTCGGTCATCGCAGTCGTTCCGTTCTTCTTTTTCTTCGATCCCCATAGCGCCAAAGCGTTTCTCCGACTTCGTCGCTTTCGTTAACCGCATATTTACACGAGCACTGTGCGGCCATTTGCAGTGAGCAGGAGCCAAAATTACAATTCAACACAAGCTTAATTTAAAATGTCGGAATTAACGTGGCTTCATTTAGAAACGCATGCTTATTCTGCCCACTCAGTGCCTGATTTTTCAAATTCGCCCAGCCCCTCCTTCAAAACAAAATTATTATTTAAAAGATAGTCAAATCATTCAAAAGAGGCTTATCTCGGGAAGCTAAGAAGCGCCGACCGCGACACTTTTAGAAAGAAACAAGCCAGGACCGGTTGTTTATGATTGTTTCACGTATGAAATGCTGGCATAAAAATTTATAATATACATTACCACACTTTTACTTTTATCCACCTAGTAAACCTTTTCCTGCACCGAAATACGCGGTGTTCGACATTATCATGTAAAATATAAAAAAAAGCCAATGTCGTGTTTGCGATAACCACCAAGCCCAGTGCATGTACGTGTAGGAAAAATAAAATTGCAGAACTACTTTGTCAAACCTTCCACAATTTACATGCGTAGGACATGTTTTCAGATCACGGTACTGTTCGATTCCACTAAAATGTACCAACCCCCCCCCCCCCCCCCGTCACCCATGTGTTTAGGTTCATCCCACACCCTAAGCTGCGGCGGTTACGCTACATTATTCCCTCGTTCGGAACGCTTTTTAGCATCGGTTCTTTTTTACGTGTTCTTCACGTTAACAAGACATGGCAGCATGACCTTGGGTAGCAATGGCTTGATGCTGAAAAAAGTGTTTAAGTCAAACATCTATACTCCGTCTCACTAAAACCGTGCACTGACCTGTTCAAGAGGAGAAAAAGGAGGAATGGTGGAATCCCAGCCCATCTCTGCCGTTCCTCCTTTCCCCTCCTCTTGAACGGCTTGGAATACGCTCTCTCCCCTGTTGCTTTGGTTGCACTGCACACTTTTAGTGAGACGGGGTATAGTTCATGCTGCCACAATGTTGTTTCATGGTTGTTGCCCGCTGAGCAGTTCAAACGGGTAACGGCCTCGTGAGGCAGAGCAAATCTGGATTTCGCCTTGGTAACCTTGTGTATAATTAAACACACACGAAAACACAGAATTACACAATTCACAAATCTTGAAAAACGTTCTTTCTGCACGAGTATGGTAAATCATTAATTGTTTTCTTCTTGTTGTAGAACTAAAGTTTTACCAAAAACACAAAAATACCTAGTTGGAGTATTTTGACTTGTTACAGAAGAAATAAAACAGAATGGACGGACAAGGACGGACATCGAAAGCGATGGCCGTCCTTGTCTGTCCTTTCTGTTTATTTTTTCTGTAACAACCCATCAAAACCAACGCGCTCACGATCAACTATGTAGTATTTTGTTTGTTACTGTTTTGCGATTAAAAAGCTGAGTGTTCTTGTTAATATTAAATATATATGCACGTATGCTTTTGTCCCTTAAGTTATTGACCCGCTGTTCTTAACGTTATTTGGGCTTCCATTTGCTTTTGTCCTTGTTGCAACGAATAAAACGTGGTAGCTTCACTCGATGCCAAATCTGGCTCCAACCCACATTCGCGAACCACAAAGAACCGAGTCCATGATTACAGGGCATTCATATTGACTTCATAGCAGAACGCCCAGACGAGCACGATGTGACAGCAGGCAAGTTCCAAGGTTAAGACTCGCAACAAACGGGAAGTGAATGTCAGCGCCATTTGTATTCCCGCTACTTGCGTCCAGTCCTTGATTTGTCTCTATCTCTCGACATCTGAGTCCTTGCTCCGAGAGCTTCGGATATTTTCTCACTGGCCACGTCTTTGCGTCAAGAGGCTGGCTGTATCAGTCCATGTGTATTCCACAGTTCACAAAACACAGCAGCGATAAGGGTGATACAAACAAGAAAACAAAAAAGAAAAAAAAAACGCTTCTTGCAAACGGGCTGCATGCACCTGACAAGCAATCTTTTACCACGGAATGTGTTTATTTGCTGCAGTTTATGCAAAAAGCGTTTAGCTAGAATGCAGAAAAAAGCCACTACGCGCGGGTCGAATCGTCACAAGGCATGCATAGCTACGACTGTGAAGTACAAATGAATGAGAGTTCGAGGTATATAAAAGAATACTTAAACATAGTTACTCATAGTCACGATTGGCGAGTTTTACCGTGGACCTTGAGATCCGCAACCCGATGCCTTTACTCTGAGTCAATAGGAGGAGGCAAGGTGGAACACAAGTGGCTATCACTGAAAGGTAACTGCGGTAGTAGGGTAGTGTCGGAGCACGCAGCTGGCTTTCGAATCACAAAGAAAGCTTTGGTTCTCACGCGATCTCAACACCTTCACAGGTCGTGAATAAATTTCAATTCGTTTTGATAGTTTTGGGGAACCCAGGAAATACGTCGTGCGTGCAACGTATCCGAAACCGCACAAGACATTCCCGAGACAATCGTAATGCTTGCATAACGCACATGTGATACAATTCGTGCTCCTCGAGTTTATTATAATGATCGACACAAGTATCATTTGTTTTTTACGAAAGCTAAGCGAATTGGCGTTGAGATAAGCGAAACATTAAAATGGAATAGGTGAGCTAGTTTATACATGTTTAACTTATAAATCGCCTGAAAACGAGGACACCAGGAAGAATAAACAGGACCAAGCGCTATCAGGGTCCTGTCTCCGCTTCATCGTGCCCTCGTTTTTTATGCGCTTTACAAGCTAAACGAAACGTGATTCTAAACAAATGATACCCTCGAGAAACCCAAAACAAATTCTGTATTGTCACCAATATTTTTTAATTGCTTGCCCAGTCGTAAAAGAGCCTGAACGCCGGGCCCAATGGAGCGGGTACGTTGTGATCATGCGACGTACTTCCCCCGGCGACGCTTTGTCCACGCGCTGGAACAATGCACGTCGTTGCCACTTGCAGCAAAGCGAAAGTGCTACCTGGAGGAGTTGGCCGATGGTTCGCCGCATATCCGTTTGATCGAATACCACTTTAATAATTTTGTTTTGCCGACGCAACAAACATATAGCTTTGGTTCACGTTGTTTGTTACATCATTTCTACTTGTCTCAATGATTAGATTCTGTAGTTTCATCGGCTGGTAAAGAGATGCCTTCCTTTTTTTTTTCGCGACCCGTTAAACGTTTTGTTTTTCCGTCGGAAGCAAGTAGCGCGCAAAGGATGAAATAGCGTTGCTATTTGATAGGGTGGACCGCCCACACGGAAGAGGCGGTCGACCCTATTGGGACCGCCCCTTCCGTTGGGGCGGAGCTGCAGTTGTAAATAAGCCATTCATTTGTGCGTCAAATCTAGAACATATTAGTGATCATGAAAGCCTAATTCTAAGTCTCAATATCTGGGGCAATAAATTATTATTTCTGACGTGTATTGGCCACCTTCAGCTGGTTTAGATTATTGAAATCGGCTCTATGATTACCTGTTGAAATACAGCGGTGAATCTATTATTTTTGTCGGCGATTTTAAAATGCCCAATATAGACTCGTTGCAACTGTCCAGCCCATATGACGACGAGCTTATACTTTATATGATGCTCGCATGTGATCTCATTCAAGTCGTTCAGAATTTTACACGTGAACATGGCTCGAGCCGTTTAATTCTAGTGCTTATTTTTAGTAATAGGTAGTGTTCAATCAAAATAGTCACGGGGAGAGGAAGTCTGACCATACAATTCTACTATTTGACTGCTATCATAACCACCATTAGCGAAAAAAAAACGAATACAAATGTTAAGGATTTTTCGAAGTCCAATAACGACAGTGTCTTCGATTATGTCGACTTTTGTTTAAAGGGGGACCAGCAGAAATATTCTTCCGCCTGGCGGAAAGTCCTCCTCGCCCTCTTTTTTTCTTGTATTGTGACACGGTGAGGCGAGGGGAAAGGTCCCCTTTTGCGCCGGCTTCTTCTGAGAGGATAAGCCGAGAAAATCCCCGTTCTGAGCGACGGGCGATGGGTGCGGCAGCAGCGACCTCGTGACTTACAGGTATCTTCAGCTCCTATCGCGTAGTCTGACCCATTTTTGGCTCTCGCCAAGCCTAGCCCCTCGGGGGTAGGTTTTACGGAGCTGCAAGGCTGCGCCCTCGCAGTCACCGAATTTGAGCTGTCGAAGTTCCTTGGTTTAGCCCGTGGCAAAGTAAACGCATACTTCGGAAGCTGCGATGCATCTCCGCACCCAATGAAGGAACGTTTCATAGATATTATCGGTTGATCAAAAAGCTCAACACACATACGTGAGATGTGGTGATTTGAATATGTAAGGATGACTTACATTTACACAAAACATTCCATCTTCAAGAAAAAAACAAAAAAAACACGGGTTATCACGTTCAAACCTACCTCAAATTGGGATCGATGGAAAAGAAAACAATGTACCAGGCGCGGGCATCTTGTAGAAGGTCTCTGTTTTCTAGCAGTGAGCAGAAATAATTGAAGAACTTTAGCAGACTATGTTTTCAGGCCACGCTATATTTAGCGAGAGCTCGCGCTGCGACTTCGATGCATTCTCCGATGCGCACGCCTGAAGTGCCAGCGGGCCTTTGAAAACGATTTACTAAAATGCCCTGTTGTGTGCCTAACTCGCACAACATGATGGCCAGCGAAATGTGTGAAATTCATATTTACAGATTCCCTACAACCACCTGAGGTAAGAGGGCATCAAGGGTAAATTCAATATTGGAAAGTTTTAGTGGGTCTCTTTTAGCCACTTCGTTAACCGTACGGTCCTACCCTACAACGAAATGTAAGCAAGACTCGCTGTTTACATTCTTTATCGAGTACGGCTATGGAGCGGAAAAGACAATATTAAACCCCTTTTTGGCAAGTCTAGCGTGTCGTGTTATGGTTCAACGTTGCTTGTATTGGTACCATAGCACGGGCCGCCACTTCGAAGTATTTGTGTTGTCTCAAAGAAACTAAAGCAAAAGCAGACATTTTTTTCTAACGTGACACAGAATTGTATTTAACATTGTGAAAAACTTTTAGGTACCCTACGCCATAGGCGTAGACTACGGGGGGGCATCGGGGCTCGTGACCCCCGGGCCATGATTCTGACCGACATGCAGTTTCGCGCCATGGAACGAGCTTCTAGTAGTGGCATGTAAACAAAATAATGCCCACGTTGCCTTTATTGACAAAATACATGAAAAATGGAATCCCAGCGTGCTTACGTTAGGTTCAATCTCCAGTTCTGGCGAAAAGCTAACGCGCAGCACTCCCCCCATCGCCCCGAGAAACTGGAAAGTCTACGCCACTGCCGTACGCCACGCAGTTAGCATGAACAAACTATCGGCGGTGTTTCCTACTTTTTTTTCCTTGTTAGAAGTGAATGATGTTTAGAAAACTGTTAATGCGAGTATCCAACCTTCGCGGTAGATTCTAGTGCGAGCCAATACATTGCTGGGGAAAATAGCAAAAAGCGCCGATGTCGTGTTTTCGCTAACAGTGTCGCGTAATGTACAGTACGCATACCGCTGCACAATCAACGCTAACGGAGTGAATCTGTAAATTTAGTGGCCCCCCAAAAAGTGGTGTTATTTTTTTTTTTTTATGGTTGAAAAGTTGTTATTTTTATACAAGCAATTCTGTAAAGAGTGCTTCCATTGGGCACCAACTTACGAGGCATCAATTTGTTCTTATACACTAAATTCTGCATGGCCCTTGCGTAAAAATGTCAATATTGCGTTCGTGCTAGCTGTTTCACGCACAGTAAGAAGACCAGTTCATTGCTCGAACATTTAAACAAGGCCTTTCTTACGCCAAATAGACATTTTGCGAGTACGCTTTATTACTGGGGGTTCATACAATAATCTACGTTGTTTATATGGAGGAAAGAAAGTGGTGGTGAGGGGAGGGGGAATTGAATACAAAAGACTACTCTAGGGAACCTCGAAGTTTGTAAATATTTCGCACAACCTGTAATGTTGAGTTAATTAAATCACTTTTGGTTTCTCTGTTTCAGAATTTGATAAAAGTCGTGCTAAAGGCCAAGATGAACGAAAAGTAAGATGCCCCTGTTTATTTGAGCAAGAAGCGTGTATATACGAGATAGAACTGAGAAGGCATACGAGTGTAACCGTAGCAATCTCCGACCAAGCCTGAACCTCACTTTTTCTGAAACCACGGAGATGACTGCTTTTGACGACTTGATAAAGCAAGCCAAAGCCGTTAATAAGTGTGACTCGTTGTCAGCTGTGATAATCAAGGCGCTGCGACGATTTCTTGAAACCTTTTATCTCTTAAAACAAGGCGTGTAATAAATCCATTGCCATATTATGCTTAATTTCTCTGATTTTGTAGCGGTATGCATGCATTACGTGACACTGTTAGCCCGAACGCGACATCGCCGCTTTTTACTATTTCTGCCAGCAACATGTATTGTCTAGAACTGAGCTCTGCCACTTAGGTTGGATAGTTGCATAATAGTTTTCTAAACATCATTCACTTCTAAAAAAACAAAATGAGAAAGACCGGCGATAGTTTGTCCGTGCTAACTGTGTGGCAGTATACCTAAAATCTGTTTGCAATAACAAATTGCAAACGCGTTTCATGTTAAAAAGAATCGGCTACATTTGATTCTTTTTTTAATGCTTTAAAATACTTTAAAAGGGCAGCACGTGCTATAGCACCGATTTAAGCAGTGTTGAACTATAACACGACATGCCTCGATAGCCGCACTCGATAAAGAATGCTCACAGAAAGGTTATAGCCTATATATTGCTGTAGGGTACGGTTATCCAAGAGCTGAAGACGATCCACTAAAATTTTTTAGTATCGACACACACTATTGCTGCCTTCCCACCTCATGTGGTTGTTGGGATGCGTAAATATAAATGTCATCTACATTCGTTGGCCATCATATAGTGTGAGTTACGCACACAATAATATGTGCTCGCTGCTCGAAAACAGACCTTCTACAAGATGCCCGCGCCTGGTACATAGTTTTCTTTTCCATCAATCCCAATTTGAGGCAAGTTCGTTATCAGCCGTTTTTTTTTTTTTTTTTTTGAAGATGGAATGTTTAGTGAAGATGTATGTCATCCTTACATATTCAAGTCACCACATCTCGCGCATGTGTTTTGAGCTCCTTGATCAACCGAGAATATTTATGAAACGTTCCTTCAATGGGTGCGGGGATGCATTGCAGCTCCCAAGTATGCGTTTCTTTGCCACGGGCTAAAACAAAGAACTTCGACAGCTCAAATTCGGTGACTGCGAGGGCGCAGCCTTGCAGCTCTGTAAAACCTACACCCGAGGGGCTAGGCTTGGCGAGAGCCAAAAAAATAGGGCAGATTACACGAGAGGAGCTGAAGATACCTGTAAGTCACGAGGTCGCTGCTGCCGCACCCATCGCCCGTCGCTCAGAAAGGGGATTTTCTCGGCTTATCTTCTCAGAAGAAGCCGGCGCAAAGGGGACCTTTCCTCTCGCCTCCCGGTGCTACAATACAAGAAAGAAAGAGGGCGAGGAGGACTTTACGCCAGGCGGAAGAATATTTCTGCAGGTCCCCCTTTAAGTGATATTGCCGAAGAAGACGTGATATTACTATATGGAAAGTATATAGCTATATGTAATTACTGCTTAGAAAACTACAAACCCAATGGGAATAAATGCACAGGATAAAGGAAACATTGGATTTATAGAGAAATAAGTTACCTCTCCCGTAGGATGGAAAAAAACGTTCCAAGATTGGAACCGTAAATGTCCCGCAAACTGAACTGATTCGACAGGTCAAAGACGTACAATACTGTTTTTTTTCGAACACCCTGTTAAAGCTTAAGAAACGCGACGCTGTAAAGTTCTGAAACTATCTATTTGAAAGGAATAAACTGGTGAGCAAGATAAAGCTTAACGACGTAGTCATCAACGATGGTTAACTGATAGTCGAAAAATTGTACGTATACTTTCAATATGCCTTTTCACACAGAGATATCTACACCCCTGCTACCGCTACCTCAGCACCATTGCATTAAAATTCTATCTCTTTTAACTGAGCGCATAGCGTATTACTAAATTTGATAAATATCTTTGGTATATTAGCGGAGAAAACGAACTGAAACGACCGCGACAGTCGGCTATAGTGCCCGTCGTACCAAACCCTTTTCTTTCGCCCTTATCTAACAGCCGCCGCTCAAGGGCTGGCCGGCGGGTTGTGGGATGCTTCCATTCCACATCTCCCCCTTCTAGGAACTAAACCGCTGCGGTGGTTGTAAGCAGCGGCCACTCCTGTTGTGGGCATGAGGGGTGCCTCGGCATCCTCGTGAAGACGAGTCAGTCGTCGGAATTTTATCGGTGTATGGAGCGAGATGAGTACTGTTTCTACGAACGGTGCCTGCATCGGTATCCGCGATGTAGAATCTCGGCTCATGTGCTGGATGCCATACAGAACCTCTCCTTTTGAGGTATACAATTCAGACACCTGTAGCATCCACGATGTCCGCCATGTCATGAACACAATGGCGGCGCTTGTATGCCCTCTGTTGCTGTTCCCCACTTTGTTTCTCGAAGCTCTTCAGCCGGTCTACGTCGGGGATCACTGGATGCTGCATCTTGCTTGCTGTAGGCAAGTTCGACCGGAGGCGTCTTCCCATGAGGAATTCCGCAAGGCTGTACCCGTTTTTTAAAAGTTTCCTTCGATACGAGAGAAGTGCCTTGCATGAGTCTCCCGTTTTTGACATAGATGTTTTGATGATTTTTATGGCGGCCTCCGCTAACCCACTGCTCTGGAAATAACGAGGGCTGGAAGCGACATGTGCAAATCTGTAGCCGTATAAAATGTAGCAAAACGCGGCTGTCGCTATGAGGGAATACTGAGGACCGTTGTCAGAAACAACGAACTGTGGTATGCTGTGACGAGCGAAAATTGACTTGCAGTGTGTCGCAACTGCTTGCATAGTCAGGCTTTGTAGTCGTGTGATTTCTGAATAGAGAGAAGTAGAAGGGTCACAATTAATTACAAGTGGCCTTCATGGTAAAAGAGATACATTGCGGCCCTCTGCCATGGTCTGTCAGGAAGTTCTGTCGGGAGCAGGGACATTTTCCTGTTGGTTGACTGCTCAATGCAGAGATGACATCTTTTTACTGTCTCTTCCACATCTTTTTGTAGTCCCGGCCAGCATACTGAGCCTCTAGCTCTAGCTTTAGTCTTTACATTGCCGAAGTGACCGTCGAGTAGAAGACGTAAGACTTTGGGTCGGTACTTGAGTGGCACCACTACCCTAGAAGCATAAAGAAGCAGTTCTTCCTCAACAGTGAATTGATGCCGCAACTAGTAGTAGGGTTTCACATCGTTGTCAAGGTATCGCCGGCTGGGCCAGGCTCGCTGTGAATAATTTTTCAGGGATTCGCAGACGGTGCCTGTCTTTTGGTGGCCAATAATCCACTGAAGACATTATATTTCAATCATAATGCAGAGCCGACGTGGCGAATGAAAGCTCAACGTCTCTCTCTAGGTCTAGAGTAAAAGTCTGCTTTATATGTCCCCATCAGAACGTGCCTGCGGCGAGAAGTTCTTTCTCTGACACGTACGTGATGCTGTAAGTGTAACTCATCATACGCATGCCGAACCGTGGCATTCTGGGGGTGGGGTTGTCTATACCCTTGCTTGAGACAAGAGGTACCAGGGGCTTGTGGTCTGTCTCGAGGTTGAAGAACTTGCGCACTAGGTGATCACTAAACTTTTCACAAGCCCAGACGAGCGCTATAACCTTTTTTTCGGTTTGTGAGTACTGTTTTTTGGTGTCGCTCAGCAGCCTTGAAGCATAAGCGATGTTTTTATATTTGCTCCTTTCTTGTTTTTGTCTCAGAACGGCGCCGACCCCTTAAGAAGATGTATCCGCCGTCACAACAGTCTCCTTTCCGGGGTCATAGATTCCAAGGATTGGTTGTGACGATGAAATCGCGTTCCACTTGTAAAACGCATCTTGTTGAGCTGGTCGCCAAACGAACTCTTGCTTTGCACAAAGCATAGAGCTGAGTGGTTGTAGACCGGTTGCTAAGTCTGGAACATATCTAGCGAATTACGTTGCCACTTTGCTGTGACTACGGTCTAATGAAAGGCCAATTCGTACGACATCGGCTAGTCGTCAGCATCCGCAACAAAAAGCACTTCGCGAAACTCCAGCTAGACGCCAATTTACCTCTTTAGAAGGCTCTGGAATCAGCGAGGCAAGTTGAAAACGTCCGTCAACAACTAACCGAGCTGAAGCAAGACATCCAAGATGGCAGTAGCGTGAACAAGCTTGACACAAGAATTTCAACTGGCCACTCATCTTGCTCTAACGCCCGATCACCAGGCACTCCGGGACATAAAGTGTATGCTTCGTCAAAGAGGAACAACCAGGCATGACTATGACTGTCGGCCATAGAGCCCGTCGAAACTCACCCCTTTCTCTCGTTCATATCTACCAGTCGCCACTCATGCGCTAGTCGGTAGGTGGCGGGACGCTTCATGCAACAAAGTCCAGTAAAGGAGTAGATAAGATTCCGATTGCCTTTCTTCTTAGATATGCCGAATATATTTTCCGCTTTTTAGAAAACTAGTGTAGCGTTGCCAACCGAGATTCTACAGGTGTGAGATATCCAATAACCAAAAAAAAAAAAAAAAAGAAAGATACTTCTACACACGTGTCTTTGCGAGAGAAAAAGTGTTTTTGGGCAACAACAGTTCCAAATATTACTCTCTGGGTACACATTTTAAAGTACCTCCGCTTATTTTTGTTAAATATACTTGTAACGAGTAGGCACAGTTCGGTTTGCTTGAACTTGCTTGGTGCCGATATCGAAACTATGCAGTCCTGCGAAGACGAGACATGACTCTTTATTGGGACAAAAAGTCGGGACGGCAGAAGCGGACCTCAAAAAGGGGGCTGTTCCGGCCGAAACGGGACTTCTGGTCATCCTATCCAAAAGCTCACTGAGCCTCGAAGGTCAGACGTCATACTGCTGTCGAGCAGGCATTGGCAGCGTCCGCGTTTCTCATTCGAGTGATTGTCAGGCGTTTGTGAGGCTTCAGCGAAATCTTGCTTCAGAAACGAGGAGCACGCGCAACCTTTTCCAGATGCACGGCACTCTTTCTGTTGCGTTCGAACAGGGCATCTGTTTCCCGAAACCTGGTTTCGCGACACAAGAATGTTCAACGAGGTGCATTGTGTGAATAGACCTTTAGAGTACTTCTAAGTCCCTATCATGACCTCCCTGTCGTCAAAAGATTTCAATAAAGCGAGCGTTTGATGGCGCATTTACAATGCTTCAAATAGTGGATGATCAACTGCGACATGCAAGCCGTCTTGAATAATATTTTGTTGCCTTTTAAAGGCTGGAGGCACGAATCTTTCAGCGGCTGCAGTGACGCGTTTTCTATTAAGAAGGAACGCGAAAAAAGCAGCGCCTGACGTTGCAAGTTCGGTTAAAGCTTACTGCATGTTTTCAACAGAACCGCTGGCGTTCATCTAGCGTACACATAATAAATTACAATAATTGTATAGTGAATTATTGTTCTGGCGTAGTTAATATATGAGATTTCTTGGTAGATCTGAGTAATTGTATTTGCACAGCTAAAAACAGGTACACAAATAATTATTGTGCGTTTATTTTTTTTTAGTGGGGGGGGGGGGGACTTTTACTGTCATCTTCGAAAAGGAAATAATCCGTGCTGGTACATAAAATTCGAATTAAAAAAAAAATAATACTACATGACTATAACATATATGACCCCAAAACGTAGTCAAAACAGGATGCTATATATAGTATATGCGGGTACACGTCGTAGTTGCCACGAGTCTTTATAGTTTAACTCATGTGTATGGGCGCAATGTCTGCCGAGCGACCGATTTGCTTGTCCCTATTGTAAGTGAAGCGCCTCGTGTGGGTATGGTGTGGGGTTCTTGAGTGATCAAGAGTTGTGAATACGAGTCTCGGCAGTGTTGAAGATGGAATGTTTACGCCGTAACACCTCAGAGGTTTGTTTCTGGAAGCGGAACACCTCTTCACCACCCAACTTAATTAAGTTACTGTATCGTAATAAGAACATGGTCCTAATAGTGACCGTTATTAAACTATTTCATATATTATTCTGAATACAACAGTCAAGCACCGCCACACATTGAATGATGGAGGATGCTTTATATAGCGTTACCTCTAGATTGGGTGAGCAAACAAAATTATAAACAATAGAGGGTCGGCGGTGTCGTGACTCCAAGTTCTCGCCTTTTGAACGTAAGCGGCCGCCGAGGTAAATGTTGCATGGGCGAAATGTACAGTCCCCAGACACCCACCACCTGTGCATGTACTAATAATTTATAAACGTTAGGGGTTGCGGTGACATATTCTGTGCAGCTTGTCCCACCATTTCCTTGCAGCCATACTTGAAAATATTACTATGCATATTGACTGTTTATAAAGATATCTTGTTTTTATATGTTCAAGACGTCTTTTCGTGGTGTGTTAAAAAGCTTGTGCCGCGTAATTTTACTCAGGGCCAGTTTTGATTCTCACCTTCATAAAAGAGAAACACCGACATTTGTAATCACACGCACATGTGTGTATTCAATGATTGTCCTCATTGGATCCACTGCATTGATTCAATAGCTACGCCCTTTTGCTGCACTGGAATCTCTTTGCTGAGCTCAGCTGACAGCAAAGAAATGGCCGGAAATACGCATTGCTCAAATAATATTATCGCATCGACTGCATTGTGCAGACAAGAGCCAGCGATCCAAACGACAACGAAGGGTGGCAAAGGACGTCATTCACTACGAGAAAAAAAAATTGAGCCAAGAACAAGTATATTAAGCAGAAACTGCGAGGGACTGACATATGAATCCCTTCATGACAGCTGACGTGTACGGCGTGATATACGCCATACATATACACCGGCCACATAGGCACATGTGCGTGGGCGGCATATATATATATATATACATATATATATATACGAATAATTATAATAAAAAAGTTCACTTGTTCCAAAACAACTATTCTATATGTGATGTGGACCGAATATAAAGATAATAAATCACATTAGTCCACAGGGTTACTGATCGTAGTAGAGTGAAGATATATTTATCGCCGCCTGGGGTGTCTATTGTGTGCTGCCGGGTTTGATCATTTTTCTCGAGAGGAAATATTTATAAGCGCCTTGGGTGTCTGTGTCCTCGCCAGTAACACATCAAAGGTCGCTCTAGAGATCGTACTTTGAGCGAGAGATTAATGCGTTCCTCGTTCTTCTCTTTTGAACGCGATCATACTTCACCTTGCTTGCCAACGGCGTCTTTACAGTGTATTTAGTGATTTCGCGCAGTTTTCTCTGCTTCATAAATATATTCCGCGAAAACACTAAGAAGTCATTCCCAGTTTGCCGAAGTTGGACCCCTTAAAAGTAAATATGAGTTAGATGAACTGCACCGTCAACTCGCCCAACTTTCCACCGGTTAACATTTGGTCTGTCAAAACGTGCTTGGTGGGAAAGCTGACGCGCAAACTGCTCTTTTGTTTTAATTCCTGAAATTTACGTATCAAGGCGCTCACATTGAAACTGTTCACAATAGCTGCTTTGCAAGTGTCCCTGAGTTCAGTCGCGCTGATCATATATCCTATCGACTAAACTAGTCTGCTTCGTCTATTACTGCCCTTCAACCAACCATATTAATATTTTCACGAGGTAAACATTGCGGGAAACTAGTTTGATAGTCTTTAGATCAAAAACTAGATGCAGCTGTTCGAAAAAAGAAAAAAGAACACACTAACTTTTCTTTCTTGCATTGTCTCATTGTAAGCAAGCACAAACATATAATAAACGTGAAAGTAACCGGGCATTAATTGCGCTTGTTTGTCTCGGCAGAAAACAGATCGCGTTGAAAAAGACAACCAATGTTATGACTTTGCGCTCTTGACACTTGTTGATTAGTTTCATTGACAAGAGTTGACTGCGCTCATACACAAGGAGAAAGAAGGTGAATTCCAAGATACAAAATAATCAAAACAGGGCAAAAATGACAGGAGGAAAAGCAGGACACATTATCATTCACCGAGTGGCCGAAATACACAAATACACACCTTCCTATAGTACGTGCGTTCGAACACGAGATAGCGAGTCCGTTGTAACGTAAATACAACCGAATTTCAATCTAGCGCCAGAGAACAAGAAAGGCAATCTTACTTTAGTTCGCTCGGAAAGTCGCCTCGAACGTGACTCGGCGTTGATCTCCCCCAATTGACGACGCCTATGCAATTGGCTGAAGCACGATACGGCGACCCTGACCGAACGGGTCACTCAGACGTGCTCATGCGAGAGATGTCGCTAACAAGGGATGTGGGGCTCGGAATCTAAACTGGTAATGAGGCACGCTCTGTACGCGTTGCCGGGACGAATTAGCGCTCATCAGTTGTGCGCGGAAGCGCTGCCGCGATGAGCACTCGCTCCATTGCGCGCCCGGACAACCGCCGAGGATGTGGAGGAACGCCCCTCGAAATAGTTTCAGCTTTAATTGAGCCATCGAATATGCGCCAAAGCTGCACAAAAGTGTAGCTGACAAATGATTCGATCACTCGCACGGGTGAGATGCGTCCGTGGATTACTTAATGAAAGACAGGAACTGAACACTGGTAGTCAAATTACTGAAGTTAGATTTATGTGTTTTACGTGGAAAATCAGCCGAGGGCATCCTACACGCCTTTGCGGTGAACTGGATATTAATTTCCCCCATCTGATCGACTGACGTGCAAATTAAATCCCAGTTACGCGGTGGTGCCTTCTCCGCATTCAGCGTTCGTCACGGCCCGTACGCGCACTCGTGTTTGTACGCGTTTTAGAGCGGAGCGGCGCCCTTGCGGCCAAAAACGGTTGCTTGCAGTACGGCACGCGCCGCCCTACAGCGCCGCATACCGGAAGGCTGCGACGGTCCAAGCTGAACACAAGTCGCGGTAATCAGCGGGATTGCATAAAAAAATATGCTACGTCGACGATGCCACTGAGTGCCGCCATGTTGCGTGGATTTCGCGTACTGAAGGTGAGCCACAAGCCACCGTAGCGCGTCTTTATTGACTCTTGATCACGGGGAGGTTAGCGGCCAACCTCCTTGATCAGGAGCTTGGCCGCTAACCTCCCCCCCCCCCCCCTACCCACACAGAGACACGCACAAGAAAGGAACACTGACAAAAGGTGCCCTTATGTCTTGCGTTTTTCAAAGATAAACCGTCGAATCTGTTGCAATGATGTTGACACAGCGAGATACCAATCTGCCGAAGAGATGACGCCTCTTTTGCCATGTATAGCCAAATAAGCAACTTTTTCAGTGTTTAATGCCTAAAAACCTCTATACCTAAGGCCAGCATACCCTACAAGCCAGTTCAGGAACAAACAGCAGTAATTCCTTCCAACATAAATTAAGAATGCACTAGCCAAAAAAGAAGAAAAAAAAGCATAACATTATCCAAATTTACAATCTTTGATCAACATATGTGTGTTCCGAAGTTTGGCGCTTTGAAGTAAAAAGAATTCCAGGGATTTCTGAATAAATACTGCAGAAATACTTTATTATTTTATTAAGTAAAACCGCCATATTGTAGCCACGTAAATCATTTGATACAGCATGGCAGAGGTGTCATCAACTTACATTGCAGAAGAAACGGACTGATTCCGGCGCAACAAATTTAACAACGACGCTTCTCAAGATGTTGACACTTAAAGATGCTGTCCATATTGAAAGTAATAACGAGAGGCTACACCTATTAGAAGAGCTGTGCACACTGGTGATTGAAGACTGCCGTATCTTTAAGCCTAAACAGAACAGTTATACCTAGACAAAAAATATATTTAAGTGTAGTTTCACATTTGATTCTTGATGCAAGAGCTAATGTTCAACCATGAATGCGAGTATGGCATAAGAACTACCCTACTAAAAATTATATGAATCTATATAAGAACTGATATGAAATATAAAAAAACAACTGATATGCGACATATGTAACTGATGTGAAGTATCCAAGAACTGATATGCGACATATAAGAACCGATATGCCATATACGTTCTGATATGCGACCGTGTCCAATAAACATATCAGAAAAAAATTCAGATATTAATTTTTTCAGTATACGACGTGGCGTACGGGGAAGAAAACACGTGACTTGGAACCGCAGTGGAGCGGCTTGTTTTATTGGCTTTCAACTAATTATGCAATCAGCGTTTAGTTTTTACTAAGAGATTCATCCCATGAGTCGCTCAAAATACTCCCAAAGCTATGATCATAGCTCTGAGAGTAGTTTTAGTGACTCATGGGTTTTCAGCAATGTCGACATTGCTGAAAACAAATCAGCATGATGGAAATATTATTTATTGGTTAGGTGGTCACCAAAAAAAAAAACAAAAAAAAATAACTTCGAAACGACCTGTATAAAAGGCGGAAACGCAGAGCTCAGAAGTAGTTATCGGGTATCCTGTTTTATATATGTTTGTTGTGCTGTATATTTGTATCCGCTCAATTTATATGTTCAGCTGATGCCAGTGGTATGCGCAATGTGTATAATAGGTGCCTGAAGTGTAATGATCGCGTGAGCAAATAAAAGCATTTTTGTAGCATATGAATTGAGCGGTGCCTAGCGTTACCTAGCCTAGCTGAAATTTATATGGGACATGTGAAACTGATATGAAATAACCAATCAGTTCTGATATGAGAAATGTATCGAATAACATATCAGAAATAAGTTCATATAATTTTTTTTCAGTAGGGTAAGCATATCGTTGCATGGTTACCATAGTGTCTTGTGGGCCGGTCTCAATGTAACGTCTTGCAGCACTACCAAATGCAGTTAGACGCCAGTTTGTGAACTAGCCTCAAAAGAAGCTTTTTATTCTAACCTACGCCTAACTTTTATGGTTCCAGGGGTGTAAAAGAGACAGCTTTCATTATGGACGAAAAAAGAAAATATATACTCATGGCACAAGAATAATTTTAATTTCACCTGGCGCCCAGTGTTACAATATTTAACCTTCACTAAGAGAAGATAAGATTGTTGACTAAACTAGATAATATGGTACACTCTAAATAAAAAGGGTGTACAACTGTGTATTGTTCCACCCTTTGTCCCATATAATACACCCCAAAACTTCAATTCAACGTACAGCGCCCTATAATCGAACGAACGGCCCCAAATTTTACTAGGGGCTTAATAGCCGTGTGGAACAACCTATTAAAATAGCTAATGTACGTGTTACTGACTACAAAATCAAAAGGGTTTACTTGGCCCTACTGTAAAAACTCCGTGCTTTCTTTATGTGTTCTTCAATACGTACTTAAGCTATTTAAAGGTTATATAGCACCGTTATCAAGCCCCACGTAAAATTTAAGGCCGTCTGTGAGACTATAGAGCGCTGTACGTCGAAATGAAGCTGTCCGTTGTATTATATGGGACAATGGGGTGTAAGGTGATACCCTTTTTTTAGTGTACGGTTCACCAGAAATAAGCAGTTTTCAGCGAACCCCCCAAGCCGGTCACTCCCCCTCCCCGCTCCCAAATGGGTCATTAATATCACACGCTCACACACATGCGAAAAACTATTTCCTGGATAATTACTTTTAAAAGTCATCCGAATTGCATGTTACAAACGCTGTTCCTTCATAAGACTCAAAATGTACCCTTGCTGTTCTCACCTGTCTTATATTACGACGGCGACGTATCAGAGGGAAAAAGACGCGTTATTACAATATGACGCTAATTCACCATACGTAACTGCAGAATTATCAGAAACATTTGGTAGCTCTTCTTCCTTTGCAATGTTTGCTTGTGTTGTTATTTCTGAAGTTTTCTCAGCTGGCGATGTATTCACTCTAAAAAAAAAAAAAAAAAAAAAAAGCCCGTCCGTCTACTTTCCCGCACAACACCCGGAGAGCCATTCACCGGAACTTACGGAGCCACCTCAGCGAATGACGAGGGCGAAACATATGTCTAGACCAAAAAACGCAGCCTGAGTTGTGCCATTAAGCAATGCAAGCGCGACGTTTTGAATTGCTTAATATCACAACTCAGAGTGCGTTTTTTGTTCTAAACCCATGTTTCGACATCGCCATTCGCTGAGGTGGCTCCGTAAAATCCGGTGAATGGCTCTCCGAGTGTTGTGCGGGAAAGTACACGCACAGGCTTTTTCTAAAGTGTTCCCAAGGCTTCTCGAAGCCCTTTCCTTTGCCTCTTCTGTTTGGTTGTTGTTTATTTTTTTTACAGTTGCGTTTTTTTGCCTTTTTAGAGGAGAGCGGGGGAATCGGGGGGGGGGGGGGGGGGGGGGGAGGAAGGGGAAAAGGCGGTGAGAAGTCGACGGGGCTTGCGGCGCAGGTGATTGGCAGCCTGGCTGGCAGCGGTTTTCTTTTCAAGGCAGAAGCAGAGTAGCCTCATTAAGTATGCAATTCTACGTTAAAAACAAAGCAAACAAAAAACTCAAGAGTACAAGGGTTGCTGAATTTTAACGGCCCCCTCGTCGTCTCTCGACCTGCTTAAGTTCTTATAGACTTTGCACCGGGAGTCCGTGGCACTTTATAACATGCTCAACGACAGATAAAAAGATGGACTCTCCTGGGTGTCGTTTGTTCATCGTTTACGGCATGACGCCCTTGCACTTTTTGTGACTATTTTCTGTGCATGTGTCGGAGCAAAAGGTGGGAGAGGTGAGCGGCGCACTCCTTTGAGGATCGCCGAGTTCTTTAGTGACTCGCCTCCCTTCTCCATCTCGCCGCGCTCCAAACTTGGCCAAAACTTGGCCATAGTTCACGAGAGCTGAGAAGCGGTGTGAAAGCACCGAGCAAAACAAATAGGGAGCCGGGCATATTTGAATAAATACGTTCAGCGTGGTGTAGTGTGCATACAGCCACCCTGTTTAATACGCGACCCCTTAATTATGGGATAGAAAGACACGAAGGGAGAGTGAGCGAAAAAGAGAGGAGCCAAAAATGTTTACTGAGAGAGAGGGAGTTCGGTCCCTGCTTGAACAAGCTCCGAACTCTAACAGAATATGCCAGTAAGGAAAAGAAGAGCGGTAACAAGGTTTGTCAGAAGAGGCTGTGCGGTAGACTATAAGCAAAGTTCCAATGTAAACAAGCGAATATTATGATAGTGCACGAGTAAAAGCGCGACGTTTATGTTAAAGGTCTTTCATGGAGTGGTCGACAAGTGCCTATAGTCAAACAAATTCAACAATAATTTAGTGGCCTAACAATGTCTTACACCTTGCCCTCGCCCAAGTAGCTAGAAAAGATCGAATGGGTGGTCAGGTGGCCCATTCATTAATGTGCAGTGAACACGGGAAGAAAATTCGTGAATGCTTTTGTTTCACCGCAATGCTCACACTTTCGGAGTACATGTTGCCTGTTTTCTAGCAAGTTTATTTTAAAAATTCTGGTGGAGTAGGTGTCGTAGTGTTTCTATGCCTTGTGGCAGATAACTGGTAGGATGTATTTTTAGAAATGGGGAAAAAAGCGAATCAAAATAGACGTTTAGAAAGCATGAGCTTGGTCCGCCAAGTATGGCGATACTGGTTCGCTCTACGGACGATATATCAGGCTAGTGTAGTACAATGTTTCGTGTATTATGCAGTATGAATGCACGGAACTCACGCATGTGTGATTCTCATCCAGGTTTCAGAACGCAGAGCCCTCCGACCTGCTGTTCACTAACAAACATGGCCATCGGGAAGACCCTTCTACTAAATAGGCAGACCTGTATGAAGAATAGAAACAACTCATATATGTTATATTACTTTCAAGGTAATATCGGTTTTAATATTTTCTACGAGATCCACTGAGCTCCTCTGAGTTTAGTGCATTGAGTGTAATAAGCTTTCAGGATTAACGGATTCATACACTTTCAGTAATTGCTGAGACCTCTCGCATAATATGCTTTTATAAAAATGTGTTAATCGTCAATATTTTTTATATTGTATTCTTCAAGCGATCCCGTGATGCTTAAATATTGAAGATTTCAGTTTATATATTACTTCTAGAATTAAATATGGCAAGGTGAAAAAGTGCACAATGCAGTCGAAGTAGAATTAATGATCCACACATCGCCTTGAGGTTTCCTATCGAATAATGCCATCGAAATAATGTTACTGTTTGCCTAAGTATAACACTGGCTTAAGCTTCAATAAGATGTATACACGCGGAGACCGTTTAGCTCTGCATCTTACGGTTTATATAAACAGGAGCTCATGTTGCTAAAGCCATCCAGCTTCTTAATACTTTATGTGTGCTCGAATTCGCTAATTCATATGAGAAGTCTCCAAATTACGATGCTCTTAATGCGATTTATGGCGTGCCGAGTCTAATAGGCTGATTAAGTAGTGCTCATTAGCCCATACAGAGGAGATAATAGGAACGCTAATAGCCGAAATATTGCTCAGCGAGAATTTCAGTTAAAATTTTAATTATAATTTTTATCAATGCGTATTTTGCCTCATCATTTAACACCTACAAGATCACTATAAGCTACGTCTCGGTTGCTGAAACACTAGCTCTAGTAATAAATGATTGTAATACACTATATATAAAATATTTTAGTTTTTCAATATTTAATTGAGATTATTGCGTCAAGATTACCGAACACCTGAATGCTTGTTCTAAACCAAATTAAGCTCATGCAGTAGGGTAAAATATAATATATGAATAAACTTGAAGCAATAATTTTGAGGAAGCCACTCTACACAGGTTTTACATATGCTTTTTTCTTGTCCGTAAAAACTTGCTATTTCTCTAAAAAAACAAAAAAAATCACATGTGGTTGTTTATTTGTCTGATTGGTAGATAGTATAATGTGTATGTCTAGAAAAATTGACAAATGCTAGTTTAACCTATCTAATCTCAATTCAGCTATTTGCTAGCACCCGTCCGGGAAAGTAAGTGAAGAAAATATACATTTGTGCTTAAAACCTATGCAATACTTAATATTGTAGTAAAACATTTTACTCCAAACATCTTCGATTAGTCCCGACTATGCAACAAAAGGTTCCTGACAGGTGAAAACTAGGGCTAATTTTATTATAACATTTTTTGATAATAATTTATGCCAGCAACGTAACGCAACAGTAGACATGCATCATACTGCTGCTACACTAATTGTATTGATATATTGTTCGTGAAATATTATATAATATGAATTCACTTTTCAATTCGTTTAGCCCGAGTTCACCTACCGAATACAGCAGTAAAGTTCTGTGAATACATGACGCTTTATTGCGGAGGGTATGCAAAACTTATCGCGAAGCACCTGGCGGTTTGATGCAAGAGTTACACTGAACGTCCGTCAGTCCTTATTCTTTCATAGCCGCTTGATGCATGCTGCTCCGCTCCTACGGTCCGACGCTCCATCCAGAAAACCAGAGCAACTGCGTTTCACGTGCATTTCGTGAGCCCGTCGCAATTGACACTGCTGGACGCGAAGGGGGGTGACCTGACATCTGCCAGCGTCGACGTGTGCGACAAGACTCTACACTAAACTTGTACGATAGGCACCCCTTCGTGGCAGAGGTCAATGACCCTCGCTTTAATTGATGCAACCTGGCCTAATCGATACCTTTTACATGACAATACTGTCGTGCTTTACTGTTAACGTCAGCTACCGGAGTTCAGCGCCGGGCGCTGCCTGGACAACGAGTCTTCCGTCTGTGTTCGGCCGGAAATCGCTTCAAATCATTAAAAGAACGAGTTTCAGCCGACCCCTGACGTAAATCTGGCGTTGAAACTACGTCCCGCTCTGGCTTCCCCTATTCGAGGTAGGAGATCTAGCAATACGGACTTGTTCCCTCCCTACTGAAAATTCTCATTTGTTTGAGACATCTTCTTGTGTCCAATAAACACATATGAATCATACAAGATATGTAAGAACATAAAAGAACCATGCGAAAACTATACAAGAGCTATATAAGATATATATGAGCTGTATTAGATATATATGAACATACAAGCACCATATAAGACACCTGCGAGAAGTTTCTCATAAGTTTCTTATATGGTCCTTATATATCTCATATGGTTCTTATATAGTATTATATGGTTCTTATATAGTTCTGATATGTTCTTATATATCTTGTATGCTTCATATGTGTTTATTGGACAGAAAAAATTTCTCTTACAAATGACTTTTTTTCACTAGGGCTACAAGATGCTATCTAGTAGCTTCATAATCACTGGATAAATACCAATCAAATCAAATCAAATCAAATGTGTTTATTTCCACCTTGTAAAAATACAGATGGAGGGGCTGCGGAAAACAAAAACCTGCGCTTGGCAGCTTGACGAGCCCACAGTCACTGTCTAATGGCAACTATGCAGCACTACGATGGGTAGAATGAACATGCATAAAAAGGATAATGAGACCGAAAACGCAAAGGTATACAGGCATACAAAACAAAAATCATACTCCCATGGTTACAGACACTGCACGGAGTTCACTGTACTTACAGGCGAATAAATCAATATGCATTAGCTGATAAGCGTTTAATAATGACGGAAGGGTATAACACAGGCATTCTTTCCTATAGTTTAAACGAGGTGTAGGTACTACCCAATTCTCTCCATGTCTTGTAGTATAGTTCAGTTCTCTTATTTGCGGTTGATCCAGATTACGTATATTATTTATATTTTTCTGTGTTTCCAACCTATACCGTACACTCAATCGATATTTATATACGTCGTATGCTGGGATCACGTGCCCTACTGAAAATTCTCATTTGTATAAGAAATTTCTTGTGTCCAATAAACACATATGAATCATACAAGATATATAATAACATATAAGAACAAGTAAGAACCGTATAAGTACCATATAAGAACTATATAAGATATATGAGAACATACAAGCACCATATAAGAAACTAGCGGGAACTTTCTTATAAGTTTCTTATGGGGTTCTTATATATCTTATATAATTCTTATAAAGTTCTCATATAATTCTTATATTTTTCTTATATGTTCTTGTATGTTCTTATATATATTGTATGATTCATATGTGTTTATTGGACACAAGACATTTCTCATACAAATGATTTTTTTACTGGGGTGGGAACGATAAAAAAAAGTTTGCACATGACGCCATGTAGGACGCGTTGTAAATATGTCGAAGACATTTTTTTTAGCAAATAAACACGCTGTAAGTTTGAAAATGTGGTTGTCCCCAACACTAGTTGACAGTAATTCAAATGGCAATAAAAGAGTGCATTCTAAAGAAGTAACTTGATTCTTGTGTCAAGAAGGTATCTAACACGACCTATTATTCCGGTTATCTTAGCTATTTTGCCTATTAAATTGTGTATATGACTATCCCACGACATATTTGCGGAAAAAACGACACCGAGACATTTAAAGTGCTCCACAATTTTGATTGGACGGGAATTGAGGAAAATATCTCTATGCACTGGAATTGGCTTATTTTTTTGTCTAAATATTACTGCTTTTGTTTTTAATTAATTTACCCTAGTGAAAAACGTCATTTGTATGAGAAATTTCATGTGTCCAATAAACACATATGAATCATACAAGATATATGAGAACATATGAGCACCATATAAGAACCAAATAAGAACTATGTAATAATTATATCAGGTATATAAGAACCATATAAGAAACTTATAAGAAACTTAGCCCCAATTTTCTTATATGGTGCTTGTATCTTCTTATATATCTTATATAGTTCTTATATGTTTCTTATATGTTCTTAAATATCTCGTATGATTCATATGTGTTTATTGAACACAGAAATTTCTCATACAAATGAGAATTTTCAATAGGGTATTTGCATGGAATTAGATTTTGACCAGTACTCGAGTGCTTTCATTATGTGATTACATGTATCTACCAATTCATGGATATCAGTGCCGGCAAAGAAAATACTAGTGTCATCAACGTAGATAATGAATTTGGCACTAGGGTTAATTTTTTCAATATCATTAAGATAAATATCAAATATCGGCGGCCCTAATATACTACCTTGTGGTACACCACAAGTCACGGATAGAGCCTTGGAACACATGTTTATCTGAACAACCTGTTTTCGGTTTTATAAATAAGATTTCAAAAGTAATAAAACCTGTCCACAAATGCCATAGTAACTAAGTTTTCTCAACAGAATATCGTGACTTACTAAATCAAAGGCCTAGAAAAAATCCACAAACACACCAGCTGCAATCGCTTTGTTTTCAAATTGTGCAAGAATATATTCTTTTTGTTCGAGTAACGCCAATTTCGTTGATTTGTTTTTACGAAAACCAAATTTTTGAGGAGTTAACAAGTTACATTTATCTTTAAAGTCTGAGAGCCTTGAATGCAAGATGTTTTAAAATATCTTTGAGAAAACAGCTAGAATAGAAACTGGCCTATAATTTCCTGAATGGTTTCGATCACCCCTTTTATAGTGAACCGTAACTCTCACAACTTGCATATTCACTGGAAAAACTGCATCAACAAAACATAGATTAAAAATATAAGTAAGAATAGGCGCAATAATGTCAGCTACGTGCTTCACCTGTCGTATCTGAAATCCAACAATATACAACTACTGCTGTTATTTATGTTTTCGATTATTGATATCACCTCCTCCACAATGACTGGTTTTGGAAACATGGTTTTATCATTTCGATTACAAAGATAATCTCTTTACGTATCAGGCGAGACACCGCCGTCTCCCATGTTTGTAAAAAAATTGTTAAATGCGTCAGCTGGTTTAGCACCAGACAGTTCCTCGCCTTTAACTCGTAGTTTTAGAGGAGGGTTATGTGGGTGACCCTCCTTTAAATGTAGGAGTGTGTTTAATCTAGACTCTAGACCATAACACGTCATGTCGACCGTTCTTGTCGCTTAAGGATGATGAATGAAACTCAGACCCAGCAGATCGCAGGTTCTTTGTTACTTTGTGTCGATGCTGCTTAAAAGTAGTCAAATCATCGGGATTACGAGTATTAAAAAAATGGTTATATAGCTAATCCCCTATTTACAATTCTTGGCGCAATTCTGGGGTAATCCACGGCTTGCGTATGTTTCGGGGTTGTCTACGCACTGTTATAGGAAAGTGAGCAGAATATAAACGTTTAAAAATATTAATGAACGAGTTATAGGCCGCACTCGCATCATTTAAATTGTTTATGTCGCTGTAGTTCGAGCGCAGCAGTACGTTTCGGAATGCACTAAGGGACTACTCTGTTATATTTTGGTTAAAGATCTTATAGGGTTTCCTTGCTATAATTTCACTCACTACGAAAAGAAAAATAGGTAGATGATCGCTAATACAACACAATATAGCTCCCGCCACAAAATACTTGGCTGTAAACACTTTGTAATAAAAAGATCAAGTGTAGATTGTCATTCCGTCGTGACCCTAGTCGGTACCTTAATCACATTAACAAACCCATTTCAAAGTATCACAGTGTCAAAATCTCTGGCGGTTTGGCTATTATTACTCATATCAATATTGAAGTCTCCTCCAGCCATCAAAGTATTTTGATTGTCAGCGACAAAATCTAGGAATTTATCACAGAATTTTAAAAACGTAGTAATATCTCCATTTGGTGGGCGATAACACACAGAAAACACTGTCTTGTCTGCACAGAGCGATATCATTTCATAGTAAGGCGTAATTACAGTATAAAGGTAAAGTATATTGCATGAAGTGTTATCATTGAACAACTACGCAACTCCGCCGCCTCGGCTGCGGATCGGTTTAAATAGTAAGTGTTATCGTTTCGTAACCTCAAAACATCATAGTCAGTTGTACTGCAAGTCTCAGTTAACAAAGTTACAGAGAATTGAAAAGAAAACTCCATGAACAATTCTTATAATCAAGACATTTTTCTTCACAGACCTAATATATAAATGAAAGATTTCAGTAAAGTGATTGGGAGCTGACACACAAGCCGATTTATATCATTCGGCAAATTATAGCACTGTTGGCTCATATTATGTTGAATTTTTCAGTCATTACTAGCGATGACGTTTTCTACAGTTGGTTGAGGTCATCCCTGCTCTTAATATGAATAGCACGTGCGCCTCCAGTCCTCCGAACCAGAACTTCCCCGTCCGTGTACCATGTAAAGTCATAGTTTTTTTCTTTGGCCTGATCTTTCGTTGCTCGAAGCAGTTCCCTATTGTACCTGGCCAGGTTTTCCTGGATGAAAATACGCGGGGTACTGCATTTTTTATATCAAGATTTATCCCTACATGTCGGATAATATTGTCGGCGACCGATCGGAGACTTTTGAGCTGATAATTTCGGAGACCAATAAGCACCTCTGAGGAGTCGCGTCTTCGATTTCAAGTAAAAGGTTTGACGACCTTTGCATTACCGTGACGTCATTCCAGAGGAAAGTGAAATTTGCGGGTTTTACGTGACCAATCAACGAAGAGCTTCTGGCACGCCCCAGCCTGGAAGACTGAGGATTAATTTCAACCGCCTGGTGAACTTCTCACGCGAAAACCGAACGCTCGTTTCCAGTGTGCCGTTTCTGCAATAAGCGTCCGACACATTGCGGTCGCTATCGACGGGATTCCAACTCGCCACCTTGGGATCCGTAGGGCGGACGCTTTCCCTGGGAGCCACCGAGGTCCCTTTCTGCATTTCGACATTGAAGGTTCGCTTTTGCGTCGCTCGTGAATCGTGAGGCGCCTGTCTTTTTTGTTTTTGTTGTCTTTTTTTTTCTGCCGCAACTACGGTTCGTAATTAGATTGCGCCAGAACCAGGCACAATGCCACGCGCAGCAGAGGCCCTGATAACATTCGTTTCTACATGGAAAAAGAGCAGAGGGGCGGCCCGTCCCAGAGGAGTGGTGATACAAGAAAAAACTTTCGAAACTTTTCCGTCGAAATTAGACGCAGTTCCCCAGGATTCCTGGAATGTTTCAGTGTAAGAAACAAAACAAATATCGACCCATACAAAAAAAATATTTATTTCTTTTAAGACATGTGGAGTTAGCGGCAATTCTTTGAGATGTGGTCGTAATTCGATTTGAACGCTGCACGTGAATTCATGAAGAATTTAAACGTGGAAAGCGCATCTTCACTAATTAGTGAATTAAATCACTGAATGGTAGAGCGTTTCATGCTATGTCTATTTATTGCATGTGTTTCTTTTCATGTACGCTGAAAGTTTCATGGCTTAACTGCAGTGTTGCCGGTAACGTGCTACAAGTACCGGTAACGCGTCACTTTGACGTGGCAACGTACTCGGCTCTCTTTCAAAACAACAACGGTTGACCTACTCAGGTTTTTTGTTTCGAGTAACGGGTAACTTAGTTACGTTGCTTGTTATTTCTTCTTCCCAATACTTGGATAAATCACACTTTATTTCCTTTTCGTACTTCTAGCCGCCAAGTATATGAACTCTTGAACTCATCGAACACGCCTTCAAAATCAGAACCGTATATATATATATATAACTTAATTACGATATGTTTCTCCAGACACATAATATTTCTTGAAATATGGCGCTAGTTTATTCACTCTCAAGTCAAAACAGTAAAGCGTTTCTTTTCAGAAATCAATGAAACGCAAATCTAACGGGCGTAATTTTCTATGTGTCACGGTAATTATAACGCGTTCCTGTTATTTCAAAGTAACCCGTTCTTTTTAAATGCAATAACAAGTAACGTATTTTGTTACTTTGTTTCTTTGTCGTCTACAAAATAACTTGACGAAGGTGCGAGTTCTCAATTTTGAGAATAAGTCTCTATTTTCGTAATATATCTGCAACATGAAAACTCTTTGAGGTATATGACAAACAATAAACTGAAAAAATGGGTTATATATACTAAGACAATTACGTGTCATTAAATTGAACAAAAGAAATGTTGGTGTAGGTTAAGGAACTCCCGTCTACTTTTATCTTTTGAATGGAATTTGAAAATAGGTTTTATTTGTATGTCAATCGAGTACCATTAAACGATATGAGCATAGGTAAATAATTTTTCATGACTTGACATAAACGAATTGCCAATATATTAATATTTGAAAAATGGCAAACAATATCTATTGTTGCTTTATTTCCGGTGCATTTAATTTTCTGACAATAATTTTAAAAAAGCGCGGTGTTTATAAGATATTAACTTTTAAATATAGAACCTATTTAACCTTTTTTTTTTCCTGATTGCATGTGCATGTGTATTTTAGATATGCACTAATCCGACTGTTTGTAAGCAAGCGGACATTGCTCCCAATGGATGCGGACTCCGCGCGTGAACAGTGCTGTCGCTGCGCCATGACGTCAATAACACATCCTGGTCTATGCGCTATATTTTAGTTTCTGTTTTAGACACAAGCGGATTATCTTCTAAAGCTTTCTGCGTGCTCCGACAATGATTTAAGCGTTTTTTGACCTACTGTGAAAATCGTTACCGCTTCTGTTGTAGCGGCGTTTTTATATTTCTGTTCTAGCCTTTTTTTTTTCTTTTTTTGTAAACCGTTATCAACTTCTTAGCACTGCTGACTTCTAATGGGGAAATGATTCATTAGTCCCTATTGCTTTTCAAGTCCTGCCCGCCCTGCCTCGTTAGCTATAACAAATGAAGAAACAACTAAGCTTCTGGATGCGAAACTTCTAAACCATTCGTCGCCTTGGTAGTGTTTCAACAAAAAGGGTTTAACGCGCGATACATTTTTGTTATTTGTCCGGGGCCCTCTGTACGTTAGAGATCTGATTTTTGACTAACCGTGGACTGAACGTGCAAAGGAGCATCTAAATATTAATAGACGAAGATCACGTTTTATCTGTGCGAACCTGGGGTTCGTATTTCCAGCGGCTATTAGGATAGACCAGCGCAAATATAACGCGACTGTTAGCAGCCACATTTGATACGCAAAAGAAATGAGATGAACCTTACGCGCGAAAGAGAAACTATTTATCTATACCCTGTGCATGGTTGGAGATGAAGGAACAGGAACATATGCGCTCTTCGTTTGAAAAAAACGCCTTTTCTCGCTCACTACACAATTTAGGGAGTGTATGCCTTGGTAGCTCCTACGTTTTCTCAGTCCAGCGTACTTTTTTTTTTGCCATTAGAAAATGCGTACAAGCGTAGTGTGCAACAACGATCGAGTTCAAACTCCTGGAATATAAATTGTGTTATGCATTGCATTAGTGTCTTTCGTAAATGAGCTGTAAACTGAGGCGAGTCATGTCCATAAAGATTAATTTCTGCTGATTATTTCAAATTACGCAAGGAGGCGCTTACGTCCTTAGAGACTTCGACAGACGACGAAGCCTAAGACGGCAGCCTACGCTACTGCACGCGTGAAAGTGATGTATATATATATATATATATATATATATATATATATATATATATATATATAACTTCTCTATCACGAAAGCTACAACCGTCACCCCGCCGAAATTTGGACTCGACCGTAGCATTGTATAAATACCACCCGCGTTCATCTGTAAAACTTCTTCCTGACGAAGGCCGGCCTCCAGCCGAAACGTCGAAGATTAAATCGTCCGTTGTTGCTGTTTTCACTAAGGGTTTTTTCTTCTCAGCTATATACCCACACCTTCTGCCTCCCGTCACCATGCCTGTTGTATATTTATATATATATATATAGTCCGCTTAATCCTAAGCAGACAGTGCTGTTGTAGCTACGCCTTCGCTGCACAAACTAAACATATTCCTTTCGTGCCCTTAACTCTCTCGCTGCGCGTTGGCATGGGAGAGGCCATACAAAAACCTGTGATGCTATTCTGTTGAAAGGCTGTTGAAAAAAGTCATCAGAGAATATAAAATGTCAAAAGCTTTTCATCTGACTTTCTCTAGGTTTTCTGCCGACTTCCTTTTGAATATTGGCCCACTTTGTAATAAGTAAGTCAACAGAGCTTCTGTCGCGTCGAAGCTGCTTTTTCTGTAGCTTCTCAATTGAAATGCTACAGCTTTTCAACTGAAAAACTACAGATGATTAAAAAAAAATGTGTAGCTTAGCCACTCATTCAACAAAGCTTTGGAAGCTCTATGGCTTTCCACTCTCCTCCAAATTGGCTGCAGCAAAATAACGTAAGAAACACTACGACTTTTTTTTTGAAAATTTAGTTAGTAAATGGTGTCCCTGTGATACTTGAAGGCACTACTAAATACATCCCACGATTGCACATTACGAACGAACACAAACACAAACACCATGAACACCAACGCCCATGAACACACACAAACACCATGAAGCACTGAACCCCTGAATCACAGTCCCATTGACTGCTCCAGAGCTTTATATAGCCTACATAATGAAGGTAATCTTTTGGTCGGTGACCACCTCAGCACTTATTAAAATTCCAAGTATTCGATCTTCTCCTCGGGAGTCTGTCAAAGGGAAAACAGTGTCACGAAGTACGTGGAAAATGTATCTTACTAGAACTAATGGTACAACTAATAATAACTCGCTACAGTCGCTAAAATAACATCCACAAAAACGGCTCCTAGAGGAAATAGTATCGCTTCTCTGCATAGCACCACTCAGGAAGAAGCGAGTTAAAGCAGTTTCTCCACTTTCAAATAGTTATTTTGCTTTCCTTCACAACTTTACTATTCAATATGGTCATTAAAGTCACTATAATCACTTACAAAGTCAGAACGGCAGGGCATGCCTTTCGAATGCCTGACCTCCAGAACGCGCCCCATGCCTTCCATAGTGCTTTGACTCCACGCGCGCGCTCGAGGTGCGAGAACGCCGAAGCATTGTCAAGGGTAGTAGGCTCGCGCTGGAGGCGGGACAACTGAAGCTGCTTCCCGTTCTCACCTTGTCAGACTATTGAGAAACTTAACGACTTCTGACATCCACTCCAGGTGTACAATGTTCAATAAAAAGTCAACAGAAGGTTGTAGCTCTTCTATTGACACCGGCTACAGAGAGTCAAGTAAACATTTTCGACTCAAAGTAAGCTTACATCTGCAGTCATTCTGGTGACACTGTCAACAGAAAGTCAACAGAAAAAAATCAACATTAAGTAAATAGAAAGTCAACAGCTTTTCTATTGACTGAGGCTGAAGAAAATCATCAGAGAAGTTTCAACACAAAGTCCACAAACTTTCTGTTGACATGGTCAGTAGAAAGTCAAAGTCAAAAGGAAGTAATCAGAGTCAACAAGAAGTCAACACGTTTTCAATAAAAAGCCAAAAATCATTTCTTATAGGGGGAGCTTGAGCACGTGGCGGGGGGGGGGGGGGGGGGGAGGGGGCGAATGATAAATGAACATGCCAGGTTCAACGAGCATCTTGCTTCCACCGTGCTGTCAGTTTAAAGCTGAACGGAGTATAGAAGAGGCTATGAAGGATGTAGGGCCGTCAAAAATAGGCAACAAGAAACGATTCGCTTAAACGTGGCGTCATAAGCCAGTCTTTTGTCCAAGTTTAACCGGTTTCGCATCAGCGGCCTTCAAGTTCCCCTAATGTTGTGACTCCGCGTCGCCACGGTCTCTTGCTTCTTCACTCGCGTATTTTCTTTTCTTCTTCCTGACTTTTCTAGTGCTCGCCTCAGCGTTTCGTGCTAGAAAGCTAATATAGTACTGGAGGTAGACACACGCCAGAAAGCTGACGTACGTTAGCATTCCTGCTTTAAACGGTCGCAATGTCGCGTAGTCCGGGGACAGCCTAAGGAACGTAGGGCACGCCTTTTATTTTCGCGCTTCTTTGCCTTCTGATTCGTCCTTCTGCGTTCTTATCGACTATGCCGCAACTTGATTGGCTGCGGAATGATAAGGTTCTTAGGACTCTCCACGCCAGAAGTTTCGCAAGCTGTCGGCGACTATGCGGAGCGCACGTTTGTCTGCTTCGTTTATGGGGGTTGTGGTGACGTCAGAACGTCGAGCTCTGATTGGCTCTGGTTAAAAGATAGTGGGTAGACCTCAATGCTAGTCGCCTTGAGGTCCACCCACTATCCTTCAACAAGAGCCAATCAGAGCTAGCTCGGCGTTATGACGACACCACAACCCTGCAAAAGAAGCAGACGAATTTGCGCTCCGCATGTATACTGTTTTGACTTTCCCTTCGCAGAAAAAAGGCTTGCCAAAAATATCTCACAATTTTGATTGAGTAATATCCTCTGATCGTAGTTAATTGTCACCTCTATGAGATTTTCAGATATACTAAAAAAAATGATATTTGTTCTCCGAGATGTGTTTAGTACTCCGAGAAACCTTTGAAGTAAATTTATCAAGGTCTGAAATCCTCTAGGATGAAGGTTTCAGGCATTGTATAAATCAATAGACCAGCAATAAAAAATGACTCGCTACAATTTTTGTGTGTCTATCCGTCATAGTCAAACACCGAATCGAGCTCGCTTCGTACGCTTTCTTTTTTTTGGTTAACTACATTCTTGAGGGATTGTAAAATTTGTTTTCGGCTTAAAGTTTGTTTCACTATATCAAATGCCTTTGATGAAATACGGTTTCCGTGGACAGCAGTCTGATGAAAAAAAATGTTTTTGTTTATTTTTCTTTTCGCTTGCATTTTTTAGAGCTTAGTTTTTATAAACGTAATCCACAGTTATAGGTTACCGCCTTCTGAGTACCTAGCGATGATGCCGATTTCTAACAACCATCACTATTTTGGACTGTAATTTAGGTAAAAATGACCAGAGTCATGGTTCAACAATATTCAGTATTAACTTCAATTATAATACGCCAAAAGAGCAGCTTCGGAAAATTTCTTTGCGGCATTAATAATAGTTATTATTTTCTGTTCAGACACGTCTCGTGTAGTGCATCGAAAATTTTACTTGAATATATTTTTGCGTAAGGAGAAGATATAAAAGCCTATAAAGTTTCACAATATAGTATATAATTAATCCATGCCTGTCTCTACCGAGAATTGTAAGGTCCAATACAATTTTTGGAAGCGCTAGAAGTTCGCGGGGCCCCTCCCACTTTACAGATTGCTCTTTAAAATATGAAACGCTACCAACTGACGAACAGATTGGAAAATGTGACTCAATGGCGATTTTATCTTGCTGGATTTTTCAACCTCATGGTGGCTGGTTGGACCGGATGTGTCATTTTACACCGTAGCCATTTTGTTTCATATTAATCCAAGTTTAATTTACAACTGCAGGAAATCATTTTTAGACGAGTATATTTAGCTTGTGGACGCGCTTTCCAGCTTTAACTTATTATCTGATTGTTTGAGCGAATTTGACTGCACAAGGCAGCACCATATCTATTTTGAGGTTTGTTTTTGCGACACGGTTTCAAGTAACCGTATGACGTGTAACGTATTAATTTTATAGCAGTTTGGCAGTTACTAAATTAATTTCGTGAAGCAACACCAGAGGCACTCCCATTAGTTATTGGGGTAATAAACTTACAAATAACAGCAAACTATTGTGGAAGAAACCGGGGCTAGAACCCCTTCTTTTCTAATGGCCAGCATCACACTGCGCTATTAGCGAGTTTACTAAAATTATGATTATCATTAAGTTGATTTTTTGTGTCGCAGAAAGAGCCACAATAATCCTCTAAGGTCACTATGGCACGCTGCGTCGTCCACCGCCGGGATACATAATGACTTGTAAGACATATTAGCGGACATGTTTATTTCCTTGGACATTTTGACTTTTTGGGTCTTTTGACTCGGCAGTTATTTCCACGTTCGCCATCAACGTATCTATAAATCTCACTTTCACGTTTATGCAGTGACTTTCTAAAGACTTCATTGTCCACTGAACTTTTTGACGGTTAATGTCAAAATAGTTGTCCATGATATTCACATGTCCCGTTCAGATAGCTATTTTTTTTTATTTCGAAGATCTCCTCTTCGTTTTATCTTGGAAATGAATCGACGTTGCCGGTCAAAGGATGGTCGCCTTGCGCTCGGTATTAACGTCAGCAAGATCCGCATGCGTTCTGGCGCCAAAAGTCGGACAATCAGTAAAACTTGTATGTCTCGATTAGGCGAATAGCACCTAAGAATGTTTGTATCATTAGCATAAAAACTAATCGCTTTACTCCTTTTCGTACTCCCTCGCAATGAGGCCGAATGTTGACCGATCAAGGAACACCAGCGGGGCAAAATGTGAATACATAACCCTTTATTTCATATCCTGATCGTTTAATTGACTCCCCAGGCGCAAGGGCGATAAATGAAAGAGAAATCCGAGCGAAACGACAAAACTGCTAAATACACGAATGCCGTAATAAAAAAGGTACTTGCCGATCATTCAAAAAAGTGCTCGCACGGTAGTAGAGGTCGAAACAGCATTCTGAACTCTTCAAAATAAGAGCTGCACAACCAATGTTTACTATGTACCGTGCAAGCAAGGTAACACAACATTCAGCTCGTCAAATCACCTAACTTTAAGCGAGAGTGGCAGCTGAAAATATTTGCAAGTGCATTTTGATGCATTGATCAAACCGTCACATGCGAAATTGCTTTTTACGAGGAACGAAGCGGGCTCTAACAGCAGTTTTAGGCTTACAGGGATACGACTTCATGTATAGCGTCCCTACGTCCCCCTCTTCTGTACCGTTTTTATCTTTCATTTTTTTTTTGTCGTTGTTTAGAAGCTTCCGCAGCTCACGAAGTCTGTTTCTGTTGCGTTGTGTGGCCGGCAGAGCTGGCGGCTTCGTTGTTCGGGAGCCCGACAACTTTCGTCGACCTTGGCTTGCCGTAGCACGCTTGCCTTTCGAAGGCTAAATAAAGCTTAGCTTCATGAAAAATTCAGAATTTTGGATTAATATGCCACATATTCAAAGGAAGAATACACAATCGCCGATGTGGTGGTCCTGCGCTCGTTGGCGGGGTTAATTATTATGTTCACGTACGAGCGCTCTTCTTAGACTGTCGAGTATGCACATGCTTAAGTGTCAGGTAGAAAACAATATGTTAGGCTCCCGGGCAGTGGAACGCCGGCACATAAACAACTAACCTAATAGCTCCTGTGGCAAGGACCTTAACAATATTTAGGCAACTATAACTTGACAGGGAAACGTAAGAATAATTTCGAAACTCTCTTCAAACTTCACAGAAGGGAGTTCAGGCACGTGAAATTAATATTTTCATTTATTTTACGGCGGTCGTCAAAATAATCACTGCCTCTTGACTTTGGACATTTTGACACTGCGTAACGTGACCGATCGGACATTTTTATTAGACGGATATTCTTTCTTCGCGGAAAATTTTGTTCCAAGTGGTGGCAAGATAAACCAAGTATACGATGTCCCAATGAAAAAAAAAAAGCAATGAAAAAACACTATGATGAATTTTTATTGCAATCATTCTTGTTCAAAAGTGTCCAAGCGAAAAGCATTTTTTTAAAGGCGTTGGGAGATTACAAGGCAACATTAGGTGTTGTTGCGCGCGCCTAAAAATAGAATATCATAGCCTTAAATAAACTTTTCCACCATCTTCCAACAAGATTGCGAAGTCAAAATATTATAGCGGTTAAGTCTGTATTGCTGCACTGCTGCCGTCTTTCCACGGTTGAGTAAACGGAAGGGCATATACTCAGGTTGGATGATTTTCATGAGTGATGAGAGTCGTCTGCTCATTGTTTGTGCAAACAGCAGATGACGCTGGAGCGGCTGAATTTTACGGAGGCAGTTTTCGTCACATAAAACGTCCGACAGCTTGTATATACATATTTTCTAAAGTAGGCATACGCCTCTAAACAGTGGCAGTTTAAACTTAAAGTAAGAGCCGGTTTAGAAGGAATGTAGCTTGAACTCTGCAGAGAGCAATGAAATTTTCCCAGCGGCGTTAGCTCTGAGTGAGTAACCAACACAGTGTCATTTGACAAAGTGCGCGAAGCAAAGTTTGTCGGTTGTTGGCTGAATATCCTCCCCCTAAAGTCCAGCCTTCACAGGACTCACTGCAGCGTGCCGTAGCAATAACATTTTAAGGCGAGAAGGCTCTGTTTTTGCCGAAGCTATGGCTTTCATCTTTCATGGCTTCTATGCTACTCAATGAGGCAGTAAAATAGGACGCCTCAATTCAGGACATCCTGAAACAATTCCTGCAGAAGTAAATTGTGTGTACATGACAAGGCAAGATGGTGCTGGCGTCAACCACTGAATTTGATATCCAATGAGAAAAGAACCGGAAAAGCGCTTTTTTTGGACTTTCCGAATCAGTGTGGAATCATCAAAATATTGTGGCGGGCTAGTTGGTTATACATACTAAATTACACATAGCGCTAAGACGAGGACAGACGAAAGAGTAGACCGGACAGCCGATCTTGTCCACTTCTTCGTCTGTCCTTGCCTTAGCGCTTTTTGTAATTTAGCAGTGTGAAATCCCTAAACGTATAAAATATGAGTGCAAAAAGGCGGAGAACACTCCTCTTAACCCAGATCGGGCACCATAACGATTCTATTAAAATGGTTTTCATGACTAGAGTGAAAATTTAGGTTTTAGTCACTCTGTGCTGCGCAGGTTCGCGAGGTCACAAAGAGATGGCAGGATGTACTTTATTTTTGTCTGCTTTGAAGCAATGCTTGAACAATCCGAACTGACGAAAATTTAAAACTTCAAAGCTCTAACTATAGTTTATTTATTACTTCTAGAAACAAAAATTTAAATACTGGATCTAATTTATGATACCATACAAAGTTAGCATCGTCCAGAAGGTGACACATTAAAGTGTTGCCGGCAAAACAGCTTTTTAGATTTACAACCTTCAAGGAACGCAGATGAGTTGGACAAACAGCTTCATAAGAATTGATTGAGAACATTTTCAACCGAAATCTGTCGAAAACTTAAAAGCTCCATAAGAATCATGCCCGCTGAATTCATACCAACTAGAAAACAAGCCTTCGACTTTCCTCCATTGATGTTATTGCAAGCAAAGGTAGACGTAGTCCTAGGTATAATGTTTATCTTAAAAATTGTAATAACAACATATTTAAGCACTTCTAATGATTGTTTATAAACAGAACACTTGCATAGACATTTCAAAGTGCAAATTTTAAGTGATATGTATTTGAGGTGCACTGATAATTATATGTTGTACTTCCTGACTTTGCAAAAGGCAGTCGTATAAATGGCATACTGTCATGAATTTTATTTTCTTAGTCTTATTTGTACAATAAAGTTATATATTTCGTAGTCTTACATAATATTCCTTCTATAACAATTGCCACTGAGAAGTCGTTAAAGGACTGAAGGTTTGGCGTGTTTAATAAAAATTTTTATCGTTTGGTACAAGCATACACCGTAACTACATACGGAAACGCTATTCATAAAGAAAGAAATTCATGTTCTCTCAGCTAGATTATCCGCTTTTAAAGGTTAAGTCCGAAACCTCTAAAAAAAAGTCAAAGTAAAATCTGCCATCAAATTTAAGAAGCTATATATTGAACACGTTCCAAATCAACGTCATCAAAACAGTTGCATGCTTCATTGTGTATTCCGTTTCACCAACGTTGTGCATCCTAATTTTTCTTAAAAAGTGGCAGTAAAGTTTTGATGAAGCGATTTCTGGACTTCTCGCGAATATGCACACTTTCAACAGAACCCCGCGAGAGGGGTAGGGCCGTAATCAGTGGCCAAGTCTATTCACGACCAACTCCACTGAGGTATTCCCTGCATAAATGGTTTAAACAAATCAAGATTACAACTAGTTTGCGTTTTATGACACCCGACCGGTTCATTACAGCACTCTGAAAGGACACGATCCTTTGTCAAAGGAAGCAGAATTTTTTGTTTAGTGCGGCTTCTAGCATTTGATGCAATTCAATTTTTAGAGCCGCAGGACAAAAACTTTACTCATCCAAACGTTTAATGACTGCGCCATGATGTTTCACTATGGTCATTTAAAGTATTCCCGGGGAACATCTCCATTGATGTTGTTGTTCAGTTCAAATTCTAATTGTAGTGCATGGGCCGAGGCATCGATGTCCAAGAAAGTTCTGGATGAACACACTACAGCCACGAGCGCGTGGAGCGAAAGCTGTTGCAGCAGAACCTGGGGATTCTGAGTTCGATCCAAACCCTTGGCCCTTTCAATCTGTATGAGCATCGTACCGGCGTGCGGTTATGTATAACAACTGTTTGAAGCGCGTTAAAAAAAAGAACCCAAAATAGCAGTGTTAATAGGCTGAATATTATGGTTTTGTCTACAGCTGAAACAAAAGATGACCATTGGGGCTGATTATTTTTCAGCTGTCTGAACATACACACAACAGTAGTATAACTATAGAACAAACTCAGATTTTGGGGCGTGATTTCTGATAGGAATCACAAAGCAAACACAGAACCGAAACCTGGACATTTAAGTTCCCACGTTGCACTTTAACTGCCGGGTGCTATACAACGAAGATATGCAGAGGTATAGTTGTCACGCAGCGCGACGGAGCCAACGTGTGTGCCGAGATTGCAGGTACGGGGACTCCGCTAAAGTTGAGTTTTGTTTTGTTTCTGTTTTCTTCCTATTTTTCTTGCCGGCAGGGTTCCAAAGAAGGGCCCGTACGGGAGGTGAAAACGCCCGACAAAGAACTGGTCTCTTACAACTAAAACCGAAAAACACAAACGGCAGTAAAATACCGACACCTAAATGCTCCAAGCTTAGTTATAATGGTCGACACCTTCGGGAAAAAAACAACTGTATGCATAAAAATACTACGATAAAAATAGCTACATGAATTACAAAATAAGAATTCCATATGTGAACGAAAGTTTGCCGCGAATACAGTTCACAGCCTAAAGAAATTCACAGATATATTTTGTGGAATGTGTCGGAAATGTTATTGATATATCATATCGCTCCCTACCAGAAATGCTCTTTATTTTTTTTAAGTACAGGATTGATTTGACGTGCTTTACGTTCTGTGTGTTATTAATTCATTTTATTTATTGACATTTTTAACGATATTCCTCACAATTAATTAGGGTATGGAGTGTCCTTCGCGTAACATCATGTGTTACATGCCTTCAGGATGTGTACCGAAAATATCGGAGGCCACAGCCAACGTTGGCTCGAGTCCCTACTGACATTCAAAGCCTGCACCACGGTGTAAAATAATACTCTTCAGGTGAGGACAGCGCGCTCCTCACCTGAAGTGAGGAGCGCGTGCCGATAAGTGACGATAAAGTTCGCGTGCCGACAAAGTGCCACCGTGCCGATAAAGTTCGTTTTTCACTCTCTCTCTTTCTCTCTCTCACTATGGTTTCAAGAGGGCCGGCAGATGACTCGTCGACCCGTGGGTCGGCGGGCCTCGTCTACTGCGCTTTTCAATGGGAGATAAGCGTTTTTTTTAAAACGCCGTATTGTGCATGCGGTGCGTTCCTTCTAAGCCGGCACTTGTACAATGTGTGTTGCTTAGGCATAGATTCGTCGTTTGTCTTAGTTTCATGGCTCAATGGCAGCGAGGGCTGTTTTATGAAGACACTAAAATAGAGGCATAGGCGCGGTATTCAAACGGGCTAAGGGGGTATGTGTCGGCGCTTCCCTGGAATTTCATCCCTTTCTAGGTCTCAGGCTCGTGAGCATCAGACACTAAGCACCTACTGTGGGAATTCATACTTTCTTGGCAAAACATCGCGGGGATAGAATCTTTACAGCAAAGCGAAGTGTCGTCCTTCACATTCATGTCGCTGGTGAAATGCTTGATGCAAATAAAATCTTTAGGGCCAAGCGGGCGGTGCTTGCGAGGGGTTGTTTGAGCCCACGGTTCCAGACGTGTGGAGTAGGATGGGACCTTGAACAGACTCGGCTTTTCTTTTCAACTAGAGTGACCTGAGTTTTGACTAGAAATCTGTCACGCCGCGCCACAGTTCACCCAGGTGATCCAAATCCGAAATTGCGAAGTTAGCGCATATACGAACATGCAAGGGACGCTTCAGCAGTGCGTGACTAGTCAGACCTCCGTTCAACACGTAGAGTCGTCTGCCTGCCAGAGGAGAAAGGTGCAGCGGCCGAAACATGCTCCTTCGTTGCAGCGTGCGCAATCAAATCCACGTGCTTCGCAGATAGTTCCGTTCTGCAGTAGCGGCACCTGGCTCGTCTGCTATCACCAGGAACCCCCAATAGCCAGTCTTTGGGGTCTTCTAGCCAGGCTTTTCTAAACCTCACCGGGCCCAACCCACGGGTTGGGCCTCGTGAGGTTTAGAAAAGCAAGTGCTATGTGAGATTTAGAAAAGCAAGTGCAAAGGTTTAGAAAAGCAAGTGCAATTCTAAGTGCAATTTTGGACTGCAAACATTTCTCGCGCGGCGAACAAGCCCCCTGGACAGCAGCCTAAGGGCGTGATTTTGTCTCACGTTTACAAATTCGGGATTTCCGCACATGAGACTCACTAGAACCACCCGATCGTCCGCAATACCTTGCATCCTGAACACAAATGAACAATACTTGTACAGGCAGCGCCCGATTCCCAGTTGGTGTCCAGAAAAGATAACGGACAACTTTGGAGAAAAAAAAATGCATTGCATTCTTTAACAGAAAAGAGCAATAGTAGTAAGGGATCTTCAGTTTACTTAAATAAGCTTTGCTTTTCTTTCTACGTGTCCTTCTGGAAGTGGTGACGTTCCTCTCGGAGTAAACCTTCTCTTGAATTTCGAAAAGAGTGAGGGTTCTGCATACGCACTCCAGGATGCATGAGCCCGCAGCCTTCTCTTTCGTAAAGAATACGAATGACCGCTGATTGAAGGTTCAAGATCATGCACCGCACCTTCCGTATTGTAGAGTCGGTGCCTTCAGTTTTGCCTACGATCGATAGCTTGCCTGCTTATGCTCCTCAGTCTTTGCTCTGGGCACGAGATTGTTGCATAGCCTATAGAATACTTCTGATGTGCAAAAACTTGGAATCTGGAAACTGCTATGTCTCTGCTTCTTCAGACAAGTACTACTTACCACTACGACCCTGCAAGTTAATCTTTGTGCGAAGCTACACGTGCTTGCAAACTTGAGGCAACTCTCGGAATGCCATATTTGTGTTTGGCAACAAACAGTTCATCGTGACATTTTGTTACACTCGTGAAAAGCACAATGACTAGGCGCGGAACGAGTAGTTACTACTCTGCAGCTTCTCCGGTGCATTGTTTGTGCGAACGGATTGCCATCTTAGGCACCGTTTCGAAACAATCTTTGAAAAAAACAAAAAGCGTACTTGAAAGAGGCAATGCGGTTGCAGCGCGTTAATTGCAGCGAAACTACGGAAAAAGAACGCGGAAAGAGCACATTTGTAAACGCGTGCATCTCTTGGCAAAGGTGCACGTGTCGCCTTTTGTAAGCCCCATTAAAAAATACGTGGAAATCGCTATCGTGCGGTAAAAACAAAAAGCTGAGCGAACGTGATGAGACTTTTTTTTTTGTGGAAAACTCGCCTTTAGGACTTATTCGATGAAACGAACGCCGAATGCCTTGGGCTCGATGGAGCCCCATTCCGAGACGTAACTCATGGTGTCCCGAACGAGGACGCCCCAGAAGCACAGCCGGCCACACGGAAAGACGACGTCTTTGAAGCATCCTCGCGGTCGGTTCAGACGAAGGCGGACCTCCGCGACGTTTTCGCGCCTGGGAAAGCGAAACTGCGACACGCTCGCGCGCAGCCGCGTCGAGGAGGCTGCCACTAAAGAGCCCATATTTAAGAGACGGAGCCGCTCAAAACAAAGAGCACTCGCGATGTTAACGGCGGACGCCTCCTGCGCAAATGAGTTGCATGTGAGCGTGCCTCATGTTGCAAACGTGGCCCACGAGCCGCGTGACATCCCCGATTGGGCGGTTGGAACCACTCTCAAATGTCGGCACATTAGCGGCGATTTGAGACGCGCGGGAGGCGCGAATAGGGCGCGGAGATCGAACACCCCCGTCGTCGTGTCAAGGGAGACGGGGCGGGGATTCAGTCGCCGGTTGCGTAGCATTTGGCGCTGTTTTCTTTTTCTTTTTCTTCTAAGCAGTTTGTTTGGGTGATGGAACAGGTTTGGGCTGGAATATTCCGACTCATATTTATTGTCACCGAGGTAGGACGCGAGATAAAAGACGGGATTATTCAAATTACGACGTGAACATGCAAGCAATGACTGCGGAAGGCTTAAACACGTGGCAGTGCTTTTTGTTGAAGGTAACAATAGTGCTCTGTAATGCAGAGACCCTTTTGAATCGAAATGAACTAGCTGCGAAAGTAGCATTATAGTTCTGGTAGCGAATGGCCTCCAGAAACCCCAGGGCGACCGTGCATCCAACAGCTTACGGAATGTAGGTTTTTGACTGAATATGAACAGGTTTCTTGCTCGGTCATTCGTTCTAGGGCATTCTTATCGGCGAAAGCTGTAGTCTCAATGGCTGTGTAGCGATACTAATGTACGCTTCAAGTCGCCACGCCTCGCCTTTACGTTAGTTACTATAGAAATAGCGTCTTGGCAAACTGCGTTTGAGAAAGCCTACCAAGCCTGGGGCGCGCGAGCGTTAACAAACAAACTATGCACCACTTATTTCATGGAGACAGCAACAGAACACCGACTTCAAATCTCCACCAAGCAACACTCGCGGTCGCCATTTTCCGATTCCCCAAATGTCATCCTGGGGATATCTCACACTGCCTGGTGATAGATAGGGAGAGAAAATTGGTCTCAGAAGGGCGGGAGGAATCAGAGGAATTATACGTTGGTGCTTTTAGACTTAGGCTAGGAGGTGCAAGCTACTGCCCGCTAGAATTTGTATAGCCATTAACACCCATCCATCCCTGGCGGCAGAAAGCGTGCTATTGAATCTGAGTCCTCGCATAACGCTGAAGCAGCGCTCGTTTTTGCTACGAGCTCAGCCGTGTTCAAGCCAAACACTCACCTAGCCCCCCGTATCCGATGCATGCTCAGAGAGCTCAGCCTACCAATGCTAGTCTCGGATAAATGGCACAGCAGCGGCAAGATTGCGCGCACTTTTGAAAAGGGTGCATTCACCAGAGCTTCCCCTGCAATTCAGTGCTTGTGTTTGATGTCCGCATTCGGTCCACGCGCCGCCTCGCCGTCTCTATGCTTTGCGACAGTTCTACCAACAAGAAGAAAATGTTGCCGACCCATAAGGTAGATGATAAACGTGCCGGAAGAAGAGATCGGCCGCTTCGATAATGCATCCTTGAAACAAGAAAACTAAAAAGAAAGAAAAGAAAAATAAAACTAGCTTCATTTTCGTTGGGGTTGGCTCGCCGAAAACAACTGCATAAAGAAATAATAAGAAGCTGATTCGGAACTTTCTCTTTAGGAACCCAGCATAAGTGAATGGGAATGCGTTCACGAATGCCGATCCGATAATGTGGCCACGGCCGCTGAATGCTCATTTAGGATTCATTGAGGAAAACAGCCTCCTGAGTTGCCCTTATTCCCGGTTGATACGGTTGTTATGGGGTGGCCGATGCGAGAGGTATTTAGGCTGCATCTCAACACAAAGAAAGTGCAGCGAATAACCGGCCAACTTCGCCTGGCAGAAGTTTCTCTTTGCACGGAGCGTACAAGCCACTGCTCGAAAGTTGCAGGCGCATGGAACACCAATGGCAGCAATTTGTCGCTTCTTCGCGACAATATTCGCTCCACGGAATCCAATCTATAGAAATTTTCAGCGTGGAGTTAAGTTAGCATCCAGTCGGAACCGGATTGGGAAGGCGTACAGCGAAGGAAAGGCGTCAGCTAAACCCCATATTATCCTACGATAAAAAAGTAAAACAGTAAAAGCATACTAAGTTTAGACTTGTATTGAACCCTTCGCATGGTGTGCATAGACATTTTTTTTTCTATACAATCATGAACGTGTTCAGTATTAACACCTCGGGTAGCAGGCTGGATCAACGCGATGACCGCACTGCCTTAATACGATGTTATGAATTACACTTTAAGTATCTTGAAAGTCTTCTTAAACTGTTAAATGCATGTTTTAATATTATATTTTAACTACTTTTTGTTTTATAGAAGTGTGATATTAATACACGTCTTTGCTATTTCTTGTAACTAAAGGGTACTACAGCCATGTCTCATTAAACGGACAAAGTTAATATACATGCCCCTTTAATATAGACAGCATTTCCAGGAAAAACTATATAAATCCATACATTGTGTCTAGTTATTACAGACAACTCTTATCAACGTCCTTTTGGGTGGAACGGAAGTGTCCATTTTAATGACACATCACTTTATAGGGTCTTCTTTTTTTTCGTGAGGAACGTGTCGTAAGGAGGATTCCGTGTTTTCGGAGAAACCCGTAAAACTCCGGAAAACACGACCAATAAAATTTCGTGAATTCGGATTCATCCGATAAACTCCAAATTTCAATGCTACAATGCAAAAAAAAAGTGGTAGTATTCAATTAAGCTTAGTAACCGCACAAGGTAATCGCAGAGCGCAAGTTCGCCTGCTTTTTCTGGAGGAGATGTGGTGACGTCAGAAGGGCGAGCTCTGATTGGCTGTGATAGAAGGATATTGCGTAGACCTCAAAGCTAGCTGCCTTGGGGTCTACCCACTATCCTTCCAATTAGAGTCAATCAAAGCTCGGCGTCGTGGCAAGACCGCAACCCCTGCGCAAGATGCAGACCAACTGAAGCTCCCCACACTCCTGAGAAGATGCCTCCCTAGTATACCATCAAATCTCACATAATTGACAAAATGAATCTTAGCTATTATCTCGCCAAGGTTCATTTAGCACAACAAAGGCCAGATATACGAAGAGCTCTTAGGCTACGACAATGTGGCTAAAATGTTCCTAAGTTACGAACGTAGCGAGGAGAGGAGAAATCGGTATTCATGAACTCGTTTTTAGCTAAGAGGAGGAAAACGACGTTCTCGTAAGGAAAGATAGTAGAACTTTTGGTGCCCCACGAGCTCCCGATCCCCGCGAGAACGAGCTCTTGGCTGGGCATGGTTCGGAGCACTTGGATATTGAATAACAAACGCGGGCGTCCTCTTCGCCAACGCCTGTATGGGGTTGTGTTCTTGCAGTTAAATATCGAGGGTACTCCGATCTAAATGGGCCTGAAGGCCGAAGCCCGGAGAACCGCTTGTTTGGACTTCTACAAACCTGATAGCTACGAAATGAACAGAAATGTCTTCGTTGCTAAAAGACGCGGCCCGCGAAGTCCCTTAGCAGTAAACTGTTCAGTTGGGCTAGTCGGTTCATGACTGGATAGAAGCTCCGAAGGCCAGGGCCAACGTGAGGAAGGTGACGACAACACTGAGAGCACTCGAAACTGAAATTTTATTAGAAAATCACTGACTTAAATACTTTATTAAAACCATGTCACTTCCAGTCACCCCACTCTCCCCCTAAATATGTCATTCGCTTATCGAACAGTGCCAAAGACGACTCGACTCAATGATGCATTTATCGGCACCCCTTGATTTGATGCAAAACTCTTTGTCTGTTTGCCTAGTTGCTTTTCCAATGTGTCGTCCCAGGATGGTTGTGTGAAAACAAGGGGTGCACGGGCATCGAGCGTCGATTGTAAGGCACGGCCAGATGCCCAGACAGCGTCTGTTTGATAGCTGTTGCGTGTTCTCTACCACGGTCTTTTACGCAGCAGCCTGTTCGCCCCACGTTGGTGCGCCCCCAGGATAGTGGAATGTCGTAAAAGACAAAGAGTGTGCAACCCAAAAACCTTTTTTTGTGTTTCCTTTTTTTTTTGCACTTGTCACTATCTCGGTTCGGAGAATTTATTCTTCTGCACAATGACGAAAGCATATTCGGGGCCGAAAGAATAACCTGAATCTTGTAACCCCATGCCATTTTTTTTTCAAAATGTGGAAGATATCACGAAGGTAAGAAAGGGTGGCCAGACATATATTGTGACGAATGCAAAAAGAAACACGCACACACACAAAAAAAATTGAAATGCACAACCTCTGTCGTTTACGACATTCCCCGATCCTGCGGGCGCACCTACGTGGGGCAAACAGGCCGCTGTGTAAATGACCGTGCTAGAGAACACGCAGCAGCTATCATACAGTCGCCGTCTGGGCATCTGGCCGGGCAGTGCGATCGACGCCTGCGCACACCCTTGTTTTTAAACACTACCATCCTGAGACGACAGAGCGGAAAATCAACTATACCTTTTCTCATCCTACGATGGAATAAATGCCAAAGCCACGGGCCTCCAGGTCCAATCACGTTACACGCTGACATGCTTAACATTAATTAGGGGTGGACGAATAATGCTCCAAATCAAAAAGTGCGGCATCATTTCTATAGCTTGGGGACTGCAAAGAGCCTGTATGTCGTGACTTCCTTTGCAATGTAAAATTGACACGTCACTCAGTGCTCTTCGATTCTCGAGCCACTGTACGCCCGTCCCCATTAGTGATCCGAGACGTGGGCACCGATACGTGCATCGATGCGAAATACGACGCGACCTGTAAGTGACTCATGATTGGATATGGCCGTGCGTGGCTTTTGCCTCTAGTCCATCGTAGGGTGAGAGGAAGTATAGGGAAATTCACGAAGCGTTGGTTATCAAAACAGGGGGCACCAATAAATGCATCAGTGAGTCGTCTGTAGCACTTTTAGATACGGAAATTATATTTTTAGAGAGAGAGTGGAGTGGCTTGAAGTGAGGTGGTTATATTGAAGTGTTTGGGTCAGCGTTTTTTCTAATAAGCTTTCAGTTGCGAGTGCGCTCTGTGTTGTTACCTTCTTCACTTTGTACCCGTCCTGCGGCGCTTATATCCAGACTCGTTAGCAAAGCAGCGTTCATAAAAACAAATCGCCGCGGCGCTTTTTGCGCTTTCAGAAACGCAGGAGCGAGCCGATGTCTAAGACGATACGTTTGAACTGCGAGAGTGTCAACAAGAGCCACGTAAATACCTGTTCACAGTCTGAGCGGACGCGCGTTTGATCAAAGCGTTGAATTCGCGCTGTTGTACCGCAACTTGGTAAGCGCCTTTGAATTTACACTTTGCGCTTCCATCTCGGTGCTGACACGACACTCGGCAGAGGCAAGTTGAACCGCTATCGCGTAGCTCACGCAAACCGTTCAAGCTCGACCGTGTTGACGGACCGTCCTGTCCGAATAAAAATGACGTACCCACTCCTCATAAAAAGTGTACATACCATATGCTGTGAACGTAATCTGTACGGCGCTTATTAGCTCTATATCACAAAGAAATAAGAATACAGAATCGATAAGAGTCCCTTTTCGGCAAGAGAGTTCGTCACCACTCACTCTCATAAATAGGGGGTGTAGGGGGGGGGGGGGGGGGGGGGGACACCCCTTGTCCCATTCGTAACACCCCAAAACTATATTTCGACGTTCAGTCTATTGGCGGCGAGCTGGTGATACCAACTTTTACGACGGGTATGACAGCTGTTGGATATAAAGTAGTAAATAGCTAATGTTCGCATCAAAGACTACACAAAAAAACACAAAAAAACCTAAGGTTTAGTAGCAGGGCCAAAAAGACCTTGAATGTCTTACTGCAGCCTTTAATGCATACATTAGCTATTTTAATAAGTTGTACCGCTCGACTATCTAGCCGCTCGTGATAGATGGTATTGTAGATTTGACGTGGGTGGACTGAACGTCGAAATGTTGTTTTGGGGTGTTACATATGAGACAAGGTGTGTACCCTTTACACCCCATATTTCTGGGAGTTCTGCCTCGGAAAGCTGGGGGATAACAAGGGGAAGAGATTGACCTCTTAATCGAAAATTTAGCTTAGCTATCAAACCACTTATGCGGGAAGGGACCACAAACGTCGCACGCGAATATTCCATTCTGCAAGCTAGCCTGTCGTGGGCAGATGGTCTTGGCCGGGGATCGTCGGAGCAACGCTGTGTCGGATCAGGTCGGAGTGTCCTGCTAGAGGACTATATTCTGCTGCTTGGCTGCCGCTTGGGCAGTAAAATCGTTGGCATTGTAGCTTTTTCTGTGTGCCTATGGATCCAGCGTTCAACTCCGTCATGGTCAGTTTCAAGTACCACTTCATGTTTTCTTGATGCTTAAAGTTGACCGCGTGCGAGGAGCGTGTCGAAAAATAAATTGTCCGTTGGTCGTCTCAACCAAGTAACTTAGCGGCACTATCGGCCGTGTTGATTGGATAGCAAAAAAGCGCGTGCTACACCTCCGCTGCACTCATAAGATTCCATCTTAACCTCCTCAAGACTTACAATAATTTTGCTTCATGAGTACGAATTTGTTCTTAGGTTTTTGACGTACGTACATGTTTAGTGTACGTGAGACATTTTTAGTGTTTATTTCGTGACATCGGCTTGATGCCATTGTACTTCTTGGTCAGGATAAAAGCCAGTGTTTCTGTTCTTAGTTGAGGCTATACCAGTGGTCTCAAAACTCCGACTCGAGGGCCAGATTCGGCCCGTGTAATCGTTCCGGCGAGCCTCAGATGGCCGCAGCCTTTCCAACATCCCGTGGCCCGCAGCTCCCAACGCAAGAATAAGGGCCCTTAAAAAAGAACGGCTCCGCGACAAGCACCAAGAGCGCAAGCGAAGATATCAAAAGGAAGGAGAGAAAAAGTACATAAAAACGCAGGTTCTGTGCGGATAATATTTATTGCCTATTGTCATTCCCAGTATTACAATTCGTAGTTCCCTGCATCCCGTACGCGTAACTAAAAATAATAATATCCTTTGCGTTCTCGTGTATATGGTGCATATTGATTTTATACAATTTGTATTAGTCTTCTGCACTGTTTGAATATGCCAAAGTTACCACGCGCTTTGATTTATGTCCCGTGAGTTCTCGGGATCCCAATAGTTTGTAATGTCACAAATAGTGAAATATTTCACTTAAAAATAAAGCATATGAATTTGCCCTGCGTACATTTTTTTTTTTGTGTTTGGTCTAGCATATTTTGCTGTATTTAAATGCTTATTGAAGCTTATTTATTAGGTATATTCTCGATTATATTGCATAATTTTCAGCCCCCGAGACTGCTAGAGGTTTCGAATCCGGCCCCATAGCCAAAATGTTCAGAGACCCCTCGTCTATACACTTTGCGCTTCTTAAAGGAAGGACGGGCTGTGTTTTACAGCGACAGCTATTACAGGATCTTCCCACCCCCCTAAATGACAACCGTTGTTTATGTCGCAGTTGTTTGTGTTGTACTTTTCATCATTGTTGATGTTGTAGTTGGCGTTCTAGGGCATCCGCTGTCGATGTTGCCAAATCCTCGAAAAAGATCGTCCGCCGCCCGCGGGAAGAGGTCCGCTGGGTGCGAAACGGAGGCTTCGCACACAGCGGACCAATGAGCTAAGACAGAGCTTTAACAACCCGATCTAAACTGCAACACCCCATGCCCACTCCACGCGCTTTCTGGAAAAAAAAATTTGGCCAATAACAAATTGTCATGGTAGCAATGAGAAGCACTGTCAATGGCAAGACCTCGTGCAAGTGAGGCGCGCTTCAGCGTGCTCCTGAACAGAAAAAGAAACAAAATAGAAACCGCAACACACACAAAAAAAATAGATGTCTATTTTGTTTTGAACACTTTTGTTCACGCTCCCCGCGGTGCGTGAACGCGATGACGATGTCCACCGACTTGGCTGTGACTTTACCATGAATTCTAATAATGATTCAATATGGGATTGTTGGTTAGAAATTTTGATGATTTGCTGCACTGCCTAAATGCAAGAAAAACGGGCTTGATAATGTTGTTTTTCTTCTATACTTTTTTATTTTTTATTTCATCAAGGGCGTTTTTTTGCCTCTACGCGGAGTAGCAAACCATGATAATAACCACGAATTAATGCAGGACTGCTAATTCCTTCTCTAACGGCGAAAGATTAAAACTGTAGAGATTAAATAGAAGCGGAAAAAGAGGGCGGAGATTGTTAAAATTCTATGTTAATTTAATACACCACCCCGCGCAGCCGCGGGGCAGGGTGATTGAAGAGGATAGGTAAAAAAAAACAAGCTTCCCAGCGACCCTCTCCAGGTGTTTAATTAAAAAATCGACGTTTATCGAAGCAACACTTGTTTGCAAGTTTTGTTGTAGGACAGATATTTATTGCAAGTGACAAGTCCGCCAGTGCCGAACACCGCCGATCAAATATTTAAAAAAATACGAGTGCATTATTTTGAAACTACCGCGCTTTTACAACCCGATATTTTATAGTTTTACTTGCTAAAGGTGAAAAACACTGCAAAATTAAACGCAAATATACGAGAATGTCAGAATATAACAAAACTAAACTCCGATAAACTCTGAAGATTCGAGAATGAGTAAATTCCCTAAACACGCTTCGAATTTGACGAAAAATAAACTTCGTAAACACAAAACCCTAGTTACAAGATGACAATCGGTTAGGAGTTTTCATCGTGAAAATTTCTCTGCCTCGTTTGGCATGGCAGTAGCGAAAACGGATTAATTATCGTAAATGGCAGCTGGCAATCAACGAGCGGAAACGACACTAGGAGCAAGCTACGCAATTTGGATTTTATTTATAATTCCAAGAATGATATCATCGTAACAGAAACGTCGCATGGAAGTCAAACATAATTTTGTGTGCCGGTATAAAACTGCCATCATAAATATTAAAATATTACACCTTGTTAACAAAGACCTCGACATATTACCCTTTACACGGTTGTGAAGCCTATCTTTTACAGAAAGAAACATATAATAGTTTCTTATGCATTTTATAACGAAACCATCACTGATCGATAATGTGAGGCATCTAGTCCGGCGTGCGTATTATATCAATTCTGCGGTGTGCATATGTGTCTTAGCAGTCAAATAGAGACCCCGGACGCAAGAAGAGCTTAAAAGTATTTTCTAAATATCCCAGTTTATCTGCTCTTGATGAAATAATTGACTGTAGAAACAAAGCAGAAGCAACCTAGTGATTATGGTTTCAGTCTGGAAGGTAGATTTTATTACCCTGACTCTATTAATTATCCGCATTTTAGAAACATGCTATAGTTTCTAGCTAGCAAAGAAAAGCCGGACAAAGCCCTCTCACGAAGCTTTCTGATCGTCATAATTGACAGTTTCGTCCACTTGTCTGGCCTTTCCTGAAGCGTCCAATTTGCTAAAGTGGAGTGAGGGGCAGGCTTTTTGGGAGGTGCCTAAGGCTTTTTCTGGGGAGTTTGGTCTGCTTTCTTTATAATCAGCAGACTATAGCGCCAAGGTGAGAACGCTCAAGCTTAAACAAGGATGCGAACAATGAAAATCTGACGCGTCAGTGAGCATGTTTATATTGCTTCTGCGAGAGTAGGCCCTAATGGTTAGCCCGGACAGCAGCAAGAAGTACTCTCGTATCTGCGAGGTAAGTTATTCTTGCAAATCACATGGGGCCGTCTACGTGCAAAATCTGAACGCCATGATTGACGAGAAACCACCGTCGGTGCACATTTGCATTTTGAGTGTTCGTTTGTATCGGGAGCGGTGAACCTTTGAACAGGATAGTTACGCATGACACAGATATTTAACAGCTCATGTTAATATGATGAAGAAATATTTATATTGCAATATTTCTTGAATATTTGCTTGCATCTTTTTGGAAAATTTGATTTCCAAAGCACTCTTTATGCATTGAATCGTAATTTTCTTTTCTGAACAATTTTTTCAGTGATTACAAAGGGGACTCGTGAAAACTAATAAGATAATTGCTTTTTTTTTCGTTATAAATAATAAACTGTTCAGCCGTTTATTAAAGACCTTTAAAGACTAGTAATTCTGGGATTGTGAGATCTGTCCCATACAAAAAAAGAAACATCTATATTTTTATGCACTTTTTTAGTTTAGCAAACAATTTATTTTAGCAGGAAAACATAATGCTAATTGTGTGAATACAAATACTACAACAAGAGGCTGAGTGAGAGTTCATAAAAAAGGCATATGTAAACTTAACAAATCAATCTTCTGTTTAAATCCTTTCAGTACCAGAGAAGTACATGAACTCTAAATATGTTTTTATTACGATATTCCTTTCTTGAATGGCGCAGCCCGCGATAGTGTCCTGAAAATCAGTCAGGTAAAGCATGTGTTTGTGTAAACATTCCTTATCACCATGTATAGTCGGTGAAAGGTTAAGAGCTCGAGGGAATACCTTTCCACCTCTTCCCACTTTAGCAGATCTAACACTATAGAGGATGGGACCTCCTCTCCTACGTTTGCTTTGCTAAAGTAAAAAGAGGTGGTAAACAGCTTCCCATGAACGCTTAACCGACTATTGACACCGTGAACAGAATAGTAGTGATGCACCGCTCTAAAGTGTTATTGAGAAGGGCTAAAGTGTTACTATTTTCAGCTGTTCATGATATCCAGGAAAAGAAAAGTACGGTTTATTAATATTTATCCGCTTTTTAACCACTTTTAATAGAAAGTCTCTTGTAATTTCGGGTGTCGATGGTCACAGAACTCTTGATAAACGAATGACGTGGAGATTAATTAGCATGTGATCTCTGCTCCGTAGTTAACAAAATTGCAGCATTAGCTGAAAAGATTCTAAAACAAAATAAAAACCACAAATCCAAGATCGAGTACATACTAAACAACGACCTACATTTCTTAAGTTGTCAGTTACTGGATACAAGTAGGAGCACACCGGAATGACGCTGGCTGACGCCATGTTTATTGGAAATTCCATACATCCATGCAGTGTGTCGCGTAGGCACGTGCTCATCTAACCACATATCTAACCAATGGAAAATTACATATTTGTGTCTGGGCATACCAAGGGTAAAAACAGCATTAGATAATACCAAACGTTAGCTCGTTTAAACCAGCAGCGTCACAAGTGAAGATGTCATAAGGTGAGAGAGGAAACGCGTATTAAAAAAGGCGATTAGTAACTGTTGAAGGATTGCAGCTCCCTCCTTGTGAAATTCACAGCAGCGACACTGATACAGCTATCTTGTTCGCAGACGTTTTTTTTATGGCAAACGCCACCATTCTGTGCTGCAATCTTTTACGTCCCAAAGAACTTCCGGTTCTTAAGACACTATTTTGGCTAAATTACCGATCCCTCTGCAAAAGCTATTCAAGTTCTCAGATTTCACTAAAACTAAACACGAGTAATTTTTTTTTTACCTTTGTATATGCCTGTTTAGTAATTTAGCACTTATAGAGAGGCATAATACATCGATTTATGATCGCCGTAACAGGCTATGGCATAACGGGCCGGGGAGAGGCACTGTAATTGCCATAATTAAGGAATCGAACCCGTAGTTTCACGGTGGCCCTCACGCGCAATCTTTCTCAAGCTATAAATCACGATGGTACCGAGTGCTGCTGATTTGAATATAATTGTCGTGAGGTGAGCGAAATTACAGAATAAATGCTCGCGCAGTGGTTGTTTGCTTTGGAGGAAGATTTATTCTTGTTGTTTTTTTATACGAGACGTACGCTTGCACAATCACAGCACTTTAAAACTTGAAATAGATGATGGAATACACGAGGAAGGATTCCAAAAGTTCCGGCAGGAGTATTATAATTCTGGAGACTCTCAATCCGCAGTGCCACTGCAAATACAACATACAAAAGACAGTCTGTCGAGACTGTGTGAGGCGTGTTTGCTCCTTCCATTGAGTTCTCGTCAGATTTTTTACAAAAAAAAAAAAAAAAAACAGTCTGCAAACACGTTCGAAGCAAACATAGGTATGTAGCAAACGTGCTTAAAAAAGGCGTATGCATGGAGGAATCGGTCAGTCTGTTTGTCTGCAGCTTTAGGGTGAGAGAAGTGACGCGCGTTCTCGCACAAAATACGCATTCCTGGCCAACAACGAGCCACTTCGGCTAGCCGGTGCGGAACTCCTCGGAATGTTTCTGAAAACTCCTCGGAATGTTTCTGAAAACCATTCCTCGCGGTCTCCCTGGGTTCAACTTCATTTTTCTTCTTCATTTTCTTCGTTTTTGCGCTCAAATGCGCGCAACCCTAAAGTTGTAGAGAAAGACACACGAAAAGCGACTACGTCTGACGAATTCCGAAATCGAACTGAACTGGCTCTTTTATTCCACGCGATCTTCTTCTTTTTTCAGTAGCTATCGCCACATAGCCTCCCTCCCCCCCTCCCCCCCTTTTGGAGACTGAGTCGTCCCAGTGAACTGTCCTGGAGTGTTTGATCGCGGGTCGCGGGTGCTACTGTGGAGCTCGAGGTAGCTTGCACGCTGGGAAGATCAGCCGGCTGAGCGATTGTGTCGCTCTCAACAAACGCCGGCTTGAGGCGATCAACGGACACGACCTTGTCGCGGCCATTATCACGCAGCGTGAATGTTTGTTTCGTCGCGTGCCACGACGAGGTGGGGACCATTGTAAGGTGGCTGGAGCGAACGGTGGACGCTGTCGTCGCGCAAAAACACGTAGCTGCCGGTTGGCAGGTCGTGATGGAAGAAAGGTAGGTTGCTTTGCCATGTACGCGTCAGTGTAATGCGCACGTCACCGAACAGACGGGCTAAGTCCTCCACGTAAGGCAATCCTGCAGCCATCGAGAGGCGGCCATGGATGGGGATGGTAGGGCTGACCAATTCAGCTGGGAGGTGCCAGTGATGTTCGATAAACTAAATGTGATGCGGCACATCCAAGGTGTTTCTCTATGGCTGTGCGCAACCCTAGGAGGGCGATGGGTAGAGACGTGGTCCATTTGTCTGCTGCAACCTGGCATGAAAGACGCTTTGAGATGGCGATGGAACCGCTCCACCAAACCATTTGCCTGCGGTAGGTAGGCTGTGGTCTTCAGGTGAGCGATGCCGAGAGGAATTGTCAAGATTTGGAAAAGGGCCGACTCGAATGGGCGTCCGCGATCGGTCACGATTTCGATGTGAACTTCAAAGCGGGAGATCCAGGTTGACAAAAGCGCAGAGGCGACAGTCTCGGCAGTGATGTCTTTGAAGGGACAAGCCTCCGGCCAGCGCGTTGACCTGTCGATTACGGTTAGGAGGTATCGGTAGCCCTAAGAGGACGGTAGGGGTCCGACAAGGTCCACGTGGATGGTGGCAAAGCGGGTGTTGAGGAGTGCAAACTTTGCCAGAAGCGTGACGGCGTGCCGGGATACCTTACTCTGCTGCACTGCATGCTCGTGCCCACGCGCGGACATCAGTGTTCATTCCAGGCCAGACAAATCGTTCCACGTTTAGATATTGAGAAGCGCAGATGCCTGGGTGTGAGAGATCATGAAGGTTGTTAAAGATCTGACGCCGAGGTGGTAAGGGCAGATAAGGACGTTCCCGTCTGGTCGCCGGGTCGACGTCGCAAGCGATGTTTGTGCCCAAGTCGGAGAAGTAAGTGTCCCCAAGATAGAGAGAGGAGGTTGGGAAGACCGAAGGTTGCGGAGCTCTTCGTCAATGTATTGTGGATCAGGGAGTCGTCTAAGGTCACACCCGTGGTACTGAACTGCGGAGACGCGACTGAGCGTGTCGGCGGGGATGTTGTGGACGCCCTTGATATGCTGAATGTCGGTAGAAAATTCAGCTAGGTATGCCAAATGTCGACTCTCTCTCGGAGGGTATGTGGCCTTAGATGATCTGAAGGCACTGGTCAGTGGCTTGTGATCGGTAAAGATCACAAACGATCGCCCTTCTAGGAAGAATGTAAAGTGCTTGAAGCTAAGGTGAGCCGCAAGGAGTTCACGGCTGAAAGCACTATACCGTTGCTCGGTTGGTGTAAGCGTTTTGGAGAAGAAACCGAGCGGGAGCCACTCATTGTTGATACGTTGTTGCAGCATCCCTCCTACTGCGTATCCAGAAGCATCAACCATCACGCTCGTGGGTGCGTCGTGCTTTGGATGAACTAAGAGGGTAGCAGAAACGAGACGCTTCTTGATGATAGTGAAAGCGTTGTCTGCGGCGTCGGACCAGCCAAGAGTGGCTGTTGTACCCTTCGTAGTTTGAAGGAGAGCTTCTAGGGGAAGTAGAACAGCCGCGGAACCTGGAATGAAACCCCCGTAATAATTCACCAGGCCCAGAAAACGGCGGAGTTAGCGGAGCGATTCTGGACGTGAGAAATCGGTGATCGCTTTCAGCTGGTCGGGAAGAGGTCGGATGCCATTGAAGTCTGCCCAGTGCCCCAGTAACTCCTAGGACGGGACCCTTACGCACATTTCTCTGCGTTGACAATCAGGCCACGTTCAGCGAAACGCTCGAATACTAGGCGCATGTGGCGTAGATGTTCCTTCGGTGATGAGCTTGCGACGAGAACGTCATCGACGTTGTGAACACGAAAGGTATCCGCGGAGAGTGGCGTCGATGAAGCGTTGGAAGCTTTGCGCGGCATTTCGCGAACCGAAAGGCATCCAGGTTAACTCGAAAAGTCCAAACGGTGTGATGATTGCGGTTTCTTCACTTCTTCGGGAGCGATCGGGATCTGATGGTACGTTTTTTGTAGGTCCAGTTTCGAAAATATGGTATATCCGTTCAGGTTGGTGGTGAAGTCCTGAATGTTGGGGATGGGGTAGCGGTCGGAGACTGTAGCCACGTTCAACCTGTGACTTTCGCTGCAGAGTAGCCAGTCGCCTGTTTTCTTTGGACTAGGTGGAGGGCAGAGGATTAACTACTCGAGGATGGGCGAGCAATGCCGATCTCAACCATGTGTTGAAACTCTTGCTCAGTGACGTAAGCTTTTCAGGAGCTAGCCGGCGAGACCTCGCGTGTGTTAGTTGACCGCTGCGGATGATGCGGTGGATAACATCATGCCTGACCGGTTTGTTACAGTCAGGAGCTGCCGTTAACGATGGGAATTCGCTCAGAAAGTTCCCGTTAGGGGACTATATCGGTTGGCGATGTGTGAAAGCAAACGGATGGAGTGTAGATGTGTGGCCGATGACGGACAGGCCTGTGGTGGAGTCATGAATTTTCTTTTGGGCCATGTCTACTAGGAGAGAGAAGTGGGACATGAAATCCGCCCCTAGAATAGCGTGACTGACCTTGGCTGCACGAACGATCCAACGAAACGTCCAGCGCAAGCCAAGGCTGATCAGGATGGATCTCGTCCTGCGGACAAGGATGTTGGAGCTGTTGACCGCTTGCAGGTGGCAGAGAGGAGTAAGTGTGCAGTCAAAAGAGTTTGCGAGTAGCACACTCACTTCAGCTCCTGTGTCCACCAGGAACCTCAGTCAACTGGTAGCGTCCGTAATGCAAAAACAGGCGACCTTTTTTATTGCAGGGAGTGCTCGTCGCCACTAGCGATCCCGCGTCTTGTTCTCGACCAGGTCTGGTGCAGCGTTCCGCAGCAGCTCCAAAGTGCTAGTGATACCAGCAGTGCTGTTGCTCTTGCCCCGGTGGGTTATTCCTATGCTGGCGGTTCGTCTGAGGCGGGGGAGAACGACGGTGGAAGCTTCTAGACTGTGAGGATCGCCTAGGACTGCGAGGGCGTGAAAGGCGCAACGTGCTTGTGACAAGCTCCTGTAAATGTTGCACGTCTTCTCACGGTGCTGCGATTTCATCTCGAGTAACCGCGGCCGCTAATGATGCGCGAGTCGCTGGAGTGGCGGGCTCGGGGCGCTGGACTGATGAGACGGTAGGCGTTGACGGGTGTTGGATGGTAACCTCCATGATCTTATCGGCGCGTAGAGCCAAGGCAGGCAAGGACAAGTCAGATGCAGTCGCCAGGATCATTTGCACCGACGGTGGAAGACGCTGCAAGAAAAGCTCTTTGAAAAACTGGCTTTCGAACGTCTCGGCACGGTCGCCGAGAAGCGCCTGCATCTGGCGGAGAAGTTGCGATTGGCGACGGTTGCCCAGTTCTTCTGCTGAGAATAAGTGCGGCAGGCGTTTGCGTTTCGAAAGCATTGCGCGTTCTAAGATGGCTTCTCTGAGACCATCGTACGGGTTCGTTGCAGGCGGTCGCGCGAGGATGTCGTAGACCTCCAGTGCCATTTCGCACGGCAGCGAAGCCTGGACATTGCTGAACCGTACCTCTTAGGATCTTATCTTGGCCAGTCGGAAGCTTCCCTCGACTTCATGAAACCAGACTTCTGGGTGCTGTGCCCCCAATGGTCGCAGGCGAACAGCGTAGGCGCCGACGGTCGCAGCGGAGGTTGCAGGAAGCCCAGCATCAGCTCGGGGAACGTTGTGACGTTCCATGCTGGAATGTCCGGGTCACCAATGTAGAGAAAGACAGACGAAAAGCGACTACGTCGGGCGAATTCCGTAATCGAACTGATATGCCTCTTTTATTCCACGCGATCTTCTTTTCGCAGTGGCTATCGCCACACAGTCAATGCGCCAGCTGAGGAATCAAGTGCAAGTCGCAAGGGGTAACGCCTCGTTAGTACGGTGGGTTTAGGAACGACAACAGTTCTTGATTTGGCAAAGAAGCCGGATTGTTGGTCTTCTGCCCAAACAAACCCAGAATGTATTGTTAACAAACTAATCAGTAGGGTTTTCTTTTCAGCACAAGTTGAATTTTCTACATACCTACGTTGGTCGCAATTTCGGACTGCATTACATCGACCGCGTGACCTTTTTTGACTAAACTACGTTTTTGTACTGGAGGATTATGTAAACTTAAAACTGAAGAGTCACCGTGAATTTGCTCCAGACATGCTGCCGCACGGACGCAGTGCCGGAACTTCTCAATTTTACTTTTTCAATGCCGTCATTGGGTTTTGGTTTCCGGTCCTTTTTATGATATATTTTACAATCATTTCAAAATAAATATATAGACCAATTGGCCTATACAATTGACCTATATAACTATTAAACGCTCCCTTATGCGCCGTGATTAAAAGGAAGCTACAAAAATTGTTTGAAATCGAGAAAGAAAAAAGACCTGGAAGTTGTAATATAGACACATTAAAAAATATGGGTCGTCAGTTTTATATCGATGTTATTAGTAGGAGCGGTCGTGACCTCCTATTAAAATATCGACGTAGCCCCGACCGCAGGGGCACGCGGAATGCAGGTAGGGCGCGAGGTCATGAAGAAAAACTAGCGGAAGTGACGTCATCGGTGCGATCAGATGACCCTTGCTCGCCACTAAGCTGGCCCAGGGATGCTGACGATAACGTAACAATGCTTTGGAAAAATAACAGGTGGCAGACAGGCACGCCGCATGCCCTGGGATTTTTGATGCAAACATTTGTCTAATTAGATTACGTTTACACTTACATTTTTTTTTTTCAATGAACTCAACTCACGCACTCCGGGTATCATAGAAAAATCGAAATTGCAATCACACGTCTCTTTTTTGGTTTTCAATACTGTGACTGAAAATCCCGATATGTCTTTAATCTGGGACATCTCAGAAAAAGGGCAAGTCACAATGTTCGGTCACGCTCTTAATAAAAAAAAAAATACACGCATGTTTTTTTTTTTTTTTTTTTGACGCTTAGCGAGGGTAGGTTGAGTGTGCGACATAAAAAAAAGAATCTCGAGATGCACTTTGGTTCACCTTTAAGTGCGATAACTGAATTCACCGGGCCAAAAGTTACAGAATTCCGCCCCTAGGATTTCTTGAAAAGTTCTTAGTTTCCGTTCCATGAAAGAAGAGTCGTTATCTCGACTGTCGCGCTTCTTTATTTTCGAATACACCAACAAGATGCAGCATTCCCAAACCCTAGCAATTCGCGCAATTGTAGCCCCTTTTTTAGATACTCATATTGTATGAGCTTTCTTAAGAATAGAAGGCTGACCTATCTGCGCGTAATAAATATCTTCCCTAACTCGCGGCTGTGAATGATCTTCGCGTTGGTGACATTCTGACTTCTTCCCGAAAGCAACAGGCGTCGGCTGTCTTTGTTGCATCATGGAAGTAGGAGCTGGAATCTGAATTGCTTTTAAAATGCCGTTTTCTTCCTTTCAATCTATTCTGCACCACGTTTTGATAGTTGAGCTTTCTAAGTTTCTAAGTTTCAAGCGCGCTTTTTACGAATGCACAATAGAAGCTCAATCGGAAATACGATAGAATCGCTGACGACTTGAAATTTTTGTAAACAACGAAACCCCTTCATTTAGGTACTAGGCGTATTGAGAAAGCCCTAGAGAACGATTAGCTTACAAAAGCGACTTTCTCATTCCATTTCCAATCAAGGCTTTCAATTTAAGTTGAAATAACGGCTTGGTAAAAAAATAATGACATTTTTTTTTCACCCCACAGACAATATGCGCATTGTAAAACAATCAGAGTTTCACCATTAGTTGCACCAACGGTTGGTTGCAGATACCAAATTTATACAAAGCCTAGGGTTATCTTAACGAAACATTATCGGTAATTTTCGGAAAGTTTCAACGAGAATTTGGAGTCCGCTCCCGGCAGCAGCGTACCAGGTTTCCTTCCGCCACTTTTTTTTTAAATGTCATATGCCATGATGTAATAGAGTACAGATAATCGAAAGCTGAAAAATGTCTAAACCTATTTTGCGCATCTGAATAATAATATTCTTGTAGAATATCGCGGATCCACTCTCAAGAGTTGTCAATTTTCAATATTTTAGAATATTAGAAGACACAAATATCCAAAGAAAGGCACGCAACTTCTCCATAACCTAAAATCCTCAAACGACGAAAAAAAGAAGTGTGGGGGTGGTAGCGAAGATGACACGAAGGTGTCGAGTTTATAATTCCAACCATTTTTGTTTCTTAGTCAGAACAAATTTTTGGAACGATCGCTCACCAGCCTGCTTGCTCTTGCTCTTACTTCAGCAAAAAAAAAAAAATCTGACTTCTTTTTCCATAGCTAGTATATGTTGGTAAAGCCAGAGCCTTCTTTAACAATAAGAAACAACATTCAAGTTCCGAGCTCGTTTTTTTTCTTTTTTTTTTCTTTTTTTTTTTTTTGCGGGAGGGAATGGAAAGTATACATGCAACCAATATCTCAAAGAAAGTTTATATTGTCGATTGTGGGTTGAGCTTGCGAAGAAAAGCCACTTGCGACGAAGGCATGAGTGGTATGACAAGTTGCACTGCCGAAATGGACGTAAGATTTCCGTGATGTATTTAACGGCACGAATGCGCAACTCAGAATTTTCAAATGTTATAAATATGAAGAAAATATTCCGTGTCATCTGACACTTTAAAACTGAATATCTTGTGACAGATGACTCTTCTCTATAATCCACGGTCTACATTCGTGGTGCGTAAAGTGAAAAAAATAATGAAAAAAAAAGAAAACAAAGGCCCTGTACTTCGCCTTATGAAAAAAAAAGTTATATATTTTTGTTTATTTTGATGCGTATGGCGCGTGCAACATTAAGCCACACAGAGTGGACTAAAGATATGTGCTAACGATACACTGTCGTCAAATTTTCTGTAAATATTACACAAACATTAATATTTAGTTCGCAAAGAGCGTAATCGCAAACGGAAGCGCCGCCGTTTGTTTCACTCATTTTTTTTTTTTCACTTTTCGAGGCAACTTTCCGTTTAAACACAACGAAAAGCTCCAGGAGTTTGCTTTGTACGTGCACCTGACGTGAGTAATTAAAACCTCATTAGAAGACAATCACTTGGGCGCTCATTCTAACGACGCAGGATGGCGACGACATGCACTAATCATAATTTACGGACGCTGGAACACAACACATTAAAAGTTGAGTCGAGTACGTCCTACGTAAAGGATTTTGAGTGCTCTCACGACACGTTCAGTCCCTATATGCTCCGTTCATCCTTAAGTTGTTGACAGCGCTTTGGGAGCCAGTTTCCCGAAGCTATCAACCGCATCCCTTTCATCCCCTGACTCCGCCCTCTGCGTGTGGCTAGAGAGCCAAGATTGAAGAGAATGTCCATCTACAACCACGAGGAGCGTTTTGAAACTTAATGGCGCAGATTCGTCGCAATTGTGCATGCGCTGCGTTTTGGCGTGGCGAGAAGAAAAGTGCCGAAGAGGAAAGTCCTCCCTCGCCACTGCAAGAGGCGGGGTTAATTTTTTTTTTTGTTTCGTTTTTTTTTTTTTTTTTTTTGCATGATCCCACAGAGGTCATCTTGATTATATACCACACTGCCTCGTGATGGATAGGGGGAGCGAATTGGCTTCGAAGAGCGTGAAAAATTGTATGTTTGTTCTTTTAGCCTTAGGCTAGGTGGCGCAAGCTACCGTCCGTTAGAAAGGGTATAGCCATTAACATCCATTTAGGGGTGTGCAAATATTCGCCATTCTCGAATACTGGATCGAATATTACCCTATTCGATTTGTGAATCGAATCGAATGATAATTTTTAAAAGTTTTGAATATTTTTTCGAATAATTTCGGAATAATCGTTACGGTGTCCCGCAGCGAGATTCCCTTCACAGGCGTCGCACAACGCTCCGGCACTCCTGCCATACGTGCCCGTAATATGGCGATACGTACCCTCTACTCCTAGACAATAATTATCATCATCGGCAGCAGCAGTTTCTCTCTATACGTACTGTTGTATGTCGGCCAGAAGCGAGGAACAAGCAGGTTTCCAAAGGCGAAAGGACAGGTTTATTCCACCATGCTCATGGATGGGGGGTAACTGAGCAAAAGAAGGCGGTAGCCAGCGGAGCACCGCTTTTTATCATTTAGTGGCGCATGCGCCGTACTACGATATTCTGTTATCGGCGGCGCGCGCCCAGACATGACATTTCCTCCCTCTTTATTTGAACACGCTCAAAAAAGGTTAAGATCCGGCTTGAAATCTTTCGTGAGGTTTCCGGGTTCTTGCCGGATACCGTCGGGCAGCAGGCGCTTGTGCTGCTTCGGCTGGGACAGTTCCGCCAGTAGGTGACGAGGACGATGGTTGGGGTGCGTTGTCGCTCGGTTGAACCAACAGGAACTCTGTGCCTTCCTGGTCAGCGTCCTCGTCGGCAAGGCTTGGAGTTCTTAGCAGCTGGTCCTTGTGCCGACGCCAGGTGAAGCTGCCTCTGGGGGTGGTGGCGCGTGCTTGGTAGGAAACAGGGCCATGCTGCGCAAGAATCACTCCAGGCACCCACTTGGGTTTGCCACAGTAGTTACGGATGAGCACATGATCACCAACGGCAAAGTCACGATCGTGCCCACGCCGGCTTGCAGTCTGCATGAACTGTTTGCGGGCTACCCTTTCCCCCACAGAAGGCTTTACAACGTCTAGGCGACTGCGCAAACGTCGTCCCAAAAACAAATTGGCGGGTGACTCGTTCGTTGTGGCGTGAGCCGTGTTGCGGTAGCTCTGCAGAAACATCTGCAACTTCACATGCAAAGGCGCGCTCTCTTTGTTTTTACGGAGGGCGTTCTTGAGGGCCTGTACAAAGCGTTCGGCTAGACCATTTGAACTTGGATGGTAGGGAGCTGTCAGGACGTGACGGGAGCCAATTTCCTGTGTGAACTGTTTAAACTCCCGTGACGTGAACTGAGGACCATTGTCTGACACGATAGTTTCAGGGTTGCCAAAACGAGAAAAAAGTTCTCTCAAAGTGTTAACCGTGCTCTCCGTCGCGGTTGAGCGCATCATGAATACTTCTGGCCACTTGGAGTAGGCATCTACCACAACAAGGAACATAGACTGAAGGAAAGGTCCAGCAAAGTCTATGTGAACACGTTGCCACGGCGTTGTGGGCCATGACCACGGGTGCAGGGGTGCCTTGGCAGGCGCACTACGCTGCTCTTGACAACTTACGCAGTTTTTTACGCTGCGCTCCAGGTCCGCCTCGATGCCCGGCCACCAAACGTAACTGCGCGCGAGCTCCTTGCTGCGCACAATACCCGGGCGGCCCTCGTGAAGTTCATCCAGCAGCAGGGATTGCAGTTTCCCTGGGACGACAACTCGCATTCCGTGCATGATGCAGCCCTGATGAATGGTCAACTCGTTGCGTTTGTCGAAGAAAGGCTTTAGTTTCTCGTCAGAGACAGACGCGGGCCAGCCTGCGCTTGTGATTTCTTTCACTTGGCACAAAACTGGATCTCGCGCTGTTGCACGTGCAATATCACTACTAGATACCGGCAGTGATTGCAGTCGCAATGAGTAGAATGATTCCTCGTTTTCTTTAGTCTCGTTTCCAACAGTCGGTAGTGGAAGACGCGAGCAAAAATCTGCTTCGGCATTCTCGCTTGATCTCTTGAAGATAAGATCGTAGGTGTAGGCCGACAATATGACTGCCCAACGCTGCAATCGCGCAGCGGCAATGGTTGGAATTCCAGTTTTCGAACCTAAAATGGTCTGGAGTGGTTTGTGGTCCGTGACCAAAGTGAAGAGCCGACCATAAAAATACGAGTGGAATTTCTTAACTCCAAAAACAATGGCTAGTGCCTCTTTTTCGAGCTGACTGTACCCTTTTTCAGCGTTCGATAGCGTACGCGAAGCGTAAGCGATGGGTTTAGCGCTGCCATCTGCGTAAACGTGAAAAATTACAGCACCTACCCCGTACTGAGAGGCGTCACACGCTAGCTTTAGCGGTTTGTCGGGGTCGTAGTGGGCCAAGGTGGGAGGCGACGCCAGCTCGGCCTTGATGGTGTTGAAGGCTTCCTGGCAAAGCTGGTCCCAACACCATGGCTCGTCCTTCCGCAGCAATCTTGAGATGTGATTCAGCTCCCAGATCTTGTTCCAGTCGAGTCGTATCGCTCGAAGCCACTCCCGGCCCAGTAGTGGCGGCCCGGCTCCATCGACGACGTACAGTGGCAGCTGTACTGACGCCTCGCCATGTTGCACATTGACTGTCGCAACGTCTTGAAGTCGAACCAGGGCTCCCGTGTAGGTGCGAAGCCTGACTACAGTTGGCGTCAGTTTCACAGACGGGAAAAACTGGTGAAACTGTTTAGCAGACATTACAGCTACCGCTGCTCCTGTGTCTAGTTCCATTTCAACCGCAGATCCGTCAGGGGCGGATCCAGACCTCCATTTTGGGGGGGGCGGTTCCTCGGCGTAAAACGGGGGGGGGGGGGGGGGGAGTGTTTATATTTTTTGTGGAGTCATCGTTTTTACTAAACTCTGATAACATAATATAGATCATGAGAGCTTTTGTATCGGTTTACCTGTAGGGGATGAACTCTTTGAACTTTCTGTGGCTATGCACACCAAGGCACACGCTCCCGTACTTTTGACTGCATAGCCTCAGAAAGCTGGGCATCTGGCCAACGCAATGTCTCTGCTCGTGCGGAAAATCACGTGCAATTGCAGGCTTACCAAAGCTATATTCACGTGCACGCCATACGTGCCTGCTCGTATGGGGCACCAGTCAGGACGCTACACTGTAGCGTCCTGACTGTAAATTTGACCGTAAAATTTACGGTCAAATACCAGGCAGCTGATGCTGCCAAACTTGTACAGTAAAAATAACGGTGCACTGTAAATCTGGTTTACGATAAATTTAAACGGGGACCGTAGAAATCTACGGTCGGCCTTCAAATTTGCGGTAAAAAAAATTTACAGCGCGCCGTTATGTTTACGGTGCAATTTAAACGACGAGAAAGGTGGTAGTATTCAGGTTCATAACATCATTGTATAGTGATGTTATGAACTCAATGATGTTATGAACCTCGACTGAACCAAGCACGTTTTGAAGGCTTTCAGCAAGTTGGCCGAACATGTATTGTTTGTACAAGAAATGCCGACGTTGAAATTCATAAATGGTTTTTTGAACTGTTGATACCGGCATAAGAAGCGTTCCGTTGAACTTCAGGTACAAAACAAAACAAGGTCGTATTTTACGGCCTTCATTTTTTCTCCTGCAGACAGAGACATTAACACGTCGTAGTTATCATTAGGGGATTGCATCACGTTAACAGCACCGTCTTCATTAGAATCCGCACTAGTCGACCGAGTCGAAGAGTCCTCAACCTGAAGCGGGCCTGCAGGCGATGCGCCGTCGCCCAAGAAACCCGTCACTCGTAAATGCGCCCAGTTCAAATGTGCCGTGATCGAACTATGATTTCACACCTTCTGACAGTTGGAGCACGAACACGAAAACAAAATGCTGTCGGTGATGTGGCCTTTTAGATGTTTTAGCAAAGCCTCCCTTGTGTGGCACTCCTCTAGGCATGGTGGCAAAGTGCACAGAAAGCTTTCCAAACTCCTCGAAACAAACCAAACTTCCCTTAGGCGTACCAATGCCTATGTCTTCTCAAAATATGACACCTGAGAGCATCATACGTAACAAACTGGCGACAGCATCCTTCGTCCACACACTGAAGAATTTGAGAGCTGAAAACGTGCTCATCGAATTGCACAACCATCAAGCGTGCTTGAACAGAAACTACAAATTCTGCAAGTAAACATCTTTTAGAGTGTTGTATTTATGCCACCATTACACTATCCTTGCCAATCAAGCAGCAGATTGATAGTGAAATACCTGCCTCGAGTATCCAGTTGCCTTCCGCTCCAAATTTTCAGGTGCACAAAAATCCGGGAATGCCACAAACGAATGAGGACAAAATGGCGCGGAGACGGGTGGGAAGGCGGGAAAATGAACTGAACGTCAGCTTTTTCCACTTCTTTCCGCGTTGTCCCAACCAACGTTCCTTTCTTTTGTTTATGCTTCTAGCTAGTCGCATTGTTGCTCTACTGTTTGCTCTTAGTTCTCTTTTATTTCCTTTTTCAGTTAAGGCAGTTACGCTCTGCGTTGGCGCGGCTGGCGCGGACAAGGAAAGGAGGTGAAGGGGCGAGAGGAGACTCTCTGGGTTCCCGCAGCTTCCGAAAGGTCAAGAGTGGTGACCAATTAGCGAAGCGCGTCTTTTCTTTCTGTTTTCTTGCTCCATGAAGTTTTGCGTTTCCCTCTCGGTTTTTTTGCTCGTTTACGGTGCATTTCAGATAATTCCTCTTCACAAGTACTTGTAGTTTTTATTAACGTATAGCGCCGTAAATTTGACGGTTACTTCTTACAGTGTATGCTTTCGAAGCTAAGCGCTTGTGAGCCCGAGCATGCTGGGCGCCGATAAAAGCTGCGCACAATGCCTGGTTACTACTACTGATATGTCAACAAACACCTCGACCGCACGAACACTCGTGTGGGGGAAGCTCCAAAACTAATAGATTGCGTTTGTCCAAAGTGAAGTAGGGTAAGATGGGCCAAATGAGACGCGGGGCAAAATGCGACAGTTGGAGTGAAGGCATCCAACGAAAGTTTTTGTTTAGTGCCAGCTATCACCTAGACACAAGTCTCAAGCTTCACTGAGACGTGCCTTAGCCTGTTCACTTTGCGTGAGCCATAAATGACTGCCTTTGGCAAGTCCTTTCCGGAGAAAAAGAAATGCCGATTTGAGATTGCCGAGTTTACCGCCCGTCAAAGAGGTGCATAATTCCGCGCGAGATTTCGCTTCGAGAAGTACGCCCCGGTTGGCACAGACTTTCTACCAAGGTATAATTTAATTTCATTCCTAAGTTTTATTCGCTTCATGCAGACCAAATTTGAGTGTTCAGCGTGCTTTTTTTACGGGAATAATTATTCGCGTAACGGGATACGCGCGAGACAAAACGCGACAATGTAGCATTGTATGACGCGTGTGTCAATAATGTACCAGTTTTCTGGTTGTTCCTGAGTCATATTTTCCTCTCGGTGTCTAGGAGGATCAAAACGTACAAAAGAAAGACAACAGGAGCTTCATGGCGCATAAGTAACACTACGAATGCTCTTGAAAGTGAAGCAACAGCGTCACTCCCTTCGCGTTGCCGCCACACTTTTTGGCGTACCAAGGGATGTGCTTCAAAAGCGAGCAAAAAGACAAAAAATATAAAAAAACAATGGCTCCACAAAAAAAAAAAAAAAAAAAATGGCGAGGCGTTTGGGGGGGGCGATCGCCCCCACCGCCCCCCCCTTGGATCCGCCACTGAGATCCGTTGATCACCATCTGCACCGTCACTGGGGTAAGGCTGGGCGAAGAAACGCCATGTACGACGGCTAGTCTTCCTTCAACTTCCAGCGTTTTTACCCTTTCTCCTGGCGGACGTTTCTTGCCCCCTACGTCAGTCCCGCTTCGGCAAACCCTTTGGATGTGACCTTTCTTGCCGCACTTGTGGCATACGCTCTGCCGATGAGGGCACTCTTGACTGCGGTGCCGTGACGACCCGCAGTGATAGCAGCTGTCCCTCTGCTTCTCATTCCCTGCTTGCACCTTGTGCACGTCAGTGACGCTTGAGTTGCCGACGCGAGCCTCAGCCGCGCTTTGCTTCGCAGCTTCCATGGCTTGGGCGCGTTCCACCGCTTTCTGGAACGTTAGCTTGCTGTCTTCCGTGAACAGCACACGCTGTATGTCTTCCCTTAATAATCCGCACACGAAGCGGTCGCGGAGTGACTCGTCCAAAACGCTTCCATAGTCGCACGTTTGCGACAGTTTTCGAAGTTCGGCGACGTACTCGGAAATAGACTCGCCTTCATGTTGCGCTCGCCGGTGAAACTTGGCTCGCTCACCGATGATGGACGGCTTGGGTGACAGGTGGTCGCCGAGGGCCTTCTTGAGGTACTCGAAGCTCTTCGTTGAAGGCAGCTCCGGAGCAGTCAGGGACTTCAGTAGCGCGTAGGTCTTCGGACTGATGATGCTGAGGAAGGCGTGAACTTTGTCGCTCTCTGGAACTCCGTTGACGATCAGGAACGACGTTAACCTTTCGTCGTAAGAAGCCCAGTCGCTGGAAGACTCGTCGAACGGTTCCAGATAACCCATTCGACCGGCGAAGTGCGTCCCGGCTTCTTCGCTCATGATGGCTGTCGATGCTATGTCCGCCCCTGCGGAAACACCTGCTTTTCTCGGCCGACGGTCCTTATCCGAACCTCGTCGCCAGTAGTTGTGTGTCGGCCAGAAGCGAGGAACAAGCAGGTTTCCAAAGGCGAAAGGACAGATTTATTCCACCATGCTCATGGATGGGGGGTAACTGAGCAAAAGAAGGCGGTAGCCAGCGGAGCACCGCTTTTTATCATTTAGTGGCGCATGCGCCGTACTACGATATTCTGTTATCGGCGGCGCGCGCCCAGACATGACACGTACGTTGCTGTTGCCTTCATTAGGGACTACTGTGTTAAGTACAACCAACGAGCTTGAATAAACTTAGATCGGTAAACCAGCGGCCAAAAATGGCACCCCCCCCCCCCCCCCCCCGGTTCTTGCCATCTTGACCGTTTGCCACATTAGTGATCACGTGACTTTAAGATTGCTGCTCCCATAGGTGCGCCAGATCAGTTTGGCCAGATTACGGTAAGGTGAGCCGCGGTTCAAGATTTACTTGATCTCACTCTAGGGCGAATGTTATGTACCTTAGCGTTCGAAAACCTACCTGTGTCCAGTTGCTCTATCGCGTCTCGTCACGTGACATGACCCACCGGAGTAACTCGGATCCATTCGAGTAAGATTGGAACCCAGTCCCAGAGGACCCCTCTACTTAGCATGATCTCGCCTATCTGATCAGGCCCCTTCTGGGTGCAGCCATCTTGACGTCACGTTATCACGGCAAACGGGCAAGATGACGGCAACCGGGGGGAAGGGGGGGGGTGCCATTTCCGCTGCAGGCCTTGGGTTGTGGTTTACCGTTCCAAGTGATAATCTAGCTCGTTTAGTTTAACCCGCATGAAAGCGATTCGGCAAGAGACGAGACAGGTGACGTCGACCAGCTTCGCTATCGCTCGGTCAGTCGCGCCATGAGGCAAGCCGCAAGAAAGTGGCGTGAGCAAGTGACCAAGGCGATGAGGGCGTTTTCTTGAAATCCAAACACCGAGCGACGCGACCAGCGACAGTGAGAAATCTCCGTCGCTCGGTGCGGACTCTCGTCGCTGTCGCTTGTCTCGTCGCTCGCTAAATCGCTTACATGCGGATCAGCCTTCAGGGACCGCTTTCGCATAATAATGCTCGTGCACGCTTTCGGAAAGCGCGTCGTGGAGACGTTTAAGAACTGGTTGCAACGGCACCGCCGCTCTGTATAAGCAAAGTAGAAGCAGTAGAAGCGGGAGGTTGTTCGAAGCGAAAGCGCAGTAGAGTGTGGAAATTTTTCGGCCGCTCCCCTGCAACCATTGAATAAGCCACAACAGCTACTTGTGCCGAGTCTTCCCCAAAACTTTCTATGGTTGTTTCACTTGCTCAGTGTGTGAATATGTTTTTTTTAGGGCGCGAGTGGAATAAGACAGTGCGTTTTTCCACAATCTTCTCAGATCAGTGAAAACAAGGTTCCTGGACGTAAGCACACAGGCACATCACGCCCTTGCCCCCTTCCTTGATCCTCGATTCAAGGACGTCGGCTACAACAAGGAATGAAAAATAATGTAGAGGTCCTACTAAGTACATTTCTTCAGGAACTACCAGGCTCAAGCGAACACTGATTTTATGCTCAACATCCGCTTTAGCGTGATATTATTATTTAGCATTTTAATATATTAGTAGTTTTTGACTCTATTTAATTGTATATCGTTCAACTCTAGTCAGTATCGTCTAGTCGCGTTGTTACAATAATTTTAAGAAACATTTTAGAACAATAAATATAATTTTATAATCGCCTTGCCCTTCTTTAGTAACTGCCCTACTTACAAATCAAAAAGTACACAAAAATTATTTGATTCGTATTCGTATTCGATTCGGTGCCACAATTATTCCATTCGTATTTGATTCGGTTTCAGAAATCACTATTCGCATACCCTTAACACCCATCCATCCAACCAGGCTGAGAAACTCTGAGACGACCTAAGTGTTCGTCACCTCATCGCAGCATGTATTGCAAACGCGACCCACGTACCCATTGTAGGCGTTACCGAAAAAAATAACAAAATACTTTATTAGTTCCTTACAAAATAAAGTAACGCGTTACCAACCTACGCTACGTCAAAATAAAAGGAACGCGTTACCGTTACGGGTACCGATAAAAAATAGCGCACGTTACTTTTTATTCGTAAATAAACGGTAAAGGCGTCTTGTTTTTGTTTTTTTGCGACAGTGTTTTTTGATATTGGGACAAAGGCCGTGGGCGTTTTTTTTTTTTAAAGGTAGTCTTCTTGCGTGAGAAAATAGAGGCATCATTTTGAAAGTATGTAGAATGGGTTCATTAATCAATGACCTGACCCCTAGACTTTGTTTCGGCTTAATTCCAGACGCAGCTGAAACTACGAGCCTGGAACAAATCAAGCAGCGTCAAAAGCGCAAGCCAATGGGCATTTTTTGCTAAAAATGTTCGTCAGGTAAGTGGTTTGGATCCCACAATTGCGTCATCAAGCTTTGCGAAGGCAAGATCGAAAGAAACTGTCCCCTTTTTTTCTTGCAATTTCACCGCAACGAAGAAGCTTCTGGATCAGTGGCGGTCCATGCGGGTATACTTGGGCCAAACTAGGACCGATACATCTCTGTATAGTCATGAATAGTCCAACCCAATGTTGTTTCATGACCCTTTACGGTGCCTGTCGCTGTAGATGTGTGTTTTAAGATCACGACAAACACGGCATAACAACCACGCTTCCACGCATCGCTGGCATGTAAAACTGATTGTTGTGTAGACGCCCGCCCTTTTTTGAGAAACATGAAATAATAACCGCCTTGCCCCCCCCCCCCCCCCCCCCCCAAAAAAAAAAAATCTATGAGCGACGACTTTTTTGTGTTTTTCTTCTGGTGACGTTTAATGTGATTTACATATTTGCCGGAAGATACATCGGTTATTTCCAATATTCTTCGCACAATAGTCCAACTTGCTGTTTAGAAAAACGTCCGAGTTTGCCGGCAGTAGGGGTGACTATTGCGCACGCGCAAAAACCAGAATCACACGCATAGTTTGAGCATGCGTCGTGTTGAAAACAGCATCCAGACATCGACATCCACAGTGCAATAAAAGGCAGACAAATTATTTTCAAAAGACTCCTGAAGAGCAGCAAATGCCGAAAGTCCTCGCGTCTCTTTCCCAAGATTCGGAGCGAGAGTGGGGAAGCTCGAGTGTCTGGTTTGTCCTTTTGTTTTGATTGCTCCACAAACCGCGACCTTTTCTGCAGCTGCCTCATTCGCGAAGTCGGACGCAACACTTCTTGTTTGTCACAGTTTTGTATAGTTAATGTCCTCGTCGGGGCGTCTATACGAGCTCGCACGAGGCATAAATGGGTCTGTTTACGTCTGGCAAAGCTGCCTTGTATCTTTTTTTTTTTTTTTCTGATGCATGACATTTTTTATCGGACCACTCGCACTTTTGCCATTCATGGTTCCGTGTCTAACAAACAAAGCAGGCGGCGTGCCTCTCTTATACGTATTCCTACTTCAAATATGCATACAGGGGTTAATAAGCCCAAATAATGTGATATGATATTTCAGCTTCCGATGCGCAAATACTCTTACCAAGGGTTCTATTATGTTCACATAAATAATGTAAGATTAAAAGATTAAAAGTGAAGTTATGCTACTACAAAAGTTGCTGTTCCGTTGTCGGAGGCCCATCGGCGCGAAGTAGACGGTTAAATGAAAAATTGTGTGAATTGCTTTGAAATCTGTCAGAACGTCGTCGAAAACAATATTTCCGGAATGAGCGATGCTATATGCACTACGTAGTGCACTTTGAACGGAAATTGCTATATGCACTACGCTGAGAGCTCATGCCGCTCGGGCCACCCTTTTTCGAACTGCGCGTGTATCACTGGGGAGCTCGTTAACCCAGCCCCCCGCCTGCGTTCACGCCGCTTCGCGGCGACAGTATGCGGCTGTTAATTAGAAAAGTTAACCAGTACACGCCGCTTCGCGGCGTCCAGCCGGCAACCCAAGCCCCGCTGTCCCCGATCTGCGAAGTCTGCGAAGTTTCGTCGACAACATTCGGTGTTCTTTTTTTTTTTTTCTAGTGTTCATCGCAAGAAAGAAATATAAATATCGCCAAATGCCTCGTCAAAACAACGTTCAAAAAAAAAAAAAAAAAAAAAAAAAAAAAAAGGTAGGATCACCGCGATTGGACCCTGCGTCCACTTGCGTACGAAGCGGACACGCTAACCCCTACGCTATGCCACCAGTTGTAAAACTCGTCGTGATCAATCATTTTATACGAGACAAACGTAGTGCATATAGCAATTTCCGGCCGAGCTGCACTCCGGAGTGCATATAGCATTACTCTTCCGGAATTTCCGCAGCCGTCTCTATGCAGTCTAATACTAAAACACTTACGCAGAATAACGAGAAATAATGCTATCACATTTAAACAACAAAACCCACTAAAAATAAAATAAAAATGTAAAAAAGAGAGGAAAAATGCGCGAAAAGCGACAGGAACAGAGAGGTGTGCACACAAAGAGCGTTGTGTGTGCACATCTTTTCTGTCCGTATCGTTTTTTGTGCTGTGGTTTTCTACCCTTTTACCATGCTACACCAACTAGCCCACGTTACACTCTAAGAAAAGCCCGTGAGCCTGCTTTCCCGCACAACACTGGGAGAGCCAATCACCGCAACTTACGGAGGCAGCTTAGCGAATGACGATGCTGAAACATATGTTTATACCAAAAACAATGTCTGAGTTGTGATATTAAGCAATGCAAGCGTGACGTTTTGCATTGCTTAGTGTCACAACTCAGACTGCGTTTTTTAGTCTAAACATATGTTTCCACATTGTCATTCGCTGAGCTGCCCCCGTAAGTTGCGGTGATTAGCTCTCCAAGTGTTGCGCGTGAAAGTGGACGCACAGACTTTTTTTAGAGTGTACCACTGTGTTTCGGCAACATCTCGTTTTTTCGGGAAGTGTGGGGGAGGGGGAGGGAGGAAAAATTACAGAGGGGCTGTAAAGTTAACCAAAAATAAACCTTGCCTTCATACTTCTCATAAACGTGAGATGCACAGAATGTGTCATACGTGCATTATGCGTGCGTTATGATTTGCTATGCTTTATTGAGGTGGTTTCTAATCCTTTACGCACTCGATATACTCTTAAGATCTCCGGGTTCGTCAGAATGATCGAGAGAAGTACAAATGTTTTTCAGGAGTGGCGTGTCAAGTATATGTTTTCATAAAAAGCATTTCATAGGCTCTGTTTCTTTAATGAGTGCGGGTAGCCTAGAATTCTTAGTGCTTTCGAGTTGCGAGGAGCCCCTCGTGGTAACTGAAGAACTCGTGAGGGGAAGAGGTTTATCGCGCCCTTTAAAGGCCCGCTCACACTTTTGCGACCGACTTCGACCGAGAGAGACCAGACCGGTTTTTAAGCCTTTTGCGACTTCTTAGGACCGGATGTGATGCAGCGGAGCTGGTCCTAAGAAGTCGCTAGAGGCTTAAAAACCGGTCTGGTGTCTCTCGGTCTAACTCGGTCGCAAGAGGGTGAACGGGCCTTTACGCTAATAATACACTTTTGTTTTAAGGCACGACGTCATACGCCCGGGGTGCTATTTCTTGGTGCATTCTGATGCTTACCGTGACGTCGAGAGTCCACATAGTCATCTAGGCTTCTTGATTCGGTCGCCTGCATATTAAGCATGCTGGACTAAGTACCACTCACCGCTGAGCCTGAGGACTATAACCCGTTTCACTTTAAGTCCCACCTCGGGTAAAGCTACGATACGACGTAACCAATTAAGCAGTTCCAAAAGTGTATCGTTACGGCGCTGATTGTCTCGAAACGTGTGCTACTATCACTGACTAACCTATTCACGCATAATGAGGGCGCCGTAATCTTGCGAATTTTTTTGCTTCATTGATTTAGCCGTTCCCAACAAACGCACAAAGAACACGAACGCTGCAGCAGTGTACCGTTGGCTTTGCCCACTTTAACAGGTCGTAGTTTGGGTTGCTCTCTGACTTAAAAAGTGAAGTAGAGTATGCTTATCTGGCACTAAGTAGGACTCGCCGGAGACGATCGCCTGTGGACGAAATATGCTCTTACTTGCCCCCGACAGTTGCTTGAGGACTATATATGTAGGACTAAGTACGACTTGCAGCCGACAATATATCCTGTGGGCAAAGTTTGCTGAAACAATTGTACCTGACTAGCAGTCGCCGTTCGTCCGCGGACCAAGCAAGCTTGACTGAGATCAATCAATCAATTAATATATCAATATTATTCAAAATAAACACCGAGCATACTGAAAAACTGCATAAGGGTTCACAGCCTTCTTGGCTAGTCGTGAATCAATTGCAAATGCCCAAGAAAGAAATAATGCGGTGGTTACATGGCATCCATGCATGTGCCATTACAAAGTATTTCTTACTCAAATGTGTTTTGATTAAAAAAAACTTTCGAAATGTAATTTTAAGCATTTTGCTTTATATTATTGGAATTCTGAAGGAATTAATTAATTTTGTAAAATATGACGGGCCGCCGGCCGTAGCGTATGGACTCCAGTAAGTGTACATCGCCATTAACTATCATCCGCGGACTAAATATGCTGAAGTAAGTGTAACTCGCCGCCGACGATCGGCTGTGGGCAAGGTACGATGGACTAAGTATGAAGTACCGCCAACGGTTGTAAGCTGACTTAGTATGCTGGACTTAGTGTCACTTGCCGCGGCCAGCCACGTTCTACAGCAGGCATGTGTAGGCGGCAAGTCATTCACAGTTCAGTTGCTTGCGCACCCGTTCTTCTCCTACTCGTGGTGCCGGGTTGTTTAAACATAGCTTCTCTTTAAAGGCGTACCGATAGCATTATCAGAACACAGCGTTTTGTGCAAACAACCGGAAACGATTGCACATGCATTCCTCGACTGTTAGGACGCAGTGTCTTTCTGGGACGTCCTGCAAAGAAGGCTAAATAAGTATTTTCTTTGTCTCCTCACGGCATCCGCTTGACTGTGGAATTGAAGGGCACAGTCAACGCCACCAATGTTAAAGGCCTCCGCATGGACTCTTCTCCCTCTATGAAACGTGATCAGAGTTGGATCGCGCTAACTCGGCTATTGTGCCCGAGCCCGACCTTCGACGCGCTGATTGGACACAAGCGCCAGCCGAAGAATGACACAGCACTCCTGCCCAATCTCACGCCTCGATCGATCTGACTGTGACGACGCGTGCCGAGGCCTTCTATTTAGGTGGTGTTTGCGAATGCCTTATGATCTTATACTCTTTTCAGGCCTGCGCAGTATATGGTTATGTGGTATTGCGGTACGCCACGAAAATATCAATGTACACCCTGTGTAATTGTAGTTTGCCGATGATAATGTAATTAATGCAAAGGTGCAGCAAGCTGGACGAGAATAAGGATTATAATTTCTAAAAAATGGGTAAAAGGGGGACATAGGAAAAACCCAACTCTCCACATACAGCTAGGTGACTTATATGCGACTAGAAGAATCCGCCTCGTTTTGATATCGAACCAGGGACCCCTCCGTTGCCAGTGGAGCGCTCTACCAACTGAGCTAACCAGGAGTTACAGGTCAGTAGAGCAAACGAGTTTTAACAGCTGCCGCCAGTGTAGCGCACACAAGGGTGAACGGCCTGCATTTTAAGCTTATTATGATGATTCCATTAATGCAATGGTGCAGCGAGCTGCAGAAGGGGGACAAGGGGGTATGGGGGGGGGGGGGGGGGGGGGCAAAGTGCAAACACGACAAAAAACCAACTCTAAAAAAAAAAAAAAACCAACAATGTACAACAAACTGCAGCAACATATTACGTGCAATAAAAACTTAGAAAAAATTGCACGGATATACTAAAAACAAAAAAAACACGAGGCACATTCGTGCAATCGATAAGGCCATTTAATCACGCGTTAAAAAGTTATTCTGCGGGGCATTGTACAAGGTGCTTTGAAGGTTCTTTTTAAGCTCCGCCGTGAGCCACAGTCCTGATGTTGGTTCAGAAAATCAAGTATTAAGTATCCCGATTGATATAGTTCGTCTATGGGTGAGGTGTTACATCAGAGCCACGTCAAGGATTGTGTTGCGCACTACTATACCCGTTTTCACTTCAAGAAAAAAGTAAGTTTTGCGCACTGTTCATACGCTGCGCGAAGTAGTTCTTACGAGATCTGCTTGTCAGAGAAAAAAGCGGTGCTTTTGACGTTTTGAACGTGTGCGTCTTGATAAGATAACATATATCTAATCTAAAATTAACCTACATATATCTTAATTATCCACATAAAGAGGTAAATTAGTAATGCTCCGCAAGGAGCCGGACTTGTTTTACTGCGGTTCTTGAGGTGAAAACGGGTATAGAGAGGAATGGTTCGAAGAATGAGGACAAGTTCCATTCCGTCGAACCTACATTAGGGTGTACACATAGGCTATGGTATTGCAGTCTTTCCCTTCCCTTCCAACCCTTATAACAGCTTCCATATAAACCACAAATGAATTCAGATAAAACAGCCCCTTAGTCCAACGGCGACACATCGATTGTTCACAGCTGGCTACGCGAAGTCTAGAAAACATCCACACTCTGCCCGCAACTATGAGCCTCGTATACCAACACGCCCATAAAATCGTTTATTCTAAATTGATTTCTTTTTTCATTCTCCGATGGTTCGGTTCAATAGATGTTGTGACGCTCCTAGAACGAGACCGCTGACGAAAACCATCGATTTCCACTTTTCCTCGGCAGCACTTAGAGTGGCGACGTCGTAGAAGGGTTAGCTCGAGTGGAAGGGGGATCATTGAATCACGCATAAAAGGACGCCACAGAATACCAGATAACTCTCCATCGCAAGCTCCATTTTTAGCGAATGCCACACTATGATGCCGCGTCGGGGGAGCTGCTCTCGCGCTCTTTCTCACCTAACGAGGGAAAAGATGTCGTATCCTTCTTTTATCTTACTTCTTTTCATCTCTTTTTTTCAGTCATAAGGTTCGTCTTTCCCCTTTTGTGCTCCGCATTATCTACCCCATTACTTCTCTGAAGAGCTGCTAAAGTGAAGACGCCTTTATTCGGAGAAATTCAATCAAGGTGCGCTCATGGAAGACGTTATTAATTCGACCGCCTTCAAGCAGGCTCGGTGCTTTCCTGCCGCAGGAAGAACGGATCGAATTTAAGAGGGGTGGACGGGGTGATTCAGAAAAAGAAACGAAAGGCATGGAGAAACGGCTAAATTAAAACTAAAATAAAGTACCTATAAATCGACAGTTTGCCTCGACAACTCGCTCTTCAAAAGTTGGCTTGAAATGCACGCTGCCTTTGAGTCTTGACCGCACGCAGACTTGAAAGTGAAAGTGTATTGGAATTAAAGTTATAGCACTGATAAGTGACCAATGATAAATTTCTCCCAAGCATTAAACTCGGCGATTACGTGTCGCTTTTGCGGGGACTCACAGCTTGGGAAACTCATGGCGAGCTGTGTCTATACCATCTAGAACACGAGGGCTGCGCGTGATGTCGTCGCTTGTGGATCGCCGACTCGCCCCGAGCGGCCAACCCGCCGAATCCCGCAGAGCGGTGCCGCAAAGAGGAAGAGACGTCCGTCTTGTCGTCACCGCGTGTTAGCGTCGCACACGTGCCCGTGTAAGATACGCTGGCGGCGACACTGACGCAATCTGGCGACGCTTCGTGGGTCCACTAATGATGACGTAACTCAGGCCTTGCCTTGTAGGTGGTATCGGTACGCCCCAAGTATATTATTATCGGACTGCGGCCAGTGACGTTAAATCCGCAGCCGACAAGTTCGCTAAGGAACGAATTTCAAAGCAAACAAAAGTGAACATAATGCGGGGAGCAAATCGTCTGCTTCTTCCACAGGAGTTGCGGTGACGTCAGAAAGGCGCCGAGCTCCGATTGGCTCTGACTGAAGGATAGTGGGTAGACCTAAAAGCAAGTTGCCTTGAGGTCTTTCCATTATTCTTCATCCAGAACCAATCAGAGCTCGACGTTCTGACGTCACCAGAACCCCTGCAAAAGAAGAAGTCGAACTTGCACTCCGCATAAGTCACCACATACGGCTTTCGAGCGGTCAGAGTAACTGAAGTGCCCACGCGAGTCTCTAGATTGATATTCCAAGCGTTAGCAACCCGTCTTGGGTGAGACCTTCGCCTATAAGTGCATTTTCGCACGACTACTGTGTAAACTTCGCCTATTAAATGAACAACGAGCTCCACAAAGTCGTTTTCTGTTTCTTTTATTTTTTTGAGTATATGTAGGCGGAAATGGTATCCATAGCACCCGTCAAAAGACTAAACCTTTTTTACGCGTCCGTTAGATTAAATGATTTACGTAATTTGAGTGTTTTCGACTTTAATTTTTATCTTTTCGGCCTAAATATTGCGTTTGAATTGCCGGACACGCCGTACAAGTCCTACAGAATCTGAAGTGCTCGAAGACTTGTATTAAACTACAAAATTAATGATGTTCTTCTTCTTCCGCTTCTTTTATGGGCTCATGCGCGAGTATGGAAACCTCATATTAACCCCACGTAGTATTCCACCCAGATTTGCGAGTTGGAAAACATTTTTTTTTTTTTTAAGAGAGGATTCGGTTGGATTTTTTTTTCTTCGGTATAGATTAAGTCAGTTATTATACAGGGACTTCGCTATCAAATCAAACAATTTTCTATAAAAAAATAACCTCGTTAAACACACTAAGGCTGACTGTGCAGGTGAGTTATATGGTCAGGGGCACATAACACTAACGACAAGTCAGGTGATTACATAAAGCTTCTTAAATAACATATTGCTCCACCTTTCACGTTTTTGTTTAATACATATTATGGCATTTAAAGCAAACACACTGTATAATAAAATGTTATAATATATGCTTGAAGAACATTTTGAATAATTTTGGTAGCACGCATATTATGTCGCTTGTTTCTCTACCGGGCTAATTGAGCAACAAAACTTAATGTCAAGTTTTACGTGTGTTCGTCGTATCGGTCTGCTCCAGCGTTTGTTCCATTTTATCCTATTGACGAGCGTCTGTTTTGAACAATTTATTCAACCACTTGAAAAAAAAATTGATCAAAATTTATAGTGTTTTTTCTTGCTCAATGTGTTGCTCTTTTGTACATTTCCAGAAATTCTATATGGCTCCCCCTCTTTCCAAAAGAAAAATTATAAACCCACAAAGCACTAATAATATTGTTACGAAGATGTGCGGCCGGCAGCAAATGACAATGACGCGGCCACTCAATGAAATAGAAAGGATTGTATCGAAGCCGGGCCGCGGGCGTGGAGCGTGGCACGTGATGTTCAGGTACGCTATTGCCCCAATGTGGCTGTCTTCTTTGTCACGTTACCCTCTCCTTTAAAGAGGACGACCCGGCCGATGGATGAAGGAAAGACGAGAGTAAACTGAAAACACACACCCACACACAAACAAAGACAAAGCCGAAGACACATTGTTATACGTATGAGTGCTGCCGGCCGCGTAGAATGAAAATGTTCTTGAGCCTTCAGCCACTCCCACAGAATTACCGGCCTCTGTACCAGCCACAGTCCCACGACGTCACGATCCGGGCTAGGGTATTCATCTGACCACTACCAACATATACGGGGCTGGGGACAAGGCAGGGGATCATAATCTCGCGTCCGTCTCTCGATTTCGTCCATAGTTTATCTTGTTCACGGCACTCTTCATAAAAATTCTTGCAGCTCACATTCTTCAAAACTGTTTCGCAGTCACTTCGGCATTTTAGGCAGTTCACGGGGCGGGGGCTGCGCGGTGGGGCTATGGTTTGGCGCTCAATCGGCTGTGGTGGAGGACTGCTGCAACCAAGGTGCGGAGCGATGATGACGAAGAACGAGGGATGATGTACCCCACACCTCCACCAAATGTTACGAAGATGTGCGGCCGGCAGCAAATGACAATGACGTGTCCCCTCATGGGATAGGAAGGATTTTATCGAAGCCGGGCCGTGGACGTGGAGGGTGGCACGTGATGGTCAGGTACGCTACTGCCCCTGTGTAGCCGTCTTCTCCGTCTTATTAGTTAAAAAAAAAAAAAAAAAAATTCTGGGACAGGAGCAGTACCAAAGATTTTAGAGCGCATCTCTTAGGCGCCCGTTTGCGGATTGAACGGCGTCGCCGTCGCCGTCGGCGTCACCGCGCGGTGTATTATGGGACGCGTGACGTCGCTCGTGACGTCACTGACGACGTTACTGGTGACGTTATCAGTGACGTCATCGTGATGATGTCATCACGATGACGTCATTCCCGTAATCATAGTCATCAACATGATGACGTCATCAGTGGCGTCATTGTGATGTCGTAATCAGACGTCATCGTCATCATCACGATGACGTACGTCATGGCTGACGTCACTGATGACGACATAGGGGACGTCACTAATGAAGTCATCACTGCTGATGTCACCGATAAAGTCATCCGTGACGTGTGACGTTACTGATGACGTCATCATCATCGTCACGTGTGACCTCATCACTGACGATGGCGATGACGTCGGGGGTTACTGACCCTTATGAGGTCACGTGACCCCCCTGAGATTACGTGACCCCCGTGAAGTCACGTGACCCCCGTGAGGTCACGAGGGCCACGCGACGTCACAAGGGTCACGTGACCCCACGGTTAGGGCGACGGCGACGCCGACGCCGCTGGTCGGGAGGAGTAGCAGACAGGATGAGGAGGAGAGAAGGAGGGAGGAGGGGTATATGTTCCTTTCACTACCCTTCCCTCCTCCTCCTCAAGAGCTTCGCTCTAGTTAGGTGTTACAGGGGATGTAAGTGACTTTCATTTTTGGTTTAGCTTTTTTCTCGCTTACTCGCTCCTTATGACCAGAAAAAATAATAATTCTATCACTTTAATTGGAATGATTGGCTGATTTGACATAGCAGACACGAGTTCATCACAAATAATTCATCGTGACTGGAATAATGTTTAAAAAACAAGCGAGCTGGTGATGATTCATGGTAATAAAACCCGAGACTCAGGAACACAGAAGGGGACGAACACAACACAACGTCTCAAACACAGCTGAACGTTTCATCGTTCAGTAATTCATCGTAATTTAATTATTTTTGAATCTTGAGCAATCCATCGCTTCACCGCGCTTGCGAGTAAAGAGGTGGTTCTCACGGTGTCAGTCCCATGTGAGAACTATACTGCGCGCTCAGATGAAACTGAGAATAACCTGGAATGAATCATTCCTAATAAAATTACCAACTAAAATAAAAGCGAACTTCTATAGAATATGCTCAATATGTGTTAGCAAAAATTGTTTGAAAACGAGGTACAACTATCTTCGGAAGGTGCTGCTAGGGCGCAAAGAATGATCTTTTTTAGAACCATGAGAGCCTTTCGGGGCTTTGTTCCTCAAAGCCGCTGTACACCGTTCACGCCTCAGTTAATTTAACAATGCGGTGAGAAGTACGCTCTCGTTGGATCCATTAATTAACCGCCTCGCTTTCATCACCTGGCCTCGCCTTTTGTGCGTGGGTACGGTGAGAACGTGATCACGTGATTGAATCACAGGCGCATGACTTGTCCAACGAACGGGGGGCCTCTATCGCAGCGTCAGCCTAGGAATGAAAAGAGCATAGTAGAGAGCGAAGCATGTTACATCCGTGCCCCTCAACCGCCTGCTACACACGCAGACGCTTACAGGCCACGTATGGGTACACTGCTAGGGCTTTAGTTAGCGCTGCCAGAAACTACAATGAGCCAAATAGATGAGACCCAAGTTCGCTGCACTTCGCTTGCCGTGGAGGAGTAAGTGTAATATATGAAGATTCGTTTCTTTTTTTTTTTTTCCCCTTTTTTGCAATGCCTTCTCTTTGTGAGGAAAGGAGAAGCTAGAGAGACCCGTGGTGTGCCGGCTGTAAATTATATATGAGCTTCATTCCAACCGGGGGCACAACATACCTCTGTCGGTACTGGACTTCAGCGCGGAGTCGTGCTCTCCACGTGATGACCTTTGCTCCACGTTGTGCTTCGTTCTATTTGAAAATGCCGCATCCCAAACGCATTTTGGGCCAACGTGAGTGCGTGCTTAAGGTGCCCTAGGTTTTTTCAAGGTATACGTTCGGAGCGCTCGTACTCGGAGCTTTGGAGTGCTCGCGATGCATAAAATATGTATACAAAATGGTTTCTTTTTACATGTGAATTACAGTTTTTGGTGCTGAAAGCCTCAGCTCGAAGTTGGAGCTAGCGGTTGTTAGAACGACTAACTCGTGAAAATTGAAAAAAAAAAAAGAAAAGTAAGAGAATATAAATAATTCATGTCGTAGAAAAAACAGGGGGTTTGTGTCCTAATTTTAGACGTGTTTATTACATAAGGAGCACAACAAGATTTTTGTAGCTAATGGCAAACAAATATTTTAAAAGAAATACATTTACAGCGACGTATGAAGATTCACATCTTGAGTTTTTTCTTGCACGCTATTAAACAATTAAATAGATATATTAACAATGATGAGCCTCGCGGCAATCAGAAATCCGACTACATTTTGTCTCACTTTACCATGGACTAACTGCGAAGGCTACGCAAGTGCGAGAGGCTAGTTTTGATAGCCCTGATTGGAGTGCTCGCTGCACGGGCGCTTGTGCAGCCTTGAGTGTTCATCCAAAGAAACTAGCACGGGCGTGTAAAATGCACGGCTAAGAATACTTCATGCTGAAGTGAGACGAAGTATAGTACTGCGCTGTCCAAAGTGAGGAACAAGTAAGAACGAGAGGGCAACTTTTATTTGTCTGCTCTCGCCACTGCATTTTCTGATCGCATCAAATGGAGGGCTTGAAGCTTTCAATATACAAGACTGGAAAAAGTAACAGAACTAAAAAGTAGCTCTAACTCTAGCGAGCTGTGGGTTTTTCGTCGATTTCCCGATTTAGAGAAAGCATCGGGGATGTTAGGTTAACTTATGTGGGGTCAGGTTGAATCAGGCTAGATTAGGATGGGTTAGGTTAAGAAATGTTACATTAGGTTGGTTTAGGTTAGGTTATTTTAAGTTAGGTTAGGTTAGGATAGGTTATATTAGGTAAGGTTAGGACTGAAAATCTCATTATCCCTCCTCAGCCAATCAGATCGCGACATTTGCGGATATGAACGCCCGAGACCGGAACATGAATCAGGGAAATGTAATCTACATGTGGTCCCACGATTTGTTTTTTGTTCACCTGTTTTCGATTATACGGCAAGCAAGTTTTCCAAATTGTGTTCTTTTTTTGGCGCATCGGAACGCAACGAGTAGCACGCCAATCAAAGGGTGAGACAGGGAACGCTCGGGGAACGCGCGATGCCGAGGCATCCAATGGCGCGCCGCCATTGGTCGGGGTCTGGGGGAAGCGAAAGCACGAGGTGAGCGAGGGCCGGACGAACTTGCGCGCCGTATAGTGCGCATCGGGAAAAGGGTGCTTGCGAACATGACGTGACATGTCAGGGGCTTTTTAAGGCATGACATGTTTCTTTTTTTATTTCTTCTTGAACGCTACCACCTAATCCCAACCTTTCCCGTCCGTCCATCAGTCCGTGCATTTTCCGTTAAATTTGACAAGGAACGTAGCGTCCTGTGACGTCACCTGACGCCACGTGACCTCTACACCTCGGGGAAATCGATGGAACGCGACCTCTATGTCAATTCATTTTCCTCGATAAATTTAGTCGGAACATTCATGTCTTGTGACCCAAAACATTACCTAAGTTTCCCCCAATTTTGACGGGAAATTAACGCCACGTGACCCCAATTCAATTGCCCGCTCAATTTAGCGGCAAAATTCACGCGTTGTGACCTAGACACCGGTCCAGTTTCCCCGCTAAATTTAGCGTGGGAAATTAATCCACGAGACCTAAAGAACCATCCAGTTTACCCGCTAGATTTTGGGGCAAAACATAAGCCACGTGACGCAACAATTCCCTCACCACTTCCTTAATATTCATTTAATACGTTATAGCACATTGAAGATAAAAGTCGCTGCCATTTGTTTGTTATAATCTTCATTACCAATGCGAGCGAAGCTGGACGACGTAATCCTTTCGATAGTTGCGTGAGTCGTGAGCACTACCGAGGTTTCGAAGTATGTATGTATGAATGTTTCTATGTATGTATGTAGGGAATGGGCAAAATACATGCAAATATGTATCGAAATACAAATACAAAATACTTCATCGAAAATGTATTTATTTACAAATCTAATTACATTTCCAAAAAAAAAAAGCATTTAAGTACAAGATACATATACAACCAAATGTATTTGCTCTCCTCCAAATACTTTTCCAAATATATTCCTCAAAATTTGCGTCAGCGACTTCAGGGCACCAGCAACGGGTTTTTGGGTATCTCATTTTAATTTTGCATCGCACACTCGGGAGTTAGTGTGCGAGGCTCTAGTTACGTAATAGAAATGTAATCACAAAAGAGATGTAATCAGCTTGGACGTAATAGCTGAAAAAAGTACAGAGCTTCAAGTAGCTTTTTTTGTCGATTACATCTTGGTATAGACCAACAAAGAACCGAGACGACCAAGACGCGCAGCACTAGCTAGAAATTTTTTTATTGTTGCAACTCGCACCAGTTACGATAATCTGGAGGATTCGCACATTTAGAATGTTCAGGCAAAAATATGGATGGAAATCAGGCTGGAAAGCATCACCAGTTACCACAGGCACTTATTTAGCCACTCTGCCTGAGAACGTCGATTTCGTCACTATTCTTGCCCTCGACTGGCACCGTAATCACAAAGTCACTAAACGCCTGTGCTTGATTGAGAGACACTGCATGTAGTGCAGAACGTAGTTTTCTTCCTGCTCTGGACAGTGACAGTAAATTTAAGGGAAGTATATTCGCCCGCGAAATTGTATTTAATTACAATTGTATTTGAAATATCCACGTTTTAGTATTTAAATATACACGTGAAATACATTACCCAATTTGTAATTAAATACAAATGCAAAATACACAAAGTATTTGAAATACGTATTTCAAATACTTGTATTTGAAATACTGCCCATCCCTGTATGTATGTATGTATGTATATATGTATGTATGTATGTATGTATGTATGTATGTATGTATGTGTGCGTGCGTGCGTGCGTGCTCTCTCGTGTGTGTATCTGTGTGCGTGCGTGTTTATTTTAATTAATTCCCTCTGTTCGATAGTCGGCCTTGAAATAAAAGGCGAACATCAGTGAGATCAGATATCGCCTAGCGACAAGCGATCCTTAACTGAAACTGAAACTCAGCAGACAAAAGCCTATCTGCCAAAATATCGTATTTATCTGATCAAAAGAGGGGCATCCCAGCGAATCATTGTAGTGTCAAAATAATACAAAAACAATTCACCCAAGGTGGGATATGGCCGCCGACAATTTGCCGAAAGAGTCCCGGTGTGCCCTCAGCCGCTGCCCTCAATTCGTACGACAAAATAGGGCGCTGTAATATATGTGTAGTAAGGTGCGGCAAGCGACATCCCTCAAAAGTGTGGATAATAAAAATGAAAAAAATTGCTTTTTCACGCTTTGCACAAACCAACTCACCACACTGTGACTTGTGCCCGAAACACTAGAAACTCTTCCCCGGGAGACGTGTCGGTTAAGCTAGATGTTTTTAATCGGGCGATGAAGTAAATAAGACGTATCAGCCATACATTTACCTTAATTGGAATATGATACTTTTATTTTAATGTTGGCACTGAATTCAAGTCTATTCAAAAGTATATCAAGGGCTAGGGAATGCCTCTTGGAAAATAATGACCACGCTCAAAAATAATGAACGGGGTCAGGCTTGGGGGGACAGATGTTACGCGATGGACGCATAGGACGTCATGAAAGATGCGTCCCCCATTTCTCTTTCGTTTGCCTAATATCCTAATGTTTGCCATTTCACCAAAAACTAAATTATAATAAAACAACGTAATGCAAGTCAGGTTTTCTTATAAAAAGAGTTGCCCTGACGGGCGTAGGGTTGCCTCCCCCTCTCCTCCCTCCTAAATCCGATCCTGTGAGCCCTCGATGACAGTCTGACTGCACTTGCTAAATTGCTCGTCCACAGCCTTGATACATTGTCGTAATATGTCGACATCTTCATGAATAAAAATGCACCCCGGTCGAATTACCCCCAAAAAAAGAAACAAAAAAAAAAAAAAAAAAAAAAAAAAAAACGTCCCAGAACATAATTCGACGTCCCTACAGGGTCCCGTAAGATGATGTATATCTCGGAGCTGACAGATCTGGGGTCGATAATGCCAACCGCGACATTTCCTTGCGATGTGGCAACACGCCAACCGAATTGTGTCTTTCGTGTTGTGAACACGCGACTGTGACTTCGATGAGGCCAAGTCGTTTATGTTCGTGTTGTGCCTTGGTAAAGCTCGGTTGACCTCGAGAAACTCTGGGTTAGAAAGCGAGACTGTATGGTTTGTGTTTCTCTCGAATAGTTAAGGTGCGTGGCCTTGTCTTAACCGTTAGAACGAAAAGTGATGATTTTTAGATAATTTAAGAATAATAATAAAAAGAAGACTGATCAGCCTTTGAAATGCAAAAAAAAAAAAAAAAAAAAAAGAAGAATGACACTTGATATTTAAGGCGGGATAATCTGTCCGTAGATGTGGGCCTTCTTTGTATAACAATGAGGTTCCATGTTTTAGGGGCTTATTTTGGTTCAAATATTCTGTCCAATAGTTTAGACTTCTTATATGACATTTTTTTTTCAATATTTAGCTTTTTTTTAAGTCTTAATATTTAGCCTTTTTAATATTAAGTCAATTTTTAACATCGAAAAACAAACATTGGTGTTTATCGACATTTACCTCCATTGATTTCAATCTGCGCTGGCCGGAGGGCAAAGACATTACTGAGAGAAGAGATTAACGACCCAACGGAATAGGGACGCAAGCACGGTAATTACCCACTCTTCAAAAAAAAAAAAAAAAAAGCGCGCGCGTGACGAAAATATTTGTAAACAATCAAAATGTGCCGTGTAGCAATTAAACGGTTGTAGTCCCTGAAGGAAGAAGCGCCGCGAACCACTCAGTGGGGGTTGCATTCCGAGGCAACAGAAAATCAAGCTATGGAAGAAATTGTGGTTCCGCCAAACTAGGCTTTTTTTTCTTGTGTGTGTGTGTGTGTGTGTGTGTGTGAGTGCGTGCGTTTGTGCGTGCGTGCGTGCGTGTGTATGTGTGTGTGTGTGTGTGTGTGTGTGTGTGTGTGTGTGTGTGTGTGTGTGTGTGTGTGTGTGTGTGTGTGTGTGTGTGTGTGTGTGTGTGTGTGTGTGTGTGTGTGTGTGTGTGTGTGTTTGTGTGTACACAGTCCTGTTTTGGGGTTTTACAGTGTTCTATGTTTTGAGAGGAGCAGCTCTATACTTTTTTTATTGGTGCACGCCTGAAACAGGAAAATCAATACCGTAGAAAAAGTGGCTCAGGGGTTTGGTTGCAGTTCCCTGGGGTTTTCACACTGCGCCATCTTAATGGTCACTGTGAGTTAAATGAACGTGGAGTGTGAAGAGCCCATCCCATTACGACTCCACAGCCAATTAGTTTGTTGCCGGTCTTTATGAGAACGCAAAATAATGAATCCAAAACCAAGGAGCGTGGTCATATTGGGTCACGCGCTGTATTTCTTAACGTGTCAGTAGCGAAAAAGGAAAATACACAAGCGCCTTTTTTTTTTTAGCGGACTACAAGAAGTACAAGAACGACTAAGCACCTCAGGAAGGTGCGTCTGTTGCATGAGTAGTCATATATGGCCGAACGTTGTTATAAAGCAAATAGTGAACGCTTATAGCCTTCGTTCATGCCAATGCTAAGGGAAGACGTGAGCGCATTGATAATTAAGCGCAGCAAAACGAAACAAAATTAAAAGTTAACTTGAACAGAAAGGTTACGTCTTGTCTGCTTAGAAGTGCCATCATGACACCAAGAGGCGGAGTTTTCCTTGGAACCGGTTACTAGCGCATATATTGGTCAAAACGTATGACGACGATATAAAGCAAAGGTATGTAACACGTAACAGTCTTCAATTATTCTAAATTCGACGAATCAGATATAATAACGAACAATACTCATATGTTTCGTTTGATGTTTGTGAGCCTGCAAAAACAGTAATATTAAACGAGCAATCAATCTTCATTCATATCAAGAAGGCGATCGCAAACTCGCAGTAGCACGTTCTGTGCGGCAAATCCAAAAATATCGGCGTCGTGAACAATCAGAAATGCTTAATAATGGATAGCAATTCTTTTTCTCTTTTTTTCTTTGGAAAGCAGTCATTAGGACGGAAAGTCGGAAATAGAATTTTGCTTAAACATTGCATACATAGCAGAAAATGGTCCATATTGGACATAAAAAGTGAACTTAGTTTTCTTCTGCTTGTTTTTTACTGACCTTGTAAATGTGAAAGTTACTTTCTAAATCAATATATGCGATGCGATGCTAAAAATCTCTTAGCACAACTGTCTCTGCCGTCAGTTTTGAGCCGCGTCTGTTACCTCTACTGTTTTGTTTCATTTCTTATTAGATGACCTACTCACATATTCCACGGAACTTGTGTACAAACGATCGGCGGATTAACAAATATGGGAAGCACTGTTTTGGCTGGTCGTTATGATTTCAATGAGGTTGACAGGTGAATGGTAGTTCACTTTCCCGGAAGAAGAGCCGGAAGTTTGAGGATCAATTCAGACTTCCTCTCCCGGCTCCCTTAACCTTGAGTAGGTTCCTTCGAAGCCTGAGCCACTTTGTTTATACTTTCCTACAGAGGAAGAATCGCTGGTTACACCGTATACAAAAGGATGAAATTTACATTTAGGGTGCGACAAGGATATGTTGGCACTGCTTTGGAAAGTTCGTACTTGGCCCATCCCTGCTCTTATTCACGAGGCATTCAGAAATTCACGCATGAGTATCGTCCTCAGTGACAAAGGAGCACCACTTGTTAAGTTCACCCAAGCATCGATACTTTTTCGTATGAAGACAAATGACTTAAATCAACTGCTAGGGATTGCACGAAAAAGTTTGGGAATGGCTTATATACAAAACGGTTCACTAATCTTGAAAATGGCTTATTAAATTTATTTTTGTTTAATTCGAAATTTTTATTAGAATCAACGACGTAGTGGCTAAGCGGCTCACTCTTTGACTTTTTTGGATTTCTCCAACTCGGAATGAATCGTTAACATTCTCCTTTTTACTTGTGAGCACGCGTTTCCCAACCAGCCAATCGCACGTTGATTTTACTGTGCAGTTTCACGTGCCGTCCGCGTGCACACGGTGCGTCACTTTTCAGGTCAATTTTTTTAGTAGTGTTTTTTTTTTTTTTTTTAATGAATTTCATTCTTTTTGTGTTTATTAGGCAAAAAAGGAAAATAACGTGTTGCTGAGTTTGGACAGTTAAGCAAGGAAGAACCCGAAATTCTTAATCGTTCAACAATTCCCTCTATCCCCGCCCCCCCCCCCCCCAAAAAAAAAAAAAAAAAAAAAAAGAAGAGAAGAAAGATAAACATAAGAAAATAAAAAAAAATAAATAAAACGCCCCTACCAAATCGGAGCTGACTTCCTAATCGTCCCCATCCCTCTCAACGCCCCCAGCGCCGCCGCCGGGCTCAGCCATAATGAAAGATAAGGCCAGTTCTAACATACATCATAGTGCTAAACCAACACTGGTAACTTGAGCGCGTAAGCATAATTTGAACATAAAATAGCACCGATGCAGCGCTCTATCGATCAGCCCCGTATCACTAATATAGTGCGACGTCAGCGCTGAATCAGGAAGGTCAGAGCTATTTTCAGTGCTGGCTAATAGCGCTAAGTTAGTGTAGTGGCGTATGTGTGAACAGGCCTGGATTTATGTGTGAACCGGCCTAAAGTTATGTGTGAACAGGCCTATAGATATGTGTGATCACGTCTGAAGCTATATTTAACCAGGCCTGGAGTTATGTGCGATCAGGCCTGGAATCAAGTGTGAACAGGCCTGGAGTTATATGTAAACAGGCTTGGGATATATGTGTTAACAGGACAGGAGTTATCGGTGAACAGGCCGGCGCTTATGTGCGAACAGGTCTGGTCTAATATTCTCTTCTTAGTGCTCTTCTCTCCAAAACCTCGAAGGGAGCCGTGTTGAAGAAATTTGAGAGTTGGAGAGGATACGCATAAGGAAGAAAGTGAGGAAAAGTAGAAAGGACGAAATGTACGTCGGACATTTAACGAGTCTGCCGAGGCCTCGTCCATAGCACTTCCGGGCTCTGAGCATTTATATTCTGACGTCAGCTATGTAGTGCGCTCGCCAAAGACGTAAAAACATTATTCATTAATCTCTTTAACAACGGTTACACACACGCAACTTGAAACGTCTTGAAATTTCTGGAAAAAAAAATTCTTCGCCTTCTATGTCACCGCAAGAAAGAATCGAGAAGAAGCCGGGATTGGAGAAAGAGCACGCGGGTTTTGACGTGTGTTCTTCCAAAAGGCATTTGAAAGCAGAGCAGTATGTAAAAACCACCAGCCACCGGTATGCTCTGGTTAACCTATATCATGCTTCGGCTGCACGTTCATTATCAGCTAGAGCTCACGAGGAGCATAGGTGCAATCGAAGGTAAAAAGAACGCGCTGGAGACGGAAGAACAGGAAGGTCCCCCTGCGTTCTTATCCTGACAGCGACTATTTGAAAATCCGACGGCGTCGATTTCACCAGCTTTTTTCCGTTTCTCGTATTCGGCGCCAGGCCTCGGGAGCTCTTGTTCCACATTTCGACAGGCGCGAGCCCCCTGATTCTAAAGCCTGGTTCAGACAGTTGCGTTTGACTGCGTTTGACTGCGTTGGGACTGCGACAAACCAGGACATCCCTGCTGCTTATGTCGCGTGCCAACATAATTCCTTAAATTGGATTGCACGCTTCATACGAAGCACAGATGTGCCGGCGACTCGCTTTCGGTTCTCGACGCAACGCAGTCAAACGCAAGTGTCTGAACCGGCCTTAAGAGCCACGTCTTTTCCGCGAGATGACGTCACCTTCTCCAGAATCAAGAAACCAATCGAATTGGGCAGACAGCCTCTATGTAACAAGATCGACCTGCATGTTCGCGTAGCGGTTTCGCCGAGCGTTATAAAAGGCTTTTCTTTTTTTTCTCTTTTTTTATTAGTGTTTCGAGGGAAGAGAGAAATCCCGGTACATGTTCATGTTGGCCACACTGTCTTTGGGGTGTCCCCAAAGACAGTGTGGCCAACACACTGTCTTTGGCCAGTTCCGGGGTAGGCGAGGGTTGGAGATAAGAGACCAAAAGAAGGAAGTAGAAAAGAGAAAGGAGAGGAAGGAGAGGTAGGGGGTGGGAGGTAGTTTGGACTACCTACTAGACTTGACGGTTTAATGGCTCGGGGCGTATGGTACCATGCCTTAGAGGCGGTCTACTAGATCAGCGTGTTGTAAGAATGTCATGAGTTTGTAAAAGGCTTTGCAGCTCATTCACTGCTTAAAGAGACATCGACAGGTTCACATACACCAGTGTCTAGGGAATCAAATCCAAGCAGTTACTTGAAGGCGTCACTTTGAAGGTGGACGAGGTGGACTAAGAAACAACGTCCGCTTAGAAGTCTGGTCATACACACACCGAAAGAGAGAATGGAGCACCAGTGGTGTGAGGGGGAAAGGCATGAAGTTGGGCGAGTTGGTAGTACACTGTAGATAATTATATGCGCTAAAACCAGGAAAAACTATTAGAAGGACGTCCATCACAGAGCGCTTTTGGGGTTTTAGTTGATGGTGCCAATAACTCCCCTAACGATACCCGATCCATATACGATGAATGCTCAAATGCACCGCCGGAGCATCGGGGACCGTTACCGTATATATTCGAACCATATAAAAAGACTTCCGAATATTTGAAAAAGTAACCGGTAACCCCTAATTTAGTGGAAACATGATTTTTTTTTTGTCTGAATAAGCAGGAATTAAGTGGTCCCATAGTTAAAACCAGGGTGAAGAACCGAACCCAAATCCGCACCGAAAACCGGAGCGAAACCGTTATTTTTGACCGAAACGGAACATAAACGAAGCCTAAATCATCCTTTAAGTATTGGTGATTTTTAGAGAACCGATCCTGTGTTCCGCGTACCGCACTAGCGGGACCTTTGAAACATAAGGGAGTTTTCGTAGACCGCGCTGCCCCCTCCGCTAAGCGTTCCGCAACGAAGAAGTTGCTACTGCGCCTGCGCGCCGATAGCCTCGACTGTGGAGTTCCCGCTATTGTAGCGGGTTGCGGAGGGCCTTGCGGGACGCCGAAAACGATCTACGAAAACTCCCTATAGATTGAAGCGCGCGCACCGCGGTCACGGTATGCTGCACCGGGACGCCGCTTGAATAATTTATTTTCTGCGTTTTTCAGAAGCAACATGTCGCCCGTTTCTTTTTATCTTGTGTTCTCTTTTAATAACCTTTAGGTCGCCCTTCAATCTCTTTCGCCTCTTCGAGCCAGTTGTTCAAGCTAGGAGATTTGGGCGCGCGAGGTAGATGGCTTGCAAGTTCTGTGCGTGCTACCGTCACAGCGCCATATTTCTCACATTTCAGAACTGCTTTTTTGTAGTGTTTCTGAGCGCCTGTAGGACTCCTTAATTGGCGTAGAGTGGTGTTTGTGACGAAGTGTCATGATCATAACACGAAATTAAGCATATTATTCTTTTGCTGTTCTCCATTTCGCATCACAGCTTGTGGTGATCTTTTTTTTTCTAATGCAGGTGACGTCGTGTTCAATATACTTTTTTTCTTTAACGACTTGGAGTTGTTGACTTTGACACCAAGTGCGAGCCGGCTTGAACCAGTTCGTTCTTGGTGGAACCGGTAACAGAATCGTTCATTCGAATTCGTCAGTGAAGCGGAGCCCAAACGGAACAAGATACAAAACTACTGAATCCAAACCTAATCTGGGCCCGTTTGCTCGAAGCACTAACCGCGGCTAAAGTTAGCCGCAGTACCTAGGAGAGGAATTTTGATATCACGTGACTGGGCTCGGTAGGGATGCGGGGAAACATGGCGGTGCCCCAATGAGTGAGCGCCGCTCGCTTTGGAACTAATATGTCGTTGTGGTTGCACTATCGGGCGCGTTAGTCAGCAACGAATGGTGCAGGAGGCTTTCGCTTTGCCTTGTTTCACTTAAACCGCAAAGCATAGGCAATGACATCGCCGCATTTTTTAGATAGTGTTTCGATTCTGGGCACTCCTAAGCCTAAATGAACGCGATAATTGTCGGCATAGCAACGTCTTCGGAAAGCGGATTGTTGATAGCACACAAAAGCAGACGGCGTCCCTACAGACCGTTTTTATAAATTATCCAAGCACTGAGGTGCATGCTACATAGGACTGTAGTTGCACGCGTCGCACGTGCTGGCGTCTGCAGTAGTAACCGTTCTAAAGCAAAAAGTATAAAACAAATTTTTCCTTGCACGAGCGTTCGTTAAAGCTTTATTATGATTTTTTACTTCAAATATTTTATTGGAGGAAGGCCAGCGCGCGTGAACCGTAGAATTACACTTCCAGCGTTCTCCTCGCGATGCTTGGATAATTTAGAAAAAAGTCTGTCAGGACGCTGTCTGCTTTTGTGTGCTATCAACAATCCGCTTTCCAAAGACGTTGCCATGCCGACAATTATCGCGTTCATTTAGGCTTAGGAATGTTCAGAATCGAAACACTATCTAAAAAAAGCCGCGATGTCATTGCCCATGCTTTGCGGTTTAAGTGAGGTAAGGCAAAGCGAAAGCCTCCTGCATTATTCGTTGCTGACTAACGCGCCCGATATTGCAGCTACAACGACATATTAGTTCCAAAGCGAGCGGCGCTCACTCACTGGGGCACCGCCATGTTTCCCCGCATCCCTACCGAGCCCAGTCACATGATCTCAAAATCCCTCTCCTAGGTACTGCGGCTAACTTTAGCCGCGGTTAGCGCTTCGAGCAAACGGGCCCAAAAATGAACGGCTCGAGTCCCTGGTTACAAATAAACGCGAAAGGCTATAGCGCAAGTTTTCCCAATTGAGACATTTTGTTTTCTTGCAAATTTCTTGCAAGTTTTAGCCGTCCCTAATGTATCAACGACACACGAGTTTCAATGCGCAAATGACGGCTAACATATCCACCGTATGAACAGAGATGAATACGTCGGCTACCGCGAACCGGCTCTTTGATCTCAGGAAAACTGTCCGAAAATCGCTCTTGATCCAGAGTTTTCGTCAGACAACAGTTCGTTCTGAAACTCTGACATTTGCTCCAAACCACTTCCGTTACACATGGGCGAAGACAGTGGGTTGTGCGCTGCGCATTTTAGCTTTTGTAGGTGAAAACAGGACGAAAAAAAAAACGGTTCGATTTTTTGTTTCTAATTACTTTATCCGGTTGCCGCACAACATAACCGGAAAATGATAAACCTCTTCTGGACATATGCAACTTCTTTCCCACGCGATCCTGCACTGGCTCGCTTAAATTTCGAGCTTGAAAATGTCAGCTAAGTGTCTCAAAAGCCGCGGTCACACTATTCATATATCATAAAAAGGGCGGCGCTGTTTTTGATGCAGACGTGATAACAGAATCATCTCAGGACGCGCCATGGGCATCTACGCAATACGGTTGCTTCATACATTTTTTAGCTTCAAAATGCCTGCAGACAGTTTTATTATGACCAATATGCTACAGCCATGCAGGGCAAGAGCCACGCCTCAGACAGTACCTGCTGAATCTCTCTTGTTCAACGCCTCAGCATAGTGACCGCCAGCTCACGGCTAGGCTATACCCGCTTGTCACATAAGTATGGAACGGCTGCTTCTTGCGTAAAGTACTAATTGCCGATAAGTTGACCTAAGCGCGGACATTATGCTCAGCAGAGCCAGATGAATATCGGCGAGTTCCCGGAACCCTCTTTTCTATAGGCTACAAAATCCACTCAGACGAAAGAGGACAAATTAAAAATGACAAAGGCAGAGAGGGAAGAAATATAGATCGATCTCAAAGTGTGCGCCGCAAATTGTCCGGGGGCTAAAGCGGGAGAAATACGAGCCGAACGGAGCGGGGAATATCGACAGTCGGCAGAGCTGTCCAAGCAGAAGGCCAAGATTAAAGAGTCGGCGCGGAGAAAGTCCCCCTCCTTATGAAAGGCCATCGATTCTAGCACGGGGGCAGTTCCCGCGGTCAACACGCGGTGCCCGCTTCGGAGGCGATCACCGCTCAGCTCCGAGTCACTTTAAAAGGGACGCGGTCCCAATGCTATCGGGCCAGCCTTGCCCTCGACCATTTTCTTGGCCCATAGGCGTACTGAAGGAAACTCAACTTCTTTCCAAATGGAATTTTCAGTTTTCTGCATAGGACACGCAGGCCACAAAGTAAACTTTCTCCGAAAAAAAACAACAACTTTCTAACGGAATGTTTAGGTAGCGATACATTCTTTTTTTTTGAATCAGAAGAAATATTTGAAGTGCTACAAAAAACACTAAAAGAAAAGGAGTTTCAAAAGTTTATCAACAGCCACGTGACAAAAAAAACAAAAAAACATTAATTTTTTCTCCCGCCCTCTCCCCCTCTTCCCCCCCCCCCCCCCCCCTGAAAAAAAGAGTTTCAAAATAATTTTGTGGACCATATTATTTATATCAGAAGCGAAAAGGAAATATGTTTCTATTTCGAGCAGTCTACTCCGGAATCGAAGGATGCTTCATAACAGCCCCAATAACCTGGCGATGTAAACATTGCGCTACATTTGTTTTCCTGCTATCGTTCATCTTGTAACGGTCGTCTCCGTTTCAATTAGCGAAAAAAAAAAAACATGTTTTTATTGGAAGTGTAGTGTCTTCTAATGGCCGCGTTAACACTGTTCCTTCCTAATACAGAAGTCAGGCAGCAGAATCTCCAAGGCGCGTTTCTTTCCTGTATAACGGTCCTCTCACAGTAGTCATACACAAAACTGTTTTCAGGCATGTTAGGAGCATACATTCTCGAAACACACATACATACAGTATGTGTGAAGCAAGCCTGCCTGAAACGTAGTTGAGGGACGTCCGCAGATGATTCTGCGTCGTGTCCGCAGCTCGCACCCTGTTGTTTGTTTGATGTATGAGCAGTGGGACTTGGAACAAAGTCACTGAATTCAGTTACGTTAGAATAGCCCAGGGCGACGATGAAAAGAAAAAAAACTCAGGATAAATGATTGGGCGTAGCACTGCGCGAGCACTCGGTTTTGTTCAGGTTACAGTCAATGCCTCGGTGGAAACTCTGGCTTTGGCTCGCCTCCAGTCGATAAAGCGGAAAGGGTTAGTTAAACTCGAGCAATAACTGGGCCACATGACCTAGTGATGTGTGTAATGTCGGCCCTACCGGGCAGCTAGAATGAACATTGTTTGCCAATACCTGGCTTCAGAATCCCACGGCTGCCTCCTCGAGCTGCAAACAGAGGGGGTGTGTGTGACCCACTCCTTTCGTTCCTGAGTCTCGGGCTCTAAAAATATTCGGATAAAATGTGTTCGTTTTCGTCACATTGCTCCTGCGTTAACTAGCTCACAAAAGTGGCATACCCATTAAACAGGCTTTTAAAGTGAAGAAATAATTTTAATTTGTATATAGCGAATGGAAGAAAATAATATGATCCGTCTAATACAACGGTTTTTGTGATCAATTCTTGTTGAAAACATCTCCACGATGTCTGTGTGCTGCCTGTTGCATGTTTCGTGGTATATATTGTAATTCGGCTAATTTTTATATTTAATGAAGTGAGCCTCTATTCCTATTTTTATTACAACATGTTTACATTTTATAAAACCGTGAATCTTAGAGATGACGTCAGTTGACTCTCTGCAGCATAAATCCCTGAACTCGGTATTCCACAGTTGTTGAAAGTGTTTACCAAAACCATCTTGTTAACGTAGCAGCTTGGGCGAGTAGGTTTCTCACATTAACACGCACAGCAGCGCACTACTGCAAAAGTACACGCAGATCGCACACTCACTCCTTACACACGAAAAAGAAAGGAGAAATTCAAACGAACAATGAAGACTGCCAACTCGTTTTTATATAGTATGACTTCTTCTACCTCTGGAACTACCGAATTTCCCGAATCGCGCTCACCAATTTCCTAACCGCCCTGAACATTTTTGTTTTCTTTTTCTGTCAGGAGAGGAAGAAGACGAGGCATGGAAGTAAGACGTTTTGACGTCGAGCTCCGTTACCCGTTGTTTTTCACCATAAAAGCAGAGATCAACGTACCAAACTTTGGTACCAGAAAACGCCGCAAGGTAAGAGGTCAACGCAGAGACCGCTACCACCGTGGTCACCCCCGAATCCCGGGAGACAGGTCACTTTGTGCGGCTCCGCTGCGGCGGCCGCGCTAAGCCTAACGGCGACTTCGGCAAGCCGGCTCATTAGGATCGGGGCTGATCCTTGGGACGGCAACCAGAGACCGATGAACATGGAAGCAGGTTCCAGTTCAACCCCGCCGCAATGCGGCGACCAACGAAACACTACCAAGGAGGAGACGCCCCATGGTGCCGTGGACCTTCCAGCACTCGGCCGCAAAGCCGATGACACGAGCCATCCCTACAGCCACGGTGGAGAGCTTGTAGAAGCTTCGGACCTTGCCAGTGACGCAGGCTCCCGCAGCAGCTCAGTGGACCGAAGGCAAGTCACGCTTTCATCAGTTAAACCGTCCGAAACCGGAGCGGGACTAATTAGCGCCCCTATAAACGGGGTGGAAGGCATTATGGCTGACATCGCTCAAGGGAGCCCCTTTTTTAATGGCGGCCACACCGAAGTTATGGAAAATTCCCCATCGTCCAGGGAATTCGAAATGACGACAGACGACGGTTGGACACTCGTGGGTAGGAGGAAACGAAAAAAGCTTGCCCCCCCTGGCGGCACCGCGAGCAAGCCCTCGAGGAGACTTACGCAGAACGTGACAACACAGCGTCGAACGTTTATCTTGAGACCTCAGCAACGTGTCCACGTTGCCGAAATAGCACCTCAGAAGATCCTGGAAGCTGTACACAAGGCAGTGGACAGCGGCGGATTTCCACTGGACCTTCGAATTCGTACCAAAGAGAACGCCAATACAATCGCCATCGACGTTTGGAACCCTGCCCTGGCGGACAGAATTCTCGCGGCGACTGACGTTCTCGTCCAAGTTGGAAACAGCTCCGTGGGCTTTCAAGCCTATGAAGCCGCCGGCCCAAACCAAGTAAGGGGCGTCATTTACACGTCTGGCTTGGATGAATCGCCGGAAGTAATTTTGGCCAACTTGAAGTGCCGAACACACGGGATCATCTCAGCCCGACAGTTAGGAAAAAGCGGCAAGACCGGAGTCATCACTTTTGAGGGCAACAAGATTCCATACCAAGTCACATATTTCCACAAGGTATGCAAAGTCGCCCCATACCGACCCAGGGCGGTCGTCTGTTACAAGTGTCACCAAATAGGACACAAAATGGATGTGTGCCCTGACGACTCACAATGGTGTGGACGCTGCGGGCGCCCTCACAATGAAGATATGTCTGATTGCCAGAACCAGACCCCGCAGTGCCGAAATTGTAGGGGTGAACACGTGGCCACCGATGATACGTGTCCCAAGACAGTTAAGGCTACACAAAAAATGCGGCGGAAACTAAAGCCCAAAAACAGAAGGCTTAAGGAGGTTCCCAGGTCTCAGTCCCGGGACCGGGCACCCAACAAGAATCAACACGACCAAGGAAGAACGTCGGGTTTTCAAGGTCGACACCGTCCGAAAGAAAAAACGTTGCCGCCCCCCCTACTTGGTGCGGAGGACTTTCCCGCACTCGACTCTGGACGTCCAGATTCGGAGAGGGCGCCCACGCTCGGCTCAGTAGTTGCCGAGCACAACAAAGCGGCGAGTGACCAGACATATGCCAAAAAGGTCAAATCCTCAGCACGGCGAAAGGGGCCCCCAAAGGATAGTTCCCATCCAGAGGGGACCGGGTGTCAGCCCTCTCTACGAGACCTCACGATCGCCATCGAAAAGCTTCTGGGAGAGGTTTCCGCACTCCGAGATCAACAGGCGATAATGCAGCAGCAAGTACAGACACAGCAGCAGCTGATTGAACAGCAAGCTCTGATAATAACCCGCCTATCGGGAACAAGTCAGGCCATCACGGGAAACCTCACGCGAAAGCAAATGGCATTCGCCCGCCGTCACAGCGGTGGTGACAGTAACCCGAGAAACAACCAACACCACGGCGCAGTGTAGCAAAATGGGAAGGCGCAGGCGAGGTGGAGTAGGGAAGTCCACGTGGATTCTGCAATGGAACTGCAGGGGCTTCACCGGCCGCCTCGCCGAAATTCGACTCCGCCTCGAGAGAGCAAGCAAGACACCGAAAGGCAGACCCCTCGCTCTCCTCCTCCAAGAGACGGACAATGACGCCATGAAACTGCAAGGGTATTACACCTACACTGCACCTACGATAGCCAGAACCCGAAGAGGGGTTCACAGAAAAGGAAAACCACCGGTTAAAGATATCAAGGGCCAGGCGGCAATCTTCGTGGATAAAGACGTACCTCACGCACAACTGGACACAGCCCCCTTTTGCAATCCGGGCAGGGAGGTAGTATTTGTTAAGGCGAGTGTTGGGAAGACGAAGATTAATCTTGTATCAGTGTACTGTAAACCCGGGGTTAAGCAGTGCGAAAAAGCGGACTGGCTCCGGGACCTCTGCTCAGCGATCCCCTTGGATGAACACATTTATATAGGGGGTGATTTTAACGCCGCCCACACTATGTGGGGTTACGTTCGGGATACTCCTAGGGGAGTCAACCTGGCGCGAGCCGCATCAGAAGCCAAGCTCAAGCTACTAAACGAGTATGACGTTTGTACCAGGATTGGAACGCACAACAAGCAACATGACACTTCCCCGGACCTCTCATGGGCCTCATCGAAGCTCCAGGGAACCTGGAAGGTGCTACCAGACTCTATGGGTAGCGATCATCTACCCATTGAAGTCACCTTCAACGCATTGCGCAGGTCCCAGGCGCCGAAACGAGCGACTTATATAATCAATTGGGACTTGTTTCGGGAAGCACTGCAAAAAGATCAGCGGGAGCACGAACAGCCCAGCCTCACAATACGTATACAAGCAGCTGTTGGCCTCGCGACAAAAACCCGGGAAATCAAGGTGGGCACGCCGACCCCCGACTTACACCTATTAAACCTCTGGGCGTCAAGATTACAAGCCCTGCAGCGGTACCGCAACAACGGTAAGACATTGCCGCTACGAGTCAAACTAAACTGCGCCACGGCGAAAGCGAAAAGGTACACCCTCGAGCTATGCCGACGAAGGTGGAGAAAACACTGCACCTCCTTTGGAGCCAAGACCGGGCTTGCTCGACTTTGGGGCACCTTCCGAGGAATGCAAAATCGTGGCAAGACACGCACGGCAGGACAGAACTTGGCAATCCGAATGGGCCTTACGGAAGAAGAGCTAGCCATCGTAGCGGGAGCGCACTTCTTCCCACAACCAAGTGGCACCAACAGGGGAGCACCGGGACCGGACATCGAGGCTGAAAGACCGGAGGGCGGTGCAGTTTCCGGACGCTCGCCCATGGATTCCCCCTTCACGCTCGGGGAGTTGCTCTCGGCTATCCATGAGGCCAAGGCTGGAGGAACCCCTGGACCAGATGGGATCTCAAATACGGCCCTTCGAAACCTACCCGAAGACCGGAAACATGAGCTCCTGGACTGGATAAACGAAATCTGGGAGACAGGCCGGGTCCCAGAGGAGTGGAAGGAGTCCTGGGTTGTGCCTATACCAAAGCCCAGAAAGCCCCCTACGGAGCTCGCCAACATGCGGCCCATATCTCTCACATCAAACCTGTGCAAGTTAATGGAGCGGCTTGTCTTGGACCGTATCCAGTGGTACGTAGAGGTAAATAACGTCCTGGACCCACGCTAGACGGGTTTCAGACCCCACCTCTCCACCCAGGACAGCCTTCTTCTGTTGCATCAGGACGTCCTAGCAAAGAAGCCCAAACTAGATCCGAAGGTAGTCGTCACAGTCGACGTTAAGAAAGCTTTTGATTCGGTGCCGCACCACTCGATAATCGAAGGAGCACGAAAAAGCGGTCTCAGCGGCAGAGTCATCGCATTCATTCGCTCGTTCCTCGATGGACGTCACTATAGAGTCAGAGTGGGCTCTACGTTGGGCCCAACAATGACGAACGGCATAGGAGTCCCGCAAGGGGCCGTTCTATCACCGATGCTATTCAACCTCGCGATGGCAGGCCTTCCAGCGAGGTTGGCCGAAATTGAGGGTATCGGCTTCACCATATACGCCGACGATATTACGCTTTGGACTTCAGGCGGCCCACCAGGCGCCCAGGAACAAGCCCTGCAGGATGGCTTGAACACCGTGGCGGATTATCTGAGAGAAGTCGGAATGACTCCCTCTCCCGAAAAGACGACCTACGTTGTGGTGGCGGACGCAAGTAACAGGAAAAAGGGCGTGAAGAACCTCTTCAACCTATGCCTCGACGGCCGTCCCATTCAATGTCAACACAGCATCCGTGTTTTAGGACTCCCCATCGACGAGGGCGGCGGAGCGAGCACCTGGCTTGCACAAGTCACCAAAACGTGGAGACAGACCCTGGGACTCATCAGAAGGGCCACCTCCAAATCGTGGGGGGCAAACGAATGCACCCTCCGCATGTTAGTACATGCCCTCCTCACGTCCAAGGCAATGTACGGTATAAACTACCTACGTGTCACAGGAGCACAAAAGCGCAAACTAGAGATGCTGAACAGGGAGGCAATGAGGGTGGTCACCGGCCTCCCCAGATTTGCCCCAATTGAGGAGCTCCACAAACACTCCAAAATCAATACTCTGGAAGATAGGGCCGAAATCCATCGCATCGCACAAGTCCAGAGACTCGAGCGAACCAGACCCGGAAGGGCCATTCTCCAGCTGCTTGGGTATCAGCTAATGGGCCGCCCCGCGATCTCTCCTCCTCCACCCCCGTGGGAGGACGAGGCAGTGGTGGACCATCGCCCCATGAAGCAGAACGTAGACAAAGACCAGAAGGGCAGAAGGAACAACGCAGTCAAAAAACACGCGGAATCCGTACAGGACGTCCGTCCCGGCTCCGAAACAGTACACGTCTACACCGACGCAGCTGTTACAGAAGACGGAGGCGGCACAGCCATTGCATGGTTTTGTCTCAATACAGAATCTAAGGCAAACTTTGCGTTTCACAAGAAACACTCGACCAAAGAAGCAGAGCTAAGAGCCATATTATTCGCCGTGGAAGACGAGTCCCTGACTCCAGAGGGGTCCAAGCACCTACGGGTGTACACGGATTCGAAAGAGGCCCTAGCCACTTGCCGGAAGCGAAACTCCCCCAGCAAAACGGTAAAAAAAATAAAAGCTAGAGCAAAGACCCTCAAATCCAGAGGAGTTAAAATCACCATCTCCTGGGTCCCGGGCCATGCCGGGATCGAGGGGAACAAGAGAGCACACGAAGCCGCGCGGGAGCTCATTCCTTCTCCCTACCCCCCCGCAACAGGCCAAAGTGCAATTCTCGACAACCCTCCGCCCGCACTTATTCAAGACGACTCTGATGACGAAGAGGAGCCTGACTGGGACGAGGAGGCGACCCTTGCCCGCCTCGAGCGGAGAAGGGTCCTGCGCAATAAGCTACCTGAAGACGATGACCCACTGCCAAACGGGTACGGTCGGTGGGCTACAGTGCGTCTTCGGAGACTCCGAACCGGAACGGCCGTCTTCCCAGCAGTCCGGGCTAAGTTCGAGAGATGTGCGTTCAAGACAGATCTAGAAAGAGAACACGCCGACGATGGATCATGCAGACGATGCGCAGCTGGACAACAAGCCACAAGTGCCCATCTCTTATGGGACTGTGTAGAGCTCAGCCGGATGCGGGAAGAAGCCATCCGAAAACTGCAACCTAAGCTGCGGCCGGCGTGCCTTCGGGACTGGATACACCCGAGGGGCGCACCGCAGCACCGCAAAGCCATATTAGACTCGCTTCTTGACTTTGTCGCGACAGCAAGCATCCAGGACTCTATCTGAATAGAGACATTTCTGGTACCCCCCCCCCCCCTATCCACACCCCATTCCCCCACCCCCTTCTCTCTCCGATGTCAGTGGACAATTGATTAGGGAGAGTCGTACGCGTTTTACTTCTTTTTTTTTATTAATAAAACATGTTCAATCAATCAATTTTTCTGTCAGGTTCAAAGATGCTGTTTTGGTAATTCCTGACGGTGTGTTCGGCTTCAATAATTCCTCTAGTTAATTGATTACTCTGCCTACCTAAGAGCTAACTCTGGCCACCTGGGCATACACTGCCGTGACAACGTTGGCTGCGACTGTGGGTGCGAGGTTCACCGCCGATCTTGCACAACTTTCGGTAGGCACAGTGATCAATTAACTAGGGAAATTATTGAAGCCGAACGCATCGTCAGGAATTGCGAAAACTGTATGAAAACTGCACCTTTAAACCTGACGAAAAAAAAAAAAAAACGTTTCTAGACGTTTAGGAGATTGTTGCGTAATTCCAGAAATTGGTAGTTCGAGACGTAGCAGAAAAAGTATATAAAAACGAGATCTCAGGCAGCGCGGTTCGTTTGAATAATTCCTTTCTTTTTCGTGTGTAAGGAGTGAGTGTATGGTGTGAATGTACTTTTGCAGTGGTGTGCTGTAATGTGTGTTAAAACTAAAACCATTTCACGATATTTAGGTGAGCTCTTCAATACGCCGAAATACTGTGGTTATGCGTCGAGTTTTCGAACTCGCTGGGAGCTGAGAGAGACAATATGCATAGCATGATTCAAGCACAAATTGTGAACACGGTGCATTTTGAGATCTTGAGAGAAAAACAACATGATGCAGTTCGCATGTATGCAGGAAATGTCTACGGTATTTTCAAACGACATTCAGAGCTGTTGCTTTTAGAGACATGGAACGACGTCTCGAACACTCGTGGTCCTCCGAACAGTGCACCAGAATTTCACCTCGGGAGGGTACTGCACGTCGTCTCCAGAAGCCCCCAAGTTTCCTCCAGACTCCATTAAAGTGGAAAAAAACAAAACAAAGATACTTCGATCAAATGTTGAACACACTTCTGCCACTCGCCTCTACTCCGTTTCGCCTAACTATGGACCGATCGACCGCAGCGGACAGTAAGAGCCCCCCTCAGCAAACGAAGCACTGCCATATTATCACGTGACTACTCGACCCACGAGTCTCCCGCCCCCCTTTCTCTTGCCCTTAAAATTCACGTGACACTCACATGGCACGAAATTCATAATAAGGTTGATAGCTGGGCTAGCTGGTAATCGTTTTACATAATGGTTGATACAGCGAAAATATAAAAAAGGAAGATATTTGAGCTGTTTTATGCCATTATGTACACTGTTCATTATGTCCATTATGTTCATCATCATCATAATTTATTTTCCTAGATATAACAACCTATTATAAAAAAACAATGAACACAATATGAAAAGAATACTAAAGCGCTGTGTTCTAGTATAAGGAATTAGAGGGAAACAAGGTAGTAGCTGATGCAAATACATTAGCGTTATTTGGAGAAACAATGGGGTCAGGTATTGCCTGTCAGTTTTTCAATGGCAATGGTAATGTACGTAGACATTTGATAAGAGAGTGTGGACGAAGACATTTCGTTCAATTTACAAGGATGGCCAAGACTAGATAAAATACTGTGAGGGGTGATGGCGAGGACTATTTGAGATGGTTTTTGCGATAAAAGATTCAGCGAAAAAGGTTGGCTGGGAGCCTGGGATGGGGGGGGGGGGGGGGGGGGGAGGGCTGGTAGCGTCCGACACAGTCCGTAGTGAGGTGAAGCGGGGTACAGTTCGGGTGTCGGAAGAGAGTGTTGATTTCGCGGTCGGCCACCTAGCGCTGATCGATCGAACGCAATTAGCGTGTCTCGCTTCTTTCAGTCTCTGTCGCCTCCTCGCACTCTTTTGTTACCGCACCATAAAGGGGAGTGCGCCCCCACAACGAGACCCAAGGCCTAAACGCTTATATGCGTTTCCCCAAAGGGATTCGGGCAAGCCCCGATAGCTCAGAAGAAAAAAACAAAATAAATGTCTCCATAAACACAAGCGAAACATAGCGTACAGCGTGTCTTCAACTGTGATCGGTGTTGATGTCTCAGCTTCCGTGTACTGGCGAGTGAAGCTAAATGCCGCTAATTGTAGCAGGCTTGTGTCCGTTAAATTTGAGGGAATGCATTTCCCACTTAAATTTGCAAACACGTCTGAGATAAAAAAAAGAAAAAAAAAAAACCCTGGTGTATAATAGTACACAATATCAATTTCCGGCTACTTTTAGTGGAAAAACCTCTTCTTAATGAATTTCGCCAGGGGCGTAAGCCTTCAACATTTCGCGTGTTACAGAGTCAAGATACAGTTCCGCTTTACAATTTCGCGTTACATTTTTAGCTACACGTTTTATGGGACTAGTAGCTTTTTAATGCAATCAGCCATATACACGCTCTCCGTAAAGCAAGACAAATGACACCCAGAATATATAATCGTTCTCGAGAAAGCATAAGGTTGTTGCCGTCCAAGTCTCACCTTCTCGCAACATCGCGCTCGGTTTCCCTAAGTCGGCAAAGCACGTTCGGCAGCGATAAAACAAGATGGATGTCAACCACGCCGCACGCAATAACGCTAAGAGATCCAGGTCCAAACACGCGGGTAAGGCGCCCGAATACAGACGACTAATGTCTCGTCCCCGGTGTCCAATTCCTTCTCTCTCGCCGAGGGTTGGGCTCGCGCTCGTGTTCGCTTTCGTTCAAGGTGTCCGCTTCCCGATTGTACGTGTTCGCGGAGATGGCGCGGCTAGGCCCCGGGAGCTCCAACGTGAACACGCAGCTGTTGTGTACGGCCCGTTCTCCAACGGGGCCAAATCACCCCGGGGGCCATGATTCTTTGATGCCGTACTAATGGACGCTGGCATCACGATAGCGGGGAAGATGCTTAATACTGCCGCGGTTCGGTCTCGGTGAGGAGTTCGCTTGCCCAATGAGGCAGAGAGGCTGTTTCGTTGCTGCCATCTCGCTGCCTATAAATAGATGTCGGCGGAGCCCTCTTCTGCTGGTCGGACAAAGTGGCCTATATCCAGGCGTTCGTGTGCGGCAAATCTGTTTGTATTTTTTTTTACTTGCTTGTAACGTGTATGGCACAACTAACTGGAATTCAGTGAACCTCCTGCATTGTGTTGTTTTCTCACGTATTCACGTTGCGGAATATTTTTTTTGTGCGTGCGTGGCTTAGTGCCTGTGTGCCTGCGTGTGCGTGTGTGCGTGTGTGTGCAGTATGTAAGGCGAAACAGGAGTTAAGCCGCTAGGACGATCTTGAAAGACACTTTAGAGGACTGTAAATGGGGTATTCGACGTTTAATGAGTTTGAGGTGTAAGGATAATTGGAAATGGCGTCACCACTCGGAGACGCCAACACATTTATTTACGTATAAAATAGTGGACGACATTTCTCTTTTTGAAGTATTTCTGGTGATTGTAATTTACTGTTTTATAGCCCACACTTTCATAGGAAGATCTAGACAGGCCCGAATCATGATTTCAACAAAATATAGAAAATTCATAAAACACACAAAATTGTTTTCAGCAGAAAAAAAAAAAAAAAATGAAAAAGTGACTCAACCGCGTGTCGTAAACATCGTGGTCATCAATTACAACCTATTCAATCGGGAAAGATGCGGGACAGCCACCTTAGTGTATTTGCATTTTTTTTTTGCGGGTGAGCGGATTCATAGCGGCGCAAGTGCGGAAATGTCACTAAAGTGCTACTGGTCCTGCGCTAAACTGCCTGGCATGCACAATTTTGCGGAGGGCACTACGTCGGCGACCTTTCCTCAAGAAATGGACACTTCTCACTTTGACCGAACAAAGCATCGTTTACACTAGCGAGCACTGTCTAGAAGGCTGTTGCGAGCTGCAAACAAAGGGACACCCAACATGTTTGCACCCGTCGGAACACATTGGCATCGTGCCGCTTTTGTTAGCTTTGGATGCCCTATACACCCGATGCTAAACAGAAATCGCCAGAGAGGACGAAATAAGTGCAAAGATTGGTGCTGAGGATGTTAGTTGTGCGGGGCGATGCCCTTCAAAAATGGCGACAGCTCGAAAGTCGGGGGAGAGGATTTACGTATGCACGGTGACTGACTAGAAAAATATATATTTTTAATTATGATAGATGAAGATGCAGCCACATATGTCCAATCGAAGGCCGGAGCGAGCTTTAGCAGTGAAGAGAGTTCTGCAGATATTTGCTTCTGCAACTATCACTTCTTGTTTTGACGACATTAGGCTCAAACGGACGTCGGCTCATGGTGAAATTTTGTCTTTCTCTTTTATGTCTCCAACCGGCTAACTCCATGCTCGCTAAATTTTGCGTTCCACCAGAAGCGCTAACATAATATTCACAGGGAGCTTCAGCTTTCCGCGATGCATAATTCATTTCCACTGTCCGAAAATACGGTTCACTTCTTTAACGAATAACCGGTAAATCAAAGCGTGTCGGTATTAATACGAAAATAAGCGTCAGACGGTAAAATAGCATGAGAAATGAGACAAACCAATGTTTTGGTACTGAGAGACACCAGAACGCGCGCACTTTGCTAAAAGTCAAACAACTACTACTCGGCCATTTCTCATCGCCTAACAAGATGCGTGCATGCATTAAGTTCACGCTGAACTCCTCGTGTATTATACGAAAGACACAGCGTTCGCTGCAGACACGACGACAAAATTTTCTTCGGACACGACTCAACCCTGTTCGAGGCAAGTTTCTTTCGCACATTTGTTTACTTCGAACATCAGACGGTCGTGGTGACCAATGTTACAGGACTGTCAAGAGGGTCATTTAGACAATGTAATGAAAGCGCGACCGCGGTTTTAAGGTTTTTGGCAGCGCAGCATTTGTGGCGCCGCGCCGCGCCACTCGCGCCCATGCAGGGGCTCTAAGCAGGGCACTTGGCGAAACAGTTGGTGAAGGACTCGGCGACCTTGATTGACCGGCACCGCACTTCACCTTGGCGCCCGCCAATCACGGTGACCGGATTTCCTGACGACTTCTTCAGAAATTGTCCAGATTAGAGCACAAGGAGGTGAGCGGCGTAGAAAACTAATTCCGGGTTGGAAGAGTTTCAACAAAACCGTCGATCACCCGGGAACGCGCGCTCCGAGAAGCTTTTTTTCTTTTCAAATAAACACTGCCTCACTTGTTTGTTTGCTGTTCGTGCCCTTCTGAAAAACCGTCCCTGGGGACCACCAGAGCCTCTGAAATATCTTGACGTATCCTTCAACAATATTTGAGTGATCTGAGATGTCCATCATATTGTTCTAAGGAGCCTGGCATACTCATAAAAAATTTCAGAGGGGTGTGAGAAGACCGTCATAGATTTGTTAGAGGCCTGTGAGGTCTTGCGCAATATTTTTTCTGGAAAACACATTACCCACCACAATAGTTTGAACGGGTCCATCTGAGAAATCCAGTGACCGTCCAGGATATACACATCGGGGAAGCTGTTTGGCCATTTTGTACCGTGTGACCGCGACGAGCAGTAACTAAACGTCGGCCTCCCGTCCCATGCGTGGATCTATTTCATAAAGAAGCTCGGTGTGTGGATGAGGGACAATGCTTTATAGCACCTCTTCGTGCGTCCGGAATCAGAAGATTGTCCAGCGACCACGGGAAAGAGTTGAGCACGTTGGTAAAACATATTTGGGAGAAAACAGCTGAACAATCCAACTATAAAAATGTGAGGAGAACGAGAGTGACGCATTCAACCGCTGGACTACCAACTGCGTTTAATGAAACACTTCATCTTCATCGGCAGACTAAGATATTTCAAAACATAGCTTGCTTCACTTTTATCTTTTTTTCTCATTTTTAAACTATGGCATCCTGCTTGTTTGTCTACTTGTAGGCGGTGCTTCCACCTCGCAAGAACATTCTCTCTTCCCTGGTTAAGGTGTGTAAACTACAGGACTGGGAACGTGCCAATAGTTTAAAGAGCTTCTCGGCATCAGGTCACTTAGCCCTACATTACCGAGACTGCAAGTGCAAGGCAAGCTTATACCCCATTCACACGATTATCAAGGTATCTTTAGCTGAGGTGCCTTAAAGGCCCGTTCACACATACAGCGGAGCGCTAAGTTAGCTCTACGTGAGCGCTCCAAAGAGCGCTCATGTGGCGCTTCCTAGCGCGTGACTTAGTTCTAACATAGCGCGCGATTTGCGCTTCTGTAGCGCCTTGTTAGCGCTCCAGTAGCGCCTTGTTAGCGCTCCAGTAGCGCCTTGTTAGCGCTTCAGTAGCCCGTGTTAGCGCTTCAGTAGCGCTTCTTGTGCCGTGGTGCTGAGGGTTAGCGTGTGCACTGCGGTTCCGGTTCCTGTGGTTGGGTGTGCATCAGCAGCACCATGGCGGACATGTGGGATGCTGAAATAGAAATACGACAAATGCTCTTAGATACGCGATTAGTGCATATGTGTGTGGACAGCTTAACGCCCAGAAGAGCCCTCTGGGTGCGCGAAATCTTTCGCCACCGGGATACTAACGGGTGCTTGGCCGAACCTTGTTCATAGTCTGAGGAACCACCTCTTTCGAAGGCGATCATTTTTAACTGTGTGTCTTTGAAACCACGGTCACGGATGTCGAATAGAAAGCGATGAGGTCGTACCCAATCAATTAGTCGCTCAGAGTCTATGACTCTGGACTGCCTGCCCGACCCTTGCTTGGAGAGCGGCTGTTTTACTTCCTCTTCTTTCAATGCCAAAGGAAAAACAACAACAAAGGAATCGCCGTGCACGCGCTGTTCCGCAGCAGCAAGCACGGCACAAGGAGCGTGAGAGCGCTAACAAAGCGCTTCAGTAGCCCTAAAGGCCGGTTCAGACATTTGCGTTTGAGTGCGTTTGACTGCGTTGCGTCGAGAACCGAAAGCGAGTCACCGGCACATCTGTGCTTCGTATGAAGCGTGGAATCCAATTCAAGGAATCATCTCGGCACGCGACATAAGCAGCAGGGATGTCCTGGTTTCTCGCTGCCGCAACGCAGTCAAACGCAGTCAAACGCAACTGTCTGAACCGGGCTTAACAGAGCGCTAACAAAGCGCTTCTGAAGCGCTAACAGAGCGCTACTGAACCGCTAACCGAGCGCTACATCACGCGCTAGGAAGCGCCACATGAGCGCTCCTTCGAGCGCTCACGTAGCGCGAACTTAGCGCTTCGCTGTATGTGTGAACTGGCCTTTATTCTCCGCGGCGAATCAATTCACGATCCTCCGCGCGTGACGTTTGCTCGTGACCGAAGAGCGCGGGCTGATTCGCCGATTGCAAAGGAACCTAAGTTAAAGTTAAATGTACCTTTGACATAAGTCTTTTGCAATCGGCGAATCGCCCCACGCTCTTTGGTCGCAAACAAACGTCACGCGCGGAGGATCCTGAATTGAATCGCCGTGGAGGATAAAGGCTTTAACTTTAACCTAGGTTCCTTTGCTATCGGCGAATCAGCCCGCGCTCTTCGGTCGCGAGCAAACACGCGGAAGATCATGAATTGATTCGCCGCGGAGAATAAAGTTCCCTCAGCTAAAGGTACCTTGATGATCGTGTGAATGGGGTATAAGTTTGCCTTGCACTTGCAGTCGCGGCAATGTAGGGTTAATTGCTGATGCCGTCAAGCTCTTTAAACTATTGGCACGTTCCCGAGCTCTGTCGTTTATACACCTTAACCAGGGAAGAGACGATGTTCCTGCGAGGTGGAAGCACTGCCCACAAGTAGACAATCGAGCAGGATCCCCTAGTGTAAAAATGGGGGAAAAAACGAAAAAGTGAAGCAAGCTATGTTTTAACTGATCTTAGAATGTCGATAAAGATGAAATGTATCATTAAACGCAGCTCACGCAGTTGGTAGTCCAGCGGTTGATTGCGTTTCTCGCGTTCTCCTCTCATTTGTGTGGTGGGTTTGTTCAGCTGGTTTATCCTAAATATGTTTTACCAACGTGCTCAACTCTTTTCCGTGGTGAGTTATCTTTGTAGTTACCTGGAGCTCTTTCCTGTTCAATTTTCACCTGATCGATTCGGTGGCACCAGCCCGCTTATTTCAACCAACATCTGCTAAGCAAGGCTGCGCACACGCTGCATTCGGAAGAATATCATACTGGAGGATGTGCAGGCAGGCTTTCTTTGGAGCGGTTAAGCCATCGCAGGGACACGCCCAGCGGGTTTCAAAGATCCCTAGGTATGAAAAGTGGCGGCAAGTACGCTTTGTCACTGACTTTTTAGGTGTCAAATGCCCAAGTCACTCTGCCCTTTTCTATCACCTAAGAATGACCAACGACACTACGGAGAGCCTATGGGGTTCTCGCTTTCTCCCGATATGGCGTCGTCATCTTTCCTTACATCGCCAAAACCAAACGAATCCAAATGTCTCAACCACATTCCATTCCGTATTTTGAGCTAACTGCGCGGGCTAAGCATGTTTTGGAGCAGAGACCAAAATATGCCGTTGCACCAAAGCTTGAAGCCGTTCACCAAGCAGGGCTTGTAAGGAAGATAGCTGCCAAAGCAGCACATGAAGCAAGCCCACAGGTCATTGAGGAAGCGATTCATGTGTTCGCAAACCGCAAACATCAATCCCTTCCAACCCTGAGCTTTGGACCTACCATACAAGAACTGAGAAGCAAAGACTTTAAGCTTTTCATCTCCAATATGGAAGGAGGTTTTGTAGTTCTAGACGCAGGGGATTTTGGAGAAAAAGCCCTTCAAGGCCATGAACAAGAATTTCGTCTCGGTTTAAGTTAATAGAACAAAAGCAACAAAAAGAGCGATTCTCACAATATTAGAGAGTAACCATCAGGGTGGGTTGTGCTACAAAATCAAGGCAAGTAAGAATGACCGGTTAGCTATGTTCTTGTAAGCCGAAACGCAAAACGAGGGAAGTTCATTGCTGGCGATTATTGCAGAGAGGAACACAAGGCACGCTTGCGTGTCCGAAATTTTCTCCAAAAAAAATCAAACTTCTTTCGACGCAAGACCTCTTCCGGACTCACAGTTCTGAAAATGTGATATTGTTTCTTAAAGAAAAAGGGAACCTCATCGTGTCTGGGTTTCTATGGACGTTCAAGACATGTTCTACACCCTCCCGCATGCACGTCCCTTACAAGTTCATCGGCCTAACTACGAAAACCAATGCCTCACATCATTCCAGAATGCGAAAGGGATGCAAGTGGATACCTTCATAGAGCTTTTGTGCTATTACCTATCAGCCACAGTGGTGGCCTACAAAGATCGCCATACGTGCATTGAAGCGGCCGGGCGTGCTATTGAAGGAAGCATGAAAGATTCAGAATCGCGGGGATATTCAGGTATGTAGACGATTTCCTAATTTTATGCACTACAGAAGTTGACGATCAAATCGGCGGGTGCCTCAACAACATCCTGAAGAGCTTTCAGCAGTCATGCATGGGGTGGGCTCATTTTCACGCATGAACTTCCAGTCAGGAAGACCATCAAGTTTCTTGATTTGGTTTTGGATTTCAGAGCAGGATATGTTTGCTGGAGATACCAAGCCCGTTCAAGAAGAGGGTTTCTCCCCTTGTCGTCGCAGCATCCAAAACTGTTAAGCAGCCAGTAGCTTTCACAACCCTGTTTTCTGGCCTAAACAAACCATGTGAGCTTCAGATCTCCCGAAGCTTCGAGTTACAAATGTCATGACTCGAGTATGCGGGCTACCCACAACACGTAGTTGCCTTCGTGTGCAAAAGAATTAGCCGCACCATCAAGACGACGCGTGAACGCAACGACCCTCCCACACAGCGAAGGAAGACAATACCTTTCGTGGTTGTCCCATACATTCATGGGATCACACCTAGGCTAAAAAAGACGGCAAATCGACACGAGGTATAACTGCTGTGTTCGTCACCAAATAAGGCCTATTAGTTGTGCCGCAAGGTTAATTAGGGGTAAACCAGCATCAGCAAGGGAAGTGGCACCGCTCACAGGACCGTTTACGCCCAGTGCGAAGGGAGGTCATTTACCACATACCCCTGACATGCGGCCGCTGTTACATCGGACAGACCGGGCAGTGTATAAACGACAGGACTCAGGAACATGCCAATAGTTTAAAAAAATTGACGGCAGCAGGTCGCTTAGCCGTACATTGCCGACACTGCAAGTGTAAGGCAAACTTAGACAAAGTTACTATCATAGGGCACCATCGAAACCGGATTGCACGTGCGGTTTTAGAAGCTGTAACCATAGAAGAGAAAGGCGACATGTGTGTTAGTTCACCAACTCTGACCTTAACCAGAGAAGAGAGGATGTTCGTGCGAGGTGGAAGTACTTCCCACAAGTAAAAAACGAGGAAGATGCCCTAGCTTAAAATTGAGGAAAAAAGGTGTTGTAAATCATCTTGATATGCTATCTCCCGCCGCCTGAGCCAGGCATGTGACGTATCAACAACAGCAGCGTTATGTCTTTCCTCGCCCTTTCTCCCTTCCCAACTCCCTCTCTCTTGCTTGCGTTAAATACTCTGTTCACGGACGAATAAACGTTCTTTTTCCAGTCCCCCAGCGCTGGTCTCGTCAGTCGTCCACGCACCGTATGTGCGCTTGCTACACAGCAGTGGCGACGAGCAAGACAGGAACCCATGCACTAAAAGATCACGGCGAGCAAAGCCACGGTATGGCCTTTCAAGAACCTGCAGCAATGACAACGCCAGCCTTGGCTCACCACCATCTTCCCGAGTATGACGGCGAAAGGGACAACTGGAGAGCGTACGTCATCAAGGCAGAAGCTTATTTCGAGGCAACGGGAGTTACCGACACAGCGAGAAAAAGGGCGTTGCTCGTAGCAGCGTTAAACACAAAGACTGTGCAGATCCTAGCGGGACGAGTCGCTCCGAAGAAACCCAACAGTCTGACCTACGAAGAAGTAGTTGCAACACTGAATGAATATTTCGACCCAAAGCGCCACGAGATCACCGGAAGCTTCCGGTTCTTCAATCGATGTCAGCACGAAGGTGAGCCTTTACAACATTTCCTTGTCGACATCCGACGCATTGCAGACAACTGCAATTTCGGCAGCATGCTGGAACGAATGCTTCGCGACCGTATAGTCTGTGGCGTCAGATCAAAGGCCTTGCAAAAACAGCTTTTGGCAAAAGCAAACTTGACTTTGGAAGAGGCCGAAGCGATAGCACTATCAGCCGAAACGGCAGATGACGACGCAAATAAGATATCGGGCGATACAACCACCGTACTGAAGGTTGACGCGCAGCGCGTGTTGACGAACGAGCCGACTCTAAAATGCGGGCGTTGCGGAAGTAAGAAGCACAACAGCCACGCATGCCGCTGGGCCAAGAGCAGGTGCTATCACTGTGGTAGGCCGGGTCATCTTGCGAAAATGTGCTCGAGCGACGCTCCGAGGAAACGCGAAACGGCGTCGACACAAGGCATGCGGGGACGAGCACTGGCGATGGCGGAAGACTGTGCGGAGGGGAACGTAGACGAAGCGATGCACCTCTGGACTTTGACTTCTTCTCGGAAGTGGCAATTAGAGCCCCCAATTCACAGGACATTCACGTGGTGCGGTGTCGACATGCCAATGCTGATAGACACGGGGTCGCCCGTCTGTGTTGTGCCCCGCGAAATTTATGAAAAGAACTGGGAGAGATGGCCGCCATTGCAACCTTCAGGTGTCAAGCTGTCCTGTTATCTTGGCAAGCTCCCCGTCCTAGGACAATTGGACATGAAGGTAGCCTACAAGGGTGCCGTAGTAGAGTGCCCCCTAATTGTATTGAATTGCCCCGGTCCTAGTCTATGCGGGCGGGATCGACTGTTTCAGCTGAGCAACGCAGGGTCACCTATTCTTCACATGACTGCGGAAGCCGGATCGCCAACGAGTCGCCCGGCCGCGGACGACATCGCCAACGAGTTTCAAGACGTCTTCAGTGCGGAACTCGGCTGCATCAGCGGTCCCCCTGTACACCTTCAACTCAAGGAGGGAGCTACACCAAAGTTCTGTAAGGCACGATCCATCCCTTTTGCTCTCCGTGATAAGGTTTCTCAAGAACTAGACAGACTGGTAGCAATTGGCGTGTTATCACCGGTTGCGCATGCGGAGTGGGCTACGCCCATTGTGCCTGTCTTAAAGAAAGATGGAACAGTTCGGATTTGCGTCGATTTCAAGATCACGTTAAATCCTGTATGCGAACTGGAGCAGTACCCATTGCCGGTGATTGACGACATGTTTGCGTGCCTAAACGGGGGAGAGTACTTCAGTACTCTCGATCTTCGTGACGCGTATAACCAAGTACCGCTTGACGAAGAATCACAGAAGCTATGCGTAATCAACACGCATCGAGGGCTATTTTGCTTCAAGAGGCTGCCTTTTGGCATAGCGTCTGCCCCAGCCATCTTTCAACGTAAAATCGAAACAGTCCTGTAGGGACTACCAGGCGTGCAAGCTTACCTCGATGATGTGCTGGTTGCGGAGCGACAAGGAAGTAACGATACTCTGCGAGCGGTACTGCAGCGTTTCCGCGAGCACGGTGTAAAACTCCGGCGAGACAAATGCAAATTTAGTCAGCCTTCAGTCACGTATTTAGGGCACCAAATCGACAAAGACGGCCTACATCCCACTGAGAAACATGTGGAAGCAATCGCCCAGGCTCCTAACCCGACAAATGTGCAGGAACTTCGCTCGTTTTTGGGCATGCTGTCGTATTACTCCAAGTTCCTGCCGAATATGTCATCCGTGCTTGCACCTTTGTACCAGTTGCTGGGGAAAAATGCGCGTTGGGTCTGGAGAGAAGCTCAGCAGGCCGCCTTTGCCAACGCAAAGCAGTGCTTACTTGCGGCAGGGGTACTCGTTCACTACGACCCCGCGAAACCATTGAAACTGGAGTGTGATGCTTCTCCGCATGGCATCGGTGCAGTGCTGTTTCATACGGTCGGAAAAGTAAACCGGCCCATTGGCTTCCGGGCGCGAACGCTGACCAGTGCCGATCGGAATTACTCTCAGCTAGAACGTGAGGCCTTGGCTCTGGTTTTTGGGGTGTCGAAATTTCGCGACTATCTCTTAAACAGAGATTTCACCTTGGTCACAGATCATCAGCCGCTCCTGGGCCTGCTGAAAGCAGACAAGCCTACGCCGGCGTTGGCCGCAGCCCGAATACAGCGCTGGGCTCTCTACCTCGGTGGATTTCGCTACAAACTTCAGTATTCGCCCGGTAAGCTGCTACTAAACGCCGACCCACTCAGTCGGCTACCGCCGCACACTCCAGAACCACCAGCAAGGAGCGAACCCCCCGAGTATGTTCACGCGCTGGCAAGTTTCGATGATGGCACTGTGTCTGTCGAGGAACTCAAACAGCTAACTGCGCAGGACGTGTTACTAACGAAGGTTGTGGAGTATACAAAGCACGGCTGGCCTACACATGTAAAGGACGCGGGATTGGCGCCATTCTCGGAACGCCGGTTGGAACTATCTGTGGCTCACGGGTTGGTATACTGGGGTCATCGAGTTGTTGTTCCCACACAAGCACGAGAACGGGTACTACACATGTTGCATGAAACGCATCAAGGATCCTCGGCCATGAAGGCGGTTGCCAGATCGGCATTCTGGTGGCCGGGACTAGACCGAGAGATAGAACACCTCTCAGCGTCGTGCCACAATTGCGTTCAAAACCTGCCTATGCCGGCCTCTGCTCAACCCATCAGTTGGCCAGCCGTTAAGGAAAAATGGTCGAGGCTCCACGCCGATTTCGCCGGGCCGGTCGCAGGCAGCATGATACTGGTAGTCGTGGATGCTGCCACTAAGTGGATTGAAGCCGTGCCCATGAGGCAGGCAAGCACGTCATCTACGATTGCCAGCTTGCGCAGCATTTTTGCCAGATTCGGTGTTCCACGCACAATAGTTACGGACAACGGCACGCAGTTCACTAGCGAAGAATTCGCCATCTTTGCTAAGAACAATAACATCGCACACCTACGTACGGCTGTGTATCACCCACAGTCTAACGGACTTGCTGAACGAGCTGTTCGTACGATTAAGGAAGCGCTAAAGAAGATGAGCGAAGGCACACTTGAAGAGAAGCTAGTCAAAGTTCTTTTCAACTACAGGAGAACGCCGTGCCGCGAGGGAAAATCCCCTTCCGAACTTCTATTCGGCTACTTGATCCGCTCGCGCTTGGACTCGTGTTTCCCACCTTTCCCAGGGTCAACCCAGGAGACGGAAGAGTGGACACTGCCGCCCGACACAACCGTGCACGCCCGTAACTACGGCCAGGGGGAGAAATGGACACCAGGGAAAGTGCAGTCCACTACAGGGTCACGCATGGTCACCATACAAACGCCTACTGGGGTGGTTCGACGTCACATAGACCAAGTGCGTTCCAGGCCGAGCCCGGCATCCGCTCGGAGCGGCGTTCGAGACCAAGACGAGGGGAACCCTTCGGCTGTAGCTGCGCCCGCACCGACCGACAACGAAGGCGATTTGAACGAGCAGCCTACAGACCAGGTGGCGCCGGCACAAGCGTCGCCGCCTATCCAGAAGGCGCAGAAACCCCCTCAAGCTTTGCGACGATCTACTCGGGAAAGGAAGCCTGTACAGCGTCTTCAATACTAAGGGAGGAGAAATGTTGTAAATCATCTTGATATGCTATCTCCCGCCGCCTGAGCCAGGCGTGTGACGTATCAACAACAGCAGCGTTATGTCTTTCCTCGCCCTTTCTCCCTTCCCAACTCCCTCTCTCTTGCTTGCGTTAAATACTCTGTTCACGGACGAATAAACGTTCTTTTTCCAGTCCCCCAGCGCTGGTCTCGTCAGTCGTCCACGCACCGTATGTGCGCTTGCTACACAGCAAAAGGGAAATTGAAGCAAGCTATGTTTTGATTGATTTTATCCTGCCGATGAAGATGAAGTGTATCATTCAAGACAAATTGGTAGTCCAGGGGTTGAATGCGTCTGTCACGTTCGCCTCTCATTTGTATGATTGGTTTTTTCAGCTTGTTTCTCCTAAATTGTCGAGCGAGCGAAAGCAACGCCGGAGACGTCACCGCGACCGCACCGTGGGTGACGTCGTGACCGTGCTTGGATTTCGTGAACGGCAGCCGATGTTGATTTCGCGTTCGTGGTTTACGCTGATAGTGTGTGTGTGTGTGTTTGCGTGCGTGCGTGTGCGTGTGCGTGTGCGTGCGTGTGCGTGTGTGTGTGTGTAGTGCGCTTGCTCGCTTTTAAGAGTTGAAGTACCCTTCGTCTCAGGAATTGACCCAGCGGCATTAAAGTACCTCAAAGGTTATAGTTGGCGAAAAAGAACTCGGTTGCCACTCTTTGGTCTAATTACTTCTGCCTACAGCTGCGTGTGCTCGCGTTTCCCTACACGTTGCTTCTTACTGTCTTTATGCGTTTCAACTTTCATGTAAATTTCAGTCTAAATTAAACTTCCAGTCAAGTTTTAGACGACTGCATTTTTCGTCCGTGGTTCACAGTCATTTGGGAATCCAAAGGGCTGAAACGCTAAGTGCGTCTGAAAGGCTGAAGGGGCTTGAAGGTCTGAAGGGGTTTGAAGGGCTGGGGGGGCGGGGGTGGGGGGGGGGGGGGTCCCAAAACAGATCAGCGCTCAAGGGATATTTTCAGACGGACACCTCTGTCTTCTCACTTTCCTCTACCACATATGCGGGTCTGAATTTAGGGGTAGAGGCGTATGCGTAAATATTTTACAAGTTAAGTAGAAGCTACAAGGCGTGATTTTGTTTTCCTGCACAGTCATGTGAATGGTCAGTTCCATTCTGGCCCCCTTTTGATCTCTATCAATTTTGATGTCTCTCTCCTGGAGAAGTTTCAATATCATTCACGGTTATTTCACTTGTATGAACTCGCCAACGTCAAAACTTCATACTTTATTAAATAAATTGCTTCACTGAGTTTAGAGATATTCATTCATCGAACTCTTTCCTCCAGCAACTTGGAGCGTGTGACACACATTATGTAGTATATATTGTAGGATACATATCTATTATTTTTACTTGGTAACTTTGCCTTTTGTATGATCTTTGTTTGATACTTTTTTATTTTTTTGTGCGAATAGGGAGGACACTGGGCTTTTATTTTGACGAAGATAGAAAATAATATTAAAATATTTTTACATATCAATGTTATGAAGGGATTTGTTTACTATCTTCATTTTAGTATCTGCATTTCACTTCACATGTATTCTAGTACCTCGAGTGAGACGGTTTTGTGCAAATTATGCAAATCTATCTCGAATGAATTCTGACACGTTAGATGTATCAGGATATGCATTTAAGCTGATGACAACATGTATGTTTCCATGTGTGGTCCGCGGAAAGTTTTATGAGTACTGTTGCCCGTCTCGGGTTCACCAAAAGTAAAGAGAAATCGTCAATTGGGAAATGCTGCAACCAATAGGCTTCTTGCACAGGACGTCATTTCCGTTGCCCTCCAAAGAAGAGGGGAAGAAGGAGCTCCCCTCTTATCAGGACCCTCCTTTGTACCTCCCGGATTTGTAGAGGCGTCGCTATTCTCCCCCCAGAAGATTATAGAAGATTAACCTGTCACTCAAAATTCTTACAAAAGCAGCTTCCCTCTCCTCCTCTTACTTGGTGTTCAAAAGTGTGCGATGTGACGTCAATGCAAGGAGCCTATAGGAATAGAGGACTAAACACAATAAAAGTAACCCTTCACTTAAGCTCGAGACGTCAATCTCTTTTTTTTTTTGCGTCTAGTCACATATGAATTGGAAACAAATATACCCTATGATGTCCTACTCTTTGGCCCACACATATTCGTTGATTGTGTGGTTTCTGCGCATTTCTTTTTCCTCAAAAGCAAAAGGGTAGTTCCGAACACCTGAAACGAAAGACATTGTTCAATCGCAGAGAACCGATACAAAGCAAGTGACCTTCGAAACTTGTTAAGGTGGATGCTTGGGCGAGTTGATAATTTAATATGGAAAGCAACAGCCCTAAATACCCAGGACGAATGAGACACTTAGAAAGGAAAACAAGGGCGCTCACTTAAGACTCACCCGTACTTATCTTCTACTTCTCCGAGAAAAGCAGAGTCGTGAAAGTAAACATGAGGGAAATCGAGATCTTTTGCAGAGTTTTTTTCTATGAGAGCTTAAAAAATAAGAGTAGAGCCCAGGTGAGGTAGTGAAAGAATGCTATGTTAATATAATTCGAGACTGAGGAACGGAGAAAAAAAGTCTCAATCGGCAGAAAAAAAAAAAAAGCAACAAACAACTTTATTTTTTTGTAACAGTCGATTTATATTTGCGCTTTAGCCGCAGATTCATATAATCATGGTGAACATATATTTTTAATTTTTCACCAACTTGTCTGCCAAAGCAATAAATTCAGAAGTAGTTCGAGAGTAACTTAAAACTGTATGCAGGCTACTTAAAAGAACGTTTTTAGTTAGAGTGTGCAGTATTCCCCATTAGCCTAGACATTTGCGCTGCGCTCTGAATGGGAGCAGACGCATGCTCACGCGCTCGCTTGCTATCATGGCCCAGCCGCTGAAAGATGTTTCCGTGGGTTTGTCTGATAAGGAGCCACACAAAGATTTGTGTGGCTCGTGCTCCAACCGCTTCTACGCAAAACAGCAATACCTAAAATTCTCGGCCGGCTGTAACTGCCGTTTTCATTGTAAATGCATCGACGTACGTGCCGAAGACTACAACGTACTTATGGAGACTGGTTTCAGCACCTACAAGTGTACATCCTGCATTCGACGGTCATCAAAGCCTAATGAATCCGGAGACGAGGAGGACTCGGCAAGCGTTGAAAAGACACCGGCAGTTCCGTCGATTGTGAACGGTGAGTCGCTCTCTTCGGAGGCGGTCCACATGTTCACAACTATTCTGAACAAGCTAGACTTGCTCGTGACTGAAGTGAAGTGCCTGAAGGCAGAAAACAACAGCCTTCGGTCTGAGCTGTCACAAATCCGCAAATGCCTCCCGAGCTCGAGACCGATGCAGGCTGGGCCACGAATGCCTTACGCTGCTGTCATGTCGGCGAACGCGAGTGCTGCTCCACCTACCACGAATGCATCTGGGACCCTCGATCGACAGTCTTCGTCAGCTTGGACTGCCCCTGACATCGGCAGTCACAAGACGGATTTGAACTACGATACCGCTACATCGGCTGCGTGTGCTTCGACGGTCGCGGGCCGAGCGGGCCAACCTGGTCCGGGGGTCAACTCCCCAACGAACGTTACAGAGGACGGTTTTGTGCCGTGGAAGTCTCGACGCCAAGCAAAGGCCTCCAGTGGAACGTCCAAGAATCGCAAGGTAAAATCTGTACCGCGCAAGGCGCTGTCGAAGGCCCTGTTTGTGTCTAGGCTAGATCCGGACACATCGGTTACAGAGGTGCTCGATATTATCAAGCCTGTTCTGAAGGCAAAGATCGCCTCTTGTGCTAAACTTAGGACGAAATACACCTCGTATGCTTCTTTTCATATATCTGTGGAAGACGAGACGTTCAAGGCCTTAAATAACCCTGAAGTCTGGCCGGAAGGGTGCCTGTTTCATCAGTTTTTCGGGAAACTGGACACGCCGCGCGTGTCTGAATCAATAGACCAAAATGGCAGCGTCGAAGAACACAATTAAGGTATACTATCAAAACGTCCGCGGATTACGAACGAAGGCAGATGAATTTTCGTCGAACCTAGCGCTTTCCTCTTTTGACATAATCTGTCTTACTGAAACTTGGTTATGTGCCGAAATACATGATTCACAATATTTTACGGATGACTACACTGTGTTTCGCCGCGATCGTGATTATAGCGCCACTGGTCAACGTTTCGGCGGTGGAGTGTTAATTGCAGTCTCGAGCAAGTTAAAATCGTGCCGTAGACAAGACCTTGAGACTTGTGATGAGTGCGTATGGCTCGAAATTTTATTGCGTGATCGTAGTAAATACCTCATCGGAAACTATTACTTCCCACCTAAATTTGAATGCTCAACTTTTATTTCACACTTCGACACTTTAACAAGTCTAACCAATTTTAGCGAATACAAAGTGCAAATTTTTGGAGATTTTAACCTTCTAGGCGTAGACTGGGCCCTTGGCAGACTTGATTGTTGTGATTACCTGACAGAGAGCAAAGCTTCTTGGTTTTTGCCACTTATCAACTTTTATGGTCTTTCACAGCACAATAATCTAACGAATGCTTCTGGCAATACACTTGACTTGCTTTTATCAAACTTCCCTGTCGGCGCGATAGCGTCTTCGTCACACCCCTTGGTGAGGGTCGATGCCTATCATCCGCCCTTTGAAGCCGAATTTTACTTGCCATGTTTATCGCGAGAACTATCAAAATTCATTTACTCTTACGAAAAGGGAGATTACTTCAGCATTTACAGGCATGTAGAATCACACCCGTGGTCTGAGCTATATGATTCGAATGACTCAGATTTTGCAGCACAAAAATTGACTTCGGTAATGAAGGAAGCTATCGAAAAGTATGTGCCTAAAAGGCTCGTTAAACCGAGGAAATTTCCGAGCTGGTTTTCGAGGGAATTGAAGACGGCTCTGCAAAAAAAGACTCGTTTTCATGGTCTATACAAGAGAACGTGTAAACAAGTATGGTACCAAAAGTTTTCCAACTTTCGTTCCTTAGCTAAAATATTGCTTGCACGTGACAAATACGTCCACGAAAGACATGTTGAAAATAGTCTATATTCTGATCCCAAATCTTTCTGGAAGCACGTAATCACCAAACCGCAATCGTTTTCACAACATTAATCTCTGCGCTCTTCTAATAACGGTGATACTCATTATGTTACATCGCCAAAAGACATCGCTGATGAGTTTGCCTCGTTTTTTAGCAGCTGCTACTTACCGCCCATACATTCGGTTAAGTCAGATCTAATCAACGATCCCAGTGATGGGGACTCGCTCTCCCTGTTCAGTGTTGCTACACGGGACGTTGAAAAGGCGATAAAAAAGCTCAAGCCGAAATCGTCAGTGGGTACTGATGACATTCCACCATTTATTATTAAAGGATGCTGTGGGCTTCTAGCGCCAATTTTAGCCCATATTTTTAATGTATCTTTGCGTACCAGTATGTTTCCAGCAATATGGAAGGAAGCCATAGTTGTGCCCATTCATAAAGCTGGTGATGCTGGTATTGTATCAAATTACCGTCCCGTTTCACTACTGTGTGGTTTTGCTAAAGTATTTGAAACCATTATGCAAAAATGTCTTTTCTCTCATTTATCTGAGTATCTGACGCTGCAACAACATGGTTTTATTAAAGGGCGCTCTGTCGAAACTAACCTTTGTACTTTTCTACACTACGCAGCCCCGGTCGTTTCAAACCGAGGGCAGGTTGACTCGGTATATTTCGATCTTACAAAGGCTTTCGACAAGGTTGACCACGATTTGCTTGTACATAAATTGAAACAATATGGTTTCGCCCCTAAACTTTGTGAATGGGTTTATAGTTACTTGTCATCGAGGAAAAATTTTGTTCGAGTTGATACTGTTTTATCTAATCCGTTTTTCCCAACTTCAGGCGTACCCCAGGGGTCAGTGTTGGGGCCACTGTTGTTCCTGGTATTTATAAATGATATTTTAAAGTGTGTAAAGTTTGCTAAAGTGCTTTTATTTGCCGATGCCATTAAGTTATTCTCAAGTATTTGTTCTGAAAAAGATTGTGATGCGTTACAGTCTGATGTTTTGAGTATTTTGCAAAGGTGCTCATCCAACCGTTTGCCTTTGAATATAAACAAAACTAAAGTCATCTCGCTAACTAAACGTAAAAATCCCTTACATTTTAAGTACACGTGGGGAAACTGTATTATTACTCGAACTGATATGATCAGGGACCTCGGGGTGTTAGTCGATTGCAAACTGACGTTCAGTTCTCATGTAACTACTATTTGTGGTACCGGGTTCAAAATGCTTGGTATGAACTCCCGTTTGACTCGGCACTTCCAAGCACCTGAGGCCATATTACGTTTATTTTGTGCTCTGGTCAGGCCCAGGCTCGAATTCGCTTCTGTCGTGTGGAACCATTTAACAGAGACTGAATGTAGACGTATTGAAGCGGTGCAAAGGCGTTTGGTTCGCATAGTCTATGATCGATACTTCCACAGGAGACTTTACTTCGACCACCATTCTCTGCTTAAGATTTTGAATCTCAGCACTTTGGATGACCGAAGGCATTGCCGAGATGCGGCTTTTCTACAAAAGCTTATCCAGGGTGTAATTGACGTACCTGACCTTTCGGGCAGCATAAAGTTACGTGTGCCAACGAAATTCACGCGACAGTGCGACATGTTCTACCCCGACATGCGATTAAAGGAGTCACCAATCTATCGTATTCAGACATCATGCAACCTCCTTGTCCAGCACGATTTTTTTTTCATGCCTTATTTTACCTTTAACACCTGATGTGTATTTTATGTACTTTGTTACGACTGTTTTATTATGCTGACTGTTCTAATATGAGTATTGTGGTTTCCATATGTTTGCATGTTTCATAGGAATCTGACTTCTGTGCACCAATGTCAAAACCATGATGGTGTTTTGGGCACGCAATAAATAAATATCAATCAATAAATAAATATCAATCAATCAATTTTGGTCATCACCTTTCTGCCGCTCTAGACTAAGGCTCCAACACTTTGAGTGTCGTGAAACAAGATGGCAATTCCAGAAGGCACTGCAGCTGGTCGTTGCTTCTTGATAACGACCCGCGAAAGAAAACAAACAAACATCACATTAGAGATCGCCATACCGCCAAATGACATCGTCATTATAATGCCGGTGTATGGAATATCATCTGCGCACTACACTACAAAATCATAAAATTAGGACGAAATTGCTGACGCCGAGTAAGACGCTACAATGACGTGTTTCCGTAGCATTTCTTTTCATGTTCAGTTATACCATTCTAAGTAATCACTGCCGTTAAAAATATAAAATGCATACGTTTTTTTTTTTTTGCTTCATGCAGTATTACTTACAGATTTTTTTTAATTGACGAATCAGTTTTTTTGGTTGCTCCGTATGCACGCTTGGAGTGGGTGTTGAAGAGGCAGACCTCTAAAATACGCCGAATAAAGCCAACTGCACCCACATGTCTGGCCGCGAACCATAATCTCCCCCGCATGATTGGGTACCACGTGGTTGATCCTGCAACCAACTTGCAAGGTCGTTAGGTATATGAGGCATATTCACAGGTGGGATATGTGACTTTACTTTGTCTTTTTTCGCGCATACGCAATTCCACGAAGTGTAAGTGCGCCAAACAGCCCATTTCAGAACGCCATACAAGCAGCGTTCCAGGCAGATCTGAGGTTAACTCTACCCCTCCTCCCCCCCCCTCCCCCTCCCCTAGGTTCATTTCCTGAGAGAGGCCTCCGAGTCGAATGACTTATTTGAACGACCGATTTTTGTTCAGGTGTCTACCTCAGGACATGCGAATCCACAATGCTGCAATTCTCAAATCTTTGGGCAATGCGCAAAATACGGGCGCCGGCGAATAGCATTTTGATCAGGACCATTTATATTTGTAGAATGTTTTCACGCCAGAGTTAGTATCCAGAAGAGCGTGAAACCGGCATAATGCACGTTTTAGGTGATTGTTGTAGAGGCTTGTTTTTGAGTTTTTAAGTGTATCAAAGCAACACGCGAAGGCCACGCAAGTTCGTGAGCGAGTGCGTTTTTTTTTTTAATTCAGCCTAGACCTGATTATAGTGAGCCTTGGGGAAATGGTTTGCTGTTTCAGCTGGGCTTCGTCCGTTTTTGAAGAATGCCGCAAGTCGAGAGCAAGTCCAGGCGCGTATACAAGCGCAACGTGTGCGTTCATAACAGAGGCAATTTTATTTTTATTTCTTTTCCGCGGTAGTCGAACGAAAAGTGTCCGTCAACGTCCTTTTGTAGTTTGCCTGTGGGTTGTTTGCTTCATGCGAAAACATTGGCGGGTGACTGATACCGGCCGGCTGATCCTCGCGTTCCTCTTGGCACCACTTTGGTCACCGCGCACGCGAAGACGTTATGTTTTCGTGCCAGTTCCTGGCATTCTACCCACAACAGATTCTTCCCTTAGGGTTTCTTTCTCAGTGCAATAGCTAGAGATTAGTGAAAGCTTTACCAGATAACGACGTGCTCACTGGCAATGACTGATTCGGTGTAGAGCAGAGAAGATTACACGCCCAACATCCAGATATATTGAAGCTAAAATAGTCACAATTAAATGTATTCAGTGTAAAATTCTGACATCACCTGTTCCAACTTTTTAATGCTGAAATCAGGCAAACGAGGGAAGAGGAAGGCGGGGGGCAAGAAAATCTCGCAACAAGAAGTTAAATAAAGTTTCAACGAAGTTCCTCGGAAAGACACTTTTTATGAACGTGTTCCGCAGACCTAACTCGTCGAAACATAGACGGACAGTCAGTAAAAGTTACTTAAAGAGGAGTTCCGGCTTGTGTTTACATCTACCCAGACTAAACAGATTTTCGCAATACCCAAGTTTTACACTTTCCGGGATGTTGTTGATTCGAAAACTTAAAATGCTAAGAAACCGTCGTATGAAGGTGATGCAAAAACCAATGACGCTCACCACGTTTCTAACTGGAACCATAGGTATATGTTCACAAATTTGAAGTGAATTAACAAATTGTATTTAATAAGCCGACTGGTCATTGCGATTAGCCCCCTAAAGTCTGTCACCCTGGCCGAATAAATCACCTGTACAAACCGCATAAGTTTAGCTTTCACGATTATTTTTAAACAAATCTGTAAAGCTTCGACTCTAGACGCGTCTTCATCGGTGTGATAACAATTCCTGAAGGCAGTTTAATAAACGCCAATTTTTGCCAAAAATATAAAAAAGGTGTCAAGCCGACAAAAAATGTATACGCGCAAATTACAAAAAAGACACAAAAAGGGGAAAAGGTATCGATGCGACCGTCAGCGTCAGCCTATGACTGTCACCCCGGAACTCATGTGGTACATACTTCATTTCTTGTATAGGTGATCATATTCAAAAGTTTTGATGATAGAACCCTCACGGGTCGAGCTAGAACAGTTATCGTGAGAGTTCTGCAGTGCTGTTGGCTACGCTTTCACTCTCCGGACGTCTACATACATTGACTTTTGCAGTGGTCATGTGTGGTGTAGATAGCGTTCAGTCGTTGGCACTGCTGTCAAGGCGTGTAGAAAACCTGCCACTTCGAGCCATCGGAGACTGGCAGCGGGTTAGCGCAACACAGCGAGTCTTTGAAGCCTCGAATACCAAAATAGCCAGCTTATTCGAACCAAGCCTCCGAAGTGCAGCCAGTTCAGATTACGAGTCATATATCCTCGCTTCGTATTTAAGAGAAGGACGTGAATATTGCGTTTCTTTACTGTTTTTGCTGCAGTAACGCTAGCATTAAAAACTACGGGTACCATCTTGGTTCGGAAATCACCGACGCCACATCAGCATTGATTTGCTCTTAGCTCTAGCTGCGGTGGCTGCAGCTTCGCGATTTGCGCAAGCGGTTGGACGTAATCAGACTCCAAGCGGCTCGCGAAGACGGGCCCCTACGGCGCTATCCCAGCCGATTTGTGACATAAACTTCGCGAATTCACTTCTAGTATGAGCATATCAATACACACTATACCCCTTGCAACGTATAACACACCCCAAAATTTCAGTTGGACATACCGCGCACTGACGTTGAACCGTCGGTACAAACTTTCACGAGCGGCTTAATAGTACTATTGTACAACTCTTTAAAATAGCTAATGTACCTGTGACAGAGCGCAAAAAAGTAATTGGGGTTTTCTTGGCACTACCGCAAATCCTGCGTGTTTTTTCTTACGTAGTTGTTGATATTAACATTAGCAGTTTAATATATTATATCACACAGTTATCAAGCCCCTCTAAATATTGGGACCGTCAGTTCGACGTCAATACGGTGCACGTCGAAGTTTAGTTTAGAGTGTATAATATGTGACGAATTGTGTAAGGCTGCAACTTTCTTTTTAGAGTAGACTCAGACACACTGCTTGCACATCCTACAAATGACGAGATGTTCGCTGCAAACATAATGCCAGATTTATCTAAGGACACAACTCAAACACGTTTCAATTAGATTTGCTCTGTACACCCGTGAACTATATGAAGCTGAACAGCTTTCTTCTTGTTTTTGATGCTCCTTCAAGATTCGGAACAAGCTCTGTTCCAGAAGAGGTCTAGAACGCAAAGTTTAGACCCCCAAGCCACGTACCATTTGAGACGTTGAGAGTTCATATAGCTTTAGGGAGCCGTAAGACAGGCAAGAAACCAGGTAAGGTGTTCACCTTCATCTTGCCGGCGGGCATATGTGTCTTTTGAACATGTCTGCATACAGTATTTTGTGACCAATGTGACAGGGCCCACCAGGAATCTTAAAATGCCTCGACGTACCTTTAGAAATTGCTTGAGGGGTTTTAGATATCCGTCGATATTTCCTAAGGGGCCTGACGCACAGTTCAAGAATTTCTAAAAAGTGGAAGAGACCCGTCATAGGATTTTTCAGAGGTTTGTAGGGTGTGTCCCAATATTTTTAGTGAAAGTACGTCACCTATGAAATTCGTTATAGCGGGTCTGCGGAACGGATCTTGCGACGTTTAAGGATGTATGCGTCGGGGAAGCCGCTTGGCCATTTTGTATCCGGCGACCGCAACGAGCGGACGCACAGTGTCGGCTCCCCGTCCCACGCGCCGGACATATCTCTCAGAGCAGCTCAGTGTGCGGACCAAGGAATAGGTTTTTAAATGCTTTCTTTCTCGTGCCTCTTTTTCCGTCCGGCTTCGGCTGCTCATACATCGAGGGAAAACGATACTGAAGGCAACACCGCCACGGCACCAGGAACGTCACTATGACCGCGCTTAGCCTTTCTCAAGGGCGGCAGGCGTTCATTTCGCATTCGTGGTTTCGTGCAAACGTGCTACCGACACTGTGCATCTGTGCGTGTGGTGCACCTGCTCGAGGTTTTAGTTGAAGTAACGTACGTCTGAGTAATTTACCAAGCGGCATTATGAGTTCCTCCATAGATATTTGCTTTTTCAGTGACAAAGAAATAGGTTGCCTATCTTTGGTCTTACCACTTTTGTCCACAGCTGCTTGCACCAGGGTTGTAGTACACATTGGTTCTTATTGTCTTTTTTTGTTACGACAGGCATATAAAAGTCAATGTTGAAATAAACTTCCCATACTGTTCTTAACTGCATTTTGGAATATGGTTTACAGTCATTTGTGCATCTAAAGGGTTGAATAGCTGAGAGCATCTTCAACGCTGACGGGTCTGAAGTATTGAAGGTATTTCAGGGGTTAAAGGGGATTTCAACGGGGGAAGGTGCTTGAAAGGATCAGGTGTTTGATGCATGAAGGGGTTTGAAAGGCTGAGAGGGACCAATAACACATCAGCGCTGAAGCGTTATGTTTAATAGAAAAACACGTGTCAAGCAGTTTCTGCAGGCTGTTTTTTGCATCAGGTATTTGCACGGTGAAGGCGGCTTTGGCTTTCGCAGGTCTTTTTTAAGAGGCACTAAGATCGACCATTTTCATGCCATGGATGCATAAAATACATGCCAAGTTGCCCTCTGCAACATCATCACAAAAACACGCATTACACAACAGTGTGACATACGTGGTGCCAAAAAGGGACAAGTTTTTATAGAATTCCAATGGAGGAATCCAAAGTTTCACTCCGACCATTCAATTGTTTCTGTATGACGCAGTGTGCTAAAATAGTGAGAAAAAAAATTAGGCACTGTGATCGGTCCCCAGCCTTTATCGTTTTACTGGTTTCCACGGTTTCTAGCATAAGTCCGCTTAAGAAAGGGAGCATTTGCTCATCAGTATAATGGAGTATTATAAGGCATAAGAAAATGTCTTAATTCTTTAAATGAGTTCATATTCTGCGGTTTGGAGGGAATGTATTAAATGGGTTTTTTATCGTGAATTTAACTTCTCGGTATTTTTAAAGAAACGCGATATATTGTTTTATTACACTAAGCCAATTAAAATTTTATTGAGTTTATCTTGCAACTAAATCATAGATGACACTATCCCTGTAGAATTTTGTGTCTGGTATATATAACAACTAAGTTATAACGAAGCTGCATTTGAAGGTGATCAACAAAACTTCGACGGACAGTGTAAATTTTTTTTCGAAAGCAGGCAATTTCTGCTTAATAAACATATGGCAATAGAACCTCTTCTTAATGCCAATAAGTCACTTATTATTTTCATACTAAAAAAAGAACTATTGAAAAATAATTAAAAAGTTACGGCATATTACCGAAATATTACAAAATACAACAAATCCATTGTTATGCTTTGATGGAACAGCGCGGATATACAGTTAGTCTCACAGGCACACAAGAAGGAAACAGACTCGCAGCGCTGACTATCAACTCAGTTATATATGTCTTCTTCCTCAAATCGTCAACTTCTTCTCCTTCGCGTTAATGAGGACGGTTTAAATTTTTACACACTAGAAACAAAATGGCCAATAAACATTAATAAATAACTAATAATTAAATATTTAAATTACAATTAAAGAAATAGTATTAAAAGATAATTAAAAATAAAGGAGAATAACAAAAATTAGATTAAAAAATAAAATTAAACTAAGAATTTTCCATTCCTATTGCCGCTTTGACGTTATTTCGAGAGTTATTAATTAATGTTTATTGGTGTTTGGTTACTGGTGTTTAAAAATTTAAAATGTTTTCATTAACGGAAAAGAAGAAGAAGTTGAAGATTTGAGGAAGAAGAAATATAGGACTGAGTTGTTAGTCAGCGCTGCGAGTCTGTTTCCTTCTTGTGTGCCCGTGAGAGTGAGTGTATATCCGCGCTGTTCCATTCAAGCATGAATCACCAACTAGCCAAAGCATCCACCATATCAAATCCAGAGTTAATTAAATAATTTACAAAGCGTGTAAAAGAATTCAATTATCGTGCTCCGAGGGCGGGATCATATTTTGATTACCACTGTTTACACTACGCGTGAGTTGAGATTTTCTTACTCCGCAATCAATATAAGGCTTGAGGTGCGGCGTCACTGGAATGACGGTGAATAATTTAACTGCTGAAAAAAAAAAAACCCGCCACGAACTGTCGTGCCCGCTTCGGTGTTGTTTGTCTCGGTTTCGTCGCTCGAGTGCCGGGTAGGGAAATGTCTTAATTCCTCGGGATCCGGACAAAGAAGAAATAATCAAATGAAAAGCAAATAGTACCTGCCCACATCACGCCTTGGCGTGAAAGTTCCTGACTTGGTGGAAATGAAGGCTCAACGGCCTGACGTGCCGATGACGATCTCACTAGTCCCCTTTGCGTGGAAATGAAGATGGGCGTTTTCTGAGGACACCGTGGGAACGAGGTAAGTATATACTTAAAACAAATCGGTAGGAACTTTCGAAATGATTCCTTTCAAATGTACTTAAAAAGAAAGAAAAAAAAAACGGTGTGTCCTCAATATAATAGGATAGTCTCACACCTAGGACAGAAAAAAAAAATAGAGCAATTCAGTGGTTGACGAATAGTGTTTTACTTTGTATGCTCCGCACGAGCAAAGTGTACACCTTTCTAGCAGTAATCATCTAAGCAAAGGTGACGTGTAACTGGACTGGGGAAGCATGCGCGGGGGGTTCGATAAGAGTCACCACAAAAAAAACAAAGTTTCGAGACACTCGTCACTGATTAAACCTACGGTGTTAATAAAAAAAAAGTATGCTTTGGCTTTGCGTAAATTACGCATTCCAGGAATCTCAAAGTCTATGAAAATGTGACACCATCGGTTAAAATGAACTGGAAAGGTTTGTTTTAATGATGGTGTTTTCGTTAAAAGATAATAGAGTAAGGCAAAATATCTTTATTATTTGACGTGCACCTAAACCTAATATCACCAAAGCAAGACGTGACATTGTCGCCTCCTGTAGCCCCTATTCCAATAGAAAAAAAATATATTGTCAACAAGAGCCAGAAAAGAATATTCTCTTTCTTCAAGCAGGTGTTTTTGGGACGGTCGGTATATTTCCCCGAACTCTTAGATCTCCTTGAAGCATTCTCTTTGACATTTCCTAGAACTACCCGTCCTTCTAAAACAATCCTGGAAGCGCTAGCGCAACTGAGTAGTGTGAACTTTGCAGGCTGTGACAGCCTCGTCAGGAGTATGAGATCGCAGTCCGTGATTGCGGAGCAGATCGCTGTTCAATTTTACCGGAGTACAGACGACGAAGTTGAGTTGATAAGGGCAGAGTGGGCAGATGCACCTTCGTGGTGCAGCTGAGCGGAAAACGAAAGCGTACCGCGCTGAGCAGAGAAGACGGCGGGCCCCAGTGACATGAGAACAGCGAGGTGCGTTGGACCCCGACCGACACACACGAAAGGCAGCGCGTAATTACCAAAGGCGTCAAGGGCCCCATGTCCTTTAGAAAGGAAGCATATCTCCTAAAAAAACATTCTGAAAAAGCCCACATCTCCTAAATTCCATCTCGTACAACTATCCCACTAAAAGCAGATCAAATATCCCAAATCCTATCTTTCAATATCGCAAATGCTGCCGCGGTCAACGGCATCACAGGTACTTCGGTTATTTACAGTCTTCATTATCGTATTGCACTTGAACGGTTCGACATCTTTTTAATTGTCTTACATTGTTATAGAACGAATAACTTAGGAGGCCGTAGTTCTCCTACATGCACACAAGTATACAAAAAAAAAAATATCTTGATAAAACTGTGCCTGTATAAAAACGTTCGTCTGTTTTTTTTTGTTTTTTTGGCGAATGGAGGAATGGCCAAGCAGCTCGTTCATTCGGGCATTCTGTATGTCAAGCGAACGTGCCCCAGAATGAAATTCATGATCATGTGCATCTCAAGAAGCGTTTCTCGCTTGAAAGAACGAAGGTTTGCTGATGTGTAAGCCGATGTAGTCACTGACAGTGGATGAAACGCAGGACGTGACGAGGCTCCGAAAATCTCAATAACGCACTATATACAGCCAGCAAACGCGACGTCGATGAGAACATCGAGGATGAATCACGACCCAAGAAGCGTTCAGATAATCAGCCACCCCCTTCTTTTTTTAAGATTTCGGCGACCAATGGTAAATTTGCAATGTTCCTCTTCCTCTGAAAAAGCATGCGCGTTCACGTTCACAAGAACAAGCAACTGGGCGATTGCCGGGAACAACGAAGCTCTTAATGCAAATAAACTTGAAAATGTCGACGTAAGCGAGAACACTTGGTACGTAATTGTTCGAACTAATTTTTCGAGCGTTCATTTTTACAGTCGGATTGAAACACGAGATCTGTGTTTTGCTAAGATTGTTCCGTCGTTCGCAGTGGTTAGTTGTACACGCGTATTCTGCAGAATGGTTAACGCAGGCGCGTTTTTTAGATTATTGTGTATTTCGTACTCTTACAAAAAAGACGCCAGTCCCGATTACAGGTAACTTATCGTCGTGCTAGCCCATAGAAAAAATTCGAACAAAGGCTTATTCCGCTCACCAAGACGAAACGTTACTTCTCTCATTTAATATTCAGCATACGCCAGAAAAAAAAGACAAAAATGACAGGCTTCGTATGTGCATACTTTAGTATTAGATCTTACAAGATGTTTCAAAATTGTCCGAGAATTTTCTTTAGCTCAGAACCTGTAAGGAGTTAGGGCTATTAAAGGAGCAAGCAGATCGGTAGACAAGGTTCAAAAAATGTTCCGAGCAAAATATACAATGTATGAAGGGGCACTTGAGCACATGAAAGGTCGTCTTCGATGACACAACTGAATTCGCGTTTCTAGGACCATAACGTTTCTGGTCATCGTCATTGATTTAGGGCTCGAGGTAGGAAGCGACGAATGGTTATGACCTCACTGCGGTAGAAATAGTACATGTGAAGAACATCAGAGAAGGTAACTACAGCCGATTCGACGCTAACGAAGTTGTACACGCACTCTACTCCGTTTCACCTTACGCTGGACCGCAGAGGAATATGCAAGCAATCGATGCCAACACAATGCTGTGCGTCTTGTGACCTCCTGCAAGGGCGCTGCGAGGCGCAAGGTCCGTAGATCACGTGATACACTTGCAGCGCTGGATTGGTTGGTCGTAGCGGCCCCTGCGGTCCATGGTAAGAACAAACGGAGTATAGGCAATGCGGTTCACGCTCGGCAGGCAAGAAGATGATCACTCGCGATTAAGGCGAGCAAAATACCACCGGCACTTCTAGAGGCCATTACCGGGCATCGTAGACGAGGTAAGTCACGAAAGCAAGAGCTTTTCCCGACCATGACAAGAACCGCGCTGCCGAAGACGGCAGCTTCTAACGAAGATAGGCTCCATGTTTGTTGTCCAAAATCCTTGAAACTGTTTCTTAAAAAAACATATGTGGCCCCGACGCCAAATTTTTGAGCAGAGCAGTCGATAATATGCTCAGTAGTCTTCGAAGGGAACTCCGCCAATTATTAATTGTCTTCAATTTGGCTGGAAAATTTCAGATCGCATCAATAACAATTTTTTAACTCATAACCAAAATATTTTATAAAAATAAAAATTTTCCTTTAAGGTATTGAATTTTCAATTTACTCCGGCTGCGTGGGCTCCAGGGGGTGACTGTCTACTGGCAACAAAGAAAAGCCCTTCTTTTCCCTACCCAGGTACGGCACCGGCGGGCAGACGGACGATCGACCCGGGACAGCCACGAAGCAGCTTTCTGGGCGTTAGCGATCGAGATTATTCTTTCACAGCTTCGAGGTTGAAAGTTTATTTGCAATGGGTAACAATCTGTACTGTGGGGTAGATTTTAGGAACATTGCCGGGAAAAACCTTTCCTTTTAACTTTCGTTTTCTTGGGAGAAAAGAAAAGCGCTCCCCTGGCAGCAATGGATGGTAGCCACGTCAAGGTGCTTTTGCGCGAGCTGTGAACCCAGAGAACTACTGCCGCATGAAAAAATCTCGGTTATGTTCGAACCACTTTATAAACTTACGGGCTTAAGTACGCGGCTACATATTTTGTAGCCGCGTGCTCCGACTACAGTACTCTCCTGCGGTTGGAACAGCCTCAAGAGCGGCAGCCGCTGACTCAAGTCGGGTGTAACCATACAACATCCGTCCAAAGAGGAGCATTAATATTATCGGAAATAAATAGTGCATCTCCTAGCCATATTGTCGACATTTTGCGCAGTCACATTTGCTGTTCACAACTGCTTAATTTTTTTTCCATAAACACTACATTTGTTTTGGACATCGAATCGAGCTCGAGCTACTCTTTCCGAGTGGCACTCACGCGGTCGATCTGTTGAAGACAAGTGAAACGTCTAAACTAATCTCGTCTGAGTTTAAACATGACTTTCCACACAACGCTATATGTGTCTTCTATTACGGAGGTTTAAAGAGCAGGTGTTGCGCTTCATTAATATACGATAGAGTCATTGCCTAGTTGGCAGACGCTTTTGTCTCAGAGAAGAGGAAGTGGAAGCTTCGTGATTTTATATTATTCCCCCCAAAAAATGTTATATCGGTTTGAAAGTTTGTAAAGTATGAAAATATGCATTTCGTCCAGGAAAGGCATGCAAATTTACAACTGTTGGAGGCTGTGCAGAATCAAAACCTTATTTTGAAAAAAAAAAATGAAGAAAAAAATACTTCCATAAATTTGCACGTATCCCCGTTTGCACTCGTGGACGAGTGTTCGATGAGCGTGTCTACTTGTAGTCCAGCAGTAAAAAAAATTATATATATATATATATATATATATATATATATATATATATATATATATATATATATATATATACATATATATATATATATATATATATATATATATATATATATATATATATATACAGGCATACATGTTTGGGGGTTAACTTTCACCTTATTTTTTGAATTAAAGATTTTGTGATGCGATTTTGTACTTTACGGAATATTTCAAACAAATATTTTTTACTTGAACATCAATAGTGCATTTGTGTATTTCACAGGCCTTTCAATACACCTTTATGCAAGGTTTGAGGTAGTGAAGTTCTATTAATTTTCGTTTCGGATTGATCTTCCTGAACAGAAACTTGTCATTTGGTCAACACGAAGGAAGTTCATTACATTTTATACATTTCAATGCTTACGAGAATCACTGCCTAAATCTATTAGGCCACAGCCCAGTACGCGCATGTTCATCGCTTCGGAAGGCAAGCAAAGTACGCACCACAAGCACAAACGCTAAAAATGGCACCGACCAAACGCGTTTTTTTTTTTTATGTTCTATAGATAGATTACTAAACTAATAAAGCACCGAAAAACATACGTATGCTACAAGGCTAGTTAGACGTGCTGGCGTATGGAACAGTAACCTTTCTAAAGGAAGTTTAAAACAAGTGGCACGTACGTTCCTTCTGGTAAGAAGAACATGCACCTGTAGCCACATTTAGATTATTCTCTATGGTGCTTGGGCAATTTGTCAAAATATGTGTTGCGTAACCCTTCGACCTTTCTTCGCCAGCGTGACTGCGAGGTTCAGATAGAAGGGGACAAAGTTGCTAGCGATTGCGCGAAGCTAGCGAGCCACGGCCTGAGCGTACAGAATTGCAAATACGGTTTTCTCAATATCCCAATTGCTTCCGTTTTCTTTATTTTTTTTTTTACTTTCCCATAGCTGAGAAGGTAGGCCAAGGTCACACTTTGGCAAATGGAGATTATCATCAACTTCAGATAGAACGAACAACCGCGCTCCTCACTGCCCGCAGTTGACGTCACCTTTGGGTGATGAGAAAAACTGGGAAAAAATGGGAGAACACCGATCCGGTTTCGGCAGCGAACAAAATATCGTTTTTTTTAATTAACCAAAGTAAATCTGGGGGAACAAGATAGCCTGTCGGAATCAGGAAGCCATTTGCAATTAGATGACGCCTTTAGATTAGGTAGCTAAAAAAATCGGCCAAGTTTTCCTTTAAGGACACCATGCCGTAGCTCTTGCAATATGAACACGCTGCGGGACACAGTTGTCGTATGCAGACATGAACGCTTTTTAGAACATTTTAGGATAGAGCATCAAGTCATCTCAATTTCTACAACCTAACACAAAACTCCGCATAAAAAGAAACGAAAAAAACAACAACAACATTGGAATACCTGAGACATGATTATACGCCTCGCAAGTGGGTTCAGTTTCGTCTTCTGCGCATGAGAAAGGAGGTAGCGGTGACGTCAGAACGTCGAGCCCTGATTGGCTGATCGCGACCCCCTCTGAGCATCGTCTGCTCCTTGGCAACGTCGTCTGCTCGCAAGGTCGTCTGCGTCTGTCTTACCTTTCCTGCGACTTTCGGAGCGAACTCGACTTCGCCTGTCAGGGAGGGCAGACGAAATAAATCGAGTGGTACGTTGTTTTTGTCTAACAACTAGCAGACGCGCATCAAGGAGAGAAGTCAAAGGACTCACTGGCGAGGTGTCCCGAGGCGCCGAAGTTTGTTTGCTAAGAACGGAGAGTGAGCGTCGGCAAGTTTCCTCCCAAATACCTTTTCCCTTTCGTGTGCGGCGAGACTCTTCACTCTTTAACGGCGTCGGCAGGTTAGCGCAGTTAACGTCGTCTGCTTTACGTCTGCTAGTGCTTTACGTCTGCTTTCATCAGAAATTAACCAGAAAGTTGCCCACGAGTGTATACGGGTAGACATTGCAAGAGAGAGCAGGAGACGAGGGCACGCTGGACGTCAGAACTCAAGGCTCTCATCGGAATAATTAGTGGGTATACGCAACGCTGGCTGTTTTCTCTTTACTCACAGTTCGAACACGTTCAAATGCTGAACGCCGGCGTCTGGCATTCGGCGTTCGAGCTCGAACGCATTCGAACAGCGTGTGATGACAAAGACAGCGAGCCTTGCATCTGCGATGGAATCATTCCAACTAGAGCGCGGGATTCCGACGCCACCGCGAGCTCTCGAATACCACCTCCTCTCCCTTTACGTTCTACCCGCATAGCTTTACACAATGTTCTTGAATTTATCAGCTGCAAGTTCTACGGAAGAGCGCCGCTCGTTAATGGTCCTTCCGTCTTCTTAACACGCGGGAGTGTTTCGGCGGATATAAAGCCCCTCGATAAAATTCACGCTTGGTGTTTCTTACAAGTACTGCCAACCATGGGGACGCGCAAAATACGCAAGAACTAGGCTAGGTGGCGCAAGCTCCCGCCCGATATAAAAGTTACAGCCGTTAGTATCCATGCATCCATCCGTCCACGTATCAGGAGCGAGTGCTGCGGCGCCATTCTCTTGTATGGGAAACTCATTTCAGGGCTTCGCCAGCATTTGCATTCAAGGTCCGCACGATCCACGGGCCTCATGCTCTAGCGCGTTTGACGATACTTGCATGGATAAACCCGACCCCACCGAAAGGCTTTACGCGGTTAGTATTTCTACCGCTAACAGCGGCGCCCCTCTCACGGGCAAGGGTGAAGGACAGTTTTCGAACGACCCACACTACGTGCAGGCGTTTGCGCAAACCACACATTCATCATCATAAAACAAAAAGATGTTTACATCAGGCTATGGGGAACCAACATTCCACCAGTTCTGTCGCTCCTATCCATATGGGCTGGGCTGATACAGAATACCTTTATACACACGCGCTTTTGCTTGAGTGGTGACATCTTAAACATCTTTCCGCCCGATATTTGAGAGTTTTAGTAGACCGTTTTCATTTTCCGCTCCGCTCTGGGGGTGCCAAACTGCGCATGCGCGGACTGCTTCGCCGGAATGGAAAGCGGAGGTCAAAAAACGCGTTTTAGTAGAGCGTTTTTCTTCAGCGTAAGAGCGTTTTGAGCGGGTTCGAAACGTTTTCTTGCGTAGCCCCACAAGTGGACGTTTATAGTACTAGTAAGACAAGAAAACCTAAACGTTAACACCAAGAGAGTGAAAGGGAGCTTGTTTGTAGAGGTAGTAAAAACGAAGGCGACAATAATGAACACAAAAGAGTAGGCACACACCTGAAGAAATATTAAGCTATAAAATATAAATATAATCGTTCCACCTTGCGTGCGAGTGAAGCCGAAGGTATAAGCATGAGCATGTTGCTCTAACGGTACTTGCACTGCACGAGCGCGCGCGCTTATCAAGGACGCTGAAAGGCTGGCACTCGCTCTTGTAGCTTCTGCTCCACTCGAATTAAATCTGAAACATATTTACTTATTCGAAGTAGAAAAATAAAAGAAAAGGACGAAGTTTGCGCATTGCGAGTACATCCTTTTGCGTAGTACGAGTACAGTGTTGCTCAAGGCTAGCAAGGCTAGAGCCACTCTATATGGCAGCGTAGCTGCCAGAGTAGCGACACGACGCAAAATTATCTAGATGCACGACGTCAGAAGCGCTGATAGTGATCTCCATTTTGGGCCTGGGAGGTTGGCATGGTAACCTAAAGCGCAAACACATCGAGGGGCTTTATGGTAACCGTGCTTCCAGCGACGCCGGGCGGCAACCTTTGTAGTCTAGTTGATATCTCCATTCGTTCATTGAAAAGTGGTATAAGACGCTTGGCATCGTGGTACGGCAAGAACCTCTGGAGGAATGGTGCCTGTTTTTTCTGAAAAGTGAGACGATTTGCAGCCCGGGGACTGTCGGGCGACGAGAGCTGTTATGGTATCGTTCGTGCCCGGACAAGGCGAGTGGTTTTCGGCGCCGCCGGGATGGCGGCCGCTTCGTGGGACGAAAGTACCGTCCTAGTACATTCGGACTTCGCTCCGATGAAACAAAATCCGATTACGCCGGCCACGACAAGACGATTGGCTCGGGACATGACTGCTGCTCGACTGCCCCATAGTGAGCGAGTATATGTTTAGCATCATACTTCTTCAAGACCCGATCATCCCTTCAAGATGAGATTTTCTCACGAACTGGTGAGGTGCGACGTCGACGGGGTTCAACCAAGAAGGACGGCATGGTGGTCTCTTAGGAATCGTTGACGCCATCAAAAGAGACGGACGCCGGATATGAGGTGTTCTTGCCGACAGGCCAAATGGTCGTTCGGAAGTTTACCGGTATTCAAAAAGTCAATATTTTTATCTGGTGTAGCACACATATCCGTGTTGAAGGGGCCACGAAATTATTTTTAAACTTTTTCTTCCTTACCTGTAATCCTCAACTCAAAAGAGAACTGTGAAATCACGCAGTCGTGACATGCTAGGGCACAGGTGCTATGACCCCAAGCTTTCCCCGTGCTTTTTAAGCACACCGTAGAACTTGGCATTCGCAAGTGATGATAAGTTTTGTCGGAACACTCGTTGGCCAGGAAAGCGAATTGAAATATCCATGGACGTACTGATTGCTGTCGAGCGCATACATCCGAGCAACGCAGTTTTCGTGTCCAATGCGTGAGTCGGGGTCGGCTGACGTCATTTTGGCCTTTGTAGGCATTGTAAAGAGGATATTTGGAACCAAGCACACTGACATTAAGGAGCACAAAACGGGCCCAGCTACAGAAAATAAATATTACACTCGTAAGAAATAAATACGTCTGTAACATGTTAATTACAAAGATGAAAAAACCTCTGAGAATCTAAGTTTAATAGTATGTGTTGATGCATTGTTATATAGCAGGACATTTCATATACATCACTTGAGCAAACGCCAGTTTTTCACTTGAAGAACAAACAAAAAAACACTGCGATCAAATGCAAGCTATTGCAACGAAAGAAAGTTATATCGAAATCTTCAGAACTGCCAATTCGTAAAATTGGGGATTAGTAAACAAGGTTAAAGATCGCAGGAGCTTCCTCGCTAAAAAATGGTGTGATTATTCGGTGACCCAGGGCTGAAACAATTTCCCCTAGGCCCAACACGCGCCGTATACCTTTCGTTATGATTCTCAGAAATTAAGACTTTCAAAGGCAGCTAGAAAAATGCGAAAATTTTATCCTAAAAGCTATGTGAAGCGCAAGTTCATCCGCTTCTTTTTGCAGGGGTTGTGGTGACGTCAGAACGCCGAGATCTGAGTGGCTCCGATTGAAGGAGAGTGGGTAGACCTAAAAGCAAGCTGCCTTGAGGCCTACCCACTATTCTTAATTCTGAACCAATCAAAGCTCGGCGTTCTGACGTCACCACAACCCCTGCTAAAAGAAGCAGACGAACTTGCGCTGCGCATATCGTAATATCGTTGATTAGTATGCTTGGGAGTTGTGTGGATATTTATACAGCGTGTAGTTGGTCAGCCATTTCAAAGTTGCGACGAGTCACTCGCTGTAGATGAGCAATTTAGCCAATGCACTATAACCGCTAGCCTGGGGTCTATAGGTCTTTAACGTGCACCACGCAGTAGTGATACACAACCGCAGGCCGGTACGATGCTCATCCAGATCGAAACGGGCAGGGGTGGGGATTGAACCCAGGTTCCCTGATTGATTATTACAAAACGTAAACATCGCAGGAGCTTCCTCGCGAAAAGTTTGTGATCATGCGGTTACCTGGGGCAAAAACAAATTCCCCAAGGCCCAACATGCGACGCATAGGTTTCGCATCGATTCCTAGGCACTCCAACGTTCAAATAAAGCTAAGAGAATGCGAAAATTGCATGCTAAATGTCTTATTGATCCTCAAACACATCCGGAAACCCGAGCACCGCTAAGGCGATATTACTGATGCTGTCGCACAGGTGCTAATATCCAGAGCGATCTTGCACAGAAAGGGTATAAAGTATCATTCTTTCAGATCTTCACGTTATACCTACGTCAGAAAGCACGAAGAAGCCCTAAATCGTCGGCAAGCTGCGGCACATCACGACTCCGCGCACCGAACAAACTCGCATCCACCAGCTCTGGGCGCTGCCATGTTACCGATGACATCACGGCTCTTGAGAGGTCACGTGACGAGTCGTCACTCTGTCGCTACGGAAACCGAGCCAGCTCAGCTCGTTGCCATGGTACCGCGTGTGACAAATCGCGGTGAGAGGCGGCACAGGGAAAAGCGTGGCGCTACTCTGGCAGCTACGCTGCCATATCGAGTGGCTCTAAGCAAGGCATCTGCACGATGAATCCCCGCTGTTCTCAAGGAAGAAAACTTCTACTAACGAAATTAAACTGGCCAGACATCGAATCTATGATTCGTATCCCTCGTGCCATCAAGCACCGATGCTTCCTTTCCGAACGCGGTTTGCTAGATATTTCCAATGTAGAAAAGAAACCCTTTAGGAATCTATCCTGCTTAAAGAAGGACCTGGCTGCTCTGCATGCGGGCCTCCAAATACCAGCACCCGACAGATCGGCGCAGGGTGTTGCCAATCTGGCGAGACACTTTGCATGGTTCTTCCTCGACTGGCCTATCCCAACCGTCTGTTCGTACTTGGATGAGCGTTTGGACGGAACTTGTCGGTGTTCTTCAGTTCTGTGAACCTCATCGTGGGTCACATCAACGAGAGGTTCGGCCACCTGCTCGCTGGCATGAACAAACATAGGTGGTTGACCCTGGCGAAACTAGAGCTGTGCTCACAGGTGAGACCCTGCAAGGTTTGTGTAAATTTCGCGTTTCCATTGTTTCTAGCACAGCTGCTCTGTCTGGTGAAAAGTTACTTTTTTCTATACGCCAAAGGTGTACATGGGCAGTGTCAGGACAAGTCACGACGAGCGCGTTCGTAATCTATGAGTATTAGTAGGCCACTTTTATGAGCCCTCTTTGCGCTACTTTACGCTCTGCGAGAAGCATCGTCCCCACCGCGCATGCGTGGCCCGCTCTGAGTGGGAGCGTATAGTTAGCGGAGTGAGCGTGCGCTCCGCTTCACAAGTTGTAGAGCGGACTGCCCTCAGCGTCCTTAGCGTGATCGCTTAGATCTCAAGATGGCTGCACTTACTCAATACGCGTCGATGTTTTTGACCATGACCTCAGCTTGAAAGAGGTCGAATCAAGAAGTAAAGCGTACGCCCCGCGTGTAAAATGTAAACCATTCGATTTGAGTTCTATGTAACACAAAACAGCATAATCAAACGAAGTGAACGAGTATCACATTGCAACCAGCACGGCGTCGGTAAAGTCGTTGCGATTTGTGGGCGTCCTATGGCTATGCAGTCAGATGTACGGGTGCGCGTGCTTGAACGCCGATTATATCTGTGCATGCACCCTCCTGTCGAAAATGCCACTGAAAGCTGACCACGAGCATAGCGCTCGCAAGCTGCACCAAAGAAACCACTCCTCTCAGCTTTATTTATTCACACAGAGAGCTACGTCACTGTTTGTCGCGGATACGAGTCTAAATGTATTAGACACGAATGCTGCGTCAATACTGAAAATGAAATTGGTTCTAGTCACAAGTCTCGCACTAAAAGCGATGCCCAAAATATGGCGGCCGAATATTTTACCCGGTTTTGTTTTGAAGAGAGTTACCAATAACGGTCGAAAGAATATTCCACGTCCATTTTTTGTCTGGTGAAAACCAGACAGGCGTAAACAATGCAAAATTTAGCAAACACAACCCTGGACTTCTAAACAATAGTGGTAGATTAAAACAGTTTTCAGAAGTTTCGTCTTGAATTCCAGCGTAGCGGGCCTCGCATGCACAGTTTGACGGCCTCAAACCTTAGCAGAATTAAGGAACTATATATATATATATATCAGGGTGTCGAACCGAAACGGAACGGAACCGGTATTTTTTCCGGAACTGAACCCGAACCCGAACCGTAATATTGTTACCGCGATGAACCCGAACCGGAACTGAACCGGAAAAAAAATAACGGTTACCGGCTCATGTCAAAACGGTTCGGCCACGCGCTGTTGACAATGAATATGCTATCAATGCCATTTGTTTTTTAAGTGCCGTCAACTGACACACACCTCGCTTACATATTTTTCTTCTCCACTCAGTCTTAGGAATATAGACGCTTTGCACACGCGCCAAATTACAGCCGCCATTGGTGACCTTCTCTTGTCTTACCGAGATGCCGAGCAACTGAAACGGTAGTTGACGATCCTCTACAAAGGCCGATGCTTTAGAAAAGGACACAGTTGAATCTAATGTGGCAATAACCTGGCCTTCTATGGTAATGATGAAGTGAAATAAACGGAATAGGAGAAAACAAAAACTGAAGGTCAGTTATGGCGGCGTCCATGCACAGCTGCTGCAAAGCGTCTATAAACGCTGCATCCATGAATCTTGACGAACGCTGCATCCATGAATCTTGACATAGGAACCAGTATTGCGCTGGTCGCGGTTTGCACGAAAAAAAAAATAAATGGAAGGCTGTACAAAAAAAAAAAAAATCGCGTCACGGGATTTTATTTTCCTACAATCTCGTTAATCCTAAATGCTGTTCTGTGCTCATTTCATAACACGTTTCTAGAACGCGCGAGTTCTTGAAGCTTGCTTCCATCGGAATGATAAAAGAAAAGGCTGTGGAGTTTGATAATAATGCATCCGGTTTCGTATAGGCACTTAGAAGCTAACATATTTGTGAGACAGCGAACTCTTCTATTTTAATATTTATGCTATTACGTCCTTCTGGCGTTGCGTTCGGTGAAGTGTTTTTCATATTCTGTATCTTGTTTAATGAAAACTTTTTTAAGGGTCCCATTTGAGTTACCGAAGGCTAGTTCAAATAAAGAAAGGCTGTATTTTCTCCCCACTGTTCCTTCAATTGCTTACACGCCGAGGTGGCGGGATAGTTAGCGAGTTCTAGTTGCAAGTGGGTTTGTACGGAGGTCGCGGATTTTACAGCTACTGCGTCGGACGCAATTAGATGAAGTCCGAATGCGTAAGCGTCGGTGAGGTAACCTTTGAGTGCACATAAAGAAACCATTCCTGGTAGAAATCCCTGAGCCTTACACTACGATGTATCCCGTTTCGTATGTGCTGATTTCAGATGTTTTATTTGTAATTTATTTTGATGTTGCAATTTGTCATTTATAATTTCCGAACCGGTTCGCGAACCGGTTCAGCGCCCCGAACCGGTTCGCGAACCGGTTCGCGGATCGAATTAATCAAACCGGAACTGAACCGGAACAAAATACATTTACCTGAACCTGAACCGTAACCGAACCCGTATTTTTTTCGGTTCGACACACTGATATATATATATATATATATATATATATATAATTTACGATACCCAGTTTTTTACAACCCTACAATGGAAATACGCTTTATCTTAGAGGAGTAACAAGTCCCATATCACATGTTTTGGTAGTGTTTAAATACTGCCGTGTTGTAAGAGTGTTTTTCTTTGCCTTTTTTATTAGGCCGTCAAGGACAAGGGAACACCCCCGAACAATAGTTGGGGTTTTGTTGACCGCACAGCATGCCGATATGCCGTCCATAAAAAAAAAACAGAAGAAGACCACAAGAGGGTGCTCGTCGTGAAGCACCAGGCAGTGATGTGCGCAGACGGCATAATTTGACGGCTGGACAAAACCTACCAAGACCATGGGCATTTTTTTGTTTGTTTAATATTAGTATGCATAAAATTATCACAGTAAATCACATTCAAGCTTTTGTACTGAGCGAAATACCTGTCCAACTGGGCTGAAAGGCATCTAGAAATATTTTAATAAAAAACGCTTACTAACGACTCCCACTTTACTTCTCAGATTTGCGTGTGAATATTGCATCTAACCAAATTACAGTGTTACTGTTGAATTCAGCATTGTAAGAGTAGCCTAAGTTGCTGGCCTTCTTTTGCAAGGAAAGACCGTAGCACAAGTGAGGCAGAAACTAGGCAGGAACTTAAGCTGAAACACGCACTTTCATAAACACACAAAAGAAATAAAAAGAAGTGTATAGTCAAGCAAAATGCTTTCATGTCACCCCCCAAGGCAGATACATACACTGCGCTCCACTGTTAATAAGAACACGAAAAAAATCGCTTTTATTTGCAGTTTATTTCTTTGACAGCTATTGAAAAAGCTGCACATTTGTCGCTCAGATTAGTGCCCCAAACGAGCGCTTTATTCCACACCAACAGGCAAATGTCAACCCCTCGAATTTAAGGTGAAAAATGAAAACAGGATATTGAATGCTCCCGCTAACAGTGTCGCGCAGTGTACATAAACACCAAGGCACCATATCACAAACCGAAGCATACGAAGAAGAAAAGACTCATTTCATTCGGAAAAAAAAAGTAGAGATATAAATGGAGCACTCGCTTTCGCTAATTTTCACTGTCTTGTTGCCTGAAGTAACCAAACAAAATATCTGTCCGTTTGCCGACTGCTTTAGTCTTGGATCTTTAACCTTAAATTTTTGGCTCTGGAGAGCCGCGGCACCCAAGAAAGCAGCAGCCCGTACCACCGAGGCCCGCGGTGCCGCGTCTAGGGAACATGGTAATGTGATGAGTATATACTTGCAAGATGACGACGACATGAGTTGTTGGCATTGGGGAGGGTGGCAGTCCGATTCGCAGAAGTCCAGACTTCGTGGAGGCGGGTTGGGCGGGTGAGCAGCGAGCTATGAGGATCTTGCACGCCGTTCGATCAGTGCATGAAGGAGCACCAGGAACATTACGGCGATATTGCTCACTGGGGTCCACTGGGGTCAAAGAATCATGCTCCAAGAAGGTAGTCCAGCCGATGTAGAAGCTGCCGCCTCCGAGGAACCGAGGCCCAGGGGTGCTATGTTGCGCTTCTTGGGGGGCTATGTTGCGCTTTTTGCACTCCCAGGAGACTAGGGAGAGGGAAGTGACGTCAACGACACAGCAAACGCAGATTGGGTGTTGATTTCGTTTTCTTCTGTCAACATCCAATCTGCATTTGCCTTGTCGTTGACGTCACTTCCCTCTCCCTAGTCTCCTGGGAGTGCAAAAAGCGCAACATAGCCCTCTTGGACTCCCAGGAGACTAGGAAGAGGGAAGTGACGTCAACGACACAGCAAACGCAGATTGGATGTTGACAGAAGAAAACGAAATCAACACCCAATCTGCGTTCGCTGTGTCGTTGACGTCACTTCCCTCTCCCTAGTCTCCTGGGAGTGCAAAAAGCGCAACATAGCCGGGCTCAGATTGAGACACCGCCGTCGCGCGGTGTGTCATCCTCTCAACGTCGTCGTCGTCATCTCGCATAGAAAAATCGAGCCCGCTGGCTTAGACAAGGCAGCACCTGTTCCCACCGTTCAGGGGCCGTGAAAGGATTGCGGAGAGCGATTTCTCGAAGCAGCGAGAGGTTCTTGACCACCGTGAAACGTTTTCTGGGGGACGCCTTTTCAAACAAAGTCTGCGCAGCTTCTTAGTGCAGCGAGGTTCATAACGGTCAAGCGCGCTCCCAAGCATGATTTCAAATAGCGAGCACCCACCTTTCCAGAAAAGTACCATCTAGTGAACCTTTACTGAGAGTGGAACGTACTTCTCAAAATGGCGGCGATAGCGGAGCTGACGCTCCACGCTCAAATCCCAGAGCGGGTCGCGCATGCGCGATGGTGACTCCGCTTTCCATAGAGCGGAGCGGGAAACCGAAAACGGTCTACTAAAACTCTCTATTTTTACTGCGGTGGCAGCCGTAAGTGCCTCGTCTACACTGATCTCAATGACAATTGCTGGATCGCGTTTGCCCTCTCTGCGAATGCGGTCACTGGCGGCCATCTTTAGGTAGAGTTATATTACCTCTAGCCAAGGTACAGCTCCTGCAGCCACTGTAATCCATCCATGGCAGACAACGTTTTGGTTGGTGTGGTGGCAGGCTGCCGTCAAAATAGGGTGGGTGATATTTCGTGCTTGAGTGAAATTGTTTGACGAAACATGTTTTTGAAACCCAGCGTAAATGGTAGCGCGATCTTTGAGGACCCGGTGAAAGTTTCACGAAATCGCACCACCGGGGGAAAAGCAGCACAGCTCGCACCGAAAGTCGCATCGAAGGAAGCATCGAAAGCAGACGCCGTTACGGAGTCTGCTTTCGATGCGAGCTGCGCTGCTTTCCCCCGGTGCTGCGCTTTCGTAGAACATTCTCCGGGCCCTCAAACATGAGGCTACCGTTCACGCCGGGTTTTAAGAATCTGCGTCGTCGAACAACTTGAATCAAGCACGAATTCTCTTCCACGGTACAGTGTACTAGATCCACGGCTATTTTATGGAACCCTGCCGCCATTGCGCTGTCCGCCATATTACTATGATGGCTAGAGATGATATAACCCTACCTAAAGATGGCCGCCGGTGACCGCATTTCGGTCCATAGGCGGAGCTGGTCAAACGCGATCCAGCAAATAGACATAGAGATCAGTGCTCGTCTCCACTTTCGCGATGGCGTCAGCGGAAAGAAGAGTTTCCCCCTAAATTCAGCGGAAAAATTGACGCCACGTGACCTGACGTAATGGAACCTACAGGAAAATTAAAGTTTCCCGCTAAATTAGCGTAAACATTTATGTCACATGACCTATGCACCAGTTCAATTTCCCTGCTAAATGTGGCTTGAAAATTAACATCACATGACCTGACGTCAAGTGACCTTTGCCCCAATTCAGGTTCACCCTAAACTCAGCGGAAAAAAATTAGGTTATGTGGCCTAGGCACCAATTAATTTCCCCCGCAAAATTTGGCGGTAAAACACTTCACGACCTTGTTGCCACTGTTGAAACAAATCGCGTCTTGTGATTGTCTAGAAATTGTTTTCGTACCTTTTGAAGCGCGCGTAATTTGGCGTGACTGAGCTCGAGCGCGTAGCCTTGTCTCCAGCGCGTCACGTGCTGACCTACTCAGTGCAACAATAGATGTCCTGACCCTAAGGAAGAGAGACATATAGGCACCCTAGACTGAGAGCGTAGCCAGTGCCACCAGGCGTCCTCGGAAACCTGACAATCGACTCCGATCTACGTGGTCTTGCAAAAAAAAAAGACTGCAGGGTTTTGCTTAGTGCGCAAATAAACTAAGCATCAGCGAAAGGTCATTAATTTTTCAAATATAGCGATATTGGTCCGAAACAGATACGAAACTTTCAGAAGCAACCCTTATCTTATTTAAAAGTTATAAGCGATTTTTTTTAATTAAGGTAACGAAAGCGGTACGTGCCAGACAATGGTATGTTTGTCCTCCATGTTCCTTATTCGTTGTAATAAGTTAGACGCCAACACTCTCAACCATCCAGATTTTCTTAAATTTTCAAAGGGAAAATAGCAGCCGATGAAGCTTTCGAGTGCATACAGCTGAATAGCGTTGTTTTACCAGAAATGGGCGAAAACGGGCGCCATTTTTTTAATATTAGAGCGCAGCTCTTAGGCGCCCGTTTCCGGCTTCAGCGGCGTCGGCGTCGGCGTCGCCATCGCCGTCGCCGTCGGCGTAACCAAGGTCACCCCAATGTCACGTGACCCCCTGGACACGTGACCCCTCTTAAGGTCACCCCAAGGTCACGTGACCCCCGAGGTCACGTGACCCCCCAAGGTGACGTGAACCCCCAGGTCACGTGACCCCCAAGGTCTCGTGACCCCCAAGGTCACGTGATCCCTCCCAAGGTCTCGTGACCCCCCGAGGTTACGTGATTCTCCCGAGATCACGTGCACCCCCCTGGTCACGTGACCCCCCCCCCCCTCCCCGAGGTCACGTGACCCCCCCCCCCCCCCGAGGTCACGTGACCCCCTCCCCCCGAGGTCAGGTGACCCCCCGGAGCATAATGCCACAGCTAACAAACACCTCGATTGTTCGCGCATGACAGCGCGCCTCGGTCCTTTTCGGTCCTGCACGAGGCTCGCGCCTGGCGCTCTCTCGTGCCTCGCGCAATCTCGAAGAGCTGCCAGCAGATCGACCGGACCGGCCTTTCGCCTTTTTCTCTTTGATCCTGCTTTGCAGTACGCTCATCAAACCCTTCTTGGGTCCTACCACTGCCAACGTTTCCTTCGCCTACGTGACATCTGGGGAGGTGCGGGGTACGACATATGCCCCGGACTCCTCTTAGCAGCCGAGATAACAGTCCTCGTCGACCAAGCCCCATTGACGTCACCCCCGTGCACTGCAGAAGCCGTCGCCTCCAAGGTCTGTCCCCGGAGTGCGGATTTCTTTCTGTGAAGAGGACAAGAAAAACAACAATGGCCAACAACCGGGAAGAACGTGCACAACCATCACCGGTCATGTTCCAACGACCACGGGACCCCCCTTCTTTTCACGGGTTTCCGCAAGAAGATGCCGACGACTGGCTGGAACAGTTCGAGCGGGTGGCTGCCTTTAACAGGTGGAGTGCTGAACAAAAACTCAACCATGTGTTTTTCGCGCTAGAAGACTCGGCAAGGACGTGGTTTGAGAACCAGGAACGGCTACTGATAACGTGGGACTCGTTCACGGCTTGCTTTTTACAAGCATTTTCCACGGTCCTACGAAAAGAGCGAGCCGAGCTGCTGCTCCAAACACGTCTTCAGCACCCCAACGAGACAGTGGTGGTCTTTGTTGAAGAAATGAAGCGTTTGTTCCGGCGCGCCGACCCCGACATGACCGAAGACAAAAAGCTCCGGATCCTTATGAGGGGAGTGAAAGAACAGCTCTTCGCTGGACTAGTACGCAACCCTCCAAAGACTATTGCGGAGTTTGTCACCGAGGCCTCAACCATTGAGAGGACCCTTGACATGCGAACGAGGCAGTACGATCGACAGGTGCCAGCGATCTCCGCCACCTACGCCGAAACCCGTGGAGTTGACGCCCAGACATTGCGGGACACCGTTCGAATCGTCGTGCGCGAAGAGCTGCGGAAGCTATTTCCAACGACGCAGCAACCTCAAGCCTCATCATTGTCGGAGGTCATACGAGAAGAACTGCAGCAAGCGTTGAGCTCAATGGATATTTCACCAGAAGCCCGACGACCCCAGGCTATGACGTATGCTGCCGCTGCACGTAGACCTGCCCACCTTCCGAATCCTCAATGGGAACCATTATCAGATCAGCATCCGCCTCCCGCCAACACTTTTTCTGCCACCCCACGACGCCCTGGCACGCCGAAGAGCGAAGTCTGGCGCACGCCTGATCACCGCCCTCTCTGCTTTCACTGTGGGGAAGCCGGTCACGTATACCGCTTCTGCCCATACCGCCGACTTGGACTTCGAGGTTTTTCTAGCGACGCTCCACGCCCCCGGGTTGGAGAGCGACCACAAGAAATCCAACACTATTTAGCTGAGCCTGGGCGAGGACCCCGGCGCTTCTCACGGTCTCCATCGCCTAGTCGATCTGTTTCGCCACAACGCCGTCCCTCTTCAGAAGGCGCGAGACGGAGGTCGCCCAGCCCCGGTAGGGGAAACTAAGGGCAGCAACCCCTGGAGGTGGGGTTGCTGTACAGCACGGTCGCGAACATCCTCCCAACCAGCACCGACGCAGCCGCGATTCAACGTCACGACGTCCCGACGACGCCCTGCCGACCACTGCCGACCTGAACATATCTCTCGACGGACGCGACATAACCGCTCTCGTCGATACGGGCGCTGACTACTCCGTTATCAGCGGACAGTTTGCAAGAGCACTAAAGAAAGTGACGACCCCCTGGGGCGGCCCTCTGATTCGTACAGCGGGAGGTCATCTTGTGACTCCCACCGGACGGTGTACAGCAAGGGTTACAATCCGCCATTTCACTTATCCTGCGACGTTCGTCGTCTTGCACCAGTGCTCGCGGGACGTTATCCTGGGTATGGATTTCCTTCTTGAGCACAGCGCTGTCATCGATCTCAAATCAAAGTTGGTCACATTTTCTACAGAGCACGCCATCCCGCCCAACGTCCAGCCGACGTCACTTACACTACTCGACGAGCATGTTACGTTACCACCCCGCTCAAGTGTCCTTGTCTCGGTAACAGCTGCCGTATCCAGAGACTACGAGGGAGTCGTTGAAACCAACAGATCTCTTCTGCTTCAACGAGGAATCTCGGTTGTGAGGGGAGTCGCTCGCCTTGAACAAGGACAAGCGATTATCCTGCTAACAAACTTCACTTCGGAATACCAACATGTCAGCGGGGGCACCTCACTCGCTTCCCTAGAGGACACCGCAGAGGTCAGTAACGCTCTGACCCTCTCCGATACAAGCTCGACAATTTCCGTGACGGAAGAGGCTGCTCCCGCATTCGATGTAAACCCTGCTTTGTCTCGGGAAAAACAGGACCGACTACAACACCTACTTCAACGCTATTACGACTCTTTCTCGTCCTCTTCGAAAATCCGGCAAACCCCGATTGCGAGACATCGAATCATAACTAACGAGGACGCACGCCCCCTCCGACAATCTCCTTATCGAGTTTCATTCAAGGAGCGCGAGGCAATTCAACATCAAGTTAAAGAGATGCTCTCTGACGACATTATTCAACCCTCGAAAAGCCCTTGGGCATCGCCTGTCGTTCTTGTGAAGAAAAAAGATGGCACCCTCAGGTTCTGCGTTGATTATCGCCGGCTAAACAAGATCACTAAGAAGGACGTGTATCCTTTGCCCCGAATCGACGACACTCTAGACCGATTAAGCCATGCGAAATACTTCTCTTCGATGGACCTCAAGACGGGATATTGGCAGATCGAGGTCGACGAGAGGGATCGGGAGAAAACAGCCTTCATAACCCCTGACGGGCTGTATGAGTTTAAAGTCATGCCCTTCGGCCTCTGCTCAGCGCCAGCAACGTTTCAAAGAGTTATGGACACAGTGTTGGCAGAGCTCAAATGGCAGACCTGCCTCGTATATCTCGATGATGTTGTCGTGTTCTCCACGCACTTCGATGAACACCTACGGAGACTGGAAACGGTACTCGAAGCAATTAAGTCTTCAGGACTAACACTTAAGACGGAGAAGTGCCACTTCGCTTACGAGGAACTAAAATTTCTCGGACACATCGTTAGCGGAAGTGGAGTTCATCCGGATCCCCAGAAAACTGCAGCTATTGCACGCTTCCCGCAGCCAGCCGACAAAAAAGCTGTTCGTAGGTTTCTAGGCATTTGCGCTTATTACAGACGTTTTGTCAAGGGCTTTTCTCAACTTGCCGAGCCCCTCATGCGCTTGACGCACGATGATGTACCGTTTACCTGGGAGTCAGAGCAAGCAGACGCATTCCGGGAGCTTCAGCAGCGCCTACAGTCGCCCCCGTTACTGGCCCACTACGACGAGAACGCCGAAACAGCAGTTCATACCGACGCCAGCTCTGTAGGCCTCGGCGCCGTTCTTGTTCAACACCAGAACGGACTTGAGCAAGTTATCGCCTACGCCAGCCGCGCTTTGTCAAAAGCCGAGAAAAACTACTCCACGACTGAAAGGGAATGCCTCGCCATCGTATGGGCGATTTCCAAATTTCGGCCCTACCTATATGGCAAGCCTTTCAAGGTAATCACTGATCACCACTCTTTGTGTTGGCTCGCCAGTTTAAAGGACCCCTCCGGACGCCTCGCACGCTGGAGCTTGAGGTTGCAGGAGTTTGACTTTATAGTCCTACACAAGTCGGGACGCAAACACTCCGACGCCGACTGCCTTTCGCGAGCACCTGTCGACCCACCACCAGAAAACACGGACGACGAAGACAAGTTTCTATGTGCGATTAGTGCTAGTACCTTCGCTCAGCAACAACGAGCTGATCCAGACCTAAACAAGCTGATCGACTACCTCAAAGGCAAAACCACCATAGTCCCAAGAGTCTTCAAGCGCGGCGTATCCACATTTTGTCTGCGAAACGACATGCTCGTAAAGAAGAATTTCGCCCCTAACAAGGCACAGTACCTACTCGTGGTCCCCACAGCCCTCCGCGACGAAATCCTTCAAGCGGCGCATGACGAGCCAACATCGGGACATCTGGGATTTACGCGTACCCTCGGCAGGATCCATGAACGCTACTTCTGGCCACGCCTCGCTACCAACGTCGCTCACTACGTACGCACTTGCCGAGAATGCCAACGCCGAAAAGCGCCGCCTACAAGACCTTCAGGACTGTTGAAGCCCATAGAGCCGCCCATGCAGCCCTTCCAACAAGTAGGAATGGATTTGCTGGGTCCTTTTCCTACATCTGCTACCGGTACAAATGGATTATCGTGGCTACCGACTACCTAACCCGCTTCGCCGAAACACAGGCCCTTCCCAGCGGCACCTGTATGGAGGTAGCACGATTCTTCGTGCACGCGATCCTCCTGCGACATGGTGCTCCCGAGGTCGTCATCACAGATCGAGGAACAGCCTTCACGGCCGAGCTCATGCAAGCCATTCTGCACTTCAGCCAAACCGCTCACCGCCGTACAACTGCCTACCACCCCCAAACAAATGGCTTGACTGAGCGCCTCAACAGGACCCTCGCAGACATGCTATCAATGTATGTGGACGTCGAACATAAAACGTGGGACGAAATTTTACCTTATGTTACTTTCGCGTACAACACGGCAACGCAAGAGACGACAGGAATGACGCCATTCAGTCTCGTATACGAAAGAGCGGCCAAAAGTACACTAGACGTTATGTTGCCGTACGTTCAAAACGACGTCCATCCCGACGACGTGGATGCGTTCCTCCAACGCGCAAAAGAGGCCCGTCAGCTAGCAAAGATCCGAATTCAAGACCAGCAACAACGCGACGCCCGACGCTACAACCTTCGACGAAATGACGCACAATACCAACCTGGCGACCAAGTTTGGGTATGGACCCCCATTCGCCAACGAGGTCGCAGCGAGAAACTCCTCCGTCGCTACTTCGGCCCGTACAAGGTCGTCCGCCGTCTTGGACAATTAACCTACGAGGTCATGCCCCAAGAAAACTCGCCATCACGGCGACGCCATTCACACCCAGAAGTTGTTCATGTAGTCCGCCTCAAACCATACTATGCCAGATAGACGTTGAAAGAACATATGTGCCCGTCTATTCCCGCGAGGATTTACCTTCAAGCATCGGGTCGCTGCTTCCTTTAAAGGGGGGATAATGCCACAGCTAACAAACACCTCGATTGTTCGCGCATGACAGCGCACCTCGGTCCTTTTCGGTCCTGCACGAGGCTCGCGCCTGGCGCTCTCTCGTGCCCCGCGCAATCTCGAAGAGCTGCCAGCAGATCGACCGGACCGGCCTTTCGCCTTTTTCTCTTTGATCCTGCTTTGCAGTACGCTCATTAAACCCTTCTTGGGTCCTACCACTGCCAACGTTTCCTTCGCCTACGTGACAATATTAAAGATTGAGGGGAGGAGGAGGAGGAGGGGTCTACCCTCCCCTCAGTACCCTTCCCTCCTCCTCCTCAAGAGCTGCGCTCCCATTCGGCGTTACAGGGAGTTGTAAACGGCTTTCACTTTTATTTTCTGAAAATCGCTAGTTTTTTTTTTTAATATAAGGTAACCGTTAGTTCTGAAATTCTTGCATCTGGGCTTAGAATGCGCGTTCAGGGACGCTCAGTTTATTTCTGTAATAAAAAAAAAATCTAAACACACTGTAATTTTCTTTCTTTACTTTTTTGTGTTACCGAGGGAGAGGGGAGGGAGATATTCTCACGCCGTAATAACCTCGGCTTTTCCAGCAAAGCATTGAAAGGTGTGCTTCTTTTGCGGAGGCTGCGCATTGAAGCGACGGGGTCCGCGGCTCATGGAGAGGAATTTGCAGGTACCTTCGTGCTCCACGCGCTCGCGCGCAGTTCAGTACACCAGCCGATAAAAAAGGGTCCGGCTGGATAGCAAGTCAGAAAAATGCGCGTTAAATATCGCGGCGTGCTCCACGAATTTTGACAGAGGCTTCTGATTACGAACCAGAAGAACTACCGGAACCCGGAACGCGTGAATGAGGCAAACTATTTGGAGCTTACTGCACGCGTTGAACCAACAATCGCGGGACGAAAACGAGCAAATACAGTACCGCTCTATCTCTGTTTTGTTCCTGCAGACCACAGTGTGCTGCGGACTGAGCGCTTTTAGACCGAAGCCTGATTGCCATGGTGCGAATTTTCTTCCGATTTCGCGTCTCTTGTGCAACAAAAGGGAGGTTGCGGAAACGCAAGAAATTTCCTACTATCTGAATAAAGCATCAATCGCCCGGCGCACTATTAACGAATCAAAAAACGTTAAACTATATCCGTCCGTCCATCCACGAGAGAAGGGCGGATCGCAGGAATCGGTGACGTGAGGGTCACGTGCTACACGACCCACGGATGCAAATCTCGATTCGGTTCATTTTGGGTTCTACCATAAGGAACGAACGGTACTGCCGCCTCAGGTCAATCACAGACGGGCTGAAGCACGTGTCGCATCTCCGCAGGTGGAGTGGACTCGGACAATCAATGGTTACATGCCTCTCATCGACCCCCTCCTTAACTCGCTGGTAACTTAGCTGTTGAAAGTTTGCAAGCAATGTCTAAATGAATTACAGCTGTAATGTCAGCATTTAGATGCGAGAGAAAAGGCGAAAGACAACGATGGCTTGTCCATGCTATGTGTGTCGCCCTGTGCGGAGCATCTATTTCATCTGGCGTCGTTGAGCGAATGAACACATTCAAATATTCAGAAGTGTTCCTCAATCTGAAGACTTATCATGGTTGAGTCATGCCAACTACATTTGTCCTGAATCTAACAAAACATTAGGATTTTTAAGAAGAAATCTTTTTCTCGCAAACTCCTTTCTTAAAAGTTTAGCATATAGTAATCTAGTCAGAACTAAGATGCAGTAAGTATGCATTAGTGATATGGAACCCTGATCAAAGCAATTTAATTAATTAACTGGAAGCTGTCCAAGATCGTGCTTCTCGTTTTATAACTCGTAACTACACTAGGAATAGCATCTCTTCCATAAAACTGTCCATATCCCTACAAACTCTCGACACTCGTAGAAAACTATACCGGCACTCTTTCATTCAGAGACTGTACTATAACCATTGGTCTGCCCAAACCTTTATTTTCCCGGCCCATCATATTTCCCCTCGTCTCGACCAGCCCTGTAAAGTTGAACCAATTTTTTTTGACAAAAAAACATTCAAATACTCACCTCTTCTATTATGCATATCAGATTAGAATAGGTTGCCGAGAAGCTTGGCACCTACCAGTGATCATAAATGTCTTTCGCAGCTGATTCTAAGCTTGTTGTTTTATTTTTGTGTAGTGTTTTGTTGTCTTGTTTTCGAACCATGAATATGACACCCCGCTTGTATAATGCCTCCTTCTAGAGGCTCTTAAGTTAATAATATGAAATGCAATAAAATATAGGGTCTTATCTGACCGCGCTTTTCTTGAAGAGTGTTTTCATACGCGCGATTGAGACCATTCCTTTTTATCTCGAATTCTCAGCGCTAATTTTATGATGCCAAATTACAATAATTGTCACAGTACGCGTGCGAGGCAGTGTCAGCAAAAGGTATCACTCGTGCCTCGGAATGCACGGCTAGATGTGCGCGTCAGAGCGGCATCAAAATCTGCCCGCAAAGGTATTGAGCATAAAGAGAGAGGTGGTGCAAAAAATCTGCGGTTGAAAGCTGTGCTTGCCGTATATCGCGTCAGCTAATGGTCTACGTGTACTTTAATCCCCCGCGTTACCAGGTAAGCCGCACAAAACCGAGAGTTCGTATTTTGCCGGAGTGATCTGGGTTCTTGGACTAATTTATAAGTTGGAACTTCTGCGCTTAGCTCAAAGTAGACGGATTAAACAACCATGACGGTATAATTTGCTCCGAACCGTGCCCGGAAAGATGCTTCTGGGCTCCCGATGACGACTTTCAGTCCTTGAGCCCCTTGTAATCGGGCTTTTGAAAAATGCAAACATTTTATCTCTCATTTAGGTCTTTTGAAAGTATGCTCCCGGCACAAAATGTACGGCGACTAAAGCAGCAGACGCACAGCTCGTACACAATACAAACGACACGACGTTGCCTGCATACGTGATGACGGAATTATCTGCGGGAACGCGTCGAGCATGTTTCGAAGCACCCTTCGTACATGTTTATGCTTGGAACGTGTGACATTTTTAGATGACCACCGTGGCAGTATACGACGAAGAAACAATCCTCAAACAGTGTCTATACAGTGTCCGTATACAGACACTGAATAGACACTATACAGACACTGTTTCAGCATTTCGAGCACGTGGTTTTGAGATGATGGTGTCTATGGCAGCACTGGGTTCGTGGGAGTCCTTTGTAGTTCCGACGTGTCTGACTCTGAGCGCAGCGGCGTTCAGGGTCAGACACAGTGTTGTACACGTTCCTCAAAAAAAGGAACGAAAGCTCTGTTCTCGTTCCTTTTGATTTTCGGAACGTTTTCCTGTTACAAGTTACATCTGTGAAAAAAGAACTCGTTCCCGTTACAGTTAAAAAAATGGAACGTATCGTTACATATATGTTACATTTGTATTTTGCTAATGACTATTTTTAGTTCAATCAAGCAGAGTTTTTTTTTTTTTTTATCTATCCCATTAGTAGTCAACATACGAGTTTGTATGTCGTTATGGAAGGGCAACAGTACAAGAAAACAAGTGAAAGCAGGGTTTCATTTGTTGATATGTTCAAGGTAAAAATCTCAGCTTTTAACCATATTCATGTTTGTAGTGGACTATTCAGACGAGCCGAATGTACTTTTACCCAACATTGTACGAGCGTTTTACAACAACCTCACACGTTTCAATTAAACAAAGTCCCTTGTTCGAACTTAACAACAGTTGCTTCTCGATGTTGCTGTCCGCAAGACGAGCCAGTCGAGGAAAGGGTAGGGCTTTTGGAAGGTCAGTCTTAAAAACTACAAATACTTCTTTGTACGTTGGCTTTGTTGTTTATTTTGAAGGTGGGGGACAAGAAAAGAAATGAAGTTTTTTTTTTTGTATCTTTTAAGTGACCAATGTTCAGGACAAAGCGTTCGATGTCTGACAGAATGTGATCTTGATATAACTGTAGGTCTCGTTATCGGAGTTCATAAGTGGCTGTAGTCGGCCTTAAATTTGTGGGTGTATGAGGATTCGTGGAACCAAAGAAAGTAGCTGAGTTTGAAACAACCCTCTTTCTTTGTCTTTTCCTACGACTAAAAGCCTTGCTTTTTGTACCGCAGCTTTTGGACACTCGAAAAAAAACAAAAAAACAACGTCCACCATTTTTTTTGCACCCGAAACTGTTAGCAAGCGAGGACCACACAAAATAATCCACAAGATTAGTAGCCAAAAAGGTAACGAGATCCTGCAGTTTGTAAATATATTGTTTTTGTACTTTCAAAATTTCCCTGTTCGAAACAAAATAAAAATTACCCCAGTGGACGACAAAAAGAAACGCCGTTACTCTTTCCGTTCCAGCAAAAATGTAACGCGTTCCCGTTCCAGTTCCAGCGATGCAAAATGGAACGGCGGCGTTCCTTCGTTCCTCCTAAAAAGAACGCGTTCCAGGAACGCCGTTCCTTGGAACGCCGTTCCGTACAACACTGGTCAGACACCTTGAAAGGCAGCGGCGATTCGAGTAATTGTTCTCATGAGATGTTGGAAGCTAGTCATTCTTTGCTCTAACCGCTCACGAACCGCGGAGGGGTGGCCTACAGGACTGTGCATCATAGCAGCCTTCCCATTCCCCTGATATTGTTAGTCAGGATAGGGATACACATATTAAATGACATGTTTTCATTTGCTCACTCACCAGCTCCAGCCCCGACGGTGAGATCGTTGCGCACGATGTCGTAGACGATCTCGCCGTTGGCAGTGCAAGACGCGGCCGTGAAATGGTCTGCACACAAAGCCGTCACTTTCGAATGCATCCAGACATCGCGCGCGACGTTACGTTCTCATGCCTCAGGTAACATAGGATTCTTTGTGTACAGGAACAACAAAACTGGTGGCTGCTTCTGCTCTACGTTTCCAGATCCTACAGCCCAACAGACTTTGTGCGACATTTGGAGCCGCTTTCGCTTTGAGAGATACGCAAGCGTTCTCCTCGGCAGCCAACGGATGTGATTTTTTGGCAGCGGCGGCGGCAACTGCGTCACGTACTAAATCTACGAACAATTTCAGGCCAAAGCGGCAGAAAGCGCGGCGGGTTATCAAGGTGCTACAAAGCCTGGCCGTGATCGACGGACTGCAACTGCTGCGCTGGGCTACGATCAAGTCATCGATTCCTGCCCGCCGGTGATTGGCCGACAACACTACGAGCCGTGCGCAACTCATCTTCAAAAGACGACTGTCTTCACTGTGTCCGTCATTTGGCAGCGGCGGCGGCAACTGCGTCACGTACTAAATCTACGAACAATTTCAGGCCAAAGCGGCAGAAAGCGCGGCGGGTTATCAAGGTGCTACAAAGCCTGGCCGTGATCGACGGACTGCAACTGCTGCGCTGGGCTACGATCAAGTCATCGATTCCTGCCCGCCGGTGATTGGCCGACAACACTACGAGCCGTGCGCAACTCATCTTCAAAAGACGACTGTCTTCACTGTGTCCGTCATTTGGCAGCGGCGGCGGCAACTGCGTCACGTACTAAATCTACGAACAATTTCAGGCCAAAGCGGCAGAAAGCGCGGCGGGTTATCAAGGTGCTACAAAGCCTGGCCGTGATCGACGGACTGCAACTGCTGCGCTGGGCTACGATCAAGTCATCGATTCCTGCCCGCCGGTGATTGGCCGACAACACTACGAGCCGTGCGCAACTCATCTTCAAAAGACGACTGTCTTCACTGTGTCCGTCATTTGGCAGCGGCGGCGGCAACTGCGTCACGTACTAAATCTACGAACAATTTCAGGCCAAAGCGGCAGAAAGCGCGGCGGGTTATCAAGGTGCTACAAAGCCTGGCCGTGATCGACGGACTGCAACTGCTGCGCTGGGCTACGATCAAGTCATCGATTCCTGCCCGCCGGTGATTGGCCGACAACACTACGAGCCGTGCGCAACTCATCTTCAAAAGACGACTGTCTTCACTGTGTCCGTCATTTGGCAGCGGCGGCGGCAACTGCGTCACGTACTAAATCTACGAACAATTTCAGGCCAAAGCGGCAGAAAGCGCGGCGGGTTATCAAGGTGCTACAAAGCCTGGCCGTGATCGACGGACTGCAACTGCTGCGCTGGGCTACGATCAAGTCATCGATTCCTGCCCGCCGGTGATTGGCCGACAACACTACGAGCCGTGCGCAACTCATCTTCAAAAGACGACTGTCTTCACTGTGTCCGTCATTTGGCAGCGGCGGCGGCAACTGCGTCACGTACTAAATCTACGAACAATTTCAGGCCAAAGCGGCAGAAAGCGCGGCGGGTTATCAAGGTGCTACAAAGCCTGGCCGTGATCGACGGACTGCAACTGCTGCGCTGGGCTACGATCAAGTCATCGATTCCTGCCCGCCGGTGATTGGCCGACAACACTACGAGCCGTGCGCAACTCATCTTCAAAAGACGACTGTCTTCACTGTGTCCGTCATTTGGCAGCGGCGGCGGCAACTGCGTCACGTACTAAATCTACGAACAATTTCAGGCCAAAGCGGCAGAAAGCGCGGCGGGTTATCAAGGTGCTACAAAGCCTGGCCGTGATCGACGGACTGCAACTGCTGCGCTGGGCTACGATCAAGTCATCGATTCCTGCCCGCCGGTGATTGGCCGACAACACTACGAGCCGTGCGCAACTCATCTTCAAAAGACGACTGTCTTCACTGTGTCCGTCATTTGGCAGCGGCGGCGGCAACTGCGTCACGTACTAAATCTACGAACAATTTCAGGCCAAAGCGGCAGAAAGCGCGGCGGGTTATCAAGGTGCTACAAAGCCTGGCCGTGATCGACGGACTGCAACTGCTGCGCTGGGCTACGATCAAGTCATCGATTCCTGCCCGCCGGTGATTGGCCGACAACACTACGAGCCGTGCGCAACTCATCTTCAAAAGACGACTGTCTTCACTGTGTCCGTCATTTGGCAGCGGCGGCGGCAACTGCGTCACGTACTAAATCTACGAACAATTTCAGGCCAAAGCGGCAGAAAGCGCGGCGGGTTATCAAGGTGCTACAAAGCCTGGCCGTGATCGACGGACTGCAACTGCTGCGCTGGGCTACGATCAAGTCATCGATTCCTGCCCGCCGGTGATTGGCCGACAACACTACGAGCCGTGCGCAACTCATCTTCAAAAGAGGACTGTCTTCACTGTGTCCGTCATTTGGCAGCGGCGGCGGCAACTGCGTCACGTACTAAATCTACGAACAATTTCAGGCCAAAGCGGCAGAAAGCGCGGCGGGTTATCAAGGTGCTACAAAGCCTGGCCGTGATCGACGGACTGCAACTGCTGCGCTGGGCTACGATCAAGTCATCGATTCCTGCCCGCCGGTGATTGGCCGACAACACTACGAGCCGTGCGCAACTCATCTTCAAAAGACGACTGTCTTCACTGTGTCCGTCATTTGGCAGCGGCGGCGGCAACTGCGTCACGTACTAAATCTACGAACAATTTCAGGCCAAAGCGGCAGAAAGCGCGGCGGGTTATCAAGGTGCTACAAAGCCTGGCCGTGATCGACGGACTGCAACTGCTGCGCTGGGCTACGATCAAGTCATCGATTCCTGCCCGCCGGTGATTGGCCGACAACACTACGAGCCGTGCGCAACTCATCTTCAAAAGACGACTGTCTTCACTGTGTCCGTCATTTGGCAGCGGCGGCGGCAACTGCGTCACGTACTAAATCTACGAACAATTTCAGGCCAAAGCGGCAGAAAGCGCGGCGGGTTATCAAGGTGCTACAAAGCCTGGCCGTGATCGACGGACTGCAACTGCTGCGCTGGGCTACGATCAAGTCATCGATTCCTGCCCGCCGGTGATTGGCCGACAACACTACGAGCCGTGCGCAACTCATCTTCAAAAGACGACTGTCTTCACTGTGTCCGTCATTTGGCAGCGGCGGCGGCAACTGCGTCACGTACTAAATCTACGAACAATTTCAGGCCAAAGCGGCAGAAAGCGCGGCGGGTTATCAAGGTGCTACAAAGCCTGGCCGTGATCGACGGACTGCAACTGCTGCGCTGGGCTACGATCAAGTCATCGATTCCTGCCCGCCGGTGATTGGCCGACAACACTACGAGCCGTGCGCAACTCATCTTCAAAAGACGACTGTCTTCACTGTGTCCGTCATTTGGCAGCGGCGGCGGCAACTGCGTCACGTACTAAATCTACGAACAATTTCAGGCCAAAGCGGCAGAAAGCGCGGCGGGTTATCAAGGTGCTACAAAGCCTGGCCGTGATCGACGGACTGCAACTGCTGCGCTGGGCTACGATCAAGTCATCGATTCCTGCCCGCCGGTGATTGGCCGACAACACTACGAGCCGTGCGCAACTCATCTTCAAAAGACGACTGTCTTCACTGTGTCCGTCATTTGGCAGCGGCGGCGGCAACTGCGTCACGTACTAAATCTACGAACAATTTCAGGCCAAAGCGGCAGAAAGCGCGGCGGGTTATCAAGGTGCTACAAAGCCTGGCCGTGATCGACGGACTGCAACTGCTGCGCTGGGCTACGATCAAGTCATCGATTCCTGCCCGCCGGTGATTGGCCGACAACACTACGAGCCGTGCGCAACTCATCTTCAAAAGACGACTGTCTTCACTGTGTCCGTCATTTGGCAGCGGCGGCGGCAACTGCGTCACGTACTAAATCTACGAACAATTTCAGGCCAAAGCGGCAGAAAGCGCGGCGGGTTATCAAGGTGCTACAAAGCCTGGCCGTGATCGACGGACTGCAACTGCTGCGCTGGGCTACGATCAAGTCATCGATTCCTGCCCGCCGGTGATTGGCCGACAACACTACGAGCCGTGCGCAACTCATCTTCAAAAGACGACTGTCTTCACTGTGTCCGTCATTTGGCAGCGGCGGCGGCAACTGCGTCACGTACTAAATCTACGAACAATTTCAGGCCAAAGCGGCAGAAAGCGCGGCGGGTTATCAAGGTGCTACAAAGCCTGGCCGTGATCGACGGACTGCAACTGCTGCGCTGGGCTACGATCAAGTCATCGATTCCTGCCCGCCGGTGATTGGCCGACAACACTACGAGCCGTGCGCAACTCATCTTCAAAAGAGGACTGTCTTCACTGTGTCCGTCATTTGGCAGCGGCGGCGGCAACTGCGTCACGTACTAAATCTACGAACAATTTCAGGCCAAAGCGGCAGAAAGCGCGGCGGGTTATCAAGGTGCTACAAAGCCTGGCCGTGATCGACGGACTGCAACTGCTGCGCTGGGCTACGATCAAGTCATCGATTCCTGCCCGCCGGTGATTGGCCGACAACACTACGAGCCGTGCGCAACTCATCTTCAAAAGACGACTGTCTTCACTGTGTCCGTCATTTGGCAGCGGCGGCGGCAACTGCGTCACGTACTAAATCTACGAACAATTTCAGGCCAAAGCGGCAGAAAGCGCGGCGGGTTATCAAGGTGCTACAAAGCCTGGCCGTGATCGACGGACTGCAACTGCTGCGCTGGGCTACGATCAAGTCATCGATTCCTGCCCGCCGGTGATTGGCCGACAACACTACGAGCCGTGCGCAACTCATCTTCAAAAGACGACTGTCTTCACTGTGTCCGTCATTTGGCAGCGGCGGCGGCAACTGCGTCACGTACTAAATCTACGAACAATTTCAGGCCAAAGCGGCAGAAAGCGCGGCGGGTTATCAAGGTGCTACAAAGCCTGGCCGTGATCGACGGACTGCAACTGCTGCGCTGGGCTACGATCAAGTCATCGATTCCTGCCCGCCGGTGATTGGCCGACAACACTACGAGCCGTGCGCAACTCATCTTCAAAAGACGACTGTCTTCACTGTGTCCGTCATTTGGCAGCGGCGGCGGCAACTGCGTCACGTACTAAATCTACGAACAATTTCAGGCCAAAGCGGCAGAAAGCGCGGCGGGTTATCAAGGTGCTACAAAGCCTGGCCGTGATCGACGGACTGCAACTGCTGCGCTGGGCTACGATCAAGTCATCGATTCCTGCCCGCCGGTGATTGGCCGACAACACTACGAGCCGTGCGCAACTCATCTTCAAAAGACGACTGTCTTCACTGTGTCCGTCATTTGGCAGCGGCGGCGGCAACTGCGTCACGTACTAAATCTACGAACAATTTCAGGCCAAAGCGGCAGAAAGCGCGGCGGGTTATCAAGGTGCTACAAAGCCTGGCCGTGATCGACGGACTGCAACTGCTGCGCTGGGCTACGATCAAGTCATCGATTCCTGCCCGCCGGTGATTGGCCGACAACACTACGAGCCGTGCGCAACTCATCTTCAAAAGACGACTGTCTTCACTGTGTCCGTCATTTGGCAGCGGCGGCGGCAACTGCGTCACGTACTAAATCTACGAACAATTTCAGGCCAAAGCGGCAGAAAGCGCGGCGGGTTATCAAGGTGCTACAAAGCCTGGCCGTGATCGACGGACTGCAACTGCTGCGCTGGGCTACGATCAAGTCATCGATTCCTGCCCGCCGGTGATTGGCCGACAACACTACGAGCCGTGCGCAACTCATCTTCAAAAGACGACTGTCTTCACTGTGTCCGTCATTTGGCAGCGGCGGCGGCAACTGCGTCACGTACTAAATCTACGAACAATTTCAGGCCAAAGCGGCAGAAAGCGCGGCGGGTTATCAAGGTGCTACAAAGCCTGGCCGTGATCGACGGACTGCAACTGCTGCGCTGGGCTACGATCAAGTCATCGATTCCTGCCCGCCGGTGATTGGCCGACAACACTACGAGCCGTGCGCAACTCATCTTCAAAAGACGACTGTCTTCACTGTGTCCGTCATTTGGCAGCGGCGGCGGCAACTGCGTCACGTACTAAATCTACGAACAATTTCAGGCCAAAGCGGCAGAAAGCGCGGCGGGTTATCAAGGTGCTACAAAGCCTGGCCGTGATCGACGGACTGCAACTGCTGCGCTGGGCTACGATCAAGTCATCGATTCCTGCCCGCCGGTGATTGGCCGACAACACTACGAGCCGTGCGCAACTCATCTTCAAAAGACGACTGTCTTCACTGTGTCCGTCATTTGGCAGCGGCGGCGGCAACTGCGTCACGTACTAAATCTACGAACAATTTCAGGCCAAAGCGGCAGAAAGCGCGGCGGGTTATCAAGGTGCTACAAAGCCTGGCCGTGATCGACGGACTGCAACTGCTGCGCTGGGCTACGATCAAGTCATCGATTCCTGCCCGCCGGTGATTGGCCGACAACACTACGAGCCGTGCGCAACTCATCTTCAAAAGACGACTGTCTTCACTGTGTCCGTCATTTGGCAGCGGCGGCGGCAACTGCGTCACGTACTAAATCTACGAACAATTTCAGGCCAAAGCGGCAGAAAGCGCGGCGGGTTATCAAGGTGCTACAAAGCCTGGCCGTGATCGACGGACTGCAACTGCTGCGCTGGGCTACGATCAAGTCATCGATTCCTGCCCGCCGGTGATTGGCCGACAACACTACGAGCCGTGCGCAACTCATCTTCAAAAGACGACTGTCTTCACTGTGTCCGTCATTTGGCAGCGGCGGCGGCAACTGCGTCACGTACTAAATCTACGAACAATTTCAGGCCAAAGCGGCAGAAAGCGCGGCGGGTTATCAAGGTGCTACAAAGCCTGGCCGTGATCGACGGACTGCAACTGCTGCGCTGGGCTACGATCAAGTCATCGATTCCTGCCCGCCGGTGATTGGCCGACAACACTACGAGCCGTGCGCAACTCATCTTCAAAAGACGACTGTCTTCACTGTGTCCGTCATTTGGCAGCGGCGGCGGCAACTGCGTCACGTACTAAATCTACGAACAATTTCAGGTTGGTTCTAACTTCCCTTGACTACTAGTGTTGCTGTTGCTTTTGCTGTCGCTGCTGCCAAGCCTAGCGTGTTGGTTGTGTTCATTTTCATTGTTTTTCTCTATGTCGAAAGACGTAGTCAAACTGTTGAACGAATTCAAGGATGAACTTAAACAGGAGCTCAGGATGTTCAGGGAGTCACTCGAGAGGGATATCAGGACAGAGTTACGTGATATACGTGCCGATTTGAAAGAGTTAACGGAAATAAAAAAAGGAATGAGCTTTATTAACGAGGAGCACGAATCAATGAAGCAGTCACTCGCTTTAATCAAAAAAGAAAACTCTGGCTTGAAGAAAGAAAACGCTGAACTGAACGGTAAATGTGGCGAACTGGCCAGAGCGCTAAAGGAAACCGAAAACAGATTAGTCAGCTGCGAGCAATACTCACGCAACAACAACCTCGAGGTGAAGGGAATCCCGAAGGACCAAGCAGAAAATGTCGACCAACTGATAAGTAAACTCTGTGAAGTAATCGGCGAGCCGATAACCAAGGCAGATGTTGAAGCATGCCATCGGGTGCCGACAAGAGATAGGGAAAAGAGCAATATCATTGTTCGCTTCCAGAACCGTAACAAGCGAGACTGTGTCTTGGAAAAGGCAAAGAAAAAACGAATCTCGTGTTGTGACCTTGGCCTCTCAACGGAGGCTCCAGTTTATGTAAACGAGCATTTGTGCCCGTATTTGAAGAAACTGCTTGGGATGACGATATCTAAGAAACGTGAGCATCGTTGGCTATATGTGTGGGTCCGAAACGGAAAGATATTTGCAAAAAAAGCGGGCGACACCCCTATTATCACGATTTCGAAAGAGGATGACCTGAATCAGATTTGTTGAATAATGTTGGTTCTTTTCTGCGAGTGTACTGCATCATTATGGCAGAGAACCTTGATGTGCTGACGCCTGACCAATTGAATTTTTTTATGACTAGAAGAGGTAGAAATACTTTCAGTTTTTTTCATTTAAATGTACAGTCTGCCAGGACCAAGGGAGATGACCTAATGATGCTTTTTGATTCCGTTCAGAGTTCATTTAATATTATTATGTTAACAGAAACATGGTATAAAGATGATGATGATTTTTTTGTACTTCCTGGATATAGCCACTTTTATTTAAACCGTGGGTATGGACGTGGTGGCGGTGTCTCGTTGCAAGCAAACTTTTCTGACCTCGAAATTCTTTCCGATTATTCTATCGTGACACGGAACTATGAAATACTTTGTGTTAGAAGAAAACGGGACATATTTTCTGTTTTGTATCGTCCACCTGGTGGAAACGTTGAAGTATTTTTAAATTTTTTAGAAACATTATTTTGTTTTGCAAATGAGGAAGGATGTACGCTCTTTCTTGGTGGAGATGTGAATATAAATCTGCTAGAGCAAACGCGTCTTAGAGATGAATTTCTTACTTTACTTACGTCTAATAACTTTTGTAATGTCATTGTCCCTCCCACTCGTGTCACAACCACGTCATCAACATTGATTGATGTGTTTGTGACGAATTGCGAGGAAAGTTTCATCAGTGCTGGTGTTCTAGGTTATGGTCTAAGTGATCACTTGCCAATTATTATGTTTATACACAAAACTGTGCCCAGGCCACTGAGCTTGTTAATGAAGATAAGGAACCTACTAACATGACCCGAAGTATAAATCCCACTACATTAGAACAATTCCGATTAATTATTTCTAATACTAATTGGGACTCTGTATTCTCTGCAACAACTGCCAATGAAGCGTACAATGAATTTTTGAATATTTTCAAAAATATTTACGACAAGTGTTTTCCGTATAAACAAATAAAACAGTTTAAAAAAACCGCAAGCCCTGGGTAAATAGAAAGTGCTGGAAAATGATTCAGAAAAAAAATAAACTCTATAATGTCTTCCTTAAAACAAAAGCACCTGAGGACCTTGCTCTTTTTAAACAATTTAGAAATACATTGAACAATGCTCTACGTCAGGCAAAACAAACCTACCTTAATAATTTATTCAACGAGTCATGCATGGATAGAACAGATGTGGTATGGAAACGGCTAAATGAAGTATTAAAACGGTGTCCCTCTAAACCAGCTATACACGTAATACAACGAGATGGGGTAACATTGCAAGGAAAAGCTCTCGCTGAAGCTTTCAATTGTTATTTAACTAACCTTGTTAGTAGCATACATATACCTTCATCAATGACGTACATGAAGCCTAGAAACGAACACAGCGCAGTTTTCTTTCCAACTGATCAAAATGAAATAACTTTAATTATGTCATCTCTTAAAAATAGCAACTCCTGTGATATAGACGATTTGCAGATAAAACCAATTAAGCATGTTTTGGACGTTCTATTACCTGTGTTAACACACATTATGAACTTCTCATTGTCCAGTGGTATTTTTCCTAAAAAGATGCAAACTGCAAAAGTCATTGTTTTGTTTAAAGGAGGGAACAAAAATGAATTTTCGAATTATAGGCCAATATCAATATTACCTGTGTTTTCGAAATGTCTTGAAAAGATTATTCACAATAGAGTGACGAGTTTCTGCACTAAATTTTTATTAATTTCTGACTCACAGTACGGCTTTCGCAGAGGTCGATCAACGGAGTTCGCTTTGCTAGAGCAGAAGGAGTTAATTTTAAAGTCGTTTGAAGAAAAAAAGTTAACTTTAGGCGTCTTCATTGATTTTTCGAAGGCGTTCGACCGTATTGACCATACTACCCTAATAAAAAAACTCGAACGCTATGGAATTCGCGGTGTACCTTTAAACCTTTTACAATCGTACGTTAAATTTCGCCAGCAATATGTCGTAATAAATGGACAGAGTTCTTCTGTCCTACCCATTAGAGCTGGAGTACCACAAGGTAGCATTTTAGGTCCTTTGTTATTTAATCTATACATAAACGATATTGTTAATATCAGCAAAGCCCCATCCTTCATCATTTATGCCGATGATACCAGTCTATTTTTTTCAGGTACAGAGATAGAAGACCTTGTTAAAGAAACGAATGCCTCACTAGAGAAACTGTATGATTGGAGTGAAGTTAACTCACTAATAATTAACACTACCAAAAGCAAGGCTGTCCTTTTCAAACCCAAGAATAGACATGTTTCTTTTTCTTTTAATATCATCTTGGGCCCCTCCGTCATAGAAATGGTGCCGAACGTCAAAACGCTCGGAGTGTATTTTAATGAACAGATGTCTTGGGATTATCACGTTAATAATGTTGTTAAAAAACTATCAAGAGTGCTTGGGAAATTATGTCAATTTAGAAATTTATTGCCTCGTCACATAAAAATGCTTATATACAGGGCCCTTTTTTTACCCCATTTGAACTACTGTAATTTAGTGTGGTGTACCACATCTCTGTCAAATGTTAACAAATTACACCTTCTTGAAAAAAAGGCTGTTCGCACAATACTCAATGTTCCTTTCGATACACATACACCCCCATTATTTAAAGAACTACGTCTAATAACTGTCCCTAATCTATATGAGTATACTTTACTAACACGATATAGATCAGCCCTCCGTTCTAACGAGCCTTTCCTTGCGCATATCTCAAACCTAACACCAAATATCCGGGTATATGACGTTCGTGAGGGGGAGCATTGGAAAATGCCAACAAATCGCACAAATTATGGTTTCCAAATGCTAAGGTATAATCTTCCATTTATTCTAAATAAACTTCAGAAGCATAATTTAACAAATATCGAGAGACTGAATCTTAGTACAATTAGAAATTTTTTCCTGTATTAAAATTTCGCTTGTATTGTGAGGTCGTGTGTTCTGTATGTTTCAGTTATCCTTGAGGTAGTATGATTATTATTTCTAGTCCTGTCATGTACCTAAATATGGAATGTGCCTTATAGATATGTGTGTATATGCGCGTGTGTATGATGCGTATGTATGTATGTATGCGTGTATATATGTGTACGTATATGCATATGTATATGTGTATATATATATATGTGTATATATGTATATATATATATATATATATATATGATTTTTTGTTATCTTTAACAGCGTGTTTAACTTATGCTGTTCTTCTGGTTCTTTTTTTATTTATTTATTTATTTATTCGCTTAATGTTAAAAGCTGAAAACTTAATATTATTACTTCATGTGTAGTATGTCGCCGTGTGCCAATTGTAAGGCTGCAGAGGCGTTGTCAAGTCAAACTTTTGACTTTTTGCCCCTGCAGCCTACATCAGTTTCTGATGTGAAATAAAGAATTGATTGATTGATTGATTGATTGATTGATTGATTGATCTTAAAGAAACCCGGCAAGCCAAGGCTAATGAACCGAGGATAGCTAAGGACGAGTCAGTTGCGTGAACCTGCACGTTGGACGGAAGTTTAAAAGGTGAGGGTGGCAAGCGGGCTAAAGCGAGGTTATGGTTTGATTAGTCGAGGAGGAGGAGGAGGAAAAATTTATTTAAAAGCTCAAGTCCGAGCCGTCTTAATCTTCTGGACTGGGAAAGGAATTTTCCTTTACAACTTGGGGTTAGGATTGTTCGTGGCGGAGGGTCTAGGATCTCCCGCACATCAAGAAGTAGGGGAGGCCAGAGTTCGTTTTGTAGGTCAGGAGGAGGGGCGGCCCTGTTTACCCACGAGTAGTGGAGATCAGTATAGCATGCGATGGGTGCGGTCGTGGCGTACACCGAGCTTGGACGAGCATAGGTAGACCCAAGGAGGAAACCGCGTTCAAATACACAATCAGGATCGTGCGGTTTATGGGCACCTCTATTGGATTCAGTGGGCCCAACCACATTATAAGTTGGCCAATGTTGCCTCATGTTGCTTCACGCTAGAAAACTACATATACAAATTTGCAATCATTAGAGCATTAAAAGTTGCCAATTTTAACGTATGTACTAAGGTACCAATTAGCATTTTATTTTATAGTGAATTCTGTCTATGTAATTCTCGTGCCCTAACCCCTTCAAAGGGGCACGACATGATGAATTATTTTCTAGGTTGTTGAATATGAAGCGCCAATCAATGGCAAGTACGAGCTGTCAGTTTGGGTGAAGCCTCAGTAAACTGCCACACGTAGCTCAAGATAGGTACCTTGCTACCGTATTCGAAGTCGCTGCTTAGTACTGACGCCAAGAAAGCGTCGAAAGCTAGGTATAAAGTTTGGAGAACACTAACGTGAACTTTTAGATTGACCTAATTTGGTGCAGTCCAGTGTACGGGCCCTTGATCCAACGCAGCCTAGAAAGCCCAAAGTTGGAATCATGCGTGAGCTTTAATATGTTTAAAGGCAACAAAATATACCGATACGGATCATCGGTCTAATCATCTTAGAAACCCCACTGCTTAACTCACGCGTGGTCTTTCCCCATTAGTAGGGCGGCCAAACATAACTGCATTTCTTTTTCGCCGTGAAATTTGAGAAAACCCAAAATAGAAAGCACTAAGCTAAGGCGATTCTGGGCTGCTTAGGAAACGCAGGTAGTGTTTTAACCACAAGACTGCAAAAGAAAAATTCACTTTAGTGCCCTATTTAGCGTTAGGTGAAGCTACCCAACACCTACCTCGTACCAAGGCCGTTGTGCTGAATGTTCTATATCACCTACTGAAGGCAAACCCGGACACGGAATAGACACTAGTACGGCGTAAGCCTTCGGCCAGACTCGTGTCTTTTCTGTTTAAACACGATTCGAAAGCTGACAGAGCACTGGTGCAGGCCCCACCAACAAATTCACCACTATAGGCCTTGTTATCCTGAATACGTTAGGCTACCAACGTTTCGGCGTGGCATAGTTCTTCACGCGGAATCTCTCAACATCACATCACATAACTGGGACTGTGGGCTACAAGAGGAAAGCGTAACGCTCCTGCGTTGGGATTGCACGCTTCGATTTAAGCTGTAAATTAAAACATTCGAATAAGCTCTGCCTAGGAGCGCGCCAAACGAAACACGTGAAAGAGTCAGCGGAATGCTCATTCGTCTTTCTTGACTCCGGTGAAGTTAAACAATCCGAGAAGACCTCCGACTGCGTGCGATGCAACCTTTAAGAGAACCTTTACGGACTACCGAGAGCAAGTGTTAGGAAAGTCCTCCGCAATTTGCGCGTTGTGTTTTACTCTTATTGTTTGAAAAAATAAAATGTGCCTGGTCATCACGATGGAATCTCGGTAAACAAATCAGAGCGGATCATAAACAATTGATTGGCAAGAACAGCGGTGTTCTGTGTTGAAAGCTCTGAGAAGGCGCGGGGTAGTACTAAGAAAAGATGGCGTAAAAAAGAAGCGCCATGAAATTTACATGCTGGTAGAAAATCAGCCCGGGTCAATTTGCAATTTAAGGGTGCTAAGCGCTTTATGTTCGCCCAGGAGCACGCGTCAAGTTAAGAATAAGGGGCTGTCTCAAACTCGCTCTCAATATTTGCTACAATAAATATAAAAATAAATGGTAGCGAAGGTTGACAGCCCTTGTGAGAAATATATGGTACCTTAAGATGCGAACCCTACAGAGCACAAAATGGAGATTGCATGAAAATGAAACTGAGGGCAGAATATTTCTGTACGAGCTTGTAAGGATAACCGGAACGCTGATGTACGCCCGAGAAAAGAGTTAAAAATCCAAATGAGACGGGACCACTTATTCTTGCTGCAGGAGCTCTATGATCACTCCTGAAACCTGCAGAACCCGAAACACTTTTTCCTACGATAGACGCTTGGATGAGTCATTAAGTACACCTATGGTGTAGATTTAACAGTGTTTATTTACAAAAAAAAAAAAACCTGCGGATGATTTTTGGTGTTGTTTTTGTTTTTAGATATTACTGTATTTCAGTTATCTTTCACGAACAGATGCTAAAAGCGGTTATTTTAGTTGAATAACTCTCGCTAAAGACTAAGACCTCGTGTCTTAGTTGGAAGGGCTTCGATGAAACGTATTCTAGAAATTATTTTTTTTTAGGTTTTATTGATTTTTCACTGATCACAACAACAAAAGTTTATCTTTTTTTTTTCTCTTTGCTATTAGCCCCGAGAGCGAGCACAAGCGTCGCTGCGGTCGCCGCGCCCTGATTGGGTGAGGTGTACCGTGACGTCAGGAGGAGGACTCCGCTCCGCGATCTGGCATCGGCTCGCTTCCCAGCACCGGTTTCCTGGTTTGGCGTTGTGTGCCGCAAGCTCTTCGAGGAGCTGGACTTCGTTTACCCGGTGTACAAGACGTTGAGTTAGGCCGATATTGACGTGCATCCGTACATTTTATAAGTTTGCTTGTCCCTTTTACTTTTAAAATTGGGTTACAAATCCCGAAACCAATCGGCGGACGCAATTCCGCCGATGAACCTCCCCGTCCGTCCACACGACACAAGGCAATCTTGCGAGGGGTCGGTGATGCGGTGGCGCAAGTGTTTCAGACGCTGGAATTCTCTTTCTCGCGTGTGCTTGATTTAGGACGATATTACATCCCGCTTTCAAGGCATTTGAAGCGGCATTTGTATCATGGGCCTTTGGATGGTCGGCAAATTAGCTCGCGACCCCGACTCTACGCTGCCACTCTGCATGCGCTGATTCGCCGATGTTTTAAAGGCCCTGCGTCTGATTATCTTTGAAGTGCTCGTGGAACAGGGTTGTTTTACATAAATGTAGTTTATTCGTGAATTAATTATATAGTTTATACACGTATGCAGGCATATTTCTTAAAAGATGCACAATTACTGGAAATTAGTTTGTATGGTAGCAGCAAAAACGGCCGAATTGCCCCCAGTTGCCTGTATGATATGTATTGAACAGCCCAAAATATGCGCAGCAATAGTGCCGTAATTTGGAATGTTTATACTTTTTTCCTGGCATTATTTATTCCAGTCTTGGGTATTCGGAAAATACACCGTTTAATTTAAATTGTCCTTTCCAATTAAAGGAGACACTGCTGCAGGTCCCCGAAAGCTTCCTAAGCCTCCGAATTCACTAAAGCAGGACTCTCTGTCAACAGAGCAAACAGGAGTAAAAGCAAGCATTCGAACGCCTGTCCAGTGGTAGATGCAGCTCTAGTAGCAGAAAATGTGGAACCTGTGAAGGGCGACAGTCTACGTGAGAAAAGCTTCGGGTATTTTAGCTTCAGGACAATTCGATTGAAGTAAAATCTCAATTTTAGGGCTTAAAAGGGACTAATAACGAGCTAGACACCTTCGCTTACGTTTGTTATACATTAGCTGAGGGTTGATATAAACAAGTCCACACATACCACCCGTGTAGTCCATTGAAATACTATCCGAATCCAGCAAAGGTCGAATGCGAGCAATGTATATAATAAATGGTCCTTGTTTTTTTTTTACTTTGCCCCTGCACTTGGGCTGTCTTACTTGTGATTCTCTCCCCATGGCCGAGACTGTATTTAGCATGTTGCTCGAGCAGCATGCAGCTTTTCTGTTTCGGCGATCTTGTTTAAAAACAGAGATTAAAAAAAAATAGTATACATAACCTGCCAATTTATTCAGACCATCAGCAGCATTTATTGAGCGAGATGTAAATCTATAGTGATGCTCTTGCAATTGTGGCCATATTTCTTCACTTTCATATACCAGCTGCGATTCATGCATTGCCTGCCCTGCCAACCATGCTTAAAATGTTACTTGAAGTTTCGCCTGTAGCTAAAGGCCATACCTCAATAAAGGCTCATATAAAAATATACACTCCCTAGGAAAAACACGCCAAAAAAAATTAAATAGAAAGGAGCGCGCCGAAAGCCAGCGTCGTCACAGCCTCCACAGGGCGAGCGGGGCGAGTCGTGGAAAAATTCTCTCCTCGCCGTGACGTCACCCCGGTTCGCCGTAAGGGGGCACCACGCGAACTTCTCGGGGCCAATACCCACTTAGTTTATCGTTTAAATATAGTGGGATGTTAACAACCTGTCGACAGCATAGCTCCGAAAATTAGCGGAGTAGTTAGGCGAGACGATTTAAGGGTGAAATGGTTCGTCTTTCCTGACTGTACTTGTTAACAATGCAATAACAAAGGGAAAGCATAACTGAGGGAGAGAAATAAATTAGAGGTTGCGGGGTGGTCAGAACACCGAGCTCTGTTCGGAATGATTAGTGCACAAAGGCAAACCTAGTTGGCTTTGTATTTGGTCAACGTTCGAACGCGTTAGGACGCGTTTGGAGATTGAGAAGACACAAAAGCTGTTCGTCTACCCACTGGCCATCCCAAACAAAAATTGGTGTTCCAACGCCCCCCCCCCCCGTGCTCTTTTCTCTCTCAATTACTACTCGTATAAGCTTTAGCTGGTGAACAATATCGTTAATCCCCAGTGACCCTCATCAAGCGCTCTCCGATAAATAGGTATGAAACTCGCAAGATTATTTTTTATGAATATATCTTGGCCAATAAAGTTACCAGGTACCGAAAAAATCTGGTACAAAGATGATCAAAGACGGTAATGCCATGGATGCACTTGCGGATGCGGCACCGTTCATTGCAGTTCAGCGTTGAGACGGGAACATTCAAATGCGACGGCGAAATAATATCAAGAAGACGTATTAAGACGGCTAGCGCGTTTTCAAATTTAACGTGCGTTATGCTTCTATAGCAAATACAATTTAGCTTCGCCAATACTGGAAACTCCTTGGAAAACCTATGGGAGCGGCGGCGAACGTGGCAGTGGCGCCTCTAGCGGACTCGGAGTCTACGGAAGCATACGACGCAATGGAAAAGTATAGGCTCCGCGACGTCCTCGAGCTTTGCGAGCCCCGTTTCTTCACCCCAACAGCTGAAACAATTCATTACGGTCAACCCGTTTGCAAAGCGGAATCCACTAATTGCAGCTGCAATGACAAACAAATAACAACGCCCGCATAAACAAAGATAGAGCAGTTTATTTAGAGGTCTCAAACGCCACTGACGGGGATCACATGCGTTTGGAGCGCATCTGGGAAGCGGAAAAAAAGTCCTTTAGCCACTCGAGCTACGTCGTAAGAAGTTACTGTTTATCCGTTACAAACTGCGTTGTCACAATTTCTTACCTGAATAGGTGATTACTATACCGTGCGCAAACAATATGTTAAAATTACCAGAGCGAACGCACCAGCCTCTGCAGCATTACAAATACAAAAACTAACGAAAAAAATGACCGTGCAAACACTTTCCGAACTTTGCAGAAAAGATGAGGTCCCCATCCCAGACGAAAATAAAAAAAAAATGGAGAACAGTCGCGAACAACCGCCAGCGATTGCAACGAAGAAGTTAGCAGACAATACCAAAATACAAATAACCCAGCAAAGACCTCCTTCAACGACGACAATCGCACGGGGGGCGTCAGTTGAATTTTTTTTTTTTCAGCTGCACGTTACACGTTTGTTTATTTGCTTTCACGGCGTTGGTAGGAACTAAGAACAAAAGACCTGCAATCTGCTATCTGCTAGCAGTGTGTGACCTTCTTTGCTTTCGCTTTTCTTTTCCCAGTGACTTTAGCAGGTTGTTTGTTTGCTCGCTTGGTACAGCAGTTCAAAAGTACTATCGGGGAAAAATGAAATGCGAACAAAGGAGCGCGTGGCTCGCGGTACAGGCTGCGCCGCCTGAAAGTGAACCTAGGGGCGAGGGTGCGTGGCCTACTTCGATGTGTTCACGCCCCTCTATTGGCGCTCCCGCAGCTTCGGCAGTGCGCCTCTCAGTGCGCTGAAAGCTGCCACCGCTATCATTGCCTACTCGGCGAGTGCGGCGAGCTTCTTTGCGCCGCACGCGCTGAGCCAGCAAAGATAGCGGTGATAGCTTTCAGCGCACTAAGAGGCGCGCTGCCGAAGCTTGGGGAGCGCAGAGGGACAGGCGTGAACATGTCGGAGTAGGCCACGCACCCTCGCTTCTAGGCTCACTTCCAGGCGGCGCAGCCTGTACCGCGAGCCACGCGCTCCTCTGTTCGCATTTCATTTTTCCCCGATAGTACATTGCAGTACTTGATGACGACGTACATGTCCAGGCAATCCTTGCACACCGTGCTTTTGTTTTGAGTGTCGATCAGCGGCCTCAAGTGCGTTTTCAGCTGAACTTTTGTTTGGTGAAATATTCATCTGTGGAGGCGTCAGTGGCGATTTTGAAGCCAGGCTTGGATAGCTGTGCCAGTTTAATTTGAAATAGCTTAATTACTCACGTTTGTTCTGTCTTCGGGAAGCGGAAGAAGGATTTTCCATCACATCACAAAGACGTATTTTTACAGTGGAGATGGCAGGCACAGGGCATGCCTGCCATCTCCAAGTATGCGCTGGTGTATGCCGAAAGGCGGCCGGTTGATCAACCAAGGATTGCTCATAGCAGACGTGACCGCGTGCTCAAATAAAATCCCAATAGAAATGTATAACGAGTTTACACTTCTTAATATATTTATTAAGTATCAAAAAGTACATAAGAAGATTTCGGATCAGAAACTCAATCGAAATCGAACATAGGAGGTTATCATAGACGACAGTGGAAAAACAACAACAACAACAACAACAACAAAGTTGCAGACGGCTCTCCAAATGTCCGGGCACAGCGTAGCAGACGAACTGGTGGTAATAAGCGACGAAGCGAAAGAAAGAAAGCAAAAACTAATCCAAACAACGCAAAGCAAAATACGTGATGGTTCAAACCAGGGTGTCGAACCGGAACCGAACCGAACCGAAAACCGGAACAGAACCGTTATTTTTAGCCGAACCGGAACTGAACTGAACCGAAATCTTCGCCGCCATCTTGGAACTGAACCGGAACCGAACCGAAAAAAAATATAACGGTAACCGGTTCAAGGTAATATTTTTTCTTCTTTGCTAGTATCACAAAATGAACATATGGGAATAAACAATTGGCGGCTGTATTTCTATCTGTTGATCGAATCGTCATATACATAATTGCAACGTATGATAAATTGTGGGTTTTCATGGCACCTTTGTTGGCACTATGATTAACCATGTGTCAAGTTGTCACGTGACGTCATGGTGTCAATACATATTGTCAAGTAATGTCACGTGGCCTCGTGACGTCACGTAACTCACTGCGTTAAACCGATTTCATTTGAGTAAGTCACTAGATGTATTAACCTTGTTGACAGCATGACGTAACATGACATCACGATTTCGCACCAAGAGTCACGTGACACCGTGACGTAAGCGATTTTCATAACCCGTAGTCGAGTGCTCGGGTTCATGACAATCAGCATGGCCAAACATTCAGGTAACGGCTCATGTCAATTAGATATGATAATCAATAGCCCAACACTAACAATATCTGATGCTCAGCCCAAGCTTTTGCTTTGCAAACCCTTGCAGCCTAGGGCATGACTGCGATGAACACTGGCGGTATATAATTAGGGTCAGATCACGTGGCCGCTTGTTCAAATTGCGAGTTGAGGAGATATCGACAGCTGTCTCTGTCCTTTATTTTTTCTGCATCTGTTATTAGGGGAAAACTAATGGATGTTTCCGCAACCTATCAACGTCACGGGTTATTTCTTAACACTATTTATTGAAAGTACAAAAAGAAATGTTGCAAGACCAATTTTACATTATTGAGGCATTGAAACATTTTTTCGTTGTTGCTGAAGTATATCCGAAAAATGTCCCTGAGAATAGAAGTTTTGAAATGACTAAATGCGACCTATTAATATGACGTTACATAGAACTACACGTGTGTACGGAAGGAATACCTAAAAAAATAAGATATTTTAGTGACGTGAGAGGAACAGTTGAACGTTGGCAGTCGCTGTAAGTCTCACACGAGCGTCGTTCTCAAGTTATTGCCCAAGTTCGACCCCTCTGTATTTTGTTTAAATGAGCTATAACATATTTCTATACATTACTAAATACTACTCAGGATCAGTCCCTAACGTTAATAACTGATTGAACTTGGCTTTGCTCTTTTTTCTAGGCAATGGTAGTCGCCGAAAAAATTAGAGAAATATGAGCATCGTTCATCCCCTCAACTCGGAGCCAGAAGCGGCCACGTGGCCTGGTGCCTATCTTATGCCGCCCACGTTAATCATACCCCCGCGCTGGAGTTTTAAAGGAAGAAAACGCGTGCTGGAGCTCCAGGCATTGTTAGAGTTCGACTATTCTCATCACCACAGTGGTTGGACACAAGCCACTACCCAAGTGTCCGCCGAGGCATTGATTGTTACGAGCCGATGTACGGTGCTCACACAGTTCTCCTGCCCAATCCATGAGTCGCGCTCGACTGTCGACAGGCGGGTGGTTTTGATCCCACAATTACGACATCAATCTTTGAGAAGGCAAGACTAAAAGAAATAGTCTCGTTCAATCCTCGCAATTGCACCACGACAAAGAAGCTTCTGAATCAGTGCCGCCCTGTGCGAGTACACTTGGACCATGGGACCAGTACGCCTCGGAAAAGTTATGCACATTCCAACCCGATATCGTTTCATGACCCCTTTAAACTTCACGGGGTGCAATGTAAAAGCAATGAAAGGTTGGGGTTAACAAGTGTCAAATAAAATTGTCGAATTAACAGACACAAACGAAGGAGGCAATTCCTCAGGAATACTTTTAGCCTTTCCACTCTGGTGAAGAAGGAAGGCCAGAAATGCTGTACTATGGTGGGAACGAAGTAATGGCCGGCCGCAAGTCGGCAAGCCAGAATGGAAAGGCTGGAGGGGTTGCCGCCATTTATGAGCGAAGGTGGCAACCAAACAACTGGCAAGCCGGCTGTCTGGTTGCCGTCGCCATTTATAGATGGCGGTAACGCATGACTAGCCCTTAACAGCACCGCTGTATAAAGAAGTGCGTCTGTGTGTGGGGCCGGTGGGGGAGGGGGGTGGAGGGGGGAGTTTTAGAAACATACTGTGTTGTAAAGGTTCCTCTTCCCTGCATCTTTGGCGCAGACCAAAAAGCGTGACTCCGGAAACTACTTTGATTGGAAAAGCGCTCTTGCCGAAAAGCACGTTTTTGTCGTGCCAGACGCTGGCACCGTTCCTCACGACGATGCACTAAGAATAATATTACTAGCCTTTCAAATACTTTGCTTTCACTGAGCTTGCACCTCCTGCAGCGCGCCTTTTGCACCGTCGAATTCGACTTTCTCAGCAAGAAGGAATCAGAATGACCACCAGCCTATAGTGTGATAACGTCACGTGCATACCATGCTAATAGTTCAGCTTTCTGGTGAAATATGATGTTCGCAACACTAGCCATAGATGTCCTAATTGTAAATTTGTGAAGTATTTATAGCAGTCTCGCGATGAGATATGGCAGCCTAGAGAAATGTTAGAACGCATGACTATTCTAGCATAGTGCTGTAAAGTGGGGGTTCAAAACAAGTGCAGGTAAAACCGAATATAACATTTGCCTCCCGAGGCAGTATTTCGGAAGTTCCGAGCTCATGCAAGCTGATGAAATGTAATATACTAAGATTTCAAGAATCTTTGTCTGTCCTTCGCGCTATTTATGTAAAATCATGAATATCATTGCGTGCATCTTTACGCATCTCTTTTTGCAGTAAGGCGTTCTGGAAGGGATTATTTGGAAAACATAACATTAATTATCTCTCTCTTTTTGAACATTTCGTGTATTTGACTTCCAATTCATCATGTGAGCATGGAGTCCTTTTTAGCGTACCCTGCAACCCGATGTTTCACACTGCCAATCAGCAAACAGAAAAACACTTTTACGTAGACTCCACAGCTCGCGTAGTTTCGAGTATCGTCCTTCCAAGTCGGTCTCAAGCGGTTATGTAAACTTTATACAGTAATTTTTTTTTATCAATATAAAATATATTTAATTACTAATTGAATATTTGACAACATAAATAGAGGGCCGACCACTCTAAAGCAATGCCCCCCAAATTATTTGAAAGCGGTTCTGCCAATCTTTTCCGTCGTTTTTATCCTCGACAGGCATGTTTAAGTGATATGGGACGGCCTTAAATACATTTCTGATTTTGAAGCTAATTTAAATAACTATGTGTTCCTCACGCATATAACTTCTCAAAGATATAGAAGTCTGTTATTGCCTTTTTTATCTGGTGAACATTAGTTTTATGTGTCTGTGGGCTGGACGAAAAGAAAGTAAACAGGGGCGCGCGGTAGAACTATGATGATTACGCACGCAAACCGTCAGAAAGTGTCCAATTAAGTAGCTGCCTTGTCGAGTAGAACGTGAAATACTACTTCGTTTTACTAAACAAAAAAGAATTTTGAAGGACGCTTAAGCTTCGCCTTTAAAAGTGGAACGCAATCGCGTCAACGGGCCTCGTTTGCATCGCATTCTCACTTGCCGCGCAAGCGTGCCTCGCGTGGCCTAGTGAAAAGCGTCTGATTCGCAACTAAAGGGTTGTGGGTTCGAATTCTGCCTAAAATTTTTAATTTTTTCTTTAAGGCCAAGGAATTACTTTCAAAAGTGAAATAATTTGAAACATACGGTGACCTATATTTCGCATTACATATCATGTTTTAATCACCCTCATTCCACGCGTGATGTCACGTTTCACGTAAGCAATGTGGGTTGTTTGAAATTCTTGCGCTAGGGTATGTAGCTCTGACGTCATGAACCTATCGACCCATCAGGATTTTCCAGTCACGCCACCGACATCGGTTTTTCTGCGACATGAGCTCGTTAACGCTATCGTGTTAAAATCATCAATTAGCAAGGGTGATGCTCATTTGCAAATTAAATTGTCCGACATCTTGTCAACAACAAACCTCAACAGCCAGGCTATGCCAGCTTATTCTGTATAAGAAAATGTTCACTTGGGCAAGCGCTATTTTGGGCCAGATTCGATCTGAGTGCGAAGGTGCGTATATATTAGAGTGAACAACTGCAATTACTCCTTGCTCCATGATTAGTCGCATGCGTGCGGTGCTGAGTGTAAAGAATGTTTGGTTAGAACAACAGGCATTTGGATTGCCGCTCGGTGTTTCTATATAAAAGATAGACTGAAAGGAGTTATCCTAAAACTTTGTTACATTTCGAAAATTGCATTGCTTTTAGCTCAATTGGGTCGTCATCATATATATATATATATATATATATATATATATTGTGAAGTGTATTTCGTAAACCTTATTTCATGACATATGGCCACGAGGTGCATGCTCATTTCATATTTTTATGTGATGTAATTAAATCCTTAGTTTAATGACACGATTTCACTTTTAATACTGACACACAAAGTTGTACCAATCACGGGTATTTTAGACGACCTACCACACTTCGCGACAACATTTTATACCGTGTAAATAGATCAGCTGGAACTTTAGAATTTTACTTTAACACGAAGAAAGGACAAGAAAATACAGTATAGTTCTATATTAGAAGCTGACTTATTTACAGGTATGTACCAACAAGCTCAACTCTTTACTCTTGTACTTAAACATTTTGATTCAGGCAAAATGTATTTTACTCGTAAACAAATAAATATTGAGTCGTATGAACACGACGTTATGTATGTTAATGTGGATTTTCTTCTACTCTTGCGTCAAAATTAAATAACCGAATTTAATATTTTTGGTACCTAAGAACAAAAGTAAATTGCACGGACGATCGAAGAAACTATATAGTTAATCGTTTCACAACGGAAATAGTGTATATTGCCAAAAGAACGCGGAAAATATATTCTCAATTTAGCGGTTCAAACCGGTTCGAACCGGTTCGAACCGGTTTGAACCGTTATTTTTGGCTCCCCGGAACTGAACCGAAACCGAACCGAAAGCCGTGAACCCGAACCGGAACCGAACCAATAAAAATTTCGGTTCGACACCCTGGTTCAAACGTCAAGTAAGCACAAGAAAGAAAAACAAACAAAAAACATAAACGCAGGAGGAAGAAAGACAACGACGGCGTAGCGTCGCCTCAAACATAAAAAGAAGGCAGACTTTGAAAAATGAAAGGAGGTGCCCGACCGTCCATCGGGTGTTTTTTTTTTTTTGTTTTTGTTTTGTTTTTTTGGTAACTTTGCTTTTATTAGTTTCAGTAATAGCGTCAGATTTGCACGTGCACAATCGTCTTTTTCCAGACCATAGTGACATCGCAGTAAGGTACGTGGCTCGAAATTGCCTTTTGCTTCTTCATCCGGAGACGATCGGGATATAGCCAGCTCGCTTATTCGACGAAGCGGTTTCAAGCAATACAATCATGAGAAATTGAAATTGCAACAACAAAAAGAACTGATCGATATGCACAGTAAAGTTGAAACGTAGCAATGTTCTAAAACATTTTTGACATTGCCCTTTTCAAAGAAACAGGGCGAAGGTATATTCGTGTCTTGTCTAGCAGACATAAGTTCTATGTCTTCTGACGGAATGTTTTCTCCGGGAGAGCCCAAAAATTGCACGCTGGGACACTTTTCCTCGCGGAGAAAATGTCCTCTGACTCATGAGGTGAAACCTACTTTTTAACATTCAAAGCAGCGAATACCCGTGACAATTTTTTTTCATTGCTCACCAAACGCAAAACCAATGCATTTTGGAGAATTCGTCTGCTAGCGGAGACTCCGAGCTCGCCAAAGGCGCTGCGATCACTTTTCACCCGCGATTCGCGGGAGTTGCCAGTATTGGCTTACATGGTATTTGTCTATAGCCTTGAAGAGGCTAGCACTTGTAAGCTTTAGCGTTGGTTTTGTTCGGGAGTCAGGAATGCCTCCGCGAGCCACGGGAAACTGTACCACCAGCTGAACTCACGTGTATAATATTGCTCTTCCGTGCGTGTCCACGCTTCAAGCGCAATTCAAACAGGGGTGTCTTGCTTACGTTTGCATACGATAATATTGTACATTCGTGCGGAGAGACGAAGCAGCGAGACCTGACGTCAGACTTAACGAATAAGAAAGGCAAGACGAAGTCATGCGATTTTTAATAAGCAGCGTTAGATTGAAATGATGGCCGCATCAAGCGCTGTTTTTTATGCGTTTTGTTACCTTTTAAGCAAAGAATACCGCGCCATTTAAGAGCTGTGTTGTCCCAATAGGAGCGTTCTTGTCTGGAGCTAGGTGGGCAGGCCTGAACTCGCGTAGCCGGTGAGAGGGTCCACATTGAGTCTCGAAAATTGTATTTTTGTTTAGCAAAACTTGTTTTATAGTCTTATTCCCTGAACATAATGGTATCCAGTCCCCATCAACAACCGACTTGACCTCCACGTTATCGAAGTCATCGGAAGTGCGCAATCCCTCACAAAGATGCGACCACCATCAATATTTGCTGCGCTAAAGCACTTTTCTATGCTCATGCTGGCCATGAATGTAACAACTAAAACACCCGTCCTGATTCCGCGTTGAGTCTTTTGATGAATTATTTTGCAATTCTTAGACAACCAACAACAGTGCTTTCTGCAGCCAATTTTTTTTTGAAACCAAACTTTATAGCAATAAAACACATTGGAAGAGGAAAGAAATTAACTCGCGCATTAAGAATCAACTTATTAGGACTACACTGTAACCAAAAGTATGTCACTAGGTGGTCAAATAGTTAATAAAGAAACCATAAAGTCCGTAAACTTCTATACCTAAAAATAGGCAATTAGAATGACTGAGGTAAACGTGGCTAGTATTCTGCAACAAACTACGACCCTGTCTGTATTTCCGTACATGCTAACAGAGTAGTACTCGGTCCAACGTCTTGTAGGAGCGCCCTGATTTGGGTTAATGCGTATCTTTCCGTATCCGAGATTAAATTAATAAACAATACTTATTGTATTATCGTTCTCCGTAATACTCAAAATGGGTGCCATAACATTCCTCTAGAAGGTGTAGAATGCAATATACGCAAGTTGTGTCAAATATGAGACCTGAGCGCTGCGAGTGATCTACACGAAAGATTTTGTGGGGGGAAGCACCGGTACCGTTGTAGAAAGGGTTGAAACCAAACCGCCTGCGCGAACATTAGACAAAAATAGGAAAAAACTTCGAGGCCTCCCAACACCCCAGTTCCATCACCTCAAGGTTTGCACTCCCTGTGCCCCTGAATTCTCCTCGGCGCGTGTTCTGGGGGCCAACAAGAACTGCAGCGCGCGCGAGATTTTGTAGGCGGACACCATAAAAGAGGCGCCGAAGAACATTTTGTGGGCCTCGTTTTCACTGTCGGAGAGAGAATTGACTTTATTAAGACCATATTTGGCGACCTTGGCGGGGCGGGATAGTGGTCATTGTTCTTGAGAGGAAAATCGGGATGCCCCTTTCCTTCTTCTCCTTCCCGTTGTTTTGGCGTTTTAAATTCCCCACTGCCCTCTCACCCCGTTCTTTCTACACGGGGCCCTCTCTTGCCAACCTGCTTCCCCTTCCCCCTCTTTTTAAGTTTCTCTCTCCTATAGCGGGGTTCCCAAGGCGATGCGAGCCGGCAATACATCATTTGTGTGTTGAAAGTTGAAAGATATGTTGTCCTGTCCCCTGTCTCCATGTATAAAACTCTTTCTAAAGTTACATTATTACCATCGCGCTCCTTAACAAGATTACTGCAGCAACATACTTCTTCAAGTTCTAAAGCTAAGCCACAACGCAAGAAGCGGAAAAGCGGGAGCCAATGTGCAGAATGAAAAGCCAGAAACGAGCCCACGAAAGCAATTAAAACGAGACATCATCCAGAAGAACGCGCGTTCCAATGAGCATCGATGTGATTGTCCTAGGCCATTTTGGAGCCCATTTCGGAGCAGCCAGAACAGTGTTTTGGAGCAGAACATGTAACCTTTGGAGCAACCAAAACAGTGTTTTGGAGCAGCTAAGATAATGTTTTCAGGCAGCAAAAGTGCCTCTGAAAGCAAATATTCTAAGGAAAAAAAATATATATTTGTTTTAAGTGCTGCAGGAACGAAGGGCACTTTGTGCTGTGTTGTGTTCTGATGCTTCTTGTTGTGAAAGAACTCGCTGCCTGTAGTTTTAGTGCTGAGACATCCCACAAATGTACAGTGCTGAAGGCATTGCCGAGCAATTCCGAAAAACCGCTTGCCACCGTTTTACTGGTTCCCGACATGCCAGATTTTCGTCTAAAGTAAGCAAACGTAAAACAATAGATGGCAAGCATCCCGGCTGGTGCCTCTGCCCTGCAATCACGTTCCCATGCACGTGAGGGCGACTTCCGCAAGCTTGCAGTTGCGCGTGCTTCGTCGATCGAGCGAAGACAACGGCAGTTCGATCGAAACCGAAATTATGCACTCCTCTCCATCACCAACTGATTCCTAAATTCGTGTGCCAATTGTAACTGTCGAGCATACGACACAAAAAAAGTCAAGCGGCGCGTGGTTGCTAGGCCGCCAAACAAGGTACAAGCTAAACACACACAAAAGAAAGCACTTGAGCGCGTCGACGCAAGACATCGCGAGCCAGGGTCAGAAAGTTCTTGGAGCGCTTTGTGCAATGACTGAACTCGAGACAAACAAGCACGATGTGCGACTTTAGCGTGCAGACATTGCCTTCTTTGCTTTGGCTCACTTCTCTTCACCAACTTTCTTTCGCGGCAGGTTTTTCACGTATTGGAGTCCCTCTCAAAAGCCCACCGAGAGAAACACAGGTAATCGATACTTCGACACAGCAGTCTTTGAGCTAAAGAGGGATTTTTGTAGTAACCCGAAGGAAAAATCCAACAATGTAACCCTGTTTGGCAGTCAATGTTTTCTAGTGGACCGCTGACTGCCTGACTGTACGTCAAGCATGTCTGATTGGCCAACAAGTTACTCTGACCGACAGTCAAACTCCAGTCAGACCTCGCTTGTCGGCTTTCTGATGGTTTCCTGGTGGCAGTCGGCCGCCGCGAAATGCCATCAGGATGTCTTGGTGGTGATTCTGACTGTACATCGATTCTCTCACTGTACGTCAGAAAGCTTTGACGTGCAGACAGACGTACGGTCAAAGGACGTAAAGTTCGTTCGGATACCACTATTTCGTCAAATCTATGAATACGAAAAGTAATCTATGCACGAGAAAACGATTTTGGGACGTGAGCCCATAAACCGCTGACGTTAGAGATATGACACGCAACCGACCGACAACCTTGATCAGAAGCGCGCCGAAGCGCCGAACATGACACTTCGCACTTCGCTTCGCCCATAGAGGCTTCGCCGAGCTTTCATAAACGATCGCTCTCGACTCGTTTTGTTTGCCCGCTCGCTCTAACCTGTCGATCCTGCCCGGGCTCTACAATGTCTTATGTTTTAGTAGAATTTCTACTCGACAAGACTTAGCCTGTTGTGAGTTCCGACGATGTAAGGGACTTTAGCGGTGTAGTTGAAGACGACAGGGTGTACCAGGTCTACTGGGCCGGTGATGCGCGAACAAAAGGATCGTTCTACGACGCGAAAGTACTCTACATGGCAGGTGAGTAGAACTGAAGTACGGCGAGTGATGTACGAGTGCTTTGCATAACATGCTGACGACTTAACTGCATTTGCAGCCAAAGCATTTCGTATAAAACGAATAGTCAAATCGAGTTTCTCTTACGGTGGCGTAGCATAGCGGTTAAGGTTTCCGATTTGTAGGCATGTGGTCGCGGGTTCGATGCGCGGTGGTGGTGCTTTTTATTTTTTTTCTCGAACATTTTGTTTTATCGAGGCATTTGGCGATATTTATGAGTGCGTATAGCTTTACTCTTATATAAATGCTGCCCTTGTTGATGAAATTCCCTTGGCAGTGGCAGTCAGACGTCATCTGATGGACCATCAGATGACGTGTGATGGTCCATCACGTTCCACCAACGCTGCTGACTGGCAGTCAGTGTCCCACATTACGTAGCTTGATGGAATTTTCAATAGGGAACGTATGATTTAAACAAGAACAGGAATGTGGATGAACATGCGGCGGTACATAATTTTTTTAGAAATTGCCATATCTGCAGTAACGTGGGGACGGCAACACCCGACGTTACACGAGCACGGTGACTGGGATGCAGGGACCATATATAGTTTTCCTACGGCCATTGCTTTCAGCAGCGAGTGCTTCAGCTCACAAAGTAACTCCCAACGCGCCAAAACTTGGTTTCGTTTCACAGCATGACGGTATGGCTGGTACCCGGCACGCTAGCGTCGGAGTGTCCGCACGCAGCCGCGTCTTTCGTTCAAAATATTTAAACAAAAGACCCGAGACGAGACCCACGAGAGCGCGAGACGTGAGACGGCGGGAAAACCATGCAAGACAGGATGAAGGGTACTTTGTGTCAGGCGGCCGCTTGTACCACATAACACATGCATGCTCAATTACGGTAGTCAGCGTAGTTTAGGTTTTGAAAGGTGACTGAAATTGGTGTTTTGGCGCCGCCTTGGAGCTGATTACTTATATTTTGCAAAATGTAACAGGATGTAGCAGGGTTGGCTCTTTGGCGTAGTTTGGCGCAATTGGCGCAGCAATCACATCACTGAATGAGGCTTCCATTAATACCGCGAAAAGTAACTAGCTTGTTATTGAAAGATGGCACATTAAACGAGCAAATTTTGGTATAGATTACACAACAAGCGTCAGGTCGGCGGCATGGCATGCCCCGCGGAGTTTCCTTTGCGTTATGGGTGGATGTAGAGAAAGCTGTAAACTACGGCAACAACATTAACACGATTAATTTTTCGGGCCGCTGAAACACTTTGTTTCCGGAATAGAATATTCCGGAAACAAAGTGTGCATGATGTGAATAACATATTCTGCGATTCAAATCACACAATATAGAAATGTTCGCGAAGAGCATTTTCGTAACGCTAAGCTCTTATGGCAATACAAAGATATCTTAAAAGTTGATAGCTTCCAGATATTACATATATTAGGAGCTGGGGAGAATGTGGTTTTTGAACATGTGCAGTGTTAACTTTCGGCATCCTTATGTAATGATTTGTTTTCTCCTTATGTTTTGCTAAGTTAAAACTTATTTATTTATTGCTGTGCCACTGCCATAATTGAATGTAATATACACCGGCTCATATCCATGAAATAGACTAATAAACCATCGCTATTTTTTTCTTAATTGGCTCCACAGATTTCTTACAGCATGAAAGAACCTAAATGTCTCATTTTCCCCTATTCAATATTTCTTCTGCACTAGTTATACCGCCCAATGCAACCGCATCGGAAGTTCATAAAACCTTAATATTTACATTTCTCAAAGTGATGGTCATATATTCTCGATTACAGCTTAGTTGAGGACAACCAGTCTGACTTTGAAATAGCGTTTTCTGCATTTGATATAGAGGGGTATTTTCTGTGCAGGCGGTCCATATTCTATCCTGTGATTATTATATTTCATTCAACAATAGTCTTATGCTGATACACTTTGCTGTTGTTCCTCCAATCCCCCTTACCCTCTTGAACCTGTTTCATGGGTTCAGGAGTAAGTAACAAATGATTTTTGTTAGGTCCCAGGACTTTCGGGGAAACTGTGTTATATATATATATATATATATATATATATATATATATATATATATATATATATATATATATATATATATATATATTCTTGTTTGCTTGTTTTTGTGACCGACTCAAAAGAAAACAGCGCCCGCAATGTTTATCAGTCCCGGACGCGACGGCAGTTAACGAATTCCGAAGTAACCCGAATCTCAAGCACTGGGGTTGGAAATGTGGGGAGTCGGCGAGAACCACCACCGGGTCGGAACGACACGGCGGGGGGTACGGAGCGACCCAGCGAGGTGACAAGTGATGCTGACCAGACGCTCGGGAGAGTGGGGAAGATTGCTGGAATTTTGGGGGCGCACGGGAAAGAGAAAGGCAGTCTACGCTGAGCATCGGAGGGGGCAAGACGCCGCCAGAACTCTGAGAGGTCTCGCATGGCTCTTAAGACCTGTAAACCAGTCCGTAACTATATATGTAGTAAATCAGATATATCTATTTGTATCCTTCACCTGGGTGTCCCTCTGCCACTATATCTCCGTTGGCGAAGGCGGATTTGGGTTGTCATCATCACATCGGCAGCAACTCTACAAATAACTTCCAACCTCTCTCAACGACACCAGAAAAGAGAGAGGAAATAATATTAACTATCTTCTTTTCCCATACTACACCATCTACTTACACAACTAAACAAACATAAATAAAGTTAGATATATTTCAAAAGCTCCAAACATTATGCAACGTAATAACAGCTAATAAAACTAGCTGTTAGAGTTACACATGTACAACAAAACAAATCATAACACTCCATTTTCTACGTTTTATCGTGTACAAACGGCAAGAAAACATCCTAAATCCTCTTCTTGCTTCATAAACCGCCTGGAATAGCATGTCCTGCGAACGTGATCGAGAATACGAAACAAGAAATCGTTCTTCGATAAAGCAGCCCAGGCTATTGTACTCACTCTGTCATTGATAGAGATATCGGTGACAATAGCTCCCCTCAAAACGAAGCAATTTCCTTTCCCACTGCGTTTCGTTTTTTTTTTTTTTTTTTTTTTTTTTTTGATCTGGCAGCGCTTATATCTAATATAGTAGTTACAGCACGCTGACCGCTGGCTCGAGTGCCAAAAATGTCTGCGAGAGCCAGTGCTTCCTAAGCGTAAGTTGTTGTCGGACAGATTTTACGAAAGATACGAACAAGACAGGCGTTGGAGCACGTAGCTGCGATCCCCTCGAGCGCTTCCGTCTAAGCGGTTTCCGCCTTCGCTAACACTGAACTGCACGTTTCCTCCGGAGATATATTTTTAATATTTAACAGCTTTTAACTCTATGTGTTTAAATGATTTCACTTGATCACGTGAAGTAACAGTATCTGCCCACGGGATTGTTCTTTCCTGGAGATTGACCGCAATGCTTTGTGCGACTGTAGCAAAATATTACTTTATATTATTGTTTTGGTGCTAAGAACGTTACGTACCTCGAACCGTATGCTTTTTTGTGACGCCAAAACAGAGGCACACTTTTGCGTTCAAAAAAGTTCTTTTTTCAGAATAAGTTGTTCCCCTTAGTTCAATAAAAAAACTACCAAGCATGGCTTCCTCCACCGATTAAAGATGTCGGAAAAACAACCCAAATTCTCGTGATGCCTTTCTGTTGCTCATGTTTAAATTATTTGACCATATTCACAAGTAACATCAGCAGATAATCTTACGACTGTACCGATTGTAATATCTGTTAAGCAAACAAAAATCTAAAAATATAAGTGACCCCGGGCAATTTTTTACACGATAGCTCTCGAAGTTATTGTAAAACACAACTATCAAGTCTAAGGGATAAAACCCCTTCGTGACTGCATGCTGTACATTAATTAGCTTTTTTTGATATTTGTTTATTGCGCGATGTATATTATGCCCTGGCTTGGAGGCGTACTTAGTATCAGAAATCGAAGTTTTAAGCGTGGGACCCACTCAAGAGAATTTGTACCGCCGTTGTTTATTACAATTTTCAGTTTACTCCAGAACCTCAAAACACTATCTATAGCCTGCCGCAAGTCGGCCCTCACAAAAACGATACAAACAATTAGTCATGGTGGGGCCGTGAACAACCCAACGGCGACCCCATTTGCAGCTGGCAAGGACAAAACGGCGATAATTATCTGCTAGTTGACGCCCAGAAGCACTTGTCTGCTCCGGTCGCTTTTTGCCGGCTTATCGTGCGCAGACTTACAAAGTATGTCCTCTGCGCAATCAAGCGACATCCGAAGAAAAGAGAAACAAGAATACTCTAGCTAACTTACGAAATTGAGAAAAAATGCCAACTCTTTCGCGTGCAGAAACGACACGAGACATTGTGTTTGCATCATATCTTCAAAACACTCTCCGATGGCTCTCTCGTTGGCGAACGGAAGTGGCCGTCTCGAATGTACCAGAAGCAACCGCTATCATCACTTGCACAACAGGAGGTTTGGAAAACCGATCTGTTTAGTAAAAGCTAGATTATTCCGTCATCGCAAACATTCTATTTTTTATGTACGCGTACGTCGCGCATGTTGTAGCAGGCTATCAGGAAGACGGTGAAGTTTCGTTTATTATGTCCGTTTAGTCCCTAGACTCTGCCTCATTGCATGTTGTTTTATGTCTACCACACTGTCTTGAGGTTTTCCACGCACTTCCCACGTTTGATAACAAAGTTCGTCCCATCCAAGACAACATTTCCCTTCAGGGATTGTTGACCAAGATCTTTTACTCGGGTTGGAAGTACATCTTTTCCCGTTTGTAAAATACCAAGTGCAAGCTTTTTAATCTGTTCTTGAATTTAATCCAGCTGTAACCTAAGGATTTCCAAGTAGTCATCACTTTAAACCAAGAGCTTATGAATTTAATCCAAGTCCACACCATTCTAATCCCGTCGCCCTACATTTTGATTGAGGAGTCGGTCAATGTAATACCTTCATACCTTTGAACTAAATATAACAGCTGCTCATCGGTGAGAACTGTTTTAGAGGCCTAAGATGCCTCCAAGTCCTTAGTGAATTTCTAATGTATACCCGCTTTTCAAGAATATTTTCTCATATTCCAAGCTCATCCCTTTGCTGCATGCTTTCATTGTGCCGAGGTTGCAGACGGCGACACAGCAGTTCCCGTTTGGTTGCAGACGGCGGGCGATCTGCAAATGTTTGTGGCAGAAAAAAAGAACGATGGGAAAAGCGCGTCAATTTACGCAAGAAAGAAATGATCCTGTTACCTCAAAGGAAGCGAGAATAGCAGACGTTCAGAAGGTCGATGCACTGAACAATGTAGATATGTTTAAAGTGACAGATTCATCGTCATTGACGGCCTCAATTGATAATGCCATCACTACCATTACAATAAAAAGTTTCAGACGTATATTATAGACTTCACAATTCTTCAAGATTCGAATAAAACAACCCTTTCGTTCAGTCTTGGGCATCAGCATTCCGTAGTGCAGGCCACCTCTGTACTCACGAAGCCTGTCAGTTTGACGACGGAGCCATACAGTGCCCGGTCGCAGATTTGGAGCGCGAGGATCTGGTAGTGGACATCCTGTATCCACTAGCAGCGGTGGACCTCCTGGATATTTTTTTGCCGTGAACGCAGGCGGTTGTATCTGAAAATCTAGACGCTTGGCATAAACCAAACGATCAGGACAGCCTGTAAATTGCTTTCTGAAATAAATTCTGACCAGTACACAAGGTGTGTGCGAGCGCAGTGCCACCTGTTGCTTACAGTGCAATCGATTTTATAATTCATTTAATTTTCCTTGCATCACTGACATTGTTTTATATTATCACCATGTGTGCGTTTTATTATGTCCACTTTAGTTTGATTTAACGATGTATTTCAGTGATGTTAGTTTGTTATACCTTGCCTTAAAATTGCCGTCCTTCACCCCACAAATGTTTCAAAATATCTGTTATCTTTATATCTGAGATCAAGTTCCGTATTTCATCAAATAAGCATGAATGAAAAATACTGACTATTTTATTTATTTAAGCATTTTTTACCCCACAAAAATTCCTCTGAAAGCATATAGGTTGGAGATAGTCTGCGCCCCCCCCCCCCCCCCCTTGCGCCGTGCCCCATGCAAGACCGACTGTGTGAGCAGGGTAGCGTGCTGGCCCAATGCGAGCACTGGGGGGGGGGGGGGGGATTTAGCTTCGGCATTTCGGGGGGAGGGGGGGGGGGGGGAGTTCGACCCCCGAACCCCTCCTCTGCCTACGCCACTGCCTGTCGCAGATTTGATGCGCGGGGATCTGGTAGTACAGAGAATCAAAGAGCCATTTCTCGGGAAATCTGGATGTCAGCGCACAGTTTTTGCAGCGGCAAGGACCCGAAACACACTTGTTCGCTAGGGAGAAGAATGTTTCGGCGTTTCGCCGCAGCGGGGGTGCCAGTCACGTGACTTTCCTCTGATCCGTTTTCTGCCGCTCCACCTTTTCAATTTCGGCGGCAGCATGTCGTGGCGATCTGCCAGGCTTCCTCAATATATAGGAGGCTATGCGTAGAATAATCCAAAGACGCCCTTCAAATTTATCAGGAAAGCAACCTTAAATGCGCATATATAGAATGCCACCAACACACAATGACAGTGTTTATTTATCACCGCAAATTTAAACTACGCATTATCGAACGCTCAGTCTCTTCGCAATTATATAGCTAGCGGTCCGAACCAAATCCCAAATTTTCAAAGGTAACTGCGTTATCCCATTCAGAGATTATACTGCCCTGGCCACCATCACGCACTACATAAGCGATGCGCTGGACGACCACACTTCCACGGACCTCATCCAACTAGACTATAGCAATGCGTTTGACACGCTGGACCATCACCTTCTTCTCCAGAAGCTCGCAGGGGTTGGTGTACACGGCTCCCTGCTACGTTGGATAGCTCGCTTCCTTATTGGTCGCTCTCACAAGGTGGTGTTCCACGGGTCTTCGTCTGAGGACTTCACCATTTCCTCGGGTGTGCCACAAGGCTCTGTGCTGGGACCCACTCTTTTCTCAGTGTATGTTAATGACATGCCGAAGACGGAGAACACCCTGCTTATCCAATACGCCGACGACACAACCATTTTGTCCCGTTTGAGCCACCCTTCTTCTAGCTCCCGCCTTCAAGACCACATCTCCCTGATTGCAGACTGGTCTGCTGCCAACTATCTACGACTAAGCCTCACCAAAAGTGCTGCTATGCGCTTCAGTAAGAAGAAGAGTGTTGACCCCCCTTGCTATTCTTTCTCTGGCACTCCTGTGTCCGTCGCCACACACCTTCGGATTCTGGGGGTGACCCTTGCACTTACTTTGGATTTTACCTTACATATTTCCAACATCGTGGCAAAGGCACGTCGAACCCTCGGGTTCGTCACAAGGGTGTCACGCTCCTGCGGTCCGGAGGCCTTTCGGATCCTCTATACCGCTCTGGTGCTCCCGCGTTTAGAATACTGCGCCTCCATCTGGAGCCCCTACCAAGCCCACCTCTCTCAGCGTCTGGAGGGGGTCCAGTGTCGCGCAACACGAACTCTCCTGTCGCGGACGGACCGGACGCTGGTCACCCCCCAGACCTATGAGGATCGACTGAGGCGCCTCAGCTGGCAGACATTAGACCATCTACGGGTCGTTGCGCGTGTGAGACTGTTGTGCCGCCTGCTGGACGGTTCACTAGAGAACACTTATCTCAACTCGGTCCTCCGCATTAGTAAGCGGTCCGGACAACCCGAGCAGCTACGGGCTCGCACAGTTCGCCATAGCCGCACGTTTCTTCCAGCTGCGATCGAGGCCTTCCTCTCGGCGCCCCTGGATGTGCGCTTCCCCATCCCAGAAGACCGGGCGGGATCCGCGCTTCTGTGCCGAGGCTTTTCGCGAGCGCGGAATTGATTGTGTGGGGAAGTTGCGCTCGGGCCGGGATTGCGGGACGCGCGTTGCCCTCGACTGTTGCCGTGATGGGGGGTCCTGTCGCGGGGGGGGGGGGGGGGGGGGGGGGGGGGGGGGTGATTGGGATCGGGACCTGGCTCGCGCTCCCAAGGTGTTGGGCCTTTCGGGCCTTTCTCGGTCTCTCCCTCCTGGCAGGGCCCCCCCGTCGCGGCGATGGGAGTCGCGCGCGCATCGCGATTTCGGTTTGGACGCCCTCTGAGGACACTCGGGCCGTGCTAGGGCCTCGTTAATGCGACCGATTGCGTAACTCCCCCCCCCCCCCCCCCCTTTTTATTATTGTTATTATTATTATTATTTTTTTTTTAGTATTGTGTGTTTTTTTTTCTGTATGTTATGTTGAACTTTGTTTTCGTTTCCTGGGGGTTGGGCCAACAGACGCCCCAGCGTACGGGCTTCCGCCTTTCTGTTTCGCCTCGCACGCCCCCAGGAAAACACCTGTTTGTGCAAATAAAGATTATCATTATTATTATTATTACCTTTGAAAATTTCCATGGAAAAATGGGGCCCATTTGTAGTAACAGGAGCATTTCAGCTCTATGTACTCGTGGCCACCATTTTCCCGTTGAAAATTTCAAAAAAATCATTTTTAATATTTTAATGATTTGAAGAATAGTTCTGAATCTTTAGCATCTGACTATGACCGCTAGAGATACCTTCGGGCGAGCAATGAGCGTTCGGCAATTCGTAGTTTATTTTTGCGGTGAATAAAACACTCAATTATTTTGGGACACCCTGTGCACTGAAAACTCATGAAAAACTCGGAAGCGCGCCTGACATCTCGAACGAAGTTCTAACAGACGAGAAGGAGACATTGTTAATTCACTTATATGAAGGGAATAAATTGATCGACTCTTGGATTTAAATGGACGGCGATGGGATTAAATTTGTAATAATTTGAATTAAATTTATTAGAACTTGGATTAAAAGCGATGACCACTTGGACTAACTGGAGTACAGCTGAATATGATTCCTAGATGCTCGGAATAAAATAAAAAAAAAGATGACACTTTCATTATTATGCGCAGAAAAACATGTTGATGCACATTTGGCGACGAATAGTTTATTCCATTGCTTAGCTCAGTTCTTAATTTTCCGGAGCTCCTTATACTCATAACTAATGTGCCTTAGTGCATAATTTATGAGTTACATTTAGGCATGGATTTAATTTAGGAAGTGATGCAAATGAGCATTCTAAAGATAGCTACGTAATACGCTATTTTCATTGTGATCCTAAGAAACACAGAGATTATCATGTCCCGGGTATTTTATTGTCGCTTAGATGCCAGTGAGATTAGTGTGCAAGGCTATACAAACCTCTAAGAATGAAGCAAGAAGCGTGAACATCAAAGAAACATTCTGCGTTTTTTAAACACTCTAAGCAGCCGACGACGAAGCACTAGCTCTCCCCAACACGGCGTACCACTGAAAGAGTGACCGGAACGCCAGATTGATGTCTTGCTTTTGTCGGCTGTATAACACACAACCTATACATATATCAGATTAGGTAATCGGAAAAACAATTGTTTATTCGATCACCTAGTGTGATATATAGCTTAAATTATTAGAATAAACTATCACTTCGACAAAACACACAAACTTTACGATAATCGCATGTAAGAATGCTTGCGTTCCATAAGATTAGACAAAGACATTACTTGTTCTGCTTCGTTTTTGAACCCTTCAACAGCTAAGGTAGCAAAATGAAGGTTTTAGGACTTCTCTGTGGATCTACTGGCGGCGTTCCTGTGCAAGTGCACAACCTAGGCAGAAAATTGTAAACACCCTTACGGGATCTTTCTTTTCCATGCACATTGCGGCACGTGGCGGCAATCTTCAAGTTTAATCGGGATTAACTATCCCAGAAATAGACCTAATATTAGGCGCAATTATAACAAATCTGGTATGTATATTTGTGCGTAGTATGACTCCGAAAGTCTATGAAATTTTACAAATTTTCATGTCCTCTTTGCGCTGTCTTTATGGTGAGCCGTGTATGCATTCGCTTTCAATGACTCCTCCATGCGTGCCGGCATCCGCGTTTCGACCTTTCCTTTCTACGAGCGAGTCTTCTGAACGGTAAAGGGCGACGGAATGCTCGCGGGCTATCACATGTTATACCACGTATTGCCCCGTCGCTCGGCAGAATCAAAATGATAACGCCTGCTATTGTTCTATCCTTGAGAACACTGAAATTTGTTTACGTCAAAACAAGGAAAAAGAAAACTGAGAAATGAACGAAGAAACTGAAAACGTTGCCTCTTAACTTAGCATTTTGATTTTTTTCTCGTTATCCCTGGAATATTTACTTGCCTGTGCGTGCCCCATCTCAACGGCCATTTCGATAGCGTTCGTCCGGAGCACTTATTTTCTAATCAGTACATCACACGAAAACGGCTCAATATGAAAGAAGTCATTACTACTTTGCTAGAAATTGCTAGGAATAGGAACGTTGCTAGGAATTATACAAAACCAATGTGCTGTTCGCTCTAGTCGTCCTAGTCGCGCCTCTCAAAAGCTGATTTCACCCGATTATCAAGTATGAGAAAGAACGACGCAAATCAGAAAAATGTCAACTGGACCAAAGGTGGCATTGAGCAGCTCACTTTTCTAGTTAATATGCACAGTCCCCAACTGGGCGTTGCCTGTACGAAGCGCAAGTTCGTCTGCGTCTTGCGCAGGGGTTGCAGTGACGTCAGAACGCCGAGCTCTGATTGGGAGGATAGTGGATATACCCAATTCTAGCTGCCTTGAGGTCTACCCACTATCCTTCTTTCTCAACAGAGCCAATCGGAGTTCGGCGTTCCGATGTCACCGCAACCTCTGCGCAAGAAGCAGACGAACTTCACGCTTTGCGTTATATTAACACGTCTCATTTATGCTGAGTTCTTCGGCGTTTGTGGACTGCTAGAGATCTCGTGGGGGCTGTGAAGCAATAATGAGATGCCTGGGAGGCACCACGCCTTGCATTCTTTAAGCTGTCCGTTACAACAGGACGACGACATAAGCAGTCACGAATTCCGAATTTGCAACGCTGCGTATACCGTTCAAACGCGTCTTCTTGTGCCAAGTAAAATAGTTAGCGATTTTTTTTTAGACTATCTGATCTAGACACGACGGAACCATAAGCGCTTGATGATAGCTCGACAACGCAGGATCAGACATAGCCTCTGTCGCCTGACAATGCGCTGTTAGAAGGAAACACGAACTTAACACAAACCGAGAAGAGTGTTTTAAGCGCACCAGGTGACACCGTTAGCGCGAGCACGATAAAGGTGCTTTTTCGCAGTGCAGCGTAGTTTACTTCACATATTCCTCTCCAGAGTATACCGACCCCCAATGAATGACAACAACAAAAACAAAAGTCTGCACTCACAAGAGCCGACAGCAACCAGCAATGCCCGAATTTTCCAGCGAGGCGAGTCTAGATCCCACGATATCCCTTGTCACAAACACACTCGGGGTGTCAGTCACCGGTCAAGAGAAATAAAACGAAGCGCAGCGTCCGGTCACTGCCGTAGCGCGTGCTTCAGGCGACGTCCCGTGCGGGAGTGGCACCCGGAATCTCTGCGCACAGACACACGCGGACGGCCGCGCGCGCGCGATCTCGGGGCTCCGATTCGAAGGGAGTTCCGAGCCCAATTGTCAGATTCTCAGCTCGGCCACGACGCTTTGCGCTAGCGCCGGCGCTGGCGCTGCCGCGGCTGCCGACGCCGCGACCGCCACCGCCGCCGCCGTCGTAGTCGGCCGTGACGCGCGCTGCTTCCATTGAGCGCGTCGACGGAGAACGCCCTCGCAACGAGTAAGGTCGCCGCAGTGAAAGTTTAGGGAGCAGTACGAGGAACCAGACGCATGTGAACCTGTCTGCTGTCGTCAACGACCGCTCGTGTACCTTGGCGACTGTCGGCTCAAAAGAGAGGAGGCGAGACGCTGCGTAGAAAACAAAACTGTTGCCGAATTCGCAGTGCAGATTGGCGTTGGAAAGCGACAGCATTTTGCAAAGTCTTGTACTGCGTCAGTTTTCCTTTTTTATTAAACGGCGTAGGAATTCGAGTTGAAATCCTAGGACCAGTTTTTTTGTCGACGACCATGAAATCGTTTACACATTGAAAACCGAAACACGTAACTTCCCGCGGACGTGCCTCCCGGGACCAAACAACGGGGTTTGCTGATGCACTACGGCAGTTATAAATTGTATCACTGCGTGGGATCTATAATTTATATCACAAATATTTTCAATCTTATGTGAGTGCTCACAATCGGATAAAAAGAGGGCGTGGTAGGGGGGCAGATAAATCGGAGCGCTCCAGTGTGAATTAGTATCGCGCAATGGGGCGCGCATTTGTGTAATCACTACTGTAACATGCCACTTACAAACCCTGGAGTAGTACTTTCACTGCGCCGAATAAATGTTTTATCTAAAGAGTAGACTTCCAACCCTCCTTTAGGCAGACTTTTCATAGTTTGATATCCATGTTTTCCCGGAAAGTTTCAAATCAGGCTAATAATTCTCGCTTTGCGCATACTCCTCTGCATTCAGTGTTATTTTTCTTCTAGATTTATAGAAACAAGTTAAAAAAATGGTAATTTTATCCTTCTAGACGAAGCTACCCTCACTGATTCCGACAGAAGTCAGTATTCACTTAGAGGTTCATGGGGTAGCGTATAGTCCACTGGATTATGGAGCATGTCTGGATGGAAGCATACAATGGATGAAAGGGTAGGAAAAGGTGATTGGAACGGATGTAAAAATGTCTTACGTCATGGAGGCTTTTGATCAGTGGCTGGAAAAGTAAATCTGAATGAACAAGAACTATCGTTGAAAAAAAATCATGACAACAAAAAAATATCATGACCATAAATTGCCGAAGGCACTCATCCAGAGTACTCGTCGCATTGGACACAGGGGAAATAGGGACGGCGGTTGAGCCCGGCGGCCACGAACTAGAGCAATCAGTGTTCACCCTTGGCGAGGAGAAGAACATAAAATACTACAGCTATAAATATCAGGATGGTGTGAAGAGACTGGTCGAATACGTAAGCATGAAGTCTGAACGTTATGTAGAAAAAAAAAATAAAAAGAAACGAATAAGAAGCAGATTAAGCAGACGAGAATGTACTACCTTACGAAAGCGAAAGGGGATGGGGCGTACCCAGCTTTTGTGATCAACGCCCGAAGTTCTGAATGACCGAGGGATTATGTTTCTGCGAATGTTTTGTGCAAAGAAAGGTCTTGCAGAGTAGTTTGCACTAATCTTCGTAAACGAGTAGCGCTACAAAAGTTGTGTTGAAGTGCTATTAGAATGCTTTCTACAAAATGAATGGAGGTCTAGGCGTGGCCGGGGTGTATACGCAAGCAGTGAGCTGATCATAGATAGGCATATTACAATTAAAAAAATATATATATAAATTAAGACTGCAACAATTGAAGTAAAAATTATTGCCTGCAGTGTTTGTTAGTTTCTGCAGTAAGTATTTGGAGTTTATAATTCGAACTGTTCTTTCTGTAGGCTTAAATAGAGTGGCAGAGTAAACATTCACTTTTTACCGGAAACTGTACCTATCCTTCAAAACATCCTGAGAATCCCGAACTATCAGGCGGCAGACTGATTTTAATCGGTTTTCCTCTACGCTACTTATTGCGTCCGCGGAACTGAAGAAGGGATGATAGCAAGCCGTCATAGCAAACTAAGTGACGCTGCGACAACCCGCTCATGACAGGCTTTCCAGAAGGCATATTTTTAGCGCTGCAGTGCATTGAAGATTAACTTTGACCACATCGTAGCACTCACTGTACAGCCGAAAAAGTTTTAGGATGCGTATTCACACAAATGCGCTTTTGAATATGCAATTTATTGATTGTTACATGTAAAGAGATCGATAAATCGCTAATTTCAAGTTCAGAGAGCAATAAAATAAATATAAAATGCAAAGCCCTTGTTTACGAATTCCTAAAGGTCACTGAACGCTATTTTAAATGAGCTATCATAGCCATTTTTTGGAAGATATCGAGTAGTAGGTTTTAGATGTATGCAAAATTGTAATATGAATTAATTTCCTTCACCTTATTCAATAACATCAGCATGCCCAACGGGAGGTTTGACTTTTAGTGCATTTAGTAAAAGGCGTGGAAAACGTAACTGTTTCAAGTAAAAAGTCGTCGAGATGGCGCAAAAGTAAAGCATCGGGTGGGAAGGACAAGTGAAACAGTGATCCATTCCTTTTGGGGATTATGTATGTTGGTTTAATTTCTAGAAATTGCTTCTGTATATTGTTTGCTTATGCTGCTATCGTAACCAAACTCTGGAATAGGGCCTGCGGGGATGGACGGATAGACGGACAAATATTTAGGAGAGTGGTTCCTTTATGGAGCATTCCACTCTTTAATAACCGTGCTGCCGCCATTCACACTTTGCTATTCCAGTTTTCAATGGGATACAGAAACGCAACAGCATAAATTCAAGAAGAACAGTTCATAAGCGTTTGCGAAGTAACGTCGATTTCACTACATTTTTCTACGAATATATCGCTTCAAAGTAGAAAGAACCTAGAAAATATATAGTCCAAAAACAATGCTTGAAGCGAGCTGGTGTAGGTAAAACACGGTAACCTACCCGAGGCTTTTGTTTTTGAAAGTCGACACAAGCAAACAGGGTCTTAAACACACTTGAATTTTAATGGACAGAATATATGCCTAAACGTAACATTGTTCTGTCCTCCCTTCAAAGGCTGTGTGATAGTATTGATGCAGCAAGCCATTTTCAAACATGTCTATGAAAAATTCTACCTAAGAGTCTCACTGATTTGATATGTGTTATGCTATAGTATTTTCATTTGTTCTCCCAGAATTTCAAGTTCATTGGAAACAACTACGCTCTAGATACTGCTTCAAGTGTAGATTATTCCTCGCAATTTTTAGCTCAGTTCATTTCCACTCAGGAGGGTTGCCCGAGGAATGACGTCAAGGAAAATGATAAGTGTGCCTCTTGTATCATTAAAACTGTACCTTTTAGTTCGAGATTTCACTACATGGGTGATACGAAACGCGGCATTAAAGACAGGCTGCATGAGCATAAAGCTTGTACAAAAACAAATAGCCGTATTCGGACATATCAAAAGAATTTATTGAACGTAAAATTTGTGTGCCCTTATGATACTCTACTTAAGTAGTATTGTCTGAAAAGAATGACGGCGGGCGTCTCGTGATGAAAAAACAGTGAGTGCGCAGGCGAGTTTGTGGAAATTGATCATGATGTAGAATACCCGAGACTTTGAGACGTTCTTTTCCCCTGTCTTTTTTTTTCGACTTTGAGAGGTCTATTTTCCCTTTGTTTTTTCTTCGACCAAGTTTCCCAGCTTTTACAGCAGTCTCGTGCATTCTACATCACGTCTAGTGATATAATCAATAATCGAAATAAGACGTGGAATTGTGACGAATTTGAACAATCAATGTTTCAGGTATGTCTGACCTATGAAAGATTTTTTTCCCTTGTTTCCGTAAACCCGGGTTGGATGTCTGTTTGTTTTGGAATCTTGAAAATGTATACTTAGTTCATCTATTTCCTAGGTTGAATGGACTGTTGCCTATTTTATCCCAGTTCTTTCGAAGGTTAGTATGTTGGTTTTTTTTTTGTGTTTTTTCCTCCTTTACGTTAGAAGGTTGTGTACAATAGAAAGTTGTAAGCTTCTGGAACGAATTTCCTATTGTGTGGTGTTTGCAAACGGAAGGGTACTTATAAAAAAAGTCACTTGCGACTTTTATTTCACCTCTTGTTCAGTGCAGCCTATTTTACGGTCCCTTCTGTTCACTATGCATTACGTGTCTTTGAGTCGTGCTTTAGAAAACAAGTCTCAGGTAAACTCACCATGTTCAGGATTACAGTGTTCACTTTTTATTCTGAAATAATTTGTTTAACAGCTTTCATTGATTGGTTTGTTTCGGCTCTTGCTCACGTGGTAGTCTTTTTTTTATTGTTTTCGAGAAGACGACGCTCGGGTTGGAATGACGTTGAATAGAGAGAAACAAGTCAAGCTCAAAAGTGATAATTTTGCTTTGTGGCGCAATTAAGAATAATTATCCATAGAGATCGAGTAGCAGGTCTATCTAAATACATACGAAGGACCTGTAGTTGATAATTTGTCACCTAAAAATAATAAAAATAGCACGAAGAAGCAACAGACGGCAGTGTGTGAACAAAAGTTAAGGACGCCAACGAGCTGGTGTTGGTTAAACATTTGACTAAAACCCCGAGACTGAGACGAGAAAGGACGCCCGTCCCCTCTCGTCCAGTCTTGGGTTTTTTAGTGAAAAGTGTGTGAGCGGAACACTCAGCAGCAATTACTCGTTCTAGTCATAATGGGGAAAACAGGCTATTTTTAACCCGGATATCCTAGAACAGTTCCTCAACAACTGCTACAGCCAGTTAAGCACAACTCACATTTACTTTAGGAGAGGCCTCTACACGTACTTTCTGAGAGACCAGTTTGAGTGCTATTATCTCTGCACCCGAGGAAGGAACGTTCTGCGAAGGATGAATTGAAAATGATGTTTTCACACACACGAAAAAAGGAAGTTGCGGTATGGCCACTGAGAAGTCCTCTCTTCAACATCGCTTCATATGCTCTTCAAATCTTCAATATCTCAGCATTTATTCCTAGCTAATATTTTTTAGATGTTTGTGAATACCTATATCACGACTTCTTCGACCTTCTTTATTTCACCCATATGTTATACAGCTCTAAATGTACTTGAGGCGAAATAAATAAAATAAAATGAAATTCATTCGCACGTCTAAATGTTGCATGACCGTGTTCTGTATTGAGCGTGGTTTGAATATATTCTGAAGATGTCATCTCCAGGCACTCGGCGGGCAAGATGACTCAGAAGCGGTGTTCCACTGCAAACTCGCATTGGCCCCTCGTACATCTTTTTTGTGAAAAAGTGAAGCCATGATAAATTTTGTTTTTTATCTTTCCGCGCTTGCAAATGTAAAATACCCCAACAAGATGTTTCACCGAGGGTAGAATATTGTTTGGCTACTTAAATCGATTAGTTAGGTTGGCCAGCAAATGTTAATAAATAATCAAAAACAGCTGCAAAGTAAGCAGGTTACGTCCTGATCGGGCGAAACAAAGGCCAAACATTTCCAGGCTTTTTTCAGGCTCAAAGTGCATTTATTGACAATTGCACTTGAGATATCGCAAGAAAGAGGCTTTTCGTAACTACAGGGCCGTTTATTTTTTCTCTGAGTCGGAGGCCACGTGATATCTGAATTCCAACGACAAGGGTTAATTCTTCAAAGTTGAATATTTTCGTTTATTCATTTATTACATGTTACCCCGCAGCGCCAAGAGGCATTATCGCAGGAGGGGGAGGCGTGAGGATATACTTGGACAAGAATCACAGTCGTTAAATACAGAAACACACGTTAAAAAGCAGACGGGCTCGAAAACAAAAAAGTGCTGCAAAATTATAAGACTTTAACAAAATGGATCCACAATGGTATTACAGTTTAGCCATAAATATAATTTTCCGTACTAGTAAAGGTATGAACACACAAAGCACAGCGTTACAGACCAAGCATTCTGAATTCACATTCACAAAAAGAAAATTCACTTTCCTTTTTCCCTGCTATCACGTGACAGCTTATCAAAAATTAATCAGATGATCGACTTTAAATAGTTTCCTCGGGCAATTCGTTCCATTGTTTAATGGTATTGGGGAAAAATGAGAATTTGAATACACTTGTCCAAGCTAAAAATTCCCTATTCTTTTTTTTTTTTGCAATGATCGAATCTGCGTGATACGAGGGGTGGCAATTCAGTGAATTTAGTTTTATCCTGTCCTGTTCGACCATAATATATTCTATGTAAAAAATTTAGACGGCGGCGGCGTGTTCTAGAGTTCAGAGGTTCCCAGTCTAATCGACGTTTTAGGGCACTAACACTTTGCTTGAAATAGTAATTTTTTGTACCGGAAATAGCAGCTTTGGTTTAGATTTGTTCAATTTTCTGTTCTAGATAGCGTTCTTTTGGGGTCCCAGAGCACGCAGGCGTACTCTAAAATAGGCTTCACATTGGAAAGACAAAGGGTGTTTTTTTTTTTACATTAGAGCGACAATTGTGAAAATTCCTCCTCAAGAAATTTAGCACACAGCTTTGGCCCACATGTAGTCTGCATGCGCGATTCACGATAGGTTTTCTGAAAACTGAGCGCCTAAATAGTTTACTTTGTCTACCTTTTCTAGTGGGGCGTCACCAATTGAATAGCTAAAAGAAACAAGTTGGCGTTTTCTGGTAAATGTTATATGATTGCATTTGGGAATATTTGAATTTATTTTTCATATTTCGCACCATCTTGAGAAGCGATCAATATCGTTCTGTAGCTCTAAATTGTCTGAGTATGTCTTTATATTGTAGGAGAAGCTCAAAAGTAAACTCACTCACACTGAAAATTTCTGGTGTGCGTGTATTTTCAGTGTGAGAGAGTTTACTTTTGCGGTTCCTCCAGAATATGAATATCCAACTCGCCCAAGCATCCATTCTAAGATGTCTTTATATTGCGGTATAAGATGCAGTCGTCCGCATAAAGACGAATGCTTGACGTAATGTCAGTAGAAATGTCATTTATATGCAGGGTGTTCTTTTATTTTTGCAAATTTGTTTAAAAAAAGAAATGAAAGCTATACTTCTGCGGTTTGTGCGAGTGAGGTATACGGCCAAGGGGACATTATGTGGGTGGCTAGTCTTTGAGATAAGTCGGCTAGTTAATTAAAAATCACTAATTAACTTTTTAATTAGTGAAAATAGACACATGGTTTCAAATAGAAGCTTGTTGAGCGTCGTCCGAAACCCCTAAATTTGTCATTTTTAGAAAGACTTTCAGCACGTTAGAAGCGTAGTAGTGCACTAAAGTTACCACTCGTGGAGTAGGTACAAGGCTAACGGTTTCGATAAGGCGCCCGCGCAATTTTTCCGTCTCTTATCTAGCCCCAGCCTTGTACCTGCTCCACGAGTGGTAACTTCAGCGCACTTATGCGCTTCACACGCGTTCGAAGTATTACTGATTTATATTGCATTACTGATTTAGGAGTTTTTGGACGACGCTCAACAAGTTTCTTATTGAATTTTAATTAATGAGCCGACTTATCGCAAAGAATACCTGCCCACATCATGTCCCCCTGGGCGTATAACTCACTCGCAAAAAACGCATAACTGTAGCTTTAACGAAATTTTTAAAACAAATCTGGAAGAACAAAAAAACAAAAAAACAAAACCCGGTATATTAGGAATAAAAGTTGACCTAGCACTGATTCCTGTGGGACCCTCGATGCTACTTCTAAATACGACGCTATTTTCACGTTATCTAAAACAACCTGCCTTCTATTTGTGAGATAATCAGTAAGCCGGTTAATAATATTTCCAGGGATTTTCAAAAATTTTAATTTGTATAGGATCAATTTATGGAGGACCTTGCGAAAGGCTTTCTGAAAATCTAGAGAAACGCAGTCTACTGACACGTCTTTATCAAAGGAGAAGAAATGTGATAAAAGTCGATCATCTGGGTATCGCACGATAAGCCACTGCGGAAGCCATGTTGATAAGCAATAAAAAAGTTGTTTCCGTCAAGATGCTTTATCAGGTGGCTGTAGATTATGTGTTCTAAAACTTTTGAGCACACACAAAGAAGAGAGACTGGTCTATAGTTTTATGTCCTATATTTTTACCCCTTTTGTAGGCAGGAACAACGTGAACGGTTTTCCTTTCACTTGGTAATTTACCACTTGATAATGAGTTATCAAATAATGCAAATAATAGACTACAAAAATGCCGGAACACCCTTTAAATATGCGGCCTGGTACCGTCAGGCCCAGTGGCCTCGTGAGTGTCAATATTGTTTAATAAATTAAGAATTCCATCTGGACAAAGTTCAATATCCAACGTGCTGCCTTCTAAAGACTCAAAAATGAGAGAAGGGCCATTCACTATAGGAGGAGAGAATACAGATTCAAAATAGCTATAAAAAGGCTTGTTTTTTTCAGCCTCATTATCTATCATCCGTCCCGAGTTGTTCATAGTTGGAATTCCTGGCTCATCCTTTTTCGAACTTTTCACTTACCTCCAAAGTTCCTTCGGATTTCGTTTGAACTTATTATCAAGAGGTGCTCTAGAAACTCATACTTGTAATGTGTCGCTTTGCTTTAAAAAAAAAAACAAAAAAAAAACACTGTTAGCTCCTTTAGACGGACCAGGAGGCTCTGTTTTCCATTTTGCTCATATCTAGAATGCACACGTCTTGTTTTCTTAATAACTGTTCGTAGTTCTTTATTTATTCAAGGCTTGTCGTTGCGCTTTTTCCGGTTATAACATTTGAAGGAATATGGACTTCAGTAAAAGCTTTTAATTTATTTTTGAACATACCCTAAAGCATTTCCACATCAGAGTGGTAGCTGATTTGTTTGAAATATTGGAAACAAAATCAAAATATTTGTCAGCTAAAGCAGTATAATTTTCTTGATCGTAAAAATAAAGTTTCCTCTGCGGTTTTATTACGTTTTTTCTTTCTTTTGCGCATTTTATTTTCCCTAATACCGCATTGTGTTCGCTGATACCGGGAACAACGGAAGTAGAAGAGATAACAGATCGTTCACTGCTAAAGATCAGGTCTGGCGTGCTGTCCCTCCTGGGGTCTCAGCCTGTAGGAAATGTAACGTGTTGACATAAAGAAAAAGCTAAGGCGAATTCAATAAAGGTCTTCTAAGGTGTGGATAAGTTTGTGATGATTGGTAAGCCATCAACCTAGTTAATATCAGGATAGTTAAAGTCGCCTCCCAGTAAAAGGTAGTCGTAAGAAATTGTTGAAATATCATTTGTTAAATAAATAATGGTATCGTCGCCAGACGCAAACTCACAGTTGGTTCATAGAATGAACTAGCTGTGAGGAAGTGGCCATTACGAAGTGACACCCTACACCAAACAGATTCAAATGAAAATTGCGAAAAGTCAATGGCGGTGCTTTGCAGACTGTTATGAGTCAGCAGGTATACTCCGCCACCATATGCCCATTTCTCTCTCGTCGATAAGCAGTACAGTCAGTTGGAAAACAAGCTCTGCTAAGTCATCATTTTTATTTTTTTACACTACGACAATTCACGAGAAGTACGTCAAGTTCATTCACAGTTATGGTCTTTCTGAGGGGAGTCCGTTGAATTTGTACTGGTTGATAGATTGTTTTCTCTTTTAGTCTCTGTTCATTGTTGTCATAGTAAAGTACTTTGTTTCCAATAATTAGTCTGTTTTAGCGTAGTTTAAATTGACTATTTTGTGTCCTGGCAAACCCCAGAAGCTTGCTTCTTTCATGACGCATGTTTACAGAAAAGTCCTCGCCGATAGACATTCCGCTGTTTTTTAGCCTGGGCGTTTGCGTAAGTATAGTTTGTTTTGTTTTGAACGAAGAACGATTTAAAATGATTAACCTGGATCTCTCTGCATTGTCTACCCAGTCGGTGAGCGCGTTATACATGTAAATGGTCAATTTCGGTACTTAGCACAGTTCCGCAGAGCTGCAGAATTTTTGTTTCTGACGTCGCTATGTTTTATTTGTATCCTCAGCAACACCATCGAATATGAAATTATTTCTCCTATAGCGATTTTCTAGGTCATCATGACTCTTTGCCAGCTGGTTTAACTGCTCGGTAAATTCCGCGGATGCAACTTGTATTTGCTGCACTTTAGTCTCAAGGGATTTCAGTCAAGTAACGTCGTTTATAAGCGATTCCAGTGTTGAAAACACAGATGTAAGTTTTTCCTTGACTGATGTCTGTGTTTGCTTGATTGCCGCCATTTCAGACAAACTTACGTCATGGTATTTGCGCATACCCGGTAGTAGCTGAAGCTGAAACACACACACACAAGCACACATATATATATATATACTCACTGGGGGGGGGGGGGGGGGGGGTGATTGACCAGAAAAAACTGCATATTAAAGCTATGGAACAATGTTTGCTATTGAGTTTTGGGCTCCAAAAGGGAAGGAGGTCGATCTTGTAATTTTCGCAGATTTTCATGTGTGACACATGTTAAAGTCTCGAAGCTTCTAGATTATTTTTTCCCCAACCCTTTTTTTACTGCTTTTACACCTTGCATTGAAGGGCTACAATTCTCTAGAACTCAGTTCTTTAACTTTTTGCATAAGGTATCTCCTTTGATTTTCCACCTTTATAAAAATAAATGTGGGAAGTACGAACCGAGGTAGCTTTAGATGTACAATTAGTTTTAAAAATCAAAATATATATAAATTAAACGTTTTGTACCTAAGCCTATTTAAAAATTAGAGTATTGTTAGATTAAGTATACTTTAAATAGATTAAACAGAATCGTACACTTGAGAAGAGAAGCTTAAAAGACAACAGTCAATGCCATCTAAAAAATACGTATTTTTTAATATTTTTACACGAAACGGCGTCCCACCACCTTTCGATGTCCAAGGACTGCCTGACGGTGTTCCAAGATATCTTGCAACACTACCGCCTAGAACGCAGACCGTATCCACCACCCGACAAAAGTCACACCAAGTTCCAGGCCCTGAGGTGGAGACAGCTGCAGACAAATACCCTCCCCTGCCCGGCCTTTCTGCGGCATATCTATCCAACCGTCTTCGACGGGAGGTGCGCTCGCTGCCCGCCACCAGACCCCGCCGACGGGGAGACTGGCCCGACCAAGGCCACCATCGCACACTTGTTTTGGGAATGTCCCTTCGACCCGTCCTCACGTACTCTACGGGACTTCGTCGCTCACCTTCGAGAAGGAGAAGAGGACCCGCTGGATCCCCCTTGGGCTGTGCTTCTCCGAAGCTCGGACCCACACATCCAAGCCGAAGTCGTTTCCCGAGCGGACAAGATAGCGACGGAAGTCACGAAGACCTTGCAAAAAGCGAACGAGCACCCGACGTTTGACTTGGCGTGAACATCGGTGCATGCCATGCACCGATGTTCACGCCAAGTCACATCCCTTCCAGAACAGAGAAAAGCCACCTCGCATGCATTCCTTTTTAGTTCGGGAACAGAATTTTTTTCTTTTTGAGAAGCCGCGGTAGGTAAACCTCTATCCTGCGGCTTCTTGATGTGGTGTTCCATTAAAGTTGTTTCGCTCTCTCTATACACGAAAAGCATTACATGTGTACTTATGCATGCAATAAACATTTTTTACATATATTGTGTAGTCGTATTAATCAGAGCGTTTGAAACGAAGACATATTTGTACATCCATTATGATAGGACAATATATGGGCCGTTTGCAAACCTTTTACTAATTATTATATATATGTTGTTAGGTGACCATAATATTTATAATATTTAAGCTCACGTACAATTTAGTAAAACATAAACATGACAAGGATGTTATGATAATTAAAACATTTCATGAACATGTACGCTTTATAAAATCTCAAGATTCACAGTTTTACATATTAAAATTATTAAAACGTTTTTTTGTTTTGTTTTTTTAAGAAGCTGACAACGAAGTTTTACAAAACTTTTTGTTGGGCAATGAAGGGACGAGATAAGTTATATTCAGAAACCCAGCTCGCCGAGTGCGAAACCTTGCTTATTTTATGCGGTCGCATATTCACGTATACTTGCAAAGCTTGTTCAAAACTTCTTTACTTTATTTTTATGTGAGTCAATAACAAAGGACACAGATAAACGGGAGAAATCGCATTAAACATAAAGGATATCTAGTATTATGAGCCCACAGTAACGCGTATGGGGATAAAAAAAAAGTGATATTAGGGGAAGATAACATTACTCTTGAGGATCCGCATTTGTTTTATCACATCCATGAAAAACCCGTTTCTATTTTGAGCGTTCATCCACAAGTGAATGATTTTACAAGACTCAAAGGGTTCCAATTCTTTTTAATGGAAAGCATTAAATCTCACATGGAGCGAAGCCGGCGGTGTCGGTAATAGAGAAAAACGGCACCTAAACTCCCATTTTTCCATTGACTGAGCGAAAGGGCACCTGAAGGGCCATTGGCTGCGACGCGTCATATCAGATGTTTCGTCACGGAAGCCGGCGGGTGCGCTCAAGGTCAAAGCGGACGCGCTTCAAATATAAAGCACAAAGAGAAGCACAGCAACGCAATGCTTCGTCACGGAAGTCGTCGTGACGCTGCCATGGTTCGCCGCACCTGCGCAGTGGGGGAGTGTGATGTCACCGGCGGAGCGCCGTGTGCGATAGGAAGACGTGGCGCGCTGCTTGTAGGAATGCTCTGCGTGTAGGAATTATTTCGCATTCCTACACGTAAGCAGCCTTAAGTTTTTCTGACGAATATTTTACTGTGTCTAGATATTGGGCGAGGCATGCTGCTGGACTTTTGAGAAGTATAATTCCTGGCACTTTCGGAGTGACTACATGAGCAAAATCACCAGCACTTCCATTGGTTTTCAGTTCGTATGACCTGAGGTTGTGCAAGAAGGCTTGCTGCTTAAGGACTTCCCCTCCCCGCCCCCCCTCCCCCTCACGCCATTACACGCGCGTTTTCCATGGCTCGTAGCGTAAAAAATCAATTTAGTCGCCTCCTTATCTCTTCGCCATCACTTACAGTTGAAACCGTTTCTTTTTTTTTAATAACTGGCCTCCCAGTCGGAGATGTGGACAAGTTTTCAGAATATAGGAAAGTTTTCTTACACCAACACTCCAACTGCGAGCAGTGCGAACAGTGCGTGTGCAATATCGTACAAGATGTCGTCGCGGACAACTCAGAGCCTGTAGATTTCGCTCTCTGTTGTGGCAACGCAGGTGAAGATAGACACAATTTGGTTCGTCCAATGAAATCATCATACCGCTCGCGGAAAAACGACACTCCAGTTTTCTGCAAAATCAAAATGAAATACAATGGTAGGAGCCTTGAGATGCAACTTTTCTGAGCTTATAGCAAGCCGATGGGCATCTCAGATGAATTAAAGAGTCCCTGCAATATTATTTAGGCGTTCACCTTTTTTACTGTTCCCAAATCTCTTGTTGCTCGGGCAATGCAGCGGGAAGAGAAAGAGTCACTAGATGTCAGTGCATCATATTTTAACCGGAAGACGCGGAAACCTCGGCATCCTACGGGGACCTCCCGTGGTGCAGAACACGCGCGGCATGTGACGAATTTGTGACGTCGTCGGTCCCGGTCAGCTCCTACCTTACGACTGGTCATAACCGCTAAATGTTTTTTTTAATGGGAAATTATTGGATGTCTCATGGATCCAACCGGCGTTATCTGAGTAAAGCCGGCCTTATCGTTGCCTGTAGCAGCGATAAACGGCACCTAAATTTCGTTTCTAGCAGCAAAAAACTGCACCTAAATTCCCCTGAGCGAAACGTCACCTAAATTGCCATTGGCTGCGACGCGACATGTGGCTCCATAGCAACGGCGTCATCGTTGCTAATGAGCAAGTCGAACTGCTGGGCGCAGCGGGAAGGGGGGACGAGTGTATGCGCTGGCCTGACTTTAGGTCTAACGTTAGGCCTATCGTTAGTTAAGCATTGATGTCTAACGTCGTGAACCGGTACGCGCATCTGTTTGACTTGAGGGGGTGACGCGGGCATGCACTGGCCTGAGATTAGCCCTAACGTTAGGCCTAACGTTTCGCTTAACTTTATGCTTTCATGCCTAATGCAGATAAATTATGACACTTCTTTACATTCTTTCAAAGTTCATCTCGCATAATAATAATATTACCGACCACGATAGAAATAGGAACTATCAGGTCTTCTATACACGGTGCAGCCTCCAATACTGCAGCAGCATTTGCTCAGATGTTTGTGTGAAAACTGTCGGACTCCCACTCAAAGTCAAGCCTTCGTTACAGTAGCAGCGTCTCGTACATACCTTTGAGTAATATAACACTATGATCTGTGGAAATGGCTGCATATTAACCGCTCCACTAAAAGCAATACATTAATACAAATAAACATTATGATTTAAAAGCAATTAAAAAAAGAATGAAAGAGCCGCAAAGTTGAACACAAACGTATTCCCTCATCATCCTCAAAGAAAAAAAAAAACTGGTTTATAAAATACAGCACACAACCGAACTTGAGACCGACACGATTTGTCTAAGTATGTATGCATTGATTCCTACGTATAAATTCCTCATTTTCCGAAGCGGTGTGCTTAATAGGGCTACCTTGGCTCTACAGCTGCGTCATTTCTCTTATTGTATGAAAGATTAGACACATTAGCTCGAAGTCAGAGGGAAGAAACACACCTTTCTGCACCCTGTGTGCCTTCAGCCTTTGCTACGTTCGGTTTCGGCAAAGCGGGATTTCAAACAGTTTTCGTAATATACGGTGGTGAAGGGTACAACTTGATGTAGAAGACATGTCCCACCATCACAAGCGGTGGAAATGAAAAGATGTCTTGAGATTATTATTATTATTATTATTAATATTATTAATTGTTCTCAGAAGCTCAGATGCACGCAGCCCTCGCCACCGCGTAGATGGTAGAATAAGCTATGCCAAGTCTTCCCCTGTCTTCATCGACCACAGACTTGAGAGGGTTCTAATTGGGCGAGATTGGACATAGCATTTCTCACATCAAAGCGTGACCTTCCTGCCAGTTCCTCACTGTAATCTAAAATCTGTCATCCATATTTTCACTCAAGCACCGCCCTCGGTTCTTGGGGTTGAGAAAATTCGCAGCTGTATGTGCTGGACGAGAATCGAAGTTGCGTCGCTCACGCAGAATGGTTGCTACTCTTTTGCTTCTTTCACTAGTCAGAGTTCGCAGGGGTCTAATCGACCTGTAATGTAGCTCCAACCAAATCTCGTAAGGAAGCCCGACGTTTCGAAACGAGCTCGGTTTCTTCTTCAACGATGACTGAAAGCACGCAGAGCACAAGCAGCTCCCAACCTCTTCGTCTTCAAAACAGAGAGAAAAAAAAGGCAAACATGTTAAAATCATAATTTTAGTTATGGAAACGTTCATATTTTTAGCTTTCTCGTCAGATAACGGGGACTACGTGCGTAGACAGAGGCCAAGGCGCCGAGGGACCCGTTTAGGTTTCCTGGCGTATGCTGGATTTGCCATGACTAAGAGAAAAGTGTTTTTTGAATATTTGGCTTGTGCCGATCGCGTGGGCGCTCGCGAAGTCAAGGCGATGGGCTTGGATAGAGCAATGTTCGGCGATGGCGCTGCGCTCACTTTGGAACTTCCGCACGTCATTCTTATGTTTGTAGATTTGCTCGCCAATGTTCTTCGTTTCACCGATGTAGGTTGCGAGGCACACTGCTCATGGAATGGTGTAAACGACGCCCTGTGCTATTTCGTTTGGTAGACGATCCTTGGGTCTTGGATAAATTTTGCCATCTGGGCGCGGCCTTCTGGGCCACTAGAATTCCTTCTATTCCTATTGCTCGCGCCAGCGCTTTGCTGGTCTCTTTTACGTAAGAAACATAGACGCGCGCGATTGAACGAGCCTGCCTTCTTTCTAGTGGCTTCTGGTTTTGTCTGGCGAGATATTGGCGTCTGGCGAGATCTTGGTGTCGGGCGATGCGTTCAATCAAGCTACTAGAGTAGTCATATTTCTTCGGGTCCGCAATTATGGTCTCCTTGTACTCCATTTTATCTGTTTACGACGAGCGGACAGCTGTTTCCCTACGCAGTGCACTCTAAAAAAAAAAAAACCCGTGCGTCTACTTTCCCGCAAAACACTCGAAGAGCCAATCGCCGACACTTACGGAGGCAGCTCAGCGAATGACGATGCCGAAATTTATGTTCAGAACAAAGAACGCAGTCCGAGTTGTGATATTAAGCCATGCAGGCATGACGTTTTACATTGCTTAATGTCCATGCTCAGACTGCGTTTTTTTGGTCTAAACATATGTTTCGGCAATGTCCTTACTGAGCTGCCCCCGTAAGCTGTGGTGATTGGCTATCCGAGTGTTCTGCGGGAAAGCAGACGCACGGGATTTTTTTAGAACTTAGAATCAAAAACCACTGCCGCCTTGTGACTCGTTGGGTGGATGGAGTTGAAATCGAATTAGCTTCCGGTATGTCTTGATTTTCCGCACACCGTAAACTTCAGATCTTGCCCTCATCGGTTAACCAGCACTTCGAGGAACGACAAGGTGCAAACCGTCTCGAACTCCACGGTGTGCCATAAAATGAGTGACGTCCAATTTCTTGAGAATGCCGAAACAATCAGCAACATAGTGCATGAATACTTTGGGTTTGTTGGAGGACGACCTCAGCGCACTCTGTTCGATTGTTTCCATCGTGGCGTTCCCCGTCGTGACCAAGATAGCCGCACTTATCGAAGTACCACTGACCTGCTTGAAACTCTCCTCTTTGAAGGTGAAATATTTGTTACCGAGACAGAACTCGAGCAGATGGCGCAGCCATCCACATTAAGGTTGGCGTCTGTGCTCAAGTTTCTTTCTTTTTCGAGGACTTCGTGAGCGGCAGCAACTGCAAGAATATCAGGACACTTGTGGAGGGGGACACCAAGTCGAAAGTCACCATGGTGTCACCGTGGCTGAGTTGTATTTGCGAAGTGTGCTCCACGAAGTGGTCATCATTTTCTACATGGGTCGACGTGTTTCCATCGAAGGAAACTAAAGTACGGTGAAGGAAACTGGATAGCACCCGAAGCGGCGAGGTTGTGTAGTCCCCAATTGGTCGTAGTGGAACGATAGGTTTCAAGATATTCCACAAACCTAACCTCCCTCTATCCCGAAACCGAACATCTCCCCATCCTGAAATCTAATGTCCCTCTATCCGCAAAGATCAACAAACCTAACGTTCCCCACCGACCTATTGTGGACTTAATTCCTTGGCGCTTCGGGCGCCTTCCAGTTTCATCAACCATACTTTGGTTCCCTTCGTTAAAAACACGTCGACCCATGTAGAAAATGACGGTCACTTCGTGGAACGCACCTCGCAAATACAACTCAACGAAGGTTACACCATGATGTCTTTCGATGTGATGTTCATCTTCTCATTTGCCCCAGTACCCCTTGCAGTTGCTGCAGCGCGTGAAGCTCTCAATAAAGAGCTTCGGCACAAGAACCAACCTTAGTGTGGATGAGCTGTGACGTCTGCTCGAGTTCTTTCTCGGCAGCACATATTTCACCTTCAAATTCGAGCTTTTCAAGCAGGTAAGCGGAATCGCGATTTGTGCGGCTACCTCGGTCACGACGGGGAACCTCACGATGCAAACAATCGAACAGAGAACACTGAGGTTTTTCCCCAAGAGCCCCGAAGTATTCACGAGCATTGTGGATGATTGTTTCTGCATACACAAGAAATTGGACATCACCAATTTTCGGCTCACCTTCGATTCATCCAGCCGGCCATTCGGAGGACGAAGAAGAAGTGATTCGAAGTCGGTTGCGTTTTTGAGCCTCGCTCTTCTGGATCAACATTTTAATATTATAAGACGGCCTGAAATATTCGAACTTCATTCGAACGTTGCCTACTCCTGTCCACGGTGAGGTCTGCCGCACTGGGGCTTACCCTGGTGCCCGTGAATCGACCATGGCCATGTCTACTGGGCCAACGCCACCTTCGCCACATTCCAGTCATCGCGCCTCCACTGACCAGTACAGTCTGCCTTCGTCCGTCTGTGGCAGCTCAGTTGCTGAATCAGAACAGGACACACCCATGAATAGCGCAGAGGACATCACTCCAGGTCAGCAATGCGCTACAACCTCTTCGCGGCGAGTCATTGTGCCATCCAGTGACATAGAACTCTCCGATTTTGACGACTTGGATTGGACTGATGTCGCCAGGAAAAAGCGAAAAAAGAACAGCCCTAATTCCAGCCCAAGCGCTGAAACAGTCCGCAGTACTGCAGTAGTACCTGAAGGACTTACTGTTATATTTACGCCAGTCGAACAGGACCAAGTTATTACGTCGCTGAGCAGCCTGAGACTCTCCAATACTCTGGTGAAGACGTTCCCGGAATGCATCCTGGAGATCAGGTACAACAGCCGCCTCAGTCTTGTTGCCGTGGATGTGAGAAACGGACAGACAACACGAGGATTGCTACGCTGCACAGAGCTCTACGGAATCAAAGTCAGAGCATACGAGCCTCTCCCCAGACACTGCGCCACAGGTGTAATCAAAGATGTGGACACTACGCTGACTGACGAGGAGATCACCAACAACTTAAGATCTCCTGAAAACAGAGTTGCACGTTTGCGACGGCTAGGTAAAAGTTCGGCAATTAAGATCTCTTTCTGCGGATCTTCGCTGCCGAGCTTCGTCTACCTTGGTCTTGTTCGGCATCCAGTTACTCCATTCCAAGAGAAACCTGTCCAGTGCCGCAAGTGCTGCCGCTACGGACACCGTGAGGCCTCCTGCAAGCATAGTCCCGTGTGCCAGCGCTGCGGTAACATGCACGAGGACAGGGACTCCTGCACTGCTCAAGAGAAGTGCGTAAACTGCGGAGCCGCTCACTCTGCTACATCAACATCCTGTTCTAAATGGCAGCAAGAAAAAAAGACGAGCAATTATGCCAAGGAACATGCAGTCGATTATTATAGTGCCAAAGCTGCAGTTCAAGCATCCGACTGGCCCGAGTTGCCCAGAAAAAGTGAAGGGTCTTCTTCAACAACGCAAGACACCTTGACTAGCAAAACTGAAAACCAGCGGCCTGAGAGACCGACCTATGCTACACTAATCAAGCTTCCCAGAAAGGACAAACCAAAGGCACCTCTGACTAAAGAAAGGCCCAGTTCAAACGGAGCAAATCCACTCGAGGATCCGAAAACTACAGGCAGCGCGCCCACCGATCCAAGACAGCGCAGAACAACAAAACGGAGGACTCTGTCCGTTTCAACAGACACAGCTCCAAGCAAGGGGTGGGTCTTGAACCTTCAAGCAGCAGCAAACTTCGCCTGCAGGTTCTTGGAATCTGTTGATGCAGAATGGGCCCGTAGCATTCTTACACTTCTTCAACTGGCCCCTCCCCTTATTCGATCCTTGTAAATGGCGACCTGTAGTACCCCTGCATCCACCACACCACGGCCTTCTTCAGACCTCACGGTATGGCAGTGGAATTGTCGAAGCTTCCGAAAAAAACGCTGCAGTCTCATCCAGTATATCCAATCGCACACTCCCCCACCCGACATCATCCTTCTACAAGAGCCTCGTACCCTTCCCAATCTTCCTGGATATGTCACATATGTGGCACATAATGATCCTGATAAAGACCACCTTGTGGCAACCCTAGTCAAGCGCGTTCATACCGCCGTCGACTTAACCTTCGACAGCCAGGCCGTTCCACATGTATTACTTGAACTCCTTCCTGCAAATCCACGCACGCGTAACACCCAATCCCTCCGTCTACTCAATATGTACAGCCTCCCTCAAGATCGTCATGCACGGTTTGACAAGTTGTTTGAAGCCGCGCACTGCAAGGGTTGCGCCACATTCATTGGAGGCGATTTTAACGCTCCACATCCAACTTGGGGTTACCCTCGCGACACACCTAAAGGCCGAAAGCTCCACACTCTGATTCAACAACAGAATCTCACTTTACTTACTGATTCATCGACACCCACACGTCTTGGAACCAGCGTTGCACGAGACACGTGCCCAGACCTTACCATGTACCGTGGCACTAAACCCTGCACCTGGCAGAACTTTGAGGAACAGCTCGGCAGTGACCATTCGATTCTTGAAACCCGTATCCACACTAAAGACTTCTCAGGGGAAGCACGCCACATTCGTATCACAGACTGGCCTGCCTTTCGCGCATCGTCCTCCTCTTATACCTCCTCCGACACACTCACCGATTGGGTGCCGGCACTGCAAACCCGGCTAAACCGACACACGCGCACCCTTACTACCACTTCTGGTGCACCGGATATAGACTCCCACCTACTCCATCTGTGGGAAGCACGTCGTAGCCTAACCAAACGGTGGCGACGTCAACGCCGCAACAAGAAGCTAAAACTACGTATTGCTCAACTTACTGTTGATGCTGCAGACTATGCTGCCAACCTTACTGGTGAAAACTGGCACGCGCTATGTGACAATCTCAATGGCACGCTCGGTACCGCACGAACGTGGTCCCTACTCCGTCACCTCATACAGCCCGGTCAAGCCAAATCGGACAGGGCCAAGGGCATTCGTAAACTTCTACGCGCCACTAACCTAACAGACGCCCAATGCCTCACTCAGCTACGACAACGCTACCTTCCCCCTCCTGACGCTCCACGTTACGCGGACTACATGGGTCCCCCCAACACACTCTCTTATCTTAACACACCGATCGCAGCAATTGAGATTCGCGCTGCACTGACCGACATACGCCGCAATACATCCCCTGGTCCTGACCAGGTCCGCTACTCTCTTCTCTACAACCTCTCTGATTCGGACACCACGCAGCTGATTACCTACTTGAACGAGGTGTGGGAGTCGGGTATCCTTCCCAAGGAGTGGAAGGAAGCAACAGTGGTTTTGATTCCCAAGCCTGGCAAACCCCTCTCCTGGGAGAATTTGCGCCCGATTTCTCTTACTTCGTGTCTGGGCAAACTGCTTGAGAAGGTTGTACAGCTTCGCCTCCACAAATTTCTTGCGGACACATCAGCTCTTCCTGACACCCTTTATGGCTACCGTAGTGGCATTTCTACCCAGGACGTACTGCTCCGTCTCCAACATGATGTTTTAGACTCGCCGAGCACTGCCCAATATCGCGCCGTCCTTGCCGCAGATCTTAAAGGGGCTTTCGACAACCTCTCCCACGACCTGGTCCTTGAACAGTTGGCAGCCACAGGCTGCGGGGTGAAAGTGTACAATTACGTCCGCAATTTCCTCCGTGACCGATCTGCCAGCCTCGTCCTTGGTCATCTTCGCTCTCCTTCCGCGCCAGTGGCAAACCGTGGCACACCGCAAGGCTCTGTACTTTCTCCGCTCCTGTTTAACCTTGCCATGCGAGGTCTTCCTCCCCTTCTGGATCAGATCTCGGATGTCAGACATGCAATTTATGCAAATGATATTACTGTCTGGGTAACGAAAGGCTCCCTCGGACACAAGAGACTCAGCTACAAGAAGCCGCTACTACCATCGAGCACTACGCCCGGCGTGGAGGCCTCACCTGTTCCTCCACGAAGTCAGAATTACTAATCGTGACCAAACACGCTCGCGGACAGACCGACCTCCCCATTACCATCACATTAGACGACAAACCCGTCCCGCGTAAATCGGCCATACGGGTGCTTGGCTTTGGGTTACAATCCAACGCTAAAGCAACTCAAACCCTCCATCAACTCACCACCCAGTGCAACCAAATTATGCACATGCTTTGTCGCGTCTCAAATCGTCGACATGGCCTTAAAAAGGCGGATGCCCTACGCCTTGTCCAGGCCTTGATACACACTCGCTTAACCTACCACCTTCCTTACCACAACCTCACCCAGACCGAACACACTCGTATGTCTGTATTGCTGCGGAAGGCGCAGAAACTTGCTCTCGGCCTCCCTGTTCGCACAGCCACCGTTTGCCTCGAGAGGCTTGGGGTGACCAACACTCTGGAGGAGCTCATGGAAGCTCATCGGGCTGCCCAGTTGACGCGCTTGCGCTGCACGGCTCAGGGGCGGGCACTCCTTGCCACCCTTGGTTTTCCACCCTGTCCCGCTACCCTCGCAGCTGAGGGTCTCTCCCCCGCTGCGCGTGCCAGACTCACTGTGGCTCCCATCCCCCGTCATATGAATCCTACCCGCCACTCGGCTCGGCGCGACCATCGCTCGCGCTACCTCCGACGCGCGTATCCGGTGGGTTGCGATACCGTTCGTGCCCTCTTCACGGACGCCAGCCCACAGGGTGTGCGCGGGGGTATTACAGTTGTCGTGGACTCTGATCTCAGGACAGTCCACGCGGCAACTGAGCGTGGTCTTACCGACGTCTCCATCCTGGAAGAACGAGCGGTCGCCAGGGCAATACTTTCTACCTCCTTTCTCTCCTCCTCCATGCCCATTCACATTCTCACTGATTCGCAGACGGCCTGTCGGCACTTCCTATATAACACGTTACATCCTTCCACTGCATCTTTACTCGACCCGTTCCTATCCTCCACCTCCCACAATTTCCGGCTGATATGGGTGCCTGGGCACGCAGCCGTCCCCGGTAATGAGCGCGCTCATGCGCTCGCCCGAGACCTCTCACACCGGGCGCCAGGGGAAGACTTTGTCAGCATCCAACCAGCCCCTTACTCCTACAGCACTCACCTTGCAGAGCTACGCCTCGCTAGGCAGCATTATCCGCCTCCTCACCCTTCCCTTACTCGCAGAGACGCCGTCATATGGCGACAACTGCAAACTAACACTTTCCCAACCCCCCTCTTCTACTCTTACCTCCACCCGTCACTCAGCCCGCCTCAGTGCCCGCACTGCGGCGACCGTCCCAACCTTTTTCACATGGTCTGGCAGTGCCAGCTCATTCCCGCCGTCCCACCCAATTCCAATCCCACCCCCACCTCCTGGGAGGAGCGGCTGACCGATGACACGGCCACTGGCCAGCAATCGCTGGTGGACCGCGCCAAGGTGGTCGCCGCCACATATGGGGCCCCGGACTAGGGGCTCCACCCGAGAGTTTGTCACACGTCGCTACAATAAAAGTTTATTCACTCACTCACTCAGCCGGCCATTCAGTTTACCGCGGAAGGCGAGACGGATGGAAACTTTTCTTTCCTGGAAGTGCTGATGAACCGACGAGGGCAAGATCTGAAGTTTAAGGCGCACAGAAAACTAACACACACCGGACGCTACCTCGATTTTGACTGAAACCACACTACGAATCATAAGGCGTCAGTGGTTTCAACAATCCTGCGTAGGGCAACAACTATCTGCTCGTCAGAAACCGATAAAAAGAAGGATAATTAAGTACATTATAATTGTAGAGCTTTAGAAAAATGACTACTCTATTAGCTTGATTGAACGCATCGCCCTACGTCAAGACCTCGCCCGATGTCAAGATCGCGCCCGACGTGAAGATTTCGCCAGGCGCCAAGATCTCACAAGACAAAAGCAGAAGCCAATAGAAGGAAGGCAGCCATACTGAATCATGCGCATCCGTGTTCCCTTCTAAAAGGAGACCAGCGATGCGCTGGCGCGAGCACTTGGAGAATGAGGCATTCTGGTGGTCCACACGCCCGCGCCCAAATGGAAAGGTTCAGGCCAAGACACAAAGATCGTCTGCAAAAGAAATAGCACAGCGCGTGGTTTAAACCATTTCATCCGCAGAGTGCCCCGCAAGCAACATCTTCAAAATGAAGAACTTTCCCAAGCGAGTCCGCAAACACAAGAACGACGGGCGGAAGTGCGACAGTGAGCGCAGCGCCATCGCCTCACATTGTGATATCTTAGACCGTTGCATTTACTTAGCGAACGCGCACGCGGTTGACGCAGAGCGACATTTCAGAAGACATTTCTTTGAGTCATGGCAAATTCAGCACAAGCCAGAGAACCTAATCGGGTCCCTGGGCGCCTTGCCCTTTTTGTACGCGCATGTCCTTCATGACCTGGCGAGAAAGCTGAAGAGATGACCGTCTCCATAAATGAAAAAAAAAAAAAAACGATTCCTTTATTTTTTTTTAGTTGTCTGCTTTATAGATGATGAGGTTAAGTGCCGCGGCTTCGCCGCGTGCTTTCAGTAATCACTGAAGAAGAATCCGAGCTGGTTTCGAAACGTCGGGTTTCCCTTCAATATTTGGTTGGAGCAACATTTTTTGGACTTTTATTCTCACCTAACCAGGCAGAGTTTTGCCAGATAAGTTTACTTTCTAACCTGAAAGAACAGTACATCATTCAGTTTCGCAAATAACTCGGCTAACCAGCTGCAACATGTAGAAAGCGCTCCGCGTGTAGTCAGAAATCACCCTGATTTAACACTTTTTTTTGTTGTTCTTTATACTTCAAGCTCTCCGGCAATCACAGTAATTTGTAAAAAGCGTTTGTTCTTCAGAAGACCTAACGGTGAAGACAAGAATCGTGTCCAGTGAGTTTCGCTTGGCAGATATCTTGCTTGTTTCTGAAATTTCATGAAGATTGGGCCTGTTTTATAGGTTATGAGTGCGAAGTAATAATTCGAAACGGTATTTACTGAATAATAAATTGGTGCGTTGTCCCTTCTCGCAATTTCACCATTGATTGGATATGATTAATATTTTTCGGTTTTATTTAAAGCCTTCTTGATCACATTGCCCTTTGATGATCACATAACTTCGGATTTTTTGGGTAGCGGACCCTAGTCAGTGGTCCAGTAGACTGCTCATTAGGCGGTTGCGAGATGAGTGGTCAAGGATGCGTATGTTTTCCCGAAGCTCACATAAACGATAATAAATATATTAATTATAACAGTACACCGCAAAAATTTTCGAAAGCCTGTAGCCAATGTTTATCTCTGTTTTTTTTTTCTTTCAAATGACAGCTGCTATCTTTCTGCTAAGTCAATGTTTGAAATGTTTCAAAAATTTTATGTAACCTTTAAGTCCAAAATTACTCCTCAACAGTCCAGATGCGCTTCGAAGCGTTCTTTTGCTAGATATTCGTTGAAGACATTGAAATTGAGGAAGAATCACAACACAACCGGCTTGGGTTAAAGGGATGGTGAACCGAAATTTGGATTTCAGAAAAAAATATTGGAGGAGATGTAGGCGGGACGCTACGATCCCTACAACACTACTCATAAGGCGACATCTCGAATGGACGGTCGTATTTTAGGAAAAAGAAGTCGAGATTGAACCAGGCCGACGAGGCGCGTGACGTGAGATACCCTGATTTCCTCCTCTCTTCTCTTTGCTCCCTCAAGGCGGCGGCGCGGAGAAGACGCGAGTCCGTTCCCTCTCCTTCTGGGAGAAACATGACGTAAACATTTCTGCCAAATGCGCCTCCTTTTCTAAAAAAAATGTGTTCATCCGTTCGAGATATCGCTGTTAGGGTGATGTTTTGATGTTTGTAGCATCTCGCTGCACGCTTTTGCCGCGTGTTTTGTGGAATCCAGATTTCGGTTCAGCATCCCTTTAAACGGTTTATCCGACTCCTCGTTCTTTCGCGCTCGAGATTCCCTCATGCCCCTCGTCTTCTTCTCGCTCCAGACTAAATTTCTCACGCAAATGTTGTTCAGTGTTACATTTTGAACATCCTCCGCCTCTCACAAATTGAGTAATTTTAGAATAAGATTCAAGGTTTCCAGCTGCACTGGCAGTCGAATTACACAGCCGAACGGCAGCTTAACAGCACATGCCATGACATTTCCATCTCTTCCTGGAAACACCTCATCGACACGCACCAAGATCAAAATACATTTTGGTGTGATATGGCCGTGCAAAAGCACTATATCACCAACGTTTGGTGCAAGGTTGCTGAGCGGTGGTGCTAGGTGCGAAGAGTGAAGTTCCTAAGAAGTGCTCTTTCTTCCAACGTACCCAGAAGTTGTTCATGTGCCTCTTGCTATATTTCAACCGACTTGTTAGTGAATCTCTCGATGACGAGTGTGTTGACTCCGCCTCTGGAAGGGTTATCAATCACCTTCCAATGAGTAGGTGAGTGGGAGTTAAGACCGCTGGCTCTCTATTATAGGCATGAACATAGTTAAGGGGCCCAGAATCGAGGGCTGCCTTGATGTCAGTTCATACAGTCGTTAGTTCTTCAAAAGAAAAGTTCCACCGCCCAAGAATTTTTCGGGGGCACGTTTTCACTGATCGCACCTTTTTTTCCCACCACCCTTTCCATCAGGCTGCCTCTTCTATCATAAACTTCCACGTGATTCGGTGAACACTGCAGGAGTCTTGGGATTCCGCTCTGCTAATAGCCATCCAACTAGACCGTCAGGTCTTTCGCTGCCCTTTCTAATGCGAGCGCGCTGTTGTTATAGATTGTGATTGGGAGACCTCTTTGTGACACGAAGCGGCTTAGGGCCAAGAGAAATGACGCCTTGGCCGCGGTGGGTACCCACTTGAGGCGTATTGCCCGAGTGATCGCGTAAGTTAATAAGGCAAGTTAGGCCTTATCGCACTGCCCGGTTGAGTTGACTAACAGTCTCCCCGTAAAGTCGATTCCCACGACTTCAAAGCATTGGCTCTCTTCCAATCTTTCTCGTCATAGCGGCGCTACGGGCGCCGTGGCTGGGTTTGCTTGGAACCGGCGACAGATGCGACTTTCCGTAGTGATCTACACGGCTCGTCGTGAACTTAAGAGCCGAAATCGCTCACGTATTTCTGTCCGACTGGCCTGCAAGCCTCCACGTAATACTCCCATTTGACCATCCACGACAGGTAACTTGGTAAAAGGATAATCCCTTAACAAGGATAATAGGATGTCTCACTCTCCGAGGCTGTTGCTTGGTAAAGTCCGCCTCAGATACGCCAGGTTCCTGTGTCGTCAAGAAAGGCTGCGAGTCCGTTATTCTCGATCCTTTTGAGATACTTCCGCTTTGAACCAGCTCCTGGATATCTTTCCCCAAAAAAATTTTCATTGAGCATTCTTGATGCTGAAAGCTTCGGCATCCGTAATCTCGTCTGCCGTGAGGAGTAGCTCAGGTGACTTGTTTTTTAGACGACAACATTGAACAAATCGTTTGGTCTAAGCTGTGACATGCAACATCCTGGTATAGCTGCTGAACTTTCCCAATGCCAAAAGTGCGGTTGGTGAACTTACAAAGGTCAGCAGTATTTCCGACCTGATGTCGTCTCTCCACGTCAATGTTGTCAAGGTTCTCATTAGCTTAGGTACTGCCAATGGGCCAGTTTCGTTCTTCTCGGGAAACCTATTCGGGCACAGACCAGCATAACTGATGCGAAGTTAACTGCATTACCGTCTCACCCTTGGTAATGGCGTCAGTCGTGTTTGCGTCGCCAGGGCAGTGGCGTCAATTAGGGAGATCGCTTGGTTCTTGTATTTCTGTTACTCGGTTGTCGACGAGAGGTTTCAACGCAATTGCTGATCCTTTGATCCAAACAAGCGTGGTTACTGGATCTGTCCAGTAGCATAGTGAACTGCGACACAAAACAAAATGGTACAGATATATATAAGCATGTGTGCTCGAAAAAGGGCTCCCATCAGTTCTAGTCGCGGAGGGTCAGTGTCTTAAGGGGGGCAACTCTGGACTTGTGAAACACCAAAGTGACTCTGACATTTCCTTTTCTGTCCACGGCGCGAAGATAGGTTCAGGCACCATATGCTTGAGGGCTGGCGTCTGCAAAGACGTTAAGCCTCCAGTTTGTTCTCTCCATCCATCCTCTGTAAGCATCTCGGAGCCATGAAGCGTAGCAAGTCCTTCAACCCGGCGCACCAGGTTGTGTGCTCTTGCCTTAGCGCTTCTGGTAGTTCTTCATCCCATCCCAGGCCATGTTGCCACATACGTTGGAATAAAATCTTTCCTCGTATGACATACGTTCAGAGGAACCTTGGAGTACCTTCGTAATGTCGTGGGACCTGATTGACGTGATGTCAGGTGAAGTGTAAGCGTTCCCCTCGCTTTGATTGAAGAGGCTCTGCAGTTGGCAGGAATTAGTATTTCACTTGCGTAGTTACATGCTGCCTCCCTGAACACTGTCTGTGCGTCGCCAGCAAGCCTTCGGGCTTCCCCGATGTTGTTGTTGTAAGCGTTTAAGTGAAATCAGGGGGGGGGGGGGGGAATAGAGTCAATCGTGTGCGCGCGCTAGGCGCATTTGTCACTGACTCTTGGGGTAGGGTGCGGGGAGAAAAGTAGAGGTGAGTGGGGGAGAAGATAGAAATAGAGAGTCGAGCGTCAGGAGCGTCAGGAGCGTCGTCTCAACGTCTCGCTAGCTCTTCGTCCCATCGACGCGCTTAAACCGTGAGTGTGTGTGAGTGGGGGGGGGGGGGGGGGGAGAGGGGGCTCCAGCACTGGTGGCTGGCACCGCGCGGTGTCCGTAGTTAAGGCCAGGCTTCCCCGATGCTTGCTGCTCTGCTCCGTAGGTAGTTCGCGTAAAATGAGCTAAGTAATGTAGCCCCGATGTCTTTGTTCGAGCCACTCATGATGTCCAAGTTATGACAAATTGGCGCCCCAGGTAAGAATAGAATGGCAGCTGTTCCAAAAGGTACTCTTGTTATGCGCCGCTAATTTATATTGGGCAGCCACCAGCCTGGTGTCGGTGCCTTCTGGAACCAAACCGGAATGCTTCTAGACACAGTTTGCGATTGCTATCTGTAAACAGGTTGTTTGGATGTCGGCTGCGACTGACACCTTTTGCATACAGATTCGGAGCAGTACCGGCAAGAGTTCCATTTTGATTGTAGGCCCCTTCTCAATATGGTCGTTAAAGGATCCGGTGCTTGACCCGTGCGTCGAGGCGTCGGACACCTCTCGGATTCTTCACGATTCCAAGCTAGCCGGAATCACAGCTCGATGAGGCATATACCAAACGCGCCTCTCGCACGGGGACTTTTCGTTCACCTTTCCCGCGTGTCCATCCTCAAAGTAATTGTGTATCGCTTTATCATAAAGTGTGGTAGAGCCATCTTGTCTGAGGTGTAAAGTCAGGCTGCGGAGTCTAACACTGACACTGATGTAATTATTTTTTAGTTTCGCTGCTGCCTCCATCTATGGTGAGCGAATTCGTAACGACCATTCTACCAACTGATTTTCTCTGTGAATTGCTTGAGAATGGTACTACCTTTTTCCTTTCGTGGCGGTCGGTTCACCCATGATTCCAATGGTCCCCAGCTCCAAGAAGCTTTTTGGCGCGGCCCTCTCGTCTTCTGTGGTCACTGCCACTCCCAACACACATTCTATTAAGATTGTGGTTCTGCAAGACTCTCACGGTTCATGTTGGACCCTGAAAGGTTCATCCTTGGCTTATTGAAATGGCCACCAGACCAAGGTTAAATAATAAGTGGCGCGTTTCGTCAGTTAGCAATATCCACATCTGGCCAGATCCAATAAGGAGACAAGTGTTTTCATCTGCTTAGAGTAAGGGAAACATAAACTCGTCAGCGATCGTCCCTGTTATCGTTTTAAAAAACGAGCGTTCGAAGGTTGTTTCGATGAGATCTTGGAAGATGAATGGGACGACGACGGCATCCAAAACATACCCCGTCGTGGCATATTGGCCTCGAAGCCCTAGACTGAGCAGTGTGAAGTTCTGTCTAACCACGCGAGAGGCTTTGTTAGAAGACGTGTTAAGCTGCAGGCATTGTTGGCCTATACCTTTCAAGTTAAGCTTCCTTGCCAACTCCTGTCGGATGCAGGTCTTGTGGATTCCACAATCCACAAGACCTGCATCCCTCCTTCCTGCGTAATCTTCCACTCTCCTCCTCGTCCTGCATACCCTCTCCTACCCCTCCTCCATTCTCTCCCTTCCTCCAACAGCTTCCCCACTAAATTTAGTTGGAAAGCTCAGGCCACGTGACCTCAACACCAATTCATTTACCCCACTAAATTTGGCGGGAAAAATGACGTCACATGACTTCGTGTCATGCCACCTACGAACGAATTCTGCTTCTCCGCTAAGTGCGGAGCGCTTTTGCTCACCGCTGGCCACAGTTTCGACACGACTACGGCGCCAGCATTCGGTTGGAACTCGTGTGCAATCAATAAAAGCACGACTCCTAGCCGAACGCTGACGCCGTAGTCGTTTCCAATCAGTGCCCTACGGCCACCTTCTTTAGTGACTAAAGTAGAAGTTTGGGCTAGTTGGTATTTCATGATTAAAGATTAAAACAGCGCAAGGACACGGACAAGAACAAGAAGGTAGACAAGAAGGTAGACTTGTCCGTGTCCTTGCGCTGTTTTAATCTTTAATTCTTTAGTGACGCGGGAAAATTCAGCACTTTGGCTTTCTTAGTTACGATGTTTCTGGCCTAGACAAGACACGTACCTTCATTTATATTTTGCATGAACAGGTTTTTTATTCCGCAATATTTACGCTAGTAGCCTCAGTTTAGGTGGCGGTAGACCTGCTCTAGGTCCCGTCCTTAACAAAAAGTACTTATCCAGCTATGCACCATTTCTCATATCTCATTAGTTGGAAATATGATTGAAGTGTCAAATGTTTGTTGTAAATTTTTTTACACTGGCGTAATAGTATTTTTATCGGCAATATTCTTATGTTTCAGAAACAAATAATCTAGATTGAGTTATTATTGTTTTCAATGATGTGCCGATATTGCCTTTTCCTAAATCGCTTCAAGGGATAACAGCATCACTGCCGGCGTTTGAGGCGTGTTGGACGAGAGTGGCTCGTTGAGCACTCCGCTAAAGCTCCACGAACATAGCTCGTTCGCCTCGTTTATTCTTACGAGTGCGATTTTTTTTTCAGTTTGAGTTTTATGAGTGCATGGTGTTTTGATAAAGATCTCAGCTCACGTAGCTTGGAGAAAAAAAATGTAGCAAGTATACACCTTCAGAAACGCTGAACGGTTACTTGATTTCGTTGCGCGATTGGCCTAAACCTAGCCCCCAGATCAACTGTTTTGCTTGATCTGTCTTGATTTATTCGTTTGCGCGTGTTGATGCTCGGTAAAAATGTTGGTTCCCGTGAAAGCGGCCCCAGTGCTCTGTGAATTGCGCAACCATCGTGAGTGCGACCATGGTTTCAATGTCGAGAAGATACCCACATACGGAGACATTTGCAAGCCATTCGGCTGCACAGGATTGGCCTTCGCATACAAAGTCTGTGCTGGCGTGTTTTCATCATTTCGATTCGAAAGGTGAATCCCTCTTATGTTTTGCTGCGCGCGTGGCCTGCCGTACCGAATAATTTCATGTCACGTTTTAATTCTGCGTCATGACGCTCGCCCACCTTAATGACAAATGCAATAAGAATAAAAATATTAAAATACTGCATATTTATTTCGTTGATATCTTAAGCCCTTTCGCTCGCTTTTTACCGCACATCAACACACGCTGATTCAGGCTGTCCAATCGTAGCCGGAACTGAACCTTAATAGGAACTGAACCGCCTGTTTTGCCTGATTAGTAACAGAACCTGACCCGAAATGCTCGGCGCCATTTTGGAGCTGGACCAGAACCGGTACAAAAACAAAATGAACATTCCAACCGGTTCGCCAAACGGTTTAGACGCACATTCGCGTTAATATTCTGTGCGCTGCATGCCGGAAATTTTGAGAGGCTTAGCGCTGGGGAGCAAGGTGTTTCCACTTATGCATATATATTTTTTTTGCAATCATATTTTACAAAGACAAAGGCGAATAACTGCTGTTACTGGCTGTCACAAAGTCGGCCTCACCCACTCGAAGTCACTGCACACACGTGACCGGCAAAAAGCTGCGGCAACGCGCCGACGGGATGACACACCGAGTCACAGCGGAAGCAACGCAGCATCAAAGTCGGGTTTACTGCGGTTGATGGGACGTCATTTCATCGAAACACTTTTTAGTGAACGGGCTGGTTTTATTGAAGCTCGGTTTAGAGAAAGCGGAGCCTCGGTCAGTTTAGGGAAATGCCGTTTATCGAAAAGGGGACACTGCTTAAAAAGATGCTCTCCAACCACGCTCGTATATCACTGGGGCGCGTGTTAACTCAACCGGCGCCCAGTTAACGCCGCTTCGCGGACAGAGGCTTCGGCGGCTTTTTACAAAATTCCTAAACTACCTGACCCAACCTTATACGACCCTTCGCGGCAACCGAACTCGCCAAAAAGCAGTCTGATCGTCCTTTTCTCTCAACTGAGCTTTCTATCACGCGATTCGATAAACTGGGGTCGCTAAAGCGGCGTTCGTTAAAGCTAGCCACTCTAGACCGCACGCCTCCAATGAAATTCACCCAACCCCGGTTCGTGCCGTCGTCAAGGAAAGACCTGGCAAATTCTAAGAGATTCCCCGCGCTGTAACCCCGCGAGAGAGGTGGAGGACGCGAGATAGGGGGCCGGTCAAGAAAAGCAAGGAAGAGCCACACAGAGAAGAGATCCGATCCCGGCGGAGCCGCCGTGACGCCCGGAGGAAGGCGGAGAACATTCTAGGGTTATATAATGAAAACCTTCAGACCTTTCACGAATGCTCGTATACCTTCCGCGTGCTTCGTAGCCGCTGTGACAAGACGAAAACCGTTGATAAAAAAACGCTGCAATGGCGCAGGGCTTCCGCCTCCTCCCCGCCGACAAATTGAAATGGCCATTCTTGGGCTTAAAATACATCCTATCATGCCGACATTTTTTCTTCAAAGGGGCTTCACAGTTGGGCTTCACAGGTTCACAACTGGGCGTAAGACGCATTTTCCCCATTGTCACAGAGACAGCTGAACAATTGGCAATCAATCAAACCATCAGAGATGCTCACAACATTGAGTGCGAGTAAGTGCTGAGGTTTGGCTACAATCTGTCAAGGAAGGCTCCGAACGCATCGAGTATTAAACGGCAAAATGTGATGCTTGCTTTGCACATCTTCCACAAGTCCTTTTCCCATGCACTTCGTGCCCTTGCATCGAACACAAGTATCCGAAACTGTGAGAAAACAGCGTGATTTTTCAAAATCATAGTGAAATGGTAGAAGATGATGACTGTCATGACACCATCGAAAGGAATGACAAAAAGGGGTGACTTTAAAAAAAGCACTCTTTCCTGCGATAGGTTATCCCAAGAGGGATTTCCAGTACACCCGCCTTGACTGGCTAGAGCAGCGGAAGAGTAGGGACTTTACCGGAGGCAAGCTAGCCTCGAAGACCCATGCTGCTCTCCACCAGACGACTTACGCACTCTTGGAGGTCGCCAGGTACTGCTTCCAAGAACTGCAGCTGTCCTACTTTATCTTGGGGAAGATTCAGACGGACAGCTTGGAAGATCGTTTTGGATAGTATATGCAGCTGGCTGTATCCCAATATCATATGTCTATAATGCAAGTTTAGAAAGCTGAGCCTAAACTGCGGCTGCAAAGCACTCTGCCAAAAATCTCCACAGCCTCCGAAAGTGGCACCTAAAGAAAGGAGCAATGGGAAGATCTCTTCGCAATCACGAAAGCTCGACGCCCCAACTGCAACGCCGTAGTAATCGAGGAAGCACTGTCGCAGATATAGGACATCATATCGGTCCTCGTCTGTGTGGCAGGATACGCCGAGAATGCAACTTTAAAAAGGCTGAGCTGTGAGAAATGCAGGGCTGCAATGACAATAGACAAGACAATCACGGTTTCGGCCATGCAGTACCACAATGACCTTGTGAGAAAACATGACAGGAAAAGACTCATCCATCCAACTTTTATTTTTTTGTAAATGCTGTGGCAAACAAATTCGTTGTTGTTGTCTAACTATCGAAGCAGCCAGTGTTTTTTCAGGTGCCGAACCAGTGGCAGGTGGCAAGAAGAGCTCAGTGTTGAAATTTTAGCAAATGACGAATGCTCGGATTTTGACACCTGTGAGGATGGACACACGAGCAAGCAGGTGAAACATACCTTATGGTACTGCACAAACATTCTGTGGAAGAATGTTTGTGCAGAAGTTGAGTGACAAGATATTTTATGCGAACGCCAAGACGAAGAAAAGTGAAGCGAAAACTCTTAGAGCCTAATCAACCACCACTAGAGCCACGCAAGCTCGCCAGAAGTCTTCCGATTCAACTGCAACTCAGCGATTTTTTTGCGGCTTTTACACCTGTGAAAACCTTCGTAACATTGCAGGCAGCTCGGTGTTATATTTTATTAGAAATATTTTGTTGAAGACTACTTTTTGTGAAATGAATAATATAATTGCTTATCCTGATAGTCAACCAACCAAAGAACTCAAGTCCTTTATTATACACAACGGAGACTGTGTATGGATGTGCACCTATATAATATATTCTGCAGCTTTATGCCACAGTATTTTGTGTTATGTGTGCCGTTTCTCGAGTATTCTTGTGGTGATATGTCATTGAGGTCGACATGCAGTATGAGTGGTGCATGTCACGTTGTCGGGAAAGCTACAAAACGGCATCTGAAATGCACATGCGCGGGTATTGGAGAACCATTGTATTGACGAGATACTTTCTTACTCAACTCTCACAGGTGTGATATGATGCATTTACAGCTTCCTTTTATAGTGCTGAGTGCAAGTCATGGTCTTAGAGATCTTGCAACTACTTACATTTAAACTTAAACCCTACTTATGTGACTGGGATGCGGTCCAGATTCATTTGGAATCTGGGCTCGTGTTTGTGTCTCTCTCTTGTGTCCGTCTTTGTTGCGCAAAACCATGTATCCGAAGGTCCAGATACAGTTTGTTAAAGTTTGTAGGCTTGTCAGGTAACATTGAAGTACTATTTTTGTCTCTGGTGAGGTTTTTCAGAGTTTTCATAAAACATGGCGACATGCTTAAGAAGCTGGACTGGGGATTTAGCATTGCTGCCAAGCACGAATATTTTGATGTAATGCGACTAATATATTGAAGCAGGCAGAAGCGATAAATATGCTGCGCCAAACTAGTTACAACTCAGTTTTTATGACAACATAACTGGCTTGGTAAACTCAGAACATATTCACTGCTTTTATAAACATTGTATTGGTTAGCTTTTGGTGCTGTAGGTTTTAAATTTAGGCATGGAAAAAAAAAAGTTTGTGCTCTTAGGATATAGACTAGTCGTCTTCAGTTGTAGCATCTGGCGTTTTAAATTCAGGTAATGATATGGTTAAATCGCATTCACTGCATCTCGTTATTTCATGAATATTACTTTTCATAAAGTCGTTTATCTTCAATGAATAGGTACACCACTCAAAATAGAGCTGCTTACAAATAAACTGATGATGTCTCGTGACAGTGTTAAGTACAGTATTATTTCGTTTACGTCCAAAATTCGACGCCGTAATACATTTCTTGAGAAATAAAATCAGCCTCCTAGCTTGCATTACCAGCGCAGTGGAAATTTAGCTAACTAAACGCGCAGCTGCGACGGTCGATCTAGGTGCGTTGCTTTTGCTTCTGTGCTTCTACGCGCACCCGCAATGGCCTTCCTTTGAGACGTCAGGAGGAGAGCGCTACGGCTTTGTCCTCTCGGGGGTGTTGCCTATACACCAACTTACGTTTACAAACAAACCGGAGCGCCCCTAGCGGACGCCACCGGCGCCGCGCATGCGCGATGGAGTGTGGACATCAAGCTCGCCTTCGCCCATAAACAAACCATTTAAATGCGATGTTGTCGGAGTCGGTGTAAGTTCCCTGCACTTTTTTGCGTTTGAATTGTTGATTCCACATCTTCCTGGGCAATGTCTGACTACTTTAGCGGCCCCAGCGAAAGTACCGAGGCTTGTCACACCGTAAAACTTTGCCTGAATAATGTGACATGCGGCCATTCATTCCGCGTGAACGCCGCAGGACGTACGCTAAAGCCTGATTCGCATGATGGGATTTCGCTCGCAATTTGCAGTCGCGACGTCGCTCGTGCAGCAAAAACGTGAACCGCAGCTGAGATGGTCGACGTCGATACTGAAAATCGCAAGCAGAGTAGGACCAAGTGAATCAGGTATAAGAAGTCGCTGATGGCCACTGGTAACAATGATCAACATCTCCTTGTATCTACTGTTTACATCGAGCCTGCTTACCAACCTTCAAACTTAAGTCTTTTGAGGCCTGCACCGCTTGTCGGGCGTACCCGACCAACATTTGGTCCGCGGGCCGGTGTCTTCTTAAGGAGCAGACGACAAGCGGAAACGTTTGAAAGAGCAGACGACAGTTCGAACGATCAGGCGGCCGTTTGAACTCGAAGACGCACCGAACGTAGTCTGCAGGTGGTCCGTACAAAAATGAAGGTTTTCCGGCGTTTGTGTTGGAACAAAACAATTAAATATGATGACCAGAAGTACCCGTGAATTCAGCACAAAGTGCTTCCCGCCCAAGCAATCGTGGTCCGACGGCGTCTGGTTTTCCCTTTTCACGGCACCATGTCAGCGTTCCCGGACAAACCAAGCACATGAAAACTGACCTTCAAACCTTTCTCGGCTATTTTGGTACAGGCCTAGTCGCGGCATTTTGATGAGAAGGCAGGTTTTTTTTGCTTCCTTTCATAACAATGGAAAAATACACATCTCCCATGGGCACTTCCGCCCACAGCCCCAGACCGCAAATGCGGCCGACCCGCCACCACCGCGCAATGACGTGACAGAGATGAGTTTCTTATATAGACCGTTTTACTGAAAGACGGCAAGAGAAAAAACGGGAAAGGGCTGTTGGCTTTTTCCTCCTTACTGAGTGGTTGGGAAAGAGCCAAAGACCCAGATGAGCTCCTCGGATGTGAATGTTTCTCCCAGTTCGTTTTTTTTTTTTTTTTTTGCAGTTTTCCTTTTTTTATTTTATTTTCAGGTGAAATTAGAGCTAGCGGAATCGATGACGACAATCCCCTGGCCATCGGGACATCACTGGTTGCTAATAGGCTGCAAGATTTACAACCGAAAGCGCAGATTATTATAGGAGGACCTCTGTATCACGCACGGGATTCGACCAGCCAACTGCGGTTGCAATGTCTTCAAACTTCATCGCTTTCCAAATGACCAAAACATTTCGCAGCAGTGGGATGCGTAGGTAAACAGAACTGAAGCATCCTCTCGAGTGTGCTCGAACCATTTCGTGCATAGAGCGCGAACCGAAATTACCGCTGTACCGCTGATGAACATGGGCTACGCTCACTAGGTGGGTGCGAGTTTTCTCGTAAGAATCGCTGTGTCACCTTGTAACTTCTTGTAACTTACTTTATCTTAACGCCGATATCTTACAGTCGTCACACCGACGCGATTTTATCATCTAGAACACTTTGATGAGGGTTCATTTCCGCGGCTGGGTGTGGCGCAATGGTCGAAAAGTTCAATCGATTTTTCTTAATCGCGATCTCCTGCGCGATAGCAAAGAGCCGTGAACTTATGTTGACCGTCGCATAGCAACTGGGTCCTTCTTACTCTAGAAATTACTATACATAGCGTACCTTGGAAGATAACTTCCATTTAAATTGCTGTAACATGCTCGTCGTCGATCTTAAATCGTTGAATCGTGGATCGACGCGATTTGGCACTGGACCCATTTCGACTTCGCTGTTTTCAGTTCTAGATAGAGGACACACTCGTTCGACACGGGATCCTCAATTAAAATTTCTATGAGCATCTGCAAGCCAAAGAGGGCTGCCTTCCATTGTTCTCTGCAATCATCTTGTCTCGCGCGTCCTTGTTCGACACGAAACGCCGAAAAATATTATGGGTATACTGCATGTAAACCGACAAAAAACCTAAACGGAAATTCAATCTCTGTTAACTGATAGAACATTTTGAGCATTCGCTTCCAATTTCTATCGGTGTGGCGTTCAGTGCCGCACTTCTCGGCAAGATCCCACATGCGGACGACATAATGCGAGGAGGAAACGTTCTCAATAAGTTGAAAAGTTTCATCCGCGGCACTCAAGAACACAAGACGCGCCTTAAGTCGGATACCCAGGCCATCGCAGCACCAAGCAGCACACCCAACGCGGCAGCGGTGCCCTGAAGAGCACTTTCGCAAACGTTTCTAACCACTCAGGATGGCCGCAGAACCTGACGCTCGCTAGGTGGTGTTGCATCATGAAAATAGGCTCTACTCACGATAAGACCCTTTATACACGTCTGCAAGTCCTTCGTCAGGGTGCCGCCATCTTGCTCGGGTGGGGTACGCTTGGACGCGACAAAATGCGATTCCGAAGCATTGCAAAGATGTCGTAATCGGACTATGGTCGTGCCCAAGCGCACCCCAATCGAGCAAGATGGCGGCGTCCTGAGACCGGACTTGCAAATGTGCATACCTCGCCTCCTCTCCCGCCGTCCCGCCTATTGCCGGGAGGGGGCTTCTGAGGGAGGTTCGATTCGGAGAGGAAGGGAACCGCGAAAGGCGTGACGTCACAATTAGTGGCTGTAGTATCTTGTTACGTCACAGATTTCTCAAACTGACAAAACAAATATGTGTGTGCCGAAAATTCGAGCTTCTATATTTATTTTTCTAATGAAATCTTAGTTACTTTAGTTTGATAATTTGGCAGCATTAAAGAGAGTACGCAAATTTGTGCTAGGCGTGAAGACCTACGATCGCTATTTTCCCTCTGGAGAGGCCCTTTAAGCCGTCGCAGTGGTTTTTCTTGAGACGAAAGAATTAATAATTATCTGACGAAGGAAACCAAAACTGAGGATATAGATCCGCGTGATAGCGATAAGAAAGTGACGGGGATCACGAACTCGCTACGATTACAGACAACTTCCTTCGACCCCCTAAGGGGAAAAGGTAAGCAATATATGGTGAAGTATTGGCAGCTGACTATACTTCGTTTAACCTTTAGCCCGATTGTTCAAGATGGTACGAGGAGGTAGACTAATCAAGAAATTTTAAAACATCATCACTGCGGCCGTCATCTTTGTGTGACTGTACTGTCGTCGACTGAAGAAATTAAGCCGAGTGAACGCGTAGGGACATTATCCATTTAATATGTGTGTCTATGTTTGTACGTCTGCAAGACTATGACTGCATTCAGACGTATGGTGAAGCGAACTATATGCTACATTCACCACTAAGTTACAAGTGCGATTGGAGCTACACAATAGAGCTCTGCAATGGGCCGCGCCAACCCGAAAGCCCGTGCCTGGGCAGGGTAGCGCAAACTGTTTGGTTTCCCCAGCCCGGAAATACGGATTGTTTTCGGACTCGGGTCAGGCTCAGGAATTGGTGTAACACACTTTCTAAAACGCTGAGAATATAATTCTTACATATTGATCATTTGAAGTTGAAAGAAACGCAAAAAGCCGAAATGGAAAATCGCTACAAAGGCAACAAGAAAAAAATCTTGGAAATAAAGAAAGCTTTCTTGGACTAAGAAAGCCAACACGAAGACACGGAGAAGAGTCCTAGGAATTTCATCAGCGTATTCGGACCGCAGCCAGTAGGCAAGCAAACGAGGGAAAGTCGGTCACATGGATAGTACGGTTGTGCTTCTCTTCCCTTTCCAAACTCTCGAAGAAAGAAAAAACGCCCCCTGGCTACCAAAGACAAGCTATGCATTTTATATACGAGTAAGCAGCCGAAGATTCACTTCATGATTGCGGTATGACAGCATCTTTCAATTAGTCTAATTGAATGAAATACAAAAAAATGAAAGCCGGTTACAACTCCCTGTAACGCCGAATTAGAGCGCAGCTCTTGAGGAGGAGGAGGGAAGGGCACGGGGGGGGGGGGTAAACTAACCAGGGGGGGGGGTCACGTGACCCCCAATGCCGATGATGTCATCACTGACGTCACTGATGACGTCATCCGTGACGATGACGATGCGGGTACCGATGACGTCATTAGTGACGTCACTGATGACTTCACCAGTGATGATGACGATGACGATGCGAATGTCGGTGACGTCATCAGTGACGTCGCTGATGACGTCATCAGTGATGATGACGATGACGATGCGGATGCCGGTGACGACATCAGTGACGTCACTGATGACGTCATCAGTGATGATGACGATGACGATGCGGATGCCGGTGACGTCGTCAGTGATGATGACGATGACGATGTGGATGCCGGTGACGTCATCAGTGATGATGACGATGACAATGTGGATGCCGGTGACGTCATCAGTGATGATGACGATGACGATGTGGATGCCGGTGACATCAGTGATGATGACGATGACGATGGGGATGCCGGTGACGTCATCAGTGATGATGACGATGACGATGCGGATGCCGGTGACGTCATCAGTGATGATGACGATGACGATGTGGATGCCGGTGACGTCATCAGTGATGACGATGACGATGTGGATGCCGGTGACGTCATCAGTGATGATGACGATGACGATGGGGATGCCGGTGACGTCATCAGTGATGATGACGATGACGATGTGGATGCCGGTGACGTCATCAGTAATGATGACGATGACGATGCGGATGCCGGTGACGTCATCAGTGATGATGACGATGACGATGTGGATGCCGGTGACGTCATCAGTGATGATGACGATGACGATTCGGATGCTGGTGACGTCATCAGTGATGATGACGATGACGATGTGGATGCCGGTGACGTCATCAGTGACGATGACGTCATCGGGGGGTCACGCGACATCGGCGGGGGTCACGTGACCTCGGGGGGTCACGTGACCTCGGGGGGTCACGTGACCTTGAGGAGGGGGTCACGTGACCTCAGGGGAGTCACGTGACCTCGGGGGGGTCACGTGACCCCCACGAGGTCACGTGACCCCGGTGGGGGGGCTCGCGCGGTGCATTATGGGACATTTCCCTTGATGCACCGCGCGGTTACGCCGACGGCGACGCCGACGGCGACGGCGACGGCGACGGCGACGCCGCTCAAGCCGGAAACGGGCCCCTAAGAGCTGCGCTCTAAAAAATATCTTCCCAGGGCAGCTTTGAGTTGAAGGATGAGGCACAGGCTTTGGCCCTGCCCGGTGAGGGGCCAAGGCCCGTGCCTTGGCCCTTCACACACTTTAGGCCCTGATCAGGCCGGGCTGGGCCTGATCAGGTAGGCATCCTATCGGGTCGGGTCGGATCCGGGCCTGATCAGGTAATCATCCAATCAGGCCTGGTCCGGACCGGGTAAGAACCGGCGGAACGAGGGCGGGGCCTAAAAAGTAGGCCCATGCAATGCTCTATTACACACTCAATGAACCACTCAACTACCAATGCATTAACACGTGATCCCGCTCTCCTTGCACTTGGATTTTGGTGTGGTTGTGATACGTTTGACAAAGAAGGACGTGCGACGAGTACAAAGGACACTTTAGCTTCCACTGTACTGTCAGCGTACACATGAAGGGAGTATATTTCTTCCGCCAAGCTTTCGTGTCTTTTTTTTTTTTCTGCGCTATTTGTTTGAAGCCGGGGAGTTCGGTACGAAAGAAAAAGAGGGATGCCGTATTTCGGCGTTTCGACCGAAACGTTGAAAGACGACATCCTTTCATTTCCTAGTTCCGATAAGTGAGGAGAGGTTCGGATTATTTCGACACTCGACGGGAACGAACGCTCGCCATAATATTTATTTTGTAGCTGCGAAGTAGTTTCTCCGACTTCTTCATCGATTTCCGTGTCTGTATGTGTGTGCGTGTGCGTATGCGCGTGTGTGTATGTGTGTGTGTGTGTGTGTTTGCGTGTCTGTGTGTATGTGTGCGTGTGTGTGCGTGCCTGCTCTGGCTCGCATAGAGCGCTCTTCGCCTATAATTTTTTTTTCGCGCTGACGGTTTTTGTTTTGTTTTGTAGCTCCGACGACGTTGTAAAGGCTCCGCGACGCCGCTTGTCCTCTAAACCGATAGTGGGTGTTTCTGTGTCCTCAAAGATTGAGAGAAATTTCGATCCTAGGCTCTTTTTGTTGACGGCATTCACCAACTTGGCGACAGCGCGGCCTTGGAAATTTCGCGCTCGCAAGTTTGGTTCGATGCCAAATATGCTGCTTCTGTTGTTAGTTCGGACGATAATCACTCTGGAAAATAATGTCGATAATAAGAGTGGCCTTGCTGACACGAGCACCGAGAATTAAAGCAGGCAGCTCGCGCAAAACAAAACAAAAAAAAAATGTCAGCTGAATAACTGTAAAATTAGTGACGTCACGTGATTACGCAGAGTAACACGATTTCTATCGATACAATGCTGAAATTGATGCGAACACATAAACAAGAGTTAATAGTTATGTTAATTGCGTTTTGAATAAGATTATTTTTATCGTCAGTGTCGTAGCGAAGTTGGACGCAAAAAAAATGGTTTCCTTAAGTGTCTCAGAACCTTTGGCACGGAGACATTGGATGGCACTTTCTTCGCATATCTATATTTATCTCTCTCTCTCCCTATATATATATATATATATATATATATATATATATATATATATATGTATATCAGGGTGTCGAACCGGAACCGAACCGAACCGAAAACCGGAACCGAACCGGTATTTTTTCCGGAACTGAACCCGAACCGGAACCGTTATATTGTTATCGCAATGAACCCGAACCGGAACTGAAGCGGAAAAAAAATAACGGTTACCGGCTCATGTCAAAACGGCTCGACCACGCGCTGTTGACAATGAATGAGCTATCAATGCCATTTGTTTTTAAGTGCCGTCAACTGACACACCTCGCTTACATATTTTTCTTCTCCACTCAGTCTTAGGGATATAAACGCTGCATCCATGAATCTTGACAAACGCTGCATCCATGAATCTTGACATAGGAACCAGTATTGCGCTGGTCGCGGCTTGCACGGAAGAAAGAGAATTGGAAGGCTGTGCAAAAAAAGAAAAAAAAAATCGCGTCACTGGATTTCATTTTTCTACAATCTCGTAAATCCTAAATGCTGCTGTGTGCTCATTTCATAACACGTTTCTAGAACGCGCGAGTTCTTGAAGCTTGCTTCCATCGGAATGAGAAAAGAAAAGGCTGTGGAGTTTGATAATAATGCATCCGGTTTCGTATAGGCACTTAGAGGCTAACATATTTGTGAGACAGCGAACTCTTCTATTTTAGTATTTATCCTGATACGTCCTTCTGGCGTTGCGTTCGGTGAAGTGTTTTTCATATTCCGTATCTTGTTTAATGAAGACTTCTTTAAGGGTCTAATTTGAGTTACCGAAGGCTAGTTCAAATAAAGAAAGCTGCATTTTCTTCCCACTGTTCCTTCAATTGCTTACACGCCGAGGTGGAGGGATAGTTCGCGAGTCCTACTTGTTAGTGGGTTTGTAAGGAGGTCGCGGATTTTACAGCTACTGCGTCGGACCCAATTAGATGAAGTCCGAATGCGTAAACGTCGGTGAGGTAACCTTTAAGTGCACATAAAGAAACCATTCCTGGTAGAAATCCCTGAGCCTTACTCTACGATGCGTCCCGTTTCGCATGTGCTGATTTCAGATGTTTTATTTGTAATTTATTTTGATGTTGCAATTTGTCATTTATAATTTCCGAACCCGTTCGAGAAGCGGTTCAGCGCCCCGAACCGGTTCGCGGATCGAATTAATCAAACCGGAACTGAACCGGAACAAAGTAAATTCATCTGAACCTGAACCATAACCGAACCCGTATTTTTTTCGGTTCGACACACTGATATATATATATATATATATATATATATATATATATATATATATATACAACACGAAGCACTTCACATCAAAAAATCGAAGTTTTTACGAACCCGCCGAAAGCCAAAAAAAAAAAGGCAGAGCCAGGCCACATTTTTGTTCTATAATATAATTTTGACCAAGTTGTTTCCTCGTCAAACACTTCAGAAAAGTGCAAACATAATACAAGTAGTCAGAAACGAGGAAGGCGAGTGCAGCCACGGTTGAAAACGTCTCGGGCCATTTTTGTACAACTCACGTTCTTTGACATCTCATCTGAATTTTTCCCGCTTTCGCCACAGCTTGTTTATCCTTGGCCCGAAATCTATCAATCATTGGTTTCTAATTTTTTGGGTTGCGAAACCTGAGGCATCGAGTTCGACGACAGCGTCGTCGTGTTCGACCGAAACCAGGATGGATGCACTCATCAATCACCGTGAGCAACCCCGACACGACGGCCACTTGGGGGAAAGCGAATCCGGCGCCCGCGACAAGGCCCCGTCTCGATGACGAATCCCTGATGACGGAGCGAGCATTCTATTACTAATCGGGAAAATTCAGGCGCGCTTTCTGCACCAGAGCCGCCGTCCCATTAGTCATGCATATCGTGCGCAGGGTTAGTGTTCGGTGCAGAAATGTTGACAGAATCATCTGCGATCACATCTCCAGCGTCTTCCTAAGCGCTTCAAACATTGGTAAGCTCCGGACATGTATGCTGACGGTTTCTGGCATGATGTGTTATTTGTGGGACCGCTGCCCAAGAGGTGTTGGACGAGGCTCGAATGTAAAACACATCCAAGAAAAAAGAAAAAATGAAAACACGGCGTGGCGTTGTCATGGTGCCGATTACAGAGCCGGCGCCATCATCTCGAAACCTTGAATCTGCACTCTGTATATATATATATATATATATATATATATATATTTTTTTTTTTTTTACAATGCGAAGAAGGGTAAATGTGAAATATCGAGATGATTTATACTATACTTCAAAATCATGATTCATAATGTGACCTTCACCTGAGAATTTTCAATACGATGTCTTAAATCGAACATTCATCGCAAAAAAGTTAACAAAAATTGATCTTATTTACTGCTTGTCTATCATTCGATGATTTTAATTCACCTTTGTTTCGCACTGGAATCAAGAATCATCGAACTAGAACGATTTATATCACCCTGAAGACGAGGAAAGAGCTGTGCTCTTCATAGGAAATTGAAGCAGTGAGCTTTCTATCCACCTTTTGCTTTGTTCGTCGATTACGTAACGCTCTATTTTAAACAAATCGAAACTAGAAAAAAAGCAAGCACATGAAGCTTTTCAGCTAGCTAGAATACCAAATTGTTCTTATTCTAGTAGGGGTTACATCAACAAAAAAAAAAGTTGCGAATAAAACTGTAATTAAAATTTACAGTAAATCTCATGTACGCATGAAGAGACCTCAAAATTGCGCCTAGCGGCGGTCTGTGAATCTCCGTTAGAGTGCCGCCACGACATCTGCCTTTGAGAAGCAGCGCCAGTTCCTGGCAGTGAGGCTCTCTCGTGGAGTTACTTAGCCCTGAATGTGACTTGGCGGAGAACGCTAACAAGTCTACGACGTTGTAAATGTTAACTTCAGCAGTGTTTCCGTGACCTACATTCCACAACATCAAAATCGCCGTTCTTTGGAGACGTTAGGTAGGAGCCTGATCTGAGGATGCAAGGACCTCTGCCAAACTAAGCCTACTACTCCCCCCCCCCCCCCCCCCCCCCCATCCCGTGGTGCGGTAGGAATAACTCCCTCAAATATGGCACCCGGTGAATATCTTATATATAGAGTGTCTAAGTCACCAAGCTCCATCTAAAACGAACCGTAAAAATCGACGCCTGTCAACATTTCTTTCCGTCAAAGAGGGTATTTTACAGGTCCGTGTTTTCTTGTAAAATCGTATTGTGTAGCTCCCTTGCTGTAACAAAAAAAGGCAAAAAACCTTGCCAAGGTCAACGGCGGGTGGCGACGCAGGTGACTGAGTCGAGCTGCGGGGCGTGTTTGGCGCACGTATTGATACATGGCGCTTTCTCCATATCGATACTGTTCGCGACGACCGTAACTTAAAAAAGTTAAGATAATATATTTGTAGCGAATCGTTAATTTAAAAATAAATGCGGACAATAAAAGCAAACCTTCAAGTTAAAATAAAAGAAAAACAAGGTATCATAACGACGGCGTTCTTGTCGCCGACGTATTTCGTCTGCGTGTCGTCTGTTTTCTTTCGATGGTCGGCTACGCTCTCAGGCCCTGCTGCCGACGCCATCTATCAAAACGTGCGCTAATTGCGCCTCGCCGCTTGACACAGTCGTCTGCGTAACCGCAAGCCGTTGATCATGGCAAGCTTTGAACTTTTTTAATGAAAATACCTACACTTTGTAAACTTACAAAAAACAAACCGGTGAAATACTTTTTTGACGGAAAGTTAAGATTGTTTGTGGAGGCGTCAATTTTTACGGTCTATTTTAGATCGAAACTGGTCTTCAGACACCTAACTTCAGACACCTAACCTAACTGAAGTCACCCTTGTTTAGGGTGACTTCAGACACCCTAAACATTATTTGCCGGTTTCGCCATTGCTGGGCACAGACGGCTCTTTCTACAGAAACAGGCTTGGGTGTGTTGGTGAAGCATGATTATTTAAAACGTACATCGAAACAGATGGGACGGAAGAAAGGAGACAAACAAACGCTGAACTTACTACTGAAATTTTAATCGTCAAAGCGCAGCCTATATACACGAACAAACAAAGGAAGCACACACAGCCAATGACACCTCACTGAAACCCCCACTGTCGCCGTGACAGGACATCAAATTCTGTAGCCAACAAAAGAACCTATAGGTTCTTTTGTTGGGATTATGGAGGCTGAGACGATAGCGCGCTTGGTGGAAGAGTGTGTCAGCGCCCCGTATACGGGGCGCTGACACACTCTTCCACCAAGCGCGCTATCGTCTCAGCCTCCATAACCCCTCTGTTCAGGGCGTTGGCTCTTATTCTAGCTAGTGGTTCCGTCAAGCTGTGGTGTGAAACTAACACGTCAAACCGAATGGTCCTAAGCACGTAAAATACCGGCGTGGCCGCAAATGACATTACGGGCAAGCTATGTATAGACCTTAGGGCGTTCTGTCCTCATAAAGCTATACTAGACGAGAATGTGACGCGTTTGCGGCATCAAGCAGCAACGCTCGCAACTGCAGTACCCTTAGCAGTGAAGGAGCCATTGACATCACGAGCACGATACGCATTGCGCTTCTCGCTGGCCGATTTTGAAGCGAGAGATAGAGAGCTCGCGGGCCGCGTCGTTTTTCTTCCGTTCCGCTTTAAATAAGAGACATAATTTATTTCAATTAAATATTAAATAAATTTAAAAAATCTCGTTTATGTTAATATTTGAATTATGATTTCGTTCCACCCTTCTGCGAAGACCAAGGCGAGCTAGCGCCTTGGGTCTCGATTCAAGTGAAGCTGAGCAGGTGCGCTGACGCTGCCAGTGCTTTCTTTCACACAGCCTATGCTTAAATACGGCTTCCAGCAATCTGTCTCTGGTCATTAGTAAACAGTGAGAGAGATTGTACCAAAAAATTGAACCGCGGAATCGAGAAATAAAAACAAAAATACATTGAGATATCCACGTGCTCGAAGTATCCTAGTATCAAGTCAAATAAATTTTTCATCAAAGCATCATGACGACTGTATAGTGTAGCTTAACTCGCTCTATGAACTATTCGCCTCGTGTCTTAAAACAAAAAGCGACACGAAAATGAACAAGAAAAGGAAAACCATTATTTTTTTGCCAATACAGAAGGACCTCGCCGACCTAGCTAACCAAATATTACACTTTTTTTTTGGCGAAGTTATTTATTTTTAGATTTTGGTCCTCATCACTTCATTTTCAAACGGAATGACACTACTCGCAACAGTGCAGATGTGACCCTGGCGGCAGCATTCCAAACGCATGAGAAGGAATTATACGGCGTGAAACGAATGCTGCGGAGGCGCACTCTTGCACGTTCTCAGCCGCACGCAACGAATGCGTACAGAAACTCTGCTTTCCGATCACCCTGCTCGACCTACAAGGCTACTTTCCAGTGACATCATATCCAACCACCCAGGAGACAAGACTGGCGCCTCACGGCATCAGTAGCGTTCATCCCCGACTCTCCCCAATCGTCAAACACGCTGAAGCTCGACTAGACTCGCCGCAAAGCGGCAAGTGTGGGCGTCTCGGCTAGGCAGGCCTGATAGCGTCGCGCACGTTGTGAGACGGTGCGAGACTCCACGGCGGAGCATCGTTTCTTAAGCTAGGTGACGCTGCTTGGATCCACTATATATGACGCTTCGCGAAGAAAGGCACAGGCCTTGTCTTCTAAAGAGCGATTGCATGATGCGGAAAGAAAGTGCGCGGGAATTTTAGTATTTTTTTCTGGCAACGCCTTCATTTGCATTTTTTTCCTCTATAGCTATTTCAGCAGCTAATTAGCATGCCGGAAAGAGTAAAGTCCCGTTCTCACTCTTGTGACCAAGTAAGACAGAGACAGAGCAGACCGGTTTTTAAGCCTCTAGCGATCTCTTAAGACCAGATCCCCTGCATCGCATCCGGTCCTAAGAAGCCGCAAGAGGTTTAAAAACCGGTTTGGTCTTTGACGAGCTTACTCGGCCGCAAGAATGTGAACGGCGCTTAAGGATCGTAAACTCAGAAATTGTAGCGAAGTACCCTTTTCAACGAGAGCCGGATACCGGCTTTTTCACTACGGCACTCCCCAGACTCATACGTATGCTCGGTGGTGCCAGGAACCCCTGCCACGGCCGTTGAACTTGGTTTCATCTTAAGTTCGGACGCAAATGACGCTACTTGCTGATAGGACAAACCAACGACCTCCAAAAACGCGAGTCGCTGTACCTTTTTCGGTTTATGATAGGTTTAGCGATGATATGGAACACGTGCATACATATGAAGAACACCGTGATTGTGCGCTTTTGACTTTTTCTGTTAGGTCCCATACGCTCGATGTGTCGGATGCGCCTAGAGTTAGGGTAAAAAAAAGTCTAGATCATTGCAGCTTCGCTACGGCCTGCCACTTTACCGGGAGATAAATATAATTATTAATTCAGCTTAGTTCCCGACGTCTTCGCTTAAAACGTAAAACAGCATTTTTTTTGTGTATTGTTTTTTACGTTGTTTGGGCATCGCACTGCGTCCGTTAGTTGGCCGTCAGTGACCGTGGTTAGAGGGGCGTGGAAGTGATTTTTCGTAGTTGACCTAAATGCCACTTGAAATGAGTCTCTGACGTTCATAACCTATTCAACACGCCTCACCTCCTTTTCCTCGTGCAGTCGGAGATCGCAAGAAAATAAAATCAATAGGAAAAAAAAAAAAAAAAGAAATGAGCAGCCTTTTTTTCTTAAGCCCGGAGCCAGAACAAGCGGTCAAGTCATCTTGAGCAGATTTTATGCCGCCAGTGTTCATCATAGCCACGCGCTCGGGTTGGAAAAGCAGAGGAAACTCGTTAAGTTGAAGACATGGTTAGGGTTCGGCTATTGTCGTCAATCCAGCGATTGGACACGAGCCACTACTCGTTGAATGCTTGCACAGCCAATAATTATCGCGAGCTCACACTCGAGTGCTCAAGCAATGCTCGGGTTCAGCCGCATTCAAAACTGTGTCATTGGGGGCTGTGCCAACTCTCCGACCTCCGAACCACGTCAAACAGTTTGGCGAGGGGCAGATTGAAAGAAAATTCTCGCTCTTATTATTGAAATTACATTGCCACGAAGTGGTTTCTTGGTCAATGGCGTTGCGTGCGTGTATACTTGTGTCCCACCAGTGCCAGTAATCTCGTGTAAAATACATTCCAACGAAACATCGTACCACCGCCCCTTTGAGATGCAACCCAACCTTTCACGTCATTCTCCTTTTGTCTTTGCGGTAATATTTGTTTATACGTGTTGTAGTGCCACAAATAAAATGTCAAACGAACATAATCACGCGTTATTACGTTTATACCCTTAGTCGTTAGTCTGTTCATTAGCTTTACCTCAACCACCGCCTAAACTGTTGCAACTTTGTATCGGGTTAAAACGTTCCAACGTTCACAATAATTTGTGTGAACGGTCTATGGGATAAAATTAACAAAAAATGAAGGCACTAAAGTCTATAAAAACTTGAAGTTGAAAAAAAAATACAAGGTGTATAATGGTCTCATTCTTTAGTGCCATAAATACTGAATAACGTCAACTGATCAAAATTACGAGACATTAATCTACAAAACATCATTCGATACTACATTTTCGAAAACGTTGATATCTATATATTATACGTGAAGTGTAGTATTAGACCTCAACATTTTCCCATTTATCCCCCGCCACCGCGGTTTGTTTTTTCCCGCTCGATATAATAGGCTATTTCACTTGGCATATTGTCCTGGCTGCGCGGATGAAGCGATTACAGTATTAAACGTAGACATGTATACTTCATTATTTATTTGTTGCGGCATCATATGATAACTATTACGCGCATATTGTTTTTTTTAGAAATGTGTGGAAAGCTTATAACTAATAAAAAATTGCATTTAGAAAATTAGTTAAGAAATAAAATTGTATAATATTCAAATATCTTTTGCTTTTTTCACTTCATGAACGTTGACTGCTCACGACAAGTTTGCAATGTTCTGTATAAATAATCTGCATGCAGCATAGTTTTTGTTTATATAGCAAAGCCTTTATCAAAGGTTTCTAGACTTTCAGAAAAACATGTTGAAATAGGATGAAGTGTCAATATTTTTAATATTATATTTTTGCCCTAAAAGCCCCCGGACGATCGACTAGTAAATTACAGGCGAGAAGTTTGGCGACTACCGACAACATGCGCACAGAAAAATAAACTATAAAAAGAAACATAGCACGTGAGGAAGATATTTTAGTCAAAGGTATTCAGTGTAGGTCTAACAAATAATCGCACCTGGTTTCATCTCTTCCGGCATAAATAACTAAATGTTTCTTGCGACAAAAACACAAAAAAACTATGGGACATTTGATTCTCTACCTTTCCAAAGAACTGTTGCGAACTGCAGTTCACGACGTCCGTGTTATGCTGAGTTTATCTGACGACGGAACCGAGGCCATGATGCATGTACGAAGTCAAATATCAATCAAACAGACGCTCTCCTTGACTGCGACCTGGAATTGCAAGCACAGGTACGTGAGAAATGGCTGGCTTCGAATGAGTCAGTCTACGAAGTATGAATCGGCACCCTGAAGCCAATATCTATAGTTCCTGGCTATGGGGTCACAAGCACAGCAGGTCACGTTCTCGTCGGCTGATGACGTACCCTTCATAAAGTTAATATAATGTACGCTGAAAGTGCAACTGGCGCTAGTCTCTATAGGACTTCCCGTTTCAAATTGAAGAAGGGAGCATACAGTTCACTTTTCTGGCGGTCCTGTGGCGGTTCCGGGACCATTTGTTCCAAAACTATTTGTTCCGGGACTATTTGTTCCGGGACCATTTGTTCCGTTTCCCCTGTTCCACAGCAAGCGTGGAAAGATAACCAATGAATCTAAGCTAGAATGACAACTGAAAATAATGTAAAGCTTGTTCAAGAAGAGCCAACATCCCGATGACGCTAATATGGATTATCTGAGAAGTTTATACACCCAATAATATCACCCCTATTTACGAGTATTTAAAACGCGTGAAACAGTAAAAGTGTGTGCGATAAAAACATTTGTTTTTCTGTTTTATATTGAGCTCAAATTATTGGGTGGTAGTATTTTCCTGGATTCCCCTCATTTTTAAAGTTTTCAAGCACGCAAGTATGTGTTTTGAACCATAGAAAAAAAAAAAAGAACCTACAGTTGCACCCATACACATGAGCACGATAGTGAATAAAACGAATGTCATTTATTGAAGCTCGCACTTATTACTGGACTTTTCTTTGATGGAGTGCGTGCGAAGGTTGGTATTCATCCTGTGTTAACACGGAGTTTTCAAGTTTTTTTTTAAATTTTATTTTGGGAGATGCTCTTTATTTCTTTGGCACGTTAACCGCCTTGAAGAAAAGTGACGATGCCGCGTTCGCGCTACCAACGTCGGACAAAGTACATAAATACATCTATGAAGGCATTTTAGTACACTTCTTAATCACATAAATTTAAAAGAAAGAGGCAGTAAGTGCACAATATTTTTTTTGTCTACATGACAGAAATTTTTAAGCTATCTAGTACGAACGAATTATTCCCGATATTCTTTCTTATAACCATGTGCAGGGAGAAAATACACCCACTTTTTCCCACAGAAATGCATTGTCGGGAAACAATTCCAGACTGGTTCGCGTCTGCTTTAATTTGAAAGAGCAAACTAGCGCCATTTGGTGGCGGAAGTCATATATACGAAAGCAGCCATGCTTCGTTCCCTTAGACAGTCAAGGACTATAGTAAAGCATGTGATGTTATCTCTGCAAAGGTTATTATTACTTATTTAGGAGAAGTGCTTGCAATACATCGCCACCCAACTCGAATGCAGGCTAAAAAAGGCGCCAAAACCACCCCCCACGACGGAAATCACGCCGACGGAACGCCGAACGCACCGGAACTCTCGACTTCGTCCCTGACCTCCGCCTTGTCTGGATTCGAGTTTTACCGGAGACTCGATGCCTTCTCCCCTCTCCCGGAAGCGACGCCTTAAGATATCGGACACGCCGAAGAGGGACTGTGCGACGGCGCAGCAGCAAGCGATAGGGCAGCGACCGGCGACTACGACCCAAGTTCGCACCCTTGAACTGAGTCACGCATCGCGGATATTGTTTCCGGAAGGGCTTCATATGTTACGAGCAAGTTCCTTTCCTCCGCTGCTGCGGCAGCCGGGAGCAGTTTTTGCCCGGCAAAAAGACCATCGATCTTCGGGCGATTGTTGAACGAGTGACTCTTGCCATTCGTTCTCGGGTACATTCCTAGCGTAATACATCATTTCTTTTTTCGTTACTTACTCGCGCAGTTAGGGTTTACGCCATCTTGAAGCTTTTGCTTTGTGTTGTTTCGAAGAGATTTTGATTTTCTCTTTGGAAGGGTTTGATAACCAGTACTGCCGCCCGGTGCTACTCGGCTTGGGAACTGCCGCCGAATCGCCCACGCAAACACACAAACATACAAACAAACACGCACAAAGCATGTAAATACATCAGAAGACGTCTTCTGACTCTTTAAATTGTTGATTTTACTGTCTCCGTGTATTAAAATCTACAATTGCCCGAGAAGTGACTGAACACGTTGATCACGCCTGTCTCATTCTGCTTCGATTGTCAGCGACATCGTGATCGCGAAACTGGCCTCCAAAAGCAGATTGTTTTCCAGTCGTTGAGCCTGATGTGTCAGAGGCATTTACAGGAGGTGTTTTTTCCTCGTTTTTGTAGTGCAAACTTTTCTGCTAACCACGGTTTTTACGCCACATTACCGCACGAATGATGATAGAAACAATGATATATTTCTTTTTAAAACAGTTGTTTTATCTAAGTCGGATCTATATAGATAGTATTATATTTAGACCACCACCTTATAAATCCAGGTAGTTTGCATTTTTTTTAATTTAATTTCACAAGTGCGCGATGTCTTGTAGCTACTGCGCCAGTTAGCCAAATTTGCCATTGTTTGGATGCGTACGTTTGTGGTATGCAATGGACACCAGAACTGCGTCAGCGTACTGCGTGATATCAGCGCAAATCGTACCTATCGAGTGCAGTGTCAGCGTTCGACGAGGAATAGGATCCAAGCACACGCTTCGCGCTTAAGAAACGGTGATTGCCGATGTTGCTGGATAAACTTTTTTGAAGGGGGTCTATTATGCGTTAAAATAAGATTTATTACTAGCTGTATTAATGGTCCTGAACTTTGAACAAACATGGCACGATTACTGTTTTACAGCGAAGCTGTTTATGGCTAGGTATCCGTGGATTTGTTTGTGTGCATGGCCAAAAACTCTACGCTTGCACCGTCGGATGCGCCCCACACGCAAGCCTTCCCTGCATAAAAGATTCGAAGTAAATTACCATAATACAGCGTTGGCGAACCCGCGTGCAAATTGCCATATGCATTAGGCTTTCGATTTAGAACCGTCACTGCTGCAGACGCCGGCACGTGTGGCGCGTGGAACACCATTTCCTGCAATCTCGTTGATGCTTGGGTAATGTAGCAATCGGTCTATTTCACTTCTCTTCTCTCGTCGTAATGGAAAACCGCATACAATCCGGACTCTCAAAGAGCAACGCTCCTACGAAGAGCTGCGGTGGGAACGGCACCGAGAATATCAGCGGCGGCGGCGGGCGGCAAACACCACCGATGAAGATCGTGCGCAAAACGGCAAACGCATGCGGCAAACCAGACAAGACGACGAACGTCGCGGGGCAGAGAACGCATCAAAAAGACGCAGGTACCATGCCGCTAAATTGGACAACTTTAATGGGGCGTACGCTAATCCTGTGCTACGTCTGTGTCGTGCGCTGAGGGGTTCCCGGACATTTCATGGAACGCCGTTTCGTCGAACGCCGTTTAATCGAAGAAATGTCCGTTTCATCGAACGCCGTTTCATCGAACTCCGTTTCATCGAATCGCTGACGGCCATTTCATCGAATGTCTCTTAAATAAAAAGTGTGGAAGATGTTCTTCTATGCACGGATCAAGTGCATTTTCGTGTCATTCACCCATTTCATCGTCAGGTTTTTTAATGTCTAAACTTGTAGCTGTTACAACTTATTTTGATGCAAGTAACCCATGAAGATATTGTACCGATCTTTATGTTTGTTTCGCACATTGTGTTTATCTGTTCACCCCCTCTGTATTACCCGATGGGCCTTGAGGGTATTGTAACAAATAAATAAAAAGTCGCACTCGCGGTAAGAGCGCACTCCAACTCATGGAGGCCAGAAGGCAACTTAGGTTTTGTGCAGGCGCAATAACTTTAGCCATGTGAGCCTCCTAGCCTCTCATGTCTTTCTATTGATACTTTTTTACTACCCGAAGCTTGCAGTAGCTAAAGCTGAGGTGCTATTTACGAAACTTCAACAAACATTGTTTTTTTTAGTCTTAAGACTCAATGAAGTCAAAAGTAAGTACGTCACTTAAAATTTTATTTGAAAACTTTCGGGGGTTTATGTGTTCGTGCGACAGCCATTTACCGTCTCAAATGATGAGCAATTGCTCTCAAAAAGTCCCCTACAGCCATGGTCCGTCGGTTCTCATAAAAAAGTCGGACCTTCTCATTCCTTGCCGCTATGGCCATCTTCTGGCGAGGAGGCTCTTGGGAACTTAGCATCGCCTCCAGCTTGTCGTCCGTCAGTTGATGTTCTGTGGCGATGCAAGTAAAAAAACTTCCAGAACGAATGGGCACCTCTGACCAGCTTCAGGAAGCGGGAATGCCACCCTGGCGTTCGATAAGCCGGCGTTCGATAAAACGGTGTTCGATGAAACGGCTTCGATGGAACGGTGTTCGATGAAACGCCGTTCGATGAAACGGCAATCAATGAAACGCCTTCTATGAAACGGCGTTCGACGAAACGGCGTTCGATGAAATGTCCGGTCCCAGTGCTGAAGAGCCTTCGCTGGTCATCCACCTTCACAAAATAGAATGGCTCATTTTTTTAATATTCCTTCATTCATTAAACGTTTAACTGCCTTCAGGAAGAGTTGCTGGTGAGTATGAATCTAGTTTTGTTTTAAAGCTAGGGGAACATTCTTGAGTTCTAAATGCCATTAGGCAACATTATTTGTACTTGAAATTTTAGTGAACAAACTTTAATCGGTTTAAAATATTAACGCATAAACATAAACTCCGCGTGGTTCGTAAATTAAAGCCCGAGCAAGCAGCTTTCCTCTCTTACCATTTGCAGGTAAACGATTCATAGAAACGTTCCCCGAAAGCAGCGCACTTTGGACCTCAAATGTTGCCGAAAAAGGGTGATCGAAACGTTAATGCACGATGCGGGGTATTAAATTGTGTGGACCAATATCATATGGAATGTGGACACTAGAAATCAGAAGTAATGACGCGAGTTGGAAAGCCTGCCGAAGTGTCCCACGCGCATCTGGCGCTGGAAGAGAGTTTGAAATGGAATGAGAGCTATGTACAAGCCCTAATTGTACTGCTAGGGGGAATACTGGGCACGGTATGCATACGAATGCTCCGGAAGCGAGAATATTTGAATGCAAACATATTCGACAGAGATCTGTCTGGTTAGTAAATAAATAGACTGACTGAAAAAAATTTAAACTCTGACAAAGTTAGAGTTTATAATATTTAGAGAATATATTATCTCAGACGCCAATCCAAGAGTCCAAGAGATGGTGATGGTTCAAAGTCATCGGCACCTGCAGCCATGCAGGCAAGTAGCGCAGTTCTGGTCAGCGTTTTTTATATACCAGGAACAAGCAAATCACTGGGATGTGTTCTGCCTAGAGAGGGGATCTAGATGCCCCACAAGCCAATATCAACACTTGGACGGTTTATGCCACAACCAAGGAATCGTCCCCCTAAAGAGAAAGTTAGATGTGTTGTTTATCTGATTCCCTTCACGTATTGTCTCAACACATATATCGTCAAAAAACAAAACAAGAAAAACTTTCAGGGAATGATTTAACAGCACGAAAACAACGTTTTCCAGTTCAATCACGAGCGCAGCACCGTGGATGAAGACTGCGACGTCACGGAACACGGCAATTACTTTAAGAATACCGGCATTCTCAACGTTAAAACAACACTTGTATGTACATAACGCTTTACTTGTACGTAGTTACTTTTCGCGCTGAGGAAGCGATGTCCTAGTTACATTTTAAGAGAAAGCACGAGAAACGTATTTCAGTTACTTTCTATATTAAGTTCCGTGTAGCGGTAATAGCTATTCTTGGAGGGGAATGTTTACAACGCAATTACTCAACGTAGAGTTTTCATTCCTGCTCGAATCTGCGATTTGCACGACAAGAAATCACTAGATAAACCATAAAAAAACGCACCAGCTATGCAAGTATGGCCATAGTTATCATGGAAGAAACGCTTTAAAAAATAGGGAATTATTAACGACGATAAATATTGTAAGCAACAATTGACTGATAAAAACGACTCACTGACAGTAACGAGGAAAAACGCGTTAAATTTAAGCTGATAGAAAGCGTTCCTTTTTAATTGCGCGGGAGATAAATGTATATGCTTACTTTTTGGGCGAGTAACAAGTAACGATAATCAGTTAGTTTATTTTAGTAACGCGGACACCTCGTGTCGAACCTGTATAGAGCGAGGGAGCGGTGCGCTCCGGACTACGCGTGCGACATCTGCCGGCGGACTATGGGCCGAAAGAACGCTCCTCTGAGTATACGACGACATGGTGCAGCGCTGGGAAGATGCAAACGTTTGTGTTGACCCTCCTGCAGGTTCCGGCGGCCGCCGAAGGAGCGCTCGACGCCTCGAGGTTGCGACCAGGGTGCAAGATAGACAGGTGGGGAAACGAGAGCCAAATTAGCGACTAGATTGTGTCCCCCTCGGTTTTCTCTTTTTCTGTGGCGCCATCTATGTGGAGCACCGCGAACTCTCACTCCGGGCGGGTGAATGGTGGCGACCGGCTAAACTGACGGAGAAGGTTTCTCGTGGATTTTCAATGGGGGACTGTGGTGTTCTCGGTTTATTTTGCGCACTCTTCCATAGAGTTCCATGCAAATCCGATTCCAATTTTTTTCTTCTCGCCGCAGCGTTATCTGTCGCAAATCGGGGGTACCCGCAAGCAGACGAGTAAACAATCCGGTCACGGCGCTACGGTAGGTTTTTATGGGCCGTTTCCCCACCTGTCTATCTTACACCCTGGTTGCGACATCAAGGCGCTCGAAGTAGCGGTCCATGCGCCGCCTGCTCCGCATTGTCGTGCGTTCATGTTCCGTGCTTCCGCGAAACAACTCGTGGTGTGCGCGGGAAGCAGCAGATTTTCTTGTTTATGTGTAATGCTTGATGTGAAAAAGCACAAATTACTAGGAAGAAAAGAAGGGGAGAGGACAGTACGCTTAGTGACAACCCTAAGAAAAAAATTATATTTAGCCAGATCTGAAGACTTTAGATATGGCACATATCAAAAATTGGCCACAAATAACCTGATATGGTATATCTGCCAGATACAGCCTCATAATGCGAGATATAGTGTGATATTCCTGGCCAGGTGTGCAAATCCCAGATCTGGCTAAGAATGGAAATTCCAGATCTGGCCAGGCATATCCAAAGGACACAACCCTGAAATCGGCACTTTAAATCTTTTTATTGTCTACAATTCCCCCAAGTCCCCCGGCCCGCACTCGAGGAATCATTTGAACGGTGATCCTTCAGCGCCTTACTGATGATCGCTATTTTTTTACCAATTGACCGGTCTCACCAAGCGTTCAGCCCATGCGTGACGCCGCCATAACTTTAGTTCATAGGAGGCGGGCTGCAGTGCACGAAACGGCTCGTGCCGTCTCGTGCTCTACACGCGCAGGGCTCCAGCGAAGTTGTCGCACGTACAGAAAGATTAAAGTTCCCACGATGCACTGCGGCAGCGGTCGCGTAGTCAAACTCGCTGGTGAGTTGGTTACACAGTTTCGAGTGTAATTCGCAGTCACCCTGAACATGCGTTCCATAGAGCTCAAGGACCAGTCATATCACTTTTAAAATTTCTCGTCAATGACAGCGTTTATGATACCTTGCATGCGATTCACCTTTCAACCTGGCTAAGCCGCAGAAATTTCTTACAATATTGTCATTCTCGTGATTGTTGTTTTAGCAGGAATTACTTAAATGCCGAGAAATCACAACAACCGAAACCGGGATTTGGCTTCTATTCAGCGAAGCTGTTTGTAGCATGTTTAGCTTTTCTAACTTAAGGCCACGGTCCCACTGAATGTGGCAGTTTAGGTACTTTTTGGCAGGTCATTACTCATCTCCTTTTGAATACTGTTTTGTGGGATTGATGTCATTCGAGAGGCAATGCAATCCTCTCTCATTTGATATTATGTATGTGTTGGTTTTTACTGCTCATGCGCATTTGTAGCGTTGCGAATATGATGGCGCGGACCCTCACTCGCTCCGCTAGTTCATGTTTTATGAACGATCCATTAAAGATAACACTGTTCCAATATAGCAGTTTGTTTTTTTCATCCCTCCAAATATTGCCCTAAAATTGACATTTTTCAGCACAAATATGTTTTTAATGACACGCGCTAGGGCAATTAAATTAGCTACAGATGTAGTGCTTATAATTTGTAATACCCAGAAAAAAATTTAATGTTGTGTAAAATTTCTTTGTTTAGATATTTTATATCAAACGTAGCACTTTTTTATGCTTCGAGTCATGGTACTTTAATTGCCGCTGAGGAAATAATTAAACTATGATAAAATCTTTTATAACATTTAGAGCTACAATGGTTGCCCAAGAGGTGAACGATGGCTTTTTTTTTTTCATTTTCCAAGTCATAACGCTCCAGGAGCGTTTCAAACTTACTTGTTTTGACGCATATATTTTTTAGACATCAAACAGATTTATTGGCATCTAATAACATTTATTGTTTGGAATAGATATACATTGCGATCTATTAAATTTTCACAATGATATTGCTTTGGTTTCTTAATAGGTGTAGAGCTTAGCTAATTTTAAAAACAATTAAAAACTGTTTGGGTGTTTTGTTGCGCTACCTGGCGGATGGCAGACAAACTGCTGATTTCTAATGTTCAAAACATTTCCGAGGGTGGCGTTGGCGTCTGTATCATCATCAATCTCCGTGTATTTTTACCCTCACATTTAAAAAAATATATTGGAAGACTTACTATTGATAACTGAATGGTTTAATTACTGGGTCAGGCTAATAAATCTAAGACAAATAATTACACAAGCCTAGCGTGATATAATGTGTCCATTATTCGATATGATTGAAATCAATAAACAATGAAGACGAAGAGGAAAAGAATACACCCGAGTTCACTTTATGCCTAGAGTCACGAAATGAGCTTTAAATATCGGCACTCCGTTCCCCAAAATTGTTTTGGGCGCCGCCATTTTGGGTCTTGCTCAGAGCAAACGCAACTGCCGATCATCATGATCCAAAAGTACGACTTCCTCAGGATTAGATGCGGTGCTAGGAAGCTGATGCAATATTGCAATGCTCTATCGCGGGTTGTTTAAACATTTGTGAGGGACGGAAAAGCTTTTCCTGTGATTTTAGATAAAGCTTCATATAACTGGCAACCATGATTTGAAGCCACAATATGGCCAAGTGTCGTTACTCTGAACCGTAGCTAATTTACTGGCACAAGCGGGAACAATGAAGAAGAGGCAGGTGTCAAAAGGCATGTGGAATCTACGGGGCTTACGTCATGGCCCCTTCAGGTATTACTAGGGTGCCTTCATGTGCTCTTTGCTTAGGTTGGAGCACGACATCTGGCCATTTTGTCCCACACTTTTATTTTTATCTTTTGTTCAGAAGCGCGTGAAAGAGCGTGTCCCTGCACGCGCTCGTGGCGCTGATTGTGCTATGGCGACATTTTGTTTTCGTCGATTTCTTTGTATTTTCCCCGTGAGCGCGTGCTGTCGGCATCGGGTACTACAAAGGGTGGCATCACCCTAAACAGAAGGACATTGAGGCACCCTAGGTATCACAAGCCTCTTGAACAAGAGCATGAATAGTGTCATTAAATAAGCTCCGCTTCAGAGTAGCGACACTTGGCCTTAGTGTCGCTTAAAATCATAGTTGCCAGTTATTTGAAGCTTTATCTGAAATCACAAGAAACGCGCTTTTCCGTCCTCCACTATAAACAGTTTGCGACAAAGCAAAGCAACATTACGTGAGCTTCCTAACACCGAATCTAATGCTGAGGATATTGCACTTTTGAATCATTACGATCGGCAGTTGCGCCTGCTCTGCACAAGCGCCAAAATGGCGGCTTTCACAACACTGTCGGGGAAGAGAGTGACGATACTCTAAGCGCAGCCCATTTATTGGCTCTAGTTCCCGCGAAACTCCTTTTCCCTGACTGAAACTGAAAGTAAATATGAATAATACACAATTATTATAGCTTATTTAGTTATAACCAAATACACATAATGAGAGGAGGACGCGCGAGGGTAGGAGAAACGCGGGTTTTATACGCGACCGTTCTAACCGTCTCGAAAGAGAGATCGCACGAGCTTGCGCTGGTTTAAAAAAAAAGGCATCCAAAGAAAAGAGGCGGCACGCTCTGTTCTTTGTTATTATGCGTCCAATTGCAAATTGTTGCGTGTATGTTTATTCAGCCGGAAGTTAGTCTGCCTTAGTGGGCGTCTGGTGTCTCGGCTGTAGATGAGCAATTTAGCCAGTGCGGTACAACCGCAAACCTGGGGTCTTTAACGTGCACCACGCAATAGTGATACACGACCGCACGCCGGTACGATGCTCTTCCAGATCGAAGCGGGCAGGGGCGGGTTGGGTCCCGCAGCGCGAGCTTTCGCTCCAAGTGCTCCGAGCTGGTGTGCGCTAGACCACGCACTCGGCCACCGACACTCCCCCCCCCCCCCCCCTTGTGCGTCTAATTTATATACAGGTATAAGTATTTGAAGATCGACGATGGACGTCGATTGTCTTGAGGTAATGTAATGTAATAACATTTTATAAATAATAAACTTGTTGAAGGACTGAACGACTAAATTTTTCAATTCTTGGATTGTAATATGGCGGTAGCCTATTGTACTTACTGCTGATGAAGAGCAATATGAGGTGACGAGGTAATGATTAAATGATGAGGCTTTATAAGGACGACGACATTAGTGGGTGTCGAACCACAACGTACAGTGCCAGACTTGTTTCAAGTATCGTGTACACAAAGACTTTCTTCACCCGCAACAGTATATGGTAGAATCAATGAGGATGCTGCTTTACAACTGTACGTGGAACAGGAAAACTGCACGGTGCAGAAGTGAGACTTACTCGTTAATATAAGGGACGGATTTCTAGCAGCATTCCCTGATTGACTACTTGGAACAAATGGCCTCGTTGACGTACAGTGTCCCCGTTCCAAAAGATTCTTGAAGCATACTTAAACCGCAAAGGAGTATGAGGCGAAAAATAAGAAAAAGGAGCCTGGTGTGACAGGTGCAAATCACAACCATAGCTTCTACTATCAAATACAAGGGCAGTTACACAATCCACAACGAAAGTTTTGTGATTTAGTTATATTTACACTTAAGGGCATTCATATCCAACGTATTCAGAGAGATGACACTTCCTGGTCAACCAACATAGAGCCTTTTCTACTCAAGTTTTACATGGAAGGCCAGACTTCCGCTGAAATTCCTCACGTAGACGAGTTGTCCGACCGAATAAACTGCGATTACTCCCGATCTGGGAATCTCTCGATCTTTGTTCATAAGCCATAGTATCATGAGATCGAGGGGTGTGGCTCTTCTTCCGCCGAATATTGCTTCGGTGGGTTTTTTTCGTGTAAGATGAGACCGACGCGTGGTGCCGGAACAAGAACCTGGCGATTCTTCACTGAACTGCTTCTTCCGTAAGCTCCAAAAGGGATTTTTTTTGTTTCGCACACCATCTGTTCTGCTTGTCCGTTAGTTGCAGGATGGTATGGTGCGCACTAATGCGATGCCTGAAGCCGTTTTTTTTTTTCTTCAAAAACTTGTTTATTTTATTTGAAGCAAGATTGGGCGCGTTATCAGAGAAAAGTATTTTCGGTAGGGCAAAAGTAGGTAAAAGAGACCGTAGAACGTCAATGACGTTTGGACGTCGTGGCAGGCATCGTGTAAACTTCCAGCCCCTTAGAGTACGCATCGCCCATGACTCCGCAGATGTGGATACGTTTCGCCACCCACCGACTGAATAGTGGATCGTTTTCAGTTACTGTTCATGATGGCGTTGGACTCAAGGAAGACTTCGAGTCTTTCCACTAAGTTAGCCCAGGTGCCAGGACTTTTTTCAAAAGCGGTAAGTGTTCAAAACGTCGACAAAGTCGGTAGCCACGTCTTGTGCTTGACACTGGACACTCACCATTCGCTGAGAAGGAACTTGCTTGTTCGTCTGCCATGAGTCGTCCGATATCAGGTCATCACCGCAACACCATCTCCCGACAAAACTGGTCTTCATTGTCCGCATGTCCATAGTTAGCAATCACGTCAACTTATAAATTCCCGAACGCTCATAACTTGCCGTCGCTAAACGCCGTTCATTCATAGCGTCTTCATTGCAAATAAACGTCTTCCTATTTCTTCTGATGGTTTTCATCATGTTCCTCCTAAGCTGAACTTACAACATTATTTGTGTCTGTACTTCCGAAAATATTGCAACGGCATTTGTTTTCTGGGAACTTCCTATAATGTAACAACCTTTACAACATCTTTCGGACCCCGTGAAATATAATATTTCGTGACCTTTTTTTAGTCGTCATTAAATGGTGAGGTAAGAACCGTAAATCGCGAAGCAGTTTACTTGACGTCCGCTTCCACTGGTGTCTTGGAAGATTGAGTCTACTGAGCGTGCATTCCTGCAGAGGAAATTTTATTTGATAGAATATTTACACGTCAATCAACATTTGATTCCTTCTTGGTAAGATTTATTGCGAAAGCCCGTTACAACCGCCGACCGCATCTCCCTATATCAGAGAACAATTTATACCCAGCCTGACCACGCTACTTGAGCTAGCTGAGCACAGAGCCTTTTATACTGGGAGAGTTCGGCGGGTGGGAGGGGCTTACGGCCCGCTAGGTCTAGCGGACTCAGCGGGCGCCGCTTCCGCCATGATGTGCCTCCCGGCGAGTGGGTCCCCATGGACATGCGATGTATACGCGTGTAGGTTTTGCCGTTTGCGCTTTTGTTGGCGTAAGGAGAAAGTCGAAAAATCAAGCATTTTGTTACGTTAATCATACGTTAATCATAAACTTACTTCGCACAATCGAGAACTCGGCTTCCAGTCAGCCCTTCTTGGTTTCCCAGATCTTGTGCCTTGCCCGGTCTTCTTTTCCTTGCGGGAACCGGTACATCCTGAACCCCTTTTTCGCGTTGTTCGAGCACCTAACGGCACTGCAGCCCCCCTTTCTTTTTCATCTAACGTCTGGCCGAGCGCAGGGCAGAACGATCATTTTCATCGTCGTCTCTCGCTCCATGGACTCTAGTGAGCCGACTGCCGGCTCGAATCAGTAGGGCAAACGGGTTTTATGAGCCGCCACCAGCCTTACACCAACAAGGGTGAAGCTTGCAATTTAAGGTTATAATTATAATGCAATTAAATGCAAAGGTGCAATCAAGCTAGACGGCAAGGCACATCATGGCGGATGCGCACAGTTGCCAGACTGTTTGATCAGTGCTGCCAGACTGGCGGCTGGATCAAAGAACCGCCAAACTCTCCCAGTATAAAACGCTCTGGCTGACCACAGCTGGCAGCGGCGCGAGCAAGGCCACGAGGGGAACGTGATGCTGCTCGAGCCATCCCACTGTGAACCAATGTTTTGGCCACCCCACGGGTGCGTGTCGCCATCTATTGGTTGAACTAACGCCTTGTTCAAGATGGCTGCCGTGGGACCGCAGCCTTAAGATCAGCATATCTGAAGCTGTACGAGAATGATAATAATGTAAGAGATATGTCTGCAGCTCATGTAGGTTGAAGGTTGGACAGAATGCACAGTACTGACATTGGCGAGACATTTTAAAAGTGATATGACAGGTGCTTGGGTTCTATACGACGATTGTTCAGGGTGACTCCGAATTACACTCAAAACTGTGTGACCGTAGAATTGGTTGAAATTTCCGATCACTAGGCAGCTGCTGAAGAAACGCCGTCCCCATGATTCCTCGAGTACGGGCCGAGGCGCTTGGGGGATTCAGCAAATTGTCTATTCGGGCGTAATTTTAACACTCCGAAATAATTAAACTACATTGAAATCCTTGTGAAAATTAGCACAAATAATCCCAAACTTAAGCTTGCCAAAGCTGAAATTTGGGATTATTTGTGCTAATATTTATCTCGCGAGCAATGAGGCATTTAGAGTTTGCTAACAAATCAGTTTTTTTTAATCTTGTTTTTTATTTTTATATTTATTGAAAACCGGCCGCCAGATATAGCTGTATATACGCCAGATAACGAGGTACAGTGTAATCCACTTATAACGATACCAGATATAACGATATATCGCTTATAGCGATCAAATTTTTTAGATTTGTCAATTCTCCCATCGCCCCTATGTAAAAATAAACCATATATAACGATAGAATTATCGGCGACATATCGGATACAACGATAGAATTCTGGCCGCCCGGAAGGTGCTTATCACGAAAAATTTGCCTGGAAATTTGAGAAAAATTAAAATACTTGAAGCGAACGACATGAAAACTAGTAAAAATATCAAAAACCGGTCGGCGTTGAAAGATCATCGAACCTGCCGATGTGGGTGAACTTTGGGACCACATAGCAGCTTCCGAGGAGAACATCGGCGGAGCTCTCTTGGGAGACTTTTTGAACGCGGACAACGCTGCCGCTTCATGCGAGGAGTCTACTGATGAGGCCATTGCCGAGGAACAGCAATCGCGACGAAAAATCACATCGAGCGACTGCGAAAGTAGTGACGACGACGGCGGCGACGAGAACACCCCGCCTCCAATGTCTTCACAAAATGCCCTGCTCTCCATCCAGTCGCTGGTCGGTTTTGTGCACGCAAAAGGACTGCCGCCAGCGTACGCGCAACAACTGGAAGCAATGCACACGGCAATTGTCAAACTTCAGCTCAAGCAAGCGCAAATTTCCGACTTTTTTAAGCATGCTTAAATTATTTTATAGTCATTTTCGTACCTTTTAATAAAGCCTTCGGTTTTCTTTGCCTCGGCTCGCGTTGTACGACCTGATTCACTCATCGCCCGTAAGTAACTTCTCTTTGTGTTTTTTTTTGTCGGTCCAGATATAACGATAATCGGCTATAACGATTGGATTTTGCGGTTTTCTCAATATCGTTATAAGTGGACTGCACTGTATATACCTCAAATAAGTATATATACGCCAGGTTAGGCTGTATATATTCCAGATAAGGCTTTATATTCACCAAATAAGGCAGTATATTCCCCAGATAAGGCTGTACATAATCATATCATGTTTGATATGGCCAGATATGCCCCAGATATAAGATTTCCATACGGGAGCTGATATGTACTGAAGGAATCAGAAATTGACAGAACGGACGTGAGGGAATCAAGAGCGATAAAGAACCACCATCGAAAAGAAGAAAGAAAAATAAAAAAGGGAGAGAAAGGACAGGAAATAAACGCTTTGAAAGCATTTTAAAATATATAAATAAATTAAAAACAGCACCAAATTGTAATGTAAGAGTTGAGAAAAGTATTATGAATTGTTCCAAGTATAACGTTCTCTGGCTGACATGCCACAGACGGTGCACTAAATAGTTTTTGCCTCATACAGTTCAAGAGCTCTCTTGTTGTGGGAATGCCTTAGGATTAAGGTATCGTCTTACACTGGGGTAGAACTGCTGTATCACACGTGTACAGCTGAGTGGCCAGACGGCAACGATTTGAGGGAAAGGGCGTGCTCCCGCAGTCTTACATTGCCACACCGGCGAGTTTTCTCCACATCAACTTTTCTACAAGTGAACAAGATTTTATACACGCTTCCAACGCAGCACCTAGTATACTTGTGCACGTGTCTGGCGTCACATTTGCCAGTGTTGTTTTTAAGCGTGTTAACTTTGGCGCAAAATCTTTTGGGTGTCTCCGGTGCTGAAAGATTAATAGATATTTCAAACCTGGAGGCTATCCTCTTCAAGTTGTCAGATAGGCGGTGGATGTACGGTGCAACGGCAGGCCTACGTTTCTTTTCAGGTCCTTCGCTCGTTCTGTTGGAATACGCGAAGCATTAAAAGATGTAAAACAGAAATGAGCTTGGATAGTCAGAATCCTTGAGTCCTTCAACCTGCAAGTCGAAGCTTTTCTGGGCTGCGTGGTAGCATGTTTTTATGAATGCTGCACTAGGACAACTCTTCGCAATTCCTCTTTTTATAACATTCGAATGTAGCGAATCAAAAGGAAGAAGGCGTTTCTTTGACCGTGGTGAATACATCCAGCAAGTGAGGCTGTTTCGAAATGTGAGCTTTAGGTTTGAAAATTGAAGCACGCTCTCTGCGGGTAGCTTATGTGTCAATTTTAGGCCTGGAGCGTTATCGACGAAGATATTGCGTATGCTTTCCACCACTAGGTGGGTACTTACACCTGGTTGATCAAGAGGTAATACCAGGTAGTCGTCAACGTACCTGAAAACAAGGGAAAGGTGGTTCATACGTATGCACTGTGCTATGGCACTATCACAATGCGATAGGAAAATATTACATATAACTTGTGCGGCACACAGACCTATGCATATTTCTTTTTTTTTTTGTATGGGAATTTGTGTTGAAAGTGACCATTGAGGAGGAAAGGGCGAACCTCAAGGGCTCCAAGAATGAAACAATTGTGATGCAACGCTGCTTTTAAAAAGAAAGTAAGTCATTATCTTCAATACAATTCCTTACTGAGGAAACCAACTTTTCATGTGGTTGTAAATAAAATAATTCTTCGACATCAAGATACATATCAAATCATGCTGCGTTGGCATGGGTTTTCAAGTAAGATACAACAGAATCGAAATTCGGTTTCAGGAAAGGGTCAGCCAAATCAAGTTTGGAAAACTGGCAAAACAGGTACCAAGACAAATCTCCCTGCCATGTACATTTTTCAGTCAAAACTATGCTAAGGGAGCAAGCTTCCTTGTGGGCCTTCGCTGCGAAGAACATTTTAGATGTTTATCTTTCAAAGAACTTACATTTTTCGCAATTGTGACTTCTAAATATTTGCATAATTGGAGAACTTGCTCCTTTACTTTGCTAGGCTTGAAACCCTGTACCATCTTGAAATATTTTGCCATGGCAGCTCCAAGCTTTTCAAGGTGCATTGGCTTGGGAGTCAATACAAAACCACCTTCCTGATAAGATATAAGCAAACTCGAATTATTCAGTTTGAAATAGTCCAAGATCATCGGAACTCCCAACTTCCGTTTTTTCTTCTTTCCGATGTTTCTGCCTTATCACTCATGATTCCATCACTTCTTTTTTGGCCTTTTCTGATCCCTTCAGCACACGTCAGTTGTCAGTAAGCGCTTTGTCCTGTCCAGTTCTTCTCTTCCTAATCATTTGTTTTTTGACATCATGTTTAACCAAGCAGCCCACCAGCTAAGCTTAATACGTGTAATGCGTCCTCACCGCTAGATATTTAAGTGCTTGTTATCTCTGCACTTGCGATAAATTGCTTTCAGAATGAGAACTCAACCGCGGCTTGTGATTCCGCGGTAAAGAACGTAAGTCGGACACTAAAATTACTCCGCTCCTTAAAGCTCCCTACAGCTTGTGCAAGCAGTAGCAAGCTCGTAATGACTCTACTAATTGAAACATTTGATGTCTGAATCAATCTCCTAGTATATAGCATGTCACAAACCGCTTCGGTTTTCATGCAAAAATTTTAATTAGTTGGCGTTGATTTAAAGCAAGAATAACAATAAAAGAGCGATGGACGGAAGAAAGGAAAGAAAAACAATCTCGGGTGAAAATATGTTCACGTGTTTATCTGAAGCATGTAATGTGGCAGGTACACTCAATGGAGTATAGGATCGCCTTGAGCCACGTTTAGGCTTGCGTTCTTCGACTGAAGCAAGGGCGCGAGTTCAACGGTTAAATTCCTCTCAGAAAAACGCGCGATAATGCGGAGGCGGCGCGAGTGGGCCGCCACACCGCGCGCCTTTTGATTTCTCAGCATGAGGACGCCGAGCGCTCCTCTTAATAAAGTTTTTACCACAATAAAGTTTTTACCAACCAAAGCGCTCCTCTGGCGGCCGGCGAACTCTGCAGAAGAAGCAAACGTCGGCAGGTGCCCAGCGCTGCACAATGAATGGCGCCGCATGCTCAGAAGCGCGCTATCTCGGGCCCAGCGGCCGCCGGCAGATGTCGCACGCGCAGTCCTGAGCGCACCGCTCCCGCGCTCTAGAGAGGTTTGACGCTGAGTGTGCATGTCAGGTCGAAACAAACCATCCACAGAAAAATTTTTTTGGAATCGTGATACATACAAACCACACTAGAAAATAGAAATTGTTCTCTCGACATCTTACTCTCAGCCTACGTCCAGGGCTTCGAAATGTTATTAACTCAAAAGGGAACAACCCATCGTGAAATAAGTAAACGAAAAGAGCGCTTCTCAACGAACATCGCCCCAGTCACGAAGGCCTTGAAACGTTGGATTCCCAATTATGGCTCGATTCTACGTCTTCCTTTTTTATTTGTGCAGTCTACTCTAACGACGTGAGGCCCACTTTAAGATTAATGTTCACGTTCCGTAACTATTCAATACCGTAATTACTCGCACAATGAACGCACTCGCGTAATGAACGCACCCCCCCAAGTCGGCTCTAAATATTTTGACTCTTTTTTTTCACTCGCGTAATAAACGCACCCCCAACTCGGACGTCAAAATTTTGACACCCTCCCCCCACGTGCGCGAAATGAACGCACTTTTCTATCCTCGTGCAGCGAGGTCGCGAATGCATCGGCAGCGTGGGCGAACAAAACGCCCTTCGAAAGATGTTAAAAGAATTCGCAAAGATCCAACGGAAGCAAGAAAAAAAACATGGTTTTGTTTTTATCGCGTTTTTCTTTTTATAGCAGCGTTTACAACCAGTAGCTTTTTAAGGGACATTTGAACGTCAGTCTGTTGCTTTATTCCATACTTTAAAATACGATATATGATTACTGCTGCATACATTTTTTAATGTAATGCGCGTAGCTGACACCAAGATATTTTTTGTAACTTATTGCATCCCGCTAAGCTCCGTTGCATTCTTGTTTCTTTGAACCTTAAGTTTGATAACCGCGGTGCAAGCATCTTCAGGCTACAAGTAACGGAAGGCGGATCGATTGCATCCACCCAAGCATGAAATCAAATTTCGTACAGGAGACCCAGGTACCTAGGCCCTTTGTCAAGTTTTATTATCTCTCACAACTCCAGCATAATGACATTTTCACTTTGCCTTGGCATCCTGTAACCTGTCCAACACTTTATTCCTTAATTTCGCCTGTTGTCGCCTTCTCTTAAAGCAGGAATGTTTTGAAAGCACAGCGAATTTGCAAAAAAACTAACAAAAGCTAAGGGCACGGTGTGTATCCGGACTGGTAAAAAAAGAAAGAAAAACATACAGTAAGTATATGAAGCGATCTGTCGCATTGGCGGTAATAACAGGATTACGATCGGAACGTTGAAGTCAGTAATTTTTGCTGAAATATATTTTGAAAACAAGCCTTTTTCTTTACTTTCGTTTAGGTGGGAGCCCCGCAGAGCTGCAGGCACGATTAAACAGCGTCTGTGGTAAAGGTAGGCTATACGTCAGCTTGTTTGGTCTCTTTTAACGGTCGCGTCAAACACACTACTTAAGTTTTTTTTTTTTTTTTCTTTTCTTTTTTTTTGTGAGGAATCATTTTCAGTTTAGTAGCGGTGCGAATTTTAGTCGTGGACAATATTGTTTGATCAACCAAAGCTTCCGAGTCCCTAGTTCTTATCATCTCACTCATGAATGAGTAACACTTATTTTTCTGGAATGTTCCTTTCTGTTCGAAACACGCACACACATATCCTACACATTGTTGTGTAGTTGTGTTGACAGGAGCGCAAAATACACTCATGTATTTTCCATATATTTTCCATTTTGTATGTGATTTGTAACGCTGCTTTTCATGAAAATTGGGCCTCACCTTTTTAATCGGTTATTGATAAATCAGAAGTTTTTTAAACCATTTTTGTCGGACAGCCGGTTTATTGAAACAGTGGTAGTGGAATAGTCGCTGTAAATCTCATTTCGCGGATGCCCCCATAAAAAAGTACACACGCAAACAGGACGCCATAACGCGCACGGGTACGTGGGCTGCTTCTCTTGGCGCTTACGTGCCCAACAACAGGACTGTAATACAACGCCTGAAGTTGACAATGAAAAGCTGCTTTGCCGTTCCCGCAAATCCAAACTCTTTCCACAATTGGAATGAAAATCCGCTGCGAAGGATTATAACGACGTCACTGGGACTTGGATAACGACAAGGCATGCACTACTAAGCGGAGGTTTAAACTGCAGTAAAGTTGACATTTGGGCTAGTGGGTAGTCTAACACATTGAGGTATTTCGCGCACAAGGTAGAGACACGAGCCTGGATGAATGAGCCACTAACATTCACGGGGCTGGTGGAAGATCCGCGAGTCCACGGAGGATTATTTGGTTTCTTCTTTCTCTTTCTTTCTTGTCAGTAAACGTAGTAGTGAGCAGCGCTAAATACCTCAATACGTAAGCGTCAGTCAATTCGTTTTTGATGGCGGAAATTCTAAAACAGTGACTCATTACTTCGCTTTGGCTTTAACTTCTCAACATCACTTGAACTTTTTTTTGTGCGTTTTCCCTCACTGTTATTTCTAAAAAAAATGTTAACAGTTTTTAGTTTGCACTTACCTCTGACTCTCGTGTCGTTTTCGTGCTCCGAGTGGATCGAAATAAAACTTTTTAACCGTGATTTTAGGAGATGGGCAGGAAGTAAAAAATCTGCTTTTAATTGTGAACTTGAGGTTGATTTTAATTTGTCTGTAGTGCTTTTCAAATCTCGGCGTTGAAGTGCGAACAAAATATTTTAGTTTGGTATATAGGCCACCAAGGGGGGAAACGTTCAATTTCTTTTTATCTTATCTTGAAATTATTTTTAAACTCGAATATCAACAGGTAGTAAAATTGCGGGGTTATAGATTTTAATATAAGTATGTTAACGGCCTCAAAGGCGCAGTGATCACTTGGAAGTGTACTTGGATCGAACATTTATGTTAACGACATTACTTAACAAAAACATGTTACAAGTGTCTCCTCAACGCTCATTCATGTTTTCTTCACCAATAGGGATGTATGCAATGCGTTTGGTGGAGTAATTTGCGTCCAGGTAAGCAATATTCGCCATTATTCGTATTAACTAACAGCACCCAAACAAATTATAGTAACACAACCCTGAACACACGAATGTTGAGACATAAAAATTCTCCCACACCTAAAGTTTACCGGGGAAGTTTTTTCCGCTTAATTTAGCGGCAAATGTAGCGAATGAGAGGGGAGCAGGAGAAGTGGAGCATTTCCTCCCCTTCCTCCCCTCCACCCCTCCTCCTCCTCAAGAGCTGAACTCTAATTCGGGGTTACAGAGAGGGGTAAACGTCGCTCTATTTTTTTTTCTCTTGGGCCACCAGTCGATAGTTAACTTTTTCAAGTCAGGCACACAGGGATTGCTCAATTCAGCTGCAGACAGCTGTTCTAGACATATTTCTGGAGACGGTACACGTTGGAAGAGAGCATTCTGAAACTCTTTATCCTAGTCGACGATACAAAAGCTGCATTCACGCATAGGGGGGGGGGGGGGGGGGTGAGAAGGTATTTTCTCGCGACATGTTTCATTGTCAAGGCATGCTTTCTGATGCGCAACCGCATTCGCTGAGGCTTGAGTGTAAGGTCGTCCACGGTCTCCCTGAACACTTGTGCCAGTGGCTTGTGATCCAACTTGATGTAAGAAGGTAGCCCCACAGGGTAGTTAATAAGTTTTCCGCAAGCCCAAATAATCAAAAGAGGTTCATTTTCGATCCACAAATACCCTCTTTTTGTGTCCGTTAAACATTTTGAAACGTAGGCGACTGCCCGGAGGGTTCATTATTCGTAACGCTGCTTGAGCACGGCTCCGAGACCGTATAACTGAAAGTGTCGGCCTATAATATTGTCGCTTTTGTTGGGGAGTGAGGTCCTAGGATTAATCGACATTGAGATATTTGATATTACGCTGTCGAATGCTCGTTGTTGGAACGCCGCCCAGACGAATTTGACATAATTTTTGAAGTAGCTTTTGCAAGGGTGGTAGCAAGTCGGCCAGGTCAGATATGAACCTTGCTATTAAGTTAACCATACAGCAAATCTTCAGGAGGAAATATATTGAAATACTGGAGAGGTTTTCTTCCATTCCTTACTTTCTTTACGTGTGTGCGAAAAATCTTTCGCTTCGCCGAACTTTCCGGTGGAAGCTTCAAAATGCAGTCTAGTATGCGGCGAAGAGCGCTTTGCTAAAAGCGATGGCTAAAACGCTAGATATTTCAACTTCAGCCAATATACTCTATACAGTTAGCCAAAGGCTTTAGCGTTATAGACGCGGTCTATTAAGCCAATTGCACAACATGGACACCTATGATGGAAGTGTTTTTTTTTGCATATGGTTTTACATTTAGCAGTTGTTTAACCACAAGTGGTTCTCGTACCTGGTCCACTGTGAAACCATAGTTTACGAGTCTCAAATAAGTTTCAGAATATGCTCAACGTCCCTTTTTGATGTTTACGGCACAGGATCATGTATAAAAGTCGCCATTAAATTGCATTTCATGGTCAATACGAGATTACACTTGGGAGTCTAACTGTTTAGGTTGAGGTTAAGTATCGCAGTTGAAACAAAATCATTAAAAAAATTAAAACCTATCCTTACAGTATTATAGACGTGGCATTCCATCGGAAACCTTAGACAAACCAAAGAATTGTTGTGCTCCTACACGCAAACCTTCGAATCCGTCAAAAACTGCAAGGAATAAAAAAAAAGAAAACAAAAAATTGTATGAAAAAAAAATAAACCTTTCCGAACATACTGAAAAGACCTGCGCGTTTTTTTATATTTTGCAGCAGTATTTTTTATGTTCATGTTTCACATTTTGGGAATAATACCAAGACATTTAACTTGCAACTTTAGGCCTTCAACAACGAATATTGTGGGATACAAATGCATGTATTTTGTTGGGAAAAACGTCTTCCTCTGTGATAGTTTTTAACGTATAACATGACCAATGTTGGATTTCACCAATTGTAGCAACGTCTAAATGTGTAGCTGAGAAGACATAAATTCCTTACTCGCGCAAGTAATCAAGCTTACTACTCTTGATACTATGAATAACCAGCATGGAAGTATCAAGTCAAACTATATTCTGCTGACTTACCACGAACAAACCAATCGCTAAAGGGAAGCTGAAACCTTTAAGAAAACTCTGCTGTCAATAGTCTTTGACTCACTGAAATATAATGTATTGAAATTTCGGAAAACGCGTTTTTGCCTGTATTTGATCAAGGGCAACGCGACGTTATCGTATGCTCTTTCAGTCATATTCAATATGGTTAAAATAACAAAGCAGATATTAGAAGCACGGAGCCGATTATAGGTAGAAAAACAAATAACACTCATATATCTTAACTAGTTTGATCTACTTATCAGAACATTGCTCGCCAAATAATATGGCGATTACATACATATTCTAATACGACTCAATTAAAGTTGGATCGTCTATTAAAACGGAAATAAACAGCGCTCAAAAAATACACAAGGACGAAAGGAAGGTGCGAACAACACAAGCGCTAAACTCACAACTAAACATTTATTGAAAAAAAAAATCAACGAAGTAAACTGCACTATCGCTTCAGCACGTGTCAAGATAGGCAATTTCTTTGGACCTTAGACTAGATTTTGAAGAAAGTCATTTGTGTCGGCTTTACCAACCACGCTCTGACAAGGGACTTCTCCCTTATGATTCCGCTCACTATAAACTAGTAAAAAGGAGCATTGCGTCATCTTGCCTCCAGACCGCTTTGGAAAAATTCTGCTACCATTCAGTGTAAGAAAGTTTTAAGATGCAGGTACAGCGGCTGACAGATGCCGGCTTCCCAGCGTCAGTTATTCCGGCAGTGCCGCAGACGTTGCTAAAAAAGATTTAGGGAGAGTCAAGTCAGGAAAAACAGAGACCCACAACCAGACCCCAGGTAATCGCTTACATGCACAAACTCTCGCACAATTTGAAAAAGGTAGCTGGGCGGTTTGACGCCCCTGTTGTTTTTTCGGCACCTCGAAAGTTGGCGGAACTCTACCCTAGAATAGCGGATAAGGCTGGGGGCAAGAGCCAATGTGCCGCAAGGCACACGAACACGCATGTTGATTGTGTGGTTGGGGTGGTATACAGGATACCACTAAGCTGCCGAAGAGTGTACATCGGCCAAACTGGCCCATGCATTAATGACAGGGTACGCGAACATGACTGGACATTCCGGTCGACCGCTCGGGGTCACTTGCCTCTGCAATGTGCTGCCTGTAAATGCCAGCCCCAATTCAATGACATCACCATCATCGGGAGTTGCAGAGATAAAACTACCAGAGAATTATTGGAAGCGTATGCAATAACAAAAAAGGGTCACGATGCATGCGTCAGCCAAACATCGGTTTTTCTTCACAAAAAAGAAATTGCCTAACTTGACACGTGTTGAAGCAATAGTGCGGTTTACTTCGTTGGTGTTTTTTCAATAAATGTTTATACTTCGTTTCAGCTTCGGTCCGAGCGCGGCCGATGTTATAAGCCGAAGGGCCAATCAAACAGCGAAAGAGGCACAACGTCATGGCGTGCTCTCTGCAGTTGATTGGACCAGCCTGTATTCGCCGTCTCTCTGTGCGTGCTCCTCCGCCGGCTAGTCCTATCAAGCGCAGAGAGCACGCCATGACGTTGTGCATCTTTCGCTGTTTGATTGGCCCTTTGGCTTATAACATCGGCCGCGCTCGGACCGAAGCTGAAACGAACTATAGTTGTGAGTTCAGCGCTTGTGTCGTGCGCACCTTCCTTTCGTCCTTGTGTAGTTTTTGCGCGCTGTTTATTTCCGTTTACCATGAACCAAATCGGCTACATTGCGACCTTAATCGTCTATTCCCGCTCTCACCTCCCGCTTTCTTTGTTCTATGAAAGGTTTATTTGGTGGCAGTGGCATGCTTATTTTATAACCGAAGATAAAATGACTCAAACGAGCTTGCGATCATGCTGAATTAATAGGTAACGCTAGTTAACTTACTGGTGACAAATTATAGTGATGTTGATGCCAAGGCCACCCGAACACAGCTGACTTGTGGGTGTGAGTGTGAAGTCATATGTTTTCACTCTTGCGACCAACATACATTTTATACTTTGCTTAACCGTCAGCCTGAGCAAAGCCAACGTTAAAATCTAATGGGATCAGTAAAAAAAAACAATAAATGTGCAGTGGCATGGGATCTGTCGTCTTTCTGTAGTTTGCAGACATTGGCTAAACCAATGAACAGCCGTGAATGTACGGTGACCTGGCTACTTTATTATCTCTGTGTACTTGCACGTGGCCTAGCCTAGCAGGCTCGGACGTATGGTGAAACGGAATAAAGCCCGGATAAAACGAACTCAAAGGTGATCGGGAAATAGTTCGATATATCAATAATTTGGTACAAAAAAAAATTGTACTAATGCTCCAGTTAAAATGTCAACGGATCTTTGGAAAAGCCGAACACTGTGACAACCGGGAGCTTAATAAATAGAGCGTTTAAGAAGAGATAAATACAGTAGAACCTTGTTGAAGCGCAGTCTGCGGGAACCGCGGGCGCCGCCGCTGAGGTGCGCACACGCATTTTTTACATGCGCGCGTGCCGCCATGTCAACAGCAAAGCCAGAAACTAAAAAAATATCAACAAAATAAATAAAAGGACTGAGAGGCCTGACGCATAAAGAAAACTATTTCTTCAACCATATAAAACCTCAAGCGAGCTATAAAAAGTAATTGGCTTGCAATAAGCAAAATAATATACAGCAGAACAAAACAGGGCAAATCATAAAAGGACGAAACAGAAAGGTAAACAAAGCCAAAAAGAAACGAGTTCAGAACGGGGTTGCACAACCGATATCGACAAATTTAGCTAACCAAAATTTTTTTTTTCGTCTTTTCTGTCTTTCGTTGCCCGTGTCCAAAGTCGTTTTTCCTTAGAACGTGCAAACCGCATAGCGACAGTAGCTGTGTTTGGGGGAAGCATTCGTAATAAAGGCGTGGCGCGCGGTTCGATGTTTCAAATGTCTGGGTAGATGGAGTTAGATATAGGTGTACAAGGTGTCGATACTTTTACATGGCTCTTCAAGGTGCAGGTCTGACGGTTCTAAATACTCAATATTTCGATATACCAGGTTTTTATATAATAGGGCTCGACTGTGTAGTTTATTTTCGTGCGAGAAGTTGGGAAAAAACACTGGCGCGGACGCGTGTGTTTGCACAGCCAAACGTTACCATGAAGTGTTTGAATAACGCAACAGATTAAGATAGACTTATTATGACTCGCTACCGGTCCCCATGGCGGGGGCGAACCTCTCTTTCGAGTGGAGGTCCTGTCGCTAATTTGCATCAGAGGTTTGTCATCATACTTTTCTCGCGGTTTACGTTTGTAAAATCAATTGCACGAAACAGAAATAACTTCTTTATATGCTAGCACCTATGGCATATTTTGAATAGCGAGTAACACATCCATGAATAGATAATGCAAGGCAAGGACAAATTTTTAAAGCGTTAAATAGTGGGTTTTAGGTAATTAGTTCGCAACTCTTCACTTCACAATTATAACATGAGATCTACCGCAATTGTTCAACTTTGCCCGTGAGAGTTATTCCTTTATTCAAAAACAAGCCAATAGAAAACGAAGTTCTGTCAATTAATTTATATATGTCTAATCAAGCTTTTCTTTGTAACAGGAGGGGTAAACCGTAGATCTCACAAACTTTGCAGCTTAGAAGTTTTTTTCTTGCGAGAAACCTCTTTGTAATTTCCTGAAGATAAAGTACCCCTAAAGTTTATTTAACCTGCTCGCCTGAGAAATAAAGGAATCGCCTGAGGTAATAGCAGATGGAAATCCCATTTTCTGTAGGAAACCAAGTTGGAATTAAATCAAGGAGGTTATTTTTTTCATCATGATGAATTACCCGGGATTGGAGCGAGAAAACTAGAAACACGAACCGTGCAAGAGAAAGTGCAAGAAAGAGAAAGGTGACGTTTGTTTTACTCTTTACCAATATGCAAGTTAGAGCTCAGAAATAGCAGGCAATGTGCAAACCGTATCGGACTGCCCAAAAGCCATCACTGAAGTGCTTGCGACAAAACCTAAACAGTCCTATAAGAAAAGCAGAGTGATGTCGCTTCACATGGCCGCGTTACACGGCGAAATTTCTTCCGCTGGCTGTGCCCGTTCTGGTTGTAAGCCATTTTGAAGCTATAAACACACACACACACACAAAACATATAACAACGTTCCTTCTGCAACCAGGATTCTTCTTAAGTGGAAAATTTCGCATAAGCTAAAAAGCGAAGGAAGCAATGTGACGTATTTCTTTTTTTGAAATCTTGCTGCGCCTAATGCATTGTAGCCATGCAAACTGTACGTGGAGAAAAACCCTTAAGCTCTTGGAAAAAAAATATAATTGTTAGTCGCGGCTTACCTCGAATGAAGAAAAACACACGCTGCACATAGTTTGCGCATTTGCACACGCGCGAACAAGTTAGAAATACATAATTGGGGTGCCTCTGCTTCTGTTTATCTTGTGTTTACTTTATATCCGATCCCGAAAATGGAGCGAGAGAAATACATTTTGTATATAGTAGCAGTTTTTTATTATTTTTTTTAACAGTTCCAACAATTTAGACGGGGCCAAATGCATGGTTACTTCAGCACAACGTCTGACGTAAAAAATACGTTAATTGAAACATTTGGGAGATGGCTGGTGCAGTACGTTTTTTTCTGTTAATAAATTTAGGAAGATACCAAAGAGAACAGTAAACAAATTACTGCTCATTCAAGCCCCTAAGCCACATGTCGAGAAAATATGTGTGACTACTCGAACTAGATTATTGTAACTTTGCCATAATGATGCCTTCTTAAAGTTGTTATAAAATACGTTCCATATCCCTAAACTTCACTGGATTAAAAAAATATAGAAAACCGCTTAAAGTTATCTTTATTGTGCCTCTAAAAGAACTTTCAAGCAAAAAAAAAAGTTTTAAATTGCCTAGGTACGCACTTTAAAGGTATTTTATAATTTTTATTTGCAGGGACATACGCACACAGGTTTCTCTGTAATATTTATTACCGAGACGCTGAGCCCATTTCGCGCCGTGTCTCGATGTGCAATGGCACAGTAATTAACCACAAATTATACTTACGCGTTTTAATCTGCAATATTTTCCACAATATTCATTTCGAAATAATTGAAACAATCGGCTTTATTCAGCAGTGTAGAATTGAGTCAAATATTAAAGAAGCAATAAGATAAACATATTTATTAAAGCGAAAAGCTTTTCAACGTAGAACTTAAAATGTGACCGGGTTTCGATTAAGTTTTATTTTTGATAGCTACAAGGGTCCCCCACAAACGACCTCCAAAAAGGCTATTCAAACCGTTCTCTCGCGACAGCGTGCTAAGCATTTGGGGGCATTTAGGTAAGAGTGAAGCTGAATATCCATACCTTTTAGCATGTTCAACATGCCCAAAATGATAATTCAGTTTTAGAGCTCGTGGGCGAATCTACAGGAAAAGGCCGGAGTTGCCAGTGCAGCCAAAGCGGGCAGCCCAAGGGGGTTACATGGGGCGCATGACAAACGACACGAAGTCGGTGATCGAACTTCGAATAAACGAGTTTTATAGGAAGGGCACATCTTTAAAATTGGGCGGCACTCACGCAACTTAAAAGAAGGCTGAAGAGACTTCACACCATATTTTTTTCGAGTTGACGCCTTATACCATCGCCAGAAGGATCGGGAAGCTTTAGGCCGCGTTTGTGCTCCTAATACATACAAACGATCGTCTGCTGACACTGTCTGAGGCGTGTTTCTCCTTTTAAGAACGGTCCTGTCCTACATGAAGCGCAAGTTCGTATGCTTCATGCACAGGTGTTGCGATGATGTCAGAACGCCGAGCGCTTTTTGGCTAACTGAAAATTATACTGGGAACACCTCAAGGCACCAAGCATAGCGATCTCCCCAATATCCTTTCGTTCAAAGCAAATCGGAGCTCGGCGTCGTTCTGACGTCACCGCAGCCCCTGCGCAAGAAGCAGACGACTTTCTCTCCGCATTGTTCATAAAACATGTCGGTTGAGCCGTTCGAAACATGCCCACGTAGCGCAGTTTTTACCGCCATAATTTGGTAGTTGCCTAAGAATTTAGGCCTTTAAAAACACTAAAAAAACCACGGTAGAGGCGAACATGATCGTCTTAGGCCAGAGTCTGGGTATCTTGGCCCTAACCCGCCAAGCAAGTGTCAAAGTTAGACATGACTGATGGCAGCTTGGCTGCCATCTGGCAGCTTTGGGACAAAAGTTTCAAAAAATTTGCCAGAGTTAGGCTTCACTTTTGATAATCAGGTAGCAAAAGGAGGGAGACAACGTGTGACCCCCATGTGGGCTGCCGAAGGGGGAGCCACGTCGGCACCCCCTTTAAGAGCCAACTTTCTGCTACTTGCGTTGTTCGGTTTCCAAGTTGCAACCTCGGGCCTAAATTGCCAAAGGAGTGGAAGATGTGGGCTTCACTGCTGGTTTTTCGGTTCATACGTTGCACCATTGGTTTGAGTGTTGCACTTTGACAATTATGTGGCGAGCCGGAGTGAAGCCACGGTAACACGAACAATATTTACAGGAGGACGGTTGAGCTTCCCCTTTAAGAGTGGAACGCGATAGCGACGTATAAACCCCCGCTCGTTCCCAAGCCGCGCAAGCGTGTATGAACGGATTCTATTGCCGGATTTCACCGAATGCAGACGTGAGATGTTGGGCTGCATATTATTAGGGCGCGGGCGATAGACACCTTAGCAACGACGCTCACGACGGTCACGCATAGCCGTCACATATAGGCAACGGTTACAACGAGTTTCGAATGCGGTAAAGTACCTTAGTGGTAAGGTGTCTGCCTCATACGCAACGGATCCCGGTTCAAACCGAAGTGTTGGCTTACTTTTTTTTTTCTCGAACTTTTGTTTTTGTTGAGAAATTTGGCGATATTTACGACATTTATTTTTATACGATTGACACACAAAAAAAAAATAATGTTGTCAACGAAACTTCGCTGAACTGAATGATATGGGACACCCTTTCCGGAGGTGATAAGGGGGACATACGGGCTTGGTTTGCCGGCTAGACGCCGCGGAGCTGCATGTATGGGGGAACCAACTAGGTTAATAGTTCTGTAATGAGCAGCCGCAGACTGCCGCCACGAAGCGTCGTGAAAACAGACCGGGGGAGGGGAGAGGGGGGGGGGGGGGCTTAATACGGTCGTCAGTGATACACGCGCCGTATGAATCTGAAACCCAGGTTGCATCGCAAGAACCGAGAAACTGCGAAAGAGTCCCAGCAAAACGGCGAAACTTGCAACCCCCCCCCCCCTTTTTTTTTTCTGGTGACGCAAGCAACCGCGCGTTGCTATGTGTGACGCCGGCAGCGTCCATCTCCGTGAGCAGCAAAACCGGCGTGAGCGCCGTTGCTATGGGTCTATCGTCTGCACCCTAAAAATATGCTGTCGGGCTCCGCCGGAGCAGCCTCAGCGGCTCAGCCGGGCCGCGGTGACAGCAGTGCCTCAGCTTCAGCTGATTATAAGATTATTCTGCCGCTTCTGCCAAATTGTCCTGCAGTTTTGACCACCGCTTTTCTGCACAGTAACGTCCGCGGCCGCCGGTACCGTGGAGGAGATTTCCGGGATATTGTGAGTCATCTGGAACTGTTCTCCGAGGTTATCGCTTTGGGGGCGTACCAGAAGAACCACATCCGGCCGGTGACATTCAAGTTACTCGAGGGTAAATGAAGGGTCCTCGCAGCAGGAGACCTCGTTGTCAAGGGACGCCGTTGTATTGTCCTTGACCCCGGCTGCCGGGACGTTCGCATCAAACTGCACTGGTTAGTTTTTCATGTTCTCGGCGACGAGGTGAGTGCAGCGCTAGAGCCTTACGGTAAGGTGACCGAAGTGGGAACTGAGAGGTGTCGGGTGCAAGGCGTTGCGGGCTGTTTTTTTATGACGCGTTCGGCTGTCATTCGGCTCAAGCCCGGGCTGGGTTTGGATGACCTGCCACACCAGCTACGCGTCGCCGGGGTGCTGGTACTTGTCATAGTGCCGGACAGGGCACCGCTCTGTCTGCGCTGACAGAGGACTGGTAATTACTGCCGAGAGTACCGGGTGCCGAAGTACGATGCCTGCAACCGATTCGGTCGTGATGCCGATTTCTGCGTAAAGACGTGCGCAGCGGCCACGAGCTATGGAAGAGGGGATGCCAAAGCCGAGCTTGCCATGGGCGAGGTGGATGCGGAGGCGGCGATCGAGAAGGCGTTTCCCGCCACCGAGACTCTAGACGGCGTGGCCAAGAACAAAGCTGTCCGACCGGTGTTATGGCGCGTTCACACTGGAAGCGGATCCGCGAACGCGAAGCGGATCCGTGCGTTCTCAACCGCAAAGCGGTTGGGATCGAGCGGTTGGAGCGCGTTTTTGACAACCGCTTCGGGGCCGATTCGGATCAACCGCGTTCTCGAGCCGCAAAACGGCAACCAATCACAACGCGAAGCTGACGTGACGTCGATGGGTTTCAAAACAAGAAGGCATCTGTCAGTGGTGAGGCGTCCAAGGAGCTGTAGTCCTAGCGTTGCAGCATACAAATCAACGAAGAAACGTGATGTTCACAACCGTCACTTGTCTCCGTCGCGAAAAGAACTGGCTATTAACCTTAACGAGCTCCGCTCCGGCGATTTGGTTAGGGTAAAAGCTTGTTTATTATTTGGGGTACAACAGCCTATAGCTTTCCGCTTTGTTAGTCCTTGGCCGTAGGTTGCCGGAACCCGCCCCTGATCGACCAAAATGTCACCTGTGAACAGTTGCGTGAACTGTTAGAGGCTTTCGACACCGTGCATGACCACCTCAAAGGCCCATAGAGACGTCGTTAACCTGATTGCGTGGCGAACACACTACCGCCAAGCTGGCGGGGTATCTTCGGTAGCTCGACCTGTAACGTTTACACATTCCCCCACACCACGGACCATACCGCCGCTCACAACCCGAAAATGATTAGAGTGAACAACGAGGTGGAAAAACTGACCCTCTATCCCGAAAACACGGTCAGCTATTAATGTTGAAAGGGTCAACTTCGAAGAAAGGGTCGGGGGATCCTCTTCTGAGTCAGCAAGGCGCGACTAACTGGGCTTTGCTTGTGGGCGAAGTCGGGGGAATTGCAGGCGGGTTTCGCGGGTCCATGCCTCTTTCTTCGCTGCCCGAAGTCGCGATGAGTGCGAACATCCCGAAGACAAATTAGCAGAGTGTCAAAATAGCAATATTTTGACTTTGAATCGTGGTTTAAAGTAGATCTTCGATTGTAAAACAGGGTTGCCAAACGCGAGTCTCAAAAGGTCACGCTTGATCGCCGAGAAACCGCCAGCCACCTCTTTCCAACTGCCAACCGCCTCTCGGTGTGTCTGAACGGGGTCGCACGCAAACCGCATCCACAACCGCTTCGCAGACGCAACTCAACTGCCAATGTGAATGCGTCATAAGTGCGTCTGCTGGCGAAGACCGACACGCTGCCGGTCGTCGTGGACACAGCGAAACCTGAGGAGGAGACCCCGAGAAAGTACGAGCGGACGGTAACGCCAAGCAAGGTGACGTCAACGGAAAAATGACGAGGAGCAGCAAGGCAACAAGGTCAACATGGCCGACGCCAGCGTGACGGCCACAAAGCGTCCCCTAGACCAAAACCCAAATTCGACGAAGGCCAGCAGCGCCTAGAGACCATCGCCAAGCTCTGCACCCGAACCCAGGGGTCAGGTCAAGCCGGCCGGCTGACATGGACTCGATCCAGCGCCTGGTGGGGGACCCCAGAATCTGTGATTCCCTGTCCCGCGTGGACACATAGCGTTGTTAAAAAACTAAATGTAGCGACAGTGAACGTCAGAGGATTCGCCTCGCTCGTATAGAGTACCAGGTGAAAAGGTTCCTAATCGACAATAGCACTAACGTCCTTCCGATTCAAGAGGCGAAAGTGGAAAGCGACGCAGAGACCGCAAGCCGGCTGGCGTCTTTCTTACGTTATCTTAGAGTTTGCTTGTAGCGCGAAAATGGAATGTCTGGGTGATGTATTCTCTTCTTTAAAAAACAAATCGTTCAATGCGCTGGTAAAACCCGGCAATTCAGACAGTGAAGGTCGGTTTGTATTGTGTGAATGCAGCGTTACTACTGTAGAATATATAATTATATGTGCTAACGTGAAAAATGACACTAGTGGAGGAAAATATTTTTTGAACGAATTTGCCAGTACTTGGATTGCCAAAGCAAGACAATTATGTTAAGATTTGTTAACTCTCTGTGTCACGCAAGAGACAAGACTAGTAGGGGGCGGCAAAAAAATATAGTATTACGCAAATTTTAGAGGAAATGACCATAGCACTTAGTTCGCAAGATGTCGAGATTTTTTAAAGGATTAATACGGATTTATGGTATAAATAATATCAATCCTCGAGTAATGCTCGCCTTGACAGGGCGTATGTGTCTCTTGAGCTTTTAAATGGTTATGAACAATATAATGTGCTACCAGTCTTCTTTTATAATTAAGTCTTGGTCTCTTTCACTACCGGATGGCAAAATAAAAAGGCTATGTTTCAATGGGACCAGTGGAAGCTTAATAATAACGTTTTCATAGATGATATTTTCAATTAAACAGTAGATGAGTTCTTTATTAATTGCTTAATTTAAGTGCCAGCGCGAGTGAAAAATTGGAATGGCTTAAACGCGAAGTTAAGTTCACTGCAACAGAACGATCCATCGCAATTGTGTATTAAAAAACCGCCGAGGAAAAGTTACCCCTCGAAGATATACGTAGAGTTTCGAAGCTTGAAAGCGAAAATTCTGGTAGATTTGCAGAGCAGCTTACACGTGTGAGAAAAAAACATCGCGTAATTAGAGCTGGAGAAATATAAATGTGCTCTCATACGAGCTCGTGCTAAAAAATATATTGTAGGGAAACGCCCAACTAAACGGGCATTCAGCGCTGGGCCTAACATGAAAGGGCAAAAAACAGCGGCGGAATCGATTACTGCGGTCTGCCGAGTCGCTGTCCTGATGTAATAGAAAAGGCATTCACGGCAATATCGTAATAGCCTGTTTCGGCAGCAAAAAACAAAACAAGGACGGCAGTGACTCCCAACTGGCAGATTAATTAGCAGAGATGCCAAGTCTAAGTGAATGGATAACTGAGGGTCTGGAATTGCCGAGATTGAGCGAGATATTCATGATCTCTCGGCCAAAAAATCGCCGAGGCCTGACGGTCTAACGGCCTCCTTTTCAAAAAAAAAAAAAGTATAAAACCGTCGTTGCTATGTATCTGCATGCAGTAATAATTTAAGCGTTTCAGACGAAGAATTTACCGGTCACATTCATAAACACACATACAGTACTTATTCCCAAGGAGGATGATGAACAACAATTAATGAATGTCAGGAACTATAAGCCCAAAGCTCTTAGTAATGTTGATTATGGAGTACTATTGAAAGTTTTAGCTCGGCGATAACAAAACGTTATTAGTGAAATAGTAGGCGAGCTTCAAACCTGCGGCTTAAAAGGAAGATCTATTTCGATCAATGTCCATATTGCGAAGAGCGTATGAAGGCTCTGCGATGAAGAACTAGAACATGTTGCCACACCATCTTCAACATTATGTACTCTAGGAAATTTAGGACGCGTGGGAGTAGGTGAACTCATTATCAGTTTAGTTGAAATGGCGTTACAGGTTGCACAACACTGACTTGTAACTAACGACAAGCCATCAAAACGAATTAATGTCAAGTCATCAGTCAAACAGGGTTCCCCATTATCACCTGTTTAGTATTTATCTGGAGCCTTTTCGTAGGAATGCTTTTTCTTAAACAGCCTCATAAATGGGTTTTCACTAAAGAACATATACGTTACTGTTGGCTTATGCAGATATTGTGGTCTTATTTTGTAAAAAAAACAGTAACAAAGTTAAAGCAGTGGTAAATGAAGTCAAGTCTTATTGCGAACTAGCAGGGGCGGCAGTAAACTTGCAAACATGCTGCGGCCTTTGAGACATTGCACCTAAGCTACGAAACCAGACCTCTATCGAAATATGACCTCTTTGCCAACGCCGACCAGTATCTTGGCGTTCCATTACAACATTATTAGAAATCGAATACTTGCTGGTTGGTAGTTATGCAGGGAACGCTTGAAAAAGCTTATAAATGGGGCGGATGGTAAATGTCCATTTGTACGCCTGCAACTATTTGAAATTTTTTTATTGCAAGGTTTTTGTATGTACTTCAAGTTTTGGCATGTGCTAGGGTAAGCATTCAAAAGTTGCACCGTGTGTTCCCTGTGTTCGTCTGACGGTCGGGATGGGAAAGAATATGCCGCGAGAACCTTTTTCGTTGCAAGGCGGGGGGGGGGGGGGGAAGGGGGGGGTTTACTATCGCATTTGTTTGACCTTTTCTTTTTTGCTTTTAAGAAATCAATCTAATTCTTTTCTTCGGGTTGTAACTCAGACTAGAATGCCAGGTAAGATCTCATTGTTGTTTCTCCGTGTTGCCGTGAGCAAAGCGGAATCGGCTGTTTTAATCAAGAAGTGACTGAGGCTTATCGTTTTTATGTGTTCGTTTTTCTCTTGAAAATTTGGCAAGTGTCAAGCGTACGGGCTTAAAACTGTTGAAATTATTTTTGCAGTTCCAATGTACCGTTCCCTATTTCATGCTAGCTCAGGGCAGGACGTTTTATCTAGAGCGAAAAGGATGTCAGTTTCACCTGCTGTCAAAACCTTTTTTTTTAGAGCACACAAACACAAACCCCTTGAAAACTTGGCTTGAACCTATACACATCTTGTTCTTTGGGGTGTGGATTGTTTTATGTGTAAAAAGGCAAAAACTATCGAGCAAGTTTTCATGAACTGCTGGGATGCGTTCCTATTTTGGGACGTTCTCCAGTGAACCATTATAAAAGGCCTTCTCTTGACTCCCCATGGCCTCCGCTTCCTTCCCGTCGAAAGGGATAATAAGATCTCTATTTATCTTGTCATGGTCCTGGGCCTTAATGAAATAGAGTGGAGAAGAATGACCGTGAGACGTGCCTTTGTCGAAGCGCGTCCTGCACGTTTATATTTCATAGAGGCGGTTCGCCTCCTGAAGTAAGTGTACGCCATCTTGGAATGTCCACCTGACGGACGGAGATTCTTTTACGTTCTCGAGAACTTGAAAGTATTTTTAAATATATACACCCGTATGGATTGTCGTTTCTGTATGTGTATTTTTGTATCTCTCGTTTGTGTATTTGTGAACCCCGGACCTCGTCAAGCTGCCTTTGGCAGCTTTTTGTATGGGCACCATTGGCTATAAGGCCAAAAATAAAGACTGCTGATTGATTGTTCGATTGATTGATTGATTTTATCATGTTGACTCCTTTTTATTACATGTGAAATTGACATGTAATATAAATAATAAAAAACTGAAAGGCCTAGTCAGTAGTTGTCTTGTTTGTAACCGAGGGGTCGCGGGTTCAATCCCGGTCCGCCTAAAATTCTCCGGCTTTTTTTTTCTTTGAGGCAAGTGATTTACTTCCCACCAATGCCAACACCCGTGCTACCACATTTTTAGATGACATGAAATATTATTTCTGGGAAATAAAAACCGAAAAACAACATACACATTTGGCCGCACGCATTACCACCAATCACGAGAACGAAGAATTTATGGCACACTAAGGATGTCCGTAGAATTTTAAATACAGACCTATAAGTGTCAAGGATTTATAGCTCTAACACGTACTACTATGCACACATTTAATACCTTTACAAAATTATATCATCTTTCCCATAAATGCTGAAATATTTATGTCAATTTAAGACAGCTATTCTCTTAGCGCACTAAATATTAATTGTACAGCCTACAGCGGTATTTTATGCATGTAAATATTTATATGCAATGGCGTTTAGACATAATGTTTGTCGTTTCTTTTATTTTTTGTGCGGTTGTGGTGCTGACCTGTAGGGGGATAGGGACCTAGCTAGGCGACACGAGTCGTCTTTTCTCTCATCCTCCTAGTCGTTTGTCTCAATAAAACATATGTTGAGATAATTCATTGTATATTTCTTCCCCCGCTAAACTAGGCGGAGACATATACATCACGTGACCTCACGCCGAGCAATATGGTCACTGGGAAGTGCCGTCGAGGTGACAACTTGCGCCGTCACGTGATACCAAGATCACAAGCAGACAAATTTCGGCTAAATATATCGATGAAATGCACGAACGAACCAACAGACAGATTGGTAATTTTCTAATTTTCTTCCGAGTGTCCTGCTTCACCTTCCACTCATTTAAAAATAAAGCCTACTCTTAGAGCCACCCACTAGGTCGGCTTAGTATCGGCTTTCTGTTCCACGATTGTCTTATGGGCACTGCCACACTCTAAGAAAAAAGGAGGGTAAAGGTAGCAACGGCGCGGTTTTCTCCCCTCAACTGACGCGCCCCCAAGCGGACACCAAAAAGGGAGGAACGAGACGTTTTTCTCTTTCTCCAGGCAGACGGGAGCAACATTCCGCCCTTCCGCCTCATCTTCTTTCGGTTTCGTTTTTCGAGCAGGTCGCGCTCGCTGTATAATAAAAGCTTCCTGAGTTGATTAAGCTTCGGCGGCAGCAAAGGCAGCTTGTAGTTCTGTCTTCCAGTCTAAACGTACAGAACACCTGGCTTGCATTGACGTTTTTACCACTCATTTTGTCAAACGAACAAACGAAGCCGTTAAAAACAGCGAAGTTTCGGGGCAGTGCAGCAGAGCTACGTACACTGAGCTAAGATGACCGCCTTCGGATTGCGGAACATACTGTCGACGTTGACGGCGTTATGGAAACCGTGGAAAAGTCTTCCAAGACAGGCAGGCTTTGCTGCCGGGTGCCTGCGCGCCTTTTGTGCTTAGTTCGGATCTGGTTTCTCATGCCCAGGGCAAAATGGCAATCAACGTGGTTCTGTATTTCTGCGTGTCAGCAACATAGCAGCATCATCGCGATGCCAGTATTTTGCACTGGAAACGAAGGCTGGAATTGTCGCCGATGTGGTCCGGTGTTTGCGTATTAGTGTTGCCGCGTCAATATGAGATGACGTGAACTGTCGGGGATTGATACTGCTGGTCGGGTGGTGATCGGATTCTGGTTTTCAATAAAGAGTTTAAGACCGCTTCAGGGATTACGGTGTATTCAATCGACCTACGGATAGTCATGTGGAAACGCTGGTCTGAACCAGCTCCTATTGTACTGTAGTCACCATGACTGTCGTCTACGATGTCCTACTGTCCTTTGTCCCGAGAGAAATCGCGATCTGGAGGAAGGATTGAACAGTCTTTAAATTTGACGGAAAGTACGTATATCTACAGCTCGGAATTTTAGCATTACGAGACAATGGTGAAATTGACAAAACGGCTATCCTTTGTTTTATTTAAATATAGTATCGCTCCTGGAGAAACTGCCCTCCAACTCGCGCGAAGTGATGAGCGCTAAAAGTTTTCGTGCTCACCACGGCGTAGCTCCGTATACTTATCACTTGCTGGAAGTCGCGGCTTTTACTGCATTCATGTTGATCGAAAAGTGATTCTCTGCCCGTGAAGCATCGGTTCCAGTTGAGTGAATACACCCTCTACAGGCAATACTTCAAGACGACAATTGCAGCCGCACACAAATATCACAAATAGTAAAACAAATACTAGGATAGAAAAGCTGGCTACGACGTTCTGTGCGGGGAAGCAAACGCATGACTTGGAAGCGGAGTGAAGCGGCTTGTTTTATTGTCTTTCAAATAATTACGGCAAGAGCGTCTCTGTTTACTAGGAGATTCATACCCTCAACCGTTTAAAATACCTTACGAGGTATGACACTACTGAAAAAAAAAATCAACAGGGTGGAATATAATAGTTTGCTTAGGTGATCACCGAGAGAATCCGCATCTTCAGAACGACGATTATGAAAGGAGGAAACGCAGAGCTCGGAGCTCGTAAGTTGTAATCCGATTATACCATTGTTACGCGGGCACACTTAACTGCAGTTAGGCTAAGCCGCAGTTAGCGCACAATACTTACGGACCACATTCATGGGCTATGCAGTCAAAGCTATTGGCGAACATGTCTTGAGCATCTTGAGCACGCATCAAAGCAATGCACGCGCGCTCTTCACTTCTTTTGAAATAGGTGTCCGAGAGTATAGTGCGGCAACTGTGGTGCCGCGTAATAGAAGTGAAAGCTGTGTTAACAGGGGTTAAGAGTTCCCGTGCAACATGGGTATTGCTGTTGTATTGATGCTTGGATGTGCCGTGTATCTGTTTGCGCTCGTTGTATGTGTTCAACTGATGTTTGTCATACACGTAATGAGTGTAGAATTGTGATACTAGAGGCAATAAGGGTGCCTAAAGCGCAATGGTGGCTTTTGCCAATAAAATTTGTTTATAGAACTTGCCACATAAATTGGGCGGTATTAGCGCCACCTAGCCTAGCTACTTGTAACTACTCTGCTTGACCCTGCCGTCTAGTGGCGAGCGCTTTAACCTTCTTTTCCGCTTCGCGGTACCGTGTAACAATGAGCGAAATAGGCTGCTTTGAATTAGCTTTTTTTTTAAGCAGAATTTATTTTTCGCGAATGTTCTACCATTCTTTTGTGATGTGTGGTGCTCACGAAGCAATGGTGGCTCGAGGAATAGCAAAGTGGAGACGTAAAGTGTGTGAAGTAACTTGGCATCGGTTGTCTCCGTTTAGCATCGCACTGCTGACCACAAGAAGATCGGTTGACTGCTTTCGCAACGCAAGTTTATGGACCTGCAGGGGAAGCCGGCTTCGGAAATACATTCAGTTGGCTGAAAGCTCGTGTGTTACGCTTTAATTTGCTGCTCCTCTCGCCCCGTACCATGGACGCAACGTCCTTGTTAAGCCTTATTGAGCTCAATTAGCTGAATTCGGAACCGCCATAATTTGATGCAGACGACGAGGAAACTCTGCTCCCCTGGTTTCAGACCCAGACGCTTCTGCCTTTACGAAGGAACATGTGTCAAGAACGTTCCTCCCTTATGAAGGAGTATATAGAATTTTTTTTGTAAGAGTGCATATTGGTCTTTCGTGCAAAATTAATGCAGTAGTCGATCACTATGATTTTAGAATAGGATTAGCATTTATATGAGGTGTCAGAAAGCTTTTGCGATATCGTTTTTCTTTCTAGCGAGCTTTCTGAAAATTTCTGGAAGATGAAAGTCATTTCCTGCGGTTTTGTATCAACTTGCTTCCGCTACCTGGCAACGCTATTAAGCACGAAGTTCGCTCAAGATTGGTTACTCTGAAGCGGTAGGTTATTGTGTGGATGCAGTCATATCCACTTTTCATTAATCGCGTGACAAAGCGAACGGCATTACCCATATGGAGTATTTTGACACCGTGTTAATAATTTATCATAATTAGGCAGTATTTAGATCCCCCCCAAGGGCATTACTGTAGCTTGTATACGGTATGCAAGAATTGTTGATTTTGTCGCACCTTGCGTAAAAACACAAATATTTCAATAAAGTACAGAACACACAAAAAATGTATTACACAGCTATCGCACATATGATATACGTTGTACGAATCATGGCAGAAATCTGCGAGAAAAATATTAAAGAGGGTCTGAAAACAAGGTATAGAACGTGCCATTGCAAGTCTCAGTGATCATGTGTTGTGGTACACAATTCCAGTAACAAATTGATTTGAGAAAAAAAAATTTAGTTAAAGATCTCGGTTCTAGTAAATCTTTTTTTTTAATTTTTAAGGGATGAATAACTTTTGAAGAATGTGTAATCCGGAGTATGCATATAGTTATGTTTTGGGATCATTTGCACCTCGTCTGTGGCGCATAGCACTATCAGTGGCTGAAGCCGAATAGAATCTAAAATGTCTAACTTAAAGGGCTACTCAACAATAAACTTAATATCGCATTAAGGCTGAGAGTCACATAATGCGCAGAGCACCAGGCAGGAAAAAAAGAAACGAGTTAATTCTACTCCTTCCCGTATATAAATTTGAATAGCTGACATCAAATATATCTCTGGTTTATCTCACTAAATATCGGCATGACCGTTCGGCACGTGTGACTTCCCCTACAAATAGAAAACAGTTCGTGCGTTTCTTGCACTGTAAATGTAGGGCTTGATAGGTAGATTTATGTGACTTTGAAGTAAACTAACATACATATTATACTCTTGTTCAGAATGATTTCCAAGTAAAATATTAACTTTGCAATTTCGACTAGCAAATATGTCGATATATTTGTTCGTAACTTGTGTTTCCGTCAGGACGGCGTATTTGCGAAACCCGTAGTTTGTAAATTGGTGGCCATTGACGAGATTACAATGCCACCTACCCGTGCGACGATGTAATGTTCTCAGCAGCGTGTTTCATAAACAACATTATCGCAGAATGAGCGTGTGGCTGTCGAAGAAAGCTACAACGTGTAGTGTATGCTTCGAGTATTTTTTCTATGTAGTAGATAACGCGTCTAGTTGCTAGGACTAAAAAAATGTGATTGTTGTAGAGAAGCCGTCTGCGTAGAAATTACTGAGTGCAGCATCGCCGATGGCGGATATTGCTTACATTACGCGACTGTCGATGTAAAAATGTACTACGCGCGTCTCTTCCAACGAATGAAGATATTTCTAGACATGTTGATGAAGTGGTGTATAGCATTAAACTTTAACCAACCTTTCCGGACATCACTACTATAGCTTCCTTTAATTCAATTAAAAAAAATTCAACAGAAACGAAATGCTCTACTTGGCGGGTCTGTTACTTAACGCATAGATTAGGCATGTCGGAAGCACATGTCCGCACGTCAAATTGCTTAATTCCTAAGGTCAACGCTGTGAAATTCTATTGAAGTACATCAGAAATTTTCTACCCTGTTTAGCATGCACTACCCAAAGATGTCTCGAGTGCTTAATTTCTTTAAAGAAAAAAAAAACCGAGAAGATATTGCTTCCGTTTAGGTTGCGTGTGCCATTTCCGAAGGTTTTTCAGACTCCGAAGGTGACAAAAAGATGTCCGCAGAAATCAAAGAGTCAGTAGTAAGCTTGAGTGCATCCGTTCCTCGGGATCCAGTGCATTGTTAATTATACTTGACCTTCTGTTCCACTATGCATTCATACACAAGATTTTGAATTAGCTTGTTATTCTTGAAACTTATGTCAGCGGGTATGCCCGTCGAAGACGGCAATCTTGCTGAACGCCAGCTTAATCATTTTGCAACTGAACCTGACCGAAATTAACGACGACCATGGCCAGAAGCATTATAAGGTGTCCCGAAATAAATTTAAACTTTTGAATCGAAACCACATCATAGTTTTGAAAGTGGCTAAGCACCACTGTTTACTTAGTTGTGCTATAGAGGACACCTTGGTATTACAAAATTAAGCGAAAATGACATAAATTATCAGCACACTCGCGAGCACGCTGACGCTCAAAGCGAACAAATTAAGGCCACCAAATGCTGCGAGTGCATAGCACCCTGTGTCTGCGGGTCCATGGGCGTACCAACCGGGGTGGGGGGGGGGGGGGGGGGGGGCGAGGGGGCCACTTGCCCCCCCTCCTCCACCCAGTTCTCAGAGTGGGGGGGCAAGGCATGTGTTTCTCCCCCCCCCCCCCCCCTTAAAACAGCCGCCACTGGGCAGGACAAACACTGGCCGGCAGCGCCCCAGGGATACCAGGGGCACCGCCCCCCGGCCCTGTGTGTGGAGGGGGGGGGGGTTGGTTTGCTCCCCCGCCCCCTCAAAAACAAGTTGGTACGCCACTGTGCGGGTCAAGTAACTACTAAACTTTAAATATATATACTATCAGTTCTAGATTAACTATGACGCTTTGTATTGTCTGCTGTAGTCATTGTATGGTGATGTTGCAATAAATGGTGATGAGAATTATGGCAACAATATATTATTCTTCAGTCTACCTAACGCCGATTGAATGACTCAACAAGAAAGTTTAAGAATCGGTTCTAAGATAGTAGATCCCATGGATTACACGACTTAAAGACAATAGCCGGTGGAAATATTAAGTTATTTCTAGCAGTTTTTAAATATTGTTGTCTGCATTTATTATTTAAAAAAAAATGAAAATAATGCGTTTTCGCAGCAACAGACACCTGTGTTCTGTGATAGTACGCAAAATCGGAAGTTTTCATATCGCCAAAATCATTCGTGTCTCCTTTCTATTTTACTTTCAATTGAGCAAGAACGAATTTCCCGGGGATATCCATTTCCATGGTGCGCAATTTCGAAACGAGAATCCTCTGCAAAACTTCCTTGCGAACGTAAGCGTGCAATATGAATGCTTTTACGCAACTCCTAGAGTCTGTGCGCATTTTACGCCTTAAGTGACCATTGTTCGAATCGAACTCAATTTTTACGACTTTATTGTGTAGTTTATCCTTTATCACAACGCGGTGACTAACACAACCCTCGCTTTAGGATCGTTATTAGTTCCTGTTGGTAAGTCAGTACGATGGTGAGCCAGAATTATGTGAAGATTTGAATATGTGCAAAATAATTCACGAGTGTCGCGTCACTGCATATACCAAAGTGGCAAAGGCTAGCATGCCGAGCAGTGCAACGATGGTCAGAGTAGTTTGAGTTCGTAAGAACTAATAATAACCCTTTTCTATAAATGTATTGCACGGGTTATATGCAGACCACAGAAAGCTGAGTTAAATGCACAAAAAAACAAGCGGGCTACTAAGCTTCAGCGAGCACAATTAAGGAAATATAGCGACACTAAATATCCATTTATTCTAACGAGCGCTTGGCGCGGTAGGGGCACCCTCGGCGACGTCCACACGTCGGCTTTCCCGCAGATCGTGCGCTGCTTTTCACGTCCACGAGGACGAGCTGCAACTAACCCTCAAATAACAAAAAAAAAGTGTCTTTGGCAAAAATAACTTTGAAACAAGCGTGACGTCTCCACACGCTCGAGTCGTACCGAGAGCCACACTGCAAATCTGATGTCCCAAAGCTCCATGGATGTCCTAAGGACATGGATAAGGCAACCGTGGCGCGTAACCCCATGCTTCGCTCAAATACTTTTTTTTTCCTTCGGCCCACGATTTTTTTGTAGACCCTGTAGGTTACAGTTGCGGGCTATTCCCATGTTTTCCGGATATGTATAATCTGTTCAATCATCTCTAGGCTCACAGCGGGGTACAAGTAAAAATCTTACCTCGCTCTCTGCCCATGGGTATTAGCAGGAGCGGGATCACGTGCTGCATTGTCGACGTATTCTCGCAACTTCGACCGCACTGACAGCTTAAGCCTGAACGGAGCATGGACGCACGGTATTTTCTGAGTATCGGCCTCACGTCCGCGACGAAATGATCGGCCAACTGGCGGACAGGCGCGTCTGAGATCACCGCAGACACATCCAACACAATCTGAGAAAGACCTTGAAACGTACGCGGCCTGAAGACGGAGACATCCTTGGTGGTCTTCTCGTTTCCGAGTCCTTGTTGAGCCGTCGTCACTGTCCAACATCGGAACGAAAAAAGCGAAGATTATGGCACCACGTCCCGTCCACAGACTCCCCGTCGTCAGTTCTTCTCTCCTCCCGCCAGCCTCACATTCCAGTTTCAGTTTGGGCGGACGCAAATCTGTCCGCTGATTTCCAAGAATGCAACCACGGGCGCACACCCCGACGCATCAACGATGCACAGACCTCTGTCCGTACTCCGCTTGAAAAGAGAGCGCGGCAACCGACGCATAAAGCGCAAAACCGCAACTGCGCCTCTTCCGCTCAATTGGTTACCGCGTAAATACTGGAGCGGCACAAAATAGCCGCTCCTTTCTTGTCCAACCCTTTCCCTTTCGTCCATATGCTCGCTTTCTTTTGTTTGTCGTGAGGCGGAGAAGGTCTGAGCGGTTCGGATGGAATCGACGGGAGGGCGCTAACTTTTCGCTCGTCTCTTGTTGCAGCTACTGTTTGCTGATTTTTTTTATTTTTTCAGTTTTTGGCATCTGAATGGCTCAAAGAAGATCCGCTCAACAAGAAAATTCAGGCAGGGTTTATTTCAAAATGACGCGGTGGTCTGCTTTCGGGTGCTAGCCGCATTTGTTTTATGTCGGGGATGAAACGAAACAGACGGAATTCGAAAGACTCCTCCGGCGAAGTGTTCGTGCTCGGAAGTTCGAAGAAACCGGTTGGTGCGTACATTCTTAAATTTTACGTCCATGGCTTGAGGTTTAGAGTGAACTTTATAGAGGCACTTAAGCTGATGACAATAAAGTAGAGAGCAATGAACTCAAGAACAAACGACTCTGATATTCAACGTCAAGCGACAGGCCAACTGGAATTCTCGCGCTGTTTCGTAAGCAGAACAACCGAGCTGCTTTCAAAGAGGTTTCTCAATTACACATTGGGATGTGCTTTCGTTGCATTCGACCAACAAACTGAGAACCTGGTAGTTTTGTTTTCTCCTGCGATTTGTTCACTATAAAATAGCTTGTGTCGGGATAGTTGACAAGCCCGAGACCGTGTTTAAACAATGCAAAAATCAGGACGCTGGGAGTTACCGTAAGTGAGCAGCGGAGTCATCGTGCAATGCACACGGCTCCTGTGTCCGCACCGGCAAATAATTTCGGGAACAGAATACTCAAATTAGCGTAATGTCAAGTATATTTATTATACGGACACTACCAAATAATAAAGGCCGGGTAATGTCTGATATGCTCTTAATGTAGAAACAGTAGCTTCAGTCAATACTTGGAGGTCTATAGGCCCCTAAGTTTCAACCTTGTGATCTGAAAATAGTACCGAACCAACCTTTTGGCAGCATGGTAATCCTCTTCGGGTATACCGCGCGAGGCAGACACTGAAATAGATGCCCCCTTCTAGAAGTTTCACATACGGTAATCCTTGAGCGACCACAATCTTCCAATTTACCGAAACCATTCGTTTTACGCAGTATATCAAAGTCCTTCCCTTCGAACAAACCACACCTGTGGGTCATATTTAGTTCAATTCCTGAAAATCCACCGCATGTAAAACTTCTGCGACGTATCGGTTGCCCCTCAGTCGCTGTTTTATTTTCTAACAAACCACCTGGCTCGTGTTGTGCTCTAAAAAAAAGAATCAAACCGATCTCTGTTTTTTTCTTTTTTTTTTTTAATTTAAGAGGTACCTCATTGCGTGCTTCAGAGGTTTTCTGTGCTGATTAAAAAATGAGTGAACTTACGGAGAATATGGAGATGACCAATTTTTGAGGGTGACTGTAGTATTTTTGTTCCTAGCGGCCTAGCCCCGTGCACAAAACGCGAAAAACGCTGGGCTTGAATGTCTCTATGAATAATCGATGTAAATATATAGAGAAGTTGTAACGGAGCGAGAATGCGAGAAAGGAGCAAAACCCTTTCTCGCTTTATTTTAGCCGCTACCCCCCGCATCTGTGCCTCCTATTTTGATTAAAACAATTACTGTCAAGATGTGTTTGCGGCGCCCTCTCATGGTTTCCATACGCGACGTCAGTACAGTGATTTCCTACGTCGTGACGTCACAAGATGTTACCCTGGCTACTGGTTATGAGTTGCGAGTGACAAGATGGTCAGTGTGTGTAAAAACACAGTGTCAACCTGGAATCATCAGATATTTAAGCCAGTACCGCTGAAGTTAACAGTGTGGTATTACATTTTTTTATGTCGATGAAAGCAAACGTCATCTCTTCTAAGTCGTCAGAAACACTGTTTGAAAACATCGTGTAAAACTGACAAATGCGAACCTTTTGGTCATCCACTTCGCACATAGAGAAAAAAAGACAGCCTGACAGAGTAAGTTCCAGTGTGGAAACGAAGGTGGCACCAGACTTTTCGCGTGAAATATTTCACAGCTCGAAGCGGAAGCTAATCTTCACAGTCGCGTCTATGATCTAGGAAGAAATCAAAGGCGCTGCAGAAAGAAAAATTGGAAGAGATTCTGGTGCGGTAGGCACATAGTTTAGTATCGTGTACTTAAGCCGATTTTCGGTCATGCTCTAAAGTAGTGGCACTTTTGTTATCTTCTCTTCGGTGGTTGCAATGTGCGCAACGGAAGATAAATATTCATTGGTGTTCAAATTCAAAACGTACGAAGAGTATCCACTAATTTATACTTAGTTTTGACTAAATCGGGCAGACATATTGCATGTATAATTCCTAAAGACAATAGAAAGCAGAGAATGGACAACGTAAATTCATACTTTGAGTCAGTACCTGGATTTTAAACAACGAGAACACTAATTTCCAGTCATCCATGTTTTTGCCAAGACCAATTCCTCTCTAGGAACGTTTCAAGGGGTATCTGAAATGCAAACAAACGCCTCCGCTTAGTTGCTTCTACGGCGAGTGCGACGAATATATGTTTGGACTCTATTGATGATAATTGAGGTTTTCAATGATTGGGTAAATATAAAATAAGAAGTGAGCTCGCATGAAAAGTTTGCGAACCATATAACAGCCCGAACTCTCTGGGAACCTGACGCGCCAATCAGTACCGCCTTCAGAACTGCACCACGAGACACTTTGAGGTGACCTGCAAGATACTATGGTTCAACATCTTACGGGTGATTGGTTAAGTTAGGTGACGTCAACTTTTCCAAAAGCGAGGATTATGAAACAGCCAGGGACACATTTATGCGTCAGCCTTGGGTGAGGGGAGCGATGAGTGCAGTTGGCCTTTGGCTGGATCAAAGGCTAAACATCCATCTCTTTCAGAAATAAATGTTTCTGAAAGAAAATCGTTTTAGAGCGCAGCCCTTAGGCGCCCGTTTTCGGCTTGAGCGGCGTCGGCGTCGGCGTAACCGCCCGGTGCATGACGGGTAAATTTCCCCGCTATATTTAGCGGAAACATTTCTCCGTTAAATTTAGCCGAATAATTTCTCCGCTAAATCTAGCGGAAAAATTTCCCTACTAAAATTAGCGGAACATTTTCCCACTAGATTTAGCGGAATATTTTCCCCGCTAAGTTTAGCGGAAAATTTTCCATGCTAAATTTAGCGGGGAAACTTTTTCGCTAAATCTAGCACAATCCCCGGAAAGGGGGGGGGGGGTCATGTGACACCCCTTGGAGTGGTCAGGGAATTCACGTTGCACCCTTCAGGGTGGGTGCACGTGACCTCCTGGCCCCCTGAAGGGGTCACGTGACCCCCCTGAGGTCACGTGACCCCCGTGACGTCAAGTGACCGCCATAAGATCACGTGACCCCCCGTGAGGTCACGAGGGTCACGCGAAGTCACGAGGGTCACGTGACCTCAAGGTTACGCCGACGGCGACGCCGATACCACTTGGAGGGAGTAGCAAGCAGGATGAGCAGGTGAGGAGAAGGGAGGAAGGTTATATCCTCCCTTCAGCACCCTTCCCTAATCCTCCTCAGGAGCTGCGCTCTAATTCGGCGATACAGAAAGTTGTAAACGGCTTCCATATTTTCCAAAGCAAAAAAGTTGCCCTTGGGAGGTTGGAAGAAACGACCGCCCACCCTTCACTTTTTTTTAATCCGCCCCTGGTGACACCTATAAAAAGAGCGATGATCGAAATAAGAGGTCGTCCGAGTTACAGATAATGAGAAATGATGACGCTGTGTTCTTAAGCCTGGCATAGGTGACCAGTTGTAAACGCATTTGGCCCGTGACATACATGTCAATCATTAGTTTCTTTATCTCATGTCGAAGGAACTGAATATAGTAATAAACTCACGCTTCTATTGCGTCATGATTCTTCCCCTAGCTTAAAGTCATCGCGCGCGTGGTGAACCTACAGCACTGCACTCATCACTGCGCTGTGCCCTTGGGTTGACCCAAGTAGCACAACTCGCTGGTTTGGGAATGGGGCGGTACCGGTCTGCCGGCAAGATCCTACTGGCCCGACGCTGGAAACGCCCCGTGGGGCGACAACGGGCCAGTGAGATTGCCAGTCACTGGCCAGCGACTGGGACTGACTGGGACGCCCGGCACTGGGTGTCCCAGTGAGTTCCCGGGATGCTGCCAGCACAAACCCCCAGCGTAGTACCAGTAATACGGCAAGATACCAGCAAGACCCCAGGCTGGCGCCCTCAAGCCATACAGTTCCCGGTCTTTTTTCCCAGCGAGTTCCCGGGCTGCTGCCAGCACAATTCCCCGGCATAGTACCAGCAGTACCGCAAGATACCAGCAAGACCACAGGCTAGTGGGCTAAAACCATACAGTTCACGGTCTTGTTTTCCATGCTAACATTTGGTTTTGTGTGCAATTCACACCTGAATAGAAATGATGTAGTTCATAACAAGGGTTATTTTAACACGTAATGTGCGTAAACAATAAATGAAACATACAAAATTGTTACCGTCATTGTTTATTGTCAGTTGCAGTGAAGCTACAGTCGGCTGGTAATCATGCGCGTGTCGCCAGAGGAGTGCGCTGAATGAAAGAGGCTGCATGTCACGGGCCTAGGAAATTTTCTTCACACTTCTCATGCAGCTTGTGATGCAAGTCGACCATGCACCCGAGAAGGCAAGTCCTTCATTACAGCACCTGTAAAGAGAATCGACACCACAGTAGAATGACAGGGTAAATCAATACCAGCTGGACGTGACAATCCAGAAATTCCAAACTGGGGTGAGGGGCATGAGACAAGCAGCCCATGTAAAAGGAAATTTTTTTGTAGCTAATGCACTAATTGTCTTTATTTTATTTTCAATCTGGAAACTATATCAAAACAAGAATCCCTAAGGGACACACCTGTAACAACACACTGGATGACCAAGGGGCGAAAATGGCCCAGTTATCTCATAATCAAGGTCAGCTATTTGTATGAAAAAGGCCCACTTCAGAGAAAGGCTTGTGGAAATCATCTATTTTAATTCAAAAGGGCATGTCGAGAGACTGGCGAGCTTGGCAGAGTAGTTGGCATGTTGTTTAACACTGACGTTTGTTACGATAGGTGTGCAGTCCCCGATATCCACATTCAGCATTTTTAGGTAAACATAGCGATTCATTAGCATTACTGAGACAATGACAAATCATATCCTTGACATATACAGCTCACCGTTGTACACATACTAATGAGATTGGGTAGACACAGGTAAACATGTAATGCATTGCAGAGTATGACACCCCGGTTCCCACATAATGGCAACTTGACGACTAAAAGTCATCTGCAGACTTCATGAAATAAAAAATAGCGACTTACACAAAAACTAGTATATATTATCAGCGTCCACCATCAAACTCACATTGAGTGTTTTCCATCGGCATGCCCTAGCCCTTTAAAATGCCCGCAAGCCTCACTTACTTTAAGCATATGACATCCCATGAGATGAAACATTCCCTCGTTATCATCATTAAGATGTCTACAGGTGCGAACAGTTCAGGAATATCAATTCAAAGATGCCAAATCAGTAGTGAGGTAGTGTACAGTGGCTGGTAGATGCAGGTTAATATGTATGGGACATCTATTTTCTAAGTGATATTGTTTATCTGGTCAATTTTCTTCACATACCCATCACATACTGGGACAAGGTTCTCAATACAGTAGAAAACAGGAAGGAGGAGTGAGTTCCAGATTTAGCTTTGCACAAGTTATGTGGCAACTGATTTCATCCTCTTAGAATTTATTAGAGTGGATCTGGGTGTAATGATGTCTAGCCCGACAATACTGCCAGGAGCACATGTCCCAAAACCTTCAGAAACGGGTAGAGGAAGTTTTAATGATAATTTCCGTATTACGATGAGAGCTGCTCACACTGAGAATTGATGTGAGCAGTGTCGGCCATCCCTCTGTCTGAAATATCTATGCGTCAGCCACCCCCTATCAGAAAAGGTTTTAGCCGAGCGCTTTTTACGGCCCGCTCAGCTCAGCCACTGAGCGGGAAATTAACCAGGCATGCACGTAACGCTCAGTCGGCAGTGGCCATAGGGGTGCAGGAATTGTCTTCTCCATCGGCATCTGCGCTCCGGTTGGTGGTTGCTGACTGAGCGTTGTGTGCATGCAGGTGCTTTCCTTTTGAGTGGAGCGGGTCTAACAATGCTCAGATAAAACTATCTAATGTCTATGTCACAGCCTCAACAGCCAAACGAGCAGTCTTCTTCCTCGCTTGCACAATAGACCAAAATTGCACTGCATACTGCTTTAGAAGCTTGTTGGCATGTTTCACACTCACTCTCTGCAGACAGCTAGGACTATCGGTAAGCGAGGGAAAACAAAGTGTGAACACATATCATGCATGCCAAAAGAAAACATCAATGGGACTGCACGAGACTGCATTAAAGTTGCCAATTGGGCGCGTTTTATACTGCACAGCCACTGGCTGAATCACATAAGTGTCACACTTGCCGAGCTTGAAGTACAGTCATGATCTTTACGAGTGTGAACAAACGACCGTCGACTGTTCAGTACTGGGTGCATCATGCACCAGCGGACTTGCTCTCGTTTTAAAATGCCTTGCGAACCAAGCATGGTAAGTAATCTGATAAGGAGAGAACGTCACCACGGACAGCACTGAGCAGTTGATAATCATCTGCTTACCTTCATATGGATCAAGTCTCTACTTGGCCAAAGCAGGCAGTATGTGTGCAGCAGAAACGGCTGTACTGAAATCTCAAAAGGATGAAAGATCAGAACAGGCTTGGTGAGGTTTCACGTTGCAAGTATGCCCATGCAAATTTCACTTTCTAAAACATAAACACGCATTTCATATTGTCATCCAGGACAAGCTGCTATTACACAGCTGTATATATAAGGCAGCTTACCATCAACAACCTTCGCAGACTGCCATGGACCTGATCCTCGGCTTGGCTGATGATGCAGGAACGAATTGGCCTAGTCGATGCTAGCTTCCATTCGGCAAGGGCTGCACTGAGTATAAAGATGAAAAAAGTGTTGTAGATTATGTGAAACAAACAAACGCAATCCTAGCATCCACAATTCGCTAGAGGCATTGAAAACAAAAATAAGAGGTTGGGTCAATTATTTTAATGCAATATACTTCGGACACATACCATGACTGCAGGTAAGATATTTGCTGCCTTCAATCTAGATCTGCTTGAAAATTTACAAGCCAAATAACAAATATTTTATAAGCTGAAATATATTTTGCTGGAACTACAAAATCTGAAGACTATCTCTGCAAATATGGTGCTATCTAGTACATCAGAGATGAGTAGAATTGGATTACAGCGTCCCCCTTACAAAGATTGAAGCAAAACAAGTATAGAATCTGCCGTGCCACTACAGTAAAACCTTGTTAATTCGGATCTCATGGGACCGGCAAAAATGTCAGAATTAACCGAAAGTAGAAATATCGAAAGGACAAAGAAAGCTGCGCAAAAACGTTGCCCTGTGACACACCTTTATTTTGAGAAAAAATTTGTTATTACCGCCTGCTTTCTGGACGACACTTGGGCGAAGACGGCAACTTTCCTTAGCGCGGTCGAGTGCTCCACCGCACTCGCACTGTTGGAGCTACGCATCCCGTGCGCTGACACTGTGACACACCTTTATTTTGAGAAAAAATCTGTTATTACCGCCTGCTTTCTGGACGACACTTGGGCGAAGACGGCAACTTTCCTTAGCGCGGTCGAGTGTTCCACCGCACTCGCACTGTCGGATCTACGCATCCCGTGCGCTGACAATGTAGCACAGCAAGGCCTCTTCTAGTTTCGGGTGCACCACCTTCCAAGGCCGCTTTCTTTTCGCGTTGAACTTCTCGCTCTCAAAAGCCCGTAGGATATCGGCCAAAATTTTTACGTACGTGGCCAAAGTGCTTCTCCTGACGTCGTAACTTTCCATAAGTTGTCGAAAGACGCCGCCCTCCAAGGCCCTCAGTATTTCCTCATTCGTCGCTAAATTCTTAGCCTAGTACAGCTGCAACGGAAAACGAGTAGCACAACTGACCAGTAATCGGGGAGGCGAAATCGCGACACCCGGCACCATTTTTCCCGAGCGCCGATAGCGAGAGTGCCAGTCACGTTGCGTTTTACAATGCGGGGGCGGCCGACGAAAAATTGAGGGATAGGATAGTTGTTAAAATGGCGGGCTTTAGGATCCCCGCGTTGAGGCATAAAATGTGACTGTCACTCTCGCTATTGGCACGCTCGGGAACAATAGCCCCGCGTGTCGCGATTTTGCCATTCCGGTCGTCGGTCACTTGTGCTACCCTTTTTCCGTTGCAGCAATGCTTCTGCCGCTTCCTTGCCAGGAGAGTAACGCGCTGAAGCACGGCGATCCAGAGCAAAACTGGTGCGAAACACGGAGAACCGAAAAACCATGGGAAAACCGGAAAAATCACGTGCGCACTTCGGATGGATATCGGTTATACATTTTGGAACAGACGGTAGATAGCGCCACCTGCCGAATTCGTCCGAATTTACGATAGTGCGCCGCGTTCCCTCTGAATTAATGAGCGTTTGCTGCCATTGACTAATACATACGTTTGACGGGACCGAATCGGCAGTTCAAATTATCCAAATTTCCAAATTAGCGGGGGTTGAATTAACGAGGTTTTACTGTACAACAGAAACGACTCTACTGTGATCTCGTGGGGATCAGAGTTCGGAACAGGCATGAAGGATTTGGCACGAGAAATATGCCAATGTCTTTATTCATTTTTGCAACATTAAAATGACCCTGAAAGTGCGACCAGCTGCAGGGTGTATTGACGCAAATCTTGTGAGTGCTGAATTGTAGGCACAGTGCCCTGGTTGTGTTCATGTGCGATATATGACCAAATACTATAGAGACCAATACTGCAAACCTCATCGAAAACCAATGGGTGCGGTGGCGAACGGCGTGAGTGGCGCTGTTCACCTCTCTTGCCGTTCATTTGTGTTTGTGTGTTGCCACTTCCAATGGGAAGGCTTCAGCCATTATTGGGAACACTAAATAAACAAATAAAAATGCAAACACAACACACGCAGCAATACTGGCAGCAAGTCGAGACGCACTTCTGTTGTAAACTCAGCATTCCGCTTACGAATGGGATGCGCAATTTCCCTACAGGATTTCATTCCACGTGAATGGCATCGGAATTGCTAAAGGCCAGTCCATAAACACAGTCTGAGTTAAAAACAATCCTATCAGCAATAAGTTTCTATTATATTGCTTAATATATAAAGAACCTTACCATGAACAGCCTTGGCAGTCTTCCATGAAGCCTGGGCTTCAGCAGAGGAAGCTGTCATTCTGTGTCATCTCAGGACACTCGCATCAGAATGGCGAAAGTGAATGCCAACTTCTACTCGGTAAGGACTGCAGTAAGTATAAACATGAAAACACAGATTAGAATATACGATAAAAAATATCATAGACCAACGTGAAAAAAGTGCACAAAAAGACAAGGACAAAAGGACAGGAACACATAGGACGCAGACTGGTGCACACTCACAACTTGATCTATTGAACATAAAAGAAAAAGGATCAGAGAACTCAGAAAGGCTGTGTTCGGAGAATGCGAGCTTCAGAAACCAGGGCGTGAGCAAAAGATGTCAGGTAGACTGTTTTACAGACACTTTGGAAATAACAACAGCCTTTCCATGTAATAAGGTGGTGAGGTCATTCTGATTGAACATCCTGAAAAGTAACAAACAAAAAACAAGGAATAAAATAGAGGAATACATACACTACATACGAGTGTAGACTCCCAACTCACAAATTGGAGAAGAAAAGAAATAAAGAATGCGAAAGGAGCTTTAGCAAAAGTTCGAACAGGTCTAAGTGGAATGTGCTAACTCCCACCCATATGCATAAGACTGTAAACACAATTTTCTTGGCAGCTCAGGTAACAGACGGATGTGCGGACACATTGGTCGCCCGTACTAAGAATAATAAAGGCCTAAAATAATCCCCCTGTATGGTTTTCACAGTATCTGCTAATTATTCACGTTTTCTCTAAAAGCCTCGTCCCACTAGAGCGACAAACACCGATTTTCGTCGGACGACACCACAAAGTTCCATATCGCCGATGCTGTCCCACTGCAACGGCCAACGCCCGCGACAAATAATAGAGGCACCGCGCTCTTCCAGACATTATAGTTTACCAGTGAACAATACGGTGGAGGGAGGCAATCAAACAACCCCCCTTCCCCTTTCCGCCTCCACCCGCCGGCGGGCCGGCCGCCCTGCGCGTCCGCCGCTGCCCGCGGTTTCCCCCCCCCCCCCCCCACCGCGCGCCCGCCGCTGCCCAAGCGCTGCCGCGGCTCCCCCCCCCCCCCCCCCCCGCCCATCTCCCCAAAAGTTCCGCCGCTACTGATGGACCTCGAGCGAGTATGCAGCCTATTTGTGAGCGAAGAAAAACAGCCTCGCATTACCCCATTCGCGCACAATTAGTAATACCGGTAAAAGCAAGCGATCTAGACAATAACAAGGATTTTGAACGGAGGAAAGAATAATCTAGCCCTAACAGACAAAGAAAGGAACTTACTTTGGAACGACCCTACCATGATCTTGGCTGTTGAGCAGATTTCACGTAGTTCCACGGCTCACAGTCGCTTCCTTCTTGTTTAGACACATTTGAAACTAAGATAAACTCCACGCATCACGACTAATCGGTGAATTGACCTGAAGACAGAGATATAAAACCCACACGCCCGGCCAAACGTGCAAAAAAGGGCTGTGGATTGGATTGGATTGCATTGGTTGGCTCTAATGGATATGTAGCGACTTTACGGAAACTATCTTCAACACACTTGCAATAAAACGACCAGCAATGCAAATTAAAAAAAACAAAAAAACATTAGTATACACAGTAATAATAACTTATTTGCATGTAAACATTGCCACAATAATATAAATGCGTCCTGAACACGTAGCAAAAAATTAAATACGAAACTAACCGCACAATGTATCTAACCGACTTCAGCAGACGTATAATCTTTTAAAACTTCAGACATCCTGTATGATTGTTTTGATTGATGGCTTTGGTTGTTAACGCGTCCCGCTGGTAACGTAGTGGTCGGTGGTTCGAATCCTACTTGAGAGAAAGTTGTCTAATTTTTTTTTATCGCGTTTTTTTCTTGTTTTTATTATTTTAAATATTTGCTGTGTTTTTTGCAGTCGCCGGCCCCCTACTTTAGGGTAAAAGTCACGCAGAATGTGAAAATAGAAAGTGCGAGCCCAAATTTGAGTTGATGCAATGCACAAATCGTGGCCCTCCTGTTTGCCGGGATAAATCGCTCCCTCCGTGCTAATAGGTTGGTTGGTGTAGTACGCAAATAGCGCAAGTGCTTTCAACGAAGTAAAGAAGCTAATAATAGTGGGAATATTGAGAGAAAAATGGGAAAATGTGTATGTAAATGGTCAAACTGCCACAGTGATGCAGCCGAAGTTTGTCTGAAGGCGGTCACCTTTAGCCACTATTAAAACAAAAAATACCGCTATTTTAAGGCAGTTATTTACCTGAGCTCATAGCGCGCTACGTATTGAGCACATCTCTTAATTTTCTGACTTCCGGAAAGTAGTACTTAATTTTGTTCTGGCACATCAGTGATATCCATCGCCTGTCCCCTGGTTTTACTTATTGAGGTTGTGCTCCGCAATTTTACTTTTTTATTAGGCCTATAATGTTTTTATTCCTGAGATCGAAGAACAGTGCGGATAAATAAACTAGATTTCAGAAACGGTATCGTTCGGTGTGATAACATTTATGTTTTGTAGCGCCAAGGGGTCACATTCACAAACCCGGCAGAGTAAACACCGACAACGCCTTTGTGTTTCCCGTTTTATCGTGCTAAAAAAAAAAAAGTTTTTATATTTACTTTTTTTTTTTTTGGTGCGGTATGTCGTATAACATAAGCTATCGGGGACAGGTCATCTGGCTATGTGAACATTTGAAATATTTCTGTTAGACGGTCGTAGCTACCACAGAAAATAGTCGATTCTTGCCTGAAATAGCATATTTTCACACTCAATTAAAATCACCAATAACATGATCTCAGGAAAGTTGTGTACATCTCGCAGCGTCATAAGCAAAACACACATCTCTTTCTTGTCCAGATTCTGCAATGTAATGCAAATTATTGTTTTTGCAACTCAAAGCGGGTGCTCAATCATGCCACGTGTTTGTTAATTGTGGTTGTTGTTCTTCACTCGTATTCTCCGCTATACCGTTTTTATTTTATTTTTCTTATCAGTGCCAAACACCTGCGTATACCACCGACCTTAAGTATAGTGCATCAAATTAAACTAGCTTCCTGAAAAGGTGTCGTTCGGTGTTGTGTAATTTATTCTTCATAGCGTAGGTGGTCAGAGTCTCGAATCCTGAACTGCAAATGTTCCACGCCGCATTATTTTTTCTCGCGTTTTCGCGATAAAACACGTCAGCCTTGCCATGCTGGGATCAAATACACCAGCGTCGGCAGTTATTTGCGAAGGATTGATCTACGCAAATATTTCCACTCGCTATTGATGAATTGCCACAGTTCGTCAAAATCTGGAGGACTTGACTGCATAGTAAAAACGGCAAAAAAAAAAAAAAGATAAAACGATGTCGGTCAGTAAACGGAACTTCCATGGCGGGGCTCGCCAGCCTGAACAGCAAAGCGCCGATGCCGGCCAGTCACTGAACTTCCGTGTAAATACTGGCCATCAAAGACAGCAAAGTGCCGATGCCGGCCAGTTACTGAACTTCCATGTAAATACTGGCCATCAAAGACAGCAAAATACCAATGCCGGCCAGTTACTGGAACCTCCATAGAAAGACTGGCCAGCAAAAACAGCAAAAACCCGATGCCGGCCAGTCACTGTAAGTTCTTCGGCGGAACTGGCCAGTGAGCAAGACGAAACCCCGACGCCGGCCGTGGCCGGTAGCTCACCGGCGCCAATGGCCGGGCGCCGCCATCCTGTTACCGGGACCGGCCGGCGTAGTCCCGATACCGGCCGACGCGGTGTGCTACCTGGGGAGCACCCAACGTGGGAGCTGTACATGGAGACTTTTACAGCAACACTCCGTTTATGTCTAGCTCCATCCTGTTGCACAGATGTTGTATCGTGGCGTTGAAGTTTAACTTTCGTCGTAAGAACGGGATGCGCTGAAGAAGACCAATAAGATATTTTAGAGCGCAGCTCTTAGGGGCCCGTTTCCAGCCTGAGCGGGGTAGGCGTAACCGGGGGGGGGGGGGGGTCACGTGACCCTGCCCCCCAGATCACCTGACACCCGCCCGAGGTCACGTGACCCCCCGGGGTCACGTGACTACCCGCAGGTGACGTGACCCCCCTCAGTACCCTTCCCTACTCCTCCTCAAGAGCTGCGCTCCAATTCGGCGTTACAGGGATTTGTAAACGGCTTTCATTTTTTTTAATTGATTTCATGTGCTAAGCGAAGCATACAAACTTGCACATTCATTTACAGATAGAAAATCAGAGGAATAGATGGAAGCGCGCGTGGATGTCGGAGCGCTGATCTACGAATGAAACGATTGGGGGTCGAAGCGAAGGGTGGCTTGTGACCTCCGTCTGAGCTCTGTTTCGATATATAAGTGGGTAGTCCTAGTGCTAATAAGCTTTGTCTCCAATTCACTAGTCCAACGCGTAAAAATGCGAAACGCCGGCGCACGGCGTTCGGCTCTCGCATTGAATGCATTCGACGAGTGTGGTGGTGATAAAGGTTAACTTTATTTTATTTCTTGTAATTAGCTGGACACCGGCCTGATGACTAGTAAATCGCTCACGCCTTTTCTAATTCATAAAGGCGGATCCAAGAAAAATGTCGTAAATTACAGGTCGATTTCATTAACCTCCATCTTATGCGAAGTCATCCAGCTCACTTTACGCATTGAGAGATAATAAACAATTTGATAACAAACAACTTCTTGGTTAAGGAACAACACGCATTTTATAAGGGTCTCTTGTTGTACTACGCAACTTGTTGAAGTTTACCATGATCTCGCCTGTGATGTTGACCAACGAGGGCAAATAGATTCTGTATTTTTGAATTTTAGAAAGGCGTTCGACAAACTTTCGCACTCACTCCTTGTTAATAAACTTAGAATGTTAAACATACATTCAAATGTACTTATATGAATTTAATATTACTTGCTCCAGCAGTGAACGGCGAAAATTCGAATTATGCTAATGCAACATGAGGCGTTCCACACGGCTTTTCTGTGTCCACTTTGTTTTAGAGCGCAGCTCTTAGGCGCCCATTTCCGGCTTGAGCGGCGTCGGCGTCGGCGTCGCCGTCGCCGTCAGCGTAACCGTAAGGTCACGTGACCCCCAGCCCATGTGACACCCCCCCCCCCCCCCCCGAGGTAACGTGACCCCCATGAGGGGAGGAGGGGAAAGGAGGGGTATACCACCAACACCACCTAGAGCAGAAGGCCAGCACACGCCTCCAGTGACGTCACGGCAGCAGGCTGACGAGCGCCGCGCTATAGAGCTCCGCTGAAGGCTTCGCGCGTAGCTTTTTCGTCGTAGAAACGCGGGTGTTTGCACAATTTATTTTTTATGAGCTAACGTAAGAGCTGTGAATGCCGAGTGATTTAAAGCACCAATTTTAGAAAGCAGGAAAATTATTATAACATACAATTATTGTAGTCAAATACAAGAAAGTGATACCTTGAGACAGATGTGTTATTGTGTTAAGCGATAAACTGGGTGGTGTAATTATTTATGAACGACATGGGAGTTGTACAAAAAAAAAAAAGAATCCCCATGAAATGGCAATAATCGAAGTAGTAGAACCAGATAAAATGAACTAAAGTAACAATTGGTGGCTCTTCCTACAGGCGCTGTCATGCTTCTACGGATGCTCCAACGGGGAATGCAACATCACTAGCCACCTGGCCCCCACGCCCACGATGACGCTCAGTAAATCCGTGCCGGACGCCAGTCATCTTCACGCGCTGAAGCCCACCACGGTCACCGCAGCGCTTGGGTCGATTTCCGCTTCCGCGGTTACGTCACCTGTGAGACACCTACAAAGGGAGCTGCCACAACATTTCATCTTCAGTGGGCACGGCGATTGTCGAGCAAGCATGTCGCCTAACCTCTGCTGGCTCTTCCTACAGGCGCTGTCATGCTTCTACGGATGCTCCAACTGGGAATGCAACATCACTAGCCACCTGGCCCCCACGCCCACGATGACGCTCAGTAAATCCGTGCCGGACGCCAGTCATCTTCACGCGCTGAAGCCCACCACGGTCACCGCAGCGCTTGGGTCGATTTCCGCTTCCACGGTTACGTCACCTGTGAGACACCTACAAAGGGAGCTGCCACAACATTTCATCTTCAGTGGGCACGGCGATTGTCGAGCAAGCATGTCGCCTAACCTCTGCTGGCTCTTCCTACAGGCGCTGTCATGCTTCTACGGATGCTCCAACGGGGAATGCAACATCACTAGCCACCTGGCCCCCACGCCCACGATGACGCTCAGTAAATCCGTGCCGGACACCAGTCATCTTCACGCGCTGAAGCCTACCACGGTCACCGCAGCGCTTGGGTCGATTTCCGCTTCCGCGGTTACGTCACCTGTGAGACACCTACAAAGGGAGCTGCCACAACATTTCATCTTCAGTGGGCACGGCGATTGTCGAGCAAGCATGTCGCCTAACCTCTGCTGGCTCTTCCTACAGGCGCTGTCATGCTTCTACGGATGCTCCAACTGGGAATGCAACATCACTAGCCACCTGGCCCCCACGCCCACGATGACGCTCAGTAAATCCGTGCCGGACGCCAGTCATCTTCACGCGCTGAAGCCCACCACGGTCACCGCAGCGCTTGGGTCGATTTCCGCTTCCACGGTTACGTCACCTGTGAGACACCTACAAAGGGAGCTGCCGCAACATTTCATCTTCAGTGGGCACGGCGATTGTCGAGCAAGCATGTCGCCTAACCTCTGCTGGCTCTTCCTACAGGCGCTGTCGTGCTTCTACGGATGCTCCAACGGGGAATGCAACATCACTAGCCACCTGGCCCCCACGCCCACGATGACGCTCAGTAAATCCGTGCCGGACACCAGTCATCTTCACGCGCTGAAGCCCACCACGGTCACCGCAGCGCTTGGGTCGATTTCCGCTTCCGCGGTTACGTCACCTGTGAGACACCTACAAAGGGAGCTGCCACAACATTTCATCTTCAGTGGGCACGGCGATTGTCATGCAAGCATGTCGCCTAACCTCTGCTGGCTCTTCCTACAGGTTGGTTATTCATTCAGATCGTTTAGAAGTGATGATATTACGATTGTAGTTGTGCCGTGCCCAAGGACTTTGTGTCACATTGCGCATGACTGTTTGTTAGTATGTACGCTTCTTTTGTGTGGGGATGTGGAGTCAAACCCGGGGCCTACAACTGAAGAATTGCTTCAGACAATCATTGATGGCCAAATCGCGATTAAAAGTGAAATATCTGAGCTCAGGGCTCGACACGATCGTAATGACAAAAAAATTGAAGACCTAACGTCTAAATGCACGGGAATCGAGAGAACTCTGAAAGATCTACAAATAAAGACTATGCAGATTGATTCCCTAAAGTAAACTGTAACTGCTCTTGAGCAAATTATATTGAAACAAAATGCAAAAATTACTGATCTGGAAGACAGAAGTCGCCGTTCAAACCTTGTAATCCATGGCATCCCTGAAACTCCCAATGAAACCGACGACCAATTAAAAAGAACAGTACTCGTTGAACTTTTTTAAGATAAACTGGGCGTTGCGTGTTCGTCCGTGGCGCGTGCTCACAGGCTTGGTAAACATGGCTCCAAAAGACCGATTATTTTATAGTTTCAGGATTACAATGAAAAAACGGAAATCCTTCGTAATGCTAAAAAACTTAAAGGCTCGAGAGTGTTTATAAACAATGATTACTCGCAGGCTACACTCATGAAAAGAAAAATGCTGTGGGAGAGTGCCAGAAACGATAAAGATAAAGGCGCCCGTGTTTATCAATTTAATGATAAGCTTCACGTGAATGACGATGTATTTGTATGGGACGAAAACAAAAATACACGCGCAAGTATTTCAACCCAGATGAAAACCTCCCGTTCTGATTGACTTGTACCTAATCGTAAACAGTTTCGACTTTTGAACTTAAATGCGCAAAGTGTCGTCAACAAATCACACGCACTTGAATCTATCCTTCTTACGCATGACCCGTATGTTTGTGTTATAACCGAAGCCTGGCTTACTGATTACATTAGTGACGGAGAGGTATTTCCGGATCAGTACAATGTATTTCGCAGGGATCGTGATGGAAGGGGTGGCGGACTGGCTGTTTTACTTAAACCAGGCATTGAAGCGGTCCTGGAAACCCAAATAGAAAATCATGAAAGCTTGTTTCTACGCCTTAACTGTTGGGGCAACACTGTTATCCTTGGAACTGTTTATCGACCCCCCTCTGCTACTCCTGACTACTTGTGCAGGTTATTTGACCACTTGTTTAAATTTAGCAGCCATAAAATAATCCTGGCTGGTGACCGTTGACTGGCCGAATATGTGTGGTTCTTCTGCAACTGAAATTATTTTTGATATGATGTTCGCCTTTGATCTGACGCAGTTAGTTCAGGATCCAACCAGAGTACATGGTACAAGTCACTCAATTCTTGATCTTGTTTTCGTAAACAATTCGCTTAGTGATTGCACCATATCTGTTGAACAGGGTATATCTGATCACTATTTGGTCCTCTTGACTTGTTTACTTGAGCGCTTTTCACCTACAAAAAGAGTTATATATTCACCTTTCAAAGACTACTCGCGAGCTGACGATACTAGCATACTCGATTATCTTGACATAAATCTTGATAATTTCACTGAGACAAATGTCGATACCCTTTGGCTAAAATTTAAGAACTTATGTGAATACTGCCTTGACAAATTTGTACCTACAAAATACAAGCGTATTAATCGTAATAATCCGTGGATTAACAGAAAAGTCATACATCTCAAACGCAGGATAAAACGAGCGAAGAAATCAAGGCCAGTTAACTGCGATGTCACCAATCAGCAGAGCGATCTTCGTAGCCTAATTGCAGTGGCTAGAAACAACTGCTTCTCCGGTACGCTTCTAAACTATCTTAAACATGACCCCCAAAAATTTTGGCGCTACTTGACTGAAACAAACAAGCCTGTTGAGCAAATCGTGGTGAATGACACTGTCTCAACTGATCCTGGTGTTATAGCGTGCCATTTCAATGAGTATTTTCAGTCGGTTTTTTCCGATATCCGTAACCATGATTATGTGATTTCCACCACATCAAACTATCACTCTGAGTTCATAATTTATTACGGCATAGTTTCTTTGCTGTTGTCACTGAAAACGAAAACAAGTGCTGGTCCCGATAAGATTCCAAACACGTTTTTACGACGGTACGCTGAGTCCCTAGCCCATTATCTTCTCATTATTTTTCGTGCATCATACTCAAACAGCTCGCTGCCAGATGATTGGCGAACTGCCATAGTAGTACCTGTGCACAAAAAAGGGGATCGCCTAGCAGTTGAGAACTACCGTCCAATTTCCTTGACTTCCTCGTGTAAATTAATAGAGCATATCATCTGCAGCCAAATCAATGAACTGCTGGACAGTCGTAATTTTCTAACAGAATTTCAACATGGCTTTCGCAAAGGCTTGTCAACTACGACCCAACTCGTCACTACCATCCATGAGTTTGCGAAAATCCTCGATAGGGGAGGTCAAATCGATGTGCTTTTCCTGGACTTCAGCAAAGCTTTCGATAAGGTGCCTCATGAACAACTGCTTTGTAAACTTGAACAGCTTGGTCTTCCACATGGTTTTGTTAACTGGATTGCTGCATACTTGTCACATCGCACACAGTCTGTTTCCGTCGGAGGTTGCATCTCTCCAGTTCTGCCTGTAACGTCAGGGGTCCCCCAAGGGAGCGTTTTAGGTCCTCTTTTGTTCTTGGTGTACATAAATGATATTGTTTCAATCATTGACGCAGGTGTCCATATACGTCTTTTTGCCGACGATTGCATTATTTTTAAAGAAATAACTTCGAGCTCGGGTCAGTTATTGCTAGATCATAGTTTGCATTTTGTTGTATCATGGTGCGATACGTGGAAAATGAAGCTTAACTCTGCTAAATCAACACTTTTACGTATTACAAAAAAGAAGCAACCCTTTGAATACATTTATAATATCGCGGACACCCCGGTTACTGTGGAGCGAGAATGTAAATATCTTGGTTTAATTATATCGGACACACTTTCTTGGTCTCCTCATATAAAACATATCTGTACTTCGGCATCCAGGAAGTTGGGTTTCATTAAAAGAAAGTTGAACGACGCTCCGATTCAGGTTAAGCTACATGCGTATTATTCATTAGTCAGATCCAAGTTGGAGTATGCAAATATCGTTTGGGATCCATTCACTCAGACAGATATCCGGAAGTTGGAGATGGTGCAACGTCGAGCGGTTCGGTTTATTTACGAAAAGTATAGAAGGCTGGATTCACCATCTCAACTTATGCAGGCTAACGGAATACAGACTCTTCAGGCCAGAAGGAAACTAGCGCGGTTGAAATTCTTGTTTCATCTTCAGCAAGGACAGACTCGCATAGACCCATTGCAATATATTTCCCCTTTAGCGTCAAGAGCTACGCGGCACAGACATCAGTTTTCACTAACACCCATTTTTGCGCGTACTAATATGTTTAAGTTTAGCTTTTTCCCTCGCACTATTAGCGACTGGAACGGTTTACCTCTCGAACTATTTGTCGACACCAACTTTGTAGAAGGTCTCGAGCGTCTTGATAACTAACATGTTTTGCTTTGTACATTGCTGCACCTTCATCTTTTTCGCATGGACTTTAGGATTGTATAAACCTTCATACTACATCTGGATAGGTCATTTTGTATTAGTGCATGATGGAATTACATACTGCTTGATGCTTGCTTTTCCCCCCTCCCCTTTTTTTAAATAATATATCCTGTATATTTGCTAGTTAGTTGTAAACCTTCTAATGTCGTGTTATTTGCTTTCGTTTTATGTGTGGATGTATATGTTGTATCCCACACCTACTTGGGCCTTCGATGGCTTGTAGTATCCTCTAAACAAAATAAATAAAAAAAAATTGAATTAGTGATGCAGAGGCATTCATTTCATTTAATTTTATTAATTTCAAAGGCATCAAAAGACGCATTACATCAGAAAAGGTTCGAAAATAAAAAAAAGAATGTAATTAAACATAAAAAAACACCAACAAAAAAAGTCAGACACACACACACACACACACACACACACACATATAAAAAAAACGCTTATTAGCATGTTATTGTCATGATGCAGTTTTACAAATCAAGGCTCAGTTACACAAAGCGATGCACTTCTTTTTAAATGATATGGGATATCTCTCAGTTACAATATGGTTAGGTAGTTTGTTCTAGTCAGTGTTGCAAAGCACTAAGGAAGAGAAGAGGGACATAACTATGGCACTGAAATGGTTCAATCTTGCAGGAATTATCTAATAAGGATGATATAAAATTGGCAGCCCAGCACTCAGTAGATTGATAATTTGAATCTGAGTAATATGCATCTAGAAAAAAAATACAATCGGGCAAATTTTCGTCTTCTTTCTAGATTAGGAAGATTTATGCTAGCTTTTAAAGCGGAGACACTAGTTGCGGATGAATAATCACTGCATATAAATCTGGCTTTGTTCTGAAGGTTCGAGCCTCGAGATTAGGTAACTTCGGTGTGGATTCTAAATTATGCTGCACATTCTAATGTTGGGAGGACAAAGGTTCTGTATGCGAGTAGTTTCGTCGTAATGGGAGCTAGGTCCCCACTGAAAAATCTCATTTGTATGAGAAATTTCTGTGTCCAATAAACAGATATGAATCATACAAGATATACATTAACATTTCATAGCCCTATAAAAGCCATATAAGACCTATATGAGAACATATAAGAAACGTGTATGAAGTTTCTTATATATCTTGCATTGTTCCTACATGGTTATTATATCTTGTATGATTTATGTGTTTATTGAACAGGATAATTTTCTCATACAAATGGCTTTTTCACAAATTAAGTGTTTTTAGTGTGCTATTTGTTATTTGCTCAATCCATGATGATGAGTCTGTAAAATACACGCCCACATACTTGTACGAAAATGCGTGTTCTTGTGGTTGGGAAAGTAACGAGAACTGGTTAGCGTTTTAGTGGGGGACTTAATTACGGACATTTATTTGCATTTGCATGTGTTAATGTTCATCTGCCATAGGGAACACCATGATGATATTGTATCTAAATCGTCTTGGACAATATTGTGATCACTATAGGTGTATTAATTTTCTGGTAAATAACTCAAGCATTAACGAAAAGTATAATTGCCGATTTAACTGATGATGGTAGGTCATTCATATATACTGGAAACAATAGAGGCCCAAATACACTACCCTTAGGGACACTTGATGCAACAGCAACGGGAACCAAATTTGCAGACAAGTATAAAAGTAATAACATTCTAAAATTGTGATCTGCTAGTTTGAAAAATGTATTGCAGATATTTTGACAAACGTTTCTCAGACCTGTGATAAACCTGCATAGGTTCAGCAATTCAATGCACTCTGCCTATTCAAATATAGTACTTGTTTTTGCAGCAAGCAACCTATCTGGTTACTACATAAAAAAAACACCTGATTTTTTCTTGGCAATGTCATAATGTGAAAACTTTATATTTGCAAAAAAGTACCGTAATACCCGAGCGTTGCCCCATACGCTGATGTACTTCGACAGTACCGAGTCTGTGGAACGACAGAGTTAGGGCGGCTAAAAACAAGTTTTGTACACAAACAGAAGTGGACATGGGAGCTTCATATTCAAAGTTGCTTGCATTGACAACACAGAAGAGAGTCATAAATAAGAAATTGGTCACCTTTGAACACTGCAAAACAAGCCTCATGGTATCCATAAGTTCTGAAAATATCCTTCTTGAAAAACATTTATGCACATGCATCTTAGATGCTGTAGATTTTGTGGCACCGACACACACAATATCTGTGCAGCATGTTGGCATTCACGCTGTAGCACCACATTATACCCAAGAGACTGCTACAAGGACACCGACTATCTGCACATACACACACGCACAGAGATCCACTGACTTCAGAGAGCAGTTGCCTTTGCACGAGGATGAAGCGCAAGCATGTTGCTGGCCGGACAGAAACTAATTTGTTTAGCCCTTAGCCTTTTTTTTTTTAGATGCTGCACTGGCATCTTGCAACAAAGGTTTCTCAGTTGAATGTTTTCACTGCAGTCCAACACATGCTTCAGCTCGAACTCACGATGGGTTCATCATCACAGGCGTCAGACATGTTCGCTTCTTGACCTCCGTGACGGTTGGCAGCCAGTGTCTTTGATTGCAGAGTTTCAGCTTTTCATTTCTTTTGTTTGGCCTTCTTCGCATTAATGCGAGCATGTATTTTGCTGCAAACATGTCACAAGAAAATGCTTGTGCATTTTCTTGTGACAACATGTGTTTTAAAATGAGCTCACGCGTATGTTAATTTTCACAGTCGGAAGTATTTTTTTTTTTTTTTGGTGAGTAGTTCCAGTATGTGATATGTAACAAGTCGGCACTGGCTCGGCATCATCAATTGGGGAACAACATAGTTGTGTTTTACAGCATTTACACCAGGAAAAACAAGCCCTTTTATAATGAGTTCCAAGGCGAGAACTCAGTCTTCCTGTGCGGGCAAACTGTAGTCAACTTGTTCAGAGCTGTCGATGCGGCTTTGCATTTTTCACCCCTTAGGTTTTTCAAGGTGGTGTAGACTGCACGGCTGGCCACATAGCCCAGGACCGGGAGGGTGTGTCTTATTTTTTACAGCCCAGGGCTACATTGCAGGTATACCACGTTGCAGGTAGGGCGTCAAGTATCCGCTCGCTTGGGAAGATCTTTCTGGTTTCCATCCTTGCTAGCTGTAGTGTTCGTTGACAGTGCGCTCCACAGTAGTATTTTGTTTCCATCTTCGTAAATGCGCCTTGTAGACACGTGATATTAGAAGCAAGCCAGTTGCCTATACATTCTGAAGCACTCTTCTAAGCTGTCAGTTTTCAGCTTGTCCCACGAAGGCCGTACAGTAGCCCGAGTTCATCAAAGCAGTATCCGGGATGTGTATTTGACCGCTTCTGGAGGAAATAGAACGAAAAAGGAGGAAATCATATTAATCCAAAGAAAGGTAATGTAAACAAAAATAATTATATAAAAAAAAGAATGCTTTTTTTTAAGCTGAAGTGATTCCGTATTTGAGAGAAAACACTGGCAGTGTTTCGATCTGGTATTTTGGATCACAAACATCAAAATTATTCTTGAATTTGATGTGCCGAATGCGCTATATTAATAATAATAATAATGCTTATTGCACGAGCACATAAAACCAGGTACAGAAACTAATAATAATAATAATATGCTCCATAGAGCTTCCTGGTGTGTGGTCGGATTCCTTGGGGAGCCTGAAGGGGCTCCAGATAAATTGTTATTATATGACTCTGGTGCATGGATAAGTAAACTGGTCAATGAACCATATTCCGGCTTGCGCGCACTCCAAACTACAGCTCTGAGACCCGCTACAATACCGGTCTTACTACTTAGTTGTAGCGGATCATTTCTGGGTTCCGATGAGGATACGTAGAAACGACAGAAAGTACTTCTGTTGTTTTATTTTTAGAGCGCAGCTCTTAGGGGCCCGTTCCCGGCTTGAGCGGCGTCGGCGTCAGCGTCGGCGTCGGCGTCGCCGTCGGCGTAACCGCAACCCTCGTAACCCTCGTGAGGGTTACGAGGGTTACGAGGGTTAATCCCATGAGGGTTACCCTCACGAGGATCATGAGGGCCACGAGGGCTACTTACCCTCGTAACCCTCACGAGGGTTACGAGGGTTAGTTACCCTCAAAAGGGTTACCTTCACGAGGGTTACCCTCACGAGGGTCACGAGGGTTATGAGAGTTACCCTCACGAGGGTCACGAGAGTTACCCAGGTCACGTGACCCCCGTTGACGTCATAGCCACTGATGACGTCATCAGTGACGTCACTGATGACGTCACCGGCATCCGCATCGTCATCATCACTGATGGCGTCATCAGTGACGTCACTGATGACGTCGCCGGCATCCGCATCGTCATCATCATCATCACTGATTGCGTCATCAGTGACGTCACTGATGACGTCATTGGCATTGTCACGTGGCCCCAGGTCACGTGACCCCCCGACGTCACGTGACTCCCACAAGGTCACGTGACCCCCAAGGTCACGTGACCCCCCGCCTCCCGAGGTCACTTGACCCACCCCCCCCCCCCGGTACCCTTCCCTCCTCCTCCTCAAGAGCTGCGCTCTAATTCGGCGTTACAGGGAGTTGTAAACGGCTTTCCTTTTTTTTTTAATTGATGTGCTGGTTGCAACCGCGATAACCTATCACTTGCATACCTTGCGAAAACATTCCAACCTGAACTCATGAATCAAGTCATTTGTATTTAGTTCTGCACCTACAAGTAGCGCCAGCATTTGAATATGTTGCTTCCAGGCCACAACCAAATCACTCAAAAGTATGCATTCAGCGAAAAGTTAGAACAAAAAACGAAACCACGATCATAAAAGTTAAACAAGTTCTCACCTGCCATGCCGTCAAGGAACGAGATCTTCCCATCGATTCGCTGTATAGTCCACGCTTTCGTAGTCATCCTTGCAGAAACTCAAGTATAGACACTTTCACATCCAGTTTTCCATCAAAGCGCGGATAAACATCTGCACGGCAGGGCAGCAAAGACAATCGGAAGGCGACACTCACGGTCACACACGAGGCCGCGGTTGTGTCGTTGTGTTGAATTCCAAAATGTGCTCTCTCTCACTCGAGAGTTGCACTTCTGACCCTCGGTGTCCAAAAACCTACTCGCTTCTGAAGTTGCTCTAGTTGGTTCCTCCAGCCTTATTGTCACGTGACTCAACCCGCAGAAGTAGCTAAAGAAGCCGACGAAGAAAGGAACGCGACGGACGACCGTTAAGGAAGAAAAAGAAAAAGAAGACGCGACGCCGTGGCGTTTTTTTTTTTTTTTTTTTTGTTTGCGCCGCGTCAAGCGTAGAGGGAAAGAGAAAGTAAAAGAAAACGTGTATTGCAAAGAAGCCAACTGTCAAGGGGAGCCTTGCGGAGAAGCGCACTACCAGTTCAGCCTACTCATGCCGACGCTCCTTGAAGGGAGAGAGGGAAGCGCTGCGGCTTTCCATCTAGGTGGTGTTTATACGTCATTGGCATTGTCACGTGGCCCCAGGTCACGTGACCCCCGACGTCACGTGACTCCCACAAGGTCACGTGACCCCCAAGGTCACGTGACCCCCCGCCTCCCGAGGTCACTTGACCCACCCCCCCCCCCGGTACCCTTCCCTCCTCCTCCTCAAGAGCTGCGCTCTAATTCGGCGTTACAGGGAGTTGTAAACGGCCTTCATTTTTTTAAAATTTATGTTAAAAATATATATTTTGGAACCGTCTCTTGCATTTAGTTGTTTGCCGGTTAATGTGGCTGCATAAAAAAAAACAGATAAAAGTTCAGATGACGTCTCAAAATTGCAAGAAGACCTAGGTCGTATCCATAGTTGGTGCTCAAAGTGAAAAATGAGTCTAAATACTAAAACTTGCGCCCCCCCCCCTACTACGTTTCACACAGACACAAAAAAATCGAACCTCAGTACTTTTACTAAAATATAATCCAGTAACTGAAGAGCTCACATAAAAATATTTAGGTATCAAATTGTCAGTTCACTGTTAGTAGAATTCTCATAAAGAATAAATAATTAGACAAGCTGGCAGGGCTATAAATTTCAGGCAGTGAAACCTAGTATGTTTCCAACCTAACTCAAAGACAAATGTGCATTCGACAGGTGTTAGACCCATCCTTAAGTGTGCGTGTGCAGTCCCGGACCCAGCCATAAAACGTTCTTATATAAGCTAGAAGAAATATACAAAACAGGGCGGCTAAGTTTCGTGGAAAGCATTCTGGTTACAGTCGGTGCCAACTCTCTTCACACCAACATCCCTCATAATGATGGACTATCGGCGGTGAAGGAGCTCCTCTCTCTCTCTACCTTTAATCTCTTCCAGACAGCGATTATATCTTGCGGTGATTAGTGTTAAATATGGACTGCAATAACTGTACGTTTAACGACACTCATTTAGGGAACATGAACACAGAGTAGGTAGGCACAAATGACTTGAAACACGAAATGGTAAAACACATAAGAACAGACGCACCCACGCAAGACTGCTTTTTTTTTTCAATTAGCAACCGGCGTTTATGATGCCTCCTCATTGGGTCAGCGCATCTCTAACTCAACAATTAAAAAAAAAGGAAGAAAACCTGTGATAAAAGAGAAGTAACCGCCATTGGAAAAAGGAAACAGAAAAAGATTCAAGATACTCAAATTAAAATTAAGAGAAAGAAATAAAAAGAAAAAAATCCTGTCTCCCCTAGAAAAAGAAGAAGAAAACACCGCCGGAAAAAGGAAACGAAGAAGCGTAGAACACCGCCGGGAAAAGAAAAAGAAAAAGCGCAGAACCAATTTGAGCCTCAACGCTCCAACTCCTCTCAGAAATTACCCTTGCCTTAGTTAACCTGGGTGAGGCATAGTTCAAATCATCCCCGGCTATCCTAAAGGACTCAATAATTTCGCGTCCTAGTCTGTCGTTGTGTCTCCCAATGAGCTGCGTAGCTTCGAAGTCCGGCTCACAATTTAAACAAATGCGGTTGTGCTGACAATGGGATGAAGGGAGTCACTAGATTAACGGGTTACCTCGAGTAAGTGCTCCCGGAGGCCAGTGTTGAGGCACCTACCGGTCTGCCCTACGTACCTATCCCCGCAGGTAGAGGGAATACGGTACACAACCTTCTCATGGCAGGGGACAAATCGGTTGGCATTCTGGACGGAGCGGACTTCGGGGGCGCTGTTGTCATTGAACTTTTGGCATAGTTGTTTTAGACGTGTCTTGCATCAGAAAAAGTACCATACCCCGGTACGATGATCTTCGAACGGTGAGAAGTGCTATGGGTGTTCTGGGAGACCGAAAGCTCGCGGAACCTAGGCAAAGGTAGACGAATGAGGGTGGTCGAAAGAATGTTAAAACAGAAGTTCGGGCGAGTTGGTAGTTCATGACGCACGAGGACACAGCGCACCCGTAACAAACACTCAACGTTCACAGTCACACCAAAAGAAAGGGACACTTACACGGCGCTGTGTAAGTGTCCCTTCCTTTTGGTGTGACTGTGAACGTTGAGTGTTTGTTACGGGTGCGCTGTGTCCTCGGTCGAAAGAAGATCTTTCGGGTACCCAGACTTGAGGAGGCGTTCTTGTTGTGTAGATAAGCTGAACTCAACAAGGTGGACACAGAACTTAGCACGGGAGGAGAGAAAGAGAGACCGGACAATTCCATTCTTGACCATTTTAGGGTGGCAACTAAAGAAAGGGAGTAGAGATTTTTAGGGCCCTGTTGGAAAGCCCGTTATAAACCGGAAGGTAGAAGATGTGGACAAAGACCTAGGTACTGCAAACCTTCGTCCGTGGGAGTGTTTTTTTTTTTTTTCCTTTTACCAGCGGCGTCATCTTCTCTGTAATCTAGGGTTTTCTTCCCCTTTTTTCGAAAGGTTTAGATAGAGAAGCGCTGACCCATTGAGGAGGCATGATAAACGTCGGTTGCTAATTGAAAAAAAAAAAAAACTGTCCTTTCAGTGTGTGCCCGTCCCTATGTGTTTTATTATTTTGTGTTTTAAGTCACTCATTACTTGCAAATTCAAGGCACTGCTATGGGACTAAGGATATCTCCAAATTATGCTAATATATTTATAAGTTAATTTGAAAAAAAAAAAACTTTACTTGGTCGTATACTAAGGCGGCCATATGTATTGTTATATTGACGATTTTTGTATAATATGAAACGACCCACAAGATATACTTCTTTCGTTTCTGGAATATTTCAATCGATGTCACAGCGCGAGTAGGTTTACTAGCAATTAGTTAGTGAATGCCATGAACTTTCTGGGTGCTAACGTTAAAAATGTAGGAAATAATTTAATAATTGAGGTCCACAGGAACCTTACAAGCAAACGCCAGATTCTTCTCTACAATACCTACCACCCATATATATATATATATATATATATATATATATATAACTGAGAAGAAAAAAACCTTAGTGAAAACAGCAACAACGGACGATTTATTCTTACACGTTTCGGCCGGAGTCCGGCCTTCGTCAGGAAGGCCGGACTCCGGCCGAAACGTCGCCGAGAGACTCGGCCGAGTCTCTCGACGAAACTGTCGGTTAAACTTCCGCTGTTTGTTGTTTTTAATCGTGAGTTTTTCACTTCGTTATATATACGCCTTCGGCCCCTTGGCTCCTATGCCACCATGCCCACTATATATATATATATATATATATATATATATATATATATATATATATATCAGGGTGTCGAACCGGAACCGAACCGAACCGAAAACCGGAACCGAACCGGCATTTTTCTGGAACTGAACCGGAAAAAAAATAAAGGTTACAGGCTCATGTCAAAACGGTTCGGCCACGCGCTGTTGACAATGAATGTGCTATCAATATCATTTGTTTTTTAAGTGCCGTCAACTGACACACACCTCGCTTACATATTTTTCTTCTCCACTCAGTCTTAGGAATATAAACGCTGCATCTATGAATCTTGACAAACGCTGCATCCATGAATCTTGACATAGGAACCAGCATTGCGCTGGTCGCGGCTTGCACGTAAGAAAAAGAATTGGAAAGCTGTGCAAAAAAAAAAAAAAAAAAAAAATCGCGTCACAGGATTTTATTTTCCTACAATCTCGTAAATCCTAAATGCTCCGGTGTGCTCATTTCATGATACGTTTCTAGAACGTGATGTTGCAATTTTTTTAATGTTATTTTTATGTTATTTTGATTTTGTTATTTTGATGTTGCAATTTGTCATTTATAATTTCCGAACCGGTTTGAGAACCGGTTCAGCGCCCCGAACCGGTTCGCGAACCGGTTCGCGGATCGAATTAATCGAACCGGAACTGAACCGGAACAAAATAAATTTGCCTGAACCTGAACCGTAACCGAACCGGTATTTTTTTCGGTTCGACACACTGATATATCTATATATATATATATATATAGTGGGCATGGTGGCATAAGAGCCAAGTGGCCGAAGGCGTATATATAACGAAGTGAAAAACTCACGGTGAAAAACAACAAACAGCGGAAGTATAATCGACAGTTTCGCCGAGAGACTCGGCTTCGTCAGGAGATGACATTCAACTGACGGCATATCGCTGCCGCAAAAAAGTTCAAAACTAGGAAGAAAAAAAAAAAAAAAAAAGGAGAGAAAAAGGGGGGGGGGGGCGCGGTTTACGGGTTTTACATGGCAAACAACTTGACCTGAACCCGCTCCACCTGCGGGGCGGCGAAATACAAAGTGCTCTTGCACTTTGTATTTCGCCGCGCTTTGTAATCGCTTGTACTTTGTAATCGCAATCAGTCATAGTGAGAAACAAGTAAAAAAATGTAACACCCCAATAACCACTATTATCCGATCGAACGACCCGCTTTCGACGCATGAAACAACCTCTTTACACGAATTCGAAAGAAAGAAACGCCGCGAGCTTGAAACAATCAAGTCACGCAAACTCGATCGAGACAAAGTACCACACCCCATACAACCTCCATCCGTACCAAACCAAAACGATACCGGTATTCAGCCAAACACTAGAATTACAGACAGCATGCGCCGAGACGAAGATAACTCTTCAAATAGTAACGAGGCGAGTGGTACATGCACTATTGTTAATTTGTGTGGAATTACTCTATCAGCTGAAGAAGAAAAAGTTATTTCTAAAGGACTAAACTTTTGCCCTGCCACTGGTTACATTGATGAGTTCCAAGTTCTCCGAGACCTAGATAACTTCGCCAGAAATTTAAGGTTGCGGGAATACTTTGTAGATAAACCGTTCAACTCCAAAAAGACACAGCCACGTCCAACTAGCGATTGGACTCCAAAGACCCGTCGCAACAACGGCCTCGACTTGTACATATCGGCTGTACAAAAGGACATTATGCGAGAATACCACAAGCACAAAGGGAGACGGGACAACCTCACTAAATCCGAGAGAACTTCTTTGAAATCACTAAGTGCTAAAAAATACATCACAATAAAACCTGGAGACAAGGGAGGGGCGATTGTGATTCTCAGTACTGACGATTATGTTCGGGAAGGGTACCGCCAACTAAACGATCCAAAATTTTATGAGCGTCTTCCAGGCGACCCTACAAAACGCCACACTCAGATCGTAACGTCAGAGCTCAAACAACTTGTACAAAGAGGCAAGATAACCGCTAATGAATATAATATAATGAAGCCAAAACGACCATCCCCCGGTCGCTTTTACATGCTTCCGAAAATTCACAAAAGTGGTAATCCAGGCCGTTCAATCATATCCGGGATAGGAACAATAACGGAACCTCTATCGGGCTATGTAGACGACCTAATTCGGCACATACCTACAACCCTCGATTCGCATGTCAAGGACACGACCCACTTCCTCAGGGATATATTAAATTTACATATACCGAAAGGATCATATCTTGTAACCTTGGAGGTGTCATCATTGTACACTAACAACCCCCACGACGACGGAATATCTTCGTTAATAGATATGTACGAGTCCCAAAGAAAACCAGAGAGCCCAGATGGTCACGTCATTGCGACCCTAACGAGGCTTGTTTTAGAACTAAATGTATTTGAATTTAATAATGAATATTTTAGACAGGTTAGCGGTACCGCAATGGGCACCAAGATGGCACCCAGTTATGCTAACATCTTTATGGGGAAGTTAGAGTCAAAATTTGTATGCGATTACCCATTAAAACCACTACTGTACAAAAGATTCATAGATGATGTATTTTTTATCTGGACACACAACGAGGCGGACCTGCAAGACTTCATAGTTAATTACAACGCTGTCCACCCACACATCCGTTTCACTCACACTTACTCCCAAACCGACATTAACTTCTTAGACGTGACCCTTACAATAGAGGATGGGAAATTAACAACAAAGCTCTATCGCAAGCCAACAGATCGGCAACATTACCTTCATTACAAGAGCACCACCCACGTCACTGCAAGAACAGCATACCCTATAGCCAGGCCCACCGTTTCAAACGCATCTGTTCAAACAAAAATGATTTTGACGCGAGCGCTCAAAACCTCAAGAACGTGTTGACACATGAAAAATATCCACCAAGTGTAATTGATAATGCGATCGATAAAGCCAGAATGTTGGACCGCAGCGATCTCCTGGAGGACCGTCCCCCACAGAGCAAGACACAACGCACAAATCTGTGTCTCACCTATAGCACCAACTATCCTAACGTAAATAATATTTTAAGACGACATTACAATATGCTCGAGCAAAGTGACCGCCTCAAAAGCGCTTTTCCCTCTCCACCAGGGGTCATCTATAGACGATCACGCAACTTTAAAGACACGCTAGTTAATTCTCGGTTAAACTCTACACCGCGACACAACGAATGCAGGCCCTGTAATACACCGCAGTGTTTAATCTGCCTACAAATTCAACAAACAGACACAGCCAAGAGCACGCATTCGCAATACTCAATGAAAATTAAAGGGGAACTGACATGCAACTCTTCAAACGTAGTGTACTTGCTAGAGTGTAGAGTATGCAAAATGCAATACGTCGGACAGACCGAGACAGCGTTTAGACTACGCTTTAACAACCACAGATCTCACTCTAAAACTAATCCAGGCCTCCCTCTTTCAAAACACCTCCGTCTCCCAGAGCATTCTTTCGATAAATTATCTGTGACATTACTGGAATCTGGATTTCGATCAAACCGGGAGCGCGAACAGCGAGAGTCATACCTCATATACAAATTCAATACTATAGAAAAAGGAATAAATGAGAGTCCAGGAACACTTGCATCAATAAGTGCATTAACCTAGACCACCGTTTCGTAGCGGTACTGTGTTTTTGACTGGGATTGGACCACCGTGATTATTCTATTACGACTCCTATATCCTGGATATGTTATCTTCTATGGAACCGTGCTGTTCTCGTGCTTTTGTCTTACACGCGTGTTTCATGTTTCATTAACAACATCTCCCAAACGTACCCTCTTCCCCCTCCCCAACCACGTATCCTCTTTCCTTTTTTTTTTTTTTTTTGGTGAGACGGGGCAAACATGCTTTTGGTTTCCTTGAAACGCGCGGCGCCCCAGGGTGACCGTCGCGGGGATGCATTGGCTCGTTAGGGGCCATCAGCCAGGACGTCGTCCGTTCACGGCCTATTGTAGCCACCGTCCTGAGCGCTCAAGCGCACTTTGTATTTCGCCGCCCCGCAGGTGGAGCGGACTCAGGTCAAGTTGTTTGCCATGTGAAAACGCGTAAACCGCGCCCCCCCCCCCTTTTTTTCTCCTTTTTTTTTTTTTTTTTCTTCCTAGTTTTGAACTTTTTTGCGGCAGCGATATGCCCTCACTTGAATGTCATCTCCTGACGAAGACGAGTCTCTCGGCGAAACTGTCGATTAAACTTCCGCTGTTTGTTGTTTTTCACCGTGAGTTTTTCACTTCGTTATATATATATATGTATATGCCTTACATTAAGTTTTTTCGTTTATGTATGGATTTGCTCTGAGGACTCGAAGATCAGAAAGAATGTAACTTCACTCAGCAGCACGCTTCCCAAAAGAAAATATTACATACCTATTCTTAATGACGCAACAAGAAAGGCGTCTTCTCTAGAACGTGGCACACCATCAGTTTTTGCAACAGCTCCGTTCTAACGCAGCAGGAGTACTGTTGTTTATTTACTACTCAAACATATCAAGCATAAGTTGTATACTGAACCGGCATTTAGAAATTATGCACGCCGACGTCAAACTTATAGAAATATTTCCCGAATCATTCTTTGCCACTTTCCGCAAGCATCGAAACCTGGAAGAAGTTCTTTCTCAATCCTTTACAAAAAAGTACCGATTCATCGGGTGGCTACCGTCCTTGTCAGAGAACGCCATGCCAGATCTGCCTTTTTATTTTGACAGCTGATCGTGTTTCGAGCTGCGCAACAACTTTCTTCGTTAATATTAAACAACTTATTACCTGAAAAAAAAAAAATTCACACGCGAGATATATTCTTACCCGCACACTCTGCAATATACATTATGTGGGGGAAACTAAAATTTCCCTAAAGGAGCGATTGTGTGTCCACAAGGCTGACATGTAAATAAGGAAAATACACCAGTTGCTAAACACTTGGATTCTGATGTATATCATAACATCAATATGCTTCTCAAAATTACCATCGTAGAAAGTAATTTTCAAAATGATATCAGACGTAAAAATAAAGTGTGAAATTACACAACGAAATTTAGTTCGTTAGTTACACTTGGCTCTAACTGCTCAAAGGGAAACCTCCATAGTTTGTTGTAGTCTTCTTGTTGATTCAGGAAAATCGCCATGGCGTCAAGTAATTCCCCAAAAAGAAAGAAGAGAAGAGAAAAGACGAAAAAAAATATATTTTTTGTTGTTTAGATTACCTTGAGTCAACCTCTCTTAACTGGCCGAACTTGCTCGAACTTAAAAAAATACATATATAAATATAAAATAAAACGGTTTTTATTTTTTTTAGCAGTTTGGTGCACGCATGTCAAAAAATAAATTTTACACGAGAAAAGAAGATGTTTTATAGCAATACTGACAACGAGAGATTTATCTGAAATTCTGCGAGCGAAATCCATGACGTCACTGGTGATTCCGGAATGGCCACCCCGGTCGTGAAGGCAAAGCCGCTCCACGTCTCCTCCACCAGCCCGAAAAGCCGAGAAAAGGTGTGACTGCCGACTGAATTGCGTCTCGCGCCGTCAATATTGCCTTAATTTTTGTTTGTGTAAAATTTATTTTTTTGACACGCGTGTCCCAACCAGGCTGTTAAAACAAACTTTACTCTTTTTTTTTTTTCAGTGGCCCTTTAACCCTTCGACCAGGGTGCGATCTGTCTCCACGCCACAGCGTGTCCAGTCGCACTAAGAGGTTGGTTTACGGCCTCGTTCGTCTCCTCGCCGGTGCTCACTTTTCCCTTCACTAAAGCTTATGTATTTTTCTGGCGACCGGCGCAGTTTTGATTATATACTTGTTATTTGTTTTTTTGTTTTTTTAGAGCGGGCGTGAGGATAAAGGGAATGCCGCCTTTCACTATACATGTTTGCTTTCCCTATTCACTGGCATAACCGAATTCTTTTTTTTTTTGCATGTTCATGCGTTGTTGCAAGCGTGGCCCTTTCTGTGTGGGTTTGTTTTTCGTGTCGACACGTGTATCTATATTATTGCTTTCCATATATCTCTTTCGATCTCCGAAACATAGCAGCTTGTAGTATTTCTTCACTTGATAAAGGGGCTCTGCTCGAAGCGTCGAGAATAAAGCCTCTGCTGCTGCTCAGAATTGTTTCTACCTAACCTAATATGCGGGAGCGAAGAATGCTGCACAGAAAGGAAAAAAAAGTGTTTCACTACAATTACTTTCCTAAACTGGTGAGATAATGCGATTAAAATGTCTGGTCACAGTAGCCCAAAATAAAACTGGAAAAATGGCGAGACTTACTTAAATCACCCGTATTATGTATCTAGTAAAAAAGATGAGATTCTTGAAATTAGGGAGTACCGCGCTAGGACAAACATGATTAATATAATCCCTGGAGAAGGGTAACAAGAGGGACAGAGGACAAACGCACGGTCGCGCACCCGTCACCTAGCTGCGTTTGGAGATTTGTGCTTGTCCTTTGTCCCTCTTGTTCCCCTTCTCCAAGGATTATATTCATCATTATTGTCCAGCTCGCTTGCACCTTTGCATTTAATTGCATTATAATCAGGACAAACATGTTTGACTTTTTTTTTGCGAAGGATTGCACAAAAGATGCGACTCACGGAAGAACTGGTGTGCAAGTTCAACGCAGATGTGCTTTTTTCACCTTTACAAACCCATTTACTGTAACGGCCTTTGAACACTGCCGGGTAGTTAATGAATGAATAATTAAAGAACGAAGCCTTCGTCTCCACTACACTCGCAGAACGTGTTAGAGCGCGGGATGCCGCCATCCGGAGTGTGGCTCTTTGCATTTGAACGCGTTCGGCGAGTTCTGAGGAAACAAAGACAACTAGCTGTTATAACCCAGTAATCATTCAACCACAGCTCGGCGTTCCGAAGTCCCCGGATGCTCTCGTGTCCCCCTCTCCCACAGTTTCTCGGCGCATAATCACGGACAGAACGGGAACAGCAGTGGATCTCCGTCGAACGCCCGACCAGCAACCCGCGTTCCACGCCTTCCCCAATGCTTTGGCATAGCCTCCTATATACTGACAAAGCCTGGAAGATCGCCAAGAGAAGCGGCCGCCGAAATGTAAAACGTGAAGCTGCAAATAACGAATGAGAGCAGAGCCACGTGACTGGCACCACGCTGCGGCGAGACGTCGAAACACACTTCTTTCGAGCGAACACATATGGTTCGGGTCCTCGCAGCTGCAAGAGCTGTGCGCTGACGTCCAGGGTACCCGAGAAATGGCTCTTCGATGCTCTGTGCTACCAGATCCTCGCGCTCCAAACCTGCGACCGGGTACTCTATGGCTCCGTCTTCGAACTGCCAGGTTTTTCGAGTATAGAGGAGGCTATGTTAGGGGGTAGACGTGAAGATAATTGCATTGGTCTGCACTCAAGCTTTAAACGCACTCGAACGCGAACGCGGGAGCTGGACGCCGGAGTTTGGCAATCCTAGGCGTTCGAAGTGTGAGTAGAGACTAAGGCAGCCAGGTTTCCGTGTGCATACTAAGCATTCCAACCAGAGCTCGGTGCTCTGATTCCACCGCGCAAACTCATCTCCTAAATTCTCGCAGTTTTTTTTCGAACATCGATTTGTAACCAACGAAGCAAGCGTCACGCATCGGTCACATACTCACTTCAGTTATGCATAAATGGTGTAATGAGCCCTACGAACCTACTGTGATATAATTAGCCCCTAAATTGCAAACCACTGGTCTTGTTAGGTTTGTATAATTGTTATGTAATATTGATATCGCAAGAAAAAAACTTTTATATTGTAGTAATGTCACTGCAATAGACTTTGGTCCATCGTGATGCAGAAAGTGGACAAGGCTAAAATATGCAAACACTCTTTAAATGCGCTAGCGGGCTTCGTGCAGTTTGGCGAAATATATTTCGATACTTTCTGCACCAGTTTGTAAACTGTTTAGTAAAGAAGTGTTTACACAGTCTAAGACGGTGCAAGCTACTATCACATTTTGTCCTAAGGTAAGCCCTCTGCTCGCCAAACTCAGAGTTCCATTCTATCATAACTCTTTGTTTATGTGTGCGTATAAAGAGAGAGAAATGGGAAAGAAGTTTGGGGAACGGAAGAGTAGCTGGCGGAAGTAAGGGAAAATGTGCCCAGGGTATTTCTTGTTAGTATATGCTAGATGCACAGCACCTCCAATTTCCGTCCCTCGAACACTATCCCAGCGATCTCTGAATTTGCCTTGGCTGGGATACATTGCCCGTGGGCAATAGGGCGGCCGTGATTGGATCACTCCATAACGTTGTGCGCCCGGTGGGCGCTTTCTGTACTTATTTGACAAGCCCCCGAGCCCTTTGGATGCGCGGAGGAACTAGTTTACGTTGCATTCCAGCTGCCGTTATTTGTGGAATTCGCTAGTGTAACCGCTTCGTTAGAGAACATGGTGATGTGCACGTTTTCGGGCGTCTTGTTTGGCTGGATCTTTCAGGTCACGAAATAACTATATTTTATTTAGCTAACTGAATGGAGAGAAGCGAGAAACGTGTCTTGCATATGTCTACGTCTAGCACTTGTGTCTTACTTCTTTAATGACCTGATGTGAAAGTATTATTTTTTTACTATGGAGCAACACTCAATTTTACATAAGTACGAATCAACACACGCCTATATAAGAAAGATGACCGCGGATGTCGCGACTATTCTATGCGCAGACTGGAAAGTTATTAATTACGCATTGAAACTTCGATTTGGGCTACCTGGTTCACGCTGGTTAAAATGTAGAAAAGCGCGAATAAAGAAAGAAGAACAGTGAAGAGAGACAAACAACAGGACAAACGTCTTTGTGTAATCACTTTCTTCGTTTTGCACGCAATTTTTAAAACATTTATAGCTCCTTTACCACCCTTTTTTAATGTTTTAACCGTTCACTACGGTACTCAGAAGAGCTATCGAATAATGAAAATACAAAACTTAGGTGATCAGCACAGGTTTGTAAACTGCGAACACTGTGCTCGTATCCTCTTCATAATATTTTCTGTGCGCCTGCTCTGTGAATAAGTAGACGCGTTTTTTTCTGCTTTGAAATAAGTTTATGATTATACATGGAGCAAAACAGTAACATATTGATTCTCAACATTTCCACTAAGATATTTTTAAACGATACAGCATTTCCATCGGCTGTTCAATATTACGCTGTAAAAGGAAATTAAATGAAACGATATTTGGGATTTGTGCGAGCCAAACCAACGACGGGCATCTGACATGCCCCTGCGTACGACTGAGTATTATTTTGTCCACCTGGACATTTTCTGACGTGCAAATGAAATCTCAGTTACGCGGTGCCTTCTCCACGATAAGCCTCCGTCAGATTGCGGGCACCTCGGCCGGAATTCGAAACCGTCACCTGGAGATCACTAGAAACGCTAGATCAAGGAATTACTTTCCTAAACGTTGGCGTGGTAAGTTCGTTAAAGTGGGTTTATTGGCACGTAAATTAGTTTAAGAATTACCCAATAGTTAATTGAATAATTTTTAGCAAACAAATATTACCGTGACGTGTATACGTGACGGTGTCAGCTTCATCCTCACCCAGCGTGATGATTTTTGAGGATCAACGAGACCTACATGCTGGAACTGCACGGGCAGAATAGGCGCGTCGGATGTTTTGAAGGGTTTGGAGGCCCTTGATCTTCGTCACAATACATATACCAGGATGACGTCTTCATTCCACGCTGACTGGCGTCGCCATGATAGCTCAAAACTTGCTGGCGTTAGACTGTATTTGCCTAGCAAAAAGAGGTTTCAAATCAACTAAAATATACTTGCACTATTTCACTGAAGTGCTTCCGAAACAGCGTTCAACGGGAAATTAAGACTTGAAAAACTAGAGTAATAAAAAAATACTAAGCTTTTGAGGAATCTTTTCTATTTTAAAAGCCTTCGAGCCGTTCAAATGGTGTGATTGTTAGTACGCTCAATTTGTGCACAATGGTATTTCTTACCAAATATCACAAAAACAATCTTAGTCATACGTAGCTATTCAAATTTCGCGAAATTAGCGGTTATATTGAAGAGAATTCTTGTTGACATTCAGATGACATAAAACGATGTGCGTATAACTTTTGCACAAATGTCGGTCGGCGCTTCGTGTTGTGTAATGCATTAATTAGAATATTTTGGAACATGAACAACTTTGAAAGGATATTTCTGGTTGACTGCAACTATTGTATTAAAAACAAGAAGTACTCGAACTAAAGCCATAAAAACGTTACCAAAATTCTTGAAACCTGCTTTGTTTTTTCATCAAAAGTGATTAATTTGCTCGTGACAGCAGCAGCTTTCATCGCCCTTGGTCGACCAAAAACAACCCTTCTCTACGTGGGCGGTCCTTTTTCAATTGTTTTTATCAGGTGGCGTAGGGCTGGGGCGTGCAAAGAACGGACTCAAACAGGTTTTTAAACTTTAAGTCTCATTTTTATTACTTTGGCAGGAGTATTTCATTGCTGCTAATATAATATTTTCTAACATATAGTGAAAGAAAAAAAGTTTTACGTATGGCGACCTTTTTTTCAATTTCGATGTAGGTTTGGAATATAATGTGGTTTTGCGGCAAGTTTTTGTTACTTGAAAAATGTCAAGCCTACTAATCCAAAAATGCGACTTCAAAATGTGATGTAATGTCTCACAACACATGACAAAACACCATTGGGTAATGTCAGCCTGCATGTAAGCCAAACATATGAGTATAATAAATTACTGATAGTATGAACCGCAGAGGCAAAAACAGGGAGATGAAGTTGATGGGACAGCGCTTACTCACAACTGGCATTTAAAAAAAAAAAATTAGGGAAGAAGAAAAACAAGAAAGAAGTTATATGGAAGAAATATAAGGACGAAAACAGAGGAAAAAAATTAGAGAGAGAATAAATCAAAGATAGTGTAGTCTTAAAGGAACATAATGAATCGTATTATTAAAAGAGCTGTGCAACAATTTCAGGGCTTTTCTTAAATAAATGTGGAAGTTGATGCCTGACACTTCTGAAGTGAACTACAGAAAATGGATTTTGCCTGGATACCCCAGTTTTATATTAAAAAAATTAAAAAGATTCAGGTTTTCGCCACCTCTCAGCTCGTACATCGTCTTCCGGGTCACGTGTGCAGTGACGTCAATGGGGTAGGCGTGGGGTTGCGGTAAAGTTCTCTCTCTAGAGCCATCAGTGAGCAGCGAGAACTCACCCGCTCGCGACCGCGTGACGACGTGCTGGCGGGCGCAGCGCGAACAATATGGTGAAAAGAGGAAAGTCTCATCCGGGCTCGGCCCAACACGTCCGGCCCTGTCGCCCTCCCCTCCGGCTTCTGGCGGCTGTTCGCAGTAGCAGATAGAGTTGACGGTATTGTGGACCTAGGATAGATGGCGCCACTAAAAGTCCGTATAATAAAAGATTTGTCGATGATACCAGGGGTTCGACGCATTTATATTTATGTTGGAACGACAAGATGTATAAAAAAAGTTCCGTTTTATCGAGCAGGTATTTGCATGACTTGGTATATTTCTACAAGACCCCCATTGACGTCATTCCGCGTGTTTCTCATGGCTGCCGCTCGGGGCTGCGAGTCGGGGGATGTTCTATTTTTTGCCCCGCTATCACGCGGCGGAATCGCAACATTTCGATGAAAAGAGGTGTGTTTTCTGTCATTTGTTATAAGGTGAACAAAGTCAAAAGTAGACGATGCCAACTCTTTGAACGTTAAAATCGTTGCACAGCTTCTTTAAAGACATGTAAGAAAAATAGTGAAAACAAACGAAAAAAGAAATAGGTTTTCAAAGAATATTTTAACGTGACTTTGATGGACGAAGTTTTAGAAGATAATCCCCCAAAACGTGAAACCTCATAACATATCAAGGAGTGTGGTAGACGCATATTAGTTCTTTATTCAACAGCAACACAGAAGGCGCACAGACATAGGTGTCCCCTCAAGCTTTGATGTTCTCCGCCTCCTGGGGTTCCCTGGACATTTGTTAAAGAAACTGTCCCAGGAGTTATTTTTGTTTAAAGATTGGCGTGCATTGGCAGTTACATCTGTATAGTGGCAGATGTCCCCCCAGTCTAGAGTTTAGATTTGTTGCATGTTTTAGACATCTTGCATTTACATACCGCCGAGATTGTGCCACCTAAACTTCTGCGCAGTTGAATGGTATGTTGTAAACTATACTACAGCTGCATGGTTTATATTTATACTTGTGCTACACATCCCAGTCGTAATCGTGGTTTTCTGGATAATTATTCTTGGTGTACAGCCTCTACAGCTTGTCCTTCGCTGAAAATACCTGTGGTATGTCAGATCTTGAAATAACCTATGTTGCACTGAGATATTGTTGTTGCATCCAGTTATGAAATATCTGGATGCATGGTAGCACTCAGATATATAGATGTCTGGACGCTTGGTTGCATTCAGATATGTATCCATCCATTCATCTATCCTTCCTTCTGTTTCGTTCTCGGACAAATAGCTACTATACCTTAACCACCCTACTGGAAGTGTTATAAAGTTTCTAGTTTTGGTGGATGATCTTCTGAAACTTCATCCTTCCATGTCATGTTAGTTTTTTAAACCTTTAAATGCCTTTAATAATTCAATTCTTATTAGAATTTATTATTAAATTTTCTTCAATTTATCGTCTTTCTTTAATTTCTGACTTTCGTTCTCGTCCTTCTAATCTTCCAGTAACTTCTATCGCATCGTTCTGCTCTTCCTTAATTTTGTTATTAAACGCCAGCTGTGAGCCGGAGCTTTCTCTGTCCCGTTGCGCTTTATATTATTAGTATGCTAAACTATCTAACCAAACATAATATCATATAACTAATAAATTACCTTCCATCCTTACAATGAATTGGTGTCCGATAATATGAATGTAATGCTTACGTTACCCAAGAGCACCGGCTTCATTATCGCATTCGTATCAAAAAGTAAATATACTACAATGCAAGTAAAAAGGAAGAGGCCGTGTTTCGTGATATAATTCAATGGAAAGAATAAGTTCTAAAAAGAGAAAGAGAGAGGCACACAAAATTTTCACCAAGTAACAATGAATTCATTATGTAATGGCTAATGGGAGTGCGTAAACCGTTCGCTAAAAAGTAAGCTCAAAAACGTAATTTGGATAACTAAATTTGTCATCAACAACAGAAATATTATCTTCCATGCTCGTTGTTTCACAAACAAATTCAAAAGGGGATTTTTTGCGCACATTGTAGAGGCCCAATTTCACGACTACAAAAAACAGTTTTGAAGATGTGATAAATGACGCCGTACCGCTATAGCAGTTGCTATCATAATATCGCCTCATCGCGCTCTCATAAATTGAGCAATAAAATTCCGACGAGGATATAGATTGACACTGACTTGCGGAACAAACGCTCGAGCTTTCCGTAAAAAGAGTGATTGCGACGTTTCTTGCGTTTAATGATGAAACAAGAATAGCTGGGCTATTCTCGCGATCTCTTCGAAGGACATTGTCCTTTTTATCTCAACTGCGGGACATTGTTTGATCACATCGTTTGTCTCCACGACTTGCAGGCCGCAGCTGGATAAAGCGAACACTATCTGCTCGGCGATGCGAGCGAAGGTTAGTGAGTTCGTGCCCAAGACCCCATGACTGAACCACTTTTATTAAGTTAACCCCAGAGCTGACAGTAGGGTGAAAACTACGAGGCTCATTGAACGAGTAATACGTCTATCTTTCGCCACGTGATCACGCACTCGTCTATATCTGAGCGCAGAGAGCGGGGCAGGAGAACAATGGGAGGCGGTTGATCGCTGCTGCAAGTGCGTAGCTCCCGCTGCACTTCCGGGTTAGGGGTGAATGGATATCGACCGAAGATGCCGCCGCTGAAGTGAACATACCCGTTCACATAGGGAGCTGGGTTTCGCGAGCCTGTCGCAGCGTACATCGATCGGTTATAACTTCTCAGCATCGGCTACATTCACCTTAAAATTAATAATGAAACCGACCGAGGTCCCGTAAGCAACGAAGCCGTGAGTGTCTAAATTGCGGTGGGTGTTTCAGTTATCCGCTCTTCGATTTTTAAGAAAACACTTAATTTATATAAAAAAGTAATATCGCTTTGTAACAAAAAATAGCTGATTAATCTTGTATACAGCGAATTTAGATCACTTTTTTAAATATAGTTTAATCGGTAATAGAATAACTTAATAATATAACTGTGTTATAACTTGTTTAAAATAACTTCATAAACTCCATATTTCTTTTCTGAAGATTATTGTACTACAAATTTAATTCAACATTCAAGCACAATTTTCTAAAACACTGCCATGGTGAATATAGACATTTATGTTTTTTGAAGCAGCACAATAAAATTTTTGAATAAATGTTATTGAATACGGTTTAATCATAATGCAGGAACGCATCTGAATATGTCATCACTAGAAGGGAGCTTGCATCCTATCTATATCAGGCTCTACTTGATATGGGCGATATGAAGTCGCTACACTTGCTCCAGCAAACGTTAATAGATTACCTCAGTTGTAGATCTCCCCCGAAAGGGGGCACCCCACCTCAGCCACTTCAATCCACCTCCCGTCGTTTGAAGGGCCATCTAGATTTTCTCTTTATAAGTGTGTTTTCCATAGAGCAGGGTTGGAGTGCCATATTGGAGCTGTGCTTCGAAACGTACGTATTCCATAGAATACACTGCAGCTACTATAGACCAGTTTCCGGAAGTGCTCTTTTTAGCCTCGACCGTAAGGAGCAAAAGCGAACAATAATCTCGAACCCAGACGCTCACGGGTAGGGGGGGGGCTGCGTCGGCCTGCGGCCAGTGTTGCCATTTTAGCGATTTTGTCGCTAGATTTAGCGATTTTCTATACATGTAGCGACGGATTTTTTTTTAATTTAGCGGCTAGCGACTTTTTTAGCGACTTTGGTGTTCAACCGTAATCTTGTTATTTTGAACAATTTTAGAGATGCTTTTAGCTTCCCTAGCCGGGTTTGCTTTGGGTATATGCTCAATTTAGTGGCGCACTTTAAAAACATGTCAACACTGTCAACACTGCAGACCATCTCTTCCGCGCCCACGTACCCATGCACGTGCTCTCCGCCAAACGTCATCCTGACCATAAGAGCTGGCCTCAAAAGGCACGCAAAGACGTGCTTCGACTACGAACTTCCAGAAGAGGTTGTTTGGCGAGTTGGCACAGCTGAAGCCTACAAAGCTGGCAACGAACCGTCGACATCGGCAGATTTCGGGTGACTTGAGTTGTTGTTGGTTGAGAAGTTGTTGCGTCATACATTCGATGAGCTATTTGTTGGTAGGTTATGATCAACCCCGTGATGTTGTGTGGTAATGCGGGAAGCTACGCTTTGTGATTCGGCAGTCTGGCGCTTGCGCCCACGGACGCCTTTTACTACAGGCCCCTGTGAGTCATACTTTGTTTAGCTGCTTCCGCTCCCTTTTTCCTATTCCTCGTGACGCAGAGCTGAGGTGGCGGGCTGTGGATTGAAAGAGCCGGGGTTCGATTGACTGTGGAATCTTTGTAAGCATGGGTATGCTCATTTATAATTTGGTGTAAGAAATGATGACTAAAAATGTCTTTCATGTTGTCACGGATGTAGACGACGAAACGATGAAGAATGAACTGAAAATAAAAGTGTAATCGGCGAGCTTGAGCCGGAAACCGAAAAGAAAGAGCACACGTCGACGGCGGCAGCAGCGAGCGGCGGTGCGTCGGCGTGACAGCTGGCTGTCGCAAGAAGGAATTAGTGGATCAATAGGCAATACTGCGTTCAGCTCCTTTTTTACTACACTCTACATCTTGAACATTCGACCTAGAATGTTTGGGAGTTAACAAGTGCGATACTGACTAGTAAAGGTGGTAGAACGACTTGGCAACAGTGACTGCACGACGGCAGCATCGCTAACATTTTGTTCGACACTCAGCACCGCTCTGCTAGATCATCTTCACGGGCCGAATATCGCCACTGTGCACTACCAGCGGAGCTTCACTGATAGTAGAACAAGACATAACGTCACCACTCAGAAGGCTTATAAAGCAGCGTGCAGCGCCAGGTTCTTCAGTAGACCGCAGTGGCGGCACGACAACAACACCAATATTACTCTGTTCGAAACGCAGAACTGCTGTACTGCCTCATCTTCGCGGGCCGACCATAAGCACCGTGTACTGCAATTGGAGCTTCACTACCATTGGACCAGGACCTGACGTCATCATATGGAAGGCCGTATAAAGCAGCGTACAGCGCCAAGATCTTTTACTTGGCAGCAGCGGTGGCACGACGACAATATCGCCCACACCCTGTTCGACACGCAGGTTAGTGCTCTTCTCTCAGTAGCCACAATACTTGATCGTTGCTCTACGCTGCTGCTGCTGGCAAGCAATCCGGTGGTATCTATGTGTACGCGAAAATAACAAGGAAAGAAACTTGCCTGGCCTGTAATTTAGTCTTGCTTCAAGAAAAGCCGACTATCACACATTGCGATGGCGAATACGAATATCATCTTGGAACATGTTCGGCCGTCACACCAGCAAAATTTAAGTCAAAAAGAGAACATTCTTAAAAGAAAGGGTGTTGTTTAGCTTGCACAACGTCCTAACAAAGAGTTAGTCAGCCTGGAAGGCAAAATAAAAATAAAACAAACCCCGACGTGCCAGACATGTAAGCTGGCAAAAAATGAGAAGCTGGACAGCATTCTTGTTTTAAAAGACACATAAATAGCATCAAAAGCGTTATCCAGATGCAATCTGGAAAATATGAAATACTGAACCACGTGCGTCGTCAAGGTCATGGCATAAACGTACTAAAAATTTAGTTGAAAACTTTTAAAAATCTAACAGACAGACGAAGTGCAACAACTAAAACGTGACCTCGCCAAAATGGAATTGCGTAGTAGGAGGGCAAACCTTGAAATCCACGGCATACCGAAGGTAGACGACGATAACCTTTTAACAACTGCAAATGAAATAAAAAAATTAAAGCAGTTTACAACTCCCTGTAATGCCGAATTAGAGCGGAGCTTTTGAGAAGGAGGAGGGAAGGGTACTGAGGAGAGGGTATGCTCCTTTTCACTCCTCCTCACCTCCTCATCCTGTCTGCTACTCCTCCCTCGGAGCGGCGTCGCCGTCGCCTGACGAGGGTCACGTGACCTCACGGAGTCACGTCACGTCCACGAGGTAACGCGATTTCGCGGGGGTCACGTGATCCCTGGGAGGTCACGTGACGATGACATCGTCATCGTCATCGTGGTGACGTCATCAGTTATCTCATCGTCATCGTCATCATGACGTCATCAGTGACGATGACGTCATTAGCACCGGCATCGTCACTGTCATCGTCACTGATGAAGCCATCAGTGACGTCACCAGTGATGTCACGCGTCCCGTAATGCACCGCGCGGTTACGCCGAGGGCGACGCCGCTCAAGCCGGAAACTGGCGCCTCAGAGCTGCGCTCTAAAAAAACGAATCTGGCACTCCTAAACCAAATAGACATAGTTACTCTGCATGGGCTACCTTCGAGACCCGAAAAGACTCCGGGCATCATAGTGCGCTCCGCCCCCCAGGCGTAGCGGGACCAGCGGCTGGAAAGAAGGGGACTGCTCGGGAGTAGCCAGGAGGGCATTTACTTTGAAGAAAAGTTGAGAAAACATAGGATGGCACTGCTCTGGGCAACCAGGGAGTGGGCCAGAAGCCATAAATCCCAATACGTGCGACACCGAAACGGCGAAGGGTTTACTAGAGGGAAGAACAGTGACCGCGCTCTCACTCTCTCTGACGCAGCGGATTTGGATGAGACCCAGTAACTAGATAAATGATTAATAAATTGCCTTCAAACCCGATTATGAAAGGGTTGCAAGATTTTCTTCCCATTGAGTTAAAATGTTATCACGAAGGCGAACACAAAATTTCCCTCAAATGCTTTCATTTTTATGCATAATTGACAAAAACAATTGTGACGATCTCGAAGTCTTTTCTGGCTAGTTGAATTCCAGTTTCGACGTCATAATGCTAACTGCGACTTGGTATACCGATGCCGCAGGAACTATTAGGCTACGCAATTATAACGGTCCCTTTCCAAACCGCACAGGGTTTTGAGGAGGGGAGGGGATATCTCCCCACAAAACATTATCTTGACGTCGACCTTATCCCAAGGTTTAGCTGCATAAACCATGAGGCCCTTACACTACACTCTAATAATCCAATCCTTAGCGTTATATATCGGCCACACAGTGGCAGCCCTGCCCTATTCTTCGACTACTTAAATATGTTTTTCTTCTTTTATTTGCTATAAGAAGTAAGACGTGGCATGCGAAAGAGACTTTAATATTGAAATGTTGTGCGACACTGACTTGAAAAATGATATGAACATTGTTATTGACACACATGGATGTTTAAATGCAATAACAAAGCCTATACGAATTACTTAATAACAAAGACAACTATTGATTTGTGGATTACACATTTCGAGCGTGAAAATTTAAGCGCTGGAATCAAAAGTTTCAAAATAAGCGACCACATTCCTGTATTTCATTTTATAACGGGAAAACACCAGACTATAAAATGTAAGACCTTAAACACAATGCTTTGTTATTATATTTTTGTACAATATTTACATGCTCTTTGACAAGAACTGTCATTTATGAATTAGAATTTCTTGTTTCATTTGCAAGTTACCGACGGGGCATACAACGTGTTCATAAAAAACCTAACAACATGTATATAGGTCCCACTTTCCATACAAGTAATGTAAGCGCCCAAGAAAATGCGTGAACCATGATATACTGCAGATCTACTAGAACAAAGTCATATTCAAATGTGTTATATCAGAAGTTTATAAAGAGCAGAGACACTAGCGTTCAAGTATTTTCCTAATAAGCTCACAAAGAAAGTGCGCTTTGCCAAAGCATAGTACAGCGATAAGTCGTTTAGCTCGACTGCTGATAAAACGCTTATCCCTTGGAAGAAAACCAATTCGTCATTAAATCGTAACTCGTCGCAAAATACCCTTGATACACTTAATATCGAGGACCAGCAGCAGTCCAGGACTTTTTTTATTTTTTCTTGGCCAATTCCTTTAATGATTTCTTCGTGGGCATTGCCCTCGAAACAACTTCCGGTACATGAAGTTACACGTGCGTGGACCAGGTAAATGATTCTCTTTTTTTATATCCAGTGAATGACGCTGAGGTAATTTTCGTGCATACGCACAGCTAAAAGATGGCAGTATGGTGTAATTGTGATGGTGTATTTGTGATGATGCTCAAACTCGACCTGTAACGTATGTTATTGACCAGAGAGCCTCCTGCCTATCTCATTTTGTCAGCCTATGTTTCGCGAACGGTGTCTCCTCTAAGCGTCTGCAAACGGCAAAGGTATCTGTGAAACCAGAAGAAGGCGACAAGAAGGATCTGAATAATTATAGGCCGATATCCATTCTGCCCATATTTTCAAAAGGAACAGAAAAACTCCTTCATAAACACGTAACCATTTTTTTTTAATAAGAACGGTGTATTAATGACTTCCCAATATGGTATTCGTAAAAACCGCTCAACTCAATCGGCGCTTCTTCCACAAAAATATTCAATTTCGTATACATTAGAAGCGAAAAGCATGGTTCTTAGAATTTTCGTCGACTTAAAAAAAAAAAAAAGCTTTTGATTTTTTAAACCACGAGAACACATTAAGAAAGCTTGAACTCCACGGTATACGAGGACAAGATTTGTCATCATTTCAAGCATACCTACAGTTTTGACGGCAATATACTTATTTAATGGATACTCCTCTCATGAGGGGTCGCTTCACTTGTTACCTTCATGACGTCACACGTGACGTCACGTGTGGCGTCACGCGGTTACGCCGACGGCGATGGCGACGACGCTCAACCCGGAAACGGGCGCCTAAGAGCTGCGCTCTAAAAGAAAGCCAAAAGAGAAAAGTGAAGGGGTCATCGTTAGCACTTTCCAAAGGGGGACGGTTGCGCAGTTACGTCACTAAGATTTGGGAGGGTAGAAGGGGCGGCCGAATCGCCCCAGTTGCAGCCCTCATGAGGGTGCAGCTAAGCAGTGGAAAGGGGAAGGGTGTTGCGCGGCGTGCCACCGGTACCGTTGACACTAGTAACGCCACTGCATGTGTGGCGTTTCCAAGTGTCATGCTTACGCATTCCAAAATAATTCACCAATTGATCCTTTTCGCGCTTCCGGCAGAAACGGTTGCAAATCAAAAATTATAATCAAACCAGGCGATTTAAGATTCCACCCAATTCGAGCTCTAACCTACACAATCTCCCCATTTGTGCGGACTGTGTATTCTAAGACGATGCATTTGCTCTGCTCTGTCCGTCCGATGGCCCGGTTGGGTTATTGTCAGCGGCTGTAGTACGACTTCCAAAGATATGGCGGCCGGTTCAGTCGTGTAATTGACGTTATAAGTTTCTTATGAGAAATATAATATAACGCAGATATTACGAGACACTTTCACAGCATCAAGGTAGGCACAGGCATTCGGCCGCCTTCCCACGCCTACGAGCACTATCAATAGTGGTAGCGGTGATCCCGTTCGCAGCTCGAACAACGGTAGACGCGCCGTCGTCGCCGTGGCTTCGACTATCTGCTTGCTCGCGCAGAAAAGATGAGGAAAGAAACAACGAGCATACAAAATGAGGCAGACAGCGGCAGATCGACGCCAGATCAGAGAGAAAACGAGCTAGAACCAGCGAACGACAAAAAAGAGGAGGCCCACGTACAACATATACATCCGGTGACGGAGAAATAGTTCCAAGAACATCCGTTCATACTGGCCATCGTAATAAAAAAATGATAGTAAACACTTTCACTCTCTAGTAACATACTAGAATCGTGGTTCCCGTCATCATTGATTAGCAGCTATCCGTTGAACGCGGGCATCAGGCATTGTTACAAGCTGCGTTCCCGGAACCTTCGTCCTTGCTGGTCGTTGCTACGGCCTGTATACACGTGAAGTGTTTCTTTTCTGTGCCAACGAGGTTGCATTTGTACGTACTTTGAGTTTCGGGTGACTGCAGTGTATGATGCCTTTGTGCGCGCGACGAGGAGTGTTTCTGACAGCTCCACTTGTGGTTGTGTCGAATGCCCCCGACCTCGTATCGTCGGACTTTGCTGTTCTTATTGTAAGTCCCGATTGTACTCGCTCCAAGCTTGTGGCAACGGACGTTTGCCCTGTTCTTGTCATTCGAAAACGTATAATCGCCGTGATGCTTACACCGTTAAAGCTAGAGTTGTTTGGCTTGCAATTGGAATTCTACAAAGCAGTTTTACGTTCGTACTTGTATACGACATAGGCCGTGAGTGATGGAATAATAAACATGCTGATAACATAAAACGTTTCAGTTTTGTACGTTTTGTTTTTTTCAATTTTACGCTCCAGGTAGTAATTTTGTCGAATTTTCAATCTACCGCGTGCGAGCTAAAATCGGTCTAAGCGTTTTTGGCGCCAATATCTTGTCGCAAAAGATGTGTCGGGCTTGTGTGTGACCTTAAATGCAGTGCGAAGTTCCATTTCGATCGTGTTGCAGTGTAGAAGCGCCCGATACATTGGCATTGCGTACTTGGTCGTTTTCTGTGAAATTCTGTCTTAACCGTAATTTGTTGTTTGATTTCAGTCGTTCAAAGGAGCTGTTTCAAGTTCGCGATCGTACGCGACAGACACATAGTGCGATGTATTAATAAACGCGTGAATTATTTAAAGCATGTATCACTTGTGTAGGTTATTTTCTGGTGATTCTACGTTTTATAGTGTAATTTAAGCGACTTTGTGATCTGCGACCCAAAAACAAAACTGTTCTTAGCGTTGTAGGTAACATTTAAAGACTTGTCGGGCCTGTCTTTAAATTTAAATCCAGTGCGGACATGTGATTCAACCGCAGTTGCAATGTAGAAACGCCAAATAGATTTGCGTTGCGTACCCAGGAGTTTCCCAATTTCAATATGGGTCTTTTGACATCCGGTAATGCATTCACCCGAATTAACCTTCAGAGTCAAAAAAGCCGTATTTGATTGGGAGCTCTCGAACCAGTAATAAAAATTAACGGTGGAGCTAGTTTGGTGAGCATATTCAATGCAGAAGCGCAAAGGGCAAGGACAGAACAAAGATACGGACAAGGCAAGCACTTGTTATCAACAGTGCTTAATGCGTGAAAATGAGAAGCCACCTCGGTGGCTCCTAGCAGAGTGCCGGCCTACAGATCCCAGCCGAGGGGCCCGCAATCTGACAGAGGTTTATTGCGGAGAAGGTTCAAGCGAGCATTCGGTCACACGTGAAAAGGTCCCCAGATGGTCGAAATTAGTATTCAGTTCTCCGCTGGGGCATGCCAGATGCCCATCGTGAGAGAGAGGTGACGCTTTATTAAAATATTTGGGCGGACTTAGCCTTGCCGATTAGGCCGGCATTGTCCTGCCCAGAAATGAAAATGAAATAATGAAATGAATAAAACTAACTGAAAAAAATAATGATTTAAGAAGAAAAGAACACACTCACACACGCACACAACACACACACAAAAAAACAAAAAACTTAGTGTTTGTCTTGTTTCGAAGATAAGTCACAAGTCCAGTCACGCACACTTGCGGTCTTTCACGTGTTGATGGCATCAGTATTTCATTCTATAGTCGTGCTTGTAGTCCAATCGCCTGGAGGAAGTTTAGGAAAAGGGTCTGTAGTAGCTTTTTTCGAGCTCTTCTTCCAGTTGGATATATTAAATCTGTAATGTCATTGACCTTTAAGTTATGCCTGTTAAGTTCTTCAGCGAAGTCCTTTCGATGACTCTCGTATTTATTACAATCACAGAGTAGGTGATTTAAATCTTCTGTAACACCACAACTGTCGCAGGAGGCTGAAGGTACCTTACCCCATTTGTGCAAAAGTTGTCTGGTGCGAGCGGTTCCGGTGCGAAGTCGGTAAAGTAGAGTTGCCTCCTTGCGGCGTAGGCTTCCACTGAGACAGGGCTGATGTTGGCTATTTTTTGCCTCCGACAAAGAGCCGAGATGTTCTTTGACACGTATGCGGAAAGCTTTCGAATGGTCAGGTGTGTGTATTGTTCGCTCTTTATTGTGTGCGTTCGTAGCAAGGTTGTCCGCTCTTTCATTCCCGGCGAGTCCAACGTGGGCGGGAATCCATTGAAAACATATTTTGAAACCGGAGTCGTCAAGGGATTCTGTCGCGGACCGAGCAGCCACCGCGATTTCCGATGTTCCTTGTATATGTTTTAGCTGTTGCAGTGCACACCGAGAGTCTGTGAGCACAACTACTTTATGCGGTGTAAATCTCTTAAGAGTATGGAGTGCTTCCACAATTGCTATTATTTCTGCGGTCGTGGAGGACACCATTTGGTCGATACGGCCGCTCCACTGAAGGTTATAGGCTGGGACATTATAGGCGGCTGCGCTTCTTCTTCTATGACGATTTACAGAACCATCCGTGTAAACTTGCAAAAAATCTTTAAATGTTGTTTCAATGTGTTCCGTCGCTGTCATTTTCAGCACCACTTCGTTTGATATTTTCTTGTTTGGTATACCCGGGATCTTCTCATTGCATATTGGGATGTATGCCTCCCATGGGGGCTTAGGTTGGTAGTCAAAACTATCTGGTCGCGCTTCTGATTGCCACCCTAGGTGTTTCAGAGTCTGTAAAGGAATGTGAAAGGGCGAACTCGCCCTTTTCGCTAGTCGTTGGAGCAGGCTCCTTCCAGTAGCTGTTTCGTGCAAGCGGAGCTTCTGTAGAAATAGGCGTTGCGTTGCCAAAAGAGGCAGTGGCAGAGCTTGTGCCTCTATGTACACCAGATCATTTCTGGTAGAACTGGGGACACCAAGGCTTGTACGAAGTCCTCGTCTGTGGATGCGTTCGAGAAGTTCAGAGTCGGACCGTGATAACTTCATATAAGGGAGGGCGTATAAGATGCGGGAAACTACTAATGCTGAATGGAGACGTAGCATAGACCTTGGAGAGTTCCCCCACGACTGTCCTGCCACCCTCCTAATGGCATTTCTCACTACTACTGTGGACTTTGCCGTAGCCATTGCCTGTGAATGCCAATTCAGCCGAGAATTGATGGAGAAGCCTGGAAATCGATGCTGCCGGACACGACGAATCGGAGTTCCGTTTACCTGAAGATCGATTCGTGTGCTGTTTCGATCTTTTCCGGGAAAAAGAATGAACGCCGTCTTCTCTGGTGAAAACTGGAGTCCGCACTCAGCAAAGTACTTTCTCGAGGCTTTAATCGCAGCTTGAGCAGCATTTAGTAGACAATGATGCCTGAAGCCTGAAGTCCAAATACAAATATCATCCGCATAAATTGACATACTAGTAGGAAGAGTGTACTTGGGGAGTGCTTCTGGTAACTTTGACAAAAGGATATTAAAAAGTATGGGCGATAGTACACTTCCTTGGGGCAGGCCACAAAGGGATTTACGCTGCGAGCTCACTGCTCGTCCCAGCCGAGCTTGGAGCGTTCGTCCAGCGAAAAAATTCTTTAGGAAGACCTGTAAATGACCCGTCATTCCAAGTTGTGTTAGCTTTCTCAGAACTGCGGAATGCTGTACATTGTCATAACCCTGGCTGATGTCAAAGAATATTGCCAAAGTTGAGTTCTTGTTGTAGTGATTATGCTCAACAGCACTCAATAGGTCAATCACACTATCCGCTGTTGAGAGGCCTTTTCTGAACCCGGTCATCTCTTTGGGTAATAGTTAGGGCTGGGTGTCAATTAAAAGTTTGAACCCGATTAATCGCCACCTTTTAATCGATTAATTAATCGATTAATCGGTCTCGTTAATTTCCATGCATAATATTTTTAATAAGTAAAAATAATATTTGTTTTCTGTTTTTGCCCTTGCTGAACATTAGGTAAAGGGCCTAATACACAAGTTTTAATATTAACCAACCTTGATGTGTAGTTAAGAACAGTTTAAAGACACTGACACATTATTACTTCAGCTGCATGAGGCAAAAGGTTCGGTGATATTATCCGGCAAGAGCAACCTTCTTTGATTGTTCACACTATAGTCTCTCTCTGCTGCGCTAAACGGACACTCAAACGCTATTTGAAGTGGCCGGAAGACGTGTAACCTTCTGCACCTCGTCAGGAGTAACAAATCTTCCCCCTACAGTTTACTTTAGGCTAAATTTTGACCTAAAGTTTGCCCTTCATAGAGGTGTTCCCGTCCTTGTCTGCGTGGTGAAAGCGCTTTCTTTTTACTTTATTTTGGTTCGTTAAAATAGTATTGATTAACCGGTTAAAAAGATTAATCGCGATTAAAGCATTAATTGATTAATCGGTAGGTTAATCGATCAAATGTCCAGCCCTAGTAATAGTTGATATTTCTCAAGCCACCACGAAACACGGGAATGGATCATTCGCTCCATAAGTTTCGCTACGCATGACGTTAGCGATATAGGTCGATATGAAGATGATGATGTTCTCGGTTTTCCCGGCTTGTGTATAGGAACAACCCATGCTGTTCGCCAAGTTTGTGGTATGTTTCCCGTTGTCCATATGATATTGAAGGAATTCAGAAGTTCCTCTAGTCGTCCGTCAGGTAAGTTTTGGAGCATCTGATTTGTGATCCCGTCATGACCTGGCGCACTTTTTCTGCGACACATTTTTAGTGCAGCGGCTAGTTCGCCTGCGGTGAAGAGAGCGTTAAGAGGTGATTTATTTTTTACCGCGTAGCTTTCCGCTCCAACCTCACTTTGAGGCGTCGAAAAATAATCCGCAAAGCTTTCTAGTGTGTCTTTTAGATTTTCGCCCAGACGAAGTGCCATTGAAGCGTAAGATGTATGCGTCTTGTTTTTCCCCGTAAAGCAGTTCAAAAGTCGCCAAATCTGAGTTCCAGGCTTGTGAGCATTGGCCGACGCTGTCCTGTCATCCCACTGCTTGCGCTTGGTCTTTTTTGCATATCGACGAATGATTGCATTTATTCTATTTAGCAGGGTTTTTACTTCACGTGTAGAGATTCGCTGAAGTTTTCTTTCTACTTGTCTACGTTGCGCAAAAAGCTTAAATAGTCGGGCTCGGGATAATGGCTTGGAAGGCGCATTCTGATTGTGGCTCTTTCAGCACTAATCACTATCGCCTGGTCTAGGGGTTCCGGTGATGCTGTGAGATCTTTTCTGTAATTGTCCCAGTGAATGAAGTGTCCAATGCGTTGCTGTGTTGAGCAAACGCCTGCTAACTCTATAAATATGGGATAGTGATCACTGCCCATTGTATCTGGATAGGTTCTCCATTGTATGCTGAGGTTTGATGAGTATGCAGTCATGTCTATTGCACTGTATGTGTTAGGTGATCTAAAAAATGTCGGACTTCCGTCATTTGCTACAGCCAAATCACAATCCTCAAAAGCCTGAGCCAGTGCTTTCCCTCTAGCTTCATCTTTTGCACTCCCCCAGCGGCTGTGATGCGCGTTCCAGTCACCGCATAACACAATAGGCTCTGCGCAGCGTTTGCACAGTTCGGCAACCGCACTCGACACAGTAGCTTTGCCCTTCCCCGGACGCACACGGGCTGAGCCGATGCATAGTGGATGTCCACCTAGGACTACATGCGCTGCTATCAGTTCGAGATGTTCTGTGCACAGGTCACTTGTGTCAATCCTATGTTGGGGAAGCGTTTTTCGTATAAATAACGCTGCAGATCCGTGGGGAAATCCTTTCATTGTGGGATTTTTGCAGCATGTGTATCCGGAAATACTACCATTATTTGGTAGTCCTGCTTCACTAAATGCTAAGATTGATATTTGGTATGTTTGTAAATATAAGGACAGTGCCGCCAATCTTACTGGGAGGCTCGCACAGTTCCATTGCATTATTAATGGCACATTTCTTTGTTTAGGGGGCACTGTTGATTGATGTTTTGGATCCTGGGCCATAACTACATCCATTTTCGGATCATATCAGTAATTGTCACTTCAAAAACCATAATTCCTTGTAGTACCATTTTTAGATGGCCTGGAGGTAGTTGGGCAATGAAGCCTCGTATGGCAGAGAAAAGCAAACTTACTGTGTCGTTGATATTTGATGTCCCAGGCAGATCAGTTTCTCTCTTTGGGTGTGGTGGGACATTTTCTGTCGCTCTACTGTAGAGGTGTCTACCCGTCGACGAAGCCTGGTGAGCTTGGGACACGTTGGGGTCTTGCGATTCCCTGGGTGGTAAGGGAGGAAACTCCTCCTTGAGTAGCGTCTGTTTCTCTGTTAGATTCTTACTGGCGCTGTTCGTTCTCCTATATTTTCGTCGCCCCTCCTGTGCTTTCATGCCAGATGTTGTTTGGCTGTCTGTAGGTTTTGACATGGCAACTGGTGCAACAGGTAACTTCTGCGATGCGGCCGCATCGTTGACCTCCACGGTCTCCACTGGCTTCAAAGCCTGTCGTGGTCCATTGACAAAAGCCTTGCTTCTTGCGAGTGCTCCGAGGCGCACTTTGCAGTTGACGTAGCTTGCGGGATGGTCCCCACCGCAGTTTGCACACCTCACGGGGTCTTCTCCCTTGCAGTCTTTGGTTGCGTGTGGTCCTGCGCACTTTTTGCACTTGACAGCGTTCTTGCAGTATTTGGCTATGTGTCCGAGTGCCTGGCAGTTGAAACACCGGGAGGGGGCTTCAACATAATCGCAGACCTCATGTATGGTGAACCCAAGGCTCACTCTTACTGGGCGCTTTGTGTTTGGCCGGAAAGTTAGAAAAACTCGGTCAGTGGATTTAACCACTTCGCCAACCTTTGCGCGACGTTGGTAGAGTCGGCGGGCTGCGATCACACCAGCCGGTTCCAGGAATTCCGTTAGCTCGCTGTCCGAGTACCAATCAGGTACCCCTGTCACGAGGCCGTTGTTCCGCATGTAGGTCTTCGGTATGTTTGATTGGACCGCAACTCCACAGAGAGAACGAACCTTCAGCAGCTTGTTCTCGGTAGCAGCGTCTGCAAAATCTACAAGGAGACCTCCCCGAGCAGTGAAATGATGTCTCACAAGAGGGCCGTCTGCCGCTGCCGCTATTTCTTCGCTTAGTTTGAGCGGATTCTGTTTTTGGAGTCGTTGGTCATCTTTGACTGGGGTCAGTAAAACTGGCACACCAGTTGTTCGCTGACGTCGGTGTGTAACGAGTATGAATCCCTCCAGGTCACTTTTCTCCTCGTCGACGTGCATGGTAGAGTCTGATGTTACTTCAGAGGCTCTTATATCCTCATCTTGGTCGTCATCGTCAGGTTCGTCGTCATTTTCTCCTTTGCGTCGCTTGACACCCTTGAGCGCTTGACCTGATGTTCTCTCTTGGCCTGGCTGGCCGGTTTGATCTTTCGCTAATGCCGTCACCGAAGGGCCTGATTTTGGTCTTCCATCTGATGAAGGCTCTCCATCGGAGTTTTCCATGATCGAAAATCCGGGAGCACCTTGGTAGGACCCAGATTTAAAGGGTCCACGTAGCTGGCGGCCTTCAGGAGTATGATTTGTAGGCCCGGGTATAAAAGAGGCTTACTTCATTCGTAGCAAAGGAACAAATCAGGCTCTAATCCAGAGGCGTCGGCAATCGTTCAAAAATAATGTGGAACGCAGAAAAAGGATCGACCATATACAAGGTGCTTCTTCTTCTTTTCAACCTGCCCATCGTTAATTTTTCACGTAAAACCTTGAAATTAACTTTTCTACAGAAAGAGAAAGACGAAAATAAAATGCTGAATGCATTCGCAAAAACAACATATAAAATATTTAAAATTAAAAAAAAAACTATATTAAAATTGAGCTTAATTAGCCTGAAAAAAGAGAGATATATAGGTGGAGGAAAGCTGCTGCAGTAAGAAAATGGGTAAGGTACCACATCTATTTTTCGTACTGTGATATTGATGGTGTGCTAATACGCGTGCCTCCTCTTTGTATTGTGGATTTCCCCCTCATACAATAATCTGGCTTTTTTACTCCAAAATTGATTGAGGGTTCTCTTTTAATAAAATATTCTGAAGGATAAAAATTATTTTCGATAAATGAATAAATAGAGGAACATATTTACTGTCTGACATCTATGGCTAGGCGACCTGATGGCGACGAATGTAGAGAAGTGCCATGTTATCGTAATCTTATAGTAATGCAGTGGCCAGACTGACCAACTGCATCCAAACTGGAAGCAGATTGGGCCGAATTAAATATGCCTAGTCTAGGCACATTTAATTGTTGTTCACGTATAATTCAGGGTCCGGACTGGATCCGACATTTTTCATTCTGGTTTTGATCTGACATTTTCACGCGGGTGAAGCTTGCACCTACATGGGATAATGTACTTAAGAATATCATAAATACTTTAGTGATTATTTTAGGACGTACATTAGCGAGCTCTTTAAGCTACTAAAACATGAAGTATTTCAGTGGGTATTTTAAGGTAAAAGAGTACAAGGATGATTGCAGTACATTAGTGATCCCAGTTTAGGAGTGCGGTGTCGTTGCCAGAGAGATGGCTCCTTAAAACGTCGGCACTCAGTGCCAGTGCATATCGAACTCACTTTGTATGAAAATACTGGCTTCTAGAAAGAGTCAAAGAAAGAGCGGGACGGACGACGAAAACAGGACGAGACGCGTCCTGTCTTCGTCCTTGTATCTTTCAGTTTACTTTTGTAACTTCCCTTTTAGTTATTTCCGTTCATGCTTCTAGCGTCCTTTATTGTGCATTAAGTACTCTTGTAACCTAACCGACCCGAGTTCTTTTGCCGAGAATAATGCAAATAAGTTGCTTTATTATGGTCCCTTAAAAAGGGTTTACATTACGGGCCTTTGGCAATCGATTCGGAAGGTCATAATATAAATGAACGACACATTTTAGAAAACTTCGTGCGATTCTGAATACGCCGTTCCAATAAATCTAGTTTGACTCCAGTGCGGGCATTTGTTGTCTTGGGCTCTATGAAGTATGAGGATCAATTAAAGTATAACGAAAATGAAGTCAGAAACCTCCTTCGTGCACCTAAATGTTTTGCAAAATTATAGAATGACAGATGGTTAAAATGCATGTACTAAGCCTAATCAGCGCACATTCTTACAATATCAAATAGAGCTGTTGTGCTAGTTGGTTTTGCATATTTACAATGTAGCGCAAAGACCAAACAGGAAGGAGACAGAGAAAGAGATAGGAAAAAACGCTTTCCTATCTCTTTCTTTCTTTCCTATCTCTGTCTCCTTCCTGTTTTGTGTATGCGCTACCTTGTAAATGTACATTAATACAAAACTGGATAAAACTTAGTAGTGGAATTATGGCTGCATGACATCTACCCGAATTATAAGGTGGTGATCTGGGTCAGTTAGTTGACGTTATACATGATGGAAAAAAAACAGCTAAAAATGCGGGCTAAAAAAAAAGCACAAGCAACATTGTCCTGTGGTGTTTGTTCTTCTTCGTAGTACGCATTTTCTGAGCTGTTTTCCTCATCATGTATAACATCTTCAAGAATTATCGCTTATAATAGGCTCGTGCCGAATAAAATACAGAACTACCATCTCATATGTCTGTAGTGGTCCATCTCGTTTTTGAAAGAAAAACAACCTTGGCCGTGAAGTGTTGTAGTACATCCAGTGTGAATACTCCACATGAGTTTGGCTAAATTACACGGAAGCTTACAAGTCCTTACTCGTTGAATTAAAATGGGCATTGAGTATACAAGCAGTCGTGCAGCGAAACACTCTCAAAGCTATACCTGCTCTTGCATGAAGCCTTTACTACACTTCAGGTTAGATTTATTTGCTTTCGAAAAAAGCTAAATCCGATAAATTTATATTGATAACTACAAAAAAAAGTTTCATGCTTGGAGAATAGATTCTGCTGTGTTTTATCGGAACCCTTGCGTTTCTCGAACTTCACTTTTCTTAAGGGGGCACACCCCCTAGGGGGGTCAACTTTTGAACCCTTGTCTTAAAATTAATAAAATTTACAGGGTAGGCTGGTGGTCATGCTAGAGGGTGTATAACAAAATTTCAGGTCTGTCGGTTAAATGAGAAGGAAATAAGGGTAGCTTCTATCAGCAACACGCCTACATTGTTTAGTTAATCTATCGTCAGAAAACTGTTGCGATATTAAAAATTTTTATTTGCTAGATATGTAGCAGAATGCCTAGAGGATGCGGCTATGGAACATTTTTTTCTAAAAAGTAATTTATTTCTATAAATTTTCTCTTCTGCAAAATTGGTCAACGTTTTGGTCTTCTGTGCCTTCGACAAAATGTCAACATTTTTTACAAAAGACATCCGTAAAGTGACGAAAAAGTTCCATAGCCGCACTCCTTATTAAATTTCAGTCAGGAAAAGGGAAGAATGAGCTTTCCCTGTTTTGCCATTATCAAACGATAGATTGACTAATATGGAATTTATACCAAAAAGTGGAACGGAGAAAAATGTGTTCAAAGTGCTCCAAACCCTACCTTTTCTATAGCTTTGGTGGACAGAAAATAATTTATAAAAAATTAACTACACAGTGAAAATTAATGAAACTTTTTGGGAATACTCTCTAGATGTTGGTGGATGTAAACATGTAATTTTTCAAAATCAACTTTTTTTGCAGAAATTTTTTTTCTGGGCAGTGTCTCCCCTTAAATATCAATTAATCGCAAGTTCGTCCTTTAGAAGTACAAGTTCTATTTCGCCAAAAATAAATAAATAATAAAAAATAATAAGTAACACTCCGCAAAAGAAGACCGTGAAAAGTGTAAGACCCACGCAAACACAGCGGTGGCTTTCAACAGTCGTTACTCTTCATTACAAGATGCATTGCCAGAAGAAAATAAACAAAGAAAACCATACAGGGTATTTATTCATCACGCCATCACAGAAATGTGTCAGATTGACTAATCAGTGAACATTTGCCATTAGAAAGAGTTTCAAATTCAACTCTTCTACAAAAAACAAACAAACGTATTGCCGATAAGAAAAAAAATATCTACTAGTCACTTCTCGTTGTCTCTTTGTTGTGCTTTTTTTTTGTTCTCATCGTGCACCGACTCGCAGAACTACACGCCTTTTTACTAAGTACATTTTTAGTTATCAATTCAAATAACTGAAACCCACGTAGAATGTTAGTTATTTTATAAGAATTACAAGAAATCCGTAAAATGATGGTTTTTAATTTTATAAAACTACAGGGAAGCCCAAATAAAAAGTCTAAACTTGAAACCGATACATCATGTAATTATAAACTAATTTTATAATCACCAACAAATGTAGGATTATCTCGTTGACCGTAACCGACATTAATGAGTAGCCTTTTTTCGCTAATATCTTAAGCTAAGGTTAGAAAAATTGCAAACAATCACACAAAGGTGTGGTGCGATTGACAACTGTAGCTTCCGCGTTGATTAAAGCCACGTTGAAGGAGATTCGTCTTCAGCCAGTGCGCTGTACAAAGTTTGCAATAGGTTTTTGCTTTCAGTGGAATTGATGTAGGAGACGCGTGTGAGGAAATGTGTGCCTAGGTGATACGATTTTGCGATTTTTTGCGCGTGTTCGAGAAAGACACAGAGACGTGTGTAGTTTTTTTCTTCGAAGTTTTTTTTTGGAACGGGGAGGCCTGTGACTGTGTTTGCGGTGTATGAAGTGAATGTGCTTGCGCGCGCTGTTCGGTAGAGGCGCGAGAGCCCACGAGAACGAAACCTGGGTGGCGGCAGTCGGGAGGCGAGGGAGCGTGTCCAGACAGTGCGACCATGTGGGCGTTTTGCGTCGGCGGTTGCCGGAGGCGGGTGAATGAAGTGAGGGCGTCTCGGAGGGTACGTTACGTGCATGTAACCGGAACGACGGGGAGGCGGGAAGCACGTACCCCATAATCATTTGTTTTTAGGGGGGGGGGGGGGGGGGGACAGCGGCGACCTACAGGGGAGAAGGGGAGAGCGAAAGAGATCCTTCTTGTGTGTGAGGAACGATGGTAAGCGGGAGAGCAGTGTCTCTGCTGTGGAGTGGAATTTTGCGTTCGTATTTCTTTTTTTCTGGGGAGGGGAAGTAAAAGCTGCCGGTATAAATTGATACACTCCAGTGTCCCAATATAATGACCGATAACCCGGAACATTGCAAAGACTAATTCGAACTTTCCTGCATTTTTTTTATGTTTTGATCTAGAACAAAATTTTTAAATGTATGTGCTTTCATCAGATAAATTCTACCGCGCAGCTTTATGCCGCTTTTTTTTTAATTTATATTCCATACTCACAATATTTGACCCCTCTATATGTGAGTTATTTTTCCCTTTGTCAAAATATTGGTTGTCCGTATATTATGAAATAACGTTTCTGTTTCTCTTTTTTTTTTTTTTTATAACGCACCATTGAATCATCACCCTCTCTTCTTCGATGCACTTCAGCATAAATTAATGTTCAGTCCGGATGACACTGAGAATTCTAATATTCAGAATGTAATCTAAAATAACACATCCATGGTGTAATTGAAAAAGTTATCCGAATTGAGTTACTTCCCCTTAAAGACGTCGTTTCAAAACCTTCTAAAAAAACAGAAAATAAAGTTTAATTTCCCAATATGTCCCTGGCGAAATTGTGAAGGGCTGGAAAGACTACTGAAACGTGAACGAGACCCCCCCCCCCTCCAGCAAGGATCAATGGAACAATGGCCGGATGAATAGCAATGTCCGTAATTCACTGCTCACCTTAAGGACGCAGCGATATCATTTCTTTCCGCCTTTGAAGGGTGTGTCTGATAAGCCAATAATGGCTTGTGCGCGGGACGTGACAAGAGCCTCTTTTTATTGCACAGATAACCAAAAATAGCAAAGCGCACCACTGTAAGTATATATTACTACAGTTCCACCTCCTTTCACAGATTTTATTAATTCCTCTAATTAGATGAGTACATATTTAAAACCCGTTCAATCATATTGAATTATTATTCAGATATCGCGAAGGAAAATTAAATTGGTGACTTGCAAGGTAATTCTAATAATAGAAGAAAAAGATAACGTTTTATATTATGCGTTGTCGGGGATACTCCATTATTTATTCCTATTACATTTTTTGGGTCTTTTTTTTCCTGTTCAATTATTCATGTTTTTGCTAGTTTTTTTAGTCTAGGTTTGTTTATTTTTAGCAGCTGGTCCAGTAATGTTTTTAAAGCTTAGGTATGTAATATTTCCTTGTTGCCTCTGTATATCTTGTCCTTGTAAATGGTTCACCAAATTTTTGCAAGTATTAATCCACAGATTTTTCACTCTGAGGAATTGCACCATACCAAAAGTAGTTCCGACTAGAAGCCGACCACTATGCACAATGCAGAGTAACCGAAAATGCGCTATCACCATGTTTTTTACATAATCTTAATTAATATTATTCATTTTCTTGTATCCCCCAAAGCAAAAGACTGACAAAGTATTTTGCTTTGAAGTAACATCGGCAGTAACGGCATCACGGGACAGCCGATCACTGACCAAATCTCTGTCAATCGATGATATAAATGCTTCCGTAGTTCTTTGCATCAGCCTTCGTATCTGTGTGAGAAGCCATCGCGTTGTCTTTTCTTCTCCTGTGTACATTTTATTTAAGGACCTTTTGCTTGATATTTGTATCATGTGTGTTTTTCTTTTGTCTAAGCATATCAGTTTATATATACATCTTCTACTCCTTTTCCTCCAACTTCCATTTTCTTTTAAAATACTCAGGTTATTTTAATATTTGATCTACTATTTTATATAGCTCATGAGCGCTAGACAAGTCAATGGCTTTGTATTGATACTGACACCCCATTCTATAAACAAATATCTCGGCAAGGCAAATATTGACAAGAGAATGAAAAGAGTGCGAACTTGGATGATTCCTTTATCTTGTCGACTTTATCAGATGCTACACATCCCCATGGAGCGGGACTGAATGTCCAATGAACATCCATAATCTGAGAGGGGTTTATTCTCGCAGAGATGTCGTCTCCCGGGTAGCACTGTTTTTTGGGGCAGCATTATTTTTGTCTGAGAATCTAGGGATATTACAAGCACGAAAAGCCCAAGGAAGAGCCATGCTGAACCTTCTTTTTCAGAGTGTAGGTACCTTGGCCCTAATTCGTTAAACAAGTGAAGAAGTAAGGTTTTACTTAGGAACGCGTAACAAAGCGCGTTAGATGGAGTACAGTTCACACGGAAAGAATAAAACACTGAAACTATACGATGGACAGACACAGACAGTGTGTCTGTCCCTCGTATATTTTCAGTGTTTTATTCTTTCCGTGTGAACTGTGAAGAGGTTTTACTGCTGGTAGTTTGTAATCTGGCATCTATGGGCCTAAATTGCCGAACAAGTCTAGAATCAGTCTCCACTTCAGGTCGTTCGATTTTTATGTGGCAACGTCGGGCCCAAATTGACGAACAAGTGCGGGTTTTATGCTTCATTGCTAGTTCTTTCGTTCAGACCTGGCATCTTTGCTTTAAGTCTGGTACTTTGGCACTCGTGTTTCAAGACAGATAAAAGCCACAAAAACGCCAAACAAAACGTATTCCGGTACTAATTAGCACTTTGGATCAAACCCATATTAGGCACAAGATAGGCCCATAGGATTGGAAAGCTTGTGCCAAGTTAGGCCTTCCTCCTGCGTGCTACTTGGGTGGGAGTGGCATTTCGTTTTACAAAAAGGCAAACAAAACGCTGACCGTATACTGTTTTTGTATTAATGCAGACACAGCTCGAATAAAAACGTAAACTTTAACATGCAGATCTATAGGCTAAGCAAATAATAGCCCAACACTTCCTGTGTTGGTAGCACTAGAAGTATGTCTAATAAAGAAAAAAAAAACAATCGAAACTTTATATATAAAACGGTGTCTGAAGTTACACGCCAAGAGAGTTATTGGTACATAGCTCGCCGCAATAATGTACAAATGTGCATAAATTGCAATATTCAGTTGAGTAGCTCTTGTGCGTAACATTTTCTCTTGTGTGTAGCAGAAAAGGACATAATAAACTCAACACAAAAAATAAACCTAGGGCAATCTCTTTGAAATGATGGTGAAATTTTGTTTTTATTGACACTGACTACTATTTCGCTTATTTGTGGTAATCTCGCTTAATTGAAGCACTTAAATGTAAATCATATTTGGTTCGCTTCCGAAGGCATTGATTGTATTTTTTTTTTAAACCGGTATACCTGAGCTTCCTAAGGCCGCCTGTGTATTTGCTTGCATGAAGCAGGTAATCCCTACTGCGGATATAAAGAGAAATCATACACAAACAGACCGAGAGTGTAATCTGTAGTGAATGTCAGGTAGCGTCAATTTTATCTCCATATAAAAGTTCTAGGCTGAATTTAAACTGTCCAAATAATTGATTTGACGAAGCTCATCGCCGGGATATCGCGCGATATATTTCCCCTGAGGATCGCTCTCTCCAATTCAAGTGTCTTGCAACTCCGGAAAAAAAAAACAGGCGCAAAATAACCGCCATTTATCTATCGTTCTTCCTGTAGTTTCCACAGGGCAGGCAAACTCACAGTCTGCACGTTCCGGGTTTACGCAGACAGGCTCCTTTTCGTTGCCGTAATCAAAATATAAAAACAATTCAATAGGCAGACACCGAAGGCCGCATATTTTTGGTGACTGCATAAAGTGGACCTTTCACCAGCGACGCTATTCTTATCTCTTGGCTAGGCAAGCATCATCTCGTTGCTGTTCATCGTCCACTTCAACCTATGTGAGGCAACCAAGCTATTTTTGTCGTTCTTTTGTGTACACGCTTGAGCGCGCCTGCGCTGAAAGGATCTGGTTTCCAGCACTGCGGGATATTGCTTCCGACTGAGCCGGGCATTGAGGGAGCGCGATCGTGTCGGGCACTCTTTTAATTAAGCCTATCGATCTTTAGACTCGGCTGAAGGCACTAAACAAAGGTTCTGTGGGAAGGGTGACGCGGCCCGTCAGTGCCGACAAGGCCAATGTTCCGCTTGACCGTCGGCGATTTCCACTTTGGAAAGTCTGCTTACATTTGCATAAATTTCAAAGAAGCAAAGTACAATGTGAAAGAAGCAGTGCAGCTGGTGAATCTTTCACGCGCACAAAGAGTATATTAGTAGACTACTAAGTTTACATCGAAACTGGCTTTGGGGTTTGAAAAAACAAAATGCATTGTATAGACAAAAAAAAAAAAGCTTGTTTATTTATTGTTGTCATTTCTTTCTGCGTGAAACGAAGCCTGGGTATCCATCAAAAGAGATCTAAAAGCTATTTTAATGATGAAGATATATATAATGTTGCTATATTTAATATTATTCTAAGAATTTGAAAGTCCCTTAAAGATTAGAATAAAGATCTTAAAGTCATTTTTTACTTTGTGTGTTTGAAGCAGTTTTTTTTCCTCTTATAGAGAAGAATCTTTCACGGTCTTCTAAAAGTCAAGGTTTTATGCTCTCACTTTTGAGGATTTGCACACGTTGGTATAGTAGTTTCCACATTACTCCAAGCTTTTACAAAGCGCGGGGTAACAATCACAGTACACAAAATTAGCGCAGTGGACGAACACAGGAAGTAGGAAAATACAGGACAGAGCGCTTCATCTCCTTCTTTCTGTGTTCATCCAATGTGATAATATTGTGTACTATGTTTAAACAACTAGGTCGTCAATTTATTTTGTAACAATCACAACAGCGTCCTTTATTGGCTCCAAGTTTTCTATGGGAGGCAAATTCTCCATTGGTTATGTTCCTTATTTATTGCATGGCTGTAGTGCACGGCGGGACAGTACATTGTGGTGCCCCTTTATATATGCTGTTGCCAAAGTTTGTTATAGCTCTCAAAGCACGCAGTGCTTTGAGAGCTATGACATTGAGGCATTTGAAGTAAACGCATAAGTTGGCTTTGTAACATAGCATGCTACAATTTACCACAGAGTTGTCTACAGGTGGTAAAAATATCGGATCAATATTTTGAAAAAAAAAAAAAAAAACATTTACCCGAGTAAAGAGTAAAATAACGATAACTGGACTTCAACCTACGGTGCCACCCGATAACCGCGCACCCACTGAATAGCGTGACAACCCACAGATGGCGACAGCGGTCCCGGCAGTTTAGGGAGTCTTTCCTACGTTAGCTTACAGTAGCTGCCCAGTCGGTCCAAATGCAGACATGTTGCTGAAATTACTCAACGAACCATGTTTTATTTGTTTCGTGTCCATTCAATGTGTTTTATTGGAACGAAAATAATTCATTCACTGACCATTATAACAGCGCAAAAGTGCGCGCCGTTTATGCTTTGGAAAAAAAACCTGAGCTGCCCTAAGCCGCCGGGGTCACGCTGCCGCCAACTGCCGGTTGTTATGCCAGTCGGAGGGTGTGCGTATAGCACATGGGTGCCTAAGTAGAGAAAACAGTATCTGCTATTTTCTTTTCACTCTGGTAACTAACGATTTTTGAAATTTTGGTGCGATGCTTTAACCGCCTTCAGTTACTTCTTTATTGATTTGTGTTACGGTAAGTTAGCAAGACGATTTATGCGATCACTTTAAAAGCTTCACCCATATTTGGGTCGTGGTAAAAAAAATATTGTTTGCATAAGAAATTTCTAAATCCAATAAGCATATACGATTAAATAAAATCATATAAGATATAAGAACATTAAAATTGTATTTAAGAAGTTATACATATCTGATAAGATGTTTCTTTTAAGTTTCGGATAAGTTTCTTACAGCATTAGATATAATCTTAAATTGTTCTTATATGTTCTTATAAAGTTATATTCTCTTATACGATCTCATCTTAGCATTTGTGTTTATTGGATCAAACAATTTATTACACATATACTACATTTTCTCTAGGGTGCACGCCGTAGATTATGTATGAGCAAAGGACTCTTCTTTTACGAGGATTACCGTCCGGTTCCTCTTCATAAGAAGAACGTACACGAATGTTCATGATCATAAGAATAGTAAGAGCACTTAGACCACGCAGATTCTTAAGGCGAAATAAACTAAGTTGTGTTACCGTCACACCTTGGCACAATATTATTTAATTACCTTTCTTGAATTTCTGCAATATCTCTTCAACCATCGAAAGTCAGATTAAGCTAAAACTGTTCAGGTTAAATCTAAACATCTGAAATCGTTAATTTCACTGGCCGTGATTGGAACGGACGGAAACACCCTCCGCGCCTGTACGTTGCAAGACGCAGATTGGGCTGCAGTGAAAGGAGGTGCTTATTTGAGACAAGGGTATCTTCGCAATGTGTTTTCCTACGGTTATTTTTATTTGTCTACATGACGCTGGATAATTGTGGTTACCAGTTTAAACTCGAAGCGCTCCTGAACATTATTTCAAAAAAGTAATGGTGCGAAAGTCCTTTGGTCGCGACCATATAAAAACTTCCGTACCTACTTTACTTCGGGGTGCAGTTTATCTCTGGTTGCTACATGTCTTGCGACAAATAGCAACTACAATTAAATAAGGAAAGCGCACGATCTACGCATAATTTATTATGTTTGGAGGATTGAAATAAAGGGGCTGCATCGTTAGAAATCGGAAGCTTCCTGGCATTATAATTTAGTGTTTTATGTTGAGTACCTAATCTACTTGTAGATTAAAATATCTCAAGCACAGTGGATGGTATAGGCACTTTACACTTTTAGAAATTCTTGCCAGTCTGCGACCCGCCACTTTATTTTTGCTTCTATGCGAATTGTTCAAGTGCTGGGGACGTTTTAAAAGTCACGCCTGGATGCATCAGAGGGAATTTCAAGCGCTAATGGAGATGTCCTGATGCACGTTTCATAATTGAGAGATAACTGTAGTGCTGGCGAAAATCTGGAAGAGAATGTTGCGCTCTATGCCTATATTGAACAAATTCTAGACGGAGCATTTTAAAATCAACGCAGCCAACGGACGCGAAAGCGACGATTACCGGTCAAGAAGTTCTAAGCGACCGTTGCAATAATATATTTATTTTTCCAAGCCGATTATTCGTGCTAAAACTCCTCCAACATGAACTATTCCATCAGGAATAGTCCAACAGAAGGACACGTTAGGCGGAGCCTTTTTTGGCAGGGCTTCTTAAAACGAGTTTTCACTCCCCTCCAGACAGCTTTTATATACACTAACAGTGCTAAGACATGCATTCGTTGAAGTATTACTTTATGAGTGCTAGAACCTTTAGCAGAGCAGTGAAGCTGCACTGGCAAAATTGCTCCTCTAGAGCAAAGGCACCGTGCAGTTGCATCATTTGGAAGACAGTCAACATTCATACTGCTTAAGGAAATATGCAGTCATTTCTTTTATATATTTAGGCCACCCACTGGTCCCACCAGCCTCCGCAAAATGTGCACTTTATTATGTGTTTTTTTCTTTTAAAATTATTTTTCACGGGCGAATACTTCTGAATTGCGAGCAGGGATGGGCAGTATATCAGATACAAGTATTTAAAATCCGTATTTCAAATACTTTGTGTATTTTGCGTTTGTATTTAATTACAAATTGGGTAATGTATTTGACGTGTGTATTTATATACTAAACCGTGGGTATTTCAAATACAATTGTAATTAAATACAATTTTGTGGGCGAAAATACATCCCTCAAATTTATTGACACGACTCATTTTTCTCATCCTAATTAAGACGTGTCCAAAGCTGCTCTTTATTCATCTCAACGCCAACGGCAACAACAAACCAAGAAACCCTTAATCCCTTAATCTCTGCGGCAGTTCGCATCTCGCTCACCGCGGGCGACCGCGGCACTTGCCTTTATTACGTGAAATAAATGTTATTGCCAAAGATACAATGCTAGTTTTTATGCATGTGGTTGTAAGATATAGTCTCATTCCTTTATTCGGACATGGGGCTTTTTTTCTTTTTCTCCTCCGGCTTTATTTTAAAGGCACTGTCCAGAGCAGGAAGAAAACTACGTTCTGCACCAAATGCAGTGTCTCTCAATCATGCACAAGCGTTTAGTGACCTTTTGATTACGGTGCTAGTCCAGGGCAAGAATAGTGACGAAATCGACGTTCACAGGCAGACTGGCTAAATAAGTGCCTGTGACAACTTGTGATGCTTTCCAGCCTGATTTCCATCCATATTTTGCCTGGAACATTCTAAATGCGCGTGTCGTCCAGATTTTCATAACTGGTGCGAGTTGCAATAAACAATTCTCTAGATAGTGCTGCGCGTCATGGTCGTCTTGGTTCTTTGTTGGTCTATACCAAAATGTAATCGACAAAAAAAGCGGCTTGAATCTCTGTACTTTTTTCGCCTATTACGTCCAAGGTGATTGCATTTTTTGTGTGTTTATATTTCTATTAGTTTACTAGAGCCTCGCACACTGACTCCCTAGTGTGCGATGGAAAATTAAAATGAGATACCCAGAAACCCGTTGCAGGTGCCCTGAAGTAGCTGACGCAAATTATGAGGAATGTATTTGGAAAAGTATTTGGAGGAGACCAAATACATTTGGTTGTATTTGTATCTTGTACTTAAATGCTTTTTTGGAAATGTAATTAGATTTGTAATTAAATACTTTTTGACGAAGTATTTTGTATTTGTATTTCGATACATATTTGCGTGTATTTCGCCCATCCCTGCTGGAGAGCAATGATCGCCTAGTTAGCGGGCGGGAGAATTTTGAAAGTTAGTGATCTCAGCGTCCTCCCATGCGCGTGCCTGGTGGTATTTTTTATACATATGGTAATAGTAGCGTGTTCCCAGATGTTCAGTTATGAGAACCGTGCAAATCTGAATTTATGCTCAACTGAACATTGCTTACTTTTTAAAACATTAAAACAAGTACTCTCAGACATAAATGACACTCTTCATTTTTCCTGCTCACGGACTCGTAGGTTGGACGATTACTTGAGTTGGTATTTTAGAAGGGCACCCACCAAGTGACATTTCATTTATGGTTTGGTGCAGCTCAGTGCGCATCTCAAGCATGCGTCATCATTGAGTTTACACAACAGAGCCACGCGTATACAATCTAGACTGCAGAAAACACCAATTGTCGTCCTTCGACGTAAATTAAAAAAATAATTATGTTAATCTCAATTTTGTCGCAGAAGTTCAACTTAAGAAACTCCAAAAAAGTATAAAGAAAATCTAAACGCACAGAATTAACAACAAGGCTGACGCAAAATTTAGAATATTATAAGGGTGACTGCACGATGGTCCAACTGCTGGTGTTATTTGGCGCTCGTGACACCTAAAGGGAAGTGCGCCGCTCCGCCTTAACAGCATGTTGGCGTCGCCGCCAATGGCTTCATGAGTATTAGTTCGCGTGCCGACGCGCCGTTTGCATTTCCACTTTCGAATGCCAATGCCACGTCTGTTTTGACGCACGACCGCGTTCCTCCATCTCACGCTGGGGCAGGCAGAAAAAAAATACTTGAAAACAAGGTATTTAAATGCAAATGCAAAATCTTCAACAACAGATATTTTATCCCAAATTCAATTACGCTTTCTTTAGAAAAGTTTTTACATTCAAGACGCAAGTACAACGAGAATGTCTGAATATCTTCAAGTGCTTTTAAAAATACATTTTGTGTTACAGACAGAGATGCGAGATTTAATTTTAAACAGAAAAAAAGCGTGTCATAGCAATGAGCGGAGCCTAAATAAGCAACAAATCAGAAACAATTGAGTGTTGCAGCTAAAAAAATGGTAAAAAGAGCTTCAAAGGCCGAGTTGATATATCAAATCCTTTTCAAACAACATGTCATTAATTCGATGTAATAAAAAATAATCACTCAATAATAAATTTATATTAGTACTGATCCTGTTATTCCTCGTTCCACTTTTTTTCCATTTCTGTGTTTATTATAAGCAAAGCGCAGCAGATTTCAAGCTCTCTGCATATAATTCCCTTCACGATCGAGTGCCGACTATCGCATTTGATTGCGAAGAAAAGTGCCCAAAAGTGTATTTGGGCGGTATTTGAGATACATGTATGGGAAATACATTTTTTTTTTGTATTTAAATAGGGTCGACAATTACATTTCATAATAAGCAATTAAATTCAAATTATATGATGGTCAAGGTATTTTAAAGACGTATTTTGAATACTTGAATCTGAAATAGTGCTGATTTCTGTCCCACAGTAAATGGTTCGCACCTTTTTATTCAAGAAGCTACCTTCATCCAGCTTGGCTGTTTCCTTCTCACGTGATTGGACGCGAAGGACCAGCTGAACATTCGAATTCAATCGTGCTCTCGCAGTGTAACAGACAACGACGGTAGCTCAGCACCATAATGTTTTGTGTATTTCTGCCTACGGAGTCCTCATCTGTTCACGACGATCAGGTAACTACGATGAGACGACATTTTGGAGTCCGAGGGAAATCTTAAATCCTCAAGATAAGGATTTTCCGCTGCTAATTTTATCAGACTGACTTTCGCCCGCTAAAAAGTTGAGCTCGGCCTACTGGTAACGAGACCTAGACGGTGGTCCTTTGTCCTTTGCGATTTTAAACCACCGTCTAGATGTTCAACCAACTAGCCCCCTATTTATATTGATGGTAATAAAACGATCGCAGCTTTTATCACCAGCGCATGAAGGGATCTGTTTTTTTTTTTTTCAATTTCAATTACTGCGACATTTGTTTATGCCGACTTTGACAACGAACTTTTTGCGTAATGCAATTCCCAATGAAGCTGGCATTATTTAGAAAGGACTGACGCAAGACTCCCTGTCTGTCGGTTGCCACACAGTACTTGCGTGTCAAATGGCTCTGCTGGAGGCCTCACCGTGGTGCTATTTTCTTGTTTCAAGCTTCTAATATATATACTGGTGCAGAGGTGTCGACGTGCAAAGCAGCGATTGTGTAGGAAAATGTAGGAATCCGCGTAAAAAAGTTGCGAAGTTGTTGAATAACAATCATATAGGTATTACTCCAACGTTTGCATTTTTAGAATAGTGTTTCTTTATGGAGAAAACATTTACGCGCCGGTGAGAACGTGCGCATAGGAGATACTTTTTTCATTCGTGTCGGTTACAGTTCGCAGGCTGTATTTCAAAGATTACCGTAATACCAAGTTTCAAGAACGGAAGCGACAAAGTACTAACCAAAGAAAAGTCACTACACCTGTATTTCGTTACCCTCGATCTCTGCTCATTTTAATGTGACCGCTCAGAAGGTCGCCTGCGCGAAAACCTTTATAATTGTAATGTGTCCCCGCATACACAGCCCGCAACTATTCCGCCACCTACGTTAACATAAACCTGAGTTTGGCGATATCAAGAAATGGTTAAGAAATCGAAAGCAACGTGTGCGTTCTTAGTATGGACAGTCAAAGCAATATCATGCGCAGAAATAAATATCACTATCACTGTCACTATCAGAAGCGGCACTCTAAGATGAGCGTGTTCTTCGTGCGCGGGCGTCTTCCGTCTTTATTCTGCTATCAAAGAGATCTAGTCCGAATATTCCGGAGGAAAAACCGCCTGTATCTTTCTATTCATAGAAGATCACTTGTACTGTGCTCACTTTTGATCCAAAACATTTTTGTTTCTTTCAAATTTATTTCTCCTCGAGCATGCTAGAACTAGCTTTTGTAATCTCCTTTTAGTTTCATTTTCTTTGTGACTATGTTCAGTTTTTAATGAATTCCAATGCCACAAGAAACCTGGAGATAGTTCCTGCGTTCGAATGGTTCGACAGGCTGGTAAGCTTGATTTGTTTTTCTCTATTTTTGGTTATGCCAAAATAGGGTCCGCGTAAAACCAGGATCTGTTTTCCTTCGATGAAACATAATAAATTTCTACTTCCGCATACAAATATTGCACAGAAAAGGCCCCCGAGAAAAATATAGGATAAATATTCACATATTTTCTCGAAGAGATGTAAGAAATCGACGCAAAATAAAGTTGAATATTTAATTGAATAATAAATTATAACAAAACTGGTTCAAGCTCTAGATAAAAGCAAAATATGACACTGCAGAAAGACTGCAGTTTAGTATTTTTAATAGGCATCACACAGCATTATTTCTCAAAAGCTAGTCGGTACTGCTGGTACCAAACTCATAACGGGCAAGATCTGGGAAGAAAACCGAGAACAATCACAGCGTCATTTTTAGGGCTACCATTAGCTCAACGTGCTCTACACAGGGGCTAGCCCGCTCGAATATACCCTCCCCCCCCCCCCCCCGAACACACAATAAAAAAACTCTCAGAAGTACAAGTTTCTTGGCATTGTCCGAGTTTTCTTCGCGGTTTGTTATTTGAGTCTTCTCAAAAATGTCGCGCCAAAGGGAATGCTGTTCCCACTTCAAACGTCTAATAAGAAGCCTAAGGGGAAATGCGCCAGGGGAAATCTATTGTTTTTAATACCTGAGGTAATGGAAATATAACTCTTCACAGTTTACTGTGCTTAATCTCTTTTCCGTAAATCTGGTTACGTTAGTTTTAATATATTTTTTTTATGTTCTAGGTGCAGTGCACGTGCCAAAAAAGAATGTTCTTGCGTGCACATGAGGCATAGCAAAACACTTAAAACAGTCTAGTAAAGTAGGCTAATTCACTCTTTTTAAAGACCTTAATTCAAATATAAAAATAATGTGCACAAAACTCTCTTACTTTGAAAGAAATAAAACCCGCAACGGCCCCATTCGCAAATGCTAGCAAAGGGCATTTTTTAATTTTTTAGATATATATAAAAAAAATATAGAACGGTGCTGAGCTGGGCTAGTTGGTATGATGACATGTCGAACATAAGAGCGCACAAAAGACGAGGTCAAATAAAATTAACGCATGAGGCATGTGTTTTGTCTACTACTTTTTTGTCCTCGTTTTTGTCCTCGTTTTTTTGTGCTGTAAGGTTCAACATAAAAATATACACGCTAATAACGTTTATAGTTGAATTCTACGTATGCTCAAGCTCATGCATGCTACATTTGGTTGTCAGAGGACTGTATTAAGAACAAAACTTCTTGTAAGCGAATTCTGAGGATGTCGAAAATTGCGAAAAGAGAATAACGCGTTCGATTATTACAATAGTTCAATAGGCGGCATTCTTTTGCGGATAAAATAATATTTTTGTTATTATTTTTATGCTGAATTGAAGGAGCACAATATTGCAATAGAGAAGGGATGGCTAGGCCTACTTCTCAAAATACCGGGTGATTCAAGGAGACGGCAGGCACTTTAAATCGACCGGAAAATTCGGTTTCCTAATTTATCGCGCTACACTTTGTGCAGCGTTGCCCACAGATGGTGCATTTTTTTTGTAAACTTTGCAAAAAACGAACTCACCTGAGGAGAAAGTAAAGAAAGAAAAAGGCTTGGCTCTCATGGTAAAGCAGCGACACCACCGGTCTCCAAACAACACGGCGCCGTTTCGCACGGGAGACAAGAGATGGCGCAACGAACGCCGCCAACGAACGAGCATACGGCGCCGAGAGCCAGCGTCTTTAGCAGACGATTCTTTCGACTCAAAAGCGGCGCGCGTTCCGCAAACGGCAACAGTCGCAGAAACAAAAAGAGGCGCGGTAACAACAAGGAACTGCAGTTCCTTGTCTGCTAAATACGTCGGCACTCGGCGTCGTCTGCTCGTTCGTTGGCGGCAGTTGGCGTCGCGACCGCTTGCGTCATCTATTGTCTCCCGGGCTAAACGGCGCCGTGTTGTTTAAAGACCGGTGGCTTCGCTGCGTTTCCATGGGAGCTAAGCTTTTTTCTTTCTTTACGTTTTCCTCAGGTAAGTTCGCTCTTTGCAAATTTTACAAAAAAAAAGAAATGCACCATTTGTGGGCAACGCTGCACAAAGCCTTAGCGCGATAGGTTAAGAAACCGAATTTTCCGGTCGATTTAAAAAGCCTGCCGTCTCCTTGAATCGCCCGGTAATTGTTATGGCAAGCGAAGTCACAATCTGAAAAACAGCGCAGACAAACATGGCTCATGTTTCTGATTTTCTGGGTCGCCAGGAGGATTTAAAATGCAAATTAAACTAATTTTGCGACCATAGTCGCTCTGTATTCTCCATTGATATAATATAAATATATATTTTATATATAAAATATAAAACCCGAAATCACTTTTTTGTGTGCAAATATTGCCATGTTTTGACCGGCACCACCGCTTAAGGCAACCCTGTTTATGTAGCAAATTTATTCGGGTTTTCAGTGCCCCAGCTTAAGCACTATTTGCTGATAATCTCTTTAAAATACTCTTGTCTAAACGCACATTAACTTGCGCAAATGCGCCTGACATTCGCAGGGCAGCCGCCAATTAAAAAACGCGCCTTCTGAAATTTTTGTTTGTGCCTTTAGCACCAATTGAGAAGTCATCGTTTCTCTCCGATGCAAACACCTGAACTCTCAAGTCTTAAAAAATGTTCTAAATCTGTGCACATTGTTGTCTTTTGTGCAGTCTTTATTACATTCGTATCTATGCTGACTATTCCTTCAGAGTTTACTTGAAATACACTAAGTGAGATCAGAATATGCGCAGGTTTTGTACCTAGCATAACTAGGCTAAGATGCAAGTAATATGTTATTTAAATAAGACAGGTACAAGTAGTGGGAGATCAGATACGATACCAACGTGCGACATATTCCAGCAATTAGAGAAAAAGCGTCTGTAGGTCAATCAGTGATATAAGATCGCTTAATTAAAGCGCTAAATTTAATCCCAATAGCGTACCACTCCGAAGCAACGAAATATATGCCATTTATGCGTCATTCGTGCAGACATTATGTCAGTACCTTGAGTGTACGTAAGATGGAAATAAAGTATATTGAAGCTGCACTATTTTCGCAGAATGTATCGCTACAATAGGACCAATTTTGAAATCATCATCATGACTGTATGTACCAATATCATGTTCCTAAAAGTGGTATGCCAAGGCGATTGGTGAGCTCAAACAGGTTTCGACAGTTGACGACCATTCAGTAAGTCGTGCTTGAATTGACATTCGTTAGCTTGTGAAGTAGCCACTTTACGAGTGTGCAGTTCGCACGCACACATGATAAGCAACGAGAAACACTCTCTGTAATTCGCGGTTTCCCAGAAGCATTCTGTCTAAAGGTTCATAATCTCAAACCGATTTGCAGCTTTTTTACAGTTTGTTTTCTTCCAAACAAGGGGGGAAGGAAGGTAGAAGAAAACTACCTCCCTTCACGAAGTACTTAAGGCTTCCTTTCGTAGTAAGGATACAAGTTAAGATGTCTATATTAGGCTGTTTTATTTCGATTGATTCAGGATGGAGAAAACACAAACACGAAAACAAAAATTCAAAACTAAAAAATGAAAAGAATTAAGCATATTGTTTCGACGAACGGTGAGGTTTCGACGAACGGCCTCAATAACAACAATCAAGTCTGCTTTGAGAGGAGGAACACGAAGAAGGCGCTGTTATATGTATAATTGACATTGTAATTTTGTCAGACGTTCATAATAGTAAAGCATGACGATACATAAGTCTCTGTTGTGAATTCCGGCGCGTGGTGGCGAGCAAACTGCGTTTTGAGACAGGAACAACGGTTTAGTGGACTTGTCATCCATTTATGAGCTCCGAGAACTGCTATGCCCACCACAAATGCAGAGCTCTGTCTCGTAGATGCATGTCCACATTGTAAACCTCCTGTAATCCCTGTCCTCCTTAAACTCCTTTGCGTCTGTGGCTTAGCCCAATTACCGGCCCGCTTTCAACTATTCAAGGCCGCTCAGACAACCACCGCAACATATCGTTATTCCCGACTCTCGCTCGAGCGACAGAAATAAATAACCGACACCGACAAGCCTAGCTCAGACACGTGTAGCAAACATTCGATGTTTTTTTTTTCTTTTTCTTTTTCTGCAGGCTTGCAGTCCCTCGTGGCTCCTAAAGTAAGCACGAGTAACCAAAAGCCTGTCAAGGATGCCTTCGCGTGCATGCTGCATGTGCTTGTGGCTTGTCGGTGTCAATTGTCTCTGTGGGTCGTTCTAGTGGGACTCGGCCATAAATTTTACATGTATAACCCATGAAACAGAACAAAAAACTGCAAAAAAACACGTTACTTCCGTTAGAAATGCAAAAAGAAAAAAATATCTTAGGGGGAAGGAGCAAAGGAAAGCGGCCATCGTTTTGCTGATAATCCATTGCTATTTATTCGTTAGATAAGTAAATAACGTAGTTTGCACTGCAGTAATTGACTGCTCTCTCCGCTTAAAGTCAGCGCCCCCAGCGTCTAGAGCAGTCGGCGCCCCGATAATTCCTAACGGATGAAGACACTGCAGCTCCGTCTTGTCGAGTCTAGTCAAGATCCCGTACCCAGCGATCCTTGACGCCGGACATGTTTGCTTGATGTAAGAGCTGCTCACGCACCGGACATTTCCCAAACGGACATCACTAGGGTAAATCCCCGGCGCGGATCCATCCTGCACGGACCACCCGGACGTATTAGCTTCCGGCGCTTCTTTTGTTTACGCTTCTCTCGCGATGTCCGGCGACCTCATTATTGCCAACGCCGTGGTGCACTTTGTCTTCCTCTGTTGGCGTTCTAGAGTGCTAGATCTTTTGTTTGTGTGCGTGTACTAGGTAACTTTGTTTAAGGGCCAATTTATATGAGCTGGAAGAGTGCTGAGTTTCCAGGTGAGCGCTCTTCTGTGTGCAATAACGTCTTTGGTGGACAGATAGGATCTCCGGTTCCTTTTGATAACCCGAGTGATTAGCGCGACCTGATATAAAACTGCTGTCTATGGAACTGCTTCAGATGCAACTTTTTTATTTTGTAGCTACGAGTCCACTTCCACTAAGCACACGTTTAAGAAACTGGGCATAACACAACCACCGTACAGGTAAGCTTCTCGTTGTTCAGTGTTCATTGTTTACAGAATACGGCACAATCGTTCGGTGTTCATTTGCACCACAAAAATCAGCTATGCCTAGGTCCATACCAAGCATTGTGGCGACTACAGCGCACACCATTCCTGAACAAGATGGGATAAACAAGTATACATAGGCTAAGCCCAAAAAGCCTTAAAAGTGAAGAATTAACGAGGCAAACTCGAACGCAGAATCCAAAGCTATAATTAGGACACAGTTCACACCCAACACCGAGGCAGCACTTGTGCGCGATCCGTTCTTGAGTTCACAAAAAAATATTGTGCTCACAATTAACCGTCACACCTTCTACTAAAAGGCGCAGAGTGTTAAAAAAAACATTTATTGCAGAACATAAATTGACTCCGCATTCTTTAGCTACCTTGAACTTAGCGGCAGCATGTCACAGATAGTTAACGTTATCACACCGGCGGCTGCACACATAGTCCAGTCGTTCTGACATGCGAAGAAGACGGAGCATGATACAGGAGCCGCAAAAGAATAAATGTCATCATTGGTGCATAACCTCACCTGGTTTCTTCTGAATAAGGATCGGCGTTCATTCATTAGCTCATTTGGGAAAATGACATTTCAAATGGGGCAACCTACTTCTTGGTTGAACGACATTCTAAACATATGGAATATAAACAGTTTTTTTTTTTATTCACATCCGCTGATCAAATCCGCTGATGTCTATTTTCCCGATTCAATTTTTTTGCTCCTATTTTTCAAACTTTGTTGTGTTGGAGACCCAACCGTCACGCTATCATCACGTCTGTTTAGCGTTTCAACGAAAAACGCTTAGTAAAGCGTTTTTAAGGTCTCTATTTCGAGGTAACCTCTACTTTATATCATGAATATATCACTAGCTTCCGCTGACTTCGTTCTTATTTTTTTTTCTACACACTCTGTGAAATATATGTATAATACAGCAACACAACGTCCGTTCTGTCGTTATCGCGAGATAAACACGAAAACAACGAAATATTAACATGCCGGAAGATGACCAAGTATATCATATAGATCAGCACAAACCGTTTTCATTAAACAAACTCAATTGGTAGATCAAACAAACTCGATTGGCAGCGGTACGCCCGCTACTATTCAACATCTCCACAAAAACATCTTCATGCTCATGGGGTGTCACGAAGACAAAGATGAGACAGAACGAAGACATTTCCGTTTTCGATAAATGTGTCCACCGGTGGTAGTAATACCAGGATCACACCAGTCCATTTGGAATGAAAAATTCACCCTAAATACCGCCCTGTCTCGTTTACACGTATCACACTACTCAGAAAAATCCGCTATATAAACTACACTTACGGAAAGAACTCGGTAAGAATATGCATTTTTGTATTAATATTAATAACTCACATTATGGATGTTTTTTGGTTAAACGCAGGTTTGCATACTAGCCAGACATACCACTGTAATGCCGGCTTTGGGAAGCTCGCGGTGCCGGGGTGACTTCAGGGACGAAGTACAGTGTCACCTTAACAAAAACGGAGGCAGAGTCTCTTCTTGATCCCCATAACCCATCCCACTCCCCCTCCCCCCCCCTTCCCCCCGCGTCCATTTCACCAGCCAACTTGGAGAATAATTATCAAGATGATTTAAATCGTTATCTAAATATTGATTTAAATCATGAATTAGGCAGCACCCCATATGGCTCTAATGATTTAAATAAATATTTCCCCAAAAACTTTTGCTGAAATTATTTTCCAATTACCGTTTGTGTATCAATGTTTCCTTCCCATGGACATTTATTTTATATTTGAGGCAAAAAATGATCAAGCATAAAGGATTTAAACCAAGGGATAAATACAACACACATCTAATAATAGAAAGTAAACATTTCCTATCAGATTTGATCTAAATAATGTAAGTTTAATTTAACTAAAATAAATCTAATTTAGATTTTAAAAAATATGTAATTTTTTATCTACAAAATAAAAATCTCGATTTTATACACCCCTTTAGCAGCACCATGTGTAAGTAAAACGTGATATTAATACTGCTTTCACTCAATCAATCTTTAACGACGCTAGTTTAAGAACGATGCAATACGTGATGTATCGTGTGTTCGTTGCTCGAATATTAATTACGCACATTCATATCTCGAATTATATCGGCAATACATAAAGTCGCATGGTCAGTTTGTGCAAGACACCAAAACGTCCCAAACAATATTTCTGAAAGCAGCAATACGATTATTACTTAAATAATAGGCACTCAAGAAATACGTTTTTTTTCTTCTTTTTTTTACGATAAGTTAATTTTTTTTTATTTCTCTTTGTACCGGTGTTGTGAACTGTTTTCACACCATCAATTTAGAACTATCTCGTGTATTTGGAATTAATAAAAGAAAATATTTATGTTTTAAAAGTTACAAAAGAGATAGTCATATATGTATAAATTTTGAAACGTCCATGACTCTTTTCAGAAATAAAATATTCAGCTTTATTGTAAAATCTTGTTCTTCGGGGCAAGTTGTTAAATGACATTCATGTTAAAAATAGCGCAAAAAAGAAAAGACAAAAAGGTGAAGAAGCACACGGAACAAGCGCTTTTTAATTAGTGCTTGCCTTGTATACTTCTTCGTCTTTTAATACCGTCTTTTTTGCGCTATGTTTAATTCAAATTTATGTTTGCATTTTCGTATTATTTGAGTAACATCTTTCCTCAGTCCCTTCTCAATCAGGTGTGACTATCTATGTGAACATTTAAGCAATCAGTGCAAATGTGAGTCGCAAGTGAATGAATTTGGAAGTTTGCAGCTAATATTCAATAATAGTTTTATTACGGGTATATATAAATGAAAAGTAATAACATTGTATACTTCAATATGTTTTCTTATTAACAACATATTATCTAATTTCAACTCGCCTTCAAGGTTTCGGAATGCAGTGTCGATATTGTTACTAACTTGCACGTCAATACAAACCATATTTGTCTTCTGAAGCCAGTCGAGCATTATTATGTTGAATATTAAAATTGAATTATTCACAATTATTTACCTTTTGAAACACACTATTCTAGGGTAAGCACGTTTTTATATATTTAAGTACCAATTTGTTTGGTTTTTATTTCCGTTGCTTAATCCTTAACTAATCGAATATTCTTTAAACAGCTACAGTTCTCTGTTCCGCGGCCACGTGAAGCATAATTTGTCACTAAATGTTACTTATTACCCCATTCCACCACTTGTATTGCGTCGCTTTTATTTCTAATTATCGATATTTGAGTATACAAGTTGAACATTTCATTTTTACGCCCCTACCGATCTTACTTGTATAACTGCAGACGTATGCTTTTGCACTAGAGATAAACTTGACCTCGAAATTCTTGAATTAGGAAACTTGCGTAATAGCAGAACTATCATTTCAAACACTATATAGCCACGAGTGAATTTCAGTCGGCAGTTACAGAAAGGTACCTACACAATCCATGCTGCCAAAAAACCACGACGAAGGACAGCTGAACTCGCGGTTTTGAGAATCCTTATCGTAAAAAAATTGCATTTCTCTTCCGTAATTCTAACAATGAGCTAATATCTTGGTTTTGTCGGGGGAAAGTATTGAAGATAGCATCAAAAAGGTTTGAGTATGATTAAATTATGTTACGTTGTTAATGTCACTGAAAATAACAAATAAAGAACATAATTTTTTAATGGACCCGCGATGCTTACGTCAATGAAAAAACAGCAAAAAGCACCAGCGTACTACCTCACGAAGTATTGATACAGCGCATGGTGGTACGTCAGCGCAATGCATATGCTGTTCCCATTGACAGGTCGAAAGCTCCTTTCATTGCGGCACCGGTGACATGTTTGGCCATCAATACCAAAACTTGCCGTTATCCTTGTCATGTCGTATTACACCCGAGACTGCGGTGGAAGAAATCGGAAGAACTTTCAGTAGAAGGAACAGACACAGAGAATGTCTCAATTGTATTGAATTCATCGGAAGAAATATAAAATATGCTGCTGTTTTAATCAAGCAGCTTCATTACTGAACTGCCTATATTGTTGAATTACCTCTATAATATTCAGTCCGTATATACCTGTAATACTCAGTATGTCATACTGTGTATTGTCTAGTACACAGGCGATACGTTCACGTACAAAAATGCTAGAAGTACTCCCGTCTTCGTGAGAGGATCGCTCTGCTTTCTCAGCAGGCGGCCACTCCTATACGGAGCACAAGTCTGTCTGCTAGTTTTGCAGGGGCTGTGAGAACGTCAGAAAGACTTGCTCTGATTGACTGTGATCGAAATGTAATGGGTAGACCTCAAGGCCAAGCTGCCTTCATGTCTACCCACTGTCCTTCAATCTAAACCAATCAGACCTCGGCGTTCTGACGTCCCTAGAAACCCATGCAAAAGTAGCAGACGAACTTGCGCTACGGATACTCATTCCTGACGTGCTGCGGAGGGGAGCTGGAAGTAAGTACCGATCTTCCAGCGATCTTCCACGACCCGTGTACGTCGGCCCTCATAATGGACGCTGTGCATCGCTTGCCAATTGTCGTGCTACAGTTTGTTTCTTATCTGGCAAAAGATATCGCGCCAGGTTTTGTGTCATGGGTGCTCTTGTTCCAGCGCTGGAGCTCCAAACAGCGGAAAAGAAACCCGAAAACAGAGCTCACATGAAGCGGAGTGCTCTTGTGGACAAGCTCGAAGACGGAGGGCATGGCGATCTTCTTCCTTCGTGGGAAAATAAGCGCCGAAAAAACACGGACAAAGAGTAGATTGACAACGACACAGGGCGCACTCTCAACTGAATTTATTAGGAAAAAACACAAACTTATATACCAATGGGAGCACACTATCAGACACCACACGTCACGTTAGTCTCCGCCCAGACCACGTTTCAAATATTCAAACTCATTCGTAGACAGAGCCAATGATGTATCGCTAATGCATTTTTTACCCCTTCTCCTAATCTCAAATGCCTCGTGAAGCTCGCGTGACACTTTGTTTCTGTACCTCGCCAATATTTTAGTGCTGTCAAATGATGGGTCGCAAGTGCATCTTTTGCAATGTACAGCCAAATGCCCTGACGGTGTAGTTCTAGTTGAAGCGGCGTGCTCGCGGAGCACGCCGCTTCATTGGCTCTGTCTACGAATGTCACGCGAGCTTCACGAGGCATTTGAGATTAGGAGAAGGGGTAAAAAATGCATTAGCGATACATCATTGGCTCTGTCTACGAATGAGTTTGAATATTTGAAACGTGGTCTGGGCGGAGACTAACGTGACGTGTGGTGTCTGATAGTGTGCTCCCATTGGTATATAAGTTTGTGTTTTTTCCTAATAAATTCAGTTGAGAGTGCGCCCTGTGTCGTTGTCAATCTACTCTTTGTCCGTGTTTTTTTGGCGCTTATTTTCCCACGATGTACCAACTGGCCCATCTAAGCATTTTATTGCACTTCTTCCTTCACCGACGCAACACAGTCAGGCCGACACACAACACACGGACGAGGCCACCGAGGAGGCACGGTTCTCCATCCAGTCGCGGTCGCTGTTGCTATAATCTGAAAGTGGCGCACGGGCGTTTGTCGCCGCCGACAACGCCGTCTTTGATAAGGCGTACTCTCTTTCCCCCTTTCCGTATTGTGCTTTCTTTTTTGTCGGCCTGCCCTCGGCACAGAAAGCCTCCCTTTATGTCAATGCTAACTATACGGTGGCCCAGTCCCCCGATTCTTCTCGTTAGAACATATTGTGATACGTAGTCAGCGCAGGCTGTCGAACCGCTCAATACTCTGGTTCAGTTCGGGATCGGGTTCAGTAGCTTTTATTTTTGTTCGGGTGTGTATCCGGTTCAGTAAAACCTGGGAAAGATCGGTTCAGTTAATCATTGAACCAAGCGCGAACCCGCTTAAAATAGTTAAAAACTCTATCTTAGAACATTGCCACCTACACATTTCCTGTTGCTTTAGTGGAGCATAGGCGACATGCAGTAGTGTGATACAAAGATGGACCGTTTTCATCGCACCAAAATAAAACAACATAATGAAAAAGCCACGTACCATGGTTTGCTCAACTACGGTCACCGCACATACTACACATATTGTTACTTACCGTGGTTGTCCCATTTTTAAGATGCATAGTAAAAAAGCGTGTTCTTTTTAAGCTCAATGTCTTTCGTAACATGATTATTTTGTTATTAAAAATAACTTGTTTTATAAATCTTGAATTTCAATTAATGCGGAAATAATTCACGAAACCTCTTTATCGGTATTTCGCTTCGCAAATTTCTCTTGCAACTGAAATCATCAAGTGGTACATACGTAGGAACAGTTACCATTTAATGTTTCAAAAATCAAACTTATTTCAGATTAGAAAGCACAAATTAATATCGGGGAATCCGGAAATGCAAGCATAACCAGGTTATAATTTCATGTATAGTCATAATTATTTTATTAAAAAAATAATGAAAAACAATTTGATAAAAGTTGAATTGTGCCTAAAATAATTTTTTTTCGGTAAAGACTTTGTAACGATGAAAAATTAAAATGCGCATTTAAATGATAACATAAAAATGATTATATTTGTGACATTATTTTTGTTTCCTCCCAGATTGTATCAAACCTCAATGCCCTGCCTACAATTCACATGCCAAAACAATACATGTGGCATTAAGACCCAACTCCGCTCCTCAAATGATTTTATTATAGCTATTTTGTCATGCAGTTGTAGATCTATATGGACTCGCCTTTGCATCAGAAAACGTACCAACTAGAAAACACAAACAAGAATTTCCGTTTTCTCACACCAAAAAAAAATAATAAAACTGGGACTAACATTAATGGGTGCGTGTCAAATAAACACGTCTCCATTTTCAGCCTCATCTGCGGAGGTCCGAAAAGGCGGTCGAAATCATGCTAGACATCCCTATAAAAATGATGTTTGACTTTTTATTGAAAACGTGTTGACTTCTTGTTGACTCTGATCACGTTCTTTGGACTTGAAATTTCCGTTGACATGGTCAACAGAAAGTTTGTTGACTTTGTTTTGAGACTTTTCTGATGATTTTCTTTAGCCTGAGTCAAACGAAAAACTGTTGACTTTCTATTAAGTGTAGGTTTTTTTTCTTTTCTGCTGACTTCCTGTTGACTTTTTATCAGAAAGACTGCAGACGTTTTGTCTACTTCGTGGTGAAGATGTTCAGTTGACTCTCTCTAACCAGTGTCAACAGAAAAGCTACAGAATTTCTGTTGACATTTTATTGAACATTGTACACTTTGACTAGATGTCAAAAGTCAGTAAGTTTCCTAAAGGTCCCTGACAAGGTGAGAACGGTCGGGAGCAGCTTCAGTTGTGCCGCCTCCAGCGTGAGCCTACTACACTTGACAATTCTTCGGCGTTCGTGCACCTCCAGCGTGCGCGTGCAGTCAAAGTACGACGGAAGGCATGGACCGCGTGCTCGATGCCAGGCCTTCGGAAGACACGCCCTGCCGTTCTCCCTTTGTACGTGACTAAGCGACGTTAATGGCCATATTAAATAGTAACTTAGTAAAGAAAAGCAAAATAACTATTTTAAAGTGGAGAAAATGTCTTGACTCGCTCCGCCGTGAGTGGCGCTATGCAGAGAAGCGATAACACTTTTTTTAAGAGCCGTTTTTATGGGTGTTGTTTTAGCGACTGCGCCGAATTATTATTGGTTGTGCCAATGCTTGTTTGTAAGAAAAATTATCCCCGAACTTCGAAACACTGTTTCCCCTTCGACAGACTCCTAAGGAGAATATGGAATGCTTGGAACCTCAATAAGTGCTGAGGTAATCACCGGTTAAATGATTACCTTCATTATGTAGGCTATATAAGGCTCTGAAGCAGTCGATAGGGCTGCGATTCAGGTGTTCAGTGCTTTATGATGTTTGTGTTTGTGTTCGTTTCTAATTTGTGGTTGTGAGATGTATGTAGTTTTCAAATAATACAAAAACACCATTTACTAACAAAAAATCACTTGTTGTTTCTTACCTTAATTTTGCTGCAGCCAATTTGTAGCAGAGTGGAAATCCATAGTAAGCTTCCAAAACTTTGTTGAATAAATACCTCATCTGTAGCAAAACTTTTATTAAACGGCGACAATTTTTAATTGAAAAACGATAGCTTTTCGATTGAAAAGCAGCAGAAACAGCATCTTGGAGACGATAGAAAATATGTTAATTTTTGTATTACCAAAATGGGCCAATATTCAAACGAAAGCCAACGGAAAAGATATAGGAAGTGAGATGAAAAACTATTGACATTTTATTTCCACTGACTATTTTTTCAACAGCCTTTCAACAGAACAGTATCACAGTTTTTTTGTGCGGGATGCATACAAGCAGTCCTCCTAGTCGGTGTTACTTCAGCAGCTGCTACTGGAGGAGACGCTCGTGCAACTCGACGACGAGGTCTCATAAAGCAGCAGCAGTAGCAGCAAACGGGCGTTACAAAACTCTTACGAGGCGAGATGCCAGACGAGAAAGGAAGTCACTTGTGCGCCGAGTCCTGGCCAGGCTGGCTTCCGGTTGAACCCACCGAAAACGACGGAGCGACTTTTCTCGGATGCGGATCGAGATATAGAGTGGGAGATGATCCAAAACGACGAGTGGAACATGTTCCTCTGGATCCCGACCGTCGAGTGAAATAGGCGAGTTCCAGAAAAGTCGATCCCGGCGCGTTCAAAAACGACCAGTGGAATTCGCCATGATATGTTCCATCTTCTCTTTTCCTGTGACCACAACAAAAGAAACAAGCAAATAAGTATTTCCGCTATTTCCTGTGTCAGCTAGAAGACGTTCGCTTCCTCTCCGACTCGCCGACGAGAAGCCAAGCTGCTTGTAGGCCGGAAACCTATTTTTTATTACTATTTGTGGCAACACTGCGCCAGCCGCCGCAACCCGCGAAAAAAAAAAAAAACTTATTTTGATTTTATTACGTCGAACCGTTTTAAGTCAACCGGCAACCGACACTTGAGATTACGGTTTCCTTCCGTTTTGGGTTCAAGGTTGAAATATTCGAATGCGGTTTCGGTTTTGTTCCAGTTTAATAAAATATAAGTTTCGATTTAATTTTAGGTTCGGGTTCGGGGTTCGGTTCAACACCCTAGTTGTCTCATTAATAAAAGACAAAAATATAAAATGTGTTGGTTTACTTTGGTGTAATCTTTCATAACCAGGCACTATCGCCGCTTGAGCCGTAGACTGCTATACATCCTCAGCAAGAAATGTTGACAATTGCTTTGTTTTTATAAGTGGCACCTTTACACCTTCCAATACTCTGGCCTACACAGTCTATTCTTATTTAAACAGCCCCTCTATAATCCGTACAATGTGTTGTCTGTTGGCGGTTATAAGAGTCAAGATAAAAATACGGAGTCCAACCGTTAGCCCTCCAGAGTTTCACTTCTGCAAAAGAAACGTACCAGATAGGGCTCCCACCTTGTACGCCCTAAAATTAAAAACTATATACTTAAAAAAAACGAAAAAAAAAACGAAGGTAGTGAGACTAGGTAAGCCAAACTGAAGATATTAAGAACATCATATTGGGTGCCATCATTTTTGAAACAAGAACTTTGTTTAGAACGCGACGTGTAGATTCTAACGATTTTTACGTTTTTTTTTCACACTTATTGATAATACAACTTTTTTTAAATTTTGTTGTTGTGTATAAGACATGCATAGTACTTTACACTACTTGAGCTACTGACCGGTTAATATCCCTGCTGTAAAATGACCGGGAGTCAGAGGCGTAACCTGTGCTCAATGGCGCGGTTTAATTCGAACCGGCCTCCGCGGGCTCGTGACCTGTGAAGCTGACACGGCACATGCGACTGGCCGTCTTCCTCTTCCTCGTGGCACTAGCCAGGGTAAACCTGTAGGTTGTCTTAACCGAAGAGCATGGCTGCTGGAGACTATTCACGATGGTGTTACACTCTAAAAAAAAAAGGTGTCAAGGGAGAGTAACTGCCCTAAGTTACCCTCCTTTAACCCTATCTTCATCCAAGTTACTCTTTCGCGACCGCTTCTTTCGATGATACTCTCCCTTAACCCTCACTCGAACTCTAGAGTAACTGTAGCTAGAGTTAGTTTCTCCTCGCGATATCACGGGCTGTCAACAGATGGCGCCGCTATGGGGTCGGCGCATTTTCGACGCTGCTCGGCGCAGATTTTTGTTGTTGTGTTTTTCTTTTTCCGGGGAAGGTTTTTTTTTCCCCTAGCCGCTTCTTTTTTTTTTTTTTTGGGGGGGGGGGGAAGATGGGCAAGGATATTTTAATAAGTGAGTTGATACAGCCTACCTTTACTTAATTTTGTCAACGCGCAATTCAAATGTTTTTTCTGCTAATTAAAAAAAAAGTGCAGAATTTAAGGTGGTTTTTTGCTGCTCCTTTGTGCATATGCGTCGCCAGCGATACGAGCTTATAGGGACCACCAAATGAGGCCGCCGATGTCCGCGTCTGTGCATCGCCCTCCCGTCGCGGCCAAACGCATGGGACTTTCGCTTTAGATTATTATGTAGACTTATGATCTTGATAGAAAAGCTTCGTACCCTAACTAGGGGTTTATGGACTGCACTTCGTGTCAGGAGAAGAACATTTTTTGCCTCCAACATGGTGACAAGGCACTGATAGTAGACGACAATGTTGGTTTTGACCTACAGTTTAGCCGGAAGTGACGTCAGCTGCAACAAACGTATACTTAGAAGCGCCAGAAAAAACAAACAACCTAACTGAAAGAAGTAGTAGTGCAAACTCAGAGCGGCTACCGGCAGCTCAATTTTATTTGGAAAACACGAACATATTTGCACACCAGCGGCGTAGCCAGGGGACGGGGTGTTGGGTGTTGAAGGGTCGGAACACCGTCGAAGTTTCATGGTTGTCCCCCTTTACCCCTTCCGCTTTTCCAATGTCAGTATTTTTTATGTGTGTGTTTCGTTTCGACAATCCACTACGGCGAGGGGCGGTGCATGCCCACAACATACCGAAGCAAAACGAAAAAGACGAGGCTGTCCGTGGACTGCGTGAAAAACACATCTCCGGCTCCGGCTCTTCGAACAGCCCTCTCCAAACTCGGCCACGTTTGTAACCGAAGCCTTTCTTCAGGCTCGCAGGTGCGAATGGCTTAGCTCCCGACGTCATAAAAGCCGCGAAATCCTGACCTCGAAAGACGCTGGCCTCGCTTCGGGGGATGCAGGCGGCTTAACTAGAGTTCCCCTACCCATTGAGTGTCAAGGACTCGACGAGAATCTCAGGGCAGCACAACAAAATTCCAAAATAGCAATGATTTGACTTTACGAACCCTACAATGCGGAGAAAACCGGACGACAAAATAACAAACAGCTAAGCGTTTTTTTATTTTTTTTTTTTTGCCCCGTCTTTTTTTTTTTTTTTTTAGGGTTCACTTGCCTGCGCTTATTTAGCTTCAATATGGCACAAAAATGCAAAAAACACACACACACAAACATCCCCATCGTTAAAAAAAAAGAAAAGAAGCAACAGAGAAAAGCGACAGCATGTGCACTGTTGAAGCATATTTGTAATGCTCATCATCACTTGGTTTGAAAGCGTATCTAGTTGACTTCTTTAATCGCCGAAGTGGGTAATGTTTATATGCTTGCGTTCAGCACGTGAGTCGTGGAACTTTTTTAAAAATGAGTTCAAAAGCCAAGCCGTTCTTGACGTTCTTTTTTTTTTTTTGTTTCTTTTTTTTAAGAATGATTATTGACCTACAACTTTACGCGTGTCATCACCGTCTCCAACAGCTAGAGTCGGCACATTCACGTCAGGCAGCATCGTCCGCCCTAGGCGAGAGCGATGTTGTGGCCAACGACGTCGGTCTCTATGTCGCAAGCCTCGACTTCGATCAAATCGGCGGCCTGTGCGGAGCATTCGTTTTGTTAAATGCACTTCCTGGGGAAGTACTGGTTTTGACACAGATCTGGAGGGACCGCACCGCGTAGCGCGTCTCGGCGGTACAGGCAACTTGCATTTGCCTAGAGGCTTTGTATCCTAATGTAACCCGCCTGCTTAGCTTAACCCGCCTGCTTAGCGCAATAGCTTCCACCATGCTAATTATAAACACCGTCGAACTTGTTGTCCGTAAGGTAATGACGTCACGAGAGGAAACCATAGGAGGGCGCAACCAAAACATCTCGCCTCTAATAGGGGCTGCGCTTTTGAACATTCACCGAAATATGCAAATCGGCACCGAAAGGGTACTCTCACTTCTTTCTATCGACCGACGGCGGCTTCCACTAAATGTTTAGACCCCACAAAATGATAAAAACTGGTATTTTTTTCTTCCACTTTCTCGTAAAACGACAACGAAGAACGGAAATAGCCTAAAACATGACTATACAACGATATTTTCTGAAAAAATGTGATCCGCGCAGGGGAAGTACTGGTTTTGACACAGATGTGGAGGCACCGCACCGCGTAGCGCGTCTCGGCGGTACAGGCAACTTGCATTTGCCCAGAGGCTTTGTATCCTGATGTAACCCGCCTGCTGCCAATCCTGGCCACCATGCTCGTTAGCAGCGCTGAATCGGAACGTTTGTTTTCTAGACTCCGAATACTGGGACGTTGAAGCACCTGAGTGCTTCAACGTCCCAGGGGCGCTTGCTACTCCGTTCCAAGCTGAGACCAGACGCTCCGCCTTCAACGCGAGCTCGCTGGCTTCGGTAGTGCTTTGGTTGCGCGTGCCTGCGCGATCACACTTGTTTTTGCAAGGGCAGAAAGATGGCGACATGTGCGATCAAAAGCGTCGCTGTGGTCAGCCTTCTACGATTGGCCGAATGGTGACTATGACGTCAGCAAAGGTTTTCTCATCGACAGAAATAAGAGTAATGAAAGAACTTCAATTTTGACGGTGTTGGTAGTGTTGGTTTCAGAGCGCAATAGCTTCCACCATGCTAATTATAAACACCGTCGAACTTGTTGTCCGTAAGGTAATGACGTCACGAGAGGAAACCGTATACGAGGGCGTCACCAAAATATCTCGCCGCTAATAGGGGCTGCGCTTTTGAACATTCACCGAAATATGCAAATCAGCACCGAAAGGGTACTCTCAGGCCTGGTTCACACTTGCGCATCGGCGGGCGAATCTGCAAGTATTCGGCCGCCGGGCGTAGCGTCCCCTGTGCATTGCCGCGGCCAATTCCGCTTCGGCGACAGCGCATTAGCTGTGAGTGTGAACCAGGCCTCACTTCTTCCAATCGACCGACGGCGGCTTCCACTAAATGTTTAGACCCCACAAAATGATTGAAACTGGTATTTTTCTCACACTTTCTCGTAAAACAACAACGAAGAACGTAAATAGCCTAAAACATGACTATACAACAATATTTTCTGAAAAAATGTGATCCGCGCAGGAGCAATGAGAGTGACGCTTCACTATTCACTTCACTCATTGCCCCTCTGCGCATTGCAGTTTTTTTGTTTAATCGTATTCTAAACTTCGCTATTCTCTGGCACTTTTCCATAGTTTTCAGTCATTGGATACCCGAGTGTTCCGCATTGAAGTGCACGCACCGTAATTTTTTGTGAGCCCTGTTTAGACTTTTTTGCTCGAAGTCAATTATAATATTTTCTGACTGCGTTCTTTCGTCGTTTAACATTAAATTCTCCATTTTTAAATACTGGACGAACGAGATGGTGGAAAAGAAGGTTGGACTTTTGTCGTCTAAGAAACAGGAAAATAGCAAACAAAATTGTGCTTGGGCAGTTTCTTTTCACGGTCTCTTATTTTCTTTCTGTCTTTCAAACTGCTTAAGCAAAGAAAAACACCCATGAAAAAAATTCCCTGGCTACGCCACTGATACACACTTTATTATACCTCAAGCCAAATGAATCTGAATTTCTTATTTGATGAAACGAGCGACGACGCACTGATGCAACTGTCATCTTCCTTTACACTGATTTTGAACACCTCGAAATTTTTCCCCTCTGTTTTCTGTTCCTACTTGCCCGGAATCTGTGGTTTATCCAGCAAAGGGTCGTACGAACATTTATCGCAGTGGACTGCCAAGTTCCCTAAAGAAGACCGCTTTATAGAAAGTTCATGCTCTATGTGCGATCGGGTGGTGCACAAAAGCACCCGATATCAAATGCCCCACGACTGACACCCGCCCTTTTGCCCTGCCTTCAAAGGGCTAGTTTTATCAGAAGCCCATGACGCGAATTCCCAGATCATGTGGCCTGGTCCTCACTGTGACGGCGGAGCATTCTGCTTTTAATTAAGAGACAGCTAGTGTGCACGCGAGCGCGTGGAAGGTAATCATGCCGTCATTTGTAGACTCTCAAGATATTAGGTTATGACATGAAACAACGGCGGTTCAACCGTGTACAAAAATTCTGCACGTGGGGCTATAATACTACACCCGTACGGTCGCCCAGATGTCGTTGATATTTTAGACTACCGATGTGGCGCATTCTTCATGTTTTTGTGCATGTCTCTTTGAGCGCATGCTCTCCTGTTTTGTTTATTTTGAGGCATAAGCTAGTTAGCTTCACTGGTGCTCTGAGGGAACGCCAAGTGGCCGACAATCTTCTTGCAATTTATATCACCCCTTTTCTTTTCGTTAGGAGACATTTGATTTATCATTATCTTTTTTTCTTTTTTTGTGACGAGGCTTCAAGCTGAGTTCAGTGCTTCGTGTCTGTCAATTCCTTTTTGTCCCCTTGTTCTAGAGTTATCATGTGTAAGCAAACTCTACTATATTGTTTTTTTGGTTACCCGGATAGCAAATACCAGCTGAGACAAACCGACGAATTCGAGAGAGGGAAGAGCGTAGTGGAGGGGCGCGCCGATGGCCTCGAAACGGGTTGCTTACGAAGGTCCCTCGGCCTGGCGCAAGAGCTCTATCTCTCCCTCGAAAAGGGCGAGAGAAGGTGCTGAGAAAATAATTTCCCTCCCGTTTTCCCCACCCACCATCACTAATCCCTCCAAATCTCTTGTGAGCCTAGGGGACTCGGCGTCCGCGTCCTTGAAGGAGGAGGGCTCCCTCGAGTCGGTCCTCCGACACCTGACAGTGTCGGAGGACCGTCGAGCCCGCCATGCCAGTTATCGTGTGCTCCGCTCTCTGCGCGTGGTTACGGGAGGGAGCGTGATCATGTGATTAAAGCCAAATGTACGATTGGCTCACCGAACACCTTAGCTTCCTCTTCACTTTCAGCTTAGGAGTGACGGAGTCCAGCCCGCGAAGCGCGCACACACACACACTCACAGAAAGTGGAGTCGCGTGAACCAAGGCCTAACGATAAGGTAGGGACTGGACGACGGTGGGGACGGTCCCCTCAATGTCCAACACGCGCATCCGCGAACTGGAAAGGGGCAGAGGCGCTTCGCAATTTATGGAGTTTTTTTTCCGGCAGAGATAGCTCTTTTCAAGAATGGCAAGATGAACATGCTCATATCAGGACACCGTGGTGTCAGTTTCTTAAGTTGTTTAGGTTCATTTGACTGCTTAGCGGACGTTTATTTTTTATATTTTTTTTATCGGGTGAACCGGCTCGGCATCTCTTTTATCCACGCTTCCCCAACTGGAACCGGTAAGAACGATGGTTTATTGGCAAGAGCGATCTTCAACATGCGGAATGTCAAGACCTTGGATATTCTCTCAGCAGCGCCTACACACCTGTGATCTTCCTTTGTTGTGGCCATACATGTCACGACCAGCTTCGACGGACCGAAGACACGACGGACCACTTTCTTTTGCACGTGAGTGACAATGAGAGGATCCTCTCCTTCTTCTTGACCATCGGAGACATGTGTTCTTGCTACGTAATGTACGTTTTGTCATGATCCGATCCGTTTGAACCGTGTCTAACTCTGGGCCGGGAGTCTCCGACGAATCCCGCGTGTAGTCCACAGCGATCGGCCTGAAAGGTCCTGTGCAGCGTTATTTGTAACGTTCTGATTGGGTATTTTCGTGTTTGAAGTCATTTAGTTCATTTTTTTCTGTTAAAATATGGCTGTCTTCTTGAAGGTAGATGTGTGCTGTAGTAAAGTCCTCCCAGTATGTCCAAAGCCGAATTGCACGGGGCGTTGAGTAGTCCTTCTTTGCCAAGATTCAGCTAGTCGGGTGGTTGTGGAGTGTCAGCTATGTCACTGCGCTATGCGAGCGTATTTGCCAGTAATTGCCTTTACTTGACAAGTTTTTTTTTTTTTTTTTTTTTTTTTTTTTTTTACGTGAGTGATTTATTGATTGAAGCATCATGTTTCGTTGAACTGTCATATTTTGTTTGTATAACAGGGTATTTATTGGACTGATAATTTAAAAGTACATTTGACACTGGTGAGCTGAAGGGGAGGCCAGCGATATGATTTATAACTTGTAAATAATATAGAGGGCCACCCCCCCCCCCCCCCCCAATATGCGTACATTTATAACTACGTATTTCTGCGCCGCAAACACCGCAATTCCTTAAAACTGTTTCTTTTTTTCTTTCAAATCAACGTAGAAATATAGGTGTGAACTTAAATGTCGAGATTGCAATAAACATGTTTTAAGTTTAGATGAAGGATTGAGAGACGCTGTGATGCTGCCAGAGTAGGGCTAAGCAATTTATAGATTAACCTTTCTACTATGTGGAAAAAAAAAGAGCTCTAAATTCGACCTTTCAATGCATGTGCCTGCCCCTGCATTCAGAGTGGTGCAACCAGTTCATCCGCATGCAATAAAAAACATAGAGCCCACATCTATTGCGCAGCAGCACGATGAATTGGCACACATGAGCAGCTCGCTGACTTTCTAGTAGTGTCGGTTGTGGTAGAACTTAAAGGAGCTGTGCAACAATTTTAGGGCTTTGCTTAAATAATTGTGGAAGTTGATGCAGTGAACTTCTGCAGTGAACTACAGAAAACAGATTTTGCCTGGATACCCTAGTTTTTACTTAAAAAAATGAAAAAGATCCAGGTTTTTGCCGCCTCTCAACTCGTGCATCGTCTTCCGGGTCACGTGCACAGTGACGTCACTAGAGTAGGCGCGGAGTTCCGGAAAAGTTCTCTCTTTAGAGCCATCAGCGAGCAGCGAGAACTCATCCGCTGCCGACTGCGTGACCACCCGTCCTTGCCCGTCCGGCGCTGTTCCCCTCCCCCTCCGGCTTCTGGCGGCTGTTCGCGGTTTTGTGGACCTAGGATAGATGGCGCCACTAAAACTCCGTATAATAAAAGTTGTCGATGATACCAGGGTGTTGACGCATTTATATATACGTTGGAACGACAAGATTTGTAAAAAGAGTTACCTTTTATCGAGCAGGTATTCGCACAACTTGCTATCTTTCTTACAACGACCCAAGTGACGTCACGCCGCTTGTTTCTCATGGCCGCCGCTCGTGGCTGCAGGTCGGGAAATATCCCAAGTTTTGCCTCGCTATTACGCGGCGGAAACGCAACATTGCGATGAAAGGAGGTGTGTTTTCTGCCATTTGTGACACAGTTAACAATATCAAAAGCAGAAAATGCCAATTCTTTCAACGTTAAAATCGTTGCACAGCTCCTTTAAGCTCGCCGCGACGCATGTTCTGTTTTGACATGTAGCATATTTATCAGTTATTTTAATACTCGCCAATTTTAATTTGTATGTTCTTGGTATGGCCTACTTTTAAATTTCTTTTTCTTCTTGTTTTGTTTTGTTTAGAATTCGTGAATTTTAGTAGGTACAACTTTTTCTTTATTAAGGTTCAATGGTACTTTATGGCGAATTATCCCCTTGTAGAGCTGTAGTTACAATATTTAATGATTGGTCTCCCCAAACTTAGATGTTACTTGCATTCGTTAGCTTCCTTTCTAAAGTTGTGAAATAAACTATAATATATGGAGTCCGCACTTAAACGCAATACGTTGTTTACACTAATTTATCTATAAAAATTTTCCTAACATATTGTATGCCACTTGGACAAATGCAGATGTTAAGAAATTGCATTTGTCCTACCCCTCAGTCTAGTGTCTATATAATAAAGCTATGCCTTGCACCGCTATGGGCAGAGGCCAGCTGATTTGCTACTGTTTGGAAGGTGGAGGAGTGATGTGCAAGGAAGCTAAACTCTGTCCCTCAATCCCATATTGCCTGTTATAATTGTCCCAAAAGTCAGGGAGAAGGGGGAGGGGAACTTCCTTCTCTCCTTGCCCCCTTTTTCTGATGGGGTGAAAACTTGAGGATACCATAAATGAATGCAACCTCTTATGGCTGCTATTGCATACAAAGGAAACAATTAGAGAGAGAACGAGGGGTGTGGTTTATCTTTCTCTTAGGTGTTCATAGCAGGGGATACGAACGGTTTTGGATTTTTGCGGCTGAGCGAGCTAGCAATCAGTGCTGCCTTAGTGTTCGGTTGGGACTCTTATTCAATCGGCAAGAAAGCGAGCCCCAGCCAATTATTGGAGCGCATCCTATGAATGGCTCCTGGGTTTTTAGAAAATGGTCTATTGTCTCGCAAATGAGTGCACTGGTATTAACTAAAAGCACTTCGCGAGCTGTTTCCTCTCTTTTAATATTGCTGACTCTGCATTTAAGCATTCATTCTTCACAGGAGGAGGGACACGGCCGATCGACCTATCCGGTGACGAGAATTGACGAAGAGGACTCAAGTGCCATAACTGTGGTGTTGGAGGACCACTCCTTTGAGGTGACGGGCTGGTGCAGCGCTCGTTCTTGCATCGCACGGAGTCGACGACATTTCTTACCGTCAAAAAGCAAGCCAGTCACTTGCAGTGATTGGGCACTTCATTAGTTTGAAGTACAAATAAAGTCCGTCTTGGCTTTAGACTTGATCACGAAGTTAAAAAAAAACTGTTAGCCAGAGGAAATTTGTGTGTTAGTTTTGCCTTTTTTGCCATGTGCTGAAATTAAAATTTTGGTTTATTAAAATCTATTCTACTGTTTTATTTCAGTGCTGACTTTTTATGAGAACCTATAGCCTCTGTGCAGGCTCATGCTTTATATTTTGTCATTTTTCAGCTGCAGTTCCACATTTCCTTTGCACCCATCTCCTTGTGAACATGTACATAGCTGCTTTTAGATTTTAGGGTTTCCTGAAGAGGGTGCTAATTCTTTTATACAGAGTTTAGGGAACACATCAGATGGGTCTGTACTTACTGTACACAATTATTTCTGTAGAGTAATTACAGTCCCATTCAAGTGTTGCCTAAACTCTGTATTAAAGAGTTAAGTACTATCTAAGGAGGGGTCATACAAACTGCTCAAGTGTGCTGCTATGTGACATTAACTCTTGGTAGAGAGCAGATTTAACTCTTTAATACGGACTCAAGGTACAATTCAAATGGAGTTGTATTTACTCCACAATAAGGTTAAAGCTACCCTTCCTGGAGAGCGTGCTTAACTCCTAAATATAGAGTTCAGGCAACACTTCTAATGGAGTTGTCATTACTCTCCACAAACGAGTAGATTCAACTCTTCGCGGAGAACATGTTTAACTCTTGCATACAGAGTTTAGGCAACACTTCTAATAGAGTTGTGGCTACTCTACACGATGGAGTGAGGGTAACTCTTCCTGGCGAGTACGCGTAACTCTTGAATACAGAGTTCAGGCAACATTGTAATAGAGTTGTAGTTACCCTACACGAAGGAATGAAGGTAACCCTTCCTGGAGAGTATCCTTCACTCGTCAACAAGGAGTTTCGGCAACACTTCTGATAGAGTTATAGTCACTCTACACAAAAAAGTGAAATTTACTCTCATCAAAGAGTTTCGGCAACACTTGTCATGGAGTTATAGTTACTCTACACAAAGGAGTGAAGGTAACACTTACACTTACAAATCAAAAGAGTAGCCCTGACTCTCTCAAAAGTATTGGCGTGACTCTCTATAGAAGAGTTAAATGAACACTTGTATGGAAGAGTTAAACATACACTTGCCTCCGAAGAGTTATAGTTACTCTTTAAAAGAGTGGATTCTGTGACAAGCCAGTTACACTCCAAAAAGAGTTAAATCGACACCTTTTTTTTTTAGAGTGTATGGTGTGACGGGTGGATATATGGCTTGATACGAGTAGCGTGGACAATGACTGTTGACTTTGGACGGCGGTTAAACAGGGCTGCAGAGGTTGGACACTGTACGTGACGTCGGAGATTTAAAAGAAGATTCTGAAAAAGTCCCACATAGCTATGAAGCACATTGTTTGCTTCGCCTTGCTCTATAGCTAAGACCCAAATCAAAATTAAATCGCCTGCCTAATTGGCGACAGTGCAATGAGCGGCGTTGTAGCGAAAGGATTGTTGTGGTTACGACGCGCGAGTACGCTGCAGTGTAACCTGGCGCGCTTCTTTCAGTCCAACACGGCAATTCGACAACACTGGACGAAAGCTAGGCGTCATTGTGCAGAGACGAAAAAGTGTGCTTAAGGGTGATATGGGTGAACGGTTATATAGCAGACAAGAAAGGGTGAGTAGCCATGTGTGAGATGAACTGTAGGATTGTACGTGTATAAGGCAAATGGAAGTATTGCGGCACAGCGGCGTTAACCTTCCTCTACATATATAGACAACGTATAATCAATGGTGCGTATAAATCTCACTACCAGTTCGATAGTTTAAGGGTGGTACGCGGTCGAAGGTGTGTGAAAAGAACCCCGAATATTCAAAAGTTATTTGAAAACCAGCGAAAGAAAAACACGAATACGATCACTGATTACTTGTCGAAGTGCGAGTTGCAGTGAAATGACGCGTGAAAGATAAAATGGGTAAATTCAGCGCTGTTCCTTGGGGAAAGGCACTCGCATCAACTTATCGCCAGAAATGATCGATCGCAATCATCAATTTATGGTTGCCCGAATACGTTGCAGGAAATAGTTTAATGATGTCGATACCTACTTGCTTTAAGATGTAATGAGGTGGAGGCAGGAATTGAGAGTGACCAGCCGTCGGTGGGGTAGACTTCTTGCGTCGCTGGCACATTTTGCAGGATGAGACATATTTGAAGACATCACTATACACGCCTTGACAGTAAAACAGGTTGTGTGGACAAATATATGTTTTGAAAATGCCCGTGTGCCCAGATGTGGGGACGTAATGCAAGACCAAGAAAATAAGCATTCGAAGCTATCTTGGGACAACGAGCAAGAGGTCAGCTACGTGGGGCTGATGATTTCTAAGAAATATGTTGTTATTTTCGAATAAATACAGTTGGATTCCTCATTTTTTCTTTGAATATAGGAAATACTTGAAAACAGTAGTAATGATGTACGGTGGTTTGGGGTCTTTGAATTGTTCGGCGCTGAAATCGAGGCTGTCCGTGAGCGACATGGTTGCATCGAGAGCCCGGTTGTTTTCGAGAAAGGAATCAACTGGACATCTAGAGAGACAGTCGGGGGGGGGGGGGGGGGGGGCTTGATGCCTTTTGCCAGCGTAGTAGAAGACTGAGACGTCATATTCTTGTATCTTAAGCACCAAGCGACGTAGTCATCCGCTGGAATCCTTGAGATTAACCCGTGCACGAGGGGCACGGTGGTCGGTATTTGCTCTAAGCGGATGTACAAATATGTCACGCCGAAATTTTGTGTTTGCCAATATTACGACTGGATGCTGCTTTTCTGAGATGGCACAGTTTTGTTCGGCTTTAGAAAATGGGAGGCTAGCATACGCGAATACATGTTCTCGACCGTCACGTGTATGAATTCAAATAACTCTCAGCCGAAGTCGCTCACGTCGGAACGTATCTCGGTATCAGCTGCTGCATTAAAATGCGCTTGTAAAGCGGCTATAATCGGGACACTAGGCGAAAAAGTCTGCTACCGCCGTGATTGGTCGACGCTATGGTCTGACGCGGCGCAAACCGATTCTTCGTCGACGCTTTCGCCAATTTTCCAGATTAGAGCCCCTTGTCTAGTTATCAAACTGGATTGCAAGCATACAAATGACTTCTATTGACTTTCACACCATACGATGTCTTCATTCTAACAAGATAGCTGAGCGGAGAACATATGTTGGTAAATCCAATGATAAAGCGACAAAAGTACGAGCATAGACAAAGAGAGGACCACAATGTTTTCTTTTTGGCTGGAGGGCAAAAATGGGAGAGGATAGCTAGTTTATCGGGGTCGGGCGTTATTCCTTGAGTATCGACCAGAGTACTAAGATTTTTGAGTGTTTGAGAGATTAACCTGCATTTTGTGAAATTAATCTGCAGGGACGTACTTCCTTTTCACATAAGTAATGTGCTTAGTCAAGATTAATGACCATCGAAGGTGGCTGTGTACACTATCACGTCGTTTATATAACTAAAACATGTTGTCCACCCGAAGCCCCGCAATAAGGAATCCATCATTATTTCGAATGCTCGGCGTGCATTGCGAAGCCCGAAGTGCATTACGTGAAATGCGGCCAACAGATGTTACAGAAGGTGCTTTTTTTTACATTTCTCCCCCACTCTTATTTGCCAATATCCCGACCATATTTCGATTGATTAAAGGTATCTGATGTCATGCAATCTATCAAGAGCATCATTTATACGCGGAAAAGGAGAAACATATTTTTTTGCAATGCTGTGTGAACGTCCATAGTCAACACAAAATAACCAGCTACCATTTTTCTTTTTAACTACCAGACCGATGAAGACATGAGAAGTTAGGATTCTTCACTCTCAGAAAAAAATAGTATATTCTTACACCCCTTCTGCCATATACGACACCCCAAAACTTCAGTTCGACGTGCAGCAGGTTGACGTCGAACTGACGGTACCAAATTTCACGAGCACCAAAAAAGTAATTGGGGTTTTCTTGGTCCTACTGCAAAACCTTTTTTTTTTTTTTGTAGTCTTTGATACATACTTTAGCGGTTTAATGATGTATATTGCACCGTTATCAAGCCCCTCGTAAACGTCGAGGCCGTCTGTTCGACTATTGTGCGCTGTACGTAAAACTGAAGTTTTGGGGTGTATTATATGGGACAAAGGGTGTAAGAATGTACCCTTTCTTTAGAGCATTCGATTAATATGTTTGGTGTAGCATGTCGTTTAAATGCTTTTCAATAACGTTTTCAGTGCTTTTCAATAACGTTTTCAATAACGTTAAAACAGAATGAATAAAGCGCTAAAATAGAAGGAGAGACACGCATGGTGCTATCAACGAGAAACTCGATAGGGACGACTTTGTAATGACCGGGGGCCTCTTGTGTCGCTAGTATGCTGCTGAGTGAAGGTGCAGCTTAAAGATTTCAAATTAATGTCAAATATATTCTAGAAGTCATCTAGGGGGTTTAATAATGACGACGAATGGGCCTAAAACATTTTATGAACGAGCATCAACGATCCAATGATACTGTCACCTTTGCGCCTGCCCCGACACTCGAGGCAATAAAAAAAAAAAACAGGCAGTATAAAAGTTCATAGTTAAGACGTAAAAGCCTTCATAGACGGCCTCGTCCGCACGTATTCTACACCAGTTGAATAGTTTGGTATCGGTGTCACAAATATCCATGGAATGTTTCCTGTTTGCCCGAGCCAGACACAACCAGCAAGTGCCCGGCGTCGATGCTTTTACGCCATATAGGAATATCTTCAACTCCAGGCTCTCAGACCGCCTTGGCATTTGTGAGACCACGTGGTACGTCGTTCGGGAGGATCTCCAGAGGTTGCTGCCTGCTACTGATCACCTGGCCGCTCTCTTTATCTGTGAGGTTCAACGAGAGGAGGTCAACGCGCCTTCATCCTTAAAGCTTCCGTCATGCCATGGCATCCGTTCAACTTCAACTATGTGACGATAGGTCGGATGCAACCATCAGCCACCCGGTCGTGTCCGAAATCTGTTACTATGTGACCTTTATTGTCTCAAATTTTCTGACATCTGGAAGTACAGTCCCAGTACGTCTACTCCGTTAAACGTGCTCCAAGGAAGCCATATATGGCGACTTTCAGCGAGGGAATAAAAAAAAAGAAAACCTAAAGATATGTTGGTTGAGAAAAAAACGAAACCCTTCCCGCGAGCAAACTGCAAGCGACGGCGGTCGTCAAAATTTGCAAAACAAAACAAAACAGCAATAACAACATATTAGCGAAGTAATGAACCGAGATTTGTTAATTACCTTTTTAAATAAAAAAAGTCTTAGTTTTAATGAGAAAATTGTTAAGCATAACCTAAACCAGTAAATCAACTAATGATTTAGTTGATTTAAAACAAAAGCAGCGTAATTGTTTCCCCCGAATCCCGAGTAGAATAGAGCAGAAAAAAAAACATACTTTGTGCTTTACATCTTCTCGGACTAATCCTCCGCCACTGCTGTGCGCAGTTTCGACAATTGTGGGCTCTGATCTTTTCGGAGGGTGCCCTGCGATTTTTTTCAAGGCGTCCTCGGCGTTTGGCGTAAGTGGAGGAAAGGCCAGGCTGGGCCCTGTGGCTGCCGACACCCCGCTAACCATAAAGACGTCGTCCTCCCTCTTTCCCTTCTCGACTGTCTGTAGGGAAACTCAGTCAGCGGAATTTTGTATATTGACCCCGTTTGTCGACTGTTCATCTAGGCTGCCAGGCTTTTCTATAGGAGCGCCGCCACTGCATGACGTGACGCGCGGCTCGGCCGTCGACTTTGGGAGCAACGAGAACGTCGCTGGTAATCAACTTGGTGAATTTAGGTACATAAAATCTATGACCTAAATCAATTGACTACCCCAAACCCGGTTAAAATCTGTGGTCTTTTTTTTCTTCCAATCCAGGTTTGCCATATGAAGAAAATGTATGTTTCTTGTTCTTGTTTTCTTTTGGTTTGTCACAATCCAACCGATTAACCAGTTAAAAGAATTGATCGCGATTAAAGCATTAATAGATTAATCGAAAGGTTAATCGATCAATCGCCCAGCCCTGATAAAGAAACAAAAAAAAAACAGGACAACAAAGAACATACTCGAGAAAAAAGCGCTTACACACAAGTGATGGTTTATTGAAATTTGCACAAAGCAAAAAGTAACCCACCGTTCACTCATGAGCGTTGCAGTACCAAAGCAGAAAATGGGATGACTGACGATTGGAAGTGAAAGGGATATGTGTGCAGTCGGTTTCGCGGTTGGTGGGTTTACCCAAGACTAAGCCAGTTTTAAGTAGCGCTTTGTGGTCTGTGTCTCTTCTACTCGTCCTTTGTTTATTAGCGCTTTTAACGCCTAAACATCTTCAACCAACTAGCTCTCACTCAAACCCTTCTTTCTACGTTAGAGTTTGCACGAGTTAGTATTAGATAAATGCTAGTGTCACCATTTATTTATACAATTTGTTGGAAGACTGTGGTGAAGACATGTTAGCTTCGAATATCACTCCAGATTGATGGTAGCCTAAATTAATCGACAGAAATAATCTGCTAACAGCCTTTATCTTAATTCACGTAAACCTCAACCCTTAGCAAGCACAAATATGTTTGAAATATTTCCAAGTGTAATTTGAACGTGTTTCAAATGTACGATACAACAATACAAAAGCTATATTCTATAGTTTTTGACATGCACTTAGAACATATCCTGGAACATATACTAAAATACGTAAATTAAAAGTATATTCCAAGCGTTCAAATATATCTTCTGTAAACATTAAACATTGAAATTATAAAAAAATATAGAGAAGTTCTTAAACTTTGTAGCTGCACTCGAAGTACATTGCGAACATATCTATAAGTATGAATTCAATTAAACATTTAATGCGGGTATAATGCACTTAAAGTATATATTTTGGCCTCATGTTAATTTATATTGGTAGATCCAAATTCATTTCTAGTGCGGTCGAAAAATGCGAATGAGTGCGTGCATTAAATGCATTTAAAATGTATTTGATATGTAGTCTTTTTTTTTTTTTTGCGAAGGCAAGTGATGGCACTGTTAAGGAAGTGTGGCACCTTACCATTCAAATATTCATCAGAAAATTAAATTTTAAACAGGACTACACTTGTACGTGATCTGCGGGTTCTTTTGGACGATCAACTATTTCTTACTGTGATATAGATTCTATTGATAAACAGAGCCTTCGTACGCTGAGAAGAATAGCTCTTTTAACTTGATTATTTAACACCCGTCACTGTAAATAAAAACTGCATTACTGACGGAGTTCTAGGGCTTTAATCTCTGGCATTCAACTGTTTTTATATTGCTACAAGTGAAAAGCCTGAAAACACACATGTGAAACACATTACGCAGATCATATAAGACAGACATTTAATCGTTGTTTTCTGATGAATATAACTCAATTTATCTGAATTAAAACTCTATAATTCATATGACTGAAAGCTTCTTCGAGATGTGAAATTCTCGCGTGTGGTAATTCACACGTCCTACGGTTCCTCGCCTGTGTTAACTCCACATTCCTGTCAGCGCTAAATCTAAAAGTGCCAGGGTGTCTTACTAAAATATTCAAATCCCATGCACAATACTCGGTTTCGGTGACGGCGCTCTGATACGTCAAATCAGACAGCGTCAAAAACACACTGTCAGGGTGTTGGTCATGATTATATGTTTGCTTTATATCATTGCCGAACCAATCATAATGATAAAACGCATGAGAACTAGGGGTTTTGCGCGCTTTGAATGGTTCAATTATCTCGTAGCGTCGGCACCGTCTAGATTAAAGGCCGACGACCAGTTCGTGTTTTCCACTTTTCCCTCGTTTCGTCTTCTCTGCTTTTTACCCTATGCACCGTTTTCTGTTTCCTCTTCCCCCATGGTGAGGTGAATCTTTTGCCTTGCAGAATCTCGAATGCTGCGTCGGCGTTTGGATGGACCTCATGTGTAGCCTATGAATTGAAGGACGCTCCGCGTTGGTGTAAGGCCGCAATTCTGGATTTGGTGCTATCTAAATGTTACGACGTTATGCGGAGGAAGAGGAGGCTGCCCACGGAATTTGAGTGTTCCAAGTGCTATTTGTCGAGCCCAGAAATTCGCCCCGACTTGTCACCGGCTTCACAAATGCAAATCGTTTTGAGACGCAGTTTACTGACCCCGATTGTTTTTTGTTTAGCAGATCTGTGTCTTGTGGAACCAACATTTTTGCAGTTGCATATATTGGTTTGGGTGTACGTTTTAGTGCAAATGAATGTGAGTGCCTGCGAGCTCTTGGTAAGCTCAAAAACTAAACCTTGAATTAATTTTGTTTTGATTTTAAAAGTTTATGATGCATCGATTTTGTCTGTTTTGATTCAGATGGTACACGCTTGAGTATATAAAAAAAACGGCGTTCTGTTTTGATCTACTTTTTTCAGCTACTGTGTTCACTCATGCAACGTGTGTACTTACTATCACGCTTGTAGGCGTGAAGTGTCCACCAAAAGGACACCGCTATCTTTATTGTTAGATATGAGTCGCAAAAAACAGTGGACGTCGCTCACATCGTCCACCATCTTATGAAGCCAGCCAACATTTACTCTTGCTGCAAAAAGAAGAAAATACAAAGGGTAAGAAAAATGCGTTGAGATAACAGCATTGTATACAACGATAAGAGGGACGGCTCTTGCACTACATACCAACTTGCGAAGCCACAATCTGTCCGAAGACCAATGTTAGTCGGCTTACCCACTCTACTTTTCATTCGTCCTGCATAAGCCCTTCTTTCTTGCCTTCGAAGCATGCTATAATTGATCCGCCATAGGCCTTAGGGTCTTATCTTATGGGGAGCATCGTTCGAGAACTGCTATCTTTCTTTTCTAGGAAGCTCACTCTTCGCTATTTCTTCAGACAAAAACGATGAACCCTGCAGTCCAATTGTGTGTCTTTCGCTTGTCACCTGACGTTCCAGGCGAAGACCCGAGTTCAAGAAACGGGGAGAAGGTATTGACGGCGAAGGATTCCAGTTTCGGCTTCCAAGAGAAAATGAAAGGTGACGGGAGTATAACAGCTTTCTCCTGGATTTCTTTCGTCTTCAAGTTATGGTAAAAGTCTTCGAGTTTCTGCAACGTGACTTCGGCTCATTTGGAGCTCGGCGACTGGTTGTTTCTCTCCTCATTCTGTGTTTTCTTGGACCCGACTAGGTAGCTGAGCTTGCGATTTGTATAATTTATACCTCCGTTTTCTCGGCAAAGAAAAGCGATTGGACGGCGAAATTCTATGCCAGAGTCCGCGTACTGAGTTTTCGTGTGTGTCTGTGTGTGTTTAATTTTACTTTCAGTTGCATACGACGAACAAAGATTTGGAAAAAGTGTTATGCGGTAAAGCGGCCGATATCTCTTCTAACTTTAAACGACAACCGAGTTCACGAACTGATAAGATTATGAGACTGTATGTGGCATCGGGTTTAATTCTCGCCAGAAAGGCAGGACAAGAGACTACAACTGCCTGGGACGAACTAGTACGCGAATGTTTAAGACGCTGTATATTAACTTGTATACTATTGGCAGTCGCCAAAAAAAAATCCCTTGTTCCTAACTAGAGTCATGCACGGGTCTCCTCTAATGCCGCGTGTATATTTCTTTAAAAAGCATGCGTAACTTTGTGACTGATTGGTACGAGAGGTCAAGAGAATACGGCATGAGTCACCTACTCGCCACTTTCTCAAGAAAAGCAGCACTTTCTGAGACGTAGACTGTCCTCGGTTTAGAGACATCAACACCGTTGTTTTTCCAGAGTGAAACACATCACAGAATGAAAAAGAAAATCTAATCAGTCACGACCTATATGATCTTAATCAAATTTATTTAACCTAGTTCACTGTAGCAGGCAATGTGGTTCTTTACCACCGAATCTTTTTTTACATGGCAGCGGGATTGATTGTTTCAGCGTGTTACTGGTAAAAAAAAACGGTGGAAAAAATACGGTAATATACGGAATAACAAATGTTTTAAGGCGAAAGATTACTTCTCCCATTGCGAGAAAAATAGGAATAGATGGCGATATAAATGTAGTGTAGCGGCACGTGCCGTTCAATCGTATGCTCAAGGTCCGCGCTGTCCTTAGGGTTGTTCTTGAGATCGTCCTAGACGTCATTCTTTACCACTAGGACGACGTCACTTGACCTGCTACGTAAAAAACAAGCGGCGTCGTTGTTCCCAAATATGGCCATGAAAATACGTCACCGAGTGTCATGAACGTGATGTCATAAAGCGTCATCATACGTCATCAGTGTGATAACACCGCTGGAGTGTCGTATGCCAAACATGTGCTTCGCACTTCGTCTGTGCTCGCTGTGCGCTTCGTGCGATAAACTATGAGGCGACCGCGTCTTCATCAACGGCATCAACATCATCAACGCAACATCATCAACGCACGTTTAGTTCTACCAGTTATAAGTTTACTTAAATAGAATTATTCATTTTTCATGCTTCATTATTACCGTTGCTTCCACTGACGGTCATCCAAAATCCACATGGAGGAGACGCCTTCCCACTAATTTTAGAGTTCAACCTGTATCGCGTCACTCCCATTTCATTCCCCTCGGTGGAAACTCGAAAAAGCTGACTGGACACGTTTTAAGCAATCATCTCCTTTAGCTCTTTGATCTGTACATCAACTCTCTATCAACTAAGCAACAGGCTATATCACAAAGTATAACCTGGCAGCTGTAATGATTTCCATACCGATGACGTCCTCCCATCTTCCTTAGAGGCCAAAGGCGTGGTAGAACTAACATTGCAGAGAGGCTGAAAATAAACGAAACAAAGCGTGGAAAATTTCGGGGTGATATCCTACACCGAGCGACCTTATTAATTTAAAAAAAAATGAGGGCACAGGCGACTTATATCCGAAGGCACGCTAAGCGGCAAAGCTTTAGAGGTTAAGCTTCCTCTATTAATAGCGGTGCACCTCTGAAAGAAGTTTGGGATGGAGTGCATAAAATCGATGGTTCTTACCGGGCATCTTTTGTCCCACTCTTAATTCAAAATGGAATATGCCATGCAAGTCTGGAACAGCAGGCAGACATCCTAGGTGAACACTTCGAATTTGTATCGAGTTCCGAACATTATATTCAAGATTACCAGCGATAGAAGTTGCAGGCAGAAAAAAAAGACTGTGACCACTTCCGGGGCTGTGCGAGGACCATATAATGCTCCATTCACACTACATGAACTTCAGTCGGCGCTTCTTTCATCCAAGCAGCCTACCCCTGTACCATATAAGATTCCTTATAAAATGCTTGAGCATCTTCATCTGTCCACCCTGGAATTCATCCTGAACCTTTCTAATAGAGTTTTGCTGGAGGGTCACATCCCATCCTCTTGAATGGTTGCTATCATCGTACCAGTGCTGAAGCCAGGCAATGATCCCTCTTGTTCACCTTGCTTTAGACCAATGGCTTTAACTAGCTGTACTTCAAGGACTATGAAGCCGATAATATTAAGGGACTTATGTTTTATTTTGAGAAAAACAGCCTACTTGATAAGTACCAGTGAGGTTCTCGCTCAGCTCGGTCCACACTCGATCATCCAGTTCCTTTTGAGACTTCTGTGCAGGACGCATTTGTCAACAGGCAACAACGCCTTTCTGTTTTCTTTGATTTAGAAAAGGCTTATAACACGGATTGGCGTTTTGGCAAACTGCAAGACTTGTTTAGTTTCGGTGGTCGGGGTCGCATGATAGCTGCCATCCAAAGTTACTTGGAGCACCGTACTTTTCGTGTAAAGCTGGGGACAACAGTTTCAAGCGAGTTCATACAGGAAAATGGAGTCCCTCAGGGAGGCGTGCTCAATGTCCCTTTTTTATTTTTAAGTTAAATTCAATAACTCGTGTAATACCGCCTTCAGTACAATATTCCAAATATGTTGACGACCTGCATATCTCCGTTTCATCCTGTCACTTGTCGATTTGTGAACGTCGGGTTCAACTCACTGTAAATAACTTGATAAAATGGGCTGATAGAAATGGTTTCATATTTCGGTCGGAAGAAAAAAAGCAGCATGTGTTTATTTTTCTCGTCGGCGGGGAATTTGCCATGATCCATCTTTGAGTATGTATGATACACCAATTTCCATGAAAAGAGAGCACTAGTTTCTGAATCTTATATGTGGTTCAAAACTTACTTTCATTCAACATATCAAGAGTTTTCAACTGAAATGTCTTGAATCTCTCAACATTATTAAGGCTTTACTTCATGCGTAATGTAGCTCGGACCGACTGTGTCTATTATGCATATTTCGCTCTGCCGTTCGTTCCCGGCTTGACTATGGTTGCATAGTATATGTTTCAGCCAGGGCATCGGCTAAGAAGATGCTGGACCCCATTCACGATCACGAGTTGCGAGTAGATATTGGTGCGTTCCGCACCTTCTCAGTTTGTAGTCTGTATGTAGAAGCTAATGAACCATCCTTGGAGTATAGAAGCTTCGCTCTGGCTTTTATGTAGTCTATTAGCGTCCCCTGCGTTGCCGGGCAACCTGTTCGAGATAATATAGAAAACATCAGGTTCCAAAGAACAACTCAAAACAAACCCTCCATGGTTCCTCCTTTTTCAATTCGAAATTCTGTTTCAGCATACTCTGTTAGGATAGATGCAAAGCTCGCAGTAGTCCAATACCCTCCATATATTGCCCCATGCTACTACTACAACATTCACTGCGACTTCACACTTACTAAACATAGAAGAAAAGATGTTCCAAATGAAGTATACGAGTTTCTATAATGATGAGACAAAAACCGCCTCAACTGTATGCCGCGCTATGATCGGACCATTCGTTAAGCGAGTAAGGAGTATCAACGGAAAGACCATCATACTCACATCAGAGCTCTACGGTCTGCTTTTGGCAGTTGACTACATAACCAAGAAAAGGTTTCCTTGCTCAATATTATACACTGACGTTTTTAGTTATTTAAAAGCAGTCCTATCACTGGAGTTTGTAAAAACCGCTTGTTTTTGAACTGCAGAAAAAGATTATTCTAGCCGCAAACAGCAACATACGCATAACTTTATGCTGGGTGCCTAGCAATGTTGCCATCCCGGGAAATGAAGCAGCTGATTTTGCAGCGAGTTCTGCAAACGAGAAACAAGAAGACTTGCATAAAATGCCTTATCCGGGATATAACGCGTCTTTAAAACAGTGCATTCAAATAAAGTGGCAACTTCAGTGGAATACTGAAATGCACAACGAACTGGTCATACGCGTCTCGCACATGGGCACCTCTTGAGTGGGCAGGATGCTCCAGATTGTGAACACTGTAACATAACTCAAAGCATTTTACGTATCCTAATTCAATGCTACACATATGATGAATGCCGTAACGAAAACTTCGCACAACTATATGAAGAACATGTCCCACTGCACCTAGCCTTCCTTCTAGGTGATGATACACACATTTCACATGGTTGCTTATTTCAGTTCCTCACTGATATCGTACTTTTACACCGAGTGTGGTTTTAATTTTCACCCCAAACTCATGACCATATCTTTTACACTTATAGAAATGCATGTTGATAGTTTTATCACAACATTATGGCTGTTATAGCGCTTTCTTCTTTTTAACCCTCTAATGCCATAGTTCAAACTCTTAGCGCATTATCGCCTTAGATGCTCATGTGCCATTAACCGCCAATGAATCAATCAATGGTGATGTGTTTTTCTTCTCAAACAAGAAAATAGTTCGCTGCAGAAAAAGAAAACTGTTTTCAAGGAAATAAAAAAGAGGTCTGTATTTAAGAACCACTAACAGAAGAGAAAAGGAAAGTTTTCTGATAATGTAGTGATTGCGCAGGCGAGCTGGTGGATGTTAACCATTTTGTTCTTAGCCCGAGACTGAGCAGGAAAAGAGGAAAGTTTCAAAGTAGAAGAAAAATGAACAGTCGAGGACACGTCTCTATAGAGACGTGTCCTCGACTGTTCATTTTTCTTCTACTTTGAAACTTTCCTCTTTTCCTGCCTCAGTCTCGGGCTAAGAACAAAATGGTAAAAAGTTTTCTGACTCGCGAGGACGGAAGCTGATGAAGAAAACAAAAAACGATTAGTTCACCTGGCAAACGAACGGGAATATTTTCATAAGAAACAGAGCAGGCGATCGTGCTATTCTTCGGCGACTCTTGCTACTACAATTCTGAAACCTTTAACAAACTTAGGCAAGCAATTTAATTAAAATCAAAGGAAAATGTTTTACCGAAATGCAAGAGCAGATAGGACTGAAACTGACGATAATGAAATATTTTTAATTCGCTGAGCGAACTCATTTGGTCAATGACCATCCTTGTCACGCTGCGGTCAAATGCACAAATACGTATATAACCACGTTCCATAACACACGTTCTCTTTCTGACATGGGTGAAAACGAACAAAAGGCTCGGCATGCTGCGACTAAGCGTCTACGCAGACAAGCACCACCAGAGCATCGCCCCAATCAAAATCATTCATTACGTGGAGATGCGGTTTTTTTTTTCCTACACGACCACAGGAGCACGTGCTCACGTGCTCGTGAGTACGTGAGCGCGTGAGCTCACGAGCAGGAGCAAGTGCACTCGAAGGCGGATGGACATACGGACATGGCTAGCCCCTAAGGAGCTTCGCCCCTAAAACTCAATCCGCTGGCGAACCCGACTGTAGAGATGCATATATTAGGGTCGCCATCCTTTACGATGCAGATTGATCTCTAGCTTCGTATCGACCACTCCGTTAACTGCATCGTCAAAGTGCGTCGTGACGAGATTTTGACGTCACCGCCAACCGCACCATTTTACGAGCATAGCTCAAACTGCATAGGCAAAAACTACATTTTAACGTCATGTCACATGACCCGAGAGAATAGCCAATCAGTGCCCGATGCAGTTTTCTACATCATTTAGTTTGCGTTCCAGCATAGTAAGGCTGATCTCATTTTTTTTTAAATTGTAAGCTAGCGAAACTGGGTTGGTTCTCTGTAAGGCTGGTTTTGCTGTACGTATTTCGATTTGTTAAAAAAAATATTTATCGTGGCACTATTTTGAAGCTGAGCTATGTACACAAGAAACCGTTTTCTGAGAAGAAGACAGCTATCTGCAGCTTGTTTTATTAGATCTTTCTCAAATTAACAAAAGGGCTCTATAATACCCTTCGGAATAGATGGGAGAACAAGATCTGTCATGTCATCTGTAAAGTTTAAACATGATTGGGGCAAACAGGACAACACTGCCGCAGGGTTGGAGCATTGCTCACAGAAAGACGGGAAGGAATTGCTGTATGGAGCCTGTCACAGGTACTTGGGAGCTGAGCTAGCCGTGAATTAAACATCAAAAAAGTGAGAAACCATAAGTGTCAACAATGACAAATTGTTTTATGCTGCTGCAATGAAGGGCCTTGAAGAACGGAGATTTAAACCTTATTTGATGTCTAAATCAAAGCCCATATTTCCTTGTGCTAAAATGGCGAAGGAAGCCAGAAAAGCGCCTTGGTGTAGGCGATGGGTTGGAGTCTGACGATGTGTTCTCAACCAGTGGAAGTGTTCTCTTTTAAAAGGCATGAAACGTTAGTTTACCATGCTTCTTTAAGAACTGCTGCTTCTTGATATCAGGTACTATCGCGGCAGGTATGAGCTGAAACGGCACGTGTGGCGCTATCAGCGCCGCCTGGCATATTGCTCCGTAAACACTGCGACCAACTGACGCAGAGACAAATCTCCTTGTGTGCTCGTGCCACAGTGCGCTTTCGGCTCTATGATAGGGAGACGGCGGGTGAGGTATTGAGTGCGAAGGTGACAAGGTCATACCTGTCCTTCTCCATAAATATGAACCAAGATCTCAGTGTGAGCAATTTATCGCAAACTGTGCCGCAAGGACAATCAGGGCCAAACTAGCGACAGCAAGGGGCGTGGCACCACTCACAGGACCGTTTATGCCCAGTGCGATAAGGAGGTTGTACACCACATACCCCTGACATGCGGCCGATCTTACTTTGGACAGACCGAGCGGTGTATAAACGATAGGACTCGGGAACATGCCAATAGTTTAAAGAACTTGACAGCAACAGGTCTCAGCTTTATGTTGACGTGACTGCAAGTGCAAAGCAAACTTAGACAAAGTTACCATCATGGGGCACCGTCGAAACCGGTTTTGCACATGAGGTGTTGTAAGCTTTAAACATGGAAGAGAAAGGGGACATATGTGTCAGTTCACCGTCTGCATCTTTAACCAGAGAAGAGAGCACGTTTTTGCGAGGTGGAGGTATCGCCCACAAGTAGACAGACGAGTAGGATGCCCCAGTTTAAAAATGAGGGGAAAAGGAAGAAGTGACGCGAGCTAGGTTTTGATTGATCCTAGCCTGTCGATGAAGATGAAGTGTTTCATTAAATGCAGTTGGTAGTCCAGCGGTTGATTGCGTCCCTCGCGTTCTCTTCACATTTGTATGGTTGGTTTGTTCAGCTGGTGTCTCCTAAATATGGTTAAACAACTACGTAGCTTCCACCGCTCGGTCAACTTAGCGGTGAACGGAGTATAAAAAAATCAGCTTTACCTGTCGAGAACAAGGCTACTCGCAAAAATGTCAGGATCCTAAAATAGGGAATTCAAATTAATTTCTAACGCCTGGTATCGGGTTCAAAAAATCTGTTAGCCTTTTTAATGACGTGCCGTTCAAATTGTAGCCTGATAAGTGTCCGATGACGTGGCGCCGTAACTTTGTATTTGCCGGAGTTTCGTGAACCAAGGGCATCCAAATATGTATTCGCTCAAAAGATTTGCTCTATCCGCTTCGCCAATCGACTGTGTTTGTCTCGTTTCCGTCTCTTACGCCACATATTTTATACTTCTTTTAAGTTCAAATGGGGCTCGGCAAAATAAGTTGCGAAAGCAGTGCGTAGTGTCGTCTAACTTACTGCCTGAAAGTAACATATTTCATTAATTATTTTCCAGCACAGAAGCGTAGAAGCATCACTCAAAATAGCAACATGTAGTATCATTACGCCAATTTAATTACAGTAATGAGTGCCGATTCTGAAGGCACTATACGGACAAAAATATTCGGCCAGCGAGTTCTGCCCACATCCAATGTCTCTGGTAAGGAGTCAAAGAAATACGATAAAATCTGAGTCTCAACAAAAACGGCTCCTAAGATTAAGAAAAAAAAACACAAACAACATGCACGAACGATAAAATTGTGCAAAACAACTTTGTCAAGCAAAATAAAAAAAAAATGGTTTTCTCAGGCTCTTCGGCAACGTGCCGACAGCGAAATCGGAGGGAAAAAAATAGGATAGCACATTTGAGAACTTTCTTCTTGTTAGCGCACTGGAATACTATTACTGTATTATCCCAGCGATAAATGTGCACGGACAGTGCATTGTTAGCGATTCAATTCTTCTCCTAACATAAAAAGGCGGATTCCGTGAAATGGTATTCCATGAGACTGGAAGCCCTTTTCAGGAGTTTCATTTTACGAAGGCTTCAGAAACAGACTCGTCTCTGCTGTATTCATCGGTAGAGATAAGAGTCTGCATGTTCTTCGTCAATGGCCCGTAAGGAGTTACGGGCCATTGACGAAGAACATGCAGACTCTTATCTCTACCGACACGAATACAAAAGCTGGTTCGCGCACTGCCTTGAAGAAATGGCAAATAGTATTTTTGGAGGGTTGAAGAAGGAGCAGCACAAATGAAATTAAAAGAAATTTGACGGAGCATAATCGCAAAGAATAATTGTACTTAATCATTCATTCAGTCGTCACATTCCCATTGATATGTTCAGGGTTTTTTTGTTTTTTTTTACATTCGTGACAATGCGAGAGCTGAGCAGAAAGCAAAAGGAATAGGTGATCGCCGTTTTCCGGTTTATTTCCATCAAAAGGGAAGCAAGGGAAGTAGAGAAAAATCTGCTTTTGCAGCATGGCAAGGTCCTTACATCCCCTTAGAATTCAACGACAGAACAGGACACCAAATAAACTCAGGTGCAAACTTTCAATGAATTCATCAAATATATTGTAAAACATTCGACGAACTTAAAACGTTTCTGGTGGAACCTGGTGAACATAGCAAAGAAGCAATTGCATTTTTATTGTTTAAACAATAGTAGACATAAATATTAAGGTACGCTCTAATTTTTAATTCACCTTCCAATATGTACATTTTTATTCAAGAATGATATTACCAACCACAAGGCTAGTGATGAGAACATTGAAGACACTCGATACTTTCAAAATGAATCTTCGATACCGATTCTCGAATATTTATTTTTCTGTAAATGATACCTGAGACAAAATGGTCTACACTACCTGCAGATTGTAGCAAAGATCCCGGCATCCTCGATGCTGTCCAGTCCTGTTGAAGCATAAGAAATAAATATTGAGCTATGTTTTTGGCTAAAAATGCCCTTCCAGAGGTTCATATGATACCACGGGAATGAGGTTAGGGGGTGGGGTTCTTGTTGCGATTAAATCCAGAGTTCAGTCTCACCGAAGGAAGGGCTTAGAATCCTATTCAGAATGTACCTGGGTTAAAATACCTACAAGAGATGGTTTTAATTACTTAATTGGAAATTATTATTTCCCTCCACTTTTTGATGAGTCAAATTTCATAGCACACATTGAAGCCCTCCAAACAACCATTAACTTTTCTAAGTTTCGGGTTCAGGTATATGGTGATCTTAATTTACCTGAAATTAACTGGGCAGCTGGTATTACTTTCTGTACCACAAGCGTGACTTCGAGGAAAGCGTCGTGGCTGTTACCATTTGCGAACTTTTTCAATTTTTCCCAGTATAATGAAATAGCGAATGCATGTGGTAATGCTCTTGACTTGTGCTTATCTAACTCCCCGCTTGAGCGGATAATGCTTGCTGATAACCCACTTGTGCCAGTTGATGTCTACCATCCGCCGTTTATAACAAAATTTTCCTTATCTGGCCCGCCACGTGCGAAAGAAAGTTCAGTCGCTTTTTGTTATTCCCGGGGAGATTATCATTGTTTATACAGATTCCTCGAACAGTACAACTGGTCGGAGGTCTTATCTGATGAAATAGTTGACTCAGCTACTGAAAGATGTGGTTCCAGTGTTAAAGACGCACTTAAAGTCTTTGTTCCGAAAACGCGCACGTGCCCCTCCCACTATCCTAGCTGGTTTTCTAGAGATTTAAAGATTTCCTTAAGGAAAAAGCTGCACTATCATCGTTTATATAAAAAGACAGGACTCGAGGTTTGGTATCAAAAATTCAGTATTTATCAATGCCTGGTTAAACAACTGTATAAACAAGACAAGCGTATGCACCTTAATGATCTTGAGGGTAGTTTGTCTAAAAATCTTAAAGAATTTTAAGATACGCGAAACAACACCTTCGAGAAAAGAATTCGGACATTTGCCTTCGTGATGGTGCTGGGTACAAATCGTTACCAGCTGAAGTAGCAAATCGTTTTGCTGACTTTTTTAGGTCTTGCTACTTGCCTCAGCAATCGAGTTATATTAACACCTTGGGTGTAGAACTTGGTCACTTTTTTTACTTCTTTTGCTGTCGACATTGAAGATATAATCGAAGCAATGGATCATATGAAACCGAAATTTTCTACGGGTATTGACGGCATACCCACTTTTATCATCAAAGACTGCTGTGCTATATTTGCCCCTGTTCTGTGTCATATTTTTAACTTCTTAATTAAACAAGGACTTTTTCCTGAGTTCTGGGAGTTCGCCGTTGTTGTCCCTTTATTAAAAGGACGTGATTCTTGTTTAGCGAGTAATTATCGTCCGGTGTCATTATTATGTGGATTTGCGAAGGTTTTTTGAGAAAGTAGCTCATAAGCCTGTTTATTTTTACCTGAACACGGTGATGTCTGATGAATAACATAGTTTCTTAAAAGGTAGGTCGGTAGAGTCCAATTTGTGTTCGTTTTTAAGTTACACTGCACCAATAGTTACTGGTGGAGGTCAAGTTGACGCCATCTACCTAGACATGTCTAAAGCATTTGACTGCGTTAGGCACGATTTATTGTTGAGCAAGCTGGCCTCACCTGGTTTGAGCCCGCATTTGTGTAGATGGTTTCATAGCTACTTGTGTGATCGTCGCAATTCTGTTCGTGTCAATGGCATCTTTTCTGTACAGTTTATTTCAACGTCTGGCGTGCCGCAGGGCGCAATTCTTGGCCCGCTTTTGTTCCGGTTGTTTGTAAATGACATTGCTTATTGTGTCAGCAATGCTAACATCCTTTTGTTTGCTGACGATGTTAAGTTATTTCTAAGTGTGAAGCCACTATCTGACTGCTCTCTTATCCAAGTAGATCTAAGTCGTGTTTCGAGATGGTGTTTAGAAAACAGCTTGTTCCTTAACCCCTTGAAATCCAAATCAATGGTATTATCTGGGAAGCGTGATGTTATTTGTTTTTAATATTACCTGGATGGCGTATTAGTTCCTTCTGTCTCCTTTATCAGGGACCTTGGAGGTATATTGACAGCTCACTTTTTTTCAACAATCATGTCTTCGCTACCGTAAATGCAGCGTTGAGGACGTTAGGAATGATTTAAAGAATTTGTTGTCAATTTTAAGCTCACCGTTGCTTGCTACTCTTATTTAAGTCTCTAGTTCGATGGCGACTGGACTTTGCCTGAGTCATTGGGAATTCGTTTACTCTGTCGCAAGAGCTAGCTATTGAAAATGTGCAAAAACGAATGGTAAGAATTTTATATGACCGCTACATTACAAGATGTTTTTATCACTACAAATCTTTGCTTCGTAAATTTTCGCTAAATAAATTGGCCTTGAGAAGGCAGTACAAAGATTTTTTATTCGTTCACAAAGTGTTCATGACAAGGTAAATTCGGCGGCTTTATTACAAACTATTGAGTTTCATGTTCCCGCTCGCTCGAGTCGAAACATTTCAACTTTTTATCCAACTTGCATGTCCGCTGTGAACCCATTTTCAAGGTTACAAATTGCTTTTGATTCAAAGAAAATTAACCTCGACATCTTTTTATCCACCCAGGAGTTTATGTTAAATCTTCATGACTGGATGTTTGTGAATTAATCAATAATACATTTTTGCATTACGATAATGTTGCATGACTTTTATTGATACAACTTTCTTGTGTCCTGTATTTTTAGGTTTTACTCCATTTATGTTTAGTGCACCACACTGTAAACCGAGAGGATGTTTGTGGGCACAAGAAAAATAAATAAATTTACTATTATTATTATATTATTATAAATAAATGTGTATTTAAATACCATTTTGTTTCGCCATATTACATATGATATCAGCGGTTCTACTGTTTGTGTTACGGCCCATTACTCAATTGTAACTTCGAATGTTAAGCGATAATTTTTTTTTGTCGTGTAGCAGCGGTTTGGACTACACTGGTGACGATGTGTATACAAAAAGTGTTCCATGCTGTTGAGGCAGGGCTTTTACTACCCTGTGCTGCACCAAATAAGCATGTGAACAACTTCATATAGACCCACATTGTCCCGGAGAATACCTCAGGCAACTTTCCACTTTCTGCAAGGTGGTGTCATTGAATCATGTAAACCATCATTAGCTTCTTTCTGTAATATGACAGAGGATCATTATAGAGGCCAAATACATACTAATTATGGTGAACAAACATGGAAGCAGCAGATAAAAGAACTTTTAGATATGTATTCACAAATTTACGATATAGATACTAAATCAAGGTCTGCAGATACATTTAAAAAAGGATAAGGGACTATATTTTCGAGCACATAAAAGAACTAATGGTGTAGAAATGCTGCCAGTAATCTCATTGTGTTGGAAATGTACATATTTCTTATTATTTGTTTTTTTCTTTTGTCTCATTTGTACATATATTGTATGTTTTTGCAAGAGCTCTCCCCGTCTGAAACCTGTATGGGGTACGAAACCTGGGTCAGGTGCTTTAATACACCTTTTGTCCCTGCTACCCTAAAATAAAATGGCAAATAAATCTAAATAAGAAACTCTGAAATTATTTATTCAAAACTGATGGAGGTTGACATGCATCTCATTGAGCTGGCAGCAGTGCCTACTGTAACGGTCTTCTAGGATTGAAATCTTCCAGGTCCGACCTTGCCAAGATTTGTCATGATATCTTTCCTCTGTAGATTGAAATTTTCAGTGAACTTGTACATGTCAGTCAACTCTCAAGTTTGTTTCTTGCCATTGGCACAGGGGTAGCAGAACAAATAATTTAACTTCACTTATACATTGTACTCTTGGTATTTGAACAAGGAATATTATCAAGTAAATGCCGATGTATCGATTAAATTCAGCTTCTGTTACAGTCAGTCAAAAATAAGTTGACTGGTTGATGCGCAGGTTCGTTCCTTCGGGGGCATATGATGATTGTCGCAGTTATGAACATCAGAAAGTAAATGGCTAAACAAGCGACTGTCCCTGGCATGGTGAAGCCTCACCGAATGTTAAAAATGCAGAGCCCAGAAGGTGCATTTTTTATCAATTTTGTCAATAAAGCCTCTGCCACGCTGTGAGCCGGTGCTGTCAACACTTTGTTCTTCAGAATACTTATTTCTTGCCACAGAAAAATGATCAGGAGGGGGTGACTTGCACCATCTCTTACATATTAATTTTCCCCATTGGCACTTAAGCCACCACTGTCACTGTCATAACCAAATGACACGCATATGTTTTTGGATACTCTGGCTGGTGGTTACATATGTTAATTCAAAGCTAGTCTAATGAAAGAGTTCTCATAGCATTTACACAAGCTTCAATTGATGGTAGGGTAAAAATTTAGTTTGGTAAAGTATTTCATTCGTTAATGGTCCAAGGGAAAAAGGAATATTTAAAGACATCGTGCTTAAATATGATCTGTTTTGAAGCTCTCATATGATTTAGTCTAGACAAACCTGACCTTTAAGTTTTGTGCATATTCTTTTATTAACATTAAATATATTTTAACAAAAACTTTAAACTTTGATAACTATTTTTTCTTGCTCTAATCTGACACGGTCGAATTTTTGCTTGTACAAGTAAACCTTTTGCGGAAACATTATTTCTACACTTAATAAAAATAAAACACCCAGCATTTTTTTGCAAGCATTCAAACATGTTGATTCCATCTGCTATGTGTGGATGGCAAACTGTATTGGCGTATTGAACTATAGGACGTATACTAAAGTCATCTACGCGTTTTTTTTCGCTTCAATACCAGCAAACTTTAATGAGCTACAGAACTTGGAATTATAAAACAGCGAGGACGAGGACGAGAGCAGGTCAACTTTCATTGAGCAAAAACATAGAATGGCACAACCATAAAACCTCCCCCCAAAGGTTTCAACGTTCTCAAAGAGGGAAAGGAGCTATCTGTTATAAAGCAAAGGAAAGTTACTGTAAATATAAAAGTTTAAAAAACGCTGGCGTCACGACGAGCTATGACTAATCTAGTTGTCTCTAATTACTTAGAGTTCGACCTTTGTCATTGTCAGTGATAATGAAGGTGCAGAAATATTGTTTACAGTCCCAAAGGGAAATGTACTATCAATATAAAAGTTTAAAGAGCTCTAGCGTCACGGTGAGGTGTCTCTTTCACCAGTACTCACTCCAAGTCAGTTAAACATGACATAGTAAGGTCACTTCTCAAGTCCTCATTCTCGAAGTCCTGCACGCATTTCTCCGAAAGCAGCCTCAAGTTGCAGCAGCAGAGGTTACAAAAAACAGGTTTTCCCCCCACTGGCCTACTTCATTCCACCCTTGGGAGGTTCATTCTCAAACCACAACTTCCGCAAGCTGTTTCCAAAAACAAAGGCCGTTTCGCCGTGATTCTCTACATACACGATGGACCCTTTGAAATGTCACGTGCCGATTATTAGAGGGTTGGAACCACTGCACAAGGGCAGAGCGACTGCATCGAGGAAGGTGCAAGTCATTCCATAAGATAACGAACGTCGGAGCGTGGCCAACACTACGAGCAGGCGAGCCAATCAAACAGCGTTGAAAGTGCAACGTCACTGCGATCATCACCTGTTTTAAGAGGGGTGTTTTTTCTAGTGTGCTGTGACGTTGAGGTTTCAGTCCGCCATTGTGCAGGGATTTCACAGCTGCCAACAGGATACCTAGGTTCGACATTGTACCCGAAGGAAAAATCCATCAATGTAACCCTGTTTGGCAGTCAATGTTTTCTAGTGGACCGCTGACTGTGCCTGACTGTACGTCAAGCGTGTCTGATTGGCCAACAAGTTACTCTGACCGACAGTCAAACTCCAGTCAGACCCCGCTTGTCGGCTTTCTGATGGTTTCCTGGTGGCAGTCGGCCGCCGCGAAATGCCATCAGGATGTCTGGTGGTGATTCTGACTGCACATCGATTGTCTCTGACTGTACGTCAGAAAGCTTTGACGTGCAGACAGACGTACGGTCAAAGGACGTAAAGTTCGTTCGGATACCACCATTTCGTCAAATCTATGAATACGAAAAGTAATCTATGCACGAGAAAACGATTTTGGGACGTGAGCCCATAAAACCGCTGACGTTAGAGATATGACACGCAACCGACCGACAACCTTGATCAGAAGCCCGCCGAAGCGCCGAACACGACACTTCGCACTTCGCTTCGCCCATAGAGGCTCCGCCGAGCTTTCATGAACGATCGCTCTCGACTCGTTTTGTTTGCCCGCTCGCTCCAACCTGTCGATCCTGCCCGGGCTCTACAATGTCTTATGTTTTAGTAGAATTTCTACTCGACAAGACCCAGCCTGTTGTGAGTTCCGACGATGTAAGGGACTTTAGCGGTGTAGTTGAAGACGACAGGGTGTACCAGGTCTACTGGGCCGGTGATGCGCGAACAAAAGGATCGTTCTACGACGCGAAAGTACTCTACATGGCAGGTGAGTAGAACTGAAGTACGGCGAGTGATGTACGAGTGCTTTGCATAGCATGCTGACCGCTCAACTGCATTTGTAGCCAAAGCATTTGGTATAAAACGAATAGTCAAATCGTGTTTTCCAACGGTGGCGTAGCATAGCGGTTAAGGTGTCCGATTTGTACGCATGTGGTCGCGGGTTCGATGCGAGGTGGTGCTGCTTTTTTTTTTTCCTCGAACATTTTGTTTTATCGAGGCATTTGGCGATATTTATGAGTGCGTATAGCTTTACTCTTATATAAATGCTGCCCTTGTTGATGAAATTCCCTTGGCAGTGGTAGTCAGACGTCATCTGATGGACCAACAAATGACGTCTGATGGTCCATCACGTTTCACCAACGCTGCTGGCTGGCAGTCAGTGTCCCAAATTACGTAGCTTGAGGGAATTTTCAATAGGGTACATATTCCTTTTTTTTAGTACACGGAAGTGACGTCATCACGTCTGATTGGTTGGAAGCAAAAGTGACGTAATTTCCCTAGAAAATTGTGGGCGGAGTCGGCAAAACTGGGCGGAGTCGGCTACCGGACGTGACAACAAAGTGACGTTTCGTTTTGTACCGAGTACGTTTCAAAAGGTACTTGCTCGGAGCTAGGTATCATTGGCACCGTGTTTTCGGCGGCGAGGCGTCGCCGTCTCGTCAATTCGACCTTTTCTTTAATAGAGCTTTTTTTTCGTCGGAAAGGCTGTATCGGGAACACCGCGATGCATTCCAGCTCCCGGAGGAGATCTTTCGGAGGCAATACCGCCTGCCCAAGATCGTGGTGCGGTGTTTGTGCGACGAACTTCGCAAGGAACCGGAGGTGAGAGTGCTTAGCTCGTGGACGGTCATGACTGTGGAGCTTCAAGTGTTGTGTGCACTGCGCTTCTACGGCACGGGGAGCTTCCAAGACATAGTGGCGAGCGACGAACACGTAGCGCGGGACCAAAAGACAGTCAGCGTTGCGGTCCGCGCCGTGTCCGTCGCTATCGTGCGTCGTCTTGGGGTCCAGCGTGGCTGGATCCACTTCCCCGAGACGCCGAGCGAGAGGTTCGACGCGGAGAGGGGCTTCAAGCTGCTCGGCAGGATACCCCGCGTCATCGGTTGCGTGGACGGGACCATGGTCTCCATCGTCGGCCTGTCCAAGAACGACCCCACCGTCACGAAGGCGGCGTACTGGTGCCGCAAGTACTTCTACGCCCTCAACGTGATGGTGGTAAGTACACTGATGTTACGTTGTCAAAACGCACCCCAAATCTGTAGGAAAAAAAAAACGCATTGCCGATACGGTGTAAATATTCCGTTTTATGACTACGGGCTGTGGCGTCTCACGACTCCGCGAGCATGTGCTCCACGTAGCATGCGAGCCGTGAGACGCTTCTCCCGAAAATAACACTTGTCTGTTAAAACGTGCAAGCTTCCGTAAAAAAAAACAAAAAAAAAAACACATTATTTTTGTTTTAAGGTAGTTGTACCTTGCATCCAGGACGGTGTGATGACATGCATGTGTCAGACAAAATAACTTGAAAGGTTCTGAAATTACGACTGCTTTGTGAACCATAAGAACAATCTACTACTTGTGGATTCAGGTAATTACATGTCAATATCTCTCTCACTCTCAGGTGCGTGACGCCGACTGCCGGATAATGTGCATCGACCCACGGTATCCCGGGGTGGGTGCACGACTCCTTCGTGTGGCAATTTTCCTGGCTCCGAAACCAACTCGAGCAAGGGCAGCTGCCACGCGACGGCCGGTTCCTGCTTGGTGAGCCTACTAAATTCATTCCTTACGCACACGGTGGCTCCCACTGCTTGAAAGCCACAATACTACACACACTGTGCTTGTTGTGAGGCACACAGAAACAGTTGCTGGAACTCCTTGAAGTGAGACAACACCCAAAGTTTGGCCATTAATCATTGTTTATGTCCACATAGCTCTTACACACTGCAGGCTACGAAAACCACACTACACCAATGTCACGACAGTGATAGACTGCGCAAGGCATGCGACCGCAGTGCGAGTCACTGTCCGGTTCGGCCCACTCACTGTTACTGTTTGCCTGTACCCTCTTGCTGGTTGGTTTTTGCATGAAGTTGGAGCTCTTTCGCTGCTCCCTGGGGGCTCGCCTGGTCGCTTTGACGGTCGTCAGTCTGTTCGGAATGGGATCAATTCCTCCTTGGCCACTTGGGGCTCGCCAAATCTGTCCTCGAGTCGTCTCTGTCCCACACACTGGATTCTTTTCCCTGACCCTTCTTCTTCGGTCTGCCTGTAGACCATTCCATTTAGCGCTCTCTGGGCGACACCATTTTGTGCGACCGCAGCGCCCTCTCCACACATCCGGGAAGTTCAGCGGGTTCGGCGGGGTAAAACGAGAGAGAGGGCACGCGCCAGACTCCGCTAGCAGACGACAAACCGGGAGGTTGCCGTTCTCCATCTTTGGGCTGTATCGACGGGCTCTAACGAACATCGAACTCTCGCTCGTGGCAGCCGTTGTGAAGTGGTTCGCGTTCTTAGAATAGTTGTGGCTACTCCAAAATCAGCCTATAGCTCTCTGTTGTTCTATTTTGCTAAATGATCAACTAGCATACCTTTTTCCGTTACTTAATTAGCTGTTGAGTGAGCCGGCAGTACTACCCTCAACTACTGCTTGTATTGCGGCAGGAGAGCACGTTTTATTTATTATTTCAGACTTCCACTCACGGTCGCTAAACGCCTACACCAGTACGAACTTGTATATAGTAAAAAAGGTACAGCCACCGGATCTACTTTTCGCCAAAGAGACGGCCAATCAGACACAGTTTTCCCAATATTTGTGTTTTATTTGCACGCAGGTAACAGCGCAATTGGACCCCGTGAGTTTTTTTATCTAGCATAATATTACACGACACCTGGCATACCAAAATCTGCGCATCTGCGCTTGAAAGTTTCAAAATGACGCGATTTTAAACAGAGTTTGCACGCCAGCCGGACGCTACCTACAGCCCACTCGGCGGAGCGGACGTGATGCGGGGTGAGAGGGGGAGTGCATTTTATTTCTCTTTCACCCTCTCTGCTATGACCCTAAAGGAAAACGGTCTATATAGCTCCTCCTATTAGACCCTCCGTTTCCCACCAGGACCCGACTCCTTTCCAATCTAGCCACCCCCTCTCTTTTCCCCAACTCCAACTCCCCCGAGGATTAGGAAAGAGGCTCGTTGAACTGGCGCCTTATCCCCCTGCTTGCCAAAGACAAGGCCAGCGTGTTCTGCTCTGCCCGTGCCTAAGGCCACGGCCACACTCCCAAAAGCAACAAAGCTTTTATCTGTCGAATGCAAGGGCCTAATAATGCACTTGCATACAACACAGCACCCCTAAGGAATCGAGCACGCATCCCATACAACCCACCAGGAAAACAATTAGTTACATTAAATAACAGGGAGTGTGCAGGCAAGCTGGTGCTAATTAATCATAATGTAAACTGATACTGTAGTACAGAAATATTAACGAACTTTTAAGTCACACTTAAGTTACATTATAATTGACATAGTTGCACACAGCTGTTTTTGCTATTTTCTTGCCTTTCATTTTAAAAAGAAAAGAATGTAATATGTTCCATCCTCTACATGTGCAGGTGACAGCAGCTACCCCTTGGAGCCTTGGCTCATCATCCCTGTCCCCGGGAACCAAGTGACCTCAACCACATGCGTCCGGCTTAATAAGGCGCATTCCTCGGTCAGGTCTGTTGTGGAGCGCAGCATCAGGCTGTTGAAAAACAGATTCCGGTGTCTGCAAAGGCACCGGGCTCTGTATTACCACCTTCAACAGCCACTGCCACTATTTCGGCATGTGCAGTGCTCCACCACATCTGCCTTACATCGAGCGAGCCAGAACCGGAGTCAGGCCCCGACCCTGAAGTATCAGTGTTGGAGTCTGAGCCGAACTCTGAAGGTTCTGAGCTGAGCTCGGAGAGGTCAGCGTCGGCTCCCGAGAGGCTGGCTCCTGCCGGCCCTCCGGTCGGCCTTCCGGTCGGCCTCTCGGACAGGGGAAAGGCTCTGAGGCAGCGCCTTGTCGCCCGGTTTGGAACCCGTCGCAGACGTGCCCGTGCGGAGCGCCACACGCAAGGAGTCTGCTGCCACGACGGTAGTCCCGACCACCAGGGGCACCGTCAGGAAGCCCCTCAGCGCCCTCGCCGCGGTGGTGCCCAGCATGGACGCCGCCAGCGACAGGGAACCTCTCGCCACCACGACTGAGGTCCTGACCACCACGGACCCCGTCACATTCTTGCCCTCAGTGAAGCCCTCCCCGTGGAAGCCGTAAAGTGCACACTTCACTTCCTGCTCCACAGTCATGGCCGTTCACAAGCTACATACTCTCTTCAGCTCCTACACCTTGTGAAGTTCGTCGCACAGCCAGCGTGCTGCCTCCGAATACGTGTCGAGTGCATCGCGGTGATATCAGTACAGCCTTTTTTTTATTTTTATGAGCAGAATTCACGAGACGCAGTCGACAGTGACAGAAATGGTTTGCAAGGTTTAGTTGCCAGACCAACAGGTCATCTGGATTGCCCCTGCAAAGAACTGAGAATTAATTTAGACTACTTCTAGAAAGAAATGCTTGCTTTTGCAGAGGTTTCTTTCTTAGTTGCTGATTGAACCAGGGATATTGTTGTCGTGGACATTGCTTCATTTTACAAATGCTTCAAAGCGTCCTGCCTTCTGCTCCATTTTATTATCTCTTTTATGGCACTTCATCAAAGTTAGGTGATTGTGTTATCTTAAGACAGTGCACAGGTAGTTTGTTTTGAAAATTAATTTATTTCTAAAAGAAAAACCTGTGATTTCATGAATAAAAGTGTGACAACATGGAATGTAGTATTCCATTCATGGAAGCAAAACTGAGCATTGACTGGAACCTTGTAAACAATTAGGCAATCTGAAGTATATCACAGATATCTTGTTGAACACTCTGGTCTTATTTGAGCACAATAGTTAAATCTCGAAAGGAGAAACAATATATATATATTCTCTGACTAGCATACCACCATATAAACACTGGACCACAATGAAAGAATTATCACAGATGTTGCTCCAAACATTCTTATTTGAGCACAGCAATAGCAAGTTTTTGAAAGATAAAAAAACTTATTTCTGACTGAAGATGCACCATATAAACACTGGGTCATTCTGGAGAAATATATCACATGTTTTAAGGACACTATAAAGCACATAGTCTCTAGATTTCATATTGTCAGACATATCACAATGCTACACATAAAAAGCATAAAGGCCAAGTTCAGTGCTTAGGTAAGACAAAATGAATGTAGCTGCTATTGCAACCCATGACTAGACTGCAGGCCTCTTAAGTTCTCAATGAAAAATTTCTTGACACCTGACAGGAATGGAAGAACACTTCCTATAGTTAGCGACGGGTTAAGAACTAAACGGAGGCTCCTCCCACCTCTTCTCACTTCAGCAGAGAAAAGGCTGGAGAGGAGCTTGCTTCCTCTCTACTGTTCGCTCTGCTGAAGTGCGAAGAGGTGAGAGGAGCTTCCACTTCACTGTTAACCTGTTGCCGCTGTTCGTCAAACACGAGACATGGCTTGCTTGGGCATAAATCCGTCTGTTGCCCAGCCAATATTTTCTACTTGCTTCACGGGTCATAGCCAAGGAAAAAGGACTAACCCAGCTCTTGGCAATTCCTGTAATCTGACTATTGCGCCAATCTCATGCTGCAAAATTAAACGGCCGGCTTGGCATGTGGAATTAATAAAATAAATAAATAAATAAATCTAAGGTTCAGTTTGAGGGGGGGCGGGGGTTGTGACCGGGGCTATGGCCACGGCTGCGGCCAGGGCTTCGGCCAGTTCTGCGGCCAGGGCTGCGGCCGGAGCAGCGAGGTGGGCCGGGGCTGTGGCAAGAGCTGCGGGGTGGTCCGGGGCTGCGGGGTGGGCCAGGATGCGGGGTGGGCCTGGGCTGCGGGCTGTTCCAGCGCCCTGCTGGCCAGCAGGAGGAGCAGTTGGACCAGAGTGCTGTGGGTGTTCTCGAGTCCCGAGGCCGTCCTGTCAAGGTTTCCAGAGATCCGTTCCAGGACCTCCAGGAGCTGAAATGGCAAAGGAGTTTCATTACCATTGGCCATCATATTTCCATACACCCACAGTCTGCCAATACCTTGCTCATGCCACAACTGTTTCATTCTGCACCATTGTGGACATGCACTGCTTTCTGTGGCCTCGTGGCAGCACCTTGGTCTGAACCTTGTTAGTTGTAAGTGCGTGTAAGGTTAAGTTTGAGCCTGTACCCGGCCTCGGAACTCCCTCTCCTCTGCAGCCTGGTCCTCGTTCGGCTGCAGAAGCAGGGCCTGCTGCTCCACGGCCTGGATGGCAGCCGCATCGTGCCGCTCCTGCCTCGACTGCAGGGGGGGGGGGGGGGGGGCGAGGCACGATGGGCCGCACCCACCGACCCTGGCCTGTCGTTGCGTCTGCCAGGAAATCGAGTATGGGTGATGATGGTGCTCATACCTGCACCACTGATGATAGGTCCCAGATGCCCTTGCAAGAGAGCCTACCTCGTGAGGTGGAGGGCACCGGCTCGGCTGCCATCTGGCGCCTGCTGCTGCTTGGCCTCTCCTGGAAGGGGAATTTATAACAACTCGTGAGAACACACAGCCTTGTCTGTGCTTCCCATGTGTTGATCAAACATTTTGACGAGCATGCATTCTACTCGGGGGAGAACATTTTGAGAATGCCACCTCAGAGGCATTCTCACTTTCTTTTTTTGACAACGTTTCCATTGAGTACCGGGATATATGGCTAGTGCTAGCACATCATCTTCCCTAAAATTACAAGCAAGACACCATAGAGATTTATTGCGACAACCAGGGGCGAGGTCGCGAAAATGACGCATGTCCGCTTGAGTGTCAAACATTAGATTTCGTGACTACATGGACAGATGCAATATCTTCCGCTAGAGCTCCTAATATTTGCAAAAGGTCAACGTGTTACTTAAATGCATCCTCATTGATATTCCGCGGTGCAGCGCATTGGCGCCCGCTGCCCTACACTCTTTGTTAACGCGATGGTAATTGTTGAAGTGCGTACCTGCTGGTCGCCCGGTTCACCGGGGACCCGCACCCCAGGGGCCCCGAGCGCCGAATCTCTGCCCACCAGCGTCAGGATCCTGGCCAGTGACTGCGCTAGTGGGCGCACGGTTGAGCTCCCACCCCCGGTCCTTTTGTTGACAAAGAAGACAACTGAATAAATTTCATTGCACCATCAGCAGGCTACAAAGATGACCTTGCGGCCTCGTTGAGCTGTGCAGCTCGCTTCCGCGCCTTCATCACGCACCGGGACCAATGCTCTTTCCACTGCTTGTAGCTTTTGGTTGGAGGCCCCAGCGCGTTCAGCCGCAGAGCGAGCTGCTCCCACAGCCGCCCCTTATCGTCCCGCGTCAGGGCGGCGAAGAGGTCAGTGGCATTGCGCGCGAGCGACGGGTGCTTACACATGAAGGAGAGTTGCTCCTCCTTCTGAGCAGCCGTCACTCGCGCGCTCCTCGTTGGTCCCGCCGACCCCTCCGCTGCCCCCGGCACCCCCGGCTCCTCATGGTCCGACATTTTGGTTTGAAGAAGGCGCGTGGCGCACATCCCGTATAATATTAGAACAACTTTCTCTCCAATTAATTCTTAACTGTATTGCAAAAGGACACAAAAAAGCGGTTTGTTTTAACAACGCACCGCAGGTTTTGATTGTTTTTCAATACTTTTACCTGTAACAGAACAGATGCGACGGCCAGCAACGCACAAGATTGGTTGCCGTTCCTTCGCTAAACGCAGGAACTGCTCCCCGCGTCGTAGTGAATCCTACCCCGTATCCCGCGCGTAGGGACGCCTCAGCGAATGCGTAGCTCCTTCCGGTCGTCGGGGGTAGGCTCCGGACGTCGCTCAAACGAGTGACAGGTGTCAAGTTGAGCAGAGTGAGCAGAGCCGCCACGTGAGTGTTGCTAAGATACGTTCCTCCTTTCCATTACGTCACTTTTATTTACCTTTTCTCAAATGTCCAACCTAGTGATCCAGAGTACGGTATTTTGAATAAGGTCTGTTCCGCGCACCGTTTAAGATTTATCGCGTCCAAGTTTGACACGGGTGTTGTTTTTTCCTGTCGTACGCGCTTTAAACAGATGTGTAAAATGGTTAATAAGACTGACAATCTGAGAGGGTGCAATGTAAAGCATGCCAAAAAGTTCGTGAATTGCGAAGAAATAAAGGTTTTTTTCAATTCCACTAAGCTGTGGCAGTCAGTACATTGGACAGACTGGGAGATGCGTCAACCATCGGCTCAGAGAACACAAATTGGAAGCATCAAAGGCTTCAAATGAGTCGTATCACCCGATTGTCATTCACAGCTGTACGTGCGATGGCTGTACTCCTCATTCCTCTGACACTAAAATATTGGGCGGGCACAACAACATATTTGGGAGAGAAATTATTCAATCATTTGCCATGCGGACTGTAAACAACGACATTTCTGCACCTTCATTATCATTGGCAAAGAAAGAGGTCGAATACCTAACACCAGATATGACTAGATTACTGACACCCCACCGTAACGCTAGAGCTTTTTAAACTTTTATATTTTTAGTACATTTCCCTTTGGGACTGCAAACAACAATATCTCTCCACCTTCATTATCAGGGACAATGACAGCGGTCGAATTCTAAGTAATCAGATATAACTAGATTAGTGATACCTTGTCGTGACGCCAGCGCTTTTTAAACTTTTATATTTGCAGTAAATTCGCTTTCCTTTAGAACAATTATCTCCTTTCTCTCTTTGAGAACGTTGAAACTTTTGGGGGTTGGTTTTATCGTTGTGCCATTCTATGTTGTTGCTAAATTAAAGATGTCCTGTTCCCGTCCTGGTCCTCGCTGTTTTATACTTTCAATTTGGTATCTATTAACCAACACGCTCGTTTTGAATTGTAACTTCAATGAGCGCCTTCGTGCGAAACGTTCTCCTCTAGCATATAAAATATGTTATATTTGTATTGGTTCCAAAGTAGTTCACGGGTTATCGTCACATCAAGGTAATCGTATTGGTCCACAAATCTAAGGCGATTCCCAACCTAGGATGTCTCGGGGCGAATTGGTGGAAACAAGTAAACTCAAAGTACATAAACATGTGCCTAAGTGTTCTTCGTGGGATGTCTTGAACGACCGTCGAATCGCATGTTGATTGCCCAGGTAGCACGTGGGATACACAAAAACGATTCTCGTGTATTGTGCTTGAAAATGCTGGATGCTATTGCAACTCCTTTCAACCTGGACATTCCTGGTGACACAATTGAACGAGCGCACATGCTAGGCACATTTTCATTCAATACATTCCTACCAATCATAGTAAAATTCTCGTAATTTAAAACGAAGTCAAAAATTTTATTTTAAAATTCTAAACTCAAGCGCAGCAGCATAACTGCCGGCGAATATTTTTCACCCGCTACGAGACATGCTATGAGACATGCTTGTTGAATTTGGGAAACCACAAAAAAGTACATTTAAATTGCGCTATAACAAGCTCTTTATGAACGACAAGTGTTTTAGTTACAATCCCCTAATCGACAGCGTTTGTGAGCTTGAAAACAGGTCTAGTACTCAGGGTTCTCAAAACCCAGCTGATAACAACGTAGCTGATTTGGCTTCCAACGCCGCGCGATGACGACTTGTAAGGGGCCACGACTTGTCATCGTTTCCAAAACAAGTTCATCTTCTGTTTGCTAATATGCGTAGCATTCTTCCTAGAAGGAACGATTTAATGCTCTGTTTTCGATTCCACTGATGCTGACATAATCGGTTTGACTGAAACCAGGTTTTCGGCAAAGGTTGATAACCGCGAACTTTTCAATTGTAGCAAGCGTTTAAGTGTGTACCTACATAATAGAAGCCATGAGTGCAGTGGGGGTGTTTGATTGCTGTGTCGGACTGCTTTGAATTATCCCTAGTTGATATAAGTAACAACTTGGAAACTGTGTTTGCTCATCTTCGCTTGCGCCACTTAGACTTGATTTTGGTAGCCTGTTATCGTCCCCCATCCAGTGGCTCTGACTTCGTTCAATATATACATAATGCTAATAATAAAGTTGCCCTTCGTTTTCCCAGTTTCCCCGAGTTTTACTGGACGACTTTAATTATCCCAGCATTGTGCGGTAGAGGGAACGACCATTTTGGAATGCTTTTTGAACGGAATGTTACGACTTTTTATATATGTGTCTTCATTTTAATTTTTCGCAACTCGTTACGCAACCTACACGAATCACGTCATCTACATCAAACATACTAGATCTTATTTTCACTATTGTGCCCGACATTATTTATTCTATATCCTGCCTGCCTGGCTTGAGTGAATGCGCTTGAAACTTAAGGTTGCAATGTATCATGCTGTTTATAATAAGAAGCGTGTTAGGTATTATAATAGGGCGGGATTCGAATCAATAATTCGTGAGCTGTGCCTTTTCTTAAGTGGCTACTTGCACCAATTTTCGTATCACTTCCTGGAAGAAAATTGGAATACATTTAAATACAAAGTTCATTCTCTCATGAGCACTTTCATACCGCTGAGATTCGTTACTTATAATTGCCATTCTACATGATTTATTTAATTCCTTAAACGATTGTCTAACAAGAGGAAATATATTTTTGGATCTGCTAAAAGTTCTAATACTCAGCAGTGTTGGGACGTTTTTCTGTCCGCAGCTAGTGCTTATAAGACAACCATTACGAACGCCAAAATTATATTTTTTAATGTAACCTTGCCCTGCATGCTGATTAATAATCCTAAACAATTCTGGAACTCTGTAAATAAGAATGATAAGTGTGCCGCGTCTCTTAGAAATAGTGATGGGGGTGATATTGCTAGCAGTGATTGTGTCTTCAACGAAATGTTGGTGTTGGCGTTCTCTTCCTCTAAGATTTCTTGCATTCCTGATGCTTCTACCCAGGCATAGTTTCCATAGATCCAAGCAAAGCAAATTATTGTGTGTATGTTTATACAGCGGGAAGTTAGTCTGCCTCAGTGGGCGTCTGGTGTCTCAGCTGTAGATGAGCAATTCAGCGAGTGCGGTACAACCGCTAACCTGAGTCTTAGCGTCCACCACGCAGTAATGATACACGACCGCACGCCAGTACGATGCTCATCCAGACCGAAACGGGCAGGGGCAGGGATTGAGCCCAGGATGCTGGGCTTTGCAGCGCAAGCTTTCGCTCCACGTGCTCCAAGCTGGTGTGCGCTAGACCACTCGGCCACCGATCTCCCCCTTAGATCCAATTTGTATTCACACTATAGGCATAGCCAATGTGATTGATACTCTCAAAATATCTTCGTCTTTTGGTATTGACAACACCAATTCTAATTTTTTCCAAATATACGAAAATGTGCAGCGCAATTATTTTATCCACACTTTTTAGCACTCTTTGGAACTTGGTCATTTCCCCGACGATTAGAAGATTTGGGAGGCGATTTCTTGGCAAAATTTAGGTGTCAAACAGACTCCAAATAACTATCGTCCTATCTCTATTATCAACATACCTTGTAAAATTCTTGAACGTGTCATATACTGTCATTTTGCAAACTAACTGACGTAACTGAACTCTACTGCCTGCCGACTGGGAAGGGAGAAACTGCACTCATCCTTGTAAGGTTCGCATCGAGCTGTGTCAGAGCTGGGTGAATAAATCACCGCAATCGACTCCGAGAATTCCCGCCTACGAATGTACTTTCCCGCGTTTTTTTTTTTTTTTTTCAATGAACACTTCTCCCGAGTTTGCAGAGAGCTTCTCTGGAAGGCGAGAGTGAAGGGCAAGACCATTAATTACAATTTTGTTTTGGTCAGGTGGGGAACGATTTATGCGAAGAAGGCCGCGAATATGGACATTGTCCGTATAAACAGAGTTCAGGATCTTGAAAAAGTATGTTAGATGACCATGGCAGTCTGTTTCAAAGGCTGTGAGAAATTTGATGAGTTTGAGCAGTTGCTCACAACACATTTTAAGTCGGTTACCGGCCTTTATATTAATATTAGAAGTTTGAGAAAACACTGGGGACACATTAGAGTGTTAGGTAATAAAGTCTCCTCACGTGTTGACGTGTTTGTTTTACCGGAATCGTACTTTCCAGAAGCTATTTGGAATCTTTTCAATCTGTCAGGCATATAATTCCTTTTGGTTTTGTCGTCAGCTATGCATTGGAGTTGGGATTGTGATTTACGTAAAAAATGTATGGTTGGTTTCAAGACAAGTATTAACTTTTAATTGCGCTGTATGTATTTTGTTAAAACTTGAGAGTTCTAAGTGTTGTGGCTTACGACCACGGTGCTTACGACAAGAGACAGTACGAGGTGCAGCCGATGTAGCTTCGAGACAGAAACGGTTTTAATGTCCCGTGCCCTCGTTTTTTGTCTAGTACATCCCAGGCGCGCGCTCACTTCTTTGCCCGCCGTCTCGCGCTATTTATTGAAACAATACTCAAACACAACACTCCTTCCTCATCAATGTTTTGGCTGACTCACACAAGAATACCTCTCCGGTGGCCTACGTTGTCGTATGCTACTTCGAAGCACTGGTGTGGTGGGTATCGCTGTCTCGGAAACAGGCTCCATATTGATGGCAGCAGGCTCTGTCATGTTTTCTCGAGAACCACCGGACGCCCTTCGTGGTGTTGCAGCCGGAGTGTCGACATTTATTCTCTGTGCAGACGAATCTTCAAAGTGTCTCGGACGGACATCATCCACGTGCACATACCGATGCTGATCTTGCACTATCACGACGTAGGTTGATGCACTTACTTTCTTAGCAACACGTCCCACCAACCATGCAGGATCTGTCGGACGTGATCCCCGGAGGAGGACTTGGTCGCCTGCTTCAAAAGTTCGCCAAGAGCCTCTTCTCATGTCGGCGGCTGTCTTGATTTGTTGCTGGCGATCTCTCATACGCCTCTCCAATTCAGGATGAAGGAAGCTCAGTCGGGTCCTAGGCTCCCAAGAGAGAAACAGCTCGGCTAGAGTTCTCTCGGTCGTACAAGTTGGGGTATTTTTGTATGCAACATGAACTGGTCGACTCGATGTTGCATCGATTTCGCTACACCCGTCCGTTGCTCGTCGATTACCTGCCTCAGGAGGTCCCGCTTGACGGTTTGCACACACCGTTCCGCGCTTCCAGTTGAGGCGGGATGGTACGGAGGACTTTTCGCGTGGCGTACCCCATTCATCGACAGAAACTCTACGAACTCTGTCGCTACAAACTGGGGTCCATTGTCTGTCACTACCTCTTCTGGTAGTCCAAACGCGGCGGAAACACTTCGCAATCTTTCGATAGTACATTTTGTCGTAGTTGAACTCATTAGAAACACCTCTTCCCACTTTGAATGAGCATCTACGAGAATCAAAAACCAGTTATGATTCCGGTAGGCAAAATCAAGATGCACCCTTTGCTATCTGCGCGTTGGCCAACCCCACGTTAATAATGGAACACGTAGTGGCGCGTTCTGCGTTAGTTGACAAGTGCTACAGTTTTTGACAGTGTTTCCGACATCATATGTTATCAAAGGCCACCACACGTGGCTACGGGATAGCATTTTCATTCTGGTGGTGCCTGGACACTGGTGCCTGGACACTGGTGGTGGGTGCACTTTTTTCCTAAACACTTCGGGAATGATCACTCGATTTCCCCATGTTACACACCCATGGTCAACCGACAATTCGTGACGGTGCACGAAGTACGGTTGCAATGCCTCATTGTCCACATGTGAAGGCCATCCGTTCTGTGTGAAAAACAACACTCTTTTCCTCACACTATTTTTTTCAGTTTCTCTCCTAATTTCACCAGCTGACAATGGCACTTCATCCACCGCCGAAAAGAAACTGACGTAGTCTGAGCTATCGTTCACGTTGGGCGAAGGCAGACGTGACAGCGCATCAGCATTCTGAATCTGGCTACCCTTCCAATAAACCCACTTGTAACTGTAGGCAGCAAGTAAGAGAGCCCACCTCTGCATTCTGGCTGCTGACATCGCCGGAATTTGTTTTCCATGACCTAACAGCCCTGCCAACGGCTGGTGATCCAAATAGATGCTGAAATTTGTGCCATACAGATACTTATGAAACGTTTTCAGCCCAAAAACAACTGCTAAAGCTTCTTTTTCAATTTGGGCGCAGCCCTTTTCAGCTTTGCTCAGAGTTCGCGATGCAAAGCAATCGGTTTCTCATCATTCCCAACTCTGTGACAAAGAACCGCTCCCACTCCGTACGCTGAAGCGTCGCATACAAGCCCCAATTCCTTTTTTGGGTCCTAGAACGTTAAGACGTTTTCATGCGTAAGCCACGCCTTACTTCTGTTGAATGCGTTGTCTTCTGCCCTTGACCAACGCCATTTTGTGCCCTTCTGTAATAAGTCATACAACGGCTTCAGCTCGGTTGACATGTTCAGCACAAACTTGTCATAAACGTTAATCATGTTCAAGTTGGCGCGCAGTTCTGATTCATTTTTGGGGCATGGGGCCTCCCCTATGGCCTTTACTTTCTCTTCCGATGGTCGAACTCAATATTGATCTATCACATGTCCCAAGTAATGAACAGACCTCTGAAAAGATCGGCATTTTTCTTTCTTTAGTCTGATGCCTTGTTGGCTGAACCGTGCCAGCACGCTTTCCACCTTTTTATAGCAGTCCTCATAAGTTTCGCCCGCTATTAGTACATTGTCTAGATAGCACGCGACATTTCTCAGCCCTTCCAGTACTTTGTCCATGACGGACTGAAAAATTGCAGGAGCACTAGTGATGCCCTAAGGCAATCTCGTGGACTTAAACAAGCCAAGGTGTGTGTTCACAGTGACCAAATCTTGTTACTCCAGATGCAATTCCAGCTGCTGGTTGGCTGTAGACAGATGAAGTACGGTAAAGTACTTACAACCACTAAGTAAAACGAACAAATCTTACTTGAGCGGAAGACGGTAGTGATCCGTCCGACAAACTGGGTTTAAGGTCACTTTGTAATCTCCACACAACCGGACCTGTTTGTTTGGTTTGGGTACCACTACCAAAGGTATCGCCCACTCACTTTGCAACACTGGTACCAATATTCCTTTTGTTACTAATGATTGAATTTCCTGTTCTACAGTTTCTCTTAGCGCATAGGGCACAGTTCGCGATTTGCAGTAGACAGGTGTGCTTTGTTCCTTCAAAACCAGTTTGACCTGTTGTCCCTTTATCAAACCCACAGCTTCTCCAAAACGTTCCGCGTACTTCTCAACGAGCCTTGCTTCCTTTTCTTCTCTTACGCTGTTTACGCATGATCAGTCTAGCCTCAGCTCTTCTAACCAGTCTCGACCAAGCAGCCGGGTTACGTTGCCCCCTGTTGCCTTAACTACAATAAGAGGAAGTGTCTTTCTCTGTCCATTGTGCTCGACTGGTCCTGACAACTTCCCAGTCACCGTGAGAGAATTCCCCCCATACGTTCTCAATTTAAGGTTGCATGGCTCCTTGGGAATGTTTGCCCAGTACTTCACACACCACGATTCTGGCACTACCAACACGGACGCTCCAGTGTCTATCTGCATTCTTACGAGCTTATCGGCTACTTTAAGATATACTTCATAGTTACGCGTTCCTGTTTCACACGCGTACACTGTGTAAAGCTGCATATCATCAGCTTCATCACTTGCGACGTGTTTAACGGAGTCTGTTTTGAACCTACAAACTTTTGCCAGGTGTCAGACCTTTTTACAGACATGACACTTGTACTTGCGGTACTTGCAGGGCTGTCCAGTGTGTACCTGTCCGCAGTTGGAACATGAAGACGTGGTGTCTCCCGTATGACCGGATGTCTGCTTAGTCGTGGAAGCTCGTGGACCCTTAGTTGACTTGCGCCACGTTTCCCTTTTCTGTTGCCGAACCGCGTTCACGTCGTCGTCTTCTCGTTGGCTAGACGACCCTTGACGACCTGCAGTAGGCTGAAACATGATGGTTTCCTTGCGTGCGAGCTCGATGCTTTTAGCAATGTCACACGCGGCACCAAACGTCTACGTCGCCTTCTTCAACAAGTCGGACTGTGTTTTCTTGTCGATTAATCCCGCGACGAACCTGTCGCGCAAAGCATCATCCAAGAAACTGCCGAACTCGCAAGTCGACGCGAGCCTCTTCAGCTCCACTGAAGAAGTGGCTACTGTCATCTCTTCCTTTTGGTAGCGACGGTTAAACTTAAACCGCTCGGCTATCACCATCGGCCTCGGAGCGTAATGACCTTTCAGAACCGCCACCAACTCCTCCCAGCTTTTCTTTTCTGATTTGATCGGATGGAGTAAAGTCTTAAGAGTCGTGTACAGTTTCTGGCCAATTGCGGTGACAAACACAGAGAGCGTTAGGGCTTCGCTTACCTTTGTAGCCTTTAGGTAGTGTTCGAATCTTTCGATGGAAGATTCAAAATCTTCGTCACCATCCTCCACAAATGGATCGAACCTTCCCAACCCTGGCATGTTGGTTCGTCCTTGCCGTGGCAAGGTGTATTCCTTCCACGATGCCCGCTGCAGTCGTGATGGACGTTCCATAGCTCGCCGCCAATTATGTTGTGGCTTAGGACCACGGTGCTTACGGCAAGAGACAGGACGAGGTGCAGCCGATGTAGCTTCCAGAGCCAAATGGTTTTAATGTCCCGTGGCCTCGTTTTTTGTCTCGCACATCCAAGGCGCGCGCTCACTTCTTTGCCCGCCGCCTCGCGCTATTTATTGAAACAATACTCAAACACAACACTAAGCACTCTCTTGGTCTCTTAGCTTGGTATAGACCACCCTCCGAAAATATAAAATAGTTTTTTCTTGAACTTAAGGACACCCTTTCCGAGATTGATAGACAAGGTTCATTTTGCATAGTAGAAGACATCATTATAGATCTCCTGAGAGATGACAGGTTGGAGGTATGTGATTCCTTAAACATTCTCGCTAGCGTAGGTATTGAAAGTACCATCAGTGCTCCAACTCGAGAGGAATTGATGGCCGGTAGGCTCGTGTCGTCCTGTATCGATCACATTCTAGTCAGGTCGCTTGACGTAATGGTAAAGTCAACAGTAATCTCACAAAAATTGTATGACCATTATTTTGTTGGTTGCCAAATCATCCGGCCCAATGCCGCGGCAGTTTTTTACAATGATTGAAAATCCATTCAAATTACAGATAAAAAATACTCGATAAGCTACTATAGTCCTATAACTGGGCCTCTTTGCCTGATTTTGTCTCTTATTCTGAGGTTTATTCCAAGTTCATGCTTGTTCGCAACTCATTTAAGGCTAAGGCACAGCGCACAGTCGGGGTTAGAAAGTGAAGGCCACAGCACAATGGGTTGAGCCCTCAGATTTTGGCTTCAATCTCAGATAAAGGAAAGTTGTGGGTCTGCTGTAAGCGGGCACCTAAAAATGTAAAAATACGAGCTGAGTTTCGTACGGCTAGAAACAGGGTAAATTCCCTTGTTCGGTCTGCAAAACGAATTTATTTTCAAGGAAAGTTTTAACAAAGTCGTTCTGATATCGCGCGAACCTGGTCTCCTGTAAATGGGCTTCGGGGCTATCAGTGCCGGCGCTCTTTTGATGACGTGATCGTCAAAAATTGTGTAGATAATATTTCAACTGTTGTGGAAAGCTTTAACCGGTTTTTTGCAAATTCACCTGAGCAAACAGAAAGTGTGCCCGTCAAGGAGGCGGCCTTAAAGGAGTCAAATAGTGCGTCGGCTTTTTTGTGCGGCATGGAAGAGGAAGGTTTGCGGGGATTTTATTCAGTATGAAGTGTTCTAGATCTCCTGGAGCTGACGGAGTCACATTCAGTTTCCTTCAAAGGAGCTTTAACTCCTTAAAATACGTGATTGTTTTCATGATTAACGGTTTTATTATGTCGCGGTCAGTTCCGGAAATGCTGAAAACTGCTATTGTTCGGCCGGCTTTTAATGGCGGCAAACCGTCGAGGATGGAAAACTATCGCCCTATATCTATAGTGCCGGTTTCGGGAAATTTTTTAGGAAAACACAGTTTCCGCACTATGTGTAGTTTTTGATGGACAGTTGCCCACTGTTTTCTGATTCGCATTACGAAATTGTTGCGGGAAGGGGGACGCAATTGCTTTAAGATGACGTCGCCGATTATTTGCACTCAGCGGTCCATGATATGTTTTCCTGCGCCCTTTTTTTTTTACATGTTACCAATGCGTTTGAAATGGTGAATTATCCTGTTCTGTTGAGTAAACAATTTAAGCACAACTTCCGCCGGCCTTTTTTTTTTTTAATTGCCCTCGGACATTTTATCTGGTCGATCGCAGCGAGTGCGATTAAATAACAAACGAGCACCCTTTGTTATCTTCGAGTGGGTCTCCCTCAAGGCTCCGTGTTATCGCCTTAGTTTTTTTTTTTTTTAACATTTATATCAACGATGTTGCTTCTGCAATTCCCAATGTTCATGTTACATATAGGCCGATGATACTTTACTGATTTCTTGACCTATCATATTTGACAGCGCACTAAATATACTGCAATCAAGTGCTAGTAAAGCTATAGACTGCTATGCCTCCAATCACTTAAAGGTTAATCCAGCGAAAACTCATGTGATATGTTTTTGAAACCCTTTAAAGCAAGGGTTTACAAACAAACCTTTCCTCTTGCATGGAGCAGGCTGTGTAGGTTGCAAGTGTATTCCAATTGAGTGGGTTGAGAGCAATAAATACATGGGCATCATTTTCGAATCTGACTTGCCGTCGAACATGCATTTGGGTCACCTATGCCGTGTATTGCGTAATGTAGCTTGTTTATTGTACAATATTAAAAATTGTTTGTCCTTTTATGTTAAAAAGAAACAAAAATGCTTGTCCATGCCGTAGCATACAGTATTCACAGGTATGGGTGACCGTGTTCGCACATAGTACGTGGCAGTGGCACTCGAGAGTAGATAGTGTTTTGAAATCTATATTGAAAAGTGTTGCTTACAAGTCGGTTTTTTTCAGGCAGTACAAATATTTTCCGTGACCTGGAAATGCCCGATTTCTATTCATTGTTCAAGCAAACTGTGACGCTTCAATATTTTTGGACGGATAGTTTTAAGCTTTCAAAAAAGCAGTCCCACACTCTCAGGCAGGCCGAGCGTTTCGAAACGCCGCGGTATTTCACTACGTATGGGTGGAAAAGACGAGCTTATTATGTGCCATATGTTTTCAATTTTCTTGCTTAGTCAGTTTTTTTGCTTGGTTCCAAGACAGAAGTTAAAAAAATGGTTCCGTTCAGTTATGCGACACTCAGCGTAGTTTTCTTTCTGCGTTCCAGCGTGTTTTATGATATGAATTTATAAAATATATTTATGAATATTTTCTAATTTATACTTTCGAATTTATGTGCGTGTGTGAGTGGGTGTGTGTATGTGGGTGGGAGGGTATGTGTATGGGAGTAAAAGCGTGTTCCCCGAAGCATCGACGTTGTTCCTCTGTTCGACAATTTCTCGTGCCTCCGTCCCACAAGCCATTGTAGGCTTTGACGGACCTGGTAACACCTGTACTTCGAGTGTTCAATAAGTTATTATTATTATTATTATTATTATTATTTTCCTTCCCTCTTTAAATGAGATTGATCTCCATTCTATGTTGTTTAGTTTTAAAGCAAGCAAGTCCCCTGGTGCTGATGGCATTCGCGCATATGATCCGCAGAGAAATTTCACACGAATTAAGGATGTTCTTCTAGTCATGCTTAATAGCTTTATTACTTTTGAAAACATACCTGATGGCCTAAAGGTTGCCATCGTTAAACCCCTCTTCAAAGGAGGCGCCCGATCGAAAATCGAGAATTATCGCCCTATTTCTTTATTACCAATTTCAGGCCAAATTCTCGAGAAACACCTCTTTCAGTCGATGTATAGATTTTTGGATACAAATGAAATTTTCTCACCCACTCAGTACGGTTTTATTGCTGGAAAAGGCACGCAGCCAGCCCTTGACGATTTTTTTGATAACTTATATTCCCATTTGAAAATAATATGTTCGCATGCGCGCTTTTTCTTGACGTGTCTAAGGCCTTTGACACTGTCAACCACCAATTGCTCCTAAGGAAATTACATCGCCTGGGTTTTTGTGGACCTTTTTATTCCTTACTAAAAAACTTCCTTTCTCACCGTTCTCAACTCGTGTGAATCGGTGGCTTTAAGAGTTCTCTTCTTTCTCTTAAGGCGGGGGTGCCTCAAGGTTCAGTGTTATCACCTCTACTTTTCAACATTTTTGTTAATGACATGGCTAGTGTCGTCAGTGGATGCACGCTCCACCAATACGCCGACGATACCCTTCTTGTGTCGCGTCATATTAATTTCCATGACTCTTTCAAAACACTTGAAGAGAATGCTACCCATATAATGGACTGGTTTGCTGAAAACATGATGGACATTAATAAGTCTAAAACAAAGCTAGTTTATTTTCGTAATCCTCTCAAAAGCCACCCTACTAATGTAAAGTATATTCTTCACCGATCTAAATGTGATCCATGTACATGTATACCAATTGAGTCGGTTAATCATGTTAATTACTTAGGTGTTTATTTTGATTTTGATATGTCGTGGAACACACATATTTCATACTTATGTAGCAAAATACGAGCTGTATCTTGCATGCTTTACAACACTAGAGTCTTTATACCAGTTGGTGTAAGGCTGCTGGTAGCTCGCGCACTTGCTTACAGTGTCATTCGGTACGGCGTAACCGTTTTTGGAAATTGTTCTGGTCGCTTGCAAACCAAAGTTGATACCTTACTGAGAGGAATACTCAGTAGCGTTGCATATAATACACCTTTGTCAACAACTGGGGATATTTTCAAAGCTCTCCAATTGCCAAACCTCCGTTCACTGTATATTCAAACTGTTATATCACGCAACTTTTGGAATAAGGATTTCAAAACACCATCACTTCCGTCTCGCTCATTGCGATGCACCCCTCGTTTCAAGGTGCCACGTTGTGGGACCCGTTATGGTAAATGCACGCGCGATTATTATGTTCCGAGTTTATTCAACGCTCTGCCGGACTCAATCCTGGACATCACCTCACTGAAAGCATTGAAGAAGGAACTGAAATGTGTTGACTTGGATATTACTTAGTGCAAGCCTAGTACCAGTGTGTGCATAGTGAATTTGCAGGGCTATTATTTTTTTCTCTGGCCCCTTCTTCTTCAATGATTCTGATGACATTTCTATGTCTCCTGGCATTTTTTTTTACATTTATTTGCTTTTCTCGTGCCATGTAGTGTCATTTTGTAACTGTGTTTCATTTTGCTTTCTGTTTTTTTATGTGTATTAATTTGCTTATTCACTCACCGATTTTTTTTTCTTTTGTCACTGTCTGATGACAGTTACGACTTTTCCTTCTACTTTTCTTTTCCTCGATATGTTTTCCCAACGTCGTGTTTCCATTCAGTATAGTTCTGGTGAAAATGTTTAGTTTTACTTACTTTTTTTTATTTTTTTATTTTTTATTTTTTGCTAAGGTTAGCGGCATTTTTGCTTGTCGCTGATGATACTTTCATTTCCATTGGTCTAATAGTTCTGATGACATGCATGTATAGTTTTCTCTCCTGACAATGCTTTCCTTTGCTTCGTCGTGTTTTTTTTTGTTTTTTTTTTCTACTCTTGCATTTTACCGATCCCATTGTTCTTTTTTATTCTTTTAGGGCGTCATCACACAAGCTTTTAGCTGGCTTTGATGTGCCCATATATATAACATTGCATTTCTGATGGGCAAATAAAATTATTATTATTATTATTATTATTGTTATTATTATTATTATTATTATTATTATTATTATTATATACGATGGAACTGCCATAAATGCCCACGTTCTTTTCACATTCAGCTACTTCTGGGATTGAAACTTTCAAACTGGCTAAAGGTTAAAATATCGAAAACCCAGGCAATTTGAATTATCAATGATACATTAGGTGTTTAGAGGTTAAAATAACAAACGAAAAGTTACTTTGGGGAGATGGAGTATCGCACCTATGACGTTCGGGAATGATAGGGATAAAGTCCTACAAACCACTCTTCTTAAAACTGAGCGCTAAATATAAGTATGATTCTTCGACGACACGGAAGAAGGCATCAGCCGCTTGTAGGTTCACGAAATGTTAGATGAAGCATATTTCGTCCTAAAAGTTTCTTCATGCTTCAAAAATAATTAGGTGCCTATATCCGTTCAGTAAATAAATCTTTCTTATAGGTTCCGGTACTTACACTAACTCAATATTACTCAGTACGAGAGTTCCGCAAGCCTTGAACAGAGCTCGCAAAAGATTAGGTTTGGCTTTTACCCAACCGCATGTGAGAACCGTAGGATTTACTTTAAACGCACAACCTAAAAAAGAGCGTTTCCTTAACTTCGCTAAAACTTTAGATGTTCCTCTCGCTGATATGTCGAAGTTAAAGAAGTGAATGACTTCGTACTATACGGGGATGACGACAAGGGCTTCGAGCACTGTCTCTGAAGATAAAGCCAAAAAAACTGTCCTTTTTCTCCTTAAAGGATCATATATTTTCTTTATTTCAATCACGATAAAAATGTTGACACAGACATTGCAGAAAATTAATTGTCCAGTGCAATTGGGCGCCATCTAAATCTTTCAAAATGCACACATCGCGAACATACTGTTGCATAAGATTATTTAGTGTATTACCCATGTGACTCATCGTTCTATGACGCTTGTACAATCCAGAAACTTTGCAATAGTTGGCTAATTTCAGCAGATATAAAAAAACAAGAAATTATTATTCTTAAGCTTTATTTTTGTAAGCCCAGTAACAACGAACTAATTCAATATGATGTTATGCGAAAAAGGTGATGTTTGCTTCTTAAAAAGTAGCTATTACCATACTTGGTTGGGTTTGTTTATAATGTAGATTACAAAAGTTTAATTATCAATTGCAATCTCACCTTGGTGCTCCCACCGTGTGCATGCCAGGAAGTTTTTAATTAGATCTCCCGTTGGTCTCTGACACATGTAACATGAACAAGAAGCTCCCAAGGATAGAGCTGGCACTTTGTATTTATACCTCCACACATTCATTCTAAGGTTGTTGTTTTCTCTAACTAGACAAGCTTCCAGTCCCGTACATAGTGTCACCAGATAAGTTCCAGGCGATAGTGATAACGAACAATACCTCCGTCATACCTACTCCAGCAAATAACAGCATACACATTGTTTTGTGCGACTGTGAGAACTTTGCACTTCGTCGATGATTGACATCTTGTGAAGCAACTGGGTGGATGCACAATTTGAGTTCTACGGATTTGCCAACATTTACGTGAAATATATATGACGGCTATGGTGATAACCGTCATATATATTTATATATGTGACAGCTATAGTCTGGTGTAGAATGAAGAACACTTTTTATAAACGATAAAGAAAAAAATAATACGCAATACCCTGTAAGTTGACAAGTGAGCCTTTGTTTACTTGCGCAGACATTTTTAGAAAAAGCCGAAATATTGAAAAAAATATCTAATTTGATAAAATAAACTACTATTGAAAACTTTATTGTATACTGACCTCAAAAAGCTTCCGATGGTAGAACACTACAGTACAACCTGACGCTGGTCCTGGTGCCATTTAAGATTAATTTTAAATGACCTTGTTGGATAACAAATGTTTGTCCAAAAACGTTTTCTACAGCTTTCTAAGATGTTTCGATGTAGTATAAATGCAGGTTTTAGTAGATGACTGGTATTTTCCAAGAACCCACTCCCGCGCAAAGAAAGGGCAATTTTAGACTACAATTAGGCTACATGAAAAACTACAATTTTAATTGTAGTTCTCCACGTTTTCAAACGTAGTTTTGTCAACCAGAAAAATATTTTGTTGCGAACAGCTTTAAAGATGACCAAGCAAGTACCTTTATTAAATAGATACAGCAACATCTTACCACTAAGCTCGTATCTGGTTCCATGCAGCCTGATGTAGGATCATCTTTGTCACGTACATCTCTCATTGCGTTTCCAGACACGCAAACAACTGGTGACTTATAAATAAAAATTCCGTCGGTATATTTTTATTTGCAAAAGCAAGCGTATGTTTGTTTTATTGATGGTTTCTTTAGTCCAACCTGCCAATATTTGTTTGGGATTTCTGCAAATGTTTTTTTTTAAAAAAGGAATAGTATGATGTATAATCTTGAAATTGAGGCGGCCACTAGTCGTTTTTGTTTTTGTGCCATTTTTTTTACGGTGACGTAATGAGCTACAACAGGCTGGGTGTTCTGAGCCCGTTTAAAATCCATTTTGCACGCGTCTAACAACTAGGAAATGTCACCAGTAACAACTTTAGAGAGACCTTTCTAACACAATTAAAATTTAGCTAAATGTTCGAGAGCATAACGTTATGAGGCGATTGAGGCTCTCGAGAACACAGACGCCGATTGCTTTGAATTGGTTGACATTGGTACGCGGAATAAACGAATAGAGAAATAAAAGGATTTACCGCTGCTCTGTGTAGGAAGTCGCCAACTAATGATTAATCTGGCGACGTTTCTGAAAAAAATAAGAAAAAAAAGAAACGTCAGCGAAATATGTTAATTGCAAGTAATGCAACGGCAGACACTTTATAAAATATTGACGATTCTGTGTATTCAATTTCAGTCAAACTTGAGTTTAAAACTGTGTGGTGACAACAATTGATGGTATTTAAACATTGGCTCCTTAATGTTCGCACAAAGATGCGGAGATCGTAGACCTTTCTCACCGCAGATAAACAGCACGAAAAATTGGAGTCGCTTTTCGCTAAATCATCGTGCCCAGTTCCCTTATTTTTACAACAATCCCTACTCTGCTTTGTCAACTTTTAAAGTTCAGAGGCGGTTGGTTCGTCGCAAGCCATTCCCATTTCTTTAAAGCGAATGAGCTCTGGGTTGGCGGTGAAAATGCTCTCAGATGGTGTTATTCTGCGATCAACTCTTGAGGCAAAAAATCAAAATATTTCCAGCCAAGTTCTAGAAACGGCATCAGTTTGACATGCCCTTCTTGCGTACTCATATCGAGGGGTTAACATTTTTTTTTCTCCGAAGTCGAGTCGGTTCAACCGGTTCCCAACCCCGCTTAATAAGACAGCCAAATTGACTGACATTGATGGTTGGTCACAGTTCTTCACAACCACTTTGCGGTCATGATTGTCCAGACGTAATTAACGAGATCACTGAGCGCAGGCTAACTCGACGTGTCCATCAACAAGGGGGTAGTGGCGTGGTCCAGTCATTCCTCTGGGGTTCACTGTACACGGTCCGTGAAAGCCACGACAAAGGGCTAAACCTTAGAGGCACGTCTCTTTCTGGATAACCCCTTCGAGAAGGTTATCTTCGCTCGTGTCGGCTGGTGCACCGCCGTCCGAGTCGGCATCGTGGCACTCCCAGCGGATCGCACAGCCTCCGTTGAGTTTTCGCTGACTGCCTGTCTTGTCCTCGGGCGTCCGCTTGGCTGGGTCCTGGTACTCCGGAATGGACATTTTCTTGACCGGACCCAGCGACTCCTGGTGGCCGTTGCTCAGCAGCCGCTGGCTCATCCTACTCTTGATTGAGTTTGGAGACGGGCTCTTGGCTACGCCTTCTCTCCTGTCCACTGTGTACAAAACAAACGAAAATAGGAAGGGAAATAGTGTTAAGCAGATGATATAGGAGTGTAACTGCAACCCACTGCCGTAAACGAGAGGGTCGATGGGAGAGTGTGAATAATTGAAAGGGAACCCCGGCGCAGCAAAACTAAAGACAGCCGCTCTCATTGGGTGTGCTCCCTTAATTAGTGCTCAAACGATGCCAATTTTTAGTGAAAAATACCGACTGAAGCTAGTACAGTTCATATTAAGAGTGCATGAATGGTGTTTCAAATTGAAGAACGCAGTTTTATCGCTAGCGTCAACACTGCCAAGAGAACCGAAATATTTCGTGGTTTTTTCTATCAGTACGAAGGCTGTGAATTACGCGGAGCTTTTCAATTCGTACCGTTATTGGCACAACCCTAGTGCAGACCAAACATGAAGAAAACAAGCCAATCATGTCTCATCTCGTGGGAGCACAGTCCTGTTGGCAGCAGAAAAGCTACGTCACAACGTAGAGCTCAGTGGAACAGACCGCGCAGGGCAAGTCTCTTGTTATTGACCAAAATTACGGCTGGACGGTGGACATCGCATTTTTGGCAGCCCCCTATGCATCGTAGTGCGAATAGGTAGCGACAAGCGTGAATACCTAGGGAGGAGAAATGCGCACGGCATCCCCACTTTAGCTGCGATTTGGACCCTAATAAAGCGTCTTCCTCCGCACCGGTTGTTTCATTAAGCTCCTCCTCAAGCTCAGTGGAACAGCCCGCGCAGGGCAAGCCTCTTGTTAATGATCAAAATTACGGCTGGACGGTGAACATCGCATTTTTGGCAGCCCCCTATGCATCGTAGTGCGAATAGGTAGCGACAAGCGTGAATACCTAGGGAGGAGAAATGTGTACGGCATCCCCACTTTAGCCGCGATTTCGACCCTAAGCAAGCGTCTTCCTCCGCACCGGCTGTTTCATTAAGCTCCTCGACGTCCTGGAGATCTTCGGCTGCCTCTAGGATAGCGGTCTCATTAAACAAAATATATTCTTGGTGAGCAATGTACATTGTTTTTAATGCATATCATGCGATTAGGTGGCGACGTTTTGGTGTATATTGACACATTTTAATAAAGTTTTGGACTACTTTAATTTTAGAAATATATTTAGATATGTACCCGTAACCAGTCAAAAGCCACACCACACACGAGTGAACCATACGTATGACCAAATTGGCTGGCAATCATTTTCAATCTTGATTATTTAAGCACAGTCATATTGATGAAATTGTTTCGTAAATGGCCACGCGTGTTGTAAAGTAGAAAGGTTTTAGCCCAAAAAATCGCCTTCATCAATATTTAAAACACATATTATTTGACTACTTACTATTTATTCTAGGTTTTACACCAGTAAAAACAAAACCTCTGCGTAAGTAGGTTTAACCTGAGTTTACGAATTGATTCATGAAGCATAACACGTGGAACTAACGAGAATTGCTACATCATGCAGACAACTTGATTACTTTCGATAGGGGGTGCATTCTAATTGGTAGAAGGCATTAGAACGGCAGCGGGGGCTTTTGAGATCACTGGGAAAAGTTCAAGTTATTTCTTGGTGTCATTAGGCTAATATTGGGGATGCTGTTCGTTAATAGTTTGTTCCTTAATCCTCCTACCGAGAAGCGCGTGTTAATTTAATTTTATGCCATGAAGAATTTTCGAAGGTTTGCAACTGTCATCATCGCTACTATCATCATCATCGGTTTATTTCATATACTCATCAACAGCAAAATTACCCTGATTATGATTGACTAGGACAAAATTCGAAATGTTGATGTTCATTCAATATTATCGTTATACAAAATTCTTTTTTCAGTTATGAAACCGGGTATAACTCTGTAATTAACCCATTGGGAGGTCTAGTTTTTTTTCTCTCGAAAAGTTGTTTCCCATTGTCGTGTTTTGTTTTCAAATAAATAGTATAAAGGAAGCGTAAATGCACCGGTGATTCCTTAATAATTTACCGGGAACATATAAAATGCTTGCAATCTGTGTAAGTTTAGAAGGATCAAATTAAAATATTGAAGGCCAAGAGTTGTCACCCTATTTTCTTCCATTTGATGTTATTTTGGTGCATCCGCTTCAGCGAAATTCCAAAGGTTTCATATTTCTAACCGGATTTACACTTTACAGAGCTTCTCCGTTGAATGATGAATCCTCAGCCTCTGACTTTAATTCCAAAACGCGTTAGAAGTCTGCATCAAAAGAGCCAGTGCTTCCTTTGTTCCCACTGCCGAAGTGGCCGGTATTAGAAGTGATCATCACTGCACAGAGCGTCTAATATAAAAAAAAACATAAATATCTCAGCAAAGCGACACACCGATGAAATATATCGTTTATAGATCATCGAAGACGTAACAGATAGCCACACCTCCGGCATTTCGCTTAGTTTTGCGGTTAGCTGGGCTCATTGAAATATGTGATCTACAGAGTACATCAACGGCGACGACCGTCAAATGATTCACAAAAGGAAATAGCAGCAAAACTCAATTACACGTAAAAACAGTATACACAAAATAACTTACACAAAACTCACGACAAATATCTTGATTAGAATACGTAATAAATAGTCAAGTATAAGTCGAAGATGCTCTAAACGCCTGAATTGAGGATATTGATACCGGTTCTGTTGAAGGTGTTAAAACAATGCTCAATGCGATTCATTAGACTGGTTAGCTTTTTTATTTATCTGAAAAACGGGAAGTAACTCTCAATATTACTCACGGTACGGAGATACAGTCAATGAAAGCGAGACGTCTCTTAGCACAGGCTTGAGCTCACGGCCTTCGGGATATTCTTTTCCTCGGAACAAAAATATCCGGTGCTTAGTACATCTGGTAGAAAGGTCGCAGGGTAGAAAATAGTCTCCAGAAATAAGGGAGGAGATTTGTAAAGGACGAGGCTCATAATTCATAGCCTAGAGTTGCCCACAGTAGAGCCTGCGGAACCTAAGAACCTCCCTTTTGTCAGTGCAATTCTCGCATTAAATAAAAGCCGTTATCAACTATCCCTTCACCATTAAAACCTACGCAATCTCGGGCTCCCCGAAATATTGCCCATCGGTTCGCTTGTAGAAGTTGCGCCCTTTGAAGGTTCGCTTTTAAGGAGCACGTTCGTTCATCCGCAAATGTCGCTCGAGGTTGACTGAAATCAATATTTCGGCAAAAAAAATTAAAAAAAATCACCAAGTACGAAACGATCTCATTTTATAAACTCCTGCATGCACGTCCAGACATCGCTGCCCTCGTTTTGGCAGCTCCCTGATCACCTTGCGGTAGAAAGAACTGGAATGCATGACAGCAGTCGAACGAACCTGTCTGTGCCATTCATTTTCAGCAGCTGTCGTCCCTCACCAAACTGCTTACAACATTCGTACTTTTTGTTTACCGTGATAGAGGCTGTCCTTATAACGCTCTTGTTCAAACTTCTAGCTGGTTATATTTATCCTTCCCCCTAACTATTAGTATGCACCACTGTTCCCCAGGTACAGACACAATTCTCGGCGCCATGATAGCTGGAAACCTTGCATATGCTTCAAATTGTGGGAGCCGAGAGTGAACGACGAGGCAGAGAGCACGTGACAGGCGGCCGGCGGAGGAGGCACGTGCTGGCGCGAGACAGTGCGTGCTGAGCGAGGCTAGTAGCTGGACAAGGAACGTCGAAGCCAGGCTGCCTAGCCTGGCACATAACGAACCCCGGAGCGGTCCACCAGCGAGGTCTGGAGCAAGACCGGTGGAAACGGCGAGCCCGGGCCATATGACCTGGGCTACGACGATCCTGGGGTGGTTCCGCAGCGAGACTCGGGCATTGATAGCCCGGGACAGACAGCCTACGCAGAGCCGGCGTGGGAAAGGCGTTCCGCAGGCCTGGACGCGGACCCCGACTGTGAGCTCTGATCGACGGGCGACAACAAGTGTCGGCGGGCCTGGACTACCGGCTCTCGACGACCGGCAACCGAGAGGTACAGTAAACCCATTCGCTGTCTTCTCGTTCCAGTGTGTAACTCCCTGGGTGACGGGCGGAACGCATACCGATCGGGCGGCGATTGATAGTAGTGGACCTCCGTAAAGAAACCCATATTAAAATGGCGCATCCAACGTGGGGCCTGTTCGGTATGCCTCTGCTTCTAGTCGTCCCCAGGGAGTCTCATGGATTCGTTAAGTGGGTTGTTCACTAGCGCTAACGATGCCCGTTGAGACAAAGTATGTCGGAATTTTGGTGACTTATCTCACAGCAGAGCTCAGCAGGTGTCTCCTCGAATCGAGTACTTAAAGGTCTCGAAGGACGAGGTTGGGGACGCGCTTTCTCGGGTACCCCAGAATAGTGGTTGGCAGAAAGTGACGCAACCGGGAGGAACACGAGGAGCGCGGTTAAGATGTAAGAACGTCGTCTTCGGAGGCAGACGAGAGGCACGGCAGGTTCACTGGAAGGCAGGGTAGCGACTGGCAGGAGGGAAAACAGCCAGGAGCTATTGCATATTTAGGATTTAGGCTTGGATTGATGCGGTGAGCCAGTAAGCGCTTGTCGAGGCCCGGTGTGCAGATCGGTTTTTGTCAGTGGGTGTCGGAAAGATTGCGGGAATTGCAGTCGACACTGGGAACACTGGCGGACGAGATTGTCAGCGGGTGTTGGGGAAACTGGCGTAAATTGCAGTGGACACCGGGGACGCTGGCAGGCGAGTTGAGGAGCAGTATGATTCGTAACCGCTGGGCCAAGACGGCTAGTTGCTTCGCGTCACTCCAACAACCGACGAAGGGCAGAGGGACCACTCTCCCTTGACGGGGGTCGTTCCAAGAAAGCTACGAGGTGTTTTATATGATTCTTTCTCGACTTCACTCTGGCCGGTCGTGGCAGTGACAGCAAGACTTTTAATAAGTTATGTCGCGTCACGACCTGGCCGGGGATGAGGCGGTAGACATTTAGGTGGCTTGCAGCTGTCCAGCTTGCCTTGAGGCGTAAACGGTTTAAGCGGGTTTGCTCGCTGAGCTGCCGCCCCTCCGAGCACCGAGCAGTCCCTATAGAGCTCGTATACACGTGGACGGAACGGGACGCTGACGCTTACATCGAGTACCACATGGTATATATAGCCGTTTTGGAGCGCGGGTATGGAATATGGCCGTCCCGCCCACAAGGTTTGGATCCCTTCGTTTGCGAAAAAGATGGACTAGGTTTAGTTCATCGTTACCTGTTCAGAAGGAAACTCACGCGTTGAGCAACGCAGTTAGTGGTTTTGCCGCATCGCTTGCTCCTAGATGAGAAGGGCACCCGAGGTATAAAGACGCGAGCGTCGTGTCTTACTTCTAGGCTTTCTTGGCGAGATAAAAACGAGGAGGCTTGCCCGGTTCACATCGCTGACTTGAAAGGATACTACCGTTGTCGCGATGGGGAAGACGTATACCATGAGGTCGCGGTAGGACAAAAGAAATCCCCTGTTCTTGGCGACCCAGGAGCGAGCTCTGGAATGCAGACTTGCTGAGTTAGCCGCATGGTACACGAACCCGTCGGCAAGCAATTAGGCGGTGGAGGTTATGGCCACTGCCACAGTCTGCGGCAGAGTACTTCTTTGTTGTGTGTTGTTTTAACACTTTGTTCTGCGCAGAATAGCTTCTTGGAAAGACTGCCGTAGACGGCGTAACCCAGGAAGCCCACCGGGAGGGAAAACTGGTCATTCGTTTTCCCAAGTGCTCAGGGTGACTGACAGTTGTTCGGCCTGACGAACGGTTCAGGCGGGCAGGTCTAAGCCCGCTGTGACCTCTAAGCGGAACGGGACAAGTCCGTCTGCGTCGGCCGGACCAGCTTAGAGCAAGCCCCCTGCTGCATCGCGGTGAGTGGGACAGCGAGCGACAGACAGGTCAGCATTGTCTTCCGGCTTCGCTAGCCACCACCACCTACGCCGCTTTCGGACGCTGCAATGTGGCCACTCCGGCAACAGCAACAGCGGCCGTCCATGAAGCCCAGCGGCTCCCTGAGGCCCATGAAGTCCCCCGACGTCCGGGCCTTGAGGGGGGGGGAGAGTGTGGGAGCCGAGAGGGAACGACGAGGCAGAGAGCACGTGATAGGTGGCCGGCGGAGGAGGCACGTGCTGGCGCCAGACAGTGCGTGCTGAGCGAGGCTGATAGCTGGACAAGGAACGTCGAAGCCAGGCTGGCTAGCCTGGCCCATAACGAACCCCGGAGCGGTCCACCAGCGAGGTCTGGAGCAAGACCGGTGGAAACGGCGAGCCCGGGCCATATGACCTGGGCTACGACGATCCTGGGGTGGTTCCGCAGCGAGACTCGGGCATTGATAGCCCGGGACAGACAGCCTACGCAGAGCAGGCGTTGGAAAGGCGATCCGCAGGCCTGGACGCGGACCCCGACTGTGAGCTCTGATCGACGGGCGACAACAAGGGTCGGCAGGCCTGGACTACCGGCTCTCGACGACCGGCAACCGAGAGGTACAGTAAACCCATTCGCTGTCTTCTCGTTGCTGTATGTCACTCCCTGGGTGACGGGCGGAACGCATACCGATCGGGCGGCGATTGATAGTAGTGGACCTCCGAAAAGAAACCCACAAAATATGCCATTCAAGTTGCAGGATGTTCAAGAATTGCATTAACGTTCTCCGCAAAATTGATTATACTACACTTATTCAGATTTCTTATAAACAAAAGTCCCGGTGAGCATTTGTTGATTCTTTCAACATGTTCCCCTCTCCTCATATAGTTCTCTTTGGATTTGTCGTTTTTAAGAAGGTCTTCATCACCACTAAAGTGTGTGTGTAAGATGATGTTTATGCCTGTCTCATTTTTCGGTTATGTCTGCGCTACTTGACAGTATGATTATCTCAAATGAATAACAGCGCACTGTGCATAGTTGTACGCTGCCGAAAAAACGTGACTACCACAAGGAAATAGTCCATGGAGCAAAGTTAAAGCTACTATATTTATTTTGGGAGGTAACGTGGCTCTCGCTCGCTCAATTTCATGGCATATTAACTTAACATGAATAATACGGCACGCCCCATCACATCACAGATGTTATTTGTAGCAGTGCCAGACGTCGTTTGTTATTACAGCTATCAGAACTGGCAAAGGTAGCTGGCATCATCGGTCACTGTCGCTCTCTTTTGCCTACAAAAGTTAAGATTCAAATTTATCATGCTCTGTTCGGCTCACAAATCAACTACTGCCATTTAGTTTGGGGCACAGCGGCCAAAAGTAACGTAAACAAACTAATAACTCTTCAAAAAAAATAGTATTCGTTTCATTGCTAATGTGCCGTACGACACACATGCTGAACTACAATTTGAGCTACTTGAGCTACAATATCATGAAAGTTTCTAGTATTTATGACTATCGCTTGCTATTTTCTTACGCCTTTTCAACTTTGGAGTTTATTGCTTTTTTGTCACAGCTAGCAAACCTGACTGAGCGTGAATCAGTCTTCGATGTTTGTCGTAGAGAATTCTGGAAGGTTCCCCATTTCCGTACAAATTATGCACTGCAGTCTCTTGCTCATAATCTACCTACATTGCTTAACAACATTGTAATGAACCGCATCGATATTCATTGTATAACTAAGAAAACATTGCGTACTTTTTTGTGTTGTTAAATTAAGAAAAAAAATTTTCTCTAATGTCGGTGATTTTAAAATTTTTATTGGAACATTTTAAATTGTTTGATTTGAATATTGTAAGAAATGTTTAGGATTGTTTAAATATGATTGTGTTCCCTGTACATGCAAGGGCATCGGACCCAGTCAAGCTAGCTTCTGTTAGCTTTTTGTCCGGTGTCCTCGGCATAATGTTGCTGTTGCTGAAATAAAGTTCAAAGTTCAAAGTTCAAATACCATATCTAAGTGCCCATGATTTTAAGTGTTGCGGTTTTGATTACCTTCACAAGAGATAGTTCCAACCCTAATAAACAAAACGAGCTTACACGAGCGAGAATATGCATTAGGCTGCGGCTTAATTACACCGGAAATAACCTTATCGGTGTTCTCTCTAGAGGCGTCACAAGATTCCTGGTTCTTGTTTAGATTAATTCACCAGTCTTTTCCAAAGCTGAAAGTATTATGTATCAAAACAAGGAACTTCAATCGGCGAGACAAATAATACCTTCATTTATTTTTTAAAAAAAGGAAAGAAAAATAAAGCATGACAAATAATGCCTTGAGTAAACTGACAACCCTTACGGAAACATGCCAAATCAAATGGCAAAACAAAATTATTTAAAAAACCTGCTCAGTATGCTCTAGGGCCACGTTTTATTGCTTTGTTTTCAGTGCACTATTCTACATCTCGTAGTGTATTGTTAGTTTATCACGCAGATTGACAGGCCTCTCGAAAATGTATCCTCTTTCGCGCAGAGAAGTTGGGTAATACAATCAGGCAATAACGTAATTTGGCTCGTGCTGAACTGTGAACATAAGTTGGCGAATTCTGTTTGATCCTAGATTTGCGGCGGTGGAAGGACTCGCACCTTTTCAGATTGCGCTGCCCTGCTATTCTTCCTAATCCCACGACCTCGAAGAGCAAGAAAATACGACGCTCTATAAACAGGTCGTTTAGGGCGTTGCCACGTGGGTAGTGTGGGTCTATGCGGATGTATACAAGTAATGTAAATAAACGTAAATGTGAGTGCCGAAAGCATTCCCATCCCCTGCTCAACTCCTACCGACGATGTTTGCTCGGTATGACCAAGCGAGCCACCTGTCTTCCTCCGAGATTACGGATTTTCTCGGTATTGCCGGGCTTTCACTTACGTTTTGTTTATGATAGTATTTATTTGAGATCGTTCTCAGAGAAAGCTCGTTCGTAACTGCAGCAAGATAGGTGACAAACGGTACGGGGAAAGCACTCGCTTCCGAAATTGCAATCTTGCTGCTCCGCGGAGTTAGTCATAAATTTCCATTTCGTATCGCGCGACTAGGCTATTTGAACACGTATACACAAGACACGTCTCACACCAAGGAAGTACCTTAGCATTGTTGGCCTCCTGTAAGTTTGCACATCGTTAAGACCGGAGACGACGGAAAGAATGGAGACAGGACACAGGTCTCAATAGTGAGTGTTAGTATTGCGGATGCAAGCAAACACAAGCCCTGTGCGATAGCGTTAGCGTTGTGTGTTCCACACTGCGCTTGTGCCGAGCCCGAACTTCGGCCTTAAATATCTGCATGGCAACTTCGCGCATGCGCAGCGTGGAGAACCCAACGCTAACGCAAACGCACAATGCTTTTGCTCGTATACACAATACTAAAACTCACTATTGAGGCCTGTGTCGTTTCCCCATTCTTTCCGTCGTCTCCGGACTTAACGATATACAACCTTGATCAACTCGCGTGTTTCCTAGCTTTCTAACCCCGTAAATATGCCCGATAAAAATAGGAACTTTTCGCAAACTGTTACTGTATTACACTGTAACTGTATTCCGCGTATCGCACTACCGGACCCTTTACAGCAGGTTTTAAGCGCGCGCCCGAGTGATACTGTGACCGCGGGCGCGCGCTTAAAAGCATTCTTCAAAGGCTCCGGCAGCTCATGTACACAGAACACGGTAAAGGTATGCTAAAAGTGCGTAATAGTATAGACAATTGCAAGCATGGCGCCACAAGTGGTGCCCCATGCGTGCAAGCGCGTGCAACGCGCGGGTGAACGTAGCTTTGGCAAGCTCGTAATCGCACGGGCGTGCCTGCTCGAGCAGAGACATGGCGGCGGCCAGTCGCCCAGCTTGCAATCGTCTATAGACGATCGCAAGCAAGGCCACTTTCCGCCGCCATGTTTCTCCTCGTGCGGACAAGTCCGTGTAATGTCAAGCTTCCCAAAGCTATGTTCACGCGCAAGCTGAACGTGCTTCCACTCGTGGGGTACCCGTCGGGGTGATCTGCTTGTAATTGCATATAAAGCGCGACAGAGCCAGCGGAGTACCGGGTACTGCAATCGGAATGCAAAAATAATGCAGCATTGATTTCTTATGCCTTTGAATTTCTTGCTTTTACAATTGCTCTCCCCTTAATTTGAGTTTCTGGAGGGCCGAAGCTCTCAATTTGATAGCGGGAGGTAGCTTATCTTTTTTTGTTAGTACGACTGGTATCTCCTATTTTGACGACGGATTACGAATCTTCACTTGTAAATTTTCTTGAGAGATGACTATTTTAATTAATTAGTTTGTAAACATTATGTGTTTAGTGGGCCTGCTATCACGTAATACGAATATTCCAGGGAATAACTTTTTTAAAACGGATCTTTCATTAGTTTATGATAGAAAATGGCACAATGTAAAACCTCAAACGACGAAAAATAAGAAAATTGGACAGACAACCATTATCTTAAGTGATCTAATAAATGTAAAGTCACCTAATAAATGTACGGCAGCATTTCACGGGCGGTCGACTAAATGTTTCTAGAAGTGCGCTCGATGTTTGGTAGGCAAGGCCAGCCGTGTCTGCTCACCGGAGTGCAACGATTGGATGGAACTCCGACCTCTGCTGAGGAAAGTGACCGACTGGGTGAAGAGCGAGTGCCGGTGCTGCAGCTGCTTGTCCCCGCAGCCCGGACCCCGACGGTCGCAGCGCCATCTCTGGAACAACTTGCGCAGCTCCGTCTGCACCTGGGGCCGGGGAGCCAAGATACCCGAGCAGTCAGCGCGGAACGCTCCGTGGGACGGACGCCCAGTTAGCGAAAACGAAAGAAGACACCCTTCGGCAATGGACTGCCCGAAGACAATAAATGATGATATAGGTTACATGAACGGTAGCGATAATAAACGACATGTGCTGCATTATTTTTATATTGCAGTTATTAGGATAATCTAGCCGTTATCAAAAGGGACGCATACAGAAAACATTAACTTTATTTAAATCAGAGCATAAACTTATCACAGATAAAACGCAATGAGCTTAGAAGTAGATATCTTAAAGTACACTCTAAAAAACGCCCGTGCGTCTGCTTTCCCGCACAACACTTGGAGAGCCAATCAGCGCAACTTGCGGAGGCACACACTTAAAATTTTTACACCCTTATTCGTGTAAATGGCTCGTCCTCTGGCTAACGCCTTTATTCGTGTAAGGGTGTTAGCCGCCGGAGGTGGTGAAAATCGTGTTAACTGCTAACACCCTAAAAACAATATGGCGGCCAGTATGCGACAGGCGATACGAGCCTGGCGAGCCGTACGCGGCTTCTCGCCGGAGCAAGAGCATACGGCTCGCACGCTCGTTTGGTGTCATCTGTAGGCGCAAAAAACTTTCCAAACATCTCTATGTCCAAGCGCCAACACCGCAAATAATACGAGTAAGGCCGAAACCGCTGGAGACTGAACAGCCGAGACTGTCGCCGAAGTCTCGCTCGGCCTGCTCAATGCCGGTCGCATTTTCATCGCATCAGAAGCGCTTATAAAGAAGGGATAGCTTTACAAAACACTGACAGGCTGGCTTTATTGAACAAAACGCCCACTTGCCGTGGACAAGTTGACAACGAATCGCTCCGACACCCTCTGTCGACAGCGGCTAGGAGGTATCGCACTCGCGCTCCGTGTGGCTCTCGATTAACTATTGCCTGTGCTCACCTCTGTTACGTGCGTTATCCACTCATGAACGTTTGTGCGTGAACAGCGGCATTCAGCACCTAGAACACGCGCTGGGGAAGCCGCCTAACCTCCTTTTGTTGCAATCAGGCAGCATAACACGGCGACACAGCTGCCAGCGGAACCGAACAACTCGGAGCGATCAACACGACGGATGGACTAATGGCATTCAGCCCTCTAATAGTTATAGATCACCAACCGCCACACTTTTCAAATTGGGCGGCGACAACCCCCATCTAGCGACGAAAACAAAAAGTGATAAACATTTGAAAAAAGAAAACAGCAGTTTTTTGCTGCCTACCGCGCGGTTACATTCACTCACGACATCGACATACACACAACACAGTACATACACACGCGCATACAAGCACTGATCAATAGCACAACACACAACAAATAGTACATACAACCTACTTATACAAACCGACAACTGCCCCGAGCGGTATATATGCCCTCCTATTTCGCGCATCGGTTAGCCCAGTGACCACGCTAGTCTTAATCAAGATATGAAAAGATTACGCCAATTTTATTTTTCAATAATATTTTTTCTGCATTTGTCTTAGGTAGGTACACATATCCCTTAATAACTTCTTACAGCATAATGTATTCTAATGATACGCGCCTAACTTCTAGTAACTCAACATGAGTGACGAGAAAAAAAAAATCGTGTGAATTCTGTCTAGCAACCACACTCGCGGCGTGGTTGCTATGGCGACGCTGTCGGTACGCGCGCCGGCAGCCGTCCAGCTGGTTCGGCCGTTCGGCTGGTTCGGCTACGGCCGAGTGCGCGAGTCCACGGTGAACGCCGCGAACGCAATCGAGAAAACAAAGCGTCGACTACTGAAGCTGTACGTAATCGAGTTTCCGCCCGTTCGCTGCCGAATTCTTCGTAGTCTTCTTCCGCCCGTTCGAAAGGGAACAGCCTACCAGTACGATTACCGCCGTGGCTTCAGTGGCTTCATCTTCGGAGGGAACTATCAACTGAATTAGTTCCAAAACGCGGGTGCAACAGGCAGCGCAACGTGGCGCGGTCCACGCACAAAGTCGGTAAGTAAACAAAACACTCAATGCCGTTCCATTCTTTTTTTTTCTCTACGGGGGCGCGCGGTGTTTCTGGGTGGCTCAAGGTATGGGAAAGCAACCGGAAAAATCGGCGCCTGATCGACCATGGGGTGAAAATTTCAAGGCGTATCGTACGCAAACGACAGCGTTTGCCAGCGGAAGACTCGGTCGTCCGTGGCGAACGCATTTTTAGTATTTTTAAGGATGTTCTAGCTGCAAAAGAAAGGAGCGCCTTAAAATTTCACAAGGTAAAATACACTGCTGAGGAAACGACGCCCCTTTGCGTGCAGGCGCCGATTTTTCCGGCAGAGTTTAGCGCGCTGTGAAATGCAGTGTGCATTTAGGGAGAGTTTTGGCATAATATAATGTTGCTCATTGGAAATAAAAAAAAAGAAATGCTGGCATCATATGTTTACACACTCTTAGTCATTTTTGGAATCTTAAGTACCCTTTTTGTGGCAGGTATTGGACGCCAGCACATTTTACGTAGGAACGAAGAGTGGAATCCGGCCAATTCCCTTCCACATTAACATCAAATGAGTGCTGTGAAAGCAAAGAAGAAAGTGAGGGTGAAACAGTTCCTGCAGTACCAGAAGTGCCAGAAACAAGAAAAGTGCCCCGAAGTGGAAAATATACTCCCTTGAAAAGGATCCAAAAGAAATAGAGGTTATCAGGTATACCGCCGAGCGTCACAGACCTGGACACTCCATTTCAGTTTTTTAAATGCCCATGCCCTGATGAGCTGTTTACAGCGATATTTGAGGGGACCATCCTGTATTGAACTCAATGCCACCATGAACACCATTTTCGGGTTCTGGTCACACCTCCACGCAGGATGTCCTGCTTCAGATCAAGGATATTCTTGACAGAATCTCCTATACGACAACGCGGGCGGTCCTGGCCCTGGATATAAAGGGCGCCTTTGACAACGTCAGTCACACGCTGGTGTTCGAGAACTTGGCTTCAACTGGGTGCGGGCCCCGGATGTATGATTATGTGCGGGACTTCCTGAGCAACTGGATGGCCACCATCGGAATCGAGTCCATCCGCACAAGCACCATCCCGATACCGAGCAAGGGCAACCGGCAAGGCTCGGTCCTGTCACCCACCTTGTTACCTGGCGATGTGCAAGCCGCCTCCTCTACTGGAACGGATTCCCCGGATGAAGCATACACTCTATGCCACTCTATGTGGACGACCTGACGATTTGGGCTACGTCGGGATCGGACAGCGGGAGGCAAGACTTCCTCGAAGAAGTCATTGAGACGGTGCAGAACTACGTCGAGGCCGGCAACCTCCAGCGCGCCCCCGATAAGTCTCAGCTGTTGCTCCTCCGCGCGGGCAAGCCAATTCCCGAAGAAGAAGAAGGCGGACATCCGCCTCACGTTAAAGGATGTACCCCCGTGCCGGTGGTGAAGCGGGTTCGGATACTGGGGCCTTCAGCTCCAGCGGGACGGCGGAGCCAAGTACACGGTCGACCGACTCGTCAAGACAACCACGCAAGTCATGCGCATGGTGAGAAGGATAACGAGTCACAGACACGGGCTCTAGGAGTCGGACCTGATCCGGCTGACCCAACCACTCGTCGTGAGCCACATCGCCTGCGCAAATCCGTATTTTAACCTGACCTGCTGTCGAGAGGTAAGGGCAAGATGGACGTGATTATTCGCAAGGGGTACTAGCTGGCACTGGGGGTGCCGCCGTACGCGTCGAACGCCAAGCTCCGGCTGCTAAGTGTAAACAACACCTACCAGGAACTCATCAACATGCACCTAGCCAGTCAGTGGGAGCACCTGGCCCTCACACTGAGTGGGCGGCATGCCCCGAGCTCGCTCGGCATCCCCATCCCCGCATCGCAATGCGAGGCTATCCAGCTGCTGCTGGCCCTTTGGGACAAGATCCAGGTGGCACCAATCCCGTGAAAGCTGAACCCATCTTTGCATCCAGGTCGCTGGATGGCTCCCGGTCCCTTGATTCCGCTTGGTCCCGTCGTGTAGCATAGGGCCCCTGGTAGCAATCGGTTGCTAGCCCAGCATTTAAGCATACTCCAGCCTTTTTGTACGTAAAGCAAAACAATTACTGCAACTGAATACTTCTTACCTGACAATAATCGTAGTTTGCACTGCTCAATGCCCTTCTGTTTTATCTAAAATACCGCAACTAAGTGCTCCGAGTACTGGTCGGAGCACTGCGGTGCAGGCTAAGTTTCTACTTCACCTGTTGCCCTTCTGTTTTATCTAAAGTACCGCAACTAAGTACTCCGAGTACCGGTCGGAGGTCTGCGGTGCCAGGTGAAGTTTCTGCTTATAAAAAAGTGTCTGCCCAAAAGCTTGCTTCGGTACCACGAGCTGCAACAGGAAGCCTGATGCAGAGGCTTTAAGAGCAAGCTCCATGCTTTGAATGTTGCTAAGCATGCGCGCTTGTGCAGTGCAACTGTCGTTCAGGACAACGTGCTCATTCTTGGCATTTCAGTTTCACTTGCACTTAAAGGGATGTTGAACCGAAATCTGGATTCCATAAAACACGGCGGCAAAAGCGTGTAACAAGATGCTACAAACACCAAAACATCACTCATACAGCGATATTTCGAATGGATGACCTTACTTTTAAAAATAGGAGGCGCATTTGACAGATTTGTTTGTCTTGTTTCTCCGAGAAGGAAAGGGAACGACCTCGCGTCTTCTCCGCCTCGCCGCCTTGAGGGGGCGAAGCAGAGAGGAGAAAACGAGATATCTTGACGTCACGCGCCTCATCGGCCTCGTTCAATCTCAACCTCTTTCTCCAAAAATACGGCCGTCCATTCGAGATATCGCCTTGTGACTACGAGTAGTGTTTTAGGGATTATAGCGTCCCGCCTACGGCTTCTGCATCGTTTTCTGAAATCCAAATTTCGGTTCACCAGCCCTTTAAAGGGAAACGGAGTGTGGCAGCGATTGGATGATTTCTTGTGTCAGCCGGAGTTGCCTACCATTACCACTGTAGGGCAGCAAAGGCTACAGGCATGCAAGAGCGACTTTGAGAAGCGCTTTCGCAGAACAAGAGCTTGCGATAGAGCGTGTACTAGCTCGCACTTGTCGCCTTCGACCGCGCTGTCACCCTGGCAAGCCTTCGGCAACACCTTCAGAATGCCCGCATTCTTCAAGAAAGCCACAATGTTATGAATATACCACAACAATGCCTGGCTTTTATTTTTTTTCTAAAAAAGAGCATTTATGAAACTTTGAAAATGCAGCAGTGCACGCTCATTACCTTCGGTACTGCTTAGTACGTGCTCACTCACGCTCACCTTATCCAGGCTGAAAAGCTTGTGCTCGGACGGGGCGTATTGAACACTGGTGGTGTCTTTTGACTGAAGTAATATACAAAGTATGAACAGGAGTGATAAAGAAACACAACATTTAATGCCGGTCATCTCCACTTTTAAAAAGTATCTCAACGTGAGATTAATTTGACATTTCCTAGCAAGGGTGATGAATTCCAGACAGGGTGACACAAACCGTTTTGATAAAAACGTAAAAACAAAATGTAACTACTCCATACAGGTGCCTAATAGTTTGATGACTAGGAAACAACACGGAGGACTAGAGAAATGTGATGAATATAAATGAATAAAGCTGGTCATGAATTCAAGCATACTTAGGTATGTGAGCGACACAACTTGCAGCTGCCATCTCAAGAAAAACAAACAAAGCCTTTAATGATTTCGAAAATCGGAACAATCCTGGCAGGAGTTTCACAGACTTTGGCGATTGCACTATGTGATCAGCAATCAGGCTACAGGTGTTTTCTTGATTGTATTAATCACCTTGATTGCAACTGGCCGTAGCTGTGAGTAGATTAGAATAAGACAAAGCCTCTCAAGAAGGCAGCTCGTATTGTACGTCTTCTGGCCATGGGCGAAGCCGAAAAGCCAGTAGGCCGCCATGACCACAGTAAAGCCTTCGAAAAGCCAAATGGTTCCCTCCTGCATATTAAAGCAGAATTGATTCAGTCAGAGAATAATAAAGACCGCACTGATGAGTATGATTTTAAGCATGAAATGCTTTTAGCTCCCGGCCACCAAACTGATGACATATCTTTTCGGGAACTAATGCCAAAAATCACTTCAAAACATCCCAGGTTTCGAAGTTGACTTTTGCGTTGGTTTTCCTATTTGAAACCGGCTTTGAAACCTACTGGGTCTCGAAGTCAGTTTTGGATGAGAAACGTGTACACTAGCAGGGTTCAAAATTTGCTGTCAAAATTTCGTTTCCTTGAGACAAGGAAAACAAAAAGGAACATACACACTACCGTCTCAAAACCAGCACAGCATACAGCTGTCATTTATTTCCACAAGTCATCTTCCTTGTCATCCCACACGCTACACATGCTATGGAACCTATTCCTATACACACTATGAAACCTATTAATTCCGAACTACAGCTTTAAAAAATTATCCAACATTCAAATTACTTTTTTGTATGACATCTCACTACCGAATTCTAAACCAAGAGCGCATCATTCGTTTAAACCGTTTGAAGCAATCGCCTGACGAGGAGCCCGTTGTCGTCACGCTTTGACGGCGCACTTTAGTTCACCTTTCTGCCGCCGTCTTGGGGGGAGTCTCAGGCATTGTCCCCGCGCAAATATTACCACAACTGTTTAATTGATTGGTGCGGCACACAAACTTCTGTTCGGGCTGGAACTTGGTCAACAGTGCCTGAGATGAGCCCGACGCCCATTTCAAACATCAAATAAAATTTCGAAATTGCTTTTATAATCTCTTTAAAAGTTTGAATGCAGGCGTCTGGAATTCGCAAAATTTAGTGGCCGCGATTATGTCCTCTGTGACCGATTTGCAAAAATAAATGGTTTTACAGTAATGATCCAGATTGTGATTTATTGGGAATTAACCAGTGCTGTTAATAACATGTTCTGTATTGTCCGCTCTGCTGGCGTTTTTTCTGCCGTCATTGCATCCACGCAGTTTGAAAGTGCACTGCTTTATGCGACAGGTGGCACGCACACACCGTGGCACTTCACTTCATAGCGTGGCATGTGGTGGCAGCAAAAGGCTCTGGCAAAAACATGCTAAGCACAGCATTTGTGGCGGCAGAAAAGATACAAGGCTATTATCTTGTTCCCGAGAGTATAATATGTTGCAGGTTAAGACGGTACGGTGAGGGGAAGAAGCTCCGTCTACACTCTTTCCACTTTAGCAGAAAGGATGCTATAGAGAAAAGAAGGAAACTGCCAATCGTGGCAGGCAAACCCTTTTTGGACTGGCAGAAGTGATGGAAGACGTCAGGCAGTGTAAAAAAAGGGGAAGGGGGTGGACTGCAAACGTGTTTACCAGTAATAAAAAGGGGGAAGAGTGAAAGGAGGTATTCTTCTGTAGATTCCTCTTTCTCCCGGAGCTGTGAATGTGCCATGGCCGGACTGGGCTCAGCTCAATGCCCCAAATCATATTTTAAAAAAAAAATTATTGCCGGCAGAGTTTTGCGGACTCCTAAAATGCCTTTACGGAGAGGTTCCACAAACCCTCTTTCCAGAACCGTTGGCCTAAATTGCGGGCATGGGCATCTGCAGTACGTTTTGCAGGAAAAGGAGGGGGAGGGGGGCAAACCTTGTTTTCTTTCAAAGTTATAGGTTTGAAAGCTACACCCCTTCAGAATAATCCCCCCCCCCCCCCCTTTTCCGCCACTTTGCTGACGCCCATGATTGTGGGCACCTCATCACTTACAAAATGTTTCCTAGGACCCATGTGTAGAAAGTAGGAGCCACCATTCAAGCCCCTGTCATGACTACAGTGCAGACATATCACAATAGCAGGGAAGAACAATAAATAATAATGGACAGTCTGACCGGAAACAATATTGGTACAGTTTCAGACTCGCCACTCGGCTTGCCAGCTGAGCCAGGCTAGAAAAACGAAATTGGCAAAGTGAATGAGTTGCGAGTATAAAGATGCAACAACAAAACCCTACTGGAGTTCTTAGAAAATGTTGGGGCCTTCTTGTCAATGGAAAAGGCACTCAGTAATTAAATTCAATACTCTTTCGGATAGTGAGATTGGTATCGTGGTAAGGTGGGTGCTTGTCCCAAGCTCTTGTTTTAGCACCAGTGGGTGTCAAGTTACACACAGCCAGAAAACAAATCAGCATAGCCAAACGAAGCACAGGACAATTGCATCCGTAAAATAGCCGATGTTCCATATTTCAATTAGTTTTTGATCTCACTCTGCGCAGCACACAATTCATAGCAGACGATTGTCCCTTTTTGGCTCTGTTCGCAGAGCCAAAAAGGGACAATCGACGAACAAGTCTGTTCGTCAAACGACGAACAGACTTGCCAGTCTGTTCGTCGTTTTGTTTCTGTCAGAGAATGATACCTACCTAGTAGCAAACAAACTCATTATTATTCCCTCATGTTAGCAGACGATGCGTCTGGTAGCGGTATTTTATAGCGAGTTCGCTTGACACGCACTGGCACCGTTCGAGTTCTCTCCCAGAATGCATCGCACTCGCAGAGTGTTGCACTGAGAACTGGACTCAAACGAATTCGCCAAATGCACCAAGTGCGGAAGACTGATGCTGCCGCCATCTATGTTGTAGAAAGAATACCGACCTCAAACCGAAACTGGCGCCTTGCTGTTCGGAGTGATGGGTGGGAATGCGAGAGTACAGTCGCTACTAACGTTTATCTACAAACGTTGGTTGCTGCAGCCTGTAGTTTATAGTTGCGATGACTTCAAGCAACTCGGCTGTCATAGGGATAGTTACAGACGGCGTAAATTTCCGCAACCAGCTGTCTACAAAGCAGCTGGTTGCGATCTTTCAATTCTCATAACCGTTTACACTGAAGAAAATGGATGATGCTGTCCGAGCAGAAGCTTGATCCATTTCAGCATGGCATTATGCGTGGACCACTGAAAGGGTACGCCTTAAAACTAGTCTGCTGGAATACCCAGCAAAACTTATCGATTTCGATCGTCATTACAGGTGGATCAGATATTAGCTTTGGTGAGGGCGTCGAGAACGAGAGCTTTCTCGAACAAAATATGACGGGGCAAGCTAGCTGAAGTAGGTAAATGTTAAACATGATGATGTTGCCCAAGCCTCGGGTAAGATCACTAAATTTAGCTTTCTCTGATGCTTATTGGGCAGTCAAAGTTTCTGCTGGGGCAGTTTTGTCGACAAATGTTCAATTTTTCACCCGCACAAGTTGGTGATAAATATCTCGGGGGCCGCTGATGCATTTGTTCTAAGCATTTCTTTACACACTGGTATATTTCACCGTTTTTACGGCAACAGAGCGACTTAAAACCTCCAAATAAAGCACGGTTTGTCAACTGCTTCCTTCATGAAATAGGAGACGCTCACAGTTCAAGCTCGCGTTTGATTCCGTTGCCCGCGGGACGCAGTTTCTATCAGGAAATCTACTTTTTTTCCTTTCAGTTCTGCGACACATCGTAGCAGACAAACTTTCGTCATCTGCTCTAGCACCTTGCCGGCCTAGCCGGAGCGAGGCACGACGGGATTGCATTTTGGCGCAATCTCGATTTTCTCGGTGCAGCGAGTGCATGCACGCATGGGGTGTCAGCAATGAAACGAACTCGGAGAGTGCAACCACTTGTGGAGTGCCGGCTGAAACGAACCCGCTCCACGCTGCGGGTGCTGTGAAACGAACTCGCTAATAGTTCTTCAGTGCAAGCCGGTTGAGACCTCAATGACCAAAATCGGGCTCTCGGTGAGATGGAATGGCAAACTGAGAATGATTTCATGACCAGGGGCCAAACAAATAACAGGTGCATTGTATGGTGAGAGTATTAGCACCGAGAAGTTTGGGAGGCGACCTTTTACAGCGAGCCGGGGTGACGTCCTGCTGAGGACAAAATTTACCCCCTCAATCGCCCTACAAAGGCCGAGACGGCGTTAGCTGTCGGCATATTACTTTCGTTTTTTTTTTGTTTTTTTGTGCGCATTTTACGTAGGAAATGCGAATTATTATATGCGGCCTTATTGAGGTATGGTCTGTAGCTGCAGGCGAAACTTCAACCAACATTCCGAGCATGGTTTCCAGGGCAGACAGTGCATGAATCACAGATGGTATATGAAAAGGAAGAAATGCCACCACACTTGCAGGAGCATTGCAGTATATTTACATCTCGCACAATCAACGCTGCTGATGATTTGAATAAATTAAGAGGTTTTTTTCAACTTTGTTTCTAAACAAAAACGTCTCAGCGAAAAAGCTGCACTCTGCTCGAGCAACATGTTAAATATATTCTGGGCCATGGGGAGAAAATTACAAGTGAGACCGCCCAAAGGCCTTTGACTTAGATGCCATTTGTATGCCCGCAAAGCGGGGTCTGATGTTCTCCTAAAGTGCGAGACAAATGGACGGCAGAATCGTCCGATCCGACAGTCCGAACGCCGCTCCGAATTGAGACACACGCACACGCTTCCGACCTTGCAAGCGACACAACAATCCGTTCGGCTCCGCCCAGGAGATCCAACTTCCAAGCACTCCAGCGGAGGTCCGCGTTCATAGATCTCTGGTCCCAGATTGATGGTTTAGCTCGCACGAGCGAAGCTAGGAGCTCGTTCTTGTTAGCGCGTGCATTCTTTGCCGGGGCCATCTTTCTCGAATGGATCAGCGGGATCTACGCGTCCGGCTTCCCGTCGCCCGTCCCGTTTTCTTATTCGTCCCGACAGACCAAGTATGTCATCATGACGTTCGCGCTAGCTGTGCTGTCATTGGCTGGACGCATCCGACAATCCGTCCGCCGTGCGAAACTATCTGGCGCGTTTGACGCATGTCGGATCGCCGATCTGACGCCTGAAGCGACCAAATTTTTCGGATCAGGCAGTCGTACTGTCGGATCGGACGTCGGATCGGATAGATTTTTCGCGCATGTGTCTCGTGCTTAACTCATGAATCTGCAAAGAACAGAATTTCAGTGTCTGAAACACTTACACCGCCGCTTCCACAACCCCTTGCACAACTGCCTTATATCGTGTGGAGGGGGCGGGGGGGGTTCATCGACGGAGTTGCCTCCACCGATAGCTTTCCATACTTATAACCCAATTATAAGGGTAAACGTGACAAACACGGTTGGAAAAGCTATGAAAATTCTGTCGGCATAAGTCTCACCCAGCGCCTTGTACACTGGGTAAACGAAGCCCCGCTTCTCAACGTGCTTACAGCTCACAACGGCCGATGTTGACGGTGCCTTTCCCATCCTTAGTCTGACTGTCCATGCTCTTTTTAATCTCGAAGTTTTCGGGTGGTAGAATATGATACCAGCTTCTTTTTGTAAATTGCATTGCAGCGCTGAACAGTAGGTCAGCATGATCACAAACCTCCGATCGTGAGGAAACGGGCGCAGGGAAGCCAGCTAGATGCCAGCTAGATGCCAGCTAGATGCCAGAACGCGAAGCGGAGTCCGTCACCAGACGTCACGGTACACCTCACCCAATCAAGACGTGGCGACCGCAGCGACACTTGTGTTTGCTCTGAAGACTAATAGTACGCCGTGCAAGCAATACCATTGATCTCCACGACAATTTGCTGGATCGCGTGTCTCCGCTTGGTCGTTGAAGCTCAGGTGCGGCCACCGGATGGCCACCTTGGGACAAAGATTATCAGTCAACCTTTTGGAGCGTCGTGGAGGCTGCGCGGCAGTAAGCTGAAGACATGTTTTCTGCTCGTTCGTTGTCATTTACCGAAGAAGTTTGTTAAAACCCCGAACGGTGAGAATTGCGTTTGAGAACACGTGGAAATTTTTACGAAAGCTCAGCACCGCAAGAAAAAGGGGCAACTCGTCTAACGCAAATCTTACCGTTCTGGCGGCATGATCAAAGCTTCCATGGCATGCCAAAGTGCTGCATCTTTGTCTTCGCACGCTTGAATACCGATCAAGAATTAACGCCGTGTGGATTTGTTTCGTGAGTGCAAAGAGCATGAAGATGCATGTGCCTCTGGAGCAGCATTTTACTTTACTCTTAAGACTGTATTTGTAACTTGCGGCACTTGCAGTCCAGAAGCGGGCATGATCCAGTGGCGAAAAAGGAGGGGTAGGAGGCTATGGCGACGGCGACAGATTGCACACAACTATATGGACGGGCTTCATACTTTTGCCTTCGAAAACCTACCTTCTTCCACAGCATTGCTCTATTTGTGCTGTCATGTGATCCATTTGAGTAGATTTGGAACATAGCCATGGTTAATCCATAATAGCAACCACCGATTTCGTTTCCTATTGATAGCAACTCGCTGGAACAGCTGGGTGATAGAGAAGATGCCTATGTACGACATACCTTCAAAGCTCTGCCATAGCATTGATTCTTGATAAGTATCCAAGCGTGAAAAGGCACAGAGACGCAGCAGTTTGGCAGGCCAAGGAAGCTTTGATCACGCCGCAAGACCGGCGAGACTCGACGTTCGACAAGTTGTGCCTTTTTCCTGCGGTGCCGCGCTGTTGCACAATATTTTATGCGTTTTCAAAGAAAATTCTTATTGTTTACACATTGCGAGCGTTTGGCGCTCCTTTCACTAAACAGAGGGGAGCGCCGCCGGAGACTGACACTCGAGCGTGCTCTTCGTGCTCCGAGCATTTCTTGGAGCACAAGTGACTTCTTTGCGCTCCGTGATGTCACGTCCACAAACAAGATGGCTGTGCCATTGTTGAGATTGTTGAAACAAAAGGCGTAGCCGGACAGCTGCTCCTTTTCAGTCCATTAGTGGTTAATCCAGCAGGTAAAAACAATTTGATTTGAAAGCCAAGACAGCAATTAGCATTCCGGAAAAGGTTTGTTCATGTGCCTTGCCTGAGAACAAAGTGATCTATCGAACGAGCGTGCTGATAGCTCGGCGACAGAAAAGTTGCCGAGAAGACAGTGGGACGGCTGCCCTTTTTAAACTGCTTAGTCCAGCTGCAGCGAATAAAGATACTTAGATTGGAAAGCCGAAGCATCAGTTAGCATTGCGGGAAAGGTTTGTTCGTGCATCTCTCCTGAAAACAGCTTGCACGGTCGAATATAAACAGCTTGCACGGTCAATAAATAGATCAGCCAAGGTGCCTTTCCCCGCACGTGCTCGAAGCGAGTCTCCAAACCTCTCAGAAATACTTAAACGTTCGTAGAAACTTCATAACGTCGCCGTCTCTTTTACTTTGTACCCTGCCGCTCTACACTGGCTTTAATTAATTTACCACCGAAATAATTTTGGCTTCTCCCACCCGTATCCACGGGATGCCAGGTTCGTCATAACCGTGCGTTGGGAAGGAGCTTGTGCGGCTCGTCAATAGATTTGGTGTGTACGCCATGCGCCGTTTAGTTGCTGTGCCTGGAGTATGAAACTCGGAGCGTCAGAGTAGGAGTAAAGGAGTGTGGACTTAAAGGGGAGCTGCAATCATACTTAAGCGTCTACCTCTTTTGCGGTTTCCACGTCTCTTTGGGTTCGGGTAAGCCAGCGGGCACGGAGAGAATAACTAAATATCAGTGAGTCATATTTTAACCGGACGACGCGGAAACCTCCTCCACCTACGAGGGCGACCCGCATTGCCGAAAGCACGGAATATGTGACGTCTTTGGTCCTGGGCTTACTACTGGTCAGAGCCGCTAAAAGCATTTTTTTTAGTCGATACAAAATATAAGTGTCGCGAACCGTTTCAATTATGTATGAAAGTAGTTTTTGTTCAGTATTTTAGATCAGAAAAGAAACAAATGCAGTTTATAAAGTACGGAAACAAGAAAAGACCCGTCGACAAACCCGCCACCAAGCGGTGAAAAAAACGGTGCATACTAGAAAGGCGTAGTGGGATGAGGCTCCGACGAACAATGGGCTTAGAAAGGTCCCGGATGTACGCGGTGGCGCTGCGGTCGTATACCGGCTCAAGGATCCAACCGGTTCCGAGCGTTCCCAAGGCTTTCGGCGCGGGCTTGGCTGGCGATTTGACCCTTTGGCGGTATGGCAGCGCGAAGTGGCTCCCGTTCTGAACTGATCTTTACCCCGTGTTTGCCGTCGTTTGTGGCCAATGAAGTGTTATGCCGAATTAGTCTTTAATCGCGCGGCAAATGCAATGCGAGCTGCCCTGGCCGCCCGCTTCATACAGCCTAGTCAACACGTGCTTTAGTGGCACCCTCTCGAGCCGTTGACACTGAGTGCGGCAGCCGTGAGCGCTCGATGAGCTCACTACTTCACGGCCACTCAAACCAGGACCTACGACGTCATGAAGGATGTTATTTTTTGCTTGTTTCTGTAAGTCTAATTTGCCTATAACTTTTAAAATAAAGCGAAATTTGAGAAAAGAAAAGTTTCTTTAAATTACTACGTTCAATGCGCTCAGGTTCGGTCCAAATTAAAAACCAGTCAAAAAGTTATTGCAGGGCCACTTTAACGCTCCCAATGACGACAAACGAGCAAAAAACATGTCTTCAGCACGCTGCCGGCCAGCCTCTGCAACGCTCCAAAAGGTTAATTTTCCGTGTCCCAAGATGGTCGTCCGGCAGCCGCAATCACGGAACGGGGAAGCGCAATTTAGCAATTCTCGTAGAGATCAGTAAAAAAATATGGAACGCATACCCTCCTAGCATCCATCAGGTAGGGATAAGCATTCTGTGCAGTCTATATGCCCATCAATGTCAACACATGTAGCCATTTGCAGGCAGTCGCATCCTTTCGAAGATCAATCTGGCCTTCGTCAGGCACCAGCTTTCGCTCTCAGCACACAGCCACTGTTGGTGGGCTTCGAGGCTGCTCGCATCTTCACCCTCCACAGGCGGCGCAGCCCCGGTCTGTAAATGTAGAATATGAATATGGCAGGTATTATTTGATAACACTTTATGTTTTGGCCGTGTAAAGAAAATCTGCATTCCATTTTCTAACATATCTGTTATGAAATAACAAGGTCAGGTGGAACGGCTCGAGTTCGCTGACTGAAAGACAGAGGGCTTAGCCTGAACCAATATCCCAGCAGCCTTCGATATTGGTGTGGGGGGAGAGAAGGCTGAACCTCTAAAGATGTCTTCAAATGATTCTCTAATTGCTTAACTCCAAAGTTTCAGGCTGCTGCACTTCAATGTTCTGAACTTTTTCCAACATATATTTGCGCTGTCGCTAACCATGTTCCATTTGCCAATTTTTTACACGCCCCTTCTCCTCCAATCAGAACAGCACGAGAGTCCGCCGTGAACAGACTTGGCATCATCGTGTGTCATATATCCCCGATGATTGCCCATTAAAGCCAAGGTTCGAGCACAAGCTCATAGCATCGCTAGATGGTCGCACTGCACGAACCCTCGTGCAGCCTGAGTATATACTAGTACTGTTAAAAGCGAGCGAGTTGAAAATGAATACTTAAAATCGAAAGAATAAAGCGCGAGGGACAAGCACAGGACAACCACGTAAAGCCTGGTTCAAACAGTTGCGTTTGACCGCGTTGCGGCTGCGAGAAACCAGGACATCCCTGCTGCTTATATCGCGTGCCAAGATGATTCTTTGAATTGGAATCCACGCTTCATACGAAGCACAGATGTGCCGGTGACTCGTTTTCGGTTCTAAACGCAACGCAGACAAACACACTCAAACGCAAGTGTCGGAACCGACCTTTACGGTACAGGCTCACAGTAAAGCTGTGAGCCCGAACCGTCTCGCACGTCTAGCCTTCGCTTTAGTACATCTCAGGATAAGAAGGAATGTATCATAATAGAACCGATGTGGTCTCACCATTCTGAGCAGAAGTGCGTGAGTAACCGATGCTATTTTCGTGGTCGCTTGCACGTAAACAACCAAGGAGCTTGTACACAACGCCGGCATTCATCTGGCTTGAAAACAACTTGAGCGTTGGCTTGGCTTGGATGTCAGCTGCCCATTGTGCTTACTTGAACTTCACGAAATCCTCTAAATTGAGCAGGCTGCTTCTTGACTTCTGCTGTCGGCGCCAAGCTCGTTGGTCGGCGCGTATGTCTGCAATTCGGCGGTTTCCGAGTTCGACGATTCGGAAATCATGGGTGTACCACCGCAACACCCTCTTGACACGATTTCGGTAGCCGTAGGGTGTAAAAAGGATGTACGAAGGGTGTAGGCCTTTCCGTACACCCTTGAATATTCAAAAATCATGTAAAAATGGTGTAGGAAGGGTGTGAGCTCGGAAAAACACCCTTTTAACACGAACATGGGTGTTGAAATTTTTAGTGTGCAGCTCAGCGAATGACAATGCCCAAACGTATGTTTAGACCAAAAAACGCAGTCTGAGTTGTGACATCAAGCAATGCAAGCGTGACGTTTTGCATTGGTTAATGTCACAACTCAGACTGCGTTTTTTGGTCTAAACATATGTTTCGGCATTGTCATTCGCTGAGCTGCGTCCGTAAGTTGCGGTGAGTGGCTCCACGAGTGTCGTGGGTGAAGGTAGACGCACAAACTTTTCTTAGAGTGATGAAAGGTTACACATGAACTACGTGTGCTTCATCTGGCGTGTTGGCTCCGAGGCGAGAGCGCCGGCCTACGGATCCCCAGGTGGCGGGTTCGAATCCCGACCGCGGTGCCCGCAATATGACGGAGGCTTATTGCGGAGAAGGCGCCGTGTAACCGAGCTTTCGGTTGCACGTCAAAAGATCCCCATGTGGTACAAATTAATCCTCAGTACTCCGCTGGGGCGTGCCAGATGCCCGTCGTAGGTTTGGCACGTAAAACCCCCAAATTTGACTTTTGATCTGGCGTGTCGAATGGGAGCATACATTTGGAGCGTTTTCTCAGGCGGTTATTCCGCAAGTACGCAAAATAAGATATGCTGCGAGTATCCTCGTTGTAATGTTCCATACCCCATATTGCATTAGGGGTTCCTCGTAGAACTCCTTACTTTTTAGGGAATTCAGTACACACCTTCTTGAGACTCCTATTTAAATATTATTCCTGCAAATGCTCAGCTTTATTCCCGTCCGTGACGAATTAGTGAGTTCTGCTTACTTTTATGCGCGAATATGTTCACAAGGAAGAGACAGATGTAGTGTTTTGAGCCTCAGAGCCAAAGGTATCACGAGAGAAAGCTCAGAACACATTTCGGGCCCTTTCTATTTTTTTGTAAGCACAGGGTTGCAAAGGTTAACAAAGAACAGCACGCATGCCACATCACGAGAATTCTAAATACATTCGTGTTACTTCCTCTGTAGGGACATATATAAAGCAGCTCTTGTCGTTCCTCATTGTTTTCCATATTATGATGCACGGAACGCCGTTTTGACTGGGGTCCGATTTTGGTTATGGAAAAAGCGAGAGAGTTTTCGGCTGATCATTGCACTTTGCGGCACAGCGTGCGCAAATCAACCAGTGAGATAGTTTTCATTCGTTCGGCAGTACACAATCGGACAATATTTTTGTGAGAGGGTATCACCAAAATACACACTGCGAGAGAGATCTCTCGGCCTTTGGTTCTTGTCCTTAATACTTCTGTAACTACCGGTAGATGCCAGCTTGTGTACGGCAGCCGACGACCTTGAGAATTGCACACAAATCGCGGGTTGTTCGAGACTTGCAGCGTGAAATAGCGGACTATCCCATTTTTTGTCCGCGTCCGATCTCACTTTGCCGCGGCGCATGGTTCGTAGCAGATGATCAACGTGTCCCCCTGTCTGTCCGCAGACGACGTTGATTATTCTCTTTTTTATGTCGGTCTGCTGATGAGAATTCGAAGCAGACGAACCGCACACACCGCTCGCGTTAAAAGACGAACCGTCTTCTAACGCTATTTTCGCTCGCTCCACGAGAAACAAATTATATATTGCCCCCGCTCTCGTATTGACCAAAATCAGAACCCAGGTGATAGCGCGACGGTGGTATGACATCTGGAATCCACACATCAGTTAAATAAATTGGGTAGTAAACAAAATCCTCCCCCCCCCCCGGATAACGCATCACGTGACATGACTGAAATCGCCACACGTATTCTAAGAAATTACGGGCGGAGACCGGATGCAATTTTAAGACTGAAGAAGTTTCCGCGAAACTAAATATCCGTACCGCAAATTTGACTTACCTCGCCGTTCAAAAAGCAGTAGAGCAGCGCCACCACGAACCCCTGTTTCAGAAGAGGAAACGAAACATGTCAACTAGACGAAAATGGTCACCCCTTTTCACTATTGCTGCTGATGATGGCAAGCCTCGTTTACATGAATGATGAGATCTACTTTGAATTACTCTTGTGTTATATGGCAACCGTATTATGACTACCTTGAAATATACAAAAAGATTTTGAGAATCTGGCGGCCACATGTTTCTACTAATAACTATTGACCTCACTCTGGCATGTCAACACCCAAGGCGAGTTGGGATGGGAAATGATTATAATTAAAAAAGAAATAAGACGCAGTTGTTTTATATTACATTTTACGATAATGAAACAGATAAAAGAGGATATTATTTTAACGAAATGAGTGATAAGGCGCAGGCGAGCTGGTTTGCGTTTATGATTTAAGACAACAAAAAACAAGAAGGACAAACACGACGAAATCTGCCCTTCCTGTTTTCCCCAGTCTCAGGGTTGTCTTGAAGCACGAATTATTTTAACCATCGTACCTTTTATATGTAATAAATTCAAAGAAGGTTATGGGTGTAGCTACAGTATAGACCATTTTTTTTAATTCGTTGTTAGGACGTACAATGATTAGAGCAGCCTTCTGGAGCATAGTGTGCGCATTAAATATAGTTGCTTTTTTTTTCTCACGCTTGTTTAACTGCACGATTTATCCACATTCAATGATACCCACGAGGCAATTTACAGCATGTAAACTAACGCTCTTAAGGAAATTTAGACGGCCAGCAAAAATCTTTTTTCCAGCGTATTGCCCTGCACTTCACTACAGAGGTGGTAGCAGCTGGCAAAATTTTACAGTGAAAAAATTAAAGAAAAAACTCACCTTGTTCATAGAAAAAAAGAAAAAAGCAAGAACCGATTTTGGGCAGTCTATGCTCCCGATTCATATTTGATTCACGCGTAGTGAAACGTGCTGCCGGCAGGTGGCGTACGCCGCGTCGAGGTAGCGCCGGCCGACTGGGGTTCTTTTGAGGGATCGTCTGCTATCATAAGCAGGATTGGCCGTCGCGCTCTCGACACCACGTTCGCCACCTGTCGGCAGCACTTCTCACTACACGTGCATCGCCTGCGAACTCGCGGCGGAAACTTCGAAAAACAAATTCGTGTTTTTTTTTGTTTTTTTTTTTTGTTTGATTGAGGCGAGTGTATCTCTTGATTCTTTTTTTTTTTTTTTTTGAAAATTTCACCACCGGCTTACACCTCTATATTAAATCGTAGTGCGACACATTAAAAAGCCTTTTTTTGCGGGCTGCCTAAATTGCCCTTGAAGCGTTAGTTAACATACTGTAGAAAAATCTGAACATAGAAGTATTTCCAGGTCACATTAGTTCGCCCGTGCAATTATCAGACAAATCTAGAAAGTTATCAACCCAGCATGAAACTCCGGTGCTGCCATTTTGATTTAGAAATATGAGTTAAAAAGTACGGGTGTGCGAATACTCGAATATACGAACTCGAATAGAATAGAAAGTTCCCGAATAATTCGATTCGCGAATCGAATTCCTAGTATTCGGTCACTCGAATATTCGATATATTCGGTCAAAGACGCGCGGTCGGCGCGCAGGTGACGAAAAAGCCGTTTTTCTCCCCGATGTAAGCGCCGTGATGTTAGACAAGCCATACGAAAAACAGCTCTTGGTTCTACTATTCCACAAAAATCTAACGCACAGGTTAGAAAAAAGGAAAGTAACGAACGCCACGAACTTTATAGCACGCAGATTTACTCACTATCGTGATACAACCTACCCTTGAATCACAACCAAAACATCCCGTTTGCGCCGCTTCCAGAGAGGAATTGTTGGGAGGCCGAAATCCCGCGCCATGCCTAATTCTTTTCACGAGTAAAGCCCCTCGTTTCAAATTGAAGCACCGATGTAAAACACACTTGGCCGCACTCACAGAAATCGGCGACTGCACGATCACAGAAAGAAATCACGTTAAACACGCCGATAAAACCAGCCGAGTTATCGTCGTCGTTCTTTTGGAACCTCAAGCCGCAAATTCTGATTCGGAACGAAACGGAACGGGAAAATAGTGTGCCTAGATTTGAGAGGGTTTCCAACCGTTCGATAGCCGCGTTTGAATTACGAACTGCGAGAAGGTGACGAAAAAACGAAACCGTCGATCGGGATCGGGCAGGCAGGGCAGGGAGAGCAGGCGTCGTCGCCCTTCTGTTTGCTCGCCTTTTTCCTCGCGACAACACAACACATGCGCACGTACGACCAATCTACACTGGAGCCATCTCCGCGCTTTCAGTTTCGCTTGCTCCCTCTTTTAAATCAAGGCCCTCTAAAACAGGATAGATAGACGGAAAAATGGATGCATGGCGGCAGTTGGACGGTGTCTTGCGCCACCTAACCACGCTTTTCTTTTTCTTACTTCAGATTATATTCTTTAAGCCTGTTTACTAAGATTTAACACCTATCTGTTTATTTACGTGAAAGAAAATCCCGAATGCCCTTTTTCTTATATCGCAAAATGCCCCTTCAAATATCGCAAAATGCCCCTTTTCTGAGATATGCAAAAATTTTTAAAGAAAAGTCGCGGTGTTAGGTTGGGCTTAAAAAAGGCATGCGTGACTGTAACTATGGTTTTTTTGTGACGTTTAGGGAAGATAGATTACATTTGTGCCATAAAATTGGATCTTTAGTGCCCAACATCCAACAGCAACTGCTTTATTTTTTTTCACCAGAATTTTTTTTACATTTTAGCGTTTGTTCTGCACAAGATGCATATTCTGCAACAGGTGCATACTATGCACATATAATAATCTCATTCGCAGCACACTTTGAAAAATTTCTACAAATAAAATCACTATTCGATATTCGATTCGATATTCGGCTTTTTTTTTCTTGATTCGATTCGGTATTCGATTCGAAAACTACTATTCGGTATTCGCACACCCCTATAATAATAAAAAGAAATTATCGGCACTTATTAATACCATCGGAGTATGGGCACAATTTCAGACTATTTCTCATTCCATTTTCAACAACAAGTATCGTATACAAATTTTGTAAATCCACGAAGGCCGAAAAAAACATAATTTAGTGTGTTAAAAAAAAAGATGTTTAGAAAGGATGACGGCGCACTACTTCTGTGTCGTTAAAGCGAACCGAGTAGGATGAGCAATATATATATATACCGGGTGTTTTTGCGAAGACTTTCAAAAATCCTAAAAATTAGGGCGATTGAAAAAAGAAGAAGCTCTCTTCGGGAAGAAACTACCAGCCACGGCGGACGTCAGGAATTGCCAATAACCTACTAATTAGCCAGATAATTAATTAAAACTTGTTAATTAACTTTTTAATTAGGGGAAATAGACATATGGTTCCAATTAGAAAGTTGCTGAGCGATATCGAAAACCACTAAATCAGTCATTTTCAGAAAGACTTTGAGCGCGTGAGACGAGTAGTAGCGCACTGAAGTTGCCACTCGTGGAGCAGGTACAAGGCTAGCGTTTGCGGTAAGGCGCCCGCGCGATTTTTCTGCCTCTTATCTAGCCCCAGCCTTGTACCTGCTCCACGAGTGGTAATTTTAGTGCGCTACTACTCTTCTCAAGCGCTTAAAGTCTTTCTGAAAATGACTGATTTAGTGGTTTTCGATAACGTTCAGCAACTTTCTAATAGGAATCATATGTCTATTTCCACTAATTAAAAAGTTAATTAACAAGTTTTAATTAATCATCTGGCTAATTAGTAGGTTTTTGGCAATTCCTGCCGTCCGCCGTGGCTCGTAGTTTGTTCCCGAAGAGAGTTTCTTCTTTTTTCAATCGCCCTAATTTTTAGGATTTTTGAAAGTCTTCGCAAAAACACCCAGTATATATATATATATATATATATATATATATATATATATATATATATATATATATATATTGTGATCACGATGTTGTTGTTACCGAGTTGAATGTATCAGGCGTACCTGAACAGAAACAAGAGCCACGCAGAGTACTCGTCTATGAAAAGGGTAATTTTGACGCCATCAATAATGCATTACAGGCATATTTTCTAACTTTTTCATGTTTATCTGAGTCTTGTACAACAGAGGAGATTTGGATTTTGTTTCGCAATAAAATATTGGAATTAGTTGAGGCTTTTGTACCTTCAAGAACTTTGCGGCAAAGGCGTAAACAAAAACCTTGGTTTAATGCCGAAATACGGAAACTACTGGGGAAAGCAAGGCGGGCTTACAAAAAACGTTGTAAAGATAACTCTGTCCTTAATTTGCAAGGGTTAAAATATATTAATAATCAATTAAAAGTAACAATAAAGTTAGCTAAGCAGTCATTTTTTACCAGGCTAAACTGCGATCTTAAACGAAACCCTAAGGTATTCTGGAAATATGTGAAGTCATGCAGGAAAGACGATATTTCTATCCCAATTCTTAATGTTGACGGCCAAATGTTAAAGGAAAATGTGGACAAGGCAGAATGCTTCAAGTCCTACTTGAAATCGGTATTTTTTCCGGGACTCTCTGGGTATGTGGTGCAATCACCGAATAGTCGTTTTACTGGCATGATGGCGGATATTGATATTGATGTTCATGGTATTGCCTCTCTTTTGCGCGGCCTAGATCAGTCAAAGGCTACTGGCCCTGATGGTATATCACCTGTTATTCTTATTAAGTGTTCCGAGATTGTATCACAGTACTTGTCTATTATATTTAAAACGATACTTGAGACGGGGTTGGTCCCAATAGATTGGAAAACGGCGAATGTGATTCCTGTTTTTAAATCCGGAGATAAGAAAATTGTAGAAAATTATAGGCCTATATCACTCACGTCAGTTTGCTCTAAGCTTTTTGAGCATATTTTATATAGCGCAATGTTCAAATATCTTGATAGCTTTAACTTTTTTACTCCATCCCAGCATGGCTTTCGGAGTGGATTTTCATGCAACACGCAGTTAGCAGAGTTCCAGCATTACCTATTAAAAGCAAATGACAAAAATACGCAAGTAGACGCAGTCTTTCTAGATTTCAGCAAAGCTTTCGACACGGTACCACACAACCTTCTACTGATAAAACTAGCCTCTATAAATATTAATAGTAATGTACTAAATTATATACGAAATTACTTAAGTGACCGTGAGCAATGTGTTGTCTTAAATGGAAGTAAATCCTCAATCGTTTCCGTTACTTCAAGGGTCCCCCAGGGTAGTGTTCTTGGACCGTTACTGTTTTTAATTTATGTTAACGACATTGTACAAAATATTCAGTCGACAATAAAACTTTTTGCTGATGATTCCGTTATTTACAGGGAAATAAATTCTACGAGAGACATCGAGATCCTGCAGAGCGATCTAGATAAGGTTGAATACTGGTGTAACCAATGGAACATGAGCCTAAATATTGGAAAATGCAACCTCGTTAATTTTGCTAGAAACGTCTCTAAATTTTTTACAAGTTATACTATCAAAAACCTGACAATCGGCAATGTCTCTGAGTGTAAATATCTTGGCGTTTATTTTCACCAATCACTTAAATGGAATAAACATATTTTCTACACAATTAATAAGGCCAGTAAAATGTTGTTTTTTATCCGTAGAAATTTCAAACACGCGTCCCGAGACGTAAAAGAAACTCTTTACTTCTTGCACGTAAGGTCAATGCTTGATTATGCGTGCGTTATATGGGATCCACACCAGCAGTATCTGATCGATAGACTAGAGGAGCTTCAAAATCAAGCAGCGCGATTTGTCAGTAACAACTACGATCCATACGCTAGTATGACAGAGGTTAAAACCATGCTGGGATGGGAGCCGTTGAGCATTCGAAGGCAAAAATTAAGATTGAAGTTTTTCCATCGCATTTATTATAATAATACTGGCATTAATAAGAATGAGTATCTTTTGGCGCCAACGTATGTTTCAGCTAGGTGTGATAACTCTAGAAAAGTTTTTGAATATTCCTATAAAACAAACAGCTTCTGTCATTCTTTTTTTGTAAAGACAATTAGAGAGTAGAACTTGCTGCCTGATGATGTGGTGAGCACCTTGGACAACAGTGTATTTTTTTCTCGGCTGTATATCTAATCTGTGCGGACAAGTGATCACTTTGTGTTTTTATGTATGTGTGTTATTTCCCGCCCCTCCTACAATAATGCCCTCGAGGCGATGTAGGTACTCTGTAAATAAAATAAATAAATAAAATAAATATAGGGTGTTTCAGAAACGTATGCCAAATCGCTCCTGCAAAAACTACTTATCACAACAAAAACAAGGCTTGTGGCGTTTTGGTACTGGGCCAGGGGCCCATTTAACTAAATTATTAAAGTCCCGGATAATTAACTTGCTAATAATTTTTGAGTAATTAACTTTTTTAATATTGTGTTTAAGGGCATGGTTTAAATTAGAAAATTGTTCAGCATGATCGAAAACCACTAAATTAACAAATTGCAGAACGATAAAAGACACGCGAAGCTTTTTACGGCTTTCTGAAAAACCGCACAAATTCCACGCGTGTTTAAGTTTCGGTTTGTTATCGGAGCGCATCTCCGCCCCGACGGCACCGCGCCCCGCGAAGAGATAGTGCAACCAACCTTTGCTGCGCTGTCATCGCGCGACGCAGTAGAGCCTGGTTCCACTATCTCTCCACGCGGCGCGGTGCTGCCGGGGCCGAGATACGCTCCGATAACAAACCGAAACTTAAAAACCCGTCGAATTTGTGGAGTTTTTCAGAAGGCCGTAAAATACTTCGGGTGCCTTCTATCGTTCTGCAATTTGTTGGTTTAGTGGTGTTCGATGATGCTGAGCAATTTTCTAATTTAAACCATGCCCTTAAACACAATATTAAAAAAGGTAATTAGGCAAAAATAATTAACAAGTTAATTATCCCGGACTTTTATTTTTTTTTTTAAATGGGCCCCTGGCCTAGGACCACAACGCCACAAGCCTTTTCTCGTTGCAATAAGTAGTTTTCGCAGGAGCGATTTGGCCTGCGTTCTCTGAAAGACCCTGTATATATATATATGTATATAAACGTGATTTTCACGCAATAAAAATTAAAAAAAAAACTTGCGAAGAGTGGATAGGGACAAAGCAAATACCGTGGAAGCCAATACTGGCAACTCCCGCGGAAAACGGGCGAAAAGTGATTGCAGCGCCCCTGGCGAGCTCGGAGTCTCCGCTAGCAGACAAATTCTCCAAAATGCATTGGTTTTGCCTATCTCCGTGCGAGGTGACCAACGAACAAACGTTTTCAAGGACATTCGCTGCTTTGAAAGTTTTAAAATGGGTGCCAGCTCATGAGTCAAGGACATTCTCTTCGCGTGGGAAAGATGTTACAGCTTTCTGGGTGCAATTTCGGAGTTCTCCCGAAGAAAACATTCTGTCACAACTTATGTAAGCCAAGCAAAACACGAATGTATGCCTTCGCGCTGTTTCGTAAAAAAGGGCAATGTACAAACATTTCAGAACATAGCTTCGTTTCAACTTTATTGTTATTATCAGTCAATTCGTTTTGTTGTTGCAATTCCCATTTCTCATGAATGTCTTGCTTATAACCGTTTCGTCGAACAGGCGAGCTGGCTAATCCCGTTAAGATCGCCTCCGGATGAAGAAGCAGAAATCAATTTCGAACCACGTATGTTACGGCGATGTCAGTATGCTCCGAAAGAAGTCGTTGTGCATATGCAAATCTGACGCGATTACAGATTAACAAAAGCGAAGTTACGAAAAAAAACAGACTTCTCGCGCTTGCAAAGAAAGAAGGGGAGAGCGTCGTAGCCCCGTGAAAAAAGGTGATTTCAGTCACGTTATTTACAGGGCACAAATTCTGATTGTTAGCGCGGGGACGACCAACATCTTCTGCTTCGCTGCTTCTTTACTTCTACGATAAAAGCCGACACCCGTTGAACCATCTCCACTCTTTCCATTTTTGAGTCTTCTTTCTTTTATATTTTTGAGGCGACGCCACTCTGCAGCGTTATTTCTTCCTCCTGCTTATTCGCGACTCCAGCAAAACGGACGCCGCCAAGCGGGAAAACCGAGAACCAGCCGGACCAGGTCGCTCCGCGCCCCTCCGCGTCTCTGGCGGCTTTCGCGGATACGTGTTGTCGGCGCGGTGGCGTACAACATAATTTGACGAACGTGCGAATATTTCTTAATTTTGCCTGAGTGGTCATAAGTGTCGTGAAGCCTCTGTAGATTGTTTCCTTCCATCACGTGTTTGAAAGCCCGTTTACTCCACAACACACGGTCGCGTGCTTTCGATTTCTTGGATGGGCAGGAATCACGGAAAAACGTTTTGACTTCTTGTCTGTCTCGAATCACATTCAAAGTGACGATAACTGATAACTGGTTTCTTTATACGGATGTGGAAGGGTGGACCGAGGACGACAGACGAGGCATTTCATCGGAGGGAACACCAACGTTGCAGTCAAGTGAATGGGAAGGTTAGATAGCTGCTTTTCTTGAGTTGGGTTGTGTTCGGTTAGCTTCAAGTTTGAGCCACCCGGGTCCATATCACATGAGCGAATGGCCTTTCTAGCGAACAGCGACATTTGAGCGAATCGACATTTTAACGAATAACGGGGGCGCGCGTTAACCCATCCGCCGCGCTGCGCTTTCGCCGCTTCGCGGCGACAGTTTGCGGCGGCTCATTACAAAAATGTGAACCCATTTGGCCCACCCGAAAACGCCGCTTCGCGGCGTCCGACTATTTGCTAAAGTGTCATTCGGTCAAACGTGGGCGTTCGCTAAAACGTCATTCGATCAAGTGAGTGCCTCCCGCTTTCAAAAGGTGGGGGACGAGTCTCGCAACGTTAGAAGCTGTCACGGCATTTTGATCTATCGCGCCTCCAATATTTATATTATACCCCGTCGAAGACAGCAGCAATATACGTCTGCATTGATCAGGTTGACCGGCCACAAGAAATACAAATTTTCCCCGTTCACGATTCGAAGCGCTACGTCCGTGCCACTTCTTTGTCTGGTCCTCGTCTTTCCGCGCTGTTTTTAATTCAGGATTCGAAGCAAAGTTCAATGCAGAGAGGTTCTGCGTGAATCTTCGATGACGACTCTCTTCAGTTTGTCTCCGTGCTGCCGGCTAGAACCATTTGGCTAAGTTTAAGTAGTATCCTCTGTCTGTCAAATATACTTTTATTCAGCAGTTCAACTAACAGCTAGTCAACTAAGCTCATATTTCAACCCGAAGCATATACTAATATCGCTTTAGTGGGACATAGTACGCAATTTAATAGATAACCCGCTCGTCAAAATGACTCCTCGATTGCTACTAAAACGTGCATTGAAATAAGAGTATCAGCTGCTTAGTGGGGCACCGGCGGGTTAACATGGTCCTTGACTCAAGGAGCGCTTGCTTAACTTCCGCAATCTTCCTGTAACCTGTGCTGTCGACCGAACAGACGAATGGACCTGTTTCTTAAACGCGGATACGCACAAAAGCTTCATTTCGCGGACAGATAGGTCGCATGGTCGAGGCATGCGAGTTAGCTGAAAATTACTCTTGGTGGAACAATTCTGTAGTCATCGCCGCTTTCCTTAGATGATCAAAACTGATTAGAGTCTATTACCGTCTCTCCGGAGCCCATAGTTTCGCTTTTCAACGAAATCTCCGAAACGAAAGATTGACATGAAAAAAAACAAAAAGACCGGGAAAACAAAACCATGCTTTGCAAGTTTATGTGCACCGGCTACACCTAACCGTCTCAGTTCAAATACCTATAAAATTGGGCATTAAACTAAAGAAAATCTGTTAAATTGGACGCGCCACCTGTTCAGGCGGCCCAGCCGAGCCAACGCGACCTGGACTCAGCCGCCATGTTTGCTGGGTGGTGGCGCCGCCTATAGGTCGCTGGAGTCGCGAATATGTTGCTGTGTATACCATTTGTTTTCTTTTTGCTCTTTTTTTTTTTTTTTTTTGGTTGCCCGACGTGTAAATCATCGCGTATCCTTGCTTTGCTTGGCTTAGTTTTTACTCCCTTTCCCTCGCTTCGGCGCTTACTACCCCCCCGGGAACTTTGAGGGCCGTCTGCAACTTTGCTGTTGTTGTTGCCGTTTTCTTCCACTGTCGCCTGCGATAACCTCCTATTTTCGTCTTCGATTGAGTTTCTAATCCAAAATCGTTATACGTGTTTTTTGATATTTACTAAATATATTAAGAAATGTAAGCTCGTTATCCATTTTTATTCGAATTTTATTTGTGTACTCCGGCCGGCACAACTGCTACGGGTCATCGTTTGTTGATCAACCGGCCGCATTCGAGCATACACCAGAGCATACTTAGAGATGGCAGGCATGCTATGTGCTGCCTACCTTTGCAAGAACAAGTTTGTGCGATGTGGTGGAAAATCTTTCTTCTGCTTCCTCCGTGAACCTACGGACACCTACGTCAACAAGTACTTGAATGTACTTTTAAACTGCTTCGTCTAGCGGGGAAAGGAACAACCCGCCAAAGTCACTGGAAAAAGAAATTCAAAAGCAAAAAAAAGGTTACTCACTGCGAGCACATATAGAAGGTTGCTGCCTGCGACCAAAACATTTCTGCGACTCTTTTTTACCGGGCAGTGTGAGCTGCATTATGTTATTTATTTCCCCTGTTTTGTTTTATTTCGTACCTACGCCGCGAAAGCAAATAAAGAAATGTACAACAAGGAGCTGAAAAAAAAGGGACGCTTTCTTCTTTTTTTCTTAGTTTCGTCTGTTGCTTCCGCTTTGTTTGTCGTGAACTCAACACCGGTGGCGACCACCAGCTATTCATTTGCTCCTTTCCATTTTTCTTTCTTTTTTTTCTATAAGCGCCGCAATGATCGTCGTCGTTGAAATAGCTTTTTGCTAGCTTCTTTGTTTTATTCGCTTCTCTTTCCCGTTTCTTTTTATCTTCGTCGGGAATGGCGACACCATCTTTTCTGCAAAGTTCGATAACTGTTTGCACGGTCATTTTTATCCTTACTTTTTGTTTTGCTCTTTATGCTCCAGCAGCTCGTGCGCTTGCTCTGGTAATATTAACATGTTGTTTTTGCATGTTTTAATCATTACGACGTAGTTCGAGTAGCTAAACGCCTTTTTTCCGCTTCCCAGACGCGTTTCAAACGCGTGTGATCCCCTGAGAGGCGTTTGAGACCGCTAAATAAACTGCTCTATCTTTGTTTATGCGCGCGTTGTTATTCGATTGTCGTTGCAGTTGCGATCAGTGGATTCCGCTTTGCAAGCGGAGAGACCGTAATATATTCTTTCTGCTGTTAGGGCGACAAAACGGGGCTCGTAAAGCTCGAGGACGTCGCGAAGCCTATACTTTTCCATTGCGTCGACTGCTTCCGTAGACTCCGAGTCCGCTAGAGGCGCCACTGTCACGTTCGCCGCCGCTCCTATGGGAAGAGTTTCCAGTATTGGCGAAGCTATATCGTATTTGGAAAAAGCAAACAAAATGCCAAATCCGTGAAGTGTTGCTGCCCATCTGGAAGTAGCTAATGCCAAGAACAAGCAGCATATTTAAAAACCACCAAATACGAGGGGTGATGAAAAAGTTCCGGGACTGATTTTGTAGCGCAAAAAGTGAGCACAGTACAGTGATGCGCGCGCAGCAGTCGAAGGAAGGGGCCTTTGTGTCTCTTTATACCAATGGGCGTCGCTCTGTGACCATTTGGAGCTGCGCTACACTAGTTTGTTTGACCACACGCACGAGCATGATGGCGCTCTTTCCATACACTGCAAACCAAGGCGAGAACGAACATCAATTTTACTTCAAGCTCAGCAAACATAAAGCAGAGACCTCTAAAATGATTTAGAAGGCATATGTAAAAAAAAGTGAGGTGTGCGAGGTGTTTGGAGTGGCACTCGCGCCTCAAGAATGGCAGAACGTCACCGAAGTCAAGGAGAGGTCGGATAAAGTCGCCTTACCGCTCTTCGTCTTCCAGCAATGCTCTGCCGTTCCTGATGCGCGATTGCCACTCAAAAAAACTTCGCGAAAGGCACTGCTTTTTTACACAAGCCTGCTGAATTATATCGAAGGTATCTGCTTTATATTTGCCGCGTTTTACACAAAATTGAAGGTCGCTCTCGCTTTGGTTTGTAGTGTATAGTAAAATCGCCATTGTGCCCATGCACGTGGTGACAAAAACTCGTGAAACGCAGCTCCAACGGTTCACAGAGCGGCGCCCTTTGGTGTAACGAGACACGAAGGTCCCTTCCTTCGACTGCTGAGCGCGCATCATTGTGCTGCCCTCTCTTTTTACGCTACAAAATCAGTCCCGGAACTTTCTGATCGCACCTCGTGTACATCGCACCCGAAATCCTCGCAAAGCGTTTTTGTAGAAACCATTCGAAAGAGGAGCCCCAGAGCTTTCAGCGTTCGCTTACTTATTTGTGCCACATCGCTCAAGCCTTTGTTCCCTATTCACCGAAGCAAATATACAGCTAGTGTTTGCACACGCCTCTACGCCGCGCCACAAGCGAGACCCCAGCATCCAGTTTCATCCACGCGGCTTTTGGATTGTCCTTTTCTGGCCGAGTTGTGGGTTTCGTAATCGAATTTCGTTCGGGTCCATTTGGACAATTGGTAGCGATACAACCGTAACAGCTCCAACAACTCTAGACTAACGTTTATTACGAAAGGTTTTTTTTTTTCTTTTTGTGAATGTGTTTTTTTATCTGCTCCATGTTCCTGGGGCCCGCTACTTCAACCGAAAGTGTGAAGGCTTGTTCTTTATGTCTGGTCGTACTGATTCGCCAGCGGTATTTCCTTTCACGTCTTTCCACACGTCAAACTGGAGTGCACTGTGGAATGTGTCATTTTGCCCTGCGACGTGATACGTTGCAACGATTTGTTCTGGAGGACGCTATTTCGGGGATTACTCCTCGTGTACCCATCTTTCGGGGCATTTTCTGCAGCTGGCACCATAGTATCTTATATTTCATGGCACAACTGAAGTGTCTTCTTGCTTTTATCCTTGTTTTACTCCGCTCATATTTATCGATGCCTGACGTTGGCACTGTGAGTTCTATAGAATTGCTTTGAAAGAGTAACAACAGTGTTCAGTAGAAACACAAAGTAACATTGCATTATCACTGTATTAAACATAATTTGTAAGCAAGCGAAAACCTCTAAGTAAGCTTGCCGAAACCTATTAATATTAAAACCTTTGTCATCATTTTCGAATTTAGTCATCGGCAGTGGCGGTCTCATTATAGAGGGTGATTTTTTAGACTTTGCATATAAGTCTTTAAAATGTGATGTAAGCTACACGGCAAGAGGGAGATGATGTAGGGCACTAATCGTTGCGAAAGTTCGGATTATGAGCTAAAAGTTGTATCCTAAATTTCTCATTTGGCAAACTAAATACATGATACGTTTGAAAAACCCTCAGGGTGTCGACGAAATCACTCAATCTATACATTTACAAATACTTTGAGCGAATGAGAAGCGCGGTTGTTTTCAATTCAGCGATGATCTTTCTACCATATAAATGAGGTTTGCTAAAAAGTTTTTTTTGAGCTGGTTGCTTGATGAACCGCTAGGGGTAACAAACGCAGCCTTTGTTCTGACTTGGCGCAATGCTTAGGCGGCATTTGCCACTGTATTTATTCAGAGGAAGTGAGAAAAAGAAATTTTCAGATCATAGTCGCCGAAGTGCACTGCCTCGTCTTCCCCTCCCCCTTGTCCCGTTGCGCAGTTTTACCGCGAAATGCTTAATGACGAATTTAGGATGATATAAGCACGAACCTGTAATGCGTTCACGTTTCGGCGGTGGTGAACTTAGAATCGACGAATAGAACATCGAAAAGACAACGGCTCAAACTGAATGCAAATAATGTTTTAAACATTGTTCAGGGACTATGGAGTTTCCATGCAGCTTTTAAAAGTGTAAGCCGTCCGGATATCTGTGAACGTTTTTAATTCTACTTGTAGTTAACGAGGATTGCTGCAAATATTAAAATCGCGAGTGAGTAACCTGCATACCAACTCAGTAGCGCATCTCAGGTGATTTTGAAACCAAAAACGCTTGCGGATATAGCTTTGCTACGGTGTTGGCTATAAAGAGAAAGTAAAGCTACGATTTGAGCCAAGAAAACAGGTTACAACGTATCCGAATAACTCGTGTAAAATGGTGAGCAGGAGAAATGAAAGCTCGTGTACAAGATACCTGCAATATTTCCTGGTGCTCAATTCATCTCCTGCCCTTTTTGTACCTGGATGAGCACTAGGCCGGTGTACAGTCCTGAAGCCACAACTGGTTTATGCAGGCTATACATGTCGGTTTACCAGCAGTACTGCACCGCCCAAATTGGCCATCTATAGCCAGGACGCCAGGTGTTATTTTCGGTCAACCTAACTTCACGCTCTCTAAATCCCCACAACATACATACATGATGCTTTTGGCCTATGCCGTTCATCCCCATAGTTTTATTAAATAAGCGTGTTAGCCACGGATAGGCGCTTTGCTTTTCATCAAAAAAAAGTACGTTAATTATGTTTAGGGTTCTTCTCGGTTAAAAGAAATATAAAGCACCCCGGCAGCGACTGCAAAGGAGGAGTGTAATTGTTTTGGCAGTGCGGCACACTTCATCACGCCCCTAAACATGCACATTCTCTGGTGTTTTTCCATACAAAACCAAACCGACCAGGCCCAAAGCAAGAATTTCGCGTTCTTTTCAAGCCTGTGTAGTCACGTTACCCGCATATTTTACCCTCGTGCTGTGGTAAGCAAGATAGGGTCCCTTTACTAAATACCCGTATGCTCCGAAATACTACGAACCCCACTAGACAAGAGCTTAAGAGTGGTTACACGCATTTAGAATAAAAATATATTCTCAAAAATATTGTGCTGTCCCCACTCATAAATTCCCGTCATTTTTTTTTCTTTGTTTTGGAACAGTCGTCATAAGTAATTTACTATAACTGCGATTTAATTCGATACATAAAAATCAGATTTTGAACTGTGGCCCTTTAGGATGCCACTTTAACGATAACACAGTAAGTTTTCTTCTGAAGCTTTAGACTAGTATTAACCTGCTACTAACTCTAGCCAGAAGAGCGAAGGGTCAGGGAAAACTGTAAGAAACACTGGTGGACGAATTATCGACCTCTAGTATTAGCGTCACGCCCTTAAGGCCTCCTCAGAGACAATTGAGATAATTAGCTTTTCCAATTTCTTATTCGTGACCTAGCAATCCGACTCGCAAACACAAATAGACAGATTTTCCACAGCCTAGGCACCCTGAAGAAAACTGCGGAACGTCGGACATGCTTCGGCTAACCCAAGCCAGGAAGGGCAAAGGAAGATGGTGTTTTGTATCTATCATTCGATTCAGCCGGCACTCTGTCAGAGTGGAGAACTGACGTGTTTTTATTGCTTGATTGCCAACGAAGCCCGCACGTTTGACTGCCGGGAGTTTCCACCCCTTCATGCCGGCTGAAGCAAGTTGTATCCCTGGACTGGTATACGACGTATGTAATTGAATTAACCTGCTATTTTCTTGCATGTTATATTCCAATGGATTTAGGTTTTCCTACCCTGTTTCCTTATTGAAATAGCTAACGGGCGTGCCACGGTGATTCCCTAACGCTAACCATTGAAGATGCCGAAATAGAGGAGTTCAATGTTCACGCCCGTCTTTTTGGTATGGGCGGGAGTCGTACTGGTAGTGATTTGTAAAACTCGCTGTCACGTATGGCATATTAGAAAAAATAGAAAAATAAGAAAAGAAAACAGTATACCCGCACCTGCACCAGTAAACTACACAAGCGAGTATAAGACGCCTTCTGAAAGCCAAGAGATTTCGCACCTTCTAGAAACATATCAAACAATTATTGACCATCAGGCTGATTGTGTCGTTGAAGAAATCAATTTAAACGGTAGCAGGAGTTTTTATTGTAAGAATAATACCAGGAACGTTTCTTATGGGGAAAGTAGTTATTGGCGAGGTTTTCTGGTGGGTCCCAGAGGTGTGTCGTGTGCACGTCGTGACCCGGAAAATATGTCGGGAAAATGTGGTCTCTAAATTTGGCGGAGAATCACGATGGAAGGTGACAGTGTCACCTTCAACGATGGAAGGTCACAGTGTCACCTTCCATCGTGATTCCCAACTAAATATAAAAGAAACGTGTCCTCTCAGTTGGGCGAAGGAGCACAGTGTCACCTCACAGCGTGATTTGTCCGCTAAATCTAGCGGGAATCTATAGTCACGTGACATCATGGTGTCAGTGACGTCGCAGTCTCGACTGACGTCATTTTGTCATGTGGTGTCATGCTGTCACGAATCATTCATGAGGGATTGAAATTCCTGTTTTTTATGCAATGCAGGCGTTTAAAATGAGTAAATTAATGCACTTTTAAAACTGTACATTAGAAAGACGCGCGCCGTCATAGTATGCTGCCTGGAACGCGTTCCCGACTAGTGTGTTTACTGCGTTCAAAAAAGTGGTCCCCCAATTTCCGCCTGGTGACGTCATAGAAGTGTCACGCTGTCGCCGCTCGCGATCCTGGCGGCGTCCCAACAAAATTGGTGAATGCGGCAGACGCCTGTTCCGCTGCACGTCGCTCTCCAGCGTGACAGACCACGGAAGTTTCGGCAGTCAGAAGTTTAAACGCCGTGACGACAGCGTCCCTCGCGTTCGCTCGTGATTTTCGCTAGTGTTTCTACGGCCAACCGCCAGGATCGCGGCATCCGACAGCGTGACACTTCGGATTCTGTAACGTCGTTTGTTGCCACCTCGGGACCACCACTTATGTATGGACAGCATCGAACGCTAAAAACACCAATCGGAGACGCACTCCAGGCACCATAATCGTAGTAAACATTTTAAAAAGATTGTATGCTAAGCTCGGCACCGGCGTGCTATTGCGCGCTCTCAACGCTCCCGACATCTGTCGGCGGCCGATAACAGTAGGCTAGCACGGTCATCACATCATCTGCGTATGCAGCCACAGATTGCCCAAAACGGGGTTTTTCTTTTTTTCGTTTTCGAACAAAGTATGTCGGTCTGTTGATACTTTCACCCTAAATTACCACCACCCTACCTCAGCTCTATGATAAATGTCACTGCGTTTGGTTGAGAAACTGAACTTTGCGGGCTTCTAAAGCGGTTTCGAATTGCGTTACTGTATAAATGCTGTATTTTAACGAAGGCTTCAAAAATCCCGAAAAGTAGAGCAGTTGAGGAAAAGATACGCGCTTCCCAGGAATAAACTGCCAGCAATGGCGAACGTTAAGGGTTGCAAAAGAAACCACAAATTAGCTGACTAATGAAATAATATTGAATAATACACTTTTTTAATCAATGGGAAAAAAACATGCGGTTCAAGGAGAAGTTGTGTTAAGCTTATTCAAAACGCAATAAAGCAACTAACTTTGGCGACATATAAGGCAGAGCAATATTTTACGGCGTTTTGAAGCAACACTCCATTTCGACGCTTTTCTGGATATTGGTTTCTTATCCAAGCGAATCTTTGCACCAGAGGTCCTGCTTCGCGGTGAACGAGGCGCGAAGCCACTGCCTCGCTCACAGGATCGAGGGAAACATGACGCACGTTTGTTGCCCGTCTCGGCCGCTGGGGAGCGGGACCGCACGCGCAAAGATACGCTCTGATGGGAAACCGAAACCTAGAAACGTGACAGTAAAACCAATACTGGGGTACGAAAACAAAAAAGAAAGAAAAGCAAAGAAAGAAAGAAAAAGAACAGGCGACGTCTCTATCTGGGCCTAAGCTTTACCATCACGTCCCGAACTCCGACAAAAGCCAGGGTGCGGGTGAGCTGGTTCAAGTCTGACAATACTGACAGTACTCCAGGTTTGCCATTTTACAACTATGACTAGTGCTTTCTAGAAACACGTGCCAACTGAGTGTCTTCGTCTGAATTCCGTAAAAGGCTGCCCCTGCCTTGTATCTTTCTAAAATTAGGACATTACGTGGTTTTCGATAATGCTTGGCATGTTTCTCATTGGAACCATGTGTTTATTTTTAATCATGAAAAGGTAACTTGTTCTTTTTGGTTTCGTATTTAACGAATCAGCGTGACTGTTTGGAATTCCTGACATTCTCAACCACCAAATTTTGAGAGAGTTTTAAAAACCTTCGCTGAAACGCCATGTATGTATCTTACACCGCGCTCCAGTCTCCAGGATCATTCCATGCCAAAGGTAACGCGGCAATAACTTCATATCTCGGATATCTACGAAAACAATATTTTAGATAACGAAGCTTCTGAACTAAAGAAAAGCAATTTTTTCTAAGAAAAACTAAATTTTATTTTCGCGAACATTATGCCCCAATTTTGTGGAATTTGCGCAAAACTCATGTAGTTACAAAAATAAAATGGTGAAAAAACGATTGCTTACCACACAAGTTTAGGTCGATGCTTAATTGCTTATTATTATCTTTTATTTTACACAAAACCATAAACATTAAAGTACGTCATTTTGAGTCAAAGTAGAAGTTCCAAAAGAGACTTTATGAGGAGTTTTTTTTTTCTACTTATCTTTGTGTTAGGTGCTAGCAACAACATGCTTTCCTTTGTTATTATAAAACTAATAATTCAACTACACGCATTAAATTTTAAGCCATTATTTCTTGCGTTTTATTTAAATGACAAAATATCTCGTTTATTCAAAAGAGCGTTATTGAGGGTCAGAAAAATCATAGCGGGCAACTGTGCCCGCAACTTGAGAACAAACCGACAATTCAATAAACTTAATCTGTTCAACCTATGCCAAAAGTTATGTAATTACTTCTTGTTGTTTCTAAGAAAGTATTTTATTAAAGATGAGCCTCTCCGACCATGCCGCCAGGCGCCCCCATCGTAGGCGAGGCACGCCGGCGTTCGCCAATGAGGCGTCAACGGTGTGAAACACCGCCGCAAGGTGTTCAACATTCTCCTGAAAACTCCTTTTATTCAATTAAAGTGGATATTATCCTCCCTTCTATGCATCCCTATACTCTTTAAGTTACGTAATGATACTGGCGTGTAAAGTTTACTCTACCTCTCCCCAGGTCATAACTGCCGACGAGCGCAGGCCTGCATCGATTGCTTCCCGAGGTAGGGAAGGCATAGGCGCGTCGCTCTCATCTGTTATTTCTCCAGATAGAAACCTAATTAACAGCAGGTAGCCATTTATCGAAGCAAAACTATAACAATAATGTAGTTTTCCCAATAAACTTAAATGCCGTCTGATAGATCTAGAATGCATTGAAGTTCGTTGGCGCATCCACCAAGGACGCACTGCCGAGATACTGGCGACGCCATGCTAACGAGTAGATAACTATTCCAAGTGTCATTATGGGCAGGGCTTGCGGCAATATTTTTCCGCGCAATATTCTAGTCCGCAGTAAAAGCGTAAAAACCCCTGGTCGATGAAAACACAAACACTATTACCATTTCGCAAAATGTGTTAATTGGTAAAGCATGTGATAGTAGTTGGTGTCAATACTGGAATCGCAGCATAGGATATGAAACCATTAATTAAAAGTTAATAAACAATCTTTTTATTAAACTCACTTACCATGACAAATATTCCCTGATTTAGTGTCCGTCGACTCTGCCGCTCACATGGCGAAGACGGCACCAGAGTCATTCACACATTTCATCAAACACACTCCCTCTACATATCCTAGTAAGTTCACAATTCGAGATCTGTTCTGCTGGCCTCCAGTGTATTGCGGAGTCTAAAATACTGTACACGTACGGAACCTCGGATATGTGAGGCCTCCGCCTCAAAGAGAGGCATGCTTTTTCCATCATTACACTGCTTCTGGTAACACAACATTTTCTATCAAAATGCATTGAAAGGGGCAATAAAGATGATACTGCGATCGTCTGTCCTTGGTCATAACGGATTCTGCCGGCCGTAAGGATCCTAAAAAAAATCGGCATCCAGTGAAAAAATCACGCGACGCCGTTTTCTTTTTTTTTTTTAAACGCGATGAAAAGTCGGGACACACCCTTTTCTGAGCGTATTTTTTTGCTCAAGCACCGGTGTCAGAGCGGTGACGATCGCGCTCGTCTGCAAATCGCACGCAGCCTTAAGAGATGGCTTGCGATTGGCCGGTGAGCACCCATCGTCCCTGCTCTGACACCGCTGTTTTGGTCTGCCTGAGCGGGAAAATACGCTCAGATTGGGTTGTGTCCCGACCTTTCATCATGCTTTCAATGGGGAGATCACCGTGGCGCGATTGTAACTTTTAGATTTGAAGGGTGCTTAGGGCCCGTGGAATCAGTTATGACCTGGAATAGATGATCGTATACTCCTACTTACTTCCCTCTTAAATCCAATGGGGAAGTGGCATCACCCTTATGATTTCGCATTGGCGAAGAGCTATCCGGTCTGGATTGCATTTTTTTATACTTGAACATACGAAAAACGAGGCTGACGCGCAGTATGCATTTCCAAACTCTGGAAGCGGACAATACAGGCCTGTTCGTCCTCAATTACGCTGGCAGAAATAGAGTAAAATTGAGACGGCAGTATGATTGCGTAACGTAAAGAGGATACGGATACATCGAAATGAGGATAATGTCCGTTTCAACTGAACAAAGCGTCCTTTCAGGAGAGCGTTGAAAACTTTGCGTCGGCGTCTGACAACGTTGACGGCTCGCACGCGAACGCCGGTGTGCGTCGCCCACGATGCGGGCGCCTGGAGGAAAAATCAGAGACTCCCCTTTAAAGAAACAAAAGAAATAACAATAACAATCTTTTTTTTTTTTTTTTTGCGGTTGAAGAGATGAGGTGGGTTGAACTTTTGGCTATTTTGAAAGTTGCGGGCACCACTGCTCACATTGTTTTTCTGGCCCTCAATATGGGTGTTTCTGCCTGCATTATAATTTTTGTCATTTTAATAAAGGTAACAAAGCGAGAGTTTGAAAGTTTAATACAAGGAATTCAATTATTAATTATTAGAACAAAAAGTATTGTACCTATTACCCCATTCCAAGTTGAATAACAGAAACAAAAAAACAAAAAATCTCGTAAAGTCTATTTTTTGTTTCGAACTCTCATTTGGACTAGAATTGGCGTCTTGCAATGTCTGAGTGTGAGGCATATTATTAAGTCAGTAGTCGCCCACCTAAAGTTGTGGGGTACGCCACGGTTGTTTTCACTGTTTTTTTTTTCCTTAACTACATGGGTTTTATGCGGATTTCTGAAATTTAGAACTTGATATCAGAAAAAATAAAGATAATAACAATTTCAGGAAAAAAAACTTTTCTTTGAGCTCAGATGCTTCGTTATACAAATTAAATTTATCGTACATATCCCAGACATGAAACGATTGCAGCGTCTCCTTTGGCATGGAAAGACCCTGAATCCTACCAGGCACGCGACGTCGTGTCAGCGTCGCCATGTCATCGGTTTGTACTGTTTATTTTCCTTGTTTTGTTGGTTTTAAGCATTCAGAGCTATCTTGTTCTTGGTTGTCGTTTTTGTTTCCAATAGTGTCGTGTGGCCGGCCCAGCTTTCGTCAAGTTGAGCCGGCCAACTAGACCAACTCTCTTCGACCGTCGTACACTTCACTTTTCAAGGCGACATCAGAGTTATACCTCGAGTTAGGATGAAATTCTGCAATTCAAAACCATAACACCCCTTCATATACAAACCTTCCCGGCCGTTGGCAACACCATCGCCATCATTACCGAAAACTCAGCGGCACAACTGATCCCAACCTATAGGTAATCGGCTCTTTAAAGTGGGTACTTTATACTATGTCTACAACGACAGTGAATAAAAAAAAAACCTTGGAGGGCCACTCCTTCAGAGAACGGGAGTGCGGCGCTTACCTGAGATGAAGAGAAGAGCTGGTCAACGTAGAGCCATACCAACTCGACGCGGTCCCCGGCGGCAGCCAGGGACATTCCGAGTAGGAAAGTATAGTGCGCCCCGAACAATGGGACAAGGACCAGCGTGGATTTGAACCATTTCCTGCAAAACAGCATTTCAACTCCCCGTTAGCGAGGTCAGGTGCTTAAGTTCAGAGATTGTGTAGCAATTACTGACTCGATAACAAAAAAAGGAAGACTTTGATGATCACTAAAAAGGTATGTGAGTTCGGAGTCGTGCAGAACACGGAAGCGGTCAATCTAGACGAACAATCGAAGGGTCTGAGGAATCACACAACTCAAAATACGATTTGACCAAATAAGACAATGCAGGTATGGACAGTCAGGATGGCGTTTCGCTTTCCCCACAACCTCACATCTGTCGTTTGTTTTATCCAATTGCATAATAAACTTCGTCGTTTGCTGCGATGTTTTTGTTGTCCACCGTGATTTGCTGATTTCGTGTTTAGCCGGAAATTAAACTCACAAACTTTTTAGTAGTGAATTCTTGTGACGTAGAGGAACTAATGGTTTTGATGAGTTTCATCCAAGCGCTCAAATTTCATGTATATTTTGCTATCAGCGAAAACCGTTACTGACTGATAGAGTTGTCCACAATATGTTTAGCTATAAGGAGCAGAAGTATAATAATTTTTGTTACGAGGCTCACTGGTGCAGTTTGTACCACAGCGATTTACGTACTGTAGATTCGAATATTTTCCCCGGGCAATAATCTGCTAGATGATGGGCAAGGAAGTACGCTTTGCCAAAGGTTTTTAGCGCTGTGCCATTTGAACGCCGAGTTTTTGTTAAGTAGTGTTGGCGCTAAAGCGTTATAAGGAACGGCGTTTTCACCAGTAACCCGTTACTTTTTTCGGTAACGTAGTGGCGTACTTGTTACGTTTTCAAAGCGGTAACGGGTAACGTGCTTACGTTACTTATTTCGAGTAACGGGTAACTTAGTTACGTTACTCCCTGTGTCTTCTTCGCGAAACCTATAATATGTACACTTACATTTTTTTCGTGTTTGTATACTTCGTTTCACCGTAAGTCTAGACGCAGCCGACGCGATAGAGCTGATAGGATCGATATGACAGCGTCAGAAGGGCACTATCATGGCGTTCCTCATGTTTCTGTACGTTTTCTATCGTCGCTGAACTAGCCACAAACAAAAACAAGGCCCCAGTCACTTGCGCTTTTGACGCTGCTCGATTGCTTCCGTTACCCGTCGCGTCGGTTGCGTTCGGACTTAAGCTGGAACCAAGTATAGGGGGCAATTAATTGTTTACTGCACTCATTCCGCATACCTTAAAAAGTTTAGGCTTCTCTTCCCCACAAAAAATGTCCCATTTTAGAAAACCCCAGCGTCCACCCCCTTTGTCCCAGTGTCGAAAAACGCTGTAGACAAAACAAAAACGCTCTTACCATCAATTGATAAAGTAAAAAGTACCGCAGGCGTAACGTGCGTTACTTTTTATCTGTAACGGTAACCCGTAGCTTTTATTTTGATGTAACGTAGGCCGGTAACGCGTTCCTTTACTTTACAAGTAACGAGTATAACGAAATTTGTTACTGTGTTTTTGTAACGACTAGAATATTGCTGCCGAGTGAATGTAATTCACTCACACATTTCTCGTGATACATGAAAATAAAATATAAGGCCGTTTTTACTGCAGCCTGTAATTCCGCTGCCCTATTTAATTTTGAAAAAAAAAGAAAGAAATAAAGCAAAACAAATTTCTCACAAACTCGCCAATTCTGAGTTCCAAGCTCAAGCGAAAACTTTGAGCTTTGGGGTAAATTGAAAACGAATCTTTCGTGCTAGAACATTTTTAGGTCGCGCGATGTCAGGTGGACTTCAAAAACGGAGTCCTGTTCTTTATTTGCAAAAATAAATGCAAGCAGTGTCATGCAGTAGCATACCTGGTCACCTCATCGAAAATAACACGAGCGTGCCGGGACACAGTTGAATGAGAATTACGCAATCGCTGCACTCCCATTAAACAAAATTCCATAAAATTTTCTTCATTTTTGAAAATTTCTTGCGAAAAACTACTATGAAAAAATAAAAAAAACGTCTAAAAAGTTATGTTTTATAGCCTAGTAGTTTATTATTGTAATTATCGTAAACGTCCTTTCTAAACAACAATAAAAAAAACTGTCACCGAAAGGGGTTGGTCGCTTACAATAGATAGCAGAAAAACTTTTACACTTCTTCTATTTTGAAATTTACATCCTTCAAATTTTCACGCAGCTGAAATACAGTTTACAAACTGAATGGAATCCGCACTGCCGTCCCACACTCCCAGATATCGGGTAGTAGTACTTACCCCCCTTGCATCATATACACCTTTCCAAAAAACACTTCACCCCAGGGGCAAGGAACCGTTTTCGAGCCCAGTCACTGAGTTTGAGGCTAGACTCTCACCATCGTCCCTCCTAACCCTAACCGAGTGGACTGTGATTTCAATGGGCGTAGCCAGCGTAGACGCAGTTTCAAACGCTGCTGGCGGCTAAATTCTCGTCTTTTCCCGCTATATTTCGTGTTTCATGGTACACGTATTTTTCCGAGGACATTGAGAAAGCATTGTGCCACATTAAAAAAAGGAAAAATAAAAAAGAAATGTAAACTTTTTTTGTTGGGTACGCGCGCGACAGAACGAATGTGACTGAAATGTATAGTTCTAGTTATTTGTGTTTATTACTTACGATAAGTTTTGACGGCGCCGCGGGATTCACCGCATGTGAAACGACAAAGGGCTTCGCTGTCAAAAATGAATTGCACCAGAAGAGGGCCGAAAGGCACGCATTTTTCACGCTCGCAAATAACGTGTTTACCGATGGACAGGACACGGACATACAATGGTGGAAGTGTTAACATTCGAACAATATATCGTACGTACCACACGATGCAGCGTTATCCGAAAATAATTTATTTGAGAAAGATCTCAAATAACACAGTCACAGTCGACGACACTCACATCTTGGCGATCGGACGGAATCAGAGATGACTTCGTTTTGGGGCAAGTTTTGGGGAGAGCTTCCTTTCTTCACAACCGCACCAAGGCAAAGGAACGAACGCGACTGACCCGCCTTTCACCCTAACCCGGACAACCATTTTTGGAGATGACTGAACATTCTACGCGGATTATCTCTAGGAGGGGGGAGAACAATGTTCGCAAAATCGCGTCGAGGGTCGTTCGACGTCCTTCACCTCCTTCGTTTCCCGTGAATGTCGAGCAGAAAGCTTGAATGGCAGGCACTTACCAGCCTTATTTCTCACAATTAAAGACAACACAAGAAGGGTACGCAACACGCATAAAAAAGTTAAATGGAAACTTTCAAAAGGGGCGAGAAAACGTCGATTGCAAAACCGGAAAAGCGTAGGTAGAAAACCACGCTAAGCCGGTCTTCACAATCCGAGAGAGTGGCAGAAAATTTCTAGCTGATAGAGGGCGCGAGAGTCGCACCAGCCGCATCGTTCAGCGGTTTCTGGAGGGCGGCGGAGAAAAGCTCACCGGAAAAAAGCTCACCGGAAAAAAACTCACCGGAGATAAGCTCACCGGAGAAAAGCTCACCGCAAAGCCGGCAGATGCGGAGAAAAGCTCACCGATTTTTTTTTTTTTTAACTTAGCGGATTCTGCGTTAAGAGGCAAGTAAACACAATTCGCATTCGCCGCTTCATTTAAAAAAAAAAATGTCCTTTTTCTTGTAATATTCTTGAAGGTCATTGGGCATATTTACTAATTCCTCAGAAATTAGTAATCACCCATTCTGTATAATAATGAAGCCGCAAAAGTGTTATCAAAACATCATACAGCGGTAAAAAAGACAACAATCTATTGACAACTGAGGGTGCGCCGTCGGTAGTTTTGTCAAATAAAGAGGTTTGTTCTTTCTGAGCTAATATGAATAGCGGTGTGGTGAACCGTTTCAGCTCCAAATATTCTGTAGTGCCTAATAGTTAAGTAGGTATTTGTTGATGCAATCAGTGTCGGCTACGCTCTTTTCTTTCTGTTAATTTCACTAAAAAAACTCTAGTTGCGAGAACAGCTTCGTCCTGTCGTGTTTGTTGTCTTCACTCCTTCGTCGTCGTTTGAGCGGTTTTCATCATGTATAACGTTTACCAACTCGCCCTATTCGCTACCTTACAGAAGACTATTTCTTATATAGGTCAGGAGTAACAACGGTGCCAGTGTGTAGCTCTGAAAGTCATGAGTGGCTCACCTTAGAAGGACACTATCACACAAAGGCAACGTGCGGAAACACCAGCACGAACGGCTAGAAAACGTGCATGTCCGTGGAAGAAAGAAGCCTCAATATCCTACTGACTGTTTTATCCTGTTTTCAAAGGTTAATAAATAATAAAAGCTTCAAAGAGAATTTCAGGCACCGCGTTGTTGCGCATGCACTTTCGGATTTTCGGTGTTTACACTTTTGTTTTTTAGGTTTTAGGGAGACATAAGTTTTCGAACTTTTTCATGTTATTCAAGTTCGTAAAATTTTCAGTTAGGCTTTAGTTGCCTAGAGAGTAAGTCGCAGGAAAAACTGTCCCGCCATTATTAATTTGGGAGCAATATACTTAATAAGCTTGGCAAATACTGTAAAACCCTTAATGTTCGCGAGCCCTCAATTTTGGCGAATTTCACGAATTGAAGAATTCGCGAAATTTAGGGGCGCGCGAAAATTTCGGTCCTTAAGATTTTTAATGCAGGCGTCTGGTATTCGCGAAATTTAGTGGTCGCGATTATGTCATCTGTGACCGATTCGCGAAAAATAGGGGCCGCGAAAATAAAGGGTTTTACAGGAATACAAAAAATACATTTTCTTTTTGACAAAGCTGACGAACTTTAATGATAATAAATTGATATATGTTACGCGTGATCGAACAGCCTCTATATAACAAGAAGAAAAAAAAATCGGTGAGCTTTTCTCCGCATCCGCAGGTTTTGCGGTGAGCTTTTCTCCGGTGAGCTTATCTCCGGTGAGCTTTTTTCCGGTGAGCTTTTCTCCGGTGAGCTTTTCTCCGGGATTCTTTCTGGAAAGGTGTATACCCTAAAAATACACTTCGACGTAGAGTCCACTGCCGTAGACCTGACGATACCGATCTTTACGAGCGTCTTGATAGCGGTGTTGCCTAACTTACTAGAGAGCTAATGTAGGCACCAAAGTCCAGAGAAATAAAAAAAAAATGAAATGCTGAGGATTTTTGCAGCAGGTTCAACGAAACTTCAAGAATTTTCTTGTGGTCTTTAATGCTTACATAAGATATTTTAATAAGTTCTATCACTCGACTATCAAGACGCTCGTGAAAGTTGGTATCGTCGGTTTATTGTCAGTGGACTGAGGGGCGAGATGTATTTTTGTAGAGCGCAGCCCTAAGGCGCCCGTTTCCGGCTTCAGCGTAACCGCGCAGTGCATGATGGCTAACTTTCCCCACTAAATTTAGCGGAAAATTTGTCCTGCTAAATTTAGCGGAAAAATGTGTCGGCTAACTTTAGCGGAAAAGTTTCGCGCTAAATCTAGGGGAAAATTTTCCCCGCTAAATCTAGCGAAAAAATTTCCTCGCTAAATTTAGCGGAAAAAAAACGCCCGCTATAATTAGCGGAAAAAATGCCCCGCTAGACCTAGCGGTAAAATTTTCCCGCAAATTTATCGGAAATTTTCGCCGCCAAATTTAGCTGAAAACATCCAGCGCTAAATCAAGCGGAAAAATTTCCCCCTTTAAATTTAGCGGGGAAATGTTTTCGCCACATTTATTGAAAATTTTCCCCTAAATGAGAGGCGAGCAGGAGAGGGGGAGGGGATAGCCCTCTCTCCGTACCTTTCCTTCCTCCTCCTCAACAGCTGAGCTCGAATTCGGCGTCACAGGGAGTTGTAAACGGCTTTCATGTTTCGGGTGTAATATATCGGACAAGGGATGTAAGTACAGGGAGCCCCAAAAACAATTGACAAGATTTCCTTTTTTCTTTTAAGCAAAAGGATAAAATAAGCATCACCGAACGATCATTTTACGTCAAAATGTAGCCCTAGGGGCCAAAGCTTTTGAAGTAACCGTGTATCTTATTCAAGAGTTATAACCGATATTCTGATATTTTTAATGGGAAAATGGTAGCCGATGCATCTATTATAATGCATGCAGCTGAATGGCGCCAGGTACAGAAAAAAAGCGAAAACGAGCCCAAGTTTCTGACTGCCATTTTTTTTAGAAAATCATCAATAACTTTTGACTAAGACAACGGTTAGTTCTGAAGCTTCCGTATACGGTTCAGGTCGCTAGGGCTACACGGGGGCTGAGAAATAGAGTTTTGTAATAAATACTTTAGTTTTGCTGTAAATCATTTTCTATTGGAAGTGTAGGTTCATTTTGCTTGGGAATATTACACCCCCTATTTTTGAGAGTGTAGGTTCACTTATTCAGCCGTCGTTTATCTGCGTCAGCTGGGAGACTGCAAAAACAAGGTTCTTCAGAGAAACCCAACTCTTTAGACTTTTGGTGTGTCCTGTGTGACGTTCGGTTAATTTTGACTGACCTGAATGCAAAACGAACTTCCCAAGTCGCCCTGATTAACTTTGTGCCACAAATAAAACTATAAAAACGTATTTAAAAGCAGACACAAAAAAGCAATACACTATATGTTTTTTGCTAGCAAAAAACAACAACAACGTAAGGGAGAAATTTGAAAGCAGGAAAGAATACGAGGAGCTATCATCCGTTAGGGGGGGGGGGACATTTAACAGATCCAGAACAGAAGAGAGGTATCAATCTCAGTATGGAAGGGTCAGGCGCCGAGCAGTACGTAGGGGCCATTGTTGCGGACCGACTGTTTCTTACCTGTAGCGGTACTTTCGTGCCTGAGGCGTCTGTGAAGCGAAGAGTTTAGCGAACAGAACCCGCGTGATGTTAAGAAAGAGAACGAAGTTCACCTGTAAAGAGACAGTAATGGAAGAACATTAGATCAGACTGCATAGTGTTACTGTTTCACGGGAAGTAGAAAATACGAGTAGCAGAGCGGGTTTGGAAAGGGTATATCCAGAGCCTGTTCTGACATTTCGGAACAAGCGGATTCATTATATGGTTGTAACTAGGGTTCCGTGTTTATGAGGTTTGTTATTCCCTTGTATATGGGAGTGCGTGTTTTTTTTTTATAAATTATGAATGGTCATATTTATCGGAAACGTCATAGTCATAACGTTCAAGGACAGCTCCCCGATATTGTGAAAAACAGCTCGGTATTTTATTTTAGGGGTATATCGGTGTATACCGAAAATGTTGAATTATAGTCATAACCTAACTTGGAGTGCCTGTACAACCGAAACAGAAACAGAAGTTACAAAAGAGCTCCGGGAAGCGTCTGACATCATCTGCTTTATCAAGCTGTTCATATAGACCGAGGGTTTCCGATTAAGTATAACTAAAAGACTGTGGCCCGCGGAGTGCCATGGTCTTTTCAGTGACGCTCGGCTCGCGGCCCGCTGCTATCAACGCAAAACAAGTCCGAGTACATTTACGCTACCGCCTAACGTGTGCCACAGTTACAGTGACTTGGCCCTCGCGTAATTCGGTATTATTGTAGCACGGTTGTCGTTTCTGAACCGCCTCCTGGGCGCGATTCTGAGGACTTCCACGCCATCTTCGTCTCCACTCTCAATTCCGCTCCCGTGCCTCACCCATACTTCGTCTACGACGAGCCTCCCCAGCGCGACGTAACTGAAATTTGCGTACTTCGGAACCACCTACGGACTTCCGAGGCTTACCCATGTGGAGCGCAAGTTCATCTGCTTTTTATGAAGTCGCTGTGGTGACGTAAAAACGCCGAGCTTTGATTGGCACAGATTGAATATTAATGGGTAGATTTCAACGCAAGCTGCCTTGACGTCTAGCCGCTATCCTTCCATCAAAGTGAATCAGAGCTCGGCTTGCTGACGTCACCACAAACCCTGCAAAAGGAGTTGACGAACTTGCGCTCCACATAGAGCGTGCAAGCTCGGCTGCTTGGATGGTCATATAGAAGCCGGAACAGCGCTCACCGTTCCCACAGACGACATGAGTAGCTTCGTTCGGTGCACCTGCACTTCCGGCACCGGTGCAGAAAAGTGTAGGGCAGAGTACTCCCTGTAAGTGTATTGAGATACGACAGGAAGTACAGCGCCCTACACTTCTCTGCACCAGTGCAGGAGTTGTTGGTAAATCGAACGAAGCTATTATATAGTCACACCGACAATGTGAGAACAGCACGGAGCAGCTTCAGTTGCCCCGACTATAGCGAGAGCTTCTTAGATTCGACAACTCTACCCCGCGACGTGCACTTCGAGCGCGCGCGCGCAGCCGAAGCGCGGCGGGAGGTATGGAGCGCGTGCTGGAGGCTGAGCGTTGCAAAGACGCACCGTGACGTTCTTATTCTGTCAGTGAACATAGTCATAGCTTTCTCTATACTAACAAAGTCTGGCAGATCGCAACGAGAAGCCGCCGCCGAAATGGAAAAGGTGGAGCGGCAGACAAGGAATGAGAGGAGGGCCACGTGGCGGGCGCCCCACAGTGGCGCGACGCCGAAACACACTTCTCCCGTGCGATGTGATGCCCGCTCGTGCTCCTCGCGTTCCTCGCGCTACCGCTTTTTTTCTCGTCGGGTTTGAAAATGATGCTTCGGGTCCTCGTCGCTGCAAAAGCTGTGTACTGACGTCCAGGTTTCCCGAGAATTGCTCTCTGCTACCAGAAATTCGCAATCCAAATCAGCGACCGGGCACTCTATGGCTCCGTCGTCAAACTCACAGGCTTTGTGAGGATAGGGGGACCCTATGATATAGTAGATCCATACAGCGATAGCTCACGTGTGCGCTGCAGCTAGCACGCCTTGCAGCGTCTCACAGCGCCAGCAGGAATGTTGACTAAGTGAGTTTGTGCCTTAGAGCATACTTTCTAAAGGCAACGTCGTGAAGTGGACGCCGCAACCCTAATTTCCATCTTAAGGTTTAGCTGCGTCCTATAATTGGTTATCATTGAAGCCATCGCGCAGAAGTCATGTTCACATTGTTTAAATTTTAGCAGGCGCGTCGCGACCCAGCTTCTAATATCTTGCGGTTAATTGTGTATTTTAGTCGCTAGAGCATCGACAGTTCGGACACAATCAGGGCACCCTAACAGTCAGCGGGCAAGGCCTGGGTGTGAAACAGCAGAGCGCTCCTAGCTGGCATTCACGGGTATTCGCCGCAGTGGCTGCACTTCGCTTCACATCTTGCAACATCGCTGTCCTGCCTGAACAAGAGATTCGCTGGCTTAACAAGACCGAATATTAATCGGACATGCGTTTAAATCATCGTGGAACAGGCACAGCCAACGGGAGGCTGCAGACATTTTCCTCGTTATGGTGTGAGTAAGTCATTGTGAAGCTACAATACTTCTGTGCTCTTTTGCATATTAAGAATACAGAACAACAGGGTGTGTGTCTCTTAACTTTAGCAAAGCAAAAGCTAAACAAAACAAAAGAAAACGCCTCCTCTCTAGGGTTTGCTCTTCTAAAGTAGAGAGAGTAGGGACTCTGAGGGAAGAGCCTCTCCTGCATTCTTAACCTCCAACAAACTGATAATCAGCTGCAGGCGTTTAACTTCACCCTTATCAATTACCCCTGGAGATGTGTGGAGCATTGAAACGCGTCTTCTCTTATACGTCCAGCGAACTCGATTCAGCATAGGTATTATCTATGCTCAGTTGAATTTTACTTCCGCTTCTGTTTGAGATATGGAATCGTTTTTAATTGCATACAACTCTTACAGTTAAGGTATCGTTTGGTTCACAACGTAAAGAAGCATATTCGAAAAAAAAATATTCGTGGACAATTCGAGGATGTTATTGTCCTTTCTAAAGTGACACTTTTTTTTTTATTAAACATAAGCAAATGTAATTCTGTCGTACAATCGCCACCAGAAAATCGGCAACAAGTGTGGACGGCCCGATCTTTCTTCGGCGATCGAATCTAGTCGGTGGCGAGTGCTTATTTCGCAAGTGTGAACGAGCCATGAGTATAAAATATTTCGAGTCGATATTTTTATATCGCTAAAACCTTTTATGTTGGACCTTGTTAGTCGCCGTGCGATTTTGGTATAGAAATTGCAATACAAAAAATAACACATTTCGACCTGCAAAAAGTGAGAAAATGTTAGCGAGGCAGTCTAAACCAACTGTACGTAACGCTTGAAACGTGAAAACCGTTGTATGCTACAGCGAAAGCCGACGGATGCTGTCGTCCAGACAGGACGTTCCGCATATCAATACGGCAATTATGGAGTAAAAAGAAAAAAAATTCATACCCTGGGGAGGAGCAAGTTCTTACAATAATAGAACGTATCATAGAGAAAGAAAGCAAATATTGAGAGTAAAGGCGAGATATTTTGCCTGACGCAACCAAACCAACTTCATTTTTGTGAAAAATGTAACAAAAACACATTAAACAGTATGACACGTACGTAGAGTTACCTAACTTTTTTTTTTTAAACTTCTAGCTCGTTTTCCTTGTTTTTATCAACAAGTGAAATTGGAAGTGAAATTCCCCTCATCTCCCAAGTTTATTCTTCTCGGGGTATTTCCAGAACACGTTTGTCGTCGCCATATTAATAATGCATGCATTTCATCACCATCTGCGGAGCTTTCCGCGAATTTCGCCTTCAAAAATGACCGGCGCGTCAGAGAAACAAAAACAAGAAAATAAGAAACCAGATGCTGAAATAAACATGAGGCACAACTCCGGCCCTGCCAGGTCAAAGCGTAATGAGGGAGCAGAGTGCGCTGCCCGCGCAGTCGTCCATTGTCGGCGCTGCGCCTGGCGAATGCTTTCCTCAAAATAGACGGACCCCGCGCTCGTTACATGAATAAACGATACGTCGCGAGGAACTCTCACCGAGCAGATTACAAGGTGCAGCGGAGTGGCTGCCCTTTGGCCCCTCGTCGGGAGATACTGCACTCCGTTTCACCTCACCCTGGGACCGACAGAGGACGCTACAAACCACTGGAGTCATTCAAGTGCCGCGTGAGAGTCGCGTGACACCCGGAAGAGACTCATCGACACGCGAGGCGTGTATTCATGTGATGCGTTCACAGCGCTAGGTTGGCGGGAATGGCTCGTAGCGTCCGTTGCGGTACATCGTAAGTTATAACGAAGTATAGACAGGGAGAGTAGAGTCACTAGCAATTGCCAACGGTCACGTGATTAAGGGAGAATGTGCCTATGCCATAGTGACAGCAACTTTGTTTGCTATTTGCTCGAATAGGAAGGCATACAGAAGAAGACTCTGTCTCCTTGTGGATAATGCCGGATTTGCAGCCACAAAACCGCTACAACAGGGACGTTTTAGCAAACCGTTACCGTGTTCCGCGTACCGCACTACCGCACCCTTTGAAGCAGGCTTTTAAGCACGCGCACGGGTGATTCCGTGACCGCTGCGCGAGCGTTCATAAACAGGTTTCAAATGTTCCATTAGTGCGGTACGCGGAACACGATAACGGTTTGATAAAAGTCCCCAATGCAATGTACAAACCGTATACGTAGTAGGTAGGTCCCCGGATCTTTTGCGACAGCGAAATGAATTGCACATAATACTGTGTTTGTGACGCGATAGAACCTTCGGAGGCTATTGAAATCTACCCAGGAAGCAAAATGGGATTTATCCAACTCTTTGAATGAAAATATTTGGCGTTATCTCGAGCCACCAACTGCAGGTGAGGAATATGCGACTGACACAATTACGTAGATACCGGTACCAGCGTAATTTAAATTATGCTTGATATGCCATGTTTCAGAGGTATACACTAATAAAAAAAAATTAACTAAAATAACTCTGCGTTTTTCTGGTCAAATTCAGAATTACGTAATTGTGACTAGTAAAACTTGATGCCCCCAACATATTTGTCAGCTGACAGAACATGACCAATGTCCAGGAGCTTGTCTTCTTGGTGAATGGTGTATTATAGTATATATTGGGTGTAATATAGAGATGTCTTTAGTGTTGTCCCCTTTTTTTGTCCGACGTCTCCCGTTCTTCAAATTTGTGTAACATCAACCTGCTCGCCTGCCTACTCACTCTATCTTCAACAATATACAAGGTGAGAGAATGCAGTGCGCATAATTTCCGTCAAGGCCGATGAAGTAAAACATAATTCTTCTACAGTGTACATACAAGCCGATTAGTTGCAATAAAATGTAACTAATCAAGGATATGCTATATGTAAGAACTCAGCTTGTAATAACTCTAATATCTAATTACTGTTTGCCGAATTCGGTGTCATTAAAAAAAGCTAATCCACAGAAGAGTAGGTCAGAAATTATGAAATAATAAATAAATGCGTGGTTGTGTCGCGACCACCGTTTGCTTTTACGAAGCCAGTGTTTCATCGTAAGCTCAGACTAGACACGCAACATATTTTGGTTGCAATCGTAGCCACTCGAAAAGGGGCGCCCGCCGGTTGCGGCATAATGGCCGACTTGATAACAACTTACTGCTCGCCACCAATCGCGCAGTATTTGCTTATTTTAGTGTTGCGTAAAGTACAGGGTGTTACAAAAAAAAATTTACACGGTCTTTTTTACCGCAAAAATAAACTAAGCATCGCCGAACGCTCATTCTCCGCCCAAATGTAGAGCTAGAGGTCACAACCATATGCCAAAGTTTCAGCCCGATCCGATAACTTAATCAAAAGTTATAAGTGATTTTCTGAAAATTCCAATGGGAAAATGGAGCCCATTTTTGCCCGTTTTCGGTTTCTGGTGCCATAGAGCCCCATGTGTTTGAAAACTCCGTCGGCCGCCATTTTCCCATTGAAATTTTCAGAAAATCGCTTATAACTTTTGACTAAGTTATCGGATCGGCCTGAAACTTTGGCATCTGGTTGTGACCTCTAGCTCTACCTTTGGGCGGAGAATCAGCGTTCGGCGATGCCTAGTTTATTTTTGCGGTAAAAAAGACCGTGTAAATTTTCTTTTGTGACACCCTGTACATATAAAATATACTTGAAGTAAATCACAAAGTTAACGAGAGGTCATGTACTCGAAGTAAAGTAGTAAGTACACGGGTTACGATCTACTTGAATTAAAGAACAATAAATACAATGTACTTCCAAAAAGTATAAGTGTATTCAAAACAATCTTTCATGGTGTCCTTTTATTCTCTATACAGTGTTTTCCTTTACAAAAATTAGCAATGAGTTTCAATTGAATATCTAATGTACTCTATCAGAATACGCTAAAACTCATTTGAAAATAAAATTATTTGTGCAAGTCTTTTTTTTAACCGGCATGAAGTGCTTTAGGGATAATCAGAGGTGCATCACATTTTTTTTTACGGAAATGGCGGCAAGTATTAGATAAAGTCCAGTGGACACCGAGTAGTTGTTTTACTCTCGCTGACGAAATGGTTAACATAGAAAAACTTATAAGTCACCTAGTTATATCAGTCTCATTCCGCCATTAATTTCGTCAAAGAAATGACCAGATAATGTCTCGAAAACGATAGCGCGTTTTCACACGACAATAGGACATTTGTTTGGCTTTCAAAATTGGGGATTCTACCTCGAAGACAGAAGTAGTGCTTTCCTCAAAGAGTTCGAGAACAAATGCGTTAGTAAAGTGCAAGTACGCGCCAAGAAAATGTACTTCAGATAAAGAACAAGTTTTCTAGACCTATTTGAATTAATAGATGAAGTACCATGCACTTAAATTACTTGTGAACATTGCCTTTTTTTGTATGTAAAAACATTGGAGAAATTATTAAGGCTTCCCGAACGATCTTCAAATCTTGGAAGATCTTCATATTCTAAGATTGGGGAGGAAAGAGAACGCAAAGAAGTCACTTTTGCGTTACCCTATAGCACACGATCTTCAAGTTTAGCACTAACAACGGGAGCACGAGATGAGCTTTAGAGTGGGTGCAGCATTTTGTTGCCTTCTTTGATGAGGATGCCGTGGGTACTCCTCCGGCAGTCGGCGAGAGTTCCTATGCTGGGGAAAAGCGAGGACAAGCACGTTTTTCAAACGACTCGTCTCCTTAAGCTCCGATAAAGAAGGAAAGGCGTCTTCGGCGCTAACTCCGCAGTTACTCGGCCTCACTCGCGACGTGTCCACACCCCGCGCCTCATAGTAGGGTTCTTGCAGTGGGGGATCGTGAACATTTTAGGCAATATTGGTCCCTTCATCTAATCCACTTCCTCCTTCCCACTCTGCCTAAGTCACATGCTTTCCCTCTTTTTGCAAATATCAGCCCATTGTCCAACATCTCATTACTTTTTATGCAGGAAAATTTGCTGACAAGCAAACCTACCACTGAAATTTGAAAGTAATTTATAATTCGAGTACAAGTTACTCAGAAAAACCAATTAAAATAAACTTCTAAGAACAGAAATAATTACGCAAATGAAAGCTGAAAAACTACTCAGAAAAGAAGTTGAACTACTTAAGTTGGGTGAAGCAGTTGAACTACGTACACGTCTGGTTCTTTGCCACCAGTCTGATATAAATCAAATAGACGTGATTTGTATAATATATATATATATATATATATATATTTATATATAACTGAGAAGAAAAGAAAACCCTCGGTGAAAACAGGAAGGCCGGAATACGTTGTTGCTATTTTCACCAAGGTATTTTTTCTTCTCAGTTATATACCCACGCCTTCAGCCCCCCGCCGCTACACACACACACACACACACACACACACACACACACACACACACACATATATATATATATAATTAATTTTCTCAAGAAACATGTGATGTTTTTCTTTCTTTTTTTATCTAGGTTTTAGGATTGCGCTTGGTCGGCTGAGCGCGCACCCCGAGTAAGAGAACACTAACAAGCGTATCAGAAAAGCCACATAACTGCTTCTTCTAGTATTTTGAAAATATGTGTTCAAAGCTGCTAGGGGTTCGTGGAGGCACGAACGAATTAAACAATTAATGAATCAGCCAGTTTATTGATCATACCTGGTGCCCTTTGTGCGCCTCTAGGAAACCATTGCAGTTAGAACGTATAATATATGAATATGTATTTAGCCCGGATGTTGTGGCTTCCAGGGAAATTAATTATTTCAGGTATCGCTCTACAAACAAGGTCAAGCAAGGTTCTCCAAGGCCAAGTTTGAAAAGATGTAAATAACTCTTCAGTTTAAGATTAATTACTTCATTGGTTTAACAACGTGTCCACGAAGGGAACAGCCCAACTTTCTTAATGGCCCGGGAAGTACAGTCACTTATTGCGTTTAACAGTCGCTGTAAGTGTGCTTTGCAACATTCTTACATAATAGGAGGTTTAAACCGAAATCATTTCTTTTACGCTAAAAAGAAGGGCAGAAGGCACATGGAAAAAATATTTCTACTCATTGTTAATCGTTTGTGCGTGCAGACATATTGTGTCACTTTAAATGCAATGACTGAAACTACTGAAAGGAGCTTTGCTAGCGGCATAAACTATAGTCAGATATATCGTAAAGATTTTGCCAAACGGCGTTCCTAAAGACAAGTTACCACCATAGGGTGCTCTTCCAAGAAGCACAAGCAGTCCGCAACCGAGGAGCACGTCGCGCTGCCCTTGCGTATCTCGTCATCACTATTGCCTTTTCCAGTTTTTCCGAGAAGCTATCGGTTGCCCCGGCTGATACGAGGAGGCGTTTATCTACTGTGTTTTTAACTCGTGCACGAATATATAAATTCAGCTAGTAGGACTCTTCAGGTCAACTTGGAAATAAATCTAGAATAAGGTTTTTTACAAAGAAATAAGAAAGAACATCTGGTCAAACTCTTGAACATCAAATATCTTGAAAACCGTAGGCTTAGCAAAACAAAACTGGACAACACATTCGTCTGTGCGGGTGCTGCCCACATTTGTGACCTAATTCTTATGTCTCCAAGTCTCCAAGTGTCTTATGTCTCCAAGTGTATGCCGCAACGTGCTTTCTGAAAGTGAAGAAATGCGATCGCTTGATGTCGAAGCGCTTTATGAAATCTGGGATTACAGTCAGTGTGCTGGCAATCTGGAGGGAGTTTACTATGATGAATTTAACCCGATACTGGGGAAGGAGGAGGAAGACTTAGTGTAATTCCACTGTAAAATATTGTTCCTACTTGTTCTCCACTCGCGGGTTGAAATAATCGTCATGAAATATGTTGGAAATGCCGATCGGAGTTTATAGGGTTTGTGATCAAAATGTTCCGGGACTGAATTTGGCAAAGTAAAAAGAGAAGGTAGCAGAGTGAGTGATTCGCGCTCAACAGTCTAAGGCAGGGAGCTTTCTGCATGATTATTCCAAAGGGCGTCGCTCTGAGAACATTTGGCACAGTGCTGAACTGTTTTGTTAGACCACAATCACAACCCCAATGACGATCTCTCCATAGACTGCACACCAGAGAGAGAGCGAACATCAATTCTACGCCAAGCTTAGTGGATCAGAAACGGAGATTTTCGAGATAATTTAAAACGTTTATGTCAAAAAATAGTGAGGTGTGCGAGTGGTTTTGAATGTAACTCGTGCTTCAGGAATGTCAGAACGTCACTGAAGTCAAGGAAAGGTTCAATAGAGTCGCCCTACCGGTCTTCGTATTCTAGCGATGTTCTGCCTTTCTTGAAGCACGAGTACCAAGGCTTTTTGACCCAAGCCTGCTGAATATTTTCAAAGATCTGTGTTTTTATATTTTATGAGCTTGATGCAGAATTGATGCTCGTTTTTGTTCTGGTTTGCAGCCTATGGTGAATTTGCTATTGTGCCCGTGCACGTGGTCATGAAAACTCGTGTAACGCAACTCCAAATAGGCACAAAGCGACGCCCCTTGGTATAACGACATAAGAAAGTCCCTTCTTTGGATAGCTTCTCGGATATAACGGTGCTGCACTCTTTTTAGGCTACAAAATCAGTCTCGGAACTTTTTGAACATACCCCGTAATAACTGTAAGGTAAGCGTAACAAAAATATCAACCGGCGTGTGGAAATAATGCTCGCGTATTACTCTTGCTTAACGTATTTTAATCAAATGTTATTGCGCAACGTTTCCGTGATGTATCGTTAGCCTAATGAACATGTCAAACTACAGGATTACATGCATAAAAAATCACTAGCAGAAGATGAAAAACTATCCATTCTAACAATTGCCCGAAATGCCCCGGAAAGAAAGGCTGCGTACAGCTAACCATTCCCGAGGAATGCGTCGATACTGTGGTTTGAGTACCCAGTTCCGCGGCAATCCGAATGATATTTGATAATAGTTACGAAGAAGTATCTGAATCTCACGCGCATATTATTTCAATAACCGAAAAAAAAACACTACAAAATACTTGTCTCCAGACAAATTTAATGACGCACGTTCAACCATCTGAATACGCACATGCTGTAGTAAGGGAAGCAAAAGCAACGGAGCACGTGGTCTATTATCGGTATACGCTTCTTCCTGCTTCGTGATTGGTTCTTCGGTGGCCATATCGGCTAACGCAGCAATCCCATTGGCTGCGCAGAAGTAATGAGATGTTCAAAACTCGTGTGTAGCGGACATACGGACACAAAGTATCTCAAAAGCTTTATTAGAATTTCAAAATGGACGAGCTCAATAATATACCCCGTTTCATCTCAAGTCCGAGCCGTTCTAAAGCTACGAGCCAAAAGGCCAATCGAGCTTTTTGGAAAGCGCTAGATCAGGACACTTGTGGTATATATTTTCGCGCGTTACCGCCAACCGATCGAACCAAGCGCCATGAATCCGTCGTGATATCGTGTTTTAGCTTGTGCGATGGTGCTCATGTTGCAATGAGCAGTTGGCCCCTTCTCCGATTTCAGTTGAAATGGAGCATTGAAGAAACCAACCTCGCTACCGGCCCCGCGCGTGTTACCTGATGCCTGCCCTCTCCATCAGCGAACGGAGAATCTTCCCAACATTTTGATAACACGCAACCTCTACAACGTCTTTTTCTTTTTCTTTTCTTTATGTTGAACGCGCGGTCTCGTTTGCCGAGACACGTTTGTCCACTTGTGTTTAACGGGTGCCTCGAGGCTTCTCGTCTGAACCTTTCGTTTCGAACGCATTATTTATACCCAAAACCGCCGTTAGAGGAAACTTTCACTCTAGGAAGCTTAAAGAACCTAAAATGAAATGTAATTCTCTTTTAGACAAAGAACGATTTCTGCAAACGCCAAACAAAGCAACAAAACTCAGTTCCTTCAAGTCGAAAGCATTTAGTTATTGCGGGAAGAAGAATAATACCTGCAGCTTGTTGATACGATTGTTAGAAAGAGTTTATTCGCTTCCCGCTACTTGTCGTCATCGGGGTCCGTTTGAGTTATTTATGTGTGGCCAGTCACGTTACGCCGATGCGTTTAGGACCCAGAGTTTGTTCCATTCCGAATTTAAAAAAAAAGGAGATACAGAATCTATGCGTGATTAAGAGTTAGAATTGCACGCGCGGGTGGTCGGGAAAATGTTGTCATTGCAAGTAAAGGCACCGGTACGCTTCGGTGAATTGATGCGTACAAACGAGCCAGATCTATGATTTAATGCAGGTACACTCAGCGTAAATATGGATTGGTCTAGTTTTGTGCTAGCCACGAGATGCAAAAGGCAGCGTGGCGTGCCTCTAGCAGGATAATCTATAAAACTGACTATGATAATGAAAAAGGTTGCCGCTTCAACTTTCTTTTTTTGTTGTTTTTTACTGCTTATAATTTTAAGGGGTTTTCTGTCCCCCAGCACGAAGGCCGTTGGGCCAAATCACACTGCCGCACTATCTACTTATTTGGTCTGTTATGACAACAATTTTGTTTTGTCTTTATCTGTGTCAAAGGGCTCGTGTTTTAAATATCGAAATGCGATAGACCATTAAACGCCTCAGTGAGACCAAAGGTTTTTTTTCCTTTCTAACACTATTAGGTATATTAAGGCTGCTGATGTTTTCACAAAATTTTATAGCTCCGATTCGTTGACGTAAAACTGCATAGTCGTCTGGTGTCTCTACCGGACGGGTACGCATGGCATCGTCGTATGAACTGAACTTTTGAGTTTCAATGCGATTCATTCTTGCAAGTTTATTGCAGCATCGGGGTAAACATATCATTGAGTGTGAAGAAACATTGCCGTTAGCCATTTTTTATTTAACTCCTTCACTATGGATAAAATAGGAGGTGGGGTGGAACGCAGTTTTTTTTTTTTTTGCAAACTTTGACAGATATTTGCGGAGGCAGAACTACCATTTTTCGACGGACGACCTAGAATTGAAACTATGAGCCAGTAAGAAATTAAGCGTTGGTATAACAAAGTGCCGTCAGAGAACAGTTCACAGAATGATTCTTAAAAACAGTGGTAATCACCTTTCTCATAATCCGTGTGTCTCTAGATCTGTATGTGGCTATATCGAAAATAACCATGCCGATAATTCTGAGCCGCTGTAGGCGTAGCGGACACGTATATGTTTGGTATGAGAGTTTCAAGGACTAAAAATGCTCAACGTGTCTGCCTTAATAATGGATAAAACTTCAGTTCAAAGGGGAGGAAACCACATGTGTATACTGCGTGCGGGGCAAAGCAAGTGTTCCTCCGAAGTTTGATGTGAAAACTACGTAAATTCAGCTATTTCCTAAAACGAGTGACTTGTTTTACTAATATATAGGATTGCATTGTCCAGATTGTGTTTCTATTAAGCACCAAACTGCATAATAGTTTTAAACAGAGATGAAAGCTGCACCCACTTGTAGGTTAGGAGCAAAAACGGTCAAACAAAAACTGAAGTATAGTTTTGTCAGAAGGGGGAAGAGTGCAGCCGAGGTAAATAAACGACATTGTCGAAAACCCTCAGAAAAAGGGAAATAAAAAAAAATCGGAAAATACAACACAAGTTCTCAAACGCAGCTGAGTTTATTGACACGGAAACACCAATAAATTTACTTTGAGACGGAAAAAAGGGAAAAAGGAACTTTAATGGACAGACCACGACTTAACAAACAGTCGGACCGGCTGTTGGTCGTGTTTTTTCGTCTGAAAGTGCAGTTATTGGTGCTTCCGTCTCAAAGTGCATTTATTCGTGCTTCCGTGTCAATAAACTCAGCTGTGTTTGAGAACTTGTGTTGTCTTGTCCGTTCTTTTATTTCCCCTTTTTCTCAGGGTTTTCAACTGTGAAGCATTGTTCTGCGTAATTTTATTATTTAAGTTGACCGTCATGCGTTGCTTTCAGTTCTTTAGTCATAGCCTTTCTCGTCATCAAATGGGGGCTGGGAGACATGAAAAAAAAAAAAGGTTCTTTTTCTGAACAGCTGGATATTAATAAGAAGTCACAAAACGAATTTACAACGAAAAGTAAAGTATTTAGATAGCTATATTTACCGCACGAAAGAAATTTGGAGTTGGCACCCGCGGGCGCCGAGAAAAAGTGGCCGCTATTTAGCACATGACTGGCCGCTATTCGTCACGTGGCACTTGGCCTCTTTCGGAAGCTTCCTATGGTCTCTAAAAGTTGGTTATTCATCTTTATTTAAAGTACAACGCAAAACGAAAATTAATGCGTAAGTCTCGGAGCCCAAAGGAAGCTTCTGAAAGAGCGCAATCACCACGTGAAAGACCTCTGCGCCGCTCAGAGATTGACGGTAATGGTGGCTGCTGTGCTCGCTTCCGGCGGCGGCGCCATGGAGAAACGCCATGAATCGGCGGCGCACCCCAATTCATACTTTTTAAAACGTGTTGAGGATGTTGTGGGGATCGCAGTGTTGGGGGCGTAAACAGTCTGATCACCAGAATTCTGTCGGCAAGCTTGGTGATCCCCGTGGTAATGATTTTTAAATGTGGAATATACGCTGAACGCGATCATCGCGCAAGCATGTGATTTTAACTCGTGCCAACCAATGCCCCGACATATATTTAGTTAGTGGATAGAGCCCAATCACTGCACTGACGCAATTAGTCAAACCTTAACAATCTGTCGAACTCAAACCTTGCCCTGTGCTTTGCTAACCCAATCTCCTGGTAATGATAACCATTGGCAGCACATAATCGGCTCCAGGTCATGCGGCCGCTTGTACTGGTTGCGAATTTTGGGCGTAAACGCTTTTCGTTTTCCTCGATTTTTTTTTTTTTTGCAACTGTTATTGCCCAGAGAGAAATAAATTAAAGCGTGTTTGATAAGTTATGCATCTTGAGAAATAATTCTAAGCAGTATTTACTGAATGAGAATCAAATTGTTATATGGCGCCTTTGAAAGAACACAAAAATATTAACAAAAAAAAAATTAAACACACATTTCGTTATTTTAATCGAAATACAATTGTTAGCGCAATATCTACGCCGCCAGACGCAATGTAGGTAGTGAAAGCCATGCTACACTCTCCGCGGCTTAACGTATAGTTACGCTTATTTTCTCGGCTCTCGTCAGTTGGAGAAATGTTTGACGTGATGGTATGTTCCTTATAAAATTCTTTCTACGTGCCGCAGTATTCATTTATTTGACATATTTGTATGTTTGAGAAACAACCAATGTAGCGTCATTATCGTTTTTTTTTAATTTTGTCGAGGACTTCTTTTTCGCATTGGTTTCAAACTACAGGGTGTCACAAAAGAGAATTTACACGGTCTTTTTTACCGCAAAAATAAACTAGGCATCACCGAACGCTCATTCTCCGCCCAAAGGTAGCGCTAGAAATCACAATCAGATGCCAAAGTTTCAGCCCGATCCGATGACCTAAATGTTATAAGTGATTTTCTGAAAATGTTAATGGGAAAATGGCGGCCGACGGAGTTTTCGAACACATGTGGCTCTATGGTGCCAGAAACCGAAAACGGGCCTAAATGGGCTCCATTTTCCCATTCAAAATTTTCAGAAAATCACTTATAATTTTTGATTAAGTTATCGGATCAGGCTGAAACTTTGGAATCTGGTTGTGACCTCCAGCGCTACCTTTGGGCGGAGAATGAGCGTTCGGCGATGTCTAGTTTCTTTTTGAGGTAAAAAAAAAACGAGTAAATTTTCTGTTGTGACACCCTTTATAGCAAACATGGCTGGCGGCGAAGGTGGCGAGCGGTTTTACACGCCGCGTAGCTTGTTGAACTCGCCTATTTTCATGAGTACGAGTCGTTCCGCGCCCATGGATGTGTTGAGAGTCAACCGACTTATTTTGCAGCAAACAATTGCCGTAAGTACACGGCACTGGAACAGGTGCTTGTTTTCGTAGCGGGACTGGTTTAAGCCTAGCGCCCTACGTGAGCTATTTCCTTTTATCCGGTTTCTTTTGTTCGTTGGCTCTTTTTGATGCTAAATAGATGTGTTGGCTCCCTTAAAGCGGCCGTGCTACTCTGAGGTATGTAGCAAGCGTCGTGATGGCGACCATCGTTTTAGTATTTGAGAGGTAACCTGCACAGGTTAAAATATCCGAGCTATTTGGCTGGGAAAAGTTGCGTGTTCGTCTCGCATCAGGTTTGTCCAGGTATGTTTCCATCATTTCGTTTCAGAAGGACCGTAGCTTTCAAGTTTTGAGCAGTGAATTTGGCTTGCTATGAAGTGAATATTTTTAGACCGCCTTCAAATTGTTTGTTTTGACGCTCACCCACCTCACTCGCAAACGCCATGCAAAAAACAAAAAGGCAGAAAAGTGGAAAGTATTGTATATTGATTTTGTCTAAAATATTACTTCTTTCAGTGGCTTTTTAGCGCATAGCAACAGACACTGACAGACGCTTATTTTAGACCGCGGCTCGTCCATAATGGAACGCTAGAACACAACTCTCAAGGTCGCATCTTCTGCGCGTTGCTGACGGTTTTAGACGGGGGCCGAATAGCAGACGGACGCAAGCGATGGCGGATGCGGATAGGCGGCTTTCATGGCCACGTCTAACTGGCGTTTAAAGTGGTAGTACAGTGTGTTCTCATAGCGGACAATGTCGACGCTGCCGGGCGTCTACCCACACGACTAGCAGACGGTGTCAGATGGCAGTCTATACGCACAGGACATTATGACAGGGAGACATTTGGCTCGCGTACGTGTTCAGCCGGACAGCCAAGCCAATCCAGCAGTAATCAGTGTGACAACCGTTTTGTGCGCAGGGCCTGGAGTGGGTGGTGAACTTCACCTAAATTGAACCTAACGTCGCAAATAGTGCGGAAAACAAATTTCGTGAAATGCGTTTTAAAGAATATCTGTCCCGTTTAAGCCCTTTAAACCATTTTTTTTTTTCATTTCAGTGTTTATTTAAGCTAGAAATGCTTCTGCAGAAAAAAAGGGACATTCCGCATTGTAGGGTACACGAAAAGATTCATAATTAAACATCAATAAAAAATACTTTTGTAGGTATTTACTCAGATATTATTTTAATAAAATCATCTAAGCAGTGGCAGCAGAGCGTTGCCGCAGGATACTGCCCAGAGCGGCATTACTACCAAAAGCTCGCGCTGCTCCTTCGCAGTAGGCTCTTCAGCGTGCTCCAGGAGCGTTGCCATTTCCCCGGTAGCCTGAGGCAATGCTGTGCTAAAATTGCCTACGAACATTCTGGAAACGGTAACAATAGACATTTCCTGGAAGCAGAGTTTTGCCAATTTTCTGCGATTCTCTTGGTGGGTTTTTCGGCACAAGTCGTTCAGCACTAATGGGGTACTGAACCAAACATTTCAGCGTCCATAATAAGTGAGGCGCTAACTTTCCACGAGCCAACAGCCACCGGTGTGCGCGAGCACACACAACGAATTTGACGTCATAATCTTCCATTCACGCTCAAGACGACTGAGAAATGTATGGGCTCCGGGCCAAAGGAGAATAACGACAGGCTTTCCATCTCCACAAGTGAAAGCTGCGTGCATGTGTTTTATACCGGACCACACTGTAGAGAAGAAAATCTCGTTTTTATACTCCTCCCCCGAGCCCACACATTTCACTCTCATCTTAAGCGTGAATGGAGGCCTATGACGTCAATTTCGTTGCGTGCGCTCGCGCACACTTGTGGCTACTGGCTCGTGGAAAGATCGTGTTCCAGATATTATGGGTGCTGAAATGTTTGTTTCAGTATCCCTTTAATGAGGAATTCTGCCGGACATTCTGCCACACACTGTACGAATACCACCAGGAAGACAAGGGGTGCGCCTGTCTCTCAAACGACGCAAGTATTGTAACTGACAAAGCATAAAGAGCGGGGAGGCACTTCAGTTGTCCCGTCTCTTCCGCGAGATCTTTACATCGACGAAGCTTCGTGTCTTGCGCACCTCCCGCTGGTGGGCGCAGCCGGAGCACGGTATGGAGCGCTTGATAGAAACCAGGCGTTAAAAATAATACCCACACACGCATGCACACCTGCTCTTCTCATTTTGTCAAAGACCTTAGTTGGCCCACGCAGCGCCACCTAACTTTCGTCAGCATCGCTGCTAACCCGCACGTTCAGTGTCTCCTGTTTGGCGGCCACTTGTTCCAAGCATGAGCTAATTTTCCGCTAGTGTCGGGTCATGGATTCACCACCAATGAGGTCATGCGTAGGCGGCCTTGTCTTCTAGTGGTATTGGCCGGGGTCACCTGTTCAGTATCGTGCGTCTCACTGGGTGATAGGGATCGGCACGGATGTCTGCCGTTCGTCGGTTTGAGGCAGCGCCGTTTCCGGATTAGCGTCCGCACAAAGCACAACTCGCCTCGCCACTTCCCGAAGATTTGGCCGATTCCTGACTACGAGAGTAGATTGAAAAATTTTCCGGAACGAAAATGAAAACAAGATATGTCTGATTTAACTTATACTTTATTTTTTTTTTTAGAAATTATCCCTCCGAAGCTCGACACACTGGGTCCAGAGTTTCTACAGCTTTTTGGTTCCCTCCCGGAAGTGACGGTCTTCCAGATTCCCAAAATACCCGTTCACAGTATCCATCGCTTCCGGCTTTCCGCTACCCTCACCACTAACTACTACCGCTACTTCACTCGACAAAAATCTCATTCCCGCCAGGAATGTCTTCAGCTTCGGGAATAGGTGGAAGTTCGAGGGAGCCACAACAGGCGACTGTGGTTGATGCGGAAGGAGTTTTAACTTCAGTTCCGTCAGATTTTGCTGAGTTCCTGCTCTTCAACGGGCGGAAGCATTGTCGTAATGAAAAACAAAAAAAACAACAAAAAAACTTGTATTTTGTCCATTCATGGGCGTTTCTCTTAAATTACTTGGTTCCATGTGTGCAAAGTGAGTTATGTAGTACTGACCAGTAACAGGTTTTGCATTTTTAAGGTAATCAATGAGGAAGATTCTTTTCGGATCCCCCGAAAATATCTATTGCCATCACCTTGTTAGCAGACTGAATGGTCTTTGCATTTCTCAGAGCCGATTCACCGGGCCCAGTTCATTGGCACGTTTAAGGTCTTGTTTCTGGCGTGTAATGGAGAACCCAGGTCCCGTCCATTGCTGCAAATCGTCGCTTGCAATCCGTTGGATTTGCCGGAAACACTTGCAAACTGTCAGTTGCCGTTCGGGCTCGAATGCGTTTTCGCTCCGGGTTTACAGAAAGTCTCTTTAATCCCAATTCATAGTGTAAAATAGGTACAACTTCTTCAGAACAGATACGCACTGCTTCCTTAATTTCACGCACTTTTATGTGGCGGTCTTTCATAATCACGTCATGAATTTTATCCGCAACGTTTGGTGTGGTAGCTGTTTTTGGACGTCCTGAACGTGGTTCAACAGTTGCGTCCGTACGACCACGCTTGATATTGGGAAGCCAAAATCTGACGATGTAAAGCGAAGGTGACGGGTCCTCAAGAACACAACTCGACCTGGATTTGACTTTAGTCGTAGTGTTTCTCTCAGAGTAAAAAATAGAAAATTATTACCACTCGCATTTTGTTTTTGTCCATTCTTGAAAACGTTCACGGTTCCTCGACTAGACTGCTTCTCAAAGCCAGATTTTTTTAGATATCAATTTGACATTTGCGCCCATTTGATACAAAAGTGTGGCGAACACATGGACATAAAAATATCATGGAAAGAAAAAAGCCCCCTACAGGCGATTCCGGAAACTTTTCAATCTAACCTTTCCGCTCACTCCTAAGCTGATAGTGCGGTGGCAGCTATGCTTTTGCCGGAACAGTCGACCACCTTACTTTTACAAACTGACCTCGCTCTCTGCACGTAGCTATTGGCGGGGTCGTGATCACGCGGGGAAAGATCGACGCACGACTGGTGTTTCAACAAGCACGTTGCCTCTACCGTAATGTCAGCTTAGGAATGAAGGAAGTACCGCGCGGGGCACGTGACTTAACGTAACGTTTGAGCTATGAACCTACTAATAACGTTACTAGATTACCTCAGTCGGGGAACTCCCGATGAGAGAGGCATTCCTCATCACTCACTGCAGCCCGCCTTCCGTCGTCTGAAGCGCCATCTAGATTTGCGTTCCAGAACTGCTGGTTTCATTGAGTACGGTGGAACGCCATCGAGACGATGTGGTTCGAATCGTACGTATTCCATAGAATACACTGCAGTTACCATAACAGCCATCCGGCGCGTTGAACGACGCAGGCAAGCCGTGGTGCGAGAAGGGGTGTACTCCTCGTGCAAGCAGCATCTTTGAGGAGTTCCGTAACTCAGCTACTCTAATAGTGTTGCCTGCTGGTGAACAACAGCTCATCATAAAGGTCACAAAACAAATGCGGCATTACTGACTCTTGGCCGCTCCCGAATATGCTACTTTTCTCGTATTGAAATACAGCGCGACTGGGACGAGGAAAAAAAAAAGATACAATGGAGTCCTAAATACTTGCCCAAATGTCCCTTCCAGTAGCCATTACTTTTATACTCGTGAATTTAGGGCGACGTGGCCGTGTGCAGATGAGTTGATAAGTGACGGGTGTAGGCCAAGTTGGTTAAAAAGGATTGCGAAATTTACCATAAAGAAGGCCTTATTACTCTAAATTCAGCAGTCAACTGGCTTACTTGGCCAAACATAAACCCATACTATAGTTTGTGCCTGAATGACAGCCAAGTAAATGTTAGGGAGGTTATTAAATGATCAAGTCTAGCTGAGTTCATTCAATGGATAATCCGGTTTGTAAAGCTTGCTAAAAAAAAAAACCGGTACAGCATAACATTATCTCGGAGCAATCGAGGAGTATATTTTCCAATATGTATGTCCTAATTTTCTGACTTTTAATTTATGTTTCTTTCGCTATTTATTTGTGCCATTTCTAGACATCACGATGAAGTGTTTCGATGGGTTTTTATGTAGTACGCATATTCTAGCAAAATGACATTGTGCTTTACGGTGAAGATTAATAGCAAGAGTCCTATCTTTCACAATTACTAGGATTATTTACCTGCTTCGAGTAGAAACTGAAGTGGGGATAAATAGGCAAATATGTCACAATAACCTCTTGAGACATCTGTACACCTTGATGAAGCCCACGGAATGTGTCCCCCCATCTGGATTGCACAATTCGAGATCATCATATTGTAGAAACATGCTCAGCCGCAAGAACTATTCTTAGCTTCATAAGTTTTGTTTTTAAAGGGTATTATTTGTGTATTTATTCCTTCATGTATGTATAAATACTTTTAGTACGTATGCATCCCACAAATGAGCATTGGAGCATGTGAGACGTAGCGGCTCATATATTAAACAAATATAGGTCAAAGAGACGAAAAGCAGCCACCAAAAGAGAAATTAAAGAGCTCTCAGCAATAGTACAATGTCATCATCAATGATGGCCTGAATAAAGTTCTATCAAACAAAGCAGACAACAAAATTACGCGCGCTTGGTACAGTTGACATCGGACGCCTCTTCCTGCAGCGGCACTTGATATAAACCTCGCCAGCCTAGTACCTTACTTTACCTACGTATTTTTAGATCTCAAAAATGAACGAGTGTTATTATTTACATATCCCTACCTTACCGCCTGCTTCCTATGACGCATTGAAAACAATATGCTACCAACTCGACTGGGATGGTCGGTCTTATCGATCGCCTAAAACGTCCACCCGTCCCGATAATATTTCTTCCAAAATCATTAAGAAGACAAAAGTCATATCTAATGCTTGTCCAAGTAATAATCTGGCAGTTCGTCGGTTCTAAACCTTTCCTCTCTGAATGAAAGGTTTGAAATGGTATTCCGGTACTCATGAACGGCGATCACGCGCTTTGTTGAAACTATACGCCAATGGGTGTCCTTGACGTCACGCTGTAGCAGTGGCGTTTTTGCTGGCAGGCCTCATGGGCCGACCATCATGAAAATTTTGTTTCTGCGCACACAAAGTCCCATACATCGTGTGGGAAGTGTGCATTTGCCAAAACCTCGTGTGGGGTTGTTTGTAAACCGGGTGGTGTCCTATTAGCGACGCGCGCGACCAAAAGCGCCGCTGCGGTCGCAATTCGAGATAGATCGAAAGCTCACTGAGACGTCTGTTTGAATTAATTCTGTGTTTTTTTGTGTTTTTATCGATGGTAAACAAAGCAATGCCAGAATGTTAACCGTTAAGATTTCGGTTTAACACGCGTTGCCTGGAGCGGATCTCGACGCGTGTGTTTTGTGTCCTAACACCCAGAGTTCCGCTAAAAGGTTCTGCGCTCTCTGAACGGCAGCGCGCTCTGCTCTTCGTGTTTCTTTTAACCATAGCTGTGCTTAAAGAGTCATGGTTACGAAATCTCAATTGGACCTAATTTAATTTCCAACACGCAGTAAATATTCACTCCTCTGCCTCTTTCAGAAACTGTGCTACTTAGAATCCCGACATCACGACTCAGAGTGACTTCTTTTACATGAGGCATCACCATCTTTTAAATAAACTAGATTACGGCAGAAACATTGCTTTTTCGAACAAATGTACTTCATTTGAAATCAATACGCTCTGCGGAAATTTAAAATCAAAGCTACCAACGTCTATCAATACCACACCAGTATTAATGATCATTTGTATTGAAAAAGTGATCGAAATGAAATGATTGCAGGTGGACATATGATGCGCAGGTGGATATGTGCATACTTTCGATCTGGTTTTCCCGTCTCTTTATTCGGTTCGGAGTTATTTTGTTTAGTTCGCCTCAGTGTATATAGCAAAATGTAAGGTAGATACTGAATATCATTCACTTAAAAATAGAGGCGTACTTCTTGATCAAAAGCAGTGAAGGCTGAAGTGGCATTTATGCTTCAGCAGCGGCGCTACCGGAGGGGAATATTTTTTGGTGTCTCGTCTTGTACGCATGTTGAAGCTAGTACCATGACTGCAACGCAACATTATCTTTTGTGAAGTAGCTCGTTAACGTTTTCTCCTTAATGTCTTCAAAGCAACCTCGGAATAAAACAAAAGACGCAGCGAATAAGCGGTTGGATCGTGTTCTTGTGACGTTCTGGCGTTGCTAGAAGCGTGAGAAAATAAACAACGTCAAACCGGTGCGGTGCTCGGTCTGAGTCGTTTCGTTGAGTTGTGTGACCCGATGAAGGAATTGCGTTACTATGGCCAGTTGTTTGTGTACTGCGCATTCATGCTTCGATGAGGCTTGCTGCTCTTTGTGCTCGAAATAGGAGCAACAGGTCACTAGTAATGCTCAACCGCATACGCTTATGTAAATATCCTGCATATGGTTTCGTCTGGGCCGTAAAAAAGAGGAAGCCCTGTGTTGTAACAGGGTGCTACTTTTATATTTCTCAGACTGTGGAGCAACATGGCCGCCGCCTCGATAAACGCTGCCGACCGAGATGACAAATACGCTTTGTGTGGGACGCAATTAAGCCCTAGAAAAAATAAAATATCCAGAAACATAGTTTTTCATAGTTATTTTTGGTGCTTCTTGTTTTTATGTTCTTCCACTGAGTGGTGGACTGTAACGTGGACTGGGCACATAAAGCTCGATTTCATTAAACCCTGTTCCTTCAGTTCTGATTGAAGAAATATATGACAACATTCGTATGATACACCAATAGCTTTTTTCCTCGCGTCATAGTTGCATTATAGCAGCTTTGGCTAACAGCACTATTCAAGCACGCACGTTAGAACTATAGACTTAGTCCGGGCGTCTAGACGCAAGGATTCAAGTTGAAAAACGTCTCATGGCGTTCTTTCTGTTTTCTTCGTTCCAGTTCCTATCTGTGATGAAAGTGGTGATCTCCCGTAGTGCGTGAACGGACTTCGTAAAGCGAGCTTTACTTTCTGGAAGTAGGACTTATAGCGCTCAAGATTTTAAGCTGAGATTGAACTTTTACTAAGAGAAAGGAGGATACGTTCTATTTGGTAAGTCTGGAGTTCCGTGTTTCATGAAACAGGACAGTGAGAAAATGTTATAATCTTTGTGGCAAAAAGTAATTCGGAATTTCTACTAGCTTAAATTGAGAAATATCGTAAAGTTGGCGCTTGCTGCGTCTAAGCCATTTTCCGGTTTTATAAAATTTTAAGAAGTCCCAGTTTCACAACCTGGAAACTAAATCGTAAGGCCAAGTTGAAAGTGTTAAAAGCAAGTATTTCTGCGAAATTACAAGTCCGTTTTAGAATACGCCCACTACACTGTTAAATAATTTTGTTGTAAAATATAATGTACTTAACACATGACGTTGTCGGTTATCTAAGGTATTTACTCTAATGAAATAGGTTTACTTGAAAGTGGATTAAAGGGCATAGCCTAGTTTGCTGTCAGATGTTGCGCATTTGATTGGGGTGACTTATAGATATTCAAAGAATAAAATGTTACTTTAATTCCTCGGTGATATTAAAGTGTTGCTCTCGCCATCGATTGGCAAACTTTTATAATTTGAGAATCGGTCATTAACGTTTTGAACAAGTTATAGTCATTCACAAGATTGCGGTTCAAAAGCTTCAAAAAAAGAAATCCAATAAACTTGTTAAAAAAAATTCGCGACATTCACTGCAGTTTGCGAACCTTATTTTCGTGCATTTATATGTCTCATCTACAGGCGTGTAATAAGCGCTGACCATTAGCTCGACGAAAACAAAATATTTCATACTGCCACCTTCCATAAAATCTAACATTTAACAGTTGGTGTAATTTTATTATAAAATGTTTTAATCTCTGCCCTCAATTTTGGTGTCGTAAGTAAGATTATGCGACCTTTTTGACTTGACGAAATCAGGACACGCATATCTCGCGCTAAGCAAATGCAAATGCAATTGTATTCGGTTACTATTGCGTGTCTTTATTTGCCCAACGTTCCAGCGTTGCCGATAAACTTCACATGTATGCACGTTCTCAAAAGCTATGAGAAGTAAAAAAGTTGTAGAAACAATATTATACTTTACATTATTTTTATTTAATTTGCTTACAAATTGCCCTAATGTTCCAAAGATGAAGTCGCTATTAAATTAAAGATTTTCTTTTTAGGACGAAGCAAACACGTCAATCGGGGGCCACGCTTTCCCAGCACCATGAGCTTGTAGTTTTTAAGTTTGGGCAGCGCCTCTGGCGAGCGAATATAAATATTTCTGGGTCGTGTTTGGGTTGTAATGGGTGAGTACTTACGCTTTTTCACGTTGCTAGCTGACGCTAAGCTGGTAGAATTTCATTCCTGAATGCCCAATTTCCGAAATAAAATAACAAGAACAAGAAAGCTTAGAGAATAGCCTTCTCATTGTTTTGATAAAACACTCGAAGTGCGAGTTGTATTTATTTTTTTTTGTTTATTTAAAAGGTTTTGTTATTTCTTTCAAAGAAGTTGTTACCGCGCGTTGACAGATGCTGACACAGAGGCTTGTAGACGAGTGTGGCTCGCGCATGGGCAAAGGCTCCAGTGCTCGTTCGCTCGGTACAAGCATTAAAGGGCAACTCCGCTCAATTCCGAAAAATTTAGGCTTACATGTTATTCCATTTAACAAAGCACTACTAAACAACTCTACGTCCTCGGATTCGCGAAATATGGAATATTATTTGTGTAATCTTAATTTAAACAACGGCTGATAGCGAAACCGAAACTTCGATTGCGTCAGGCAACATTGGTCTCGTGCCGTCAGAGTCATGGCCACGTCAGGTCGAACCACGTGGTCTTGCCACGTTCGTGGGGGCGAGGGACAGGACACGCGACGCGGGCAGGTCGCTTCGCATGGCGTGGACGGTGATGGCCCGGGGGAGATGGGGAGGGAGAGAAGACAAAAGAGGAGAGGGGGAGCGGAGAAACAGACCGATAAGCGCGCAGGGCAGCGCAAACTAGCGCATCCGCGTTACGGTGATCACGTGGACGCCGTTCAGCCAACACCGGGAGAAGAAACTCATGACGTCATCGTTCAATATTGCTCTGAGAAGTAAAAACAAACAAAACGTGAGAATGACGTAGTCATGCCTCTGACGTAGTGGCTCAGCTTTCACCGCTCCAACTCCGTCGCATTGACTTCGCTGACGATTGCGCCTCACGTCGCACGCTGGAGTTGAGAGATTTCGGCGACTTGGCCGATTTGAAAGTTTGCTGGCCAGTTTATTGAATATATAGACAGAATTAGATCGTAATATTTGACATGGGGTCTTCCTATATGATACTGAAGAGGGCTACATAGTTTTGTAAATATCAAAAATGAAGCGGAGTTGCCCTTTAAGTACCCTCTCGCGTGTTAGGGTCGCCCTCGCGTTCCCTGGCGAAGAGAAAAAGGCCTATCGCAATAGAGTGATTCCGGTTTTAACGCGATAGCGTTAAAAAGCTCGTGTTGCAAAACATTGGTGGCGCGGCAGAAATGCCGGCGTCGGTGCCGTGACGCCAAAATCTTGATTGGTTGAGAGGGTGATGACGTCAGAGCCACACGACCTCGCTCGTGATTTTCAAACAACCCACAACGCTCACGTGAAAGGCGACGTCACGCCTGGAATGAAAGTGATTAAAAACATGACATGTTACACGAAATAAAGATCGCCGCGTATCTCAAATGGTTTTCCTTTAAAAAGTAATTCATTAAATACGTTAATTCATTAAAAAGTAATTCACTAAAGAAAAAAATGTGAACGATTTTAGGCGAGATTTTTACCCGAGATTCTTCGGTTGCGAGCCAGACACGCTACAGACTAGGCCATGTCCTCCGAGCTTCCTGCTTACTGACAGGCAGATCATCAGAGGCGAACGAGAAAGCGATGCGAACAGAACCCGACGACGCTGTCGCGTTCCACTCTTAAAGGCGAAGCTATAGTATTCTCCAGATTTTTTACTCTTTTTCTGGCTTAGTTTCGCTCGCAGTCTAAGAGGGGTCTCGCGAATAGCCAAATTATTTTAAGATAAAGTGTGAATAACTCACCACGATGGACGCTGTGATTGGTCCTCGGATGATCCAGAATAAGTCTTGCCTGACGTTGGTTGTCCAGCAGCTGTTGACAAATGTACCCCAATTCCATTTGTCCCGATTAATATTAAAAACTATATCCAAGCATTTAGGTGCTCCAATTAAAAGCCTAAAAAAAAGAGAAAAAAACAGGCTCCGTTTGTTTTTTTACAATTTTACGATGGCTGTCTGGGTCTGATAATAAAAGCTGTGCTCCAATTCAAACTAAGTCCGAGCGCTACGACACTACGATAAAATGTAGTCGACCAAGCAGCACTAAAAGTGCATCGGCCGTCGTCTTTAAGCGTTTACTTTCACCGGCTAAACTAGACACGCACAGTCAATGGGTCGTGATCTTGCGCTTATTTGTTTTTCTACGGGTGCATGGCATCCAGCACGACCTCGCTGCCTTCAGTTGTAGTTTGAATCTGCGTGCGCGATTGAAGCGTCCTCGAAGAATGATGGCTCCCGCTGGAGGCGCTGTCGCTGAAAGACCTTCGTCCGGTTTTCACTCTTTCAGCGAATATTCACACGGTGTATTATTACAGATCGCCTGAGAGAAAAAACTATCAACTCTCGATGGCGCGGGCGAGTTAAAAAATAATTTAAGTGCCACTCAACTTTTAGAACCTCAGTTTGGGCGAGTTGGTTGTTCATGTTGGTGGACGTTGCAGCGCATTCAAAACGGTTTCACTCAAGTTTTCACACACACAAAAGAAATAAAACTCACACAGCGCTCACTAACAATACAAATTGTTAGTGAGCGCTGTGTGAGAGTTTTATTTCTTTTGTGCGTGTGAAAGGTTGAGTAGCAGTTTTTTGAGTGCGCTACAACGTCGACCAACCACTCAGCTTGGGCGCTGGCTTTCACAGTGCTCTATTTTACATAAATGTGGCTTCAACGCTGTTAAACTGGCCCAAATGTGGATGTCAAAACATGCCGTGCCTTGACACAAGTCAATGCTGGCATGTCTTTCGGTTACGTTCAAAGAGCTAAGATACTCCAAACATTGTACACGACGTTGAAGGATATATGTTTCTGCGTGCTTTTCAGTTTTAATGTCACGTGATAAATAAAGTCTAAATTTTGTATTAGGAAGAGCAAATTAAAATTACCTTTTTTTAAACTACGCTAATGTTTAATTCCAGTTTTAAAACCGCCATCAAATTTCTCGTAAGGTGTGCCACAATAAATCAATAAATGGTAAACAAATAATAGTAAACAAATAAGTGAAGTTAATAGTAAACAAATAAGTGAATTTGAGGAATTATCACGCTAATTATTGCAGAAGCGTTCTTCCTTAAATGCTTTCAGTCTAAAAAGATACACGATGCTGTTACCTGATTCTTTAAAACTACCTCCACGTTATATTTATTAGAATTTCAGACAACTGCTCAAAATTCTAATAAAAGGTATCTGGGACAATGTCTTGAGTTTGAATACGTTTTGTAGCCATTGTAGCAAAGTTTACTTTTTGTTTCACGGCTCGCATGCATTAGGGATGGTTAAATTGTCGTCTTATTTTTCGATAATTCCAGTGACCAATGAAGTGAAAGCTACGGTTAGTAAAAGTGTAATAAAATCAAACCGAAGACAAATGTAAATGTGTGAATTTAAAACCGTGCAAGGAGCTGGCCACACTTTTGAAAAGAACGAAGGAACACTCAAGTGTCTTTGCAAGAAAGCGTACATTTCTGTGAGTATACACTTGTATGTATTAGCACCACATCGAAAACCCTGTATTGTTAGCACGAGTTTTTCGCAATGGAAGGACAACTATTTATGTTGGAAATTTTTTCTCACGAAATGGTTCGTACATACGTCAGCGAAATAGAGGTTACCTCATATGTTGTCTCTGAGATTATCGATATAATAACGGCCGCTTTGTTTATTTTCGGTCACTGTTAGACATACATCACAGGCTCTGGCTTAATATAGTTGAACACATTTTCCTTGATGCTTTACGTCTAACAAACGCTGACTCAGTGTGAAATTAAAGGATGTGAACACTACAAATAACTGACACATTGTTTTGTAAGTTTGTACGGTTACATGGATAGGTGCTAGATATGCTTATTTGCTTCTAGAAACGTGCGGTGCCCTTCTACTCTTCTTGACGTCGCTCTATTTTATTCTTGATAAAACAAATTGCACACAAAACAACGGGTTGAAATCTTTGCGTCTGCAATTTAATATTTAAAAAAAAAACATATTTTAGTACTTCTAAGTAACAGAATGCACTGCATTCTTCAGCTTCGAGTTATCCCCTTCTTGTTTGTCGAGAAGCAGACATTATGCTTGTAAAATATAATATAGACCGCTTTGTTCTTTTCTTTTTGAAAAACTTAGATGCTGCATTTACTTTCTAGGAGGAGCTTTAGTGAAACGACCGCAATAATTTAGACCTCTTTGAATTTCGGCTTAATCTTAAATCCTTCGATTCTTTCGTGCCCCATTAGCCAATACCGCGAGGCGACTCAAAAAGTAGCACTTGCTTTTACAACGCGTTTTCATTTTACGGGTGTTCAATAACGGTCAGAAAAATACGTGGGCGCATGCTTTCAAAGAATACTCTCTTAGGCTATACGCTACACTTTGCTTCGCCTCGTTCCTCACAAAGGGAATGATAAGAAGCGAGAACGGTATTGAATGGCTAAAGCCAAATGCACACGTCGACGTGGTGCCCATTTCAAATTTCTCAAAGCAGCGTCTGCACAGGCCAATAAAATCAAACTCGCAAATTTTCGACAGCAACAAACGCAGAGGTTGAAGGTCCACCAGATAGACCCCGTTTGCTACAACGTCGGGAGGATAAACAGGGCAGCCAAAATGCGGCCGGAGAAGCCGGAACACTTCGCCTTCGAGTAGATGAAATATTGACGCACTTTAAGAAAGGGGTCTCGTTTCTCAAGCTGTTTGAATAGAAAAAAAAGAGAGAAAGAGAGAGTTGCGATGGGCCTATGAAGTGAAGCCTCTTAGGTCTAGAAGAGAGAGAAAAAAAAGAAAAAAATGCCGCTGACGTCTTTCATGTCGGTGCACTTACCGCCTTGGAATATCATTAAAACGTTATCCTGTACTTTTTTTTTTCATTTTCTCGTGCCTTACACTATCCCTTTCTACCTCGACTTGATTGTAAGTATTTAAGACTCCGTGTAAAAGCGTACGCGAGCAATGAAAAAAAAAGAAGAAAAAGTGAAAGCCGTTTACAACTCCCTGTAACGCCGAATTGGAGCGCAGCTCTTGAGGAGGAGGAGGGAAGGGTACTGGGGGGTGGGTCAAGTGACCTCGGGGGGCGGGGGGTCACGTGACCTTGGGGGTCACGTGACCTTGTGGGAGTCACGTGACCTTGGGGCGTCACGTGACGTCGGGGGGGTCACCTGACCTGGGGCCACGTGACGATACCGATGACGTCATCAGTAGCGTCACTGATGACGCCATCAGTGATGATGATGACGATGCGGATGCCGGTGACGTCATCAGTGACGTCACTGATGACGTCACCGGCATCCGCATCGTCATCGTCATCATCACTGATGACGATGCGGATGCCGGGGACGTCATCAGTGATGATGACGATGACGATGCGGATGCCGGTGACGTCATCAGTGGCTATGACGTCAACGGGGTGTCACGTGACCTCGGGGGGTATCCCCAGGTCACGTGACCCCAGGGGGGGTCACTTGACCTGGGTAACCATCGTGACCCTCGTGAGGGTAACCCTAGTAACCCTTGTGAGGGCAACTCTCGTGACCCTCGTGAGGGTAACTCTCGTGACCCTCGTGAGGGTAACTCTCATAACCCTCGTGACCCTCGTGAGGGTAACCCTCGTGAAGGTTACCCTCACGAGGGTTACTAACCCTCGTAACCCTCGTGAGGGTTACGAGGGTAAGTAACCCTCGTGAGGGTAACTCTCATAACTCTCGTGACCCTCGTGAGGGTAACCCTCGTGAAGGTTACCCTCACGAGGGTTACTGATCCTCGTAACCCTCAAAAGGGTTACCTTCACGAGGGTTACCCTCACGAGGGTTACTAACCCTCGTAAACCTCGTGAGGGTTACAAGGGTAAGTAACCCTCGTGAGGGTTACAAGGGTAAGTAACCCTCGTGAGGGTAACCCTCGTGAGGGTAACCCTCGTGAAGGTAACCCTTTTGAGGGTAACTAACCCTCGTAACCCTCGTGAGGGTAACAAGGGTAAGTAACCCTCGTGGCCCTCGTGATCCTCGTGAGGGTAACCCTCATGAGATTAACCCTCGTAACCCTCGTAACCCTCACGAGGGTTACGAGGGTTGCGGTTACGCCGACGCCGACGGCGACGCCGCTCAAGCCGGGAACGGGCCCCTAAGAGCTGCGCTCTAAAAGACGCGGGGAAGCGAGCCAACGCGAACAAAATATCGGGTCCCGCCCGAACGGGAAAGTGTGAGGATGTGGAAGGAACGTAAGCCCCCGAGGCTCAGTGTAGTCTTAGAGAGGTGTGACGAGCTGAAGTGGCTTTCGTCGTCTCTCTTACAGGGTGTCATCCAGCGTCGCTCGCACCACGACCCAGGGAATGATGAACAACACGGGGAGGCCTGAAATAGAAGGAACACTACTTTGGTCACACCTGACCAAATCGTAATTTGTGGGATACGTTTTGGGTCGGTAAATCTGACTGAAATCATTCGAGCGCCGAGACTCGTACGAGGACATCCGACGAGAACGCAATTGGTACCCGCTAAGTCACACGGGCTCTTACTCCACCCATTGGCAGAGAGCCCCTACCCGAAAGGCGGTTCTGTTGCAGCTGTGAAAATTAAAGTGGAAATCTAAATATATATAAAATGCTCGACGACGATAGCGCCAAGGGGACGCGATCAAAAATACTCTGGTGGGGGAAAGCGCGCACTTAGTGCACTTATCTAATAAATAAATCTTGATGCCAAAAAAAAGCCCATCCCAAAAAAAAAATTAAAAAAATCGCCGATGGCCTGTATTTTTGGTATGGGTTTTGAGCACAGTAGTACGTGAACGACAACCGCTCAGTTGTGGGGACCATGTACTGTGTGCTCAATTTTGCAAATCGTTCGTGTTGTACTTTTGAGTTATGGTGGTAAGTGCAAAGTACTACCATTTAAAGGACTTTAGGTGAAAAATAAAATTGACTGTCGTAGCTATTTGTATAATGCTCTCACACCACTGGATGAAATAGGTGACATTAGGTCATCCGGCTAATATTATTCTGGCGTTTATATTGAATTCCGAACAGCATAATTTTTTTTTTTTTTAATTTCTGAACATTCGGTACAATGTAGCGACTGCTGCAATGCAAATTCAATAAGGACCAGAAAGGAACGCTGCGTACCTAAGCGTTTATACCGGAGACGAATGTGCAAAGACCCTTCATGGATACAACAATCTCCCGAACGTTTGGGAGAATGTGTCCGTCTCAATTTCTGGCAATTTATTTATTAAGGTAGCAGCGCGCTGATGAGATTTCAATATACGTCAGCTTCTTTGAAAGATACCGGCTTACGGAAAAAGCTAAATCACATAATATTCTACAAGTATTACGGTGCCTAAAATAGGCTTTTAGGTCAATTAAATGGAGATTTTAATATGTGACAGCTTCCTTGAAAGACACTGTATTAAAGAAATATATTATTTATATCATAAGTAAGAAAATGTCAAAGTGCCTGGGTGAAGGCCTTGAAGGCGACGATAATTTCGTATGACAAGCTGATACCTTCTTTATTCACGAAAAAAAACGAAATTGAATGTTCCGGTACACACACAACCAGCATCACGGCATATAAATCGTTGTTAAGGCGCACATTGATCAATTTTTAGACTCGTGTCAACGTAGGTGTAGGGTTTATTACTTGAAACGTCCATCGCCGCTGAGCAAAGTATTATACAAGGGAGAGCACTAACCCGAGTAGTTACGTCGCGTATTACATTGCTCTCATACAGGGATGGGCAAAATACATGCAAATATGTATCGAAATACAAATACAAAATACTTCGTCAAAAATGTATTTAATTACAAATCTAATTACATTTCCAAAAAAGAATTTAAGTACAAGATACAAATACAACCAAATGTATTTGGTCTCCTCCAAATACTTTTCCAAATACATTCCTCAAAATTTGCGTCAGCGACTTCAGGGCACCTGGAACAAGTTTCTGGGTATCTCATTTTAATTTTACATTACTCACTCGGGAGTTAGTGTGCGAAGCCCTAGTAACGTAATATAAATATAATCACAAAAAAATGTAATCAGCTTGGACGTAATAGGTAAAAAAGTACAGAGCTTTAAGCAGCTTTTTTTGTCGATTACATTTTGGTACAGGCCAACAAAGAACCGAGACGACCAAGACGCGCAGCACTAGCTAGAGAATTTTTTATTGTTGCAACTCGCACCAGTTACGAAAATCTGGACGACCCGCGCATTTAGAATGTTCCAGACAAAAATATGGATGGAAATCAGGCTGGAAAGCATCACAAGTTGTCACAGGCACTTATTTAGCCAGTCTGCCTGTGAACGTCGATTTCGTCACTATTCTTGCCCTGGTCTAGCACGGTCGATATCACAAAGTCACTAAACGCTTGTGCTTGATTGAGAGACACTGCATTCGGTGCTGAACGTGGTTTTCTTACTGTTCTGGACAGTGACAATAAATTTGAGGGATGTATTTTAGCCCACAAAATTATATTTATTACAATTGTATTTTAAATACCCACGTTATAGTTTTAAATACACACGTCGAATACATTACCCAATTTGTAATTAAATACAACTGCAAAATACACAAAGTATTTCAAATACGTATTTCAAATACTTGTATTTGAAATACTGCCCATCCCTGCTCTCATATATGACTAACACAGTAATCTATTCTACATTATGCCAACCCACAAGTGACCAGGAGCTGTTGCAATATGACACGAATCACATTTACATGAAGAGTAATATAAATCGCAATGCAACAAACTACGCACACATTTTTTGTATTATTATTTGATAGTTTTTATGCTAATTCACTGCGGTCCCGGCTTCTCAAATTTCCTCTCTGTGCGCGACGTTTCTCCGAATTGGGCTGCATATAATGCAGAATATTTTATTTTTGAAACACCGCGAAAGTGTCCTGTTTAAATCTCACATCTGTATCGCATTAGATTGCATTTTACCCTGAAAATAAAGCTAGCTTTAGTGATGGAAGGTAAGTTGCTTGTCTCGAGCTTTGGGGAAATGGCGTATCGAGGTACCGCAAACAGCTACCGCTATTTAAAGTTTTGTTTTCCGAACACCTTGCTGAATCAGCCTGTTCAGCATGACTAGGGCGTGTGCAATGCTCGATAAGTGAGCTTTTTTATATGTTGAAAGGAGTTTCAAAACGATCGAGGGTGTATTACCCTGGTTTGTTTTACAATAGGCTCGAGAACAACGAACGCTTCGGGCCCTTGGAGCTAATCAAGTAACGCGATGACCGATATGTCTCGGTGATTGTGGTCTCTCCATTCTCATGCAATCATTGGGTGAACCATTCAACTTCAGTGATTACGCCATGATCATGCGTTTTAATTACGCTTGTTAGCGCTTTTATGTTTTCAAGTCTTTGACTGCCATCAGACCTTTTGTGAAATATAGTTTAGTTACTATGCGAGCCACACACACCAAGTATTTAACGATACTTCTGTAGCGGTTTTTACGGAGCCATAATAACTTTAAAAAAAACCACTTATATTAAAATTAACAATTCAAGAAAATTAAAACAAATTGCATGATTTTATTTATAAATATGCTACTCCATATTTAAATGTCCAATCATGCTTTTTTTTTTGTTGCAGAGGCGTAATAAGTTATAAAAAAGACACTAAATAAAAAAAATCTATGGAAATTTAAAAAAATCATGATTTGGTTCTTAAATATGATACTCTAATGCGATTAATTCAAAATGTCTTGAAAGCAGATACTTGATATGCTTTCATATATTTTTTAAAGAACCTGGAGGTGAAACAGTGCAAGCAAAAAGGCTGAGCATTCTGAGTTAGGAGTGCCCCGTCGAAGATTCTCAACCCAGACTGTGAGGTGTCCCACTATATCCTTCGGAACTCTTTGGGTGTAAAAGATCCTGCAGTCGCGACGAGTAACATGGACAAGAGATCAGACGTTCATAAAAATTTCTGAGTAGTTTTGTGCAGGCTCGAGATAAATGTACATATGTTTTAAGTTTTCCCGATTATATTGTTCGTTACGTGCTGCAATAATCATACAGGATATACCAACACGACTTTTTACTGCAAATACTGTAAGGCAACATTATTTTAGTTTTAGCATCCGAGTAAATATATTTTTAGACCGCAGCTCTTAGGCACCTGTTTCTCTGTACAACAGCGTCGCCGTCGCCGTCGGTGTCGGCGTAACCGCGCGGTGAATTATGGGAAGTCACAGACCTATACACCAATTCAATTTTCCGCTAAATTAAGCGAAGAAACTGAATGGATCTTACGTCTCTGGCGTCAGCTGATTCAACATTGAGCATTCAGTTTCCCCGCTAAATTTAGCGGGGAATTGCGTTGTTGTTGAGGTCACGTGACGTCATCTTTACAGCTAAATCTAGCGGAGAATGTGAATTTGTTTATATATGGCGTGACACGAAGTCATGGGACATCAGTTTCCTGCTAAAGTTAGCAAGGAAATTGAATTTGATATTGAGGGCACGTGTCCACAATTTTTCAGCTTAATTTAGACGGAAAGGTGTGAGAGGAAGTGGTATGGAGGAAGAGGAGGGGAGGGTACGCAGGAGGGGGAAAGGAAGGTTCGGAGCAGCTGGAGGAGGCAACGCGGAGGAGGAGGAGAAAAACGATGAGGGGAAGGGGAGGAAACGAGGACGGGAGAAGTAGGAGGAGGGGAGGAGAATAGGAGGAAAGGAGAGGAGGCGGAGCAGCGGAAAAGGGGAGGAGGGAAGGGGGAAAAGGGGAGAAGAAAAGAAGGAGGGGAGGGTACGAAAGAGGAGGAGGGGCATACCGCCCTCCGTACCCTCCCCTTTCCTCCTCAAAAGCTGCGCTCTAATTTCGTATTATAGAGATTTGTAAACATGTTTAATTTTTTCGCAAATCATGAAGATTCTTTTGTTGGATCTGGTGCTTTCTACATTGACTAACCCTTTCTTATAGCGAATGTCAAGGCGCGCCTCTGTTTGAATATAAAGTAGAACGCTCCTTGAAGGCACATTTTGAATTCATGATTGAATATTATGAAACACCCGTTTGATATTATAGTTGTTTTGTTATCACAGTGTATGACACTTAAAATTGCCAACCCCTAAAACAATAAGTCTAAATCTAATTTAGATTGCGTAACAGTCATACCAGCCATTTAAAGCACCCGAACACTCCAAGGTTCACAATTATCTCCCGGCCGCACCTTCACATTTATAAAAACGACCAAAACTTTCGAGGACGTGAGTAACAGCCTCAGAAACGCCATTGAGAATCAGACACAAACCCTCGCACTATCAGCTTCCGAAAATAAAGCTTACCCCAGCCGAGTGCGACGTATCGTAAAATCCCCGAACTGTCCGTGAAGAAGGCGAGGAAGACGAGACTGTGCAGGTACAGTCCCTCCATGAGGATCCAGCAGTAGTTGGCCATCAGCACGTAGTGCCAGAAGCTCGTGAACACCTTGCAGTCCACGTTCTGAAACACACCAGCACTAAGATAAAATATACATTTGCGGTTTTCTCCATACAGATGCAGAACCCCTCCTTTCTGCAAGGAAGGTAAACTGCCTAATCTTATAATCCTCGTCTAGGTTCCGTTTTGGTGGGACTCGCATTCAGTCAGCGAGGATAGGAGTACTATATAATCACTGAGGCAGCAGTCGTGTCTAGTTTGTGTAATGCGCTAGAATACAGAAAGTAACGTAAAAAAACAGGGTCGTGTTTCAGTGGTGCTTTGCTGCAGATTACGTTGAAATGCGATAGCATTGGGGATCTTTCCTATAAACAATACATTCTGCTAGACAAGCATCGCACACTCCCATCTGGCGTCTCCTTGGCCCGGCGGTAAGCATGGTAGGAATCATCATGCCGCCACTTCTTTTTTTCTCTCTTCATTTCAGTGTAAGTAATGGCACGTGCGTAGAGGAACGGGTAGCGCACGCGGTTTTTGAGCAGCCTAAACTAGTTGGAATCCCACCAAATAACTGTTTAACTTAACTTCTGCCCTGCCTTTGTTCACTAATCTCTTTTTCACACTGCTCGTTCCTTTAGCGATGCAATGTGAAAGTAGCGGCGCATCCAGCTAGCACCTTGTCTTGCGGCCCGTGCTTCCGTGCGATCAACAGAGGAGAAGGAAGGGATAAAATATTTTCGTGTTAAAAACATGAATCCAAAAGAAAACAAAATTAAATATATATATATATATTTTTTACATTTCTAAAGTAAATACACTAATACAAAAAGCTCGCATTCACAATGTAAATAACCAAATATTGGGTCCAGTGCCTCAAAGCAGGGAGAGCTATAAGATATGCTAAATATTTTTTTTTAGAAAAGAAGCTACGAAGGATTCGAGCCCTGCCATTTGCGCTTTGAGCGTGGCAAAAAGATCAATACCACGGAGGAGGTTTCATAAAACAATTTCTGTACATATCTCAAAGTACGTCCACGAGTTCGGCGAATAGCTCACGTCAATTTGTTTCCCTGTATTGCAATTATAACTCAACTAACCGAATCTTTCGCGGTAACGCAAATAAACATGCCGTCCGAAATATTGTTTGGTTTACGCTCTTGTGTGTGCTTGTGTTTTTCTAATAAAATGGTAACGCATGAGTCTCCTTTCTTCATATATCGCGTTTGTTGTCCTATCTACGTAGTTACAACAGCACGGACGTTTTCAAGATGCGTCTGTGTTTTTCGAGCTTATAAAAATATCATTACATATGTTTGGGCTCCCATTCTATTAATATCAATGTCAATTTTGTGAATCAATTATTTTAGTGCTATGAGCTTGCTAATTTAGTTAAAGGAACCACACCTAGTTGCTTTGACTACACGTAATGCCTTAACAAGAGCATTTTATTAAAAAAAAGTTTCGAAGCTCGCTAGATACTACTGAAAGAAGTCGAAATGTCCCACTAGCAGCTAAATTGAATTTTAACTCACTAGAGGAACATCCAAAACGGCTAAGAATGGTGGGAAAAGAGCTAAGTTGGCAACACTGTCGTGCAATGCTCTTGTCAGAGCTAAAAGTAAGAGTATTGCTAGAACAGAAAAATAGAAAAGCTGGAATCCATTTTTAATAAATAATAACGCGGAACTTCCAGGATTACTTTAAAACCAATTTGCACATACCCGTGCACTGGAGGCACATGCCTCGAAAACAGGAGAAGGCTTCGCCCCGAAGTTCAAAGCCACTTCGGAATAAAGCGAAGATACAGATCGATCCAACCGTATCCGGAGGACCACCTCCTGCGAAGCGTGCTTCACCTCTCTATCGCCCCTAGTGTGGGGAAGCCTACTTTAGAAGCGCCGAGGAAGCGTGGGTGAGCAGCTTGCTTGGACAAATGCGGAGGCTAGGTGCAGTTCAGAGCCAGCAACGGACATGCACCTGCCGGAAAGGATCTAAATATGTGATCAGTGATGCGCTAAAGTTAAAAGAAGAGCCAGCTCTAGATCGTGCGAGATCAGAACAAGAAAATAAATAGGACAAGAGATACAGCAAGAGAGGGATCGAATGTTTAGTATTCTCAAAACAGGTGCACAATCTCTGGGTTTGTTGCAACGACGGCTGGTCTCGAAATAGGAAAATGGCGACAGAAACCAAAAATAAACTGCTAAGAGAGAACATCGTAGTGAATAAATTGTACAAGAGGTAAAAAAATCAACCTAGTAAAAGGATGGCGGTGAGAGAAAAGCGGATGCGTGTTGATCGATCCTCCGTGGGGAATTTGGGGAAAAGAAGCTTTCTGGGTGGTTGCAGCCCCGGGACATAAGTACTAAACGTTCCAAAACCGGATAATTGAATCGATTATAGCGGAGGATAGCGAAATACTTACTGTATGAAATTGAACACTTCCAGACAAGAAACGCGAATGCTTTATGTGGATACAAAGATTATTTTAAGTTTTGAGCCGGAAGAATTGTCAGTTTTTTCTGACGTTTAAAACAGCTTCGTTTTTACTCCGGTAATTTCATTCGTCGTCATGACTGAATTTTATAACCACCAACATGTGAACAACAATATAGCATTCAGCGCACAATTGAGAGATTTATAAAAAAGGACACGAGCTGTTATAGTCAGAACGGGTATACACAATCATCAACACTTCAACAAGCGACTACCTTGAACCCAACTCTCATGAAACAGTTACCTCTATGTACTAAGAAGTGTGCGCATCTGTAAAGTAACTATATAGAGGACTTAGTTTATAAACCGTTAAATGAAGTATCTACACAGGTTAACGCGTTACTGCTCTAAAGCAAAAGCCTAAAACAAATGGCATCTTGCACGTACGGTCGGCGCCACTTTATTTTCGGTATTTACTTCGAATCTTTGATACGGGGAAGGCGTACGCGTGCGGCGCCGGCGTCTGCAGCAGTACGCGCACATGCAGGAGGTCAGCAGATAGCCGCCATTCCCAAGGCGCGTTTTCGAAACACAGCTTCTCTGCCTCAAAGTTTTCGTGGGCCATGCATGCGAATACAGTATATTACTTTAACACCACCTAACGTTTTACATTTCAAAAGAAATTCGTTCCTTGCTCGTTATTATCAATGCGTTCGCATTTCTAAGGCCACACAAACCATGAAATCAAATTCGTCTATCCGTCGAGGCTTTATATCTAAATTTAGAAGGAAATCCTGAATTTGTGCGTGATTTTTTCGCTAAATTATCCGCTGTATGTAGAATGGGTACCTAAGTTAGCGTATACATTAATTTAATGTTCTGCTCGATATAGTGCGCAGCATTTTCCGCTACATTTGACAATAAAACCAAAATCGGTGTATAAATGTGCACAAATTCAATTTGCCAATAATTGACGCTGAAAAATCGGTGCACTGATGCAGACCGAGAGCGCCAAACGGCGGATATCTGAAGAGATGTAAAAAAAAAAAATGCTGAGGCATCTCATGTCCTTTGGCACAAGAAAAGAGAAATGTTTTGGTTTCTTTTGTAAGTCTTCCAGTATCTCGTTCCTAACTTATGGTGTGCTATTGAGATGGTGAGGAGCTACAAAAAACGATGCGAATCGTTACGCGTTAAAGCTTCCGTATATTTTGTCGCTCACCTCTTTGTTGAAGTCCACGTTAGTCGAAAGTCCGACGCCGTCAATAAAGAGTGCATCCTTAAGCAGGAACGCCAGCGCTCTCAGGATGAAGGAAATGAACAAATGCATGTGGAGGCTGTTCCGGGGGCAGTGGAGCCTCCTGAAACGCATGAGGAAAATACTCTACCCTAAATATTTGACTTACGAAAAAACAGGCGTGTCCTTAAAATGCGAGAAAAAAGGTTTCTAAAGAAGCACTGGCAATACATTCGCTTGCGCAGATGCACTACACGTGCCGCTGCTCACCGGTCAATCTTTGAAGATTCAGCATATTCAGGTTTATGAGAACAAAAAATTTGATCACATAATGAAACGTACAGTGAGAGGTAGTAAAGTCTTGCTATGGAACTTGGCGATAACAAAATACATGAACTTTTGAAAATGTGATGAGATTTTTACAGCGTGAATATTAACGAGATTGGGTCATATTAGAGTGCAGAAAATAACTCATACAAATAATTATGAATCAGATTATTTCTAATTTGTAACTAAAGCACATAGTTTTATTATTACTTTCAGAATATAAAACAACAACAGAGTTTTGTTAAGTTTATTTTGTACCGAATAATGTTGCATGGTCGCAAATATTAAATGCATATTATTCAATACATTGGTGGCTTATAAAAACTGCTTTTTTGAAATATTACAAATTCCATGCGATAAGTTATGACAAGTCATACAAAGCTTCTGGCTAATAGAAATTACAAGAAAATATGCATCTGATTTATTTTACTTATTTTAAGAAATACTACTTCAACAAAAATATTGTAATGTTACTTCAAATTAAGGTTAGCGCTGAAGTTAGATGGTCTTACTTGATGGAAGCCAGGATGAGAAAGGCGGCTAGGAGCGTCACCAGGGACACTGTGTAGCACACCTTGGAAATGAGCTTGATGGTCGGCAGGTGGGGCTGCAATCAGTAATCGCAACAACAAAGACGTTGAGAGGGGTTCCTGTGTTCAACATGTCATTGAATTATCTTCACGCTACACTTTCAGTTTTAGGTACCTTAAAAATAAACCTGCTGGTGTAAAGAGCAGACTGTCTAAAACCTGGTTTTTCATTTTTGAATGAGTATGAATTATCTTAAATGTTTAAGTTTATTTTGACGTGGTAGTTAGGCTTTTTCAGTAACGAATGCTCTTATTTATGATCCACTCGCTGCAGTACAGCAGTTTTTAGATTAGTCCTTAATAGTTTAACGAAAAACATTTTATACATATATTTTGATAGAATGCGATCCGTTGAGTTGTCTTTCTTTGGAACGAGCCTCCTTAATTTTGTAATACATACACTCAAACACACTCGAATCTCATATGACGCTAGATGATTGCCATAGAGGGGTGCAATAGACAAAATAAATTAGGGTTATTAATCTTTCATATACTGTAGAAGAGGCTGCCTATAATATTTACAAAATATCTCATGTTTCGTAGTGCGTTAGCAATAATGTGCTGCAGCCTCCCTCATTTCAGTCTTAGACTCCACTCTTTGATACATCATGTCCGCAGCTCAGTAAGTACGGTTGACGGTGACTGCCATAGAACCGCGTGCTTGGGTTATTTTCATTCATTTGTTCCTTCTTTAAGGCGCCATGGGACATTACATGTAAAAAAGCGTGTGGGCAAGAACAATACATAACCTTGAAACACAAAAACAAAAATATGTACAATATTAATACAAATTGCGTTCAGTGACATCCTAGAAGGACAGAGGCAGTTAGGAGAGGCGTAAGGTGACTGAATGGCGAAAATTGGATTATCTGGAATTACTACTATTTCGTCTGCAAAACAATTCCAGGTGGTAATAACCCGAGAAAAAAAAATAGCTGTAAAATGCTGGTGTTTTGACTGATATATATTTGATTGATACAACCGCTGTAAATGATGAGAGATTATATCCTGTCAGGATATCATCTGACCTCATGTGAGATGATATCCTGAACATACGAGATTCATACAAACACTGAAAAGCAATACCTGTTGCATGTAAAAGTCGTTGCGTTCAAACATGTGATCAACATACCAAAAGATATCAAATATTAACGACGAGCTCACCATCATAACGATGGCTCTACAAACTTCTCACCGCAAAGCGGGATCGCAAATTATCGTCCAAAAAGTTTTGAAACGAAATGTTTACTCTAGTATCTCCTGTTGTGGCATTCATTTCTTGGAAATTTAATTGCCAAGAAGAAATACAACTGTAATCTGGAAACGAAAAACGAGACCATGCCATTGTGAATAATAAAATGATATACAAGTAGCTTATATCTAAATCTTAATATTCCTCCCTATTGAGCGTCCAAAATTTAAACGTCTATGTCTCAATTGTATTAAAATGAACATATTTAAGAAAACAGCGTCCAAATACAAAGACTAGAAGAAGAAGAGAATTTTTGGCATTTTTTTTTATAATGTGTAACCACCTAGCCTGCCGATTGACTTTGGTGGCAGTACTCATTGCCTTGCATATCATCTTCACCTAAAAAAAAAGAGGAGGGCAAAATAAAACAGCCTCTGGATAAGACGTATGACTCGCCAAGTACTTCATGACAGGTGTTGCAACGTTTAAAATGTTTCAAAAAGAACGCTGAAAACGACAAACACAACCAGCCAAGGGAACAGGTGAAATCTTAGGATTGAGGTAAGCCACCCCTCAGTGCCGTTTTGAAATTTTCTTACGTGCCTCTCTTCGAAGTTTCTATGAGGTCCATGGGAACGTAGCCTTCGGCATTGCCAAGTTATGCTGAAGCATGCTTCAATGATACCGAACTCTCATCAAAACTATTTGATTAACCAATTGGGAGCTGCTCAAACACGCGCTCCTAGTTTTGTTACATGTAACTCCTCATGGAGTAGGATCTGTTTTTTAAAACAATCCTTATCCCTACAAAGTCCCAGCAAAAAGAAAACATTAAAAAGACCGGATCTCGTTCATGCAAAGATTAAATTATTACCCGTGGTCGCCCCAACTTTTATTTCTCCGACCCACCATATTTTCTCTCGCTTCGATTACCCCTACTAAGTGGAACCAAACTTTTGCAAAACCAGCACGTTTAAATGCTCTCATTTTCCAATAAGTATATATCAAATTAGAATAGCCTGCCCTCAAGTCCTTTAACTAGTAGCAATTAAAATGTTTTCGCGCGAGATCTCTAACTTGGTTAAATCACGTTAATAAAATTATGTTTTCTGACCTTTACGTTTTCGTTCTTGTTTGCAACGATCTTTCTATAATCATAGAAAAATTAAATTAAGCATCTTCCTTGTGTAATGCCTTCCTGAAGGGGCCCTTAAGGCAATAAATTGCAATAAAATAAATACACATGACCATTGTTTAAATTACGCAGTTTTGATTTACGAAAACGTACCTTAAGTCTCAGTTTGAGGAGAGAGGCAGAGCAATCAATGTTCACATGTTACGCAAGATTATATGCGTCTCTGATAGAGTACGTAACTAAGGAGCGATAACTCAAGCTTAGAAAAAAAACACGATTTTAGTTCGAACAGAAGCTAATCCGCTTTCGCAATCCGCGTGCGGCATGATGACAAACGCTCCCTACTATTGATAGGCCAGAAAATCCAGCAACCGACAGGAGAAACAAAACGCAAGGAAATAAAGGAACGAGAAAGGCAAATGCAGCAATACCAACGCCATTACGTTCGTATCATTGTTGGGAGTTTTCATTCGTCCTATTCTAAGCCGTTATTCTGTCCATCTTTCATCTCAGTCGGGAGCAATCCGGCAAGAGCAAAGTAGCTTTCAGTGAACCACTATGCTGCATACTTGCATTCGGTTTGCTCCGACCAAAAACAGTACGAAAGTTTACCGCTAACCTCCCACGACTGAACGTTTTGTTTCTATTTTGGTAAATTGAATCTACATAAAGTATTATCGGCATAGAACCAAATAGCTGCATCCAGTGACACGAATGATGTTTAAAATACGTTTATCAATATCTTAAATACATTATATCCTGAACACTTCCTTGTGAAAGTGCGTACACACCAGTGGAGTTTTACAATAACGTACTTAAACGGTTTTGCGTACGCAAAGAATAGCATCGCTGCCATTCCGTATGCGCCAAACTCTAACCCCCTGCCTACGCTATTTTATCGTACACTATTTTTTCGAAATTGCGTGCGTACGCAAAGGGTATTTGCGTTCCTTCAAAAAGGCATCATGATGCGCGAAATGTTGGCTCAAGCCAAATCGAGTACAGTTAGAATATAATGGTTCCCAATACTGCGACTGCGGCCGCATTGGAAGCTTTGGCGGTCGTCGTGAGCGCGAAGTCAACGGCATCTTCACTACTGCGATTTGGAATGTTGGAGGAAATTGTACTCCTGCGGTAGGTGCACGTCACAAACGGTTTGAAGGATCCGGCAAGGTGGGCAACGATCTCCGGCGTCGACGGCAACTTGCTGCTTGCGACGAGCGAACGTTTCTCGGCGAAGGCGAGGAGTACGAACGTAAGTAGACGAGTCCTCTTGTCGAAACGAAGCAAGCGAACACGACCTGTCAACCGCTCACGTCGCAGTCTAAAGTGCGAAGCACATGCCCGTCAAAATTATCTTATCCGACCTGCGAACTGCCGGAACGACGTTCGGGGGCGAGGGGCTTCGTAGCACCGGAAAGCGTCGAAAACCCTAGACTCCGAACGTCGTTCTGGGCAATTCGTACGTTGGATCGGACAGTTTTGAGGCGCATGTATTTCGCGCTTTATACTTAAACACATAAAAAACGTTATTCTGGACCCAAATTAAAAATTGATACAGTGTATTGGTGGTGCGAGCTGCTTGGGTCTTTGTGTCGTGGCGAAAAAACGATACTCTAGAACTTACTTGAGCGTGCGCTAACGCAAGCGCTAAATATAGCGCTAGCGTGCTCCAAATGTAGCTTTAGCTCGCGCTAAGTTTCCATACGTTATCCTGCAGTCGAAAAATGCGTAAGCCGTGGAACACGCTTCAGTTGCGTAAAAAGATTAAAATTAGACACAAGCTACACAGATGCTTTCTGAATACTCGGGCGCCCGTTGACTAGGCAATATTTATACAGTCCCGGAACAAATTAACAAAGGAGCTGCAATTGGCGTGGAATGAATACTACTGTTGCACTTTAAACGATAAAAAGAAAAGCATGGCATGTAATGGTTGGAATTAAACGAACTCTTACGTCGTGGTACTTCGCAGGTATATTTACTTAAACTTTAACTGAATTTTAGTCACTTGGGAAGACCTAGTGAGGGAAAGAGGGCACCAGAAAGAGAGGCAGACCATGTTCCCGTGCATTCCATATAGGTATGATAATATAACTAATAATAATCATTCTTTATTTTCTGTACCCACAAACAACTTTTCAGTCTCCACTGTGGTGCACTAAAATACGAATACTGCAAAAACAAAAACACTAAATAGTAAAATAAATGTATATGGCAAATGAAGCTAATAATATTACAGTATTATTATATCTAAAAAAGAAAACATACGTACAAATGCAACCCATATCCCATATTGCCATATGAAATAACGTAATGATATATTATAAGCAATTTTCTCAATGAGTTCCATAAAGTCAGTTTGAAGTACTTTTTTGTGTAAATTATTTTCGTTTTCTTCTTTTTGGGAGGGGGAATGTTCTGTTATTATTGAGGAGTCGTGTCGTTGTTGTTGTTCCCGTTTTTCTCTCTTAGCAGTTTTGTTGTTATTGACTGTGCAACATTACTCAGGCAACCTGCTGTTCTTGAGCGCAAAAATAAACGAATGAACCAGAATGAATGAGTGAATGATGTATGGACATAGTGCCTGCTATAGTTTTCCATTGAGATGGCACATTGCGACATTTTTATGTTTCACATTTATTTCGTATTTTTTTTTTTCACTTAAAGATAATATTTTTAAATGGGCGTGGCTAACTCTATAGACGGTATTTGGCATGTGTTTTGTGTAACGTAAGTTATGAGATAAGGCATATTGTTTTGAAAATTTTAAAATTGCAACTTATATCTCTAAAACAACATAATTTTAGGATTTTCTTTATCATCATAATGTGTATGATCATATAGCACATAGATGATTAGGGGAAAACAACTCCGACGAGGACAAGGCGAAGAAACATACTCGACAAGATAGGGGCTGACCCATAACTATATAGTTCACTAGAAGAAAACGAGAACAAAATACGAAATCCTTCACCCGTGCATAAGGGCACACTGCTTCTACGATAACAGGCCGCCCAGTTCTCGGTGGTGCGTTCGGAATACTGATTTCCGTCCTTAGAAATTCCAACTCTTTTTTTTCTTACTATGCCACTGACGCGTGGCACGCACAGTTTATTTTCCTCGGTGATGGTGTAGTAGGCCTCCATTATTTCCCGAGGTGTCTTGTTTTTGCGTCTACCTAAATTTCTGGTTCCTTTAAAGAGTAATTCACACTCGTACACTGTACAGTGAATTGGAAGGTATCCTCAAGTTGTGACTCTTAGAGGCATAGAGCATTCTCTGAGCCTGTCGTTCAGGTACTGCCCTGACTGGCCAATGCAGTAGCTGTTGCGCGAGAGTGGAATCTTGTACATAACTCCCGAAGAGCTTGGTACATAAGGCTTGACACGTTTCTTGGTGCATCGCATTTAGATAGTTCCTCTGCCTTGGCATTTACTCTGGCACATATCATAACTCCCGAAGAGCTTGGTACATAAGGCTAAAAAAAAAAGAAAAAACTAAATATTCAAATCGTTTTTACCATTATATTTGTTTGAGTTGTGAGACCCCTGTGAAGGCAATATTAATAATAATAATAATAATAATTTTATTTACCAATCACATCAGGAATGAAATGTTATCTGTGTGGGCACATCAGGGCGAGCTGAAGGCTTGTGCGATGACGCCCTAAAAAAATAAAATATGAGATCGGAAAAATTGCAAAAATAGAAAAAAAAACACGAAGCAGAGGAAAACATTGTTAGCACAGAAAGGTATACATAAATGTCGTCATAACTATTAGAGCAATGGAAATTAAAGTATAACCAGCGACAAGCCAAGAGCGGAGCGCGATCTGGAGAGAAGGAAGCAGACGAAAGTCTGGAGTAGTGAGGCGGTTTCTCCTCTCCATTCCAAGCATTTGTCCCTCACGCAGCACCTACGTCACCAAAGAAATCTCGCTAATTATAGCAAAAAAGTAAATAAAAACTAAACACTTTTAACAGAACTATACTACTGAAATGAAAACACGACGCTGGGAAAACATATCAAGAAAAAGAAAAGTAGAAGAAATAGTCGTAAATGTCATCAGACAGTGACAAAAAGAAAAAAAAGAAACAATGAGGGAATAAACAAACTAATACACATAAAAAAAACGAGAAAGCAAAATGAGACACAGTTACAAAATGACACTACATGGCATGAGAAAAGCAAATTATTGTAAAAGAAAAACATAAAAAACAAGAAAACAGAAGACAGAGGAATGTCAACAGAATTATTGGGGAAGAAAGGGTTGGAGAAAAAAACAACATCCCTGCAAATTCACTATGCACACACTGCCACTAGGCTTGCGCTAAGTGATATCCAATCATCAGATTTCAGTTCCTTCTTAAATGCTCAGTGAGGTGATGTCCAGGATAAAGTCCGGCAGAGCGTTGAATAAACTCGGAACATAGTAATCACGCGTGTATTTACCCAAACGGGTCCAACAACGTGACACCTTGAAACAAGGGGTACATCGCAATGAGCGAGACGGAAGTGATGGTGTTTTGAAATCCTTATTCCAAAAGTTGCGTAATATAACAGTTTGAATATAAAGTAAACGGAGGTTTTGCAATCGGAGAGCTTTGAAGATATCCCTAGTTGTTGGCAAAGGTGTATTATATGCAACGCTAGTAAGTATACCTCTCAGTAGGGTATCAACTTTGGTTTGCAAGCGACCAGAACAATTTCCAAAAACTGTTACGCCTACGGAATGATACTGTAAGCAAGTGCTTGAGCCATCAGCAGCCTTACAGCAACTGCTATAAGTTTGCTACATAAGTATGACATATGTTTGTTCCACGACATATCAAAATCGAAATGAACACCCAAATATTTAACACGATTAACTGACTCAATTTGTATACATAAACATATACGTACTGTATACATGTATACTGTACAGTATACTATATACTGTATTCATAATAATAATAATAATAATGTTTATTTTTTTTCATGTATCATACTTGGTAGAAATACGGGTCTGTCAAAGCAAGTTGGATGACTTGTGGCACAGCACCCTTCACTTCATGAGTACAAAATGTCCCCCTGATTTATAGTTCCCGACTCAAGCAACTGTCACCACGCTATGGTACTGACGATGATGATTAAAGAATGAAGAGAAAAAAATCACGTTTTTTTAGCGTTCACGCAAAACACACACAGGGTCACGCACACACACAGACACACAAATTCAAGATGGTTTGCTGAGATCTTGGAGTGCTCGTTTCAATTTCTTCAGGGAGTCCGCACCTTAAACGTCGTCTGATAGGCTGTTGAAAATCGTTGGTACATAGAAGTCCCGAACCTTCTTCCACTATTTTGTTGTGGCATAAGGTTCCTTAAATCGTTCTGTGTGTCTAAGTGATCTAGTAGCCACATGGCGTACCTTATATATATCGCTCCAAAAATTCTTGAGGACTACAGTCTGAACCAAAAAAGCTGTGAAGAAAGGCAAACCTAAGTCGGCGAGTTTTTCCTCTTTGGTTTGCAACGCTGGTTCATAGACAAGACTTCTAAAAATGTCTTTTAGAATTGTATATATTTTTGTACTAGACCCAGAGTTATGTCCAAAATTTGTTATACCATACCGCCAAATTCCGTATTCTAAAATTATACTATAATAATATTAGTAATAATAATAATAATAATAATACTCAATCAATTAATGTTTTTTTAAAGTGTCCAGGAAGAACCTTGCGGTCTTAGTACGGGTGCACTCAGGAAACATGAAAAACATAACACTACACACGACAAACAAACAGTAAACAATAAAACCACTTAAAATAGATCACATATGTCACATAAACTCTCTACAGTATACCAACACTACAACCAAAGAAAAGGAAAGCGAGAGTATAAATTTTGTTCTGAGCAACTTAATCAAGTGCAAAAAATGGTAAGCAAAATTTAGGTGAGGACCTTTAGCGCTCTGATGGACTCCGGTGTGTTATTGTTAAAGATATAAATCGCGTCCATAAAAGAGGAATTGTAGGTGTGCCCAATTCTTGACAGGGGGTCCTGAAGATTAGTTTACGAGCATTGTAGAAGGATGGACTTTGCCATGTATTTTTTGCGGAAATTTTCAAACGTGCATTTGAGATCAGCAGAGATGTGCAGTCAGTGATGCCATGAATAAGTTTGTACAGAAATAGGACATCGGCATGTTCTCCCCTGCGCCGCAGGGTGAGCAATGCCAAGCTATGTTGGACTGGAACTGCTGGATCGTCATTTGAGGTAGATGCATTGCACGACGAGAAACGCTGTCTGTAGATACATAAAAACTTATTTTGAACACGTTCGATCCTAGCCGAGTTTGTCGCGCAGATTTCATTCCATACAACAGAGCCATACTCGACGTGTTGTCGACATAAAGCACTTCAGAGTGTGACAAAAGTACTAGGGTTATTAAACTCTTTAGTAATGCGGCACGTAATACCAAGCGTGCGTAAAGCTGATCTCACAATGCGGTCAACATGACTCGAAAAGCGTAATGTACTATCAAATACAACTCCAAGGTCTTTGATTTCAAAAGAACTGACTGAATGTCATAAGAGAGTATAATATTAAGTGTATCTCGAGTGTAGGGCATGACCTTAGTTTTAGAACTATTTGGTTTTAGGGCATTCTGATTGCACCAGTTTCGAAAGCATATACACCAGTTTGTAGTAAAACACAGTCGAGTTCGTCTCGTACCTCTATAAACATCTTAATGTCATCTGCATATTGTAGAAAGGAGGAGTGACGGATCACAGCCGAAACATCATTCACAAAAACTGAAAACAGAAGGGGGCCGAGAACGGAACCTTGAGGTACACGCGTCGTAGCCTGATAAGCAGCAGACGAATTACCATCCGAGCCGACAAACCACATTCTATGACGCAAGTAACGTTTGAGCAATAAAAGTAACGAACAGTGGACATCAAGCTTTGACTGCTTTGCTAGATGCATGTCGTGTTTTACAAGATCAAATGCTTTGCTTAAGTCAAAGTAAATTACATCAAGTTGGCCTCTATTAGAGACGACCTGAGCAGCACTTGACATGAAACAAGTGAGGTTAGTCGTGGTTGAACGACCCGCCATAAAACCATGCTGGCTAGGGATGAGAGAATGTTTGAACTTAAACGACAACATTTTGTGCAAAGCTGTTTCGAAGAGTTTTGAAAATGTACAAAGAAGAAAAATATGCCTGTAATTTGAGACCCTTGTTCTTGAACCAGACTTATGTACGGGTACAACAAGTGATGTTTTCCACAAGACGGGAAACCCTTCAGTGTTTACGCAGTTGTTAAATATGTGTACCAAAATAGGGATAAATATTGCACTATAGGCCTTCAATAGGACCGACGGAATGCCGTCTTGGCCAGAGGACAAAGACAGCTTCGTCTTCTTTACAGACTCATGTAATGGCTCCTCATTAAAAAACGCAATACAGGTTGCATTACTAGAGGCAGCTGGCGCGGCGTTAATGGGAGAGTTCGCTTGATGCCTAAATACGGACTGAAAGTGGTGGGCAAAAATTTCGCAAATATCTGTGGTCGAGCTTTTCTGTGAGTTCAGCAATGTGATCTCCCTCCCACATTCTGTCTCAGATCGAGACCGAACATAATTCCAAAATTTTATGGGATTCTGAGTTAAGTCAACTCAACATATTTAACGTATGTCTGATGATCGCGCCTCATAACTTCCTTGCATGAAGACCTTAGACGCCTAAATTTTGACTTCCATACAGGGAGACTGTTATTTTTAAGTTTTCTGTGAGCGTGCAACTTCTTATTTATTAATCTGCGTAATTCATGTGAGAACCTAAAGGGTAACCAAGAACCTGCGGTTCTTCGTAACGAGATAAACTGGTGCATTAATTCTTGAACTATGCGTGTGAACTCACGAACCTGTTCATCAACGTCAGTGCATCGAATGATCGATGACCAATCATAATCGGCAAAAATGTCATATAAACAAACGTAATCTCCAGCGGGAAGATTGTGACTAGTCACATTAAAATGGCTCCGTAAACGACGCCCATGCCCTCTCGAAGAGCTACCACGATCTCCAGAGGGGGGTGATATCTGTCAGGTGGAACTAAACTTGAGGCACACTCAGTTATACGTAGACCATCTAAATCTGAGAAACACAAATCAAACATGTTTTCCTGGCAATTGGGAATACAAATCTGTTGCTTTAAATTCTTAAATGATGCAAAGTTAAGTAAGAACGTAGATTTATGAGCAAGGTACAAATTATTAGAAGACGCTGTTGCTGTTTCCAAATTTATATTGGGGACATTGAAATCACCAAGAACAATAAATTTAAATTTATCTAGGGCACTTGTTGTACTTTCAATAGCAAGAAGACACTGGTTAAATTCATCAGGAGAGGTGTCGGGTGGCAAGTAGTATGCGCCAAGCAGAATGCGTTCACCATTGACACTTTGCAGTTCTATCCACACTGTCTCAGGCGATGTCTCCAGGTCAGGACGTCTTATGCACGGTAATGACGCATCAACTGCCATCAAAACGCCACCCCCCCGTTTTTTTCTTATTAGAGAATTCGCGATCACGTCGAAATACCGTCAAATTTGGAGGGAAAAGTCAGAAGAAGTATCTGGACGAAGCCAAGTTTCAGTGAGAACTATAATAGAATGAGCAGTAAAAGCGACGTTAGAAAAAAATTCCTTAGTCCCTGTGCGAAGACAACGGACGTTCTGTTAATAATAATAATAATAATAATAATAATAATATTAATAATAATAATAATAATAATAAATTTTTTTTAATAATAAATTTTTTATTTCACGTATTTCATAACAACATACAAGAATGCGGGTCCGTCGAAAGCCAAAAGAGGCTTGTGGGACTGGACCCAGCAGCGGCGTGAAGAAAATCAAATTCTGACGCTTGATTACAAAAAACAAACAAAACACTTAAAAAAAACAATTCCAAGAACTATGCATAAATAACTCTTAAAAAAAATACTGACATGTAATCATACACCACAATAAATACACTAAAGGGGATTAAGAACGGATGGCCACGGAATACACTCTTTGACCACAAAAAATCTTCTATTCAAGAACTGGGAAGTGTGAAAACAAAAAAAAAGAAATAAAAACACGAGATGCACAAAAAGGACATGTTCAGAAGCAGGATATTTAGCAAATTGTTTTTAGTTGTTTTTTCAACTGACGCTTTGACCTGAGTTCCAAGAATGACTCTGACAATGTATTGAAAAGTTCAGGGACATAGAAAGAGCGCATACGTTTTCCATACTTTGTGTATACACGAGGAATGAAAAATCGTTCACTTTCTCTTAAGTTGCGCTGCAGGACACGGGGCGTTTTGAAAGGGCTGTGCCAATAGTGTTTGTCAATTACACATCTTTTATAAAGTGCTGAAAAACGCGGGAGACACAACGAAGAAAACAACTCTTCACTTGGCAGATCAAAAGAGGTGTACGCTACGCTTTTTAAAAGACTTTTTAAGATGCTATCTATTTTGTGATACCAGAGCATGGAACAATTCGCATAAATAGTAATTTCGTAACGTAACAGGCCGTAGGCTAAGGCATTGACTATCATTTTTCGGACAGACAGCGGTAAAAACGTTTTTGTAGTATATAACATACAAGATACACTCTTTAACTTTTTGGCTATGTAGCTGAGGTGTGAATTCCACGATAAATCGCTATCAAAGAAAATGCCTAAGTACTTTGTTGTGTTTACATATTCAAGAGGCATACAGGAGCAGTGAGTACATTTCGACGAGTGCAATAAAATAATGATAATGATAATAATAATAATAATAATAATAATAATAATAATAATAATAATTTTATTGCATCTCTTTTGCATGATCAATACATGTATGCGGGTATAATAATAATATTAATAATAACAATAATAATAATAATAATCTTCAATGTCAAAGAAAGTGTGATACTAAGAAACGGGCCCGTCGAAGTCTAGGAAAGACTTGTAGGACATGGCGCGGCAAATTTTGTAGAAGCGACAATAATCACACTATGAATGAAATTCATTGATTACCAATACTGAAAGTTACCAAACGTAATAGATAAACACAAGATACGTTACAAGGTAACATCAGTACTGCACACATATTTGGCAGTGAAACAAACACAAACAGAAGCACTTGCTATATATTATTTTCAGTCGTAAGACCACAACGGTTGGTCAAATTGGTCAAATTGGCCAAATCACTCTTACAATCTTTTTTTAACTTCCTTTTTCAATTAAGAGAATATATTTCATCCTGCAAATTATTGAAACTTTTCGAAAGATAAACACAGCTTTTCGCCTCGCCATATCAGATTGAAGATTAAGGACAATAAAGCGATTGCCTTTTCTGAGAAATTTTGGCGCAATATAGTCTTTTTCTTTTAATTCTGGATTCCAAAAGTTCCGTATCACTACTATCTTCTCAAACAGAAGGCGAAAAGAGGGAAGACGAAAAGGGTAGAAAATATTTAATCAAGGGACAGGGGAGAAATGTTATGCAACACTTCTCAGTATGTTTTTCTGTAAACTATCTACCCTTGTCAGCCAGTGTATTGTACAAAAAGCGAAGGTTGTTATATCATATCTCAGTATACTGTACGCGAGAACCTGATCCATTGTACTTTTAATTGTAATAGGAACAATGCTTTTATTATTGAAAACTAAATAGGCCGCACTTTTCAACTTATTGCAGATATAGGCTAAGTGGATTTGCCGGCACATGTCGGTGTCAAAAAACATACCAAGGTATTTATTAGGATCTACATTTTAAACAGAGAAACAGGTGCAATAAAAGAACAAAAAAAAAAAAAAACAAGGCACCGCAACAAACAGGAATGTCCATGACGGTTTATGAGATTTCTAGAGAAAACCAATTGAGTTTCTTCTGTTGTATTTACCGCAATACAGTTTGCAAAATACCGCTCCACCACACCCTCTACGTGGCTCTGCAAGTTTTCTATTGCCTTTTTTAACCAATATTCATTGAAAGCAGAACCGTATCACCTACGTACTGGAGCAACATGCCAGTACTAACTATTTACGTGAAGTCATTCATAAAAAACGCTAAAAAGTAGACGGGAAGTTATAGAGCCTTTGGAGGACCCCAGCTTTCAAAATAAATTGTGTGCTACAATTTGTGTCGTCGGCTAATACTAAAAATTGAGTTCGACCTGACAAAAAGTTTATAAGAGTTTTATAAAACGGCCCTCGAAAACAGAGTGAGTAAAGTTTTAGAAAAAATCTGATAGTTAACCGTATTAAAAGCGCTTTTTATGTCTAAAAAAAGAACAGCTTTATACGTTTTGTTCAAAAGCAGAACGAAGCAAATTCGAAAATTCTTCCTAACGTACATAGGGGCACCTGCTGCAAAACTAAACTGGCGGCTGGAAATATATATTCTGCCCGTCTAAGAATGATGTCATGCCTCGAATAAAATGTTTTGCAATATCTGCGACAGTATCGGCAGTATTAATATTGCTTTGTAGTTTTCAAAATTTAAATTTTATTTCTCATTGTAACGCGGCCTAACTATAGGTGTTTTCTACATCGTCGAGAATAGATGCTTTATTCAAGAAGCTCTTTAACATAAGAAGTAAAATATCTTCAAGAGCGTTCATATTAATAATAATAATAATATTAATAATAATATTACCCTATTAAAAATCTGTCTAAGGAACACACCAGGATTTCTGAAATGATTTGACGTACCCTTCTGGAATTTCTAAGGGGTTTAAGAGCTCGTCATAGTTAATTTAGAGGCCTGTGAGGTGTGTCCCAATATTTTCCATAAAAGGAGGTACCCCTCAATATCGCTTTAACGGGTATTTGGGAGAGATCAAGGTATATGGGCCAGGTTGCAGGGTAGTATTTTTTTATTATTTAGGTTGCCACGGTTCTTTGAAAGTGCTTGGCTTTCACTGTGTTCGAAATTAACTTTGGGTTGACGGTGACGAGTTTGAACCCGTTGGCGACGAAGGACATCGCAAAGGCGTTTTTATATATTTCATGGTGGTACTATTTAGCGATGTACAAAACACGTGTCTATCTGCGTTAAGCGTCAGGTGAACTCGCTGCCATTATGTTCAACGTAAGAGCGCACCCGAAAGACTATCACTCTAAGGACCCAAACGCACAACAAAAAGAAACACTCACTCAGCGCCAACTGACAACACTTTGCTTGCAACTCCACGTCAGCGTCATATGCCGGCTTCTCGTCTTTTTCATCGCGACTTTTAGGCTAGCACTCTTGCAGCTTGCGGAGACCCTATGAAAATCTATGGTTGGCTGCGAGGCACGCTGTCCGTGCTTGCGGTGCCATGTCGAGCTTTGGAGGTGACGAAGAGCCGTTCGAGAGTCTGAGACTCGAAAGGATAACTTCCGACGCCAGTGAAGTAGCCGCCAGCTCAAGGAGCATAATCTCGGCCGCCGCCATTTCCGTCTCGAGCGGACTCCATTGAGCTGTAGATGGTCAGCTCCCTCGAGTCCGGTCACCGGCTTCGTTCAATGCTGCGCGGCCGGCGAACTTCACCGAGGGCCTCCACTTCCAGGCGTCCTCCCCTTCGTGTGCGGTAGATTCAGGCTGACCACCAGTTAGTTGCTCGCGATCAACCGGAGCGTCATTTCTATCACCTACCGATGTTTGTTTCAAGCGCTGTCGAGTCCTTTTGGGTGGTTCCAAAGGTTTGACTTATGATTGTGCTGTGTGACGCATAGACTTGAAGTTCACTATCACTTTATCTTAAGTACGCCGCCAAGTTTTATTGGCCTTTCACGATCATTCGTCAAAATGTAATCAAGTTTGGTGCAGTGTGTGGTTGTTTTTGCTGTCGTTGTTTTGTATTCTGGTTGCGAGTACCTCAAGGTAAATTTTTTTGCGCAAACAAATTTGGTTGATTCTGTTTAAACCGGTTTCTTTTTGTAACAACTCCATGCGCCCGGTTTGAGCACAAGCTGGTTCTTATCGTATATTTGAGTCGCAACATGTATGTAAAAGCCAATTTCTGAAATAAACTTTCAATAACGTTTTAAACTCCCCTTTGGGGTATATGGTTCACAACACTCATTTGGGTGTCTAACTGGATGAAGGGCTGATGGCGTCTGAAGGTTTGGTGGTCCCATAACACATTCCGGGCTGAAGTGTTGTTTTAATGGGGTAATAATATTAATAATAAGAAGAATATTAGTAATAATAATTCATGTGCACAAAAGCAACCAGCGGGTTTTCTCTTCGGTGCAGAGTCAGTCAGGAGCAAAAGAAACCAAAAACGGAATTCGTGAAGCACTGTCACTTGCTTCAGGAACACCATATTATCAGTAAATATTTCAGTTTCGACATTCTCAATATTGTTTAATAGAAATTCTGCCCGTAAAAAAGAAAGGGGTTACAGACATGTGGACATTTAAGAAGTTGCGATTCTAGTGGAGTAAGGAGGGACATGAATATTCACATAACGTAAATGCGAACCACTCTCTAATGCGCTATTTATAATCTTGTACAGGAAAACTAGATCGAGCTCTGCTCTTCTATTGGACAGACGACAAAAAGGATGACTACAGGCCCCTTTTTTACGCAGTGCGGTTTGTACCCTTGAATGCCTTTCAATCTCTTCAACAAAATGCCTGCACAGTTTGAGAAAGAGGCCTATGAACATCCTGGGCCTCTCAGCCTGTCAATTTGTATTTTTAAGCTGTCTGCCAGTGTGTTAAAGCACGATTTTTTCCTCACCGAGTATAACACTCACGAGCTACACCCAACTTAGCCTTGGAGTGGGCCGACCTATAGTCGAACATGTTGATATTGGAGCGAAAAGAATAATTCAAACAAACATGATGTTCGTTATGAAGAAGGGAAACTTCCAAAAACAGAAGTTTTTGTACCTTTACAAGAGCGAGCGCCCATCTCATAACGGGCACATGGCTATAAAAAGTAATTGTCGCAATCATGAGCGCGGTGGAGGAGCACGAATCTGAAGAAAGCCGCTGCCGCTCCGCCGCTTGGCTCAGTGCGCACCCGCTAGACTGCGCGGGCTGTACTGCTTGGTCGCCGTTCTCTAGTATCTCTAGCAACTCCATATGTTGTTTTCTATTTTCTTTTAGGTTACACCATGCATGCAAAACTCCAATGTATGAAATAAAATTCTATATCGTTTTAAACAGTATTTTGTTCTATGGCTCAAATTCATTTTGGCGTCTAAGGATTTCAAGGGCCGTGGGGGTCAGAAAGGTTGAAGGGCCTGAAGGGCTTAAGTGTCGAAAAATCCGATGTTTCTTAAAGGGCTTGAGGGGTTTGAAAGGCTGTATGGTTTGATGGGCTGAACGGAGTTGAAGAGAAGAAAGAGTTCCATAACATATCAACGCTGAAGTGTTATTTTCAACATGCATGTGAGCCACGCGTCAGGGTATTATCAAAAATAAAGTTGGAATTTCTAAAGAAGATGATCAGGGTTCAGCACGTGTCATCATTGGGGCTCTAAAAATACCCCTCAGCCCTAATATATTTTGAAACTCCCTCAGATATTCGAACCCATTCAGTCCTTCAGCCCTTCGCCCATTCAGACTTTTCAGCCCTTCAGACCCTTCAACATTTCAACCCTTTAGACGCCCAAATGATTATATTGTAAACCAAAAATTTAGTGGTTTAAAAGTCATTCGAAGCTTATTTTAGACATTGATATTTACATGCATGTTTAAAATCATAAAGACCATAAAAATTAACGCGTACTCAAACCCGGGCGCAAGCAGCTCTAAATAAAATATATCAGAGAAAGTAGTGGAAACTGAGTTCTTTGTCCCCAGAAATACATATTTAGAGGCACTCACAATCTCGCTGGGTAAATTCCTGAAATCTACGGAAGTTTAACTCTTCAAATAGTGGGGATGGACTACACACACACTCAACCTGCCAATTCCACGTCTAGCGAAAACCACGAAAGCAAAACCCACATCAGCAGCCATTCATGAAATCCGGAGCAGGTCACGGTGTCGTCCCTGGTTCCGTCGCTATGGAGTCCCCAACACCTTTTTTGTTGCTCGCTGGGCGAGCTTATGAGGCTGAACAGATCAATAGGCGTAAGAAACACGACACCGAGGGACCTTCTCTTATATCCGCACAGTTAGCTGCTTCATGAGATTGGTCCATGTCTGGGACGGAAAGCCGACATTGAGCGACCGTTCCTAATGCCGGCAGATACAAAGTGGCCAAGCGGCTTCCCCGACGCATGTATCCTGATGGGTGACGTGATCTTTCCCACAGTCCCGTTAATGCTATAATAATGGCTCACGCGCTTTCCCGGAAAACATGACCACAGACACCACAGGTGTCTAAAAAGCTATAACGAACCTCTCACACCCATCAGAAATTCTTGAAAGGTACGTCAGGCGTCTTAGAAAATTTCAATGAATCTTTCAATCGGCTTGTGGAAATGGAGCGCTCTGTTGAAGTTACGGTGCTAGAGGAGAATAACATAGAGAACGACGATCCGACGGAACGTGCCGTCCGGTCCTTGTCCTCTGTTTTTCTACCGTCAATGCTTTAAGAGGTTTTTCAAGGGTACTGTCCCTACAGACGAATATTCAGTAGGGTTGTGCGCCGAACGCACGTGTGAAGGATTTTGAGTTTTGTCTTCGTTTTCTTTTTGTAAACCATATATTTGTGAGTCATTGCCTGTCATGTCCTCTATGTTCCTCTTGTTATTGGCTTTTAGCGCTGTTTCCACTAATCATCCACAACTCTCAGTAATCTCAACTATTCACCTTACTACAGTATAGTATGTGGGCTGTATGAATGCATGTGACTTTCTGTTTAGTAGGGCGAAAAAATATTATTGAGCAATGAAATAAAAGTAACGATAACACGTGTTCTCGTCCACTTTTGGCGTTGATGAAAGCTGTGCACGCATTTTTCATCTCTCTTCATAAATGGCACAAAATATTTTCCCGGAGTAATATGAATGCCACTGGATATCATCTAATGTTACACTTTGTGCTGCAGCACAAACGAACACGCTGACATCATATTTGAGTTAACTATTTTGGGGAATGTGTTTATACATTTTAGTGTTATATTGATCAGCTCAAGAATGTCATACTTTTAACGATAGTTTTCACATTTAGCGTGTGACTACTCTTGAAATATCCCAAATCGGAAAACGATGAGTACAAGCCAAATAAATCGCATAAAATCAAGGTCTTCCGACGCCGTAATTTATTATATATATAAATACCAAATAAACGAGCTAATTTAGAAGCCTTTAATATGCTTACGCAATGTTTGGAAATTGAGTTATAGGGTCGTTGTTTATACAAATGGGCCGTTTCGCTTTTCTTCTATACTCGCCGATCTTTACTATAGCGTGTCTGGATGGCGACTAATGGCTTTCCAAGAATAGCGCAAGTGAAGCCACGGGAAGTACGATACTTCTCCCGGGAGTTCGGAGTCTGCTGGACTTCCTAGTACATTCAGTCGATGTTTCTGTTCATTCTTTCGTCTGGCTTTAAGCGGCTTTTAATTTCAATTTTCAGTTGAATCCCGAGACTAAGATATTTGAAAGTGGATTAAATGCGCGCTTTATGACCTAGGATTTCGAAATCTTTATATCGAATGGTTCCCAGGAGGGTCCTCGGTTCTGCATGCGCTGTTTCTGCGCAACAAGCAGGTTCTTTTGAGATAACAAGAAAAAATCCTGCGCCCTGGCCGCTTTTCAAACAATCACTCAAGAAAAGCTGAAAAGCCTGTCAAGCGCTCACTTTCGCGACAAGCCGCTTACTTCCGGTGGCTTCATACCTGTTTGCTCAATGCAACATCCAAGCCCCTACTAGAGCCCAGTGGTTTTACTCGACACCTCTCTGTCCCTAACATATTTTTTTTTGTAGACGATGTTGGTGGTTAGCCGTTTAAATAGTGAGATGAAACACAGCAGCTAAAACTTTCACAAACCTCTGCACTCTGTAGAACAAATTAAAGAAAAAAAAAGCTTCAGGGGTTGTGTAAGTGAATGTTCACTCTAAATCAAAGCTTGTAAGAACACGACTTTTTTGTTTCATTCCTATGACCACCACCACCCGCTTTCCCCCCAAAAAAAAACACAAAAAAACACACAAATACACACATACACAAACACACACACACCCTCACAATAAAAAGAAGACGGAGTAATTTTCAAAATTGGTAAAGAAATGCATTTTTTAAAGATTTGTTTCTTAAATGAAAGTAGGGGAACGCGTTGGATAAACTATAATTGGCACAGAAAGAAAAAAAAACACTGAAATGGACAAGGGACAGACACGCACTCACAGTTCTTTGAACAAGCAACGACATATTTGTGTGATGACAATCGCACTACAAGAATCACTTTGGTCACAGGGGAATTAAAGGAAAACGAAAATACTACAGACAAATGATAGAAATGGGTAAAGAAAAATATAAAAATAGCTGAATTTAACTCCTAGAAAAAAACATTTAAGAGGCCTTTTTCTAAGATAACTATGGCGCGAGGAATTCCAGATCTTTTGTCGATAACGACAACGAAGGCTCTGAAACATTGTCTGTAGCATCCTTGATCTTGAATGCTTCAATTATTTCTCGCCCACACTTGTCCTTGTGCGAGCCAAGCACATTAGTGTTTTCATAGCTAGGAATCCAATCATGGCAGGTGCGGGCGTGCACAACAATTGGTTGGTAAGAGTCAGATGACACCTTGTTGACTACTAGAAAGTATTAACTAAGGCGAACGCTCAGGCATCGTCCTGTCTTGCTGATGTATTGGCTGTGACAACTCAGCGGAATAGAGTAAACTGGCTTTTCTTTATTTAACATGTTTGTTGGAGTGCTTGATGGTTCAAACTGGTGAACGAGCTATGTTATTCACATTTTAGCGTATTTGTTTTAACCACATTCTACATGTGAATACCACCTTCGTGATGAACCGAGCAGCGAGACTCTTCAGGCGGTGGGCGGTGTTAGGCACATATGGAGTACAAGCCCAGAATGTGTGTCTGCGTCCCTTGTAGTTAGACGAATGACGGTTGGTGGCTGAGATGAGACACTGAAGGGTAATACGAAGGAGGTATGCTGTGTACCCGGCTTCGAGCAGTCGGTCATGCTGACGATTGACACTTAGCCGATGAGAGGTGAGGACAGCATTTTGAACTAGAAAAGGCAAACAGCGTATGGATAATTCCGAACCCTATATGCAGAAAAAGAGAACCGTTTTTTTGGATCGTTGCTGAAAACGTCATTACAGGCCTTAAGGTTGAAGATTAAGTCTTAAATCCATATGCGGTAGTCCCTCAACTCCTGGCTCTTCACTCATAAACTTAAGAACTGACGAACAAGAAGTGAGAGCTTCACAAAAGGCCCGCGAAGGGTTAGAGGTCGGATGAATAACTATATAATCATCTACGTGTTGATGCCCTCGTCATTTTGGAGGGAAAACATCCAATCGGTACTTCACTGATCGGTCTACGTACACGAGGAAAACCTCTGACTGCCGGAGCTAGGCACAAGCTTGAACAAGCAGCTTTTTTGCCTTAATATTTTGCCGTTGTATTCGACAAGTGTGTGCTAGAGGTTTAATTCAAGGATATTTGTGAAGAACAATCTGTGTATTAGTTATGTGTAAACTATTTTACTGTTGTTTTAAAATATTTTGCGCCATATTATTTTTCAGTATTTTGTAAATCTGATAATTAGTAAAAAAATATTTTAGTTCCACGACTTTTTTTTTTTTACGGCGAGATATAGCACATTTCTCCTATAATGGAGTATATTAATAATGAAGAATGTATAATAAAAGCCTCGTCGTGCACTAATAAACCAGGCATATTATTAATTGCATTTTCGCCAATTTTGAAATGTTGAGTAGACACCAGGTGCGGACTATATATATATAAAAAAAAACAAAAAAACTTTATCATCCGAAATGAAGCCATTCGAAAATTTCCGAACAAAGAGAACAATTCCGAATGCGCGCCAAGATAGTGATGCTCAACTATGTTTGCAAAGAATAGGGTGCAGTAGAATGGGAAGGTGTGGCTAGGGAGCCTTCATGTGCGCTTTGCTAGGGTGGTGCCACCCTTTGTAATATCACTCGCCGACAAACCATCAACCATTTTGGTCTCGGCGATAACCCCTGGGGCTGATAACCCTCCCGGAAACAAGCACCTTATCTCACAAGTCCGGAGCAGCGTTGTGGAACCCACGGAGGGAGGATTAGCCTTTCCCCCCTCGGATGGGGCGACCGATGGACACAAAGGCCACTTTCCGGCGCACGGGAAACGCACGGGAAAACAATGAGGAACAAAATGGCGGCGGGGGAAAGGGAAACAGGCAGTTGGCATCACTCTATGCGAAGCGCACATGAAGGCACCCTAGGTGTGGCCGCTCGGCGGCAGCAAGAGTGCCGCGTTGTGCAAGCACTCCTGGGAGGGCGCTGTGGTGTACATCGCGGTCACCCGACGACTGACACAAGTCTGGCGGTCGCAGCAGAGCGCTTTATTCAGTGCGAAAATGGCCGCATTGTTCGCTTGTTTTTGTCTGCTCGATTGTGAAAAAAAAATATGGTCCATCCTCTCTCACACCCTTGTGAAAAAGCGTGACTTGCGTGAGCAGCAGAAGCTTATATTCAAAGCTCATATGACATCTGGGAGCGGTCAGTCACATACATAGTCGCGCTTTCTTTATTTTTGTTTGTTTGTTTCTTTTGTGGTTATAGAAGAACAATTGCCTCTCACCATACAAACCAGCATTACAAAAGCCGAGCTTGACTAGCATATAATAGGCGATGCTCTCATTTCAACTTTAGTGGCAAGGCTATTTTGATTATTTTTTCGCCAGCTGTACATTTTGCAGATATTTAACTACTTAGTATTGTTCTGGTTTTACTACATAGTTTTGCGAGCATGGATTAGTTAAAGCAAGTTTTAGAGCGCAGCTCTTAGGCGCCCGTTCCCGGCTTGAGCGGCGTCGGCGTCGCCGTCGGCGTCGGCGTCGGCGTAACCGCAACCCTCGTAACCCTCGTGAGGGTTACGAGGGTTACGAGGGTTAATCTCATGAGGGTTACCCTCACGAGGGCCACGAGGGTTACTTACCCTCGTAACCCTCACGAGGGTTACGAGGGTTAGTTACCCTCAAAAGGGTTACCTTCACGAGGGTTACCCTCACGAGGGTTACTTACCCTCGTAACCCTCACGAGGGTTATGAGGGTTAGTTACCCTCAAAAGGGTTACCTTCACGAGGGTTATTCACGAGGGTTACTTACCCTCGTAACCCTCGCGAGGGTTACGAGGGTTAGTTACCCTCAAAAGGGTTACCTTCACGAGGGTTACCCTCACGAGGGTCACGAGGGTTATGAGATTTACCCCCACGAGGGTCACGAGAGTTACCCTCACGAGGGTCACGAGAGTTGCCCTCACAAGGGTTACTAGGGTTACCCTCACGAGGGTCACGATGATTACCCAGGTCACGTGACCCCCCCGGGGTCACGTGACCTGGGGAAACCCCCCGAGGTCACGTGACCCCCCGTTGACGTCATCGCCACTGATGACGTCATCGTGACGTCACTGATGACGTCACCGGCATTCCCATCGTCATCATCAGTGACGTCACTGATGACGTCACCGACATCCGCATCGTCATCATCATCATCACTGATGGCGTCATCAGTGACGTCACTGATGACGTCATCGGCATCGTCACGTGGCCCCAGGTCACGTGACCCCCTTGACGTCACGTGACACCCCAAGGTCACGTGACTCCCACAAGGTCACGTGACCCCCAAGGTCACGTGACCCCCCCGCCCTCCGAGGTCACTTGACCCACCCCCCAGTACCCTTCCCTCCTCCTCCTCAAGAGCTGCGCTCTAATTCGGCGTTACAGGGAGTTGTAAACGGCTTTCATTTTTTCTTCACTCCTCCACACTAAACCAAAGCTTATGAACCAGAAAGTGTCTGAATCGATTTCATCTAGTGAGCATGCATCACATTTAGTGAGCAAAAATAAACGTCAAAAGTCGCAAAATAAATGGAGCAACTTTATCGCTGTCCTTATTAAAGGGCAATCTCACTTGGTGAAATCCGATTTTTTTTTTCTGAGCAGTCACACAGTACACATATTCTTCTTGGACTTCTATTTCTTCTCTGCATCAGTTTTGTTTATTTACCTTGAAATCAAACCATTCCATTCCGCGAACACTGAGGCGTCGATCGGGGTCCGAAACAACCAGCGCTTCCTTTTGCATGGGTTGTTGCCCACTATGCACCCGAGTACTAAAGAGCGCCGCTCCGCTTTTTTTTTTCGCCGTATTTGAGATCGCTGTGAGTCCCGAGTCTCCTTGGAACAGAAAGCAGCCACACAATATTGTATCGCTTCACACGCAACAGAAAAAAGCAATAAATAGCAACACCAATATGCCCCAAGCTAGCCTCGCTAAACGCTGTCCGACCGGCCTCCTGACCCCGCTGTGACCGGCAGCGACACCCGCGGTCCCTGAGGCAGAATTCGTCAAGAGGACACCCAGCTCTTATGCAGAGGCCTACACAGGCGGGACACCTCCGAGGTCTACTGCACCCTAACAAGGGGTGTGGGTAATGTAGATACAAACAACGAAGAAGGCACTGAGAGCTCGCTCGCGACGCTCGGAGAGTAACAAGCACACGCTGAGGAACGAGATAGTCTGGACCGAACAGACTCCGGCCTTCGTGCAGGACTGGCCGCATCGGCGGCCCGGACCAGGACTGCTGTGGAAGTCGTGGGGAAGTGGGACTTCCGTTCGGGACAGAGTCCAAACTTCTCCAAAGCGTAGCACGAAATGTTACACCACGTTCTTGTCCCTACAAGACAGACCCTTCGTTGCCAGTGAAATGGCCTGACAAGGCGGACACTAATCTTCGGGATGCTAAGTATCCCGCGAACTCCGCCGCGCGTTTATATTGGGCTTCTTACCTCGTCAATCTATTAACTTTCATAATTAGTCATTTTTCTTTACTAAACTGCTGAATTGCAGTAGGCGCTCACCTGTGACTGTTCAGTGTCGTTACTTTGAATTAGCAACCTTATTATAGGGAGACTTTGCGAAGCGGTAGTTTTAATTAACCCTTATCTTCTCCTTAATGCTCAGAAGTGCTGGTGGATGAGCGATGTGCTCACTGAATCTGCGGCGCTCTTCACAATACCTCGGGGCCGACTGTAGAGAAGGTAGCTGAGCAGAAGCGGAGAGAGGCCGAGTAGGACCATCTTTAACGAAGGAATATGTGCTGAGATATGATACTTACCTGCTATAGCATTTTGCACAAATAAATCAGCAGATTAGAGCCTTCATAAATAATAAATGGTGTCGCATTTTGATGGAGACTACAGTGAAGTGCCGAAGAACCCAATCATGTTACAAATGCTAGTTTACTTTTGGTTAACATATTTCCTACCGTCCCGCATTATCCTCACATTCATCATTACCCAGTATTTGGATATTACAGGGGGCGTATATTATGCGACCAAAGGCTATATCGTAAACCCACGTAGGGCCGACGATGAACGGCGTGCCGCATAAAAATGAGGCAGGTCCGTATAGAATAGAAAACTCTGCAAAGGAACAAAATTGTGTTTTTATTTTTTTATGCAGAGGGACTTTAACCTCCGGGATATAAAGGTCACACTAACGCTCCCCTTCGGAGTCCTCACGCCAAGGAGCACGACCATTCATTTGGATTAACGGCATCAAAATAGGCTAGCGCTATTTGTCTAACGAGGGTGGCTGGGCATGTTCAAAAACATAGTTACTGGTCCGACACACCCTGAATATTATCCCCTATAGACACTTTTCTGTATTACCTTTAACCTATCTTCTTATTTCATATGGCTGTCATGTGGTACTAAAAAAAAATTGCAGGCTATTGCAACCCGGATCAGGAAGAGAATGTATAATAGAAGCAAACCAAGAACGGATGAGAATTCTTGCTTTGCTATCTGTATACATATATATATATATATACAGTAGTGAACAAAAAAGATATGATATTTTGTTTCTTTTACAGAAGTATTGCTCGACGTCTAGTTGATTGATTTATATCAGTTTCTACTCTATAAATACGTTAATGCAGTGTTCCATTACAATTTTTATATCTGTATCACAGTTCGAAGAAAAGTTACCCACGTAAAACCAAAATACCATATCTTTTTGTTCACTACTCTATATATACATATATATATATATATATATATATATATATATTTATTTACGACACCTACTATAGTTAATGCTGCGACACCATATTTGTGCCTCGGTATCCAGGAAGTTGGGCTTCATTAAAACAAAGCTAAAAGACGCTCCTATTGAGGTTAAGCTACATGCTTACTATTCGTTAGTAAGATCCAAGTTGGAGTATGTAAATGTCGATTGGGATCCATTCACTCAGAAAGACATCCGGAACTTGGAGTTGGTGCAGCGTCAAGCGATTCGGTTTATTTACGGAAAATATAGAAGGCTGGATTCCCCGTCTCAACTTATACAGGCTAACGGAATACACACCCTCCAGACCAGAAGGAAATTAGCACGATTAAAATTATTGTTTCATATCAAACAAGGGCAGACTCGCATAGACCCATTGCAATACATTTCCCCTTTAGAGTCAAGTTCTACGAGGCACAGACATCAGTGTTCACTAACACCCATTTTCGCGCGTACTAACATGTTTAAGTTTAACTTTTTCCCCCTCACTATTAGCGACTGGAACTGCTTACCTCTCGAACTATTTAACGACCCCAACTTTGTACAAAGTCTCGAACGTCTTGATGATTAGCACGTTGCTTTGTATATTGCTGCACGTTCATCCCTTTCACAGAAGCTTTAAGATTGTATAAACCTTTATGGTACATCTGTATAGATCATTTTTTATTACTGTATGATTGCATTACATGCCGCTTGATGGTTGCTGTTCTCCCCCCCTCCTGGCCCCCCTTTATATATATATATATATATCCTGCATATTTGCTAGTTTATTGTTGTAAGCTTTTTAATGTCGTGTTATTTGTTTGCTGTTATATGTGCGAATTTATATGTTGTACCCCACTCCTACTTGTGTCTTCAATGGCCTGTAGTATTCTCTAAATAAAATAAATACAAATAAAAAATGCCCACTACAAGATGCAGGTATAAAATAAGTTTTAAAAACATATATGTATACCCTCCATGGCATGGCGAGAACAAGACGATGTTTTACCGACTAGCCGGGAAGTTACGTCATTCCAGATGACGGCAGCTACGTAGAAAATGTCCACTGAAGATGAAACGCAACATCTGTACGCGCTAATCGCTTATTCTGTTTTAACGTGTCTAGCTTAGAAGTTTATAACTTTCGGTGAGTGTAAAGGAGGCTCAAGTGATTTATGAGTGACGGTCGTATTTACTGCTTAAATATATGAATGAAATGTGCACCTGGCATCCTGATTGCTCAGTCAAGTTAAAAAAGGTTTTATTCTGTTTTTGACATTGTTTTCGATGCTGATCCGAATAATGTCACTTATAAATATAATACATCATTATAAAACATTAAGCGTCATTTATTGCTAGCAAATGATATATACAGACACAGGTTTCCCAAAGCAACCTTGGGACTGACTTGCAGCTCCTGACAGTCACCGAAATAAACATTGAGCGAGACAAGTAACGAAAGGAATTAACATAGAGCAATACACGTAATATAAAAGTGCGCCAAAATTAGACAAAAAAAAAATAAAGTAAACTGCCCAGGGAAGTCACACTACTAAATAATAAATTACTCAGTAACGTTTACTTCTGAATAGCTGAGGGTTTTATTGGCCTATATTTTTGTTCTTGAGACAATGCGCAAAGGAGCGTACCTTGTTTAAAAACACATTCGCACTACTACCATCAGGTGAATACGTGGCTGGCGGCACCCGCGCCCTTGTGAACGCAGCCTTACGTACTGATAATATTTCGCTTTTGGAAGGACCCGCCGCCAATTCGTACACAAAGTTTAGTCATTAATGGAAATGACAAAAACGACGGTGGCAAAAAGAAATTGGAAGAAAAGTGGCACAACCGTGTCCGAAAAAAAGATGATCCTACCAAATACAATCGGCGGGAAATCTTGCATTGTCTTTAGTATACAATTCGTGCATTCATACAAAAATGCGTTCAGTTAAAGCGACATGGAAAATAAATTATGTGCTGTCGCGAGCGTTATATCGGCGTCCATTGGTGGCTACAATACACAAAGACGGTCAATACTGCTCGCACGTAGGTTGTCAGAGCTATTAATCCTTTTAATAATCGCCTTCCACTCGAGCTGACATTATTGTGTACTGGGGTGTGGAACACATTTTCAGCATGTCCAGCAGGTCTCTCCAGCGAGATATCGCATGCCGTGAAGAGGGACAAAACCAAGTCACTGGGAATATTTCGCCTGAATTATGAGCACTATAGAACGGTGCACAAAGGCTGGAACATGTTCGTCCTTCTGGTTAGAGCTTCGCTTCCCTCTCCGTGCCTTCATGCTGCTTGTGACCAAACTTGTCTTCAAGCAGCTCTGGCACGAACAAATTGGCATAATCTAGTTCTAAAGCTTGAATGGTTTATAACGGAAATTTCCACTCCAAGAAATGTACCTGTCCGCCCGAGCGTCCGCACATAGCCAACGGCAGGGCATGTGAGCAGAACCGCTTAGGTTACCATGAAAATATGGGCAAGCACAATGTACACATACACTTCCGCATCGATCAGCGAATATCTTTTTATCTTCCACCAGGAATGAAACCTAGAACCTGTCGATTCGTAGCGCATTCCTCTACTTTTGTACTAGCTGTACAACGTTCTATAGGAACAATTAAGCCAAAGTGTATTCTCTGTATGAATACTATTAAATTTATCACATGGCAATACTCTCTGCGGTACGTTTAAGCGCTGTAGACGGAGACAATATCAATGAAGAAAGCTCGCGTTCTTCCTCACTCTCCGAAATGACTCCTTAATGTCTTCAAAACAAATTGAAACCATCAATCCTCTAAGACAGTGGTTGTCAAATGGGGGTACGCGGACTCTTTGGGGTCCGCGAAGCCAACTCTCATCAGTCAAGCCCGGCAATGATTGTTATATTTTTTTCAGATTGAGAGGAAACGTTCCAATTTTCCGATAAGTTTTCTCGTGTATATGTCAATAAAACGAGTCTACTTCCCACTAGCCCTTAGTTGCATCCATTTATTAAATCAATATCATAATTACCCTACTAATTTCTCTTCCCCTCACCACGACTAGGGTCCTCTATCATCTCCGCCGATGATCCACAAAGGGTCCGCGAAACATCAATGGTTGAGAACCACTGCTTTAAGAAATACTTCCTCGCATTATAGGACTTGGAAGGCAAAGTTTGTTGTCAATTTTTCTTTAAAAAATTCGCATGACATCTATCATAAAAGAGAGCTTTAGTATTTCGTATACGAGCATACGAGCGAAATCAAATGCTTTGCATTTGAGTGAGGTTTCCGTGTTCTACACTGAGCGTGCGCGCAGCCCCCAACTACCGCTAGGATTGGCGAATGGCAACGATGCACATGCGCAGCGTGGAACACGCAACGCAAACAATAACGCACAGCGCTTGCCTTTGCTCCTGTAAGAAAAAAGTAAAACTTTCTATTAAGGTTCAAACCCTGGCGTAATTCCAAGACGTGCACTTACCTCGAAGAGGGAGATGTTCTCGGAGGCCATGGTCGCGACTTGCGAGAAGCAGCGAGTGTAGTTGGTCCAGGGCTGGCCGTGCTCTGGACTCACGTACCACGTTCCGTTCTCCGTGCACCACTTGGTGGCCATTTCTGCCGGACGAAGGAGACGCGACGCACCCATAATTAAGACCTCGGTGAATAGTATGGTTCCCAAAACGCGACTCCGACTGGTGCGATCGCCGCGTCCTCAAAGGAGGATTCCTCGGTTTCCACCTGACGATGTCATAGAAGCTTAGTGTTGTCACCGGCCACTATTGTGGCGGTCTCACGGCAGCGTTGGTAGATGCGGCAGAAGCCTGTTTGACTGCAGGCCACTACTTCGGCTTGACAGTCCGTGGAAGCGTTAGCAGTGAGGATTATAGGACACGGCGACGACAGCGACGATCGCGTTCACTCGTGCATTATATAGGAAGTTCTAACAGCTACCGCCAGGATATCGATATCCGGCATCGTGACACGATGGCTTCTTGGACGTCATTGGTTGCCACCTGAGGATCACTTTTTATGCATGCGCGTGATTGGACGATGAACACACGAATCTACAACGCGTTTCCGGCACCGTAGTGACGAACGAGATCAAATCACACTCTCATCACTGGGAAAAAAAAATTTCAAAGCATTGTTAGCGTGGACAACGGTTGGTTTACAATTCAGTCTGAGAAGCCGTCTTGTCGAACCCCAAGGTTTTATAGGCTTTAGAACAATATAAATACCCGTAACCGGAATAGAGATTTTTTTTTTATTGCACGTGCGATTATTTTTTTTTAATTTTAAAGGCATACCTAGTGCATCCAAAGCAGTTGTAATTAAGAAAATACTAATATCAAATTGTCCGATCTTTATGAGTAGAACTCAAGCTTCTAAACAATTGTTATCTTTACTTCGCTTTACTGTCATAGTTATATTATTAATGTTTGAGTGCAGGTATTTAACATATAACTAAATATAAATTTAGAAAAAAACGTAGTCAAACTTAAATCACAAACGTAAGTTGTTTTAGAAAAACATTTTTTTAATAAATATAAATTAGATAAAACAACGGTATTCTCGATGTGAATGAACAACTAAAGCGCAATAAAATCAATGTTTAGAGCATGCGAGTAATTTTTTTGAGCGTGGGTGTTATGGCTTTATACTCACTGGCTCCTGGTTTCAAGTTGAAGAGCAAGTAAGTGTATTGAAGGTCACTTCTAGTCTATTTCATATGGAGTCTGCGTGCACAAAATGGCAACGTTGCGATACGGGTTGTTTGCGAGCGCACATAATGGCATTGCATCACTGCACGGCATTGCACAACGCACGCCAGTCGGTATCTAAAAGAGTCTTTCACCAGGTAATGCGGATGAGAACCAGAACCAAGGGATAGCTATAGCGCTTATGTGCAAGTAGACTTTACCGGTATATTTGAAAGCGTGTTTTCACTTGCAGAATCCCGGGCGGATCCGCGTGGGCAGAAAGTTGATTTCAGAGCCGGGTGGCGAAATCTACTCGTCCTTGGTGGAAAATCTGGATCAATTAGGGACCTATATTTAAGTTTTCCACCAGCGACGAGTGGATTTCACACCTTGCTCCACAATGCGCTTTGCCGCCTGAGCGGATCCGACCCCGAATCCGCCATTGTGAACGCGCCGTACGACCCTCGGGTGTGTCAAATAGAATAGAATATTGAACTTAACGAATGATCTATAGACCAATTAAGGTCACTGGCGTCATGCCACTGCGGTGGCGCTGCTGTCGGTTCCTGCGCATGCGCAAACCGCTTCATTCCTCCTGAATTTTGTTTCTGCGCAAGCGCAATGACTACGTGTGGCAAATGCGGACGCTTGTTTGTGAACACAGTGTTGGTGTATACTGTACTATAACGGCGGTCGCGAGTACTTAATGCTGTCACGAGTACCGAATGCCTCTCGTGTTAAGTCATAATACAATTCTTAGGTGACTCGTCGAAACATTAAAATTACCTTATAGACATGAGCCCTTAATAAACAACTCGGTACTTTACGCTTCAGATCTTGACGATATCAAGATACAGCAAAGCATCTCATCAGTTCATCAAGGTCATCCAAACGTTTCGCGTCACGTGGTATCAATGCCCTGAAGTCGTCAATCCTGCACATTCTTTACATTTCGAGCTAAAACTTCATGGTCAAATGTTATGATAAAAAGATAATGTTTTTTCGTTCTTTTTAATAAAAACAAATCTTGAAAAAACAAAAATAAAGGTTGCGACGGTTGCGTGAATGCCGTCATAATTGTCTGCATACGAGGCTCGGCGGACAATAAATGAAAAGAGGACCCTCATGATCAGAATGCCAAATAACTGAAATAGTTTACTTAATTTTTTTAGTTATTCGTTTCATGAGCCATACTTTAATTCCAGTGTAGACGAGCATTACTATTAGAGGTCAGAACAATTAAAAGAATTCAGATAGGTAATGGTTTGAGATATCATTATATCCGTTCTTTTTTTTCACCCGATTCAGATTTTCTACGTAAAAAAAGCACCGCAAGTCATTACCACAGTCACGCTTAAGGGAGTGACGACGTACTTGTGAGTCACGTTTTAATTTTCTCATCCTTGTGGCCTTGGCGCATCCACCAAGAACGTGCTGCCGAAGTTGCAATGACGCAATTGAAATGAGTATATCCCTCCTCTAGGCGTCATCGTGAGCAGCACTTGAGGAAGAATTGTTTTCACGAAAGTTTTTATTCTATAACAGTGGAATTGCGGTTTGAGCAATACATACAAATTAGGACCTTTGAGTTTTTTTGTTTTTTATTACTTTGGCCTCTAATATGTATTGCAGTCAATACAGCGGTTGCAAATGACCCATAAAACCAATATTTAAAATAATATTTTAACAAATGTCAATTAATAGGCGATTCGATTATGACGTCTATCTTCCCGTCGAACGTCCGCCGCGCCCCGCATACAAGATATAAAAATGGCATGCACGTAATTCTCACCCTCTTTTCTGTAAAAATATGCTGATACTCCAAAAGACCACAAAATTTAGGAAATGTTTTTAAAGCTCTATGGATTTGTTTTTAAATACGGTGAAAGCAACACTAATGTGGTCTTCGGAGATTTGTTATCCAGCCAGGGTTACACAATTTATGGGGATAATCGCCACAGTAACATTTTAGTATATTTCTTCATAAATTTCAAGTATCTAAAATATTGATATAGTTTCAATCAGAAACGTGTCAAGCATTATACAAAAAAAAAAGCCAAATTTGGAAATTTTAGAAACATTTGGTGCGCGTGGGATGCGCGGTGGTTCACTAAAGTCTAGAGGCGCAATTCTCTAGTAATAAAAAAAAAAACGCGTCGGCCCATTTTTATTTTTTGCTGTCATTTACGTTTTTGCACCGCCACATTGGGCCCAATGCACGAATGGTAACTAAAACCACCGCGATTCCAACGCGGCACAAATCTTTCAAGCATTCACTTACTTGGTGTTTTTTGACGGGGCTCATAGAAGTTTCTCATTGAAACTCTATGTTTATTTTCATCAATTAAAAGTGAATAAAATCTATCGTAAGAAATTATCCGACTCATAGTGACGATTCTCCTCCTATATCATGTTCCCCTGACCGTACCTACGCAGACCGTATTACTGTATCATTAGCGGCTTTCTTATTCAAACAAATCTGTAACCCCCCCCCCCCCCCATAAAAAAAAAGAAAATTAAAAAAAAAGTGCATATGCATATACGATGTCTTTGAAGTCTCAATTCCTAAGGATCCGTACGGAGTATATTTCTCGAGTACCCCGAAGAAGACCACGCTGCGACTTCATGCACCGAGAAAGTGAGGGACAGAGCGCGAGGGGACGCTAAGCTCTGATACACGAATGTGGCCAAGACTCGAGTATTGCCGTCGCATCTATTCGTTTAATGAAAACAAAACGTTAAGGTTTTTGTCGGTAGGCTTTAGGCGTTTTGAGTTTCTACGGTCGCGTAGAGCACAGGCTGTTTTCTTATCACAGACTATTATAGTGATATGTAAAGAAATGGCCACTAAAACCCTCTAAGGGCCCAGCTGTTAAGATTCACAACGCCCGCTAACTGGCGCAGTGGTTCCGAATTGTTTATAGATTTGTTGCATTTGTGTTGAGGTGGCGAGCGAGGTCCGAGAAAGAACGACCTGAAAGCTTGCGTACCAGATCTCAACTGCTTGATTCTTCTTCCTCGTCTATCTCCTTTTTTGTCTCCCCTAGCGAGAGTGAAAATCAAGCGTCTCCAATGAAGAAGTGCACATGGTCGTTCTCGCGTGCGGCGAGCTGTGTGGCTTTGAGCCACTACAACACTCCCCCTCTAGTGAGTGCGCGAGCGATTTCACTCCGGAAAAGAAAGAAAAAAAAAATAGGTCGCAAATTTAGACGAAGGGGGGGTGTTTGGTGCGCCGTTCACAGCGCGTGTGCTGCCCGATGCTAGTTGGTGGGGGCAGCGGGGGTCAGTTCGGGATCTCCGTAGATGGAGATCCCGAACCCTTAGCCAGCTGGATCTCGACTGATCTCCACTCAGAGCTCCCTTGGCTTATATAGCAGCGCCGGGAGTGCCCCCTGGTGGCGCCCCCTCATTGGTAGTATTTGGGATCATGTGCGGTTGATTCGTGAGGGGGCGTCGGCAGGGTTAGCATGAGTAGGTATCCATCGGGCCCAAAGGCTCTTCATTACAAACATTACAGAAATTGCAGTGGCGAGTTGCCACGGCAATGCTCTTCCATGGCCCCTGGTAATGGCGTGTACGACGGCTTCGTTGTCGCAAAGGATGATGGTGTTGGCAGGACATACGAAGGCGGCCAGTGCGAGGGCTTTTGCTTCACGGACTTAGATGTCCGAGGCTGGGGCTGTCAGGATGGCCAGGTTGCCACTCCTTGTGGCCATGCCGATACCAAAGGGGCTTGCATCGGAGGCGATGGTGTCGGTGGGGGACCGGATGCGCCATGGCGTACGATGAGGGAGCATGCTCCATACTTGGATCAGGGTGTCCACGTAGTTGCTTGGAAGCGGTTGGGGCGAGTGAAGTAAGCGAAAAAGGGGGCCGAGCATATGGTAGTGTGCATGGTATAAAGAAAAGTAGAAAACTAAATGTCCCACGTAACGCTGTACCGTTTTTAAGGGGAGGGGGTTCTTGAGCTGTTGCAGGAGTCTGGCAAGGTCCTGCTTGCGGGGTCCTGTGTGGCCAATCATGTCTTCTCGTCCCTCCAAAAGGAAACCCAGAAACGTGATGGTCTGGGCCGGGGCCGTCGTCGTGTCTTTGTAGTTGACTTGGATTCCACAGTCTTCTAGTTGACGTACAAAGTTGCGCGTTACACGGGCGAGAAAAGCGGGTTCGGGGTGTGCGAGGCACGAGCGACTGTTTCGGCATTGATATCTGGAATCGGAATTGCTTCCGCCCAACGCGTGAAACGGTCGACACACGTCAACAGGTACGCTTGACCTTGACAGGGCGGCAGCGGTCCGACTATGTCCACATAGTCGAATCGAGCGTCCGGTGTTGGGAAATTTGCCAAGGGTGTAAATATGTGACCGTGCACATTCGTTCGTTAACAGGACAGGCACTCTCGAGTCCATTGGCGGACGTCTCTGTTCATCCCGGGCCAGGCGAAACGGGAAGTTACCATCTTCTGTGTCGCACGGATTCCTGGGTGCGACAGCATGTGCAGCGATGTGAAGGCATCCCGGCGGAGACTGGAGGGCACAAAAGGGCGGGGGTTACCTGTGGAAAAATCACAGCACAGTTTGCCTTGCGCTCCGGTGAGAGACAACCACTGCAGCTTTAGTGCGTTTTTTGTAGATTGCAGTCGGCTCCAATCTGGATCGCCACGCTGAGCTAGCGACAGTTTTCTTAAGTCGAATTCCGGGGGCAAGTTTAGAGCGTTGATTGGGTTACGCGATAGCGCATCCGCCACGGTGTTGTCTGCCCCTCTGACGTGGCGAATGTCCGTTGTAAATTCCGAGATGTAAGCCATCTGACGCAGTTCACGCGCTGTGTGGGCGCTGCCATCTGAGGTGAGAGAACGGAGAGCGTAGGTCAAGGGCTTGTGGTCCGTTATTATAAAAAAGTCTACTCCTTCCAGGAAATGGCGAAAGTGCCTGATTGCTGCGTAGATGGCGAGTAGTTCGCGCCCGAATGTGCTGTAGCGTCCCTCAGTAGGTGTCAGCTCCCTGGAGAAGAATGAGGTTGGTCGCCATACTCCGTCGTTGAGCTGTTGCAAAACGGCTCCGACGGCTGTATCTGAAGCGTCGACCATGACACATTGTGGCACCCCTGGCTGAGGGTAGGCGAGGAGTGCAGCATCTGCGAGACAGTTCTTGATTCTTCGAAAAGCGTCTGTCGCCTCATCGGTCCAGTCAAGTGCAGTCGTTGGACTCCCTGGTGCTGCCAAGAGGCTGTGAAGAGGGTGCACGATGGCCGCACACTGGGGAACAAAGCGGCGATAGATATTTAACAGGCCGAGAAACTCGCGAAGCTGACGTTTTGAGTTTGGCGGGGGAAACTGTCTAATGGCTTCGACCTTCTCTGGACTTGGTAGAATTCCCGAGCTTGAGATGAGGTGCCCGAGGAAAGCCAACTTCTGTACACCGAGTGCGCATTTCGCGGTGTTCACCACGATTCCGTGTTCAGTCAGCCGCCGGAAAACGGTGCGCAGTTGTTCCTCGTGTTCTTCCGGCGAGCTACTTGCAACGAGTACATCGTCGAGGTAGGCGTGACAGAAGTCAAGGCCATGCAGGACGCCGTCGATGAAGCGCTGGAATGTCTGGGCTGCGTTGCATAGACCGAACGGCATCCGGAGGAATTCGAATAGACCAAACGGTGTTGATATGGCCGTCTTCGGAATGTCTTCAGCTGCCACGGCGATTTGATGGTAGGCTCGAAACAGATCCACTTTAGAGAAGATTGTGGCGCCGTGTAAGTTCGTGGTAATATCGTGAATGTGTGGAACCGGGTAGCGGTCAGGAACTCTCGCTCTGTTAAGTGCTCGGTAATCTCCGCACGGGCGCCAGTCTCCTGGTGTGGACTTCGGCACCATGTGCAGTGGGGATGCCCAGGGACTGGATGATGGGCGCATTATCCCGAGCTCGAGCATGTGGTCGAATTCCTGACGAACTACCCGTAGCTTCTCCGGCGATAGACGACGGAGCCGTGGGTGGACGGGTGGGCCTGTGGTGGTAATGTGGTGACGCACTTCATGCTTCACAGCCAAGTCCGCTTGCGGAAGGCGCGTCAAATCAGGGAATTTCTGTAAGATTGCCATGAAGCGGGCAAGGCCCGACGGTCTTAATAGCGTGAGGTTCAATGAGGGGTGCCTAGAAAGCTTGCCTTGCACGGCCGTTTGCGAGACGGGATCTCGGAGCCGTCTGTGTCGCACGTCCACTAAAAGGCCAAAGTTCCGAAGAAAGTCTGCTCCGAGGATCGCAAACTTTACGTCGGCCACTATAAATACCCAGCGGAACGTCTTGTTGAGGCCCAGGTCGATGGACAAAGAGCGGTTCCCGTAAGTGGCGATTGTCGTGTTGTTCACGGCTTGCAAGGGAGACCAGTTCGGGTGTTTCCGATTGGCAGACGACCCCGGGATAACGCTCACCTCTGTGCCCGTGTTAACAAGGAAACGAACACCCTTGTCACGGTCGGTGAGGAAAAAGACCGAGGGACGACTCCCTGGCAGGGCGGAGGCACTGGTCGCCCTCAGTGCCGGCCCCGGCCATTTCCCGACGAGTGCTCGCAGGGTGGTACGCAGTTGCGTGCGGCGTTACCGTACTTGCGGTGATACCAGCATACCTCCTGCTGCTGTTGTGGTCGCGGCTTGGTACTCTGATTAGACGGGTGGGAAACAGACTCCTGCAGTGCAGCTACTGTGGCGGTTAGGCGCGATCTCTCGTCTCGAATGTCTTGCAACTGGTCAGAAGTAGCTGGCTCTGCTTGCACGGCTGAAGCAGAGGAAGAGGGCACGGCCATTAGTCTGTCGGCGAGCTCAGCCAACTTGGAGAGGTTCGTTTCCCCGGCGGAGATGAGTACCATCCGCACGTTTGTCGGAAGCCGCTGGAGGAAGAGTTCTCGAAGCATTATGCTGTCGAGATCCGTCGTCCCGGTCCCCAGCAGTTTTTGCATTTGACGGAGTAGCTGACTCGGTGTGCGGTCTCCGAGCTCAGTTTCGCGAAGCAGTTGCTGAAATCTCTGGGGTTCTGAAGGGGTAACCCTTCGAATGAGGGTCTCTTTGAGCGTCTTGTACGCATCCTCCGCGGGTGGAGCAAACAGCGAACCGCGGATCTCACATGCTGTAGCGGGCGGCAGACTACTCACCACGTGGTGGTATTTTGTGAGGTCTGCCGTGATGCGTCGTGCAGCGAATTGTGATACCGCTTGAATAAACCACAATTCTGGATCAGAGGTTCAGAAGGGCGATAGCTTGATGTTGACGGTGGAAACCGACAGGGGATCGTGCTCTTCTGGCGAGGTCATGGCGGTGCTGCCAAGTTCCGGGTCACCAATGTTGAGGTGGCGAGCGAGGTCCGAGAAAGAACGACCCGAAAGCTTGCGTACCAGATCTCAACTGCTTTATTCTTCTTCCTCGTCGATCCCCTTTTTTGTCTCCCCTAGAGGGAGTGAAAATCAGTCGTCTCCAATGAAGAAGTGCACATAGTCGTTCTCGCGTGCGGCGAGCTGTGTGGCTTTGAGCCACTACATTTGTACTATTAAAAATGCTTTACTTTTATTAACGTATTTCTTGAACTAGCAGTCGCTTCGAATGTTTTAAAAAAATATTACAATGTTTCAGTGTTGGCGGTAACGCGTTACAAGTAACGCGTTATTTTTTGGTAACGTGTTAACGTACTCGTTACTTTTCCAAGAAGTAACGAGTAACGTACTTACGTTACTTATTTTGAGTAACGTGTAACGAAATTAGGTTACGTTACTTTACTTCCAAAAAATTAAAAAAAAATTAATTTTTTTTGTGTTTTTAAGTGCCCACTCATAAATTCCTTAGTCAAAAAATGCCGCTGTCCTCCACTTTTCTTTGACGTCGGTGCTCGTCAGATTTGACGTCACACGCCACCTGCCACTGGTTTTCTCCCGCGGCTCGTTGACCTCGCTACCGCCACCGCCTCGGCTGGAAGCCTACAGAGGTCCGGCTTCAGGTGGATTTGGGAGATTCCTGCGTCGAAGACTGCGTTTCGCTTCCCGCTGGGAAAGAGAATGACACCTTCGTGTCATTCCCTTTCCCGTTTTCGGGACTTGAAAAACGGAGGAGGCCTTGAGCGATTGACCAACAGCCAACAGAGCGTGTGAGTGGCTCTCCGGACCCACGTGATGAACAGATCAAGGTCGCCGTGGAGAGCGCGGGCGAGATTTGAGGGGGAAAAACTTCCCCCCGGCAAAACAAAACAACAAAAAAACAATACGGCCGAACCAGAGCACCGAACGATTCGTCGAAGTCGTGTCGCCTGCCGATTCTCGTAGTGTCCTGTTTGGACAGGCAAACATTCCTGCTTTACGGAAACCCCAACGCCACGCCCATTGACCTGCTTCGGCGAACGCTGTCGCGGGCAGTGGCAGGCGCAATGATAGAAGTCCTCCGAGGTCAACTTCTAATCCTCCGAGGAGAGAGGGTTCGTTTCTTCTACTATCCTAATCTAACCCTTCGTGGAACCCCAGTGGCTATTCTTTGTGCGAGAGTGAACCCGCAATCCTACTGCGCCAGAGTGACGCTTCCCGGCGATTTCTCCTGAACCGCGCTGCACGCGGATCTTCAAGGTCGCGCACCAGTTGTCGGAGCTGAAGACTATAAAACCCCCCACGAAAGCCATTGGCAAGCAGTTGTCGTCACCTGTAGGATGGCCACGGCAAGTGGAGCTTCATCTCCTTGGCCAGGACTCAATAAATGTTTCGAACTGGCAGAAGCCAAAGATGACAATTTAATTTTTAAGTGCCTTCTGTGTCAGCCACAGCTCAAACACTTAAGTTGTGCCAAGTCCTCAAGCTCCAACCTGAAGAAGCATGTAAAGAGAGGGTAATTAACTTTCCGCATGGACATATTTTAGCTATGGCGCTTACGCACATATCAAACGTCGAAACAGCAAATGTTTTAGTTCGTGAATAAAACGTAACGCAACAGTAACGTGCGTTACCTTTTTATCAGTAACGGTAACGGTAACGCGTTCCTTTTGTTTTGAGGTAACGTAGGTCGGTAACGTTTTACTTTTATTTGCAAGTAACGAGTAACGTATTTAGTTACTTTTTTTCGGTAACGCATACAACACTGCAATGTCTGCGAGTGGGGCTTCGGCAAGGCGCACGACTTGACAGCCGCCATTACGTCGGCCAGGGTGGCCGCGGTCGATGCTGCGAGATGTTGCTCTCATTGTGTGGATTTCTCGGAGTTCTTTCTTTGTGTCGAAGGTAAAGCGGTTAAAGCGCAACCACGTGGAGAGTGTGTCGGGCGCCTCTTGGGCGTCAGCTTCGTCGCCGGTAGGCTCTTTTCTGCCTCCCATAAGCTGAAGCGAGCTCACGCTACAAGCACGAACACGTCGATTTAAACGACGCTTTCACTTCACGAGCGTTCCTGCATTACACGTTCGTTTTTCTCGCTTGAATCGTCAAGCTTGCTCTCGTAGCGCCTCCTTTGCTCACCCTTACTGTGGCATGCACATTTCTACGAACGCTTGCAGACCAGTTACCTTTGTTATGGTTGTCTTTGTGGTAAGAAGAAATAGTTGCGCACTACTCAATTCTCTCTATTCTTTTCTCCTTTAAGTGCAGCGGGTTCAATCTTATCTTGCATATTGCGCATGATCTGCTCTGGAATTCGGAATTGAAGCGTGGACTTAAACAGTCCACTCCTACCTAAATTCAAAATTCTAGTTCGTCACGGAAGACTAGGTGGCGCCAGCTACCGCACGATACGAAACGAATCAATTATATTAGTTATCCACCCACTCGTATAGCAGCCATCTATGACTCTATAAAGAAAGTGAACTGAAGCGCCTAAACAGGAAGGCGAGACGAACTTCGCGACAGCCGCCGGGCGCGCTGACAGTCAACTGAGCCGCTGGGGCCTGAGGAGTGGCCACCTTTTACGTGACACTACATAACTTTATGTTTTTTCTTCGGTCTTTTTTTTTTAATTCACTTTTCGGGACCGTCCTGTTACGTCATGACGCTATTTACTGTGTAGTACACATGCATGGATCATGCAAACATTGTATTCATTGCCGACTTTTATCATGAAGATTACTTCGTCGTTTGTTTCGTATGAACGCTGTGTCGTCTTTATTCATCGCGGTAACTGTTACATTGTGCCACGTGTTTGTGGGTGAGATAAGCTTGTTCGATGGAATTGTTTTTAATAAAACGTTTATTTACAAGCTAGCGCACGTCCTTTTCTTCTTCTGTGTCCCGTCTTTTATGAGCTACTCTTTTACCCTGTCTGACGTCAGAACGCCGGGCTCTCATTGGAACGATTAGCGGGTAAAAGCCAAGCTATCTCTCTTTTTTTTCACTGCACTCGTCGAGCGCGCGTTATTTCTTTATTTGTTTGTCTTGTGTCCAGAAACAGTCGAGGCTATAATACTGGTACACACTAACGCAAAACATACACTTTAAAAAGAAACAGAAAACACGTACACATAATGGAAGAACATATATAAAACATGAACACTGGTGTTAGTAAATGTGAATGGTTAGTGCGCTTTTAAAATCCCACTCACCCCCGAAAACGTCAACCACCGCGCTCATTGCATTAAAATTGCTCTGAATTCGTAAAATTGGGGAAAGTAAGCATATGTTTTGCATGTAAAACGTGTTGTGGCGTCCCGCTTTCGGCTTTCGCATTTGAACGCGCTCTGCCAGTGCAGTGAAGACAAAGGCTACCCACTAATCATTCGAAGCAGAGGTCGGCGTTCTGACGTTCCCGCGCGTTCTCGCCTCCTCCTCTCCCTCAATTTCTTGTCCCATTAAAATTCGTGTGCGTTTTTGCGGCAATTCGCTCGACTGGCACGTCTCGCACTCTTGTTAAAATTTTTAATGCTTTCAGAAATGTCTTCCCTAACTTAGGTATTAATTTAGGAGTCAGGAAGAAAATAAAATACAAGATCTCTAATTGGCATAATTTCAGTTTGCTGCAGCAATGGGCCATGCTAGCGTGAACTAAAGCTGTACGCACAAAATTGAATAAACGCGATCAAAGCGGCAGATATGGGATTCACTTTCAGTTCGGTAGTTCTTTCTTTAATGCCACTCTTTGGAAATAACAAGTGCAAGCGGCATGCAAGCGCGCCTACCCCTCGCGCACCTCTTGTTTTTTTTGTTTTTTTTTCGCCAAAGGCCCGCTAACGTGCTCTAGTTTCCTCCTCCCCCCCCCCCCTTACACACACACAGACAACCAATCACAGCGCGCGCTTAACTGCACCGTTATCGGGCGTTTCGCGCGCATTCTATGTGCTGTCCTTTGATTAACGTGCCCTTTCCGGCTCCCTATGCTCCAAAGATAAAATTTAGAACGTATACTCGCTGCGTAGTACATGAGGGGGAGTGTAATGTATTGCCTTAGTAATCTCGCTGTCATGCTCAGGGAGCTTGACACATTACAGAGGTGAACTGAATAAACACCTCCTCGATTAGAGGTACACTAGGAGTCACTGGACGAACGCCGGCCCGTGTGAGAAGGGATCGATAAGCGAGAAACTTCGAAAGTTAACCGATGGGGCAAAGGATGCCATCGGAAACGTCGCAAAATATATTAGGTTCGCTCACAACGGGGGGCGCAGAAAATGCATCGCGAATTCGGCGGTAAATTCGCAGGGAAAACGTTTGTCGTCAAAGTTTTCGCACCTGTTGCACGAGTGGTATAACTTTAGCGTATTGTTGAGTTCCCCCATGGTTCAGGTTATTTTAAGGTTGACCAGTTTAGTGTTATTTGATGGCACTCATCAAATTTCTTACTGACACCATATGTTTAAATGCACTAATTCTAAAGTCCACTGCCATAATTTAGATAGCTATTTGACTGATCGGTACGACTAACTTCCTATCATATGTCCCTCTTTCTTGTAACTAAACTGAACAAACCGCATTAGTTTGGCTTCTACGACTTTTTTGTTAATCATTATTTTCATATTAAAATTAAACACCCTGTGAATGCATTGTTATTAATTGGCAGTTCTTCAAGACAGATTAATGCTTAGGGTTATTTAGTGTTATGCAATCGTGCACAAAGACGAAAAATATGAATGGAAAAAGAGTTAACATATCGGGAGCGCCTGGCTATTAAAGAGGCGCGCCACCCCGCCTTGGCAGCTTGTTCGCGGAACCACAACCGATAGCGTCTGCACTGAGCCGCATAGTGAAGGGCTCCCCGCTCCTACCACTTGGCCGGGTCGCGTATAAGCAAACCATATCCCGTACAGCACCTGACCACGCCCCCTTGTCACGTGACATGACGTCACTTCCGCTAAGGCAATTTGTCATGTCACGTGACATGACGTCACTTCCGCTACAAACCGAAACCAGTTGTTTTATTGGTTAGCGAATTGTCACGTGACATGACGTCACTCGCGCCGCTGTGGCAAGGTAAACATGGCGCCCGCCGCCGCCTGAAGCACGAAGCGTACGCGGTCGATCATCGGTGCAGTCGTGGCTGAAGCCAGAAACGCTTGAGACGGGAAGCCTACGTGATCGACGCAGTCGCGGCTGAGACGCTGTGAACGCGGTGACGCGAGGGACTCAACTCTTGGTGACGCAACTACGCGACGCCCGCAGTATGCGACGTCTCGCATCGTGCTTCTGCACAGGAGTGCGTAAAAGGCGCAAGTACTTCTCTTAGCGTTCTCAACTCGTCGCTTGATAAGAGCGAAGCAAGGTTACTACCAACGCCTACCGCTGGTTTCCGAAGTCGAGCCTTCGGTTTCCAACGTCGGGTCACGATGTCGCCGCTATTCTTGCCGCGCAGGTTCGTCGCCGACGCGGCGGATGTGAACCATGCCATGCATGAACGCTTGGCTTTTTCGATACGAAAATATGCTCTGTCGTCACGAACGCTTACGCCGACCCACAAGCTGAATTTGAAGTATTGCCAGCATTTTTATTTCGCCTGTACGTTGTCATCGCATCACCGTTACTCGCGGCGACGCAGATCTTCGTGCTTGCCTTCTAGCGATGCCGCGGCTCTCCCGACCCAAAATAAAAAAAGCTGCTCTGCGCTCGAACCGCAAATTGGGGAAGTGGTAAAGAAATTACCTCAGTACCGTCAGAAACACTCGTATGACGATAGGCATGCCCAGTGGAACTATGAAGAGAAAAAACAAGAGTGCATACTTTGAACTCGAAAAGTTTTTATTTCACCACATTAAATATATTGTTGCAATGCAGTGCTGGTTTCAAAGAATGCTATTTCCTCAGTCCCTTGCAAAATGGCAAGTTCACACTGAAAAGCAACAGTTTACGTATACAAAAAGAAATTCACAAATGGTAATAATAGTTTCTCTCGAGACCTAGGGTAAAGCAAACGGGCATGTCGCCTCAAACGTATAAGGCACATGAAAGCTGTAACTTTGGAAGCTACTACAGCTTATTCATGTAAAAGCAGCTTCACACACTTGCAACAGCTTATGACCAGTGGCTGACCAGTCAGTCACAAGAGGCTTAAATCGGTTTGAAGTCATTCCCTTTGTAAGCAATTTTGCAGGTGAGTGAAACAGCCTTGAAGTGTGACACCTTTCGCTGTAAACACCAATTTTAAACAATGAATAAACCTCTTCTGTTCTTACTTAATTTGCACCATGTCGGAATTTTACATCACACTTGTGTGCCTGTGAAATTGTGTGTGCATGTGACAAAATGTGAAATTGAGCCCGAAACTGACACGGCTGCAAAATAATCAGTTTTAAGAACTCGTGTCGGATTCAAAATTGCACCCAAAAATCCTGGACACGGAGCAGACGTTCGATTGTATCTGTTCGGATGAGCAGCTGTGTTTTTCCTTTCATTAATCCAGACAGTTCGAATGGATGTAACCTCTGCTTTTGTACATAACATGTGGATATGAGCATAAACAACAGGGGAGGCACCCAGCATTAGCATCAGAAGAATGAAAACAGGTTAGAGAGCAGCTGGACTTAATTCTACTTGTTGGCTGATGAGTTCGTGGACGACATGAAGCGTGGAGTCTTCTGCCGCGCATGTGAACCCTCTGTGTACGCCCCTCTTTCAATCTCTTTTTTTTTTTTTTGTCTCCGCTTTTGAGGAGATTTGGGGCTAAGGATGTTGGCAACAGGTCACCGGTTCACACTCGACAAGTGCTTCCGGCGAGTCTGTGCCCAACTACATTGCTGTGCTGCGTCGTGTCGCTCAGCACTGCGAGTAGACATAATTTTCGTACAAGTTTTGTGACCGGTTAGTTTGTAGGGTGTGTGAGGAAGCCATTTAGCGACACCTTCTCGCCACACCAGATCTCGCTTTCGCTAGGGCTCAACAACTTGTGATTGCTGCGGAGTGTGCCACAAACGGAAAACCCCACATTTCCGGACTCCAGAGATGGCAGAGGTTCGCCACATGGACAAACACCACCTACACAAGGCATGAAACGGTTCAATGCCAAGCCACAGCCCTGGCGCACGGAAGACATCTCCGAGTACAGCTAGAAAATGTTGCGCACGGTGCAAGTAGCTATAATTTTGAACACGCCATTTCTGTGGTGGAAAGGGACACATCATACATGCATGCCGTCAGTAGTTGGCCAAATCCAAGCACCAAGCTCCGGAAGTGGAATCCAGTCATCATCTGGATCATTGAACCAAGGCAGAAATCGTCGAAGTTCAAGTAAATGAAATCTTCATCTGCATAGATGGTGAGGCTTGGTCAACAATTGATCTAAAGAGATAGTGTCGGCTTGGAACGGCAGCATAGACTTAAACCTAAACTGCTCTCCGGACGTATTCACAATGTAAGTTGGTGGTTCTGGGAAATATCAATTTTTCCATGCGGTTCAAGGAGCGTGAGCCATTTTTGCTGACCGTGAAAAGACGTGGAGCAAGCCTGCTTGAAAGAAACCGGTTTGAAGTATTCGATAAGCTACGTGATGCGTGAGCAACAGACCTTTCCGGAAACATGTGGTGCCCCCAGCGTCTACTTTATGCACTGCGACGTCCAGATGTATGGCACGAGGAATTGTCCCAGAAGCGAAGACGGAGTTGATGTTTGTTTAACAGTTTGTGATTTCAGAACACGGAGGAGGCAGAGGGAGAGCAAAACAGGGGGTGTGATGAATTTTTTTTTACCACTCACTCAATATTTAGCATTTTCTGAGCTCCTAATGATAAGAAAGACTGAATCGTGCTACTACTACGATATACAAAGCGTTCGAGCCGGCACGAGCGTACATCCGAAGAGCCCCACAATTCCCCCCGTTGCAAGGTCTCTTGGGATTTTCCGGAAAGGTCTATTGCGCATTCAGAAAGGGAGAGAGGGTAGGGGTCCAAGAAGATGACAAATTAAAACACTCTTTGTCGAGGCTTGAGAAAGGACGGTCTTGCTCTTGTCTACCGCCTAACACAACACAAAGCACTACTATTTAAGGTGTCCTTCAATTAGCCGAGCCGCTCCCACAGACTCAAGGACTGCCAAAAGAATTTCCAAGGGTCTTCGAGTAAGGACTTGGCGGACCCACATACATTGACACTAAATCTATACTTCAAACCCAAGTACCACAAGCCTCGACTTGTTCCTTTGGCCCATGAGTCAAAGGAGTAGTACACCATCACGCAACTCGTGCAACAAGGAATTTTGCCTTGGTGCGGAAATTTGCATGGGCTACGCCAGTTGTACCCGTGGGGAAGTCAAACGGCGTGATATGGCTATGTGTATGTTATAAACGCATCATTAATCCAGTCTTGAAACAGAAGTCGTACCCACTGTCAACAGCACAGCAAATGTTGACTCAACTAGTAGCATAGTCCTTTATTACGCTTTTGGTCACAAAACTTCTCTGCAACGCTATAGAAGGGCTTGGTATGCGACTACGTGTGGCACTGGGGTTGACAAGGAGCCTGAAATATGCAAATCTAGCCAGCACCACTGGGAACTGGGCTATTGTAGTTCCGAACCCACTCTGAATGAGCCACCTTTAGATCACGGTGATGCATCAATGCACTGATAGCCTTTCTCACAAGTCTAAGTGTCTAAGTGGCTCTGTACGCTGAGTCAACTGATCAAACTTTAAAACCTTCATTGCAGGTGCTATTTGTAAACAGTGTGATAGCCGCGTCCCACTAGAGCGACAAACAGCAACAAACGACAGCGACACACGACGATGAACGACAGACGACACCGACAGACAGCCTGTTTGTCGGAGTCCGCCGTCCCACCTGGGCGGACACGACGCAGAACACGGGGGCAAGGAGACTTGTTTCCTAGTGGGACTGGAGTTGTCAACAAAACACTTCAAGATACACAGACAAACAAAGTCTGGTGACGCGGTTTCCGTGTTTTGCTCTTCAAGCATAAAACGCGCCGACAAACACGGTGAAAGGCGCGACGATTACTTTATTTCTTGATTAAATCTTCAGCTTCTCATTGTTTGCTGTTGGCGACTTTCCGTAAACAGTGCTGACAATCAACACCAAACTTTTTCCAAACTAGAAATACCTGAATCGTTCCTTTTGTGGGCCGTTCGAGGCATTCTAGGTGAGCGCCACGGAGTTTCACGCTGATTTTGAGGATGTTTATAACTTTATATTCGAATGATCGAGGGAAAGTGCTCCTTTGTGGACAATACGGCATCCCGATTATCACAGAACGTGATGACAAGTCTCTCGTCTGCCGGAGTGGCTTGCCGCGGAACGTTGTGTCCTACTTCGTGGTAAGCGGTCTTACTTTGGTCGGTCCTCGCACATGGGTGTATCCATCCTGATGCAAGGGCGTAGACTTCGGCGTCTTGAAGCACCACCTTGCACACCAAGTTTTCACGAGCAAAACCAGCCAGAGCAAATTCGCTTTTGCAACACGACCGCCCGGCACCAGCCAGCAAGCCTCGCCCGTGACTACTACATGCAACCGAGGGATCGGAACTGCGGGGCCGGGAACGAGGAGTGGCAGTGGCCACCAAGGGCTTCTCGTTCCGGGAGGAAGGGTAGAAGGGTGGGAAGGGAGAAAACAGAAGGCATAAACGGGCGAGGAGGATAGGTTTGTCTCCGAGAGATGTTCCTCAGTGGGACTGCTTGCTGCGCTTCAAGTCCAACGACAGACAAGAACTCGTCCGTCGTCAATCGTTTGTCGGCGATTGTCAGCGACACAGTACTTTGTGGTGTCGTCGGACAAAAACCGGTGTTTGTCGCTCTAGTGGGACGAGGCTATGAATGTTATATTCGGCGTAACGTCGCTCCCACGGTCCCCCTCGCTCGGATCAAGTATTGTCAGCGCCAGGAAGCCACGAACATAGATCAGACTCTCTCAACAAACGTCGCAGCATCCTGTTCATCGCACCGTCCTTTTAACAAAAATTCATCAATGAAACGGATTTGATCGCAGTATGCGTTCAATTAACGGCGAGGAAGTTTCTGGACCCCCGAGGATGGACGACTCCGCTCATCACGGATGAATTATAAAGCTTTCTCCTGGTAAAAACTGAAGTTAGTAGCTGGAATGCCTCGAATCCTACTTCGAGGCTAAGAACATCACAAGCTCCGCAAAGTAGCAAGCCGTCTTCCTGGCGTTCTGCATGAATAAACCTATGACACCGTACAAGCCCTGCTCGCACCGAAAAAGCTTTCAGATCGAGGTTGAGTTTGAGATCATCAAGCGCCTCAATGAACACCACGACCCCAAGCCAGCGAAAGTGCCGAGTTGGTTCAAATTCCATCAACGGAACAAATCAAACTACGACGGGCTCCGTTCTCGAGTATGTGGCCGCACTTCCTCCGCGATTATCAACTTTTCAAGGATTAGCATCATCAAAGGTCGCGGCGAGCTGCCGACACAAAAGACGGTTTGCCACGGTGCTGACGGCGAGTGTAGCAGTAGAGGGGGACAGGTTTTGTTCACTTCCGCATATCACACATTAGTTCCGTTAGCCACCACAGCAACTGCAGATTGGCAAATATTTTATTTTCTTTGCGACTACGCACCGGAATACCGGTTTTTCGAGGCAAAGTGACACGTTTTTGGTCACTTGAGCTTGGGTAAAAAATATAAAAAATACAAACTGCCAATTCTTTCAACACTAAAATCGTTGCACCACCCCTTTGACGTGCATCACGCAGTAGTGATACATGACTGCGTGCCACTATGATGTTCATCCACATTGAAGCAAGGAGGGACGGCGATTGAACCTCGAATTCCTGGATTCTGCAGTCCAAGCTTCCTGCTTCATGTGCTCCGAGCTGTGGTGCACTAACACGCTCGGCCGCCGATCCCCTCAGCAGTGCCATCGAAGGGTTATGCGCCTCAGTCCAGCCCCACGAGCTGACCGCTCGACCAATGTCAGCGACCTTAGTGTAGCTGCATCAGTGTTGGCAACCGTTCTTCGTAAAGCAGTCCTTGTTAAGGAGATGAACAGCTTCACTCTGGTTAGTCTAAAACGTTGAAACGTGCCATCTGTGAGAAGAGTGTGGGTTTCCACGGTAAGGTTTTCCAAGTGTGCCACTGCGAAAAGCCCTCTTTGTGTCGCGACTTGGCTCAGGTTGCCTTTCCAGTTGAACCTTTTTGGTGTATGTTACTTGTATCCTAAGATTTCTTAGCTGACGCGGGAGTCCGCTAGCCTCCCATGCATTATGCACTTATTATAAAGTCGCATTCACTTAAGACCTGACTGCTTCTTCCAACACATTTCAAATCAGAGACATGTGAAAGAGGGTTGTCCACTTACGCATACTAAGGTTAAATGAGTTTTATTAATGAGTTTCGCTTGAAAGGACGGTGAAACGAACTGGAATCTGCGACGTTTGTTGAGAAAGTCTGATCTATTTCCAAAGGTCATCCATCCACCAGGAGCGTGACAATAATCCACGACGGGTCCCCTTCACCGACGCTGCTCATTGCAGAGGTCTCCATGCGTCTCGCCTTTACTGTCAACCGACGGGTACCACTTGACGAGCATTCCTTTGACTTTTCGTTGAACTCTTTGCTTGAAACACGCTCTTCCAAGTGTCCCTTGTGGAAAAATTTGCATGCATCTTTAGCGAGCTTGCATTTATCAGGTGAACGTATACCTGCGCAAAGGATACAGGATTTCATTGATGATCTCGCCCCCTTACTTGTGGTTACAGTGGAACTGGGCACATTACCTTGTTTCCGCATCTGGAATTGCTGGCTGGCGGCCGACTCTGTTTTCAATGCGAGACTGTTGGCGCAGTCTAAAGTGATGTTCCGTTCCACTAGCAAACGTTGAAGGTGGGAATCCTTGATGCCACAAATTAATCGGTCCCTCATCATCACTTCGAGCGGTAGCACAGCGAAGAATTCTCTCGCTGGGGCTTGCGGGACCTGTTGACTCTTTTGTGGTGACCTGGCATTTGACACAAGCATGGCTGTGGTGGCCGTTGCCAGAGAGGGTGTGGTCGGTGTGGCCGTCACTGTACCGAAGTTGCAGTCGGCAGTGATTTTTTGCAGTGCGGCCACATCCTCGGAGACGGAGCCCATCGTAGTTTGATTCGTTCCGTTGGTGGAATTTGAACCGACTGAGCACTTAAGCTGGCTTGAGGTCGTGGTGCTCATTGAGGCGCTTGATGATCTCAAGCTCGACCTCCGAAGCTTTTTGTGCGCGGGCAGGGCTCGTACGGTGTCGTAGGTTTATTCATGCAGAACGCCAGGAAGACGGCTTGCTACTTTGCGGAGCTTGTGATGTTCTTAGCCTTGAAGTAGGATTCGAGGCATTCCAACTACAAACTTCAGTTTTCACCAGGAGAAAGCTTTATAATTCATCCGTGATGAGCGGAGCCGTCCATCCTCAGGGGTCCAGAAACTTCGTCGTCGTTAATTGAACGCAAACTGGGGTTAAATGCGTTTCATTGATGAATTTTGGTTAAAAGGACGGTGCTATCAGAGCATTGATGCATCACTGTGATCTAAAGGTGGCTCATTCAGAGTGGGTTCGGAACTACAATAGCACGTCCTGGATGCCCAGTTCCCAGTGGTGCTGGCTAGATTGACAGCTTTCAGGCTCCTTGTCAATTCCAGTGCCACACGTAGTCGCATACCAAGCCCTCCTATAGCGTTACGGAGAAGTTTTGTGACCAGAAGCGTAATAAAGGACTATGCTACAAGTTAACATTTGCTGTGCTGTTGGCAGTGGGTACGACTTCTGTTTCAAGACTGGATTAATGATGCGTTTATGACATGCACATAGCCATATCACGCCGTGTGACTTCCCCACGGGTACAACCGGAGTAGCCCATGTAGATTTCTGCACCGGGGGCAAAATTCCTTGTTGCACGAGTTGCGTGATGGTGTACTACACCTTTGGCTCATGGGCCAAAGGAACAAGTCGACGCTTGTGGTACTTGGGTTTGAAGTTTAGATTTAGTGTGAAAGTATGTGGGTCCGCCAAGTCCTTACTCGAAGACCCTTGGAAATTCTTTTGGCAGTCCTTGAGTCTGTGGGAGTGGCTCGGCTAATTGAAGGACACCTTAAATAGTAGTGCTTTGTGTTGTGTTAGGCGGTAGACAAGAGCAAGACCGTCCTTTCTCAAGCCTCTACAAAGAGTGTTTCAATTTGTCATCTTCTTGGACCCCCCCCCCCTCTCTCTCTCTCTCTCTCCCCTTCTGAATGCGCAATAGACCTTTCCGCAAAAGACCTTGCAAAGGGGGGAATTGTGGGGCTCTTCGGATGTATGCTCGTGCCGGCTCGAATGCTTTGTATATCGTAGTAGTAGCACGATTCACTCTTTCTTATCATTAGGAGCTCAGAACATGCTAAAAATTGAGTGAATGGTAAAAAAAGTGGTCATCACACCCTCTGTTTTGCTCTCCCTCTGCCACGTCTTCGCTTCTTGGACAATTCCTGGTGCCATACATCTGGACGTCGCAGTGCATAAAGTAGACGCTGGGGGCACCACATGTTTCCGGAAAGGTCTGTTGCTCACGCATCACGTAGCTTATCGAATACTTCAAACCGGTTTCTTTCAAGCAGGCTTGCTCCACGTCTTTTCACGGTCAGCAAAAATGGCTCACGCTCCTTTCCCTTGAACCGCGTAGAAATATTGACACTTCCCAGAACCACCAACTTACATTGTGGATACGTCCGGAGAGCAGTTTAGGTTTAAGTCTCTGCTGCCGTTCCAAGCCGACACTATCTCTTTAGAACAATTGTTGACCAAGCCTCACCATCTATGCAGATGAAAATTTCATTTACTTGAACTTCGACGATTTCTACCTTGGTTCAATGATCCCAGATGATGATTGGATTCCACTACCGGAGCGTGGTGCTTGGATTTGGCCAACTACTGACGGCATGCATGTATGATGAGTCCCTTTCCACCACAGAAATGGCGTGTTTAAAATTATAGCTACTTGCATTGTGCGCAACATTTTCTAGCTGTACTCAAAGATGTCTTCCCTGCGCCAGGGCTGTGGCTTGGCACTGATGAACTGTTTCATGCCTTGTGTAGCTGGTGTTTGTCCATGTGGCGAACCTCTGCCGTCTCTGGAGCCCGGAAATGTGGGGTTTTCCGTTTGTCGCACACTCCGCAGCAATCGCAAGTTGTTGAGCCCTAGCGAAAGCGAGATCTGGTGTGGCGAGAAGGTGTCGCTAAATGGCTTCCTCACACACCCTAAAAACTAACCGGTCACAAAACTTGTACGAAAATTATGTCTACTCGCAGTCCTGAGCGACACGACGCAGCACAGCAATGTAGTTGGGCACAGACTCGCCGGAAGCTCTTGTCGAGTGTGAACCGGTGACCTGTTGCCAACGTCCTTAGCCCCAAGTCTCCTCAAAAGCGGAGTCAAAAAAAAAGACATTGAAAGAGGGGCGTACACAGAGGGTCGACATGCGCGGCAGAAGACTCCACGCTTCATGTCGTCCACGGACTCATCAGCCAACAAGTAGAATTAAGTCCAGCTGGTCTCTAACCTGTTTTCATTCTTCTGATGCTAATGCTGGGTGCCTCCCCTGTTGTTTATGCTCATATCCACATGTTATGTACAAAAGCAGAGGTTACATCCATTCGAACTGTCTGGATTAATGAAAGGAAAAACACAGCTGCTCATCCGAACAGATACAATCAAACGTCTGCTCCATGTCCAGGATTTTTGGGTGCAATTTTGAATCCAACACGAGTTCTTAAAACTGATTATTTTGCAGCCGTGTCAGTTTAGGGCTCAATTTCACATTTTGTCACATGCACACACAATTTCACAGGCATACAAGTGTGATGTAAAATTCCAACATGGTGCAAATTAAGTAAGAACAGAAGAGGTTTATTCATTGTTTACAATTGGTGTTTACAGCGAAAGGTGTCACACTTTAAGGCTGTTTCACTCACCTGCAAACTGCTTATGAAGGGAATGACTTCAAACCGATTTAAGCCTCTTGTGACTGACTGGTCAGCCACTGGTCATAAGCTGTTGCAAGTGTGTGAAGCTGCTTTTACATGAATAAGCTGTAGTAGCTTCCAAAGTTACAGCTTTCATGTGCCTTATATGTTTGAGGCGACATGCCCGTTTGCTTTACCCTAGGTCACGAGAGAAACTATTATTACCATTTGTGAATTTCTTTTTGTATACGTAAACTGTTGCTTTTCAGTGTGAACTTGCCATTTTGCAAGGGACTGAGGAAATAGCATTCTTTGAAACCAGCACTGCATTGCAACAATATATTTAATGTGGTGAAATAAAAACTTTTCGAGTTCAAAGTATGCACTCTTGTTTTTTCTCTTCATAGTTCCACTGGGCATGCCTATCGTCATACGAGTGTTTCCGACGGTACTGAGCTAATTTCTTTACCACTTCCCCAATTTGCGGTTCGAGCGCAGAGCAGCTTTTTTTTATTTTGGGTCGGGAGAGCCGCGGCACCGCTAGAAGGCAAGCACGAAGATCTGCGTCGCCGCGAGTAACGGTGATGCGATGACAACGTACAGGCGAAATAAAAATGCTGGCAATACTTCAAATTCAGCTTGTGGGTCGGCGTAAGCGTTCGTGACGACAGAGCATATTTTCGTATCGAAAAAGGCAAGCGTTCATGCATGACATGGTTCACATCCGCCGCGTCGGCGACGAGCCTGCGCGGCAAGAATAGCGGCGACATCGTGACCCGACGTTGGAAACCGAAGGCTCGACTTCGGAAACCAGCAGTAGGCGTTGGTAGTAACCTTGCTTCGCTCTTATCAAGCGACGAGTTGAGAACGCTAAGAGAAGTACTTGCGCCTTTTACGCACTCCTGTGCAGAAGCACGATGCGAGACGTCGCATACTGCGGGCGTCGCGTAGTTGCGTCACCAAGTGTTGAGTCCCTCGCGTCACCGCGTTCACAGCGTCTGAGCCGCGACTGCGTCGATCACGTAGGCTTCCCGTCTCAAGCGTTTCTGGCTTCAGCCGCGACTGCACCGATGATCGACCGCGTACGCTTCGTGCTTCAGGCGGCGGCGGGCGCCATGTTTACCTTGCCACAGCGGCGCGAGTGACGTCATGTCACGTGACAATTCGCTAACCAATAAAACAACTGGTTTCGGTTTGGAGCGGAAGTGACGTCATGTCACGTGACATAACAAATTGCCTTAGCGGAAGTGACGTCATGTCATGTGACAAGGGGGCGTGGTCAGGTGCTGTACGGGATATGGTTTGCTTATACGCGGCCGGGTCTGCGCTTTCCCACGGCCTTGCTTCTCAATCGCGCTTCAGCGTAAAGCTTTGACACCTTTCCATTTGAAAACCAATTTTATCCAGAGTTGCCGTGTGTGCGTGTGTGCGTGCGTGCGTGCGTGTGTGTGTGTGTGGGCGTGCGCGTGCGCGCGTGCGTGCGTGTGTGTCTGTGTGCGCGTGCGTGTGTGTGTGTGTCTGTGTGTGTGCGCGCGTGTGTGTGTGTGCGTGCGCGTGCGTGCGTGTGTGTGTGCGTGTGCGTGTGTGTGTGTTTGCGTGCGCGTGCGTGCGTGTGTGTGTTCGCGTGTGTGCGTGTGTGTGTCTGTGTGTGCGCGTGTGTGTGCGTGTGCGTGTGTGTGCGTGTGTGTGTCTGTGTGTGTGCGCCTGTTTGTGTGTTTGCGTGCGCGTGCGTGCGTGCGTGCGTGTGTGTGTGTGTGTGTTTGCGTGCGCGTGCGTGCGTGCGTGCGTGTGTGCATGTGTGCGTGGGTGCGTGTGGGCATGTATATGTGTGTGTGTGCGTACCTGTGCGTGCGCGCGCGTGCGTGTGCGTGCGCGTGCGCGTGCGCGCGTGGGTGCGTGCGTGCGTGTATGCGTGCGCGCGTGCGTGCTTGCGTGTGTGCATGTGCGCGTGTGTGCGTGCGTGTGCGTGTGTGCGTGTGTGTGTGTCTGTGTGCGCGAATGTGTGTGTGTGTGTGTGCGCGCGCGTGTGTGTGTGTGTGTGTGTGTGTGTGTGTGTGTGTGTGTGTGTGTGTGTGTGTGTGTCTTGTTGTTGTTGTTGTCATCCTACCTGCAGGAGTTGGGTCGGAGCTCAGGTTCAATCGTGCTGCTTGCAGTTGTAAGCGGCAACGACGGCAGCACACCGCCATGTTTTTCGTTCATCCGCGTTGGAATATGCCTCCACGAATTGCTCGGTTGTTTGACGGTCCAGAAATCCCTTCCAAACGGCATTCTCCAGCGCCAAGAATTGATACGACCTACATAAGATGTATGCTTCGCTCTTCTTATTTTCAGATTGTTCTGTGCTTGCCGACGGATCGATTAGACATACTGGGATTGCGATGATTGCGGCTGTCTTCGTCAGCTCCGGAAAAAGATCTGTGCTCTAAATTTGCAGGGCTTGTGTAAAAAAAAAAAAAAAAAAAAAAAAAAAAAACGTTAACGCTGATTGTGGTTTTGAACGTTTTGTGTAGAGCTGTGGGCAGATTAGCTGATATTGATAGGAAACTATAGCTGGATTCTAAATAGGATATATGTACAATAATATTCTTCTTGGAGCCGGACCATAGCGCCAGTGTCTTTTAGCTTGCTTTCAATACTATTTGAGGCCCTTAAAATCTGCAAAAGTTTAGGGTGGTTCAAGTCACCGGGCTCGATCTAATATGGACCGTAAAAATTGACGCCTGCACGTAGTCATCTAAACTTTTCGTCAAAGGTGTATTTCATAGGTCGGTTTTTTGTTCTAAAATTACAAAGCGTAATTCTGTTTTAGTAAAAAATAGGTCCAATAAACTCTCCAGAGTCTACGGCGGGCGGCGACCCAGACGACCAAGTCCAGTAGCGGGATGTGTTTGGCGTTCGTATAATAGATGGCGTCGGAAGTAGCGTCTGAAGGTGCAGCCGGTGCAGCCGACCAGCGAAAGATAGCAGACAACACTCAGACAAAATCCGTTGGCAGCAAGAGCGCCGCCGTTATGCAGACGCGTTTTTTTTACTTTAAGTTTTGCTTTTATTGTTCGCATTTATTTTTTAACCGAAGGGACATTTCAAAAAGATTATATTCATTTTAATAAACCACGGTGGTCGCGACCGTCGCGATAAGGAGGTAGCGCCATCTATGAATACGAACACCAAACACACTCCGCTACTGAACCCCTGTCGCCTGCGTCGCTGCCCGCCGTAGACCCTGGCAAGTTTCTTGGCCTTATTTTTTACAGAAGCAGTACTACGCTTTGTAATTTTACAAGAAAAAACTACCTGTGAAATGCACCTTTGACGATAAGTTTAGATTGCTACGTGCAGGCGTCGATTTTTACGGTTCATTTTATATCGAACCTGGTGACTTGGACCACCCTATATATATCGACCTCTCGGTTTGGAATGGCAGAAAGACCGATAATGAAAGCGGCAGTTCACACATGAGTTGAGCCTATGCAATATACCACCTAGAAGGCATCACCTACTCTTGACTACATGGCGAGTGGATCTTTGACCCAACCCGGGCCGCAAACACGCTAGAGCTCAAACAGAGCATACCGCCAAGCGGCCGACGCATGCGCCTATAGCTTCGCCGTCTGCTAGCATCGTGCTTGTGTGACAGTCTACAAGACGCGCTTGTCAGCTAGGTGGAGCTGCATGGATTCACTAGTGGTGACCTTATGGCCAATTAGCAGCAGTTGAAGCTTCACTGTTATATGACACGGTTGTTGATTTATTTTCAAAATTTTCATCTACGTCAAAAAGGAAAGTAATGGTTAGACAACGTAAAGTGCACTTTAAATGGCTTACGCCAGACATTTTGGCAGCTATAAAGTATAACGACTTACTCTTAAAGCGCTCAAGACGTTACCCAGGTGAACTAATAATCAAGGCCGAAGACAAGATAGCCAAAAATAAAGCATGTGCCTTGGTACGTTCCTCAAAACGCAGGTTTGTAGCGGAGAATTTGAAAGGAACCGTTTTGACGCCGCAAAAACTTGGAAGTTAGCTGATCAGATTCGGGGTGGAACTAAAAAACGCTCAATAGATGACATGATAGATAAGTCCTTTGCGCCAGTTACACAGAAAATTATTCAGGACTTTAATGCCTTTTTTTCCCGTACTTTAAGTGCAGTTCAAAATAGCGATAATGCACCAACTATTACGCTGCACGACTACAATCTAGCTTCTGCGTATCTTCCTTCGATAACAAAACACGAGCTGCAAGAATGTTTATTTTCTTCAAAAGAAAGAAGGTCTTCTGGCATTGACAAAATTCGTACACGGGGTCTGCGTGGAAATTTTGAAAAAACTTAAGAATGCACTTCTAGTTTTGCTCAACGATATAATTGCAACCGGAAAATGGCCAGCGGGAACGAAAACTGATATTGTCAAACCGCTCCACGAAGGAGGGGTGGCGAATGATTTCAAGAACTACACTCTAAAAAAAAAGGTGTCAAGGGAGAGTAACTGCCCTAAGTTACCCTCCTTTAACCCTATCTTCATCCAAGTTACTCTTTCGCGACCGCTTCTTTCGATGATACTCTCCCTTAACCCTCACTCGAACTCTGGAGTAACTGTAGCTAGAGTTAGTTTCTCCTCGCGATATCACGGGCTGTCAACAGATGGCGCCGCTATGGGGTCGGCGCATTTTCGACGCTGCTCGGCGCAGATTTTTGTTGTTGTGTTTTTCTTTTTCGGGGGAAATTTTTTTTTCCCTAGCCGCTTCTTTTTTTTTTTTCGGGGGGGGGGGGGGGGAGGGGGGGAAGATGGGCAAGGATATTTTAATAAGTGAGTTGATACAGCCTACCTTTACTTAATTTTGTCAACGCGCAATTCAAATGTTTTTTCTACTAATTAAAAAAAAGTGCAGAATTTAAGGTGGTTTTTTGCTGCTCCTTTGTGCATATGCGTCGCCAGCGATACGAGCTTATAGGGACCACCAAATGAGGCCGCCAGTGTCTGCGTCTATGCATCGCCCTCCCGTCGCGGCCAAACGCATGGGACTTTCGCTTTAGATTATTATGTAGACTTATGATCTTGATAGAAAAGCTTCGTACCCTAACTAGGGGTTTATAGACTGCACTTCGTGTCAGAAGAAGAACATTTTTTGCCTCCAACATGGTGACAAGGCACTGATAGTAGACGACAATGTTGGTTTTGACCTACAGTTTAGCCGGAAGTGACGTCAGCTGCAACAAACGTATACTTAGAAGCGCCAGAAAAAAACAAACAACCTAACTGAAAGAAGTAGTAGAGCAAACTCAGAGCGGCTACCGGCAGCTCAATTTTATTTGGAAAACACGAACATATTTGCACACCAGCGGCGTAGCCAGGGGACGGGGTGTTGGGTGTTGAAGGGTCGGAACACCGCCGAAGTTTCATGGTTGTCCCCCTTTACCCCTTCCGCTTTTCTAATGTCAGTATTTTTTGTGTGTGTGTTTCGTTTCGACAATCCACTACGGCGAGGGGCGGTGCATGCCCACAACATACCGAAGCAAAACGAAAAAGACGAGGCTGTCCGTGGACTGCGTGAAAAACACATCTCCGGCTCCGGCTCTTCGAACAGCCCTCTCCAAACTCGGCCACCTTTGTAACCGAAGCCTTTCTTCAGGCTCGCAGGTGCGAATGGCTTAGCTCCCGACGTCATAAAAGCCGCGAAATCCTGACCTCGAAAGACGCTGGCCTCGCTTCGGGGAATGCAGGCGGCTTAACTAAAGTTCCCCTACCCTTTGAGTGTCAAGGACTCGACGACAATCTCAGGGCAGCACAACAAAATTCCAAAATAGCAATGATTTGACTTTACGAACCCTACAATGCGGAGAAAACCGGACGACAAAATAACCAACAGCTAAGCGTTTTTTTTTTCTTCTTTCTTTGCTCCGTCTTTTTTTTTTTTTTTAGGGTTCACTCGCCTGCGCTTATTTAGCTTCAATATGGCACAAAAATGCAAAAAAACACACACACACAAACATCCCCATCGTTAAAAAAAAAGAAAAGAAGCAACAGAGAAAAGCGACAGCATATGCACTGTTGAAGCATATTTGTAATGCTCATAATCACTCGGTTTGAAAGCGTATCTAGTTGACTTCTTTAATCGCCGAAGTGGGTAATGTTTACATGCTTGCGTTCAGCACGTGAGTCGTGGAACTTTTTCAAAAATGAGTTAAAAAACCAAACCGTTCTTGACGTTCTTTTTTTTTTTTTTTCTTTTTTTTAAGAATGATTATTGACCTACAACTTTAAGCGTGTCATCTCCGTCTCCAACAGCTAGAGTCGGCACATTCAAGTCAGGCAGCATCGTCCGCCCTAGGCGAGAGCGATGTTGTGGCCAACGACGTCGGTCTCTATGTCGCAAGCCTCGACTTCGATCAAATCGGCGGCCTGTGCGGAGCATTCGTTTTGTTAAATGCACTTCCTGGGGAAGTACTGGTTTTGACACAGATGTGGAGGGACCGCACCGCGTAGCGCGTCTCGGCGGTACAGTCAACTTGCATTTGCCTAGAGGCTTTGTATCCTAATGTAACCCGCCTGCTTAGCTTAACCCGCCTGCTTAGCGCAATAGCTTCCACCATGCTAATTATAAACACCGTCGAACTTGTTGTCCGTAAGGTAATGACGTCACGAGAGGAAACCATAGGAGGGCGCCACCAAAACATCTCGCCTCTAATAGGGGCTGCGCTTTTGAACATTCACCGAAATATGCAAATCGGCACCGAAAGGGTACTCTCACTTCTTTCTATCGACCGACGGCGGCTTCCACTAAATGTTTAGACCCCACAAAATGATAGAAACTGGTATTTTTTTCTTCCACTTTCTCGTAAAACGACAACGAAGAACGGAAATAGCCTAAAACATGACTATACAACGATATTTTCTGAAAAAATGTGATCCGCGCAGAGGAAGTACTGGTTTTGACACAGATGTGGGGGCACCGCACCGCGTAGCGCGTCTCGGCGGTACAGGCAACTTGCATTTGCCCAGAGGCTTTGTATCCTGATGTAACCCGCCTGCTGCCAATCCTGGCCACCATGCTCGTTAGCAGCGCTGAATCGGAACGTTTGTTTTCTAGACTCCGAATACTGGGACGTTGAAGCACCTGAGTGCTTCAACGTCCCAGGGGCGCTTGCTACTCCGTTCCAAGCTGAGACCAGACGCTCCGCCTTCAACGCGAGCTCGCTGGCTTCGGTAGTGCTTTGGTTGCGCGTGCCTGCGCGATCACACTTGTTTTTGCAAGGGCAGAAAGATGGCGACATGTGCGATCAAAAGCGTCGCTGTGGTCAGCCTTCTACGATTGGCCGAATGGTGACTATGACGTCAGCAAAGGTTTTCTCATCGACAGAAATAAGAGTAATGAAAGAACTTCAATTTTGACGGTGTTGGTAGTGTTGGTTTCAGAGCGCAATAGCTTCCACCATGCTAATTATAAACACCGTCGAACTTGTTGTCCGTAAGGTAATGACGTCACGAGAGGAAACCGTATACGAGGGCGTCACCAAAATATCTCGCCGCTAATAGGGGCTGCGCTTTTGAACATTCACCGAAATATGAAAATCAGCACCGAAAGGGTACTCTCAGGCCTGGTTCACACTTGCGCATCGGCGGGCGAATCTGCAAGAATTCGGCCGCCGGGCGTAGCGTCCCCTGTGCACTTCCGCGGCCAATTCCGCTTCGGCGACAGCGCATTAGCTGTAAGTGTGAACCAGGCCTCACTTCTTCCAATCGACCGACGGCGGCTTCCACTAAATGTTTAGACCCCACAAAATGATCGAAATTGGTATTTTTCTCACACTTTCTCGTAAAACAACAACGAAGAACGTAAATAGCCTACAACATGACTATACAACAACATTTTCTGAAAAAATGTGATCCGCGCAGGAGCACTGAGAGTGACGCTTCACTATTCACTTCACTCATTGCCCCTCTGCGCATTGCAGTTTTTGTGTTTAATCGTATTCTAAACTTCGCTATTCTCTGGCACTTTTCCATAGTTTTCAGTCATTGGATACCCGAGTGTTCCGCACTGAAGTGCACGCACCGTAATTTTTTGTGATCCTGTTTAGACTTTTTTGCTCGAAGTCAATTATAATATTTTCTGACTGCGTTCTTTCGTCGTTTAACATTAAATTCTCCTTTTTTTAAATACTGGACGAACGAGATGGTGGAAAAGAAGGTTGGACTTTTGTCGTCTAAGAAACAGGAAAATAGCAAACAAAATTGTGTTTGGGCAGTTTCTTTTACCGGTCTCTTATTTTCTTTCTGTCTTTCAAACAGCTTAAGCAAAGAAAAACACCCATAAAAAAAATTCCCCGGCTACGCCACTGATACACACTTTATTATACCTCAAGCCAAATGAATCTGAATTTCTTCTTTGATGAAACGAGCGACGACGTACTGATGCAACTGTCATCTTCCTTTACACTGATTTTGATCACCTCGAAATGTTTCCCCTTAGTTTTCTGTTCCTACTTGCCCGGAATCTGTGGTTTATCCAGCAAAGGGTCGTACGAACATTTATCACAGTGGACTGCCAAGTTCCCTAAAGAAGACCGCTTTATAGAAAGTTCATGCTCTATGTGCGATCGGGTGGTGCACGAAAGCACCCGATATCAAATGCCCCACGACTGACACCCGCCCTTTTGCCCTGCCTTCAAAGGGCTAGTTTTATCAGAAGCCCATGACGCGAATTCCCAGATCATGTGGCCTGGTCCTCACTGTGACGGCGGAGCATTCTGCTTTTAATTAAGAGACAGCTAGTGTGCACGCGAGCGCGTGGAAGGTAATCATGCCGTCATTTGTAGACCCTCAAGATATTAGGTTATGACATGAAACAACAGCGGTTCAACCGTGTACAAAAATTCTGCACGTGGGGCTATAATACTACACCCGTACGATCGCCCACATGTCGTTGATATTTTAGACTACCGATGTGGCGCATTCTTCATGTTTGTGTGCATGTCTCTTTGAGCGCATGCTCTCCTGTTTTGTTTATTTTGAGGCATAAGCTAGTTAGCTTCACTGGTGCTCTGAGGGAACGCCAAGTGGCCGACAATCTTCTTGCAATTTATATCACCCCTTTTCTTTTCGTTGGGAGACATTTGATTTATCATTATCTTTTTTTTTTTTTTTGACAAGGCTTCAAGCTGAGTTCAGTGCTTTGTGTCTGTCAATTCCTTTTTGCCCCCTTGTTCTAGAGTTATCATGTGTAAGCAAACTCTACTATATTGTTTTTTTTGGTTACCCGGATAGCAAATACCAGCTGAGACAAACCGACGAATTCGAGAGAGGGAAGAGCGTAGTGGAGGGGCGCGCCGATGGCCTCGAAACGGGTTGCTTACGAAGGTCCCTCGGCCTGGCGCAGGTGCTCTATCTCTCCCTCGAAAAGGGCGAGAGAAGCTGCTGAGAAAATAATTTCCCTCCCTTTTCCCCACCCACCATCACTAATCCCTCCAAATCTCTTGTGAGCCTAGGGGACTCGGCGTCCGCGTCCTTGAAGGAGGAGGGCTCCCTTGATACCTAAGCTGACAGTGTCGGAGGACCGTCGAGCCCGCCATGCCAGTTATCGCGTGCTCCGCTCTCTGCGCGTGGTTACGGGAGGGAGCGTGATCATGTGATTAAAGCCAAATGTACGATTGGCTCACCGAACACCTTAGCTTCCTCTTCACTTTCAGCTTAGGAGTGACGGAGTCCAGCCCGCGAAGCGCGCGCACACACACACACTCACAGAAAGTGGAGTCGCGTGAACCAAGGCCTAACGATAAGGTAGGGACTTGACGACGGTGGGGACGGTCCCCTCAATGTCCAACACGCGCATCCGCGAACTGGAAAGGGGCAGAGGCGCTTCGCAATTTATGGAGTTTTTTTTTCCGGCAGAGATAGCTCTTTTCAAGAATGGCAAGATGAACATGCTCATATCAGGATACCGTGGTGTCAGTTTCTTAAGTTGTTTAGGTTCATTTGATTGCTTAGCGGACGTTTATTTTTTATATTTTTTTTATCGGGTGAACCGGCTCGGCATCTCTTTTATCCACGCTTCCCCAACTGGAACCGGTAAGAACGATGGTTTATTGCCAAGAGCGATCTTCAACATGCGGAATGTCAAGACCTTGGATATTCTCTCGGCAGCGCCTACACACCGGTGATCTTCCTTTGTTGTGGCCATACATGTCACCACCAGCTTCGACGGACCGAAGACACGACGGACCACTTTCTTTTGCACGTGAGTGACAATGAGAGGATCCTCTCCTTCTTCTTGACGATCGGAGACATGTGTTCTTGCTACGTAATGTACGTTTTGTCATGATCCGATCCGTTTGAACCGTGTCTAACTCTGGGCCGGGAGTCTCCGACGAGTCCCGCGTGTAGTCCACAGCGATCGGCCTGAAAGGTCCTGTACAGCGTTATTTGTAAATGCTTTTTATTCCAATAGTCTGTGAGAGACGTTCTGATTGGGTATTTTCGTGTTTGAAGTCATTTAGTTCATTTTTTTCTGTTAAAATATGGCTGTCTTCTTGAAGGTAGATGTGTGCTGTAGTAAAGTCCTTTCAGTATGTCCAAAGCCGAATTGCACGGGGCGTTGAGTAGTCCTTCTTTGCCAAGATTCAGCTAGTCGGGTGGTTGTGGAGTGTCAGCTATGTCACTGCGCTATGCGAGCGTATTTGCCAGTAATCGTCTTTACTTGACAAGTTTTTTTTTTTTTTTTTTTACGTGAGTGATTTATTGATTGAAGCATCATGTTCCGTTGAACTGTCATATTTTGTTTGTATAACAGGGTATTTATTGGACTGATAATTTAAAAGCACATTTGACACTGGTGAGCTCAAGGGGAGGCCCGCGATTTGATTTATAACTTGTAAATATTATAGAGGGCCCCCCCCCCCCCCCCCCCCCAATATGCGTACATTTATAACTACATATTTCTGCGCCGCAAACACCGCAATTCCTTAAAACTGTTTCTTTTTTTCTTTCAAATCAACGTAGAAATATAGGTGTGAACTTAAGTGTCGAGATTGCAATAAACATGTTTTAAGTTTAGATGAAGGATTGAGAGACGCTGTGATGCTGCCAGAGTAGGGCTAAGCAATTTATAGATTAACCTTTCTACTATGTGGAAAAAAAAAGAGCTCTAAATTCGACCTTTCAATGCATGTGCCTGCCCCTGCATTCAGAGTGGTGCAACCAGTTCATCCGCATGCAATAAAAAACATAGAGCCCACATCTATTGCGCAGCAGCACGATGAATTGGCACACATGACTTTCTAGTAGTGTCGGTTGTGGTAGAACTTAAGCTCGCCGCGATGCATGTTCTGTTTTGACATGTAGCATATTTATCAGTTATTTTAATACTCGCCAATCTTAATTTGTATGTTCTTGGTATGGCCTACTTTTAAATTTCTTTTTCTTCTTGTTTTGTTTTGTTTAGAATTCGTGAATTTTAGTAGGTACAACTTTTTCTTTATTAAGGTTCAATGGTACTTTATGGCGAATTATCCCCTTGTAGAGCTGTAGTTACAATATTTAATGATTGGTCTCCCCAAACTTAGATGTTACTTGCATTCGTTAGCTTCCTTTCTAAAGTTGTGAAATAAACTATAATATATGGCAGTCAGCACTTAAACGCAATACGTTGTTTACACTAATTTATCTATAAAAATGCTCCTAACATATTGTATCCCACTTGGACAAATGCAGATGTTAAGAAATTGCATTTGTCCTACCCCTCAGTCTAGTGTCTATATAATAAAGCTATGTCTTGCACCGCTATGGGCAGAGGCCAGCTGATTTGCTACTGTTTGGAAGGTGGAGGAGTGATGTGCAAGGAAGCTAAACTATGTCCCTCACTCCCATATTGCCTGTTATAATTGTTCCAAAAGTCAGGGAGAAGGGGGAGGGAAACTGCCCCCTCTCCTTGCCCCCTTTTTCTGATGGGGTGCAAACTTGAGGATACCATAAATGAATGCAACCGCTTATGGCTGCTATTGCATACAAAGGAAACAAATAGAGAGAGAGCAAGGGATGTGGTTTATCTTTCTCTTAGGTGTTCATAGCAGGGGATACGAACGGTTTTGGATTTTTGCGGCTGAGCGAGCTAGCAATCAGTGCTGCCTTAGTGTTCGGTTGGGACTCTTATTCAATCGGCAAGAAAGCGAGCCCCAGCCAATTATTGGAGCGCATCCTATGAATGGCTCCTGGGATTTTCGAAAATGGTCTATTGTCTCGCAAATGAGTGCACTGGTATTAAGTAAAAGCACTTCGCGAGCTGTTTCCTCTCTTTTAATATTGCTGACTCTGCATTTAAGCATTCATTCTTCACAGGAGGAGGGACACGGCCGATCGACCTATCCGGTGACGAGAATTGACGAAGAGGACTCAAGTGCCATAACTGTGGTGTTGGAGGACCACTCCTTTGAGGTGACGGGCTGGTGCAGCGTTCGTTCTTGCATCGCACGGAGTCGACGACATTTCTGACCGTCAAAAAGCAAGCCAGTCACTCGCAGTGATTGGGCACTTCATTAGTTTGAAGTACAAATAAAGTCCGTCTTGGCTTTAGACTTGATCACGAAGTTAAAAAAAAACTGTTAGCCAGAGAAAATTTGTGTGTTGGTTTTGCCTTTTTTGCCATGTGCTGAAATTAAAATCTTGGTTTATTAAAATCTATTCTACTGTTTTATTTCAGTGCTGACTTTTTATGAGAACCTATAGCCTCTGTGCAGGCTCATGCTTTATATTTTGTCATTTTTCAGCTGCAGTTCCACATTTCCTTTGCACCCATCTCCTTGTGAACATGTACATAGCTGCTTTTAGATTTTAGGGTTTCCTGAAGAGGGTGCTAATTCTTTTATACAGAGTTTAGGGAACACATCAGATGGGTCTGTACTTACTGTACACAATTATTTATGTAGAGTAATTACAGTCCCATTCAAGTGTTGCCTAAACTCTGTATTAAAGAGTTAAGTATTATCTAAGGAGGGGTAATAAAAACTGCTCAAGTGTGCTGCTATGTGACATTAACTCTTGGTAGAGAGCAGAGTTAACTCTTTAATACGGACTCAAGGTACAATTCAAATGGTGTTGTATTTACTCCACAATAAGGTTAAAACTACCCTTCCTGGAGAGCGTGCTTAACTCTTAAATATAGAGTTCAGGCAACACTTCTAATGGAGTTGTCATTACTCTCCACAAACGAGTGGATTCAACTCTTCCGGAGAACATGTTTAACTCTTGCATACAGAGTTTAGGCAACACTTCTAATAGAGTTGTGGCTACTCTACACGATGGAGTGAGGGTAACTCTTCCTGGCGAGTACGCGTAACTCTTGAATACAGAGTTCAGGCAACATTGTAATAGAGTTGTAGTTACCCTACACGAAGGAATGAAGGTAATCCTTCCTGGAGAGTATCCTTCACTCGTCAACAAGGAGTTTCGGCAACACTTCTGATAGAGTTATAGTCACTCTACACAAAAAAGTGAAATTTACTCTCATCAAAGAGTTTAGGCAACACTTGTCATGGAGTTATAGTTACTCTACACAAAGGAGTGAAGGTAACACTTACACTTACAAATCAAAAGAGTAGCCCTGACTCTCTCAAAGGTATTAGCGTGACTCTCTATAGAAGAGTTAAAGGAACACTTGTATGGAAGAGTTAAACATACACTTGCCTCCGAAGAGTTATAGTTACTCTTTAAAAGAGTGGATTCTGTGACAAGCCAGTTACACTCCAAAAAGAGTTAAATCGACACCTTTTTTTTTTTAGAGTGTATCGTCCCATTTCAATCTTATCATGCATTTCGCAGCTGCTGGAAAAACACGTTTTAAGGGCAATGACTAGTTTCTCTCTGAGGTTCGACTTAATTTCCGATCGTCAGTTAGGTTTTGCTACAGAGCGGGGTACTCAGGCATTATTGGAAGATATTGGAGATTTCCTGAGTACTGGTTTCGATAACAGTGTGATTACGTTTGCAGTGCTCTTAGATGTCTCGAGAGCATTCGACAGCATAAGTCGTGGCGTCGTCTGTTCTAAACTGTACATACTGGTGTTCAGAGGTCCGTTTTTGTCACTCATAAAAGACTATCTTTCAGGTGCATTCCAAGTGGTGGTGTTTAAAACTCGGAAGAGCAGTAAGGATTTTTTAACTGCTGGAGTCCCACAGGGCTCAATTTTGTCGCCATTACTCTATAACTTATACGTTAACAATCTCCTCGTTTTTATTTCTAAATGTAAAATTTCTCAATACGCCGATGTCACGCTTTTAGCGTCGGATATTTTGGATTACCATGTAGCCATTCAACATCTTCGAAATGATATTATCACTACAATGGACTGGTTTCGTGCAAATTTATATTAAAGTGAATATGTCGGAAACAAAACTAACCAGTTTTAGGCACCGGCTAAAGCATGTCGAACTTTCCCTCCCGGTAGCGCTGCACACTTCCAACTGCACATCGTGCGATCGCGAAACTATTCCGTATCTGAAAACAGTTAAATACTTAGGAATATATTTCAACAGTTAATTTTCCTGGTGCACACATATGACTTATGTACGTAAAAAATTAAGAGGCGTTGCATGTTGTCTGTATAATATTAAAATGTTTCTGCCTTTTTCTGTTCGAAAATTGGCAACGCAAGCTTTGGCTTACAGCTATTTACGACACGTTGTTACCATCTTTATGGGGTGCTCCCTCTTCTGACATGCAAGAATGGACTCCTTGCCAAGAGGTATTTCGAAAAGTGTTTCGTTTGACAGGCCAGATATCTCAAGCGCGTGTATATTTGAAGAGCTCCGTCTGTCATCTTCTTGAGGCCTTTCTAGGGAAACGGTCGTGCTCCGCCATTTCTAGAATTCTAGTTTTATTTCGGCCTTCATTGCGCAGCGACCTATGAGGCCATCGCTTCGTTTCCGAATTCCGCGGATCAAATGGAAACATGGTAAGCGCACGAGAGTGTATTACGTTCCACAAGTAGTTAACTGCCTGCACTCTAAAAAAAAAGGTGTAAAGGGTGTATCGTTACACCTTTTGTCCCATATAATACACCCCCAAAACTCCAATTCGACTTACTGCGCGCTACAGTCGAAGAGACGGCCTCAAATTTTACGAGAGCCCAGATAACGGTGCGATATAACTTTTTAAATAGCTAAAGTACGTATCAAAGACCACGTAAAGAAAACACTGAGTTTTTACAGTAGGGCCAAGAAAACACCTATTATTTTTTGTAGTCAGTAACACGTAAATTAGTAACTTTAATAAGTTATATCGCACCGTTATCAAGCCGCTTGTAAAATTTGGGGCCGTCTGTTCGACTATAGGGCGCTCTACGTCGAATTGAAGTTTTGGGGTGTATTATATGGGACAAAGGGTAAAACGATGCACTCGTTTCCCCTTTTTTTTGTTTGAGTGTACCGGAATCCTTTCAATCCATAACTTCGAGAAAAAAGCTCAGGAAAGATTACGGAATTTAAAACTGTGGGGTGAAGCTTTTTTTTTTTTTTTCATGTGTACCAAGGATTTTTTTTTCTGGCCCTACAAATTGACCTTGTGATTCCGGAAACGTGTAAGTATTGAAAGTCAAATAACTCTTTCCACTTCTTTGGAACGTACCTTACTACAATGTGTTCTCCTTTTGTATCGCCACCTGCCGAGCCAGGTCCACAAACCCTTGAGGCTTTCACCGGCTCGCTATTGTACAATAAGAAATGTATTTTCTTCAAATAAAATTATGTTCTATGTTCTAGGTTCGGGAGATAAAAGCCTTGTTTTCGAGGTGTACTGGTCATAGCAGTCGTTTAAATTAATGAAGTGCAATCATCGTGATGTGGGGTTCATTTAATGAAGTCAGCCGCGTTTGGTCATAGGGTTCACCTGCTATTACGCTTTGGTTAGCAATCTGGCCTCCCTTCAGTTTGGCGTTATTACGGGGTCACCGCACCAGAGCAACGTAAAGAACACAATATTTCTTTCAATGTCACCAGCAGAAGAGGATGTTTGCCAGTCCGAAATTAGCCCGAATGCCTAATTAGCCGAATGATGCCTCTCCTTGTTTGTCGCAGACGACGGAGATTTCAAAATGACTCGGTGCCATTTGGGGTGCTAATAAGTGACACAAAGAGCGTGGGAGCATGGGCTAATGATTACCTTTTCTTCCCCTTGCTCAAAATTGCGCTAACGGTGTCCAGTTTCCTACTATAATTGCCTCGCCCCATATTACCCCAGTGCACACTGGCAACATGTCCATTTAACCAATAGTCATTCCAAGTCGTTAGTTATTTCGTCACTTCCACCGGACATGTGTAGGCAGCATCGGAGCCCCACATAAACAGAGCTCCTCATGACCTTTCGCATGGAGGAAGACGAGGGCAGGCGAGGGGCGAGGGGAGAACCATTTGCGAAAACACTTTGAACAATTATAGAAAGTATAAAACTGCCTCGGTTTCTCTAGGGCAAAACGCAAACCTACGTATCCCCCAGGTGTCGGGTTCTAACACAAGACCAGGCGCCCGCAAATCGACGAAGCGTTATTGCGGACTAGGCGCCGTCTAAAATAGATTCTGATTACACTTCAAAAGATCCCTAGGAGATAGAAATTATTCTGCAGTGCTTCACTGGGGGGTGACGGATGCCCTGCGTTGGTTTCGCACGCAAAACACCCAAACTTGTAAGAGATGTACTCTTTGGAAACTTCTTTTTCTTTTCTGTATAGTTTGTAGTTATAATCGCGGGAGAAAATAAAAGACTACTGTTCCTTTTTTGGTTTTATTTAAAATCAAAAGGAGATTATGCGATCTGGTAGCGATTCTAATGTCCATTTTCCTTGTTAGCTTCCTGAACACCACTCAAACAATCTCAGTCTCCGTACGTTTTTCAGGGCGGGTAGTGACTGGCAGTGCAATCATGAGGTAATATTAACTACTCCATACCGATCCCACGATTTCGATTAGTTTGGATGAGATTACTTCCTACACAGTTGTGACGTTCAATAAGGGGTAAGTGTTGCCAATATTCTTTTGAGAGGACTAACTAACACAACTTGTTTCTTGCTGAGTATTTATAATCGGCTGTTCTTTCCACTACATAACTTGTAATCTTATCCCGGCTGTATAACTGAAAATATAGGACCTCCGGCCCATCAGTCAATCCGATCTGCGAAGTACATAGTCATCCATTGATCTTTTTTCTCTAAAAGAGGACAGCCGATTCTGGGTAGAAAATAGACTTATTCCTTCATTTCGGAAACGTAAAAATAGGAAAAAATAAGAACTTTTATTTCTAGTTCAATGGTGACAGTAGAGCAAGAAAGAATTCTCCTTATATGTTGTTTGAGCTCGCCAGCACTGAAGGCTCACCGGTAGAACGAATAACGTTGAACAAACCTTTACTTGTACGTATAGTTTGAAGGCTACCTGTTCAACCTGGAGAAGCGTTCCTTTTCTTCTCGTCCTGAGCCAATGTACAGTCGGCTGTAAAATAAGTTGGCACAAGTAATCACGCCTAAATTGTAACTGCTACACGTGTGGCAACGTTCTTGCAAAAAAAAAAAACACGAAATCGTGAGTTGTAAGGGCGTTTCCCCTTATCAATATCGGGAGTGCTTCGGAAGACAGTTACCTTTTACAATGCTGTACTTAATACATTGCTACCGTTCTCATAATCTTTGCGAGATTAGCGCCTTAGAAACATCTGTTGATGGGACAGTGGGGATCCTAAAATACATATATATAAACGTAAAAATGCAAATCAATGAACCGTACTTAATTCAATGAATCGAAGAATCAACGTTTTACGAACCCGCCGAAAGTGAAAATAAACGGCGGAGCCAGGATTTCAACTCTGGGCCTTCCAATGTCCGGCCGGTTGTGCTGACCAATACATCACTCTACCTTGGCTTTGTGGCGTTTCCTATCTGTCTTATTATTGCATAAGAAACGAAACGTAACCAATCAAAGGTGTTCTAGTGTTGTATCGATCGTTGCCAATCAGAGGTGTTATATCACAGCTTTAAACAAGCAGAAGATACAGACTCCATACGCACAGTCATGCCTTGCCTGGGAAGGTCTGAAGCATAGTGGTAGCCTTCTGAGACCGTGCTTTTAGAACGTCAAAAACATGCCATTCACAAGGCAATATTGATCCCGCTGTGTTGCTGTGTCCGCATTGACGTGTGTCGGCCTTTCACGGGAACGACAATCACTCGTTTGTGCTAATCTCTTTTAGACCCGACTGAACACTGCGTGCGGCAAACCACGATGTAGAATTGTACTTGTCGAAATACTATCAAAAGGACGGGAAGGACATCTGCTGTACACTGTCAACACAGTGGTCCGCCAGTGAAAGAAATGAGGCAAGAGTGTAGATGCTCTGCTAATTAGGAATGATCAAGGAAGGTTAAAATCACCATAAATCGTTCGGCACAAAATGGCATTGAGAGGTTTTTTATCCGATTTGAGTGACCATGAATTGCGGTCTAAAATATATGCGGTCCCTCATATTTATTAAAAAAAACTAGCAAAACATCGAAAAGGAAAACCTATGTGTATAAGGCGTCTAGAAAGTATATGCAACGGGTAAGCTCGCCTGCTTCTTGCGCAGGGGTTGTTGCGACGTCTGAACGCCGATCTTTCTTTCGCTTTGATAGGAGGATAGTGGGTAGACCTCAAAGCAAGCTGCCCTGAGGACTACTCACTCTCCATTCAATCAGAGCCAATCAAAGCTCGACGTTCTGACGTCACCCCAACCACTGCAAAATGGCATACGAACTAGCGCTCCGCATAGTGACCAGACGTCTGGCATATTCGCGTTACCCCTAACATATTTAAAACAACAATTCCCTGGCCATTCCAAGGCCGTCGAAAGCAGGATCATAAATTAAATTTTGCTGACAAGCGTTATGAACTATCATTGGCAGGTTACTTGCACAGGTAACCACCACCGGCTGTTGGAGCCCAGCGTCGGAACACTTTCCCACACACGTGATATTAACCTTCAGAGCAAAAAACAAATGTGAAGCGTTTCCTTTGTGACTCCTCCCGGACATACGCTTCATTTATTGCATAATCTTAGACCCCCATTGGAGTGTCAAATCTCAGGAAATTAAAGCATAAGCCGGCAGTTTTTGAGAGGTTCCAAAAAAATTAAATATCGAAATATCCTTCAAACAAAAGAGGTTTCGTAAGGTTGAGAAAGGGCGCCGCTCCACTTCGACGCCAACGTATATCCTAAGAAAACGCGGTGCTCGTAAACTGTAGGCAACATATTTATATCTTCAACAGAAGTTCCTACGGAATAATTTTTCGGAAGGAAACACTTCTTATACACGTGCTTCGGTGTAAATTTGAAATGGGTGTAAAATCTGAAGGATGAATCGTAAATATTTAAACCATGTAACGCGTTGATCAAATTTATTCTTTAATTTCGCCTCGCTTAGTAATTGCCACAATGAAGTATTTATTTATCATTATACATTGGAAGGTCGTTCCTTCCCTGAAACACAAACATATCACGTCAACACTAGCACCTGACATCTTAAGGGTTGCCGGTGGCGTGGCCTACTCTGATCGTGGTTCTCTCTTTGCGATTCGTTCTCCGAAGTTTTCACTGGCTCATGCCACAATCCCATTGCATGCGGAACGATGAGATACTCGCGTGGCGCCCTCCGCTTCCTAGGAGCCAGCGACTATATAACGCATTTAATTCACGATCCCAGTCCGATGGGCGAGCTGAAGGGGTTAAAGGAAGAGGCGATGCTTTGATCTAGCAGAGAAACACACGCACGCACGCATAAAAAGTCGCCGAAATATTGTAGAAGTGCCCGGTATGCGCTCCATTTGAAGTTGACAGGGCCTAAACGTAGCATAAAAAAAATGCCATAGATATCCCATATGCGTCTGACGAGCCTTCTGAATGTGTTCGATTATGATCTTTCCCGTCGCTTGTATGTAAGCGCGTTACACATCAGAGTGTCAACAAAATGCCCTAACAAAAAAAAAAAAAATACGAAAAAAAAACGAGGTAGAAACGTGTTAATTCAATGCGCGGAGCGCTGCACAGAATCGTTGTGGCATTCGTGCTTAGTAAAGGAACGTAAGCCTGAACTAAATACAATCGTGGCCAAGGAAGTTGTTAAACAAATGTAAGCATAAAAGTGCGCGAAGTAGCGTGGCACCGGATCAGAATCGTGTTCCGTAACGTTGTAATCCTGAGAGAAATTCAAAACCCTTTGCAGGTGTCGCACTTCGGAGGTTGCATAAGCTAATTGCCATTTTTTTTTTATTCCGCCATGCACATGGCAGGTGTTTAGTCTAGCGTCCTCCGCAAAGGAAAACTCGTACCGTGCGTTTAAATAAATTGCCTCAATAATGAGCTTCATGGCCGCGCACCGAGTAATTTGAGAAGCCCCCTTCTCGAATTTCGTAGCGACCTGATGAAATTCAAATTAGAGCACGCGGGGTTATAAAAAGCGTTGAACACAGAAGGCGTGCGTTTAAAAATTTGTTAGTGAGTGATTCGGACAGGCAGAAAAAAGCATTCGCGGTCAGTTTTCGGCGTGAAACATTCAGAAGCTATGGTTTTGCACTCGGGATAAATTGTGACGTTTAAAAAGTTCGTAATATTTATAGTGTCCAGCGTAGTAAGTGGGCGCATATTAGCATATAACCCCTCTAAATTGCTGCGATTTGGGGCCACTTTACGGATTAACATTAGTATTTATTTACTCGAGGGAAATTCTGCTGTGCGAAAGTGCTAAAAGTGGCAAAACCCATATCACGGGGAGAAGAGACAACTGAATGCTTCCAAGTGCTTCACGACATCGCTTCGTTGCAGTTTCATACCAAACCGTTGCAACAAAAGAGCACTTCGTCAGCACAGCCTACGTCAACAGATTTAATTGCAACGTGAGTAGCCTATTCGGAGAGCAAGTCGCCTTCTTCTCGAGCAGGGGCTGCGGTGACGTCAGAAAGACGCCGAGTTCTGATTGGGTTTGATTTGAAGGATAGTGGGTGCTACAGACCTCGAGGTCTACCCACTATTTTTTTTTTTTTTTTTTTCAATCAGCCAAAAACAGTTTGGCGTTCTGACATTGCCACTCCTGAGTAAGAAGCAGACGAACTTGAGTTTCGCATAAGAACGCGGCTTAGGGACTGCGAGCGATCCTTCGTTTAGTGTTCGCAATATATTTGCTCTCATTTAAACGTAGAATAAAAGCTTGGCAAAAATACAAATCAGAGCGATACTGCTGACCAGTGGCTGCAGTGCGAAGCCACCTCGTCGCCTCCCTCGTAGGATGGTGGGAAGCAGAGCGCACGTGCGTGGCGCGACTAAACCCTTGGGGAACAGGAACGTGGGCGCAGAGATGCGCTCCGATAAGAAACCGAAACCTAGAAACGGATCCAAATAAAGCGTTTTTAGAAAACGCGTAAAATGCTACCCCTGCGTTATATCTAGGGTTCCGCGTTTTCGGTTTCTATTTTTTCAAAATTCGGCGTACTTTTTTCGGTGTTTATTTTTATATTCAATTTTCGGTTTTTTTCGGCGTATATTTATGCCCACCAAAATTTATCGGCTTTTTTCGGTGTATATAAAATAAACACCAACGGACACCGGATCAGATGATCCTTGTAGCTCTGATATTTTTGATCACTCTAATAATAACGGCACAGGTACATTGAAAAAGAAATGGACACTTTATTTGGCAAATGTGTGCAACTGTAAAGAATCAATAAAAAAACAGAAGTAAAAACAAATCAGATATAAAGCCTATGCCCCAAAAAACATGGAACTTCACCTTCTGTATATCAGGATTACGTGATCTTATTACAGTACACACGCATGTACCTTCCCAGGTTCTCTTCGTTGATCCGCGCTCTTTCTTTACTGTTACTATGACCCTGAGAGCTTCGAGAATGCCCTCTCAACGCTAACACTGGACACTGGCAGGCTGAGGAGATGAAGCGCTGCCTGAGTCAAAATCGGCCAATTAACGAATTGTGAGCACCAAAAGAGACACTGTGCGACGTTTTGAATCAGAACACAACATGCAGAGCTTGCATCAAGTCAGTCTTCCTTACAACGAGTTTGAAAGCACGCCCGTACATGGCGAAGTCATGGGGCATTTCGGACTTTACGTTCCGATCGATGATGCGCAAAATAAACCAAAACGTCGTGATGGCCATCCGTGTATCCCATACATTCGGAAACGTTTCGATAGACACTGTCGTTCCACTTTTTCGCCACGGCTCTGTGGTACGTCTGGAAGGTTAAAGTGACCGTTTCCGGTTAAAACAGATTTTCAGAAAATCGATTCGACGTACTTTTATCGGTTTTTATCGATTTAAATCGAAGATGCCGAACATAAAACCGACCTTTTTCGGTTAAAACCGAATTTCCGAAATTGAATTCGGCGTACTTTTATCGGTTTTTATCGGTTTAAACCGAAAACTCCGAACCCTAGTTATATCCTTCTAAAAAAAGTTGATTTAGTGGTTTTCAATGACTCTCAGCAAGTTTCTGATTTAAAACATGTGTTCATTTTCAGTAATTAAAAAGTTAATTAACAAATTGGATTTAATTATCCGACTGATCGTTACGATTAGGCCCCTTTACTACGTACCCCTGGTCGTGTAACTAATCTGCACATACCACAAAAGTGTAGCTTTCACGACCTTTTTAAACAAATATGTAAAGCTTAAAAAAATCGCTTTGTATAACAGTGAAAAGGCGATACCAGCACGGTGGAGCCATATGGCTCCATCATGCTGGTATCGCATTTTTGCTGGTATAGGATGTCCCATAGTACGTTATGCTTGTATGGTTCCGTACGCCTTCATGGTTCTGTGCGCCTAAATGGTTCCGTCGTATTCCACTCCGCTGGTATATCACGCTCAGAAAAAAAGGTGTATTATTACACCCCTTGTCCCATATAATACACCCCAAAACTTCATTTCGACGTCCAGCGCACTATAGTCGAACAGACGGCACCAAATTTTACCAAGGGCTTGATAACGGTGCGATATAACTTATTAAATTGCTAAAGTACGTATCAAAGACCAAAGAAAGAAAACACTGAGTTTTCACAGTAGGGCCAAGGAAACCCCGATTATTCTTGTTGTGTTCAGTAAAACATACATTAGCTATTTTAATAAGTTGTACCACACGGCTATCAAGCCCCTCGTAAACTTTGGGGCCGCCTGTTCGATTGGGGGGCGCTGTACGTCGAATTGAAGTTTTGGGGTGTATTATATGGGACAAGGGGTGTAATAATACACTTTTTTTTCTGAGAGTATAGGATGTCCCATTATACGACGCGCTTCCATGGTTCCGACCCTTTTCCGCCTTAATCCACTATGATGGAGCCGCCTTTTCGCTGGTATAGGATGTCCCATATTACGGTTACGCTTGTATGAGGCTTTTTCTAACAGGGATCGTATGACGCGTTTCAAATACTTCGCGATATCTTCTTTTGTACTACAAGTATCTTGTGTAAATTTGTATTTGTAGCATTGCCCCAGACTAAGAAGGAGTAATGAATGTGCGAGAAAAATATTGAATTATAAATAATTAATTTCACATTTGTGGGCAGAATTTGGCGATTACAATTCGTTAAGCCTGCGACTTTTTTTTGTTTTACCGAAATATAATTTACGTGTTCCTCCCAACTCATTGGATCCGATAATATAACGCCCATTGTCCCAAAACTAGATAAAAACTCTATTTTGGTTTCATTTAAAACAATATCACTAGTTATACTATCATTCTTACTTTTTGAGCGAAATAAATCTGCTTTTGTTTTGTTATCATTTATTTTTAAAGCATTACATTTACTCCAAGTAGCCAGGTCTTTCAACGTTTGATTTGCCTTAATTGCTAGTTCCTGACTGGTGTTACTGGTAAAAATTAAACTTCTATCATCAGCGTAAATTACGTATGTAATGCTTTTATTAACATGGACAATATCATTAACGTATAGATTAAAAAGAAAGGGACCTAATATGCTTCCTTGTGGAACGCCAGATAGAATGGGTTTAATATCCTCTACAACAAACTGACACGTACAAGTATATTGGTGTTCTTCTAACAAAAAAACTCTTTTGGGACAGCCATATCAATTCAGTGGTGTCTGCTGCTAACCGAAGCCTAGGTTACCTCCGTCGCAACTTCAGATCTGTCCCAAGTAACCTAAAGCGACTCCTTCACATTTCCTTAGTACGATCGAAATTAGAGTATGCATCCTCCATTTGGCACCCTCACCTTTCTTTACTAACAGACAGCATTGAGTCTGTCCAAAACCGTGCTGCCCGGTTCATTGCATCTGACTACTCACGTTTTTCTATCGTTACTCGAATGAAATCTGACCTTTCTCTTCCCTTACTTGCTACCCGACTGAAACTGTTTCGTCTGTGCCTATTGCACAAAGTCTATTATTCCCCCCTACTACATCAGACTCTTCTCGCTCCGCCAACCTATTCGTCTTCTAGACTAGATCATCCTAAAAAAAAAGCCCGGCCACGATGTTTTTCCACAGCACATCAAAACGCCCTTCTCCCCGACGCAATTGTGGACTGGAATGGCCTTCCCGGTGACATCGCAGCCATCAAGGATTCCGCCGCATTTCGCGAAGTGATTCAACAATACTCTCTAACGCCTCACGGCCTTGAGGGTATTGTAAATAAATAAGTAAATAAATAAATAAATATCAGATGTATAACCATTTATATGAACGTATTGTTTTCGATGTGCAAGATATGATGTTATGAGTGTTGATGCATGTCCACGAAATCTATTTGTATTTTTTTAGTAGCAGATTGTGATTACATTCATAAAACTGAACTTTATAAAAGAGTCCAGCAGAATGAAACTTGAGGGGCACATAAGCTATTTCCCTCAGAGCAGGGAATCGGCCACGCCTCAGGAAATATACTAAAATAGTCCGGTTCGTAATCACGCCTCTGCAAGATCACGGCCTTAACTCTGTGGGCATTTCTTCGTGCGTTGGATTTGCACTATCCCGATACTTAGTGATTATATCAATGGGAAAGTTAAATATGTCACCAGAGCTCTTTTTTATTGAAATATTAGCAGTGACCTTGTTGAAATTCGTCAAAACCTGGTGATTCAAATATGTATTCATGAAATTTTTCGGTTGAATTCTTATAAACTCAAGCTGCTCACAGTAGTTCAAATATCTGCTCTCAAAATTAGATGTCTTTCAAACATTTAAAAAGGTCATGTTAACTTTGAAGGAAGGATAATATCCACGTGTTGCAGCAATAATTTTTTGGTTCGGGAGTTTTCAAATCTAGGCACTACTCCGAAATACAGGGCAATTTTCAACTAGAGGCAAGTGTTTTTTAGAGCTCAGCTCTTAGGCGCCCGTTTCCGGCTTGAGCGGCGTCGCCTTTGGCGTCGCCGTCGGGGTAACCGCGCGGTGTATTATGGGAAATGTCCCATAATGCACCGCGCGAGGGTCATGTCACCAGGGTCACGTGACCTCAGGAGGTTCCCGTGACCCCCGCGCGGTGCATTATGAGAAATGTCCCATAATGTACCGCGCGAGGGTTACGTGACCAGGGCCACGTGACCCTCGCGCGGTCACGTGATTTTGGTCATGGGACCCTCGCGCGGTGCATTATGGAACATTTCCTATAATGCACCACACGGGGGTCACGTGACCCTGCCGACGTCGCCAGGGTCACGTAACGTCACCAGGCTCACGTGACCTCACGTTGGTCACGTTGCATCGCGAGGGTCACGTGACGTCACCAGGGTCACATGACATCACGGAGGTCACGTGACGCCACAAGGCTCAAGGGGCCTCACGAGGGTCACGTGACGCCACAAGGCTCAAGGGGCCTCAAGAGGGTCACGTGAGGCCGCCAGGGTCATGTGACATCACGAGGGTCACGTGACGTCACCAGAATCACTGACCTCACTAGGGTCACGTGACTCACAGGGGTCACGGGACGTCACATTATGCCAAGGAAAAGCGAGGAGGACAGGAGGAGGAGAAGGTACGAATTAGGAGGAGGGGCATGCCGTCCCTTCTGTGCCCTCCCCTCCTCCTCCTCAAGAGCTGCGCTCTAATTCGGCATTACAAGAAGTTGTGAACGTCTTCTACATTTTTTTTGTTTTGTTTGTTTCTTAAGCGTGCGTTAGCGGAACTTATCAGTTCAACAGGGACTCGGATGTTTCTTCGGAGCCAACTTCAGCAGCCGTAGTGCTTCCCCGGTAACCGCACCGCTGCGTTCAAAGCTTCCCGCGACGAAATTGCACCACACGAGGAGTAAGGGTAAGGGAAATCGAACACACTGCGCAAGCTTCATACCAACGTCTTCGTACCTTCGGTACAGTGTCCGCGCCTCCGCACGCAATCCACACTCATGCATTCGTAGTGCGGACAAGAATCCAACACAATCCGCCCTCGGAGTGTGGATAAGAATCCAAAACTTTTCGCGCTTGATCCGCAATCGGAGTGCGAATTGGGAGAGCCGGTTTCCTCCTCTACGCAGACGGTAGGAAAGTGTTGCCCTCCCGTTTCATCTTCTTTCGGTTTTTTTTTTCGGGCATGTCACACAGGGGTTTCCCCAGGAATGTCAATTAGGGGGGGTCTAAACTTTAAGGGGGGGGGGGGGGGCGTTGCGGGGGGGAGGGGGGCACTGGGAATAGAGGAGTATTTGAGAATTAGGTGAGTGCCTACAGAAAAACAAGGGGGATGTGCACACCCCTAAGGGGTGTGTAGGAAGATCACTGACGTTGCACGTGTTGTTTAGTAAACGATGTAGGGTTGATTCCGCGGCAGCGGCAGCGAAGGCCGCCTGTAATTTAGTTTCCCAGTCCAAACACGTAGAGCACATTAGTTGCATGAACTTCTTTAGCAGAAATATTAGGGAGTTTTCGAAGACCGCTTTGCCAGCTCTGCAACGCTCTCCGGAACGAAGACTCCACTACTGCCTCGTTCGGGGCGCTAGCCTTTCCTGCAGAGTTCCGGATCTGCCAGCAGGTTGCAGAGAACGTTGCAGGACAGCGGAAGCGATCTACGGAAACTCTCTATTGTCAAACGAGCAGACGACGCCGTTAGATGCAGCGAATTTCCGGAGTATTGCCAGCGGTGCTTCGTACACTGGGCGATTATGGCCGATTTCGCCGTCTTCGCAGCTCGCACAACTCGGACGTTTAACTGCAGTTCAACCCAACTCCACAACCACGCAGCGGCTTGGGCACGGCAGCGATGTTGGGGCAACTTTGCGTCGCAGACAAGCAGATTTTCCTATATAGAGTGCCTCCGCGTCTTTTGTGCTACTGCGTTCGGTACTGTTTTCTTTTACCGACTGCGAACCAATAATCGCTGTGGTTTTGTATTTCTGAGTGTCACGAACATTGCCAAGGAAGTGTTGTGCGTTGTTAACGCAGGTGGAACCGTTACCGATGGCATGTGTTTTGCCTACTAGTGGAGTGACAGCAAGATGATATGATGCATACCGTCACAGGTTGGCATTTTGCTTTACATTAAAGGTTTTAAAAATAACGCTTGAGCGATTGCGGTCCAATCGATCGACTTCTGGTTTGTCACGTTGTAGCGCTGATCTAGGACGTAGCTCCAATCGCACCGGAAAATGTAACTGTTGTCTGCTATGTCATGTTCTCCCCTCCACGCGAATGACTGGGCTATCAAGGAAGGGCTGAGCAGGATTGAAATACAACGGAAAGCACATATATTTATAGTTCGGTAAATTAGCATTAAAACTAAATCAAACAGAACGACCGATGTGGTGCTGCGTGGTTGTTGAGTTGTGTTGCGTTGTATTAGAGACGTCGTAAAGTGAAAGGGCAGAGGGGGCGACACAGATATTTCAGAAATTTAATAAAGGAATACGGGGCTTGGTAAAAAATACCCCCCCCCCCCAAAAACCCCACCATCGTTGTACAAAATGCACATTAACGCTTCGAAACCTCAATGAACGGTCAGAGAAAATTCGGTTTCTCAAAGCATCGCGCCGTGATTAACTACAGATGTCCTGCTAAGTGGTGCAAGTTTGGAATATAAATAACAAATAAACTTCCATCAGTCAAGAAAAAAACAAAATAATAAACTGTTTCTGGCAATCTACGGTGGCACTCGCAGATGATGCCATCACGGTGGTCAAGGACATGTGACCGCCGCCGACAGATGGCGCAACATGAGGTGCGAGATAATGCGGAGCCTAGTTCAACAATCTCCGTACAAAAAAATGTGTGTGTGTTAGGGTTGTGCGAATATTCGAAATTTCGAATAGTAGTTCCGAATAATACACTATTCGATATTCGCTTCGAGAAGAACTGCATTATTCGCGTTTTTCCGAATGTTCACTGCGGCGAGTTGGCCCCGTTGAGTGCGCTTCTTGCCAAGCACCGGTGTGCCGCGAAGAAGCACTACCCGCGGAAGCGAGCTCCGCGGGTGTTGCTTCTCCGCGGCGCACCGGTGCTTGGTAAGAAGCGCACAAATCGGGGTAACACGCCGTGGTAAACGCTTGGATAAGTATGAATATCGTAATTGCGTGCTTGGAGGTAAAGCATACATTCAAAGCGGGATGGTGCACCTCTGCCGACTGCATGTGAAAATAAATTAAAACTTTGTGAATGCGTATATCCAGATTACAGTAAAAGGTTTAAAATTAAACTGTTATGCAAGAGGATACTATGTTAGGCAGAGATGCCCTTAAAACCTGCGTTCATCATGCACGATTCATTCTTTTTAACTCGAGATTAAAGCAAGAATATTTTATATAGCAAGATTTCTAAATTAACACCATTAGGTATAGTTGGCCACCTTTACGGGATTCATTTTATGTAAAATCTGTCGTTTACTTGCCATCCGAGGACACCAGACCTTCTGAGTTCACAGTTAATAAATATAGATAGGCTTAACATAGCTTATAAATGAACACGTGGAACAACCTTCACAAGTTTAGCTGGGTTTTCGTCTAAGCATTATGCAATGGTAGTGAAAGGCCTGGGAAAACTATTTGATATTCGAATCGAAAATATTCGGCCAAAACCAATATTCGCTTCGAATTCGCTTCGAGCTCAAAATCCACTATTCGCACAAGACTAGTGTGTGTGTTTGCGTGTGTGCGTGCGTGCGTGTGTGTGTGTGAAGGGGCCGGATTTGGGGGTGGGCTGTCTGGGAAATTTAAACACGTATATTTTTTTATTCAAATTATTAAAGAGATTATCTAACTTCAAAAATTATATATTACAGAGACGCGCGCGCCCCGCTGAAGAAGTGTACTCAAAATTTTCGTAATGTCGCCTGCTAAGCTCGGCGCCACGGCGTCCTCGACGCCTCCGACATCTGTTAGTGGCTTTTACGGAATGCCGCCGTAAATTGCTCGAGACAGGATTTTTTTTTTCATTCGAATGAGAAAGTTTTTTTTTCGTTGATATTTTTGCTGCAAGCTTCCATCACCAGCCGCATATTTTGTTGTGTTGTAAACCCCAGAGCGTTACTTTGTGAAGCCGAATTTTTCGAGCTGTCTAAACTGATTTTCGAAGCGTTAGTGAACATGCTGTACATGCTTACACGAAGATGGTGCCGCATATCAAATGAAATCCACATCATCGCATAAAGGTTTGCGCCAGTTATACAATTGACTAAATTCGCTATTGTGCATGTATACGGTTCATAAAGAAACGGTAGAGATCCACCGTTCACGATTTCGGAACCGTGTGCTTTCGAAAGAACTCACTAAAAATCATAATGTGACAGCCCTGACGGAAACACTTCAAACTTAATTCAAGGTCGTATTTGGGCTCTTCATCTTGGACACACTCTGTTACCTACCAAGAAGTGAGCTTAGGTAATAGCACCATTTTAATACCGCGTGCAAAATAATGCTTGCTACCAACTAAGGCCTGGTTGCTGCGGAGAACGAGTGGAACAAGAAATCAAATACAAATTGGCAGTGACCTTTACCTTTGAAGGGCTATAAGGCATGGAATGCAATATAGGAATTCCCTATATTTCCAACGAGGACATGCACCAAGGAGTACAGGCAATAATGCACTGCATGCATGGAATGCATTGTACGGAATTGGTGGGGGAATGTGTGTGCGTCGAGATGTATATTTGGTCGCTAAATTTAACGGAGTAAATTGAATTGTTGTATAGGTCACGAGACGTCACATCACGTGACGTCGATTCGCACGTTAAATTTAGCGGAGTATCTGGATGGTGTCTAGGTCGCGCTACGTCAATTTACCTCTACATTTAGCGAGGAAACTGATTTGATGTTTTGGCCATTAGACGTGAAGCTTCCCTCTAAAGTTGGCGGGGAAGCTTAGTTGATGTATAGGGCACGTGCCGTCAATTTCCCCGAAGTGTGTAGGTCACCTGCCGTCAGGTGAGGTCCAGTGAAGCCACTTTTCTCGCTAAATTTAGCGGGAAATAAACGGACGGACGAATGAAAGTACGAGATTGCGGAGAAGCGTGAAACGCATTTCATGCTTTAGAACTTTCATAGCGAAAGTGTAGAGGTAAGCTCCTTGTACAGTCGGCAGGAAAAGTTTGCGGGGCACGGGAGCGCTAGCCGAAATGATTGCCTGTGCCTCCTGTTGGCGCCTTCACTCTCTCAAGACTCGCGCTTTTTTTCATGCGCTTCTTATCGTGTTCGCAGACGTGTTTTTTTGTTTTTCTCCCGCTTGATTCCATTGTCCTCGTCTGACGTAAATTCACTCAAAAAAAAAAAAGTATCACCTTACACCCTTTTGCTCCATATAATACACCCCAAAAATTCAGTTCGATGTACAGCGCCCTATAGGAAGCGTGCGACAAGACAGTGGCGCCGAGGTGTGGCTCCCACCAGAGTCGTTTGGCGGGAACATTAGTTAGAACGGCGCGGACCCTTCAGGTGTCGCACGCTCCCTACTATGACTCCCCAGCCATTCGGATTGCAACGTTATTGTCACACGCTTTCCGTTATCACTCCGAAGCCGATCAGATTGAGGTGTTACTAATTACAATGTCCAAAGAAGGAGTCGGGCAGCACATGAACATAATATACACTGCCATTCAAACTGACAAAGAATGGCAGGTCTTATTATGTTCATGCGCTGCCTGATTCCTTCTTCGGCCTTCAGAATGAGTAACGCAGCAATCTGATTGGCTGTGAAGTGAGAATGCGACAGTCACAGTGGCTCCGCGGTGTGGTTAACAACAGAGTTGTTTGGCGAGAACATCTGTTAGATCGGCGCCCCCTTTAGGTGTCGCACGCTGCCTATAATCGAACAGACTGCCCCAAATTTTACGAAGGGCTTGATAACGGTGCGATATAACTTTTTAAATAGGTAAAGTACGTATCAAAGACCACATAAAGAAAACACTGAGTTTATGCAGTAGGACCAAGAAAACACCGATTATCTTTTTCTGGCAGTCAGTAACACGTACATTAGCTATATTGATAAGTTTTACCACACGGCTATCAAGCCCCTTGTAAAATGTCGGGCCGTCTGTTCGACTATAGGGCGCTGTACGTCGAATTGAAGGCTTGGGGTGCATTATGTGGGACAGAGGGTGTAAGAATACACCCTTTTTTTCTGAGAGTGAACGAGATAGCAGGAAGTGCCGCCAGGTGCCGCAAAGAGTTATTTGAAGCATCCTAGCCCCGCCACCGCTAATCTCTATTGTGGGGGGTTGGATGGCGCATAGCCACTCTCCGGGAAGGGCGCAGTGAAGCCACAGGAAGTTTGATGCTTGTCTCGGAAGTCGGGCGTCTGCTGGGCTTCCTAGTGCATTCAGTCGATGTTTTAATCCGCCCGTTCGGGTGTCTTTGAGTGGGATTTAATTATCAGGCTCCGATTTAGATTCTGAAAGTGAGGCATTCAAACTTAGGACATACGCACACTTGATCAACTAGAATCTCAAAATGTTTACATAGAATGGCTTCCCATGATGCTTCTCAGGTCTGCATGCGCTCTTACTGGCCAACAAGCAGGGACTCGAAGTGATAAGCGAAAATTCAGTGCCCTCGACACTTTTCCAACCAGCACTTGGAAGGGTGACAGAGCCTGCCAAGCACTCCTTTCCGCTACAAGCCACTTACTTCTGGTGACTTCATACCTGTTTGCTGAATGCGCCATCCAGTCCCCTATAATAGAGATCCCTGACCGTCACCGATCATGGTGACTTAGGCAGACGCGCTGTACTCACAAAGCGACACCTTGCGCAGGTCCCGGTTATCTCATGAACGTCGGTAGGAAGCGAGTGAAAAAGACGTCACTGCGAACACAAAAGGGAGCGCATTCCCGAAGCGCAAGTCTCGGAAGCGCCTGCACGGCGTCAGAAGGCGCAGCCAGTCATTTCGGCTGGCACTCCCGTGCTTCCCGAACTTTTGTTGTCGACTGTGCATCAGTCATACTAGTATGCACCTTGTTTTCCAGAACGTACACTAACGATTGGCACCCACTTTAGACGGTGCGCAAAAATCTGTTTCTCAACGAACTCGTTAAAAACAATTTTTGTTTTGTTTTTTTCGGTGGTATTTGGAGGCGACGTTCTGACCGTGCTCGTTTAATTGTATCGGCCGCCGATAGATGACCGAAGCGTCCAGCCGCGCCAAAGAACACCTAGATTAAAGAGAGGGTCCATCTGAAACCATGGGGAGAGTTCGCAATTTAATGGCAGACGCCTTCTGCGGAAATCGGTAGCTAGTGCGCGTGTGCGGTATTTTTGCGTAGCGAGGAGGAAAGTGGGCGGAAAGGCGGAGACCTCAGCAGACGGTCCACGCCTGCGTCTCTTCCTCGCAGCAGATACAGCAAACGTGGCCCATAAACCACGTGACCGGGATCGAGCAGTTGCAAACTCTCTGTAATGCAGGCTTGCTAGAGTGCCGGCGCCTAGCTTAGCATACGATCTTCGGACACTTTTTTTAGCTTCCCTAGCACGTCTTTTCAAAAATTCTGGAAGTGCAATAATCTTTTTATTTCAATAAAGTGTTTTGAAGAAAAAAAAAGAGTTAAATCCTTCGTGTCTCGCCATTTTTGGTACGTCCAGGCGCCGCATACTCTCGTGTCTTACGTTCTATTTTTCCAGAGCACATAGAATTAGGTGATCACGGTCATAACAAAACAAATAGCCCACAGCAGATTTTTTTTTTTTTTTTACAAAGAAGTTTATCAGTTGCTATTTTCATTGCAATCTTCCAATGCCTATCCGCACATCTGTAGCAAATCGCAGCGCAATAGATGAAAAAGCTGATTTTTGTGGACCGTCTAAAATCGGTTCTACGCTTTAAGTGTTGATGCGGTAGAACAAATCCGTGATGGTCGAATTTAGCCCAGTATTGTTTTCAGTAGAATTGCACGCCGGCGTCTAGCCGCATTCGAGGGTCCTCATTACCGTCACAGCAATTGGGTCGGTGTGCCTGGAACGCAAAATTTAACAGTTCCAATCAAACTAAAACGCAAACATGTGATTCAGCATTTGTTTCCTGATAACGCTGGGTACTACTCACATGCACTCACGTTTATGTTTAAACTTTTTTGTCGGCATAATAAAAGCGACGCCCTTCAACAAAAGTTAGATGCACCTGCTACAAAAGACTTCGAATGAAGCACGGTCGTAGGTACAATAAAGTTGCTTATAGTTATTTCGGTCCTAAGGTATACATTGAGGTCATCTGCAACGGGTTTCATAAGTTATAGTACCCCCCGATACATAAGCTACATTCTTACTTGCAGCCTTGTCAAGAAGCACTACAAATCACTTGCTTACTTGTCAACTAAGTTCCTTAAACCACATGCAAACCATCCGTTAAAAAAGATAAGAGGACCGCACACGATGAAGTACTTTCGGCTCCCAAGTTGGCAATCTCGGCTTCAGGGATTGGTTTGATGTCTGCAGAATCCCTCTTAGTCGCAGCTTAAGTCTTGGCCTTTAGACTAATCTAAGTAAGGGCTCGGAAATTGGAACCCTCAGAAAGCTCTGGTGGCCGCGAGATCCTTTTCGCCGACCGGCAGTTCCTTTGTGCACTCGACAGTGCGGGCGCCTCGGTTCCTGCGGCCAAGACAGATTGGAGACCACGGGATTGTTCCCGGCGGCGGCAGCTTCATGCATCCATGCAGGAGCCCGCGGACAATGACGTATTCATCTCGCTGCGTTCAGTTCCCCGTCGCAACTGCTGAGCGCACGCAGAGACGGCCAGCTTTGGCCACATGCTATATGGTAAAGATACGGCGGGTGCGAGTTTTCTAGGTGACCCTGCACTTTGGCCGAAGACGATGAGCTGGATTAACGGTGCCCGCGTAGTTGAAATGCATGATCACTCCCAAGGTTTTGCATGTCTGTCGCCAGAAAAAAAAAAAAAAAAGTGCAGTTAGTAATAAATAAATAAAGGAACCAACTATAATTCCGTTCTTTTATCTCCGTCCAGGTATTTTTCAAGCGTACAATTATATAGTCACTAGCAGCTTATCGGAAAGGTAGCATGTGACTTCTGTTGGCGCTCGTAGTCTCGTACTTGGTTACTCGGCGTTCTTATCGGCTTTGCAGTGATCTCATTGGCTGCGGAGGGAGACTGAGATTTTCAGGTCTTCGCCACGCCCTGCGCTTTTTTAAGATGAAAGTAACAAAAGCACCGGCGGAGATGGCACGAATGCGATAGTAGGAGCGTACACACTGAGCATTCTAACACCTATAATCGTGTAAAGAGGGTGCAAGAAGGGTGCAAGTTAGGCAAAACACCCTTTTTACACAATTTTTACACGATTTCTGAATATCAGTGGGTGTAAAAAGCGTATGTTGACGTCTTACACCCCTTACACGCCCTTTTTACGCCCCACTTCTAGAGATAGTTCCTGAAATCGTGCAAAAAGGGTGTACGAGCGAATTTAACGCCCATCATTCACACGGTGTGAGAGGGGCGTAATGTGGATACTCTCGAATACACCCATAATTTCATAACCGTTCATGTTTATTGTTTTGGTGAAACGGTCGATGATGTACGGCAGTACAAACATCGAATTAATCGCCACACGAAGGTGGGTATGATTAGGAAGTGCTAGAGAATATTTTTTGCAACTCCGATCGAACTCTTTGTCTTACAGGAGCCGAAAATTGCATGTCGCGCGTTCATCAGTTTTATCAGTTAAACTTCGATTTAAAAAATTAAAAAAAAAACAGCCCTGGCAACATACCGGATGTCGCCGATATTGGATATAATCGAAAAGATTGTGGCCACACCATTTTGGTTTCGCCAATATTTAACGAACGAGATGGGTCGCGCCGACGGTATCCTGACATATTGTACGCGACGCCATTTTTAGTTGAGTGTTGAGAGTATCCTGCGTGAATCGGCTACGCCGGAAAGATATTTCTATTTCTTTACCGCCTAAAATACGACGTTAAGAAAGCGACCAAGAAAAACGGAATCTTGCTTTTAGCCCGAGAAGTCCTTCTCGGGCAAAAAGCACGCAAATTCCGTTTTGCTTAATCTTTTTTTTTTTCTTTCTTTTTTAACTGCGCTGAAGCTTGAAACAAGCTGTGGCGCCCTTATTTCGGGTAGCACAAACTCACCTGACTGAACCAATAAATACACTTCCAAACACACGAAAAAAAAAAGAAAGGGAAAGAAGGAATTCAAACGTATGAACAAGACGACGATCAACGAGTTCTATCCAGACAACATAAAGGCCCATTCACACTCTTGCGTCCGAATAAGACCCAGAGATACCAGACCGGTTTTGAAGCCTTTTGCGTCTTCTTAGGACCGGATGGGCTGCAGCGGAGCTGGTCCTAAGAGATCACAAGAGGCTTAAAAACCGGTCTTGTATCTCTCGGTCTTACTCGGTCGCAAGAGTGAGAACGGGCCTTAAGCCACTTCCCGGCTCCACACTTTTCGGAAGAGAACCCCCACTCGAACAACAACAACCCCAAGGTCCCACACACAAGGTGACCCTCCCTGTGCACCCCAGGAGGCAGCAGAGGGAGATTAGCTGCTTCGTCCACCCCCCTTTGAGCTCGTCTTTCGATAAGCCTCCCCACCTTCGTTTGTGTCCGTGTGGCTGTGAGCGAGGGCAAAGGCCGCTTCTAGCGAATCAGAAGTGTGGAGCGAAACACGTGACCGCTCTCCGTAGGACAAAAACGCTTGGACGAAAATTTGTCACGCGCCTCGCTCTGTCGCGCTGATGGGTTCCCTGGGGTCATAGCCCTCGCCGTTTGCCAGGTTATGGTGAGTTGTAGGGATTACGTAAATCCGGTTTCCAAAAAGCGTCTGTCAGTGTTCTCCTCTTTTTCGTGCAAGCTGGTCCTGACGAGTTCCATTTCGCGACCGTGGTTTTTCTTCGTTAACGGCCGGAATACATCTATGCCAACTTTTTCATAATGACCGTTTATTTCGTCGGAGTCTTTGGAATTATTGTGCAGTGTTTGTTGGACGCGTTGCGACGAAAAGCTGCTCATCGGCGGAGGCGAGACTTCCGTTGAATGTGATCGACCGCCTTCATCGTCGACATTGTGTTTGCGTTGTTTCGTGCTGCCCGGATCAGGATGTGCACCTATCACAACAAAGAGCTGCTCATCGGTGACCGCGAGACTTCCGTTGAATTTGAGCGACCGCCTTCATCCCCGGCATTGTGTTTGCGAATTGTTCTGTGCTGCCCGAATCGGATTATGCATCTATCACGGATTACATGAGATGGCTATCAAATTTGTAAGTAGTTTGCAAGCATGCTTTTGATAGTAGTCCTGCTTCCGTCTCTATAGACCATTTTACTGTTTGAAAACATGAACTGCCGCTTGCGTCCCAAGTAACTTACGTTCGTTCCTTCTTTGCAAACCCGTCGAGTTTTGCTTACGTCACCAGTGCTAGAAAGAATAAATGTCGTAAGAAAAGCAAACTTGGAGATTTAACTAGGGGCTTCGGTCGGATGGAATGTTCATGACCTTACAGAGGCGTACTGGTCCTAGTCTGACCCAAGTATACTCGCACGGACCGCCCCTGACACAGAAGCGTCTTGGTCGTAGTGAAATTTCGAGGATAAAAGGGAACTATTTCTTTCAGTCTTGCCTTCGCCAAGCTTGATGATGTGCGCGTGCCCGCACAAGCAGAGACATTGCTGCCGCCAGATGACCTGCTTCCAATCGTCTAAAGAGAATTTAGTAGAACCTAGTAGAATCTTGATCGAAAAATAAAAAGTGAACCAGGCATGTTTCGACTCATTCGCAGTCATTGCTTCGTGCAGTCTTTTGGGTTATTACACCCTGTCTTATGGGTGGTGGTCATTGCGTTTTTTTTTTACTTACCTTTCTGGCGGTGGTACACCCAATTTAGAGGGCGTACTGGGCAGTCATAACATCCCACTAGAACGGTGAACTGTGGAATCACACTTTAATTCAGAGGTGTTCGGAATAACGCCTTCACTTAGGGGTGTTATAAATAACACCTTCTCTTAGGGCGTTTCGCTACACCAAGGAGGGTGTTAGATATAGGACAAGCAATTTACGCCTTGAAGGGTGTAATGATGCTTAGTGTGTATGTCGAAAGGAAGCTATGATTGGTTTGAAGAGGAAATATATAATTTAACAGAAATCTATGATTGGTTTGAACAGGAAGGCGACTAGGGTCACGGGGTACGTGTGATTGGTCGATACTAGACTCAATTCGATAGCATATAGCACTGGAAACATAGAAACATTAAACAGAAAACTATGACTGAGTTGAACAGGAAGGTGACTATACTTCGTTTCATGATAAATTGGGGAACTATGGAGGCTGGGGCCCCACGACCCAATTAGAGAGTCGCAGCGAGGCACATAACCCGACGACAGGGGAGTATTTGTGTCACCACGCCAAATGCGACGCGCGAGGCTCGGAGGAACCGGCTGTCGTCTGCTAGCCAAGAGTCGTCTGCGCCGAAACCAACCAACTTCGGAGGAACGTCCATCGTAGCAACATATCCTTCCGCTAGAATAGCGAGCACTTCGGAAACAGTTCATGAGACAATCATACGCTCAATTTAGCCGCGAATCTGCTAGGGTTGCTGATCCCAGGGCACAGTGCGATGTTTCGAGCGGAAACGGCCAATTACACGTCTGCGATTGCCGGCGATCGCCAACGGCCACGGCGCTACAAGTAGAAACAAATCGAGTGGATAGGGATATATGGCGTCACTTTTTTGGTTTAACTACAATTGAATATCATACATCTCTAATTATTCTTCTATATTCTCCTTATAGGTGTGATCGCGCGAGTTCAATTGCCGTTGAAAGAATGAGAACCCTAAACTACTTATTTTTGTCGCGGAGGGCTTTGTTACTGTGGCGGTAACGAGGCCCCGGTGGCCTCGACCATGGGCTGCTATCGCGTGCCTTGCTCCGGCGCCCTTATATGGTCGCGGTGGCTGCAGCCTTCACAGTCCACCAAGCTATTGTGGAACGGTGTGTAGGGGCACAGAGTACGTGTGATTTGTCGATACTAGACTCAGTCCGATAGCATATCACTGGTTCAAACGGAGGGGAAGCTCGTATGTACAAACAGCAACGGAGACGACGACGAGGGAACCGACAAACACTTGTCCGTTTCCCCTGCTTCATATTTTTTTTTTTTTTTGCGCACGCAATTTTTTCTTTTTTTTTACATTGTGCCTTAACTATATTTTTAACGAGTGCTGAAACGCAGCTTTCGTCCTCCTACTGCAGTAGGATGAACCTCCTACTGCAGTTCCTCGAGCCCTGTGATTGAACGTCGCTGATCATTTGGACTAGGTAATTCTTCTCCGCCTTACTATCCCTGACGCCTTCTATTTGTGACACTTTGATTCTTTAATGTTTAGTAGAATAAATATTATATATATCAGATATTTTTTAATGAGGCTTGTCTCTGTTTCCTTTCTAGAGTTCGAACAAATGCCCCGCGGTCTGCGTTACCATGCAGCCCATTCACTGAGATTTACAGAGTGAGTTCATGTGAATTAATGAGTTTTCGTCCGCAATTCAACACTGATAATTTTGAGTTTCGACAAACTAATCGTTCTGACGGCAGACGAAGCATTTGCTAAAAGTTGGGTCGTGATACACGCACTTCTTTGTCTTTGAAAAATACGAACGAGTGTAACTTGTCGGGATGAAAACAGACGGTGCAGTTCATTCAAAGAACTTTACTGTTGGACTTCGTCCCTAAAAGTTTTATTCATTCGTGTTTTTGAAATCATCTTTGCCAACTCTCTCTAACTTTGTTATTTTATCTTGTTCGGAAGAGTTATAAGCGTGGCAAAATGGATGGCAATCCTAAATCATAAAGATAAGCCATCGTGGTCTCCGAAATTTGAACATTTAGAAAACAAGAGCCCAACTTTTTTTAGGAATACATCCAACATATCAAGCAAAAGATCGTTCTGTTTCATTTGTGGAGACTTATTTTCACTATATTCGCCTACGTGATATTATTTTTCCCGCAAATAACAGATGTCGGACCTTAAGCCTACAAAGATCCTGCTCCTAAAAAAAAAAAAAAAAAAAAACATTCCCGACGTATATTGAGCGTTAAAAATGAGAAGCCTGGAGTTCTACAAGTCGCTCTATATTCATATGACTGCGCAGGTTCGCGAAACACATTTGGCGTGACACCACGTTACTAAAACAGGGAGGCCCTTAAGAAATAAATGCACCCGGTGTCGAATTTGTTTGTTGGTTTCTTGAAATTAAAATTGTGATATATATATATATATATAGGAACCATATACATTTTCACACACACACAAAAAAAGTTTAACAGTGTTTGTTGAGGACACGAGATGACAGTTCAGTATAGGATATTTAAACTTGCGTGATTATTGTGATCACGCGGTTATTTTGTGCACAACGTGAAAGAAACTGTTTTAAACGCAGTAAACTGAAGAGTAAAATACCGGCGTCTGCACATAACAGGTTTAACTTTTGATCCGTAGGGTAATTGAGTGTTAAGTTTTACAGTTGTAAAATTCAAAGCATAGCAGTGTGCTTCTAAAAAAAAATGTAATTTTTTTTTTTTTAATGTAAACACTCGTATAGTGTTGAAGACGGTTGTGTCACAGTGACGGACCAAAAGGGTGCATCCCCCGAAAGGTTGTAACTCCTCTCAATGTTTTCTGTGAGTGAGAAAAAAAAAGCGGAAACGATTTGGCTGAAGAACGCTTGCTCATAATATCGGAAGTCGGATATTCACATACAGACATCCCACCCTCTAATATCGCATATTTGAGCGAATTCATATAGTTACGCGGTTTACAATATATTGTTATTCGAAAGAAAATATGCCATAGACTACTCTCCGGCGGAACCGACAAACGCGGCACATTTCCTAATTGTAGCATGTTTTGTCGCATTTGTGCAAATGAACATGAATGCGTGCGTGAATACATTCGTGTGGCACAAACCGTGATGCCGAATGGATGCCTAATTCCGGAATGGCAATTTTTTGTTTTGTTTTGTATTTCAAGTACATTAAGAAGGTTTCCTCTCTTCTTTGTGACCGTCAATGAGCTTCATTATGAGTTCCGAAGTCGAGCTTTCTCTTGCAGCGGCTGCGAAGACACAAAAAAGCCTCGTTGTCCATATTATGTCGGCACAAGAGGGTCTTCAAGCTGCGCCTATGTGAAGGATACACTCTAAAAAAATCTGTTTTTGAAATGTGCTTTGACTGCTTAAGAATTCTTTTAGCTCGTGAAGAACGGTTTCACCTCAAGCACTATCGCCTCTTGGTGCACTAGAGAGAATACAGGGTAATAAATAATAGTTTTTTGCATAGAAAAATGAGCGAAAATCTTCTTTGGGGGTGCTCAAAAAAAAATTTCTGAGGGTGCAAAGTATGGACAAGCCAAAGAGCCACTTACGACCAGATTTTTACAGTGGATGAGCGTCTGTTCTTAGCTTTTAAGTAGCGTTATGGAACAAATGCATTTGTACCGCCAATGTGCACTAGAAGTCATAAATATTCCCATTTTCCGTGCTCAGACGGATGATTATTATTTCTAACACAAACACCCTCCAGAAAGGACGACGAGCAAGTTCAGTCAACATTATTAAAAACAGCGAACAACGTTAGGAAACTGTTGAAGAAAACAGAAGATGGGAAAGACGCTGTCTTCTATTTTTTTCAACAATTTCCTAACGTTGATAGCTGATTTTAATCATGTTGATCCAGTACAAACTAGCCCAGCTCACCACTTTCTACAAGTTCAGTCACTTGAGTTAGCTAAGTGCTCGCAATAAAACCTAATCAGAAACATGTTGCTAGCTAAATATTTGAGAAGTTCTAATATTGAGTAGCTTGTATAGATTTAAAAGCCAAGATATTTATTTTAACGATAAAGAAAACCATGCGATATCCGCGTTTAAAAGCGAAATATTTTTTTTTATCTAGAATTACTGGTGATGGTTTCGAAACAAATTTTTTAGCCGGGAATGCGCCTGGACTGCACAAACAACGATGTCGATTAAACCTGTGAGCTTGGCCGCCGTAGTCTCGCCTTTGATCCTACTGTGATATTGAAGGGAGTAAGAGATTCCGTAATGAATTGTCGCTGAAATTCGCATTGCCAAGTACAGGGGATTCTAGAAACTCTAGATTTGATGCAACGCGTATTTGAGGTGGCAGAATTACTACAATCGAATTTTCGACATTTTTAGCCGAACTCCCAACGGGTGTGCGTGTTGACAATGCCCCACTTGTGCGCGGAATCAAAACATCATACTCTGAAATTCTGCACTCATCCGGGTCCTCCTCGGAATCATGGCACGACTGCGCCTCGATTCAGTTTCACCTCACGGTGGACCACGGCAGACGGTACCCGTCATTGCATCCAATTAAATAGCCTATGAGCGTCACATGACCTTCTGGAGGGACGCAGCGACGCACGGAACGCGCAGTCACCTGATATATGAGCACAAAGTTGGGAGTGGCTGGGATGGCTCGTAGCAGCCACCGTGGTTCATCGTAAGATATAACGAAGTGTAGACACCTACGAAGGGAAACACGGTGGAAACAATGAAAAAACAAAGTGGCGGAAGAAAACTAAGACGCAATGAATAAATTAGGCTTCCGTAGGCGCTCATTCGATTTGCCCCGATCGGGGCGAAAACGCGGGGAAGTTAAGCGATCCGGACGCGGTTCCTTCGAGTTTACTCGCTAAAGTGCTCGCGTAACGCCATTCTCGAAATCTCTGGAACCCGTAACACAAAATAGAAGCATAAAAGAAATCAAACTATCATTCCCGGAAGTGGGTTTCGAAGGAGCGGCATTGGAGTTTGCATGTAGGGCGCTTTTGAAACCTGGGAAACGCACATTCGTTGCCCCTTAGTGCAATCTACCCGTAGATAAAGCATCCAAGCCTCAAAGAAGAATCGCACGCTTTTATTATTTTTTTAAAGTGTTGCAGCTAAACGCGTTGTGGAAGAAACCCTTTACTAATATTCTGGTACACCTCGGAATGAAGCACCGTAGCAAATATTTCTATGCTTATGTGTCCCAAATGCTTAAAATTAATTAAGTTGCTCTAGCGATTTTAGCCTTGGGAATACATTAGTGACCGCGATGACAACTATAAAAAAGGCGAGTTAAGATAATTATTTTGCTAATTAGTCAGCTTCCTAATTTCCTAAAAGGTTTTTAATTGCTTTCTTATTTGTATTTGTGTTTTGTTCTTTTGCTGGGAAAAGGAGGGGGGGGTAATGCAGTATTAATCTTATACCTCAATATGAAAGAGCGTTAGCTCTTCAGTTCTCCTAAATATTTTAGTGCGCGCTACGGGGCAAGAAATTTCACCCCTGTACACAGCTCCGAACCGAAACTAAGCAAGCAAAGATTGCCCGTGACGTCGTAACCCTCCACCCTGCGCCGGCTCCGCAACCCGTCTGTTCTCGCTGCAGTTGCAGGTGACGCCAGCAGTGCAACACAAGGGCAGAGCTGCCGAATCAACGTCCCGGACACTCTTTGCGCGCTTCGTTTCTCGCCCTAATGCACGTATATTTTATTGAAGTTCACATCGCGGCTAGAATACAATCAGGTGGAGCAACAATTTTACAACAATATTAAACCTCCAAGAATTTAAAGAAAAATTAAAACAAAGATATGAAACTTTCAGTTACTTATCCGAAAAAGTTAAAAAAATGTGTATCTTCTTTCCATTGGCCCTAATGGACTCCAACTTAGCCACGCGACGCAAAAGTCCTCAACGCAAGTATCCTTTGCTTAATTTCTAAACGCAACTAACGAAAACAATCTTGAATACCAGTTTAGTATACCTCAACACTGCCAGACATGCGTTCGCCGAAGTCTCAAGCAGCACCTGACGAGACCCAGCTACGGGTTCGACGGTTTTCTGAACTTACGGTCGCAGTCACCCATTAACACATTCGGCTGGGACCTGGGACGGCTGGATTTACGGTGGGGACGTCCCAAGGCAGCACTAGGCCAAGGAAAACGACGGGTTCTGCGGTGCATCACTCAAATACGTCTCCAATCCCGAGATCAAGAGCTGGGTGGCGTCCCGATCAAGGACGACTTCATACGCCATGGCGAAATTGAATGTATCTTCGGACCGATAGGCAACTAATCACAATTTACGCTGTAAGCTGCCGTACAAAGGGGGCGAAGATGCAGAGGCACCCGAGAATGACGACTGCAACACATTCGTAGGCATCAGCCTCGACTGCATGTCGAATTACCGCAAATCTGCGGCTCTTAATTTGTAAATATTCAGAACAAAGTTTTTTTTTCCATTTTTTGTTATTGAATAGATTTATTTTTTACATTTCAATAGTTTTTCCAAATTTCTTCATTCAGCGGATTGAGTTCCAAAAACGTTAAATCAAAGCACTACTGCACGTGTTATCAAATGTATTTATCTCGGTGAACGCCTCTATCTCCTGAACTACAGCCACGAAATCTAAGCAAGCCGTTACATTAATGCAATAAAGTTGTGAAGAGACCTAAAACCTTATACACCAAGATGGAAGTCACTATACCTCAAAAAGGAATCTTAAGCCTTTTAAAATAAATTTTGTTTACATGTTTCAAATAAACGGGCTGAGAGAGAAGCCATGTACTCTTATTTTTGGTAAATATCCGGATAAAACAAAGCTTAGAAGGCGTTTTTACCGGTCCAGAATGCATAAAATAAGAAACTGGAGGTAGGAATTTTAACCTTAAGACAACACTGAAGGCCAAGAAGACGTAAAGGGGAGATATAAGATAAGTGGTTAAATAAAGTAGGGTTATAGTGCAGAGTGTTTGGCCTATAGTTATGCATTACTGGGTGGATGAGATGTGCTATACTAGTGCAACCTCAAAAATGCTTGACCAGGTGGGAGGGACGGTTTAAGAACTTTGGGAACTCTGGAAAACTCCTAAGCTCACTCTGGGGAATACCTGGGTTTTCGGTTTGAAAACCCGTAGTGGCTAAAGAGCGCACGCCGGTGCGTCTGTTGTTTAGCAAGAAACTACCCAATCCTGCTTTGCGCTTCTCATAACGCGCGTTTTATTTGGAATCTTGTTGCGTGCCACCTTCGCTTACTTTTTTATCATGGCTTGAGCTGGTGCTCCGAAGACCGAAGAAACCCCGAACCAAAAGTGTGCCAGCCTCATAAACCCCAATGAAATGAGGCGAGCGCGTACCCGAGCTTGTGGATGTTGCTGGATGGTACGCACCTCAAGAAAAAAAAAAAAATATCCGGCAGACTAGGCGTCGTCGACTTATCCTGTATATTTTGTTTCACTTTGAATCTGACAGCGACCTACGTAACAATCCGATGCCTTTATTCGATCAGCTCCAAGACAGCATCGTCACGGCTCTGGTTGTCATTGTTGGTGCCCTATCACCAGAGAAGCTAAAACGAGCATAAATTATTCTCGGGATTACGTGATTAGTGTAGTTGGTGATTGCAAACACGCAAAATCGACGAGGCCGTGGCCCACGATGCGCTTTCGGTGTTGCTTGATACGCTCCTTTAAAGCGCAGCGTAGGCTACGTTCGGGCTTAATGTGAAATGGAGTTTTGCCATGCGAGTCACAGCCACTTGGACTTTCAAGCTTACAGTCACAATCATTTTTAACGCCGGAGTGTTAGGGAGCTCGTGTCGCAGAAAAGCCGGCGTTGCGGTCGCTGGCGTTGTGACAGAAAAATCACGATTGGTTGATGGGGTTATGACGTCACAGCCACCTGTCCTCGCGCGGGAATTTCAAGCAACCCACAACGCTCACGTGAAACGTGACGTCACGCGTGGAATGAAAGCGGTTAAAAAGCATGTCATGTAACGCGAATTTAAGGCCGCAACATGTCTCAAATGATTTCACTTTATTAAGTAATAGATTGGCCTCGAAAAAAATATAAAATTATTTTAGGCGAGATTTGAAACCACGACCCTTCGTCTGTGAGCCAGACACGCGATGCGATGCGATGCGATGCGAACGGGGCACAATTACGCTATCGCGTTCAACTCTTAAAGGCGAAGCTTAAGACTCCACCAAGTTTTATTACTATTGTTGATGATCTCTGTTCGCAGCACATGCCAGGTAAAAACAGATTAAAAAAAACTGAAAAAAAAAATCTAAATTGGCGTTACTACCTGCCTTCCGCGGTATTCCGACTTAACCTAACTATAATATATATTTTTTTAAATTTTCATGAGACTAGATATCGGTATTCGAGGTTAAAAAAGTGGATGCGCAGCCTGACGCCTCCTTCACCGCCTACAGTGCGTGGTACCGGGACACAGCAAAAATAAAAGGAGACAAAAAGTCGAATTTGGGGGTTTTACGTGCCAAACCTACGACGGGCATCTGGCACGCCCCAGCGGAGGACTGAGGATTAATTTCGACCACCTGGGGATCTTTTGACGTGCAACCGAAAGCTCGATTACACGGCGCCTTCTCCGCGATAAGCCTCCGTCATATTGCGGGCACCTCGGTCGGGATTCGAACCCGCCACCTGGGGATCCGTAGGCCGGCGCTCTCGCATCGGAGCCACCAAGGCGGCTAAAAATAAAAGGAGAAAAATTTAAAAAAAGGTAACAGAAGACGCAACACAGAAACTTCACCACGGCAAATAAAGCAATATAATCAAATACGAAGACGGAGGTTGTAACAAGTTATTATAACAACCCTTAAAATATAATGATCGGATTTGACATATTGACATTTCATACCAGCCCAAGTTTTTGTATTCGTAAGGATTTAGTAAATCAGGAATATTGTGCATCATCATTTGATTGGCATAATTTGTTCTTGGCGTGACCACCCCCAATATTCAGCGCCCAAGAGGAGCATACACATTATTATATTTTGAAAGGCAACCAAGGGTTAATAGAAATCTTGCGTTCCTCATTAGCTCTATCTTAAGGCTGGGACTCAGTCTGGAAGGATACAAAGAGTGAACATTGATAATGCAGAGTGTTTTTTTTTAGTATGTCGTATGTATGCGACTGAGAAGGAACATCGGCTATGGCCCTTACAGTTTTTTTTTTTTTTTTTTGACAAATGTATTCTTTTAAGATTCTTCGAAATGTTAATACCCAAAACTACGTGACAATATTTTAAGTGAAAGTAGAACAAGGAATTATAAATTAGTAACTTGACGCTTGACGGTAAAGTCTAACGATAACGGTTGGACCTGCCAACAATTCGAGCCAACTTTGTTATAAGGTAGTTAACATGGTGATCACAGGACACATTATCCGAAAAAAATGACCCCTAGAATTTTTTTGAAGGCGACATCGATCCCAGACCCGGCTAACGATCTTGTCGATGGTGACCACACCCTTCCTGTCTGAGTTTTTGCTGCAAGGCAGCCATCTTGTCCTTTTTTTTCCATATTCTCGGTGGTTTAGCCATCTGAGAGCGTCGTGAGCGTCGTACGAGCGGATCGCTTTCCCCTCACAGATTCTTTAGATTGGATGGCAGTCCCACTCGACACGGTCGGTGCTTTACACGGCACATTGGTGCCCCTCTCGCGAACACATCGGCCGGACTGGCCGATGTATTCGGAGCCGCAGCTGAGGGGGATTGAGTAAACACTCTGTTTCTTGCACGGGATATGACTGTGGCGTGTTTTTTTTTTTTTTTTTTTTTTTTGGAGCAGGCTTTTGGGGGTCGTAAGAATTGACTGTTTGGCTTATGGACGATAGCCTGAAGCGGCAAGAAAATAACACTTTCGTGCCAAACCCCGCAGCCAAAGACTTGAGGCGGTGTCCCGTGTTGTGGACGTATCGCATGCACGCATACTGCGATGACGCAGGTGAACCCTGCCCTCTTTCAATTGGTGCCTGTACAATCATTATGAGCTTTAGAGTCATTTCCAGCAGATCCTGGGGGTAACCGCCTTGATCAAGCGAGAGCTTTGCAAAGAGCAACTTTTAGCTACCCAATGGAGGCAGAACTTTGTCCTAGAGGACGTCGAAAGGGTCTTTAGTATCCCATTTTTTAGGGTTTTGGAGTGGTAGCTATTAAACGGGAGCAGGGGCTTGCACGACTTCTGCTGAAACGACCAGCAAAGGCCGGATCCTGTAGGCCGAAGCTGGACGTCCAGAAATTAGAGTTCCTCAGAGGTTGGGTCGTTTTTCGTGAATTTGAGGCCGAACGAATTGTTCGAGAACGCCTGCTCGATTTTTTGTGAGATCCGAGGTGTGAATGATCAGGTAGTCGTTCACATACCGATAAACTGATGTCTTCGGGGACGGGGTCGTGAGCGCCTTTTGAATAGCTTGGTCGACGAAAAATAGGTATATCTCGCTCAGGGCGGGAGCGAGGCAAGAACCTATGCGTATGCCTGACTTTTTCTTAAATACTTTTCCCTCGTGCTCTACAACAGGGGATCGAAGGTACAGCTCCATTAAGTCATGAATCCCTACAGGAAAATTCCGGACGAGCTCTTAAATTTTAATACTCCGTGAAGGTGAACTGCCTCAGATACGAACCTAAGTAAGTTGGTAGCGTCGAGACTGTAATACAGATCCTCTGCATCTAGGGAGAAAATTCCGATTGCCTCGGATGTGGAATGAAAGGGTTCAAGAGCTCTTAGCAGGTTGACAGAGTTCTGAATGCGGAAGGCATAAGGTAGGTCTAATACTGCGAGGCTTTTCTGTAGGTATAGGGCCAAGTGTTTGTGCCAGCAACCGCGTTCGGAGATGATGCTGCGAAGCGGGATGCTAGGTTTATGTGTTTTTGCAAAAAAAAAAAAAAAAACAATATACAAAAATACTGTAGAGAGGGAAACCCAATGGTGTTTTTTAGGGAAGGAAGGTTTAGGGCATCTCAAACACGTCTTGCCTCCGTGTGAAGGGACCCTGAAGGTCGCCTGCCAACCGCGAGGAAGTTCTTGTTGAGGGTAGCTGATACCTTCTCATCCAGTAGCTGTTCGTCCAGGATGATGAACTGTCCTGACTTGTCCGCTTCGAGGACTCTCAAATCTGCGTAGGGAAGCTCCTGAACAGCAGGGCGCACATCATTCCTTCCAGTCGAGCTTCTACCATGAAAACGCACAGATGTTGAACCGACCCAGATAAACTCTTAGCGGCGGGCCTCGGGATCCTGCGCTGCGACCCCATGAACAGCAGCCAAGTGGTTCACTCTTGACATTGAAAGCGGCGGCGAAAACTTTGGTCCTTGTGAGAGAAAAGCCTCAGTTGCCAAGGACAACTTGAAGGATGTCAAGTATTTCTATGTCCTTCCCTAATTTATATTTATATTTTACTCCTACGAGCACGCTCTTCATTCTAAGCTGTAAATAAGCCGCCATTTTATTTCGAAGCAGAATGGAAGTTTTTTTTTCTGAATCTATAATTCTGATTGTCTGTGCTGTGTGTGCGTTTTTTTGCATAGTCACTTGAGGATTTAGATGGGTGATGACATGGTGTCTTTTCATAACAAATCTCTCCCCGCAGGCCTTGTTCGCTCTCTCTCTCAATGTGCTCTTTGTTACAGTCCTCTAAGGGAGCCTCATTGTGGAGGGTCCGATGTCGTTTCATTCCTACGTGTCAAACGAGAGTGGTGTGAATGGAGAATGGTCTTCCACTTTTCCACTTTCCTTATATCAACCCTTATATAAACAATTCTGCCCCCCCCCCCTCCCCGCCAAAAAAAAAAAAAAAGAATCTTAGCTGTATTTGAGACGTTTTCCTTCTCTTCTTTTGGTGTCAACTTTCGTATTTTCTTAGTCCGGGTTTTTTTTCAAAATGTTTAGTATACACCGGCTTACATTTGCCCTAACGTTCTGTTCGTCTAGATAGCGCATCTTTGTCTGTTTTTATTTTAAAACATGAAATACTTCTCAACTGAACCCCTCCCCCCTTCTCCCAAACTTTTGCCCGTTCGTGTGTCAGTCCGTACCTTTACTCCGAACTTTTAGCGAGAAAATTTATCTTACGTGACTTGGCGTCAAGTGGTCTCTACACCTAAATACTCAGTTTTGGCGTTATATTTAGAGACGTGGACGTCACGTGAACAATATCAGAATTTTGTTTCTGTATGAAATTTAAGGGATATACTGTTAAATCGATTGTTTTGCACCGCATTGTATTTCTTTTGATTCTGCCGGCCAAGGCCTACAGGGAGGAGGAGAAACAAGCATTTCTGCCTGACCAGTACATTCTGTCGTTGCACTTCAGCACTTGTACTTCCAAAAACAAAATCAACAATCAGTAGAGTAATCGAGAAAAGAAACATAAATGGAAGACGTGTTAGAAAGAGACATACTAAAGCAATGGTTCGAAATACGTTTTCTATTAATTTTGACAACAGAAGGAGTGAATATTAAATAGTTGATAACACCAAACAATAGGTAGTTGCAAAACATTGTTGACGAGAAGAGAATTGCAAAAATAAACTCTGCATTAATATTATACATATCAAGTCTTGTAAACACGACATCCTCCAACAAATTTTTTGTACTTAAAAAAAAAGAAAAAAAAAAAACGATTCTTAATTTCCGAAATGATTACTCAATATATTCTAACCTAACTGAAACAATTGTTCCTTAAATACAACATTTTGTGCATGGAAGGACTTTGGAGGTGAAGGTCCCTCTCATTTTTCTTTTTAAACCCTTAACGTAGGTTCTCTTCTATAATATATTTTTTTCAATTACCGCCCCAAAAAGCAAAGTAGATCGACGTGGCCTAAACCGCGTGCATCAGTTTCTTTTTTTTTTTTTTTTTTTTTTTAACTTTTCCTTACGTTTTACTTAGTTCTAGCGCAGCACAGTTTTCTTTCTATAAAAATGTATTGTCTTTTAGCATGGAACTTATACTCTTTCTAATGAGAAAGGGGATTCAAGCGCTTGCTCTGCGTAAGATGAGAAGAATCAAATTCGTCATTAAGTATCAGAGACACCGCTATGACAGCGTTCCCTCCACCAACTCAAGTTTCGATTCACCAGCTCGGGGTCTTCTACGCGACGTCGCGTAATACGGCCAACGCAGCGTGAGAGCTCTAGAGGAAGCTGCTTCATCGGCGTCTTTGTTTACAAGCATGTCTTTGTTTACCCACATAAGATGTGGGCTTCGCGCATGCAGAGGAACCACAACCTCGCGAAGGGAAGCGTTTCTGCATGCGCTGCGCCGACAGCAGCGCCACCTCAGCGCCGTGACGAGAGAGCGGTGTGCTGGTACACAACAGGGTGCTTGCGCGAGACCATGATGCAACGCTACTTCCGGTTGGAAATCCCCTTCCGGAATGAACGTCGGTGCATCTTTCGTCTCCTTTCGTCTTATTTGTTTCCATGTGCCGAAACCGCGGTGGGGGTGATTTCCAGACCGGACGAGTTCTTTCGCGTCGTGATCAACTGCGACAATCCAGCTTGTCGAGAACATTAAGATACGTCGTTTTGTATACCATTTTATACACGTACCTGTCTAGTTATTTGAGGTTAAGATACGGTATTTGTCATCCTGACAAATACGGGAAGGCACAAACTATGTTAAGCACTAAACGGTAGACTCTGGGGCGTTCCGCGGTGGTTTACGAGTCTGGGGTGGAAGCGGGCTCCCTGTCTTCCCGGTGTTGCCTCCGCTCCTTTATAAGCTGAAGATATGCTTCGCTTGCGCTCGGCAGTCTGCGATGGCACCATGACAATGACCCGAATCAAGGCGAACCTGCTCCGGGCGTATCCGGTGGAAGAGATCGCCTCGACTTCAACGGATATTATGTCATACATCAAGCAGATTGACGTCAGGAGAGGCTATCTATGACATTATATCGTGTAGGTTTGTTTTCTAAGTTAAAATTTAGATTTCTCCATGCGCAAGCTGTGCTTCGCTCAGTCGGTACATAGTGTCTGGCTGTGAACCGCATGGTCCTGGGTTTTATCCTCGTGCATTAATGTAATCGTCCTCTCGCTCCAGCGTTTTACTAACACTAAAGACGATGCAAATCAAGGATCGCTTACGTACAAACGCGCAGTGAAACTGAAGGAAAGCGTCAGCACCGCCACCAGCGCAACGCCTGCACGCGGCGCCGCCAATATGCACACGCACGTTTGTCGTTTCGGGTGGGTTGGGGGTCCACCAACGATGGCGTAATGTACTGGCCTTCTTTCCTAAGGGCACATTGCGCAAGTCCAGTCACTACCCATCTTTCCCCTGGGTTTTGATGCGCTGGAAAGGTCCATGTCTCCGGAAAGACCTTCAGTACAGACGCGGCGTAAACGATAATCTTTAAACTTTTAATTTTCGCGGCCGGTTTTTTTTTTTTTATCGTAATGAAGTTAAAAAAAAATGTTGTAAACCGGTATTTATATGAAAATTATACATTGTTTAGTTTTTGGTTTCGTCTACACAGTTTTAAGATTGAAAACATCACCATAAAGCTGCTCACGGAATAATAACGTCCAATCTAAAAAAATTAACTTGACAACGCTGTATTTTTTTTAACAAACTATGTTATGAACGTGCTACGCCGTCACAGTATAAACGTAATGCTATTCGACGTTGTTTCAAGCAATTTAGAGAGACGGCTAGCGTTCTGCCTCGAGAAGAATCAAGAATATTAAGATTTTTCAGAAAGATGCGAAATAAAATAAACTAAAAATAACTCCACACAATTAAATTATAAAACGACGCACTAAGGTTGGAAATCGTCCCAGTTGGCATATGCTTCACATGACAGGAATGAAGAACTATAAAAAAAAACCGCGGATTTAGAAAATACATAAACCCGACAGAACACCCGAGTGCCCTGTCGCGTTAGTGTTTCTTTTTTTGACTACCTCGTTTTAGCCGTTCATTTAAATTTAAAAAAAAGAGCATTGCAAGTTAGACGCAGTCTTGTACACGTTACCAAAAAAAAGTAATCGATTACAATTACTATTACTTTTGGCTAAAAAGTATTCGATTAGATTACTTGATTACTCGACGGCAAAAGTAATTGGACATTACTTAAAGAAGTAATCGTTAATTTTCCGATTACTTTATTGTGTGAAGACACACCTTTAACGCTCATTACAATGAACTACTTCCAACCTATATTTCACATTTGCGCAAGTATTGAAGAAGAAAAACTGGCTCCCTCTTCGTGGTCGTTGCACCTCACAATGCGGACACAAGCATAAAATTCGTTTGAAGACGTTTAATGATTTGGCCGTTCGCCAGTGTGTGTGTGTGTGTGTTTGTGTAGGGGGGGGGGAGGGGGGCGGAGAGCGTTCTAGATCTTGACAAGCTTAAGCAAGGGTGGTCGCTTAAAGTTTGCGTCGCTGATTTTATTATTCACATGTGGATGAGCTCGCATGTTATACAAAAGAGCAGCAGCTCCAGGATTTGGAACGGATCATGTGTAGTATCCATTAGCGGAAGAGATCGCCCCGACCACTTTTCAACTCGAAACATTGCTTGTCACAAAGACCACGTAGGGGAAATGGGCACATATTTCAACTGCCTTTGTTATATTTTGCATCCGCTTTAGGCATTCTTCGGTTCTGGTTCTCCCACGGGCTGCGAGTAAATTCCCTAAGCAGGATTTTTTTAAAATTTATGTTTGTGTGTGCGTGAGGGGGCTAGTTTGAACGAAGGACTCACAAAGCTACATTCTGCTTCCTAAAACTTCGCCCTGAATGGCCTTTGTCACGCACTGTGGCTCCCCTGGGGCTTCCCACTCCCAGTCCCAGCTCGAAAAAAAAGAAAAAAAGAAACGGACATTCCACAGAAACTGTGCATAGAAAGAGATTCACCTCGTTTCCTACAGCTCCACAAAAATCTTTCTTTTTTTACGTTCGAAACAAAAAAGCAAATATTATTTTTGTCATTTCATAAAAAAAGGCGTGTGCCGGGGGGGGGGGGGGGGGGGGGGTGTCCCGTGGACAAATTGTAACGGTTACAAGTAATTTTATTACTTCAAAAAGTAATCAGACTACTCTTGTGATTACTGCCTAGTAAAAGTAATCAACTGATTACAAAATTACTTCAAAAAGTAATCGATTACAAGTAATTTGATTACTTGTAATGCGTACGGTACAAGTCTGGTTAGACGTTACAATTATGTAAAGTAAGTTATTTTTTACCTTCAATAATAGGTTAATAAAACCCCGACAATCAATTAGAAAAAAGTGTCAGCTAGAACATAAACACAAACACAAAGGATAGAAAGGGTCAAACACACACTTAACTAACAAATAGGTTATAATTCCTCTTCGTCTTTAACCCTATATACTTTATCTTTCTCGTCTTTAACCCCAAGTATTTCGTCTTCAAAGAGCTTTCATGAACACCAAATTATTGTAAATAACTTAGGTATCAGCCGACACTTATGCCTAACCTGTACCAACTAGCTCAACATGAGACTGTAATTTAATTAATTAGAGTTGTCACGAATGTTCGCAGCCATTAAACACATCAATAACTATTGAATAGTTCGAGCATATCTTGTTTTCCTCGAACAATATTGTCACGAGCAGCTTTTGCTACCATTCTGTTCGAAGTGCGCTCAGCCGTGTGCGTGCAAGACGCCATCGCTTGCCCGTTCTCTTCAAAGGGCCTACAATACAGCAACCTCCAAGCGGGATACAAAATAACAATGTGCGTTGGCCTCGCTTACGCGTGATCGCAAAATAATAGGACATGCTCCGCTTACAGTTGGCGAGAGGGAGAGCGCCGATTGTGGTGGTGGCGGCTCGCGCGGTCCCATGAATTCCACAAATCCCGGCAAGGCTTTCGCCCGAGTCACTGCAGCTATCCGAGAGCCAATTAGCGGCCCCCTATTAGTACGCTGATCAAGCGACGTCGTGGTGTAGACAAAGCTTGCTTCAACTAGGCCCAAGTGGTTTCCTTTTTACTGTTGCATTGAAACAGTGATTCTCACTAGCATGTGATTCAGTCGTAAAAAAAAAGAAAAAAAAGAAAAAACAACAACATAAAGTTTGCCCATGAACGGAACGGAAAGTCAAGTTTTGAGATTTTACTTCCCAAACCAACCAAGGGTATCTGACAAGCGCCAGCGGTAGATAGATGATCCGTTTCGAACACCTGGGAACCTTTTGGCGTACTCGGTTGCATGGCGCCTCCTCGCAATAAGCCTCTGTCAGATTGCGGCCGCCTGGGTCGGGACCCCCAGGCCGGCGTTTTGCCCACCGAGGTGCCCACCGAGGGGCCTACACGAACGGAGCGCAAGGAAACTTTTCAAAACGTTGTCTTTGGCTAGTGAATTCACTATACTCAATTTTAATGAGTGCACGCTAAGGAAAAAAATAGCTAAACAAACAAATCTTGGTTTTATTACGCATTAGATGCGTTCGATTTGCTTCCACTTGCTGCACCGGTGCAGAAAAGTGTACAGCAGCCTACTTCCGGTATGTGTATTGAGGTGCGACCGGAAGTAAACTGCTTTACACGTTTCTGCACCGGTGCAGGAGGTGCAAGTAAATGGAACCCAGGTGCTGATAGACAAAACAATACGAGCAGTCTAGTTGATCGTACCGCTCTGAGGTTGCATCCCATGTAACGAACCATTGAAAGGTTCTTCGAAATGAACACCAAACAACAGATCCAACAAATCCCGATTAGACTGTTTACTTCCATTTTCTCCCTGAGCATATCTTTAAGAAGGACTGCTCGATTACTTGCTATTTCTTTTTTTCAGAAAAGTACTGGGACAAAATTTGGTTATAATAAATGCGTCACTTACATACTCCTTTCAGAAAATCTTTAATTCTGCTCAGCTTATGGGCTTTTCGTGCTTTGGTCTCAAGACTGATTAGAGCTCACGAGCATCTTGTACATCCAAATTGCGTCGCGAGAAATTCTTTGGCAAACGAGGCCATAAAGGTAACCCGTAAAACTTTGCGGTTTGTAGTTTAAAGAACCCTATTATCGGAACAAGTAATGGAAGTCTTCTGGCGAGTAAGTCCAATCGATATTGTTAGCCGGCTTTGCCCTAGGTTGGGCCAGACAATCAAAATAAGTTGAGAGAATAACAAAGAGGTCACAGAATGGAGGGAGACGCGAAAAGAAAAAGGATATTCTGAAGCCACAAAAAGAGAGAGGGAGATAAAAAAAAAACTTACTGAGAGCCGATTAGACAGTCTGTGCGAGAAACTCTTCTATAAGAAAGGCGCATAACAAGAGTAAGCGATTACCCAAAAAACTAAAACGACTGCCTCGACGATTGACGTACAAGGATGTCAGAAAATAGTGTTTCTGGGAGAGGGACTGGAAATAATAAAACTCACAAGTACTTCTCTCGAACGACCGAGGAAAAAAAAGTAGCAAAAGATAATAAGGATATAACGATCAAGAAAAAAAATCTTGAAAGACTCTTAAGCCTCGCCTTTAAGAGTGCAACGCATTAGCGTTGTAGGACCCCGTTCGAGTCGCCGACTCATTTCCCGTGCAAGCGTGCATTGCGCGGCCTAATCAGCAGCTTCTCTGAATCGCAACCAAAAGGTTTTGGGTTCGAATCCCGCCTAATATTCTTATATTACTTTCTTGAAGGTGAATGAATTACTTTAGAAAGTGGAAACATTTGGGACACGCGGCGACGTGTAATTCGCATAACATGCCATTCTTTAATCACTTTCATGCCACGCTTCTCGTCGTGTTTCGAGTGAGCGTTCTGACCATAATGATAAACCGCGCAGAAATAGACAACAGACGAGATAAGCAGAGAGCGGAAGAGAATCGCGTACTCACAACTCAAATGTATTGAGTAAAGAAAAGGAAGATGGAGCAAGATGACACACAGTTGTGGGTTGTTTGAAATTCCCGAGCGAGGACACGTAACTGTGACGTACTGACCCTGACGACCATTCAGGGTTTTCTAGTCACACCGCCGACGCTTACTTTTATGTGACACGAGCTCCTTAATGCACACCACAGCGCAAAGACAAGGACAAGAAGACGACGTACACAGGATAAAGCGTTGAACTCACAACTGACGTTTAACGGAAAGGTTGTGAAGGAGAAGAAATATGTAACGAGTATCTTTATATTCCAAATAAAGGAATGTCTACGTAATTATATTATTAGCCTCTGACAGGATGTTCATTTTGAAGCTGATACATATTACTATGCACTTATTCTCATGAGTATAGCGATTAGACTAAATGCAGACTCAATACTCCTATATTTAGTCTAATCGCTGTACTCATGAGAATAAGTCCATGATTATATGTATCAGTTTCAAAATGAACAACACGTCGGAGGCTATTTATGTAGTTAGATACACATTCCTTTAGTTCAAATTTAAACATACTCGTAGCATCTTTCTTCTCCTTCACAACCTTTCCATTAAACGTCAGTTGTGAGTTCAGCGCTTGTCTTGTCTACATCTTTTAGAGCGCAGGTCTTAGGCGCCCGTTTCCGGCATGAGCGGCGTCGCCGCCGCCCTCGCCGTCGGCGTAACCGCCCGATGACGATGAGGATGACGTCATCACGATGACGATGAGGATGACGATGACGTCATCACGATGACGCTGACGCCTTATTCCGCGCTAAATTTAGCGGAAAAAATTTCCCGCTAAATCTAGAGGAAAGGTTCCCCTTTAAATTTAGCGGAAACAATTTCCCCGCTAAGTCTAGCGGGAAAAATCTGCCCGCTAGCGGAAAAATTGTTTTCGCTACATTTAGCGGAAAACATTTGCCCGCTAAAGTTAGGAGAAAAAATTGCCCCCCTAAATTCCCGACAAATTTACACGCGACTCTCTCACCAAATTTGTGCATTTCCTTCGACTTGCGTTAATCACACGTCGATCCACACCCATGTCAGTAGTGGGGGACTTTCCACCTCCTTCCCTCAGTACCCTTCCCTCCTCCTCCTCAAGAGCTGCGCTCTAATTCGGCGCTACAGGAAGTTGTAATCGGCTTTCATTTTTTTTTTGTCCTTGTCCTTTGGGCTGTAGTGTGTATTATGTATAACCAACTAGCCCATCAGATTATTTTGACCTCCTAAAAGGTAGCGCGTTCAAAGGGGCAGAGAGGACGAAATAGTGACAAAGCGAAAGATAAAAAAGGGAATAAGGAGCTTGAGAAAAGGAAGAAAGATGATTATACTTGAACATTCCTGACATGGTTGGGAAGCCAGATGAGTATGATCCTCGCACCTCCTCCCCCCCCCCCCCCCTCCAGCCGTCCACCCTTGGTCGGATTCCACAGTTCAACGAGAGGAACCGCAGTCTGTCCGATTAAGCGATATCCTTATAACCGGGAGGCATTCAAGTTGTTTTCATAAGGCAGCAAGACAAACGTGGTGATTATTTCCTCTGGCGTATGCATTTCACGTACACCCCCCGGCCCGTTCTGCCCTCACCCGTGCCACAAGTTAAAGGGATACTTCAACGATATTTGAAATATAACCGTCGTGCTTAGAAATAGGCTGTACATGATCTATAATATCCATAAATGACCATCGCACGTTTGTATTTCGAGCCTGGCAGCTTTATTTATTGTTATAAACGGCCCACTCTGGCAAGCGCTCGGAGAAGGCCTAGCGTAGACCATGTGACATCCAACGCAATTATGACGTACACACTTCACATTTTTACACCCTTTAGGGGTGCTGCAAGGGGTTTGCACCCTTCACTTAGCCGTCCAGCACCCTTTTTTTTTTTTTGCAGGGTTAGCACCCCTCACGACGAGCGCGAGGGTGCATGGGCGCGAGCACCCTTCCGATACATTGTGAGGGGTGCTGAGTACTCGAAGGGTGTTGGAAGGGTGCTCAATTATTCGGACAAGGGTGAAGATATTTATTTTTAACAGCATAATTTAGGAAAAAAGGAAGCGATAGATATCTGTACATCGTCCTCAGTGTACATAAGTGGGCTCAGCGTACATCAGATGAATTGATAAACGCCACAGTATAATTTTTATTTATTTTATTTTTATTTATGACTAATTAACCAAAATCTGTTTTTTTATTAGTTTAATGGCCGATATTGCAATTAAAATCTAACTCATTTGAAACAATGGGTGGAAATGCAACACGTTTTGAGGTAGCCATCGGCCTTTCCATCACAATTCAAAAACTGGAGCGTCTGACGTTGTGCTGACATATGTGACGTAGTCGTTTCTGTCTCACCGTCAACCCTTAGTGAAAAAGAGCGGAATAAAAGTATACTCGACATATACTTGTAGTGTACTGTGTGGCAGGGAGTCTAATAGAATATTACAAAAAGTAGAGTAGTTGTATACGGCATGCGGGAGCCGTTCCATGATCCAACTATACTTGCCAAGTATGTTTAGATCTCATAACTACTAGCCTACTCAAAGTACGCTCTAAGCAACCGTAGACACTTAAAATATAATTTAGGTGCGCCTTTAGTATTTTTTAGGATTATAGAAGTGGCGTACTCCCGGCAAACACGGAAGCGTCTTCAACGCACTTTCAAAGCGTGAGGCATCTATACATTCTTAATCTTGTTCCACTTAGGTTCCAGTTAAATTTTGTATAAGGCTGGTGTTCCACTAATTTTGACTAAGTCCTGGCAAATCTTTAGCGGATCAAAGGATTTTAAGTGGAACGCTTTTTTTATAATTCATTCTTTTTAGATGGAACACGTGCATTTAGAGCAGGCTGATCACCTGTTCCACCTAAATTTGTTCAATTTACTAAAAGATTGTTACACTTAAACTTTTCGCAGTCTTTTTTTTTAATTAATATACCACTTTGTTTTACCTATCTGGTGAGTTGCGGAGGAACACACCAGAAGGAAGCGTTCGTTTTCCAAAATTTACCACTTTGTTAAAGACTTGGATTCATGTACGAGACCCTCCTCTGTCTAAAACAGTACTTCAGCTTTCCACTTTAAGTGCAAAAGATTTCTTATTGAAAATCGCATAAGTTTCGTCATACCATATTAAAAAAATATTATCTGGTTGTAGCAGAATTTGAACTGTACGTACTGTAAGTGAACTGATCATATTGGTAATCAAACTGCTAAGATGGCGACAATCAAGGCGTCGGATTTTACGAAATACGTTCGAAGCGCGATATTTAGAAGGGCCACGGATGTTCGCCCCATTCGCGGAATTGGCCGATTGGCATCTGTCTCAAATTATGACCAGCAAAAATAAAGCTCAATCAATCAATCAACTAGAGTTTACTGCAGAGTTAAGGAAGAACCACTGGACTTCACGTTGGCATATTTCAATAATAACAATAATATTAAAATCATGTAGTGTTTTTTACAGTGTCCAGGGACATGCAATTGGTTTTCTTGCTGGCGTAGTTCAATAGAACGCATAAACAGATATGCTTGCGCACGCGCAGACACACACATGCTCGCGCGCACGCGCGTACGCAAGCATGCATACGCGAAAACGCACGCAGACGCAGATGCACGCCTAAACAACCACGCGGACGTATCCACACGCACATACGAACACGGGGGCATGCACGCACGCGCGGAAACGAATATGACGAACGAAACGTGCTTGAGCTATAGTTTCGGTTTCGTATTGAAAAAGAAAACCTAAAGTTTAGATAAAATCTAAGAGACTAAACTTTTGTTAAGTTTCTACAACATTATAGTGGCACTATTAATAGTAATATAATACTAATTTGCTTAGTTTCGTTTTCAAAAACGAAAAAGAAGAGGCTTTTGAAGACTGCGCAGGCACCATCGCTATTGCAATCAGCTGCCGTTGGCACTGGCCGTTGGGTTTTACGCAGGTTTCGAGAATCGCTTACTTTTTACGTTTTATCCGTTTTAGCAGATATTTTAGATATCTTTCTTACGAATACCGTGTTCAAGAATAGGAAGCGATGACTGAGAGCTGAGAGACGCTGCGTCTTACCAACGCAAGTTGCGGACAGTCCATCAACACTGCTGCAAGCGCCGTTGAGCTATTCAGTTTCTGCGAAGTGCGCCGCTGTTTCGAACTGTGTCGTGTACGTGCACCATGTGCTTGCTAAGCTATGTTTGATTCTAACAATGCTTCTGGCCGGTGTTATTTCGTCATTTGAAAAGAGCGTACGTTCTTCAAAATCTGTGGCTCACTCCGCAGAGCGAGAAAGATTCGTGTGCGGCGGAGCCGAGAGACTGCTCTGGGCGCCGTTCTACGACGTTCGTCCGACGACGTTTTTGCGGAGCGTTCAAGTGCAGTCTGACGGCAGTTCAAGTAACCACAGGTCATGCTAGTTCTGCCGTGTGGTCTCAACAGCCGCTTGCCACCGATTCGTTTTGTAAAGCAGGAGCGAGAAAAAAACGTTACAAGAGCGAGCAGCATGATTTCTTGCCTATGCTTATGCCTGTGCCGCAGAGACGCGCGGTCTCTTCGCGTATGCCGAAACGGCACGCTTTAGAAGTTTACGATTGTGTGGTGTAAATAAAGTGAGTTCGGATGTCGCGTTTTTAAGTGGCAGCGAAAGCCGCTACAAAAAGCAGAGCAGCTAGCATAGCAACAGTATAAAAAAATGCGAAAAGATCCTGAATATTCGATGGTGTTGAAAGACTACCAAAGTACCGACTCGCCCCGTTATTCTTTCTGTCAAAAAATAACAGCCAATAGTAATAAGTGAGATAAATGCCAACTTTTAATGGTATACATTTCTAATTCATGCAGTACAGCCTTCCCTGCTCTGTTGCTTTCATGATATCAGGTAATGTGTAAATGTATAGGATAGTTCACAGGAACAATTTATGTCCGCCCCATTATATGGTATATTTTTTCTAAATGCTCGAAGTTATATAAAAAAATGCTAATCATGAATTAAGCCGCACCACTTAATGTACAATAGCTTGTGACTGTATGTATGTTCCCAGCAAAAGAAAAAGATGCATTCAAAAAGGGCCAGTTATTGTGTTTCCTCTCTGTTAAAGCTTTTTTTCAGGTACACGCAAAACGTGGGTGTCTACGTCTAAAAGAGTGGAATTGGCATCCCCCGCAGGGCTGGCAGGCCTTACTCAGTTTGGCTGGCACCTTGCAACCTATGGGAACCTGGGGAACTGCACCACAAGAGTGAGAGTGACACCCACCCTGCACTTCTTTAATGCTGGCACCATAAGGAAGGGGGAGCTGCCCCTAAAGTGAATGCAATGGCAGGTGGGTTGTTACAGTGAACTCCCACACAGATGATACTAAACAGTAAATATTAAAAATGAAATATTATTAAAAACAAAGAATAGGAGTCGCACAGAGAAGGAGGAGGAGGTGAACACAGTGCTGTGTCGTGTCCGTGAGCTCTGTTCCCATATTCTTCACAATTTCTTTTTAATAATTGTCTACCAACTGGTCCAATCATCAGCACTAGCCAACAAGAGCATGCTGCTATTTCTTACTCTGCATTAACCCTGTGCTTACAGTTGAATCCTACAGTAATGAACAAACAAAAAAATGGGTGCAAGCCAGGCACGTAGCCAAAATTTTGATTCGGCGGTGCCCGTGACAAAATGCTGTATGAGGGGGATGGGGGAGAGGAGGCCCCAGCAAAATGGAAGACTTTGGGGTGGGGGGGGGGAGAGTGAAGAGGGGGATGGGCTTTCATTATCTTTTGAGTGGGACAGGCTCTGGCAATGCCTCTGTGCCACTGGGAAAGCTGAGGTTCATATCCTTCAAATTAATTGGTTCCAAAAATCTATAATATGTATTAGTAGCCAAGAAATTGCCCTGGAGGAATGCAGGCAGAGGATAATAAAATTGAGTGCCAACACGACAGAACAATAATACAGAAAAACAAGACGGACTGAATAATCCACTACCCATGGAGTTGCCATGCAGTTGCCTTCATTTTGCGCGTTGTGACGTCGTTGAGCTCCTGAAGCAATTACCTAGACATGTCCGTTTGTACTGGGCAAAAGACGATGAAGGAGCATTTTTTTTTGTGGCATTTTATGACCTTTCATTTCAGCTTCTTCACATAAAAGGAATCCTTAGAATCCCTTTATTGGTGGTTTGGGCAACCTAGGCAATAACGAGAGAATTATGTTACTAGTGCATTATGTTTTAATTGAACAAGGCAGAAACAGCTTGTGCTGCAGTGGCGTCACATGATGCCGAATGCACGTGACTTGCGATGCATTGGCGATGCCTCATGAAGCAACTGCGGTGGGTCAGACCCGCCAAGTCTTTTTTAAAGCAAAATGAATATTATAATCAGGGAGCTGCACCAGTTATTTATTCAGGTAGTTTTTATTTAATATTGCAGATAAGCAAGGAACGTCTGAAGTTATAATTGTAAAGTATGGAATCATTAAGCAACGAAAGCATCAGATCATCAACACACCCGCCATGAAGCGGTGGAACAGGGGGCGCACCACTGCACGGCTGGTGGCAGTAGCTCTCAGCAGTAAAAGCACCCTTGAGCAGTTGTCACAGCTGTGCAGTGGCTGCAATTACACCTGTGTGATTGCAGGAAACGTTGCTTTGAACCAAGCTCCTTAATTTTGTGCAACAGGTGGTTATGGGACTAACTGCAACAAACGCTCGCCAACCTGTGCCTTCGACTCGCCGGGCGCTGTAAGTAGGCGTGCTCGGAACATTAGCGTGGTCTTGGTCGTCTTCTGCTGCCCCTGCTACCGGCTGGAGCCAAGAGGCTTCGCCAGTGCGCTTTATACGCTTACAAGGAGTATGCGTGTACAGCACTACATCCAGCTCCACACTCCTTTTAGTACCCGAAGCTCCAACTTTGATGGACCTTGCAAAATCATGTGGGCAAGCGCCGTGGAGGGCGAGCCCTCCAAGGCGCCAAGGGCATTAAAACTGCAGAGAATTTCTACTAATCTTATACTGGAACGGTGCTACTATTTTTCAGACATCTTGACAGTAGCGGCTACGATGATCGTGGTTTACAATGTCAAGGGAACCATGGCACTGTCACATCTGTTTGTTGGAGAGGAGGTAAGCTCTCGACTATCTTTCCTAGCATAGGTTGCAGAATGTAACCTAGCACTTTTACGAATTCCCTCGCGCAAAATCTTTCTAAGCGAATGTTTAGGCAACATTGGTGCACATATGCAATTGTGAATGTATGCATCTTATTAAAGTTTTTCATTTTCTTTTTTTTAATGGCAGCCAAGCATGCGGCACATTACAAACTAGCACCTTTCTTGCACAACAGATAGAGCCGAGTTCCATGCTTTAGCTATAGATCAGAGTTTAGCAAACTTATGCAGTTGGAGGTGATGTTTAGGAGTCGCTTGGTCTCCGGGAAGCCAATGCGGTGCTGATGGCACTACTTCACATGTTTGGCTACAACGTCGACAAGCAAGCTTTCTATTCACCACATTGCACACTTTTCCAGAAAAGTACAAAAAATCCAGTGGCTGTCTTTCCTGGCACACTGATGGTTGGGAATATCATGGCCAAAAGTAGTTTCCTCGAAGATTTCTAACCATCTAAAGCAAAATATTTTGGCCCAGATGTACATGGGAGGTGAAGTCATTGCGGATCAGGAGATCACACAAGGAGAATTTGGGCTGCTGTTGACTGATTGTGACTTTTTTGCAATGAGCAAGCCAAAGCAACGTTTACGTCTCTGTGTGGAACCAGACTTCTGGCTAGCATTGCCAAAATGCAGAGGTAATGCAGGTGTCCCTGTTGCACTGATGATCTTGCATATTTTTCAGTGCTGGGAAAGCATGATTTACTGCCACTTGTGTAATTTGCGTTCTGCACAAGTATAATCAGGCCTGCAGGGGGTGGGGGCATTACATATTACACATAGATAAGTAGCTATAGCTATTGACACTGAACCAGCTCGCTGGTAGATAGTGATATGTTAACTGTGATGATTTAGAGAAGACTATCACACATGATTCCTGCATTACACTGCGTTGATTTTGTTTGCTAACACAGGAGCAAGACATCCCGGCAATGCCGTACGTCGTGTACTCTGGCAATGACGCTAAAGGGGCTGACGTTTTGTACCTCGCTGTTGATAGGCAGCGGTTCCTGTCCGTGAAGAATGCAGAGGACGGCATCGCTGCCATCATGGTGGCTTACTGGCTTTTTAATATAAAGTACTCGAAAAAGGCAGCAAACACAGTTCTGTACTAGAACGGTTGTTGTTCGGCCTCAGCAGCACTACTCCGACGCCAGTTGGGACGAAGTTCCTGAACAAGGTTGCAAGAGAGTAAAATCAGTGAGGCCGACAAACAACCGTTCTAGTACCAAAGGGATGCAGAACCGAGATTTGAACAGCACGAAACCAGGCAGCAGTACTAGCTGGGATGCTGCAAACCTTAAAACATAACTCATATGACGGTATCTTGTACGGATGGCAGTACTTTTTGGAAAATATGAGCATGATTGAACAAAGCTTGCGACATCTCTATTCTCCTCTTCCCTTCTTTTTCGAAAATATGGCCATCCAGTTGAGATACTGCTGCATGAGTGATGTTTTGGGGTCTGTAGCATCCCACTGTGTGCTTCTGATGCCTTGTTTTGTGAAGCCAAATTTCAGTTCAGCACCCATTTAACTTTTAACTTCCTAACTCTAAACTAAAATAACTGTACCATACTTTCCAGACTATAGTGCACAAACTGTACATGTCTAAATGTTGATATTTCGCAACGAGCGGTCTATCTACAGGTGTGGACTCTACAATTTTTCTTCCAAGATTGTTCATTATTACAAAACTGGTTAGGCCAGATTGCCCTGTTTTGGATATTTTATTCTGAGATAAAGTAATCGAGACAACCTCTCACCGTCAGTCTGTTTCTCAGGCTTTCGATACCTCGCATCTGACATGGTGTTTGCTTGGGAGCCCGCACGCAACCAACTTGGGTCAAGCTTAATCTTGAGGAGCTCTTCGATTGGCTGACGAGCGGATCACGGAGAGCCCCCTGACATTCATCCACAGATATTCCTTTTGTGGAGTTCTCCAGCCTGAGGTTTTCCCTGAGGACTATACACAGAGTGCAGACTATCTAAGAGAATACTTTTTATTTTTAGCCGAAATTTACCCTTGCGCATTATACACCGGATTGTGGACTATAGTCTGGAAAATATGGTAGCTTGTTTTAATGTTTTAAGCCCTAAACTGAAAGAAGTGTTGCTTGATTTCTATGCAACTTTAGGGTCCTAAATGAAAGTCGCATGTGCTATGGAACAAAAAGTATACACTCGAACCGGAAGGAATCTAAATTGTTCTTCTGTTCTAGTCATTTTATCAAGAACCATTCTCATGTACTGAGGTAATCTGTATTGATTTTTTTTTGCTAGCATCTTAAGCCTACGGTGTGATATTAAAAAAAACAATATATATTTGGTTATTTGTATGGAAGACATACCTGGTTATTTTGTTGTGCTCACATAATAGTTCAATAAATGATTATTCATTTAGTTTGGCTTTTATTGACTCAAACTTCCAAATTTTTTCTCGATTTTTACTAGCATCTAGGCCTTATAGGCTGTGATATTTGATAGAATGCCACAAGTATTGTATTTTGATATGTGTGTGGAGGACATACCTCATTATTTTTTTGTGGTCACATAATAGCTCATTAAATAGTTATTAATTTAGTTTTCCTTTCAGTTTTTTTTTCTCATTTTATAACAACTTAGATTTACTTGCAGCTTAATCACATGCTGTTTGTATGTAGCTCATGCCACTTCCCATGCCCTGGGCGAAAGTGTAAAGGCACCACGGCATACCAAGTATGGAGACTCGTAACCACCTCATATGCAAGGCAAATGACCGACGAGCCACAGCAGGATGCAAGGACCAAGTATCGGGATTAAAGAAGCTAAGCTCATCGTTGTTTATGTTTGTACCATACACTTTCTCACATTGCATAGTTTGCATGAGCAAGTGCTCATTATGCATGTGGTGCATATCACACTTAAGTGTTGGTACTTTGACAATTGGACACTTTTAGTGACACATTGAGATTGGTGGCAGACTCCTTCTTTAAAATGATGTTCGAGAATGTCTCCCACTGATTTATTCTAGTATACGAGTATTGAGACCATCGAGCAATTAATAAATTCAGAAGCTTTAGGCGTGGGACAAATTCTGTGAGATTTTTTTTTTATTTTCCTTCCAAATTTTGTAGGAAGTAAAACATAAATCACGCAAGATTTTCCTGTAACTTCTGTTTGCACACAAGTTGAGCTTCACATTGAAATATTACGTTTTCTGCCATGGACATCTTGCCTTCATTATCGGACGATGCATCTATGCATAGCTGCTTCAACTATCATGTGTGCCGATGCATTGCACACATATCAATTAATGAATTCAGTTTCTGTAACAAGGTCCTATGCTGGTACTTTACTTTTGCATCTCCTTATTTCTTTACTTATCTAATCTGCATACTTAGTGGTTTTCTGGTTGCCATACCTGGTATACTGAACTTACTTTGACAGGTGCTGAGATACAGGGGGATTCATTCTCATCGGAACAGATTCTTGTAAAATAAAACTTGTGTTTTATGAAAATTATCTTTTTACAGTTGAGTTATAGTTGTTCTGGCAGACACTTTATACAGGCAAGATGGCAGCTAAAAGTGGCCTTATTGTTTACAAGCCATGAATTAGCTTTTTCGTTACTGGTTTGATGGCACCTGCACATATTGTGAAAATGGAGGCAGTCACCTTCTTACACCAGATAATTTTTCGTGAAATGAGCACTAACCTCAGAAAAAACGATTGAGAAAGATTCTTGCACACAAAACGGTTTCTGGGATACAATACTTTTTGGACCGCTACAATACTGCTGCCTTTGGTGAAATGACATTTTCTCTTTTTTTTTAGTCTGTGTGCTCATATCAGGATTTATTGAAAATTGACAGGTTTAAGGAGGTGATTGTCTTCAATTTTGCAACAGCTGTCGAACCAGTAATTCAGAAAGTTAGTAAACTAATTTTAGATAGTAGTCCACTTTTAGTGCCAGCCTGCCTGTACAAAGTGTCGGCTTGGGTAAGTGCTCACTGTAACGAGATCATCTGTGTAATTAAGATAAGTTTTATTTTACAAGAAAGAGCCTATTTCGATGAGAATGAATCATCCTCGAGCACGCATTAAAATCAGCATCAGCACCCTTGGATTGGGGTGCAATTGCACCGTGCACCCTATGCTACTCCACACCCCTATAGGGTGCTTTGCCACAGGGGTGCTCGTTTGCACCCTCAAAGGGTGCTCGTCCTGGGACAAGTGCTTCACACCCCTAAGGGGTGCAGAAACGTTTAGTGTGTAGGTTGTCTCGGGACGAGCAAAGCTACGGCGAGGCTGACGTCGAGAGGATGCCCTAGTCGTTCCAGCCACCGAAGCGGCTGCTTTTGTACGAATTTCGAGTGACGGGTTAATCTTCTATAATCTTGTAGGGGGACAATAGCGACTTCTGCGACACACAAAAGGCCTTCTCGGGAAGAGGGGAGTTCCTCCTTCGCCTCTTCTCTCGTCATGACCGGAGGCGAGACAATCTCCGCCACTAGCCGTAAAGGTTCCTAGACGGGCATTACAATTAAGCGAGGCGTTAGCGACATCCACCAGGTGCTCTTTGCTAATCGTTTAATTCGCTTTAAAATTCCTTTTCGAGACCTTTTTAACAAGATAATGGTATGTTCAATGTAATGCTGCTCCTTTCAACACATATAGACCAAAAAATGAGCGCCGAAATTTTGCTGTATTATCACTTTAAAAACACTAACCTAGTGACGATTAGGTGTAACTACACCCCGAGACCTCAGGCAGGCAAAATAATAATTCGTTTATATCCATCTACATTGATGGTGGAGTTCGAGGTAAAAAGTTGTGAAATACGGCTTGACAAGGCCCTCGACCTTCTGCATAGGCAAAACATCAGAGGTACAGGAAAAAAAAAAAAAAAAAAGCTACTTCATGCTAAAGTACAAAGTGGGTGGATAATATAGGCACACAACACACAAATAAAAAAATATTAAATAATCCTGGAAACATTGAACAAACCGCCAGATCTAGTTTTACAAAATATTCTCTAAGTTTCTTAAATGGCATCCTAATCAGATCCAACTCACTAGCATCAAACTGGTTGAGTAATTTAAGCAGCGTATATCTAATCAGCTGAGCGCCGTAATTTGTCCTCCGCGCTACAATTTCCCAATGTTCTGCGTGACGAGTGGGGTAAACCGGTTCCTTTACAGATAGATGTCCTAACTTCGTAAGAAAACGCGTGTTTCTGTAGCTTTCCAATTTGAATGTTTTGCTAAGTCCATAGTTGTATAAATGGTAGATATTAATAACGCGGAGAGCCGTAAATAGACCAGCTGTATAAGAGTCAAACGGGACGCCACCGATAGGCCTCAACACCCTTTATTTTAAATAAAAGTATTTTCTCAAGATTAAATAACGTGGCTGAGCCCCAGACGAAGGTGGCAGTAATTTAAGTGGGAATAAAACAGTGAATTATAGATTAGTAACTTCACATTCTTTGGCAAAACTGATAAATGACGGTATATCATTCCAGCTATTCGTGACAGCTTAGGGATTATAAAAGTAATTTGGTTGTCCCACGACATATTTTCAGAAACAATTACTCCCAGTGCCCTGAAATGTCAAAAAATTCCAATTGGAGTTGAATTTAGAGTGATATCTCACGTTTGTCTGACCAATTTACCTTTGGTTTAAAAAAGTACAGCTTTCCATTTTGTTTGTGTTTATATGTAGTGAGTTCTCCCAACTCCAAATTTCCAGTTTGGACAACGTCAGATTTGCGGTGTCTACTAGCACATCGCGGTCCTCTCCCGAAATCAGTATTGTTCTATAGTCAGCATAGTTTACAAATTTGACATTTCAGTTAATGTTTACGACGTCATTTACGTATCAATTAAAAAAAGTAGGAGACCTAGTATACTGCCCTGAGGAACACCACAATGTATTGGTTTTACTGAGGAAGAATTCGCATTTATAGAAACAGACTGGGCTCGATGTCCAGTATGTTTGTCTACATACTGGGCATCGACGACTCAAACACCCGAAGTCTCTGTTTGAGGCTGTTTGTGAATGTGCCGTCCTTTGCTTAGCTGCAGTCGCGGGGGTTTTAATACTTCACAACGGAAAAACGTCTCACAAAAGCAGGCACTCACTTGTGAGTCGTTTATGCGCTGTGAAGTACTAAAACATAGAAAGCCAACTAGCCCGAAGTGCGGCGTTAATTCGGGGGTTTGTTTACGAAAAATGTAACATGCCTAATGGAAAGGTATATTCTCTTTGTATGTGTTTAATTTATAAAAATAATTATGGTTCGAAGTACCAATGACGGGTAAAATTAGACATAATGAATTACATTATGCCAAATATATTGCTCTCAATCGCGGTTTTCTAAAGCAGATAATTGCCTCATTGGCGTTTTCGAGCGACGGACGAATTGTGACTTATTTAGTCCGGATTAGCTTTTTGTCTATTGCTAGAGAAAATAAAATAACATTTGAACACGCCGTAGTTTGATGTTAAAATTAGTGATGCAAAGCTTTAGTATTTCGATTCTGAACAAAACTGATGACCATGACGCTCACTATTATTTATGTAGTTGTATTTCTTTATGTTAAACGTAATAACTAAATAAATAAAAAAAATACCTTGATAGCTAAATAAATGTTATCAGCTGAGGTGAAGAAAGAACAGATGTCTTTGCAAAGGTCAGCTTTCCACAGAAACACGACTGAGACGTCACGAACAGTCACCCTTACAAGAATCCCTTATCACTCATATGTTTCTAACGATGTTGAAGCATGGCCAGATCAAAACCCGTGAAAAATGCCAACAATCAAAGTAAGTTTATTTCTTTGTTTGTCTGCATTTTTGTGGGGGAGGGGGTGGGGAGGGGTGGGGATGCTGAAGAATGAGGTTGTTTAATAATTTGAGTTTGCTCAATAGATCTCCCCAATTTCAATATTGTAATCATGTGTTCTCCTCCGGAATTTCTGAACTGGCCATCAGCGCTGAGAAAGTCCCCAGAATTTTAATCGTGTTAAATACCCTCAAATAAATTATCACCCTTGACATAATATAATCGAAAGAAAAGCTGCGTATTCCCAAGGAACTCACTATGCCATGTTAATCACTGGAGAACTGAGAGTTTTAGATAATATGCCTTAGTTAGATTTTGATAATTATTTTGTCCACGAATAACATAATACGTATAGTTTTATTTAAAAACCTGTTCCGAATCACCAAACAGAACTAAACGTTGCATCGACTATAAGAAATAATTAATGAAAGAGTGAACAGACAAAAATTTTCATATCAAGTACTTTGATAGAACACGCATGCCATAAAATGAGGTGTGCACTAACTTTAATAAAAAAAACCTTAATGAGTGCACTGTTTATGTAGCGAAACTCATATTTATTTAAGAGCATTTTCGATATTTCGGAACGTCGACGCGAAATTAAGTCTTCGAGAAAAGATATTCGAGAATTTTTTTTCCAGTGTGTTTTTTTGGTAGTCCTTTCCAGAGCTTTGCGATGTATAATACTTTGTGTTTTCTGTGCATATATCTATATGTACACATGTATGTTATTTTCATGTTACTACGAAAACCGTTAGTATTGCCGCCCGATTACCTTGTGAATGTCATTTGTCTTGTTCATTTTTTCATATGCCACTGCTGTTTGTGTGAGAGGGGGGCCGGGGACTCGTCAAGCTGCGTGATGCAGCTTTTTTCCTCGGTCTTTCTCTTATCATTTGTTTGATGGAAAAATGAACATTATAATCATTATATTAATATTATCAATAGATCAACGTCTGGGAATCGATCCTTGTAAGAATGATGTCCTCAAGACTTTTCTTAATGTGCCTGGGTTGTACGCGTATCTGACGAAAAAAAACTTTAACTGAAAAAAGTACCACAATATGCACGTCTTGAGACTCATTGTAAGTGAGGAGCGTTTCCAAAACATGCTTCTACAGCACCTATACGAACGCTTCGTACCCACTTTAGATGCCGCATTTGCTTTAGTAACAGACGTATTTCTTATGAACAAGGCCCTTGCGTCTACTTTTCTGCACAACAGACGTAGAGCCCATCAACGAGCTCTGCATATAAAACGCAGCATGTAACTAAGTCGAGAAAGGGATTCCTGTAAAAAGGCTATCTGAGGAAATAGGAATTTCCCGTAAATAGATTATCCCTGTCCCGTAAATCGCTGCAATTTTTCTGCCGATCGCGGTGATCCCCTATTCGCGCACTCCGTGGGACAGCAGACCTAAATGTTTCGTCCATAACAAGTGGCGTTATTGCTCGAGGAAATAAGGTAATTTGAAAAATTTGTTTCTCAACGCATCGGGTTTTAAGTTGCTATAAATGCATGGCTCAGCAGTAGAAGCCCAGGGTGAAAATATTGTTAAGAAGAAGGAGCGCATCGAATCGTGTCCTTGGACGCACTATAATCGCCGAACTTCATTCATTGTAGTAAACTTATCCATACGTCCACAGCCTTCCAGGTTAGTCGAGGTGCGGGCTAGGAGGGTTTGGACCTTCTAAGTTCATAAATAATTCTTCTGGGCGTGCATTCCACCAACAATTAACGAATATGTGCGGTCAAGCCACTCATGTCCAACAAAAAAACGACAGGCATAACCGCGTTCCGTGTCTCATGAGTCAGTTTTTTTACCCTACCCACCGTTAAAACTCATAGGAATTGACTTCCTTGGCAATTTTACTCAAACGAAAACCAGAAATTGATTAACAATTGTAGCAATTGGCTGCCTAACAGGATACGCCAAAACAAAGGCGCCCCCGGCAGCCATCCCCCTTGATGCATCCATTTTTTTTTTCTACACAAAATTCTTCTCAGACTCAGCTCTCCTCAGTCAATCATCACGGACCGAGGAACACCCTGCCTGGCTACCCTCCCTGGAAAAGGCTGACGCCCTACAAGCACAATTTAACATATAACTACTGCGTACATTTCATATACGAATGGATTAGGAGAACGGTTCAATCGCACGCTATACGATATTATTTCGATGTATCTCAGGCATATTCGAGATCATTTCATACCTGATATATTAATATTGCACGTGAAATAAATAAAACAAAGTTACGGCGTGCGACTGCGGCGAAGCGGGGAGGGGGCGAACAGGCCGGTGTGCCTTCAGAGCTTACCTTCACAGACGTAAAATAATAAAATTAAAACAAAAAAAGAGGGAAACATGTGGTTCAGTCAGCTAAGCAAGCAACTACGCATATATTGGAGCATCACTTTGGAAGTACCGAATGGCTTCTCGGCAAGATGGGATCGATTGCGCCAGTGAGGACCGCAGGCTCTACGACGCTGAGGCCGTTGGTGGTAAGCACGATTTTATATGTCTTGATGTATGTTAATTATATGATTTAACATACATTTATATGTATGTTATTTATGTGAAATGGTCGCTTAAGAGAGCACCTTTATAACACCCACAAAGTCGTTTCGGGACACCTGGGCATACACTGTAGAAATTGTGGAGGCATTGCGAATTTTGAAAAAAAAAGTTTTTTGAAGGAAGAAGTCGGCACCCCTGACTATAGGTAATGGAAGTTGAAACAATATCGCTTCTCGCTCATTTTAGTAATTCATCCTTAACTCTGTCTCGAAAGGAGCTCACATTTTTATGTTCACAATTCCGGTGACAAGTGAGAAGCACATTTAGAAGTGTTTCCTGCATTCGTGCTATTGCTCTCGTCATGGAGAGTGAGAGAGTCAACCAGATGACGAGAACAACGAAGTAACAGAATACAAAACGAGTTGTAAGTCGGCACGTGTGCTTGTACTTTTGTGTGCCGGTGTGTTTAATTGATCTTGCGCTGTTAACCTTGGGATATCAATCACCAACTCGCCCAAGTTTCCTTTTAATGAAGGGAAGATATAGGTGAGGCAAAACAAAAATGTCTGACAATCACGTATCTATAGTGAACACCTTTCAGCGGCGTGGAGAGATAAAAACGATGTTTTAAGGGATACAAGAAGTGACGACATTCAAGATGGCTGCGCCCTGGTGACTGCTAGGAAGAAAGAAGTGGGGCTTGAACTGCAGTCTGCGGGCGGTGCTCGCTCGGATGTGCATCGAACGGTGACCGTTGCACATGTTTAGAGGAAAAACAGCGCTATAAGACACGGACAAACAGAATAAACATACACAACTGGACAGGCACTGTTCAGTCGTGCAAATTTCTTCTCTTTGTACTTGTATTATAGCGCTGTTATATTCTAGACATGCACACAAACTACTTTATTTCTTATTTGGCGGATCTAGCAAACCTGACTAAGCGTGAAGCAGTAATCACTGTTCGTAACACAGCATTGTGGAACGTTTCTATTTTCGGTACAAATTATGTACTGCAGCCTCTTGTTCATAACCTACCTGTAGTGCTCAACAACATTTGCATGAACTGCAGTGATATTTTTTCTACAACTAAAAGAACAGTGGGAACTTTTTGTTTCGTTTAGGTACATAGAATTGCTTTCGCGGAAATCCTGTATGAATGTTTTCAATTGTTTTGATAGGAATTTGTATGAAATGTGTTGAGTTGTTTTGTATACTTTTTAGAAATGTTTAAATAGGATTGATCTTAAATTATGCATTACTTGCATGTGCAAGGGCATAAACTTTAATTAGCGCTTTATTAGAAACATTTTTTATAAGTGCGTTCCAGCTTACATTCGATTTTAAAAGAACGCCAAGCTGCATCTACTCATCAACAGATCTTAAACGCATCGCCCCAACACTAAACGTGCTGTAAGCAGTTACATTCCCACGTTATGCTAATGTGCACAGTTCGTTTTCCAATTGTCAAACTGGCTTGTCAATTTCTGTAAATACTCATTCAATTTATTCTGGTCATCGGATGTATGTACTTCTGAATATAGATTTGTATCATCGGCAAACTTCAATTTTGACACCACCATGAAATTTCGCTTGATGCCACTTCATACTATGAATAGCAGCGGCCGAATAACACACCCCTGAGGCACTCATCATATAACAAATAATTTTGAAGGCCAAAACATAAACTGTTTTATGGAGCGAGCCAACGTCATTATCTTTGAAGCCGCGCCAAACGGCACCTTAAATCCTCTCTCCAAGTGAAGCCAGCTCCCAGCTATGAAACCACACGAAAAGCCTAGCCAAACGGCACCTAGTTTCCTCGATCCCAAAGTTACCGAGTGAAGCTGATGGATTTCGGCTTCGGTCCCATTGGCTGGCGAGCGTCAACAACCGCCACCCCACGGCGCTGCGTCTCCGCGAGGCAGAGGCTCCAATGCTCCACGGCCAAGGTCAACCCGCCGAGGACAGCGCACGCGCTCGACCGTCGACGTGAGTACGACGCTGACGAAAGAAGGGAGCGGAAGAGCGGAGTGCATGCTTTCGCATTAACAACTCATAAGAAGTGCTTAGGTGTACCTCGAGTATTTTTTTTTGCATTCTGCTAGTTAACTGCACGATGTATACGTATGGTTGCGTAACTGTACGTATTATTCAGCATTTGATTAAGAAATACTAAAAGTACTACAGTTGTGAAACAAGAAAAAAAAGTTTTAACTTCGCGACATTTGATTTCTTTGGCTATGGCACTCTAGCATTAGCTACTTTATATGCGCGATGCGTAGTTTTCATATGAACATGTTGGTCGGCGCATTTTTGGCCGCCACTTAGAAGGTATTGGAACAGGAAACAGAAAGAAAAATTAAAGAAGCACAGACTGATTAGGACAGGATATAATAAAACGATATAAATAAAGAAAGAAAAAAAAACCTGAGTAACGGTTTTACTTAGTCTCACCCATGTTTTACCTTTCATGTCCTCAACGGTCTGCGTGGTCTTGTGATCAATACTAATGCGAAATAAACGAAGAGACAATAGTCAATGAGAGACAGACAGAAGAAGCTAAAGGAAGATTGAAACAAACTATCTAAAGATGTTGCGAATCGAAGGCAGGGAGAAATAAATAACTGGAACAGAGCAAACACAACACATGAAAAGCAAAAATAAATAAAAAATAATGCGCGTGTAAAAGAGGGAATGTCGAGGTTGGATAAACAGCCATGTAAACGCCCTTCCATTCCCGCAGCGGGTGACTCGGGAGTAAACCAGCGGAACGACATTCGTCCATTTCTGTCTCGGACGACTTTCTTATCGGCGGTCCCAAGTACAAATCCCCCGGAGGCCGGAGCCCCGAGAGGTCGGGCACCGACACCGGTGACAAATTCGACGTCGCTCTCCTGACTGGCGTCAGCTCAATATTGGGGTGTTGATGCGAGCATTGCAATCCGTTTCAGCTGGCGATGAAGCGCATCTGAACATGCAAGTCATTCCAGCCAGTCCAACGTTGTAAACTTGTCACGTGACTACACGAACCATCAACACCTCCCATACTTCGATGCATATGTCTGACCGCAGTTGAAGGCACGCCAAAATACGTCCACGAACATGTATTTTAAGAGTGAAACACAACAAACACATTAACAGAAACGCAATAATAACATTGACGTTGCATTTTTGACGCTTTTTCTCGGTTCCATTGGCTTGTGGCGTCAGCTAACTCTGGACATAAGGCGAAACGAAGTGCAGATAACATGCCTAAGTTCTGAAGTTTACTGCGTCACTAAAGAAATCTTCCTGCGTGGGGCACAAGTTGGACGCGACTGTTGCATCAGTGTTCGACTGGGAATCGAGTCCTCGCTGACTGAACGCGAGTCCCAGCTTAGAGGCTCAGAATCCAGCGAAGGATCTCGCAGAGTCGGAAGCCGAGCCCTGTGTAGGAACCAAAGTCTTGGCACTACATATTTATGTACATTATTTACAAGGATAAACGGGTCGGTGATGTTCACTGCTTGCCGGAACGGTCGAGCGCGCGGCTTGAGAGCCGGTTGATGTCTCGTGTCCCGAGCTCCTTCCTTCTCCCTTTCTTCTTTTTCATCTGTGGGCGGTCAATGTATGCCAATGCCCACAAATACTCACCTTCCCCTCCCTTCGCTGCGCCGCAACAGAAGAAGATAGACATTTATTTGTGCTAGTCCCATATGTGAGTAGGTGCTAAACACCACGAAACTTGTCGAGGTCCTTTTCGTTTGCGCTGTATCACGCTCGTGGCGCGAGCGAGGGGAGGCGCAGACGTTTTGGCTCCTAAGTGTCTGGAGCCATATCGGTTGACTTGAAATGGCGCGCAGGGCTCGTGGCGGTTGAAGTTGTAGGGCAGTATATTAGTTCGCATCGAATGACTTCGGGGGAATTGACTTGAAGGGAGGCAGCAGGGGTCAGTGGTTGGGCGAGCGGTGAGGATATGAGGATGGGCAGCGTCGTTTGCATTAGGAAGAAATTCTAGGTGAGCTGGCTTCAGACGGTCAACAGAAACGGTTTCTTGCCGTCCATTGTAGTCGATGATGAAAGTTTTAGCTGCCCTGGAAAGTACTTTGTGAGGCCCAGAGTACGGTGGTTGCAGGGACCTCTTGGTTCCGTCTCTTCGCAGAAATATGTGACTGCAGTTGTCGAGGTCGTTCGAGACGTAAACTGCAGTTCGATATTGTGTGCGTGGGAGCGTGGGCCGGAGGTTTTTCATTATCGTTCGAAGCTGGTTTGTGTATGTCATGGGATCGGGAGCTGGTTCTTGTAAGGCGGATGCAAAAAATTCGCCTGGTAGGCGAAGAGTTGAACCATATACCAGCTCGGCTGGGCTGTAGCCAAGGTCCTTTTTCAAAGCTGCTCGTAAACCGAGAAGTACGATGGGCAAGCTTGTATGCCATCTGTTTGGTTCAGGTTGCGCCATTAGGGCCGCTTTAAGTGAACGATGGAAGCGTTCGACGAGGCCGTTTGCCATGGGGTGGTAAGCTGTTGTTCGAATGCGGCTTGTTCCTAAAAGTGAGAGTAGTTGGTGGAAAAGTGCAGACTCAAACTGACGTCCCCGGTCGGTTGTGATAGTGGATGGGACGCCTAATCGGGAAATCCAGCCCTGCATGAAGGTGCGAGCCACGGTGTCCGCTCGGATGTCTTGGATTGGAAGTGCCTCCGGCCAACGGGTAAACCTGTCGACGCAGGTAAGGAGGTAGCGGAACCCCTCACATGGTGGGAGGGGTCCCACAATGTCGATGTGGACGTGGTCGAAACGTTCTGTGGTAGTTGGGAATGACTGAAGTGGCGCGTAAGTATGACGCTCGACCTTCGACTCCTGGCATTCGATGCAGGTTCTGGTCCAGCCGCGTACGTCTGTGTTGATTCCGGGCCAGAGAAATCGCTCAGTTATAATTTTTTGTGTAGCCCGAATGCCAGGGTGGGAAAGGCCGTGCATGGAGTCAAAGACTTGTCTGCGGAAGTCGGTGGGTATGAAGGGTCGTGGTGTGCCTGTTGACAGGTCGCAGACTATTTTCTTGGTAGACGTAGGTAAGATAATCTCATCGAATATGAGTCGACCAGGGAATTGACGCATCTGTTGAAGCTCCTTGTCCCGTTGTTGAGCTGAGCTAATGACATCAAAATCGACAGCGGGCGGAAAGCTCAGTCCGCCAGAAAACGAAGCACACCGGGACAACGCGTCGGCTACAGGATTATCGACGCCTTTCACGTGACGGATGTTGGTTGTAAACTCGGCGATGTAAGCCAAGTGCCTTGTTTCGCGAGGTGAATATGTGTCCCTGCCACCTTGCAAGGCGTATGTGAGAGGTTTGTGGTCCGTAAGTACATAGAACTGCGTGCCTTGTAGAAAATTTCGAAAATGCCTTATCGCAGTGTAGATCGCCAGCAGCTCGCGCCCGAAGGTGCTGTAGCGTTGTTCCGCTGATGTGAGCGTTCTCGAAAAGAAAGCAATAGGCTTCCAGATTCCCTCTATCAACTGCTGTAGAACGGCACCTACTGCAACTTCAGAGGCGTCGACCATAATGTTCGTTTTTGTGTCGTGTTGAGGATGTGAAAGAAGTGTAGCGTTTGCCAGTTCACCCTTAATTCGGCTGAAAGTCTGCTCTGCAGTCGAAGTCCATTCTAAGGGGGTTGACGGGGGCTTGCTCCCTTTTAGGAGTGTGGTCAGCGGTGACAGGACTGCGGCGCACTGGGGAACAAATCTTCTATAAAAGTTGACAAGCCCAAGGAATTCCCGGAGTTGGCGAATGGTTTTAGGTATTGGGAAATTGTTGATAGCTTCCACCTTTTGTGTGAGAGGTCGTATGCCATGTTGGTTAACTTCGTGGCCCAGAAATTCGAGTGTTGTTGCTGCCAGCTTGCATTTTCCTCGGTTAATATTGACTCCATATTCGGCGAGGCGCTGGAACAGCTGCCGCAGGTGTTGGACGTGTTGGGTCTCATCCTGGCTGAAAACTAGTAGATCGTCGACGTATGCGAAGCAGAAAGGCAAGCCTCGAATGACGGTGTCAATGAACCGCTGAAAGGTTTGGGCTGCATTTCTGAGTCCGAACGGCATCCGGAGAAACTCGAAAAGGCCGAAAGGTGTTGTAACGGCCGTCTTGGGAACGTCTGCCGGCTCCACAGGTATCTGATGGTAGGCCTTGACGAGATCTATTTTCGAAAAAATAGTGGAGCCGCGAAGAGAGAGCGAAAAGTCGTGAATATGTGGTATTGGATATCTGTCCGGAAGAGTGGCGTTATTAAGGGCGCGATAGTCTCCGCAAGGGCGCCAGTCTCCAGGTTCTTTCTTAGGCACCATATGGAGGGGCGAGGCCCATGGACTCGAGAATGGACGGATGATGCCCAATTCAAGCATATGCTCGAATTCGGCCCTGGCAATCTTGAGACGTTCTGGAGCCAGCCTTCGTGGTCGAGAATAGGTGGGAGCACCCGTGGTAACAATATGATGCGTCACATCGTGTGGTACCGGTTTCGAAAAATTATTAGGACACGTCAGACTCTTGTATTCATTAAGAAGTCTATCGTAAGGTGTCGGAGAGTGATGAGGAATGGACGGGGGAGGAAGAGGCGACGTCATTCTTACTCCCTGTACAGTCAAACGAGTGGTGTCGTCTACCAGGCGAAGACGAAGCATGTCTACAAGGAGGTGGTAATGACGGAGGAAATCAGCTCCAAGTATGGGGTAGGAAACCGCAGCGATGAGGAATACCCAGCGAAACGTTCTGCGGAGCCCTATCTTGAGGGTGAGGGAACGTTCTCCATAAGTTGCAATTGGTGTCTTGTTGGCAGCCTGCAATATACACGGCTGTCTCTTACTCGGATGGATGCTTGGCGGTACGGGAAGGATGCTCACCTCGGCGCCCGTATCAACGAGAAAGCGTAGCTTGGAGTTTTGGTCGGTTACGAAAAAGAGGCGGGTGGGATGGCGAGCGCTCCGACTGGCCGCCTCTAGCGGGGCGCTGGGCAGTTTTCCGACGCCCTGCATGGCGCGCGACATTTTTGGGCCTTGCTGCCAAATTTCCAGTGGTACCAGCAGATTCCTGGTGGAGGGGAACCAGCTCGTGATGGTGGATTTGAAGATCGTCGTCTTGAGGGGGATCTTGACTCATGTCGTGATCTGGACTCAGCCCCTGTTACGAGTGCGTTCACTTGCAACGCCAGGCGGTTGATCTGCTGCCGCATGTCCTCCATAGCAGTAGATTGTGGAACGTCATGTGTTGAAGCGTCGGTTGCTGATTTGTGGGAACTTGAAGCAACCATAGAGATGTTAGGGGAGGCCACTTCGGCGACTCTGTCCGCCAGCTGAGCTAAGGCGTCGATGGAAATATTCGCTGTTGGTGCGAGCACCATTCTGACGTTCGCCGGCAAACGTTGGAGGAACAATTCCTTCAGAAGCGAGGGATCAAAAGTGGTCGGAGAGTCTCCGAGTAGTTGCTGGAGGCGGCGAAGCATTTGGGACGGTGTCCTGTCACCAAGTTCTTCGGACGTCAGCAACTGTTGGAGCCGTTGTTGCTCAGAAATGGATGTTCGCCTCACCAGCTCAGCTTTTAGGGTATCATAAGGGTTCTGGGGTGGTGGAGCGAGGATGAGGTCCCGCACCTCTGTCGAAATTTCCGGTGACAAAACTGCGATGATGTGGTAGAATTTCGTAAGTTGTCCGGTGATTTTTGCTGTGGCGAATTGCGCTTCCATTTGGGCGAACCACAAGAGAGGATCAGATGGCCAGAACTGAGGAAGGCGAAGACGAACCGCCGCGATATTTCCGTCCTCTTGATTGGTGGTCATGGTGAGGCTGGTTTCGATGAAGACGGTCAGGGATGGTGGAGTAACCGGGTCACCAAATATGTAGGAACCAAAGTCTTGGCACTACATATTTATGTACATTATTTACAAGGATAAACGGGTCGGTGATGTTCACTGCTTGCCGGAACGGTCGAGCGCGCGGCTTGAGAGCCGGTTGATGTCTCGTGTCCCGAGCTCCTTCCTTCTCCCTTTCTTCTTTTTCATCTGTGGGCGGTCAATGTATGCCAATGCCCACACCTGTTTACAAGAGCGAGAAATATCGACGCCCGACACTTTCTCAAGCGACGGCGCAACCGAAAATTGAATTTATCCTTTATTGATTCAGTGGCGCGTCACGCAGGATCAGCCAATGGTGCGGAGATGCGGCTATCATTTCAGTTCCATTCGATTTTTGGGCGTTTAGTGATTATTTTGTGTCAATCAAATGTGATACTAAAACTCAGCAGGCAACAGGCGAGTAAGAATCAAAAACGTGTTCTTTTTTTTTAAGTTCCCCCTGTTGGAAAATCTCGATGATGGAAAGATGACGGAAAAGGCTCATACAAGCGTAACCGTAATATGGGACATCCTATACAAGCGAAAAAGGCGGCTCCAGTATAGTGGAATAAGGCGGAACGATACAGGTAGGCGGAACCATACAAGCGTGTCGTATTATGGGACATCCTATACCAGCGTAGTGGATATAGGCGGAACCATGTAGGCGGACGGAACCATACATGCATAACGTAATATGGGACATCCTATACCAGCAAAAAGGCGATACCAGCGTGGTGGAGCCATATGGCTCCAGCGTGTTGGTTTCGCCTTTTCACTGTTGTACAGGGCGATTTAGTTTTAAGCTTTACATATATGTTTAGAAAGGTCGTGAAAGCTATATTAATGCGGTTTGTGCAGGCGAGTTATACGGCCAGGCGTACGTAGTATAGGGACCTAGTCGTAACGATCAGTCAGATAATTAAATACAATTTGTTAATCAACTTTTTAATTAGTGAAAATGAAAATATGGTTTCAATTAGAAACTTGCTGAGTCATTGAAAACCACAAAATCAAGTTTTTTTTAGAAGGATATAATTCAGGGGTAGCGTTTTATGCATTCTGTAAAAAGCTTTATTTGGACGAGTTTCTAGGTTTCAGTTTCTTATCAGAGCTCATCTCTGCGCCCACGGTCCTGTTCCCCAGGGGCATAGACACGCAACACACATGCGCCTTGCTTCCCTTCATCCTACGAGGGAGGCGAGGGGGCGGCTTCGCACTGTGGTCACCGGGCAGCTGGACCGCAGGTGCAAAGATGCGCTCTGGTAAGAAACCGAAGTCTGGAAATGCGTCCAAATTGACCATTTTTTTATAACGCCATAAAATGCTACTCGTCTTATATCTTTACAAAGAAAATTGATTTAGTGTGTTTTGATGATGCTTAGCAGGTTTCTAATTGGAACCATGGGTCTATTTTCACTGATGAAAAATTTCACGAACATACTATACTTAGAGAGAGGCTGAAGCAGTTTTGTATTTGAGAAAACACTTTTAAATCTTCTTCATTCGACCTCCAGAATCTCAAATATCAAAATTATTTGCTAATTTAATTAATCAAGGCAGCATAGTCATTTTTAAAGCGCTGTGAAAGCACCTCCCTAGAGAGCGACGTCACAACAGCAGCTTTCAAAATCTTTGTTCACGCATCTTCAGCGCCTATCAAAGCTATGCACGCACATGCTATTTTTTAAAAGGGCAGAAAAATGTGTCACGATTGGTGCCAGTGCCGGAGAATATACCTAGAAAACTTGCGATTGGACGCGCGGCCCTTAAGCGACACACGCTTGGCGGCCGAAAGGTCTTCTTACGATGTCACTGTTGGTGGGATGTTTTTTGTGTTTTCTCACGTTTAGTTATATCTTTGAGGAAAACGAACGGGATATTCAGATTCGCGGGATAAAACTACGCTAGAATGAACCTCCATCTAGTTTTCTGAAAGAAGTCTGGCACATCTCTGTAATAAGCCGACGGATCATTACAAATTAGCCTTTTATACTATGCCGCCCTGGCCATATAACTCACGTGCACAGACCGCGTAAATGTAGCTTTTACGGCTTTTTTAAAAAAAATCTGTAAAACATAGAAAAAAAACTCTGTAGAATGTCCCCCAATACGATACGATTGTATGGTTCCTTCCCCGCTTGCATTGTTCAAGAAAGACTTGTGGACATCCAGCGTTTCATTGGAATGCTGGATGTCAGCGAGTCTCTACATCAGTGAGTGGTTTCAAACAAGCATGGTGTTTGCACACCAGTAAGCTCTTATCCAAGGCTCACCAGGACCACTAAGAGCAGAGGCGAAATGTCGTGACCTGGTAAATTTGGTTGCAGGTATTTATTTTTACAAGAACTGCATGCAGCAAAGCTTAACTTTGCTTGAAAGAAGATTATTAAAAATTCAATACTGAACAATGGTGTCCCTTGAGCTGTCAGACCAAACTCCCACTCTTGCCACTCAGGAGTTCCTAACTTGTGCGTAGAGGATCAGCACAACCCAGATTTGTGCTGCGAGCGCACCTGCAATATAAAAGTTGAATAAACATGAGATGAAATATGAGACGTTTACAATTCTCTGTAACGTGAAATTAGAGCACAGATCTTGAAGAGGAGGATGGGAAGGTATGCCCCTCCTCCCCCTCCTCTCCTCCTCTTCTGCTCCCTCCCATTTAGCAGGAAACTTCCCTGAATTTAGCGGGAAAATTTCCCCACTAAATTTAGCTGGTTAAGTTTCCCACTAAATTTAGCGCAGAAATTGATGTCACATGACCTCAACACAAATGCAGTTTTTCCGCTAAAAGTAGCAGGGAAAATGACGTCGCATGACCGTGTCACGTCAGCCATAAAAAAAATTCAGTTTCTCAGCTAGACTTAGCGGAAATATTAACGTCACATGACCACAACATTAATTCAATTTCCTGCCAAGTTTAGCAGGGTGGTTACGCCGACAGCGACGCCGCGAAACGCGGAAACGGGTGCTAAGAGCTGCGCTAAAAACTAAATGCATCAGGTGAAATAAAGTGAACATTAGAGATACTGTAAGAAAAAGAAGAGAATCTAAGATACCGCTCTCAGATCCTTCCTTTTGTCCGTTCTCAAATGTTTTGATTTCAAGAAATGTTTATCTCTTTATTCATACCCAGAGAACCCCTCCCAGTTTCAGCATGAATGCAATAAATCAATACAGACTAGACCTTGTAAACTATAATCCACATGAAAATTAATGTTTGCCACATAGTCATGTATGAGTCAGTGGCTCAGATCTCTAAATACATTTGTATTGAGGAACATTTTTGAATAAAACTTCTGGGCTTCGAATTCAACAGTTTGTACTTCCATAAGGAACACTGTATGGCACTGATTTTTTTTTTGTGACACATCAGAAACAGCACAGCACTGTCATCCTCGCATACCTAAAAAGAATTTGTATTTTTTTTTTTAGCATGGCATGTGCTATTCTAATGCCCATACAGCATCCTTTAACAAAATTTCCTTTGTAGAGCTTTTTATTGGTTCTTATTTAGCTCGCACGACAGATTCGGTACCTTGAATTCTCACTCGGCATCAACAGTTTTATATATTAATGTAATAGCGAAAGACAAGATGTATGGACTTGAGTACGGCTCAGCAAGCACAGATGTTGAGAAAAGTACTGAAAAAAACTCAGATGTCAAAATAAAAATAAGCTGGAATGTGGAATTATGGACATGGACATGAATACAGTTAGCAGATTCAATATGAAGAATATGTGTTAGACGCACGCTCAAAGAAACCTGTTGCATCTATATTCATTCAAATTACTTTGCAGAACTCAGCGCTGCAGTCTCAGGTGGGAGTTCGCTGAACTGAAAATGAGTGTAGACGGAAAACGCAGTTTGATCTGCGATAATGAACATTACATAAGTGACATGTCATTATTACTGTTACAGTGCCGAATGTTCCAAACTGTCAGTCGCATCATTCTGTGAGTTCCCTCCGTACATAACAGGGTTTGGCTCTCTCGAATGCTTTGCGAGAAAAATGATGAACTGGAAATATCTAGAGTAGTTCTAGAAAAACTATTTCCAGAATCTTATCTCAGCATCGCAAAGAATATAAAAAGTTTCTAAAGACAAGGTTAGTGCAGGAGTTGAATAAACTAAATACTTTGTTTTTCGAAACCATCTTGCCGTAGTAAACGTATGAAGTTCCCCTAGGTAGAGCTAGTCATTACGGATGATTGTGCCCATTGCGTACCATAAAAATTTAATTTGCGACCTACAATATTTACAAACTCAATTAACTCTGAATAAGTGGACCACTTGGCATTAAAGATTGGCCTCACCATGACTGTCTGCCAACATCTACATAATAATTTCCATAAACCTATGTATTTCAAGAAAATATTTGGTGCGAGCTGCTTAAAACACAATAGCACTTTTTAGCAAGTGCTGATTGTTGGGCAAGTTGGTACGGTACGTTAGAAAACATGATTGTGCTTTGAAGACGGGGACATAGGAAGGACAGACACCACAGAGTGCTAACTTTCAACTGATTTAATTCAAGAACCTCGGTGTAGAAACACACTGCGTCACCGCACCACATCTCAACCAATCCGTGGCCCTGCCACGGACCGCAAGTACGCCAACTCCTTATCCGCCAAGTCAATTAACGCCACACTGACACAACACGTGCCGGAACTATTTATAGCATCAGCCTCCATAATCTCTCTAACAGTCATATCTTTGTGCCTAGCAAGAACAGTAGACTGAGCAAATAATGGTTTGCACTCGCAGTCATGATCTGTCGTGTCACTGTCATGACTGCGGGTGCAAACCATTATTTGTTTCGTCTATTGTTCTTGAGAGGCACAAAGATATGACTGTTAGCGAGATTATGGAGGCTGACACTATAAATAGTTCCGGCACAAGTTGTGTCAGTGTGGCGTCAATTGACTTGGCGGATAAGGATTTGGCGTACTTGCGGTCCGTGGCAGGGCCACGGATTGGTTGAGATGTGGTGCGGTGACACAGTCCGTTTCTACGCTGAGGTTCTTGAATTAAATCAGTTGAAAGTTAGCGCTCTGTTGTGTCTGTCCTTCCTATGTCCCCGTCTTCCAAGCGCAATCATATTTTCTACCGCACTTTTTAACACTAATAGAAAGCCTGTAGTGGGCCACAACTTGAGCAGTTTTCACTTCATTATAAAGAGTAATTACACATATGTGAACCATGAATATAGGCCTGCACTGAATTTTTTTCTTAAGCTGAACGTGCTATGCTCTGTTTACTATATAAATCTTTGCAGAGCTGACAATGTGCAAGTTCCTGTTTTTTTATATTTCACATGTCCCGACTGGTGAGTGTGGTAGGGACATAAGATTGATGACACCAACGAAACACAATGATTATTTTAAGAATTTGTTTGGGTATAGCACGAGCAAGGCGATCTGCGGGAAGTTATTTCTGTGACACCGTCGAACCTACATCCGCGGGCTTTAAGTTCACATGTTAATCATGTCTGCAGACTCCTTTTTGTAATTGGAATTTCATCCAACCCAAGATTTGAATATGTTTTTTTTTCATTTTAGGCTTAGTAGTGCTTTTGCTGTTCTATTAATAGGTAAGAAAAATGCTTATTTCAAGTGGCATACCTAACACCTGGTGGCACGAGGACTCCCCTGTCGTGACGCAGACCGAAAGTCACAGCCAGGGAGATACTGCGATGCTCTTGTTGCTGGGATTACCTCCCCCATGGTCCTGCCCAGACCACAGAAAAAGATTGAGTCCAAGCTTGTGGCCACTAGGATCTCCAGATCTTGAGGCACCCAAGTAGCTGAAAATAAAAACAAATCACAATCAAGTACTTGGCAGAGCTACATTAGAATGGCTAGCATATTCTTTCGTGATCAGCACATAGATCCTCTTATTTTAGTCATAGTCACCCCCCAGGACAAAGCTACGTAGGCGTTAAAATGATGGGTACCGAATTTAGGTGAATGATCAAATGCATTCATTTAACCCCCTTTCGCCCCAACCTGAGACTTCTGTCAAATATTCACATTCAACTGTAAAGACTACAAATAAAACTACTACTGCAATGCAAAGCCGTATAGTGGGAGAGTTTAGCCAGCGGGTGTGGCAACGAAGGCGCCGGAGAGGAGGAAAGGGAGGAGACCGCCGAAGGAGGGAGAGAGAAGGCAGCAGGGAAACAAAGAGGAGACGACCACCATTTTGACGCAAAGCTGTCTGCACGGAGCACTGTTGAGGGTACGTGTCGTCTGCTACGGGCTTATTTATTTTTTTTGCCTAAATAAAAGTGCGTTCAAACATGGAGGAACTTCTTTCTTTGGGTTTTTAAGCCACCGAGGAATAACACTATATCATTTTATTGCCAGAGCCTGCCAAATAAAAGGAAAGAACCGAAATTTGAATATCGATCCCATGCCGGGCGAATGAATGAAAATGGCGGCCCTCCCCGCTCAGCTGGGAGCAGCCTAGAGTTCACGCGCATGCGCTCACGCCTCTTGCTCTGTGCCGCGGGCTGATCAGCTCACTCGGAAGGGAGACGTTACGGCAGCGAAATCATAGACTGCCAGACTCTCCCCATATATGGCTCTGCTGCAATGGAAAGATTTTCCTACCCTCGTGCTCAGCGAGTGTCGACTGTGGATACAACTCCGGTTCATACACTCGCTGAACATGAGGGTAGAGTGTATCAGCAGAGGGCAGGTGTCTGTATACAAAGAGTTTAGTTGGCACACCAAGAGGCTAACGAATAAGAATGGGTACCACTCTGATCAAAATGCCAAAAAAGCGTGGATCTCGGCTTGACACTAACAGCGGCACACAGTATCTATTTTAGTGACAAAGGGGTACTAAATCATTATTTTCAGCTTCCTAACTAAACTAAATATTCTTCCCGGCTTGCTTTTTAGGAAAATCTCAAAATTTACAAGAACTACTAAGACAACGTCTAAAAAAAAAGCAATGGCAAAACCAGCAATCGAATTCGCCTGCTCTCCAGTAGCACGACATCCATGGCAGGCAGACCTGCAGAATGAGCAAGCAGTTTAAGAAACAGAGATGTCCTATGTATAATTTTTTTTTTATGCTGCAAAGCAAGCGCTGGAAGGAGGTTTCCAACATTAACGAAATTTCTTGCAATCAGTTGAGAACAAATTAGAGCAGTGAACTTGTCCTTGCTTCTGGCATAACGTTTTAGTGTTGCCCATGGAAACTCACATAAATTTGAAAATAAAAACAAAAAAGACTAACCTTCATAAAAAAATCTAACTTTGGCAAAGAAAAGTTACCTTGGAAAAAATATGTACAATACAGTTGTACAGCGTGCATTTGTGTGCTTAACCAATTTTGAGGCAAATCGGCGACAGTGAAAAGAAGACGTTTGAGTACAATTAAGGGAAAGACAGAAAGGATGCATACCTACAACAAAAACATTTAGAACGACCACGGGCAGGAAACTCTGGTGAGGCTCTCGGAGTGACTCCCTCATATGGGCCTGCGCAGACCACAGAACAAGATCGGTCAGAGCTTGCAGCCATAAGGTGCTTCATACCATGAAGTTACAGAAGCGGGTGCAATTGGAAGCAAAGTGCATTTCATTTCTCTGAAAAACGAAGAGTTTAATAGGTAGCTTGCATTCATAAGGTGATACAGTCATGAATGCACAGACTTTTCAATGCAGCGCTATATCACCAACTTGTTAACCATGCCGGGCAACACTAAAAACTGAGAGCATTATTTTAAACTATCTCAGCTTAAAGTTAACCACGACAGAAGCTTCAAGCCATCCTTGCAAATTCAGTGCACAAAGCAAGCCATGTGACCTTCTAGTTGGACGCCATGGTACGTCGAGCTTATAATCATGCGTCATGCTGTTTTTGCTGCAAAGGCTTGTAGTTTCAAAAGTGGTCCAGCTTAAAGAGACTAAAAGTATAGACGTTTATGAGTGGGGCCCTCATTTAGTCTGCAGCTACATTGCGAAATAGGACGTTCCAAGCGGGATGTTTGCTGCCTGTAACCACACGACCAGCTTGTGCCCAGCGATTGTTCGAGCTGAATACATGTCCTCGACAGTGCCATTATTTGACAAGCATTTCTATGACTGACTTACAGAGAGACTCCACCTCAACGACTAATGACTTGGGATACCTAACTGAATACTGATATATCAACTAAATGCAAAACAATTACCTGGCAAGCATTAAATTTTTCAAGAGGCTGGGTCGACTCCGCATTAAGTTGAAGGAGTCGATGCGTAATAGGACAATACAAACAAAAATATGCCTTAGAATTCCTTTTGCACCCCCAAAATGATGTGTTTTTGAAGGTAAGGTACACAATGTTCTTGATTTAGAAAGTGCCTCAGCTGTACAAATGCATATGCAATAAGGGCACTTGCCAAGCCTATTCTACTCAGCTCTGTGCAGGTTAAGCTAAGTTAGAGTATAGAAGTACATGCTCACTGACACCATCTGAAAGGCAGGGAGAAGTCTCCGTTGTTCGACCTCCAGCCCGTCTGCTACCTTCGATGACGTTTCAGCGCCTGATGAGCCTGGAGCGAGCACATCTGTCTAAAGCGGGGTGAAAAGCACAAGCATGTGCTGGAGGACGCCCAGCCATTCTCTTTTTGTCATCGGCTATACTACATATTTTTAGTAAGACATATTTTTAAGTGAGGAAAAGTACTGCAAATATGCAGTCCACCTTAAAGATAACAACAGTTGCCATTCACCATTTTCCAAATAAGTGCTCCCACGTACCGGAACATCTACACATGTGGTGCGTGAGTAGGTTCAGGATTGAGAGGCTAGAAAACGAAGCGCTCGCAAGGCTTGTCTGGCCCTTCCAACCATGCGGGTACATTCGTTGCAAGTTCCCGATTTGTAGACAAAATGATTTAGAATGAGCAAATCTTGTCTACGCCCGAGGTAGAACATTGAATTGCGATTCCCCCATATTGTGCGAACCATCCTTCAAACTGCGGTACCACCTGCAAATAAACTATGTTGTGCTGCGGCACGCGTCCATGCTGCCTGCTTCAGAGGAAAACCACTGCTCGTGTTGAAGACGACATCCCACAGTGGACAGGCAACAATTTTTAACGAACAAAAACAAAATTGATATCATTCAATAGACACAGATAGGCTCACAAAGTGTCGGCACCATGATTGTTGTGGTTGGTTTTACTCTTGCATACAAACAAAGGTGACTTCCTCTCTCCTCCGATGGACAGTAAAACCCCCTTATCTTGGTGGCCCCTATTTCTTCTCGAATCGGTTACAGAGGACATAATCGCAGTCACTGAATTCCGCAAAATTAAAGGCCGCGAAAATTAAAGGTTCGCCAACATTAAGGGGTTTACTGTTCTTCTGAGTGTCACATGATGTTAACATTTCAAGGAGGCTGAAGGTATTGGTTTAAGAAAAAATTGACCTATGAAAAAAATGCCCTTCTCCAGGTTAGGCACGCGAGGTTCTTTTGCACTACCTATAAGGTGGCAAGTTTATTTCGGCAGAGCTTTTGGTAAAACGGAGTCACAAAAGTAGCTATATTTGGCGTCAACTATTTTGTGCTGCATTATAAAGCCAGAGTAGATTCCACAGTGCGTGCTTCAGCAGAGCACTGTTTGTTGCGAGAGCATATGTGGTTTAGTGTTGCATCCCATTTGCATAATCTAGAGAAACTAGCGCTGACAGAGTTGGAGCACTCCAAATATTAACAGCCGACTGTAGAAGTATTGAGAGATGCACACATGCGAACTGTGCATTTCTTAAACGTGGGTTCGAGCAAAGGTAAAAACAATATCTATACTTACGGCGGCCATACTTGCCTTTCCCAAGCACGACCACTTTTCCCTCGGTAGCACCATCCAGTAAGAAGCACCAGCAACACGCCCATGAGACGCCGCCGCCTCCTGGATTGAATGACGACCCGCCTGAGGTCTTGGAAGGAGATCCGGAACACTGCTTTAGGCCAGATGTTGTATCTGGTGGGGCAGAGACTAAAAGCAAAAATTAACAAATTTATCTGAAGCGCTACATTCCTATAGGACAGCAGTATTTTTTTTTAGGCCAGTGATTCGCTTTAATTAAACACAAATGGTTGGTTTATATGATGAACCATCAGCCCCTATTTTTCTTAAGTGTAACGCAGTGTCTAACGTTACGTCCGACGGAACCCGAAATAAAAATTAAAGTTACGCCCAACGTAACTGTCAAGCATTCGAGTTACGTCCGACGTAACCCAAAATAAAAATTAAAGTTACCGTATTTACTCGAAAATAGGTCGAACTCTATTTGTTGGACCCACCGAGAATAAAAAAAAAAAATTCAAATATAGGTCGACTTTTTTTTTATTTTTAAGAACAGGGGAAATTTTGGGCAAAAGAAAGAAACCTTTATTTACATCACTTCACAGCTTGGTAGACATCCTCGCAAATCCGCCACAATACTTCACTGACCCAGTTGTAAAATGACGACAAGAAACGAAAGAAGGTGCGAAGCGACGAAAGGCAAACTACAAAGACGCAAACAAAGCCGCCGTGTCGCCATGAGCAACACGCGAGCCGAGCCGCCTCAAGCAACTAACAAAAGTAACATCTTTTTTTTTTTTTTTGTGCGCGTTTGCGAGGATGGAGGACAAAGTGCATGGCGCATCGCGTTCCTCTCCTTCCCCATTGCCCAGCAAGGGGAACGCTAGAGGTGCGATGGCGAAATCCAATGCCCCAAGAGGTGCGCGCGATAGCGGCATCGGCCACCGCTGTTGTTTTCGGTTGTTTAACAAAAGCCTTTGGAAACAAGAAGCGGCGCAGCTCTACGGCAACGCCGGCTCGGTGACTCGATAGCTTCACGCCTCCGGTACGGTCGCAAAATTTGGTCGCGAATGTAGGTCGAAATTCTTTAGTCGCGATTTCCGAAAAAAAAGAAAAATAAAAAAAAAAGAAAAAAAAAAGGTCGACATATATTTGAATAAACACGGTAGTCAGCTGCGCGACGAGACACACATTATGAAAGCGATTGGTGCGAGCGACCGAGGCGATGAGCGACGTTTTCTAGAAGCCCAGGAACCGAGCGGCGCAAGCAGCGAGAGTGAGAAATCTTCGTCGCTCGGCGCCGGCACTTGTAGCTTCTCGTCGTCGCTCGTCTCGTTGATCGCTATATTGCTTACATGCTGTTCAGAAAGGTGCTCTAAGTGGTTACCATTGCATTGGGACCAGCCTCGCATCCAACCGTAACCAGTCTTGACTTTTTTTTAAGCCGCCCAGGTAGAAGTTAACATCGTACATACATCGTTTTCAAGCATGGCTCCTCGTTCATTGCTCGATTTACTTTTTCGTAAATGACAAACCGCAATGAAGCACAATTATTCTAGTTCAAAATTGTCACGAACACTTGGCACGCATGCTTACACTGTAGCGCACCTAACGTAATTTAAAAGTAGAACGAAAACGGGACGAGATTCGCTTACCGCTTCACGGAAACAGAGTCCTTCGGATCCTAGGCCTAACGGCCGAAATCGGAAGTCGCCTGCGGTCCGGCGATCGGACGAGTTGAGCCGGCCGCGCTGTGCTGATCCCGGCTGACCACGCCTGGTTGAACCATGAGAGGCGTCGTCGAGTTGAGAGCCAGAGACGCAGTAGAAACGGACCGTAAAACATCTGTCCCGTAAAACGCAGAAGGAGCCAGCGCCAAAAGCGCTACGTCTGGCTGCGTCGCCATCTCCGCGACGACCGGAAGCGTGTAAACCGGGACTGGCCGGGAAGTTAGAAAAGGCGCGGCAGCGGAAGCCACTGGGCGGAAGCTTTACGTTTCGGTTTCGCTTTTCTCCGACATCGGCCACGGTCGCGGGCTGGTATGTTTGCGGCTGGTTGCGACGACGCGAGGGGCCACGAAAAGACGCCGAGTTGGCCGAGTACGAGTCACGGCCCACGATACGAGCAACGGGCCATTTGCCCCTGTCGACCGGCGATGCGGTATCCGCGGCTTAGTGTCACGATCGGTTTGTTGCCGTGCACGTTGACTCAAAGCTCGAAGTTATGCAGTTCCGTCAGTTCCGTTCCGGCACCAGCCGCACCACGTTTTCCGGTGCATCGCACGTGGAGGCCTTTCGACGCATTCAGTGAACGTAAAGATCGCGCCCGCTGTCTGCGGTGCTGTGGAAGAAGTTGGGAGACGGAAGAAGCATCAAAACCAAGGCGTTTAGGACTCCAGTCCGGGCCGCCGGTCCACTCTGAACGAGAGGCGACGTGTGTGTGCACGCTTTGAGGAAGCCTCCACGTTTCGCCGCGCCAGACCTCGCCGATCGCGACCAGACCCCGAGTCCGAGAGGCTCTTGCGCAGCCAGGAACGGCAGCGAGGTAGGAGCTGCTCGTTCTGCGCAACCATGCAGTGCTCTACAGTGATCGGAGCTCTCGGTGTCATGCGTGCTTGCACCGAAGCCGTTGTGACCCCTTCGGACGCGCAAGTCGTACTTCGCAAAGGTTTGGACGGGGCCGCCGTCACCGAGCAGCTCCGCTAAATTCCGCTTACTTATGATCGCAATAAAAGCTTGCGTTTGTTCTCGGGAAAAAAATTGCGGGACCGCTCTCCGCGCCGCCGACGAGGTTGGCCGCCACCATGTTCTCAGCTGTTCACTCGCTCCCGCAGCGAGCGCCTTCCGATAATCCTCCCCGTTCCAAAATGCGATGCGATCTTCGTTTACATGGGCTGAATGAATGCGCACTCGCCATCTCGATCCACCTCTGTCTAGCGACTTTAATGCGATGCGCTTTGCGCATTATGCCGTTTACATGACCGCATATTGAATGCGGCAACTGGATTCAATGCGACTAAGTCGCCTTCATGTAAACGCGGCTTATGTTATTTTTCGACATGTATGATGTATGTAACGATACCGGTGGTAAACGATGGACGTTTTTGTTGGAAGATGGCGGTCGTCTTTCTGCATGTATGGTTTAGTTATACCGGTGGTCTTGTGGTATAGGCGTTTCGTTGGAAAGATGGCGGTCGCCTACGTCATCGGACGCAAAATCATACCAGCCATACCGAGTCATATCGGCGAGCAAACCGGCTGCCAGTATAGACAGACCCGGAGCCATAGCGGTGCCGGTATCTCCAGTTATGGAGAACGCAAAACCAAACTAGCTGCATGTATAATAACAATAAATTATGGTGGTGTCATACCAGGACTGTACAAGCAGCAGGTTTGTTTCTTGTACGTTTTTCCAATAGGGCCTGTAAAAAGCAATTAAACTTTGCACCTTTTTAAATGTGTTGCCTACGCGTACCTTGTTTCCCAGTTTTGTGTTGACACTACGCTTTATCAATAATTTTGACATAGCAGATTTCAGTTCAAGCGACAAGTGTGAAATGATGATCGGTCTCAATTTAACAGAAGACAAGTTCTAATTCCCATCAAACCTCGACCGACGTGCAGCTGAAAGGTATTGTTCAATGCCGGACAAATATACTCGAAATCAATTCTTTTCTACATAAAGTACGATACAAATAGCGCTTATAGTTATTAATGTGAGCGCATTGGTATTCGATGAAAAACTGCCGTTCTATATGTGCTTGATTTCCAAGTTTTCCTTCAAATAGCGCTTATACGGCGTTTTCAACGAAATAATTATCAATTCTCATATAGACTTGAAGGTTTTTTTCCGGTGATAGTTTTAAAGATTTTTTTTTGTGTCACACGTTTTGAATAAGCATATTATAATCATATGCTCTACGTCAATGAAAGTAGGCTTTTATAGCCGCAGATTAAAGAACGCAGTGGATGGCTGGTAATGATCACGCATTTCACGTCTTCATTGATTCCTCGCTGTTCTTATGGGCTTATGTGACAGTCTTATTGGCTGCGGAGCACTAATGAGATGCACGGAGCTCATAATGTCCTGCATTTCTTAAGTTGTCTGCTTTTTTCCGAAAGTTGGTTGCGATGATTCCTTTTGAATCAGGAGACAACGGGTGCCTCTGGCGAAGTCGCCGGCAGAGCGACTCAAGACAAGATTCCAATCACTCAGGGAATCAGCTATGGTCAGTTGTAACGAGAAATCTTTAGGAAAAATATCCTCCTTTAACAGGCGCTCGTTGAATTCAGTCGTGTTTGTCAGCGAGTGCGGCGAAGTGTCATCGGAGGTAGAAAGGTTACGCAGAAGGCGGAACGTTTACCGCGGTGCTCATGTTGCAACATATTTAGATTGAACCCTGTCAGACCACAGTTGACGGAACCAGACACCAAGATGTCCAACCCGTCTCTCTATTTTAACGTTAGCAAGGTGCAGACTTTTCTTATGTTGACGAAAGGGCATGGAAGGTCGGGAATGGCACCAAATACCTTCCTCTTGGGCGTCGAGCTTTCTGGGTCGCCAAAGTTTCGTGGCTAATGAACAAACTTTTTAAATAATTCTGCCCCATTGCACCGCCTTGTATTTCATCTCGGAGACAACCACAGTTAAACCTACGAAAGACAAAAGGCTGCCTCACCGGTGGCTAGCATCAAGACTATACATATATCTGTTAGGTTTGTCGCGTTATACTAGGTATCGCTCTTCATTCTTCACTTTTCGCTCCACTTTCACCGGTAAGTCGCCAAACTAATGATCTTTCTTAAGTCTGTCACAACATATTTTGTCTACCAGGTGGTATTCATCTGTCAACTCCACAACGCAGAACATTACGATTAAAGCACTCTAACATAATACGCAATACGTGGTCAGAACTACAATTTTTTAAACATCGCTTTTCTAATACAATTCATTAGTGGAACCGCTTGCTGCATTGCTGCGACTGCATATTGGATGCGCAAGTGCTGTCATATCTCAATATCTATCAATACACCTATCGTAATTCTCCCCTCTTTGCGCAGCGCTGCTGTCTGCAGGATTTCTAAATAAAGAAAGCAATAAATGGGGAGCTGAGCTAAACGAACATTAAGCGAAAACAAGCATACCACTTCGTCTGAAATTACTTTGCGGCTAGCTTCTTACCATCTTCCTTTGACTAGGCAAAGTAACTTAATTACAACTAAGCATAACCTTATTGCTCCTTTACATTTTATTACTAGCTAGCACTACGAACATCACAGTGGCATTCCGTGAACCACCGGACAATTAGTTCAAGGTAAATCTTTAATTGCAATGTATGCCATACTGAAAAATCCTGCAAAAACTTCCAGTGACATCCGGTTAACTTGCAGTGATATCCGGTGAAAGCTGGTCAAGTTTCATTCGTTTTTATCCGAAACCAGCGTAGTTTACCAGCCTATGCTGGAATATTTGCCTTAATTTTACCCGCAGCCACTTTCCTGGAAATTTTTGCGGGAAACCCTTTCCCCGTTCACCGAACGTCACCAGAAGCCGACGCGAGGGAAGGGGGCAACCGGACAAGTGTCCACGCACCCTCTCTCCCTCGCATTGGGTCCCTGGGGAAAAAGAAACAACAAAATCAAGTTGCTGTTTTTTTTTGTTTTTTATTAAAAAATTTGTGTTGTTTGTTAACGAGCAACGGTTACGGCGGACGCTCACTGAAGGCTTCCCGTTCCATGTGTGTGACCTGTATCCGTTAAAGCACCTGGGTGTGCGGATAAAAATAAAATATCTTTGAGTGACCTGTTTCTTACGCCTCTTCGTCGGCTCGGCTTCAGAAGCATCCACTGAGCGAAATGGACGCCGGAGACGCCGTGACAGCGTCAGTGACGACAGCGGGACTAGGCTCGTAATTTCTCAATTGCGGTGGATGTTCGTTCCGCGCGTTCGTGGGTTTGCTAAGCGTACTATTGATAGTGTGTATGTGTCCGCCTGGTGCACCTGCGGCGACGGCATCTGGGACGACAACATGATTGTGCCCAGGATATATACTCAACGGCGGCGGATGTTGGTGCGCTTTCGTGGTTCCCGCTAAACGTGCCACTGACAGTGTGTGTGTGTGTGTGTCCGTGCGGTGCACCTCCTCGGTTTTATTAGTTGAACTACCGTATCTAGGAATTTACCCAGCGCCATTGTGAGCACCGTGTAAGATATTTTTTTGCGGCAAAGAACTCTGTTGTTCCCATTTGGTCTCATTGCTTTTATCTACAGCTGTGCAAATTGTTTTACTAGTATCGCCCTGTGAAGTAAAGACATGGAACTTAAAGGTCTATATGGACTAACCATTTTAATTGTCACAAAATCGTCCAGCATCTGGCAAAAAGCCTGTGAACCGGCCCACGGTTCACAGGCTTCTTCCTAAATGCCTTCCGTTGACGTCCGAACGAAATTTAAAAAAAAACACGGTAAGTTCTGTTGGCAATGTTGGCAATCAGGTAAGCTGAACACGGAAAAACAAGAACATGAAGGAAAGGACTGGGAAATCACACCGCTGACTAACAACTGACTTTTGTGATTGTCCAGTCCTTTTCTTCGTGTTCTTGTTTTTTTTTCGTGTTCAGCTGACCTGATTGCCAACAATATGTACCAACTAGCTCAACCCAAACCCGTAACGGTAGGTTCCAGTGAATTGCGGCAAATCCGGTGACTTCGGGTAAATTCCAGCTTTACTGCCACTGAAAAGAGTCCAATAATCCAGTAAAATAGATTTTTTACTGGACATGAAATTCCGGTAATAGCCCAGGCAGCACACCAATGTCGGTCGGACATTGGCCTAACATTGGCAAAGACTGGCCGAAATATTGGACAATATTGGAAGCGCTACCCTTTCCAACGTTGGCCCAGTGATCGGTGCCAATGTTGGGCCACTGTTCAGCCATCGTTCCAGCCAATGTCGGCCCAATCATTGGTGCCAATGTTGGGCCATTGCTAAACCATGGTTCCAGCCAAGGTGCTCCCACATTGGCGAAAACCGGCGTAATATTGGACAACACTGGAAGCGCGACCCGATCCAATGTTGGCCGTTATGCTGATTTTTGGCCATCGTTGCACTCGCCCAGCTCTTTGCAAGTGCATTCACCAAGTTGTTTGCAAAAAGGAAGGTAAACAGACACAAGGGATTGTTTTAAAATCTTCAAAAAGTTTATTACACACAGCTTATTCTGTAGACAGGCACAAAATCAGCAATTTGTAATATGTGAAGAGGTACTATTCAACTGTGATACAACTAAGAAGACTGCAAAGCAAACACAAACCGGGGTAATTCTTGGGTAGTGTCCAGTCTCCCGGCAGCTGGAAGAATTTTTTCCCCAAAATTCTACCGCTATTCGCCCTTCATTGGCGGTGCAATCACTTCATCGAACGACATTTCATAGACAGATCGTTTCATCAACACGCGATGTTTCATAAAAAAAACTCAAAATACGTCTTTTTCCCTCTTTTCTTTTTTTTTTTTTTTTGCAATGAACCGCTTCAGACTTGGCATGAAGCGGCGTGAAAGGGTGGGCTGGTTCGGTGAGCACGCGCCTCAGGAATACACTTGCGTTGAAATGCCCCTACAGCGTGCAATTCGCGTAACGCATGTCAAGGAAACGTTGCGCCTCAGAAATACACGCACGACGAAATGCCCCTACAGCGCGCAATTCGCGTAACGCGTGTCGATGAAACAAAAATGTCGACGAAAAGGTGGCCACGAAACGTGTTTTCGCGAAACGCACGGAGAATAAAAAAGTCAGCATTCTACCTGCAGTTGTGACATTATTTCAGACAGATAATGGCAGGCGACTGTCGGTAAGATTGCGGGAAACTTATTCTCCCGGCTGCCAGGAGATAGGCCCTGCCCAATTCTAGAGGTTATCCGGAAGATTACCCATACAAGAGCGGACAATGATCACCAAGTAGGTTGCAGCGCACTTACTTTGAAAATACCGGACTTGAAAGATGTAATCCGACATATATGTAAACACGGGCACTGCAGAAAAACCACTCAAACACAAAAACCAGAAAGAAGTGATCCGTGAAGATTCAACACGATGTAGCACACGCTTCCATTTGCCGAACCGAACACTAAACGATTCACAAGAATGTCTTGGGCTTCTATGAAGAAATCAACACGGGTGGGACTTTTCGAACGAGATACCATTTACCACAGAAGCGAAATCCACAGCGGGCCCGCACTCCGCAGGCCGCATCACACGCGAAACTAGGTCCGGTCTTCGCGACGCAGGCATTCCGAGTTTTTCAACGGCTAATGCGTCATCCGTCAAACCACGTGATCACGCTTCTGCCGTTACCCGCGCACAGAGAGCGAACTCAAGCGATAAAACGTGTACGGTTCATTGGTCCGGCGAGTACGGACCGTCTACCGCGCCTTCAGCTTAGGGAGAGAGAAAAAAAAGAGAAGGAGGACAAAGCAAGCAGGCCAGAACGGGGGTGGGGTGCGCTTACAAAAGGCTAATCTTCAGGGGCATCTCAACAATGAACGCAGGGAGAGAATTTGTCACTTCTACCCAAGGTTGATAGTGCAGTAGATGTTTTGCGCGACCTTGGGCTTTAGGCAGGTTCCGTGCTCTGCCTTATCACCAGCTTCGAGACCGTAGTCAAGTGACCCTAACCGGAGACACGATTGGCCTTAAACACGCATAGCGTCTACCCTGCTGTCAATACCGATTTAACAGGACAGCTCTTTGAAGGTCAGCTTTTGAACTTCTAAAGAAGCTCTCCAGCCCAAAAGTGGTTCTAAACGGGGCAAGTTTGAAGACAGTATGTTTTACGTCGTATAACGTAAATATAATAATATATAAATATATAATATAATGTAATGAAGAACTAAGCGCGACTATTTTTTGCGCTCGATGTACACAAATATATCTATAAGTATATAAATATATTTTTTATCAATAAATTTAAAACTGTTTGTACGCTGTTAGGTTCGCGTTTTTAAACTTCAAATTGTTTTACGAAAGAGTTACACATAAAAGACACCCCGAACAGCACATCGTCCGAATTTCAACACACGATGAATCTCCGACGCTCGCAGACGGAAGGTTGCAATGCTGCGCGAACGGTTTCTGAAAGATGCTGGGTAGGGTACTCCGAGCGCAACGGCTTCGCGACCGTTCGAAGGGCAAATGATTCGGGACAACAAAGTAGGGTCTAGCAGCTTCAGTAAGCTAACGGGGCTCGAGAGTCCCACGCTCACATTTCCGCAGAGCGAGCGCGGCCGGCCAGATCGAGGCGCAGTATATATATATGCTCTCGCGTCACGATAGCTACGTCGTTGCTCTGCCTACCCTGATGACATGTGCACTGGCAGTCGAAGCAACCCTCTCGAGACTTCACTTGAGTTTAATATATGACTTTATATCGCGATATACTCTCGTAAAACTGAGAGTCACTTCGGTTGCGGCGTAAGCGGCGGCTTTATGTTTGTTGACACCTGCGTCGACAATGACTAAATATGCACAGAATCATTAGATATAAAAAATAGAGCACGCAGAAAGAAATACAAACATGACAGGGGCACGGACAAAGAGAAGACGTTAACGCTACGTATATATAAAAAATATAATGGAAAAGACAAAAATACTTAAATCTAAAAAAAACGGAGTTAAGTTGTCAACGCCGAGGTAAGGCAATGCGAATGGAGAGCAGCCGGCAAAAAAACTGCAATAGTCCTATAGGCAGCTAAGGACGTATTTGTGATCGCGGTTATAAAGCGCCGGCGACGTACGCCCCATGAAGTTGGCTAAATAAAATTCTCGCCCGATCGAGCTCATGAATGACTCTTTTCCAATTTCCTATTTCTGCAATGCAAAAAAGAGGCTCGCGGGTCTATAGCCTAGGCGACGTAAATATCGATAAGCCATTGGTTATGGCAGTACCAATATTGACCAGCCTATACCAAGACATCACCAATATTAGAAAACACATTGGCTCTGAAAGTCCAATATTGTACAGGTTATGCCGGCGTATATCCAATATAGGAAAGCTATTGGCTTTGACAGTCCAATATTGGACAGCTAATGCTGGCATGTATCCAATATTGGAAAGCCATTGGCTCTGACAGTCCAATATTGTACAGTTTATGTCAGCATATATCCAATATCGGAAACCTACCGGCTTTGACAGTCCAATATTGGATAACTTATGCCGGCATATATCCAATATTGGAAAACAATTGACTTTGACAGTCCAATATTGGACAGGTTATGCCAGTATATATCCAATATTGGAAAGCCATTGGCTTTGGCAGTCCAATATTGGATAACTTATGCCAGCATACATCCAATATTGGAAAACCATTGGCTTTGACAGTCCAATATTGGACAGATTATGCCAGCATTTATCCAATATTGGCAAGCCATTGGCTTTCACAGTCCAATATTGGACAGCTTATTCCAGTGCATCACCAATATTGGAAAAACATTGGCTATGATAGTCCATTATTGGCCCAGGTAATTCCAATATTGGTAAACACATGGCTCAGTTGGGCCATTGTTGGGCCATTCTTTGTCCCATCAATTCCAATGTTGGCCCAATATCGTGTGCTGTCTGGGAGCATTCCGGTAAAAAATCTAGTGACATTCCGGTTAAAACTCTGGTGACATTTCAGTAAATTACGGCTTCACTGGAAGTTAAAAGAGTTTCATAATCCAGTAATATATTTTTTTCCTGGAAATAAAATTTCAGTAAAAATCATTTTCAATTGGGTCATTTAAATGCATTAACCTGGGTAGGCTAGCAAAAAAAAAGAAAGAAAAAAAAGACCTGTTTCTTAGAGATATCACAAAGGCGCTCTCAATGAATAGCATTTAGACTCCCCTTGACGTCATGACGTCACTTGACGTAGCCCTGTCACTTGGCATCCCGTCAACAGGCATCATAGCGTCCCAGTGTCACGTGACATATGCTGACGAAAGAAAACGGGTGGCCATGTGACTTGTTGTCACGTGACGACGGTACATGACGTCTCGTCATGTTGCCGCCTGAAAGTGACGTCACATCAGGTTGTAGGCGTTACGTGAACGCTGTCCCCTAAGTTTTCCAGACACCTCATTTCAGCAAAACTCAGCTCTCCTCTCCGTCGAGGCTACCTTCCACGGAAATAAGAGCACTGCCGTTAAAATATTGGCCAAGATTGACAGGCGCTCATTCATATACTTGGTGCGGGAAACAAAAGGGAAGGTTTTAAAACTTTACTTGGCGTGTGGTTCCATGCTGCTGCAAATGCGGGTTCTGCTTTCCTGCAAATGCGGATTCTGCTTTTTTGCAAATTAGTGGGAGCCCCACCAGTCTTATGGCCCGTCTAGCACACCTTCAGCAACGCTGCACACATGTCAAGAAGCATGATGACGGGAACATATCGAATGTAAATACTGTTCCATAAAACCAGGAAGGAGCAACACAAAACACGCGAGACTGCCCCTGGGTCACCAGAGAGGCTGCGACATGACGCGGATTCTAGGATGCCGTCTATGCACGAAGAACGAGTGATTTTGACTTCGACCGAAAATCACCAAGACACGGACGCAGAACGAATGAATGTGTAATATTTCGGTGTAAAAAAATAGACTTTCAAAACACTGCCGCAATGTGTTTCAGCGAAGGCTTTAATAAATCTAAAAAATACAGTGCCCGAGAAACAAGAAACTCTTTCCAGGAACAAACTGTCAGCCGCGGCGGACGTGCAGAATTGCAGGAAACGCACTAAAAGCCTAATTACGTAAAATTGACTAAATTGCATTTTAATTTGTAAAAATAAACGAATGATCAAAATGAGAAACTTGCTAACCATCTTCGAAAACGACCGAATCAATTCTTTTCAGAAAGGCATGACAGAAACAGCATTTTACCATGTTCAAAAAACAAATATGCGCCCACTTTGAACGTATTACTTGGTTTTCATTTCTTATCGGAGCGCATCTCAGCGCCAGAGGTCCTGCTCCCCGGTGCTGAGGCGCGAAGCCCCCGCCTGGATCCCTGGTGGGATGGACGGAAGTTTGACGCACGTTTATTACGCGTCTCGGGCACTGAGATGCAGGACCGCCGGCGCAATACGCGCTAAGATAGAAGACTTAAACCTAAAAACACATCCGAACGGAGCATTTTTTTTTTCAAGATGCTGTTTTTGAGTTTATCTTTCTAAAAAAACTTATTTGGTGATCTCCGATGATACTCAACAAGTGTATCTTCAGAACGATCGAGTTACCTTCATTAATTGAAAGTTAGTAAATATTAGCTAGTTCTCTAATTATATAATTGGTAAGTTAATTGGAAATTTTGACAACCGCCATGGCGGGTAAATTGTTCTAAATAAAGTGTTTTTTTTTACGACCATTGTTCTTGTGAGTTTTGAGAACCTTTCTTGAAACACCCGGTACATGTCGGAGAAAGGGTGGGCGAGATAAAGGAGGTATTTATATGTTTACATATGACGGCAGTGATTAGATGATTTTTACCCTCCCTACCCTCTCACCCACCTTGATGTTGAGTTGGGCACCGCCCTCGAACTTCCTGAATAAACTAGGATCTCGCTGCAAAATGCTACAGATTGAAGTTGATGAATATTTTAAAAACCCGGTCGATTGTCTCATCGTCTGACAATTTCAGAAACGTAGGGCGGGCTTAATATGCTCGCGACTTGTGGTTGGGCGTTTTATTGGCTAATGACGAAATCACATCGACGGTGGAGAGACAATAAGGGGCTCTGAATTTTCAACTTTTCTTATGCTCTTTGTGACTATAGTTTGCATAAGTTAAGCCTCCAATTCCAGACTTCTTTTGGTGGACGATTCAGCTGCTGGCTCAGTTCCTCTCTTTCTTTTTCGTTCAGTCTCCACCCTCAACTGCCGCTTTCATTTAAAAAAAAAAGATAAATTCGTTACGCACCCTATCATTTGCACGGTGCGCGACCCCATGCCTTTGGTAATCGGAAAATTAAGTATACCACTAACAGACCGGTCGAATTCAGCAGGTGGCACCACTTCAATGCGGTGAGGTACGAATGTGCGCTTTTGAATTGTGTCTTTGGACACGAACCTTTATGTACACCAATTTGGATGCCATGCGAAAATAAAATGCGACTCTCGCATATCGACGTTTTATACTAAAGGATCCTAGATTCAGTATCACTCCCAAAAGTAACGCGGCGGGAACATGAAACAGGTTAAGGTGCAATAACTTGTAAGAACTTGAACAAGACTGGGAAGGTTGGGCAGCAGAACGCAACATCTAAATTTGTCAGAAACGATGCAATGTTTTATTCATATGTTTTTTTTTTGTTACTGCATTAAAATATTTAATGCATATATGGCACACGTGTTATCCTTATACTTCTGACTCTTGAGCGCAACTGTGTTCGTTCTAACGTACCGACTTTTGTATCGCACGATTACTTCGATGATTATAATGCGTGTTATTAATGCCATTATAGTGACACGTGAATTGATCATTGCCGGTAATTATTAGTTCAATACGGTTTTAATGCTAAAAACTGTAGCTTTAAATTTTCGACAGCCAGTTTCCGTATTTACCGAATGCTAGCATTTTTTTAGATTATCTAAGCTGCAGAAGAAACGCACTTAATGTTAAATGCATTTGCCAGGCCTCTCATCACAAACTTTTATAAAATAGTTACTGATAGGGCGCTTCACTATTAAGGTTATCTGGGCTGTCGTGTTTGCGGTATAAAATTTACTCATTCACCAAACAGTATAACAGGCGTTGCCCGACTCAAGCTTCTGCTGTATTCGGATGCCAAAAGCTGTCACGTCGAGGCAACATTGTTGTTATTGTATGTAATACGCCGACTTTCCCTCCAAGTGACAGAACCTTTACGCCGAGTACCTGTTTCAGCGAATGAAGGGCATTCGCAAAAAAATATATCATAAGAAGCGGAAACTTCCCCATAAAAAACGAGTTTTCATAGGAATTTCATTTCCAGTAAACTATTATTTTACTGGATTATGGGACTCTTTTCACTTCCGGTAAAGCCAAAATTTAACGGAATGTCACCGGACTCTTTACCGGAATGTCACCGGATATTTTACCGGAACTTTATTTCCAGTAAAACGTATATTTTACTGGATTATGGGACTTTTTTTTTTAACTTCCACTAAGGCCGTAATTTACCGGAAGTCATCAGTATTCACCAGAAATTACCGAAAGTCAACGGATTTGCCTCAATTCACCGAAACTTGCCGTGTTTTTATTTTTCTTTCGGACGTCAACGGAAGGCGCTTAGGAAGAAGCCTGTGAGCCGTGGGTGGTATATGTCTACCAGATGCTGGACGATTCGGTAACAATTAAAGTGTTTAGTCCATATAGACCTGAAGGTTTCATGCATTTATTTAACAGGGTCAATACCAGTGAAACAATTTGCACAGCTGTAGACAAATGCAATCACTCCAAATAGAAACAACCGAGTTCTTTGTCGCAAAAATATCTTAAAAGGCGCTCACAATGCCGCTGGGTAAAGTCCTAGATACGGTAGTTCAACTAATGAAACCGAGCAGGTGCACCACATGGACACACGCACACACACTGTCAGTACCACGTTTAGCCAAAACCACGAAAGTGCGGAAGAAACATCCGCCGCCGTTGAGAAATCACGGGCACACTCACGATGTTGTCCCTGATGCCGTCGCCGCGGCTGCACCAGGCGGACGCATACACACTCTCAGTAGCACGCTTTGTTAAAACCACGAACGCGCGGAACGAACATCCGCCGTCGTTGAGAAATCACGGGCACAGCCTTTTTCGCCCGCTGGATGCTTCTGAAGCCGGAGGGACAAAGAGGCGTAAGAAACAGGTCACTGTACAATATTTTCTTTTCATCTGCACGCCCCAGCTGCTCTGAAAGATACAGGTCGTACATATGGAACGAGAAGCCGAGACTGAAGCGTCCGTTCCTGGCCGGCCGTTGCTCGTTGACGGACAAAAAGACCGGTTTTCTTCAAACGAATCAGCAAAACGACCCTCTCACATTTTCCCCACGAACCCAATGCGAGGGAGACAGGGAGCGTGAAGACTCGTCCTTGGGCGCGTTCCAGGCACCATAATTACACACCCAGTCCCCGGCTCGTCTCGGCTATCACCTCCCCTCGCGTCGGCTTCGAGTGAAATTCCGTAAACAAAGAAGCGAGTCACCTGTTTTGGGTAAGATTTCTAGCAAACCCAGGTCGTCTGGTAAACGAAAGTGGCTGCCAGTGACATTCCAGCGAAATATGGAAACCCGCTGCCGGTGAAATTCCAGCGCAATTTGTTGGCCGGCAAATAATCCAGCGAAGACTGATAAACTACGCTGGTTTCAGATGAAAACGGGTGAAACCGCCCACCTTTTTGGATCGTCAAAACAGTTCGCTGCACTCACTTCTTGAGGATCGCAACGTCGTCCCGAGCTAAAACTCGCACTCACGAGAATGCCGCCCGAGTGGTTTTGTACCTGCTCTGGCCCACACTTTTGCCTGTCGCAAATAGACTTTCTGGTGATCGCTGTCAACCTTTTTGGATCGTCAAAACAGTTCGCTGCACGCACTTATTGCAGGTTTGCAACGTCGTCTCGAGCAAAAACACGCACTCAGAGGAATGCCGCTGTATTGGCGGCCGCCATTACAAACTCAATCCCCCTGCTCGTCTTGGCTTCCTTGCCTTTAGCCGTTCCCCATGCGTCGGCTTCCAGTGAAGTTCGGTGTCTGGCAAACGAGAGTGGCTTCCGGTAGGATTCCAGCGACGGGTAATCGAAAGTGGTTCTGGTAAAACTTCCTGCGAAATTGGCCGCCGTTAGGATTTCCACCCAAGACTGGTAAACTACGCTGGTTTCTGATGAAAATGAGTAGAAATCAACCCGTTTCCACCGAATGTCACTGGAGGTCTTTGCCGGATTTTTCCATAGGGTTCCTCTTTCTGCCTTTTACATCACTGTCACTACTGAATGTCGTCCCTTGACAAGTGCTTGGCACTTCGAACGAAGGAACAGTTTACTAAAGCACACATCTAGCGACGCCTCCGCACACGGGCCAAAGCAATCAAACAATATGACGGAGTGTTTCGTTTGTCGCACCTCAATGCGGTGTGAGAATCTGTTTTTATTGTTTTGACACTCGCGAAAGAAAAAATCTTTTATGTTTGACATGAATTTTTTTTTTTCGACTTCAGCTGTCGGCTCAATGCTACAGGATTGCTGAAAACGTGTTTCCGCTCCCGGTTAAAGACAAAGGCGTCAAACTTCTTCCACGATGAACTTTGTGTTGTCATACTGCCTGAGCTTATCGATGTCATATTATAATGCTCAGGAATCGCCTGTTCCTGCGTGTCCTAAATTTTCAGTGACAGTAGATATATTTTAGAAATAACGCAGCCATATGTCACCTTTCCGTCTCCGCTCCCTCATCGGCTCAAATAGTTGTGATTTAACACGTGGTACACATTTAATTACTTTGTTAAAAAAATCCCGTACGTCTACTTTCCACACACAACTCCGAGTACCAATCAGCGCAACTTGCGGAGGCAGCTCAGCGTATGGCGATGCCGAAACTACAGCGCAGACCGCATGGCGCGTTTTTTTCTGCACGCGAAAACGCGACGCGCTATGAACGCTCGCGCGGAAGCTGACGCGGGGGCACCCGCACGCAGACAAAGCCAAGCACCGTCGGCCGCGCGTTATCAGCGTTGCCAGATGACAGAATTCACAACACGCGATGTAAATGTTGACGCAAATACTACAAAATCAGAATTAAATAAGCAAATAACTAAATAAAACGGGTTTGTGTGTCAAAAGAAACACATTTTTAATTTTTATTTGGAAAATAAAATGCTTTCGAACACTTTGAAATGTGCTGAATACGAAACAGCGTACTGCGCACGATCACGTGATAATTCGACCGACCCTCATTTGGCGAGAGCCGCTTCGACGCCTCGGTGCGCGCGTCTTTTTCTGGGTCGGCTAGAAACCAACGCTCCCGCAAAAACGCGCGCCCGCGGGCAGGAAATGACGTCAGTTTGACGCCGACGCGCCTGAATCGCGAGCAAAAACACGCCATGCGGTCTGCGCTTAATGTTTATACCAAAAAACGCAGCCTGAGTTGTGACATTACGCATTGCAAGCGTGACGTTTTGCATTGCTTAATGTCACAACTCAGACTACATATGATTGGTCTAAATATATGCGTCTACGCCCTCATCCGTTGAGCTGCCTCCGTAAGCTGCGGTGATTGGCTCTCCGAGTGTTGTGCGGGAAAGTACACGCCCGGGCTTTTTTAAGAGTGTAGATTTTAACCAATATTCTTAGAGCACATTACAAAACCAAAGATACACAACTGCAACACGGCCTCTCAACCATGTCATTTTTTGTTTTCGTGACTTTATTCGTTCCTACGAAGTAATCGTCGACGAAGAGAACAGGAAGATAAACAAGGCCGCGGCCTTTTTCGCACCACCAAACGCCACACTCTCGTAGACGTACAAGTTCCGTATTTACAGACGCCCCCACACCCAGGTACTAAGGTGACTCCCAGCTCCGTTCCCCAGCTGAACCGGACACGGCACTCCGGCCTGCGGCAAAGTGTTGCCTGTAGGGTGTTTGCCTCTCACAGAATGCGATCCCGCTATTGCCGTGAAGCGAGCCGCGCAGTGAAGACGAGAGCTGAGGAAACATAAAAGCCACACCTCGAGTTCCTTTTTTTTTTTGTGTGTGTGTGTCTGCCGGGATTTGTAGTGTACATCGGAAGCACATGCGCTTCCATGTGCTCATGATAGATCGTTGCAGTGCGATTTGGAAGCCTCTTGGTCCTAGACACTGTTCTGCTCACCCCTCGAACGCGCGGCATGTCAACTTCATACAGTGCGAATTAACTTGAATGGCGGCATGAGCGAAATTTCTGTTGGTTGGTTTCGCAGCAACGACAGAATGCGTCTGTTAAAAACACTTAAAATTACCCTTTTTTTCTTTTTTTTTTGTGCCGCCATTACTAATTGCGGCAGTGCGCTGCAGCAAGGTAGATACGAGTAGCTTTTGCTGAGAGATCCCCTTTTGGCGTGCAGGCGTAGACACGGCTTACGTTAATCACGTTGAGGTTTATTGAAATTTTGCAGAGTAACCTATTTTTTTTTAATCGACGCAGCACACAGAAATACGAAGACGAAGTAGAAGGGTGTACAGAAAAGCAAGCGCTGACTCTCATCTGAAGTTTTTATAAAAGAAAAGAATAAATAAAATTAAAAAAGAAAAAACAGCAGACAACCCCATCATGGAGTGTCAGCAGGTTTGAGGATAACTAATTTGTTATTCTCACAGGTGTGAAGTCTAAAATAAAATAAAATAGTTTGGATGCCTAGTTGGTTGAACATCTAAAGTATTAGCGCTGAGAGCAAGGTACAGAGGAGGACAGGACAAGCGCTACATTCAACTGACTTAAAAAAAAAGAAAGAAAGGCACGAAGATAAATTTATATAAAAATGGAAAAAAAAGAAAGGATTTACAAGGACTGAAATAAAATAAAAAAAAAATGTAATAGAAATTAAAGATAACAAAATCATTTCCTAAACTTTATTTTGTTTAACTTGCCAACCTTTTGCTTACATTTTTTTTTTTAATATTTCACCTTTATACTTTTAGAGCGCAGCTCTTAGGCGCCCGTTTCCGGCTTGAGTGGCGTCGGCGTAACCGGAAGGTCACGTGACCCCCCCCCCAGTAGTAGGAGGGAGGTGGGAAATGAGAGAGGAGGAGGAGGAGGAGAGGGGAGGAGGATTAGCAGGCAGGATCACGCGGGAGGAGGAGGGAGGAGGGGTATACCCTCCCCTCAGTACCCTTCCCTCCTCCTGCTCAAGTGCTGCGCTCCAATTCGGCGTTACAGGTAGTTGTTAACGGCTTTCATTTTAGAGCGCAGCTCTCAGGCGCCCGTTTCCGGCTTGAGCGGTGTCGCCGTCGGCGTCGGCGTCGGCAAAACCGCGCGGTGCATTCTGGGACGTGTGACGTGACTGATGACGTCATCCGCATCGGCATCGTCACTGATGACGTCATCAGTGACGTCACTGATGTCGTCATTGGCATCCGCATCGTCATGGTCATCGTTACTGATGACGTCATTGGCATCCGTATCGTCGTCGTCACTGATGACGTCATCAATGACGTGCCTGATGACGTCATTGACATCGGCATGGACATTGTCACTGGTGACGTCACTGATGACGTCACCACGATCACGTGACCCCTAGGGGTCACGTGACCTTGGTGACGTCACATGACCCCGTGAGGTCACGCGACCCTCGTGAGGCGACGGCGAAGCCCCTCGGAGGGAGGAGTAGCAGGCAGGATTTCATTTCATTGCATTTATTTCATTTATTGTAGCTCAAAGACATCCTTTCGGACGTATTACATGAGCGAGGATTTGGGAAAAAATCATACAGAGCACAATACATATAAAACTTTGGGTTCAAAAACTATCAAAACAAGAATTCGGGAGAAAAAATACAAAAGCATAATACATATAAAACTTAGTGTTCAGAAACAATAAAAAAAGGAAGAACAACATCAGAAGGACCCTTGATTGGCTCAAGTAATGTACGCAATGCCAAGAACATTCAAACCGAAAACAGATTATCCTTTTGGAAACCCAATTCAACAATAATTCGCTGCATTTTTTTCTAAACAACAACTCGTCACGTTCAGCTGCCACAGAGTCTGGGAGTGCGTTCTAATTTGAAATACACAAAACTAACGGAGATGAGAGGATTAGATGAGGAGAAAGGAGGGGTAGACCTTCCCCTCAGTACCCTTCCCTCCTCCTCCTCAAGAGCTGCGCTCTAATTCGGCGGTACAGGGAGTTGAAAACGTCTTTCTTTTTTTATTTTACTTTTTCATTACTTTTTTCATGTTATCCTAGTCCTCCTTCTAATTTGTTTTCTTTTTTTTTTAGTTGTCCTTTTATAAAAATTTATCTTCGTCCTTTTTTTATCTCTTCATTACATTATACCAATAGATGTCTCGGTGTTCATATAACTAACGATCGCTCGTGGAACATCCATGCCAAATATATCACTAACTACGCTAATCGCTTATTAGGCTATCTCAGCAGTAACTTTTCCCTTGCCCCCTTTTTCACTTAAACTTCTCCTATATAAAACTTTAGTGCGCACCAAACTTGAATCTGCAGGCTCTATCTGGAACCTTGGCGTATCCCTAGCATCATCCATTGATTCCATTCAAAATTGTTCCGCACGTTTTATACTTTCTATCACCGCACAGCCAGCGTCACCTCCATGAAATAGTCTCTATATTTGCCCAACCTCTCCTTTCCAAAAAGAAAATAGGTCGCCTCTGCTCACTTGACAAGATTGATCACTCTAAGAGCTCATTCACACAGCCGGCGTTTCTCCCATCCCGTCACCGTCGAGAGGGGCGTTCCCGTCAGGGGAAAGGATTTTCGGCCCGGTTTTCGCCGGAAAGCTGTGACGCGCCGGGCGCCGGGCGACGTAGGGAGCTGCTCTACGGCACCGACGTCCCGGCGTCCCGGCGTCCCGGCGGATGACGGAGTCCCACCCACCATCGAAAACCGGCCAATCACAAAATAGAAAAGTTTCGCCAAGCTTGGAAGATTTTTCATCGTTCCGTTGCCAACGATGAGCCAACGCTTCTTGTGTTGTTTTTCGTGTTCCTTTTGACAAGGGATGGCGCGAACTTTTTCGAATCGAAGCTTCGATGATCGATCAAGCCCTTCGAAAGGTTCGAAAGATTTTGAATTTTCGAACTTTTCATATTGAGAAATTCGATGGAAGTCGAATTTTCGAACTTATTAAACTAAGAAGTTTGACGCTTTTCGAATTTTCGAACTTATTACGCTGCGAAATTCGATGCTTGTCGAACTTTCGAACTTGATAGACTAAACAAATCGATGATTTTCGAATTTTCGAACTTCCTACGCTAAGAAATTCGATAATTTTCGAACTTTCGAACTTATTAATCTAAAGAATTCGAAAATTGTCGAACTCTCGATTCCTGAAAACTCAAAAGTTCGACGAACTTCGAACTTTTAGGGCAAAGGTTCGAAGCTCGTCGAACTTCGAAAGACCGCCGTTAGGTTTCGTTTGGATTCAAGCAGTAAGGTACATTTGTAATTTTTTTTCTTCAATTTTACATGGGGTGACGCATTCCTTGCGAAAGACAATGCCGTTTATTTCAGTCATCTGGCATGCTTGGTTTTAGAAAAATAGATTCACGAAGGAGCGACGAAGGACAACGGGTTTTTGACAATTGTCGTTTGTGCCATATTTGAAGCGCGCTATAGCCGAAGCTATTTATGGTAGAGATGTTAAACTTTTTAAGAATGATCTATATATAGCCTAGGTCAGTGCTGTCTTAAGATATGATTATTGTTGTTCAAGACGACTTTCGAATAAATATCCAAACATGTACCTACGGACAATTGTGCCCTAAACGTGGTAATTTTTTTCGCCTACATTGTTTGGGTATCGCATTTAAATTTACACCAGAGGCAGTACTTATCATTACCATCTGCAGAATACAAAACAATGTATTTATTGTTTTTTTCACGTTGGAGGAATAAATTAACTCATGGGAGAAGATTTCTAAAATTGTTCAAGTTCAGCGCGTCATAAGAAAAAAAATGTTTTCTCATTTTACGCTTTTGGGACGTGTTTCTTCGACCTGTACACATTTTGGTAGGAGAAACTTGTTTCATAGTTCTGGGCCTCTGAATATGCAAGAATACAACACTTTCGGCGGGTTCTTAATAGTTTTTTTTTTTTCTCTACAGCTTTTTATTTTTGCATTTATTGTTATGCGTATTTATTGATTATTTTTTACCAATGGCACAGTTATTTAGGTCGAAAAGACATAGCTTTGAACTTTCGAGCCACCGAGCATGTGACGAGTAGTGCCTCCTGACAACGAGTTTCTAAAAGCCTGTTCACACATGCAGCGGAGCGCAATAAGCATAGCACTGACCTCCTGCTAAGCACGTGCCGACGGGAGCGTTCGGCAGCTTTGTATCGCACCGTCAAAACTGTTCCTCATGGCATTCGATAAGTACCTGACGGCACGTGAGCAGCGTTACATCAGCGCTTCGCTGCATGTGAGAACCGGCCTTAACAATGACCAGCTACGCGATCTTTCATGCAGTGAAGAGCGACAGTAGCTATACATATGCATAAATAATTTCAGATTAAAATAAGCACGACCATGCCCTCTTTCCCCGTATTGTTTTCTTTAACAGTCCGAAATATGTGGGAGCGGGGGGGGGGGGGGGGGGGGGAGAGACTGGAGCCCCCCCCCCCCTCCCCCCCGTTTTTCCTCTTCCGACGCCACTGGTATGGTAAAACGCTCCTCGACCTCACGTTGCGTCAGCTTCTGTGCTTTTTGCTCAGCGTTTCTTTTGCCCTAGAAAATAAATGTCCAAAGCATTTACAAACAAAAAAATTGTCAAGGTGCAAGTGAGCTGGTGTATGTTGATCATGATGCAAAATCCCGAGACTGGGACTGAAATTCGAAAGAAATAGTGTAAGAAGAAAGAAAAAAAGGGCACAGGACAACGTCTCAACCACAGCTGAGTTGAGTTTGAGACGTTGTCCTGTCCCCTTTTTTCCGTCTTCTTACACTTTTTCTTTAAATTTCATTCCCAGTCTCAGGATTTTGCATCATGTACAAACTAATCTTACTATATGCCAGCGTCACTCGGGCGGCGTTCGGTCGGATTACTACCAGAGTGCAAGGTGGTAGGGGAGTAGTTTGCCAGATCACTTCAAGGTTTTTCTGAACTTCAACCACCTGCCTGCCCCTGGTCGTTTCGAACTGGATGAGTATCGTTAAAAGTGCGTTCGTAGGATCACTACTTCGTAATGCACGTTAATGACCACCCCGGGCTGGCGGTCACAATTACTGGTCTATTGTTACACGTCACTGCACTGGCAAATATTCCAGCACATCTGGGGCACTCGTCGTCTCATTTAATTGCCTGACCAACTTCGCGCAGTCTAAATATCACACCCAAACTCTTCTAAACCTGATTTCGTGAATACCAGTGAGGCGTGAAAACGTTATTTGAAACTGAAACTGTGGCGGAACATGAAAACCGGACTTCGAACTTTGCGCGCTTGGACTTCAAAGAAATCGGAAACCTTCGAAGTTTCTTTTTTTTTTTTTCGAATTTAGCATTAAAAGAGAATCGAATCTTCGAACTTTTCGAACTTTATGTAGAAAGAGATTTGAAATATTCGAATTTAGCGAATTGTATGTCTTTGAAAATTCGAAACGTTCGATTTTTCGAATTTTAGATCAAAAAAGAAATTCGAAACATTCAAATCTCTCGAATTTCAAACTAGGGAAGTTCGAAATCTTCGAATTTATCGAACCTTAATAAACAAATATTCGAAATAATCGAACCCGAACTTTTAAAAACCGTGAAAGCTTCGAACTTTTAGAATTCAAAACCCCACGATTTTGAAAAGTTGCGAATTTTTCAAATTCGAACCACCCTACGGTCGAAAGTATCGAAACTTTTCGAAATCGAACATCAGTTCGGTTCGAAAATATCGAAACCTTTAGAATTCGAACCTAGGGTGATTCGCGGCATCCCTACTTTTGACCGGGAATTGCTTATAGCAAACGCAAATCCTTAATTTACAAAAAAAAAAAAGAAACGTGCGCACTAATGTTCAAGCACAATTATCTCTTTATTTTGTAATTTAAGTTGAATAAATAAGCAATCCGATCCGATCCCATCCTGCCGTCGCGGCCTTCGTCGCTTTGCTTGCACGGCCTGTTCGGACACCCTGCCGTCGCGTCCCCGCCCCGGCGTGCTCCCGTGACGGTGCCCGGATGGGAGAGGCGCCGGTTGTGTGAATGGGGCCTAACCCAGCACTTCTAACCTCATTATTTTCAGAACCATCATACATATCGCCGCGCATCGATCATCCACTAAAAGTCGGAATGCCCTACTGCATCACCTCCACCTTTTATCCTTCCTTCCTACCCCTGACCTCCGTCGACTGGAATCGCGTTTCCGCATCCGTTGTCTCGCTTACTGACGCCGCTGATTTTAAAACCGCCATAACTGATGTTTTAAAGAATGTTCTATAGCGATTGTATATTTTGTGTTTTTTTTTATTTTAAATGTTCAATTTATATTTATGTATAATTCCACTCCTCTGTAATGCCTTCGGGCCCTGAGAGCATAATAAATGAAATGAAATTAAAACGGCAATTGAAAGTATTACTTGTCCTGTATTGTCCTCCCTTGTCCTTTCTCTTTCGCGGAACTATTTAATGATCGGACCGAAGTATGTCTTGAGTTAACAGCGCACAAGACAAGGACAAAACGAGAGACGCACGACGAGACAAACACAAGCGCTGACTTACAACTCCTTTGCATTCTTCTTCACCTTCCTCCGCACGAAACTGGTTTAAATACCAGATGATTACAAATGAAAACAAAAAAAGTGAAAGCCGTTTACAACTCAATGTAACGCCGAATTAGAGCGCAGCTCTTGAGGAGGAGTAGGGAAGGGTACTGAGGGGGGGGGGGGGGTGGTTAGGTGACTTCGGGGGCGACCTTAGGGAGGGTGGTCACGTGACCTGCACGAAGCAGCGTAGCGCAACGCAGTCGATGCAAGCATATGAACGCACCATTGGAAACTATCTCGGCATCGCTGCAATAAATATAGCGGTTACATAAGTGATGGTGATTCAGTTTGTCACGTTACTCCCTGCAATGCAAACAGAGCTCCTCGCTGTTTTTGAGTGACCACACTGCCGCTGAACACTTTGCCCTCCTGGGCGGGTCGGCAAGCCAGGAACTCCGGGATGTACAAGTGCGGAAGCAATCAGACCATCCCTTTACGGGCGCAGCATCCTTTGCTGCGACCAATCGGGATTTCAATGCTTGTTTCGGTAAAACCCTATAAGGTCCCTTGTGCGCGTATGCATAAATTAATGGGCTTACTTTAAAGGCTGCCCGTCGAACGGGCAGCTTGGATCGATTTGACGGAAAATTTTTTATTGATCGGAAGTATTAGGTAACTGTGTAATAGGGATGGCATTTAAGACGCCGAAAATCGAAATGCCGAATTATCGGAACGCCGAAATTTTAAACACCAAAAATTCAATAAGGCGAACATACCAAAAGCCAAAAATTCAAAAAGCCGAAAGCTCAAAACGTCGAAACATCAAAATGCTGGCATCTCCTAATTATAGCAGAAGATAAAGTTTCTTGTTAAGTTAAATTTTCTTAGCAATGTGATCAAAGTTAGGCGAGAGGTTCCGCCGGCCGATGTGCACGCGCTTTCGCCCTCTTTTCTAATAGCCATGGAAGGTTGTCCCCGAGTTTGGATACCCTTCGCGTGGTTCAAACCTTAAGAAAAAATATATATATATTTCTGCACATCTCGTCGCATAACAACGATTCCTTGTTTCTTGCATTTTGAGACAGATAAGTTGTGTGCAATTCCTCGAAAAAAGCTTAGAACGTCGATATTGCCCCGGTTGCCCAGAGCAGCTGCCAAACGGTTCTTGCACAACTTTTGCTTCTTGCTTTGTGAGCGGCGGGGTTGGCCGCTGATCGCTCCCTCGAAGTCGTCTTCGACTCTAGCTTGCTCATTTATCACGGTAGGGTTGAGCCGGAAGACGCTGGCGTTGTGTCCGCCGACCAATAGGTCGGCGGTTGAGGCATGGCGCCGACCATCGTCGGTGCCATGCCTCAATGGCGTTATTGACGCTTGGAAATCCGTTCTCAGCGTGGGCTAGCACATTCAAGAGGGATGGCGGGAATACCGGTCGACTTCGTATGATCGCGGCGGTGTTACCTTCGTTAACACGGCGGCATGATTCCCCAAACAGATAGCTCTCCTTCCACCATCGCAGCAGGTCAGAGGCTTCTTGCGGAAAGAGTGGTTTCAATGACGCGTAGGCATCTCGTACTTTTTTGGTGGGCAAGAACGAAAGGGGTGCAAGGTGCCTCACCTTGATGGCGAAACCACCTAAATCATTTTTGTAGAGCACTGCCAGTCCTAGGTGCTGCACTCTCCTCTAGTCTGGTTGCCAAAAGTGGAACAGACAACCATGCCCGTCCGATGACGGGAGCAACGACCGAATTGCGTTGATTGCTGCCACTTTGAAGTCTGTACTCACAGTTTTTGGATTTAGTGCAAGTCCCGTATCTGCGGCGAAGTTCAGCACTTCTTCGAAGAGCGCCTCATACACCATCTGGGTTCGTCAAGTAAACAAAAGACAACACATGGCCATCAAAATAGCAGTGAATTGTGTATAACTGTTCGAAAAGCGGCGACAGAGTCTTAAATGTTCCGTCCATGAGCCACATCGGAGCGTCGTTCAATTTCCTCAATCTTTCGTCCGTGAAACAAAATTAGTAGTTGAGCTCCATCTGCGCTTGTGCAGTCGGACCGCAGAAACTACTGGCCATCTAAAGTTTTTCTGAACTTGTCCTCGATGATGAGCTTCTGCACGGCACACGGCTTGTGTGGGCAGTTCGCTTTCCTCTTCCTTCTCACAGTTTGGCGCAAAGCTTCATTGCTTCAAAAGTGCTGCCTTGAAGACGCTGCTACATCTACCGTGACCTTCTATACAATCATCACAGGTGCGTCACAGGAGGTCGCCGCTAGAGCTTTGATTCGTTCTTGAGTGCGAAAAACGATAACTCTGAGGATATCCGGAGCATAGCTTGCGTGGGCCACTGTCTCCAAGATGACCTCGTGAGTACTTTGTACAGGAAGGTTGTGGGATTCGACTTGCCTTCCTGCACCACGAGGTCGATCCCACTCCGTAGCTCGATGTTGAGGACTGCTACGGCCGGGTCCGTCCGGAGGCTGCCGTGGACTCCGAGGAGAGGATTCACTCCAAAACACAAAGATACTGAAGAAGCGGGTTTATTTGGCTCCTGTGCCACCACGCTGTGCCCGTCGGCCTAACTAATAAAAGAAAAGAACGGAAAAGGGTCGGCGCTGTCGCATTACACAGATTCACCTGGAGGGGGCCCACGCTGCCGCATTAGGCAGATTCGTGGAATGGGGAAAGCTCCAAAAAGAACGAGGCTCCGTGGCCCAGAGCCCGGGCCGCCGTTCGCGGCCGCTTATCTAGCCAGCGGAAAGTGGACGCGCCCGGGGTAGGTAGTGTGGCTTATCCCGCAGATGGGCCACGTCCACAATCATTTCCGAAGGGTGCGCCGGAGGCACTTTCACCCAAAAGGGCGAGGGAAGACACGCCCTCTTCGAGGAATGCGGCCTTACCCCCGTATCCGGGATGACGTCGCCATAACGCTCCCACGGCCTGCTTGTGCTAGGCCTAGATAGGGAGACGGGAAACTCGTGGTTCCCACAAGGTCGGTAGTCACTCTAGCGTTGCATTCGTTTCGCTTCTTGCACCTCAAATAGTGTCTGGAACCTACTTTCTTGTCAAGCACGTAAACATAACCGTCTTTGCAGCTAAGTTTTGTTTTTCCATTCTGGGAGCATACCACGACCTGTCTTCGTCCATTTCCCCCCGAATCAATGAAATGATAATTGCTGCACATTGCTGCTGCTATTTTACTCTGAACAGAAGGCCCCGATGTTTTTTGTGGTTTTTTTCGGGGTTAATAAAAGCTCTCCTGTCTGACTGATATGTCTAGATTTACGACTGGTAGAAAAATACGAAACTTTACATTGGTGTAATATACTGATACTGCCCTCGCAGAACGATTTAAAAAGGCTCGTGTCGGTAGAAAGTGATCCATTGGAAAAAGAACAAATGGTAGTCACAAAGCGCGTAAATTCTTTCTCATGTGGTTTTTGGCGTTATGCCTTTTCGGCGCTTTGCTTATTCGGCATTTTGTTTTTGCGGCATTTTGTTTTTTCGGCGTTTCAATTTTTCACCGTAGTGACTTTCGGCGTCTTCATAATCCGGCGTCTTGATCTCCAGCGTTTTGATAGGCACCGGCGTAATAGGCTGGCTACGTGAAACGAGTGATAATATCACCTTTTTTTTTCTTCCGTTAAACAAAAATATGACCGCCTTTATTCTTCGTTAGAAGGTCACCTGCTTTCTGAGGAGGTAGTAATGATTTTCGCTCGCGTTAAGGACAGTGGTTTTGTTCGACGAGATTACTTACATGTCAATTTGCGAGTCGAGCCTTGTTTTTCACCATGCACGGAGAAAACATTCATTTCCCACGAAAGTTTCGCGCATCAGGCCCTTGACCCGAGTACCAGGCTCGAAACGGAGATATCGTCTACTGCCCAGTGGCGGTAGAGCCGTCATCACCAGTCAGATGCTTCCATAAGCTAAGTGACTAAGTGCTAAGGCCGCCTCTCAAAACTTAGTTTCAATTTAAGTATGACCTTAGTCTACGCTACAGTCTCGTGGAACCGGTCAAGGAGCGAGAGAAGCGCATCTCACGACGCTCGTCTTCATGGGTTAGCTACCACCGGCAAACCAATCATGCGCCAATAAAACAAAAGTATTTCATCCTTCACACTTTGGTGAAGAAGGAAGATGCGCGAAGCTGTACTATGGTGGGACGACCTCAAGAACGACTTCTTGGACAACCTCAAGGACGACGCTTAGAAGACGACGCCTAGAGGACGACGTCTAGGACGTCGTCTAGGACGACCTGAAGGACGACGTTTCTGATGACATCAAGGACAACTTCTAGGACGACCTCGAGAACTACCTCGCGAGTTATTGTGACATGTTCATTGAATAAGTCAAAAACTATTGTCGTTCCGTACATCCCCAGAATATTGAAGGAAAAACGACTTTCTCACGCTCCTCATGCATTCGTGACCGGAGTTGTAACCTCCCAGCGTTCGCCGCTAGTCGCAGAGAGATGGCGTTCTAGATTGCGCTGCTCCGCTCAGAAGGAGATATATAGTGCTCTAGTTTGGAGCACACGCGTATAAGTTTCGCAACATCGCGACGGGATGGCGCCACAGCCCGTTTGGCCAGGAAACGCCTGCAAGCGTTGACAGATGGCGGCGGAGTGTATATTACTAAAAGTTCGGCGATTTTACTCGTAGCAATGGAAACCGCACCGGATTGGGGGGTTATCGGGAGCGACGCCGTGACATTACACCCAGCAACCGAAGATCGCCGGCGACCTCCCCCGCCCCTAAGTTTGCCGTCACGCAGTGGGGTCCGGCGTGTGTATCGCTGGGACACGCGTTAAATCATCTGCTCCCTCCTGCCCCCCCCCCCCTCCCCCCCCCCCCTCCACCCCCCCCCCCCCCCTCTCCCGTTCCCTGCGCTTCGCGGCGACATTCCCTCTTTCGCTTATCACCAAATATTACCCTAGCTTGGTCTATCCGCACACGCCGCTCCGCGGCGCACCGCCGGTGGCCCATGTATGCCGTAGCTCCGCTGTCACCCATGCACTGCACCTCGTTTGCGAGGTGTTTTTTCGCGCCGTCGCTCTCTATGACTACCCAAATCTGTGCGGCCGCCGTCCTTCATGCACACGTTTAAGGTGCATTGACACTGGCGTTCGATTCGCAACCGTCAAGCGAATCCGCTGGTTTTCAATATCAAACACGGGCGAAATTGTATGGCATGCTTAAGCAATCGCGTTCGCAACCGCTTTGCAAACATGGTTCAGCCGCTAATGCGAATATGACGTAAGGGTCCTGATCTGAGTCCACCAGGGAGAAGAGGAGTTTCGGGGATGTTCACCCCACAGAAAAGTGCTGAGAGGCTGCATTCACTAAAATTTGTTTTTTTATGTCCACTGCACGAAATGCTCACGCATTTAATTAGGAATCGGCGTAGAGGCATCAATGATTTCGGCCCAATTTGTTTTCTACATAAAGAAATCAAGATCACTCATGTGGTGACCCAATTTTGAATCGCACCAGCTGATCTTGACAGTCCTCCGACAACAGCAATGTCACTTCCCCGGTTCAAAGTGAGTGAGTTGGCGTGGCCTGTACCGAATGGGATTCCAACTGAAGCCTGGTTGGACGGGAGGTTTGGAGGCACTGTCTTAACTCCCGACCAAACTGACTGATCGTGACTCTGAAATCCGCTCGTGAGCGTCAAAACTACTACCGTGCGTGGCAGCGAGTTTTGTTTAATAACAATCCGTATCTGCTGTCCGTATCAAACGCGATATGACGTTTGGTGCTGGGATATCACATCAATTAGTTTAATCAACATAAGCTGTGTTGATTAAAGTAATCAACATTAATTAGTTTAATCAACATAAGTTAGTCACACTGTGTTTTATATTTGTATTTGATGTGTGCATGTTTCGCGATGGGCTAAACCTTTAGTTTGTGTTAGCTATTACAACTACACCTTCCAAGTCAATTATCTCTACTTCGTCGGAAAGAAGAAAAGAAAAAAAAAAACAGTGAAAAAAGTCTGCAACCCTAGCCAGCATCAGGCATCATCTGTGATTCAACCTTGTTTTTGAGGACAGTCAAAGTAGGTACACCAACTAAGTCAGGGACAGACAGCCTATTACAAATTACTCCGGCAGTATCGACAACCTTCGTGCATGGACATTATGCTCGTACACAAAGCGGAACTCAGTTGCACCTTTTCACGACAACAGAATTTATTTGCCATCTGCCTGTACTCGTGTTCACATCCAAACACAGATTCCCCCACCTCATCCCTCTGCTCCCTTCCAGTCCCTTTCTCTCACCATCCCTTTTCACTTTTAGCAATGCCTTCTAGCAGATAACCCAGCATTTCGAGCATTACAAAAATTTAAAAGTAAAGAAAGCCGCCGAATATTTTTTTTTCTTTTAGGCCCGAGTGTTTTTAAACATTTAAACACGGTGGAAGATAAGAATGTCAAAACAAGGCTAGAAAAGAGGTCGAAATTCTAACTCGAGCTTCGCGCATCCTTTTCTGTCGGGGTGGGACTCGCCGCGCAGGCGCAGTCTCGCGCCACGCGGCCTTCGCGCATGCGCGTTTGCGCGATTCGCGGACTTGACAACGTGTGCGCGAATAAAAAGGTTTCCTCGTGCTCTTGTCATGCTGCGCCATCTCACATGTGTTCTTCAGGAATGGGAGCGAAATCCTCCACACACCTACTCTGTGGCAAAGCGGCGCCGTTCAATCGCCGCTTTCTTTTTTTTTTTATGATACCGCTAAAGCCCATACGCAAACAAAAAAGCAAAAAGCAGCAACAACAGAGCTTTTTTTTTTTCATGTCATGCACATTAAGTGTGTCAAGAACCGAGGTACGGCACACTGTGCTGCACACGAACTAAACACAAATCGCACTTCATCCAGGTATTATGCCGATCAATATAGTGCAATAATACAGCTGATAAACTATTCAGCTAAATTCAGGGGAAAATGTATACCGCTAAACGTCACGGTATGGCGCGATACACTGAATTGCCACTTCGCAACGCGGAGTCCCCTGACACTGATGTCACGCTATGTGACACCGTGATGCCACGTGACATGGTGATTTGAGGTTTCGCCAAGTTAAATCGCGAGTCGTCACAGGAGACTGGGCCGTCACGTCACATTGTGATTTTACGAGACACCAGTACATCAAGTAACTTCACGGCCCGTAATACAGTAATGTCACTTTACACTGTGACGTCACGTGCAACACTTCCACGAAACCGCTGAGAAACCTGTCCCATAACAATTGTTGTCGAGAAGAAAAAAAAGAAAACGCTATAGAGGACTTTTTTGGGTCACAGCTAATTTTGTGTTGTCGAAGAGCAGAATTTGTTGTTTCTTCGTCCTACCCCAACCTGGTCTAGCGAATTGCAATCAGAAGCGGGATTACTCGCGCACCGCGTCACTTGCCAAGAGCATCTAAGAGTTCGACCGACGGATGTCAGGAGGGTACCGGAGCAGTTCCTCTTCGTTATCCGAATCGCCGAAGTGGAGCTTCAAGGGGATTAAAGTGCCAAACAAAGTCCAGTTTAATTATCCTTCGTTCCATTCGAGCTGTCCCAAAGAGAGCACTTCCCTGAATAGCATCACGCCCCATAGGGCTTTTTGTTGTCATTCGAGCAAAGCACATTGTGTAGAATGTGCCTCTTTATGTCTTTTGAGTCTAGTTTTCAACGCGTTTCTTATAAAGTTGTTTTTATTGTCCTCAACAAAGCGTAGGTTGTTCCGTATGCCTTTTACGACGGAGACACTTTTTGACAACAGCAGTGCGAGCTGCACTCGGATCGTACTATTGAACCTGACAGCCATCGGTTAGGATTCAACACCTTTTCACCAAATATTCCGAGCATCTAAGCAAAAAACGTGGCAAGGGCGAAGATTTTCTCCGTCCTGGAATCTCAGCGCATCTCTTTAGATTCGAGGCACGTTCAATCCGTAAAACTGGGAGCTTAGAAGGAAAGCTTACTTGCAAAGAAGTGTAATAGTTCTCCAGGGAAATGTAAATAATTCAGCAGAACCGAACAAAATAATTAGCAAAAGAAAAACAGCGCTACGTTGTTCCTTTAACCTGCGGTGTAGTGTTGAACTGGGGATATAGTGTTCTTTTGTTTCCATACTTTGCTTGCTAAATCCTGTTCCTAAAAAAGAAAAAAAAAAAAAAAAAAACATTCATAGCTTCGGTTAACAGGATACAACCTAAAGTGCCTGTCTTGCGTGCACTTTGTTTTACAGAGAAGCTGTTTATGGCTAGGATTCCGTGAATGTTTCATGTGCGTCAACAAAACTCAGGTCCGAATTTGATGCAAAATCTCTTCACTCTATGCAAAAGCTTATACGTCTCATCACTTGGATATGCATTTTCAGTAGGTGATTTATCAATAGCCACCATTTTCAAGATGAGTAGACTCTCAGGTAGATAATTTAGGTTTCTCAGATATTTCCACCTGTGCGACCCACGTCGGCCATACCTACGCTCGCACCACCCTCTCTTTGTCGTCGTTCTAAGCCCCCGCTTGCGTGCCTAGTTTCCTTTCCTTCCGCTCTCCCGGGTCCCATCGGGCGTGTCTAGTTTCCGCCGGCTCTGCGGGGCGGGTCTGTGTCATGTGCTAAACAGCTTCGCTCGTCATCCACCATCACCGATACCCAAATTTTACGATTTTTTTATCTCGACATAGCATTCGTGCCGTTTAATCGCACTATATATATATATGTCTCTGCATCTACCGAAAATATCATGTTCGTCAAGTCACGTGACGCCATGTTTGACGAAGCAACTAAATTTAAAGAAAAGGCCTGAAGAGCAATTCATAACTTGCGAGTTAATCTAAATGCAGCACTATAGTCGCTCAGAGTATGAGAAATTCAGGGCGTCTTGCTCCTGCAGTGACCGGCCTCCAGCACGGCGGAAGCCTCTGTCTTCCGCCGTACTTCGAGTGCGCGCGCACGCTCGAGGGCCACGAGAAGCAGGAGCGTAATCGTAGATATAAAGCCCCCGTTGCAGGCGGAACAACAAAGCTCCTCTCTCGGCTTCTCACGCTGTCAGTTACTGGGCTTATTTAACTTAGTTGTGCTAGCCTTTACCCATTCAGAAAGGTGCAGCGCGGTGCAGAAAAGTGCAAAGCGTGTACTTCCATTTTTTTTTTTATATTTGGTGCTTTTATGAGTCAAATATGGCCGTACGTTAACCGAGGGCAGCTGGTGCAAGTGGTGCGGTAAATCGACTGAACCTACTGCAGAGAAGAAGATCTGAGCAAAACACGAGTATGGTCCCGTGATGTAAGCTAGGAAGGTAATACTTAAATGTAGCCTGCGATACGGCAGATATATACTAATATCCCTAAAAAAGCACGAGTCATTTTTCCAGCCGTAGCTGTCACCAGCTCTTCTTCCACTTGAAATGACATAGGTAGTCCGTGATGGATATCGCCACGAGAAGTTACAATATTACGAAAATCACATGACGCCATGATGTCATATGACGTCATTTTGTCATGCGACAACATCACGTGACATCGTATATACTTTTTTGAATTGTTATTTTTGACTGCGTCACTTTCCCAACTGATATAGGCGATGGTTCCTTCATGTAAGGTGAAATATAGTGAAAAAGTTAAAGATACACATTAGGAAGCGATAAATTGTCACAACTTTCGATGTTCCTATTGTGGATTCACACGCGACTGCTAATTTCTTATAAGGCTAAGGGCTAATCGTATAATTTAAAGGGAACTGCGTTATCCAGAGGAGTTAATTACGGCACTCTTCGTTCCGAAAAAACACACAAAACAAGTAATTTAATCTTGTATTTTTTAAGAAGTTCATTATTCCACTAAATTAAATGCTACGGGCGCCAACATTGCAATTTCTAGGTTTAACAAAATTTAGCCTTAGTTGGGGAACATCAGTTCGTAGAGACATTCTGTTGTTCTGTCTTAAATTTGATCCAGGACATGTTATGTTCCCGAAATGTTGGATTTTATCACCGTCGCCAGGGTTATATTTTGACGGAGTTTAAGCTTCGTTCCACAACGCGTGCTTTATTTATAAGGGCCACATTAATACGCTTTCACTTTCTCTTACGGACCCGGTAGCTGTAGTCCGAAGTAGGCGAAACGCACCTCGTTTGTCGAAGCCGTAGACGTAGTGCGGGCAGTTGACCTGGGCCATGGTCCCTGCAGGAGCTGGTTGCCAGCATAGGATTCCGTCCCAGACGCCGGGACATGTCGGGAGTCCTGCGTACGCACGCATGCAGGCTTATTCGAGGCAACAATGTTTTCGCGAGACACAAGAAACGCTGTGCGCATTGCATTCTTGGCATCATATGACCGCTCTGCAGTCAATCAAACTGCGACATTAGTTGATGCTATGGCGCCTGGAACGCATCTCCGATTGGTGCGTTTACCGCGTCTAAAAAGTGGGTCCTCGATTTCCGACTGATGACGTCAGAGAAGTGTCGCGCTGTCGACGGTCCCAATCCTGGCGGCGTCCCAACAATGTTGGTGAATGTGGCAGACGACTGTTCTGCTGGATGTCCCTCTCCAGTGTGGCAGCCCGCGGAAGTTTCGGCAACCAGAAGTTGGGACGCTGCGACGAGAGCGACACTCGCGTTCGATCGTGATTTTCGCCAGCATTTCTACGGTCAACCGCTAGGATTGCGACATCCGACAGTGTGACACTCCGGCTTTGATGACGTAACTTGTTGCCGCTTCGGGACCACTTCTGATGTATTGGTGGGTTAGGACGCTAAAAACACCAGTTGCGGAGGCGCTCCGGGCACCATACCGATACAAAAAACGAACGAATCGTAAAAGAGCGAAAAAAATGTAATTAAAGATTACGCCCTGCGTTCCTTACCCTAGCAGTGACTAGAATGATGTGGTAACTGACGGCTTAGAAAAAGAAAAAAAGAAAAAAGGAGGGCCTTTCTTAGTTACTGGACAGAAGCGGCGAAGGCCAGGGACAAAGTGAAGGAGGTAAGGACAACATGGAGTGTTGCCTCCTTCACTTCGTCCCTGTCCTTCGTCGCTTCTATCCAGACATGAACCAACTAGCCCAACTGAACGTTTTCTTGGCTTAGTGCGTTCACGCTTGTCTTTTCGCGATTCGTTCCTCGCCGTTCCTATCGTTACTGCTGCAATTCCACCGGCTGTTGTGCGGTTCCTTATCGAGGAAAATCATATGTATACCTACGACCGATCTCCTCTAATACCATATGAAAGACGCGCATAAAAAAGAATAGCTAGTTATTTTAATTGTAGACGACACAAGTTTAAGTGACTGAAAACATGTTCCCATACTTTTTTGCGCGTGATAAACGTATAAAATGCGTAATGTAGTCGGCTCTGGTGCGCCACAACCATTAAAATGAAAGTTCGCTAATCGTAAAAGTATTGAAGATAACTTTATAAACAAATTTAATTAATATGCCCTCTGAGAGGCAAAATATGTTAGGCAACCATAGCCGGACATTAATTGGCTTTTGTGTTTTTCTTTAAGTGGGATATTATATGATATATGGTTCTTTCTTATGATAATCTGGGATAAGGCTCGTATGGGTCATTTTTCTCCTTCGATGGGGTAATCGAGGATGTCCCTTCAAAATAAACCCAGTTAACGTAAATACACCACTATATGAACGTCACTTTCAAGGACAAACTGCCTCTATAATTGCATTTTTTTTGTCTCGTTATTCTGAACAAGTCGCATTATGTACGATTTTTGGGAGAACGGAGATGTTCGTATTGAAGAAACGTCACTGTAAAATGCTCAGGCTTCTTCACGCCCAGCGTCAAGCTGATATTTTATATAGTTGAGCATATTCCTATTAAACGTATCACTCATCAGAGCTATAATTATAACCTAACTATATTTAGGCCAAATATTTTGCGAAATAAATAAGCGTAACCATTGGTGACAAGGAAGACAAATAGAATGCCGAAGTTTGGCAGCATTGAAGTTGTCGAGGGGAGAGGCGAGGGTGACCTGCTTACGTGGAACAACTCCATGAATTCTTTATCGTAAACGAAGTTTCTCGCGCGAAAAAGAAGTCGAAAGGTGAACGCCGCCGACTTTGATCGACACAGTTCCAGGCAACATTGACATTTCGGAAAACTAACGTCAGTTCGCGCAAAAGGCCATGACGCCATGTGGTACGTATGTGGATCGTCGACGGTACCACCTGTTGTGGTCACCGTTAAATTCTTGGGCAAACGAGTTTCCATGAAGCTTGACACCTGAGCAAGCGTTTTCGGGGATGCCGCAGACATGTTTAAAGCTGCCTTCCCCAAATATGGGTTTCGAACCTTCGAACTTTCTTTTGCGAGGGTTTTGTGGAGGCCTTGAGCAGGTCAAGGTCCAAGGCAAAGCAAATGTTTATGTTTATTAGAAAGCTCATAAGGAAGTTCCTTCCCTGTGCATTACCTCTGGATCGTCAGCAACGTGAATTGGCCGGAACTGGCTTCGCGCTTTGGGAATGAGCTTCGAGGAACTCGAGATTTTGAACAAGCTCACAGATGTTGGGGCTGTAATAAGTAACTTTTGCGGAGTCTTAGAAGAAGGATTAGGCACTTTTAAGAAGATTTCAGCAACAATTATTGTGGCCGCTGGTGGTCCGCCGAACATCTGCAAGCTCCGTCCTCTTCCATTTGCAATGCACGATGGAGTCACAAAGAAGCTACAGAGGCCGCATCAGGAGGGGCGATCAAACCCTCCCCGATACGACATTCCTGTGAAGACATCGGAAAGTGAAGCCCTTATTGTTCCTGTCAATAAAAAGGATTGTAATGTGCGTATGCGTGGAGACTTGAAAGTGAGAGTGAATCCCGTGTCGCGTTTGGAAACCTATTAAGTTACGCGGTTTGAAGAACTGTGGGCTGCGCTCTAAGTAGGAGCCAAGTTCAAGGAGCTGGGTTTGAGGGATGCATAACAGCAAGATCCTTTGGATCAAGAGTGTCGCAAGTTCGTTATGATCAACATCGGTATTGATCTTTTTCAGAGCACAAGACTTCCGTTCGGGTAGCTTCTGCTGCAGCCATATTCCAGCGCGAAATTAATCTTTTTTTAGGCTTACCAAGCATAGCCGTTTACTTTGATGGCATCGTTGTCAAAACTGTTAATGACCAGAAATACTCCAAGACCCTCAAGAGCGTTTTTTAGTGACTTCAAGATGCCTACCTTAAGGTGAAGCCCGAAAAATGCGAGCGTTTTGCACATTAAGATGCCATCGTCAATGCCCCTGCTTGCCTAACGTGAGGGAGCTTCAGATGCATTGGCGTAATCAACTTCTAGAGACGCTTCCACTTGACATTTTGTCGACACATCGTTCCTTGCACCTGCTGCTGACGGAGGGGAGGAGGTGGACGTCACCGGGGGAACAAGATCAAACTTTTTGTGAAAGCAAGAAACTCTTGGCAAATGCACGTGTTCTGGCACATTAAGTCTTCAAGAAGGAACTTCCACTCAGATGCGAAGCTTCGCCTTAGGTTGTTGGTACTTTTCTAGCACCCATCGGAAGTGATGAAATGGAACGACCAGTAGCATTCGTATCACGGTGGTTAATTACGGCCGAACAATATACAGCAGAGTTGACAGCGAGGCACTTGCTTTAATTTTTGGTGTAAGCAAGGTTCACCAGTGCTTGTGGGGGAGGCCATTCACAGCAGTGACCGACCACACGCCGTTGCGCCGACTGCTTAACTTCGATCTAGGAGTGCTTAGTCAAGAGCCTCCCCTAGCTACAAGGTGGGCGTGACCCTTTGATGTTACAAGTTTAAGCTCATTTACAAACCAGGGAGAATGCTTGGAAACTCCGACGGCTTCAGCACAGTGCCCTTCCCCACAAGCAGCGTGCCTGATTTCACGCTAGGCGACCTATTCATGCTGGAACAGGGACCCCCTGACGTACTATTACCAGCTGTGGCTCATCGAAAGACAATTAGAGATTTTCTGCTCTCACAGTTTGTGCAACTTTCACACCGGAACCCCTTTTACTATGATAGGAGCATACCTCGGCAAACCTCACTCATGAGGGCCCTCACTCACCCCCACTCACCCTCATCTTCACAGGTGAGGTGAGGGTGAGTGAGTTTCTGAACCAGGAAAATGCATGAGTGTGAGGGTGAGTGAGGGCCGTGAGGGCTGTGGGGGCGGTGAGGGCCGTGAGGGCTGTGAGGGGGGGGAGGGCCGTGAGGGCCGTGAGGGCGGTGAGGGCCGTGAGGGCCGTGAGGGCGGTGAGGGCCGTGAGGGCCGTGAGGGCGGTGAGAGCTGTGAGGGCCGTGAGGGCCATGAGGGCCGTGAGGGCCATGAGGGCGGTGAGGGCGGTAAGGGGTATAGGGTCATGAGTGCGTGAGGGGCGTGAGGGTGGTGAGGGGCGTGAGGGTGGTGAGTGGCGTGAGGGCCGTGAGTGCGTGAGTGGTGTGAGGGCGGTGAGTGCGTAAGGGGTGTGAGGGCCATGAGTGCGTGAGGGCAGTGAGTGGCATGAGAGGCGTGAGGGCCGTGAGGGCGATGAGCGCATGAGGTGTGTTAGGGCCATTAGTGCGTGAGTGCGTGGGGCCCCCTTCAGATCCAGCATCTTTCTCAGCAATTTTGGTGTTAATGGCGGGTTGTTCTCTAGTTTTCCCTCGATCGACACGAATTGCTGAGATCGGGTGCGGCTCGGAATAAGCAAGCAACTCGGAGCAATTCGAATGCGTTTGAAGCGCCGGTGATGATGACACCGAAAGACTTGGTTCTGGTTTGAAATCGATCGTTTTTTTGGGAATAAACTGTTTCAGAAAGGTGCATTAGTATTCTTAACGAGATTTAAATGCATAAAAACACGTTAATAACGCGTAATTGGGTCTAAATAGTGCAAGAAAAATAAAATTTTATGATGACGATGGCAAATTGTAGCAATTGGTTGCTGCGTGTGATCGCGGGCGGCCCGTGTTGCTGGTGTTGCGACGTAAGGTTTCTGGGCGAATTTGCCCCATCTGAAGCTGGCCTGAGTGGCGTGAGGGCCATCAGTGCGTGAGGGGCGAGAGGGGTGTGAGGGCCGCAAAAGCGGTGAGGCGCGTGAGGGTGGTGAGTGGCGTGAGGGCGGTGAGTGGCGTGAGGGCGGTGAGTGGCGTGAGGGCGGCGAGTGGCGTGAGGGCGGCGAGTGGCGTGAGGGCGGTGAGTGGCGTGAGGGCCGTGAGGGCCGTGAGGGCCGTGAGGGCCGTGAGGGCGGTCAGGGCCGTGAGGGCGGGGAGTGGCGTCAGGGCTATGAGTGCGTGAGGGCCGTGAGGGCGGTGAGGGCCGTGAGGGCGGTGAGGGCGGTGAGGGCCGTGAGGCCGGTGAGGGCCGTGAGGGCGGTGAGGGCGGTGAGGGCCGTGAGGGCGGTGAGGGCGTGAGGGCGGTGAGTGGCGTGAGGGCCATGACTGAGTGAGGAGCGTGAGGGCCGTGAGGGCGGTGAGGGGCGTGAGGGCCGTGAGGGGCGTGAGGGCCGTGAGGGCGGTGAGTGCGTGAGGGCCGTGAGGTTCAGTGAGGGTGAGTGAAGGGCTGAAGGTGAGTGTGACTGTGAGGGTGAGGGTGAGTGAGGGGCTGAAGGTGAGTGTAGCTGTGAGGGTGAGGGTGAGTGAGGGGCTTAGGTGAGTGTGGCTGTGAGGGTGAGGGTGAGTGAGGGCGACCTAAAATGCCGACCTCTGGATAGGAGATTGGGATCCTTTATGTGCCAAGAACAACGAACTCAGTCTACACGAAAGATGCCTTTTGTGGGGATCACGTGCAGCATGCTACTCTATGGTCAAATGTTCTTCAACTGCTACATGCTGGACATTCTGGAGTGGAAAAAACTGAGATGATCAATAGACGTCGCGTTGTGGAGTCGCCGACGGGCCGACGCTCGCGAGCTCCAAAGGCCAAAGCGACCGAGAACCACAGCTCGCGCACAGCCCGAGATATAAACATCCATTCCCCCGCTTCGCGCCTAACGCAAGCGCCGTACTAGAGGCGTCTTTATTTTATTTCGTTTTACCTATAATAAACGAGAAGTCAGTCTTCAGCCTGACTCCGGCACGAAAGGTTGTCTGCGTTCTCTTCCCCAAAGAACGTAAAACGAAACAGCCATGTCCAGTAGCCTGGAATCGACAATGCCATTCTAGAGAAACAAGAATTGGCCGACCGACTGTTACGATAAGAAAAGCATTTATAGAATCGCCCGTGGTCTTGCAGTCGGTCTTCATAGCTCGAGCGCTGCGAGCCCGAGCTCTTGCGCCGGCATGGTTGTCCCTGCATGTGAATCATAGAATGCACGCTACAATAGCTCCCCCCTTTAAAAAATCCAGATGGGAACATGTTAAGGGATGTTCATGATGTCTGGGCATGTGGTAGCAGAAAACGTACGCGGGAGGATCGTGGCTGTGTCGAAGCATTGCGTGAAGAAGCAAAGTCCTGTGAGCGTGCAAAGATAGCAGTGTTGTCAAGAGATTGGGTATATGTTTCATGTGACGATTCTTGGTAGGCTGGTTTCAAGCGGTCAATGGATACAGTTTCTTGTCGGCCATTAATACCAATCGTGAAAAGTTTATCGCCACGAGTTATGACTCGATATGGGCCATCGTAAGGGTGCTGAAGTGGCCTTCCCACAGCATTGCGACGAAGAAAAACGTGTGTGCATGAATGTAGATCGGCTGAGACATAAACGGCTGACCGTTGTTGGGGGCGGGGAGGGGTAGGTCGGATGGCGCGCATTATCCGCTTCAATTTTGTCGCGTAGCTCGTAGGATCCGGTGCTGGATCTTCTGGTCCGTTTGAAAAAAATTCTCCTGGAAGTCGTAATGTTGTGCCGTAGAGCATTTCCGCAGGGCTGCAATCGATGTCAGTCTTCAAACTCGAAATACCCCCACGCCAACAAAACCCTTTTTCCGTTTCCCTAAAAGCCCATGGAAACTAAACAGATAAAAGGAACGCATCTCAGCTCTGAAAGGTCAGTAGCCCTGTACGACACGGATGTTGGCAGTGTCTTCCAGGAATCACAGCAACATCTGAATACATGGCTTGCACCGACATTACTTGGCCAGACACAATGGGGAAAGGGCACGCGAGAGCGTACCCTCCACTGCGTTAATTTTTCAACAACAGGGGGCCAAGGGAGACAACGGGGAAAAGGCATGTGAGAGCTTAGCCTCCACTGCGTAAACTAGACGATTTTGACCCCAGAAAGGAGGGCGGACTGACACCACGTGCAAGCCATGTATGGACACTGGAAGAATGCAGGGTCCACGAGATAACACGTTTAACGAACCTCTAAGGGGAAAGGGTTTCGCTAAGTCGGAAACGTGCAACGACCGGTGTTTTTCGGTTTGAACCGATTTTGTATTGTCGTCGCCGACGGATGTTTATCGGTGTTTTTCGGTTAAAACCGGAAAATACACATTCTAGATATAGGGTGATATGCTGTTGTACGAATGCGCGAAGTTCCTAAGATGGTCATGAGTTCGCGGAAAAGAGTAGACTCGAACTGGAGACCTCGGTCTGTTGTAAGGTATGAAGGCACGCCGAATCTGGACACCCAGCCATTGATGAAAGCTTGGGCGACCGTTTCTGCACGGATGTCCTGGATTGGGATGGCTTAGACCCAACGCGTAAAGCGGTCAATGCAGGTGAGCAAGTAAGTATAACCATTCGATGGTGGCAGCGGTCCAACTAAATCTATGTGGATCTGGTCAAGTCGAAGGTCGGGAGGGGTAAAGGAAGAGAAAGGCGAAACTGTGTGTCGACTTATCTTTGAGCGTTGGCACTGGAGGCATGCTCGGGTCCATGCCCTGACGTCGCGGTTCATGCTAGGCCAGATAAATCTGGAAGATAAAGTCGTCGTGTTACGCGCATTCCAGGATGTGACAAGCAGTGGAAGGAATCGAAGATTTGTTTCCGGAAACTGGATGGAACGAAAGGGCGGGGAGTGCCTGTCGACATCTCACAAACAACTGTCTCGCCGTGCGTTTCTGAATGAATTTGCTCGAAGATAAGATGAGGAGCTGTAGTACGAAGTTTGCTGAGCTCTTGATCATATGCCTGTTATCGTGCCAAGGCTTGGTAATCAACAGATGGTGGTAGCAAAACTTGGGAAGCCATGACATGCGAGAGAGAGCGTCTGCTACATTGTTGTCTACGCCGCTCACGTGACGAATGTCAGTGGTAAATTCAGAAATGAAAGCCATATGACGAATCTCGCGAGGGGAGTGGTTGTCATTCGCTGATGATAAAACAAATGTAAGGGGCTTGTGATCTGTGACTACATGAAATTCGCGACCTTCGATGTAATGACGAAAGTGGTTTATGGCCAGGTAGATCGCCAGCAATTCTCAGCCAAAAGTGCTGTACTTCGTTTCGGACGATGTGAGCTTCTTTGAGAAAAAGGCTAGGGGTTGTCATTTGCTCTTGACATATTGCTGCAACACAGCTCCTGTGGCTTCATTCGATGCGTCCACCATGACGTTAATTGGGGCGTCGTGATGGGGATGAAGCAGAATGGTAGCTGAAGTGAGGTCTTCCTTGATTTTTTTGAAAGCATGGGAAGTTTGTTCTGTCCACACCAACGGTGTGGAGTCTTTTGTGTTGCCCTGCAGAAGGTTAGTTGGAGGATGAAGGGTGTGGGCACATTTTGGAATAAATTGGCGATAGAAATTAATTAGACCGAGGAATTCCCGAAGTTTTCGAATGTTGGACGGTGGAGGAAAATTGGCGATAGCTTCCACTTTCGTACGCAAGGGAGAAATTCCCTGACTGTCAACGTGGTGCCCGAGGAAGTCTAGCTCGCCGACGCCGAAAACGCACTTGCTTTTGTTAATGATGATGCCGATGTTGACGAGTCTATCGAAGAGGATGCGAAGATGTTGCTCGTGTTGTTGCTCATTTGCGCTGAATACGAGAATGTCATCAAGGTAAGCGAAGCAAAATGTGAGGCCGCGAACTACAGTGTCGATAAATCGTTGGAATGTTTGTGCAGCGTTTCTCAAGCCGAATGGCATGCGAAGATATTCAAACAGACCGAATGGGGTTGCTATAGCTGTTTTGGGAATATCTTGCGGTGCCACGGGAACTTGATGGTACGCCTTCACGAGGTCCACTTTTGAAAATATCTTGGACCCTTGCAGTGATGCAGTAAAATCCTCAATCCGTGGCAGCGGGTACCTGTCAGGGACGGTCGCATTATTAAGAGCTCGGTAATCTACACATGGTCGCCAGTCCCCAGGCTCTTTGTTGGGGACCATGTTTAGTGGAGACGCCCATGAACTGTTGGAGGGCCGAATAATATTGAGCTCTAACATGTGTGCGAATTTGTCTATTTCAATCTTAAGCCGTGCTGGAGGCAAACGTCTAGGACGAGCATATACTGGCGGTTTCGTGGTGACGATGTGGTGTTCAACGTCATGTTTCACCGGCGCGTCAAAGTTGTTAAGCGATGTTAGTTGTCTGTAGTCTTTTAGAAGCGTTTCATACCTTGAGGGTGGAAGAAAATGAATAGCGACTTCGATATGCGGTTTTTGGCATATGATTGCATTAACGGCTAGATTGGTGGTATTATCCGGGAGACATCTGTTGTGCATATCCACGAACAGATCGAAACGCCGAAGGAAATCTGCACCTAATATGGGGTACGAAACGTCTGCAACTAGGAATATCCAACGAAATGTTCTTCGAAGGCCGATGTTTAGCGCTAGGGATTGTTCTTCGTAAGTCGCAATCGATGATTTATTAGCAGCTTGTAAAATGTAAGGAGTCTTCTTCCTACGTTTTGAGGGCTCAAATGACACTGGTAGAGCACTCACCTCAGCCCCTGTGTCGATAAGGAAACGTAATCCTGTATTATGATCGGCGATAAAAAACAGGTGACTGGGTTGTAGGTTGCCACCACTAGATGCCTCTAGTGTGGACAAGCTCGTTTCCCGACGCCGAGCAAGGTTAGTGACATCGCCGAGCGTCGTCACCGAAAGTCCAGTGATACCAGCACAAACCTTCGTTGCTCTGGCGTTGACGCCTAGGAGAGGAAGAGTATTTTGGCCGTGAGGTTGAGCGACTCTGGTGGAGGGCAGGAGGTCGGGAGACGAGAGCTGCTACTTGCGCTCTAAGCTCGGATATCTGCTGAAGAAGTTCCATAACCACAGGAGATGCCGGGTAGTCGCTGCCTGCGTGTTGTGGTCTCGTCGTCGCAGTCGTTTCTCCAGGCATCCTGTCGATAGGAGATACGATGGGAAGTGCGACTTCCATGATTCTGTCGGCCAGCTGAGCCAGATCGTCGAGGCTCATGGATGGGTGTAGAAACGAGTACCATGCGTACGTTTGATGGTAGCCGTTGAAGAAAAAGCTCCCGCAGCAGGGAGGTATCAAACGTTGGCAATCTATCACCCACCAACTGCTGCAGTCGACGAAGAAGCTGGGAGGGCGTTCGGTTTTTCGAGCTGTTTGGAAGTTATTAGTTGCTGGAGCCGTCTTTGCTCCGATGCGGATGTTCGTTTGATCAGTTCCGAGCGAAGCTTGTCAAAAGGCTGATCGTCTGGAGGCGAGAGGATTAAATCTCGAATTTCCATGGCCACCTCGGGAGGAAGAGACGCTACGACGTGATGGAAATTCGTAGCTTGGCTGGTGATCCGAGTGGTGACGAACTGTGATTCCACTTGCGCGAACCATACCAGAGGATCCGCTGGCCAAAATTTCGGAAGTCGAAACGTGATGGCGGCGACATTTGTGGTAGCGATGTTCTCGAGAGCCATAGCGACGTATCACGTTTGGGACACCAATTGTAGAGACATAAGAATTGGCCGACCGACTGTTACGATAAGAAAAGCATTTATACAATCACCCGTGGTCTCACAGTCGGTCCTCGTAGCTTGAGCGCTGCGAGCCCGATCTCTTGCGCCGGCATGATTGTCCCGGCATGTGAATCATAGAATGCACGCTACACCATCACCAACCAAATGAGAGACTGCACTGCTTGTCAAGCTTACACGCAAGTCTACTCGTTGCGTGCCCGTCATGCCCTGGACATTTTCCGAAAAGCACTGATCCAGAGCTCTTGAGTAGAGCCCTTCTTATGGTACTACTTTCTAGTTATGACAGACGCTTTCTCCAAGTGGGTGAAAATACATCCGATTCCGCCACACTCGGCAGACGTCATCATCTCTGTGATCGGGATCGTTTTTGCGTAGCATAGCCTACCTGACCTTATTCTTTTTTAAACGGGCCAGCATTTATTAGCAGCCTATTCGCCGAATTCTTCCAGCGGTATGGAATTCGACGCATGATAGCGCCATCCTACCACCCCGCTTTTAAAGGAGTAACAGGACTAGTGGTTCAAACTATAAAGGACATACCCAAGAAGAGTTCACCTGGTGAATTCAAGACTCGGGTGGCAAGAGTTTTGTATCAATACCGAACGACGTCACATGATGTAACGGGTCGTGCACCATACAAGCTGCTCATGGGCAGAAATATCAAGACGCCATTAGACGGAATTTGTTCCAGCCTTCGGGCTAACATCCAAGACCGAGGAAAAAAGCAACTCTAAAGCAGCTATTTTCCTCGGTCAATCCCATCTTTGATGGAAATAAAGGCATATTATTATTAATATTAACAAAATCAACTGAAGCAAATGCTGCTCGCTGGCCAAGGTTGCCGCAGTGCTCTATTGCTTGATTTTGGTCACATAATTACTTGAATTGAACTTCAATCCCGGGCCGCCTTAGATGCCTGCTTCAGTTTCGGTCCCATTGAGTGCATCCCCATCCGAGATTACCCTTGAGAATGGAACGTCCTGGTATAGACGCAGAGATCACCTTCGACTAAACTCCATGCATCAATCCCATTATCCAGTGATTATTTCTCAAGAGAATCTCGAGCTGACGCAGCCGATGAAAACTACCGCGCATAGTGAAGCACAGACTGAGCAGCGGCCGACACCGACCATGGGAACTTTCTCATCACCAACCCCTGCCCTGGTCGAGGAAAATCCCGGTGTCGTAAGGAGAAGCACGACCCAAAGCGACCTGTTCGCTGGTGTTCTCATGAACAATAAAAAAAAAATTGCGCAACCAAGGGGAGAGGGGCGTTAACTGCCAGCTAGCGCCACCTGCGCCGCCTACTTATATGATGCGGGAAGGACGGATCTTGATACGTTTGGGCATATTAAAATTCAGTGTGTTGTGGACTGTCATCTAGTTCGGATGTCTTTTCTTCGCGGTCAGCAGTCGTATCATTTATTTCTCTCTTTGACGGTCTGCAGGATGTCACAGCTGCCCTCTCCCTTTGGAGGCTCAGCTGTCTTCCTGCAAACTGCTGTTTTCTTTCGATTAACGTTTAGCAAAAACGTCACCGCCTTCAACTCTTAAAAACAAGCCCCCCCCCTCCCCCCCCCCCCCCCCAAAAAAAAAAGAAAAACTGTCGACCCCTTAATATTTTAACCTCAAAAAAGCACTGTCAGCCGCTTTGTCAAAAAAAGAAAAGAAAATCAATCCGAAAATAAATATTTTTTTAAACAAGTCCGAGCCTGCGAAATATGTACCTATGAATGTTGAAGAGCTTTGTCTGTAATTATACGAAAACATTACCATTCATAATTTTCCGCATTATCTAGTCACTTATAGCTACGGAAATTATTGCCGCAGTTGATTCTAGACAAGCTTCAACCAGTTACTGCGTTGTTTCGACAACTCGATGTTTAAACTTTTCCGTTTACTGTCCCTTCATCTCCGCTTATGAAGGCAGCGAAGATCATTACTGGGGCCTCGTGAAATAACAATGGTTTAGTGCATCGTAAGATAAACGCTTCACGGCAGCGGTACGAGCAATGGTTCTTCCCAACGACGCAGTAAGAACGCCTGCGTAACCGTTGTCAAGGACATATCGACCACAGGGTGACCCCAGCGGGAACAAAGTATACCAGCGATCATTTTTGGACAACCTTAGACTGTCTTGATGATTCCGCCGTGCATACTGAACAATTTACATGTGCGCATCCTTTGTAGTATATCGCAAAACAGCAAAGGTTGAACTGAGAAGTTGCGACCACTTAGGTTACATTCATACTCCGATCAGAGGGTAGCCTTGTAGTATTCAGATTTATGCGTGTTTATAAATTGGTCGACCTTGATGCGATCTGTCTTCGCGTTCTTATTTTTAGAGTTTGCTTGTTAATTCTGGGTTTTATAGGCGATGTTATAGGTTTCAAAAGCCTACGTATGTGCGCTAAAGTCGTATTACGCGCGAACTTTCAAGTCGGTTATATAAAAAATAAAAAGCCGAAGGAGATATAAACGTCAACATAAGGGGTAGATTTCAGACAGACCAGGAAAATAGCTCGCCCTTGCGGCGGACATAAAACAGCACGTAAACCTGTCGAGGCGGCGACTCCAGGTCATAAACTAGCCAGATCCCGGGGTCTACTGATTTAAAAGCACTTGCAGCTTTGTTAATCTATATATGCTCACGTGTGCGCTTGTCAGCTTAACTTTGTAACGATCGCCCAGGCTGCTTCCTTGAAATTACTTCTATTAGTATTTGAAATGTTTGTGTTCCGTGTCACACACTACACAGATCGGACTATGATGTATTCTTTTAAGCATCAGAGTATCTATTTTATATCACTGTGAAGTATTGCTTTTATAATTAATTAAGTTGCGTTCATCCTGGTGATGTTGAGTTTAGTTGAGAAAACATCTTTATTTATTTTATTGAATGGCTGCTGTGGTTTTAAAGCATCCGCAGCGGCAAAAAAAAAAAAATAGAAAGAAAAATAAACCCCCTGGTTTGACGTTCCAACATCTGAAAACAAAAGTGGCGCAAATAAAAGCTGTTGCCTTTGGAGGGGCGATATTCGCCTCGCAGTTCGAAGCTGTATTAAAAAGATTTCGTATTAGAAATAATTGTAAAAGTCGCACAACCCCAGTGAGAACTATGCTCCTGGTTGTTTAGCCAATTTTTATTTACACACAGCATCAGTGTCCATTTACATCACCAAAACCGGACGCGGTTTTGTTGATGTCACGAGCTCATGGCATAGACACTGCTACAACGGCATTTTCTTATCGCCTATTTTTTTTTTCAGAGAGCGTGTGCAGTGTGCATTGGGTAATATAAAACACTTAGGTACACAACAGGTTGTTAACGCTGTGGTGTACGTCAGTGTTAACACCTCCGCCTCGCACGCAGCGGAGCCAGGTTCAATTCTCGTGGGCGGCCGGCGATCTCTTCCGAAAAATTGGCAACGTCGAAGACGAACACCCTGCAGCATCAACTATAGCATCAACTACAGCGTGAAGAGCTGCATCATCTACATCATCAACTGCAGCGTCAACTACACTATCATCTAGAGCATCAAATACAGCATCAAGAACAGAATCAAATACAGCATCAACTACAGCATTAAGTACGGACGCTATCACTGTAAACAAAACGATATGGCGCATTTCTTTTGTTTTAATTTTTCATAAACAGCTAAACTGCTTCGCCTGTAAACTGCAGAGCTGCTTCGGGCAGAGGACCTTTCTTCTCATCTAAAAGGAACAAGATGAAAATCAATATTCTAAAAATAAGGTAACCAGGGGCCCATGTCAGATAGACGTGCGGTGCAATCGTTGGGACTGTTGTCTGACTTTGAAATAACCTTCGTGCCTCGCCTTGTCATGAAGCAGTTGGGCTGTCGCGGCAGGTTTTAGGAAATCTAAAACGTGGCTTCCAAAGAAAGTGACGACAGCTTTATCGCCAGATCCGCCTGGGCGCCATCTGCTCGCATTTTGTTTTCTCCTTTATGATATTCAAGTTATGTTTGTGCATGTCGTGTTTTGAAGGACTATGAGGAACCGCGAATCAAAGTTTGAGGGCCCAGACAGGTGTCCCAAAAGATTGCCTGCCTCACATTGAATAAACTAGATTGAAAACTATTGACAGCACCACACAGCTTCTTCTTCGTTTGTTTTTTCTTTCAAAGTTATACCGTATATTCTGGTCTTCCTAGTATGAGGGCAGAACCATTTTATTTTTGTAGCTTCAGAAATCACCCCTTGATGTCGCGCCGTAAGTTCTTCGTAACACTGAATTTCTTTTCCGTAGACGCCGGAGCGCTTTTACAGTCACTTCATTTTTTATGTAGACGCAATAATGTAAATTTTAAACACTATTAAATTTTTTTTTTCTTGGATCTGCATATGGCTGACTTCACAGGGCACCGCCTTACAATGGTTTTGACACCAGAGTCTGCAAGTACAAGTGCGGGTTGTCAGCCCGAGTTCTTCTTGTCGTCGTCGCGTTCGACGGCTAGAAATGTCTATTGCCTGAGACGATGGCTTTAGAAAGCAGGTCATTCTTTCTTAGTTTGTTTGTTTGGGCTTTCTTTCTGAAACGCTCATGTAAACCAGGTGTGTTCAGGAAAGTTTCGCTTTGCCATTCGATGTTGTGTTTTTACCAACCTACAACTAAAAATACCGTCAGTAAAAAAAAAAAAAACAAATGCGGGAAAAGAGTGTTTGATGTGATGTTTTCTGATTTTCTGATTAAATGGTTTATTTTACCGGAGCTGAACGACCGATACACTGGTGTTTTCATAACGTGTTTTGGGCATTCGTGATTTCAGGAGCGCGAGCTAATCAATGTAAGATTATTTCTGAAACCGTAAGAATCAAAATCACAACGTTCGAACCTCCAGCGCGAGCATTCACTCTACACGTTGCCGAAAGGCCTGACGGTGACTACCAAGTTTCTAGAGACCAGTTCACTTCCGCGAACCGCTTACCAGGAGCTCGTCAGTCGCTGCCAGATGGATAATTTTCCGGAGTAAAGTCGAGAAAGCAATGCCCGTTTTTCCGCTTCCCGAAATCTCAAAGTGGGCGCGACATTTTTCCTCTGAGAAAGTGTAAATGTATCCAGGTGAATACTGTCGGCCATTTGCCACTGTAACGATGTGGTCGCTCCTTTAGGTTGAACATTTGGTCGACCACTGGCGACTCTGAAGATACCATTATACAACCTAGTTTCACAATTCCGTCCCGCGCTCGGTAGACGATAAAACAATATTGCTGTAGTCGCCAAAAAAAGAAAAGAAGAAGAAGAGAAATTGCGAAAGCAGCGGTATCTATTTGTGTTGTTTTGGCGATTTGACATGCTTCTCCGGGGCCTTCAACAAGCTGAACAAGCTCCAGTTTAATAGGAATAACTTAGGGCTACAATATTTATGTCATCTGCGGAAGGCCAGCGCGGGGCACAAATGGAGCACGAGTGCTGCGCGAGCGTTTGGCTGAAACTTGTGACCTCACTGACTGAGCACAAGGCACAGCCTAATTCTGACACACCGCTCGTGTCCAATTTTTCGCGCCCCATTGGTCTCTGGTAGGTGACGTTGAAAGTCTAATTACACGGCCTTGCCATCTAGGAGGTGCTGGTAGTCTCCACAGCTCTCAATATAAAATTAAAAAAAAAATGCGGAGAGGGAGAACGAAAAATCTAATCATGTCGTCAAGATCTTCTGGCATCATTAGAACATTGCCGGTTTCTCCTAACTAAAAAGTGCCATACGATGAAAAAAATGGGGTTATGAATCTTAACGATCTGGTAGAGATATCAGTACGGACACACGCATAAAAAAAGAAGGTAGCACTACATTTAAAACCGTTACAGCAGTCAGCAATCAACTGTAAATTATGACATAAAGGTCCGCAATGTCCTTGCTAAAAAATTCAGCGCATATATATTAAAGGGAATTACACCCTTAAAGTTGTAAATTCATTCATTCTAGTGATAAAACCTTCAGGGCGATAAAAGAACACCCTTAAAAAGATTACGAACGCCAACAAAATTTAACTGTACCTAATATTTTCACACCCTTTACACACCCTTCAAATATAAAGGCTGCCATACAACACCTCCCTAGTTTGGAATGAAATTGCGTTTATCACTCAATAGGAGGCTGCTGAAAGGGTGTAGTCACACTTAAGTTTCTGGAAAAGGCTCTTCACGCCCCTTAGGGTGTTCATATTTTAGTGTGCATTATCTAAAAGGCAAGAATTACTGTTCGGCACGATCTCGATTAGTCTACTAATGGTCAGCCACGAGAAAACACATCCCTTCGCAGATGCTGTAACGCTCACTGACTGGTACGCACACAAATATACCAAATTATCTTTTCGGACATCCGGAGAGTTGCTTCAAAACCATCCCTCCGGATTTTTTTTTTTTTTTTTCAACTTTTATATTTAGGGCAAAGGTTTCGTTTCTGGGCTTAAAGACGATATTATTTTTTTATTATTGCGCTTTAATCTCGATATACGAACAATTCAAAATGCTTAAGATGCCATGCAGAAGAAATGGGCAGATTTAGTAGATCGGATCCCAGAGATCCCAGATCCCAGAGGAACCTGCATGCTTCAAGTGCGAGAGGAGTGTTAGCGTCTTGAGCACGCACGCAAGCACCGGTACCTTGCGTGAGGGCCTTGTTACCTAATTCGCGAGACATTTGTGAGATCCCTAACCCAGCGAAATCGCACATTTTAATATTTTAGCTACCAAGACCGGCATTACAGGCAGTTACAGTCTTCGATTCTTCTTAGCAACCGCCGATGACTTTGATCTCTAAAGATGTAGCCTCATCGACACCGCTTCCGTCTATTTTACGTTTACAGCCTCGCTTCCCTCTATACATTTTTGCAGGACAGTGCTTTAATAGCCCCGTAATTGATCAAATGATATAAACTTAACCATGTTTCAACCAACTAAAATCGTTCAGTTTTCTTTTTTTTTACGGTGTTTTGATTTTATTGGTGATTTCAGAACAAATATGGCAGACAGTAATGTTTCTCGCGAGCGCCAGCCGATGCTGTTTGAGCACCTTTCATGAAAAACAGCAAGAAAATCAAAGCCGCGTACGAAGGATCGTTTTCTGAACAACCGGAAAACATTAATTCTTAGATCTCCGATGCAAATCAGTGTTTTACAGGAGCCTCGTCCTATAATTTCGAGTTGCACACAAATAAAAAAATGTGGAGCTAAACACCTTTTGACCTCGGCTGCCGCGGTGAGATTTTCCTGTATGTCTTGAAATCCATCTTACGTTGTGTTCCATCTGTGCAAGCCAGGAGTGATAGACCTATCTCATACATTTTTGGTATGTGGGGAATGTTTGATGAGTGTGAAATATAGAAGTGCATGTTGGTAGATTTTTCACAATACATGTCAAACGAGGAAACTGGCCTGCTTTTGACGACTATTCCATCACAAGGAAAAAAAAGTTTTGATGTGATTGACCTTATATTATAATCTTAGTGTGAATTTGTTTCTAGAAAGCATTAACTGTTATAATTTTAATTGAAAATGTTAAAAAAATAGCCAAAGGCGATTATCCTCTCAGTAAGGTGTGGAAAAGAAGCATGCCCTGAGTTGTAAGGTCTTAAACTATGTCACCTGTTGATAGGCCGTTCAATAAACGATCACCAATTTGTAGGAATAAATCCACTTGCCTGCATCACGAATTTAATTCATTTTCTTTCGCCCTTGAGTATCATATTCCCCAACAAAGGCAATCGTATTTCGTTGCTTTTACGCCGTTCCGCCGCGTTGATAGAACGCTCCCTTCCCCACTTTTGGGAGACATCCGCGGTCGCGTTAGCTCTTTCTTCTAATAGATCTTTCACCCTGTTCCATCTCATCTCGGCCCTCCTTTCCAACTGACAAGAGACGCGGTGTCAAGTTGTCAAGAACCCGACGGACCCGTAGTCTGGGTTACCGCTCATCTCATCTGTCCGGTTCCCTCCCTTTGTCCAGAGGTCGTTACCAGCAGGGATGGTCAGAACAGAACGACAGAAAGGAAGTGAAAGCTCAGATTAGGCTGTCGGTCTTTGAGTCCTATCATGCCAACCACTCAGTTGTGCAGTGCCGCATGGAATCGTAGTGACGCTTTCTTCTGTTCCCATAAGCTTCCATCCAAAAACCGAACCCCACTATGCTTCCTCCCAAGAGTTTTGTACAATGATTCAGTCTCAGCACAAATAAAGTACTAGAGGTTGGGCACAAATGTCAAGGCTTCAATACTTAGCGCTATCCGATTCAATGACTAACATGTTTGCGTCCCCACTGCTGTTTCGAAATTGAAAGTGAGCGTTTACGAACAAAACGTGTATATTACTCCAGTCATTGCCTACTGAATGCTGTGCAGTTTTGTCTATTAGGTAGTTAAACGCTCTTTGATCATTCGCAGTATCTCTCTGTAGCGGCATATCGGATGCCGCTCATCTGTCAACACCCGTTTGGACTGGCCATTTCTCTTATGTGTGGTAAGCACTGGAAATATTTGTACGTCTTGTCTGTAATCCTGTTTTGTGCAACCGGAATGGGAAACGTGAAAGTTAACAGGGAGAGTTACGTAGTCGTTTTGACCCGAACGGTTCGTCCTTGAACGTTTTGCCGACGCCACCGACCATGGACACTGAGAAAAAAAAGGAGAAAAAAGGTAGCAATGGCGCGTTTATCTCCCTTCTAGTGACGCGCCCCCAAGCAGGCTCGAGAAGAAGGGAGGAACGTGAGTTTTTTTTTTCCTTCTCCCAGGCAGATGAAAGAAGAGTTGCACCCTCCGACCTCATCTTCTTTCGCTTTTATTATTTGAGCGCGTCATGCGCGTGGTTTAGTGTACGTTGTTGAGTCGATTGAGATTCAGCGGAAGCGAAGGCCGGCTTTGATTTCTTCTCCCAGTTTAAACGGGCAGAACACCTTGGTTGTATTGACCGTTTTACCACTCATTTTGTCAAACGAGCAAGCGAAGCCGTACAACCAGCGAACTTCCGGAGCAGTGCCTCAGCACTCCGTACACTGGGCTAAGGTGATAATATCCAGATTGCCAAGCCATTTGGAACAACCTGACGACGTTGATGGCATTATGGAGATCGCGGAAACTGCCACCAAGACAGGTATGTGTTGCTGCCTGCTTGCCTTCTGTGCTGCGTTCGGCTCTCTTTCTTGATGGCGAATGCAAACCGACCATCAACCTGGTCTTTAATTTCCCCGTGTCAGCAACATATCAACAACATCGCAATGGTAGTGTTGCGCTTTGTAAACGGAGACTGGAATTATCACCGTTGTGACCGTTTGTCCGCGTTTCGTCGGTGTAACAGCAAGATCAGATGGCGTGAACGGTCAGGCATTGCCAAGCGTTGACGCCGCTGGTCGGGCCGTGATCGGAGGGGGCGGAGAGTTGCAGGTTGAAATTCTTCTTTACATTAGAGTTTAAGACCGTTTGAGGAATTACGGTGCAGCCGATCGGCCTACGGATAGCCATGTTCGAACGCTGCCCTGAACCGTACCTCCTCTCGTGCAGTGGCCAATGTTATTGTCGTCTGAGATGTCCTCTTGTGCCCTCCCTGAGAGCAATTGTTCTCTGGGCAAGGACAGAAATCTCAAAATACGACTGGACGTACACATATTTAGAGTTTGGAATTTCAGAATTAAGAAGGAATGGTTTATAAAATCAGTAAAGGAAAGCTGTTCTTTATTTTGTTGTTTAAATATTGTCAAGGAGTAAGGAGAACAGACGAAAAATCATGAACTCACAAGAAAGTTTAATCGGCGGGCTTGCGACAAACAAAAGAAAGAACAAGCGTCGGGACAGCAGAAAAAACGGGCGGCGATTGGGCGGCGTAACAAAAAGCAAGAGCGAGACTGACTCAACAAGGTCGCGGGCAGCTCCTTTTCTAGTGTGCGTCGGCATTGTGAAACCTCGGCCAAAAAAGTTCGGGCTCCAGGATTTCGGGGTGAGAATGAACATGCACTTTCGAGAACAAGAAACTAGGGTGAAATAATAAAAGTTACGCCAGGAATAAGAATAAACACGAATTTTCAAGAATACCATGACCGGGCGCTGCTTGCTCGGCCCTGCACGCGGCAATATGCTATGATTCCTGTGAGACTACACTTGACGTGGTGCGCAGGATTCACCGATATAAGTTTTCGAGGTTTCCACGGCGTAGCTCCGTGGACTGCCTGCCGCTACACCTGCCGCAAGCCGCGGCAGAAGTACCGGCAGGCAGTTCACGGAAAGCTCGTGTTACGCTCTTATTTGATGCTCCTCTTGCCCCGTACAATAGGCGTTGCGTCCTCTTTAAGCCTTAGTTCGATTTGCTCAATTCGCTGTCGCCATATTTGTAATAATATTGGTTTGTAAGTCCGAATAAACGGGAGTAGTGGGACAAAAGAGGAAGAAGAGAGCACAGCGCCCAGGGGATCTCAAAACGTTCTACACGTAGTGTTGCTTGTTACCCGGTACGACCGGTACAATCAGGTAAAAACTACCACATGGTGTCAGAACTGCTCCGGAAATGGAAGCCTCATCGAACTCGGAGAACGTAACGGCCCAACAACACAGCTAGCAACGGGTTTCATGGCGCCGCCAGCCTTTGATTTCAAGCGCTCAGAAGAATGGCCAAGGTGGATCACCCGTTTTAACAGGTACCGTAGAGTTTCGAAACTCGATAAAGAAGACGAAGGATCGCAAGTAGACGCATTAATCTACTTTCTCGGTGAGGACGCGGAAGACATTTTGTCTTCCTCGGCTTTGACCGACACCGAACAGCGACAGTTCGAAGTAGTTGCTCAACTCTTCGAAAGTCACTTCGTCGGCAAGAGAAACCTTATCTACGAACGGGCCAAGTTCCATTAGAAGAAACAAGAGCCGGGTGAATCTGTTGAGAGCTTCATGACTAGCCTGCATCGCCTAGTAACACATTGCGGCTACGGCGCGTTGAAAGAAGAAGTCGTCCGCGATCGTTTTGTCGTTGGATTGCAAGATTCTTCGCTCTCAGAGAAACTTCAAAGCGACCCGAATCTGACACTGGAAGCTGCGTACACTCGAGCTCGACAGAAAGAAGCCGTGCATCGACAGCAAGCCGTCATCACAGGCGAGCCCCAAGCAGAAGAAATGGCGCTGGATGCCCTCCACAGAGGAATGTCAGCAAAAGAGAAAGGCGCAAAGCGGCGAGAATACACGCCGAAAAACGCTGAAAATAATGCGGCTAGAACACAGACGCGTGGAAGATGTGGCAACAGTGCACACGAAAAGTCCAAGTGCCCCGCAACGGGATCAATATGTCGCAACTGCGGAAAAAAAGGTCACTGGCAACAAGTTTGCTTTAAGAAGCTTAGGAATGAGAGCAAGAGCACCCTAAAAGAGGTGACTCTACACGACCCAAATGAAGCGCCAAACTGGATGATCGGAAGCATCCACGCAGCTGAAGGAAGTGCGTGGAAAGTCAAACTGCGAGTCAATGAAACGCCTGCTGCGTTCAAGATAGACTCTGGTGCAGACGTCAGTGCCATTCCTCCAAACACTGTCCCAAGCAAGGTGACACTTGAGGAGACAGCTGCCAAGCTCTACGGTGCGAACAGGCAGCAACTCGAAGTGTTGGGAAAATTTCAAGCTACAACACAACATAACAATAAGTCTATACAGCACGTGATCTACGTAGTGAACGGCCTGGAAGAGCCTCTTTTGGGAAGAAAAGCCAGCAGCGAATTGGAGCTGATCCAACTTCTGTGCACAGTCTCGGAAAAACAGCCAAGAGGTACCATGAACAATACCCTGAGTTGTTCCAAGGTCTCGGATAAATGGCAGGAGAGTACAAAATCAAACTCTCGAAAGACGCCATGCCAGTCCCCGTCCACACATCACGGCGTGTACCCCTGGCACTGATGACGAAAGTACAAGAGCAGCTGGCAAGCATGCAGAAAGATCGAATCAGAAGGAAAGTTGAAGAGCCTACACCATGGTGTTCTGCAATGGTTGTTGTGCCCAAGCCGAACGGAGAAGTACCGATCTACGTGGATTCGACGCACCTCAACAAGAACATAGAACGCGAAAAGCTAGTTTTGCCCTCTGTCGTAGAAACACTGGGACGGTTGTCACGCACATCACTATACAGAAAACTAGACGCCAAGTCCGGATTTTGGAAAATTCGGTTGGCAGAAGAGTGACAAACTATGACCACCTTTATCACACCTTTTGGCAGATTTTGTTTTCAACGATTGCCGTTTGGAATTTCGTCCGCCCCAGTGTATTTTCAACGAAGGATGAGCGAGATCTTGGAAGGAATGCCAGGAGTCCTACGCCATATGGACGACATCGTAATCACTGGTGCCAACGAGAAAGAGCATGATGAGAGGCTAGAGGAAGTCCTTAAGAGGTTGAAAGCAGCAGGTGTCCGACTCAACGACAAATGCGAGTTCAAGCAAAAGTCCATAAAGTTCTTGGGACACATCGTCAGCCAGGAAGGGATCAAGCCAGACCCACAAAGGGTCACAGCCATCTCCAATATGCCAGCGCCAAGGACAGTGACCGAGGTGAGACAATTCATCGGAATGGCAAACCAGGTAGGACGCTTCATCCCCCATCTTTCCGAAAAATTGAAGCCTCTGCATGACCTTCTCAAGAAGGCAAGCGAGTGGACGTGGGACACTGCACAGAAAATAGCATCCAATGCAGTGAAGAAGGACATCCAAGGGGCAATAGCCCTAACACTGTATGATCCGCAACAAGAAATTATTGTTTCAGCAGATGCTTCGTCTTACGGTTTGGGGGCAGTGCTAATACAAAAGGACAAGAACGGAAACATTCGACCAGTGGCCTTCGCTTCGAAAGGACTGAGTACCACAGAAACAAAATACGCACAGATTGAAAAGGAAGCGTACGCCGTGACATGGGCATGTGAACGATTCCAGAAGTTCCAGCTAAGAACGCAGTTTCACATCCAAACAGATCATCGTCCACTCGTACTTCTTCTTGGGTCCAAAGAACTGGATGCGATTCCAGCCAGAGTTCAACGATTCAAACTGCGGCTGATGAGATTCTGCTACACAATCTCACACGTGCCTGGAAAAGAACTCTGGACGGCCGATTCCCTGTCAAGGTGACCTGTTGAACCTCCAGGCAATATGGAAGAAGAAACTGAGGCTTTTGTGCAAGTCGTCCTTCAGTCAGTCCCTGCATCCCGGGAATACCTGATCGAGGTAAAGAAGATGCAAGAGGACGACCCCGTCTGTACTAAAGTGAGGGAGTACTGTGAAAAAGGGTGGCCAACTAGCAAGCAGCAAATGCCAACCGAGATCACCCCATATTTCCAAGAAGGACACAACCTCACGGTACAAGAAAGCCTACTCGTGAGAGGCAACCGCCTTGTGATATTAAGTCAAATGAGGAAGCAAGTCTTGCACCGACTGCACGATGGCCATCAGGGTATCTCGAGATGCCGGCAACGAGCCAAGATGTCAGTTTGGTGGCCAGGACTAAGCTCTCAGATGGCTGATGTTGTCACAAACTGTCTGAGCTGCGCACACGAGCCGGTACCAAAAATACAGCCAATGATCGCGTCTGAGCTACCAGGAGACCATGGCAACGAGTTGGGACCGATTTGTTCGAGTTGAAAGGAGCCCAATACCTGCTCGTCGTAGACTACTACTCGAGGTACGTAGAAATAACCAGACCGAGACAAACCACTTCAGAAGCAGTCATATCACATCTCAAGGCTGAATACCTGAGGTTCTGCGGTCAGACAACGGTCCACAATTCAGCTCCAAGCCATTAGAAGACTTCTGTAAGGATTACAAGATCGAGCACGTTACAAGCAGTCCACGTTATCCGCAAAGTAACGGGGAAGCTGAAAGAATGATCAAGATAACCAAAGACATCATCAAGAAGTCTGAAGATCCCGAGCTTGGATTACTGGTCTACAGAACAACACCAGGACCTTCTGGATACAGTCCGGCACAGCTTCTGATGGGAAGGCAGTTGCGAACCACACTGCCAGTATTGGCGTCTATACTCTTGCCAAGACTGCCCAACCATGAGGAGTTCCGGAAGAAGGATTGAGAAGAAAAAAATAAGCAAGCGGAAAACTACGACAAGAGACACGGAGTGTGCCGAAAACAGGAGTTAGATATCGGCAGCGAGGCATGGGTAAGAGACAGCAAAGCAACTGGAACAATTACGGGCAAGAGACCAGAACCTCGATCCTACACTATCAGGACAAGGTCAGGATATCTCTGCCGGAATACACATCACCTGGTTCCAACCAAACCCAAACCAACCGACCAAACACATCCTGAAGCAAGCACACCAGAATTCAGTGTTCCTCCTACAGAAGAAAACATCCCAAAGACCCGGTCCGGACGGACCATAAGAAAGCCAAAAAGATTTGGCGAATGACTTTTGCGTGGGAAGAAGAGATGTAATAATATTGTTTTGTAAGCCCGAATAAACGGGGCAAGTAGGAGGACAAAAGAGGAAGAAGAGAACACAGCGCCCAGGGGATCTCAAAACGTTCTACACCTAGTGTTGCTTGTTACCCGGTACGACCGGTACAAACAGGTAAATACTACCACAATACTGAGATGAAGACGAGGGAGGAACTATGCTCCACTGCTTTGAGAAACCAAGGTTTTTCCTCTTTTGAAAGGAACATCGGTTACAAGTGCGTTTTCATTTGAGAAAAGACTATGTAGACCTTCGTTTCTTCTTCTTGGAGTGTGCGTGCTCAAGCCGGTGGGTAATTAGAGATGGGTTTCTCGTTCTCTTCTCCCATTCGCGTCGCTATAGTCGTCACAGGCAGAATGGCTGGCGACTCAGTGAAAATAAAAGATGGCGGTCGGTTCGGTGACCGACTCCACCAGCTTTGCCGGGCGTTTAGTTTAGGAGAGCGGAAGGTGGTTTTCCATCCTGCAACTATTCACTTTATTTGTATGATTGAACCCCACCATTGAAAGGGCTGCTCCCAATGGCAAGCGATAGCAAGTGTTGTGAACTACGAATGAAAAATATATATTGTTAATCGGTGTAATAAGCCGCAGTGGCGACCACGAGCAGACCAAATGATCTGGTTCGGCGGCACAACACGGGAACGATCTTTCCAGTTTAAGAATACAAAGAAAACAGCGCCTACCTACTTGATCGTTTAGAAAGATTTCACCGTATCTACATTGAAATCTTTTAAAATTCCGACCGCTGAATGATACGTCGGCCGCATTACTTACATCAGTGGCACGCTGTGAAGTGCGAGCCGCAGATCTGCATACACACTGCAGAACGTTTCAGATGTTTACTACAAGATGGCGCTGCAAGTCAAACGCAATCGTCATCATTGTTTAGACGGTTGGTCCAGTTTAACGGTTCACTTCAACGAAGGTTATTAGATGAGCTCAGTTACTGAACTTCACATAGACGCTGCTTGCACGAGCCGGTACGCCTCTTTCTCACCTCGGCTCGTCTCTCATCGTTCGACGCGCCGGACGGCTGTATAGGCTCCTTGCACTGACGTCACATCGCACACTTTTGAACACCAAGTAAGAGGAGAAGAGGGAAGCTGCTTTTGTAAGAATTTTTAGTGACAGGTTAATATTCTAGAATCTTCTGAGGGGAGAATAGCGACGCCTGTACAAATCCGGGAGGTACAAAGGAGGGTCCTGATAAGAGGGGAGCTCCTTCTTCCCCTCTTCTTTGGAGGGCAACGGAAATGACGTCCTGTGCAAGGAGCCTATAGACCTTTCCATCGCTTATCGCCCAGGCGAAAAATGTCGAGTCACTGGACTGTTACGCAGGCGCGGTGTACGATTTTTTCGCAAGAGGCGCTATTGCGCGTGCTCAGAAGGCGTTTAACAGTCCAGTAAGAAAAGATGGCAGCTCGCAGAAGACGTTTGTTGGAAACGTCTATAGACCAACTGAACTCTCTGACATCACGCCGATGAGGTGGAGCTGCGGTCGACACTGCGCATGCGCAGATCCTTAACCTCAGGGGAATCTGGTTTCTGCGCGCGCGCAATGCCCTCACCCGGGGGGCAAAACACGGGATTGTATATAAACAGTGTGTTGGCCGATAGTAACTGCAGTGTACCCTACGGAACACGTACGTTTAGATACACATTGCCTAGATGGCGCTCCGCCGTACTTTATAAAATGCTCAGTATTGAATCAATAATCTATATGGCGCTTCAATCAAAGGGGGTGGACTGAAGTAAGTGAAAGGGGGGGGGGGGGTCAGGGGGGCTCCGCGGGTGTTCTACAAGTAGGCTAATCCAGGAACGTTGACTGAAACACGTTAATTGTCACGTATGCTAGCCGTGTCATTAGAAAACGACTAAAAAAACTCCCTATTGTGACATGTGCAGTACAAAATGGTCGCGGTTTTTCAAGCTTTTAAAAATTTAACATCGGAAAAATGATTATACCTTCTTACATATATGTCCTTGTTGTGATATATGCCACCGCATAAATGCAGTAACTATATTTCAACCCAATATTACTGCTTCGTCCCTTGAAAGATTCAAATATGATTGCCCTAACAGCTGCCTAGAGACGAGGGCGAATGTCAGAGCTCGGATCCGCCAGCCCACGCTCCTGAATATAACACAATGCGACGGATCACCTACTGAATAATTAGGGTGCCCTATACCCTTCCAGTCTATCTGAGGCTAAAGCGAGTTGCTAAAGATAGCACAAAAACCATGCGGATCTTCACTCTTTCAGAACACTCTTGGATGATAATGGATCAGAAAAGAAGACGCCTGTTGATGTTCGTCTAGCAACAAAATAATATTGACCTGGAGCGGTTTCATGTAACCTACTTTCTGCTCAAACTCTCGTGGGAGCCCTTAGTGCTGACCTTTTGCTATATGCTATCCTACGTCCTCAGGCAATATTTATCGGCTAGCTCAAGTGCATTCACGTTGTAACCGGCCGCGCCAGTTCGTGTAGCCAGCGACACAAAAAAAAAAACATTGGCTGGCACTAGATCTTTATTAACATTCAATTCAGTTCAATGTTTATTTACCTTTTTTACGATCAGGTGGTATTTGGAGTAAAGAGGAGCTGGCACTTAAGAAGTGTCGGGATGATAGCCAGAGTTGTCCTACCGGATGTGCCGGTAGTACTTCAGCGGAAAACAACCCGATGTGAGCAAGACTTCCTGCGCCTCAATTAGGTTCCCAATGGTGGTTCCTAAGCTCTATCGGAGACAAAGATCATTACTGCGCATGTTTGGCAAAACAAATATAAATATGTGAAGCTTTATACGCCTATAAAACAATTAGATGTGCTGACGCGCCTACAATGCACCGGCCTAGCTTGATTTCATAAGAGAACGGAGCCTTCTGACTTTCACGTTCTCTTCGTCAAAAAGCCGTCATTTTGTTGTCGTGCAAATGTTTTTCTTGAGAGCACTTGCCGCAGGCTTTTAAAATGAAAAAAAAAAAAAAAAATATATATATATACATATGCCAGGTAATGTTTGTGCCTGGGAAATCAAAGTTATAAGGCTGATTATGAAGAATACGCCTATTAAAATGAGAAGGCATTTACACAAGTAAAAATATTTGAACCGTTGTTACAAAACACAGGCTTCGTTATTTCCAGATAGTGGCAGAAAGAAGTGCTCAAATACTAAACTTCTGCATTGGGGACACCAGTTATGACCCTACCAAAGCAAAGTAACGCGGGAATATGAAGTGAGAATTCTATGAGGTCATGCCGTCACTGAACGTGCACCATTTTATACCTCAACGGAGTGGCTAAATGTATCAAAAGAAACGCATTAATCTTGTTCCTTTCTGAGCTCAACTGACTTCAAACCACAAACAACTCCACGCTAACTTTCGACTACCTTTTTTTCTCTTCGAACAGCACTGAAATATTTGCCTGAGTCTGAGGAAATCTTTAAACACAAATTATATTGGTTGTTTCAATTGGGATTTCGTAGAAGGGGCCAAATGTTTCGCAACAAACGCGTCAACCTTCTCGCTTGTTGAGCTCAGCTCATTTTGAATCCACAAACTCCACGGTAAATCTCGGATACTTTGTTTTCATCGAACAGCACCGCACTATTTGCCTGAATCGCAGGATTTTTAAACAGAAATTATATTGGGCGTTTCATATCGAAGATTCCAAAATTGACCAAATGTTTAGTAGCAGACGCTTTCATCTTGTCTTAAGCTCAGGTGACAACGAAACCACTAACAAAATCATGGTAGCTCTCTGATAACTATTTTCAATTGATCGGCACCACGATATTTGCCAGAGTTGGAGTATTTATTTAAGCGCGATATACTATCGTGTGTTTTAGTGAATACTGAAATATTCTGAGCTATAGTGGTGTTAAGAGAACAAGAAACTCTTTTCAGGAATCGACTGCCAGTCAAGGCTGATATCAGGCATTGCGAAAGATATACTTATAAGTTAATAATGAACTAAAACCTACTAATTTACTTTCGGTTGTGAAAATATATACCTGGTTTACGTTAAAACCTTTCTAAGCCCCATCAAAAGTGGTTAGAACAGTGAATTTTAGGAAGTCGTAAAGCACTTGTGAAGCCTGCGGGTGTGATAAAGTATTCCCTCCGTTTGCAGGCACAAGATTTACGACTCGAAAGCGCGGGTGGTATTCTTATCACCCTCGTTTTTGCATTGCCAACCTTGCGCTTGCTGCACAAGCGAAAAGTTTAGCGCCCCCCCCCCCCCCCCACACACACACACTTCACAGGTGCTTCTTCTTAAAATTAACTGATTTAGTCTTTGTTTTTCAGAGGATCGGATAGTTTTTAATAGAAACCGTATGTTGTTTACTAACACAAAAGGAGCTTAGTAAGCTTTAATTACTTATTTGGCTGATTAGTATGAGTTTTTAGTGTTTATACTTGACTTCCGTCGTGATTGCCTGTTTTTTTCTCGGAAGGAGTTTCTTTCGCTCTAAACCCCCCCCCCCCCCCCCCCCCCCCCACTGTAGGAATGTTCTCTATTTTAAAATTTTGATTCCGTGGGGAAAATCGTCCCGTCTCAAACAGGCCCCAAAATATATGGAAAAATAAAAAAACTCCACAGCTTAAACCTCCCGTATACAAAATATAAATGCAAGAAACTTAATGTTTTTTTTTGTTTTTTTTAACGAGCAGCATATGTTGCCGGAATGACATTCCATGGGGTACATGGAGAGGACATTGTGAATATATATAGTACTTTTCTTATTCATCAATGGCAATCTTTTTAGCTGTCATTGAGACTTTCGCGAACTGCAGCCTCGTACTGCCGCAGAGCAATCAAGTTTACTGTAACACGTCGCGCCGTCTAGCTCAAAATATCTGCAATACTAGGGAGGCCCTTTCGCCAGCCTACTTGCTCGTGGAGCTGCTCACGCGCCACTTTGAAGGTGTCGATTCGTGCGTTTTTCGGTTTTTTATTCTTAACAATGCTATGAGATGTCGCAGAATGCCAAGCGTTGAAGCTGTAGGCACTTTTGCGTACAGGACTGTCGCAACGCCGAATGCCTAGCAGGCGTAAAGCTTCGCAGGATCCCGTTGAGGCGATGGGAAATGCAACGCCGTCGTAGGTGAATAAATACCGCTATACGTGTAAATAAGCACTCTGTGCGGATTGCCTGACTTGAGCTGGTGATTTTAACATAGACATGCTTGCGTCCTCCTCACATAAAATATAATTATTGACTGTATACCAGCCATACGGACTCTTCAACTTTATTTCCCAGCCTACTCGCATTACACCCCGAAATATGGCGTTGTTGGATTTATTTTCAAGAAATATTTCAGAAACGGACGTAGTTGCTGGAGTGGTTGGGGAAACTATCAGTGAGCACCTTCCAATATAGATGCTTACAAATGTAGACTACAGCTCCAAACAAAATATCTGGTGATCAGATTTATTTTAGAAATATAAGCCCACGAAACATTGATCTTATTGAACAACAGATAAGTTCTGAAGTCTGGAGTGCGATACTGTCTAGCGTGTCTGCTGACGAAGCATTTAATTGTTTTCTTGAAAGGTTTAAAATGATATATGATCGCTGTTTTTCTTACAAATTGCATAGGGTTCCTCTTAAGTCTCGCAAACCCTGGGTTACACACGAAATAAAAAAAAAGAAGATAAATAAGAAAAATAATCTCTACCACAGTTTCGTGCAGAGTAAACATGGTAACATCTCGGTTGCATTTAAGAAACTTAGAAATCAATTAACAAAAACTTCAATGCAAGCTAAACGCGTGTATTTCAATAATTTATTTAAATATGACAATAGATCCGAGGAAATATCGAAAAGAAGTAAATGAGTTAATAAAACAAGGGTAGCATGCGGATAAAGTAGCAGAAATAAAAATCAAAGGTATCGTCGTAAAAGGGGTTGCTTTGGCCAAAACGTTTAGCGATCATTTTGCTACATTTGTTCAGAGTGTACACTGTGCGAATGCCTTAGGTATGTCCAGAAGGTTTCACATAGTATGTTTCTGTTTTCAACTGACGAACATGAAGTACTTTCTGTTTTCCAAAGCTTAAAAAATAGTAAGCGCTACGATATATATGAATTTCTAATTAAACCTATCAAGCATGTTTTGCGGTCCATTGTTCCTTGCTTAACACATTTTTAATCTAGTCTAGCAATTGAGAACGGAACTTTCCCCAAAAAAATGCAGGTGGCAAAGGTATCTGCGCAATATAAAGTTGGAAAAAAAAACCTAAAAAATTATAGACCGATTTTGTTTTACTGATATTTTCAAAAGCTCTAGAAAAAATAGTACATCACAGGCTTTATAGTTTCTGCGAAAAGATTTCTATCTTAACGCCCTGTCAATTTCAATACGGATTTAGGAGGGGCTTCTCTACCTAACTTGCGTAGTTTAAACAAAAGGAATTAATTTTAAACAATATTGAAAAAAAATTATTAACATTCATAATTTTTTAAAGGCGTTTGACCGGATCAATCATGACACATTACTTCAAAAGCTGCGAATTTATGACATTCGTGGCGTTGCTCTAGATATGTTTAAAAGTGATGTTAGTTATCGATACCAGTGTGTTGAAATAAATAAGAAACAATTGGATCTTAGGATACAGATTGCCGGCGTACCGCAAGGGAGCATTCTGGGACCACTTCTTTTTAATAATGACATCGTAAATATTTATAAAAATGTAAGTCTCATTATTTGCGCTGATGATACCTGTATATTCTTTTCAGGTGATGACACTGATGAAATTGTAAGTGCCGCAAATAATTTTTTGGGAAAAGTTAAATACCTGGACAAATTCGAATTCATTAAAAATGAATGGCAGTAAGACAAAAGCCGTGTTATTTAGATCCCGAAATACAAACTGTTTCTATACGTCCGATATTTCTTTTGGAACACACAGTATATATTTAGTTGAAAGCGTAGAAGTTCTTGGAATTATATTTAAACAATACACGTCATGAAACCAGACTTTGCAACAGATATGTCAAAAATTATCAAGGCCAATTTCGGTTATGCTTCTTGTATATAATTCCCTCTTCTACTCCAGATATAATTATTGCTTCTTGGTATAGGGGAATACGATTGCTACAAACGTAAAACTGATACATACTCTACAAAAAAAAAGTTCTTCGTTATACATGTAATACTGAGTATAATAATAATAGTAGTCCATTTTTTCGTATATGGAATATTGTACAGAATCCTAATCAGTATTACTATAAACGTTTTCTTGCATTGAAAATATCTTTTTGCCAAAAAAAAAGAATATATTCATATCTATTTTTAACCTTAGGATGAGGGAGCATGAAACTAGGTCTGCAGACACATGTTTAGTGCCGCAACTCCAGAACGAACTACGGGAATCAGACGATGAAATATATAGTGCCTCGTTTTGTTTTTAAATCGCCTGGGGAGTTGAATGTAGAAGTTTTTAATGAAACCATAAACAATGTACGTTCCATGTTTGTGAGAGAGTGCCCCTGGAATTTGTAAATTTGGCTAAATCGTACACTCTAAGAAAAAATGACTACCCTGGGTGGTCAAATGGCGCTTTGGAGGCTTTGACTACCCCAAAAGGTGAGTTACGACCAATGACCGCCTTTCTGCAGGTGACGACAGGGTGGTATTCACTTTCGAATCCGATATTCACGTGCAGGCAGTCGTAAATAATATTAGTAACTTGGATAACTACTGGAAGACTATAAATGATATGCTTCCTTAGCTTTCGTGATCTTTTAAGATCCGCCAAGATCACATATGTTGTGCAATTCGCGTAAATTGGTGGAATAAACATTTTGTCAGCGCGCGCAGCAACACTGGTCTCGACAGCCGTGGACCGTGGTGGGGTGTAGCGTGTAGCTGTGGCACCATAACAACAACAAGCGGCGTGGGTGTTTGCTGAACTGAGGTGAGGATATCTTTCTGACCTATTTTATTGCAAAGAATATTTTAAAAAAATGATTAGTTGTATATCTGATCGTGTTGAACCATTGAACACTGGGACCGAGGATCGGCAGGGTAAACATGCTCAGAGGTATGTGTCTGTGTCGCCCGTACTGTTTTCATCAATCTCGGACTGGTTGAATGTCTGAGCTGCACCCGTCGTGGTTGTATCTCCTGGCTCTACGTACGTAGTGCGCGAACTTTCCAACTCAGTAGCAGGTTGAGATTCAGTGGCAGCGTAGTAATTGGCTTTTACTAGATTGTTGTGTCGTCACGAGCGCTATTTGTGCTTTTACAAGCGCCAGCGCGAGCCCGAACTTTCGCCTCTTTCACCGTTTGCGTTCTTCTGGTTTGATGTTCTGCTCTACGATTTCTTAAACCTAAATCTAAAGGTCAATCGCCTCTGCCTCGTCACCCATCAGGACACCCCATAGCGCTGCCGCTCTACCGGCCCTTCCTGGATGTCTCCTGCTGCCAAGTAACAGCCGGATCGTCGAACCTCCATCATCGTCGCCTCTCCACCAGAGGATCACTACATTTTGGTGCGTCAGCTACCACTATATTTCGGCGCGTCAGCTACCGCTATATTTTGGTGCGTTGGCCGAGCCTGTCGGCCCGTCCCGTTTTTTCGACTGTTTAACTCTTTTCTGGACACAAAAAGAGCCCCCGCGGTTTTTCACAACGTTCTTGCGCTCGTGCTCGTTCAGTTTTTTCATTTTTTTTTTTAAAGGCAATATATAAGCTTCCGAGGTTCTTTGCAGTGTTCCAACACTTGTGTTCCTTCAGTTCTTTTAGGACAGTAAATAAGCCCCTGATGTTCTTCACAGTGTTCCAACGCCCGTGATTGTTCAGTTTACCAGTCTGCCTTGCAAGACACGCCTTTCAAACCGTCTGATCTTTTCCCCTTGGCCGGTCGCTCTGCTGTACCCGGTTTTGGACTTTACGAAATTTCATTGCATTAAGACACGCTGCCCTATACTCCGTTCCATATATGTAGAAAGTTTGGCCATTTGTTGGGAAGTATAGGAGACAAATGAGGAAGTGCCATTGGCCGAAAGCAGGCTGGGCGTGTTCCAGGGTGTCTTCACAAATTCGAATGTGGCCAATCAGAAGCCGGAAATAATACCCTGGCGGTGGTTGCGAGAAACAAAATTCATAAGTGCGTCGGAGTAACTCTCGGTGACTGAAAATGTGGTACATGTGATGTTTCAATCACGTCATCCAAAATTATGGTGAAAGAGTGCGACTGGCGGAATGATCGACATAATCCGTGCGCCGAAGGCCGGCAATCTACCGTCTGAGCGGTCACACTCTCCCCGAGCAAAACATAGTTGAGCGGCACATTTGTTTCTTACATCTTTCTGCATGATCATGATTGTAACATCCTGTGCACCCTATTTTAAACCATGAAGGGTCACTACATTTCACATTTACGTGCTTATTAAAACCATGCACCAACATATACCTATGGTTAAAACAGTTTCTCGCTACTACCGCTAGGGATTCTTTTAGGCTTCTGGTTGGTCAAGAGAGAATGTCAAGCCCACTTTCTGCTTCTGGTGCATGCCCAGGCTCTGCTTGCGCCTAGCACTGACCAAACACTCTCTAAACACGGCTCTGAGCTGAGACTGCAATGGGAACTGCTTGCCCGCCGAACTAATCAGCCGCCTCCCTTTCATCACCTGACCCAGTCCTCGGTCTACGGATATGAGCGGGAGTGTGATCACGTGGCAAAAGAGGGATGTATAACTGGTCCATTGAAGACGTAGCTTTCACCACAGTTTCAGCTTAGGGATGAATGGAGTATAGTCAGTGCGCAGGATGGCCACCCAGCTCCGGCCTCCCAAGAAGTTGGTGTTTACAATACGGCCGCTGTCTTCATTGGTCTCTTCGCTCTAAACCATATGCTGAAGAACGAGCGTGCACCAGCATGCGACACGAAGCTTTATCGATGGCTGCCCGTACGCGGACGAGCTAGCATCTCCTCCGTTCTAGACGGGCGCTTTCGGTGAATCGCAGTGCTGTGAAATTAATTGTTTCTCTTTCGATTTTTCTTCTAAGAAAACGTTTTTATCATAAATGCCTGTGACCACAACAGCTGCCATTAAGTCAACACTTTTCTCTGATTGCGACTATCTCAATTATGACAAACTTTCCTCGGATATGAAGTTTTTCCAATATCATTTCTCATTGATCACTTGTGTATATTAGAAGATAAGTGTTGTGTTCTGGTATTTTTATTATTGTAGTCTTCCTATAGCTACTGTTAAAAAAAATATTAAGAATGGGAGAGCAGTAGTTTTTCCTTCTGCTTTAATGAGGTACGGAAGCAACATTTTAGCGACTTCTTTGTGTAGACAAGGTCTGCTTCATGGCAGCAGCTCACAAACAGTAGTCTTTCGTCTATAAATGCAAGAAAAGCAATTTTAAAACAAATAAAAAAATGTCCTAATACCACCTGGTAGTTGAGGTCTGAGCTTTGTTGGAATGTCTCACGTCACGGGCCCATCAGGAGCTACACCACGGTGTGGCGTGTCCGATGGAGGCGTGCGGGAGCGAGCGACGCTTGGCGCACGTATCAGGTCTAGTACACCGTACCTCGGGCATTCCGACTTGTCAGAATTGTAACGCGCTGACGATAAAGCTGGCGCCACCTAGTGACGGCGATCGTAATTACTATACCCTTGGCCTCGTATGGGCCCGTGACGTTGCGAGCGTGACGTTACGGGTAAATATCCCGAGATTTGCGTGCCGACTCGATGGCTGTTTTTGAAGCGCTCGCCAGAATCTGTCGGTTGGAACAAAAAATATAGCCATCTGCTAAAAATACAAGCGTGCCATTATCATTTACAGATATCGTGGATCATATTTCACTTATTTCGAAGTGTTCTGGAAATATTCCAAGTTTTGATTCTGTACCCCCTTAATGTCTTTTTTGGGGTTTTGTTTAAAAAAAAATTAAGGAAAGGAGAATCTAATAATTGGCTTTTACTAGTTTGTTACATTGTCACAGACACTATTTGCACTATTACGAGTGCAATTTCGAGTCCGAGCTTGAACCTCTTTGCCATTCTTATTCTTCAGTTCTGATGTTCTGCTCTATAATTAATGAAATCTAAACCTAAAATTCAATCACCTCTGCTTTGTCGTTGGCAGGGTTCGCGCTGACTGTGAACCCCGCCACTACTCGTCTCCCATCAGGGTACCCCATCACCTGGCCGCTCTACCAGCGCTTTTTGGATGTCTCCTGCTGCCAAGGAGCAGCCTGATGATTGAACCACCGAACCTCCAACATTGTTGCCTCTCCGTCAAAAAACTACTACAGGTAGGCTGGCCCACTTGTGGGGAAGCTGTGTCCAGAGCTGATCTGCCTGGTGTTGGTGCTGTCCTCTTGAGGTGCCTACTGTTGTCATTCGTATACCATCAAGTGAGCAGACAATTTCAGGAATCCACCATAGGCCTAAACTGCGCGCCCACACAGTCTGTCCCACACCAAAAGGATGGTTGCCTCCCATGTGCGGGGACGAGTCCAAATGCATATAGACAAAAATCAATCGAGGATCTGATGTGGTAGCCAAATAACAGTTAAGAAGAATACTTCCTATCTTTTTCTGAGGTTCTGCAGCAGTGGAACTTCAACAACAGCGGGGAAGTGCTTGCAAGCCTGGTGCCAAAAACTGTGAGGTTGAACCTCATAAATTCCCCCTTGTCTCCACATATTGCATGCTCGGATAATTTGATGAACTGCGGGTTATACAAAGGGGTGGTGGGGTGATGTACATGACTGTTGTAAAAACTGCTTGAAAACAGTACTATTAATCTGGGTTTGTTGTCGTCAAACACAAGTGTCCTTGGCTGTCCAAATCGATCAAAGATGTCGCACTGGGCTTCCACTGTGGTCTCGGCCGATGCTTCTATCTGCTTTGTGTCGATCAGTATCACGTAACTCTCCAGCTGTACAACATAATATAAGCCATGTTCAGCGTTGCTTGGTATCCAATCAGCTGACCCTAACCTGCACCAGGGGCATTTAACAGGACTGGGCACATGTTTCGCACCTTCTTACATGGTCTTAAATGTCTTTGTCAACACCGGGGTTCCAGAAGATGGTTTGTGCCAAGCTCTTCATGACTGACCTGCCTGGGGCCCTATGTCGCACTTTGTGGACTCCCACGGCGGCTAGGAACAAGGAAGTGACGTCAACAACGCAGCAAGCACATATTAAGTGTGGATTGGTAAAAGTCGCTGATGACGAATTTCCGCAGAAGAAAACAAAGCTCACTTTTTCTTTGTTTTCTTCTGCGGAAATTCGTCATCAGCAACTCTCACCAATCAACATCCAATCTGCGTTTGCTGCGTGTTTGACGTCACTTCCCTCTCCCTAGTCACCGTGGGAGTCCAAAAAGCGCAACATAGGGCCCCAGGATAGGGATAGGCGTCATGGAGCATAGCCTCCTGTATACTGATAATGCCTGCTCAATTGCCAGTTGCCAGCTATCACTACAAGGGTGTGTCGCCTTCCTATACAAGGCAGAAAATGTGAATGCAAATAAGCCTCTCGTGCGTTCTTGTATTCTTGGTGCTGTTTTTGGCATTTGTCGTGGTACCTGTGGGCAAGAACTTGCCGGGGCTGTCATTTCACGAGACCCCAAGCAACACTCGGGATCATGGAAAGTGACTAAAGCTTATTTTGAGGGAAAACTGCGTCCCAAATTCGACCTCCTATATACTTAATAGTGTGTGGTAGGCACCTTTTTGTGACGTACATGAAGGAAGGCTTGTCTGGTCCTCTTTCGTGGATTCTGCTGAGGTTCCTTTCAAAGCCCAGCTTGGCTCAGGCTTCTCTGGTGTCAAAGCTGGATGAGCCCATGTACCCTTCCAGGTCCTGTTTTGGTGCTGCTTGACTGGCTGTTACTGTTTACCTACGCACATCTTTCTCGCACTGCTTGAGGTATATAGTGACGGGCGCCTGACAACAGGCACAGTGCGTCATTATGAAACGTGAGCCCTGGCACAGCTAACACCTTCCACAGTGCTTATGTGACTTCGTAGCGGTTGTTACCCCAGAGGACCCTGACTGTTGCAATTCCTCTTCACCTTCTGAACTTTAAAACAAAACCGATTATGCAGCAAAACCAAAGCATGCACTACCTTTCAGCATTTTAGCACCGCTTCTCGGCATCATTGTCGTTGTTGCAATGCTTTGTTTGTTTGTAGTTGAGATGGTGATATCACAACACCTTCCTTGTCACTCATGGTGCTTGCAGTAGCTTCGCAGAACACAAAAACATTCAAACTGCATACACCTGACACTGCAGTGAAATTACCAAAATGTGAGGTTGCAATTTCTGCTTGCATCGGCCAGCTCCCCACAATGCGACATCGGGACGTGCCATGTCACAGTGTCATAGGACGCCAGCTACGATTCATGTGGGAACCATCATACAATGCCTGTCTTTGTTGTGCACGTGTTTCACATCTACTTTGCCTACTGATGCAATGAAAAGAGTTTTTGTTGAAGGCTACTGAGTTGGCAGGTTACAACCGCCTGAGCATTCAGCTAATTGGTGATTTCACTTGGCTACTCGTTTCAGTGGAATGTGTAATCTTGATTCTGTCTGTCCATAATCTATTTATTGGCTGGTTTGTTCGAAAGTAACTCAGTCGGTCTATCTAAGGAAGCTTCAAGAAAAAGCTTTGCTAAGGCAGCACTAGCCTCGACAATTTTTTTTTGTTGAGACCAAGATAAGGCCACCTGATTTTATTTTGAGCAAGCCAGCACACTGCAGAGGAGGAATGACCCAGATTTAGCATGGAGTTATAGGTTTCACATGAGCACATTCCATTTGTAGCTGAAAAAGAGATGTCACTTAATTAGAAAGACAAGTGAAATAAAAGCATTCTTAGGTATTTTGGTTAAGAAAGCTGTGCATACTTTAGCTCAGCTTTCAGTATTTTGGGTACATTTTGCTTTGTAGCTTTGAGTTTATCTATGATAACTATTAGTTCACTTAAAGCATGTAAAATACATTGGTTTTGACAGACAACTGCACTTGGGCATCTATCATATGTCTGAGCTGAGCCTTAATTTTTTTTTCAGCTGAAGTGTATCTCTCGCTTGGCTTGATCAGTATCTACTTCATGTACTGAATGGCTTTTTACAGGGTCGCGTTGCCACAGGAGACTTGTGCGCTTGTGGGTGTTCGGTGAGTGGTGTCACCAATCACCATGAGCCCCGAGCCCAGCATGGGTTCAGACCCCCTGCAAGCCTGGCTGTGCTAGGTGTCCCCGTGTCTGATGAAACTGGGGTCTTGGCAGTTGAGCCAAGCCCGGGCTAGGTTTCCTTCAAAGGCCACCCAGGTTAGGCAACACACCACCCCAGCCCACGCCCAGCACAAACAGGTGTCCTGCGTTGGCTCGCCTAGGACGATTCGGTCAGTCGCTTTGCTTCACCACTCCTTTCCTCTGACGTTCTTCTCCATCCCTGTTTTCAACCTCTCATCTTTCTGATGTAACAGAATTCTTTGAAAGTGAAGAGGAATTATATAGCCCATGGGTGTTGAAAACCACCAGGGTGTGACATGACGACACCAGATACTTTACTATGAAAATATCTCACCCCATGAGAACCCAATGGCCTGGACACAAAGAGGCTTTGCATGGTTGGAACGACTGGATGTGCAGCAGCCTCAGGGTTTTTGCCTTTGAATAGACCAATCTCACCAGCCAGTTTCATTAAGCCGCCGCTGCCACAATGCATCAAAGAAACTTAATCTGCATGTGGGAGAATCTGCTGGAGCTTTGCACGTGACGAGACGACACGGGCTGTCTCGTGCACTGCCTCCTGTGAACTAAAGTTATAGCGGCATCACGCATGCGTGGATTGCTTAGTGAGATCTGCCTATTGGGACAGTTGATGGCAACAATAGACGACTGTTCCCGTCTATGGTTGTGGACACCTGGAGCACTAGTTGAGACAGCTGCCTCTGCTGTCTCGGCAAACCCGGTATCTCGGCGTGCCCATGGCAGCCCTCTCCCTTGGTGCGGCATGACTGCTGTACAGTGTGGACGGTGTGATCCTCATGCATACTCTCAGATGCGTGGTGTCTACACCGTTAGGAGAGAAACATTTGGCAGTGTGGGTGCGCCGGCGTAAATGAATGGAGACAAATGTATTTTTCCTGGTGAAGCATTTGGTGACACTGTCAACTGGCATGCTTACAGCCAGGCTAGCAATGGCCGTGATAAGGTGACTCGCATCCCAAATGTCCCAAGATGTCTCTGTCACATTTCAACGACTGCATTAGATGTGCTTGCAAGAATGGGACATTCACAATAAAAATATAACAATTCACTCAAGATAGATATTAAACATATTTTTTTTAATGAACCTGTATATGCTTGTAGTTTAATTTCATTATCACTGCAGGATCAGAAGGTTAATTGACAACAAAATTTGATTGCTTTAATTTTTTCTAGTTTTGTAATTTATGGTTCTAGGTGCATCAGCAAGAAGACATAGGCATAGTTGCAAGTGATCACTCCGAAAGTTTGGGTCTATGCAGCATGAACTAATTGTATTTTTGGATAGTGATCATACCAGAAATAGCATGTTGCTATTTCAGCGGTTGCTGCTCGTGAACTCAGGAGACTGGAATTGCAGCTATTGCTACTTCAAGATGTAACGAGATTTCAGCTGCTCGTCAGACCATGGCCAGGCGGTGGAATGGATCCTCAATCCTTTGGGGGGCGTGCTTGTTGGTTTAGATTGTGAAACTTCCAGAATTCTGTTCGCCTTGCAATGTCAAAATGTTGAAAAAGATTTTTCGTGTGAAGCCAGCCTAAAACAAATCTGTTTGCTACATTGTTACAGGTTTGTCACCCTGTTTTTTTGTTTTGTTTTTTTATAGTGATTTAGAACTGTAGTGGGAAACACCAGTGCCCACCGCCGAGCACAGCACCTCATGTGGCAAGCACCAGCAAAAAGATGCGAAAGAGGGTTAGCAGATAAGGCCCACCATGTAATAGATGCCACCAGCCCGACAACCCACAGGACCACGTATTGTATGCAATGAATCAGTTGTCGTCGTTAACCTGTCTCGACCACGACATGCCGGCAGCGGTGGGATCCAGTGTTGCCCATGAGAAGAACAAAGGCTATATCAAAATCATAGGAGACAAGTGAACATTGCAGTATGCGCTTCTGCTATTTGTATTGCAGCCAACAACAGCTTGTCAGCTACCCTTGAATAGACCCTTTTCAAAAGTGTGCACCAGTTATACTATGTTCACCCTGCCGGACCAATCAGCCGCCTCCCTCTTATCACCCAATGATGTGATTGCTGCGCCAATTGTGCCAAACTGTGCCTAAGTGCTTATTCTGCTACACTTGCTACATTTGATCAAAATGTGAGGAATTTGCACCAACATTGCACCAGAACTTAAGTTCAATTAAGTAATACTGAAAATATAACAGCTGCAGGCCTCGCTGCCGGGGCGAATCGTTAGCGTAGGCTCGTGCGGGTTTTCAGGACTTTCGATAATCGTCTCAAATAACATACTATTCGATTTGATTTCGCACCAAGCACTGACAGTGCTTAGAAGTTTCACAACAAGTCTCGTGTTCGTGGTCTGTTCTGGTGGGTTAGTTAGCTTTGTTGAGTGCGCTTCTCACCGCGTGGTGTAATGCAGTGAAGCAACAATTGCAAATTAGGCGTCGCTATGTTGCGTGTCTTGCTTCGCCGCAGCACACCTGCATATTAAGGGGAAAGGTACTCCTCCAGAGCGAGACGGGGTGCAAGAAGGTATATATGGACTCTTGTAGGTTTATTTTTTATGGGTTCTTTCTTTCTGAATTAAGAGTTGCAGCTTTGTTGCAACCACCCTTAGAACTTGAAGGACACATAAATCTAGGTGCTCAAAATGATTGTATTTTAACATTTTTTTAGTGGGATTTCGTACCTAAAATCATCGTCCACAGCCGTTTGCGCTGTTCTTCATCAGTCGTTGTCTTGTTGCCGTGTCTGGTGCTTCCACAAGCAACTAAACAGCTGGTGTTTGTTCTCCTAATATTTGCCATCTCTCCTCACATTTGCAGTGATATAAATGAAAATGAAGTGTGCGGTTGTGCTCCAAGAGCTCTTTTTGCTTCTCCAAAATGAACTTTTGGCTGCTCAAACAGCTGCTCCAAAATGGCTATGACCAATCACATCACTGCTTTTATCACCTGATCCAACTCTTTGCGCGTGGGTATGGCCGGGAGCGTGATGATGTGGCAAAAGAGAGGCGTATGACTAATCTAACGAGGACGTAGCTTCCACCACAGTCTCAGCTTAGAGGTGAATGGAGTATGGTAGCTGCAGCACCAATTATCGAAGTCTGCCATTATTTGGGCACATACTGTGGCTGATGTTGCTTGATGTTACAGAGAAAATTGCCTCATCTCAATTAACTTTATGCGAAATTGCTTGGTAGTCTGACAACACTGAGAGCGTCACTGTTTTAATGTTAGCAAGCGTTGTCGGTACTGAAGCACGGTGGAGGGCAGTGTGTGATGGCGCGGCAGCTGTGTTTTCCGCCTTCTGGCCATGGAACGGGGACGAACAGTTTAAACAACCTACCGCAACTGTCTGATGAAACTTTCGGAGGCCTGTGCACACGCTGGCGACAACCCGCAGTGTGTAAGCTTGTACAGCAAAGGCGAAGGACTTGCTCCGCTGCTTCGACGAGGTTGTTGCCAGCGTGCACAGGCCTCCTAGAGCTTCATCAGACAGTTGTGGTTGTTTGCTTAAATTGTTTGTCCACATTTCATGGTCAGAAGGCGGAAAACAGCTGCTGCGCTACCGTACACTGCCCGTACGGCTCTCTCTGATGCCTCCACCGTGCTTTGGTACCGACGACGCTTGCCAACATTAAAATGGCGACGCTCTCAGTGTTGTCAGATCACCAAACAATTTTTCATAAGGTCTATTGAGCCTCTTTGACTGGTTGCCATCTTTTTTTTTAAACATGGCATATATCGAAAGCTTTTGGTGCAGTGATTCGTTCCAGGTTGGATGCAAAAGTAACCGGAATGAATTTCTGAAAGGCGGGCTGTTTGTAGTACCAGCTTCCGCCGCTAGCAGCGCTTTGCAGCACCTCTTCTGAGCGAGTTTGCCGACTGGCATTGTCTGCTGCAAATATTTTTTCCAAGCACTTCAAAATCTTTTTTTTTTTTTTTTTCAATGTCTGATATGAAAGAACAACATGGGGCTGTAAATTATTGCTTTAGGTAAAACTGTGCCAGAAACTCTTGTAATGCTTCAGAGAGCTTACAAGGAAGATGCTAATAAGAAATTGCAAGTGGTTTTCTCGCTTTAAGACTGGTGATTTTTTGATCGATGAGCAACCTCGTTCTGGGCGACCTTTAACCTCCTCAACTGAAGAAGAACACAAAAATATTTGGGCATTGATCACTCAGAGTTTGTTCCTCTTGGTGAATCTGTTAACTAGGTGTTTTACCGGAGAATTTTGCGACACTTGCGAAACTTAGTAAGGCAGAAATGCCCCGATAGGAGGGAAAGGGGGAATGATAGTTCCATCACAACAATGCCTCAGCAGACACTGTCCTGGCATGACACCGCTTCTCAACCTCCCATATTCTCAGGACCTCGCCCCGTGTGACTTTTTTCTGTTCACCCGTATGAAAAGTCTTGAAAGGAAATCATTTTATGGATGTGGAAGGTCCTTCAAGTCAGACATTGCAAAAAACAAGGAATGATTTTGAAGCGCTTGGGGAAATTCACAACATGGCGCTAGATCCTTAGCAGACGCCGCCGGTCGGCAAACTAACTTGGGAAGGGTGCTGCAAGAGGTGGATGCTGGTACTACGAATGCCCGGCCTCCTGAAATTCATTCCGGTTATTTTTGGGTACCCACTCATACTTTCTTTTATTGTTGAAACTTTGGTTTTATGGCGCAGTATCTTGCTTGGTGTAAACCATATCCCTTTTTGTGTCATACATATTTTCAGGTATTCTTTTTTTAAAATGGTGAAGTGACTGTGATGTTGCTTATTTTGATGACTTAATATGTTTGTAATGCATACATAACATTGTTTTTTGGTTAAACGTTCCCTGTTTCCATGTAAGTTTTCTGGTTTGTTTCATATTCAAAGGGTTGTTTCTGGCTTTTGAAAGTATCATTACTATAACTATTATAGTTTGATAGTCCGGTGCTGGAAAAGGACTCCTTTTCAGATTTCCATTTCCACAATGTGTCAAAAGTACCTACAAGGTTGTCTTATGAGTTTTATTTATTTTTTAGAGGAAAATATTTTCAATATAAAATTGTATAATCAGGTTTGGAAAATAAAAGAATACAAACAATTGCCACCTGAGCACTTTGTCTTCATTATAGCCACTTTATATATATATATATATATATATATATATATATATATATATATATATATATATATATATATATATATATATATATATATATATATATATATATATATACACAGTATAGTTTTGGTTGTAATGTCCTAATAATTTGAGCTTAATACACTGTTTATATCAAGTGTCCCCATACTTGAAAAGTGCCAACCTTTTGTTGTCAACAGAAAACTGAAAGATTTAAAATAATTTGATATCGGTGTACATGTTCCCCAAAAGCAGCACAAAAAAAAAGGAAGAAACCTTGGCTATGCTAGTTGTTTTTGTTTCTTTTACAGGTACCCCAATCCTTTTTTTTTCACACGAGTATAATTTAGGGGATTCTAAAGTGGAGCGAGTGGAGCGACTCATCGGTCACACGATCAACACGGGAAAGTGTGCCGCCAGCGTTTGCCCGCTACAATTGTCACCTATTTTCAAGCACTAAATTTAAGTGACGAATATAATCCCTGGAGAAGGGGAACAAGAGGGACAAAGGACAAACACAAATCTCCAAACACAGCTAGGTGACTGGTGCGCGACCGAAAAGATCCGCCTGGTCCGGGTATCGAACCCGGGACCTCTCCATTACAGGTGGAGCGCTCTACCAATTGAGCTAACCAGGGGTTAGACATCAGTAGAGCAAACGGGTTTTATCAGCCGCCACCAGTCTAACACCAACAAGGGTGAAGCTTGCAATTTTAAGGTTATGATTATAATGCAATTAAATGCAATTAAATTCGTCATTCTTGTCCAGCTCGCTTGCACATTTGCATTTAATTGCATTATAATCAAATTTAAGTGCTTGAAAAATTTAAGCCCAAACATATTTCTAGGCAAATTAAAATTGTAGAAACTTGTGTGCCTTTATTTATGGCTAAGGTAAGTACATTCATACAAAAAGAACAATGAAATTTCAAACCAGTAAAAAATTATTGAACATATCAAATATGCTACACTGGGCTTTTCTGCTACGTCCTTGCCAGCTGCAGTCTCGTGGCTTGTGGTATTCAAAGAAACAGTTGCGTCGCTTGCTCAGACTCGGAGTTACAATGCATTTCGCGCACACAACCGTGCTAAATGTGTTCACGCTGGGCACACAGTTCCTGCATCGAAGTCGGTTGCTCGCCATAGTTGGAAGATGCCCAACCCCGTCTTTTCTAACGTCATCTTGGGGATGACTTGGCGTGAACTTCCTCTTCTTCATCAGAGGCGAAGGCAGACTGACCGGCCATCCTCTTGGCGCATTTCCAGTAGAGATTGGGCTTTCTGATAAACTGGCAATGAAGGTTCTCAGCTTGAGTGGCCGCTTCTTCAGCTGATGGCTTTGGCGCCTGTGAATATTCCAGGCATTCGCGACACAGATGAAGGTAGCATGATATATGAGGTACGTGTACCAGAGCCTCAATCGAATAGTGTATTTGTACAGCGACACCTGATAATTATGCTGGTCGATCCCCCCCCCCCCCCCCCCCAAAGCTGTTGTACATACCAACAATTGCCGGGCGTGTGATGTCAATGTGGAGTTTGGTCTTCCGGTCATACCGTTTGACTTGCTGAATTGACTCAACAGAGACGAAGTTTGACACTAGGGTGACAGCTTTCCTGTCAAACCAGCGAACTACCACAATTCCTTTGTCATTGTCAACTCTGTAGTCATGTGAGCCTTGCCCAACTTTTCTCAGAGTCTTCTCATCCTGGAGTTTGCAGTCTCTCAGCTGATTTTGCCTCAGAGTTCCAACGTACTGCATTCCTCTCGTTAGCCCTTCAACAAGGTTCAAAGAGCTAAAAAAATTGTCAGCTGCAACCTTGAAGTCTTCATTTGAACGTATTTCAGAGCAGATGCTCAGGACAGTATCACCCCAAGTCCAAAAATGTAGTTTCCTTTGGAGTGGCCTTGGTATACCTCGAACTGGTAAAGGACACCGGTTGTGCCTGCCCGTCCCCAAAGCGTGAAACCCCACGGCATCGGTTTGTTTGGGATGTACTGTTTTAGCGAGCTCCTTCCTGTAAATAACACCATTATCACATCCACCGCATTGAACTCTTCTGGTTCAATGCTCTAGAGGTTGTGCTGGAATAATAAAATCCAAGGACGAATCTTCCACAACTTGTCCTCCTTCGCTCCTTTGGTGGTTTCCATGTTGTTTACAACATGCATGCATTGAATCAGCTTCAAGAAACGATTTCTCGACCTCTTGTCAGGGATAGGAGAATACCTTATCCCATTCTCGCAGTAGCATATGACGTTCGGCATTTTGTAAGCCCCATTTTCAGGTATATTCTAATATACTGCTCCAGCTCTTGCAGAGTTGTGTCACGGAGCTGCCGTATTTCTGCGTACTGTACACATTTGTTTGCTCCACTCGCATAGTGAGCACATCAGTCCTTAGAAACTGGCGGAAAAGGAACAATGGTGAATCTATGGCATCCGGCTCAAAGAATACTTTGGAAAATTCAGCATGACTGTTTTGGAGCAATTCCTTTCGCCATTTGTTGTATGGACGAGAAGACGAAGCTACAGATGATCCGAAGGAATTTTCTACGGTTTCTTCATCATCACTTGTCTCAGAGGGCTCAGCCACGGCGGGGGGACTAATTTTCGTCACTTTCCGACAGATCACTAAAATCGCTGACATCTTCGCCAGCGACGATGTTGTTCAATATGTTCCTAACTTAGGAACCTAAAATTAGAAGGAACAAATCAATAAAAAAAAAAACGGTTAAAACGTGTACCATTCAAAGCTTTACCAAGAAAACGTATCAGAATTGGTACAAAAATTTTGCCATCAATTACGACAAACTGTATCGAAAATAATAATGCTTTATTCGGTTTCTAAAAACCCGGGCGACAGTGAAAAGGCTATTGCCCATGCCATAGAGGCCCACTGTACCCGCTACACAGACATATATACATTTAAAAAAAGAAAAAAAAAATATATATAAATCTTTGTACACTGGGATTTGGGTCGGATTGAGTGTCAGATCATAGTTCTTTCAGATGGGTGGTTGCACATTTACACAGTTCCTTTATGTCCGCTTTGCTTTCAAATGTCCCTTGTGTGACGTCACTCGGGAGGGAGCGCCAGAGCTCGATGGTTCTCGGGAGGAGCGTGCTTCTATGACGCTCCGTCCGTCCAAGGAGGGGTTGTAGTTTATCGGCGCGATTCTTCCTCACATACCCTAGGAGAGGCGTAGGAGGGCCACCCAGCGTGCAGGCTAGGAGGCGGAGCGAAGCCACCTGCCTACGGACAGACAGGCAGTTCCACCCCACAGCTCCGAGAAGTTCCGGGGTGCCAATGTCCCTGTATTGCCTCAGCTGGGGCGGCGATTGGCGACGCAGGATAGCATAGGCCGCGCAGAAATTTGAAGCAACGTTACTAAGCGGACGGGACTCAAAAACAACAGCGAACGGAATAATGTGGTTGCGCAACACTTTCTGAGCAAAAAAAAAAAAAAAAGAAAGTGCCGAATTTAGGACGGCTTACTGTTTTTCGAGTAAAATGACGCCGACGGTATGCCTTCGAGCGAGCTGCTGCGTGCGGCCATCTTGCTCTAGCTGCCAGCGGCAGCCTGGCGGGGCCTTGCTGAACTACCCAAATCGGAAAACTCTGTCAGCGTATGAAAACCGATACTGCAGGCTTTGGTCTTAGCCATAGAGTTATTACAATAATAACGCTATGGTCTCAGCTTCACGCAATTTATTGTCACTTTTTGAGTTATCAAACTCCACGTAGCAAATATGATACGCTGGGCTTTGTGGGGTATATAACAACACAAGACTAAGAATTATGTTACCTCTAGCCGATTACTGACTAGGAATGCAGATATTATTGTAACCTTTGCTGCTATTACACGCGCGGAACGAGCATGGGGCAACATGGCATTAGTAAGCTTATCACTGCGTGAATCTGAAACCGAAACTGATCGGGAGCATGCCATGTGGTGTTACTATAGCCGATTACTTTCATATCATGGTGCCTTTCAAAGCGTTAGATTAAGAGAAGTGTCTAGCCGGCCAATCTAAGTACTCAGAACAACTGTATACTAATAATACTTGCAGATACTTTTTGTATTCATCAACTAAACAGCGGCAGTCACCTGCCTAATCCTTGTCAGAACCGGGTAGGGCATATATACGAATCGGGTCGGTTGGGTGGTCAGAGTAGAGAGTCGCGGTTGTGTTGTGTTGCAGTTGCTTGTGCCTTGTTGTACTGTTCATATGTATGTGCCCGTAACAGTGTTCGGTAACGTGGTTGGTGTGTTGGCGCATGAGTTGTCATAGGTGCAGTACGTACGTAGCTCTAGAGCCTCAGGAGAGTTAGTGAAGGAAGAGTATTTTTTTTAGTGCATCTAGCGGTTACTACTACACCTCCTAGGTGGCGCAAGCTGCCGCCTGATTCAATAAGCTAAGTGTTGTGAAGTCCTGTAGCTATTGACTACAAACAGCTGGCTACGGTCCAGCCGTCCAGGCTCTGCGGTCCACTGGGCTCCTCCCTACGTGCCTCTCAGATTGAAAACAATCGTAATAATTGTTTCACTCGGCCACCTAAATTATTGTTCTGTGTCGAAGAGCTGCGAAGTGCAGGCAGCAATGGATAACCACGTCGGTTGAGGTAGGCCCAAACAAGAAGAGATAGGGGAAAAAAAAAAAGAATGCGGGGCGTTGGTGCGAGTTGAACGCCTCCCGTCGTGTCGACGAAGGTGCCCAGCGATTCATCGCCGCAAACGACAAGCATACGTTGACTTCAATAAAGTCAGCATACCCATTCCTCGCGTTACGATTTCTTTTTTGAGCGTTCTCCGCCGGCGGTAAAAATACAGTCAATCTAGCGAGATGCCGTCGGGTGCAATCGCGACGATTCCGGCAAACACGCTGCCGTCCTCCCCGCTAATAGGTACGGTACCGGTGTCTAAGGACGGATGTTTAGAGTGTCTGGTGGCGCCTGGAAGACGTCGAATAGGCGTATGCGCCCTATTCTCTAACTCGGCCGAAAAGCCGCGCTGTTCGCTAGGCCTTACCGGGGAATCCGAGCCTCGCTAACCGTCCGCCATGTTGCTTTTGGGGGTAGTCAAATTTCACTACCTGCTTTTTGACTACGTGTGGAGTCGTCATTTTTACCCTAGGGGTCGTTATATTTGGGACAACTTTTTACCACCCCAAAGGTAGTCACCTATGACTACCTTTTTTTTTAGAGTGTATACTTTTACCCTTTTCCAACCTCCACCATCTAATGTTGTTTATTTTTTGCTCTAAGTGTGATGGTGAAAAAAGAACATTATTTGTATGTACATGCTGTCCTCTTTCGCTGCTGCGGGGAGGCAGAGGCTCGGTCAAGCAACAACTGAGTTGCCCTTTTCTATCTGTCTCCCCTCTCCAAACGGAGAGAAATAAAGATTTTCAGTTTGAGCTGAATTTCTAGATGTGCTATCTGACTCGATACTTGGAATTCATCCGCCCGACAACCGGCATTAACTGGGGTTAGAACCATTTCTTTGGTACTCTCACTGCGCTCTCCTCCGCGGATACAACTCGATCGAATGAGGTTTCAATGTTCTTTGAGCGTTGCCGGAATGAGCGTTTTCTACGCTTCGCCGGCTGCAGAGCGAACTGGTGTTTGCGCCTTTAGCGTGATCGCGGAGCTGCCCAATATAGTTGTTCTATTTCGACCCGCGTCCATGCGGTATCTAACTTCGTCCCCGCTTCTAAAAAACAGCCTACTCAAGAAATAAAAGAGTGAACGTACACCACCACAAAAGGTTATCCGTGCGGTGTTTATTTGTATTCTATGTAGAACAGAACAGCACATTAAATCGACGAGAACGAGCATCAGCTTGCGACTAGCAATTGCGTACGACACTATTCAAACTACAGCCAGCTTGCACAAAAGACGGATTCCTTGGACACCACAATCGTTTTCATTATCTCGACTAGGGAACAGGAAAGAAGCTGATTCTCAAAATCGGGTCAGCTATTTATACGGGAAGCGTTCACTTCCAAATTAAAAAGTAGGTGAGGGTGGGGGAGGGGCGGCGGGGTGGGGGGGGGGGGGGGCTTTTAGATCCGCTTTTGTATAGGAGGAAGGCTCGACGAAGTTTTCCCTTCTGTAATTTTGAGGCGCGTAAATAACGTAAAAAATGTTGAAACTGCCTTTTCCAACTTGCCTTCACTTAAAGCTTGCCGTAATATCAGAATGTTTAATTTTGTTCCGCTAGTTCCCGTTTTTGTTTGTCTAAAACTATCAAGCGAGGCACCTACTAAAATATTCTAATGCTAGAATGATACAATCATACGCATAAATATTTGATACATTTTTTTTAAACAGTCGGTAATATAGCGCGCGAGAACACAGCGCTCGGAGTTGGTAATAACTCAGTCACACGATGGTCCGCCGGCGGCGCTGCCGATTTTAACCGTCCCAGTGTTCCCTCATTTGGCCATGGTGGCGCTGATGATGAACCAATGGTAGCGCGCTCTAAAACCTTGCCCAGCGCCTATATGATCTTACCGTGAAACGCGCGCCTCTGCAGCTACTTGGCGGCTCCACTAATACATAGTTCCTAGTTTCCTACCCTCTTACACAGCGTAAGCGGAGGTGGGGATGAGGAGAGTAACATCAGCGAGTGTTCACGCAAATCACCTTAACTGCGCTGCTTGGACGATCACATATCTGAAACAAACTTGACTTTGGCTGGAGCTGTGCAGCTTTGCTCGTTCTCCAACGACATACGGATATGTTCAACACCTCATTAAAGTTAAAAGCCGGTGCAGTTAGCCTTTTTACGTCACAACGGTAAGATGAGTGCAGACACAGACTAGAAACGAGTGCTGTGTTTGCGTCTAAGCGGACCTCGTGTTCACTCAACGTGTAGGAGAACGCTCGGAGTCGGACCCTTGCCCAGTTGCTGAATTGACGTCACCCTACTGTGATGACGTTGAGGGGAGTTAGAGCAGGCTGTACCTGGGCCTTTATGTTTCTAGGCGGTGTATGCACATGCCGTATTCGTGCGAAAGAACGCCTAAGTTAGCGGAGGAGAACGATGGCGTCGCTCCATCAAAATGAAGGTGAACAACTCAAGGCAATGGAAACCTTAACTCACATTCGTCTCTAGAATTTGTCTTGAAGGTTATCTGCTGCCCAAACAAAGCCAGAGGATTGAGAATGTAGCTCGATGAAATCGTTTGTTTATACAAGTTCCCACGTAAGTACGCTACTTTCGAAATATACAGTTCCATCAATAGAAAAAGCTTTTTAGGTGTAACGTAAGACTATGAATTGCTGCCTGTATGACGCGAACTCACCGCCAGAGTCAAAGACTGCGCTGCTGTCATTCTTGAGGCAATCCAACATGGCCTCTTGAAGAGCACTGAGCTGCATTTTGGAGTCTTGATCGGCCAAGATAATCTGCATTTAAAAAACACCGAAGAAAATTTCAGTGTGATCACGCAGTTCTTTAGTAAACATTCCTTGTTTCAACCACCCAAAGAAACCAAAATTATTAGTGAAAACAACACCGCGGCAAACAAACATATGCGCCAAACGACAAGATTGTTTTCCAACATTTATCTTGTGTAGCAGAAAACTCATTTCCGGCATTGCGGCAAACCCGTGTTTACCTTCATCTAAAGCGGCAGAACTACTGCACGGAAACCTGAATAGAGCAAACACGTGTCCGTGTGAAAACGACTTCCGTGCTGGACACGTCGTCTTGAAACATTAGGGCCAGTTTGTTTTCCGGGCACGATCCAGATAAGGTCCCGTGTCGTGTATCGACCGCCGTCGCTTTTGCTGTTGCTGCGCTGTCGGTAACACATTTGTAGTTGTAACCGAGGTAGAGAAAAATGCAGACGGCATGAGGGCCCGGAACAAAAATAAATGGAAAAAGAAAGAGGAAGATTCAGAAAGCTTTCTGGATTTGAATAAGGTATCACTGCTTGATCCAAGACTACTCTTAGCTTTCGGGAGGGATACGAGCCCGCAAACCGGAGTCCCAAGCAGTACATTTCCACGGCCCCGGCTTAAGCCAGGTTGGCGCGAGCTAGAGCGAAATCGGCTCAAGCCTGGCCACATGTCGAGCCAAGCTGGCCAAAGTATGAGCCGGGCCTAGTGGTACTAGGGTAGTGAAGCAACTAATTACATGTATTTATGTTTCTGCAATAAGTTACAAATTTAGTACCTTAATATTTTGCAAGGTTCAATATCATGTTAGCAAACGTAACTTTGGCTTACTTGCATTCTCGTGTAAATCGCAATGTGGTTTAAAAACAGTTAAGTTTCAAAATTCTTGATAATCTCCTCGGGTGGGGGCACTGTTGTTTACGGAAGGCATTTGTGTATATTGGCAAGCTTGTGCAGAATCAGAACCTAGGCAATACTAGACCGGCTTTGAGCCGAAAAAGAGCAACGTCTATAAGGCTCACACTCCGGCCGTCGAACTTTCGGGATAGTTTCAAAAAGCTGCCACTTGTTGGTGTGGAATTTATCATGCACAATACCCGCCTATCAAGTGGTGCAGCAGTTCAACGACCCACAGGAGCTTGCCAGACTGAAACGTTGAAATGCCCTTAAATAATAACAACATATTTTATGATGTTAGTCTTCACAACTTTAATTCCAGATGTCTTTTGACGGCGTAAACTTGTTTCTGTGTAATTCATTTCGCACCGTAAGTGGCGATGACAATAGTCTTCGTTTAGATATACTTGCATTCGTAATAAAGACTTGTTTTGTCTCAATGTATTCTACTCACGCATATACAAGCTTGGTTACGTTATATTGCGGGTGTTCATGCACTGCAATATATTACGCTCACAAATCAGCACTATTTCGACTGCTGTATATAGAGACACGAGATCTACGCCACCGCCTTGAAACATGCAGTGAGTTGCGAGTAAAAGAAAACAGGTCTAAAGACTGAACGGCACGTCGGTAATCACACCACCTGTAGCCCCTCCTTAAGTGATGCAGTATAGTTTACTGTAATGCAACTTAGTTACCGTTAATAACTGTTACTATAACTGGTTACAATTGTAAGAACATAACTCTAATTGTAGCTTAATTACAACTCACCTCAACGAATAAAACATAAAAATTAGCGCAATTATTTTTGAATAAATTTATACCCCGCTATCGCTGGGGCATATCAGCCGTAGAGGCAATCGGGGGAAACTGTTTTACGTGTTTTTATAGACCTTTCCAAAATCGCCTTCTGGACGCTGTCATCTTTGTTTTTTGGGTTGTGGAACGCTTCCTGAGCTTGCGCTGTAGATCTGTTGTGCGGTATATAAAACAATGCGCATTCTTCCACAGCTCAGTGACTCGGCAGTTTTCGTCCGGGTGATAAGCACTGGAAAGGTCTGTGCTCAAAGTAAAAATCCCGAATACAGATCTGTTCTACCTGTAACATCATTTCCATTTACAATGGAAAATGACGTCTTAGATACTGCGGCAAGTCCGAAGTATTAAATATCGCCTATTAGGGATATCAATTCTTTGCGACATCCCATGAAGTCTGAGGGCCGCGTGCCAACGTGACTACGAACCAACAAAGAATTTCAATGGCGCTTAAGCTTCACCTTTAAGAGTGGAAGGCAATAGCGTTATCGGGGCCCCGTTCGCAAAGCCTTTTCATAGCTCTAGCTCGTTGCCAAGCCGTGCTAGCGTGTGTGCGTGGCCTAGTCGGTTCGCTACGTTTGGCGGGAAAAATTCCGTTAAATTGAGCGGAAAGTTTTTCCGACAAATTGAGCGGGTTTATAGGGTCATGATGTCACAGCCAACGTTATTAGATTACCTCAGTTGTGAAACTCCCGCAGAGGGGGGTACCCCCCTTACTCACTTCAATCCGCCAGCCGTCGTTCGAAGTGCCATCTATATTTTCGTTTCATAACTATGCGTCCCAAAAAGTCCAGCTGAAGCGCCAAATAAAAATAATATAATAATGTGTTTTATTCCCTTTACAAATACACATACATAATGCTGGCCTACAAAAGCAGTATCCTGCTTGTGCGTAGGACCAGACAATCCAGCGAATACATATCAATACATCATGATAAAATATCGAACGACTACAATGTGGCCATTGATACCAACATTAATACAAAACAGAGCCGCCATTCGGCACAAAACAAAATGAACACAACTATCGAAATCATTAAAAGGCAAGTATACTGTGATGGGAGTAAAGCAGTGTTTATGGAGGTAATGAGAGGCACCAATTTTTTATTTCTTTTTTTAGTACTTTTATCGAATTTATTTTCATTAAATGCTCAGTGAACTCATTAAATAAGGTGGGAATAAAGTGAGCTCTGCATCTTTTTCCGTATCGCGTGTAGATTCTGGGGATTTTAAACCTTTCTTTGCGCCTTAGGTCCCTAGCCTTGTTCACTGAAACCTTGAAGGTTGCATCGTAGAAATAATTTATAAACGTAACATATCTATGAAAATTTTTAAAGAATAAAATTTGGGGCTTCTTTGCTTTATCTTCCATATCTAATGTTCCGTACGGAGTTCCGTATGTAATGTTTTTCACCATATGTTTTAAAATTCTGCCTATTGCATGTGTCTTGTATGGAGAACAGTGACCACATATGATTCCATATCGTAGAATTGATTCAGCTAACGACCTGTACACCAGTTGTCTTATCTTGACGCTGAACAAGCTTCTTATTCTGTACAGATATGCTGAAACGGCACGTAGTCTTTTAGTCACAAATGTAGTATTTTAGTCACAAATTCCACATGTTGATTCCATGATAAATATTCTTCCACGTATAATCCTAGATATTTTACATAATTATCGTATGGCAAAGGTTTACAAGTACAATTATTACACGGTGTCGAATGAAGTAAAATTCTAGGTGACATACCAACACGTTTATGAGAATTTCAGAAACACAGTAACTTAGTTTTGGCAAAATTTACTGAAATGGCATTTGAGTTAAACCAACCTATTAGTTCATTTATATCTCTTTGGAAGACTAAAACAGCACCATCAAAGTTTTCATAGGGCAAAACTAGCGCCGTATCGTCAGCATACTGAAATAGCTTAGCTTGTAGAGGCAGAAAACCCAAATCATTTGTGTAAACGTTAAATAAAATTGGTCCCAGAGTGCTACCTTGTGGTAAACCAGATTCGACTTTAGCTGTACTACTTATATTTTTCATAATTTTAACTACTGGTTGTCTGTCATTGAAGTAGTTTTGAAAAAAGTTATAAAACTGTACCCTGAACCCCAATCTATAAAGCTTTTCAAGCAACAGAGAATGATCAATGGTATCAAAAGCCTTCGATAGATCTACAAAAAGTGCCAGGGTAATGTTGTTATTGCCTAGTGCTTGATTAACACAGTCAGAAAAATCTTCTAAAAGTGTAATAGTACTTTTTTTTCTCGAAAACCGTATTGCGTGCTAGAAAAGAAAAAAAAAGAAATTTATCACAAAAATTGGCCATTGTTAGTTGTACCAACTTTTCGATTATATGAGCTAATGCAGGTAGAATGGAAATGGGCCTGTAGCTCTCCAATTCCTGTTTTTCCCCTTTTTATACAGTGGACGCATAATAGATATCTTCAAGCCCTTAGGAATTTCTTCCTGTATGAAAGGTGTCATTAACTATTTTCATTAAAACGTGTTTTAATTTATCAAAATTATGCCGAATATTTCTTACTCCAATATTATCAAATCCGGGTGTTTTAGTTATTGGCATAGCATTTATAATCCTCAAAAGTTCGCTCTTCGTCATCTGAGGTAAGTACATACGCCGAACTAGAGCATCTGACCTGTGAAGTGACGGGATTGGGACCATTCAGTGAAATGTTAGTTTTTGTGCATCTTACGGAGTCAACAAAACACTTATTAAATGATTCCGATAACGTTAAATAAGAATCTAATCCAGGAAAGTTTTTTTAATTGTATTATCCACGCTATTTTTAGTCTTTCTGCCAGTGGCGATCACAACGCCGCCATTTATCCTGCAGCAGTCACTCGAGAAACTGCACGTAACATCTATTTTGGCTTCAATCGGCCATTTCGGGGCCAAAACAGATACAGTGGAAAGGGTTACAGCGATGCCACCCCCTTCTCCCCAGCGGACGCGCCGCGAATTTGCCCCGAAGTTAAGATGAGCCTAAGTCGGGACGCGCTGCCTGAAATGGTATTGGCTGAGGCATGGTTGTATAAAAGCAATATTAATTGTGCCGCCAAACCTTACAAACTAAAGATTTTAGAAAATATCACGCGCCCTTCATTTGGTACTAAACTCCAATAAAAGTTACTACAAAAAGAGTTTTTTTTTTCGTTGGTTTTTACGTTTCTAGTAACGTTGAAACGTACGTATCCTGATTCAGTTACCAAAGCAGCCGTCTGGCGGCGCGTCGAGCGACGCTGGGCGAGTCGTGGTGAAGAGGGGTGGTACTGTTCGTGCATGCGGCGTTTATGAGCCGTAGCGTAACTGAGGTAATCTAATAAAGTTGGTCACAGCCATGTGTGACGTCACACGCGTGAAGTCACACGTGGCTGCGCGCGTTGCTTTATGGGATTTTCGGTTCTGCCGACGTCGACGTCTGATTTTCAGCAATACGAGCTCCTAAACGCTATCGCGTTAAAGGACTGCAGCTAGAGCTGCTAAATGCACCCTCCTAGCGATTGACCGAATGTCACTCACAGTCGGCAAATCAAGAAGCGTATGCAGAAGCTTTGCTGCGGAAGATTGATTGAGCCAACAAGAAGCTGCATCAGCATGTAGGTTAGCGGCACCTGTTCTTCGATTGCTTACGGGCTATACGGAGAGCCAGTCGTCTGCTTCTTGTGCTGGGGTTGCAGTCACGACAAAACGACGCCGAGTTCTGATTTGTTTGATTCGGAGGATAATTGGTAGACCTCAATGCTGGATGACCTGAGGTCTAATTTTTTTTTTTATCAGCCAATAAGAGCTCGGCGTTCTGACATGATCGCAACCCCTGTATAAGACGCAGACGAACTTGTCCTCCGCATTGTCTTTGACAACCTAGGAAACTCAGGTTGTAGCTTCTTTCGATCACGCCTGTTGCTTAACGATTCGTAGTCCTGGGACTTTACTTGGCTCACGAAGCATATGCACTAAAAAAGCAGTGAGTGCGCACGCGAACTGGTGGATGTTGATCAGGATGTAGAATACCTGAGACTGCGGTAGAAGCTGCGGTAAACTTTGTCGATGAAAGAGACATGGGAAAAGAACGTCTCAAACTCGGCTACTGCGTTTATTTACTCGAAGCTGTATATATTCACAACCTAATCACCGACCACCGACGTCACAAAGTCAACCTTTGTTATACAATTCTACCCACACTGATCTTCACCTGAACCGTAAACAGTGACCTCAATTTGTTGCGTACCGAGCAACCAAGCTGCCGCCCACACAAACCGGGCAGCGCGAGGCAGCGAGCCATTGGGAATTGATCTGGGCGCCATACCGGTCCTGCCCGTTCCGTAGCAGTAAAGAACGTGATGAATATAACAATTGGCGACGAGGATGAGATGAACTCTACGACGGTAAAGGCAGGGAAGCATGGCGACTCACGGCTCCGTGGAGAAATTCTCCGGCAAGGGATGGTCGTCCTGGGCAGAGCGACTGGATTTCTACTTCCAAGCCAACGGTATCGCCGACGGCGGCAAGAAGAACGCTATCTTGCTGACGCTATGTAGACCGAACACATTCGGAACCGTCAAGGCATTAGTGGCACCGGGGACACCGAGCGACCACTCATTCGAAGAAATCGTCAGTCTGCTGCGTGCCCACTACGATCCCCGCCCGTCGGAGCTGTTCAGTCGCTGCAAGTTTCAGCGCCAGGACCAACTGCCGCACGAAACAGTAGCCGCCTACGTAGCAGTTCTAAAAGCTCTCGCGCCAGATTCCAACTTCGGCACGTCACCGGCCCAGCCTTCGGCCCAGCCTCCTAGGGTCCACGGAATCCACAGGGTGAGTGCGACTGCAACTCCTACCGTTCGGCCCGACCTGAGATCAACGATGTTGCCCATCGACGTAATGCTACGTGATCGTTTTGTCTGCGGACTGCAAGACGACAATCTGCAACAAAGATTGTTTGCCTAACAAGACCTCACGTTCATCAAGGCATTCGATATCACTGTGCGGGCGGAAAACGCGAAAGACTATCAAAAGAATATCAAAGCTGACTTCAGCGAAGTCAACAAGACCGCGCGCGCACAAGCAGTTCCACCAGAGCACCGCAAACCCTATTACCGCTGCGAAGAACTCCACAATCCCGAAACGTTTTGCAAGTTTTGCAAGAAAGTCGTTCACGTGGAAAAAGCCTGCTTCAAGAATAAAAACAGCAGCAGCTTATCGAAGGCAACTAGACGATTGCACGTTTTTGACTCCTCAGAAGAGCCACGCGATGTCGCGATTGCGGAAGAGAGCATTTTGCATGACCATGCAAAATGCTCTCTTCCGTAATGCATGCAAACATGGTCAGGAGAAGGGTTGCAGCCGCTGGGGATAATTAATGTCAGCGTGCGCTTCAAGCAGCGCAGTGAAAAACTTCCTCTATTGATAATGAGCGGCCCAGGATGCAAATTCTTGGTCGTAATTGGTTCGCCCCACTAGGCATTAGCCTCAGCGGCATTCACCAAGTACTTCACGAACAGAGCCTGGTAGTCATACTTGAACGTCAATCAGCAGTGTTTGATGGCAACCTAAATGGCTTCAAGGGACCAGCGGTCACAATAGAGTTGCACGAAGGAGCACAACCTAAGTTCCTAAAATCACGACCGGTGCCATTCGCACTCCGGCCAGCCGTTGAAGCTTAACTACAACGTCTGACGGACCAGGAGGAGATTGAGACCGGACAACATTCGGAATGGGCAACTCCGGTCGTCGTCGTGCGCAAAAAAGACGGTAGTATTCGACTCTGTGGCGATTACCGCAGCACTGTGAACGCTGTAGCCCAAGCAGCATCTTACCCGTTGCCGACTGTCACAGAGGTCTTGGCGAAACTACGCGGCGGAAGAATTTTTTCAACAATAGACCTGACACAACCATATAAACAACTCAAGGTCACTGACGCTACAGCCAAGACTCTGACTATTAACGCAGTGAAAGGGCTTTACCGTGTCAACCGACTGGCCTTCGGTGTTTCCGCGGCTCCTGCAATATTCCAAAGGTGCATGGACACGACTCTTGCGGGGATGTCAGGTATCAGTGCATACCTGGATGATATCATCGTCGCTGGCCCCACACAGGAGGAGCACAATCATCGACTAGACATCGTTCTCTCAAGACTTGAAGATATTGGTCTTCGTGCCAACAGAAAAAAATGTTTCTTCGGAGTCCCGGAAGTAACCTTCCTCGGTTTCAAGATCAACTCAGCAGGCATCCATCCAACGGATGACAAGCTGAAGGCGATTCGTGATCTGTCAGAACCGACTTCAAAGACGACGCTCCAGTCTTTTCTCGGGATGCTCGCCTTTTATGACAGGTTTCTGGAAAACCGAGCAACAGTAGCGAAAGACCTGTATACTTTTCTAGAGAAGAACAGGCCGTGGAGCTGAGAGGCTCCTCACAAGACAGCATTCAGAAAACTCAAGGAACTCATTTTACAGCGGGCCAACTTGGTCCATTATGATGAGTCTAGACCTCTTCTACTCTCCTGTGATGCCTCACCGTACGGTGTTGGTGCCGTTTTGGCACAGGTTGATAGCGCAGGGCGAGACGCTCCAATAGCGTTTGCTATTGGAGCGTCACACCGGTCCTGCCCGTTCCGTAGCAGTAGGGAACGTGATGAATATAACACAACTTCAAACTGGAAAATTGAGACCTCGAACAAAACAATCCCACGGACCCACATCCTTCCAGCCTGAGTCGGAAAGGGCTGCGCTTTGTCTGAACGAGAACTGATATGTCCTCCAACTAAATCCTTGCACGCAAAACTGCGACTCAGTTTCCCAGCTTTTTCCACAGTCTCAGGTAGTCTACATCCGGAGCAAATGCACTGTTTGCAGAGCGAAAAGGAGGTGTCCAGGACTCACCAAACCCTGCCTTTCTGAAGCTGTCAGCGACTTCAGACCCTCTCAAAAATTACAAAATGATGCGTAGATTATGCGCAGCAGCCATTAGTTGGTATCATCGCTTCCGCCAGGAAGCCATGCAGTCATCGGTTCCCAACTCCGAATGCTGACGAAACGTTCGTGTCCAATGAGTGCTTGCAGTGCATTACCAACTAATGGCGGCCGCACACAATTTACTGGCATTATTTCAAAATTTTGACAGGGCTCCATTGCATATTAAGAAACTCACGGCGCGGCTCATCTTTATCGTGAGTATCGCTCTTTTACTTTTTTTTTTTATATTCCGCCGCTTGATTTGCAGTAGGGAGATACAAGATGCAAAGGGAGTTGACACGCCCTGCGTTCCTCGAGCTCTCAGTTACTGCAGTACCATTTGTGTCTGAAAGGTGTGGGCACCCTAGCGGCTCCCGAGCGCAGTTGCCCGACTACCGGGCACAAGGGGCGAACTTTCTCGCGTGGCGACGGAGTCGAACCGGCCACGCGCACATCGCTCGCGCCCTCTTGATAAGACGGATCAGAGGCGGCGCGCAGGCAGTCGCTGGTGGGATTCAAGCGCCGCCGGTGCTCGTCGGCTTTCTTTTAGTCTTCTTCATCGTCTCGTTTATGTGCAAATAAATATATTTTCTTGTGGTTGAAACCAGTGGCTCCGTGTTATTCCTCTCGGTCGGGTATGCATCAAGGCACACCGACCACGAAAGACACCAATTTTTGCACACCGAGGAGACCAAACCACTATGGTCCTACCTGACGAAATTGACCTACGCACACTACAAGTTTGTTTCTGTAAATCTCGGGGGAATAAATCATGTATCCCGACTTGAACCACGACTTCTAGCGAGAAAGTTATTTGTTTCCGGCATGGCCACCTGAGCGCTTACGTCGATCAATTGGAGTGAGGAGCTACTCAAAAGGGACCCGCGCTCCGGTGATGACACTGTATTTTTCAAGGAAAAAAAAGGTTTACGAGTTTACACTTATTCATAACACAACATGACGAATGACGGCGAAGAACAGAAGGACATCAGAGTATGATGTCTTACAATTGGATCATGGTCATTCTTACTGCGCACATCGTGTTTTGTAGAAGCTAATCGTATTGGAGTCTTCGCCGTTGGCTGGGATCCTTCTATTCTCTCTATCGTAAACCGCAGAAAAACGAATTCACAAACCCTTTCTTTTGTGTTCACAGGGTCGTAACGCGTCTGCCTCAACCTTTTCCGTCCTAGATTCATTAAGTCGCCCCTGCTAAAATGCATTCAATATTAACTGTACCTGGCAACGTAGAAATGCCTGGAAATACAGGGTTTACAAGTGTGTTCATTTGTGGCCTTTAGGCGAACTTCTGGCAAGTAACAGGTTGCTGCTATACGCACTGGAGGTTTAGGGTGGAGCTCCAGAAAAATTTTGATAGTCACTGATTTTCTTAAAGAATTGCTTCAAAAGATTAAAGAAACATCTAAAAAAATCCCCCAAATCGCTGTGCGATAGTTTGTTTTTCGTGAATGTATTAAATTGTTAAGTTACGTCTAATAGGTTGGGAGGCCCCACTGCCAACGCGGAAGACGTGTCGTCAGATGTTTTAATATGGGGAAATATGGGCTCAACACAGTTTTTTCCCCACGGGTTACAAGGAGTCTGTCGGTGTGACACAAATGTTGTTCACCCGACTAGACCGAGAAAAAAATAATCATGCAAAAATTAGAATTTATTTTAGACGCCCGCTCGACGTCCAGGTTCTGCAATATTTGACGCCATCCCTCTGGAGAGCGCGAGAAAGTTTGAATGTTGGTTTTGGCATCACTTTCATTTTGTGTTTCCTGAATAGCCAGTTTGAATTTAGAGATAATGAATAGTATGGCCGTATACCTTGAAGCCTGAGTATTTTGTAAACTTGGTTTGTTCGTGTAGCTGAAAATACCTCCGGAGCTCGCATTCAAAACACGTTCTAGCTTTCATAATTCATTTTTCGGTATTCTTGTAGGCTAATAGCTCAATCTCATTGTCGGGAGAGCAATAATAAGACGTTATGTGCTCGTCACAGCCCAGGTGGTTTAAGCTGTCAGCGACTATAAGAATATGTCCGCGAGCGGGGTTTCTCATTTGTCATTCTACACTCCGTTTACCGCCAAGCTGTCATGGCGGTGGAAGCTGCGTGCTAGGGGGACCAAACAGCTGTAGGTTTCGCGCCAGATGATCCCGCTTTTTAGGTATACTCAGGCACGGAAAACTGTCAGATAACGAAAGGGAGGCGATTGATTGTTCCGGCGAGAGCAAAGCTTCCCCTAACCTGTCAGCCACGCCGTGAGTTTGTTAGGTGCCTGTTGTCTCAACAAAATGTACAGCGTTTAAAAAAAATAATACGCATCGTAAAACACTTTGACTCCGACCAAGGGTAGAGCTAACATTCCGGATGATATGACAACTATTCAAATCTTGCCCTTACCTAATTAGCAGGGCATGAGCGGTTTTCGGTAATCTTAAATGAGAAAAAATGGCGGCAAAAAAGGCAACTAATAGAAGCGTGTCGTCGGCTTCCGGGAACGGGCTTCATATACTCAATAAACCATTTTGAAAATTCTTATCTCTTTTGAATCAGATAACAATAAGAACTTAGACATTGGCCCTGGTCAGGACGTAACGCCATATTTGGGCGGAGTCTGAGAGTTCGGTGATCCGTATTTTAATGCAAAAGCATTAACTGGTACCATGAAGCAAACCCACGTTATCAGCTTCGAAGCTCCGCGTCAAACGGCACTGAAACACCCCCAAAGTGAAGCCGATTTCTGATGAAAAGTTCCCATTGGCTAGCTCACGCCATCGAAAAACGAGGCTCCCATTGGCTCTCGTGCGGCCTAGTTCCAAAAACCGCCACCACAGAAGCACTCTCAATGGCGGCGCCGCGCACGCAGCGGCCCGAAGCAGTGGGGACAGAGCCCGCTCGGGCAAACTCCGGAGAGGTTGTGCGGCCGAGCTCAGCGCGGCGCGGCCACTTCACGAGAGCGCACGCTCGACCGCCGGCCGCTACCTCGGTAGTACCGAAACCTGGCAGTTTACGCCAGTATACGCTGCAGACAAACATAGGGAGCGGAAAAACGACATTTATGCTTTCGCATTCACAACTCATAAGAAGTGCTTCAGTGTACTCGGATCTTTTTCTTTTTCTACAAAGGGGGCGGGAACAAATGAGCCACTCGTGCCGTTTAACACCTGAGACTGTGGTGCAGAAAAGAAAAAAAAAGAAAGAAAAAACAAACAGAGAAGGGAACGTTCTTTTGAGAGTTTCTCTTCTGTGCCTGTTCCTTTAGCTAGAAGTTTTTTTTATTGTTTTGTTTTCTTTTCGTTTCTGCACCCCAGTCTCGGGTGTCAAACGACATGTTTAGCTACCACCAGCTCGCCCGAGCACTTACAGTTTTTTTCGCGAATGAGGCACTGTAAACTTATTGTTGTTTGAAGACTTATACGGCAGGTTGCGAAGGGTGTAGGGGCTCACTAGAGGCCTCCAAAAATACTGCTATAGTAACTGCCTTCTTAAAAGCCATGGGGCGGTGGGGCGGAGTTTATTACTTTCATGCGTATGGCTTCGAGATTCGCTCTTCGGCGTTCTTGTGAGTTGATACCGTACTGTCCTTTGCTGCGGTATAACCATAGGCTGCTCAGATCCAACCACGCCTGCATTTCTAAAGCTTTAATTCCCAAAAGCTACTCGTATGCTTTCTTTACTCTAGCGTAATGTCACTGTTCTTCATGTGCTCTCTTTTCCGCGGCGACGGAAGACGTGAAGGGTGAAAATCGTCGAGTGAACGGTAACCGTTCATATCACGGGCTTCAGTTGCCCACGAAATGGGAACGAGATACGCGGGATTCCCAACTTCAATCTGCAATGCCGAGATGCGTTTTTTTTTTTGTTTTTTTTTGTTTACTGCAGCCACCTATAAACGGTTTTGCCATGACGTTGTGCGAACTACACCTCAGTGCGTGTGGTGAGTTTTTCCAGCCCCGGAACGGAAACTTCGAACATAATGGGAATTTCTCAACTTTGTTATAATCGAAATATAGCTTCAGATAGAGCGCGGTGGCGTTCGCACTCGCCTCAAGTAAGAAGTTCATTTTCAGAAAACAGCGTTTTCGAACGAATGAAAGTAAGTCCTCAACAGATACCTCTCGTAAACGTATTCTTCCAAAAAAAAAAAATAAAAATTAAAAAAAAAACGTAACATCTATTTAGCACGGAGTCTGTGCGACGCCGTTCTAATGCTAAAAAAAAAGCAAAAGAGAGCCGTAACCTCAGAAGCTAGTTGCTATTTGCCCACTCAGCAAAAGGTTTTTTCGAGATAGCTGACTGCACGCACTCTAGTCGCTCAGAACTAAAAAAAAAAAAAAAAAAAAAAAAAAAAAAAAAAAACGCTGCGATTGCCGAGTGTGCCAAGCATTTTATAATTGTTCCGACGCTAATGAGTTTGCATCATTAGTCCGCGAGATTTCTCAATAATCAATCACGAACCGAGAACGCGAATATGACAAACCAGGCCTCGCGTATCTTTAAACTCTCAGTGGGAATGGTTAATGTGCTACGTTTCATTCGAGGTCCGACCGCAGTCGAGGCAACCATCCGATGAAGTCAATCAAAAGCCCTAGAAGAACATCGTCATGGCACTTATTTTCCTTTGGCGTTTACTGTCGCCGACAAAAACCAAAACACGGACAATAAATGCGCCGCGATGCCGCGATTTTTTTTTTTTTTTGCGTGTGATTGGTTTTGCCAGTTATTTAGAGCGCAAGTTCCTCTGCTTCTTTCGCAGCGGTTCCGGTGACGTCAGAACGACGCCCAGCTCTTATTGGCTCTGACTGAAGGATGGTGGGTAGACCTAAAAGCAAGCTGCCTTGAGGTCTACCCACTATCCTTTCAATCGAAGCCAATCAGAGCTCGGCGTACTGACGTCACCACAAACCCTGATAAAGAAGCAGACGAACTTGTGCTCCGCATAGCAAACGCGCCAACATGGCGATCGTCATGACGATGCATTTTTTGGGCTGCTCGATGGACTCCATGGCATCGTAGCCTCGGCAGTGGTTGGACTTGAAGTGAAGCGGAGTGTAGTGCGTAGGCTCACTATCGGATAAGACGCTACGCAGCTCCCCAATTAGAAGTTGCAAGAGCGCCGGTAAACGTTCTGCTCCAACGCAGAGAGAACAGCTACCACTTTAAAGCAAACTGTCTGAACATGAATGGGGGTTAAATCGATTTTAAGGCGAAACCCTTATACGACCCATTACGGGGAAAAGCGGCGGCGGCGTTGTGCCCAAAAGATGGCCATAATAATACGTCATCTAGCACGCGCCGCTCCAGGTCAGACCGGGCGCGCCTGGGAAATAAAACTCAAAGAAAAGCGCAGCAACGCAGACGTTTCGTCACGAAAGCCGTGAAGCCGGCTGGGGTGCCGCGCCTGCGCAGTGGGGCAGCGTGACGTCACCGCCGGAGCGCCGTGTGCAAAACGAAGACGCGGTGCGCTGCCTCCGGCGCGTCCGTTGCGCTTCGGACTTCATACGTGCTCGTTGTATGCTTCGTGCGATGGACTGTGAGGCAACCGCATCCACATCTACGGCCTCGACATCGGCAGCAGCGTCTAGATATACGGCGGCTGCCGAATTTAATACCGGCTGAAACGAGTTTAATGCGCGTAGAAACAGTACTCGGAGACATTTCAACTGCGGGACTATGATGCTTTCGCATTCCTACACGTAAGCAGTCTTAGGTGTCTTTATCGGCTTGCGATAAAGGGAGGCTAGACATATTCTGTCAACTCCATAAGCCCCCCCCCCCCCCCCTAAAAAAAACACAGACACAAAACAAAACGTTTATCTTTTTTTTTTTTTGCGAGGTTTTTATGGTGGAGCCTACTTCTGGTAACAACGATTATGAACTGTCCGAGGCGTGGTCAAGATTGAACGTCTTAACGTAGCCTTGTGAAGCGTATGAAGTATATTACTTGTATCTCCCGTGAAGAAATAAATACGCACACACAGACTCGAAAAATGTTTCTCTTTTTCGGTTCCGGCGACACCTGGCGATAGAAAGTTGTTTAAAGGTGACACTTCACTATACGCTTAGAAAATTACAATAAAAGGATATTCTGTTCAAAATGTTATACAGTTTTTTTTTGTTTTGTTTTTTACTTCTAGGGGATAATGCAATGATAATTAATATGGTCATTTATTTTTTTGCTCAGTAAAATCTTTCTTTGGTACGTATTAACACAAGCAGCTGGGTGTTGACGTTTGTTTTCACAAGCTTTGTTTTGTGAAAAGCAATAACTAAATCTCAAAATAAATTTCAAAATCTCAGTGAAGTGTGGCATGCACAGCTGGGAAAATTAGGTAAAAAAAGAAAACAAAACGGGGAACGGATGCGAACCAGTATTTTTTTTTTTTTTTTTTACATGTAAGAAAAGTGAGAACCCTTGCTCGTTCATTCATTTTTTTTTTCCGGCTGCGTAACTGTCTTTACAAAAAAAACATTGCTGCGCTAGCGAGTGGGTCATAATAGTGGAATTTATTTATGAATATAATTAGAGATTTAAGCACAACTCACCAAAAGACTAGCAGGGGAAGCTCGGCAAAAAAATTCAATTTCTAATGATTTCTGTTTAACGTTCTCACGTTGTTTATTAAATCATCTTCTACTTTTGCACCTTATTGTTATAAATTTACTCTCTATATTATATTAGCGGGTAAAACAACCACTCGTAATATGACCTTTAACTGGAGTTCTTTTTGGCAGAGGAAGATATAAATAATGAGGTATCTTGGGATCTGATTTTCGACTGTTCTCTTGCTATCATTACCACGTGGTAAAAATTAACCTAACCTATATTTACACCTCAGAACTTAGTTTTCTTGCCACGCCAGAGTGTAGTTTATCCAAGGGGGTGTGGGGTTTGTCTTCTGAAGGAGGGCATTTATGTTATCAATTGTTACAAATATTAGCTACAATTACCATGTAAATCAATACGAATTGAGGCTTTTGCAATCTTTACATAAGACAAACTATCACTTTCTGGTCATTGGCTGGGGCAACTTGTAAAAAAATTGCGGTGCAATCTGCCCGAGTTCTTTATTACATGATCTGTTGATAACCTGACGCCTTTGTCACCGTCGTTTTTTTTTTTTTTTTTTTTACTATTGCATACTAGGAATATTGCGCCGCACATGTGAAGCGTTACAATATAAAACGTGGAACCATTATTATATATTATGTTACATTTGTATTTATTTCCTTAAAATATAGAGTAAATTTACGGGTTTATTTTTGCTGGAAAAAAGAAAGAAAGAACTATGAATAGTCGAACGCTCGTTCTCCTTCCAGAAGTAGCGCAAGCGGTTGGAACTAGATGCCAAATTTTAAGATCCGGAAGTTAAATCAATTAAAAGTTAAGAATGATTTTCTAAACATTTAAGTGTAAAAATGAGCCCCGTTTTTACATGTTTTCTGCAACCGGCGCCATTCAGCTCCATGTAGTTGAGAGCTCAGTCAGCCGTCATTTTCCCATTGAAACTTAAAAAAAAATATATATATACATATATATATAAATATATATATATATATATATATATATATATATATATATATATATTCATGAGTTGGTTAATAAGATAAAGGTTAGTTCTGAAACCGTTATTTTTGTTTGGGTCCTTTAGTGCTACATTTGGGCGGAGAATGACCGTTCTGTGATACGCACTGTATAAAAAAAAAAAAACTTTTTTGGGGAGACACCATGTTCTGCAGGCTTCATTCAGGCCCCCGTAGCTTACAAAACAAAATACAAATTAAAATGCTTCAGTGCGCACACTAAAAAGGAAAATCTGATCCCCGTTCTCGTTTGCAGAAGCACATAAAAAAAAACATGCAGCAAAATAAAAAAAAAACATATTCCCAACACGAACTATAAAACAGTAATTAAAAGAATAATATCAATGCAAATTGCAACATAACCGCGGCTAATCTTCAGCAGTGTGTGCCACCACAGCCTTCAACACGCAAACTCTTTGGAGCGCCAACGCTACAAGGCGTATACTCGCTATCTCGTGTATGATGACAATGTACTTTTAGTTAAGATCAAAATAGCTATGGAGAACCGAGTTTAGTAATAAGTGTACTCGGCTGATAACTGTTTAGAGTTACTAATAAACGCGATTACACTTCAAATTTGAACTGGCAGAGCACTCAAAGACAACACGGTCTTTCGTTTAAACCCCACTATTGCAGTTCCACCGATATGTTTCAAACTACACCACCTGACGATGTCCCCTTTGTACTTGCTTGACAAAAGAAATCGCACCATCAATGACAATAATCTAGCAGCGCCATCCGTTTTCGTGCCGCTCTCAAATGTGATCGGCTATTTCTCTGTTTCATTGCCTTTCTTTCTATACGCGCACAGCTGAGTATGTACACAACCCACACGTCGTTAGGTTTAGGACTAACCTGTTCGCGCTTATATCTCTGAGGTTTTCCTTACTGTCATAAGGAAAAAGAAGACATTAAGCAAAAGCGGTGAACCGGGTTTACATGTTAAGATAACGCGTCCCTGTTTTATGGTCGGCGAGTTTAATTGCTTTAAAATCAAAGCAGTTTGCACGTTCAATTTAAGCGCAGGAACAAATTTCAAAACGCGATTGATCTAGGAAATACAGTTTATAAAATCTACGATCCAAGTGTCAAGGAATGCGAGCTTCCGTTTGTGGTATCCTATACTCTCCCATCAAAAAACATATTTTATTTTATTTTTTCGTACTAAATCAGCAAAATACATAGGCACTTTAAAGCTATGCTGAGGTAAGCCCAAGAAAACATTTTCGAACGCGTGAATTGTTAATTTACAAAAAAAAAAAAAAATATTTGTGCAATGTCCTTGGTACGCTCAAATATGATAATCTGCCAGCTCTATTCCGCTTCTACAGATTACAGTGCTCACAATGATTTTTTTTTTTTGTATAATGGAAAAGGAACGTCATGGAGAGAGGGTGGAACGCAGGTAGTTTTTTTTTTTGCAAGTGCATGCATGTATTAACGCATGAACTGTACCTAAATCGATTTTCATCGCATGTTTAAAGAACAAATGAACCGTAATAATACGTTTATATGCTTCTAGTATTTTGATACAGTTTTACGAAGATCATTTGAAGCGCGCGTTCTTTTGCACAATTATATCTATAAGCGTTAATTGCAGATCCGACGTTTCCGTTGACGTGTAAACAAATTAGCTTAGAGTTAGGTCCGTTGGTTGCTACGTCGACTCTATAATTGCTATAAAGAACGTTACTAAAAATCCATTTTTATGGGGTGAGCTCAATGCGCCAAATCATATTATATGCGCAAAACACGTAACTATAAAATGGGCACATGCTAAGTTTACGCTTTGATATTGGCTCGTAAAAAACGCGTTCGCACCCGCCACCGAAGCCACCTGTCGGTGCTTAAAACGGACCGCGTGAGAAACAAGTGCCGGTGCTCGCAACACACTTTGTTTCACTTCTCAGGGCGCAGTCAAAATCTAGAAGACAGAAGAACAAACGCACAACATGAAAGTGCAGCCTTACAGCGCAAGCCGCGCGCTCGACTGGTGTAGGCGGTGACTACACACGCAATAAAAGGCCACGAGCGCCGTGGCGTGGAATTTTTCTGCAGTACGTGGTTCGCCTCGTCTGCTCGTAGCGGAGACTGTGCACTAACTTAAGGCGGAACGAAGTGTAGTTAGAGGCAGTTTGCGGCACACGGTTCGAGTGCCCTTTGGAACAATTACGCCGCGACTAAGAAATCATTATCAAAATGCTTCTCAGATTAAATCAGACTGAAGTACAGCTCAATCGCTTTTTTTTTCTATTTCATGCGCTTGCCGTAACTTTCTCATTAGCACCGACGGCTGAGGGAATAAAAAGACATTCAGCCTTTAAAGTCCTCCAAGTAACGCGCCTTTGAAGTACGCAACTGCCTCCACTAATGAATGTATTAAAGAAAGCCGGCATCTTCTTTTGCTCTTCATCGGTGTTCCGAATCCTTTCCCGCGTGTTCAGGAAAGTGAAAATGCGCGTAATTGGAACCGCGCTACAGCGGACATAAGAAAAAACAAAGACGAAACTCGGAGCTTTAAGATGACACGACCACGACCAGGTTGGCGAGTCACTTTTGCAAAACTCTATACCTAAAATGGAACTGAAAGAACGTTAGTGCGAGCGGGTCTATGCATACTAAGGAGAACACACAGAGTACAGGCGCGGGTATATTAATCAAGCCTGTAACACCACGTGCTTTATTTGCGGCCTGTAAGAGGGCAGTGTCCTCAGCGACCTTCTTGCGTCATTAACAGAAAACACGAAAAAAAAGCAATAAGAGTTTAAAAAACAAACGTAAATAGAACGGGTGAACAAATAGTGTACAAGGGGCTAACAGGAAGGCTAGCCTAACATTATTTATGCTGCGCTACAGCGGCTAAAACAACGTATGCATTATTAAACAAAGTCTTTACATAATTCTGTTTTTGATAAACGAACATATTGAGTGCGTCGTTGTACAGCGATAAGCTCAATATCTGTATATGGCAGCAGTGAGTTTCTTTTAGATATTTACGTGTACCTCGAGATGACACTGACAACTCTCACTTAATAAAGGAAAGGCGCGTTCTATTCTGCTACCTCTCCGCGGCTCAGCATGAAAGGTACTATAGCATAGTTTGAAGACAGACAACACATCTCTTTTTTTATTTTGTATTTATTTTTTCTGCCAGCCATTAGGCCAGAGCAGGATTGATACAAAATTGAATACAAAACACAACAACGGTACTAATTTCAGGCATGGGAAAAATCGAGTTCTTTGGGTAACGACACGACATCTTTCGAATTTCAGTTTAAAACTCCCAATTTAATTATGATGTGGCAACTGAAACTATTATTTAAAAAGTTAATTAGTTAAATGTAGATAATACATTTGGTAATACTACATTTACATTCGTAACGCGATATCCGCTGCGTTCGATAACATTATTATGCAGGAATCAATTCTTTATCTCAATATATTTTTATAATATTTTTCGTTTCAGAAACAAGACGCCGTGTGCATACGTAATTTTATCTCTAAATTTTGTGCAGAAGCTTCCCCCGGTACTCTTAGCGGTTTACAATTTTTATCGCAACAAGCATGACGCTCAAAGGGTCAGAACCACATTCTGCGTTAAATTAAGGTAGACGAGGAAGCGCACTTACACTTATTGATGTATGAAGTAGAACACCTTAGCGGTCATAATGAAGGCTCGACAGTGGGTATCAAAACTTCGGGATCGGTGGCGAGCGTTTCAGCGCACCCCAGATTAGACCACGCAGAGCAAGAAGGGTGCCTGGCGGATTCGCGCAACCTTTGACTCTATATCCTCTCCCTCCTCCCTCCCCGCTTCATGTGTGAATATAGAGGACGGCGTAGAGGACAAGGATAATGTAATCCGTACATCGTATACATTTTAAGGCTGGTTCAAACACTTGCGTTCGGCTGCCACAAAACGCGCCGTTGTACAGCCTTGTACAGCCCTGCGGTTTGCAGATATTTCCTTTGCGTATCCCTCTTTCAGCTTGAGCTGGAAGTACTTTTGACAACGTTATAAGCGATCTCTCCTCATTAGATAGCCCTGGAATACTGCAGAACCTTGGGTCTAGTTAAATGCAGTTCCACGGCACCCTCATATATGGCGCCAGCGTGCCGCTGTGCGATCTCACCATAAGGCTGCAAAAGGCCGCACAAGGCACTGAGTTGTTTTAACCAAATGTAAGTGTGTGACTAATACTTGTCGCATATCGGGTCCGTCGTCCTTCTGTAACAGTAGAGCCAACTGCATGCAACGGAAGCTTCACGCGCCAAGGAAGGTAAACTACCCTTTTTCCAGACCTCTTTTCAACGAACTCACCGCTCAGAGTGAGCAAAGTAGACTAGCCGGCTTTTTTTGCTTTATCACATTGAAATGGCCACGGACATTAAACAAATCATGAGCCATTCCACTCTGTGAAGGCTAGCACACGGCACAGACGTGACACAGAATATTGAACAAAGCTACTAACACACTTATTGTTTTGATCGGTGGTCACCGTGATGAAAGGCACGCACACACATGTCGATAGCTATTGTCGCCCCAAGGAGCCGGAGGAAACACGAAACGCGCGACGGGACAGCCACCCGGCGGAAGGAAAGAAAATTAGGTACGCAAGCGCTTAGAGAGCGTCAAAGAGAGGGCGGTGCGAGCCCTCTCTTAGTTGTTTTTTTTTTACACACAAAAAATGCACAAAACCCTTGCCCCCCCCCCTCCCCCCCCCCCCCCCCCCCCCCCATAAGCGGCTTCGCTGTAAAAACAAAAAAGCCGGGCGTGGCTTGGCTTATCGTGGAAAGGCTTCTCGCTTCGCCATTCGTTCTGCGGCTATCTAATCCGAAAATGCCGCAGTCTCATTTGCTGAGGAACGATAAGAATATGCTTGGCACTCGGCACGTCCTGCGCTTTTTAAGCTGTTATAGTCACTGGAAATGCACGGCCAGGTGAGCCCCGCACATCTTTTTATCGGTCCTTAGCCAATGAGTTTGCACCATTTGTCGAATAGATCGCCGAACAACCAATTACGAAGCAAGAAGCGCTACCATAGTCAGCGATGCCATGCGCTTTTTAAGTTCTCAGGGGCCATAGTGCTGTATTTATTCGAATAATAGCCGCACTGTTTATGAAGAAAGCAAGAGGGTTCGCTTTTCTGCGGAGCACGCAGATTGCCAATAATCGCGTTCGACAGCACGACAGCATGATTCCAGCTGTTTACAGGACAGAGATAACGTCTTCGTACCAAGATACTATCTTTGAAGATTGAATTTGTATGGAGAATGGTGGTCTCGATCTTGTTACTCCCTATGTTATTTATGCGCAACGCAATGATTGGTTGTATATGTGTTTAGTGGGAAAGTAGACGCAAGAGCCTTGTTCATATATAGCGCGGCTATCACTCAAGTAAATACGGTAACTAGAGTGAAGGATTTAATATGTAAATAAGGTCAGCTGTGTACTTTGTTCGTCTGCCTCGTGCATTTTGCACTTTTGGGCCAATCGAAAATGAACTATAGGTGATTCATTTATTATTACAAACACGCCTGCACGTATGCTTTTTATTTTACGTTTATTAACTGAAGCTGTGTATGCTAAAGGTACATATGGCGGCAAGCTCTCTAATGAAGGGCACATCGCATGGCCCGCAAGGTACTCGGACCTGTGTTTGCGGTAGAAAGCTTTCTCAAAGGCCGAGTTCATGCTACACGCTCCACTTACACACACCATCATCTTAGTGTAACGAGCTGGTCGATGATTATTTATGTAAATCTAAAATAAGGTTAGTCTGATTCTATATATGAGCGATAGTGTCACTAGGCCATGACCAATTGCGCTTTAAAGGGGCGCGGAAACAAAAATTGAAATATTCAAATTTCGTTCGGAAATGAGTCAAGCATGACGGATAATAACCGTAAATGATAATCGCACGTCTGTATTTTGAACGATTGGCTATATTTTTTTTTGTTTCAAACGGTGCACTCGAGCAAGCACTCGGAGAGAAGCGAACGCAGAGCGTGATGCGTCATGGGATATCCGACGCAAACAAAAATAGAAAGAAAAGATTTCCCGCGTTCGTGACGTAGGAAGGCTGAGGTGGTTATGAGCTTTGCCCTTGGTGGCGTTGTCAGCGTTGTGCTGGTGTCAATAAGGAATTGTAGTAGACCGTTTTTCTCCTCCGCAACGGTATCCGTGAAGAAAACGCCGCTGCTGCGCATGCGCGCCGCCAGCTTTGTCTGGATTGTTCAAGGTCTTGTGGCGGATTACGGAGCGCTATCCGGGTGCTTAGCGGGCTGCGGAAACGGTCTACTACAGTTCGCCAATAGTGCCAACGCGTTACAAAAGAACCGTTCGAAGTACACGTTGGGTGACCAGCGTGTGACTGTCCCAATAAGGAGCGCGTAGCTTCCACACCACAGTCGGCTTAGGGCTGAGCGGGGAGGGAAAGGAACCTTTGTCCGAGTTTTGAACGACTGGCTAATCTTCTAGGGGGAGAATGGCTGTATCCGGGTGCACAAACGAGGGTTCGAGAAGGAGCGGAGTCCCTTCTTTCCGTCTTCTTGGACCGTTTGGCTCAATGCGCGATTTGTGAGTTGAGGAGGAAAGCTACGAAGCAAAATGTTGAAATTCCGAAGAATGGCGCTGCTCCGAAGGAATCTGCTACTTCACGACTAGGTAGCAAGTTCCCCAACGTTGCTAGATTACCTCTGAAATAGGCTCCGCATGCATCCACCAGGTGCACATTGAAAGATTGTCTAATCCGCTTTAAAATTACTTTGATGGTGCCTTTCAACGCAAGACTGTGTTATTCAGGTTATGGTGCAACGTTTAACACAGTAAGGCTAAAAAATGTGCGCTGGAATTTCGTTTCGGCCATCTCGGCCGTTTCTTTTTTCTTTTTTTTATACAGGGTCCTCTTCATTTTGTGCAAGTTTCCATCTAAGGTATCTAAGGTGCGCCTGGAGGTCAATATTGGAAGCTTCTATACGGAGATTAAATTCGGGGCTAATATTGTTGCGAGAAATACGGGTTTGAGCTAATGAGCTCGCTACCTTCAGTTCTCCTCATTTTCGTCCTAGACTCTAAAAAAAATATGGTTGAGATTGCGAACGCTGAGGCCAATATGGGGTGTCGAGACAGCAATGAGCGCATCACCGAATACATTTTTGCTTATCTGCCGTGCCTGCCTGAACGGTTTTCAGCAACACATCCCAGACCCCCGCCCTCCCCTCCCTTTTATAAATTACCGCTGCACCGTGAAAATTCAATTTTGACCCGCCTAATGGGACCCTGGTGAAAACTGCCAGGAGAAGCTTTTTTCGTTCCTGAATCAGGGCAGCCCAGGAGGGAGCTCGTTGTTTACAAAAGTAAAATTTCAAAAAAGGCAGAAACCGCAAACACCTCTTTAGTGTGACTGGGTTGAGAAAAACACATGGAGAAAGTATTCAGATATAACAATTTTACGTACGCTGGCCTTAATGCTTTTAATTCCAAATAGTGACAAGAAACCTTTTGTGACATACAGCAATTAAGAAATATAACTAGAGTAGCAAGTAACATAACGCCATCCAATTTTTTTTTAACCAATAAACCAAAATCAACAGGGAAAAGTTGACCGAGCTGCGTGAGGGTGAACTCTTTTACTAAACAGATTCAATTTCGCTGCTAAATTTATCTGGAAAATATACTTCACGCGACACACCAGCTCCCTATAACAGATTCAATGCATCTTATGACTTTAGAAGTAAAGGTCGCTGTCAATGTTTATTCCCGTCATTTGATACAATGGTACGGGAGAGTTGAGAACGGGATGGGGAACGTTTCTTATTTACTTTTTTTATACTTCTATTTCTAAGGCGTGCCAATATAGTGTTTTGGTTACTCTATCTTCTCTCCTGTGGGCTTTCTGTATCTTACAATTTACTGTTTTAGCATGCACGTGTGATACCCAATTTAAAATTACTTTCCTTCTTCTTCTTTCTTACTTTACCTTTAGCACTCTTCTGCGAAAAGCTTTTCGAATGTATTGATTGCGCACTTTAAAACTGGAACCGTTATCCGAAAGCGATGGTCGAATAACGTCTTTCCTTTCGTTTGAATGTATATCTGCGTCTGGAGTACGATGGCAGAGATCAAACTATAGTACTTAGCTATAAGCATATAGAATTCATGGTCACTTAACCAGAATCCGACATCTACAACAAATAATCAGCTCACCAAGGTTTGTTGCGTGTTTGAAGAGGAAAATGTTCACACGCTTAAGTTCTTGTCTTATTTGAGTTTCTTACAACTGCAAGAGAATCCTGGGTATCTTTCTTAAAGGCCGACGACCAGGCTCTAGATTCTGCATGGCAGAAGGTCCTCCTCACCATGGGGGAGGAGGAAACCGGCAACGGTGGATAGGGTAGAAGGGGGAGAGGAGGAAGCGGGGGAAAGTGGAAAGCGCGAACTGGTCGTCGGCCTTTAACAAAACATTGGATATTTTTGTCAGTACTATCTTTGTCCAAACACTACCGCGAAATAACGAGCTAATAAAAAGAAAGCGACTCCATGGTAGTTCTAGCAGTAATCCTCACTTGTAAAAAAAAATAAAATAAAAAAAAAACTTCTTTTTAGTAGTAGGTTATTGAATGGACAGGCGCACCATCCTCAATCGTTAAAGGGATGCTGAACTGAAATGTGGACTCCACAAAACACGCGGTAAAAGCGTGCAACGAGATGCAACGTACAAAAAAACATCAATCACACCTGTATCTCGAACAGATGACCGTATTTGTCAAAAAAGAAAAAAACAAAAACAGGAGGCGCATTTGACAGAAATGTTTACGTCGTCTTTCTCCGAGAGAGAAAGGGAACGGCCTCGCGTCTTCTCCGCGTCGCCGCCTTGAGGGAGCGAAGCGAAGAGAGGAGGAAACTAGGTATATTCATGGTCACGCGCCTCGTCAACCTGGTCCCATCTCGACCTCTTTTTCCAGAAATACGGCCGTCCATTCGAGATATCGCCTTACGAGTAGTGTTGTAGGGATTGTAGCGTCCCGCCTAGATCTGCAGTGTTTTTTTTTTTTTTTATCAAAATTTTGGTTTACCATTCTCTTAACTAAAGGTCCGGAATCGGTGACAAAAAAGCACACCAAAAAAGGCGCGTAAGAATGCACTAAACAGAAGCAGCCGCACGCACTAAGACATATAGTTAATAAAATTAATTGTCCTCTTTCTCAACGCTTCAAACGGGTTGTATATCAACGTATCTAAAAAAAATAATAAGGACCGTGTTATCGGCTATAGTGGCAAGCCTTTGATGTAAACGCACTATTATCTTTTTTCCACATGCCCTGAAAGAGTAATTATGTCGTCAAGCTATGATCCGCGTTGTCGGTTTACAAACTGCCCCTTTAAATTCGGATCTCGACCTCCGTCGGAGTCTGGCTTAGTGAACATGGTTCCTGCAATAGAAACAAGCCTGGTGTTTCTTGTGCAATGGACCACAAATGATATCGAATAGAAGATACCCGGCTTGCACCAACGAAAGCCAAAGAAAGCAGTTTTTTTTTTTCGCGCGACCAGGTTTCTAATTTAGGCTCTAGTTTACGACTCGATCAATTTCGCGATAATTAATACAGCGATTTATAACATTGAATTAAGAAGCTTGGCAAGATTTAATGACACCGGAAGCGCCACAGTTATGGCAATAAATGTTGGAATAAGCGACTTTTGTAACGACGTGCCCTTTGAATGGTTTGAAAGTATACTATCCTGCAGAACACAGACAGCCATTCCCGACCTACAGTAGAATGGTCCTAGCCACTAGCGAATACCGGCATACCTTTAGATCTGCAAAAATGCAAGGTGACTAAGAACAACAAGGAAATCACGAATGACGAAAGTAATCCCTGGAGAAGAATGACGAAAGTAATCCCTGGAGAAGGGGAACAAGGGGGACAAAGGACAAACATAAATCTCCAAACAACAGCTAGGTGACTGGTGAGCGACCGAAAAAATCCGCCTGGTCCGGGTATCGAACCCGGGACCTCTCCATTACAAGTGGAGCGCTCTACCAACTGAGCTAACCAGGGGTTAGACGTCAGTAGAGCAAACGGGTTTTATCAGCTGCCACCAGTCTAACACCAACAGGGGTGAAGCTTGCAAATTTAAGGTTATATTATAATGCAATTCCCCTGTTGGTGTTAGACTGGTGGCAGCTGATAAAACCCGTTTGCTCTACTGACGTCTAACCCCTGGTTAGCTCAGTTGGTAGAGCGCTCCACTTGTAATGGAGAGGTCCCGGGTTCGATACCTGGACCAGGCGGATTTTTTCGGTCGCTCACCAGTCACCTAGCTGTTGTTTGGAGATTAATGTTTGTCCTTTGTCCCCCTTGTTCCCCTTCTGCAGGGATTGCTTTCGTCATTCTTGTCCAGCTCGCTTGCCCCTTTGCATTTAATTGCATCATAATAAAAAGGAAATCAATCGGTATGTTTATGTTGACCCTGATCACGGCGCATCTTTATGTTCCAACGATATTCTAAGCTTCGTCCCTTGCCTGGATTCCTCCATTTTTCGCCATGGTCGGCTGTTTCTGTGTTCTCTAGGAAAGTAAACTCACATACGTTTTTTTGTGTTTTTTTTTTGAGTGCGCTTGGCTAAACTGTTCTTCCCGTTACCAATACCCACAAAACTTGCAACATCAGGGCGTTTTTGCTGAGTTGGTTCATAATTTTTAAGTGAAAGGAACTCGTCTTACGGCTTTATCCCCCCTGAGGAAAAGGGTCCCTGCAACCTCTAGAAAAGGAGCGAAATGCGTAAATTGTAAGCTAATGAAGTAAGAAAAGCTTCAACTAGCCTTTATATTTCAGTTTTTGATGCAGTCAAGCTTGACCTCAACACGGTCTAGCCGGAACGAGCAATTTCGAAAGAAATTCCTAGAGGGCCTTACGGAGCGAGGAATGTAACCCTTGTACATGTCGTGTTCAGCTGCATATGTATATTTATTCGAGCAACCCTGTGCCTGAGAGCACATGGGTCTAAGCAAGACCGCCATGACCACGACGTTGCTCCGATTGCAACCGGACTCCCATTGTATGCCGAAATGCGGCTCCTTAGTATGTAATTAAAAGTGTTATACCAAGACACGACAGTACATTCCTTCAAACCGAAACTGTACAGACAAATATCTCAGCTGGTTCCGCTAGATGAACCAGCTTCGATATTTCCTAGCCTGTTTAGTTTCGGTTTGCAGCCGTGTACAGGGGTGACACGTCTCGGTTCGCAACTCCCACTGCGAATGTTCTAATAAAGATTGCACGACAAGACTGCACCATGCTGAGGTGGAACGTCCATTAACCAAATGCATTATATTCTTAAAAACAAACGCAGGCACCGAGCGGGTTCGAATCCCGGCCAAGACGTCCGCAAGCTTACGGAGGATCATTGCGGAGGCAGCCCGGAATATCCATGGTTTTGGGTGCACGTCAAAAAGTTTTCATGTTGTCAAAATTATTCCTCAGTGCTCTGTCGGGGCGTGTCAGATGCCCTGCTTTTCTTTGGCACGTGAAACCCCCAAATTTAATAGTTAGCAGGTTCTATATCTAACTAATTATCCAATTTATTTCTTTTCCAGTACCCAACATGGCCACTAAGTTGACCCCAGGAGTGAGAGAACCTCACCACAAGCGCCATTAAAAAAGGCGCAAAAACGATTGCGACTGCTTAGTCACAACTGCGGTTTTACAGTCTTCAAAAGATCAGTTCTTGAAACGTGCTTGGACGCCCCAAGAACTCTTTGGGCTCGTGAAGAACGGTTTCGGCTCGAGCACTATCGCCCCCTGGCGAACTATAAAGGCAACTGGGCAATGAAGAAACTCGTTCGCATAAAAAAGGAGCTTAAAAAAAACACAAAAAACCTCATAAGTTTTTTACGAAGATCCCTTTAGAGAGTGCTTAGAAGAGCTTTTTTATAATTTTAAAGCAAAAAATATCGAGAAGCCGGAGGACCAGTAAGAATTCCCTTACGAACATATTTTGTTCAGGTCTTAGAGCGATACATCATCTGCCTATTAAACAGTTCAATCAGCGTGTGAAGGCCTGCCTCTCGTGCTGTGATATTTTGCTTCATAAATTTTAGTGCTAATATAAAGAAAAAGGATGAGGGACAAAGGCAAAAATGAGTGTGTCCGTTCAACACCGTCAAACAATCAAAAACCAAAAACAAAGCGGTGCTTGGTGTTGCTGGTTCTCATTGTCACTTCGAGAATAATAAGAGTTGGGTTCGGTATAAAAAAGTTCACGCTTCTTTCCTAGAGATTCTTTCTTAGGTGTATTTATCGGCAAATATCGTAATATGTCTGCGGAGCGCTAACCTAAAACTCGCGTTTCGCGATCCGGTGCCTAGCGTTTCTTAATAACCTGTCATTTTTCAGGACACCTATTGAGTTCATCTGCCTAAATATCTATGTGAATTCACAATCAGTTCTTCATAAGAGATTGAGAGGAGAGGGCTTAGAACACGTCTGGCATTATACGGATAATTGTATCTACCTATAAATCACATGGGCTGGCCGTTTCACTATACTTTTTCATCTACTCTTAACAACTTTCAAATAAGCAAAACTATCCACAAACCCCAAAAAGTGTGAACTGACTTCCTTGTTCTATGACTATGTTCCGTCCGTACATGAAATGTTCGGAAAGTGGAAAGGATAATATGATGTGGACGCGAAATAAAGGCTCGCTCAGTAGGGACGCCATTCGGCCTTGTCCTTTACGCGCTTTGTGTTTTCATTGTTTTACGACGGTTCAATTTGCTTCGCCCGAGTGTTTACACTCGTCCAAGTTGTACGAAACAAAAGCAAGTTGTGCGGGGGTTGTAACGTCGAAGCGTCGACGGCACGAAGGCCTCATCGATATCCGGTCCGGTCGATATGGCTAAGCCGTAACCATCCTGTAACCGCTACAGCCCCGCCAAAGCGCCGAACGTCCTTGGGAAAGCCTTAATTGCAATCTGGCTAAGGTTCGGGAACGCTCGGGCGATTTCCGGCGGTCGTAGATTAGGTTATGTGCGAGGGGCGAGTCGCCGCCTATAGCGTTGCCGCTCCGCTTTACTGCTCCGACTCTGGCAAGTGCGCGAAAGACAAGGGGGAGACGGGGTTCGGCGTTTACGAGGTCAAGCGTTTTACGAGGGCCAGTCTTTCGGTCGGCTGCTTCGCGCGTCGTCTCTAGTGTTGTGTCACTTGAGTTAAGCAAGATGGAGGGCCTCGCGACAGAGGACGCGACCGATGATTTTGGCTCGCGCGTCCGGCGCGTTGTCGTAGCATTCAACGCCTCGCGGTCGACGTCGTAACAGATTAATTCGTGCGGATTAAAAGCGGACAGGCTCGAACACGTTGACTAGGGTACAACGAAATCCGAGGAAACACTGTTTGTGCGCCAAGAGATTAAAAGCCTGGTCTGATTAAGAGTTTGAAGCTAGTTAGCGTTGCGCGTTTTAGATTTCCAAAGGGACGAGCTGAGCTTATAGCATATTATGATATGTTCGTGCATTTTAGCTATATATTTGAAAAAAAGAAAAAAAAGAACGGATTCTGATGGAGTTTCCCCTAATAAGCCTAGCACGAAACTGAAGAAAATTAAGTTAAACTTTAGGATACTCGATGGCAGAGCTGGCCAAATTACTCATATTTTGTAATTAAATTACATTACTAATTACTTTGCTGAAAATTGCTGAAATGTAATTAAATTACGTTACAAATTACCACAGCCAGAAAGTAATTAATTACCATTACAAATTACTTGTAAAAGTAATGACATTACTTTCGCATTACTTTTGTATACTTTTAAATATAAAGGAGCTATTGATAACTTATTTACATTATTTACACAGTTCATGGCACAGAGCTAGAACTCTCTGTTGCATGTTTACCGATGGACAGAGGAACGCACGCGACTGATCCGTTTTCCACCCCAACCCGGACAACTATTTTTGGAGATGACTGAGGACCCTACGCGGATGATCTCTGGGAGGGGGGGAGAACAATTGTCATCGTTCGCAAAATCGCGTCGAGGGCCGTTCCACCAGGGGCCTTAGTTCGACCTACTTCCCCTCCTTCGTTTCCCGAGAATGTCGAGCAGAAAAGCTCGAATGGAAGGCACTTACCAGCCCTATTTCTCACAGTGGAAGATAACACAGAGAGGGTACGCAGTATGCATCAGAAAAAGTAAGCGGAAACTTTCAAGAGGGGCCAGAAAACGTCGAATGAAAAACCGCAGAACATAGGTAGAGAATCGCGCTGAGCGGGTTTTCACAGTTCAAGAGAGTGGCAGAAAATGTCTAGCTGATAGGGGGCGCGAGAGTCGCACCAGCCGCATTAGCATCAGCAACATAGCGGCGGCCAAAGAGCGTTTTTGAAAGGTGTAGAGGAAAAAGAAAAAGTAAAATAAAAAGAAAAGCGCTCTTGTGTATTGTGGACACAAAAAATATGCCTGGTGCGAAAAAGTAATTAGGTAATTTAATTACAATTACCGTCGCTGGAGTAATTCATTACATTACTAAATCACCTGCTACAAAAAGTAATGAATTACATTACTAATTACTGGAACAAGTAATTAAATTACTGTAATTTCATTACAGTAATTGCATTACTGCCAGCTCTGCTCGATGGTAGTGTATCTGTGAAAAAAAAAAGATTTACTTGTTTTGTTTAAGAAATAAAAAAAAAATCTTATTTTGCACATCTTGAAGAATTTAACCTTAAAGCGTGTCGTAGAAAGCAAGCTCTGGAAATCGTGAAGCTTGTTTTTAACTGACATTGGGAGCTTTGGAAATTTAAAATTAAGAACATGACACAATATTTTCAATAATAATAATAATAATAATAATAATAATAGTAGTTTTATTCCGTGGTGCAAATATGCCATTTCAGTTCCAGGATTGATCAAAGTCACAGAGGCTTGTAGGATCAAGTCCACCGTTGTAAAATAAAATAATGAGGAAAATCACGCATTCACAGGGGCATACAAAATATAAGAAGTCACCTGAAATTTCAGTCTCCTTAGAGGGAATGTCAGGAAGAGTAGGATTGTCCTGTAGATGAGTCACAAAACACACGCACTCACACACAGACTTGTTTCACAAAAACTATCCGAAATAAAGTACAACACAATCGGCTCACAAAGAGGAACGTGCGATTTGATTAGTGTGTGGATAATGTAATAGTTTTTCATAGCACGAACACACTGTGTACGCTATATTCATAGAAAAAAAATGTACATGATACAAATACGGTTTTGTTAAAGTCAGAGAAGACTTGTTGCACAAGACCACACAAGTCATACTCAAATGTGAATCATACACCAGGAAGAACGATAAATAGAGAAAACAATGCTGCAGCAATACTAAACAGACAAACTGTTCATCAATTTCTTCAGTTGTTTTTTTGTGCTGGCCTCGATGACGCTCTCTGGAAGTATGTTAAAGATGAAGGGCCCATAATACGAGCGAACTCGTTTGCCGTAGAGCGTCACACAACGAGAGGTTACAAAACGTTACGTATGTCGGAGACTTTTGTGACTGACGAAGAGGAGCTTGAAATCATTGCTCCAAAAGTGACGAAGTACTACACTTTGTACAAAAAGAGCAGAGAAATTCGGCATCTGTAGTGCCTCGAAAACATTAATATCAGTCGGAAAATCCCAATTATACCCAACGCTTTTTAACATGGCCCTCAAAATACGATCGATTTTAATTTTCCATAGCTCTGCACAGTTACCAAAAATCGTTCTACCGTACCTAACTATACTCTAGCCTAGGGCATGCGCGATAGACTTTCTTACCGCAAACGGCATAAAAACTTTGTTGTTGAAAAGTAAACAGCTTACGCTCCGAATACTTTTACAAACGTACGACATATGGGAATTCCATGACATGTCTGAATCGAAATACACTCCCAAATACTTAACTTTATCAACATAGTCCAGCTGAGAACAATGACAGTCAGTGCAATTCGATTTGTGTAGAGTGACTGGTGAGTCAAGGTTCACTTTCTTGAGTGGGTTTCTGAAGCATACCAGTTTTGTTTTTGACGCATTAATTGTAATTAAATTTTCATCAAACCAGTCCATTATTTGCGTGGCGTCATGTTTCAATAAGTTTACAGCATGATAGTAGTTCAGATGGCGAGAGACGAGCAAGGTATCATCTGCATACTGAAATAGACGACACTTGGATACTCTGGTGGAAATATCGTTTACGTACATAATAAACAGAAGTGGCGACAACACCGAACCCTGAGGGACACCAGCTTTTAGGATTAGGAGCGCGTGCTCCTAAATTGTCCTACAGTCACGATCTGCGAACGCTCCGAAAATAAATTGTGTAGGAGAAGAAAAAATGGACCGCGGAAGCCGAAATTATGTAGTTTGCTGAGAAGCACGTCATCGCTAACGGCGTCGAATGCTTTAGATAGGTCTAAAAAAAGTGCACACGCAAATAGGTTGTTCTCAAATGCGGTGTGAATAAGATCTGCAAAGTCTTCCAGGAGTCGCTGGGTACCTTTCCCTGGCACAAAACCATACTGGTTATTTGACAATATATCAGAGTATAGTAAGAGAATAATAATAATAATAATAATAATAATAATAAAATTAATCATAATTATATTTATTCACAGTGCCCACAAGACACCACAATGGTCTGAAAATTGGTGCAGTTCCACAAGAACGCCACAAGAAAAGTATGTATGAAGCATCATACTAATGACACGCTAATACTAATATAGTATAAAACACGTATACAAAAAAGTACAGTAGTGAGCAAAAAATTTGTCAACACACGCGCCGGAACTCAGCCTGATACAGAAATGACGAGATCCGGAGTGGCGACACTGTTATAAAACATCTGAATTCGAGGAAGGCGTAAAGTATTCAAGTGTAAACGAATAAAAAAAATGAAATGCCCGGTAGAAAGAAATTAGGCACGAAAATGAACTTGAAAGAGTTGTCTAGCCGAGTCAGTAGCGCTACTCGCAACCTTATGGGGAAAAAATGACGTTACGATTTTGTCTTTTAGACAAAATGTAAAGGTAATATTTTTCTAGCAGATATTCAGTCATAAAAAAATACGACGTTATAAATGCCTGTCATAAAATATATGAATTATTACTTCGTTTCGTAATGTTTAGAATAATTGGGGTTATGTGTATATTTAGACAACGTGTAGTTGATCAGCCATTTCTAAGTTGCAACGAGTCACTCGCAGTTGATGAGCAATTTAGCCAGTGCAGTACAACCGCCAGCCTGGGGGTCTTAACGTGCACCACGCATTAGCGATACACGACCACACGCCGGTACGCAGAATGTGATGAATTTTTATGGTTTGTGTTTTTGATAGTGAATTCCAAATCACGGAAGTAAACTCAAGTGGCGACCTTACTAACGATGTGGAAAGATGAATCAAGCTGTAAAGGTTCCTAACATTTTTAAACAAGCGCGAAACAACTAAAATACATGACGAAAACAATCCTGGAGAGGGGGAACAAGAGGGACAAAGGACAAACATAAATCTCCAAACACAGCTAGGTGACTGGTGCGCGACTGAAAAAATCCGCCTGGTCCGGGTATCGAACCCGGGACCTCTCCATTACAGGTGGAGCGCTCTACCAATTGAGCTAACCAGGGGTTAGACATCAGTAGAGCAAACGGGTGTTATCAGCCGCCACCAGTCTAACACCAACAAGGGTGAAGCTTGCAATTTAAGGTTATGATTATAATGCAATTAAATGCAAAGGCGCAAGCGAGCTGGACAAGAATGACGAAAATAATCCTGGAGAGGGGGAACAAGAGGGACAAAGGACAAACATAAATCTCCAAACACAGCTAGGTGACTGGTGCGCGACTGAAAAAATCCGTCTGGTCCGGTTATCGAACCCGGGACCTCTCCATTACAGGTGGAGCGCTCTACAAATTGAGCTAACCAGGGGTTAGACATCAGTAGAGCAAACGGGTTTTATCAGCCGCCACCAGTCTAACACGAACAAGGGTGAAGCTTGCAATTTAAGGTTATGATTATAATGCAATTAAATGCAAAGGTGCAAGCGAGCTGGACAAGAATGACGAAAATAATCCTGGAGAGGGGGAACAAGAGGGACAAAGGACAAACATAAATCTCCAAACACAGCTAGGTGACTGGTGCGCGACTGAAAAAATCCGCCTGGTCCGGGTATCGAACCCGGGACCTCTCCATTACAGGTGAAGCGCTCTACCAATTGAGCTAACCAGGGGTTATACATCAGTAGAGCAAACGGGTTTTATCAGCCGCCACCAGTCTAACACCAACAGGGGTGAAGCTTGCAATTTAAGGTTATGATTTGTGGGGACCACGTGTTTCCCGTCTCCCTATCTAGGCCTAGCACAAGCAGGCCGTGGGAGCGTTATGGCGACGTCATCCCGGATACGGGGGTAAGGCCGCATTCCTCGAAGAGGGCGTGTCTTCCCTCGCCCTTTTGGGTGAAAGTGCCCCCGGCGCACCCTTCGGAAATGATTGTGGACGCGGCCCATCTGCGGGATAAGCCACACTACCTACTCCGGGCGCGTCCACTTTCCGCTGGCTAGATAAGCGGCCGCGAACGGCGGCCCTGTCTCTCGTCGGGGAAGGCTCTGGGCCACGGAGCCTCGTTCTTTTTGGAGCTTTCCCCTTTCCACGAATCTGCCTAATGCGGCAGCGTGGCCCCCCTCCAGGTGAATCTGTCTAATGCGACAGCGCCCACCTTTTTCCGTTCTTTTCTTTTATTAGTTTGGCCGACGGGCACAGCGTGGTGGCACAGGAGCCAAATAAACCCGCTTCTTCAGTATCTTTGTGTTTTGGAGTGAATCCTCTCCTCGGAGTCCACGGGAGCCTCCGGACGGACCCGGCCGTAGCAGTCCTCAACATCGAGCTACGGAGTGGGATCGGCCTCGTGGTGCAGTAAGGCAAGTCGAATCCCACATTCGGCCAACCTAATAAAAGAAAAGAACGGAAAAAGGTCGGCGCTGTCGCATTAGACAGATTCACCTGGAGGGGGCCCACGCTGCCGCATTAGGCAGATTCGTGGAAAGGGGAAAGCTCCAAAAAGAACGAGGCTCCGTGGCCCAGAGCCTTGCCCGACGAGAGACAGGGCCGCCCTTTTTCCGTTCTTTTCTTTTATTAGTTTGGCCGACGGGCACAGCGTGGTGGCACAGGAGCCAAATAAACCCGCTTCTTCAGTATCTTTGTGTTTTGGAGTGAATCCTCTCCTCGGAGTCCACGGCAGCCTCCGGACGGACCCGGCCGTAGCAGTCCTCAACATCGAGCTACGGAGTGGGATCGACCTCGTGGTGCAGTAAGGCAAGTCGAATCCCACAGATTATAATGCAATTAAATGCAAAGGTGCAAGCGAGCTGGACAAGAATGACGAAAATAATCCTGGAGAGGGGGAACAAGAGGGACAAAGGACAAACATAAATCTCCAAACACAGCTGGGTGACTGGTGCGCGACTGAAAAAATCCTAGCTGTGTTTGGAGATTTATGTTTGTCCTTTGTCCCTCTTGTTCCCCCTCTCCAGGATTATTTTCGTCATTCTTGTCCAGCTCGCTTGCACCTTTGCATTTAATTGCATTATAATCATAACCTTAAATTGCAAGCTTCACCCTTATTGGTGTTAGACAGGTGGCGGCTGATAAAACCCGTTTGCTCTACTGATGTCTAACCCCTGGTTAGCTCAATTGGTAGAGCGCTCCGCCTGTAATGGAGAGGTCCCGGGTTCGATACCCGGACCAGGTGGATTTTTTCAGTCGCGCACCAGTCACCTAGCTGTGTTTGGAGATTTATGTTTGTCCTTTGTCCCTCTTGTTCCCCCTCTCCAGGATTATTTTCGTCATTCTTGTCCAGCTCGCTTGCACCTTTGCATTTAATTGCATTATAATCATAATTAAAATACATATTCTCTAGGACTGCTCTCCGCGTGAAATTAGCAATGAGGAGCCTGCGCATGTGATTTGCAAAACAATATTTCTAAAACATGAAGAAAATAAGAAACGGAAGAGGCGATTGATGTGATAATTAACCAACGAATTATATTTGGCCTACATTTAGTCAGCATCCCTCAGAAAAGTCAAGCGGGGGAGCTATATTGTGACGTCCTCATAGCGTCACTAGAAGAAGACCATAGTATCGCCAACACTCCGGGGCAGGTTTCGGATGACCGTCAGCGTTCGCGTCGTTTATGAGTCCTTCTGCGAGTACCTCATGGTCCTCCAATTACCTTTTATACCTTATGTATGCAGCCACCCTTAACTGCTGTTAAGGCTGTCCATTTGGAATTTTAAACCGCAGCTGCGCTTAAGTATGGTTATTAGTTACTGCCAACTATGCCCCTGTTATAAGGTCACACTCAACCGCAGTCTAGCTTAACTGCGGTTAAGTTTGCCCGTGTATAACCATGGTATAGGATGACAGTGCGGTGGAAGGTATGTGGTCAGGGGACCCGTCATACATGTATCTTTCGGCACGTGATCACGTTCAATTCCAACCATGACCACGCGCAAACATCTGGGTCAGGTGATGAAAGGAAGGCGGTTGACGCGGACGAGGAAAGTGGGTGAAAGTCAAGCGAGGAGCACGTAACTCCAACCGCACGATCAGAGACGGGATGAACGGACTATAGGAACCGGTGACATGCAGAAATGCGGTCCCCAGGCAGCACACAGTATTGCGCCAATATTGGCGTCGAATCGAAGAAATCGGGCGAATATCATTCTGATATTGCCGATATTGGCGCTGGATCGTAAACATCGGGCCAGTATCACTGTGATGTGACCGATGTCGGCGGAACATCACTTGGGTCGGCCAACGCCTCGCTGATATACAGTATCCAACGCCGCTTTCCGGCCATTTTTCTGGTCTGAATCTGCTATATCGGCCGGTATTATGGATTGTCGACTCTTTCTAAAATGATACTGAATCGGTCGATTGCGCCGGCCAATCGCGGCGGCCGCCGCTCTTGCCACGGGCCGCGCCGAGAGGGCGCCGGGCAATCAGCGGCTCGAAGTGAGTCTTTCTGTACAAACAGACGGAAAAAAACTCATTTTGTACTAACTTTTATTGGAGATTAGTACAAAACAGGGGGAGCGTGTTATTTTCTAAAATCTTTAGATCACAAGGTTTCGCGGCACAATCAATATTGTTTTTATACAACCATGTCTCAGCGGTGATTACAGGTAGCGCGTCCCGACCTAGGCGCATCCTAACTTCGGCAGTAATCCGCGGCGCGTTAGCTCGAAAAGTCGGGGGTGACACCCTTGAAGCCCCTTCCAACGTTTACACCAACTAATGTTTGCATACAAACTGGAGCGCCCCTAGCAAACGCCACCGGTGCCGCGCATGCTCGATGGAGTGTGGGCAAGAAGCTCGCCGTCGCCCATTAACAAACCATTGAAATGCGATGTTGTCGGCGTCGGTTTGAGTCCCCTTGCACTTTTCGCGTTCGAAATGTCAATTCTAAGTCTTCCTGACAATGTCTGACTTCTTCAGCGGCCTCAGCGAAATTACCGAGGCTCGTTACACCAATAACTTCGCGTGAATAATGTTACACGCGGCGATTCATTCCGCGTGGACGCCGCAGAATGTACGCTAAAGCCCGATTCGCATGATGAGATTTCGCTCGCAAATATCAGTCGCGACGTCACTCAGGCTGCAGAAGCGTGAACCGTAGCTGAGATGGTCGACGTCGATACTGAAAATCGGAAGCAGAATCGGACGGACCAAGTGAATCAGGCATAACAAGCCGGTGATGGCCACTGGTAACAATGATCAACATCTTGCATCTACTGTTTACATCGAGCCTGCTTGCCAATCTTAAAACTTAAGTCTTTCGAGACCTCCGCTTACTTCTTATCGCAAATACTGGGCCAATATTTGGTCTACAGGACGGTGTCGTCTAAAAGAGCAGACGACAGGCAGAAACGTTTGAAAGAGCAGACGACAGTTCGAACGATCAGGTGGCCGTTTGGACTTGATGACGCACTAAACAGGAGGTTGGTACAATTTGATGGTTTTTCGGCGTTCATGTTGGAACAAAACAAATAAATATGATGACCACAAGTATCCGTGAAATCAACCCAAAGTGCTTCCCGCCCAAGCAATCGTGGTCCCACGGCGTCTAGTTTTCGCTTTTCACGGCACATATCCAGATTCTCGGACGAACGAAGCACATGAAAACTGACCTTCAAACCTTTCTCGACTTTTTTGATACAGCCCCAGTCGTAGCGTTTTGACGAGGATGAAGGTTCTTTTTCTGGTTCCTTTCAAAACAGCGCACGAATACACGTCTCAAACGGGGACATACGCCCACAGCCCCAGACCGGAAGTGCGCCCGACGCGCGACCATCGCGCCGTGACGTAACAGAGTTGAGGTCGTGTATGTGTTTCGGCGCCAAAATGGCCGATTAAAGCTAAAATAGAAGTCCCGTGCAGTTCCTCGAGTGGCTGCTGCGGAAGAAACCGCGGCGTTGCGGATATTGCGCCGGTACTGGCCCATTTTCAAAACGATAATTCACCGACACTCGCCCATCTCTGCCCAGTACTCGAATGATATTGCCGATTTTGGCCCATAATTAAAACGATCGTTAAACGACATTCGCCCAATACTGGGCCGTGGTGCAAAACATGAAACTGAGCCAATATTGTGAGCAATATTCCCCCGGCGCTGGCCCAGTGTCGCCGTGCTGCCTTGGTCCATGTTGCTTTCGGATTTTGAGCTTATGATCTTTTTTTTTTTTTCTAATTTAAACCATTAGTATTTTTACACGTTCCCTCGATTTGTGCCGCATTGTCACGGCAAATAAACAATGTGTGACTTTAGATGTACATATGCGGAGGGCAAGTTTGCCTACTTCCTTTGCAGGGGTTGTGGTGACGTCAGAACACCGAGCTCTGATTGGCTCCGATTGGAAGAATAGTGGGTAGACCTCGAGGCAACTAGGATCTTCCCACTATCCTTTCATTCAGAACCAATCGGAGCACGGCGTTTCGACGTCACCCCAACCCCTGCAAGAGTAGCAGACGAACTTGCGCTCCGCATTAACTTTTTTTTTCGCAAAATGCATGGGTACGTGCTTAATCTGAAGCGGACATTTGGTAGACTTCGATGATGTGATACTTTATCTGATCGCAAATTTGTTGAGAGACATGCAAGGTAAGCACACATGTAATCACAGTTAATTTCCAGGCATAATAAAGGCAACCTGTCATTTTCCTTGATTACGCTAATTTACCCTACAGAAATCCTAATTATAATTTGTATTATTTTTTGCTTTTTTTATGTGAAAAGCGCAATCGAGTTTGTCGGATCAACGCAACCGCATTTCTCTAAATTCAGCTATTTAAATACCTGTTTGCGTGAGTTTGAGTTGTTCGTATGTGTGTGTGTACTTGAGCGTGATATTGTGCTCACTTGCTACAGGCTTCTTTCTAGTGCTGGGTCTAGATTCCACTAGCCCATATTGGTTTCTGCCAGCCATAACAGGGAACCGTTTTGACTGAATGAATGAAGAAATGAACGAATAAGTTACTGCATTAATTAATGAATTTCCTATTTCATTCATTCGATCATTAAAAGTTAAAACATGTCACATATTTGTTTTTAGAGCGCAGCTCTTAGGGGCCCGTTTCCGGCTTGAGCGGCGTCGCCGTCGGCGTCGGCGTCACCGTCGCCGTCGGTGTAACTGCGAGGTCACGTGACCCCTTGAGGTCACGTGACCCCCCGAAGTCACGTGACCCCCTGAAGTCACGTGACTTCTGGGGGTCACGTGACCGAAGGGGGTCACGTGAACCACCCAGGTCACCTGACACCCCTAGGTCACGTGACCCCCTGAGGTCACGTGAAACCCCTGAGGTCACGTGACCCCCAGAAGTCACGTGACCCCTGGTCACGTGACCCTCTTGAGGTCACGTGAACCCCCTAAGGTGATGTGACCTTCAGGCCACGTGACCCCCTAAGGTCACGTGACCACCTGAAGTCAAGTGACCCCCTTGAGATCACGTGACAAGGAGTCAGCTATCCCCCAGTACGCTTCCATCTTCCTCCTCAAGAGCTGCGCTCTAACCGGCGTTACAGGGAATTGTAAGCGGCTTTCATTTTTTTTCTTCTTTTAATTTTAAACCAACCATGAAAAAAACGAAAACATCAATTAATCCTGTGATACTCTGAAACTTCCAGCGGCAACCTCTTTTTGTGAACTCATTTCGACACTCCTATTCACGCCTCTGTAAGAGCATGCAAAAAAATAATGGAATATCAGGTTGAGCGGACAGGAGGTTTTTAATAAATCCTCCAGCAAATTAGGTAAACACACATCTCAACGCTGCACAGAGCAGAAAATATTTTACAGCCCTACGGTCGGGAAGACAGAATTTATTATGAGCTCACATGCATCGCGAACAGACAAAAATAAATTTCTAAATCTCTGAAACGAAGAAAGCAAGCAAGCGATTAAGGCCTAAAAAAAGTTCTTGAAACTTCATGGAAGGTAACGTCACTGTCGCCACTAATTAGATGTAACCCGTAGTCTGGAAACCATTTAATTCGGGCGGCTGCCCGCTTTAGGGTAGATGGAAATGAAACAGTAAGGCAAACCCGCTAATTGAAAGGCGTAAAACCAGCTGCACCACGCTAATGAGAACCGGGCCCTCGAATGCCCCCTCGTATCCATCGCATTCCCGTATATTTCGCTCCGGGCACCAAAACGATTGCGGGCACAGCGGCTCAGCTGGGAACCGTTAAGTTTCGTTTCATTTATTAGCTTTCGGCAGAGTTGCTTAACAGACTGTTCACAAGAGCACAGTAGAAGTATCTCGTGAGCTGCAGTAGTTTTTTATCGCTCCAAAAAAGATGTAGGCCTGCTCTCATCAAGTGCCGGCAGAAAACTACCATCAAGGCATCCCGCTGCTCCTTCATCTAAAGCGTACTGCCGTCTTCACCCGCCCGCTGTTATCCTGTTTCGAAAGTTTGGAATAGCCTTCTAATGCTTTCATGAAATAGTTACCTTGAAGTAATATATCTTTCTTAAAAAAACGAAGGTAAAGCAATTACAAGATATATATGTATATATATATATATATCCCGACGAAGCCGAGCCTCTCGGCGCAACTGTCGTAATACATACAATACACTCCTAGCATAGCGACCCCGAAAGTATGGATCTCTGGCTCATTACATCTTCCCGGTCCATTGTTCTCAAACCAGTCTGCCTCACCTATATATATATATATATATATAAGAATGGCGGAGACGATGGCGTAGAGAGATTAAATGTCCAGAATATTATGAAAACCCTCAGGTAATATTACATCCAAGGTATTGGAATTATAATTTAAAAAAAGCTGAATCCTGGAATTTTTAGAACTCGTGAGAATCATTGAATACACTATCTGCAGAAAGATCTAACAGAAAGGTTCCTTAATGAATAGATAAGATGGCGACATTCACAAATGTTTCGTCCGAAATTCTAAAAATATGCCTAAACATGCGTAGTTTTTTTTTGTTTTTTTTTTGTTTTACGGAAGTTTGTTTATTTTTAAAACCATTTTATGAAACAGAATTATGAATATTACAGAAAAATTCAAAGTTCGAAGATTTGCTTGCCAGGTCGACAAATGATTTCCGGCACGCCCCTGCAAAAGATTAATTAATTCAACTTGATTACATTTAATGAATGGAAATATTATTTAAACAGTGCCTTGCCTTCCATAATCCCTCGTCGATTTGGGGGCACCTCAGGATGAATTTGACTTATCCCAAGTAGTACTGCAAAACCATTCGTATGCTATATAAAAAAATATAACCAAGAGGATACATCATCTCCCGAAATTTCTTCAACTTGAACTGTGTAGGCAGAAATCATTCGACCATGTGTCCCGAGTGTCAAACCATATCTGGCCATCTCCGTGACGGAGATGGCCAGAGATGCGACGGATCGGCCAAGTATAATCGTAATATTATAAAATTAAAAATAGAGCGCGAAGACGAAAGAAAGGCGAGTGGATTCACACAGAGTGTTGTCTGTGTGCAGTGCTCTGTGTGAGAGCATCTACATGTCCTTCACCCATCTTCGCGCTGTTTTTACTTCCACAGTTGCAGAACCAGGTCACCAAAGGTTCAACCAGACTACAAGCGCAGTGGCCCTCGCAAGCAAACAATCTAGCTTAAAGACAAATTTCTTTTTTTTTTTTACAGAGTTTAAACCGTGTTGGGTAGTTGTTTTGTTATCTCGTCCAGGATCAAAGTAGTGATTTACCCATCTCCAATGCTTTTTTCTCGCCTTCGCCTTTTGGCAACGTGATTTACAACATAGTAAAAGGCGGTTAATAAATTCTCAAATATTTTTTTTGTTTAAATCTCACGTCTTTTTCCTTCTGCTTTGACCTACATGCTATTGTACTGGTTTCCGGTAAAAAAAAAAAAAAAAAAAAACATTTTTAAGATCGCGAAGTGGATTCTTTGTGGCTGGTCTGTCAGATGATCGGTGACACAGATGCCATATGTAGAGACCCGGGTGCTTGCAAGATATATGATATATCGCTGCAAGAGAAAGAGAGCTGCTGTCCTGATTAATGTAAAAAACAACTTGTTTCCCCCAAGTTTCGTGACCCCAATGTTTAAACTAAAACCAGTGCCAAAACATAAAAAAAAAAACTAAAAAAAACTTGGTAAGCAATTTAAAGCTACCGCCCACACTTACCCAATTATTTCGTGGAAGAAAGCGACGTGTTATCGCTCCACAGGAGTGCACTAACGCGGAGCGGTGTCAGAAGCTTTGCCTCTATGCTCTTATTGGCTCGCTGATGCCTTAGCTTTCATCGTGTGCCATGCAGTGCGGAACGGGAATATAGCAACGAGAACAAGCTTGAAATAGATTTTTACCCTGAAGTTCTAATCTGATTTCGCAGAGCGAATCACCGGTCGCTGTCATCGCGAAAACGACGTCATTCCAGTGGGAGGACGTAAATATTAAGCGAAATCACAGAGCTGTGGGCCATTGCTAAGCACGAAAAAGTGTACCCTCTGGAAACGTCGTCAAAATTTAATTTGCTCCAATCGTTCTTTTTTTTTCGCTCGTAGTTTGATGTTGATTACCTATAGCGCGAATGTAGACTGTCCAGTGTTTCTTTTCTCGGTGGATTTTAAATTAATTATGCGACACCGCACCGCATACCTCACGATTATTATTTTTTTGTTTCTCTTCATTATCTTAATATTTATATTTTGTTAACGTCATAATGGCGCTATCCTCAAATAATTGCGAACCTTCGTTGCCATTAATATTTCGAGACCGTGCTCGAAACATCATTTTTAATTCCGAATTTAAAGATATAATAAGTGTTTCCATCTTTTTTCCTTAACGAGTACACCCTTTTCTTTCATTTCGTTTGTTTTTATATTTCTATACAACTTTAACCTTCAGCGTTATTAGTTCCTTTTACTCGATTCAAAGCACACAAACAATATTTTCATTGTGTTTAGAATTGCCCTTCTTGCATTTACCGTTGTCGGCTTTAAAGGTCTTTCACACTGCACACCTCTTCGACGAAACAAAAATTGGCAGCGATCTTAATCTCCAAATTCTTATATTGCGTGAAATTCAGCATTTTATTTATTTATTTAATCATTCACCATAAAAGGCTCTACCAAGAGCACCACGTGAAGTTGCGAAGAGTCTGCATGGTTCAAATTATACATTTATTAAACGCATCACGGAGATCAACAGAGTACAAAAACAACAAAAAACAGCATGCGAAAATACGGACCAGCAAGAATATGAAAATATTTTACATCAATATACGAACTTCTAAAACCACGTCCTTGTTTTCTAAAAAATTCGTTGCTAGATTATACTTTAAAAAGTCATAATTTTCAATTGATACACTGGAATTCGGCAGGTTGTTCCAGTCAATGATTCTCTGTGGAAAGAGGAGCGGTTAAACGTTTGTGCCAAGGTAAGAGGGCGATTGTTCTAGATTTGCTTACTCGTGCAGATGACCTGATGGGAGCGCGTCGTAGGGCATCGCGATGTGTGAAATGATGATGCTGTACTTTGTGAAAAGTTGAAAGACGCGTAATTTTACGGCAAATTTGTAGTGGCGGAAGGGTCATTTGAAATTTGAGAGCAGACAAACGGAAGGTGCGGTTATAATAAAAAAAAGTAAATCTTGCTGTTCGGTTTTGAATTGCTTTGATGTCGTTAATAAAATATATTTGATAGGGTTCCCCGACTGATGCCGCATACTCGAGCTTTCATCGGACAAAGGTATAAAACACAACTTTTTTAGATGAGATGACGCGGATTTTAGGTTTCATCTAATCCACCCAACGGTGTGGGACGCATTAGTTTTAATGATTTTTTAGTGTGCTTAGACCAAGTGAGAACTGTTTTTAATGTTACACAATGTAAATTATATGAATCTATATTTTCAAACGGATTATTTCCAAATGGGTATGAAATTGTGACGTTGTAGGTTAAGAGAAGAACGAATGAATTTATATTTTGACTTATTCAATGACATTAATCAATTGATACACCATGCGTGTATTCTGTTTACATAACTTTGTAGGCAAGGACGATCGTTTTTCTTGTTTGTTTGGAAGACATTGGCACGGACGCAGTTCATGTTCGACGCACTTAATAAATCTGAAGTGAACTTCTCCACTCATTTCGTGAAGTTCAAGAAAAGGGTACAACTTGTTTCCTCGAGAGTTTTTTTTTTTCCTCATGTATGTGCCGCCCTTCTAAAGCCTACCAGGAGTTTAGGGGTGCAATAAAACGTAAGGTTTATTGATTGATTCATTGATTCAACTGTTGCTGGGGGCTGAAGTCGAACTTGTAGTTAATTATTTTTCCGTTCAATTTATAACGCGAGAATTGAATCGGTGTACAGGTGGCGTGACATCCCTTTCTCTGCTACAATTAGCGGGAAACTGTATTTATTGGCGGATATTCATTTATTCAACACTTCTTGCAGGTCATTTCTGGACATTACACAAGGGCAGATTTAGTGAAAGTAGAGTACCAACACTTTTAAAAGCACATGCATTAAAGGAAGGATCCCGTGTTCTCTCAGCCATGAAGAACTTCAGCAGAAACATAACGCTATTTCCACAGTTTAATATTTTTTTCGGAAGAGCGCCACGAGCAACGGAAAAATCGTGTATTGTACAAAAATGTGAAACAATGTTCACGGCACGTCGATTCCCGCGATATAGTCAGTGGGGAAATTGACTACGTTTAAAAGTCATGTGACATTGATATACCCACAATTTTAGAGGGAAAACCAAATTAGTCTAAACTTCACGTGAAATCGATTTCTCACACTAAATTTAGTGGGAAGCCGAGTTCAGCTATAAACACCACGTGACGTCGCGTCACTTGACATTTACGCGATAAAGTTAGAAGGGAAATGCAGGAAAAGAAAACTTTCGGGGATTACCTGGTTTGGTTAAAAAGTATTCCGTGTTTCGAGGAAGGTAAGTAGAATTTGGTGGAGGAAAGGTTGTCTGCCAGTTTGTTCTACATCTAGAGAGGGCAATATATGTCTGAAATCTTCCATCATTGCGCCGGTTAATGCCGCAGAGAATACTGGTATTTGTAAGATGCATGGATTCAGCCTTTATGTGGAAGTTCAGCTAAGACAATTTTTAAAACACAGGTTGTCGCATAGTTGGTAATTCTGCGAGAAAGTGTTTTCCACTTACTCGCATTCCTAAATACTCCATTCCTCGTTGAAGGGCACACGTACGTGGATTGGTCTTTATTTCTTGCTCTTAAATAATATCGTTCTCCTTCCTATTCGAGGCGTAAACGTTTTCCCACTCCCTAGCACTACATTACTTTTTTTCACAAAAAGAGTGTGTGTGCGTGGGGGGGGAAGGGGGAGGGAGGGAATGGTACGCCGCGGAGTTTCGGAACGAAGCACTTGAAAGGATGTCATTGAGCGCGCAGCGGCAAAGGAATCTGGAACACGCCAGCTTCTGCTGCCGACATCCATTAGCTTAACTAAAACAATGCATGTTTCCTCTTCTATCTTTTATTCTGTTAGAAAAACCAACGACAAAAACTACGGTCCACGCGATGTACCCCAGTTGGCCCTTTGAAAGTCTCTGTAGTATGCGAGAGGTAAAAAATTTGCATAATGTATTCGAATGAGTTGTACAGAGCTGACGAGCGAGAGCGATTCGCACTTTTCATTTCGAACAGCTTCCAGTTCGTAAAAAAAAAATTACGCACCGTACAGTATCTCAGTTTTTGCCCTACTAAGTTTTGTAAAAATGCCAACGGCCTTTCGGATTCAGACAGACCCCAAAGTAATAAGGGGCTGTCTTGCTGAGGAGGCCTGTGGTCCAAAATATTAAAAAAAAGTCTGTACCTAAATGCAGATTTCACCTTTAAGACTCATCGAGGCAACACTAACTTCATAAATTGTCTCATCTATAAGGAGCAACAAGGCGTGATTGCGGCGTAATGTTGCCTACAAAACACCATCCAGTGCTTATGCGTATATGGTGATAGCGACCCTCTAATTGTGCCCCTGTCATTTCGATATATCTTGTTCTTTTTAAGTTTAACAACGATAAAGGTACGTCTTGAATGCGTTTCCTGTTGCGAACTAGTTAGGTCCTTTATGTACGCTGCAAAGGGAGCGACAGCTCTGCTCCAGTTTGTCATATCGTTGCAACAGCGACGGCTACATGGACATCGCCAAACGGTCGATTGAAACTTTGGGTATAACGGTGTAGAGTTCATTCTCGGCCGGCTCCGAGAGAAAGGCTACGAGTAGGTCTCTTTGTTTACCATCTGTAGTAACAAAATGTAACAGGTAATCACATCAAGCTCGTTTCTACTATGGCGGATTCCACGGCAAGACTTTACTCTCTAACGGAGCTAAAATAAAAATGGTGGACTCCCAAGACAAGACTTTACTCTCTAACAGAGCTAAAAAAAATTATAAAGATTTTTCTTTGTTTTACATATGAAGTGTTTGTAGTGAAATTATGTTATTTCCTCAGTACGGTGCTGTGAGCGTAATGAATGTCTTCTTTTGCAATAGTGCCACGGCAGGTATTAAATATTTTTTTCGTCTGTCGTAATCTGCAAAAACTTCGGTGATGGTCGTCGCGGATGGCTCAAAGAGGCTGATTTAGAACTCAAATTTGATTTAATCTTCAGCGTGCATGCGCGGGGAGCCCTTTGCCTTATTTACTTCCTCGAACGAAGCCCAAGAGCCGTAACAAAGGCACGTTTTTATTCCGCTAATTTTCAAAATTGCGTTTGCCGCAAACAAACTAAACGCGCTTGACGTCGTCAACGCTTGAAAATAAAATCGCTTGTACGATGGAAGCAAAAACAAGAATAGCGAGAACTCCTTGTCTCTTGCGTGACTAATCGCATTCAGTCACGCCTGTAGATTAACAAACCATGAAGCGTTGAGAAGACAGGCATGACTAGAAATCAGGCCGATGTGTCACTGGAAGTGTCGCACATCGCCACTGTTTTTTTTTTTTTTTTCCGACCTAACTTAGTTAGTTGTAAATGGCTCCTCTTGAAGTCGTCCTTTCGGTAGTCAATGTGACTTTCCTTAACTCTAACGTCCGGTTCCATAAAAATACGTTATTTGTTTTCGCTACTTTTGTAACAAAGCACCCCATGCTTTCGGAAAAGTATAAGCGTGTTTGTAACAAAGGCATTTCAAGTGGACTATGTCCTCCAAGCCAGTTAAATGAATGATTCAATGTGAACAGGGCAATAAGAGGAAGGGGACACTCTAAGTGCCAGATATAGTTGTTGATTAAAATATCAAGTTGTGTGCAGCGCAGATGTATACGCGTTACAAAAAAAGAAAAGCGCCAAACAATGTCAAGCTTCACTCTGGCAAGTTATATCTCGAAAGAGGTATGCCCCGAATACATCCGACATCAATCTTAATAGACTCCAATCATAATTGATTTTACACTAGAGCGTAAACTCAGGTAGCGTGAATCAGTAGGAAGCGAACAAGACGCAGCAAGTCCAAACGCTTGGCGACGTGCGGTGTCCCATAGTTCCAAGTGGAAAGACGACTTTCATTTTTAATTATCAAAGTTTAATTTAACAATTCTCGTATAATACTGCTGCGCAAACAGAGATGACCAATAAACAGAAGCCGTTAAAAAAAGCATTTTTTTCCTTTTTCTTTTACCCGAGTGAACGGAGAAGGACCTTTTCCAACTGAAGAGCATTCTTTGTTTCTGAATTCTGAAGTCGAACAAGTTAAAACTGTGAGGACGTCCGGAGTTTGTTAGTCACAATTGTTGATAAGCTTTCCTAACTAGTTATGCGTAGCGACTAGCTTTGTGTTTTTAATTTTAGAGCTAGCTCTTTAGAGGAAAACTTCGACATGGGCAAAGGTAAAGTTTGTACTGTCAAGCATGATCTCACACAAACAGTGATGTAGCGTTGCACGATACCCGTATAACATGTTGCAATAATCTCATACTCGTTCAGTCCTTCTGACGTATATTATCTAACCCGTTTTTTTTAGTAAACAGTATAGAGTAGCTCGGTAGCTTTACGCGTTCTAAACGTTTACTACTTAGCTCTAAAAAAAAATTCCAAAATAAAGGCTCATTATTTCCTTGGACCTGGCAGATGTTTGCTAGGGATACGCCAGCTTTTACACCAAGCAGGGACAAGATGCGTGCTGTGAAGATCACCGACTGGGGAACGGAATTCTACAGTGATCCATCAACTTATAGGGAAGATGCAAGATGCGTCTTGCTCAAAGGAGCACCAGTCTTACGGTAACCGAACAACAGCACCATGGCGTAGCACGCAATGGAAGAGCCCGGGCAAGGGAGCTACCTCGCACGTGGCACAAGCGGAACCTTTTCCGAGTTACCGTAGTAAATTTCACATCGAAAAATTTACGCTTCTCGCCCCTCCCTTAAAGGACAGTAGAGAAAACGGCTGCCGAGGTCGTCAGTTATTGAATGGCTATTTCAGTAAAAATATAAAACACCTAGTGAGTGTGCATTCAATAACTGGAACATTCAGTAGTCACCCACGCACTTCTTTGTCAGGAGGCGACGATATCGCGGCAGACAAGTAGACTGGCTGACTAGCAGACTTTCTGCGGAGCTATAAATCCAGCTGCGGGTTTGACCTTGAACGAGCGGCCTGCGATCATCTCTGGCGTTTGCATGGAGCGATATATTGCAAGGCCGTTCCCATTAAATACCAGAGTTTGTATGCCTCGTAAGTTTGATAACCACTGTATCTAAGATAAATTAAGGTGAAGCAAAATTTTCCGAATCTCGACGGACGTGTTTTCCCTCTAAAAATGCCTTCGGGGAAAGACACGCGCTGGCGCAAAGAAAGCGATATTTACAGACACTTGCTTGGGCGCGTGTCACTCACAGAGTGATATATAAAGTCTTGAAAAATTAATATTGCCTATGCATTTTCCAGAAATGCTGAATGACACGTATGGACCTCTTTCGCTTTTCTCAGGCGTATTATAACTTAGGCAAAATATTAGCCAGATTTTACTTGCTGTTTCCTAAGACGGACAGGTGGAGGTTATGCGTCGCTGAAACCAGATTTCAAGCGAGTCAACCCCGATGTTCTGAAGGGGGCGTCTTGTATTTTCGAGTGTACATTACTAAAATTGTATTTCACCAATTAATAAAACAAATACGCTCGAAGTGTGAGAGGCTCATAAATGTGGATTTTAGAATAAATGTCACATTTGGGGAAGGTATTAACATTATCGGTAAAATTCAATCGATGGAAAACGTCTAAATGGTACATAATATTTTTGACAAGTGTTAGATAACGTCTTCTTGTCAGCGTCCTTGAAACATCGGTCGTGTTCACCTCAAAAACTTAATATACTGGAACTTGTATGCAAAATTCCTACGCGTCGAGCTATGCGACACCAGGCCTTCCGTGTTTGAATCTGCAATATATCTTAAGATAACGCTTCTTTCATCATAGAAAGACTTCGCATTCTGGGTTGATTCTTTTTATTATTAATTCAATAATTCACTCATCATAAACGCAAATTATGATTCGGGGGAATATTAAAAAAAAAGCATCACAGAAACACCGGAGACTCGTTGCCTATTGTAGGTTTTGCTTAATCTATCTGCCCGCGAGGCTTAGGATTCAAGAAAAAAACGCAAATGTATAAGATACAGGTGAAGGTGATAAGTATATAGATTCATCGAGAATTTCTGAATTCTGCGGTTTTGATAAAAACAAACAAGGTCAAGCTTACCAAATGTATATATCATCCATGAATATGGGCGAAAACATTGAAGATTCAAAATTAAAAAAAAATTAAAAAAATTGTTATAAAAATATTTATATTTGTAATTTCACCTGTGTTCGTCTATTCGAACCACAACAAATAAAAAAATAAAAAGTAATTGATGACGGTTGTACGGCTTAAAGCTAAACTACGAAAAGCGGAAGTGAATTTTTACTTATGAATATTTGTGGCTTGAATACTCATTCTTTGGGAACGGCTTTATAGATTTCTGAAGATTATTTCATTTAGTCCTTGGCAGAAACGGTCCGCACAATATGGAAGAAATAGCGATCGCGTGACCTGCGTTTCCCTTGTAACCAGCCCGTGGCGCTGATTGCGTATTTGAGTGTGCCAGTGATCGAACAAATCTCTCGCGTAAGATGTTTTGAGCTATCAGCTTTTTCATTTTCCGTTTCGCGTTAGATCTGACAACAGCAGAAGTTACGCTGGAGCCAAACAAGTTGCGACAAAAGTGCCTGGTCATGGCGCTCATTACCTTTGCGCGTTTGCTATCCCCGACCAAATCAATCACGCTTTGCAAATGTGCCGGTTCCTCTGATGTTTACTGATTAATGCGAAAGCATTAACTGTCACATGGAGTGCCGGCGGCGCAGGCTGTGACCGCGAAAGATGCGCAACTATTTCGCATAAAAAAAGAGAGATTGCCGGTGAACGAGCAACTCAAGAGCAACTAAGGGGAGCGCGGGAGCCCTCGGCAGCCCCTCTCTCCCCCCTCTTGGGCCACGTTCAAACCCGCTCTCCCCTCTCTTGGGTCATGGGTGGCCGTGTCCAGAGCCCCGGAGAGGGGGCTCCTCACGCGTTCTACCATAGCCTCTTACATACTGACAAAGCCTGGCGGATCGCCACGAGGAGTGGCCGCCGAAATCAAAAAGGTGGAAGGGCAGACAGGAGATAAGGGGAGAGCCACGTGACTGGCGCCCCGCGGCGGCGAAATGCCGAAACACACTTCTCCCGAGCGAAGAAGAGTGTATCGGGCAGGCTTGTACAAGATACTCACTAAAAGTATTTAGGTTAAGTTACTGAGTACCACAACAAAATAGTAAGTGAGTAAAGTACTAAATGCTGAAATTTGTAAAGTAATTCGGTAAAGTACAAAATACTCCAAAAAGTAACTTGTTAATTTCACGATACTCTCAAGTTACAATTCGCTCTGCAATTCATAGTCAAGCACAACCGAAGTCAGAAAAAATTCTTCCTCCCAGCTACTATGAAATCTCCAGACGATTTGTTAGCTAGACTTTGGCTGCCACTAAGGTTTCTAGGAGGTCCCTTGTAACTACGAATGAAACAAAAATAAAAACGTCATTCAATCAACCCTTACTTACTTGCGAAAATGAAAATCAAAACGCCATAACGAAAAAGCTTTGTTCCCTCGCAGGAACAGCTGCTTTTCGAAATTCGTGTCCGATAGTCTGCCCATGTTTTATTTTTATTTATTTTTTGTTTAAACACATGTCCGCCGATGCTGAATAGCCGTTCAGCGAACGCGCTCGAAGGCACCGCGACATTGTGCCGAAGGAAGAGCTGGTACGAAATGTATCTGCAATGACAGGGCGCCTAGCCAAAATAACTGGAGCTCGATATTTTCCAAGCTTCCCGCCTTTAAGGAAAATAAAAATAGAAAGTAACTTAAAAGTAACTTTAAAGTAAGTACAAGTCACTTGAAGTTAGAGTACTAATTACTGACGTTCGAATGTATTTGCAAGATACCAAGTTACTCACAAACGTATATAAAATACAGTGTCTTCAGTGGAGTGTTTAAGTTACGTACAAGTCTGGTTTCGGGTCCTCGCCGCTGCAAAAGCTGTGCGCTGACGCCCAGGTTCCCCAACAAATGGCCCTCTGATTCTCTGTGGTACTATAACCTCACGCTCCGATTCTGCGACCGGCACTCTATGGCTCCGTTTTCGAACTGCCAGGCTTTGTGAGTATAGAGGAGGCTATGACTCGACGCTCTGCCTTCAACCTTTTTGCGCCGCGAAGAAAAGCGGAACTCGCTGCCCGCTGTTCTCCGCGCCACAAGCAGCGGGGCGCCATGCTTGTAGGAATACGGTGCGTGTATGAATGCTTTTGCATTTTTAAACTTATGCAGTCTTAAATGTACTCCCTTATTTATTTTTTATCGTGCTGAGATGGTTTTGTGCGGTGATTGTAGGCACACAAAGACAACGAGCGTCGTGACGATGCACTTTTGGGGCGCGTTGATTGGCTACCTAGTATTGTAGGGTCGGCTGGGGTCGGATTTAAAGGCCGACGAACAAGCAGAAAGGAGAAAACTGTCCCTCAATTCCACCTTTCTATTTGAGAAAGGGGGAGACCTTCCTCCTTTCTGTGGGTAGCAGCTGGAGACCTGCTCCTTTGAAGAGAGGAGGAGAGACGATTGCTAGAGGGACAGGAGAGAACGAAACTGGGGACCGGTTTTTTGCCCGGCAGAAGACAATTCTGTAGGTCGGCCTTTAAAGTGACACTAAGAATAAAACGTTGTTTTTTTGTTCGTTTTTTTCTCTATAAATCCACTTCGCCAGTTCGAGCGAAGGGAGAGACTGAACCAGGCGAGTGCAGCCTAGGTTTATATAAAAATGTTCTCGTAATATTTAGATAACGCAGATTAACACCGAGCGCAGTGCCAATAGCGCGTCTTCGAACATTTTTGGTTTCAGGATTAGTTCAGAGGAGGCCGGCTGAACGAGGGGACGGGACCGAGCAAGCAGAGTCCAAAGCGTAGGTCGGTAGGCCTTTTCGGTTAATGAATGCTTCAGCGATCGTAGAACACGTACACGACAAACACCATGATGGTTGCTCTTTTGACGCTTTCTGAATGGTCCCACCAGCTCGCAGCTCCTACGACGCCTCAAGAACTCTTTCAGCTCGTGCAGGACGCTTTCGCCTCAAGCACTATCACTCCATTGCGAACTAGAAAAGCAAATGAATGATGAAGGACGCTCTCACATAAACAAATGACATTAAAAGACTCCATTATAGGTTTTTCACGAAGAAACATTTTAAGGAGTGCTTAAAATAACTCTTTCGGGTAAACATATCGGCAAGTTTGAAAACTTCAAACATATTTAGGAGACACCAGCTGAACAAACCAAACTTACAAATCTAAGGAAAACGAAAGAGACGCTTTCAACCGCGGGTTGAATGTGTCTCTCTTTCCCGTGGGAAACTTAAAACAAATTTTAAGTCCTGATTTTTTGAGGGATAGTACGCTTTGACCGCGGGAGTAGAGAAGTCATTCAAAGCTGGGCCGGCATATTTTATGTTCAGCTGCATCTAAGGAGAAACCCGAGGCTTCTATTTGAATGATTCGTATTTCCCCTTGTTTTTTACAGTTTTTTTACTCGCCCGTTTCTTGTGTCCCTTGACGGGTGTACGGCTTTCTTTAAGATGTAGTCGCAAAAAGGCCCCAGAATGTTCATGTTACATCAAACCCTAAGCCTCTGAGCCTGTTTTCAATTCGGTAGTTGCGGCAAATATATTTTTGGGAATATTTTCCAGTGTCTGTATTGGTCTTCGCAAGGCATCCACGACGAAGTAGACATCGAAATGTATAAAACATAGGGATCAAACGGAAGTCTTTTTTGTACAGCAAAAATGTGTCTATTCAAAAGATGAAAAGAAAGGATGACAGGATAAAAAAAGAAGGTAAAAGAGGCTGGAGCGCAAGGAGAAATTCAGTTTTGAGCCGAACTTGAAGATTTCCTTTTTCAACACTTTCGTGTTTTCCACTGCTCTGAATGGAGTTCTACGGTGTACTGCGAATCTCTCAACCGTGAAAGCTTTCAGATAGGCGTGACGGATCTTCAGTTTGAGGCACACGAGATCTGAACAGAGAGACACTGGGATCCTCAAAATTCAAATCCGTAGGGTCTGAATAGTACTTGACAGAGAGCAAAATAGGTTTCCTTTAAACAAAATTGCACAAATAAAACATAATAAGAGAACAATTTGCTTGTTGAGATTTGTTTTAATATAATGATGAACCTGGAAATAAAAAATATATTATAAAAATATCACACACTTGAGCCGGATGTTTTGTTCTGTTTATATATTAAAGAATTATATTGGGGATGACAAACAACCAGAAGGATTTTAATGAAAACATTTGTATCGCCTGTGCTGAAAAGCAATTACAGTGTGCTCAATGTCAAACTCATAATGTGAAAAAATAAATACCCTTTAGATTAAGTGGAGATTAAAAATCTCTCGAGGTAGAACTAACCACATCTTATGAGTTGTGAATGATTTTGGCAGCGGCAGCGGCTCGTGGCACAGCGCTTACGATTTCATCTGACCTTAACAGTGACTGTGCTGCAAACAGCTCGTCGTCGAGGCGGCTTCGCCCAGTCATCAAGCCTACGTACCAGGAGGAGCTGCAAACACGCTGCACGAGTTGCCAGACCACAAGGGCTAGCAGCTATAAAAGCAAGACCAGCGACTTTGCAGAACCATTTGGCAGCTGCAGCGGCTCGTGGCACAGCGCTTACGATTTCATCTGACCTTTACAGGTTAGTGTGGATCTGGGCCAATTATTGTTCTTTTACGCCGCTGCTGCTGCCAAGCAAACTTCTTTGATTTGTTGATGTGTTAGAATGCCTCTAGATTCGATCTGCATTGTACGTAAAGAGGGGTTATCCGACGTAGAAGTTTCTATTACGTGCTGTGAATGTGAAACTTTTTACCATCTTGGTGCGTGCTCAGGTGTCACAGCTGCCATAGCCTTTAAGTCTAAAAACGCAAGCGCGTGGAAAAGTTGGCAATGTTCTACTTGCCAGAGAGTAAAACAAAGAGGAGGCCCATCCGGTAGAAAGAGAGAGGTGGTCGACATGCCTACACTATTGGTAACCATCAACGCCAAACTAGACAGTCTAATGAGTCTAAAAGAAACCGTGACCGGAATCGAAACGTCAATGCAGATGCTATCGGATAAGTACGATAAGATTCTCGAGCATATTAACCATCAGGACAATGAAACAAAGGCAGTGAAAAAACGTCTTGAAGCTCTTGAACGACTAAAAACCGGCGAGGAAATTGAACAGTTAAAACGCGATCTAAGCGATATGGAATGGCGCAGTAGGCGACCCAACCTCGAAATCTACGGGATCCCTGTAGCTAAAAAAGAGAACCTCTTGGTTCGTGTTAATGAAATTGGAGCAAGACTAAACCTTCCAGAACTGACTGACGGCAATATAGTAAATATACACAGGCTCCCGGCAAAGCAAGATAGAAATCCAGGCGTAATTGTGCGTTTCGCCCAGCAGACCACTCGCGACCGGTGGCTTGACAAAAAAGGAGAACTCAGGCGTATTAGAAGCAGCGTTTTCTTCCAAGAAAACTTGACGAGACAGAGTAAGGCCCTTTAGTGGGCGGCTAAAGAATGGGCAAAGAGAAGTAACTATCAATACGTCTGGCACCGGAATGATAAGGCGTTTATCAGGAAACAAGACGGCGAGAAGGGCGCTTAAAATCTCGGATGCTGCCGACCTTGATAGGGTTCTGCGAATATCACTTACTGTTTTTTCCTCTATGTCCTTTGTGGGGTGAATGACCAGAAGCGCCTTTTTTCTACCGCAACACGTGAAAAGCTATCTCGGTGGAGATTTAATGTCATGCGTGACGTGTTTTCATTTAAATACTCAGTCAGCCAAAAACAAAGCTGTTGACCTTGAGTTGCTTTTCGATCAATTTGGTTTTTATTTTGATGTTATAATGCTTACCGAAACTTGGTACACGGATGAAGCTGAAGTTTTGAAACTGCCGTCGTATCGTTCTTTTTACGTCAATCGCTCAGAGAAGCGTGGTGGCGGTGTGGCCATCCTGACTAAAGACTCTCGCTCTGAATTAATAAAAGATTTCAGCTGCGTCACACAGGATTACGAGATGCTTTGTGTTTGTAGTAAAGATAATATTTTTGCTGTTATATACCGACCCCCCAGTGGCAGTCTTGAAACCTTCTTTGAGTTGTTTGAATCCTTCTTAATATTTGTTAATGAAGGAAAGTATAATGTTACTTATGGTGGAGACTTTAACATTGATATGTGTACGGACACTACTGTTAAACGCACATTTACGACTTTAATTAATACTGGCGGTTGCAGAAACGTTATCAACAGCCCCACGCGAGTTACCTGCCAATCCAAAACACTAATAGACTTGTTGATATCAAATCGCTCGACATAGCATATAAAAGCTGGTGTTGTATGTTGCGATCTTAGTGACCGCCTCCCAGTATTTATTTCTGACAAATATATGAAACGTGAGGCAAATAAGAAGCAGTGTACAATGTTTAAAAAAATAACACTTGATGGACCTTTTTAGCCGCTCTATCAGATATAAATTGGTATAGCGTACTCAACCAGGATACCGCCGAAGAGGCCTACAGAATTTTATGGAATTGGTTTCTGAGCAATATTTGACACACTTTCCCTTCAAATCTATGAAAACTTCTAAACGCATTAAAAAAGCGTGGGTTACACCCGAACTGCATTGTAAAATTCGTACGAAAAATGCGTTATATGCCAGATTTGCGAAGTCCAGAGATCAAAACGATCAAAGAGTCTTCAAAACATATCGCAACAGCTTGACAAAAGAGTTGCGGCGAGCTAGACAAAGCTATCATTTTAACGTGTTCAAAGCAGCGCAGGGTCATGGCGATGTCATATGGAAAGAATTGAACGCCCTCTTGGGTCGAAATCGCTCCCGCGGCTCTATTTGAAAGATTGTCAATGACGGTGCTGAACTAACTGGGCATGCGTTAGCGAACGCCTTTAATGAACATTTCATAAGCATTGCAGATAAAACTAGCACCGTAAATTCTTTATTGTTTCGTGACACCAGAAATAATAACTCAATATTTTTAGAGCCAGTCGTTGACGCCGAATTAATTTCTGTAGTTTTGCAACTTAAAAATAGTGGTAGTTGTGATGCGGATGGCATACAGATAAGTCCAGTGAAGCATGTTGTTCATGCGTTGGCGCCGGTACTAACCCATATATTTAATCTTTGTATTACCACAGGTGTATTTCCTAAACGTATGCAGATAGCAAAGGTGTCCGTCCTACATAAAAAAGGGAGTGTTAACGATATGGGAAACTATAGGCCAATTTCGATACTACCTGTGTTTTCGAAGATACTCTAGAAACTGCTTCATATAAGACTAATTAACTTTTCTAATAAGTATAACTTAATAACAGCCTCCCAGTTCGGTTTCATAAAACAAAAGTCAACGGAATCTGCTCTGCTTGTTCAGAAAGAACACATACTTCAAAGCTTCGAGGAAAAGAAGATGGTTCTTGGTATCTTCGTAGACTTCACAAAGGCATTTAATTGCTTAAGTCATAAAATTTTAATTGAAAAACTAGACACCTAGGGTATTCGAGGGCACGCACTGAAGTTAATAAAATCTTACCTGGCACACCGAATGCAGTTTGTCTGTATTGATGGGCACTCCTCAACTGCAAAATCGATCATTTCTGGTGTCCCACAAGGTAGTATATTGGGTCCTTTTCTTCTTAATATATTTGTAAATGATATTGCTAACATTACTTCCGAAGTAAAGTTTGTCAACTACGCCCACGACACCACTTTACTTTTCACTGCGGAAAGCGTTAATCTGCTGTTCGAATCGGCAAACCTGGCGCTTTCTAAGTTGAACGTCTGGAGCCGCATCAATTCGCTACAAATAAACGTTGCAAAGACAAAAGCCGTGCTTTTTCGTCCCAAGAGCAAACTTGTAAATATCACCAAACATATCGTAATAAACTCAACCTGGATTGAGATCGTCAATGCTTTCAAACTGCTTGGTGTCACTTTTTCCGAGAATATGTCTTGGGACGATCACATCAATTATGTTACCTCGAAGTTATCACAGATAGTTGGTATCCTAAACCGGCAACCGCTATGTACTGCCAACAAATGTTAAATTATTATTATATAACTCCTTGTTCTATTCCCATTTAATTTACGGCCACCTAGTCTGGGGTAAGACGACATTAACAAATCTTGATAAAATAAAGTTTTTGCAAAAAAAAAAGCCGTGAGGGCAATCGCGAATGTAGATTTTGATCATCCTACAGCCCATCTATTCAAGAAGTTCCAGATTATTAGTATATATTCTCTCTACGACTACAGACTTTCCACTACTCTAAAAGTGGAAGAAATTAGAAATACTAGCTTTCTAGTGAGCCTTGGACGCCTTTCCCAATATGTTCGTCCTTATGCCACTTGTTCTGCGAGCTGTTGGGAGGTGGTCACTCCCAGAACGAACAACGGAACACAAACGCTCAAATACACTATTCGGAAATTATTAAATTTATTTCCCGAACAAAACTTCGATTGGGAGAAATTATCTGTCAAGGATATTCGGACCCTTCTGTTTGTTGTCGATCGTGTGCATAAATCCTTTTCTCCTGTTTTTTATTAGTTATGTCGCGATTGTATCACGTTTCTTTTTTCTTTTTTTTTAACAATCCTGTGAATCAGCCTAAACAAAGTGTGCGATGACGAAGGTATTTTCTGATATCCTTTCTATAGCTTGTGCTCTGTACGTATTTTATGCTGTGAGTATCACGCTGCTCTGCTGCTTGTAGGCGGTCGGGGCCTCGTCAAGCTGTTTTCTACAGCTTTTTGTCCCAGATCGCCACCATAAAAATCTTATGGTGAAATAAACGATTATTATTATGCACGTCATTCTTCCGCTCCCTGATTTCGTCTGCAGCGTATTTGCGTCGGTGGCGGAGAGCGCCCTCTTCTCGCCAATCTGACCTTGGACGTTTCGTGTTAGCGGCGCGCTGACAGACACGCAGCGCCGTGGAGTGGCGGTCGTTGAAACTAACGCGCAGCGGTCAATGGGAGCCTCGTCGACGCGCGCCAGCCAATGGGGTCGAAGCCGGAATTCATCACCTTTAATCCGCTCCTTTGGGATCGGGAAACTAGAGGCCGTTTGGCTAGGCTTTTCGCGTGGTTTCATAGCTACGAGCTGGCTTCACTTGGAGAAAGGATTTAATGTGACATTTGGAGCGGCTTCAAGGCTGATGACTTCGGCTCGCACCATGTGACAGTTGATGTTTTCGCCTTAAAACAAACAACTGAACAAGTTGCGTAAGAGCGCACAAGATCCTGACGTAATGAATATATACCGTGAATCGAGAAGAACCTGTTGGTGGTAAGGATTGGGCGGTATTTGGTAACGATGTTTGAGCTGAAGGCCGTTTGTGTGAGCATTAAGGACTCGCATGTTTTGGTAGAAACCAAAAAGGTGGTTTTCGAGAAGTTTTATCGGCTACATCGCGATTATTTTTAACCGCAACAATTAACACACATCTTGATAACAGCCAAGCACAATTGGTGCCTCTCATTTCGGCAATATACTCTACCTAATTTTTGGATGACTATTGTGCAAAACAATGGCGTCGTGCTCGTGAAACTTTAAATGAATTGCATCAATAAAGCCTGCCTTCAGCGCTTAAATGGCGGCGGCATCTAGCTTCGATGGTGAAGTCCTCCAGGGAAGATTACGGTGCTCGCGTTACGTTATCCGGATTTTTAAAATTTCACTCTAAGTTCATTCGTTGAAAACCGTCATCATTTTTTTTAAATTTCACGGACGTCATCAGGGTGGTGGTTGTCACGGTACACTGTAACGTCAAGTGGCACTATCACCTCACCTGACAATGTGACATTATGGTGTTGTGACGTCAGGTGATACCATGATGTTCCATGTGATATATAAATGCTATTTATTTCAAGTGGTTTTAAAATAATTACAAAAAACTCGCCGCGTCTTTATTTTTTAATCCAGCTCGCTTTTTATGAATTTTATATAGAAAACAACAGCAGCATCAGAAGGACAAGCAGTCTGTCCAAGGTTTTAAGAACATACAAAATCCTGATAATTTATCAAATTACTCCAAAACCACACTCAGTTACCCACGATGCTATATGTATTCTATGATTTTAACGCGAAAGGTCCGAGGAAACAGATAATTAAAGAGACTCAAATGTCTCTGAAAGGTGGTGCTCTCAAAAAACCAGATTTCTCCCTGTTGTTGACCGTTGTAGCATCGGTATATGGATGCATTGCCTAAATGTGGACGAAGGAGATATTTAAAGTATTGCTTTGTAATTGCAGCACCTATAAGAGGTACCCAGGGAATAGCTGATGAAGCTAACTTGCAATAAGAATATTTACTACTGTGATCAGGATGGCACCGAAGATGGTTGAGGGCGGAACGTGCTCCGCCCACTTAGTTGTCAAGCAACAATTTTTGACTTGTGCTGGCGGCAGCAAGCGCGAATTCCATTGCGGCTGCCTAAACGAGGGCCTTGAAGAATTCAACGTCTTTATGGCCATCCGGTTCCAGCACGTTCAATTGCAACTACTGCACCCGGCGAAACAGCGTCGGCCCGGCAAGTTGTGATTTATAAATCAACATATAAAGAGTTAGCCTTGAATTGCGCTTTGGGCATCACTAGTAATTAAAAAAGATTGATAGCGAAAGTGACAAAAAAGTATACCCGAGTCTAAATCCTCCTCATCATTATGAACTTACACCAGCTGGCCTGCGTATTGAATATTTTTCTGCAATATTATGTTTTATTTTCGCACATTATTTTCTGCGACCATGAATAATTTAACCTTAACCCTAGGCGGCCTGTGCATCTTGTCAGGAAGAGAAATGTTCCTACGGGAAACTGAATATCGGGTTGATTTCAGTCGTACTTGCCTCAAAACCTTAAAACTACTTTCTATCGGTTCCTTTCGAGTTGGATGAACACAGCTAGAGTGCGGTATTAGCAGTATTTTAATTGATTCACTCAATATGTAGACTGTGGAGGCGATACAGCACCCAATAGGAAGTTCAAAATTGGCTGTGCCAGTCAGTAGGTTGTGAATATATCTTATTTTGAATTCTATGACGTTTACCACTTGGCACTGATACGGAAACGCAATGACCTTCGCACCGCAGGGCTTGCTAACGGAGGAGGGTTTTAGAGTTTCAGTTCAGCAAACAATCAGAAACAAGCTTCCGAATAAACATACGTTTTTATATAATAGTCATTTCCTTATTCAGATGAATCTTTCATAAATATGCTTGTCCCTTGTAAATTCTGACACCATTTAATGAAAGAAAACAACATTCGCTCGAGCAAGGCTGAGCGCATGCTCAAATTTTAACATTCGAATCGGTTGCGCCAATAATTAAAACAACTATGCTTAAAAATATCGGGCAGTTAGGCAGTAGAGAGTCAATTCTCAAATATGCGCACCCACAACATGGGTTGCAAGTGATTCTCAAGTAGTGAAGCCGTGATTTCCAAGTACGCCGTGCCGCACACCGATGGTGGAAATAATAAGGAAAGCGCGCTGGTGATGTTAATGAATGAAGAAATAGACAAAGGGAACGGAAGAAAACAAAATCTCAAACAAAGCTGTGATTGTGACTTGCGCCTTACCGGGAACTAATGCCTGCATCGCCTGGAAAGTTGTCTCCCATTAGTGCCGAACTGCTTCAGCATTACACACTGCAACTGAGCGGCATCCGTTCTTGCAAGGTTTATAACAGAACATACGGCCATAGCCAGAGAAAGCATCCAAGAAAATGGTTCCGACCCACTGCACACCCCCCCCCCCCCCCCCGCCCCCCCTCTTTTTCACGGGCGTGTCGTCACGCGGCTGCCATAACCGTAACCGACTCCTCCACATCGCAGGATTGTTGTCGCTTCTCTCTTTCCTACCGTCGAGCGGCAATAAAGAGAGAAAGAAGGAAGGGTTGCCGGAGAGCCACCCCTGAAACACAGTGACGAAAGCGCCATTTTTTTATCTGGCTCACCACGTTCGTCGCGACCAACCGTCCGGCGTCCGTTTAGGCCATGCCGTTCCTCACGTTGCAGCGACCGGTAATCCGGTCGAATGGGCGGACACAATTTTGCGGGTGCGCAATAAGACCCCATTACGACGTGGCAACTCTGCGAACATGGCCTCGTCTTGAAACGGGAGCGGTTGTTCTAAAAATAGGGTCCATTGTCCGGCATTTTAAATTACCTCTGGAGACATGCTCTCTTTTCTAGGAGAGTTCGTGGTAAGAACAGCACAATTCCGCGCTCTCTGAGAGAAAAAAAAATAGGGGTCCCGCTGGAGAAGCTTCTGACTTTCCATGTGTTGTTGACTCAGCAGAGCACAAAATAATGTTTTAAATGTCTTTGCAGTCGCCATCGTAGGTGCAATGTTTAGTCACATTTGATCAGTTCATCTTTACTTTTCTTAGTCTTACATTTTAAGTGTGTGTTTGTTGACGAGTATGTAACGCTTAAGGAAATGCTTCAAAATCTACTTCCCCACAGACTAGGTTGAAAACCTCTGCTCGGTGCATACCAATGGTTGAAGTAAAAATAATCGAATAACCAACGTACATTGATTTCCGAGATGGCAATTTGTGCTGATGCACAGATAATTCTGCTAAACCCAAACAAAATGCAATTTCAGTAAATCAGATTTTTGAGCTCATTATAGTAACGGCTGAAGAGCGTAGGCCATTAGAGAATATCGAGGATGGTAATAACAATGCTTCGACTCTTTACCTCCCTACAGTCGCCGGCGCCTCTTTATTATAACGTTTATTGGCGCGTCTAGGCACACTGTTGCCAGATGCATCAATTGTACTAATGCAATTATGGTTTTTACACCAACTGCGTTGGCCTTTAGTAGAATTCCTCACGTTATCTGTGGAGAAGTAGGCACTAAATATTAAGGTGCTTCTGTTTCTTACTTGTAAGAATCATTATTCGTATTTTTGGGAAATATTGAATTATGAAAAAGAAAGGGCACAAAGCAGTGTAGCTTGCATAAATTGAGTTTCTCAGTTTCAACCAAAATTAACTGTTACGTTAGAATATGAACAAGCGCTGCATACAGTTGCAAATTGTATATATGAATTGGGGAAGCATTTTTTTGTTTACTTTCGCGTTTGCTTTTTCATGGCGTTATTAGCTTACTTTATCTAAATGTCAAGTTATAATTCTTCAATGTGTCCTTGGATACTAATAAAATCGTGTATTTTCTATGATCATGCGTTTTAAAGAAAGAAGACAAAAAAAAAATTCCCACTAGACCTTTGCTTTAGAAAAGTTTTTTTTTTGTTTTTGTTTCTTTGTTGTAACACCGCTCAATAGGTTTTTGACAGGTTTACGCTTTGCCTTTTCCTGTTTTGTCTTGCACGGCCGAAATATAAACTTTGTAACATAATACCAGTTGGCCGGCCACCCTTGCTGCGTTATCAATAAGAATAAAATATATATAAATATATATTTTATTCCCGCTTTTCACGACTGAAATCTGAAGCGTAATATCACAGTCAAGACCCCTACACTAGAAGGTAAGGTAAACCAAATATATTGACGCGAAGAGTCTCACGATACTTGAGCCCCCTCGAAGTACTAATCAATCCGTTTATTCTATAAACAAACGCCATTCATATTTGGCCACCTCTCTCACCCACGGGAATTTGACTCAGTTACCGAACCGAATAACATGACGGCCAACTAGTGTACACAGGTGTTGTGCTGATCTCCGCTCCGTCGAAACCTTATAAAAAAGCGCGAACCCAAATGACAGGCAATCTATGTTTAGCCCAGACCTCCACGCACGGCCGTGCACACAGCTCTTCCTCGCGCCAGTGAAATCCCTCGGCGTGCGAAAGAGGGGTCATCTTTTCAGCTAATGGCATCATGTCGGCTTCGCATGTCAGAATACTGGAATGTAGACAGTTAAATTTGGAACCGATAGACTTACCAAGAATGTAGTTGGGGCCGTTGTCTGCGAACTGCGCCGACTAGAATGTTTCAGCGGCGACGCCGTAGTTTTGTAGCAAGAGATTTTTGGCACGCTCGACAAACTTCAACTTCAAAAGTTCTTTCCTTACCATTTTTTTTGGGGGGGGGGGGGGGGGGGGGGGAGGGGTGGGGAAGGGGGGGGGGGGGGGGGCTGGGCTAGCACCTCTGAACGTTAAAGGAATGACGATGTTGTACGGAGCAGATTTGGTTTCAATCCTCTCTCTCCGTTCTCTGAATTTCGAAGCTAGCACAATTGATCTTTTTTCTTACAGTCTTGTTCATTTACGTCATCTCGTCGATTAAAACGTTAACACTGTAGCTTCGATTGAACTGGACGTTTCATGACTGCGTCTCCGGAAGAAGGAACCTCACATCCTGCACGTTCCCTTTTCCGCAAAGCAGTGTGGCTCGCCAATCACTGCCATCAGCGGACCGAACGATAAACGAGGGTCAAATGACGTCTACCCTAGAAATGCTCTTTGCTGAGAGGCTTGGATGGAACAGCGCAGATGAACAGTCACACTCACATGCACACAAGGAGACAGACTCGCAGCGCTGTCTCCTTCTTGAGTGCATGTGAGTGTGCGTGTTCATCTGAGCTGTTCCATCCAAGCATGAATAACCAACTTGCCCAAGCATCCACATTATCATGCTGAGAGGCAACAAGTGAGTGAGCTTCGGTTGGCCACTAACCCGGCGGGAACCTCGTTTGCGAGTTCAACCCGGCACATCGCCGGAAAATTGGCTTCCTTAAAGGATAGAGGAGGAGCGGAGAGCCCACAAATGCCTTTGATATTAACACCGTAAGGTGCCATTCTCCGGTACATATCTCGCGGTCAACTACTGTTTTCATAAACCTAATTGGGAGACTGGACGCAGTATGGCGCTAGTATCATGGGTGTTCATCTTTATTTATTGATTTATTTTTGTATTAATTTAAGTACATATAGAGAACCCGGCCCGACAATGCATAGAAAGGGGCACCGTAGGAATCTTTTGAATAATTATAAAAAATCTCAATAAAATGCAGAAAAAAATCACCTAAAAATGATTGTAAAAACTACAAATTCGCGATATACATTTACAGGCACCAAAGCATATACACACACGCGAACACACTCACACGAAAAAAGATAAATTCAAGTCAATAATTACGAGACAACTTCATAATAGATAGTCACGGTCACCAACGCGCCCATTGGAAAGACGCAGAAAATATTCACGAGTGCTGCCGTTATGTCAGCCAAAAACAGGCTTACAAGAGGTGGATCATCTTGTTAAGTCTCAGCAACATGAAGTTATCGTGATTCCTGGTCAGAGCTATTTCACTTGCCAACTCATTCTGTTCATTCAGGGCCAGAACAAAGGGGAGAAATTCGGACAAGTTAGTCTTCGCGAAAGGAAGAGAAACATTGTAAGGGTGAACATGACGGGGGAAAATACTTACAGGTGTAAGGACGTGATCTTGACGAAATTCAATTGAGCTTTGAAAAACCGTTTGGAAAGGGGACAACCTCGCAGGATACCTCTTCTGATTCAGCGCCAATAAACCCATTGAATGTTTAAGCTGTGTAAAACTTACAGTGGAATATATTTTCAAATTAACCTAGTTGCGCTCAAGACTGTTCATTAGATATTTTTCATGTGGGTTTCAGATAGCAGACGTATATTCTAAACTACGCCTAATGCGATTAGTGTACGCAAGAAGTTTAGTTTCCAGCGTTGTCATAAACAAATGCCTCCTTAAGAAACAGATTGTTTGATTAGCACTCTCAGTGAAGTATTTCTTATGGGCGTTCCGAAATAGGTTTAGAGTTACGTAAACTCAAAAATATTTATATGATCTTAATTTTATAGGTCTGAATCTATAATTTTGTAGTCCTAATGAAAGGTCGAACGACGGTTAGTAAATTCATTGTTTTCGTGTTTTTTTTTCTACATTTATTTGCATCTGCCATGTATTATACCATGAAAGTATGCTGTCCAAGTGTTTTTGAAGAGCAATACTGTAATGTTGATCAAATATAAAAAAAGTTCGCTCCTCTTTTCTTCATTTATATCTTTAAATTAATTTGTATATTTATTCACTCATTTATTCACCATTAAGTCATAACGCATTGTGGAGAAGAATGAATTAATGAAACTTGACATGTAAATGATACAGTGAAAGGCAAAACATAAAGTTATAAGCACCAAATAATCAGCATATAAGTTGTTATCGGTGTCAACATATAAAATTAGACGCAAAGGAAAATTTAAAAAAAAAGTTCGAGGCCAATATTGTCACGAATGAACAGGCGAGGAAACAAATAATAATTGGGGAAACGGAAACGTTTAATGGGGCGAACTTGGGCTCAAAAATAAAAGGAAAGAGAAGATAACAGCAGAGCGTCGCGGGCGTCGAAGTCGGCGTAACCGCGGAGTCGAACCCTGGGGCGAGACTGCCCGCAGATCGCCACGCAGAGCCCCAAGTAGCACAACACGCCGGGTTGGGGATGGGGCGGTATTGGCCTGCCGGGATACCGATACCGGCCAGTACCGGAAACGCCCCAAGGGGCGACATCGGCCGGGCCCAATGCCGGAATCCGGCCAGTACCGGGAACTTATTGGGAAACCGGGATGCCGGGAAGACTGGATGTTCCCAGCGAGCTCCCGACACAGATCCTCGGCATGGAACCGGTGGTACGGTAGGAAACCATCAGTGTGCCAGCGTGTTTCCGGGTCAGAGCCAGTCCAATTGCGGATTAGTCCCAGCGTAAAAACAGATCAGTGCCAGCGTAATTGCGGGTCAGTGCCTGCGAAATTGCAGACAGCACCAGCGTATGCGTCATTCAGTGTACCCAGCATAGAACCAGCAGAATGCTAGCTGTGTCAGGCTTTAAAGCCCAGGAATGACATCCTACTGGATTTTTGAAGAGCTAACTTCTCAGTAGATCAAATTGACTTAAACGTGGAAATGCTAAATTTCTCAGTCCAAACTATTTTATTGGTTTTCATATCTTTTATCGGTGCTGACCGTTTTTAACATGTTTTTCGGACTTGAACTGAAAAAAGCCGGTTTAGTATTTGTGCAATTTTAAGAAACAATTCTGCGTGAACAATTGACTTTCTCCATGTATACAGTATACTCATGGCAATTACTGTATACTCGCTGAGACGACATGTCCCATTCATCTGTCGCCCAGATGCATATTGTGGGTAGTACAAGAAGGGAACATACAAAAATTTTTTTACCGTGACATTCTTTATTGTGACTCGTGCATCCATAGCAGCTAGCTCCTCAGCCAGAGTGTCCCTCATCGTCAAAGGCGCTTGGAACCCCCAGTGGAGTGTCCGTCTTTCTAACTCTATTGCCCTTGCCCGCCCTCTGCCCGTCAGCCACTTCTGCACCGCGTCCACGCTGCACGAGTGCGACTTCGTATGGCACCTGTAAAGAGAATTGTCAGACCACACAGATTAGTTGAGGGATAGGGGAAGCCAATATCTTGCATATTAGCCACACACAAGGTGCTGTTCACACACTGCAGTTTGTGAGCGTTTCCTTTGTGTAAATATAGGTCCCTCACCTAGCCTGCAATTCAAAGGTGACAGAAAGAGAGCACCACAGAGGTGGAGATTGTGGGTTTGGCTACCACGCTAAGGTGCAGATTCTATGGAGGCATATGGCTATTTCACGCAACATCCTATTAATCTGAAATGGGGGGCGAGACGGGGCGGGGGGCGAGAAGGGGTGGGGTGCAGAGATGAGTGGCTAAAAAAAGAGCAAAACTTCCCCAACTGACACTCTACAGACCAAGGCCTCTAAATGGTCGTCATTAGATTTTCAACCTGGAAACTAAGAGGATAACAAAACAAGACCAACAAAAACCTTTTTTCACAGTTCTTTCAAAACGCTGCTTTTGAGTATGAAGGTTCCGAGAATGCTAACACAGGAGATATTCATAATAGAAAATGCAAGTCAAAATTAAAAAAAAAACAAAAAAAAAACGACAGAAACTGACGATTTAAATTTTGCATATTGCAAGACTTAACGGGAAACTGAAGCTGTTCTGTATTTGAGGAAGAACACCAAAATCGTCTTGATATGGCCTCCAGGATCACGAATATCGCGTTTATTTTTTCAATCTGGTGCATGGAGGCTGCAGAAATTAATTTCTAAAGTACAGCTGAAGCCCCTTCTTCCCGGGGCGTGACGTCATGCTCGGAGTTTTCGGAAAATTGAATTTGTAAAAAGGTCAGAAATAAATTGTAAAATTTATTTCTGACCTTTTTCTTGAATTTAAAAAAAGGTCAGAAATAGACGGCACAACTGGCGTCAGTATGGAAAAATACAACTGGCAAGCTTGCAATTGCACGCGTCGCCCACACGAGCGACACGTGCTTGGCACCCCAAATATCCTAGTACGACGTCACGGCTGCTCTGAGGTTTTTCGTGTTTTCTCGCGTCTAGTTACACCTTCGGGGAAAACGAAAGAGATATTCAGATTCATAGGACAAAAATACGCCAGAAGTCACCTATAACTCGTTTTTTTGTCAAGAAGTGTTTCAGTTTCCCTTTAATTGTCAACATATTTCAATGATTGTGCTTGTCTATTGAGCTCCAATAGAGATACCATCAATTTAATAGCTAGTAAAGAATATGCATTACCGATGACCACCTTGCACATCATGGCGTCCTTGAACCTTGACTTTCCTTGGTAGCCCAGAAGGGCCGGAGAACTGCTCCTGGACTTGCTTTGAGAACAGGCGTCCCACCATCTCTCGCACCACCTTCTGCAGGTTCTTGCTGTCTCCTAGAGACACGAGCTGCTCCTCCTAGAAAGACAAATGTGTTCTCAATATGTCAATAAAGTTATGTATATGTAGATACAATGGTATGAACATGTCTCAAGTGAGAGAATGTGAATGTCCAGGTAAATGCAGCAAGCCACACTATACATGCATCAAAATGTTACAATATTTACTAGAGAGAGAATAAAAAATATTAGAATATATGGCAACTCTACCTGTCTTAGACGAAACCAGAAAGATTAAAATATTTCCCTCCATACTCCGCTAAATCTCAATAGTCAGTCAAATTCGTTGCAACGTTCAAATTGTGCAAACGTTTTGATGGATCCTCTTTGCCCATCAGCATCCACTCAGTAATTTTAATAATGTATGTGGTTCTCAAAACAGTGCATTCAAGACCCTGCGCATCTTGGCTTTGTTAAAGCTTAGTCTAGCTGCCGGCTAGTCACCCTGCAAATTTATCACCTACTTTACGAAGACTGGAATTGAAAAAGGCATAAAAAGGCAGGAATTGACCAAGGCCGTCATCATAGTTGCAAAAAATGGCAACAGCAGCACAGTATGAGTAGTTACCTTTCCATATTTTTGTTTAGTGCTGACTCAGTGGTGGCCCTGTAGGCCAATGATCCAACTTACTCAGCTCAAGGTCGCCTCGTGTAATAATCGCTTGTGCGACTACCGTATGCTATGTCTGGAGACACAGCTGCGCATGCACTCACACCCCCTGAATAAAGTGGCGGATGCAATGACAGTTACTCTTTCACCTTGGAAAATTTGATTTCCTTTCATAGGGTGACCTTCGGTTAGGACTGGTTAACATCTCATTTTGGAAATGCACTACTAATGTAAAGTAAAGATGGAATTAATTAAGATTTATCTGGCAACCCCTTACAAATTTGTTTGGGCATACGCATATGGTGGGCACGCTCAAAAGCGATTTTAGACCAGGCTAAAAGTTATTTTCAAGCATGTACCTTTACTTCTGTAGCAGATGCCGAAAGTACAAATGAATTTATCGCCATAAATATTTAGATCTCTTGACTATAGCCTCAAGTGAGAACAGGAACAAAACCAAAAGAAGCCCAATATATACTACAGCATCTCGATCCTTCTGTCAAGCAAGCACTAAACACAAAAAGCACGCAGGCAGGTTTGCGCGTGCTCCGCACACATACTCACGGCGAGAGTTGTTGCAGGTGCAGAATTTAACTTGTAAGGATAAAACGGGCAGAAGTGTCGTAGCAAATCAGCATGATTTATGATGATTTGCAGGCCGACGTATTGTAAGCACCCAAAAGCAAATGTGCTGGGCGATTTTACTTCCCCCGTTGTGAAATGTTTTACTTAAAAATATTTTAAGAGGCGGCAGTTGAAAAAGACTTAAAATGCCATTCAATGAGGATGCACATGAAGGCCTCTTGTCTACACGACCTTCGGGTGGAAAGAACTGTTCAAAAATGTAATGATGCACAAATATTTAATTTTTGGTGGCCACCGTCCATCATTTCTCCCTTCAGTAGCCTCTATCAAACGCAGTTTAACAATTGCAAAAACTTTACGCAGGCTACTAAAGCTGACTTGCAAAATGTGCAACTGGCGTTGCGTCACCTTGACACAATTCTATCGCAGGGTTTAGTTTAAGGGTACCCCTTACAATAAATAGCCTTCCATTGTGCATTGGCTGTGCATGCACTCTGTTGTTATAAATAACAGAAGGCCCGTAATGAAGGTAGGGCAACTTACTCATTTTTAATTTGCCACCGACTGTGCTTAAAGCATAGTTTGGGTGGGCATCTATTTGAAATATTATGGTAAGTCTTCAGTCCACATTCCAACCCCATTTGCATAAATCTTCAGATAACCCAAGTTAAACCACAAAGTAAGGATCGCAGCCTTATACCCGTCAATATTGTGAAAAAGAGGAAACATAAATACCGGCAGTGTCCTGTTGGTGAAGTTCTTCAGCTGCGCTTCTGCAGCACTAAGCTGTTCCATGTTGCGGAGAGGCATCAGGAACAGCTCGGGTGGTTCAGGCCTGGCCAGTTCCTGGGGCGTCGCCTGTTCCCCGGGCCTCGCCTGCTCTCCCGGGTGCTTGAAAGACACCACGTGCCCGAGCACCTGCCCAACAGACTTGCAGTTCCCTGTTCTGCTGCTGTAGGTGCCCATTCTGGATGTGCAGGTCTATCACGGCCCAAGCAGCTGAGCGTCGAAGGCTGCAAGATAACCAAGGCATAAGAAAACATTATCCATTTTGCTGATCAACATTATGCACTGATGATGCGAAGAAACTTTTTCAGAAACTTGGGTTTCGGCAAGTTTCAGAAAAACGCTTGAACCTTCAGGTGTTTCGGATGGTTTGGGTAGCTTTGGAACGGTTGCCAGACACAGTGAGTGTTTCAAATTTTTGTAAAAATTTAAGAGACTATATAATTTGTATGCAATATTCATAAATTTAATAAAAAATGTGTTAATCAAATAAACTTTCTGAAAAGGAGACACGGCCCCAATTTTCAGAACTTCACAGTTTTGGCTTGTATGGTCAAAATGAATGCTCCCACAAAGTTTTACGATGTTTTTTGACTATCAAAGGAAATAAAAATACTGATTCGTCGGCGACGCACGCGAGACGCGCTGCGCTTGGCTGCGATAAGCACCAGTCTAAAAATCTGATATATAGGTCCGTGCCTATTAGGCCTAGCTTGGTGCCTGTACCCTTGTTGGAACTGCCATTTTCTGGGCTTTCAGGACGGCCTTTTTTTTTAACTATCAACCGTCTAAGAATGGGAGAGAATCCCGTTAAGAACACTTGCCCTGGTATAGAAAATGAAATTGGCTGCAAGCGGCTGCTCTGTGGTCACATGATACCTCGCGCCTAGGCATATGACGCTTTAGAATGAATTGGCACTTCCAAGTAAAGCACAGGTCATCAATTGCGCCTCTTGTTAAATAGCAGATGTTTCCAATGCAACTTTGTTTTCTATCGTTTCACTTGCAGCATACAGTGTGTAACAGATGATCCACCTTTCTTCGGTTCTGGTAGCAGACGACGCAACGGCGTCTTGCTTCCCGCAGCAAATGACACTCTAGGGCAGACAAACCCTCCCTCTTTACTCACGTTAGCAGGCGACGTGTTTGTTAAAGAAAGGTCAGCTCCCTCAGTACAAGCCTGCCGAGATCTCAATCTCACAAAACACCAAAATCGGGCCATTGGTGCAACATTTCAAGGTACAAACAGAGGCTGCACAGCATGGCGCCGAAGCGAACTTGCTGCACCTAAAAACAAGCCTCTAAGCTGTCCGTCGAATTTCTCCAGAGTAGGACAGCACCACGGTCGTTCTTGGCAGCATGCAATGCTTTCCCACAGCATTCCGAGAAAGTTTTGTGACCAGTAGCGTATTGAAGGACTCGGTCACTACTGTAATTGTGCATGTGTCACTACGAAGATTATGGAGCTAACTAAATTGAGCAACTGCACGCAAGCTAATCTGGTCAAGCATGCTAACGGAGGGCAGATCAAAAACGTGTGCTAGCACATTATCAGGACTTTAGATGAAAAGGAACAGTACCAAATAATACTTACTGTATTTCTGCAAACTTGATGCTCTGAACGAAGGCCAGTCAGGGTCTGGTGCTTGGCGCGGTCGCACACGAGACAAAATGTCCGCCCCAGGCATTTTGCTTCTTGTTTCATACTCACGTCGAACCACAACAGAGGAACGGACGCCACCGTTATTTCGTCATTCTCTTCGATGAACAGTACTCCTCCTCACTAGAATAAAAGGCGTGGTCAGACATGATGTTCATTCAAGTTACTTCACACTGTCAGGTCTTCGCAACCTTTAGCATATATTATAATAACTCCATGGCTATATCCCCATGCACGGCCACAATGAAACACGACGGCGTCACATTCCGGTATACGCCAAGTAATGAAAGTAGCAGTAAAAGAGAAAAACGGTGCTCATTTCGCGTAAAGGTCTGTTTACACCATGCTTTGTAGCTTTTTACTTGCAACGGTTTCGTGATACCGAGGTTTTGTGCAAATAGCTTATTTACATCCAGTTTTTCAAGCAATGGCAATGGCGTTTCGACTATACTCCGTTCATTTTTAAGCTGAGACTAGAAGCTCCGCCTTCAACGCAAGCTTTCTGCCCTTGCTAACACAAGTGCGATCACGCAGGCACGCCAGGCAAGCCAGCGAGCTCGCACTAAAGGCGGAGATTCTAGTCTCAGCTTAGGGGCGAACGGAGTATACATTCCTTGCATATGACGACACGCTAGGTAAGGACGGGGCCCTGTGCCATGCCGGTGGTGGGCTTCACAACGCGCGGTTGTGCTTACCAAGGCGTAGGATGCCGCTAACTGCCTGGACATACCGTAGAATACCGTGCATCCGCCCATTCCACATTAAGCGCCCATTACCAAATTTGTGAGATCTGAGGAAATACGCACAGTACAATTATATGTAAAGTTGACGACCGGACAGGCACCCATTCCCCATTTTTTTGCGATTATTTCCAAAGTTTGAGTGCGCGCTTGCCCGGTATTCAACGGTACACCGTATTTTCATAGAAGGAACCTAGTTCTGTTTGATGTGAACTCGGAAAAACGAGCCGAGCTTACGATGATGACGGTTAGCCAGTACGTGCGGAATTTTTCAGCATTGGTGCGATTGCGCTACGAGCAGAAAGTTTCGATATACCGCTAAGTTATAATGCAAAAAAAAAATGTTGTGTCGAAAAAAAAAAAAAGTAGTATTGCGTGCCGCATAATTTGACGAGCGGCTCTAGGAGTCGCCTGTAGAAAAATTGTTACGACTTTGCGAAGTATGGCAAACAATGCAAGGTTACCGTCATAATCTGAAACCTGATGCAAGGATAAATAAAATAACGGACAAGCGTCTCGCGGACGGCACAACACGATGCCCCGCCAGCAACGTCTCGGCGAGCTAGCATGCCTCCACCAACACGGCGCGGTCGCCCCCGGAGACCGCCTTGATCACCGGACACCGCGCGGTGCCAGCCACCAGTGCTAAACCACCCACACCCACACCCACACACACAGATTAAGCGCGACGATGGGATGACGAGCTAGCGGGACGGTGAGACGACGTTCCTGACGCCCGACTCCTTCCCCACTTTTCTCCCCCCACCCTACCCCAAGTCAGTGACAAACGCGCCTAGCGCGCGTACACGATTGACTCTATTCCCTCCCTCTCCCCCTCTTCCCCCCCCCCCCCCTCCCTTAATTTCACTTCAACGCTCACAACACACGGAGGCCGCCGCCGAACGATCGCACTCTCGCCGGGCTAGCGGCGCGACACTCGTCCCTACTCGGCCGGGAGTCCCGAAGGTGCGCTCGAAGCGAGGAAACAGCGCGATGCAACGAAAGGCAAAGGGCATCTACACTACGAACGGGCAGAAGCCGATGCAAAAACGTGCGCGAACGTAAACCGAAAAGTGCCGCCGCTCGCCACTACGAAATAATACGCGGCCGCATCCCTTTCCTGCTGCTCGTACTTTCTCTTACTTGACGGCTACTCCGTCTTGCGGGACATGCCGACGAAACGATCGTCGGGATACGGCGAAGGGCCGTCAACCCCGTTGAGTCAACCACCAGCAAGCGTTGTTGAGCGGAAGTTGGTTCATTAGGCCTACATACGACGAAACCGACAGAACACGAACATCAAAATCAAAGCGCAGGCGGTAACTTCGAGCGACTTCTGCCCCGCATAGATTTACATGCAGCGCTTTCACTCGCCACCACGGTCACATACAATTTTTCAACCCTCGAGCCACCGTACCTGAACCATGCTGCGAACCACGCCAACGTCCCGCTCGCCATTTGTGTTTGCTGTTTGCTCACCTTGTCCGGCTTTGGATTGGATGCTGGATCGGCTTTCTAGCAAAGTCTATCGTTCAACAACTGGCTCGATGCTGGATGAGGTCTGTTCTAGTCTAAATACGAAGTCGCAAATATATAATTGTGCTACTGTGCTACCCTATATAAAAAACAAAAAAAAAAAAAAAACGCGGCACAAAGAAATACACGACGCTTCGACGAAGTGCCCTCTGGGAACTAGTTGGCCACTCAGTTTCGGTTTCGATTGAGCAGCTTCCTTTCATGCTATCACGCCGTGACCGAATGCGCCTCTTGAGTTTTCGATTATGTGACTTTTCACGAATGTACAATACATTCATTCTCGAACGATACAAAACGAAAACTGGGGCAATTTCCTTGCACACAAATTACTGCACACAAATTACTATGATGTCTTCCTCGTGTCATCATATATCGCCCACTCAAATTTTACGCTGATAGATTAGGTTTTCGCAAACGCTGAGGTCGGCTAGCTACGACGGAGGCTCTAACAAGCGTCTCCTACTCTTCGCTAAGCCTTTTTGGACGAGCTTTTACTGACGCCCAAGATCTGTGTCTGAACGGTGTGTCTGAAATTATCTCGGCATACTCAGTCAGGAAGAAAGCAAACACATAAATATTACGGCCATTAGCAACCGTCAAATGCGCTTTGAATAATTTCGTTCCTTTGGCACACCGCATAGAGGTTCACGCCCGTCTGACGCACTTCCGGCGAACGGTGCGACATTCTTCACACAATTGCTCGACTTTTGCTTTCTTAAAACGGTTTGTGTGTGGGAATGTGCCTATATGATTGCAGAAAAAATTTATGTGCATACGCGATGTTGAATATTAGCGGAATGCAAGCGGGTGGGGACTTAGCTTCGTGCAGTGCTGCGGGTCAGTACAGATAAGAGATAAGATGTGTGTTCAAATTGAGCTTTTTAATGGCGCCTCCAAGTTTTACCTCACGTACTCAGGCGTATTAAGAAAAACAGTAGTTGCAAAAAGTAATATTTCGTCTATGGACGCACAAAACAAACAAACTTCCTGACCAGCTGTAAAGGTGCCAGCTCGATGTATACAAACTTATTGGTTGTTACAGCTTGTTGACTCGTACACAAGCAAGATACCCGAGCTACGCAGCGTCGAGATTCCCAGCACTGGCTCGTTCACATATATCTCGAAACGCAAACAGAAAGGCTCGATAGTGTACAAATATACAACAAGCATGTGTGAAGACAAGCTATACGTGTCGGGCTTGTGCTATAGATTCGAGGTCTGGCCATTTAGGTTAGTTTAGAGACCAAAAATGATGCTCTCGAGACCAAAAAACGTGAGATCACGGCCGTTAATAGTCCACGCTGCAGATAGAAACCGAAACCATGCCACTCTCCTCCCTGGCCAACTAGTTCCCAAAGAGCAACGCGCGCCGTGTTGCACGCAGCGGTTTATGGAAGTAGTCCATAGAATCCCCTAGCAGTGGTAGCGAGAAGCAGATCTGGTTTTAATAAGCGCGTAAGAGTTAAATGTAGTGACCCTTTCTGGTTGAATATAGGGTGCACGTGATGTTTCGATTACGATCATGCAGAATGATGTAAGAAACGAATGTGCCGCCCCAACTGTGTCTTCCTCGGACAGACCGCTCGGACCCGGAGTAGTTCTCCGCGCAGCCTTTTTCGGGGGAGTACGATCTGTAGTCACTCGCAACATTTCAGTTTCGTTATCAACGTTGCCGCGGGGGAATGAAGGAGTTTCACTGTTTTTTTGTTTCGATTGCTGGGTGGGCTCTCTTGCTGTGCTTGCTTTCGCTCCTCTTGTCATGACCGACTGGCCCGAGCATACTGCGGCGCTGACATCGCTGCAGTTAATTTCAGGAGGTCTAATAAAACGCAGTAGCAGCGAAATCAGCGACAGCGACGAAGATACCAGCTTAGCTCCAGCTCGAGTGACGACGAGGCAGCCGTTCTCGGCGAAGTCTTTGCCGACTCATTCGCCTTGCCAGCGAAGGGGCCCAAGATATGGCGCTACGTCGAAGACGTTGTGCGCACCTATTCGAATGAAGAGCTAGGTATATCGTTTGCTAGAAGACAATACGACAAATTCCCCTCAGATGGAACTCGCCTGCGGAGATGACGGTCGTTTTACGGCATGCGTGTTTTGTATTGCTCAATAGCCCCTTTGCAAAACGTACAGCGCCACGACGGCAGGAAATTTTGGGAACCCTCGGTACAGATCACGCGCACGCGCTTTCTCGTTGCGCCTTCGCGACTGCGCGCGCGTCCCGGCAGCTACCGCCAGCAGCCGTTGTAGCCATCCCGCCGAGTCGTACGTCGTTGCCGGCGTACCGTATCTGTGGCAGCGTAAAGGCATCGCGACAGGTGAACTCATTCCAATACGTTATTTGTCGGAACTTACCTTCACTTATTGAAGTGTCACCAAATCCATTTAGTTTGCACCGCAACCATGGCAGGTTTCGACCAGGTTCGACAAAGCGCTGGTGCAGCAGACGACAGAGCCGGTACAAAGGAAAGGGATACGAAAAGGGTAGCCCGTCGGATCGTCGCTCGCCCAACCAACGGCCCAACTCGGCTGCTCTGTTGCTGTGGTAACCTGTGCCTGCTCGCGTATGCCACGTCGTAGCGGGAGGAGGGGCGTACCGAGGACTCCCATTATTAGTAAAACATATAAAATAGCGCAACAGAAACAAGGACAAGAAGTAAACAGGACAGGCGCTAACTTTCAACTAGTTTTATTCTGGAAAATCGAACACATATATACACACGCCAGGCAAAGCAGCACCACGTAAAAGTTGATTAATTTTTTACCCGATCATTCAAAAACTGAAATTCATTACAATGAAGCACAATAGAAGTGTCGCTGACGCATGCCGTCCCACTTTTTTTGATAAAGAAAGCTTCCAATAGCTCTCGAGCGACCGTCTCTCGGCTTCTTCCTAGTATCCGCATCTGCTGAAGTCGCGGAACACAGCCACACGTGTTGCAATGTATGGGCAAATGCGAGCCATATTTATTTTTTACTGATAATGCGTGCTCCCGTGCTCGGTCATTGATGCACCGCCCCGTCTGGCCAATGTATACCTTTCCACAACTCAGGGGGATTTCGTAGACCACACCCACTGTGCAGTCCACGTAAGGGGTGACGTGTTTTTTGTCACACGGTGCTTTTGCCTCCTCATCAGAGATGCGGGCGCACAATCCAGCCAACTTCTTTGCATTATATGTGTTCGATTTTCCAGAATAAAACTAGTTGAAAGTTAGCGCCTGTCCTGTTTACTTCTTGTCCTTGTTTCTGTTGCGCTATTTTATATGTTTTACTAAGATGAACCAACTAGCCCAACAACGTACCTTACTCCCATTATTTGTCGCGCGGCGCGCGCGGGCTTTTGGGATGTTTGCAAAGGGTCTATTGCATCCTGCGGCTCGTATAAAAGTACTTGTAGTTGTCTTCATCGGGTTTATATAACTGTAAAGAAAAATAAATACTGTCTCAAAGTCGGGGTCACCGTTAATCAAGTAGTAACAATCAACATTTTTATCAAAGCATGAAGTTCCGATCAGAACTTCATGCTTTCAGCAAGATAGCAATCGGAACCGAAACTGTTAAAAAGCGAGGGCAGACGCTATGAAAGCGGTGGCAGCGCGTGCAACTGGGTGGATCACTTACTGAGGCCGACCGCTCAACGACCGCTTGCGCGGAGCGCTCGGCATCTCCCTGGGCAAAAGGCTGGATCGCGCATCCCCGCTTGGTCGCTGCAGCTGCAGCGCGAGAGTGAAGCCACCGATCGGCGATTTTGCATGTTGAAAAATCGCGTTTTTGGAGCGTTGCGGAGGCTGGCGGCAACATGCTGAAGACACGTTTTCTACTCGTTCGTAGTCAATCGTCGAAGAAGCTCTTTAAAACCCTGTGTGAGCCCTGAGACTTGCCGTTGAGAACATGTGGAAATTTTTACGGAAGCGCAGTGCCGCAGTAAAAATGCCGAACTCATCGAAAGCAAGTTTCGCTGCCACGATGCAACGCGCAGGTCACGAGTGACCCGCGGGTTGCATCATTGGACTTTTTCCATAATGCAACGTGCGGGCCCCTTGTGACGTCACATGTGACGTCAATTGTGATGTCATTATAGGAAACGTCCCATAATGCAATGCGCGGGTCACGAATGAGACTGCACATTGCATTATACGACGTTTCCCATAACTCAACGCGTGGTTACGTCGACGGCGACGTTGGCGTCGCCGACCCACGCGTTGCATCATGAGACGCTTCCCATAATGCAATGCGCGGGTCACAAATGAGACGGCGCGTTGCATTATGGTACGTTTCCCATAACGCAACGCGCGGTTACGCCGACGGCGATGTTGGCGTCGCCGTCGCCGACCGCGCGTTGCATCATGGGACGCTTCCCATAATGCAACGCGCGGGTCCCTCGTGACGTCACACACGCCGTCATTATGGGAAAGGTCCCATAATGCAATGCGCGGGTCACGAGTGAGACTCGCGCGTTGCATTATGGGACGTTTCCCATAATGCAACGCGCGGTTACGCCGACGGCGACTGCGACGGCGATGCCGCTCAAGCCGCAAACGGGCGTCTAAGAGCTGCTCTCTAAAAAATTAATAGATGTAAACCAAATTGAATTTTCATTCCACAGCCATGTTTGATCCCGTCTTTTTTAACAAAACTGAAATAAGCCTTTGTTAACTGGTTTAAGGATGACGCGGCGTTAATACTAGGCCAAGGATAATATTAGGTGTCACCTTTTAGCATATTGAAGACATGTCCAACCTAACGGTCATTTGTAACCATCATATAGTTTCTATATCAGCGAAAAAGCCATGTCGGTTACATATCAAAACTTGCATGGCTCGAATGGCCTGTGAAAGCAGCGAGAAAACGATGTCGGTCAGTCACCGGAAACTCCGTGGCTGAACTGCCCGGTGATTACAGAAAGAAAACGATGTCGGCCAGTCAGCGGAGACTCCACGGCTAGACTGGCCGCTGACTACAGCAAGAAAACGATGTCGGCCAGTCAGCGGAGACTCCACGGCTAGACTGGCCGCTGACTACAGCAAGAAAACAATGTCGGCCAGTCACCGGAAACTCCATGGCTAGACTGGCCGGTGACTACAGCAAGAAAACGATATCGGCCAGTCACCGGAAACTCCACGGCTAGACTGGCCAGTGACTACAGCAAGAAAACGATATCGGCCAGTCACCGGAAACTCCATGGCTAGACTGGCCGGTGACTAAAGCAAGAAAACGATGTCGGCCGGTATCGGGAACTTTCCGGCTGGTGCTGGCCAGTTTTGACAACGAGTCCCCGATATCGGCCGGGGTCGGTTTCTTACCGGCGTCCCTGGCCGGGATCCGCCGTACAGCTTCCGGTACTGGCCGACGTAATCCCAGTATCGGCCGACATGGTGTGCTACCTGGGGCCCCTTATGTACGCGCGTTGGCTTCTGGAACAGTCGGCCTAGAACGTTCGACGACTAGAACATTTGGAACCCGATCAGACGAGAATTTCAAACTCATGAGAACGCAATGTTGAAAGAGCAAATAAAAGAACATTCCACTGACTGGAAACGAACCTAGACATTCCGCGCGACAGTCAAGAGCGGTAACCACTCGTTCACGCACGCGGTTGCTCGCCGACGCTCGTGGCAATAAAGGCTATAACGGAAACAAGCCAGCTCAATTTCAGTGAAGGTTTCTTGTCGTTAACCTCTTCTAGAGTGTGTATGTTACTGAATGTTTTGCCATCACAAGTTTGTTCAAGAGACTGCCAAAGATTAAGACGAGCTAAAAAAAATATAGTTATTTTTACTATGCAGCCGTAATGTTGCCGTATTTAGAGTAATCAGCTGCATTTCTGCATTAGTAACCCAACTACAATAATAGATAAGGATACTTTTTATATATTCGTAAAATGCATCCAGATACTATTTTTTACATTTTCTCCAACTTTATATAAAGTTGTTTGCTGGTAAATAATTGAAGAATATGTCTCTTAAACGTTTTTACTCGACCTTTTATTCCAGCTTATTTTCCATATAATATGCTTTTATTTTCATGTTTAGCTCGTTGTCTACATGTAAACCTTAAGTGTAATGCGTAGGAACATTTTTTACCATGTTCTGGCTTCAGTGTGAAATTGACGGCTGTCCAAAATACCATAATGAACCTGCGGAAATTCCCACGTCCTAGGTTCACAATATCATACCTGTTAGGTAGAAAACATGGCTTTCGCGCATATATGGTTACATAAATATTAAAAAGAAATATTACCCCGAACATCATTGTACGGTATGATGTGTACACGCCCTATACAAAATATGGGGTGTGTCCAAATTTGAGAACCGCACAAAAGACACATTTTTCTGACGGCGATGAGATTTTGTGCAGATCTGCCAGGCTCGCTCACCGTGGAAGAGGATATGTCACTGCGTAATCACAGCTATAATTGACGAATTGACGTGCAGGTCTTTGTGAGAATGTAGGGAAATATTTAATGGTTTTAAGCCAGTGCTGCTGGGGCAGAAATTTCCGCTAAAGCTCTAGCTTCTTTTCTGGTTTAAGATCAGAAACGTTTCCTCTTTTATATTTGCTTAAACAGATCCTACCATAACTGTGGGATGCTATTGGTGGGGGCACCAAGCAAACCAAAAAAACAAATCTTGGATGGTTAGGGAAGCTCCTAAGATTTATAGTCAGTGTTTCGGTTGTTTAGTTTGTTTAGTAAGAGTAATAACTCTTCATTTCTGGAAAATAACAAAAAAACTTTACAATGACGACTGATAATTTTGTTTACTACACTTAAAAGTGAAAGTTTCATTTGAAATGTGATGAAAGCGAAATTTAATGTATGCAGTTGATGGCGGAGCCGCAAACGAAAGTGAATGCGAAATTTGGCCCACCCGAAATCTTTGATTGTCCCTAATACTTAGTTAAGAATATCAATGCATCTCAAAAGTACCTCTCTAGTTTATCTTCTTTTTTATTTTCTGCCTGGAAAATGTAGACGGAAAAGTATCGCACTGATACGAGCAGATGAACAAACCACCTCAAAACTAAAACATCAAATATTCGGCCTTGTAAGACCTCTGCAATTGCATTCTGTCAAACTCATACTAAAACAAGAAAAGGGTTCCTCGTTGTTCATGAACTGAGTTGTACGTTCATTTCTATGCCCTGTTGTCCTCCCAATATTGCCAGCTGTAGACCCGTAGTACAAAATATAAAAAAAAAGAATAGCTGATATTACAGATGAAATATATGCTGGTGAAAGCGGCACGCAAAAGCACATCCTTATGGAAATTTTAAAACCTACGAGGAATGAGGCGCTGGGCAAGCACGGGCGAAGATCACCAAGTCTGTGTCTCGTAGTCCTTTCCATCTTTCGTCAAAGACCTGGATTCCAACTTTCTAAAGAGCGCACTTCCTGACTTATTTGTGTTTCTACTTTTGAAAGGGTCGGCGCCCCAGTGTTTTGATGAATGTGCTTCCCGTCCGGCGACGCATTGCCTCTTCTAGGCTCCCTAGCCCTGTTTAGTGTTTCTGTTCTTTACTCGGCAGAAGATTTAATGCGAGCAGTCGCAAGGCAGGTGTTATTAATGTTAGCGAATGAGGTTAAGTCAGATGATGCTAAAAGAAACTTTCGTTGAAGGATGACTAGAATTGCAGTGCTGATATCAGAGAACATGTCCGATATATGTTCTGATAATAAAGACTGCAAAAAGATTTAAACTTTCCATTTGAGAAAGTCAGCATTTTTTAGCGAAATAACGGTGACATTGCCATGGAGTGTTTTTGATTGCACTGGTCAACACTGTCTAATTTTATGAGAGAATAGCTTGTGACACACTTAAAACGGTTAGGTGTTTACCTTTGTGGCGAGAACATGGATAATTATATTATATGAGAGAAAAGAGATTATTCCCTTAGACAAATCAAACCAGTAGTAGCAGGCGTCGTTAAAGAACAATAATGTCAAGTTGTGTTTTGCATTTTGATCCTACGGTTTGTATAAAATAACAATTATTTTATGCTAGTCGTATGTTCACATTAAATTCGTACCCTTCTTTTGTATTCTGAGCAATTTTTTTTTTTTGTAGTGTCTACCCAACTAGCCTACCAGAGATGGTTGGCGCAATTAAACTACGGAGACTTGCCGACACCTACGAAATTGGTATTACATAAGTCTACATGCCTTGTCGCAGTGAGTTTCTGTACCTCAGGGAGTTCGGGTGATTCAATAGTTCATCTTACACGCAAAAAATTGGGCGAAAGCGTAGGAGGCTGCACTGTACTGACGTAACTGTTTTCACTTTCCTTTAGAGTTCGCAATCACCTCATCAATGCAAACAACTGCCGGATCTTAGAAAATTACAAAACAGAAAGCAGGAATAGATTTAGAAAATTCGATGCGTTCTAGGACAATAAGCATGCCGCTTCATTGGGTTGTTTTCCTGCGGACACCACATCTTGAGGTTTAATAGTCCTCAAAGCGGTAATACAATGAGCCTCTTTCCAACTCTCAAAGTATTTTGATAAATATAAGATTTAGTTGATTCAACGCCACGGTGTTTTCCTTTTCTATTTTAAGTGTGCTCGAGAGAGGAAATATCAGTCTACTTAAACTATATGTTTCTACGGCAACTTGATGAACACCAGATATAGCATTCCCTTCCGAATGTTAAGAACGTGCATATCAGAACAGAGATATTCAGATCCTGAAGTAAAGCAATGGATCGTTGCTTGGTTGTCTGAGCAACACATTTTTGCGCAGGAATATCATACATGTGATACATATAGCCACTTTGAAAACAGTCATAATTCACAAAGGTACCTCATTTTTGCTCCTACTAGAAAACTACCTTTAAAACTGCAACAAAACTGCAGCAAAAATCCAATATAAACTCCTGCAAAAATGGGATTCAGGGCATTATCTAACTTTCAATTTAAAGAAACGTTATGTCACCCCCATGTGTGACGCCACTTCTGCGCAACGTGCACGTCAAGCTACACGTCAGAATACTTGTTTATTTTGCAATGGTTACTTTCAACTCCGCACCCGATATAAATGCCCTTGTACTTCGGGCTGCACCGACTTCCCTTTGTATATAGATGACGCACAGATGGTGTGTATTGCTCTATCTCTCAACTATAATACATTTCGGCTAACGTTGTTTGCCATCATTCGGAATCGAGTGAATGATTTACAAAAGTTGTGGTTAATTTTATTGAAACATAAAATTAAATTTAGAATAATTAAGTTACGGTGGCAACGTAAACATCTGAAAGAGGCTTCGTATTTCTCTAGAAAGAAGTGTATTCTTTTGGGGACTTCCTCGTGGGAACAATCTATTTTATTATAGACGCAAATAAGAAAATCTGGTGAGAAACTTAATGCCTTTGGGGGTGGACTTCACTTTCCGACGACTTTGGGGAAAGCGGGTAAGTCCCACGCTCAAACTGCATGCCAAAAGTATATACAGGATATCAGACTGCCATAAAGGGATATTTTCAATAACATAAAACTGTAAAAAACACCCAAGCTTTTATTCTTTAGCCTTTAAAAACAAGAGCCTAACACTGTCACCTCCGTAAACATTGGCGTCGGCACTACATGCGATCAAATCTTGTAAAGCTCTATAAATAAGAGGTAACGCGCTGGCGAGCTGGTGATGGATAATTACAGAAGAATATCGTGAAATACAGGAAATAAAGAAAAAGAGGGAAATTAATTTGTCGCTGCAGCGAGCACAGTCCTTCAAAACTATAGGACAGGGATCGGCATGCCCTTTTGGGGCAACGAGATATTGCCTCAGAACAGAGACGGATCGGGCCGGACGCAGAAACGGAGATGGTGGGGAGGGGTGGAGAGGAAATCTCGCATACTCAAGATGCTCTCTTCAAAGAGGCACGTGTCCCGAAAGATTGCTCGAAATTTTGAGTGTTGAATATTGCTTGCAAGCTGCGAAGATTAGCAATAAAATTATTAACTGGTAGTTGCCAAAACATGTCTTTTTCTCTTTTTGTGTTTTATTTGTTTTCCTTCGGGCAGGGGCCGAGAGTGAAGAAGGCTAAAAGAGCCTGACGGGGCAACGGTCAGTTAGTGTCCACACATAAAAAAAATCGCATGAAAATAAATTTCATCTAACAAAATAGTACAACATGATGAAAACCTTTGCAGAACTGAGACACACGCACATAACACAAATACAACAATAAAAGCCATGTAGATAAGGAAAAATGCGTACTGAATGCAAAAAACGAGAATACAGATTATAATCAAATGAAGGAACTCATCTCTCATTTGCAAGACCGAAGTTTGATTCCATGGTCTTCTTGAAAAGTATGTTCATAAATATTTACGCGATACAGAGAACATTTAAATAAGGGCTGCTGCAAACTATTCAAAGTTTAAAAAAAAAAAAGAAAAACTAAGTCACGGAAATTTTAATAAACCTAGTAAAGCCGTTCACTAAAAAAAAAAAAAAATACTAGTCAGGTTACTGTTTGCATCGGAACCGGCTGATCAGCAAATTTAACCTGTTAAATCTCTTAAATTGGTCAGAGTTAATACATTCGACTTTACCAAACATACCTCTTGTCCTGGGGTGAGCGTTTTGGGGCGACATTTCTGGCGGTCCCCCGTGCCGCCGGTTGCTGACCCCTGTTCTACTAGGACACAGTAAGGTTACTGGATCTTGAGTAAGCAGCGCCATTGCCTTAACCTGCCTCCTACTCGCACACGAAAATATACTAACACACAAGCATACAAACCTCGCAAGGTGATGGATAGATCGGTCTCAGTTGCTATGGCAATCAACATCTCGGTTTATTGAAACCTCCGCAGCTTAAGAAAGGTCCGTTCTGACCCAGACGCGTCAAGATTACTTGGGAGCATGGTCGTACTGAAGGCGTTCGTCGCCTATATAAGCCTCTTAGGCACTGTTAATCCAATCCACTAATCAATCATGCTTATCTGCACATATCTCTTACAATGATATTGTTTTTCTTGCGTATTTCAAAACCAAGAAAATCATTTCCAATGCCTCCAAGCACCGACGCCGCATATAACCACAGTAGGAAGATGTACGCTTGTTTTGCCGCTGTGTGAAGAGCAAAATCTTGGTAAACAAGGAAAGTCTTTATAAAGCTACACGTCACCAGCGAGCTTTGATCAGATCACCAACACTGAAAGGGTCAAAAAGAAACTGCTTATTTCATGAACCAAAACGGCGACCGTACAGGGAGCTTGGCGCTACTTTCAAAAGATCTAGTTACCTTTTGAGATGATATGCAAACAAAATACAAGCTGCGATTTTAAAATTCAGACCACGGGCGGGATTACAAACTGGTGTTTATTGGGTCACTGAGTTATTCAGCAAAAGGATGTGATTAAGACGCCTGAGTAAGCTATTAACAGCTTAACTTAAAAACAGCTCATGGCTATTTGAACGTAACTTACCTTACACGAATATAAAATGGCCTTAGGGAGTAGTCGCGCCATTCCGATCGGAGGAGCCTCATATTACCTAACGACGTGCCGTAAAGCCTCCCTGCTTCGATCTCAAAAATGGGATTCCGCTCACAGGCAAAATGGCAAAACGATGGAAATATGAACAAAATGCGTCGCCTATGCATACTGAAGCAGCGACACGTAATGGCCTCAGAAAATTTTCTCTCATTAAATAGAGTTCTTTTTTTTTTTTTTTTTTGCTTCGTATGTAACTTTGAGGAGGTCTGTGTTGGGAGTACAAGCTAAGATTTACGTTCACAGAAATACTTCAGAAAGAAGAGCATTTAGATAAATAAGATATCTGCACGTATACATATATGTATACATATAGGTATATGTATACTCTTCGTTCTGTAAAATTACTTGATCAGAAAAGAAAGCTCCTGCTTAATTTTTCAAGTCAAGTACTTTATTTTCCGCGCTATAGTCCGCACATGGTTTATAATTCGCGTGGTACAATTGTTGTAGAAAATAATTTCTTAAATAATGCGCGCGCGCAATACAGTGCCATAGAGCACACATTGAAAATGCATTTTTTACTGCCACACACATACGTTTTTATTATAGAGGAATCATCATTAACACATTGCGACATCTACAATCAGTCTCGCCTCGCCATAATCAATGTATTAAAAAATATTGTATTGTCCGTACCTGTAGATAGTCCTCACAGCGTAAAATTCAAACGTTAAAATATATTCTGAGCGGACTGCAGATCGTAAAATACAATAAAGTTTCACCAGTATGATTCGTCGTACCTAACTAACATCCTGAGCTGCGCTTCGAGAAACGGGAGGGATATGAACCGAAACAAAAATTTCTCTCCTTTTTCCGCCGATAGCGCCGGGAATAGGAGAAGGGGGGGGGGGGGGGGGGGAGCGCCCGTCGTACAGAAGCAAATAGAAGTCGCCACCAAGTCCTTAACGAGGACACGAAGACGCGCCTGAGGATGGCAAGGCGAAACACTACCGACAGTTGCCTTTGGTGGCTCTCCCAGCTGCCTCGGAAACTTGGGGACAAGCACCCTCCGCTCTAAACCTGTCAATCCTCAGCTGACAGTGTCGTGGGAGTACATCCGAACACTGTCAGCTGACGTGAGACGGGAGTAGAGGTTGCGCAGGTCTTTAGTCTTCTTTGGAGTACCTCGAGAGGCGAGGGCCCCTGATGTAGTCAGCCTGTCTTTGAGACGCGAATATTTCCACTGATCAACAAGATGGCAGAAGGAAAATGACAAGGGAGAAGCGTGGGTGACGCCTGTAATACGAGTCGTTTTGTCTAAAGTGAATTATAAATACATTATTTGCTACTGCGAATCAGAAGCTTAGCTGCAAAGTTTTTACAAACTCTCGTTTGAACTGAGCGTTTTTTTTTCCACTAAGGTTGCGAATATTTTAGCACTTAAAAAATTTAATGTATTAGAGCGTGTTGTCTACATGATTTTAAACTAAAAAAGTGAAAGCCGTTTAGAACTCCCTGTAATGCCGAATTAAAGCGCAGCTCTTGAGGAGGACGTGGAAGGGTACTGAGGGGGGTAGCGTGACCTCGGGGGGATCACGTGACCTCGGGGGGGAGGGTAGTCACGTGACCTCGGGGGGGGGGGGGGGGGTCACGTGACCTCGGGGGATCACGTGACCTCGAGGAGGGGGTCATGTGATCTCGAGGACGGGGGGGGAGGGGGCCACGGGACCTCCCTCCCCGAGGTCACCGAAGGTACCCAAGGTCCTCCTGAAGGAAACCGAGGTCCTCCCGAGGGAACCCGAGGTCCTCCCGAGGTACTCCGGAGGTCTTTGGTGGGGGGAGGGGGGGGGGGGGCTCGCAATTACGCCGACGGCGACGGCGACGGCGACGCCGCTTAAGCCGGAAACGGACGCCTAAGAGCTGCGCTCTTGGTTCAAATTAATGACTTGCCTCTCAGTATAACTGATATTAACCCCGCGAGCGAGAGGACAATATCTTAGGCAATATTTTAATTCTATCAGGTAAAGGTTGGGTGGCGACCCTTGCCAAAATGTTAAAAATTAACTAATAAACGTTTTAATTTTATCCTTTTAAGAGACACTCAAAAATAAATAGTAAAACATTCTATTCTTTTAGCTTGCAAATGCTGTAATAAAATACATTTTATTATGTACACACTTGTTACAAGCGTGGGTGGACACCCCTTTGCAAAACTATAAGACCTTACAGTCCCTGATGAGTTAAAAAACGCAACGATTGACTTATTCAGTTAAAAATTCCTGGTTTTGTTCTTCGGCAATCTTATCGGCTGATGTCGCATTCTGATTCATAAGATTCATAATATTAATATACTTATTTAAAGTTCCCCAAAACACCACAATTAATGGTCTGCAGATTAGTGCCCACAATAAGCACCGGATGAAACAAATATACGCGGGATTACACTGAAGATACGCTAAATTAAATAAAAGACGAAACTTCCAGAAAAAAAAAGTTGCTCTTAGCTTGCCCACCTTTTTGTATTTTACGCTCAAGATAACAGCGCAGGTATGGGGTTGCACACAAACGCACGTCCCCACCGGCCACAAAAACAATCCAACTTAGAAACGCAATTACATAAAAAAAAAAACACTCACACAGTGCTGATTCACAACTAAATCTATATTTGCACTTCTTTTTCTTCTACGCCTTTTCGATACATTCGTGAATGTCGGCTTCTTTTTCTTTAACGTCCCATCGAATGACGATCATGTGCGTTCATCCTATAGTGAAAGATACGCTGATTCTTTTCCTGATAAAGGGAGCGATGGACTGCTAACACATTTATCGTCATACCTGGCAATATGTTCCGCTTCAACTATCTCTCTAGTCAGTTGGCCTGCCGCCGATTCTTCAACTACCGAAAGATCAATGAAGCGGAACATATTGCCAGGGGGAAACTGAACAAATGGTTCCGAAATAAATGGTCCCGGAATAAATGGTCCCGGAACAAATGGTCCCTGAACTAATGGTCCCAACTACAAACTAGGAAAAAATGGTCCTAGATAAATATTGCCCTTGTGGCTTCAACGTTTCCAAAAAAAATCCGATAATATCCAAAACCACTCGCCGACAACCATTTTACGGTTTTCAATTCCTAAGAAAAACTTTGAATTTTGAAGCTGTCGGTTGCACGAACTCCACCGGCTTTTATATTTTTCTGTGAAGCCCTATGCAAACCTAATGCACCAATAAAGGCATCGAGCGGTGCTCGTTATATGTGCTACCACCAAGCGCCATGACGAGAGGAAAGTAATTCGAGTTTCACGGCTTCGACAATATGACTTGGGGTGGAGGGACTCACTTGATCGAATGGCGTTTTAGCGAACGCCCACGTTTCACCGAATGACACTTTAGAGAATAGTCGGACGCCGCAAAGCGGCCTATAGACCGCTGGGCCAAGTGGGTTCGCATTTTTGTAATGAGCCGCTGCAGACTGTCGCCGCCAAGCAGCGAAAGCGCAACGCGCGAAGAGGGGGGGGGGGGGGGGGGGGGGGGGGGGGAGGTTAACAGGCGCTTTCGCTACTCGCTAAAACGTCGATTCGCTCAAATCTCACTGTGTGCTAAAACGTCATTCCATCATGTGATATGGACCCGCTTCAACTGTATGACTAGGGCTACTCATTTTTCGTTTCAAAAGGGCCTACTGATATAAATATTCTATAGCCCCTTATATAAAAATCGTCATAAGACCTATAATATCGCATAAGGTCATAAAATTAAAAGTTACAAGATAACTGCTTGACAGTATTCATTTAAAAAATATTCTGACGATTATAAATAAAATTAAGTTCGAAATAACCGGCCTCAAAATATAGATGAGATCCTTCATTCCACCAGGAAATCACCGATTGGATAAAATATCAAGTATATTGCATGGCATATCTTAGTTTCAAAACAATCATCTTACGGGACAATTTTTTCCTACGTCGAACTTGGCACCGTTAGTTCCGGGACCATTTGTTCCTGGACCATTAGTTCCGGGACCATTAGTTCCGGGACCATTAGTTCCGGGACCATTAGTTCCGGGACCATTTGCTCTTACACCTACAGCCAGGTATTGCGGTAGATGTGTTAGCAGTCCATCGCTCAGTTTATGAGAGAAAAAAATAGCCCATCTTTAACTAAACATGATCGTCATTTCATGGGACGTCGAAGAAAAAGGAGCCAATACTCACGAATGTATCGAAAAGGCGTAGATGAAAAGAAGTGCAAATATAGATTGAGTTGTGAGTCAGCAGCGCTTTGAGAGTGTTTTGTCTGCTTTGATTGTGTTACTAAGTGGGGTTGTTTTTGTGGCGGTGGTGACTTGTGTTTGTGTAACCCCATGCGCTGTCCTCGAGGAACGCAGCAGAGGCTGGTGTCACTATTTCTCCACGGGGCGCGGTGCCGTCGGGGCCGAGTTGCGCTCCGATTGCAAGCCGAAACGTAAAAACCCCTCAAATTTGTGCGGTCTCTCAGATAGCCGTAAAATGTTTCGCGTGCCTTCTATCGTTCTGCTATTTGTTGATTTAGTGTTTTTCGATGATGCTGAGCAATTTTCTAATTGAAACTACGCCCTTAAACACCAATATTAAGAAATTTAATTACGCAAAATTAATTAACAATCTAATTATCCCGGAATTTAATAATTTTCCTGAATAGGCCCCTGGCCCAGGACCAAAAAGACTCAAGCCTTTTCTTGATGCGACGCCTAGTTTTCGCAATATCGAATTTGTCCGCCTTTCGTGAACCACGCTGTATATATGTATAAATATATAGAGGGTGTTTTGTAGCGTGAGCTACACTGGCCGAGGTTGAGCAGTTTCGCGTGGCTCGCATAATGAGCCGTGCTCCCTGCTGCGCATGCGCAAGGAGCAGTGACGTCACACGGCGCACAGCTGGCGCGCCGGAGCCGCCGCGTGCCCAGCTGTGCGCCTCCGCTGCGCAGTAGCTAAGTCTGACGCTGCACCGGAGCCGCTTGATAGCACCTCTCATTTTGTGCGCATAAGCTCACGCTACGTATATCCTGGCATAGCCGAGCTAAGCCACCTCATTTTTTTCTTATTATTACACATATGTTTAAAAAAAGCGTGAAAGCTGCACTAATGCGATTTTTGCAGGTGGGTTATACGGCCAGGCGGACATTATGTGGGTGGCTAATCTTTGCCAAAAGTCGGCTAATTGATTAAAATTCGTTAATTAACTTTTTGATTACCGAAAATAAACATATGGTTTCAATTAGAAACTTGCTGAGCATCATCGAAAACCCCTAAATCAACTATTTTTAGCAGGATATAACGCCGGGGCAGCATTTTACGGCGTTCTGTAAACACGCTCCATTTGGACGCGTTTCTGGACTTCAGAGGCCGGATTCTCAAAGCGAACTTACGACGAAAAAAATGCGTACGACAAATTTGAGAGAAAATCCGTATTCTCGAAACGAAATTCTCGTAACTTTTGCGCAGGTTACGACAGAATCCTACGACAGCTCCGAAGCTGTCTTACGCACTTTCTACGATCAAATTAATATGGCCGACTACGTCGCTCAGTTGCTCGGTCGCGGCGACCCAACAGACATTTATTTTTCTACCTGCTCTTCTTGCGCGTCCCGACTTCAAGCAGCAAGAAAAAAATGAAAAAGTACTTGAAACCGACCACGACGAACATGAACGCTGGATCCACAGACACCCGGAAAAGGCAACAAAGGCAACGATCCCACCGACCAAGCGAGCTCGGCGGAATATATAGGCCTAGCAGGCACTCCGACCCGTTCCGGCGCAGCATTGCTCAGACGGTCCTTGGCCAAGACCGTCTGCCCACGACAGGCTGGCTTGCTGAATGGATTATGCCCGCGCGACCCTTGTGGACCCTCCCCGTATGAATAGTTTGATAGCTGAACTAATAATTTGACAGCTGAACTAAATTTCAGAGGTCAAACTATTCCCCTTATCATCTCAAACACCTTGTTTTCCGAGGCAGCGGTGACGAACGCTGTCGTCGAAAAGGGACTCCTCGATTCTATCTCCTTGTTTTGTGTGATATAGAGCTGAAATAAACGCCATATGGATTACCTTCGCAACACGGTATGTACACATTGTTATTAGTATGCCATTTTTAACTGTCGAGCTATATCAGTTTGTGGGAGCTACGCGATGCCGGTCCAAACTTTCTTTGCCGAGTGTCACGTCAGTATGGAGTTGCAGTCGTAGAAGATCGGTCCCGAAGCGCTTACCGAAACGCAGTCTGAATCCAGCACTTCGACCAAACGCACGCGTGGGCTCCGAGTGTGAACAGGTAATTGCGTAACTCTTGCTGACACTCTCGTAGTTCAAACGTATATTTTTAACGTCGTCTCACTCCTGCATTTCCGAGGCCGCGAGAAACGCCGCGGCGGTTAGTTTCCTTCTACGTCGCTTTGCAAACGACTGGCACGGGGCTTTTACCAACGATGACAGTTGTGTTGACTTCATAGCGATCGAGTTTGTAGCAGTCAACGAAGCGTTTAAATCGTGTTACCGTCGATATACCACTGCACGGACACGAACCCCAGACAAGCGGTGGTGGAAAGGCCGCCCGTGTTTATGAGAATCAGCTTGAACACTAAGCATTTACACACAGATAGTACAGGACATACACAGGGCTGTCTATCAAGGAGTGGTTAGCCTGTGTTTGTTATTAAAAATCCACGTGCTCCGAACTATGCCTACCTCTCTCATTGGTTGTTCGTCTTGCCGAAGACGCCGTTGCCATAGCAACAGCACCGGAAGTCATCGTTTCTCCGTTAAGAGGTCGTAACTTTCCTCCTCTCACTTAAGAAGGCGTTCGTGAATACCGTTCTTGACTCATCTTACGATGATCGTAACTTTACGAACATCGTAGCTAAGATGTCGTAGGTAACAGGTGTTTTATGAATCTGGCCTCAGTTCCTTATCGGAGCGCATCTACGCGCCCGCGATCCTGCTCCAAGGTGGACCTGGCGCGGAGCCACCTCCTCGAGTCCCTCGTAGAATGGAGGGAAGTACTGCGCACGTGTGTTGCGCGTCTCGGCCACTGGGGAGCAGGACCGCGGGCGCGGTGGTGCGCTCCGGTACGAAACCGAAATCTAGAAACGCGTCCAAATGGAGCGTTTTTAGAGAAACCCGTGAAATGCTTCCCCGGCGTTATATCCTTCCAAAAATAGTTGATTTAGGGGTTTTCAATGATGCTCTACAAGATTCTAATTGAAACCATATGTCTATTTTCACTGATTCGAAAGTTAATTAAGAAATTTTAATTAATTAGCTCACTTATCGCAAAGATTAGCCACCCCCATAATGTCCGCCTGGCCGTATAACCCACCTGCAAAAACAGCGTTAGTGTAGCTTTCACGGTATTTTTAGCAAATGTGCAAGAATAAAAAAAACACCCTATATATATATGTATATATACATGCATTCATTTATTTATATTTACAGAAATAAGGGGTGTACTTAGGAGTTTCTAAGGAACTCTAAAGTGACGTTTCGACCGGGGACCGCTTCGGCCGTCGGAGGGCTGGACAGCCGCCGCCAAGATGCGCTTGGATAAGAATCCGAAACCAGACTGCGCGTAAGGAATTGAAGGGCTTTTCAAAACATGGTAAAATGCCCGGCATGCTTTATACTTGTCTAAAAGGGTTGATATAGGGGTTATTCATAATGCGCCGTAAGTTTCTAATTGAAACTTTGACCCTAAAATGAACAAATAAAAAGTTACTTTCTCAAATTAAAACAAAAACTTTTTTTTTTAAACGTTATTATTTTTTCTAAATAGGCGCTTGTGCAGACACCAACACGACGGCAACCTTCGTTCTGTGCGATGCATATTTTTCACAGAATGGATTTGGTCTTCGTTCTCTGAAACATCCTCTATACATATATGGATGGTTTAATCTCAACTCAGCCACAAATTTGAAGACGCATTTTTTTTTTAAGTTTGACGAAAAAAATATATGTTTCGGGGAAAACCCTTTTGTGACAGGGAGTGCAAACCGCAAGCTCGGGCGATTTTTAGTTCTCGAGTTATGGACATTTTAAGCAGCCGAGGCGCAAACTGACCTTTCTCCCACCTGTCGGAAGTGTCATGTTTCACGTCTTTCTATTTTTTTTTTGTAGTGCAATGCAGCTTTCTTTTGCCACTCTCAGAATAGGGATCATTTATGGCCAATAATTGTATTGTGATTATTTATCTTGACTTTTAAATAATATCAAAGCATGTCCCCTTGACGATAATTCTCAAAGTGTGACCAGTTCCTCCGTGCGACCTATTTGAGATATCGTAATATGTTTAGAGTTTCAGAAAGCTAAATGTATATTCTTTCTAGTGATAACAAATTCAATGTTGTGTGTAAAAGAGAAAGAGCAGTGACAGGCAGTGACAAGTCACTCACAAAATACACTAACTCATAATTAACGCCTCTGGAGTTGTTAGCGGATACCTGTAAATTACTTTAATAAAAGGTGCAAACGGCTAGTTATGCTAATAAAGCATCTAGTTAATAATATCCTTAATGTTATTTTTTATAATTGTCAAACCGCCTCTCTGCAACAATGTTTGACGAAGTTCAGTGAGCTGTGCTCTGCGATCTAGTCAATATATTTTTATGACCTTTACATCACCGTAAAGCTACAATTAAGTTTTTTTCTTCTGGGTAGCATTAGAATATTTTGCGCTAAACACATAACGCGGAACATTTGCCTGAAAACCGAATATTTAGAAACACTTGCATGTTTGAAGTCGATTTAAAAAAAAAAAAAAAGAATACCTTTGACTTCTCTTATTTTTATTCACACTAGGTAATATACTACTCTTTCAGGAACTACCAACATAAAGTGTAATGTATTGTTTGTATGGCCGCTATTAGGACTCGAATTTCGTGTTTTGGGAGGTTTGGACAGGACTTTGCATAGTCGCTCAGCTGAGCAGAATTTTGGTCTATGTAAGGTTTTCTATTTGATGTTAGTACTTAACTCAGTATCTGAGCGTAAAAGCCAGTGAAGCAACAAAATTTATCCTAACAATGTTCATTTACTTGGCACTGGGGTTAATTGCAACGTGTGTGAGCTTCGCCCTATGTATTGACGGAGAGGATACGTAACATTTAGACTCCCGGACAAACTTAAGTCAGGAGGGAAAAGACTAAGTAGCCCGGCATGAATCACTAAAATAGAAATAAAACCTAAACACATGACTAACACATTTCAAGCCTTGCACGCTACTAAATGCTCATTGTTTTACGAAAGGGTTCTTATGTGCACATGTAAATCGTAGTTATGTATATGCACTGCATATCTGTTTGACATATGAAAATATAACAATTACATGTCAAGTTCGATATTTCAAACTCAAAGCGGAAAGCAACAGGCCCCAGAGGAATTCTCTAATTATCTGCCTTCCCCCGTATTGAGAAGAAGTAAGTGTTGTGCCGGCACTTGTGGATAGGGACTTCGAAGTAAGTTGTTTTTTTCTAAGAGCACAACTCCAAGTTTTATTAATGTGTATGGTTGGATATTGAGATAACTGTTAACGATAAATAGAAAACCTTACATAGGCCAAAATTCTGCTCAGCAGAGCGCCTGTGCGAAGTTCCATTCAAAACGCTCATAGTGCGAGATTCGAGTATTAAAAGTGGACACACAAACAATATATTACAATATCTGTTGGTAGTTCCTGATAGACTACTATATTACCTAACTGTTAATAAAAAATGAAAGAAATAAAACGTGTTTTTTTTAGAAAATCGACTCCAAACTTTTTAGTTTTTTTTAAATATTCGTTTCTTAAGGCACATGTAGCGCACTATTTATTTAAAACGAAATATTAAAATTATCCTAAATAGGGCTTAATTGTAGCTTTACGGTGATGTAAAAATCATAAAACAATGTTGATTAGGTCACACAGCACAGCTTAATCAACTCCGTCAAATATCGTCGCAGACAGGTGCTTTGACAAATAAAAAAATAACATTAAAAACCTTATGACCTAGACGCTTAATTGGCACAAAAAAATGTATCTCCAGAGTGTTCCCAAAACGTTACAGTGATGTAGCTTAAAAACTAGAAAAAAGGGATGGAGTGAAATATGGCACTCCCCGATAAGTTGGAAAAAACGGCAGTTGCCACCTTGGCCGCTTCAACGGTCCATAACTTGAGAACAAAAAATCCGACGAAATCGCGGTTTGCGTCTTGTCTTATAATGAAAATTGGTCGAGAATATGTATTTTTTTGTGCAAATATTATGAATTCGGCCCGAAATTCGCACCCGAGTTGAGATGACATCACCCATATGCCCAGAGGAGCGACCAAAGTGAAGGTCGGGTGCTGTTTCGCACTGCTACGAATCCTCCTGATATTCTCCCCTCCACGCGCCATTTTTGTTTACTGGAAAATATGTCCCGTTCTCGGTATGCGCGGTAGAACTCTTGTGTTGTGGTAAATAGCCCGAATAAGTCCACAACCCGTCACCCGGCATTTGTCGCCCAGGTAATAAGCGCTACACTCCACTTCACATTAGGTATACCGCAGCCAGTAGTACAATCCGATGCAGGTAATTCAACACCACGAAAAGTGTATCGTCACGTCGCTCGTCGTCTTTGTGCAGTTATTACCACTGGTTAAGCCAAAGGCGCAAAGCAAACGCATCATGATTAAGGTTTTTTTTCTTGTGTGTAATTGGCGCATTCGGTGAGAGAAAACCAGCGTTGTAGAGGGCCTTAGGGCGATAGAGTGTGGGGTTGCTCTATAACAATCGCCGCCCGATCGGCATGTACTTTGCTCGTCTCCCTAGGAGTGACACAACACAACGAGGAGACAGCGAATGGGTTTACTGTACTTCCTGGTTGCCCGTCCTCGAGAGGCGGCACTCCGCTCCCGCCGACTCTGCTTGTCGCCTGTCGTTCAGAGCACGCACTCGGAGTCCGTGTTCAAGCCTGCAGATCGTCCTTCCCACACCAGCACTGCGTACGCTAGCTGTCCCGGGCTATCACAGCCCTTGTCTCCCTGCGGAAGCACCCCGAGATCGTCATGGCCCAGGCTGGAATGTCCAGGGAACGCCGTTCCCACCGGTCTTGCTCCAAACTTCTCTGGTGGACCGCTCGGGAGATCGCCATGGCCCAGGCCGGCTGCGTCGTTCGTGCCCGGCCCCAACCTCGCGTAGCACGCCCTGTCACGCGCCAGTTCGTGTCTCTTCGCCCGACCGCCTGTCACGTGCCCTCCGTCCCTTTGACTTCCACCCTCGTCATCCCCCCCCCCCCCCCTCCCCTCCAAGGACCGGGCTTCGGAGGACTTCCGGTCGGGAGAAAACCCAGACGATAAATGAAGGTTACCGCGGACGATCCGCAGGCCTGAACACTGACTCCGACTGCGAACTCTGAACGACGGGCCACAATCAGGGTCGGCAGGAGCGGAGTGGCAGCTCTCGAGGACGGGCAACCGGGAAGTACAGTAAACCCATTCGCTGTTTTCTCGTTGTGTTGTCTCACTCCAATGCAGACGAGCGAAGAACATGCCGATCGGGCGGCGATTGGTATAGAGCGACCCCACATAAAGGTGGCGCCCAACGTGGGGCGCGAGTTATGTGAATCGCTCAACAATACTGCAACCCAAACGGTCTCCGCCTGGTTCGCCCTCCCAAGAACTCACACCCTACCGAAGATATGAATAAACATTTTACTCGTCCTTGCTCCCGGCGGACGACTCGGCGTTTGTCCCTGGTGCTTGACCGAGTTCTTGGAGCTGGCTTGGACTTGTGCTTGGCCGGGTCTTTGAAGCTTGCTCGATTGCCGCCGTTCTTAATCGCTCCTGGTCTCACACTCTTCGTGCGCTAAACTCGAGCGTCGCTCGGCCGCCCATCGCGTGCTCTTCACGAGCCGTCTTCACCCTGGGCTTCCCACAACTGGCAGCTGAAAGTGACCCCCAATTGGCCGCCACCCTGTTGCACATTTTCAACCACTAGACACGTCCCCTTATAGTTGTACTTTTAAATTTAAACGAAGTATCGTGTTCAGACATATAATTACTTATTGATCTTCAATAACAGTACCGACGAGATAAGTTATGTTTCGTTCGTTTTAAGTCCAAGTGTGCTTTTACGACAAAAACTCGGGCGGCTTCGCAATGACTCCGCTAGATGCGCCGTCAGCCACGGTGCTCTATTTTGGGTTTTTATAGGAGCTAGACACCGATCTCTGGGGATAACAGTATTGAAAAATTATTTTTCATGCTTTTAACACCGATCGCAATACAAATCTCGGCTCAGTTTTTGCGTAAAAAGCCTCAGGATTTGGTACGCCCAGGTGTCTAGTGTTGTACACCACTAGACACCTGGCCGCAATAGTGTACAATTGTACACCATTGGCGCAGCCAAGGGAGGGGGGGGGGGGGGGGGGGGTTCAGTTTTGTCTGGTGAAGGGGACACTAGTTTATCGCTCTAAGCCCCTCTACTTCGTTGGAAAAAAAAAAACGCACAAATAACGCGGGCACCATGACGCTGAACTTTTGACGCCGCGCGATTGGCTCCGTAGGATTGCCGCTCCGACTGCGTCGGACTAGGTGTGAAACTTAGTATTGGCACAAATAAATTGTTTTGTTTTGTTTTTCTTCCAAAGGCCTTCGTGCCGATGGCGTCAATAAAATGCCCGTGAAAGAAAGGGGAGAGGGGGGAGGGGGGGGGGAGGGGGAACAAGATAACGATTATGCGAATCCCAGAAACCCATAAACAAATGAGCGGGCGTCCCCTCCTAAAGGTAGAGACAAACACCGAGGCCGTCACAGAGGGGGGGAGACCAAAAGCGTCGCGGCCTCGTAGAACACGGCTTTATCAGCGAGCGTGCGTTCACTCCACGTGATCTGAATGACGGTTCCAAAAGACCGGCGCGTTGGTCGGGCAAAAGGAGAGAGAAAACAAAAAACAGAAATTGCCGATAGCGATGAGAAAATACCGGGGAGAGGTATTGGGTCCCGGAACATCCTGTCACGCGTGACAGTTTTCTCCTTGGACTTTACGTTCCCGGCACGAAAAGAGGTGTCCTTTACTCCGCCCTGTTTCACCATAAGATGGACTGCGGATGGCCCACTGTGTATTGAAGCGAATGCGATGACGTGCTAGAGCCACGAGGCCTTCGTGTGAGGGGCAGCGACACGCGCAGCGCGTTATCTCGTAAAATTTTCAAAGCGCTGGATTCACTTCGAAAGAAAGGGTACTTTGTAGACTCTAATCAATTTCTTGAATGCGCTCGACGTTTCAAAGCTGGCTCGGTTCCTTGCTCTCGGGCGATTGTATGTGGGCCTAAAAGTAGCAGCGGTTCTGTCGCTGTTTTCTTCTCATTTCTCTCAATATAGTTTTGTTCTTTTGTTTTTGCGTGTGACGCATCGTAGCTCGTGTATATAGATGCTTGGAAGCGTTCCGGTGGTTCGGTTCAGATTGTTGTTTGTGTTTTGTATTTGCCAAGATTTTAATAAGAGGCACTTTCTCAGGTTTCTTTCTCTGTTGGCGATGGAACTGCCGTCAAAAGCGATGACGTGGCCGATCTTCTGAGCATGTTCCGCAAAGCGCATTGCCTTGGATGTCTAACTTCTTCACGTCATACTTATGTCGATTGTTTGGTTACGATTGATGTTTGTCGACTCCGAGAAATAAAAAAGGCAGCGCAACGGGGCGCCTTTTTTCCTTTTATTTACGCCTATTCATGTTTGTGTGCATACACATGCGCCTCGTACAATTATATACCCGTAGTATTGGCAGAATACATAAAATCACACTTTGCACTGCACAAAGGGATTCCTTTTATTTTATTTTTTTTTTTGCGTTTTGATTGGAAGAAAGATGAGAAGGACGGAAAGACGATTTCCTGCTTGATGAGGAAAGTCGATATCCTACTTGGGAAGAATGGAGAAACCGAAGGAGGTTAAAGGGATAAGAGCGAGGTCCGGAAATGACTCGTGTTATTGCGGAGATGGGGGTGCGGACAGAAAATAGTGCTTCGCTCCTTCGTACGTACGAGTCTTGTTCCTCGTAGAAAGACCAGTAGATCTTGGTAACCTTTCCCGACTTCGCACGGGGCTGGCAAGGCATTTTGTCGATATTTCCGACTGTAAGACCTAAGGAGAATCAACATTAAAGAAATGCACAGACATTTTTGTTTAGACGTAGACGTATTCTTATCGATATAAAGTGCACTCGTATTCGCAGCAATGGTAAAAAAAATACTTCCTCAATCCCAATATGCTTCAGTCCAAGCATCTACATTTTCCTGGTGCATGCGTGTGCATTGCTCACGGTCGCCTACCAGAGAAGCCAGAGAAGCCCCGTACGATGAATACAGCGGACATCGTGATCAGGGTTCTTGTCCTTCGCCGCGTGACGTGAGGTCCGACGTGTGGACTCTGGTGGCACGTCAGCTCACGGGCGTCACGGTTCGCTTGTCAACAACAGCAGGGCCCTTTTACGGGTGCATACTGCAATACACAACCAAAAAAAAGGCCAAACCCGAACTGAAGCCTACATCCATTTGGAGATTTGTGTGCTCACGATCTCTTCATTTTTTTTTTTTTTTTTGTCTTTCTAGAGTTTAATTTGGTTAGAGCCTTTTTTGCTACGACTCTGTTTGCTAGAGGCAAACGATGCGTGCACTCCCGGACACCGCAAGACTTAGCTGCTGGGTTCTGGCAAAGCCCCCGGACATGTTTTGGATCCGCGGGGTTCGGACGTGTTACATTTTATATAATACAAAAACAAAGCAGTTTTTGTTTTGTTTTGCAATACTAGTGAATACTTATCTGGCATGCACCTATGGATGGTTTCGTATAAAACGTAAGCGATGTCCCGCTTGTCTAACTGCAACGACGTCTCTTTATGTAAAGTATTAAATGAGCGGAGCACCGTTTTAATATAACTTTATTCACTGCACAGTTTGAGAGCAGACTGCACAGCTTAATCTGTCCGCTGAACGATTTGGGAGGACGCGGGAACCTTTTTAATTACTTATGCCTGTGTCAGTATTGTCTCGGGCATAGATTGTTGTGCTAATAGGCTTAGGCCGTTGAAGCGACACCTTCTAAGTATAAACTACTCCGTTTATAAATTAAGTGTGATCTGAGCTTTGGCTGTCATGAGATGAAGCAAAGTACATGCCCCAAACTAGAGCGTATACGTGTCAAACAATACGTTGGGATCTCTACGATGACGCTAACTTCCAAGATTCGACTTGGCAGTGATACAAGGCGCGTGACATTTATAACATATAATCGACATCAGGGAGTAGAGGCGCGTCATGACTCGAACAAGGTGTCCTTAGTATTTGTGTTCGCCAATCGGCGCTATATTCGTGGATTGTTCTGAAGCCTCGAATCTAAAGCATTCCGTAGAGACTACATATTATAATCAAAGCCCGTGAACCATCATTTGGACGTCATCATCATGAGATCCAACGCGGACAGTGATTAGTCACGAGTGCTGCGTAAGTGTTTGGCTGGGCATCGTGTCAAATCAGCGCGTCGAAAGAAGTTCGTCGTCGGGCTCGGATCCAAAAGCTGAGTTGGCGCGATGGGAGTGTGATTACGTCACTTGGGGGTAGAGAAGGCTGTTCATAGACTCGGAATATTCTAGGTTGTGTTGGTAGCATACGTCAAATACTGACGTGAGATCACAAATGGCTTTGCCTGTCTAAGCATTGATATGTTTGCGGGGAAGCGGTGATTTTCCATGTTTCCTCTTTGTGAGCGTGCTAGAAGTTATGAATCCAGATCTACATTCCGCGTGTTCATTTGTTTATATATTTAGACGGCATTTCTGTTGCGGGCTGCAGGAGGAATGGGCTGCAGTAGAACGTGTAGCAAGAGAGACACACACATTCGTGGATACCGTGTGCGGAGACGAACTGGAGCGACACTGGCCACTCTGGGGCACAATATAAAGAAATTGAGACTAGGGCAGCATCGCGAGTATAGACCAAAATAGGGTGCTATTAAAATTATTTTCTTATCAAAACTGCAGGAACTACCGGTAATTGCACACTGATGAGATATGTATGCATTAAAATTTAAGAAAAAAAGCAAGGATAACATATATTGTATTCTGCGCGCCAAATGTGAACACGTGTATTACAGCTAAAACTCGGCGTAATGTTTTTTTGTTTTTTGTGTGTCCAAAATTAATAACTACTTTATTTTAGCAAATGCCTAGTAGGATGGGGAAAAAGACGACTAATGTTGCCTGACTAGGCTCTATCCCAGTGTTCCGTTTAAAAGCACTACAGAAAAAAAGGATGAAAATAAAAGAGCCACTACATATAAATACCAACGGACATGAAAATAGTACATAAATATTAACAAAATAAAACACTATTTGCGATACAACTTCTCACATGACATGGGGATTATAATATTTTATGATAAAGTTCAGAAATATTCTTTCGAAATAGCTTAAAAATAGGTGTATTGTTTTGGAGCTATGAACCATTGACAGTATTTCTGCTAAAGTGTTTAGTAACTGTGGTATTCTATAAGACAATATTTTTGTTCCGCACTTACGTCATGCTCTTGGTTGGTGGTAATGGGTGTGTCTGAGTCTGTAGGTTGTTGTTCTGTTAGTATAATTGACACGTATGTCATGAGGATTATATTTGACATTCTAGAATAGGCAAATTGCCAATTTTTGCATGAGTGAATATTCAATTGTCAAAAGTGTATACTGCATGAAGTATGGGCGAGAATGTAAATATTATGGAAGACTAGCGATGGATCGTACTGCTCGTTTCTATAACACTTGAGTTTTGAAATTTTAGGTCTTTGAGCAAGTGCCCCATACTAGACTGCAATAGCATATGCGAGACCGAAAAAGGGAATAATATAGCTGGTGCTTTATCCGAAGAGGGAGGATATTTTTTACTTTATTCATATTTCCTATTGATCGAGAAATGGCTCGTCTTGTTTGATCAATATGATAAGACCAATTTTGGTTTTCTTAAAAATATGCCTCTAAAAACTTGTGTGCAGATTCAGAACAAATCCCATCGTTTCTAAAGTGTCATCAAAGCAAGCAGTTAACATTTATTACTTTCCCTAAATATGATGAATTTTTTTTATTCACTGTTTAATTCTAATCCATTACGGGCTAACCAAACACTTAGCTTTGTCATCAGTTCGTTAGCGAAAACGTCAAGCGCATCTATGTTTGTTCCTGAAAAAGATACATCAGTGTCGTCTGTATAGACTCCGATGTCGGGAGTGCGTGGTATCTTAGCAATGCCATTAATATACATAGGATATATTAGTGACTCAGGGATTTATCATTGAGCTACGCTATAACGGACGTGCCCACTATCGAACTTTTCGTTGTCGACAATAGTATAATGGACATGGCATGAAAAATATTTGAAATGAGATGAAACAAAATCCCTCTTATCTGTAAAAGTACTCCCTCCAAATTACTTTGTTTGATAGAATCGATAGCTTTTTTTTTAAATAAAAAAAAATTGATATTATGTAAAGCTCGTCTTAAATGTTATTTCAGATTTTATCGTTAATATTTAGCAATGCTTCCTCGGTTGACTTTTTTTTTTGTGAAAGCTATACTTCTGAGTAACAATAATTTATGTTTACAAAAATGGTGAAGCAGTCTGTGATTTATTATTTTTTAACTACTTTTCAAAAATATTGAATTTATTCATTGAACCAACTTTCTTAGTAACTGATGCTCGAACAATTTTGAGTCGCGCAGAACAAATTTCTGCGCTTATGATTATGGCACAAAATTCCGAGAAAGAATTACTAGTTATTTTAGCAATTTCTTTTATATGATTAATTTTTAATTAATCATCATCGCATGCAAAGCTGTTTTAAGTAAATTTAATATAATGAACACTTTGGCTCCCGTGGTAAGCTACTAAAATATTATGTGTAAATGCGTATACGATTGAAAGGTTTTGTTCTTTAACAAAGACGCTGTTGAAATCGAATGCAAAACATTTACATTACACAAATTAGCGAGTGCCTTACCAGAATAATCAACATTATCTTTTCTAAAGATAATACACCTGCATGTTCAACACGAAAAGGTAACGCCTCAAAAAGGCACCCGTGTTTAGTTTACTTGAGCCGACACCAGTCGGTTCGAACGCCTAGCGTAATTTTTCATCGCCGGCCAAAAGTAGCATGTAAATGAGGGGTCCGCGTCTCTGTTGGACATACCACTCTATCAACCCACGCTTCGTGGCAGTGCGTCGCCGTCGCCTGAAGCACACTCAATTTTCCCGATTGTCTTCAGTGCACACCTGTCGCGCTGAACGAGGGTGGCACGCACGTTCTCTTCTCTGGGGATTAATTTTGACAAGGCCGCTACACACACTTGGAATGTGACGATGCTAGTGGCACCCTAAACTGAACACGCGGCAAATTATACGTGACACGCCTTCGATTACCTTTCCGCGGTGGTAATTTTGTTTGATTTAGATGTTTTATGATAAAAGTTTGTTTATATTACCTTGTCTTTCGTGGCGACCAAGTGGCGCGAGTGATCGAGGCTCTTGTAAAATCCTGAAGCGATGGAGATGGACTAATACCCTTGTCAGCCGAGCCGCCTCAACTGTGGTTGAGTCAACGGCATTTATCGACCCCAACAGTGATTCGGCTCAACTGGAATGAGAGTGTGCTACAGGGTTATTTTGATTCCAGTGGAGAACAAAACGAAACCAAATCTGATGTGATATGATATCAATTAACGGTGAAATAAGCGCACCCCCACGCTTCCCACCTGCTTCAATAGATTCATAAATTTACCGTATTAGTGGCTTTAAATTATGCTCACCAAGTTTCTACTTGAAACCACGTGTATGTTTTCGCTATTTAAAAATATAATACAAAAAATCTCTTTCATTAACCCACTTATCGTGACGATTGGCCCCGTATATTAAATGCCCCTTACTGTGTAACTCACCTGCACATTTCGCGTTACTGAACTTTTGTGAACATTATGAGCGGGAACGCCAGAGCGCGTGGCCTTACATACATGCAGCGCCAACTCGAGACTAGCGAAATAGCGTAGTTGAAAGGCGGGGGGAGAGGGGGACGGGGAGGGGGGCTACGAGGTTGCGCAATTTGAATTGGGCGCACACTCCCGAACCTCCCCCCCCCCCCAAAAAAAAAAAAAAAAAAAAAAAAAAACCTACAGTCTTGTCAGCGTCGAGTAGGCGTAGCATCTATTGAAGACCACACCCAGTACCGCGTTCCCGCTCGTACTGTTCGCGATATCAGTGGGTTTTCGTATTAGTGGGTTTTAGTACTGCGTATAGACGCTTTCAGCGAGTCAGTTACTCGAGCTGCCACCAGTCGGCGCGCCCTTCGCGCGCTTCCCGGGCCGCCATAGCCGACCTTCAGTTTCTCGCCGTTGCTCCGCGTCGTGTGGTGTACAGGCCACTACCGAAACTTATTTTTCGTGTTCTTTCACGTTGCGCGTTAAAATCTTGTATTTGCTTTAGGCCTTTTCGATATTAAGTACATTCATTTAATCATTTGATATTTATATTTCGACATAGCTCTTGTATTTTCTTATTTATGAAATGGAATCGGACAGCGAATGGGTCGACCATACAAGATTATGAGGCTTCAATGACCATGTAAGTTCATCCCATTCTTACGTTTTTGTCGCTAATAAAGGGCAGTCAACACTATTGCGACATCTGTAAATTGTAGCTGAGCAGTAAGGCTATGACAGTCGTGCTTCTCGATGCATGTGCGCGCTCGTTTCCGTAAAGCCGACCCGCATGTAAGGGATTTAGCGCGTGGCGAGACGAGCGACGTAGATTTCTCACCGTCGCCCGTCGCATCGCTCGGTTTTGGGATTTCTAGAAAACGTCACTCACCGTCTTGGTCGCTTGCTCCGTCGCATCCATGCAGTTTGCCTCGTCGCGCGACTGACTGAGCGAGAGCGAAGCGGGTCGCCGTCGCTTTTCTGGTCGCTCGCCAAATCGCTTACATGCGGTTTATACTCAATTAATTTCTATGCACACACCATTGAACCATTGGCGCCTCGATATTAAGTATAAACCGCATGCAAGCGATTCGGCGAGCAACGAGACAAGCGACGGTGACCCGCTTCGCTGTCGCTCGGGCAGTCGCGCGACGAGGCAAATCGCATGGAACCGACGGGAGCAAGCGACCAAGACGGTGAGCGACGTTTTCTAGAAACCCAAAAAACCGAGCGATGCAACAGGCGGCAGTGAGAAATCTTCGTCGCTGACTCTCATCGTTGTCGCCGTCGCTCGTACCGTCGCACGCTAACGTGCGACGGGTCGGCTTTACGGAAACGAGCGCGCACATGCAGCGAGAAGCACGACTGGATAGTCAGTTCAAATTTGCATATGCCGCATAGGTGTTGACTGCCCTTTATTAGCCAGAAAAGCGTTAGAATGGGAGGAACTTACATGGTCTCTGAAGCCATAATCTTGTATCGTCGATCCATTCGCTGTCCCATTCCATTTCATAAATAAGAAAATACAAGAGCTAATGTTGAAATATAGATATCAAATGATTAATTGAAAGCCCGAAATATCGAAAAGACCTAAAGAAAACACGCAATTTCAACGCGGAACGTAAAAGCACGCGAAAACAAAGCTCCGGTAGTGGCCGGTGTAGCACACAACGCGGAGGAACGGCGAGAAACTGAAGGGCGGCTATGGCGGCCGGGTTACGTGACGTCAAGATGGCGGCGCCCATGAAATGTTGCCTGAAAGGGTCTATAGGACCGAACATGAGCACGGTACATTTGCGTTAGCGTTCAGTTTTTCGCACTGCGCGTGCATGGAGCCGCGAACTGCGTCTTCGATTGGCGAGTGGCGATGACGCGTATGCGCGCAGCATGGAGCACCGAACGGCATTACGCAAGCGTACAGAGCTTGCGTCGGCTCATGTAGGCAGTACTAAAACTCTCTAGTACCGTTCACCTTTTAATCCGTCGTCACTAATTCTCTGGTACATGCGTTGACCTTGAACTGGTTTGGAGCACGCGTACCAATGTTCGCAACGTCGCCTCGGGATGGCGCCACAGCCCCACCGACTGTGGAAACTGGTTAGGAAACACCTTCTTGAAGCGCCGACAGAGGGCGGCAGGGTGCACATCTCGAGAGGCTTGGCGATAGAAGGACGCATAGAAACCGAGGCCGCGCTGGATTGGCTGGTTATGGAAAGCGACGCCATGACCTAGCACATCGCAACCGGATATCACCGGCGACGTTCCCTTCGCTAATTTCGGCGCAGCGCAGTGGGCCGGTGTATCGCTGGGCTCGTGTTAACCCACGCGCCCCTACCGTTCACGCCGCTTGGCGGCGACAGTCTGCGGATGGCTCATTCCATAATATGATTCTACCTTGGACCACCCGTACACGCCACATGTTACGAAAGGCCGCAGGAGACGACCTTACCTAACTAATCCGACCGGCGCCGGTGGACGTCTTGAGTACCGTTGCCACGTGGCTCCGGTCAGCTGTGCCCGGAGGCGAAACGAAACGCGACTTGGGAGGGTCATCGAGTCGAGCGACGCGTCCTTACTTCCGGCCCCTTTCCTAACTACGTCTGGCTTGTCTCGATGCACGGCGCCATCGACAGTCTCGGGACGCCCTGGACAAAGAAGGGTACTTTGCGCCCTAATCCCAGCGTAAAGCGCTGATGGGATTATTTTCTTAGCGCGCGAGAACCAAGACTCTGCACCTGGGGGTGATTATCTCTTTGCCCCATCCGGACTTCAACGGCGCCGGTGACCGACCAAGGACGTCTCGTCCTCGGTGTTTGTGGCGTGTGTGGGTGTGTGCGAGGGAGAAGAAAAGTACGTGCCTGAACGGTCGTTTTGGTCAAGCCAGGGACGATAGGGGTTCCCTACTAGGGATGTGGGGAAAGGTGACATCATAAAAGCAGCAGTCGGCGGCTGCTGCTGGGATCTCGAGCGCTCTCAAGCGCTCTCCCGTCAAATGATGTAACCTGTCCATATGTATATATAAAAAGCTACCTTTACGAGACTCCCTCCTGCTCCCTGGTCCTTCCCGAGTCCGGCTGCCACATGAGTTCCCTCCCTGGCTCGGCTCCCTGCCGTACCCAATGTGCCCGGACAACCGCTCGGTCCCAACACGCATCACAATGCCCCGCTGGCGGGGCAAGTATGCCCTGGTCGTCCTATCCCCCAGTTCACGTCGGTTGCTAAGTGTTACGTCACGCCGTCGCAATCTATAACCTGCCAACCCTGTGCGGCCACCGTCCTTAGAAGCTAAGTGACCTGATCTGCTCGCACGAAGGAGTAGAGAGGTTTTGGAAATTTTCACCCCACGGAAAAGTGCGGATGGGCTGCATTTATATACCATGATTTATTATACCGGGTGGTTGTGAGAAATCCGAACCCGGATTTTCGCACTGCAAAAATAAAGTAGACATTGCGTGGAGCTCCAAATCCGTCAAAACGTAGCCCGAGCCATTCGACCAAGATGACAAAGTTTCAGCACAACCATTACCTTATTCAAAAGTTATAAGCCATTTCCTGAAAATTTAAATGAAAAAATGGCTGGCGACGGAGCTTTCGAAGACATGGAGCGCTGTGGCACCAGAAACCGAAAACGCGCGAAAAGGAGAAACCATTTTCAATTGAAAATTTCGATAAATCACTTTTAACTTTTGAAAAAATAACAGTTGCTGCAGAAACTTTGGCATCTTTCTCGAACGGCTGGGGCTACGTTCCGACGGAGTTTGAGCATTTCGCGATGTTTAGTTTCTATTTGCGGTTCGAAAACCTGGGTTCGGATTTCGCACAAACACCCTTTATGTATATATATTTCTATAGATCTGTTGAAAACTAAAATAAATTCGTTATCTCTTTTTTTACACTATTATATGTTCCTCCTCCTATAAATACAGTTTAAAAGCACCGCGCAAAGGGGTGTCCACCAAACAAGGTACTTGAGAAATTGTGAGGGGACAGAACTCCGTCATTTGTCATCCGGTGGTGCGCTTTTGTCCGTCTTTTTTTGCCGGGTGGAATGATTTTCTCCGTCAAAATTCCCTTTTGTTCTTCACGGGGGCCTTGAACAGGCTCATCACGTGGGTGCGGGCAGCCAGTCATACGCTCTGTTGGCTGTCGGTCAATCGCTTAAGGCCGACGTATACACTTCGGGCTTTCCAGTTTTACCTACGTTCTCCTTTCCTATATCCTCTCCACTGTTCCTTGCCCCAACTTGGCTCCCGTCTCATCTTAGAAGAAGGGAACGCTAAAAGGATTATCATCCCTGCAAAAAACAGAGGTTGTACGTCGAATTTAATGGCTTTCGCTCCTGTTCAAATCCCGAAAACGGGAAAGGGAACGATACGAGGGAACGGCAGAGCAGATGAACAGGCACCAGGAACACCGTTGGCAGGGGGCGTAGGACGTCAAGTCTGTCGAGGACCGAGGTAACTGTAAAGTGGAGGAGGCCAGGAGGAAAGTCGTGAAGTTTGCCTGGCGGTGTGCAAACAGAAAACGCACTGCAGGACTTGAACTTCTACCTCATAGGACGGAATTCTGTCGCCATCGCCATTTCTAAAGGTCTCCTGTTTGGACTGCCCTGAAGCGCGAAACACATGCACGACGAAACCGTCCGATCCGACGTCCGACCGCGCAATACGACGGTCGGAGGCGAGGGTTTTCAACGCTCTCCGATGCTACGAAAATCCTCTCCCGCCAAGGTCATTCCGGCAGTCCGCACGTCGGATCGGAAGGTTTTCGTCGTACATGTGTTTCGCGCTTTAAAGCGGCAGCACGTTTTGACCTCATGTTTGCGCGACGAATTTCGTAGATACTTTGAACGTGTAATTGTTCTTAGGGCTGTACCTCTTATTTTTCTTATCGTTGCCCCTTATCATTGCACATAGCTACCGGATTTTATTTTTCGTGTCTTGATAGGACACAACACTTGCTCATAACAAGTGTGTAATGAAAGTTACTCACGTGCTTCAACGTTGGCGCAGCACACTTATAATTTTGAATTTAGAAAATGTATTTAGTTACAGTACATGCAGTAATTAGCTACTACTATGAAGTCCCCCTGCTTTATTACACCAGCCACCCGGAGGCTACGTGAATGGCCATCGGCATGACCGCCTCGAGAATTAATACCTGCAGTGTATTGTACAATCCGCAAATAAAACAAAAAAAACAACATTTTTAACACATTTTTTGTATTGAAATTTTTTAGGGCCTGCATGTTTTTTTATTGAGATCTTGTTATCTCGAATGACGGAGCCTCCTCTATGAGCGAAAACATCGTTTTGCTCACCATGATACTGGAATGAAGCTCAAGTTTTAAACGTCAACTTCACCAGTCTCTCGTATGTGTTTTGCTTCCCTTCTATTTGCTTATTTTTTGCAGGTTTAAAGATATTATTAGTTTTCCGCCCCACATATACCTTATACGTTAACCACCTAGCCCTGAAGGGGTGAGTAAAAAATATAAAATGGGCCATTCTCAGTCTTTCCCGATTTAGCTCAAAAATAACGATTATGTGCGCGACTCTTAGCTCACCTCAGATAGCAGCAGGTGAAACTAAAGTGACAGAACACAGGTGCCCTCCCAAGCAGCACGGCGACAGTTGACCAGTGTCGTGCCAGTGCCAAGCGACCATCGTCCCAAATATCGGCCGAATGTCCAGATTTGCACCACGGCCCGATATTGGACTAATACTGTCGCACCGTCGTTTGACCACCGGCCTAGAATCGGCACGATATCGTGCGAGTATTGTAGGGGTCAGACTGTTGCCTGGTTGTCTGCCGGATTTTGCACATGGGTCGGCTCTGTATCGGCGGGACGTTGTATAGCGCCTGCTCTGTACCGGCCAAACGTCGGCTTGCACGATTATTGCCGATGGAGCGCACCTCGCCCGTACAGAAAAAAATATGTTTATTCAGACTTATATCACCTAATTAATTGAAACCAGTCCAACCGAACAAAAGAGGTACAATCTTAGAAACAATGTAGTCTTGGTTTCAGGTTGGAATGTGGTTCTTATTAGTTTTGTCCATTTGGATGATATATAATTTAATTTAAAAATGGACGGGTTGATGTTGCAACATCAATTTTCATCATGGAACCCTGTAGATGTATTACGCTTCACTACCATTTTAGCGGTTTCAATATGAATGTGTAGTTGAGTAATCACCGCTGCTTCATGCGCGTTAAATACCCTAAGTTAACCGTCGTACTGCTCTCTCTGAGTGGCCCCTACAAACATATAAGCCGGAATCGTCAGCTCTCAACTCAACATATATATATATATATATATATATATATATATATATATATATATATATCGGTGTGGGAGTCGTCAATAGTTCATTTCTTTTACATAGTACCCAAATCGGCGGAGGAAAAGTGGGAGTGGACAACAAAAATCTCCATTCTTAAAAGGTTAAAACAGCGCAAAAAGCGACGGACAAGGTAAAGAAGGACAGGGACAGAGCGCTGACCGTGTCCTTCTTTACCTTGTCCGTCGTTTTTTGCGCTGTTTTAACCTTTTAAGAATGTCATACCAACTCGCCCAGGCTTCAACTTTAGCAAAAATCTCCAATTTCGGAGTTCGGTGTTGCTCGTTTTCCCCCTCTCCCTGGGTATTTAATAACCCTCCGTCTTAAACTAGGTCACCTTGATTGTCGCTTTAGTTTCATTTTTTCTCAAATTGAAGCAGCATTAAAACAACAAAACACACAAGGAGTTCCAACGCTGCGTTGTGCGAAAGACAAACTATTTGCAGTATATTCTGAAGAAGAGAGGCCTCCTCTCAAAACATCAAATAAACTTTGCATAGTTTTTGTTCATTCCATGTATCTTGTGTATTTCAATGATCAGTGGCACACAAGCTTCCATCATACACACACACACACACACACACACACACACATATATATATATATATATATATATATATATATATACAGAGAGAGAGAGAGAGAGGTCAACTACACGATGCGACGTGAGCCCCCACACGTCGCCCCCACACATCAGATATACTTACAGAGCCCCTGCGCAAAGGTGTGTATCGCGAATCCTTCGGTTTTTTAGCTTTGCTCTTTCTCAATTAGTATTATGAACCGGACTAAGACAAGAAAACAGCTACTGTCTTTTAGAGCGCAGCTCTTAGGGGCCCGTTCCCGGCTTGAGCGGCGTCGGCGTCGGCGTCGGCGTCGGCGTAACCGCAACCCTCGTAACCCTCGTGAGGGTTACGAGGGTTACGAGGGTTAATCTCATGAGGGTTACCCTCACGAGGATCACGAGGGCCACGAGGGTTACTTACCCTCGTAACCCTCACGAGGGTTACGAGGGTTAGTTACCCTCAAAAGGGTTACCTTCGCGAGAGTTACCCTCACGAGGGTTTTACCCTCGTAGCCCTCACGAGGGTTACGAGGGTTAGTAACCCGCATGAGGGTAACTTTCACGAGGGTTACCCTCACGAGGGTCACGAGGGTTATGAGAGTTACCCTCACGAGGGTCACGAGAGTTACCCTCACGAGGGTCACGCGAGTTACCCTCACGAGGGTCACGAGAGTTGCTCTCACAAGGGTTACTAGGGTTACCCTCACGAGGGTCACGATAGTTACCGAGGTCACGTGACCGCCCCTGGGGTCACGTGACCTGGGGATACCCCCGAGGTCACGTGACCCCCCGTTGACGTCATAGCCACTGATGACGTCATCAGTGACGTCACTGATTACGTCACCGGCATCCGCATCGTCATCGTCATCATCACTGATGACGTCATCAGTGACGTCACTGATGACGTCACCGGCATCCGCATCGTCATCATCATCATAACTGATGGCGTCATCAGTGACGTCACTGATAACGTCATCGGCATCGTCACGTGGCCCCAGGTCACGTGACCCCCCGACGTCACGTGACGTCCCAAGGTCACGTGACCCCCCCGACGTCACGTGACGTCCCGAAGTCACGTGACTCCCACAAGGTCACGTGACCCCCGCCACCCGAGGTCACTTGACCCACCCCCTCAGTACCCTTCCCTCCTCCTCCTCAAGAGCTGCGCTCTAATTCGGCGTTACAGGGAGTTGTAAACGGCTTTCATTTTTTGTCCATCGCTTGGGTATCTTTAATTTTTTATATATATTACAATAAGGCGCGATTTAATTGATCAATTGACTATATTAACTTCTTCACAGGAGGGACACATTCAACGGGACATCCCGAAAGTTCGCAATATCAAGCCAGAAACCAAGGAAAGAACTGCGTAATTGCATGCATTGTCACATTTCACGTTCATTTGCCTTGCCCAGATGTCATACGCATTCCGAGCAGCACAAGCATCTTCTGGCTGGCGTTATTTTTATAAGAAAAGCTGCGGTAAGCACTGCCTAGACCTACGACCGGACGAGAAGTTCCCAACGGGCAGCAATATTTCCGTAAACGCTGACATCGAGGGATAAAAGGAAACATCGGTAACGAGTATCGGCCAAGAACCAGCCTAGAGAACCGTCCTCCAAACCACGAATTTGTTTCTGCCATCCCAGGCTTTTGGCTATGTCCTCCATAAGCTACCTTACCAAAATACAAAAATCCTTTTTTCACTTGTTCGCAAGAAACGGACCACCATCGTGCAGAAACAAAAGCAACGGAGGCGATTGTATTCAGGAGGCCTGGATAGCATCTGGCACCGAGACGACCAACAAACCGTCTTAGAAGCGACGTGGCGCGTTATTTATGGGCGCGTACCAAGATTCCCACTGGACATAACGTACCCTTGATACGTATATTTCGTTCCGGAACCAACGTTCTGCGGGAGCCGCGAAAAGATTTCCCCGATTTCCGGCGCCTGGAACCGCAACGGGGCGAGTTTTTGCGGTCCCTGAGAACGGAAATGGTTTCGGCGTCCGGGGCCCGGGGTCGAGAGATGCGTGTTCGGTTCCTGGGTTTAGGTCCAATACTCCGGGCGCTGTACTTGCGATGCGGCTGCCGAAAATAGACGGGGACAAGAATAAAATATGGGGCCCTTCTACACGATGGATGGGCTCACTCAAGAAAAATCTCGCGGATTTGTCGAGCGCGAAGAAGGGTTATGGCCTCCTGTAATGTTGCTTGCTGCTGCATTGTTGAATCTGCCGAAGCGCGTACAGCTTATGCCTTTGGTCTGCTCGCTTCCATTTACGAGGTAACGCAGAGTGGGCTGGTGGTTCCTTGGACGGCAAAAGAGAGGGAAGTTATCGAGTTATATTATTATTACTATTATTATTATTATTTATCCACCTTCGGGTTGAAATGGCCATTCGGGAAAGGGTTATGACGATTCCTGATTATTTATTTTGAATAAAAAAATATGCGTTTCGAAATTCCCACTGACAGATGTCGTCTGTTTTGCGCCTTTTAAGATTTCTTTTTTCTGTAACTCTTTATGTTCTTCGTAGTATATTTTTTTGCGTTATAACCGGCGTCTGCGCAAGAATGTGTACAACAGCTTCATAGTGTTGCTTTTTTTCGGCTGTAAACCAAGGAACGTTTATTGTGGTACAAACAACAGGAAGTCCCCGAGGCGTCAAAAAAAAGTGTAAAGTGTTTAGGAGGCGCCAAACAACTAGAACGCCCTTGTCCCGCGGCGAGGGATGTTATGCGACAATTTTGGGGATAATGGAATTAGCAACTTCTCGGGTGTCTTGCTTGTAGGCATCAGCGCAACAAAAACCTTGGGTATCTTAGGTTGTCGAATAACGCGACCTCATTCGTGGAGCATCTGCGCGGCGGAACGTTCGCGGTACTGTCCGTGGCTTGCTTGCCTAGCCTTCGTGACCCGCTGTCAATAAAATGACGAGACGAAAAAAAAAATTTACTGGTTCCTATCTCTTTTGAGGGACGTGGAACACCGAGAGGGAACTAAAGCACACATGAATGTCAAAGACATATATTTCAAGTGGAAAGTACAGAGATAAAAGAATAAAAGACGTACCTTCCCCGCCTCCTCTAATCTCCTCCACCTCTCCTTCTTCCACTTCTTTGTTCCTCTTTCTCATCTGTCCTGCTCCTCCTCTCCTCTTCTTCCTCCTCCGTACAGTCCCCTCCTCATCCTACGTACCCTCCAATGCTCCTCCCACCGTACCCTACCCTCTTCCCACATTTTCCTCGCTAAACTTAGCTAAAAGATAAACGGCACGTGACCTCCAGACAAATTCAGTTTCCCCGCTATATTTCGCCGGGAAAATGATGTCACATAACTTGGTGTCACGTCAACCATGAACGAATTCAGCTTCTCCGTTAGATTTAACGGTGCAATTGACGTTACGTGACCTCAAGACCCATTTAATATCTCGCTAAATTTAGCGGGAAAACTCAATTGTTGTTGAGGTTATGTAACATCAGTTTTACCGCTAAACGTAGCTGGAAACTGAATGCCCAGTGTCGCGTTATTGGACGCCAGAGACCTACACACCAATTTAGTTTCTTCGCTAAATTTAGCGGAGGATTGAATTGGTGCATAGGTCTGAAACGCCCCATGATGCAACGCGAGCGGTTACGCGGCAATGGGCGCGTAAAGGCCCGTTCACACTCTTGCGACTGCTTGCGACCTCTTAAACCTGGGTTCCTTAAAACTTCTTAAACCAGAGAACACACTGGCGCCATCTATTGGGAAGCAGTGTAAACTCGGCGGTCCGGCATATTTTTTTTTTTATTTCTCGCGCAATATCCTTTCTTTTTTGGCTCGAAAAACTTTTGTCAATGTTATAAACGAGCCTTTCTATGGGTATTACGCACATTTGACCTCGGAAATCCCGCAAAACCTTCGCTTTTGTGAAATGCAGTTCTAGGGTCACCGCATAGATGGCGCCACAATGTCAGTGTGTTCCCTCATTCTAGAAACATTTAAGAAGTTGTAAGAGATCTCGTCTCTCTCAGTCGTACTCGGTCGCAAGAGTGTGAACGGGCCTTGCGAGCTCCACTCTAAAATTTGGCAGCGACCTTATCTTCAAGGTCCTAAAATACATGGAATGCATTACAGGGAATTAATTGGCGGGGAATTGGCGTGTCCCGTGACGGATGTTTTCCCGCTAAATTTAGCGGGGAAACTGAATGGTTGCATAGGACACGTGACGTTACGTCACGTGACGTCAGGTCCTGTGACGTCGATTTCCCTCGCTAAATTTTGCGGGAAATTGGATTGGTGTCTAGGTCACAAGACGTGAATTACGTCTTGTGACCTGAGTTGTAACCTGAGTTGACGCCTAGGTCATGTGAGGTCCCCGATGTGTATAGGTCACGTGACGATAGGTGACATCACGTGACGCCGTTTTCCCGCCAAATATAGCGTGAAAACTGAATCGGCATACAGATCACGCGACGTAAATTTTTCCGCTAAATTTAGCTGGCAAACTGAGTTGGTTTGTATGGACCGTGACGTTAATTCACGCGAAATAAACTTCGCCGCTAAATTTGGCTGAGAAACTGAACTCGTTTATAGGTATCGTGATATCATTTTCCCCCTAAATTTAGCACAAAAAAAAATGCAGGGACGGATGGACACAACTTTGGGATTGGTGTTAGCGGTACAAAGCATTTGATGCTTTAAAAGAGAAAGAGTGTCTATGCAGCGTTCTAGAATACGTCTTCGGCGCATCGGAGCGCGAGGAAGGGCACGTCAATCAAGGGCAGCAGAGCGAATGCCCAATGACGAGGCAGCATAAAGGCTCATAGGCACATTCGCGTTTGAACGTGTTTGAGAGCGTTGCGGCGTCGTTGCGGCCTCAAAGCCGTCGCTTGCGGTGCAATGTGCGCCGTCGGGCAACGCCTCGCAACACGCCGCAAGGGAGTAGGGACGAACGGCTCAACTTTGGGAGCGGCAGTGGCGGCAGCGCCTTCCGCTGGACAAATCAAAGGCCGACAAAGGACAGGAGGGTTGCGTGCTTTGGTGTACAAGCTTGGCGCAAGCGCTCTTTGCAACGCCCACTCATCCGCTTTCCGTTACGGAACGCACCGCGGTCGAACGCAAATGTGCGTGTGGGCCTTGACGCGGGCGGTCATTGGTGGAGGTCGAGGGGAAACAGAAGCACTTGAACGTATTTTGAGGGCAAACAAGCCCATCAGGTGCATACGGAGCAGAGGAACTTGCATGCCGTATAGTTAACTTGACAAATGAGCTTTCTTGCGTAATGAACGCTAAAGACATTTGGTAAAAAACATACTGGGCTTTTATTTACACGGTGAAGTTAATCTATGGATGTCGGTCATCGCAGTCGTTCCGTTCTTCTTTCTCTTCGATCCCCACAGCTCCAAAACGTTTCTCCGTCTTCCTGGCTTTAGTTAACCGCATATTTACAAGAGCACTGTGCGGCCGTTTCCCGTGAGGAGGAGTCAAAATTACAATTCAAAACAAGCTTAATTTAAGATGTCGGAATTACCGTGGTTTTATTTAGAAAAGCATGCTCATTCTGCCCACTAATTAGGTGATTTTTCAAATTCACCCCCCCCTCCTCCTTCAAAACAAAAAATATTATTTAACAGGTAGTCTGATCATACAAAAAAGGCTTAGCTCGGGAAGCTAAGAAGTGCCGACCGCCACACTTTTAGAAATAAACAAGCCAGGAGCGGTTGTTCATAATTGTTTCACGTATGAAATGCTGGCATAAAATATATATAATATAAATTACCACACGAGGCATCTTTTATCCAAGTAGTAAACCCTTTCCTGCTCCAAAATACGCGGTGTCCGACATTATCATGTACAAATATTAAAAAAAAAAAAAAATGCCGATGTCCTGTCTGCGATAACGACCCAGCGCAGTGCATGTACGTGCAGGAAAAATAAAATTGCAGAACTACTTCGGTTAAAGCTTCCACAATTGACATGCGTAGGACATGTTTTAGATCAGGGGATCTGTTCGATTGCACTAAAATTTACCGACCCCCCCCCCCCCCCCCCCTTCACCCACGTGTTTCGGTTAATCCCACACCCTAAGCTGCGGCGGTTACGCTACACTATTCCCTCGCTCGTAACGCTTTTTAGCATCGGTTCTTTATGACGTGTTCTTCACGTTAACAGGACATGCCAGCATGGCCTTGGGTAGCAATGGCCTGATGCTGAAAAAAGTGTTTAAGTCAGACATCTATACTCCGTCTCACTAAAACCGTGCACTGACCTGTTCAAGAGCAGGGAAAGAAGCAATTACGGAATCCCAGCCCATCTCTGCAGTTCCTCCTTTCCCTCCTCTTGAACGGGTTGGAATACGCTCTTTCCCCTGTTGCTTTGGCTGTACTGCACACGTTGTTTCGTGGTTGTTGCCCGCTAAGCAATTAAAACGGGTAACGGCATTGTGAGGCAGAGCAAATCTGCCTTTTGCCTAAGTAACCTTATGTATAATTAAACACATACAAAAAAAAAAAAGAAAAAAACAGAATTACACAATTTACAAATCTTGAGAAACGTTTGTTCTGCGCCAGTATGGTAAATCATTAAGGGCCGGTTGCACCAACGTCGCTTATCTTAACCCAAAGCGGCGCTTTCCTAAGCCGGCTTAGCGCCCTAAACCGAGCTTAGGTAAGCACGGGTTTAAATTCCGGTTGCACCAACGTTAAGCCGGCTTTACAGACGCGCCCCTAGCTAAACGCTGGATTTGCGTAGGGAATCTAGGGACAAACAGAGCAAACTAGGGAACGCTCAGAGCGACGAATACGATTGGCGGAGAGGAATCACGTGATATAAACAAAACAAAACAAAAGAAAAAAGAAAAACTGCGGTAGTAGTCGTCGTCGGCGTCTGCTTTTCGCTGTATTTCTTCGGTGAGTAACAAATTAAAGGTCTCCAAATTCAATCATTTCTTTGTTTAACTTTCAATAACAGAAGTCAAAGCTTCAAATAAACACGAATGCTCTTTACATCTGTGATTGTGTGTTTAAAATCGGTTGATAACAGGATATTTTGACAGTGGTAGTAGTTTTCGTGCTCACATTTTGAGGCGAAGGAGCCATCGGGGGCCCCAAATCTCACCAAACGCGAGAAGGACACTCTACTCGCTACATCGCTGAAGACAAAACATCATGGATATAAGTAGGCAGGTAAGATGACTACTAAAACCAAGTCAAGCCTGAGACCGATGAAGTTCAAAACAGTGACGAACTCGCCACGGCAGCTGGGAAGTGCCCGGAAATCGTCGAATAGAAGTCGTCGAGAGGTCAGGTCACGAGACCTTGGATCGACGGTACTCGTTGCTATCAGCAACGTGACAGAACTGCACTGTACCGTCGTTGAACATCCGCTGCAGCCTCAAACGGACTTCAGTTTCACACTGTCGAGTTCAGAAAAAGAAAAAAAACTCTCATTAGTACATCACATTGTGCCGATAAGAACGGTCGTCTCTTCGCATCATCTGCCCCAGCCTGCCCCGATACAGCAATGAACGAATCTAGCATAGTAGCCGTTACGATTTGTCGTCGCCACGAATGAAAGATATAAAGCAAAAATATTCCTAAAAAATCGCGATCACCAAAAAAGTTACGGAGGACACAACAAGGCGCAACTTTCAACTGAATTTTATTGAAAACGTGTTCCGGTATATAGTCTCAACCATCGTCACAATGACAACAAACGACAAAAGTAAAGGGAAAACACCATCACAGAGCACAACTCGGAAACAACAGTATCCCGTTCTCGGGAAACGAATGATATAAAGCAAAGTATATAAAAAAAATGCGATCACCAAAAAAGTTACAGTTATGGAACGATACAGTTTTCTGAAGCCAAGATTCTACTCGCGAGATAAGGAAAATTCACTGAAGATTGTCTCAAAACTCAGAAAACGAAAGAAATTGAATTTTCGCTGTTTTATTACTTAAAAGCGCCGCAATCTAATGCAAACGGCAGAGGTGTCGACAATCAGCTGATCGCCGAGATCATGTACTGCCACTATTCAACGCGCTGATCAGATTGAAGGATACGCGCTGCAAGTGTAAATAAACAAGGTGGTAAATAAGAATACGTTACAGCTATGCGAAAATTAGTAAGTACTACATACGAATAAGCTCGTTGACAGAAGAACCAACGGGAATACAGACGTGAGCCCCACAGCTCCGTACGTTTCCCGGTTAGGGCTAACACGCCCTGAAAGTGGAGAGCCAACTTGAAAACAGGGGTCGATAAACACTTCACGCGACAATATTTTGCATCCTTGTCACAATCGAAAGTCATCTTGTCGAGGCTTTCACGCTGATGTAGCCTAAAACACTTTGCACAACCAATTTCGTCCACCGCGTCGACCGTGACAAACCAGCCGCCATGTTTTTAATCCAGGATTAAGAAACAACCAGAAGCAAAGCGCCCAATGTTGGGCGCTTAAGTTAAGCGTAGTTTAGTGCTAGGTTTAGCGATAAGCGAGTTTGGTGCAACCGAACGAAACCGAAACTAAGCTTAAGTTCCCGGCTAAACTCCGCTTTGCGCTAAGCGACGTTGGTGCAACCGGCCCTAAGTGTTTTTTCTTGTTGTCGAACTACAGTTTTTCCAACAAAAAATACCTAGTTGTAGTATTTTGTTTGTTACTGTTTTGTCATTAAAAAGCTAAATGTTCTTATCAATATTAAATATATATGCACGTATGCCTTTGTCCCTTAAGTTACTGACCCGCTGCTTTTCTTAACGTTATTTGGGCTTCCATTTGTTTTGTCCCTGTTGCAACGTATAAAACATGGTAGCTTCACTCTATGCCAAAATCTGGCTCCAAGCCACATTCGTGAACCACAAAGAAGCAAGTCCATGACTACAGGGCAGGCATATTGATTTCATAGGAGAACGCCCAGAGGAGTATGTGACAGCAGGCAAGTTCCAAGGTTAAGACTCGCAACAAACGGGAAGCGAATGTCAGCGCCATTTGTATTCCCGCTACTTGCGTCCAGTCCTTGATTTGTTTCTTTATCCCCTCGACATCTGAGTTCTTGCTCCGAGAGCTTTGGAGGTTTTCGCATTGGCCACGTCTTTACGTCAAAAGGCTGGCTGTATCAATCCATGTGTATTCAACAGTTCACGAAACACAGCAGCGATAGGGGTGATACAAACAAGAAAACAAAAAAGACGCTTCTCGCGAACGGGCTGCATGCACATGACAAGCAATCTTTTACCACGGAATCTGTTTATTGGCTGCAGTTTATGCGAAAAGCGTTAAGCTTGAATGCAGAAAAAAAGCCGTTACGCGCGGGTCGAATCGTCACAAGGCACACATGGCCTATGACTGTGAAGTACAAATGAATGAGAGTTCGAGGCATATAACACCATACTTAAACATAACTACTCATAGCCACGATTGACGAGTTTTACCGTGGACCTTGAGATCCGCAACCCGACGCCTTTACTCTGAGTCACCAGGAGGAGGCAAGGTGGAACGCAAGTGGCTATCACTGAAAAGTACCTGCGGTAGTAGGGTATACTGTCGGCGCACGCAGCTGGCTTTCGAATCACAAAGAAAGCTTTGATTCCCACGAGATCTCAACACCTTCACAGGTCAGGAATAAATATAAGTTCGTTTTGATAGTTGTGAGGAACCCAGGAAGTACATTGTGCGTGCAACGCATCCGAAACTTCACAAGACATCCCCCGACACAATCGTAATGCTTGCGTAACGCACACGCGATACAATCCGTGCTCCTCGAGTTTATTATAATGATCGGCACAATTATAATTTGTTTTTTTTACGAAAGCTTCGCAAATTGGCGTCGAGATAAACGAAACATTAAAATGGAATAGGTGAGCTAGTTGGTACATGTTTAACATCCCAAGCAGCACCAGAAAGTGAATTTCGATTGGCCGACGGTTGGCCAGTGTCTGGACAGCTTGGCCACTTTAAATGCTTGGCCACCGGAGACACAAACAAGGCCGGCAAGAGTCCGGTCACAAACTAGTTGTTTTTAGCTTGTCCGCCGGAGACATAAACACTGCCGGCAAGCGCCTGGCCAGAAGTGCTGATTTTCAGCTTGGCCGCCGGAGACATAAACACGGCCGGCAAGTGCTTGGCCAGCAGTGCTGATTTTCATCGCGGCCGCCGGGGACATAAACACGGCCGGCAAGTGTTTGGCCAGAAGTGCTGATTTTCAGTTTGGCCGCCGGAGACATAAACACGGCCGGCAAGTGTTTGGCCAGTAGTGCTGATTTTCAGCTTGGCCGCCGGAAACATAAACATGACCGGCGAGTGTTTGGCCAGCAGTGCTGATTTTCAGCTTGGCCGCCGGAGACATAAACACGGCCGGCAAGTGTTTGGCCAGCAGTGCTGATTTTCAGCTTGGCCGCCGGAAACATAAACACGGCCGGCGAGTGTTTGGCCAGAAATGCTGATTTTCAGCTTGGCCGCCGTGGACATAAACATGGCCGGCAAGTGTTCGGCCAAAAGTGCTGATTTTCAGTTTCGCCGCAGGGACGCCCATAATCTAAACTTTCATCGCGTTGACGAAACTTTGGCATAACGACGGCCAGCGAGAGAAGCATCATGAGCGTGTGGTTGGCAGGATATTACTGCGTGCATCGCGCGAACACTGTTTGCGCAAGCAAACAATCACCGTTTTATTCAGTTTTTTTTTCGTTAGACTTGAAAGGCTATTGTCTTAACTAGCACTGTCGTGTGATATGTTCATTTGGAACATTACCAGAAGTGGGAAAATATTGTGCCCGTCGTTGTTCTATGAAAATAAAATACGAAAACAGCGCCCACGTCATTTTCGCGCTAACAATACCGCTCTGTCGCTGCGCGGCACTCTTAGCGCGAATACCACATCCGCGATTTTTCGGTTAGTGCTCCACATATTTACTTCCCAACTGCACTCGAAGAAAAAAAAGTTGTAGTCGGGTGCATCGGGCGCACATACTCCCCTTTCCTGGAAGACTCGCCCTCCGTTACCCAGCCAGTGTATACTTGTACACCAACCATAAGCCCCCTTCTCTACCTTAAAAACCTATAGGTGCATCAATGCACTCAGCTTAGTAAACCGCCACGCTAGACACGCTTCCCGATCAGCTTGTGCTTAAATCGGATAAGATTGGATATTTCAGGCTTTGTGTTTTGGAAGAGCCTAAACAAGACGTCTCTCATATATTGATTAAACTTAAGCTAGTCTTTGTAATGTTTTATATAGGTGCTATTAATACTGATTTCCTGAGTCAACGAAAGCTAACAGCTTCGGTTAAAACCGCTACAGAAACGTTCAAAATCGAACCACACGTAAAAGAAAAAGAAAATGAACATCTCGACCTAGATGTGCAGAACGCTGGTTTTGTTGTTAACAACGTGGTTGTTGGCGGGTGGTGGGCAACGCCGTGACGCTATTAACGCTATCGTGGTGATTGACGCCAGTGATGCTCGGCCGTACTACACAGTAAAAGTGTTTACACATTTAAGGGTGTAAAAGGGGTGTTGTAGCAACTTACACCCTCGGCTACATCCTTTTAACACCCTAAAATTAGGAATAAAACCTCATAATTTTAACGAAAAGGGTGCTGTTTCGTGTTACACCCTACATTGAGTGAAGAATGGGAGAAGGGTGCAGGAAGACGATGCTAAATAAATAATGTGAAATGGTTTTGGAAGGCTTATATATGGCTCTGTCCATAATGTACAGGTAAGATTTCTGCTTGAAAAGCAACCGTTGTAATGTCAGTTGTAATTCATGCAAATAGCTGATAATAAAGTGCCTCTTTTGCATACAATTTTTATCTTTGCAATCAAAATTTTATATATGAGTTCATATTTAATTTTCTTACAAATCACTCCATGCTCAGAAATTGCAAAGTAGGGTGAAATGCTCTATACTAGCATTTTTTACAAATATTTATTGATGGAAGTGTACAGTAAAAAAAATCAGTTAGTCTCGACTTTATATCTGGCAACATGAAATCAAAATATAGCGAAAATGTTTGACAAATATTCATGACATGCTGCCAGAACCTGTCACATGACCATGTCAACCTGAGTAAAATATTCATTTGAGAATATGGTGACATGCACAAAAACTCACACACATAAAGAGGCAAATCCCATAGTAAACCAGTCAGAGACATCCCATACAAAAATGGCCAATGGTCGTCTATGGAAAATTCAATGGCAGGCTATCACCCCCCGTAGCTTTGCATGTTCGTCCCTAGAAATTTATAGATACAGCTACAGCCAGCTATAGAAACGTTTAGGGCCCTGTATCTAAAGGCTCAGGGCTATGTTTCAGTAACAACAGCAACAACAATAATAATAATAATAATAATATAATAATAATAATAATCAATAAGTTAGTGTTTTAACAGTGTCCAGGGTCATCCAATTGTTGTTCTTGCGGGCGCAGTGCAATAGAACGCACAAACAGACGCGCGCTCGCAGTCGCACACATACACGCGCGCACGCACGTACACACGCCTGCACACGCGCAAACCCACGCCCGCGCGCAGACGCACACGCACGCACAACCAGTGACGCACACACGCATGCACGCGGACGCATCCACTCTCGCGCGCACAAACACGCACGCGCCCATACACGCACACACACGCAAACAATTACGACGAAGGAAACGTTGCTCAAGTTAGTTTCGGTTTCGGTTTACACAAAAAGAAACAACCTAAAGTTTAAATAAAACCTAAGATTTACTCACCTTTTGTAATGTTTAAAATTAATATTCTAAGGACATTCTTATTGTTACTATTATAATAATAATTTGCTTAGTATCGTTCTAAAAAAATAACAATAAATAAAAAGGAAAAGAGACTCTTGAAGACTGCGCAAGGCAATCGCTATTGCAATCAGCTTCCGTTGGGCTCGGTTGAATGGTGGTTGAAAATCAGAGGTTTCGGAAATTTTTTTTTTTTACGTTTTAGCCGTTTTAGTGGATATTTTAGATATCTTCCTTACGAATACCGTGTTCAAGAATAGCAATCTATGACTGAGAGCTGGGAGACGCTGCGTCTTGCCAACGCCCATAAGTTCAGAACCGCCCACGCACGACTCGTGCAAACGCCGGTAAGCAACTTTTGTTTCTGCGAAGTGGGCTGATGTTTCAAACTTTGTCGTGTACCGTGTGCTTGCTAAGCTATGCTTGATTCTATCTATGCTTCTGCCCTGTGTTATTTCGTTATTTGAAAAGAGCGTAACTTCTTCAAAACCTGTGGCTCGCTCCCCAGTTGGAGAAAGATTCCCGTGCGGCGGAACCGTGGGCATGTTCTGGGCGCCGTCGTGCGGCGCTCGTCCGACGTCGATAGTGCGGAGCGTTCAAGTGCCGTCTGACGGCAGTTCAAGCATTCAGTCGCCGTCCCAAAGTGTTAATCACAGGTCATGCTAGTTCTGACGTCTTGTCCCGACAGCCGCTCGCCACCGATTTGTTTCATAAGGCGGGAGCGAGAAAAACGTTACAAGAGCGAGCATGCAGCATGATTTTTTGCATAAGCTAATTAGTGCCTGTGCCGTAGAGACGCGCGGTCTCTTCGTCATATTTCCGAGGGTAAAAGCGCTGAAAACAACAGACAAACAACGCCCTGTGTTGTTTGTTTCTTTTACTTTTCCGTTGTTTTTAGAGCTTTTACCCTCGTAAATTAGGTCTCTTCGCGTTTACCGAACCGGCACACTTTTTACGTTTACGATTGTGTGATGCAAAAAATAAAAGGAGTTTAACGTTTTTTAGTAGTGGCGAATGCCCTTACAAAAATCAGAGCAGCTGGAAAAAGCAAAAACATGAAAAAAGGCGGAAAAAATTAACTAATGTCAAACCTGAATATTTGATGGAGTTCAAACACTACCACCATACCAACTCGCCCGGTTATTCTTTCTGTCAAAGAATAATAGCCAATAGTAATAAAAAATAAATGCCAACTATTAATTGGTTACAAAGTCGTAATTGGTGCAGTGCAGCCCTACGCTACTCTACTCTTTTGATGATATCAGGTAATGTGTAAACGTATAGGGCAGTTTATAGCAACCATTTATGCCCGACCCATTATATTGAGTTTTTCTTTATATAAAAGTTATATAAAAAAGTGCTCTTCGTAAATTAAGCCGAACTACTGTATGTACAATAGCGTGTAACGTTTATGTATGTTCTCAGCAAAAGAAAAGGATGCATTAAAAAAAGGCCAATCATTTTGTTTCCTCTCTGTTAGAGCTTCTTTCACGTACATGCAAAATGTGGGTGTCTACATCTAAAAGAGTGGAATTGACATTTCCTGCAGGCTGGAAGGCCTGACTCAGTTTGGCTAGCAGCTTGAAACCTATGGGAACCTGAGGAACGGAACCACAAGAGTGAGAGTGACGTCCGCCTTGCACTTCCTGAACGATGGCACCATGAAGAAGGGGGAGCTGCCCTAAAGTGAATGCAATAGCAGGTGGGTCGTTCCAGTGAACCCCTATACAGATGATACCAAGCAGAAAATTATTAATAAATGTGTTATTAAACACATGGAATGTGAATGGCACGGACAAGAAGGAGGAGATCAACACAGCGCTGTGTTGTGTTCATATCCTCCGTTCCCATATTCTTCATGATTTCTTCTCAATAATTGGCTACTAACTAGTCCAATCATCAGCACTAGTCAATAAAAGTATGCTGCTATTTAGTAGTATGCATTAACACCGTGCTTGCAGTTGAATCCTACAGTGATTTCTTAATAAACAAAAACGAGGGTGCAAGCTAGCTAAACAGGCTAAACACATAATTTATTAAAGACGGATTCTCTGAAGGACGACACAAACGCAGAGATGTATCAAACACAGCTGAGTATTAATGGGCAAAAAATGAATAGGCGACTCAAAAAAACAAAACATAGGGGAAGACATGAAGTCAGTCTTTACGATTTCTCTTCTGCGTGCCACCACTTTACAAAGGGAATTCCTTCCTGGGCCTTACAGAGTTTTACTGTTCACAACCCCTGACATACCCAAGGACAGTAAACATAAAAAGCAACCTACTAACATTTGGGTAAAAGTGATTGAACAAACAACAGGGAATGCCTTGAGCTTTCAACCTATGAAATAAAAAATATGCACAACATCAAGATTTAAAAAAAACAGACGGACGCATCACACCTGTTTCTAACAAAAATATAGGCCAAGAAACTTCTTCCACTCGATGGCAAAACACAGGGAAGGCACTAATAGATTTCTAGGTTTCATCATAGTTAGCGATTCTTTCAGTATACATTTGTGGTCACTCTCTTTAGTCAAAATTATTTCAGTAGTCTTTTATGAGGCCACACAATTATTACATTAGATCACGTGTTTTGACACAGCTGAATAGAGATCCTTATTTTTCTGCAACATTTATACTAAGTTCAATCGAACCTTAATGCAGGGTTTTGTCGCATGAAGTGTTCTATGAATCGAGCGAGAATTTCTTGCGGTCCTTGGGACATGTCGTGCTGTAGACTTATGTATTACTGGCTTTTCTTTGTTACTTTGTTTGATATGGCAAGCGGTATTGAAATTATTGCAGGTCCCAGCTGCACCAAGGGAGTAAACTCACCGTCGAAGACCGCAAGCCGCTATCTTCAAGCCGCGCAGAGTGTTCTATGAGGTGAACAATCATGTTTGGCAGTCTTTGGTTCATACAGTGCTTGGGGTTTATGTAAAACTGGCCTTGTCCGTTTGAACCAGTTTTACTTCAGGAAAAAGTGGACCTCTATAGTGGGATGGTGCACGGCTGCATGCAGATGCACCCGGTATTTATTATATTTATATATACATAAATACAAAGCTTTCTATTTTGATTCCAACCAGCCAATCCAGCGTCGAGAGAGCGTCATGTGACCTTGAACCAAAACGTCGCATGATACTCTCCCGGCGCCAGATTGGCTGGGGTGGCCCAGCATCCACTGGGCCACCCCAGCAGGTGCCCATTTCATGCCAAGCACCCTTCACCAAGGGTGTTAGCAAGCACCCTTTGTGAAGGGTGCTTGCCTGAACGCCATAAGGGTGTTAGCCCAGGGACAAACTGATTTACACCCTTAAGTGTATAAAAACCTTTACTGTGTACTCAAAGCTTCTCTTTCCCATTAGTGCCAGTAAGCTTGTGTAAAGTGAAAACTATTGTAACTGAACAGTAGAGAGTTTTAGTAGATCGCTCCCATGACTCCGATAACGATCCCCAAAACTCCGCCACCGCCTCCCTTGCGCATGCATGGTATCGTTATCGGGACTGTCGGAGATATCGGTACGATCTATAAAAACTGTATTGTTGCACTGTCCGTTCACCTAAAGTTACTTCTTATTTTTTTTTACTGCTGCACTACCGGGGGATCTTAATGGTGGGACAACAGACCATCCCTGAACCTACGACGACTGGAATGGTGGTCGCAACCAGCGTCGTAAGACTTAGTACTCAAAAAGTCCAATAAATATTGAGCAGCCTTGCAGCAGCTTCGCGTGTCATTACTATGTAAGAGTTTCTGGGGTTGAGTTATAAAACATGACCTCCCGAAACTCTTGACAGTCTTCTGAGGAACACTGAGGCAGTCTGTGATAAATTATGTATTAAGTGTATAACTACAGTCACTTTCAGCCAGTGACTGGCCGGAAGTCAATGGCCAGTGGCTGGCTGAAAGTGACTGGCCAAAGGTGAATGGCAAGTCACTGGCCTAAAGTGAATGGCTAGTCACTAGCCAAATGTGAATGGCCAGTCACTGGCCAAAAGTGAATGGCCAGTCTCTGACCTAAAGTGAATGGCCAGCCACTGGGCAAAGGTGAATGGCCAGTCACTGGCCTAAAGTGAATGGCCAGCGACTGGCATAAAGTGAATGGCAAGTCACCAGACGAGGACGAAAACACTTCTATTGCCGAGCACTTTGGCCAAGCTTGGGCCATCGAAAATCTGGTTGGCCATAGTGCACTTGCCAGCGATGGCCCATTCACGACGTGCTGCTTGGGATATAACTCGCCTGAAAACGAGGACACGAGGAAGAATAAACAGGACCAAGCGCTATCCGGGTCCTGTCTCCGCTTCATCGTGTCCTCGTATTTTATGCGCTTTGCAAGCTTAACGAAACGTGATTCCAAACAAATGATATTCTCGAGTAACCTAAAACAGATTTTGTTTCTTCACCCAATAATTTTGGATTGCTTGCCCAGTCGTAAAAGTGCCTGAACGCCGGGCCCAACGGAGCGGGTACGTTGTGACCGTGCAACGTACTTCACCCCGGCGGCGCCTTCTCCACGCGCTGCGTAAGAACAGTGCACGTCGTTGCCACTTCTACCAAAGCGAAAGTGCTACCTGGAGGAGTTGGCCGTTTGTTCGCCGCATATTCGCTTGATCGAATGCTTAATACTTTTGTTTTGCCGACGCAACAAATATATAGCTTTGCGTCACGTTGTTTGTTACATCCTTTCTACTTGTCTCAATTAGATTATGTAGTTTCATCGGGTGGTAGAGATACCTTCTTTTTTTTTTCGTGGCCCGTAAAACATTTTGTTTTTCCGTGGGAAGCAAGTAGCGCGCAAAGGATGAAATCGAGTTGCTATTTGATAGAATGGATCGCCCCCAGGGAAGGGGCGGTTCACCTTATAGAAACCGCCCCTTCCGTGGGGGCGGAGTTGAAGTTGTAAATAAGCCCTCCATTTGTGCATCAACTATAGAACATATTAGTGATCATGAAAGCCTAATTCTAAGCCTCAATATCTGGGGAAAAACGCATTATTTCTGACGTGTATTGGCCACCTTCCGCAGGTTTAGATTATTGAAATCGGCTCTACGATTACCTGTTGAAATACAGCGGTGGATCTATTACATTTGTCGGCGATTTTAAAATGCCCAATATAGGCTCGTTGCAACTATCCAGCCCATATGACAACGAGCTTATACTTGATATGATGCTCGCATATGATCTCATGCAAGTCGTTCAGAATTTTACACGTGAACATGGCTCGAGCCGTTTAATTCTTGTGCTCATTTTTTGTAGTAGGTAGTGTTCAATCAAAATAGTCATGTGGAGAGGAAGTCTGACATAATATTCTACTATTTGGATACTATCATAACCACCATTAGCGAAGAAAAAATAACGATTACAACTGAAAAGGATTTTTCAAAGTCCAATAACGAGAGTGTCTTAGGTTATGTCGACCTTTGTTTAAGTGATATTGCCGAAGACGTGATATTACTGTATGGGAAGTATATAGCTATATGTACTTACTGCTCAGAAAACTACAAACCCAATGGGAATGAATGCAGGGGATGAAGGAAGCATTGGAATAACAGATAAATGAGTTACCTCTACCGTAGGATAAAGAGATCGAGGAAAAAAACGTCCCAAGAGGGGAACCGCAAATGTCCCGCAAACTGAACTGATTCGACAGGTCAAAGACGTATAAAATTGTTTTTTCGAACACCGTGTTAAAGTTTATGAAACAAGACCTTGTAAAGGTTTGGAAGTATCTATTTGAGATCGATAAACTGGTGAGCAAGATAAAGCTTAACGACGTTGTCATCAACGATGGTTAACTGATAGTCGAAAAATTCTACTTATATTTCCAATATGTCTTTTCAAACAAAGATATCTACACCCCTGCTACCGCTACCTCAGCACCATTGCATTACAATTCAATTTCTTTTAAATGAGTGCATAGCTTATAACTAAATTCGAAAAATAGGTCTGTTATATTATCAGAGAAAACGAACAGGAACGACTAGGACAGTCGGCCATAGTGTCCGTCATACCACAGCCTTTTCTTTCGTCCTTATCTAACAGCCGCCGCTCAAGGGCTGGCCGGCAGGTTACGGGATTCTTCATACCACATCCCCCCTTTTAGGAACTAAACCGCTGAGGTGGTTGTAAGCAGCGGCGACCCTTGTTGAGGGCATGAGGGGCGCCTTGGCATCCTTGTGAAGACGAGTCAGTCGTCGGGATTTTATCGGTGTATGGAGCGAGGTGAGTCCTGTTCCTCCGTACGGTGCCTGCATCGGTATCCGCGATGTAGCATCTCGGCTCATGTGCTGGATGCTATAGAGTACCTCTCCTTTTGAGGTATACAATCCAGACACCTGTACCATCCAGGATGTCCGCCATGTCATGAACACAATGGCGGCGCTTGTATGCCCTTTGTTGTTGTTGCCCACTTTGTTTCTCGAAGCCCTTCAGCCGGTCTACGTCAGGGATCACTGGAAGCTGCATCTTGCTTGCTGTAGGTAGGTTCGACCGGAGGCGTCTTCCCATGAGGAATTCTGCAGGGCTGTACCCGTTTTTTAAAAGTTTCCTTTGATACGAGAGAAGTGTCTTGTAGGGGTCTCCCATTTTTTGACATAGATATTTTGATAATTTTGATGGCGGCCTCCGCTCACGCACTGCTCTGGAAATAACGAGTGCTGGAAGCGACATGTGCAAATCTGTAGTCCGTATAAAATGTAGCAAAACACGGCTGTCGCTACGCGGTAAAACTGAGGACCGTTATCAGAAACAACGAGCTCTAGTATGCTGCTACGAGCAAAAATTGACTCGCAGTGAGTCACAACTGCTTGCATAGTCAGGCTTTGTAGTCGCGCGATTTCTGAATAAAGAGAAAAATAACGATCACAATTAATCGCAAGTGTCCTTCCTGATAAAAAAGATCCATTGCGGCCCTCTGCCATGGTCTGTTAGGGAGTTCCGTCGGGAGCAGGGACATTTACCTGTTGGTTGACTTTTCAATGCAGAGGTGACATATTTTTACTGTCTCCTCCACACCGTTTTGTAGTCCCGGCCAGAACACTGAGCCTCTAGCTCTAGCTTTAGTCTTTACAATGCCGAAGTGACCGTCGAGTAGAAGACGTAGGACTTCGGGTCGGCACTTGGGTGGCACCACTACCCTCGGAGCAAAGAGAAGCAGTTCTTCCTCAACAGTAAATTGCTGCCGCAACTGGTTGTAGGGTTTCACATCGTTGTCAAGGTCTCGCAGGCTGGGCTAGGCTCGTTGTGAATAATTTCTCAGGGATTCGTAGACGGTGTCTGTCGTTTGGTGGTCAATAATCCACTGAAGACATTATCTTTCAATGATAATGTAGACCTGACGTGGTGGATGATAGCTCCAACGTCTCTCTCTAGGTCTAGAGTAAAAGTCTCCTTTAGATGTACCCATCATAGCGTGCCGACGGCGAGAAGTTTATTCCCTTACTCGCATGTGGTGCTGCAATTGTATCTCATCATACGCATGCCGAACCGTTGCATTCTGGGGGTGAGGTCGTCTATACCCTTACTTGAGACAAGATGCGCCAGGGGCTTGTGGCCTGTCTCGAGGTTCAAGAACTTGCGCACTAGGTAATTACTGAACTTCTCACAATCCCAGACGAGCACTATACCTTTTTTCAATTTGTGCGTACCGTTTTTTGGCGTCGCCCCACACCCTTGAAGCATAAGCGATTACCTTATGTTTGCTCTTTTCTTGTTTTTGTCTCAGAACGGCGCCGACTCCTTATGAAGATGCATCCGCCGTCACAACAGTCTCCTATCGAGGGTTATAGATTCCAAGGACCGGTTGTGACGACAAAATCGCATTCCACATGTGAAACGCATCTTGTTGAGTTTGTCGCCAAACGAACTCTTGCTGTGTCTAAGCATAAAGCTGAGTGGTTGTAGACAGGTTGCTAAGTCCGGAACATATCTAGTGAGGTACGTTGCCACTTTACTGTGACTACGGCCCAATGAAAGGCCAATTCGTACGACATCGGCTAGTAGTCGGCATCCGCAACAAAAAAGCACTCCGCGAAACTCCAGCTCGACGCCGATTTAACTCTTCAGACGGCTCTGGAATCAGCGAGGCAAGTTGAAAACGTCCGTCAGCAACAAACCGACCTGAAGCAAGACATCCAGACGGCAGTAGCGTGAACAAGCTTGACACAAGGAGAATTTTAACTGTCCACTCATCTTGCTCTAGCGCCCGATCACCAGGAAGTCTGGAACATAAAGTGCATGCTTCGTCAAAGACGAACAACCAGGCACGACTACAACTATCAGCCATAGAGCCCGTCGAAAGACTAACTATTCTCTCGTTTATGTCTACCAGTCGCCGCTCATGCGCTAGTCGGTAGGTAGCGGGACGCTTCATATAACAAAGTCCAGTAAAGGACTTGATAAGATTTCGATTGCCTTTCTTCGTAGATATTCCAAATATATTTCTCGATTTTTGGAAGTCATTTTTTGTACCTTCTTTCGTTGATGTGCGCTTCCAAGGAACTGGCGCAAAGAACACAATGTGCCGATTCATAAAAGGGATTATAATCAAGTCGTCATGAATTACTGACATATTTTACTATGGGAACTAACAATATGGCACATATCGTTAGTTCCTGTATTTTAAATTTTCTGGAAGAGAAGAATCTGGTAACTTCCCTTCAACATGGCTTCGGGGGGGGGGGGGGGGGGGGGGTATTTTTTCATTATTCAAATTGTCACAACAGTTCATGAATTTGCAGCTACTCTTGACAAGTCTGGACAGGTCGATATAATTTACGGAATTTTAGCAAAGCCTTGGACAAGGTTCCAAACGGTAAACTTCTTTATAAATTAGAGAATCTTGGTATATCACATAATTTGTAAATTGGATAGAGTTATAATGGCCTGACCGTAATCATTGTGCTCAGGTCGGTGACCATTTATCCAATAGCCTGGGTGTTTACTTTCATGTATCCTACGGTAGTTTGCTCAGTCCGTTGCTATATTTGGTTTATATAAACGATACTGTCTGTATGGTAAACAGGGAGGTGAATATTTGCCTATTTTCTGATCCTATTTTGTTCAAGAAGATATCCACTGCTGCTGAACAAACATTGCAAAATCTTTCTCTTGCTTCCGTCAAACCGTTTTGTAGCAGGGGGCGATGCAGCTTAATTCCGCTATCACGGTTAGTTTACATGTCACTAGAAAAAATTTCATATTCAAACTATCTGTACCTCTATCAGAAAATTCGGATTTCTACGACGCAATCTAAAACATCCTCCAATCTCCGTTAAACTGCAAGCATAAACTCATTGGTAAGATTAACTCTTGAATATGTTAATATAATTTGGTACCCCTATGCGAAAAAAGACACGTCACAACTCGAGGCGGTTTAAAGAAGAGCCGTTCCTTGTATTTATGCAAAGTATAAACAGTCAGATTCCCCAACCTTGTTGTTGTCTACAAATAAAAGTTTCGCTCCAACAGCGTAGAATGATTGCGAGGCTATATTTTTGGTTACTTAATTACAGCAACCTTTTTATTGATTCAAGCTTATATTTGACCTAACTAAATTCCAGGAAAACTAGAAATCACGATGAGTTTTCCCTTTCGGGAATAATCGCTCAAAAAAACACTTTTGAGCTTTCATTTTTTCAAAGCACCATATCAAGTTGGAACGCCCTGCCCTACGGTAGTTTTATCTCCTCTGACTTTATTAAAGCACATATTAATGCTCCTTTTTCATACCGGCCATTGTGTTATTGTACTGCTATTACAATTCGTGTTTGGGCTTTGGTTGTTTATTCCGGCAGTCATTACATAATGTACTGCTAATCTCCTCACCGTTAGGAATGTGTAAAGATGGTTGAAATGTGTTCTGGTTTTCTGTATCTTGTATCTCCACCCCACACCTGCAAGGGCCAAATGAATGGCCTGCCAGCATGAGTCAACAAATCTTTATATAAAATATTGAGCGCAGCGTAACCTACGAGCGCTAGGAAGTAACATAAATTGCATTGACGTCACACGAGGGGTCATTGTGGTGACCTTGCTTCTAAGCAAGTTTGTTCTGGAGCACATATTTCGAACTGCCGATTTAATTTTACTCTGGACAACGCCGTGTTAAAACCCTCTATAGCAGGGGTGGCCAAGTTGCGGCTCACGAGCCGCATGCGGCTCTTCGCGTGTTAAAGCCCAGCTCGCAGCTCCCTCCCCTCCCCTCCCCCCCCTCTCCCGCCTCCCTCCCAGTCACATGAGCACTCGCCAAAAAGAAAAATGGAACACGTTCTAAATCGAAAAACAGGTTACGGTTTGGCAGTCTTGTGTTACTGCTACCTTAAGTTCAGTTATACTAATTTTGACTCGGATAGATCTAAAGTAGTTCGTTTCGTTTATTGCTGTAGACCAAATCCCCCCCCCCCCCTCCCCGGCGGCTCTTGAAAGTTTTGTGGTCTTGGTTTGGGCTCTTAGACCGGGTCAGCCTAACCACCTCTGATCTAAAGCTTCTTGAAACACTTACGCTACACGGACATTTTTTCTTCATACTCTTTGACTGCACTCAAAAGAAAGTACCTTGTGATTTGATTTTTCAATGCGGCTTAGGCTATATGTTAAAAAGACGGTCAAATGTAGCTTTTTATTCAACCAAATACATTAGTTATCTCTGAATCTTGACATCAAATCAGACAGATTGCGTGATTAGTGTTGAAGGTAAATGCATATCCGGAGTGGTAAATTAAAAGATTAACCTACAGTTACTTTCTTAATTTTATCATCATCATCATTATTACTATTACTATTATTATTATCACTTAATGATGGCATTAGATGGGAACTTTTTAAAAATCAATTACATGGTCGAAAGCGGGCCCGTTTGTGTTTCGGCATCAAGAATAAAACAACGTCGAGATGTCAAACCCTCCTGGTCTCCTGGTATGCGTAACATCAACCATTGTTATGGTCGAATATTATTGAATTAATTTCATCACGCAGCTTGTAGAATCACAAGCAAGACAATTGTTGGTATATATCATTGTCGTGCTAGTATGCTCTATTATTTAATATAATCGTGATCAAGACTGTGTAAGAAACAGTTCCTAATTTAGTAATGTATGGGCCTCCACATCAGGTGGACTAACTGATTAATTAATTGTATAAGGTTCAGAAGTTAAGTCGTTAAGTAATCGTACTTTATTTAATATTCATGTTTTCATTAGATTCCAAAAATTATTTTACATTAAGTTGACGCAACGCGAGATGTGTAAACGCCGTAAAAATTTCGATTAAGTGGCAAGGCAATATATTGCTGGCTGAGTTAAGAAGGTATCACGGGTTACTCATTTTTACCTCACTATATCTAAGGCAATAGTGTGACCAGGTTTCTAATGAGATGATCGTATTAGTTCAACTTTAAAGATTGAAAATATATTGAGTGAAAAATGAAGAATATTTCAGATGGTTTCGGTTTTGCCAACATACGCTACTATTGCTGTGTAATACCACGGATAACATACATTCCAACCGCAAACGTTATGCGGAGTTGATAGGACCATTAGGTAACTATTTTTTTTGTCTCATAGAAACAAATCACTTTACATTTTAATTGTATTTTGTACTTGAATACCGAACACACCGCATGGTTAAGCGCAGAATGCGGCAAGATGTACGAGATATATGCGTAACAATTACTCTCAAACCCCACTTGTTTCCAAAACCCCAAATATCTTTAATATGCCGTTGTACAACTTTTAAGCCCTAGAATCTAAACTGGCTTCAGTTATGAGCCCCTTGCACAAATAACTCCCAAACGCGCCATCCCTCTACACACGCTCTAAAACCAGTTTATCATAAGATTTAATCACACGATGCATCTTTTCAATGCGCAAGGGTTTATCGAAACTGAGATTTCGAAAATTCCGTATGTTCCCACAAAGGACACAGAGTTTGACGCGCAAAACCTGTGACATATTGACTTCGAAAATTTAGACAAACCTTGTCATCTGCACCGGGAATATCGCGAGGTTCAACTAAAATGAAATGAAGTACGCAGAGTGTGAGGAGACAGACTTCTTTATCAATACCGCTCCGTAAACTTCGTCAGATTTGGCTCACTCGGTTTGCTACGTCTGCCAAAACCGGAGAAAAAAAAAACGCAAACGTCCAGCAGACCGATGATCCCCAAGTATTTTGGACATTTTTGCACGCTAAAAGCTCACTTATACCTATTCATCGCATTTATATGTAGTGCTTTTACTTGTAATGACTGCAGAAATGTGCACTGTGACACCAACCCGTACTGCCCTCACCCCACATAGCACCGCTTCTCCACGTATAGTTCGCCGCCATGTTTGCCTTCCCTTTTCGGCTTTGGCCACTTTGGTTAAGATACGGGATCAGTCAAAATAAAAAAAAAAAGAAATCACGCTTTTCTAAAAGTACGGTGACCATATTTTTCAAGGTAGAAAACGGGACATCCAAGCGAAGGAGGGGAGGGGGGTTAAAGATTGAGATTGGGGGAAACTTTTTAGAAAACTGGTGTAGCATTGCCAACCGAGATTCTACATGCGTGAGATATTCAATAACTGAAAAAAAAAATTTTTCTACACACGCGTTTTCGCGAGAGAAAAGGTGTTTTAGGGCAAGAACAGTTCCAATTTTTACTCTTTGGGTGCACACTTTAAAGTACCTACGGTTATTTTTGTAAAATATACTTGTAACCGAGTAGGAACAGTTGGGTTTGCTTCAACTCGCTTGGCGCCGATTTCGAAACTATGCACTCCCGCGAAAACGGGACATGACTCTTACTTGTCATGTCCGCGAAAACGGACATTAAAACGGGGCTGTCCCGCCCAAAACTGGCCCTGAGTAAAATTTAGTAAAGTTTTGGCCCTGAATTAACTCAGGGCCAAAACTGGCCCTGAGTTAAAACGGGGCTGTCCCGGCCAAAACTGGCCCTGTGGGCAGAAGCGGACCTCAAAAACGGGGCTGTCCCGGCCAAAACGGGACTTATGGTCACCCTATCCAAAAGCTCACTGAGCCTCGAAGGCCAGACATTATAGTTCTGTCGACCAGGCATCGGTAGCGTCAGCGTTTCTCATTCGAGCGATTGACACGCGTTTGTGACGTTTCACCGAAATCTTTCTTCAGAAACGAGGAGCACGCGCAACCTTTTCCAGATGCAGGCCACTCTTTCGGTTGCGTTCGAACGGTGCATCTGTTTCCCGAAATCTGGTTTCGCGACACAAGAATCTTCAACGAGGTGCATCGTGTGTCCCTCTAAGTCCCAACAATGACCTCCCTGTGGTCCCAAGTTTTCAATAAGGCGAGAGTTTTATGGCGCATTTACAATGCTTCAAATAGTGGGTGATCAACTGCGACATTCAAGCCGTCTTGAATAATATTTATATAATTAATAGTAAGGCACGAATCTTTCAGCGGCTGTAGCGACGCGCTTTCTATTAAGAAGGAAAGCGAAAAAAGGAGCGCCTGACGTTGCAAGTTCGGTGAAAGCTTACTGCAGGCTTTTAACAGAACCGTTGGCGTTCATCTAGCGTACACATAATATATTACAATAATTTTATAGTGAATTATTGTTCTGGCGTAGTTAATATATGAGCTTCCTTGGTAGATCTCAGTAATAGGCTTTGCACAGCTAAAAACAAGTACACAGGTAATTATAGCGCTTTTATTCTTATATGAGGGGGGGACTGTTTCTTTCATCTTCGAAAGGAAATAATCCGTGCTGGCACATAAAGTTTGAATACAAAAGAAAAAAAAAATAATACTATATGATCATCAGATATATGACCTATAAACTTAGTCAGAGCAGGATGGTATATAGAATATGCGCGTACGCGTCGAGGTTGCCACGAGTCTTTATAGTATAGGTGCAATGTCTGCCGAGCACCCGATTTGCTTGTGCGTTCTGTAAGTGAAGCGTCTCCTGTGGGTATGGTGTGATCCTTGACTGACCAAGAGTAGTGAATACGAGTCCCGGCAGTTTTCAAAAAGGAATGTTTACGCCGTAACACATCAGAGGTTTGTTGCGGGAAGCGGAAGACCTCTTCACCCCCAAACTTAATAAAATTACTGTATCGTTATAAGAACATGGTCATAATAGTGACCGTTATAAACTATTTCATATATTAGTCTGAACACAACAGTCAAGCACTGCCACACCTTGAATGATGAAGGACGCTTTATACAGCGTTACCTCTAGATTGGGTGAGCACACAAAGTTATAAACAATAGAGGGTCGGCGGTGTCGTGACTCCAAGTTCTCGCCTTTTGAGCATAAGCGGCTGTTCTCGAGGCAAATGTTGCATGGCCGAAATGTACAGTCCCCAGACACCCAATACCTGTGCATATACTAACAATTTATAAACGGTCGGGGTTGCAGTGACATATTCTGTGCAGCTTTCCCACCTTTTCCCGGCAGCCATACTTGAAAGTATTACTATGCATATTGACCGTTTATAAAGATATCTTGTTTTTATATGTTCAAGATGCCTTTTCTTGGTGTGTTAAAAAGCATGTGCCGCGTAATTTTACTCAGTGCCAGTTTTGATTCTCACCTTCATAAACGAGAACAACTGACATTTGTAATCACACGCACATGTGTGTATTCAATGATTGTCCTCATTGCATCCACTGCATTGATTCAATAGCTACGCCCTTTTGCTGCACTGGAATCTCTTTGCTGAGCTCAGTCGACAGCAAACAAATGGCCCGAAATACGGATTGCTCAAATAATATTATCGCATCGACTACATTGTGCAGACAAGAGCCAGCGATCCAAACGACAACGAAGGGTGGTATAGGACGTCATGCACTACGAGAAAAAAATATTGAGCCAAGAACAAGTATGTTAAACAGAAACTGCGAGGGACTGACATATGAATCACTTCATGACAGCTGACGTGTAAGGCGTGATATATGCCATACATATACGCCGGCCACATAGGCACATGTGCGTCGGCGGCATATATATATATATATGTTTAATTATAATAAAAAAGTTCACTTGTTCCAAAACAACTATTCTTTATGTGATGTGGACCGAACATAAAGATAATAAATGACATTAGTCCACAGGATAACTGATCGTGTAGAGTGAAGATATATTTATCGCCGCCTGGGGTGTCTATTGTGTGCTGCCGGGTTTGATCATTTTTCTCGAGAGGAAATATTTATAAGCGCCCTGGGTGTCTGTGTCTTCGCCAGTAACACATCAAAGATCGCTCTAGAGATCGTAGTTTGAGCGAACTTGTTCTTCTCTTTTGAACGCGACCACACTTCAGCTTGCTTGTCAACGGCGTCTTTACAGTGTATTTAGTGATTTCGCGCAGTTTTCTCTGCTTCATAACTATATTTCGTGAAAGAACTAAGAAGTCATTCCCAGTTTACCGGTTGGACCCCTTAAAAGTAAACATGAGTTAGATGAACTGCACCCTCAACTCGGCCAACTTTCCACCGGTTAACATTTGCTCTGTCAAAACGTGCTTAATGGGAAAGCTGACGCGCAAACTGCTTTTTTGTTTTAATTCCTGAAATTTACGTATCAGCTCACATTGAAACTGTTCACAATAGCTGCTTTGCAAGTGTCCCTGAGTTCAGTCGCACTGATCATATATCCTATCGATTAAACTAGTCTGCTTCGTCATTACTGCCCTTCAACCAATCGTATTAATATTTTCACGAGGTAAACATTGCGGGAAACTAGTTTGATAGTCTTTAGATCAAAATGTAGATGCAGCTGTTCAAAAAAAAAAGAAAAAAAAACACACTAAGTATTTCTTGTTGCATTGTCTCATTGTAATTCAGAGCAAAGTCGAAGGCTCGATCTTAAGCAAGCACAAGCATATAATAAACGTGAAAGAAACCGGGCATTAATTGCGCTTGTTTGTCTCGGCAGAAAACAGATCGCGTCTACAAAGACAACAGATGTTATGACTTTGCGCTCTTGACACTTGTTGATTAGTTTCATCGACACGAGTTGGCTGCGCTTATACACAAGGAGAAAGAAGGTGCATTCCGAGATAAAAAATAATCAAAACAGGGAAAAAAATGACAGGAGGAAAAGCAGGACACATTATTGTTCACCGAAAGGCCGAAATACGCAAATACACACCTTCCTATAGTACGTGCGTTCGAACACGAGATAGCGAGTCTGTTGTAACGTAAATACAACCGCATTTCAATCTAGCGCCAGAGAACAAGAAGGGCAATCTTACCTTAATTCGCGCGGAAAGTTCCCCTCGAACGTGACTCGGCGTTCATCTCCCCCATTTGACGACGCCTATCCAATTGTCTGAAGCACGATATGGCGACCCTGACCGAACGGGTCATTCAGACGTGCTCATGCGAGAGATGTCGCTAACAAAGGATGTGGGGCGGCGCGGAATCTAAACCGGTAATGAGGCACGCTCTGTACGCGTAGCCGGAACGAATTAGCGCTCATCAGTTGCGCGCGGAAGCGCTGCCGCGATGAGCACTCGCTCCACTGCACGCCCGGGCAAGCCCCGAGGATGTGGAGGAACGCCGCTCGAAATAGTTTCAGCTTTTATTGAGCCCTCGAATATGCGCCAAAGCTGCGCGGATGTATAGCTGACAAATGATGCGATCACTCGCACGCGTGAGATGCGTCAGTGGATTACTCAATGAAGGAGAGGAACCGAACACTGTTCATCAAATTACCAAAGTTAGATGTATGTGGTTTACATGGCGAATCAACCGAGGGCACCCAACACGCCCCTGCGGTGAACTGTATATTAATTTCCCCCACTTGGTCGATTGGCGTGCAAATTAAATCTCAATTAGGCTGAGGCGCCTTCTCTGCATTCAGCGTTCGTAAAGGCCCGTACGCGCTGTCACGTGTGTACGCGTTTTAGAGCGGAGCGGCGTCCTTGCGGCCAAAAACGGTTGCTTGCGGTACGGCACGCGCCACCCCACAGCGCCGTACCGCAAGGCTGCGATGGTTCAAGCTGAACACAAGTCCGGGTAATCAGCGGGATTGCATAAAAAGAACGGCCCCGTCGACGCTGTCACCGGGTGCCGCCATGTTGGCGTAGATTTCGCGTACTGTTGGTGAGCCACAAGCCACCGTAGCGCGTTTTTATTGACCCTTGACCACGGTCGACTGCAATTCAACGCGACTGTATACACAAGCTTCGTCCAAACGCTCTTCGCAAGGTTCTGTAGTCACCTTGCACAACTGAAGGTCATTGCGCTCAATGCGCTCAAACGCAAACGTGTGTATGTGCCTCCAAATTGTGGTCGCTCCGGTCGTAATTTGAGCCCGCCCTGTACGGATCCGTGGTAGGCGCTTCACCTTGGAGCCACGTATAGAGGTCTAGAAGGTTGACCTTCTTCTATACCAACTTTCTCCTTCAGTGGATTGCAGCGTAAGCTTGGAGCCATCCCAGCCAATAGCAGCGCTGCTGACGTTTCACGTGACTACTCCCCCGCAAGCGCGACTCGACGCGGACGTGACACCCACACGGCATTCGGTTGGGTCTCATGAATCGTAGCGTCCTCTGAGGTTCATTGTAAGGGGAAACGGATCATAGCCTGCCGTAGATCGCTCGCCGACAGCATCGCTGCTATCCACGGAGGACGAGACGCGAAACCAGACGTGCTATACGGTGTGCTTGACTCGCCATTTCACTGTTTCAAGACACGCTCAAGTAATGCCTGCCTGATAGTACCAGACCCATCATTGAAGTTAGAGCTTTTTTATATCAAAGTAATTTTGCAATACCTATTCAAAAATCGTCCTAAATATTAGCTTGACCCGGTGACGTTAAATTTGTGGGTCGCGACAAGATGAGCGGGGGGTCGCAAAACTGTTTGAGAACTTGAAAAAAAAAACTTTATGCACTTGGCTTCTCTGTGGGGTTGTTAAGTGAAGGCCATTAACATGTGGCAGCTTCCCCTTATCATCATTATATTCGACGATTTAAATAAGAGCCATGCCGCAAGATTCTTTTATAATAAGTCCTAAAATTGTTCCAGCTCCTAATTGACCAAGAAATGAAAGAGGCACTCAATATGAAGCTATTGAAGGAGCCGCAACTTTAGGCATGATTCAAACTGCAAAGCCCAAGGAGGTTGGCCGCTAACCTACCCCCCCCCCCTCTCCCATACACACACAGAGACATGTACAAAACAAGAACACGGACAAAAGGAACCCTTATGTTTTGCGTTTTGCAAAGATAAACCGTCAAATCTGTTCTAGTTATGTTGACACAGCGAGATACCGGTCTGCCGAAGAGATGACGCCTCTTTTGCCATGTATAGCCAACGGGGCAACTTTTTCAGTGTTTAAAGTTTAAAAACCTCTATACCTAAGACCAGCATACCCTACAAGCCAGTTCAGGAACAAACAGCAGTAATTCCTTCCCGTATAAATTAAGGATGCACTAGCCCCCCCCCCCCCCCCCCCCCCCAAAAAAAAAAGAAAGAAAGGGAAAAAAAACATAACATTAGCCTTTTATCAACATGCGTTTTCCGAAGTTCGGTGCTTTGAAGTAACCTATGCTATTTATATATATATATATATG